>NC_134080.1:17657228-20261047 GCF_000715075.1 Nicotiana tabacum
CTACAATGACTATATTTTCCTATTAAGTTCGTCTCTAAAATAAAAGAAAATCTCTTAATTAATTACATGCTAACAACGTAACTTATTAATTATTAGTTTACGGCTAATGCGAATGGAAAATTGCGACCGAGTTTGTACAAAGAAAAACTGCTTTCATTCTATATTCTATTATTCAATAATACTAAAACGTGAGATTGACACACCATAATATCAAAACAGATTAACTATTCTTTGATTAATTTAAACTAACATTATTAGATGAAGAAGTTATACATATGTGACATCGTTACTAATTTAATCAATCAACTACATTTTTATACAAAGAAAAGAAAATTATATTCAACCACAAATCTAAACAGGAGGAATTCAACAGGAACAAAGCCTGATTAATATTTCATTTTTGCTTCAAGCCGAGATTGTACAAATGTGTACCTGGAAACAGCAGTACAAGAACAAAAGAAGGAGAAGTCAGCAGCAGTAATAACACAGCAACAACAGATTCAGCAACACCGCAAACCAGTACAGTAGGAATAGCAGAAAACCCAGGAGACTATAAACGACTCCAAGTATAGAGAAGAAGTAAAAGGTAGGAAGGTTCTGACTATTTCAGATCTTAAGCAAGGCAATGAAGCTGTAACTATTCTTTTTCAACTTCAAAACTCTCCAAAATGAATTCTGCCCATGTATATTCAGTGTATCCAGAATGTATATCGGGTGTATACTTCTCACTACGCCCCCTCTTTTTTTCTTCTCTCTATCTAGTTTTTCCTCTTTGTTTCCCCCCTCTTCTTCCTAAATTTTCTCTTCTATTTATAGCAAAATTTTCGAAATTTTCAGATTTGTTTTTTATTATTTTATTATTTTTTAATTAAAAGAAATCCCACTTACAAATTGCTTTTATTTTTTTAGAAAAAGAAATCCCACCTTTATTTACTTTTATTTTTTAAATTCCAACTTTAATTACTTTATCTTATTTAAAATCCCACTTTTTATTTTTTTAAAAGAGAATCTCACTTTATTTAACTTTTCTTTAAAAAACAAACCACTATCTTTTCTTTTTCTTTTAAAAATGCTACTTTCAATTACTTTAAATTTTTTAAATTTTCAGATACCTTTATATTTATTTTTTAATTCCAACCTTCTTTTACTTTTAAATTTTTTAAAACTTTTTTATTTTTTTTTAAATTTTCTACATTCTTTTACTTTTTTTTTTAAATCATTCCCGAAATTATTATATATATTTTTTTAAAAAATAAAAATAAAAAAATAAAATAAAATATTTTCGGATTTTTTTTATATATAAAAAAAAACAAAAAATAAAACTATTAATAGTGATAATTCACCTTTTATTTTTTATTTTTTTGGTTTTGTTTTGTGTTGGACAAAATGAAGAAGGGGTGTTGGGTTAATGGAGCGTACCGGGTCGACCCGGTTTGAAACGGACCGGGTCATGGGGAAAGTTTGGCAATTATTTGGGCCTGTGGTTTGAAATTGAAGAAGTGGCCCAATCCGATTTTTCTTTGTATTTTTGTTCTCTTTTCTTCTTTTATTTTTCTAAAACTAAATTATAAAAGTACTTAAATTATTATTAAGAACTAAATTAAGTTATAAAAGCACAAATTAACTTCCAATAACAATTAACACACAATTAAGTAATAATTAAGCATAAAATTGTTCATTTGGACATTAAATGCTAAAAATGCAAAAGATGCCTATTTTTGTAATTTTTAATTTTTGTAAACAAATTTAATTACTAACAATTGTAGAATTAAATCCTACATGCAAAATGCGACATATTTTGTATTTTTTATTAATTTAACAAATAAACATGCATAGACAAACATACAAATAGTTACACAAAATATCACAAAAATTGCACACCAAGAAAAATTATTTTATTTTTGAATTTTTTGGGAGTAATTCTCATATAGGGCAAAAATCTCGTGCTTACAACCGCGTCACAATCAATGTACCCGTGGTCGTTGACACACTTTGACTCCATTGAGATTTGGATTTGGGTCACATAAATGTGCACCCGAGTTTAAGAAGCCAGCATTATTAAATATGCGCCTAAAGCGACTAGCGTATCATTTTTCTTTGGGTAGGGCCGTGGAATTTTGCTAAACGGTCCATCCCGAAGTCTAAGCAATTTTTAAGCCAATATTTACTGAGGGCCCTGCAATTTGTATTTTTATTCGGCGAGGCTCATCTCATTCTTATTTTTTAAAGGAATTTGCAACGTCGTGGACATGCATCTCGAACCACGTCACAATCAATGTACCCGTGATTAGAGACACATTTCGAGTCCGTTGAGATTTGGATTTGGGTCACATAAATGTGCACCCGAGTTTAAGAAGGTAAGATTTATTAAGGCGCGTCCTAAAGAGACTAACGTATTGTTATTTTAGGAAGAGGCCGTGAAGGTTCATTAAACGGCCAAATCCAAAGTCTAGTCAATGGTTATGTATTTATTGAGGGCCCCCAGTGATGTGTGATTTATTTGGCGAGGTTCGTCTCATTTTTATTTCTAAGGATAAACCTACAGTGACTACATTTCTTCTATTAGAAAAGAAAATTTCTCAATTAATTACATGCTGAAAAACGTAACTTCTTAGTTATTAGTTTACGGCTAATGCGAATGAAAAATTGCGATCAAGTTTGTACAAAGAAAAACTGCTTTCATTCTATATTCTATTTTTCAATAATACTAGAACATGAGATTGACACACCATAAAATCAAAACAAATTAACTAGTATTTGATTAATTTAAACTAACATTATTAGATGAAGAAGTTATACATATGCAACCCCATTACTCATTAATTAATCGACTACATTTTTATACAAAGAAAGGAAAATTATATTCAAACACAAATCTAAACATGAGGGATTCAACAGGAACAAAGCCTGATTAATATCTCATTTCGCTTCAAGCCAAGAGTGTACAAATGTGTACCTGGAAATGGCAGTACAAGAAGAAAAGAAGTAGGAAACAGCAATAGTAATAACACAGCAACATCAGATTCAGCAACACCGCAAAACCAGTAACGCCCAGTAGAATAACCTAGTAACAGATTGAAAACTCAGCAATACCAAAGTGCAATCGCAGTCAAAGCAGAAGAGAGACCGATACAGGATGCAGTAGTTTACTGATTTTGAATAACAATTGAGGAAAGGAAAACGGAAATTATTCAAGTGAAAGTTCAAATTGTCTTTCTCTTCTACTCTCAAGTTCTGATTTCTCCAAATTCTTTCAAGTTCAAGTCTTAAAGCTTTCAAGTATAAAAGTCTGTCCGCCCTTAAGTATAAAAGTCTTTTTATAATGTGTCAAATGACCCTATATATAACAAGACTCTTGTCTTGAATCCCCAACCCGAAATATTCCCATCAAAGCATGCTTTGTTTCCCACTTTCTTAAATAAATGAATTATTCCCCACTATTTTGTGTCTTGTCCCCCATTATATTAAACAATTATATCAACCCAACCCCATTACATCTTGTCCCCCATGTCTAACATAAACAATTACAATATTCCCCTCCACTACATTATGTCTTGTCCCCCATTATATTAAACAATTATATCACCCACACCTCATTACATTTTGTCCCTCATGCTTAACATAAAGAATTATTCAAAATGTTCAATTCCAAAACTACCCCTCCGACCTTATTGCAATTACCATTTTACCCCTGAACGTACCGCAATTTACCAAACTACCCCATCAGCTATAACCAATTCAACTAATCAATCTCAACCAAAATATAGCCAATGTGACCAATTTCTTAAACAAACTCAACAACAAACCATATGAACACAGATGAATCATTCAACTTCAAATTAATGGAAATAAATTAACCATATTGGGAACCAATCCTGGTTAACTTAGACCAAAAATGGATGAGCAAAGAAACAACAATATTAACAACACAATACATGATTCAAATTAAATCCACAAATCAAAAACAAAAACAAACTCACATTAAATCACTGGATTAAAAACGAACTTCAAACAAAGATGAACATGAATTAAATCTATTTTAAACAACAAAACATGACGGATTCAAATGATTAAACCAACATATTTCCCTATTACAACTAAATTCTTTTAGAAAAATAAAAACAAAACCGAAGAAGAAACAATTATGAAATTAAACTTGAATCTAACAACATTAACAATTTCTGAAAAATACATAAAACACATGAAACAAATTGAAGAAATAATTAATTAAATTTCAATTTGAATCTAACAAACATTAAACTAACAATTTCTACCTAAAAAATAAACAAGAACAATAAAACAAACATGAAACAAACTGAAGAAAAATAAGAAAAACGATAAACACAAATTGGTTAAACAACTAACAGGAGCGGAACGACGATAAACTTGAACAAAACAAATCTGCCCGGAAAGAATTATCGTGCCAACATAACCCGACAAACTCGACCCGTGTATGAACTGTTTCGACAAACTCCGACCAAAGTGAAGTAGCAGCGCCATGAAGACGATGAAGTGAAGCAGCAGCGCCATTTGTTGTTGATGCGTCACCTGGAGGTTGTCGAAGATGAAGGCAGAAGCAGCTGGTTTGGAGAAGGTCGACGAACTAGCAAGAGTAACCACACGCAGCCACTGATGAGCTTGGGACAGCTGCGCGTGGTTGAAGACGAGGGCGAGAAAGCTGTGGTGGATGAGGCTACGAGGACGATGAAGTGAAGCAGCAGCACCGCATCAATGGAGAAAGAAACGCAACAGCAGTGATGCAAGACGATGGTGAGGCAGCCATGGGAGCTCGAGTTCGAGCTCGACGAAGACGAAGAAGATGAAACAACCTGCTTGGCTTTTGGTTTGGAGCTACTATTCGACGCAGAGGCAGCAGGAAGCAGCTGGGGATGATGGCGATGACGAATGTGGGGGACTGTTTTGGTTAGCAAGATGGTGGTCGTTTGGAGACGGAGCAGAAACAGACGCAGGGTTGAGGGCAGCCATGGACGAGCCTGAGCTCGCCATGGCGAAGATGAAGACGCAGCAGTGGCAGCGGCTGGACACGAGGAGAAGGAAGGAGGGGTCGTTCATGGCTTGGGTTGTCGAAGCTAGAGCGTGGAGGGGTCGACTTGGGTGTGAAGGAGAAGACGATGGAGGCTCGGGCAGCCATTGGAGAGGCTTACAGTTTTGGAGATGGTGAAGGAGAAGAGAGAAAGAGAGGGGGGGGGGGATGGTTTTCTTAGGGTTTTTTGAGTTTGTTTGTTTTTTTTTTTGTTTTGTTTTGTTTTGGGAAAAATGAAAAATGAAGAGGGGTTGGATATTGGGGTTATGGGGCGGACCGGGTCGACCCGTGTGGAGATGGACCGGGTCATGGGAAAGGTTGGGCAATTATTTGGGCTTGTGGTTTGAATTAGAAGAAGAGCCCAATTCCGATTTTTTTGTATTTTTGCTCTCTTTTCTTCTTTTATTTTCTAAAACTAAATTCTAAAAATTCTTAAATTATTATTAAGAACTAAATTAAGTTATAAAAGTGCAAATTAACTCCCAATAATAATTAACGCACAATTACGTAATAATTAAGCATAAAATTGTATAATTGGACATTAAATGCTAAAAATGCAAAAGATGCCTATTTTTTTGTAATTTTTAATTTTTGTAAAACAAACTTAATTACTAACAATTGTGGAATTAAATCCTACATGCAAAATGCGACATATTTTTGTATTTTTTATTGATTTAACAAATAAACATGCACAGACAAATACAAATAATTATCCAAAAATGTCACAAAAATTCTCAAAATTGCACACCAAGGAAAATCATTTTATTTTGAATTTTTGGGAGTAATTCTCATATAAGGCAAAAATCATGTGCTTACAGCTGCCCATCTTTGCCCGAAGACACGAAGGGTTTTCGTGTAAAGATAAAGTGAGCGATTTTTGCCCATCCGAGTACTCCGTATGAAGCATTTTTTGAAAACATTTAACCGAACCTTTGCTTCAAAGGTTTTCCTACATATCCTGGGCTGAACAGGAATCAGGTCAATGTAGTTCGGGAAATTTTGGTAGCTGGGACTACCACGGGATTGCAAGGTTACTGCTGCTGCATGCTATTACCACTGCTTACCGATCTCCTTGTTACACCGTGCTTAAAAGAAAACAAGAAGCTAGGCTAGACTGCAACTTGTTCTTGTTGCCTTGCTTTCTTGTCTGCTTGCGTTTCTTCCGGTGCTTTTCTTCCGAGAATTCTGGCCCTTTGCTTTTCGGAATACCAGTTTTCATCATTTTGTTCGGTCCGCTGGGGACATGGCTTTCTTCATTAAGCTTTTCGGCGGTTCCTCTGGGGATACGACTTTCTTCATCAGATTTGTTATGCCGGGCATAATTTAATGTTCACAGGCCGCTTCTTTCAAGATGCGTCTTTTCTTCCTTTTGACTCACGCACTTGCATTTGTGCTGGGACCTCTTGTTGCAACCTTCTGCTTCCCGGTGCTGGGATTTTTATTGTTTCCTGCTGGGGATTCCTGTTGTAACCTTCTGCCTTCGGGTGGGGTTATTGCTTTCAAGATCTACAGTATAAGACTGAAAAGTATTCCTCTTGTTATACAGGTGAGCGCCTGACTTCAACAAAGAACTTTAAAATAAACGCCATTCCTCTCTTCAGGCGGGCTCCTGACTTCAACAACAACTTTAAAAATAAACGCCATTCCTCTCTTCAGGCGGGTTCCTGACTTCAACAACAACTTTAAAAATAAACGTCATTCCTCTCTTCTGGCGGGCTCCTGACTTCAACAACAACTTTAAAAATAAACGCCTTTCCTCTCTTCAGGCGGGCTCCTGATTTCGACAACAACTTTGAAAAAATAAAATGCCATTCCTTTCTTTAGGCTGGCGAGATTTCAACAACAACTTTAAAAATAAACGTTTTTCCCCTCTTCAGGCGGGCTCCTAACTTCAAACAAACAACTTTTAAAATAAACGTCATTCCTCTCTTCAGGCGGGCTCCTGACTTCAACAACAACTTTGAAAAAATAAAATGTCATTCCTTTCTTTAGGCTGGCGAGATTTCAACAACCTTTTTTAAAAATAAAACGTCATTCCTCTCTTCAGGCGGGTTCCTGACTTCAATAACAACTTTAAAAATAAACGTCATTCCTCTCTTCAGGCGGGCTCCTGACCTCAACAACAATTTTGAAAAATAAAAACGTCATTCCGCTCTTCAGGCGGGCTCCTGACTTCAACAACTACTTTGAAAATAAAATGCCATTCCTTTCTTTAGGTTGGCGAGATTTAAACCACTTTAAAAATAAAATGCCTTTCCTCTCTTCAAGCGGGCTCCTGACTTCAACAAACAACTCTGAAAATAAAATGCCATTCTACAGGTGGGCTCCTGACTTCAACAACAACTTTAAAAATAAACGTCATTCCTCTCTTCAGGCGGGCTCCTGATTTCAAACTTTTTGAAAAATAAAACGCCATTCCTCTCTTCAGGCGGGCTCCTGACTTCAACAACAACTTTAAAAATAAATGCCTTTCCTCTCTTCAGGCGGGCTCCTGACTTCAACAACAACTTTGAAAAAATAAAATGCCATTCCTTTCTTTAGGCTGGCGAGATTTCAACAACTTTTTTTTTAAAAAATAAAAATAAAACATCATTCCTCTCTTCAGGCGGGCTCCTGACTTCAACTACAACTTTAAAAATAAACGCCATTCCTCTCTTCAGGCGGGCTCCTGACTTCAACAACAACTTTAAAAATAAACGCCTTTCCTCTCTTCAGGCGGGCTCCTAACTTCAACAACCAACTTTTAAAATAAATGCCATTCCTCTCTTCAGGCGGGCTCCTGACTTCAACAACAACTTTGAAAAAATAAAATGCCATTCCTTTCTTTAGGCTGGCGAGATTTCAACAACTTTTTTTTTAAAAAAAAATAAACGTCATTCCTCTCTTCAGGCGGGCTCCTGACTTCAACAACAACTTTGAAAATAAACGTCATTCCTCTCTTCAGGCGGGCTCCTGACTTCAAACAAACAACTTTTAAAATAAACATCATTCCTCTTTTCAGGCGGGCTCCTAATTTCAAAAACAACTTTAAAATAAATCATTCCTCTCTTCAGGCGGGCTCCTGACTTCAACAACAACTTTGAAAATAAAACGCCATTCCTCTCTTCAGGCGGGCTCCTGATTTCAACAACAACTTTAAAAATAAACGTCTTTCCTCTCTTCAGGCGGGCTCCTGATTTCAAACTTAGAAGGAAATACCTCTCCTATGGGTAAAACTAAACTTAGGAGGAAATGCCTCTCCTATGGGTAAAAATAAACTTAGGAGGAAATGCATCTCCTATGGGTAAAAACAAACTTAGGAAGTGCGTCTCCTATGCGTGAACCATTTCCTTATTCCTGAATTATTTACTTACCTGTGTTGTCTTCCCTCGAAACTGCTGGGGATTATTTTGCTGGGGATGAATTTTCCTTTTCTTCCTTATCCACTCTGGGTTGTCCGACCCTCTTGAAACTTGGTCGAAACTCTGTCGAGGATGCTTCTACATCTCGATGATCCGCTGGGGATAACACTGCGAACTGCTGAGTAACCCTACTGGGATAACACTGCTGAGGATAACTCTGCTGAGTAAATATGTTATCTTACTCCTTCCAAAACTACTTCCTTTTGAATAGGATGTTTCATTCCTCTGCAAACTATTTCCCCCTTTTTTTCTTTTTCTTTTTTTTTCTTTTTTTTTTCTTTTTTTTTGCATAGCTTCTTCCTTCGAAGACTACCTCACTTAAGACTCGTTTTGCCTTTCCCCGAAAGGAACCACTGAGGATACCGATTTTCACCAAACTTGTGTTGGACTCCTCGAGACTGCTGGGGATAACACTGTTGGGGAGTTATTTACTTACCTGTTGGGGGATAAAATGTTATCAGCTGGGGATAACGCTGTCGAGGATAACACTGCTGGGGGATCCTGATTCCTTCAGAACTAGTGCTTCACTCTTCGGAAGGCTGTTGGGAATGATACTGGCCTTCTGCTTTTTCTGAGCTCAAGTTTCATCCCTTTGTTCTGTCTGCTGGGGAACAACTTCCTCCATTGAAACTTATTGTGTTGGGGGCAACACTGGTTCAAAGACCACTTCCTTTGAGACTGGTGTTATCTTTATTCTTCCCCGAAGGGGTACCTGACTTCCAGAATATTTTCTAAATGAAAGGAAAATTTTCTGCCCCAGTTTGACAATCTCCCTTATGGCATGCATTTCCGACATCAATGTCATTTCCTTTACCTGTTTCAAATCAAACAAAATTTGTTAGTTTAAAGCGCGGTGGTTGGTTGTGATACTCCACTGGGATGACTTTTCCCTTTCTCCTTCCTTGCTATGCGTTCCACAACTTGTTGGGGATGATATTATTTGCTGGGGATAATCCCTTTCTGCTGGGGATATCCCTCTTCTTTTGTGGCATAGCTCGGAAACTGGCATTTTCCCGACCTTTTAGTCTTGCATGAATTTCCCAAATCATGCCCATTGCTCTTCTTGATTTGTCCACAGGCCTTGGCCTTGAGGTTTATAACCTTTGATTTCGGCAAGGATATCCCTCTTGACACTCTTTGATCCTTTTGTCAATCTCCTTTTGCTGGAGATATCTTTCTTGACACTGGCCTCGCGCTTGTTCCTTGCTGACTATACCACTTGGATGTATTAGTCAGGTCTCATCTTGTATAATTGGAAAGCTGATGACAGATTTTGAAGTCATTTCTCACTTGTTCTGACCAAACAGACTCTACTGGGGAATTTTTCTATGAAAGGAGAAAGATAAACAAACGGGGAACTGAATAAAAGACAAAGGAAAAAGACGACTCTTTAACAAAAGAAACTATAAATAAAAAAACCTATCAAACGCAGATACCGACTCTAATGGTCATGACATGCACATGTGGCCTATCCTCCGCCGTCAATCGTCTTTCAAGACCTTCAATTGGCAATTCCCCATCTGATTCTCAATCTTATTCGACTTGTAGTGACCGAAGGGTTTTCACTATCAAGCCTCTCTCATTTTGGTTTTTTTCTCAGCTTGCATCGCCTTATGGTGTCCGTAAAGATTTTCACCGATAAGACTCTCTCGTTTGTATCACTTTCCAGCTGGGGATTTGGAGTGTTGCCGGTATGACTCTCTCTGCTGGAGATTAGAGTCCTTTCTATTGTGGAACAGAGTGTTATGTTCACCGGTAAGACTCTCATTTGTCTGACTTGGCATCCTTTGAAGACCGATCAGAAGGTCTTTCTTTGGAACGTAATGTGGGTCTTTGGACAGGCTAGAAAGAAAGGATATTAAAGGCTCAAAAACAAATCAATTTGAGGTTCAAAACTACAACCTTCGGAACCATATCTGTTTACAACAAGCGCAACCCTTGCCCCAGTTTCTTGCTTGGGGATTATTTATTTATTTATTTATTTATTTATTTATTTTTAATTTTTTGTTACACTATGCACACCATGCACACTATGCACCCTATGACCGAGCCGTGAGGCGCCTACGTATCCTCTTTGAGGAATCAGGTCAAACGTAGTTCCCAATTCCTCCGTTTTCTTCTGACTTTCTTTTGTTTTTTTTGTTATCATTTTTCTTTTCTTTTCTCTTTTTTCTTTTTATCTTTTTTTTTTCCTGTTTTCTTTTCTTTCTCCTTCTTTTTTTTCTTTTCTTCTTCTTTACCTTCCAGGCTCGTATTTCCTAGTCGTTGCTATTGATTCCGAACGAGGGGTACGAAAGAAAAACAAATAAGGCTCAAAAGGGGTAACAAAGGATAAAGTGTTTAGGTAGCAGAACAAAATGCCTTCGTCATTCCAGCCTTCAAAACATGCCAAGTGCAAACAACACAATTAAACAGAGATTTGTAGCCTCTTCTGACGGTGCTGGACTTGACAATTATATTCAACATTTGTTTTTTCATTTGTCATTTGTAAAGCACCATTGGGCGACACTCTCACTCTCATTATCATGAACGACCCTCATGTCAATTTGGCGAATCTTGCTTTTAACGATTTTCTTTGTGTTTTACTTGCCCTAGTTCCACATGATTTGAGCTCTGAATAATCTCAAACCGTCCTTATTTTCTTTAAATGTTCTGATCATCTCTCCAGGGTTTTATGATTAACTTTTAAGATTAGGCCCAAACTGTGTGCGCATGTCATGTCACTAGAATCAGTGCTGAACAAAAATGATAAAAGGAGTAAACAAAGAGATGACTGGAAATAATAAAAGACCATATTTTGCATTAGACTACTGGTGAAATGGTTTGAATAACAAAACAAACAAAACAAACCAGAATAAAATCCTAAAACAACCTGGACAAACATAAACAAACCGCTATGACAAAACGGAAAGATAAGACAGTTTGACACAAGACAATATCCGAATTACAACCCTAATAATCCGAACAACAGAAATGACAACAAAATAAGCCACCACAAGCTTCTCTCTTGCTAACCAAGGAATGGAGCGTCCTCCCACTTTATCAAAATTGGCATCTTAGCCACTGAGCTTCGCATCAATATTGTCCAGACCATTGCCAACTTCAATATCATCAACTTTAGTCAACAATTCCCCAATAGGATTCGAGTGCTTCTGTCATCAGGCCTGATCCCCGCAAAGTGTGTATCATGATGTGCAGGTAAAGGATTCCGCGCGATATTCTGGGTGTCATTGTCCGGTTTACCACAAACCAACCACCTTAACTTTCTTTACGATTTAAAACAAAACAGGTTAGAATGGACTCAGTCGGTCCTCATTATTAACAACATCTTTTTTTTCTTTTTCTTTTTTTTTCTTTCTTTTTTTTCATTTTTTTCTTTTCTCTTTTTTCATTTTTTTTTTGTTTTGTTGTTGTTGTGGTCGAATCTTATGGATATTGCCTACGTATCATGACCCCGCATGAATCAGACCTTGCGTAGTTCAGACAACATGAAAGGTAACAACAATGAAACATTTTTTTTTCTTTATCAATTTTCATAATAAAACAAACTGGGTTTCAAAGGTTGAAAGATGACCAACAAACTCAAAAATCAAACAACCCACATATTCTAATAAAAAGATTTACAAACGGCCAGTTTCTTTCCCCGTTTGACAAAGGCAACCAAACGGTTATTTTTCAAATGTGGCCCCTTCCCAATTTCATATGAATTTTGAGGCCGGGGAGGATTATTTTATGACACTTTACAAACTTGCCCATTCTTTTACGAAATAGCCTTTCGACAACTGAAAGGTACTCTGAGGCTATTTCGGCAAGAACGGTTTAAGACGCGGCCGAAGCTGGCTTGGCTTATTTTTGACTAAAAATCCAAACGGTGTTCACTTGACCGCTGATTCTTTGTTTTTTTTTTCAAATTACAATGAAAATGTGGTGTTGCAAACACGGCCCTTCAGCGCCTCGGGGACGAAGATTTTTAAGGCTGTGTGGATCAACTGGACCAAAATCCTAAAAAAATGACCCAAGGTGGTTGTTTATACAAAATCAGCCTTCCGACGTCCCTTACAGCATCACCCGGTATTTATGACTCTTTTTATCATTTTTTCAAAAATAGAAAACTCAATATTGCAAACACGGCCTTTCAACGCCTCGGGGACGAAGATTTTTAAGGCTGTGTGGGTTAACTGGACCAAATCTTAAAAATGACCCAAAGGTGGCTGTTTATGCAAAGTCAGCCTTCCAGCGTCCCTTTCGGGAACATTCGGCTATGTTTTGACAAAACAGCGTCACCCGACAGAATTAAAATTTTGACATGTTTTTATTTTTATTTTTATTTGTTTTTGGCTATTTTAGAAAAAGGTGGGTTGGACCCGATGAGGGTTGCCTACGTATTTCACATCCGGTGAGAATCAAACCCGCGTAATTCGGGCAATTCATGAATAAGTGAATGAACTAACTTCGTTTTTTTTTTGAAGGAAAGACTTATAAAGAAGAAAGAGAGCATTTTTGCAAAGAAGGATTTTTTAAGAAAATGTTTTTTTGGAATTTTACCTTCAATGAAAGAAATGCTTCTAAAAGTATTTTTTGAATTTTGAATTTTCTTTTCAATTTTGAAAGAAGACGGGAAATATTTTCGGATTTTTTATTTTATTTTATATATATATATTTTTTTAAATAATTAAATAGACTTTCTAAAGAAGTCAATAATGGAAAATATTTTTGGATTTTTTATTTTGAAAATTGGAGGTCTAAAAAACTTTTCTAGACTTTTTGGCAAGACAAATATTTTTGCAACAAATAAAGATATATATATATATATATATATATATATATATATATATATATATATATATATATATATATATATATTTGCAACAAATAATAAAACCACTTTCAACGCCCGACTCTTTTTATTTTTTATTTTGGCATTTTCATAAACAAATAAATAAATAAATAAACCATTTTAAAAACAAGACTCTTTTTCATTTTCATTTTCATGGCAAGACAAACTATTTTTTTTCTATTTTTTTTTTTTGAAAAACAAGACAGAACAACGACTTTTTTTTTCTATTTTTCCTTTGCTTTTAATAAAACAAACTAATAAGACATTTTTTTCTCTTCATTTTCTCAAAATTTCGGCAGAGTTTTGACAGTATTTGGGCATTGGTTTTTTTTTTCAAAAATAAACAATCAATTCCCTAACCGCTATTTCTTTTTTTCAATTTCAAAATATTATTCCTGATATTCAAAAATCGGCCAACACACAAGTCCGAATCAAATAAATGCGCAAGTAGCAGCAAGTAAGATGCATTAGGATGGTCATTTTCATTTTGAGTACACTTGTCCTAGACAGACCCAACCCCTGTGTTGAGCCTCCAAAGTCAAATGCACGTGATGCAAACAAACATTCCTACTAGGGATCCGACATGAAGCTTAGTTATTCTAGGTTCATAACCTGGGTATTTGTTCTAGACTGTATACCCGAGCAGACAACTCGAGTCGAGGAGGGGCTTACGTACCGGGGACCCGCGGGATCGTCCGGCTTTGTAACTTGTCCGGCCTCTTTCTTATTTCAGGTATTGACACTAACAGAATAGGGAGTCTCGACCAGCGAGCTTCTCCCCGGAGGTAAGAAGAGAAGGGTTTCGGCACAGTTTATATACAGTTCAAATAATATCAAAGCGGTAAAAGCATCATTTAGCACATTGAGCCCAAACATGTAACAAAATCAGATAAAACCGAATATAACAATTCATCTAAGCTCGAATTTCTAAACCTGAACCAGTGGTTCTGGGTCTAGTCCCCAGCAGAGTCGCAGAGCTGTCACACCTCTTTTTTCCGCCCCCGCGAGGGGCGTAGGGAGTTTTTTCCAATTAAAGGATAATCGAAACGGGATTTATTTATTTATTTCAGAGTCGCCACTTGGTAGATTTAGGGTGTCCCAAGTCACCAATTTAATCCCGAATCGAGGAAAAGAATGACTCCATATTACAGTCTGCGTACCAGAAATCCGGATAAGGAATTCTGTTAAGCCAGGAGAAGGTGTTAGGCATTCCCGAGTTCCGTGGTTCTAGCACGGTCGCTCAACTGTCATATTCGGCTTGATTATCTGATTTTATACAAATATGAACTTATGTGCAAATTTTATTTTTTTACCGCTTTCATAATTATTATTATTATTTTTACAAGAAATTGCAACGTTGTGAAAATGTATCTCAAACCGCGTCACAATCAATGTACCCGTGGTCATTGACACACTTTGACTCCGTTGAGATTTGGATTTGGGTCACATAAATGTGCACCCGAGTTTAAGAAGCCAACATTATTAAATATGCGCCTAAAGCGACTAGCGTATCATTTTTCTTTGGGTAGGGCCGTGGAATTTTGTTAAACGGTCTATCCCGAAGCCTAAGCAATTTTTAAGCCAATATTTACTGAGGGCCCCACAATTTATATTTTTATTCGGCGAGGCTCATCTCATTCTTAATTTTAAAGGAATTTGCAATGTCGTGGACATGCATCTCGAACCACGTCACAATCAATGTACCCGTGATTAGAGACACATTTCGACTCCGTTGAGATTTGGATTTGGGTCACATAAATGTGCACCCGAGTTTAAGAAGGTAAGATTTATTAAGGCGAGTCCTAAAGAGACTAACGTATTGTTATTTTAGGAAGAGGCCGTGAAGGTTCATTAAACGGCCAAATCCAAAGTCTAGTCAATGGTTATGTATTTATTGAGGGCCCCCAGTGATGTGTGATTTATTTGGCGAGGCTCGTCTCATTTTTATTTCTAAGGATAAACCTACAGTGACTACATTTCTTCTATTAAAAAAGAAAATTTCTCAATTAATTACATGCTGAAAAACGTAACTTATTAGTTATTAGTTTACGGTTAATGCGAATGGAAAATTGCGATCGAGTTTGTACAAAGAAAAACTGCTTTCATTCTATATTCTATTATTCAATAATACAAGAACATGAGATTGACACACCATAATATCAAAACAAATTAACTAGTATTTGATTAATTTAAACTAATATTATTAGATGAAGAAGTTATACATATGCAACCCCATTACTCATTAATTAATCGACTACATTTTTATACAAAGAAAGGAAAATTATATTCAAACACAAATCTAAACAGGAGGGATTCAACAGGAACAAAGCCTGATTAATATCCCATTTCGCTTCAAGCCGAGAGTGTACAAATGTGTACCTGGAAATGACAGTACAAGAAGAAAAGAAGTAGGAGTCAGCAACAGTAATAACACAGCAACAGCAGATTCAGTAACACCGCAAAACCAGTAATGCCCAGTAGAATAACCCAGTAACAGATTGAAAACTCAGCAATACCAAAGTGCAATCGCAGTCAAAGCAGAAGAGAGACCGATACAGGATGCAGTAGTTTACTGATTTTGAATAACAATCGAGGAAAGGCAAACGGAAATTATTCAGGTGAAAGTTCAAATTGTCTTTCTCTTCTACTCTCAAGTTCTGATTTCTCCAAATTCTTTCAAGTTCAAGTCTTAAAGCTTTCAAGTATAAAAGTCTGTCCGCCCTCAAGTGTAAAAGTCTTTTTATAATGTGTCAAATGACCCTATATATAACAAGACTCTTGTCTTGAATCCCCAACCCGAAATATTCCCCTCAAAGCATGCTTTTTTCCCACTTTCTTAAACAAATGAATTATTCCCCACTATTTTGTGTCGTGTCCCTCATTATATTAAACAATTATATCAACCCAACACCATTACATCTTGTCCCCCATGCCTAACATAAACTATTACAATATTCCCCTCCACTACATTATGTCTTGTCCCCCATTATATTAAACAATTATATCACCCACACCCCATTACATTTTGTCCCCCATGCTTAACATAAAGAATTATTCAAAATGTTCAATTTCCAAACTACCCCTCCGACCTTATTGCAATTACCATTTTACCCCCTGAACGTACTGCAATTTACCAAACTACCCCATCAGCTATAACCAATTCAACTAATCAATCTCAACCAAAATATAGCCAATGTGACCAATTTCTTAAACAAACTCAACAACAAACCATATGAACACAGATGAATCATTCAACTTCAAATTAATGGAAATAAATTAACCATATTGGGAACCAATCCTGGTTAACATAGACCAAAAATGGATGATCAAGGAAACAACAATATTAACAACACAATACATGATTCAAATTAAATCCACAAATCAAAAACAAAAACAAACTCACATTAAATCACTGGATTAAAAACGAACTTCAAACAAAGTTGAACATGAATTAAATCTATTTTAAACAACAAAACATGACGGATTCAAATGATTAAACCAACATATTTCCCTATTACAACTAAATTCTTTTAGAAAAATAAAAACAAAACCGAAGAAGAAACAATTATGAAATTAAACTTGAATCTAACAACATTAACAATTTCTGAAAAATACATAAAACACATGAAACAAATTGAAGAAATAATTAATTAAATTTCAATTTGAATCTAACAAACATTAAACTAACAATTTCTACCTAAAAATAAACAAAAACAATAAAAAAAACATGAAACAAACTGAAGAAAAATAAGAAAAACGATAAACACGAATTGGTTAAACAACTAACCGGAGCAGAACGACGATAAACTTGAACAAAACAAATCTGCCCGGAAAGAATTATCGTGCCAACATAACCCGACAAACTCGACCCGTGTATGAACTGTTTCGACAAACTCCGACCAAAGTGAAGTAGCAGCGCCATGAAGACGATAAAGTGAAGCAGCAACGCCATTTGATGTTGCTGCGTCGCCTGGAGGTCGTCGAAGATGAAGGCAAAAACAGCTGGTTTGGAGAAGGTCGACAAACTAGCAAGAGTAACCACACGCAGCCACAGATGAGCTTGGGACAGCTGCGCGTGGTTGAAGACGAGGGCGAGGAAGTTGTGGTCGATGAGGCTACGAGGACGATGAAGTGAAGCAGCAACACCGCATCAATGGAGAAAGAAACGCAGCAGCAGTGACGCAAGACGGTGGTGAGGCAGCCATGGGAGCTCGAGTTCGAGCTCGACGAAGACGAAGAAGATGAAGCAGCCTGCTTGGCTTTTGGTTTGGAGCTACTGTTCGACGCAGAGGCAGCAGGAAGCAGCTGGGGATGATGGCGATGACGAACGTGGGGGACTGTTTTGGTTAGCAAGATGGTGGTCGTTTGGAGACGGAGCAGAAATAGACCCGGGGTTGAGGGCAGCCATGGACGAGCCTGAGCTCGCCATGGAGAAGATGAAGACGCAGCAGTGGCAGCGGTTGGACGCGAGGAGGAGGAAGGAGGGGTCGTTCATGGCTTGGGTTGTCGAAGCTAGAGCGTGGAAGGGTCGACTTGGGTGTGAAGGAGAAGACGATGGAGGCTCGGGCAGCCATTGGAGAGGCTTAGAGTTTTGGAGATGGTGAAGGAGAAGAGAGAAAGAGAGGGGGGGGGGATGGTTTTCTTAGGTTTTAGGGTTTTTTGAGTTTTTTTGTTTTGGGAAAAATGAAAAATGAAGAGGGGTTGGGTATTGGGGTTATGGGGTGGACCGGGTCGACCCGTGTGGAGATGGACTGGGTCATGGGGAAGGTTGGGCAATTATTTGGGCTTGTGGTTTGAATTAGAAGAAGAGCCCAATTCCGATTTTTTTGTATTTTTGCTCTCTTTTCTTCTTTTATTTTCTAAAACTAAATTCTAAAAATTCTTAAATTATTATTAAGAACTAAATTAAGTTATAAAAGTGCAAATTAACTCCCAATAACAATTAACGCACAATTACGTAATAATTAAGCATAAAATTGTATAATTGGACATTAAATGCTAAAAATGCAAAAGATGCCTATTTTTTTGTAATTTTTAATTTTTGTAAAACAAACTTAATTACTAACAATTGTGGAATTAAATCCTACATGCAAAATGCGACATATTTTTGTATTTTTTATTGATTTAACAAATAAACATGCATAGACAAATACAAATAATTATCCAAAAATGTCACAAAAATTCTCAAAATTGCACACCAAGGAAAATCATTTTATTTTGAATTTTTTGGGAGTAATTCTCATATAGGGCAAAAATCACGTGCTTACAAGTACTACAAACAAGGTTTGAATCAAAGATACAATGCTTTGTTCCGGTACAAAAGGGAAACAATTTAAGTAAAATAGGAAGGGACTCCGGCCTGCGGACGTCAGCTAGGCTACCTCAAAAGTCCCTGGACTGAAGTCAACTCCCGATCAAATCCTACTGCTGAGGTCCAAAAGCTTCTCCTGAATCTGTGCAAAAAGATGCACAGAGTGTAGCATCAGCACAACCGACCCCATGTGCTGGTAAGTGCCCGGCCTAACCCCGGCGAAGTAGTGACGAGGCTAGACGGAGCCTACCAAAAACTACCTGTACAGATATATGCAATAAAAGGGAATACACAGAATTTAAACAGCTAAGAGGGAGGGGGAGCATGCTATGGGGGTGTAGCAGTTCAGATATAAAGTCAACAGATAGAGAAGTGAAACTGTACAATAGCAACAGTTAAGGAGAACAGGTTAATCGACAGTTGCACGACATCAACCTTCGTGCTTTTACTCTCGTTCTCACCAAAACAATCATATAAGGTACACGACATTAACCTTCGTGCTCTTCCTCACATAAACTCTCATATCAAGGCACGAAAGACCCTTCGTGCATAAATGTTCAAAACATGGCACATAATGACCCTTCATGCATAATATTCAAAACATGGCACGAAATGACCCTTCGTGCATAATTATTCAAAACATGGAACGGAATGAACCTTCGTGCATAATATTCAAAACATGGCACGGAATGACACTTCGTGCATAATTATTTAAAACATGGCACGGAATGACCCTTCGTGCATAATTATTCAAAACATGGCACGGAATGACCCGTCGTGCATAATTATTCAAAACATGGCACGGAATGACCTTTCGTGCTTTTACACTCTTTCCTCACAATAACAAATAATGCACGGCATCACCCTTCGTGCTTTATCGCTCTTCCTCACCCAAAAACAATCACAAACAAAGGGGGCAAGGGAGTGAACAAATAATGATAGGAAATCCCGGCAAGGGAATACAATTAAACAGCTAAATCCCGGCAAGGGAGCACAATTAAACAGTCAAAACCCGGCAAGGGAACAATATCAATAATCTCAGCATCACGGCAAGGGAGATAATCAACAAAACGACAAACATCCCGTCAAGGAAACAATTCAATAATTCTTTCTCTTTTTTTTTTCACTTTTGCCTCTTATCTCACTTTACCACCTGAGCCAACCCTTCAAAGGGGTTCAATCATTTCATATACTTTCATGCTTTATAATATACTCGAGCCAATGCTCCAAGAATGTACAAATCATAATTCTTCCTCAAGCTCTTCACATTATATGAAATTTATCAATTTAACAAGGAAGATGTATCACAAAATCCGAATAACCACAAATAAGACTCACGGTCATGCTAGACTCCGGTGTATAGATACTTGTCACCATGTCTATACACCGTACTCAACAATTAGCAAATAGCAAACAACACTCTAATCCTATTCCCTCAAGCCAAAGTTAGAACAAACACTTACCTCGGTCCAAAGAATAGCAATCAACCCTCAAATACCGCCTTTCCTTTATAATCCGACTCTGAAACAACGATATCAAGGCATAATTAATTCAATAATATCAATAAAGACTCGATAACAAAATCCCATAGCTTAGATATGAAGTTCCTAGCATTCTTCCAAAAATACCAAAATTCGACCCCGGGCCCACATGATCCAAACACGAGGCTCGGACCAAAACCCGAATACCCATAACCCCATGAGTTCAAATATATAATTTATTTTAAGATCCGACCCCAAATTGAGGTTGAATCACTCAAAATTCCCAAAAACCTAACTCTACCCAAAACCCCTAATTTCTACTCCAAATTACATATTTTAGGCTTAGGAATTCAATAGACATTGATGGAAAAATGAACAAAACGAGTTGAAATTTACTAACCCAAGAAGTCTTGGTGAAGAAGTGCTCAAAAATTCGCTCAAGAGTTGTGGAGAAGAAGAACTTGTGTGAAATATGGACTAAACCTCGTCACTGTTCTGTTTTGGGTATTTAAAATCACTGGGCAAAAATGCCCTATGCGATCGCGAAGAAGGTAATGCGATCACATAGGGTAAGGGGAAGCTGGTCATTGCGATCGCGGAAGGGCTGATGCGAACGCATAGAAGAAAAGGCTGTGCATTCCAGGCTTGGACTTAATGATACGCGAATGCGGATTTAAGGTTGCGTCACATTAAAGGATCTGGCTAAGCTATGCGATCGCGGATGAATCTATGCGATCGAATAGAACAAATGTGGGCACCTGAAGGATTACTCTATGCGATTGCAATGCTACCTATGCGATCGCATAGAACTAGATACCCGAACACCAAAACTGAAACTTCTGCAACTTTTCTAAGGCCAAAACCACTCCGAAACACTTTAGAAATACTCCCGATCCCTCGGGGCTCCTAACCAAACACACACACTAACTCAACAACATCCTACAAACTTAACCATGCGATTAAATCGCCAAAATAACATCATAAACGAGGAATCAAACCTCAAAATCATCACTTTTTCATTAAACTTCATAAACTTTCAAACTTAGAGTTTTAGGTCCGAAACACGTCAAATGACGTCCGATTTCAACCAAATTTCATAGAAAGCGCTTAAACCACATATAAGACCTGTACCAGGCGCCAGAACCAAAATACGGGCCCGATACCAACGCTTTCTAATCCATTTTCATTTCAAATTGCCAAATAAATTTCAGAAAAATAATTTCTTTTAAAAATTCATTTCTCGGGCTCGGGACCTCGAATTTCGATTCCGGGCATATGCTCGAGTCCCATATTTTTTTACGAACCCTCCGGGACCGTCAAATCACGGGTCCGGGTCTGTTTACCCAAAATATTGACCAAAGTCAACTTTAACCATTTTAAAGCCACAATTGATCAAATTTCACATAATTTAAGACATAAGCTTTTCCGGCTACGCACCCGGACTGCGCACACAAATCGAGGCAACTAAAATTGAGGTTTTCAAGGCCTCAGAAGCACGGAAAAGGGAGAAAACCGGTGATGACCCTTTGGGTCGTCACATTCTCCACCTCTAAAACAACCGTTCGTCCTTGAACGAACGTAAGAAGGAAGTACCTGAGTCGGGGAAAAGGTGAGGATAACGGTCCCGCATATCGAACTCGGACTCCCAGGTCGATGCCTCAGGAGGCTGACCTCTCCATTGAACACGAACCGAAGGAAAACTCTTCAACCTCAACTGGCGAACCTATCGGTCTAGAATAGCTACCGGCTCCTCCTCAAAAGATAAGTCCTTGTCCAACTGGACATTGCTGAAATCTAACACGTGGGATGGATCGCCGTGATATTTTCGAAGCATGGACACATGAAATACTGGATGTACGGCTGATAAGCTCGGTGGCAATGCAAGTCTATAAGCCACCTCTCCCACTCGATCAAGAATCTCAAATGGACCGATGAACCTAGGGCTAAGCTTGCCCTTCTTCCCAAATCTCATAACGCCCTTCATAGGCGACACTCGGAGCAATACCCGTTCACCAACCATGAAAGCCACATCTCAAACCTTTCGATCTGCATAGCTCTTTTGCCTGGACTGAGCTGTACGAAGTCTATCCTGAATGATCCTGACCTTGTCCAAAGCCTCCTGAACCAAATCTGTACCCAACAACCGAGCCTCTCCCGGCTCAAACTATCCAACCGGAGATCGACATTGCCTACCATACAAAGCCTAATAAGAAGCCATCTGGATACTCGACTGGTAGCTATTGTTGTAGACAAACTCTGCTAAAGGCAAGAACTGATCCCACGAACCTCCAAAGTCAATGACACAAGCTCAGAGCATATCCTCCAATATCTGAATAGCCCGCTCGGACTGCCCGTCCGTCTGAGGATGAAATGTTGTACTCAACTCAACCTGGGTGCCTAACTCTCGCTGGATTGATTTCCAGAAACGCGAGGTAAACTGCGTACCTCGGTCCGAGATGATAGATACCGTCACACCATGAAGGCAAACAATCTCCCGGATATAGATCTCAGCTAACCTCTCGGATGAATAGGAGACTTCCATAGGAATGAAATGCGCTGACTTGTTCAGCCTATCAATAATGACTCAAACTGCGTCGAACTTCCTCCGAGACTGTGGGAGCCCAACAATGAAATCCATAATGATCTGCTCCCACTTCCACTCGGGAAGCTCAATCCTCTGAAATAACCCACCAGGCCTCTGATGCTCAAACTTAACATGCTGACAATTCAAACACCGAGCCACATAGGCAACGATATCCTTCTTCATTCTACGCCACCAATAATGTTGTTGCAAGTCCTGATACATCTTCGCGGTGCCCGGATGAATAGAGTACCGGGAGATATGGGCCTCCTCTAAAATCAACTCTCGAAGCCCATCCACATTAGGCACACAAACTCAACCCTACAATCTCAAAACTCCGTCAGCATCTAAGGTAACTTGCTTGGCACCTCCACGCTGTACCGTGTCCCTAAGGACACGTAAATGGGGATCATCAAACTGCCGATCACGGATATGCTCCAACAATGAATAACGAGCGACCGTGCAAGCTAAAACTTGGCTAGGTTCAGAAATATCCAACCTCACAAATTGATTGGCCAAAGCCTGAACGTCCATAGCAAGCGGTCTCTCGCCGATCGGAATATAAGCAAGACTGCCCATACTGGCTGACTTCCTACTCAAGGCATCAGCCACCACATTGGCCTTTCTCGGGTGATATAGGATAGTGATGTCATAATCTTTCAACAACTCCAACCACCTCCTCTGCCTCAAATTCAACTCCTTTTGCTTGAACAAATACTGAAGACTCTTATGATCTGTGAACACCTCACACGCCACGCCATACAGATAGTGCTTCCAATTCTTCAATGCATGAACAATGGCTGCCAACTCCAAATCATGCACTGGATAGTTCTTCTCATGAACATTCAACTGCCTCGAAACATAGGCAATGACCTTGCCATCCTACATCAACACTGCACCAAGTCCAATACAAGATGCATCACAATAGACTGTATAAGGCCCTTAACCTGTGGGCAAAACCAATACCGGTGCCGTAGTTAGAGCCGTCTTGAGCTTCTGAAAGCTCTCCTCAAACTCGTCCGACCATCTGAACTGGGCTCCCTTCTGGGTCAACTTGGTCATCGAGGCTGCAATAGATGAGAACCCCTCCACGAACCGATGATAGTAACCTGCTAACCCCAAGAAACTCCGAATCTCTGTGGCTGATGCTGGTCTAGGCCAGTTCTTGACTGCCTCTATCTTCTTCGGGTCCACCTGAATACCCTCTGCTGATACAATATGACCTAGAAATGCAACCGAGCTCAACCAGAACTCACACTTCGAGAACTTAGCATATAATTGACTATCCCTCAACGTCTGAAGAACCACTTTAAGATATTGCTCGTGCTCCTCCCGGCTGCGGGAATATATCAAAATATCATAAATGAAAACTATCATGAACGAGTCCAAATAAGGCCTGAACACTCGGTTCATCAAATCCATAAAGGTTGTTGGGGCATTAGTCAACCCAAATGACATAACCAAGAACTCATAATGCCCGTACCGAGTGCGGAATGCTGTCTTAGGGACATCGGATGCCCTAATCCTCAACTGATGGTAGCTAGATCTCAAGTCAATCTTTGAAAATACCTTGGCACCCTGAAGCTGATCGAACAAATCATCAATCCTCGGTAGTGGATACTTATTCTTAATTGTAACCTTGTTCAATTGCCAGTAATCAATGCACATTCTCATCGAGCCATCCTTTTTCTTTACAAACAGAATCGATGCAACCCAAGGTGATACGCTGGGTATAATGAAACCCTCTCAAGCAAGTCTTGCAACTGCTCTTTCAACTCTTTCAACTCTGGCGGGGCCATGCGATATGGCGGAATAGAAATGGGCTGAGTGCCCGGAGCCAAATCGATGCAAAAATCAATATCCCTATCGGGTGGCATACCTGGCAAGTCTGATGGGAAAACCTCAGGAAACTCATGAACCATGGGCATAGAATCAATAGAGGGAATCTTATTACTGGAATCACGAACATAAGCCAAGTAGGCCAAACACCCCTTCTCGACCATACGCCGAGCCTTCACATACAAAATAACACTACGGGTAGAATGACTAGGAGTCCCTCTCCACTCTAAACGGGGCAAATCCGGTAAGGCTAAAGTCACCGTCTTGTCATGACAATCTAAGATCGCATGATACGGGGACAACCAATCCATCCCTAATATAACGTCGAAATCCACCATATCTAAGAGCAACAAATCAACACGGGTCTCAAATCCCCTAAACACCACAACACAGGAAGAGATGAACCCGATCAACCACTATAGAATCACCCACTGGTGTAGATACATACATAGGAATACTCAAGGCCTCACTAGGCATAACCAGGTAGGGTGAAAAATAGGACGACGCATATGAATACGTAGATCCAGGGTCAAATAACATTAAAACATCTCTATTACAGACCAAAATAGTACCTGTAATAACAGCATCGGATGACTCAATCTCTAGCTTGGCTGGCAAAGCATAACATCGGGGCTGGGCCCCACCTCCTTGAATCACATCCCTTGGACGATCGACTGCTGGCTGACCCCTACCTCTGGCGGTCTGAGCTCCACCTCTATGACCTCTACCTCCACCTCTATATCTTATACCCCCGCCTCTAGCTGGCTGGGCAGGCTGTGGAGCAACTGGTGCCTGAATCATAGGACGAGGACCCTGCTGCTGAGAACTACCCGAAGCTCGAGGGCAAAACCTAGCAATGTGACCCATATCACCACAAGTGTAACAAGCCCTCGGCTGCTGAGACTGCTGACCTTAAATGACCATCTCGGAAACTCTGAAGCGGCGGTGCACTGATGGGAGCTGGTGGTGCACTGAAGGACTGCTTATCCAAATAATGCATCTGAGAACCACGACCACCTGAGATACCATGTGATACCTGGAGAGCTGACTGAAAGGGCCTAGGAGGATGGCCTCTACCATACGAATCTCTACCTCCAGACGAGGTACTACTGAATCTGCCTGAATGACTGGGCCTCTTATCCGACCCATGACCATCTCCCTGTGACAGAACCATCTCAACTCTGCGGGCCACATTGGCCGCCTCCTGAAATGTGATCTCGCTCCCAGCCTCCTTGGCCATCTGAAGACGAATTGGCAGAATAAGACCATCAATAAACCTTCTCATCCTCTCTCTCTCGGTGGGAAGTATGATGAGAGCATGGCAAGCTAAATCGATGAACTTGCTCTTATACTGGGTAACAGTCATAGAACCCTACTGGAGGCGCTCAAACTGCCTCCGATAGGCCTCTCTCTGAGTAACGGGGAGAAACTTCTCTAGAAACAACACTGTAAATTACTCCCAAGTTAAAGATGGCGATCTGACTGGTCTCGCTAAGCAATAATCCCTCCACCAAGTCTTGGAGGATCCAGACAAGCGAAATGTAGCAAAAATCAACCCTATTGGTCTCGACAATACCCATGTTTCTAAGAACCTCGTGGCAGCTATCTAGATAATCCTGGGGATCCTCAGTAGATGCACCAGCAAAAGTAGAAGTGAAGAGCTTGGTGAACTTATCCAGTCTCCACAAAGCATCGGCGGACATAGCCGCTCCATCGCCGGTCTGAGCTATGGCACCTAGCTGAACTAACCCAATTGGCTGAACTGCTGGAGTCTGAATCAGGGGAGCTACCTGTTCAGGAGTACGTGTAGCAGGAGTCTGAACTCCTCCCCCAGCCTGAGAAGTGGCTGGTGCTACTGGAAGCAAACCCGCTCAAGCGAAGCTCTCTATGAAACCTACCAATCGGACCAAAGCGTCCTGAAGCAGTGGAGTGGCTATGAAACCCTCTAGGACCTGAGTTGGGCCCACCGGAGCTGCTGGAGCTGTAACCTCTTCATCATAATCAACATGAGGCCCCACCTCTGGATCTTCTGCTCGGGGTTGAGCTCTGCCCCTGCCTCGGCCTCTGGCACGGCCTCGGCTTCTGCCCCTAATAGGAGGTGCTGCTGGGGGCTCGGGCTGCTGCGCAGTCGATGAGGAAACGCGTGTCCTTGCCATCTGCGAAAGAATGGAGTAGAAATTCAATCAATATTGGGGAAACAGAACCGCACGACAAGAAAGAACGGATGTGAAATTTTCCTAACTCAGTAGCCTCTACGGGATAAATACAGACGTCTCCGTACCGATCCCTCAGACTCTACCGAGCTTGTCTGTGAGTTGTGAGACCTAAGTAACCTAGGACTCTGATACCAACTTGTCACAACCCGGATTTCCCACCATCGGGAGTCGTGATGGCGCCCACTATTGGAGCTAGGCCAGCCAAGTATTAATACATTGCTGATAACATTCGCAATAATATAAATAAAACGAGTCAATTAAATAAAAGCGGAAGTCTTTAAACTTAGATAACTGAAATCAAATGTGGAAGTCTAAATATATCTCTACCCAGAGTTTGGTGTCACTAACTCACGAACTACTAGAGAGTACTACAAACAAGGTTTGAATAAAAGATACAATGCTTTGTTCCGATACAAAGGGAAATAATTTAAGTAAAATAGGAAGGGACTCCGGCCTGCGGACGTCAGCTAGGCTACCTCGAAAGTCCCTGGACTAAAGTCAGCTCCCGATGAAATCCTACTGCTGAGGTCCAAAAGCTGCTCCTGGATCTGTGCAAAAAGATGCACAGAGTGTAGCATCAATACAACCGACCCCATATGCTGGTAAGTGCCCGGCCTAACCCCGGCGAAGTAGTGACGAGGCTAGACAGAGCCTACCAAAAACAACCTGTGCAGATATATGCAATAAAAAGGGATACACAGAATTTAAACAGCTAAGAGGGAGGGAGGAACATGTTATGGGGGTGTAGCAATTCAGATATAAAGTCAATAGATAGAGAAGTGAAACTATACAATATCAATAGTTTAGGAGAACAGGTTAATCGACAGTTGCACGACATCAACCTTCGTGTTTTTACTCTCGTTCTCACCAAAACAATCATATAAGGTACACGGCATTAACCTTCGTGCTCTTCCTCACATAAACTCTCATATCAAGGCACAGAATGACCCTTCGTGCATAAATATTCAAAACATGGCACGAAATGACCCTTCGTGCATAATATTCAAAACATGGCACGGAATGACCCTTCGTGCATAATTATTCAAAACATGGCATGGAATAACCCTTCGTGCATAATTATTCAAAACATGGCACGGAATGACCCTTCGTGCATAATTATTCAAAACATGGCACGGAATGACCCTTCGTGCATAATTATTCAAAACATGGCACGGAATGACCCTTCGTGCTTTTACACTCTTTCCTCACAATAACAAACAATGCACGACATCACCCTTCGTGCTTTATCACTCTTCCTCACCCAAAAACAATCACAAACAAAGGGTGCAAGGGAGTGAACAAATAATGATAGGAAATCCCGGCAAGGGAATACAATTAAACAACTAAATCCCGGCAAGGGAGCACAATTAAACAGTCAAAGCCCGGCAAGGGAACAATATCAATAATCTCAGCATCCCGGCAAGGGAGATAATCAACAAAACGGCAAACATCCCGTCAAGGGAACAATTCAATAATTCTTTCTCTTTCTTTCACTTTTGCCTCTTATCTCACTTTACCACCTGAGCCAACGCTTCAAAGGGGTTCAATCATTTCATATACTTTCACGCTTTATAATATACTCGAGCCAATGCTCCAAGAATGTACAAATCATAATTCTTCCTCAAGCTCTTCACATTATATAAAATTTATCAATTTAACAAGGAAGATGTATCACAAAATCCGAATAACCACAAATAAGACTCACGGTCATGCTAGACTCCGGTGTATAGATACTCGTCACCATGTCTATACACCATACTCAACAATTAGCAAATAGCAAACAACACTCTAATCCTATTCCCTCAAGCCAAAGTTAGAACAAACACTTACCTCGGTCCAAAGATTAGCAATCAACCCTCAAATACCGCCTTTCCTTTATAATCCGACTCTGAAACAACGATATCAAGGCATAGTTAATTCAATAATATCAATAAAGACTCGATAACAAAATCTCATAGCTTAGATATGAAGTTCCTAGCATTCTTCCAAAAATACCAAAATTCGACCCCGGGCCCACATGATCCAAACACGAGGCTCGGACCAAAACCCGAATACCCATAACCCCACGAGTTCAAATATATAATTTATTTTAAGATTCGACCCCAAATTGAGGTTGAATCACTCAAAATTCCCAAAAACCTAACTCTACCCAAAACCCCTAATTTCTACTCTAAATTACATGTTTTAGGCGTAGGAATTCAATAGACATTGATGGAAAAATGAAGAAAACGAGTTAAAATTTACTAACCCAAGAAGTCTTGGTGAAGAAGTGCTCAAAAATTCGCTCAAAAGCTGTGGAGAAGAAGAACTCGTGTGAAATATGGACTAAACCTCGTCACTGTTCTATTTTGGGTATTTAAAATCGCTGGGCAAAAATGCCCTATGCGATCGCGAAGAAGGTAATGCGATCGCATAAGGTAAGGGGAAGCTGGTCATTGCGATCGCGGAAGGGCTGATGCGAACGCATAAAAGAAAAGGCTATGCATTCCAGGCTTGGACTTAATGAAACGCGAACGCGGATTTAAGGTTGCGTTCGCATTGAAGGATCTGGCTAAGCTATGCGATCGCGGATGAATCTATGCATTCGAATAGAACAAATGTGGGCACCTGAAGGATTACTCTATGCGATCGCAATGCTACCTATGCGATCGCATAAAACTAGATACCAAAACACCAGAACTGAAACTTCTACAACTTTTCTAAGGCCAAAACCACTCTGAAACACTTCCGAAACACTCCCGAGCCCTCGGGGCTCCTAACCAAACACACACACTAACTCAACAACATCCTACGAACTTAACCATGTGATTAAATCGCCAAAATAACATCATAAACGAGGAATCAAACCTCAAAATCATCACTTTTTCATCAAACTTCATAAACTTTCAAACTTAGAGTTTTAGGTCCGAAATACGTCAAATGACGTCCGATTTCAACCAAATTTTACAGAAAGTGGTTAAACCACATATAAGACCTGTACCGAGCACCGGAACCAAAATACGGGCCCGATACCAACACTTTCTAATCCATTTTCATTTCAAATTGCCAAATAAATTTCAGAAAAATAATTTCTTTTAAAAAATTATTTCTCGGGCTCGGGACCTCGGATTTCGATTCCGGGCATACGCCTGAGTCCCATATTTTTCTACGGACCCTTCGGGACCGTCAAATCACGGGGTCCGGGTCTGTTTACCCAAAATATTGACCAAAGTCAACTTTAACCATTTTAAAGCCACAATTTATCAAATTTTACATAATTTAACACATAAGCTTTTCCGGCTACGCGCCCGGACTGCGCACGCAAATCGAGGCAATTAAAGATGAGGTTTTCAAGGCCTCGAAAGTACAGAAAAGGGAGAAAACCGGTGATGACCCTTTGGGTCGTCACAGTTTATCATCTGACGATTATTCTTTCCAAAGATTTATTTACAAGAGCATATTTTTTATAATACTAACCGAAAACATGTCAAGCATTTTTAAGGCTCTAGTAGATGATCGAGTTAGAAATGAGTATAATGGAGAATTTACCTTATCTTCACATTCCAAATAATGCGAAGCAAAGAGAAAATTAGTAAGTCCAACGATCGATTAAGGTACCAAGGTATGACCAGCTCTCTATTGCATCTTTATGATAAATATTTTGGTATACCTGATCCCATAATATTTCTTTATAGTGTCACAAAAGATCTTTGGTTGATTCTAAATCATGGATTACTGCATGCAAGAACTAATTGCTGTGATTTAGTAGAGTATTTTCAGATGCAAACCTTGCAGGCAACAAAGTGGAATGAAATAAAAATGGGATGGAGATTTTTTATATTCTCATGTCATGAAAAGGATAACAACTTTCATGAGAATGATCCCATATCCTTCTTTTTAGTGATATAAATATATGACCATTTCTTGACTCTTGTATGCATTAATATGTTGTAATCTTTCTAAGAGTTTTAAGTCTTTGCTCAAATTTCTCTTGAAAGTTTAACATGTTAGGATATCAAAAGTTTCTTAATCTTTCTAAATCATCGAGTGTTTTTCAAGTGACTATGTGTTATTACACTGTCTTATATGCTAAATGATGTTTTGAAAAATCAAGTATTCTGTGAGTTTTTTAATCTCTGCTAAGCTTTCAATCATGTGAAATGATGTTCTTCTGTGGTCTACAATTCTTTTTGTCTACCTACAACGACAGTTCAATATTTTTTTAGCTTTGGGTTAATACTTTGGATATTTTGGTCGGATTAAAGCTGTTAACTAGCTTAAAATTTTGTTTAAAGGGAATCATTACTACATATTTTTTATAACTCCCTAGATGATTATAAGTTATAGTTATACTTTACTTGCATATTTCCTTCACCTTTTTGATGATGCCAAAAGGGGGAGAAAGTAATGTGTACAAAAGTTCGAAAAAGGTAGAATGTATGGAGACAGGGGGAGCATGACGAAGGAACACTTAGAGTAATGGGGAGCCTTTACGTGGCATGACGTCTATGCATGAAAGAGAAAGCTTGACATTTCAGGGAAGTAATCTTTACTGTACTTTAATTAAGTCTTTGATTAAATGTTCTTATTTTGTACTCAATGGTTTGCCATCATAAAAAAGGAAGAGATTGTTAGCTTCAAGGTTTCACGTATTAATTTTGATGATAACAAACCAAAAAAACTATTAATCAAAGAACATTTACTTGTGATAATTTTATTCTTGTACAAGAAAGAAAATATTGGTAAAGATCCAAACAAATATGGGAAAGAGAATATCATGTGAAGAATTCATCAAGGAAGATTATTTTTAGAGATATAATTTAGAAGGAATAATCTCTGAAAGTGAAATTTCAAATATTGAATGGCTTACTACAATATCAGAAGAAGAATCTATGGAACTTATGGATGGAAAGCTTTTCAACATCTCGAAAGGAAAGTTGCTAAAATCATGGAGAAGATCTATTATTTTACGGAAGGAAGATACTACATGGAAAAGATACTACAAGACCAAGGAAGAATATATTTTCTATGGAAAGAAAATATATTATGAATGTAGTACAATTTATATTATGGAAAGATATTATTTTCCAAGATCAAGAAAGGAATATTTTCAATATAATGGGAGAAGAATATATTTTCTATGGAAAGAAAATATATTATGGGTCAAATTTGACCTCAAAAATGGAGTCAAATTTATGTTTATAATGTATAGATGGGAGTCAAATTTATGTTTATAGGACTCCATATTTGTTAGTTTACAGAATATCCAAATGCTAGTTTCTATACTTTGATTTTTCTCTCTCAATATATACTCTCTAGAATTACAGATTTTAAGTACCCAAGCCTTAAGATGCTATTGTTTATATAAAGCGTTTGGCAAAACTAGCTACACTATTTTCCGCAAACTCCTTACTTAACTTTGTGCGGAGGAAGGATGAGATTGCTCTTCCCTTAACCAAAGATCTCAGGTTCGAGCTTTGAGTATAGAAAAATCCTTGGTAGAGAGCGTTTCCCCCTGAATGAGGTCCTACGCAGCGCAAATCCAAATATAGTCAAGCTCCAATCAAATATCCAAATTCCTATTAGAACTTTTCTAATTAAAGAGAGAAAGAAAATATATACTATTTGAAAAGATGCATGTACGGAATCTTGTTTTAGAGCCTACTATTAGCGGCGTGTTAGCAATTTCACTGCTGTTAGAAGTTGTTGGAGAAATGGAATGAACACCTCGATAGTCTCGCTATTTGTCATCTTCTTTGTCGCGAATTAGGATCCCAAGCCATCAATGTCACATAAAACGGTTACTCATTAATTAATTCCCTAGTAAAATATGAGACGCCAATTACTTTGGAGTGCCGAGCAATGAGCTATTGAGAAAGAGTGAGTGACTGTTCCTAAGAGGTTGTATTTGCTTTCATTGTTATTGCACATAGCTGTTATATATCATTGTTTGAAACTTCTGGGAGATACTATATCCGATTTTTACTTGGAACTTGGCTTGTATAAACTGATTTGACTTAAATTGTCGGATTTAAAAGTATGCCTACTTTTTCTCGTTGAGATTACTGAAATTTAACTATGACTGTGTCGCTCGTCACTATCTTCAGTTCTTCATTTAGTCTTTGTTACCTACTGAGTTGGTTGTAATCACGCTACACTTTGCACTTTGTGTGCAAATCCAGGTGTTTTCGGACACGGTGGGTGTTGATATTGCGCACAGTTGATCTTTGGAGACTACGAGGTAGCTGTCCGGCGTTCGCAGTCCTTATTTCTCCATCCTTATCTTTTCTTTTATTGTATTTAGATCCAGACTTTTGCGGTCATTACTTTTCTAGATTAATGATGTATAGATGCTCATGAGCTCAATGACACCCGATTTGAGAATTTTTCGCATTTATGTTTTGGATTTTAATCCGTTTATGCAAATTTTTGCTATTTAAAAACTACTTTGATTCGTTTTCTGTCAATTGTTGGGATTACTAAACAATATATCAAATTTGCATATGCCACATCCAGATAATCAATAAAACAGAATCCCACCTTTATTATATGCTCTTTCCCCCTGTCTCGAAAGATGGTTAGAAGTGAATTTTTTTTACTTTAAGCCTCACACAATGATGAAAAAAAAAGTCTTATGCAACTTGGCATATGCAAATGTCTACGGAGTACTGTGTATTTTCTTTTCCAGAGGTCTCTTGAAAAATTAGTTGTTATGTTAGGCATTGCTTGTAACTCTCAGTCGACCTTTTTATTAGCTTAATAATATTATATATTTGTTAGGGAAAAAACACATTTTATCTGTGGACTATGCGCGCGGTTAAGGGTGGTTATTTGTCTTACTGTGAATGGGGTACCTATTGCATTTATGATGAAAGTTTAAGGTGGTTGTTTGGAATTTACTGTACTTTAGGGACTTCTTTTTCTGTACTTTACGGACCTATTCGAATGACGTACTATATTAACTGTGTAATTATGAGTGTTTTTCGCGAAACAAAAAGAAAGAAAAAAATATGAGTGTTTTTTGGGCTTGTGTGTATAACCAGAGGCGAACCTATGTGGTGAGTTGAGGAGTCACGTGACCCCGTTAGTCTCGGTAAAAACTCTGTATATACATATTATATATATTTATACATATATATGAGACTCTTTAAATATTTTAAGTGTGCCTCCAAAAACAAAGAGGCGGATGGAAGAAGTGGTTGCTTTGGGGCCTTAAATTCCCAACTTTGCTGGGGACGTATGTTCGAGATCCCCTTTGGCCCTTTAGATTCTTTTTTTTCCTCCTTTCTATTTTTATTCTTTGAGTACAATATAATTTATATATAATAGCAAATTGCTTTATCTTTTACTTTTATCTCTTTTTTTTGAATTCAATTATAATTGAGTACTAATATATAATAGTTAACTTAATTAATATTTTAGTTCTTTGATTACAATATAATTTATATTTAATAGCAAATTATTTTTTTTACTTTTATCTTCTTTTTTTATTTCATTTATAGTTTAGTACTAATACACAATAGTCAACTTAATTAATTTTATTCCTTCTCTTCCCATAGCACCCATTTTACGAAGAAATATATATATATATATATATATATATATATATATATATATATATATATATATATATATATATATATATATGTGTGTGTGTGTGTGTGTGTGTGTGTGTGTGTGTGTGTGTGTGTGTGTGTGTGTGTGTGTGTGTTCGTTTAAGACTGAGTTTAGAATAGATTATAGAACATTAAGTCTAAAAAAAGAGATTTCCTTCTTTTTTGCTCATCAAAGTAGTCATTAAGGGGAAAAAAGGGGAAAAAAAGAAAAAAGAAAAAAAGAACATTAGTTTGTTTCCAGATAAATATAATACAAAGAGGTTCCTTTGCGTAAACCTACAGAAAGGACAAATAATATAACGCACAGAAACGGGAACAATGAAATATAAGTTAGATATATTTATTGGTGGCAAAATGATCAAAAGAAAATAGTTAACCACCTATCTATCTATCTATCTATCTATACTATATTAAAAGCACGAAGACCCTTAGCGAAATGTCGTTTAACTTTTTTACCCTTTTAAAATAGAGTTTGCATTAGATAAAATAGTCATTTGATTATTTACCTAATATATTTAGGATCTTATAATCACGTAAAATTTTGTATATTAAATCTTGCCTTATTTAAAATACTACTCTATAAAAAGTTCAAATATTTAGGACTTTAAAGTAATTACTATTATAACTAATACAAATCTTTCCAAACATGAGTTGTCGAAACATGAGTTGTCGACATAAAAATGTAAAGTTTACATGGAAACTTTACCTCATTAATATGGTGGTAAAACTAGAGCATCTTTATGAGATATATTTTAAAATTCAAGTTTATGTTATATTCAACTCGATTATATGTATGATTGATATTATTTGGTTGACTATTTAAATGATTGATTCATGGGTAAAATACTAGCACTTCAATCCAAATTAGAATATATTGAACTTTCTGATAAGTTTATTCATTCATATATAATATTTATTTTACAAATTGAAACTAGATAAAAAGGGAAAAAATCAGATTTATATAATTATAAAACCAAACAAAAAGTACGATTCAATTGGATTAAAATAAAATTCCACAAAAATTATATAGTGTTGAATTTAGTCTCAAAATTTTTTTGAATCGCAATACCTTGAAAGTTATGAATACCAATATCAAGCTACTTTAAGAAATAAAAAACTAATGTAAACATATAAATCTTATAAATTTATTTAATATTTCAACTAAATCTTGCGTATTAGATCCTTTTCTTATTTTAATCATGTGATATAGTAATTTTATAAAAGAAAATTAATACCAAAATTGAAACTAGATAAAAAGGGAAAAATCGAATTTATATAATTATAAAACCAAACAAAAAGTACGATTCAGTTGGATTAAAATAAAATACCACAAAAATTATATAGTGTTGGATTTAGTCTCAAAATTCTTTTGAATCGTAATACCTTGAAAGTTACGAATACCAATCTCAAGCTACTTTATGAAATTAAAAAACTAATGTAAACATGTACATCTTATAAATTTATTTAATATTTCAACTAAATCTTGCGTATTAGATCCTTTCCTTATTTTAATCATGTGATATAGTAATTTTATAAAAGAAAATTAATACCAAAAATGAAAATTTTCATAGAGAATAAGTAAAAACATAACTATTACTCGTTGTAAGTTTGAATTATTCGTTGTATAAAATTATAATCAATTAGTTTTATATAATTTAATTATCTTTAAATAAAAAATGCAAGTGAAAAAAAAATATGATAAGTATGCAGTAGATAATCCTAATACTTCTAGATTAAAAGTGAATCTGATAGGAAGTCCCTAAAGTACAGTAAATTAAAAGTAGGATTCACTTTAATTATGATACAACTACAGTATACTTATTCTAATATTTCGGCGGGAAAGCCGATATACCTTAGATTAGCGTTTTCAGATTTTCTTCTACTAGGAAATCACTTAACTTCAACATTTTATGTTTTTCTATTTTGTTTAAATTTTTATTTTGTGAAAATAAATCATAACCACATTGCATATAGTCAGCAACTAAGTTTTTGAGCTTCGAAAATGTTACTTACCAATTAAAAGTATTGGGTTGACTTTTATATTCATTAAGTTAAATTTTACACTAAACATAATAATTATTCAATTATTTTCCAATTTAATGGTAGTCTAGACTCATAAGACTTTATTTGTTTCAAACTACCTCTACTCCCTTATAGATGTCCGCGCATGACTTTTTAAACTGATATTATACACCTTGAAATTTTTTCAATCTAGACTTAAAAGTGTGATGAAAGTAAATTTTGTGTTCTAAGGCCTTAAAAATCTCTTTCGGCATCATCTCGATTTGCGTGTGCAGTCCGGGCGCGTAGCCGGAAAAACTATTATGTGAAAATTTGTGAAAAATGATAAATTTTGCCTTTAAAATAGATTTAAGTTGACTTCAGTCAATATTTTGGGTAAACGAACGCGGACCTGTGATTTGACGGTCCCGAAGGGTGCGTTGGAAAATATGGGACTTCGGCGTATGCCCGAAATCGAATTCCGAGGTCCCAAGCCCGAGAAATGAATTTTTAAAGAAAATTATTTTATGAAATTATTTATGAGATTTTGAAATGAATTGTGATTAGAAATTGATGGTATCGGGCCCGTATTTTGGTTCCGGCGCCCGGTACAGGTCTTATATGTGATTTAAGATAAGTTTGTGAAATTTGGTGAGAAACGGACTTGAAACGACGTGAATCGGATCATATTTGAGAAAAATGGGAAATTTGAAGTTCTTGAGAAATTTCATGATTTGATACTAAATTCATAGTTGTTGATGTTATTTTTGTTATTTGAATGTACGAGCGAGTCTGTATGATGTTTTTAGGTTTGTGTGCATGTTTGGTTTGGAGCCCCGAGGGCTCGAGTGAGTTTTGGATAGGCCACGGGGTGAATTTTTGGACTTAAGGAATTGCAGGCTTCAGCTATTTCTGTGCAGGCCTGTCTGGCTCGCAAATGCGAGGGCTATGTCGCAATTGCGAAAGTAGCCCAGGCCAGCCTATCTCGCAACTGCGAGGATTTTGATCGCAAATGCGATCCCCCGGCTTGTGGCCAGTCATCGCAAATACGACATGTGGATCGCAATTCCCAGCTCGCAAATGTGAGCCCTTTTTTTCGCAAATGCGAACATAGCAGAGGTCGAGGTTCGCAATTGCGAACCCTGGTCGTAATTCCCATAGCTGCAACCTGCAATTTTTATACTTAGTCGAAAAACTCCCGTTTTTCACACTCTTTCAAAACCAAAATATTCTTGGGCAATTTTTCAAAGACAACTCTTCTTCCAAATCGATTGTAAGTCAATTTTAATTCTTTTTTTTTCAATCATTAACATCTTTTAACATGATTTCAACTCAAAATCAATGATTTTCATGGGGAAAATTGGGTGTTTTGGGTAGAACCTAGGTTTTTTAAGAAAAAAAAGGATTTGGACCTCGATTTGAGGTCCGATTTCAAAACAAATTATGTATTTGGGTTCGTGGGGGAATAGGTAATCGGGTTTTGGTTCGAACCTCGGGTTTTGACCATGTGGGCCCGGGGGCGATTTTTGACTTTTTGGGTAAAACTTTAGAAAACTCATTTTCGTGCATTAGAATTGATTCATTTAGCGTTATTGATGTAATTAAGTAACTTGTGGCTAGATACGAGCAAATTGGTGGTGGAATCACGAGGTAAAGCGATAGTAGAGGCTTGAATTGTGTTCGTGGCATCAAGGTAAGTGTTTGGTCTAACCCTAGCTTAAGGGATTAAGAGTTGTGTCCTATGTGCTACATGTTATTTGTTGAGTACGACGTATAGGCATGATGACGATTATCTATACGTTGGTGTCAAGCATGACTGTGAGTCTTAAATTGAAATTGTTGTGTTCTTAATAAATCCTACAAATTCCTAAGTTGTTGATTTTCTGTGTTGAGTAAGGATTATGATTATCCTCGTGGGAAGTACTTATGATTGAGTATTGGTGCTAATTAAGGTAGTTAGATGTGGGAACAAGTTTCGTTATAGCTGATTTCCCTTGCCGGGACGTAGTTGCTTATACTGTCAATTCTTTTCCTGGGATAGTGTGGCTTCTTTATTGATCCCTTGCCGGGACTCTTGTTGTGATTAGTGTTGAAGTGTGTATGTGGATCGGGTTGCACGTCGCAACAATATTATATTTGGATCGGGTTTTACACCACAACAATATTATATTTGGATCGGGTTGCACGCCGCAACAATAATATAATTGGATCGGGTTGCACGCCGCAACAGTGATAAATGATATGGATCGGGTTGCACGCCACAACAGAGTTATTATGTTTTGGATCGGGTTGCACGCCGCAACAGAGTTAGTATGTTTTTAGAGTGGCTTGCGCGCTACAACAATTGATAATACAAAGTGTTTTTAGATTGGATACAAGTCCTTATTGTTTTGCTGTAAATTCTAAATTGTTCTTATGCCTTCCTCTTAATTTACTGTTGGTATCGATATTTTCCCACAGCATGTACCCCCTCCCATCTCTGCGTGTTTATTCCTGTTTTATTTTTCGCTGCATATTATATAACTGCACAGGTTTATTTGGTAGTCTGGTCCTAGCCTCGTCACTACTTCGCCGGGGTTAGGCCAGACACTTACCAACATATGGGGTCAGTTGTGCTGATGTTACACTCTGCACTATGTGCAAATCCTGGAGCAGCTTTTGGACAGTAGCATTTGGGATGGCTGCCTTCAGTCCAGCTAGAGAGCCCGAGGTAGTCCTGCAGGCGTCCGCAGGCCCGACGTTCTCTTCTATCCTATTATGTATTCTATTTTTATTTGTTTCCGAGACAGATTGTACTTTCTTTTTAGACATTTGTTGTAGTATTCATAGAAAGTCCGTGATTTTATGATACCGGATTCCGGGTAGAGATGTATGTTGACGTAGTCGTATTGGTTATGGTTACTTATATCAGATTAAGTCTTCCGCTTGTTTTTACCTAACGTTAATATTTTACTGTTGATCACATGTTAGTTTAAGTTGTTAAAAAGGACAAATAAATGAGTTAGAAATTCTACAATACGCGGCTTGCCTAGCTTCCACGAGTAGGCGCCATCACGACTCCCAAAGGTGGAAAATCTGGGTCGTGACAAAAAGTAACATGCAAGTATAGACTCAATAAGCACGCGCATATTCTTGAGCATTTTTAGCTCAAGAATCACATTTTAATTCCGAATTATTCACTCATTCAAAAACGTTTCAAATTATATAATAGTTTATTTTTAGTAACATGCTTATATTTTTATATCTATGAGACTATGACTCTCTCTCTCTCTCTATATATATATATATAATAGTACTCCATCAGGTCCATTTTAATTGATTTTGTGATTGTTTTCACACATATTAAGGAATCCATCTTTTAGTATTAATTAACAATAAATTTGACCATATTAAACATTAATTTGTTCATTGAAAATAAAAATTAATGCCTCCTTGATATATGAAAAAATTAAATATTCTGAACCACATGCCAAAAAATCAATTAAAGTGGACTGGAGGATGTATTACAACAACAACAACAACAATAACAACAACCCAGTAGAATCCCACAAGTGGGGCCTGAGAAAGGTAGTGTGTACGCAGACCTTACCCTTACTCCGAAAGGGTAGAGAGGCTGTTTCCGAAAGACCCTCGGCTCAAGATAATAAAAAGACCAAAGGAAAGAATATTAGATTCATCACGGAGATCATAGGAAAAATAGGAACATAAAATGCAGAAGAAAAATGCAAAGCAAAAACGATGACTAGTAAGTGGAACCTGCGTCAAAAATAGAAAATAGTAAGAAATGACATTACCCCTAGCTATCTTAGACAAACCCCTCCCGGAATAGGCTCACAAAGACACAAAGTAACGCAAGACTCAACTACCTCCTAGCCTACAACCGTAATACTTGACCTTCGCAACTTCCTATCAAGTATCAAGTCCTCAGAAACCTGAAGCCTCGCCATATCCTGCCTGATCACCTCTCCCCAATACTTCTTATGCTGCCCTCTACCTCTTCTTGTGCCTTCCACAACCAGCCGCTCACACCTCCTTACTAGAGCGTATGGGCTTCTCCTCTGTACATGTCCGAACCATCTGAGCCTCGCTTCCCGCATCTTCTCATTAATGGGGGCCAGTGCACCTTCTCCCGAATATCATCATTCCTAATCTTATCCATCCTAGTGTGCCCGCACATCCATCTCAACATCCTCATTTATGATACTTTCATTTTTTGGATATGTGAGTTCTTAACAGGCCAACACTCAGCCCATATATCATGGCCGGTCTAACCAGTGCTTTATAGAGCTTACCTTTGAGTATCGTTAACACTCTCTTGTCGCACAAAACTCCAGACGCTAACCTCCACTTCATCCATCCTACCCCAATACGATGTGTGACATCCTCGTCGATCTCCCCTCCCCCGTGGATAATCGAACCAAGGTACTTGAAGCTGCCTCTACTTGGGATAACCTGTGACTCAAGCCTCACATCCACGTCCACTTCCCCCGTCTTAGCGCTGAACTTACACTCGAGGTATTTCGTCTTCGTTCTGCTTAGCTTGAAACCCTTAGATTCAAGCGACTGTCTCCAAACTTCCAATCTCTCATTAACATCTATTCGTGACTCATCAATAAAAACTATGTCATCGACGAATAGCATGCACGATGGTACCTCCCCTTGAATATGGTTTGTTATCGCATCCATTACCAGGGAGAATAAGAACGGTTTGAGCGTAGAGCCTTGGTGTAACCCCATCTCAATCGGAAAATGCTCAGAGTCGCCTCCTACTGTCCTAACCCGAGTCTTAGGCCCATCATACATGTCCTTAATTGCCATAATATAAGAAACCGACACACCTTTTGCCTCCAAACATCTCTAGAGAACTTCTCTAGGATTATATAAAACAAACACCAATACATATAAAATTTTGCTTATTAAATCTATCTTTATTTGAAGTATATAGAAAGCACTAATACTTAAAACTTTAAAATCAGATAAAATTTTATCTTATATAAATTATATGTTATTTTGAACTATTAATCAGAACTCTTTATTATATTTATATGATTTTCAAATCTTTATATCATTAAAATGGGATATTTACGAAATTGCACGTAAAAGCACAAATGCCCTAGGTGGAATATTGTTCACCATTTTTGCTTTTTAAAAATAAATTTAACATTGGACAAAAGTGTTATTTAGTAATTTTTCAACTTTCACCCTAATAACTAAAACTTCGACTGGGTTGTTGTTGTTGTTGTTGTTGAACTAGGTAAAAGCTCATAATATTTATGAATTTAATATTTATTTATATAAATATAATTTTTTTCTTTATTTGGATAGTTGTCTTTTACAAAGTCCTTAAATATAAGTCCATCCTTTTCTTTTTACAGAAATCACTATCGTTTTTAATTTAGAAAAGAACCTCCCTTCCATCCACATTCTAAGGACTCATAAAAAAAGGTACTTTTTCTCCTACTTTTTTGTGATTTATAATACTTTTAACCTATAATCTATTGCATTGCATGATGACCTAAACCAGGGGAAAAATCCCATACATATATATATTTTCTGCTTATTCTTTTGTTTGATTTTTATTTTAAGAAAAGTTAAACTCACAATAAAATCTTGTGCAACTGCATCTTTCTTTTTTATTCATTTGTTTGATTTTTATCTTTCTCAAATTTCAAGTATTAGTATCTATATAGAGGCGTATCTAGCGTAAAAGCTATTGGTTCAATTGAACCATAGCTTTCGCTCATACCCTATATTAAAAATCATTAAATACGTACAAACAATAAATTTTGAAGGGAAATTTTCATAAAACACTATCTTTTAGTGGTAATTAGCTATCTATAGATACCATTTGCTATATTACATCCTGTAGACACGTTTTAAGTTGTTTTAAAATGTATTTAGATTACTATATTCATGAATACATTAGGAAAAAGAGACGTGAATCATGGAAGTTCAGTTAATAAGATGTTATATTCAACTATATTCAAGAGATGTATCATTGAATACAGTAACGTATATTCCTTAAAAAAGGGACCTTTCAACTGATTTAAAATGGAAAGAAAATTAATTTAGCAAATAGTCTCCTAATATAACTCAACTAACACAATTATATCACCCATAATCTGTGTTTCTACCTTCATTAAAGATTTTCCATCCGAAAGTATCCAAAAACAGAGCAATCTGTGGATTTTCAATTCTCCCTTCTTTCTTTTCATTTTCTTTTGTTACATTTTGTACAAAACAATTTTCAACCAAGAAAAATCAAGATTGATACAATTGTATATAGAAATACGTTCAAATTCGATTTTGCATATGGTAAGTTTAACAGTGTTATTGCTTCATTTTGGAAAGTGGAATAGTGAGAATAACTACGTCGATTATTCGATTGAGGGAATACTGATAAAGGAGTATGCGTCGTATAATGATGTGGTTGCGTCAATTTCTAAGTAACTGGACATAGATTTGAGCTCAAAGACCATTAAAATTTAATACAAAGTAGAAGGAAATTGCACGCCAATAGAAATACACAATGATATGGGTTTTAGGGTGTATGTAGAGTTGAAAAAAGAGAACAGAGAATTCGGGATGTATCCTTTGTGCATAACAACAATTGACAAAGAAGTTGTAGCCGGAGGTAGTTTAATTCAAGGCGACATTGTCCAAATGGACGAAGCAGTTCAAAGGTATAATTTCAATACAGATAGTACCCTTGCCCTTGATGTTGTCAATTCAGGCGAACCAATTGGGGTGTTCGAACTGGACAAGGATTTGATAATTTCAGAAACAAATCAAAGGGAGGTTATGGTTGGACAAGTATATAAGGATAAAGCTACATTGAAAGAGGTGATGGAGCATTACGCTATATCAGAAAGGTTTCAATTCCGGGTTGATAGGTCTAATGCAATCAGGTTTGAGTGTTCTTAAGTATTCATTATTTTTTTTGTATATTGTATTTCTGGTAGGACTTGTAAAGCATATGTAGGTGTATTTAGTTGTATTTGTGAATTTTTACTTGACCTTCTATATTGTTCGTTTTTATTTGTTATGTATTAATAATACATGTATTGTCGTGGAGCATTACGCTAGTATAGAAGAATTGAATATAAAATCAAACTGTATGTAGATGTATTTAGCTATATTTGTGAATGGTTACTTGACCTCCACTGTTGTTCTTGTTTTATTTTTTATGTATTAATAATACATGTATTCTTATGGATTACAGTGGCTCTAACTGTTTTTTATTAAATGTATTAGTTGTATTTAAATGTATGCTTATAAGTATAGGTGTATTCAGACATGTTTATTTAACGGTCCGACCAGTCGTTTTGAGCTTTTGCACTTCGCTCGCCAGTTCTCGGGCATGACTTGCTCCGTGTGATATATTATGACTTATGTAAATCGTTGGTTTTGGTTTTCATGGTAATCGGAATAAATTTGGAAGAACATTTCTTAGTTTGAAGCTTGAAATTTGAAAGGTTTGACCAAGATTTGACTTGTTTGTATATGATCTCGGATCAAAATTATTATGATTTGGTTAGCTCCGTTAGGTGATTTGGGACTTAGGAGCGTGTTCGGATTGTGCTTTGGAGGTCCGTAGCATATTTAGGCTTGAAAGGTCGAAAGTTAAATTTTTGAAGTTTCCGGTCCGATAGTGAGATTTTGATCTAAGCGTCGGAATGGAATTCCAGAAGTTGGAGTGGCTCCGTAGCGTTGAATGTGACGTGCTTGCATAATTTTAGGTCATTCGAACGAGGTTTGATAGACTTTTTGATCGAAAGCATAATTTAAGAGTTTTTGGAGTTCTTAGGTTTGAATCCTATGTTAAATTGGTGTTTTGATGTTGTTGTGAGCGTTCCAAAGATTTGAACAAGTTTTAATGATGTCATGGGATGTGTTGGTACATTTGGTTTGAAGTCCCGGAGGCTCGGGTGAGTTTCGGGTAAGTTCCAGGATGTTTTAGGCCTAAAAACATTGTTGTTGCTGGCTTAGAGAGGTTGCAGACACCAGTGCAATACGCAAAGGATTTTGTGTGGCCGCGGTGGGGGCTTTGCGGCCGCACTCGATTTTGTGCGGTCCGCGGTGAGGAAGGTTTCACTGATCTGACTTCGGAAGCTTATATCCTTTGATCTACAAGAAATTTTGGGATAATTCAAAAACAAAAGTTGTAGATCTTTGAATCTAGTTTTCAGAAACATATTATAATAGGTATTTGGATATATGTAGCAAAAGTTTTGGCCAAGCTACCAAAGCATGTCGTTGCAGTCAAATCCACCGCGGTCAGCACTGGTTTTGTGCCAGCGGTGCTCCACCGCGGTCCACACTCGATTTTGTACGGTCAGCAATGGTGGAAATGCGGAAGGTGCTCTATAAATACGAGGCTTAGGGTTTTATTTCATATTTTGACCTAGAGAGCTCAGTTTTTGGCGATTTTTCGAAGGTTTTTCAAGAAATTCATCGGGGTAAGTGATTCTAACTCGGATTTGGCTAGAGTACATGAATCTATCATTGAATTCATCATTTGATTCATGATTTGGGATGAAATTTGGGAAGAAAATTTGTGAAACCTTTCAAAAATGTAAAATGATGATTTGAAGGACCAAATGGTATCGGAATTGGATAATTTTGGTATGGTTAGAATCGTGAGAGTATGAGGATTCTAGTTTTGTAAATTTTGTCGAATTTCGAGACATGGGCTTGGGGGTCGGGTTTGACCAATTTCGGAATTTTTTATGTAAATTGAATATTTTCGAGTGGGTTTTGTTCCCTTAGCACATTTTGATGGTTTTGTACTGGATTTGGTTAGATTTGGAGCATCCGGAGGCCGATTCGATAGTCAAGGGAATCACGGGATAGAGTTCGAAACGGATAGAGGTGAGTAATGATTGTAAATGATGTTCTGAGGGTTTGAGACCCCGGATTGTACATCGTAGCGCTATATTGAGGTGACGCACACGCTGGGGTCGTACACTGTTGGGGATTGTGACTTGGTCCGTTCCGAATGACTATTTTACCGCATATTTGACTGAAACCTATTTGCTATCATCATAATTTGGACTGAATGCCATATTTGGGCCTTGTGCCAACTATTTGAACTATTCAGGGATTTTTACTGGTATTTCCTTACTGTTTTGACTTTATACTTGAACTTAGTCATGTTATATTTCACTGTTTTCGTACTCAACCATGTTTACTTTGTTTTAATACATTAAATATTATTTTTAAATGATATTTTTAGCTGAGAATCATGTTTTACTATTGCCCGAGTGGCTTGTGAGGATTTTGACTGAGTAAGGTCGAGGGCCTATGTTGTGAGGAAACATTTGATACTGATGATGAGGCCGAGGGCCTGGGATATATACGCCACGAGGTGGCTTGATTGATATGAGGTTGAAGGCCTAGTGATGATGCCATGAGATGGCTTGATATTGCGCTTGGACCGTAAGGGGCCCCTCTAGGAGTCTGTACACCCCCAGTGAGCGCGGGTATCCATTGTGATGTGAGATTGAGCCCGAGGGGCTGGTATTGTTCTATGTGATTACCCAAGGGGCTGGTACTATTCTGAGATGTTGCCCGAGGGGCGGATTGGTTGATACTGTGCCCGAAGGGTGAACCTATACGTGTTTATTTTTCTTAATTGACTGTCAATTACCTGCTTAATTATTGAAAAAGGCTTTTCATGAAACTACATTTGAGTTAAAGTATTTTACCTATCTTTCACTGATTTACTGATTTTAAATGGTTTTACTACTTCATTATAGAATGCTTTGTGCCTTACGTGATTTCTTGCTTTCAGTCTTTATTTACATTTGTTACTCACTAAGGAGTACTCATTTTACTCCTTGCACCCCTGTGTGCAGATTCGGGCATTACTGATCCTTCCAGTGTGAGTTGAGGGCTCCCGGCGGACATTCGGAGTTCACAAGGTAGCTGCTTGACATCCGCAGACCCGTGTTTCTCCCTCTTTATCATATCTATTACCGATCAGACAATTGTAATAGTTTATAGACTTATCGGATTTGTAGTAGGATTTATAGATACTCATGACTAGTGACACCCCAATTTAGGGTTGTGTTGGGTTGTCCTTCCGCATTATGATATTAACTGCTACTTAGTATTATTAAATCATGTTTTAGACTGTTCTTCTTGCTGTTTAACTATTTAACATCGAATTGGGAATAGTTGGCTGGCCTTGTTTTCATAAGAGGCGCCATCACGATCAGGTCCGGGTTTAGGGTCGTCTCTCTCTCTCTCTCTCTCTCTCTCTCTCTCTCTCTCTCTCTCTCTCTCTCTCTCTATATATATATATATATATATATATATATATATATATATATATATATATATATATATAGATGCAATAATATATTCAAATGTATATGAGTGTATTTTTTGTAAGTATTTATACTGATCATATGTGTAATAATAACTTTTTTACAGCTATGCATTTTTATGTATGTCAAAAGATTGTGAATGGAGGTTTAAGGCTTTTAGCATTAGCAAATCACAATTATTCAAAGTGAGAGAGTTCAATGATAAGCATACATGTCCGTTGAAGGATAAGGTGTATGAGCAACGTCAGGCAAGTAGCAGCCTTGTAGGTGGTATGATTAGGCCCAAGCTTACAAATCCTAAGAGAAAATACACCCCAAAAAATATAATTGATAATGTGAAAACAATTTTAGGTGTGAATGTAGTTACATTTTGGCATGGCGGGCTAAAGAAAAGGCAATGAATTTTTTGAGGGGTGAACAGGCTGATTCATACAATAAATTACCAGGATACTTGTATACAATGGATATACATATCCTGGTTTGCACATTATAATGGTAAAATCCCCACAAAATGAGTTCAAGTATGTGTATATATCATTGTATGCCTTTATAAAGGGGTTCGATCAATGTAGACCCATTGTGGTTGTGGATGGAAGCCACTTAAAATCGTATTACACTAGGACTTTCGTCTCGGCTAGCACTTTGGATGGTGCAGGTGAGTATGTTGATTATAATAAAATATTATAATATTACTGCATATTAAATATTGAAATACATATTTATAATATGTATGCAATTATTTTTATAGGTCATATACTTCCACTAGCATATGGTGTTATTGATTCAGAGAACGATGCTGCTTGGACGTGGTTCTTTGAGAATTCAAGGAAGCATATGGTGAGAGGGAAAGCATGTGCATCATTTCAGATAGGAACGAAAGTATCATCAAGTTTGTATCAAGAGTGTATCCAACTATACCACATTTTGCTTGTATATGGCATATTTGAAACAACGTATATAAGAAATTCAAAAAGAGTCATTCAAAGTTGAGCGAGATATACTTCTTGATGGCAAAAGCATACACATAGGCTGAGTTTGATAGTCTAATGGAGAAGGTGGAGAAGGTATATATTAGGGTGAAAGAATACTTGGAGTTACTGGATGCGAAAAGTGGGCTAGGTTGTATGCACCTGTTAACAGGGGATGGACAATGACGTCAAATATTGCTGAGTCAATCAATGCCGCACTTGTTTTAGCAAGGGAGTTGCCAATATACGACCTCCACGAAGAAGTTAGGAAAATATTCGGACGTTGGAATTGCAGCAATCGGAAAGAAGCTCTACAGACATACACAACGCTTGGGAAAAAATACCATGAGATGCTTACCTTGAATGAGGCAATGTTTACACGAATGACTGTAAGTTGCCTTTTATTTATGTATCTGTTTCCTATATGTATCCATGGTACAAGGTATTTAACTGTATATATTTCAAGGTAGCAATGGAAGTTGCATCCTATATTCAATCAAGACTACTCTATAATATTCTGCCAGCATTCATATAGTATGTATTCTAATATATTCAATATATTTAAATGTATATATGATCGAAGCCTACCCTGCACTACTATTAAGTAGCAAGAGAGGGTCGAAGAGCTTTTACCCGATTTAGGGTCGGGATCGATTTTCACAGAGAGCTAGAATTTGGAGTCGGGTATTTATCTAGTTTAGAGTTGCGTATGTATTCCAAATTACACTTCTATACATTTTTGAGGTTTTTGTTCTACTTCTACTTTTATCAAACTACAATGGTAAATGAAACTAGATTAAACTAAAAGTTAAACTAAAGCGGGTTGTTCAAATGATTTAAAAGGCACTAGGGTAGTGACTATCGCCTAGGTGGTCAATTGACGGATACTTGAGTCTAAGGCATGATTGACATATTTGGAGAGTATGATATAACCGTTGCACGATTTTACCCACTCTACACCTCTCGGTGGTTCGAGTGATTTTGCCCGATTTGACTTTCTCAAGACCAATTGGGTGTGTAAATTTGCACAAGCAATCAAGGTCCAAGTCGGGTATTACTCTCTCGAGGTTTAACCCTTTAATTGAGGCTATCAATCTCTTGAGTACGCCCCAATTCCTTGTTGGACCAATTTCAGAGACTCAAGCTCTCTTTCTCAAGAAGAGCTCAAGTCAACTACACACAAACTAGTGGTTGCAACCACTAATTCAGCAATTAAACATGAAATTAGCCCAAATATCAAACACCCATAGTCAATCTAGTCCTAAAACACAAGACCCATCAATTACCCACACTAGGGTTGAGCCACAACCCTAGCTTATGGGTTTAGCTACTCATAATTGAAGAAGAAAAGCAAGAAATAGATGAAGAACAACTCATATTAATTAATTACTAAGATAAACAATAAGATTCAATGTTGAAATGTAGATAAAATTGCCCAGAATAGCTAAAGACTTCGAACCCACGAGCGCAGCTACAGCTAAAAACTATCTCATACCCTAAAAATGGGAAAAGAAGCTATTTATACTAAGCTAAAAAATCTGGACAAAAATACCCCTGCAGGGCTAGTGCGGACCGCACAAAATAGTGTGTGGCCTCACTAAGGCTCTGCACTTGAAAACCCATCTCTCTGAACTCAGGCACTGCGGACCACAGAGAATGGACTACGGCCGCAGAGGCTTCTATGCGTGGTTCGCATAAAATGGACTGCATTGGCACTCTCTAATCCTTCTTACAACGGATCGCACTAAATCGAGTGCGGCCGCATTTATCCTAGTGCGGACTGCACAAAACCTAGTGCGGCCGCATTGATCCTAGTGCAGACCGCACAAAACCTAGTGCGGCCGCATTGCCCTTTTTGCCTGAATGCCACCTCTCTGAACCTCCTTGTGCGGACCGCACAGAATGGTGTGCGGCCACATTGGGATGGTTTTGCCTAAGCTTTGTCTTGTCTTGGTACTTGTGTAAGTTTCACTCCTTTTGAGTTGATCTTTGACATCTAGTCACTTTGTTGAATAAACCTGCAATCAAGCACAACTTGTGAGCCTTTTTGGGACTATTTGTACGAATTTCTAATCAAAACATAAGCAAGAAGGAGTATAAAATGTATCAAAATCCCTAGTTATCAGTATACATGTATGTCTTTGAATTCTGTATGTACAAATATGTTTGATCTAATACAGTTGTATTTTAATACAATATATAGTGTGATTCTTAAATCTAAATAAAATTCTAATAATCTATATTAAAATCATATTTAATATGTCTATTCATATTAAATATATATGATTTGTTTTTTAAATGTAGGTGGTGCCATCGACTGAATATTTGCATACGGTGAATGATGAAGGAAGACATTACACAGTATGCCTCTTAGAGAAAAAAATGCAGATGTGGGCGGTTCCAAGTCGACGAATTACCGTGCCCAAACGCTTGGGCTGTCCTGAAGAGCAAGTTTCTAATGCCAGAAGATTATTGCTCTGATTATTACAAACCAAAGTCTGTTGTACTGATATATGAAGTGCCCGTGTATCCTTTGCCGGACCAGAAAGAATGGAATATACCAGCACATATAGCAGATGAAGTTATATTACCACCCAAATGGAAAAGACCTCCTGGAAGACCAAAGAAGAAGCGTGATAAGCCGTTCATTGAATTGTTGCAGAAGAAAAATCAACATTCGTGTAGCATATGTGGGCAGGAAGGACATAATAAGCGTATTTGTAGAAATGCTCCACGTAGAAATTAGTTCACATTCTGACTTGTATTAATGAAAAACGATTTATCATAGATTCCGGTGTCATTTCGAATATATTTTGGATATACTTAGTTGGTGTATTAAATCTAAATACGTAATTAAAATACGACTATTATAGCTTCATTATATATGAATACAATCATTGAATACATATGATTACACTCAATTATATACCTAGGGTATGATTGTATCATAAACAGAATTGATGGTTTTTTTTTGAATACATATCGTATATCAGAGATTGAATATGATTTATGAATATTAAATACAACTATTCAAATACAACTGAATACATATTAATACAATATGTTATACACGTATAGATGTCTAAATATGTATTGTACAAGGGTCTAAATAGACTTGAATACATATGCATACAAGTGAATACAGATGAATAAAATCAGTTATATACAAAAGACGTATTCAAAATACAGCTGAATACATATTAATTCGATATATTATATAAATATGAAGGTCTAAATACACCTGCTAAAAATATGTGAACATAACCTGGTGAATACATATAAATACAACTTAATGAATATAGATAAATATATCATGCTGAATATTGACTGGTACAATAAGTTGAATACATATCAATACAACATGTTGCATAAATACTAATATAAACTGATATAAACATACAAAAAGCTAACAGGTTGAGGGGCACCATATCTTTGACGGAGTAAATTGACATCAAATTTTGTTTGTGGAACCAGCCCAACGGTGCTAAAAAACTCTGCGTATGTCTCGACATGCACCCCACAATCCCTGAAAGAATACATCAAAATAGTTACAAACAATTCATATTATTAGAGAAATGATAGAAGGAAAAGGATTAAACACATACATGCTCCCAGAATTTTGTTGAGACAGATCTGAAATGAAAACAACATCAAAGGGATCAGTTGGTGCCTTGTCAGAGTATGTTGAGTCATGAGTCCAATCTATGCCTTGCTTATCTCAGTAAAAACCACTGATCGATACATACAAAGTTACAATCTTAGCTAGCTTATCTATCTCTGAAGCCACATAGGCATCATGCAATGCTGATCTAATGGAGTCATACACTTTGATACATCTATCCTTGAATGAGACAACTGCCAATAACCAATGCAGTTTTTCCTTCAAGTTGACTGGTATCAAGACAATGTCAACAATATGACATAGTACATTAACCAGCAATCTGTAGCCCCTTATGTATTCACATACCACATCCTCTTCTTTGGCTACTTTTGCATTACTATCTGTGTAACATCCCATAAATTCGGCTTAGGTATGAATGAGTTAAAGGAGTAGTAAGGTTATACTTTGAACATGTGAAGTCCCATCAGTATGATTAAAGGTAAAATAGTTGTTTCAAAATCAAGATGGAAAGTAAGGTGCATAAGATTTGACAAAATCGACTAAGTTTGTAGAAGGTCTGTATTCCAGCAGAGTTTAGTAAAAATGTGTAATGAATTTGGAAAAAATCAAGGATAAAAGTTGTAGGCCTTTGAAATAGCTTTCCATCGATTTATTATGGATCTCGAACGAATCTCTGTGCAAAACGTAATGCTCGTTTTACAGAATAGTATATGATATATGCGTCTGGTAGCGTTCCTGTAGCGCGACCACGCTAATTTTGAGGCAGTGTTACTGCCATTTTGCACGGTCAGTAGCGCGGGCAGGTCTCCAGGTGCATGGTCACGCTCGTGGGGGGTCGTTTTAAAGCCATATTTCATCCCCAACAACCCCAAAACATAAAAATTTGCTCTAGAAAGTGGAATTCTCAAAAATCTAACTCCTTAAGGGTCCTTCCACCACCCAAGGTAAGTTCTAATGGTGATTCTAAGTTAATTTCAATTTTCTAACATCTTATTAACATGGGTAAACCCTCCATATCATTAGATATTTGATTGGAACATCATTGTTGAGAGAAGAAACCCTAGAACTCAAATTCAAGAGGATTGAACTTCAAAAAGGTAATGTCTTCAACCTCTAATTGAGTATACTATTGGATTAATGATTATAGACTTTAGTTCATGAGATATTAGTTGATGGGTTTGATAGAAAAGCATGAACGATTATAGGTTTAGGGTGTTGATTGTTGATTATTAGTTAAGGGTGTTGTTTACCTTATGGGTGATAAAGAATGATGTTGATTATAACAATTTGAGACTTTAGAATTTATCTAGGATCAAGAGAATGACTTGTTCGGTGTAGAGACACCATTAATAAGGACTATGAAGATTTATATCACCAAGTATTTGAGAAAATTCTTAAGTGACCAAAACATGAGAATTATTGCTAATATGGAATCCCTTTGACTTGTATTAATATAGATTAAAGTTGAATGGGCTGGCGAATGTTGTATTATGCTTAAGAGCAGGAAGTTAAGGTATGTGAGGCTAGCTCTGTATGTTTGGGAATGTTAATGATTCTCCCTACACCACGTTTCTTTTACGACGTATCAATTGCCTCAGAAATATAGTTAAGCCTAGTTCCTAGAATAGTTGTAGAACTTCTATTCTCTAGCTTCATAACTCGTTCATGACTTTCATTCTTAACGTTGTGAGCTCAGTTCATATTCAATATAGACTTAGGTTTGATGTCCGTAAGTCTCAGTATAGCTTACTCAGCATGTCATAAACAGTTGAAGTTTCAGTGTTCATAATCAGTTCAAGAATACATGTCTCAGTCTAGTCCTATTCAGTATTCCAGTATTATGTAACTCAGTATGATCCAGTATTCATGTATCATGTGACTTAGTGTGATTCAATATTTCATTATCATGTATTGCAATATGATTCTCAGTTCCTTATTTTAAATCCCTGATTGTTGAACACATGTATTTGGGCCTGAGGCCGCAGTTTATGCTTTATGCATCTTTGGGCCTGAGGCCGCAGTTTATGCTTTATGCATCTTTGGGCCTGAGGCCGTATTTTATGCTTTATGCATTTTGGACCTGAGGTCGCAGTTATGTATACGTATACTTGGGCCCGAGGCCGCAGTTTGTGCACAAATATATATTGGGCTTGATGCTGCAGTTTAATATTTAGATAAACAGGTTGTTCATCATTTAGAAGAGGGAGCATTCATATCCTTACTTCCTTTCAGATGAATTATTAGTTACCGTTCAGTTAGCAGTTACCATATCAGTTACCAGTTACCAGTTATCATTTCAGTTTCAGTTTCAATAGTTATTATTTCAGTTATCAATTATAAATTCTCAGTTATCAGCTTAGTTTTAGTTTCAGCATTTATAATTCTTTCTTTCAGTTACTTTACATACCAGTACAATTTAAATGTACTGACGTCCTGCTGGTACTGATTTACAGGTTGACGATTCAGAGCGCTAGGAGTCTCGTACCAGCTATTTGGTGATCCTCAATTCTTTCGGGGCATTATCATTGTCACACCTCCTTTTTACATACCCGTGAGGGTACAAGGGAGTTTTTCCAATTAAAGGACGATCGAAACGAGATTTATTTATTTATTTCAGAGTCGCCACTTGGGAGATTTAGGGTGTCCCAAGTCACCAATTTTAATCCCGAATCGAGGAAAATAATGACTCTATATTATAGTCTGCGTACCAGAAATCCGGATAAGGAATTCTGTTAACCAGGGAGAAGGTGTTAGGCATTCCCGAGTTCCGTGGTTCTAGCACGGTCGCTCAATTGTTATATTCGGCTTATTTATCTGATTTTATACAAGTGTGAACTTATGTGCAAAATTTAACTTTTAACCGCTTTTATCATTTAACTGTTTTTATCAAGAATTTGCAACGTTGTGAAAATGTATCTCGAACCAAGTTACAATTAATGTACCCGTGGTCGTCGACATACTTTGACTCCGTTGGGATTTGGACTTGGGTCACATCAATGCGCACCCGAGTTTAAGGAAATTGAATTATTGAAGGCGTGCCTAACGCAACTAGCGTATTGTCATTTTGGGGAAGGCCGTAAAATTCGCTAACCGGCCTGTCCCGAATTCTAAGTGTTTTAATATATATACATTTAGAGGGCCCCGCAACTTTGTATTTTTTATTTGTCGAGGCTCATCTCATTTTTATTTTTTATTAGAATTTGCAACGTCATGGAAATGCATCTCAGACCACGTCACAGTCAATGTACCCGTGATTAGAGACACATTTCGATTCCGTTGAGATTTAGATTTGGGTCACATAAATGTGCACCCGAGTTTAGGAAAATTAAATTATTAAAGGCGCGCCTAGAGCAACTAGCGCATTATTATTTTGGGTAGGGCCGTGAAATTTGCTAACGGCCCGTCCCGGAATCTAGGTATTTAATATATACACTTAGAGGGCCCCGCAATTTGTCCCTTTTATTTGGCGAGGCTCGTCTCATTTTACTTATTATTTTTTTTATTATTATTTATTTTTATTTTTATATTTTTAAAGGGATGCCATTTTTATGCCTTTAACAGTACTAAACCTTATAGCCTATTTACAACTGAAATCTCATAACTCGTTACAATTTTAATAAAAGGAATCTAGCAAAATGAGTGTTTTGGAAGTAATAACAACAAGTAATGCTAGTTTTGTCCGAATGAACTAAGCAAGAGAAAAGACGAACAAATTAACGTTAAACTGTGTCATGGAACAACTAACCCTACTTAATTAAATGATATCACATAAACAAAAATATGTAACACCAAAAATGAACAAAACGCATATGGTGAAAACATAAGCAGAACATTATCGCATCAATTTATATATTGCATCTTCGAATGTTTAACGTAACATTTCCTTATCTAATGCTTGAAGTTTACTAACCTTTGAACCTCGGCAAACTCAGGACGACAAACACGACCCCGACGAAACTCAAGCCGGACCTCACTCGACGAGGAATAATGATGAAACCTCGGACAAACACCTCGACGAACCAAAGACGACCTCGACGGAGAGTTTGGACCCCACAACTGTCGACGAGCAGGTGGGTTGGTTGAAGGTTTTGGACGTGAGGGTGCCGGCGTTAATGGAGGTGGGTTTTTGCTGGTTGCTTGGTCGTCGGGCAGTGGTCGACGGACTGGTTGCGAGATGACGAGGGAGGAGGTGGTTTCGCTGGGGGGGGTGATGGAGAAGGTGACGGACTGGTTATGGTGGTTATGGGTGGAGGTGACGGGACTGAGTGGTCGTTTGGTGGTGGTGCTTGGTCGACGGAGGGGAATGCGACGAAGCTGGTGGGTTGTTTGGACGAAGGGAGTAGAAGCGGCAGCAGTGGAGGAGTGGTCGTGGACGACGGACTGGAGGAGTGGTCGTTTGGATGGTGGTTATGGCGTTGTGGGGGTGGTGCGACTGGTTCGGACGTGAGGGAAGCTGGGAGGAGGAGGGGTGGTTGCCGGTGTTTGGTGGTGGCGGAAGGGATAGGGGAAGCTGGGGTTTAGGCGTTGGAGGGGACGGTGGCAACGTAGGGGGGAGCTGGGATCGTTTGCTTTGCAGTAGGGTTTTTTCTCTTTCTTCGTTTGAAGAAGAAAGAGGAACAGTAGCTTCCCTTCAATTTTTCAAAAAATCCCCCCTTGTTCCTTTGTTTCATCCGTGTATTTAGCATGGGTTTTGCCCAGAAAAATGAGCCCACGCGTGGTGGGGTTCAAGGCATATGTCTCCCACGCGTGGTGGGGTTCCCCACGTGTCCTGGACACGGTTTATTATGGGCTAGGTCCGAAAATTAGGCCTAAAACCGGGTAGTTTGAACCCGAATATTATTCTTTTGCCCGGACCCGAGAAATAGGAACACGTTGCTTAACTAGTCCTATGTAAGCAAAATAACTACCAAAAATAAGACTAGTATTTAAACAAAACTATATCTTTTTTTTAAATATTTTTCAAGATTTAAAATAGCTACAAAATATTAATAAAACTATTTTTTTGTAATTTTCGTTTTTAAATATTAAGATAAAATATGAGGTAATATTTTTGTATTTTTCAAATTATAATGACTGCAAACATTAATAGAACTATATTTTTTGTAATTTTCGAATTTATATAAAGTACCAAAATAAAGTACAATTTTTGTATTTTCAAGTTTATGAGAGATACATAAACTAAAATTTATATATGTATTTTTGTGATTTTTCTTTTTGCAATGAAATAAAGTAAAAATAGTTAAAATGACTATATTGGACCCAATTTCACATATTCACGCAAAAAATGTGAAAATTCTCGGGGAGGGTCAAAAATCACGTGCTTACAGCTGCCCCTCTTTGACTGGAAACACGAAGAGTTTTCCGACAAAGAACGACTAAACGTGTTTTTGACCCGACCATTACTTGGACGGACTACACTTAAGAAAAGGGAGGGAATGTGACCGAGCCCTGGTATCTGAGCTGCCTACATATCCTTGGTTATACAGGAATCAGGCCACGTGTAGTTCGGGAGGAGAGAGATAGTGAAGTGTACCGAGGTGAAGAGCCGATCGAGGTGCCGTTCTGCTGAGGTTCCGGTCCGCGGTCTTGTCATTACAACAAAAATGAAAACTGAAAAAGACTAACTAAGCCTATCAGCTACTAGTTACAAAGATTCATATCTCTTAAGTCTTCTGAAACCTGGTCTTGAGTCTTAAATGGTGCTTCATACAGACTTTGGATTTGAACCTTGATACTTGCTAGTTGTAGGCGCTAGTTCTTGAGCAGATCTCATCCGTTCTCCACTTCCGTGCTTCGGATTCATTCATTTTTTTTTTCTTTTTTTTTTCTTTTTTTTTCTTTTGTGACTAGCTTTTGTTGACCCTCTCAGACTGTTGACTCGCATTCTTGAGGCGAGCTTCTAACTTGGATTGAATGCTGGGGATTTCTGTTGTAATCTTTCTGCTTTCCAGTGGGTCACTGCTTGATCTTTGACAGGCGGGCTCCTGACTTCTTCGATCTTTGACATACCACAAACTCCGTTCTACAGGCGGGTCCCTGACAATCAAAACAATCAAAACAAACAAAATTTCCTAACCCAGTTGGCACTGGGAAGGTTTGTGAGTCGTTAGCAAAATCGTAGCCCACTGATACTACTGATGCAGCGCTGAGAGTGAACTAAACACTAGATTAGGATGTATTCCCTTGTTATACAGGTGGGCGCCTAGCAAGAAATTTAAAGACTGAATGTATTCCTCTGTTATTATGGGCGGGCTCCCAATTTCAACACCTGAAAAGTAAAGACTGAAATGTATGCCTCTGTTATTATGGGCGGGCTCCCAATTTCAACACTTGATAGTAAAACTGAATGTATTCCTCTCGTTATACAGGTGGGCGCCTGGATTTAGGAAAATGACTTTTTTTTCAAAATGTTTTTTTTAGCATCTTAAGAGAAAGATTCATCGGACTAAGATTTCGATCCTAGGAGAAGGTTCGTCAGACTAGGTCTCTATCTTAGGAGAAAAATTCGTCAGACTAAGATTTTGATCCTAGGAGAAAGTTCGTCAGACTAGGTCTCTATCTTAGGAGAAAAATTCGTCGGACTAAGATTTTGATCCTAGGAGAAGGTTCATCAGACTAGGTCATTTTTTTTTGTTATCTTAGGAGAAAGATTCATCAGACTAAGATTTGGATCCTAGGAGAAGGTTCGTCAGACTAGGTCTCTATCTTAGGAGAAAAATTCGTCAGACTAAGATTTTGATCCTAGGAGAAAGTTCATCGGACTAGGTCATTTTTGTTTTTGGTATCTTAGGAGAAAGAATCATCAGACTAAGATTTTGATCCTAGGAGAAGGTTCGTCAGACTAGGTCTCTATCTTAGGAGAAAAATTCGTCAGACTAAGATTTTGATCCTAGGAGAAAGTTCATCAGACTAGGTCATTTTTGTTTTTGGTATCTTAGGAGAAAGATTCATCGGACTAAGATTTTGATCCTAGGAGAAGGTTCGTCAGACTAGGTCTCTATCTTAGGAGAAAAATTCATCAGACTAAGATTTTGATCCTAGGAGAAGGTTCGTCAGACTAGGTCATTTTTGTTTTTGGTATCTTAGGAGAAAGATTCATCGGACTAAGATTTTGATCCTAGGAGAAGGTTCGTCGGACTAGGTCTCTATCTTAGGAGAAAAATTCATCGGACTAAGATTTTGATCCTAGGAGAAGGTTCATCAGACTAGGTTTTTTCTTTTTGGTATCTCAGGAGAAAGATTCATCAGACTGAGATTTTGATCCTAGGAGAAGGTTCGTCGGACTAGGTCTCTATCTTAGGAGAAAAATTCATCGGACTAAGATTTTGATCCTAGGAGAAGGTTCATCAGACTAGGTTTTTTCGTTTTGGTATCTCAGGAGAAAGATTCATCAGACTGAGATTTTGATCCTAGGAGAAGGTTCATCAGAAGGTTCGTCAGACTAGGTCTCTATCTTAGGAGAAAAATTCGTCAGACTAAGATTTTGATCCTAGGAGAAGGTTCATCAGACTAGGTTTTTTTCTTTTTGGTATCTCAGGAGAAAGATTCATCAGACTGAGATTTTGATCCTAGGAGAAGGTTCGTCAGACTAGGTCTCTATCTTAGGAGAAAAATTCGTCGGACTAAGATTTTGATCCTAGGAGAAGGTTCGTCAGACTAGGTCTCTATCTTAGGAGAAAAATTCGTCAGACTAAGATTTTGATCCTAGGAGAAGGTTCATCAGACTAGGTCATTTTTTTTTGTTATCTTAGGAGAAAGATTCATCAGACTAAGATTTTGATCCTAGGAGAAGGTTCGTCAGACTAGGTCTCTATCTTAGGAGAAAAATTCGTCAGACTAAGATTTTTATCCTAGGAGAAAGTTCATCAGACTAGGTCATTTTTGTTTTTGGTATCTTAGGAGAAAGATTCATCGGACTAAGATTTTGATCCTAGGAGAAGGTTCGTCAGACTAGGTCTCTATCTTAGGAGAAAAATTCGTCAGACTAAGATTTTGATCCTAGGAGAAGGTTCGTCAGACTAGGTCATTTTTGTTTTTGGTATCTTAGGAGAAAGATTCATCGGACTAAGATTTTGATCCTAGGAGAAGGTTCGTCGGACTAGGTCTCTATCTTAGGAGAAAAATTCATCGGACTAAGATTTTGATCCTAGGAGAAGGTTCATCAGACTAGGTTTTTTCTTTTCTCTATCTTAGGAGAAAAATTCGTCAGACTAAGATTTTGATCCTAGGAGAAGGTTCATCAGACTAGGTCTTTTATTTTTTGGTTATCTTAGGAGAAAGATTCATCAGACTAAGATTTTGATCCTAGGAGAAGGTTCGTCAGACTAGGTCTCTATCTTAGGAGAAAAATTCGTCAGACTAAGATTTTGATCCTAGGAGAAGGTTCATCAGACTAGGTTTTTTCTTTTTGGTATCTCAGGAGAAAGATTCATCAGACTGAGATTTTGATCCTAGGAGAAGGTTCGTCAGACTAGGTCTCTATCTTAGGAGAAAAATTCATCAGACTAAGATTTTGATCCTAGGAGAAGGTTCGTCAGACTAGGTCTTTTCTTTTTGGTATCTTAGGAGAAAGATTCATCAGACTAAGATTTTGATCCTAGGAGAAGGTTCATCAGACTAGGTTATTCTTTTGGTATCTCATGAGAAAGATTCATCAGACTGAGATTTTGATCCTAGGAGAAGGTTCATCAGACTAGGTCATTTTTTTGTTTTTGGTATCTTAGGAGAAAGATTCATCAGACTAAGATTTGGATCCTAGGAGAAGGTTCGTCAGACTAGGTCTCTATCTTAGGAGAAAAATTCGTCAGACTAAGATTTTTTGTTTTTGTTATTTTTTTTTTCTTTAACAACCACTTAGGAGGAAATGCATCTCCTACGGGTGAAACTAAAACTTAAACTTAGGAGGAAATACGTCTCCTATGGGTAAAACTTAAACTTAGGAGGAAATGCGTCTCCTATAGGTAAAACTTAAACTTAGGAGGAAATGCATCTCCTATGGGTGAAACTAAAACAAACCGAGGAGGAAATGCGTCTCCTATGGGTAAAACTAAAACAAACCTAGGAGGAAATGCATCTCCTATGGGTAAAACTAAGACTTAGGAGGAAATGCATCTCCTATGGGTGCAATTAAATGAACTTAGGAGGAAATGCATCTCCTATGGGTAAAACTCTAACGATTTCAAACTAGGAAGTGCGTCTCCTATTAATGAAACCTTCGCTTTCTCTTTTTTTTTATTTTTTATTTTGAATTATTTACTTACATGTGTTGTCCTCCCTCGAAACTGTTGGGGATTATTTAGATGGGGATGGCTTTTTACCTTTTTTCCTTTTTTTTCATTATTATCTTTTTATTCTTCTTTTTTGATTTTATTCTTTTTTTTTCGCATAGCTTCTTCCTTCGAAGACTACCTCCCTTGAGAGTCGTTTTGCCCTTCCCCGAAAGGAACCGCTGAGGATGCCGACTTTCCAACCTTGTGTTAGACCCCTCGCAACTGCTAGGGATAACACTTTTGAGGAATTATTTACTTACCTGTTGGGGGTAAAATGTTATCAGCTGGGGGTACCTGACTTCCAGAAAATTTTCTAAATGGAAGGAAAATTTTCTGCCCCAGTTTGATAATATCCCTTGTGGCATGCGTTTCTGCATCAATGCCATTTCCTTTACCTGTTTCAAATCAAACAAAATTGTTAGTTTAAAACCTGGTGGTTGGTTGTGATACTCCCAACGGGATGGCTTTTACCTTTTTCCTTCCTTGCTTTGCGTTGCACAACTTGTTGGGGACGATTCTATTTGCTGTGTACAATCCCTTTCTGCTGGGGATATCCCTCTTCTTTTGTGTCATAGCTCGGCAACTGGCATTTCCCCGACCTTTTAGTCTAGTATGGATTTCGCCGAATCATGCTCACTGCTTTCCTTGCTTTGTTCATGGGCCTTTTGCTGGGGATATATATTTTGACATTGGCCTCGCGCTTGTTCCTCGCTGACTATACCACTTGGATGTACTAGTCAGATCTCATTTTGGAAAGCTGATGGCCTATTCGAAGTCATTTCATACTTGTTCTGACCAAACAGACTCTATTGGGGATTTTTCTAGGAAAGGAGAAAGATAAAAGGGAACTGAATAAAAAGACAAAGGAAAAAAAAACATGACTCTTTAACAAAAGAAACTATAAATAAAAACCCTATCAAATGCAGATACCGACTCTAATGGCCATGACATGCGTATGTGGCCTATCCTCTACCGTCAATCACCTTTCAAGATCTTCAATTGGCGATTCCCCATCTGATTCTCAATCTTATTCGACTTGTAGTGCCCGAAGGGTTTTCACTATCAAGTCTCTCTCATTTTGGGGTTTTCTCTCAGCTTTCATCGCCTTATGGTGCCTGTGCAGGTTTTCACCAATAAGACTCTCTCGTTTTATATCTCTCTCCAGCTGGGGGGATTTGGAGTGTTGCCGGTATGACTCTTTCTGTTGGAGATTAGAGCCCTTTCTGCTGTGGAACAGAATGTTATGTTCGCCGGTAAGACTCTTCATTTGTCTGACTTGGCATTTTTTGAAAACTGATCAGAAGGTCTTTCTTTGGACCGTAATGTGGGTTTTGGATAGGCTAGAAAGAAAGGGTATAAAAGGCTCAAAGAATACATTAATTTTGGGTTATTAATTACAACCTTCGGAATCAGATTTATTTACCACAAACGCAATCTTTGCCCCAGTTTCTTGCTTGGGGATATTTAAAAAAAAATTTCATTTTTCAAAACTATGACCGAGCCGTGAAGCGCCTACGTATCCTCTTTGAGGAATCAGGTCAAACGTAGTTCCCAATTCCTCTTTTTTCATTTTTTGACTTTCCTTTGTTTTTTTCTTTGTTATCAATTTTCTTTTCTTTTCTTTTCTTTTTTTCGTTGTTGTTTTCTTTCTTTCTCTATTTTTTCTTCGTTGCTACTGATTCCGAACGAGGGGTATGAAAGAAAAATAAATAAGGCTCAAAGGGGTAACGAAGGATAAAAGTGTTTGGGTAGCAGAACAAAATGCCTTCGTCATTCCAGTCTTCAAAATATGCCAAGTGCAAACAACACGAATTTAAATTTGTAGTCTCTTCTGATGGTGCTGGACTTGACAATTATATTCAACATCTGTTTGTTCATTTGTCACTTCTAAAGCACCGTTGGCGACACTCTCATTCTCATTATTATGAACGACCCTCATGCCAATTTAGGCGAATCTTTCTTTAACGGTTTTCTTTGTGTTTAACTTGCCCCAGTTCCACATGACTCGAGCTCTGTACGATCTCAACCGTTCTTATTTTCTTTAACTGTTCTGGTCACCTTTCCAAGGTTTGGATTAACTTTTAAGATTAGGCCCAAACTGGGTGCGCATGTTATGTCCCTAGAATCGGCATTTGAACAAAAATGATAAAAGGACTAAACAAAAGACGACTGGAACTAACAAAAGACCGGCTTTGTATTAGACTACCGGCGAAATGGTTTGAATAATAAAACAAAACAACCAGAATAAAATCCTAACACAACTGGACAAATTTAAACAAACCGCTATGACAAAACGGAAAGATAAGCGGAAAGATATTGACACAAAACAAAATCCGAATTACAATCCTAATAATCTGAACAAACAGAAATGACAACAAAATAAACCACCACAAGCTTCTCTCTTGCTGACCAAGGAACGAAGCGTCCTCCCAAAAAATTGGCATCTTAGCCACTGAGCTTCGCAGCAATACTGTCAAGACCATTACCAGCTTCCATATCTCCGTCAACAAGTTTCCAACAGGATTCGAATGCTTCTGTCACCAGGCCTGATCCTCGCAGAGTGTGCATCATGAGGTGCAAGTAAAGGATTCTTGGTGTCACTGTCTGGCTTACCACAAACCAACCACCTTAATTTTATTTGCAAAACAAACAGGTTAGAATGGACTCAGTCGGTCCTCATTATTGACAACATCTTTTTTCTTTTTTTCGATGTTTTTTTTCTTTTTTTTTTCTTTTTTCTTTTTCTTTTCATTTTCGTCTTTTCATTTTTTTTTGTGGTCGAATCTTATGGAGATTGCCTACGTATCATGACCCCGCATGAATCAGACCTTGCGTAGTTCGGACAATAAAAGATAAACAATAATGAACACACATTTTTTTTTGGAATTTCCAACTTTCAAATTAAAACAAACTTGATTGCAAAAGTTTAAAAACTAACTAACAGACTTTTGACAAGAGACAACAAACGGACTCGAAACTCAAAATAATTCGCATACTCTAATCAACAATTACAAACTCAAAAACGAACGGCCAGTTCCTTTCCCCGTTTGCCAAATGCAACCAAACGGTTATTCTTTGCAAATGTGGCCCCTTCCAAATTTCATATAAATTTTGAGGCCGGGGAGGATTATTTTATGACACTTTACAAATTTGTCCATTCTTTTACGAAAATAACCTTTCGACAACTGAAAGATACTCTAAGGCTATTTTGGCAAGAACGGTTTAAGATGCGGCCGAAGCTGGCTCGGCTTATTATGACAAAATTTGAACGGTATTCACCTGACCGTTGACTAGTTGTTTTTTTTTCCAGCTTATAATAAAAACCTGGTATCGCAAACACGGCCCTTCAGCGCCTCGGGGACGAAGATTTATAAGGCTGTGTGGGTCAACTAGACCAAAAAATCCTAAACATGACCCGAAGGTGGCTATTTATGCAAAGTCAGCCTTCCGGCGTCCTTTTCGGGAACATTCGGCTATTTATGGCAAAACAACATCACCTGACTTATTTATGACTCTTTTTATCATTTTTTCAAATTAGAAAACTCAATATTGCAAGCACGGCCTTCCAACGACTCGGGGACGAAGATTTTTAAGGCTGTGTGGGCCAATTGGACCAAATCCAAAACATGACCCAAAAAGTGGTTGTTTATGCAAAGTCAACCTTCCGGCGTCCCTTTCGGGAACATTCGGCTATGTCTTGATAAAACAGCGTCACTCGACTTCTTTATGACAAAACTAAAATTTGACATGTATTTTTTTTTATATTATTATTATTTGTTTTTTTGGCTTTTTTAGCAAAAGGTGGGGTTGGACCCGATGAGGGTTGCCTACGTATCACACATCCAGTGAGAATCAAACCCGCGTAGTTCGGGCAAATAAACTATTATTGAGAAGACCCTTTTCCTTTTTCTATATATATATATATATATATATATATATATATATATATATATATAACAAACAAACAAACTATTATTTTTCATTCATAACAAACAAACTAACTAACGTAAAACATAAAACATTCCTTCTTTTTTCATTTGTTTTTCTTATTCTAAAGAAAAAGGAAAATGTTTTTTTTTGGAATTTTTACCTTTAACAAAAGAAATGCTTAAAAAAAATATTTTTTGAATTTTGATTTTTTTTTAAAGAAGAATCAAAATATTTTCGGATTTTATATATTTATTTTGGAACAAATAGTAAAATCACGTTCAACGCCCGACTCTTTTTGTTTTTATTTTTGGCATATTCACAGACAAACAAAATAAAACATTTCAAAAACCAGACTCTTTTCCATTTTCATTTTCATGGCAAAACAAACTATTTTCTTTTATATATTTCTGAAAAAACAAGACAGAACAATGATGATTTTTTTTCTCTATTTTTCCTTTGTTTTTAATATAACAAACCAATAAGACATTTCTTTTCATTTTCTCAAAATTTCGGCAGAGTTTCGATACTACTTGGACATTGGTTTTTTCCCTCTAAAAATAAGTAGTTATATCTCCACACTACCATTTTCTCATCTTTTCACGATTTTCTAATTTGTGGAAAATGATGACAACATACAAAATCTTTTTGATTTTTCCAATGCTTTTATTTATTTTTATTATTTCTTTCAAAAATGTGGCATGGGAGACATAACGATTTCCAAGACTTCTTGGATTCCGCAAATGCTCCCCATGCACTTTTCCCAACATATGAAGCGTGGGGGACATATGGGAATTCCAAGACTTCTTGGATTCCACAAATGTTCCCCATGTGTTTTCCCAAAAAGCAAGCGTGGGGGACATAGGGAATTCCAAGGCTTCTTGGATTCCACAAATGTTCCCCATGCTTTGATTAAAATAACATCATGCTGGAAATGACCAAATGACCCATACGCCCTTGACTAAATACAACATGTAGCACATACGATGCCGAAAGATTGTCTATTATTTTCAGGTTGCTTGTCCTAGACGGACCCAACCCCTATGTTGAGTCCCCTAAGTCAAATGCACATGATGCAAATAAACGTTCCTACTAGGGATCCGGCATGTGGCTTTGTTATACTAGGTTCAAAAAACCTGGGTCGGTGTTCTAGACAGTGTACCCGAGCGGACAACTCGAGCTGAGGAAGGAGCTCCTTTCCGGGAACCAAAAGGCCAGCCGGCTTAGAAACTTTCCGAGCCTCTTTTATTTAGGGTATGACACTAACAGAATAGGGAGTCTCAACCAGTAAGCACATCCCCGGAGGTAAGAAGAGAAAGGTTTCGGCACAGTTTATATACAGTTCAAATAATATCAAAGCGGTAAAAGCAACATTTAGCACATTAGGCTCAAAACATGTAATAATCAGATAATAAATAAAGCCAAATAATAACAATTATTCTAAGCTCGAATTCTTAACCCTGAACCAGTGGTTCTGGATTTATCCTCCCCAGCAGAGTCACCAGAGCTGTCACACCTCCTTTTTACATACCCGTGAGGGTACAAGGGAGTTTTTCCAATTAAAGGACGATCGAAACGGGATTTATTTATTTATTTCAGAGTCGCCACTTGGGAGATTTAGGGTGTCCCAAGTCACCAATTTTAATCCCGAATCGAGGAAAATAATGACTCTATATTATAGTCTGCGTACCAGAAATCCGGATAAGGAATTATGTTAACCCGGGAGAAGGTGTTAGGCATTCCCGAGTTCCGTGGTTCTAGCACGGTCGCTCAATTGTTATATTCGGCTTATTTATCTGATTTTATACAAGTGTGAACTTATGTGCAAAATTTAACTTTTAACTGCTTTTATCATTTAACTGTTTTTATCAAGAATTTGCAACGTTGTAAAAATGTATCTCGAACCACGTTACAATCAATGTACCCGTGGTCGTCGACATACTTTGACTCCGTTGGGATTTGGACTTGGGTCACATCAATGCGCACCCGAGTTTAAGGAAATTGAATTATTGAAGGCGTGCCTAACGCAACTAGCGTATTGTCATTTTGGGGAAGGCCGTAAAATTCGCTAACCGGCCTGTCCCGAATTCTAAGTGTTTTAATATATATACATTTAGAGGGCCCCGCAACTTTGTATTTTTTATTTGTCGAGGCTCATCTCATTTTTATTTTTTATTAGAATTTGCAACGTCATGAAAATGCATCTCAGACCACGTCACAGTCAATGTACCCGTGATTAGAGACACATTTCGATTCCGTTGAGATTTAGATTTGGGTCACATAAATGTGCACCCGAGTTTAGGAAAATTAAATTATTAAAGGCGCGCCTAGAGCAACTAGCGCATTATTATTTTGGGTAGGGCCGTGAAATTTGCTAACGGCCCGTCCCGGAATATAAGTATTTAATATATACACTTAGAGGGCCCCGCAATTTGTCCCTTTTATTTGGCGAGGCTCGTCTCATTTTACTTATTATTTTTTTATTATTTTTATTTATTTTTATTTTTATATTTTTAAAGGGATGCCATTTTTATGCCTTTAACAGTACTAAACCTTATAGCCTATTTACAACTGAAATCTCATAACTCGTTACAATTTTAATAAAAGGAATCTAGCAAAATGAGTGTTTTGGAAGTAATAACAACAAGTAATGCTAGTTTTGTCCGAATGAACTAAGCAAGAGAAAAGACGAACAAATTAACGTTAAACTGTGTCATGGAACAACTAACCCTACTTAATTAAATGATATCACATAAACAAAAATATGTAACACCAAAAATGAACAAAACGCATATGGTGAAAACATAAGCAGAACATTATCGCATCAATTTATATATTGCATCTTCGAATGTTTAACGTAACATTTCCTTATCTAATGCTTGAAGTTTACTAACCTTTGAACCTCGGCAAACTCAGGACGACAAACACGACCCCGACGAAACTCAAGCCGGACCTCACTCGACGAGGAATAATGATGAAACCTCGGACAAACACCTCGACGAACCAAAGACGACCTCGACGGAGAGTTTGGACCCCACAACTGTCGACGAGCAGGTGGGTTGGTTGAAGGTTTTGGACGTGAGGGTGCCGGCGTTAATGGAGGTGGGTTTTTGCTGGTTGCTTGGTCGTCGGGCAGTGGTCGACGGACTGGTTGCGAGACGACGAGGGAGGAGGTGGTTTCGCTGGGGGGGGGGGTGATGGAGAAGGTGACGGACTGGTTATGGTGGTTATGGGTGGAGGTGACGGGACTGAGTGGTCGTTTGGTGGTGGTGCTTGGTCGACGGAGGGGAATGCGACGAAGCTGGTGGGTTGTTTGGACGAAGGGAGTAGAAGCGGCAGCAGTGGAGGAGTGGTCGTGGACGACGGACTGGAGGAGTGGTCGTTTGGATGGTGGTTATGGCGTTGTGGGGGTGGTGCGACTGGTTCAGACGTGAGGGAAGCTGGGAGGAGGAGGGGTGGTTGCCGGTGTTTGGTGGTGGCGGAAGGGATAGGGGAAGCTGGGGTTTAGGCGTTGGAGGGGACGGTGGCAACGTAGGGGGAGCTGGGATCGTTTGCTTTGCAGTCGGGTTTTTTCTCTTTCTTCTTTTGAAGAAGAAAGAGGAACAGTAGCTTCCCTTCAATTTTTCAAAAAATCCCCCCTTGTTCCTTTGTTTCATCCGTGTATTTAGCATGGGTTTTGCCCAGAAAAATGAGCCCACGCGTGGTGGGGTTCAAGGCATATGTCCCCCACGCGTGGTGGGGTTCCCCACGTGTCCTGGACACGGTTTATTATGGGCTAGGTCCGAAAATTAGGCCTAAAACCGGGTAGTTTGAACCCGAATATTATTCTTTTGCCCGGACCCGAGAAATAGGAACACGTTGCTTAACTAGTCCTATGTAAGCAAAATAACTACCAAAAATAAGACTAGTATTTAAACAAAACTATATCTTTTTTTTTAAAATATTTTTCAAGGTTTAAAATAGCTACAAAATATTAATAAAACTATTTTTTTTGTAATTTTCGTTTTTAAATATTAAGATAAAATATTAGGTAATATTTTTGTATTTTTCAAATTATAATGACTGCAAACATTAATAGAACTATATTTTTTGTAATTTTCGAATTTATATAAAGTACCAAAATAAAGTACAATTTTTGTATTTTCAAGTTTATGAGAGATACATAAACTAAAATTTATATATGTATTTTTGTGATTTTTCTTTTGCGAGAAAAATGAAGTAAAAATAGTAAAAATAGCTATATTAGTCTTAAATTAAATATTTAAGCTAAGAATGTAAAAATTCCCGGGGAGGGTCAAAAATCACGTGCTTACAGCTGCCCCTCTTTGACTGGAAACACGAAGAGTTTTCCGACAAAGAGAGGATTCATAGACTAGAGTAACAGTTAGACAAAGTCTTAGACTTTTCATGTTAAGCCAAGTTGGCTACAAATATGTTTCAGAATTGTATTAGTATTTTCGCACTTTGATTTATATCATCCAGACTTTCAGTATATCATCATGTGTTAGTTTATCTTCCGCATTCAGTATGTTATGATATCACATGTTGATTCAGCTAGCCAGTTGGTTCGCTTGGTCATATGTAGTCAGGCACCGAGTGTCGTGTTACGTCCAAGCCCAGGTTTGGGGCGTGACAATCTGTATCAGCATACTTGTCGAATATATCAGCTATTCTTATCTTGAATATACAATCAACAGTTGTATATGTGAAGTTGGGTATTTGGTTGTACTTTCCCTTCTTTCTTAAGTAGTAAAAGATGACATCAATATGATACATGTAAAATTGAATACATAGCGTCAGTTCATTGAATGAAATTCAGAAAATATCAACTGTGGAAAATAGAATTGAACATATGCATTTGTATGTAAACTACCAACTACTGAAAACAGATTAGTATAATTGTATGTTACATACATAATGCAGAATACATGTATGTATTTGATAGCAGTGTACATTTAGACTGAATGTGGAAGGAGTTTATCTTACATTGTCATTCCATAGTTTGCCTTCAAATGAGAGAAGGTAAAACCATTTTTTTAAGTGACTTGATCAACTCCAAAATCCAACGGTATATGTAGTGTTAACTTGTTCTTTTTGTAAAGGTCTTCCAAATCACTTCTACAATGAATTCCAAAATACAATATGTCTATTATTTCAATTATAAGTATATTGAATAGACATACAGACTAAAAACTTACTTTTGGTAATGTTTAGGGAGAAGACCATCACGAACTCATTTCTCATACTCCTGAATGACTAACGTAGGATGCGGTCCCGAAATCAAATCATCTTCAAATGGGTGTTTCTTGTCGAATATGGGAGTCAACTTAACTGAGGTACCTATTGTTCGGTAAAGTTATGAATACAACCATTTAATTATAGATACAAGGGGGCAAAAGATAATAACTTTATAATATATTGTTTTTTAAATAATTTACTAACCTGCGGAGTCGAAGTTTGACTCATAAGGCGAAGAACACCATCTACTTGGACGCCGATTCTATGTGAGGCTAATGGGGTTGCATCTGCTGGATTTTTTGTTGCATGATGTATCACAATTCTAGCTTCTGGAATTTGACTTGGAAGAAACTTGTCCGACAACTCAAACTGTGATACATGTACTTCTTTGGATACACATATAGGTGGTATGATACACAACATCTCAGATGTATTATTCCCATCAACTATCGCTTCATCACAAACAGGATTAACATCTATATTCTATTAATGTATACAGATGTATATGAGTGTTTTATAAAGTGGAAAATAAACATACTGTATTCTGATATTCTGCTAATGTATACAGATGTATGTGAGGATTAACATCTGTATTATGTTAATGTATACAGGTGTATGTGTTTCAGTTACTGTATTCTGCTACTATGTATTGTAGTTTCAATTATAATAAATACTCTAATCTTTTAAGAAGACTGTATTCTGTAAACCTTAAATACAACTACATTTAGATTATATTGTATGTCGCTGTATGGAACTATAGGTTGTATGCAACTTGAAAATACAGTATACATTAACAGAATACAGCTTGAAATTAATCGTAAATACAACTACATACATGTCTCAGTTTATATATGTATTTATATAATATTGAATACTTATGTATAACTTAAGTAACATGTATTTACTTGTATTTCAAAATATGTATGGTGTGGTATAGATGATTAATGTAAATAACTAAGAAACATATAGTCTTATAATGTTCATGTAAACATAAACTAACAGAGGTTTAAAAAAATGTTAACCTCCAAATTCTCGCCTACAGTTATATCACTCTTTGGTTGGCCTTAGGGATTATCTTGCACGTCGACATCATGAGATATTTGAATACCATCATCACATGTCATTGTGGGTTGATTTGCTTTAATCTGGTCAGAAATCTTCTTAAAGGTTTCATTGATCAATGTTCTTAAAGACGTGAACTCTCCCATCACCTAATCAAAACATAAAAAATTAGATAGGTATTGGAAAAATATATGAATGTTAATTGAGAAAACTGTAATGTTTACTAATGGCAGACAAAACTCACGTAGTCTTTGAATTAATTTAGATCATTCCTCAAAGAAGATACTTCATCTGCTTTAGAATCTTCCGGCTTTTTATCATGCAACACATTTTGATTGACTTTAGATATACCAGCATTAGGAGTCTTGGGTTTAGTCTTTGCCTCTAAGTGATCTATAATCTGCTCTATGCACTTCTTGTGGGGCGGAGATGAAGAAGGTCCAACACTTGCATCATATTTCTTCTCAGCCTGAAGATGCGGTGTAGGACTAAAGTCATCTGAATCATCCGAATCATCTGCATGCTTGTCTCAATGAGTATTGGTAGGACTGGTATCTACCTGTGACGACCCAAAGGGTTATCACCGGTTTTCTCCCTTTTTTGTGCTTCCGAGGCCTTAAAAAACCTCACCTTTAGTTTTCTCGATTTGCGTGCGCAGTTCGGGCGCGTAGCTGGAAAAGCATATGTGTTAAATTATGTGAAATTTGATAAATTGTGGCTTTAAAATGGTTAAAGTTGACTTTGGTCAACATTTTGGGTAAACGGACCCAGACCCGTGATTTGACGGTCCGGGTGGGTTCGTAGAAAAATATGGGACTCGGGCGTATGCCCGGAATCGAAATCCGAAGCCCGAGCCCGAGAAATGAATTTTTAAAAGAAATTGTTTTTTGAAATTTAATATGAAAATTTGAAATGAAAATAGATTAGAAAGCGTTGGTATCGGGCCTGTATTTTGGTTCCGGCGCCCAGTACAGGTCTTATATGTGGTTTAAGCGCTTTCTGTGAAATTTGGTTGAAATCGGACGTCGTTTGACATGATTCGGACTTGAATTCCTAAATTTGAAAGTTTATGAAGTTTGATAAAAAAAATGATGATTTTGAGGCTTGATTCGTTGATTTTGATGTTATTTTGGCGATTTGATCGCTCGAGTTAGTTCGTATGATGTTATTGAGTTAGTGTGTGTGTTTTGTTAATAGCCCCAAGGGCTCGGGAGTGTTTCGGAAGTGTTTCGGAGTGGTTTTGGCCTTAGAAAAGTTGCAGAAGTTTCAGTTCTGGTGTTCTGGTATCTAGTTCTATGCGATCGCATAGGTAGCATTGCGATCGCATAGAGTAATCCTTCAGGTGCCCCACATTTGTTCTATGTGATCACATAGATTCATCCGCGATCGCATAGCTTAGCCAGATCCTTCAATGCGAACGCAACCTTTAATCCGCGTTCGCGTTTCATTAAGTCCAAACCTGGAATGCACAACCTTTTCTTCTATGCGTTCGCAGCAGCCTTTCCGTGATCGCAATGACCAGATTCCCCTTACCCTATGCGATCGCATTACCTTCTTCGCGATCGCATAGGGCATTTTTGCCCAGTGATTTTAAATACCCAAAACAGAACAGTGACGAGATTTAGTCCATATTTCACACGAGTTCTTCTTCTCCACAGCTCTTGAGCAAATTTTTGAGCACTTCTTCACCAAAGCTTCTTGGGTAAGTAAATTCCCACTCATTTCCTTCATCTTCCTTCATTAATTAATGAGTTTCTGAACCTAAACCATGAAATCAAAGTAGAAATTAGGGGTTTTGGGTAGAGTTAGGTTTTTGGGAATTTTGAGTGATTCAACCTCAATTTGGGGTCGGATCTTAAAATAAATTATATATTTGAACTAGTGGGGTTATGGATAATCGGGTTTTGGTCCGAGCCTCGTGTTTGGATCATGTGGGCCCGGGGTCAAAATTTTGGTATTTTTGGAAGAATGCTAGGAACTTCATATCTAAGCTATGGGATTTTGTTATCGAGTCTTTATTGATATTATTGAATTAATTATGCCTAGATATCGTTGTTTCGGAGTCGGATTATAAAGGAAAGGCGGTATTTGAGGGTTGATTGCTATTCTTTGGACCGAGGTAAGTGTTTGTTCTAACTTTGGCTTGAGGGAATAGGATTAGAGTATTGTTTGCTATTTGCTAATTGTTGAGTACGGTGTATAGGCATGGTGACGAGTATCTATACACCGGAGTCTAGCATGACCGTGAGTCTTATTTGTGTTTATTCGAATTTTGTGATACCTCTTCCTTGTTAAATTGATAAATTTCATATAATGTGAAGAGTTTGAGGAAGAATTATGATTTGTACATTCTTGGAGTATTGGCTCGAGTATATCATGAAGTGTGAAAGTATGTGAAATGATTGAACCCCTTTGGAGCGTTGGCTCAGGTGGTAAAGTGAGATAAGAGGTAAAAGTGAAAGAAAGAGAAAAAAATATTGAATTGCTCCCTTGCCGGGATGCTTGTTGCTTTGTTGACTATCTCCCTTGTCAGGATGCTGAGATTATTGATATTGTTCCCTTGCCGAGTTTTTAACTGCTTATTGTGCTCCATTGCCGGGAGTTAGTTGTTTATTTGTATTCCCTTGCCGGGATTTCTATCCTTATTTGTCTACTCCCTTGCCCCTTTGTTTGTGATTGCTGCTTGGGTGAGGAAGAGTGATAAAGCATGAAGGGTGATGTCGTGCATTGTTTGCTATAGTGAGGAAAGAGTGTAAAGCACGAAGGGTGATGTCGTGCCGCATGATGTACTATTCCGTGCCGATTTTATTGATTATATGGTGAGGAAAGACAGTAAAAGCACGAAGGGTGATGTCGTGCATATTTTGTTTATATGATTGCTTTGGTGAGGACGAGAGTAAAAGCACGATGGGTGATGTCATGCATTTGTTGCTTTCTGATTCTTTGTTGATATCCGAGTTATGTTATTTCTTTCATTACTTGCTCTTGTTTGATTTACTTCGAGGTTATTGATTTCCTTACCCTGTTTGCCTTGTGATGTTGTTTGGGTGAGGAAGAGCATAAAGCGCGAAGGGTGATGCCGTGTATTGTTTTGGTGAGAACGAGAGTAAAAGCACGAAGGGTGATGCCGTGCAAATTGTTGATTTTGATTCTTGTTGATATTCTTGCTTTGTTACTTCTTTTTGTTGCTGAGGATTTCTATTTGAAACTGTTAGCTCCCCATAGCATGTTTCCCCCCTCTTAGCTGTTTAAATTCTGTATATTTCCTTTTATTGCATATATATGCATAGGTTGTTTTTGGTAGGTCCTGTCTAGCCTCGTCACTACTTTGCCGGGGTTAGGTCGGGCACTTACCAGCATATGGGGTCGGTTGTGCTGATGCTACACTCTGTGCATCTTTTTGCACAGATCCAGTAGCAGCTTTCGGACCTCAGCAGTAGGATTTGATCGGGAGCTGACTTCATTCCAGAGACACCGAGGTAGCCTTGCTGACGTCCGCAGGCCTGGAGTCTCTCTCTCTCTCTTTATTCAGTTTATTATCTCTTGTACCAAAACAAACAGTTTAAAACTTTCTTTCAGACGATTGTATCTAGTAAATCTTAGAAGTTCGTGAGCTTTGTGACACCAATCTTGGGTAGAGGATTATGTTAAACCTTCTACATTTAATCTCAGTTATCTAAGTTTAAAGACTTCCGCTTTTATTTAATTGTCTCGTTTTGTTTATATTGTTGCGAATGTTATCAGAAATATTTTAATACTTGGCTGGGCTAGCTCCAATAGTAGGCGCCATCACGACTCCCGATGGTGGGAAATCCGGATCGTGACAAGTTGGTATCAGAGCACTAGGTTACTTAGGTCTCACAACTCACGGACAAGCTCGGTAGAGTCTGAGGGATCGGTACGGAGACATCTGTATTTATCCCGTAGAGTCTACTAAGTGAGACGTTTGTATTTATCCCCAATACTGATTGAATTTCTACTCCGTTCTTTCGGAGTGGTGAGGACACGCGCTTCCTCATCGACCGCATAGCAGCCCGAGCCCCCAGCAGCAGCTCCTATTAGGGGTAGAGGGAAAGGTCGAGGCCGTGCCAGAGGCCGAGGCAGGGGCAGAGCTCAGCCCCGAGCAGCAGTTCTAGAGGTGGAGCCTCATCTTGATTATGATGAGATGGTTCCAGCTCCAGTAACTCCGGTGGGCCCACCTTAGGTCCCAGAGGGTTTCATTTCCACCCCAGTTCTTCAGGACGCCCTGGTTTGATTGGTGGGCCTTATGGAGAGAGTCACCCGAACAGGTTTGCTTCCTGTAGCACCAGCCATTTCTCAGGCTGGGGGACGGGCTCAGACTCCTACTACACACACTCTGGAGTAGGTAGCTCCCCAGGCCCAGATTCAGACTCCAGTGGTTCAGCTAGTTGGGGTAGTTCAGTCGGGTGCCATAGCTCAGACCGACGATAGAGTAGCTATGTCCGCTGATGCTTTGTGGAGACTGGATAGGTTCACCAAGCTCTTTCACTTCTACTTTTGCCGGTGCATCTACTGAGGATCCCCAGGATTATCTAGACAGCTGCCACTAGGTTCTCAGAAACATGGGTATTGTCGAGACCAATGGGGTTGATTTTGCTAAATTTCGCTTGTCTGGATCCGCTAAGACTTGGTGGAGGGATTATTGCTTAGCGAGACCAGCCGGATCGCCATCTTTGACTTGGGAGCAGTTTACAGTGTTGTTTCTAGAGAGGTTTCTCCCCATTACTCAGAGAGAGGCCTATTGGAGGCAGTTTGAGGGCCTCCAGTAGGGTTCCATGACTGTTACCCAGTATGAGACCAGGTTCATCGATTTAGCTCGCCATGCTCTCATCATACTTCCCACCGAGAGATAGAGGCTGAGAAGGTTTATTGATGGTCTTATTCTGCCGATTCGTCTTCAGATGGCCAAGGAGACCGGGAGCGAGATCACATTTCAGGAGGCGGCCAATGTGGCCCGCAGAGTTGAGATGGTTCTGTCATAGGGAGGTGGTCATGGGTCGGATAAGAAGCCCCGTCATTCAGGTAGATTTAGTGGTACCTCGTTTGGAGATAGATGTTCGTATGGTAGAGGCCATCCTCCTAGGCCCTTTCAGTCAGCTCTCCAGGTATCACATGGTATCTCAGGTGGTCGTGGTTCTCAGATGCATTATTTGGATCAGCAGTCTTTCAGTGCACCACCAGCCCCCATTAGTGCACCGCCGCTCCAGACTTTCCGAGGTGGTCATTCAGGGGGATAGGGTCAGCAGTCTCAGCAGCCGATGGCTTGTTACACTTATGGTGATATGGGTCACATTGCCAGGTTTTGCCCTCGAGCTTCGGGTAGTTCTCAGCAGTAGGGTTCTCGTCCTATGATTCAGGCACCAGTTGCTCCACAGCCTGCCCAACCAGCTAGAGGGGGGGTAGAGGACATAGAGGTGGAGGTAGAGGTCATAGAGGTGGAGCTCAGACTGCCAGAGGTAGGGGTCAGCCAGCAGCCGATCGTCCCAGGGATGTGATTCAGTGAGGTGGGGCCCAGCCCCGATATTATACTTTGCCAGCCAGGACAGAGGTTGAGTCATCCGATGCTGTTATTACAAGTACTATTTTGGTCTGTGATAGAGATGCTTCAGTGCTATTTGACCCTGGATTTACGTATTCATATGTGTCGTCCTATTTTGCACCCTACTTGGTTATGCCTAGTGAGGCCTTAAGTATTCCTGTGTATGTATCTACACCAGTGGGTGATTCTATAGTGGTTGATCGGGTTCATCGTTCCTGTGTTGTGGTGTTTAAGGGACTTGAGACCCGTGTTGATTTGTTGCTCTTAGATATAGTGGATTTCGACGTTATATTAGGGATGGATTGGTTGTCCCCGTATCATGCGATCTTAGATTGTCATGCCAAGACTGTGACTTTAGCCTTACCGAATTTTCCCCGTTTAGAGTGGAGAGGGACTCCTGGTCATTCTACCTGCAGTGTTATTTCGTATGTGAAGACTCGGCCTATGGTCGAGAAGGGGTGTTTGGCCTACTTGGCTTATGTTCGTGATTCCAGTGCTGAGATTCCCTCTATTGATTCTATGCCCGTGGTTTGTGAGTTTCCTGAGGTTTTCCCATCAGACTTGCCAGGGATGCCACCCGATAGGGATATTGATTTTTGCATCGATTTGGCTCCGGACACTCAGCCCATTTCTATTCCGCTATATTGCATGGCCCCGCCAGAGTTGAAAGAGTAGTTCCAAGACTTGCTTGAGAAGGGTTTCATTAGACCCAGCGTATCGCCTTGGGGTGAGCCGATTCTGTTTGTAAAGAAAAAGGATGGCTCGATGAAAATGTGGATTGATTACCGGCAATTGAACGAGGTTACAATTAAGAATAAGTATCCACTACCGAGGATTGATGATTTCTCCGATCAGCTTCAGGGTGCCAAAGTATTTTCAAAGATTTACTTGAGGTCTAGCTACCATCAGTTGAGGATTAAGGCATCTGATGTCCCTAAGACAACATTCCGCACTCGGTACGGGCATTATGAGTTCTTGGTTATGTCATTTGGGTTGACCAATGCCCCAGCAACCTTTATGGATTTGATGAACCGAGTGTTTAGGCCTTATTTGGACTCGTTCGTGATAGTCTTCATGATGATATTTTGATATATTCCCGCAGTCGGGAGGAGCACGAGCAGCATCTTAGAGTGGTTCTTCAGACCTTGAGGGATAGTCAGTTATATGTTAAGTTCTCGAAGTGTGAATTCTGGTTGAGCTCGGTTGCATTTCTGGGTCACGTTGTATCAGCATAGGGTATTCAGGTGGACCCGAAGAAGATAGAGGCAGTTAAGAACTGGCCTCGACCAGCTTCAGCTACAGAGATTCGGAGTTTCTTGGGGTTAGCAGGTTACCACCGTCGGTTCGTGGAGGGGTTCTCATCTATTGTAACTCCGATGACTAGGTTGACCCAGAAGGGAGCCCAGTTCAGATGGTCGGACGAGTGTGAAGCGAGCTTTCAGAAGCTTAAGACAGCTCTGACTACGGCACCGGTATTGGTTTTGCCCACAGGTACAGGGCCTTATACAGTCTACTGTGATGCATCTCGTATTGGACTTGGTGTACTGTTGATGTAGGATGGCAAGGTCATTGCCTATGCTTCGAGGCAGTTGAAGGTTCGTGAGAAGAACTATCCAGTGCATGATTTGGAGTTGGCAGCCATTGTTCACACATTGAAGATTTGGAGGCACTATCTGTATGGCGTGGCGTGTGAGGTGTTCACGGATCATAAGAGTCTTCAGTATTTGTTCAAGCAAAAGGAGTTGAATTTGAGGCAGAGTAGGTGGTTGGAGTTATTGAAAGATTATGACATCACTATCCTATATCACCCGGGAAAGGCCAATGTGGTGGCCGATGCCTTGAGTAGGAAGTCAGCCAGTATGGGCAGTCTTACTTATATTCCGGTCGGCGAGAGACCGCTTGCTTTGGACATTCAGGCTTTGGCCAATCAGTTAGTGAGGTTGGATATTTCTGAACCTAGTAGAGTGTTAGCTTGCACGGTCGCTCGTTCTTCGTTATTAGAGCGTATCCGTGATCGGCAGTTTGACGATACCCATTTGTGTGTCCTTAGAGACACGGTACAACGTGGAGGTGCCAAGCAGGTTACCTTAGATGCTGATGGAGTTTTGAGATTGCAGGGTCGAATTTGTGTGCCTAATATGGATGGGCTTCGAGAGTTGATTTTAGAGGAGGCCCATAGTTCCCGGTACTCTATTCATCTGGGCGCCGCGAAGATGTATCAGGACTTGCGATAGCATTATTGGTGGCGTAGTATGAAGAAGGATATCGTTGCCTATGTGGCTCGGTGTTTGAATTGTCAGCAGGTTATGTATGAGCATTAGAGGCCTAGTGGTTTATTTCAGAGGATTGAACTTCCCGAGTGGAAGTGGGAGCGGATCACTATGGACTTCGTTGTTGGGCTCCCACAGACTCAGAGGAAGTTCGACATAGTTTGGGTCATTGTTGATAGGCTGACCAAGTCAGCGCATTTCATTCCTGTGGCAGTCTCCTATTCATCCAAGAGGTTAGCTGGGATCTATATCCGGGAGATTGTTCGCCTTCATGGTGTGTCGGTATCTATAATTTCGGACCGAGGTACGTAGTTTACCTCGCGTTTCTGGAAAGCAGTCCAGTGAGAGTTAGGCACCCAGGTTGAGTTGAGTACAACATTTCATCCTCAGACGGAAGGGTAGTCCGAGCGGACTATTCAGATATTGGAGTATATGCTCCGAGTTTGTGTCATTGATTTTGGAGGTTCGTGGGATCAGTTCTTGCCTTTAGCTGAGTTTGCCTACAACAATAGCTACCAGTCGAGTATCCAGATGACAGGCGATGTCGATCTCCGGTTGGATGGCTTGAGACGGGAGAGGCTCGGTTGTTGGGTACAGATTTGGTTCAGGAGGCTTTGGACAAGGTCAGAATCATTCAGGATAGACTTCGTACAACTCAGTCCAGGCAAAAGAGCTATGCAGATCGAAAGGTTCGAGATGTGGCTTTCATGATTGGTGAGCGGGTATTGCTCCGAGTGTCGCCTATGAAGGGCGTGATGAGATTTGGGAAGAAGGGCAAGCTTAGCCCTAGGTTCATTGGTCCTTTTGAGATTCTTGATCGAATGGGAGAGGTGGCTTATAGACTTGCATTGCCACCGAGCTTATCAGCATTACATCTAGTGTTTCATGTGTCTATGCTTCGTAAATATCACGACGATCCATCCCACGTGTTAGATTTCAGCACTGTCTAGTTGGACAAGGACTTATCTTATGAGGAAGAGCCGGTAGTTATTCTAGACCGGTAGGTTCGCCAGTTGAGCTCGAAGAGTTTTCCTTTGGTTCGTGTTCAGTGGAGAGGTCAACCTCCTAAGGCATCGATCTGGGAGTCCGAGTCTGATATGCGGGACCGTTTTCCTCACCTTTTCCCCGACTCAGGTACTTCCTTCTTAAGTCCGTTCGAGGACGAACGGTTGTTTTAGAGGTGGAGAATATGACGACCCAAAGGGCCATCACCGATTTTCTCCCTTTTTCTGTGCTTCTAAGGCCTTAAAAAACTTCACCTTTAGTTGCATCAATTTGCGTGCCCAATCCGGACGAGTAGCCAGAAAAGCTATGTGTTAAATTATGTGAAATTTGATAAATTGTGGCTTTAAAATGGTTAAAGTTGACTTTGGTCAATATTTTGGGTAAATGGACCCGGAACCGTGATTTGACGGTCCCGGAGGGTCCGTAGAAAAATATGGGACTCGGGCGTATGCCCGGAATCGAAATCCGAGGTCCCGAGCCCGAGAAATGAATTTTTAAAAGAAATTATTTTCTGAAATTTAATATGAAAATTTGAAATGAAAATGGATTAGAAAGCGTTGGTATCGGGCCCGTATTTTGGTTCCGGCGCCCGGTACAGGTCTTATATGTGATTTAAGCGCTTTCTGTGAAATTTGGTTGAAATCGGACGTCGTTTGACGTGATTCGGACTTGAATTCCTAAATTTGAAAGTTTATGAAGTTTGATAAAAAATGATGATTTTGAGGCTTGATTCATTGATTTTGATGTTATTTTGGCGATTTGATCGCTCGAGTAAGTTTGTAGGATGTTATTGAGTTAGTGTGTGTGTTTGGTTAGGAGCCCCGAGGGCTCGGGAGTATTTCGGAAGTGTTTCGGAGTGGTTTTGGCCTTAGAAAAGTTGCAGAAGTTTCAGTTCTGGTATTCTGGTATCTAGTTCTATGCGATCGCATAGGTAGCATTGTGATCGCATAGAGTAATCCTTCAGGTTCCCCACATTTGTTCTATGCGATTGCATAGATTCATCCGCGATCACATAGCTTATCCAGATCCTTCAATGCGAACGCAACCTTTAATCCGCGTTCGCGTTTCATTAAGTCCAAACCTGGAATGCACAGCCTTTTCTTCTATGCGTTCGTAGCAGCCCTTCCGCGATCGCAATGACCAACTTCCCCTACCTTATGCGATCGCATTACCTTCTTCGCGATCGCATAGTGCATTTTTGCCCAGTGATTTTAAATACCCAAAACAGAACAGTGACGAGATTTAGTCCATATTTCACACGAGTTCTTCTTCGCCACAGCTCTTGAGCGAATTTTTGAGCACTTCTTCACCAAAGCTTCTTGGGTAAGTAAATTCCCACTCATTTCCTTCATCTTCCTTCATTAATTAATGAGTTTCTAAACCTAAACCATGAAATCAAAGTAGAAATTAGGGGTTTTGGGTAGAGTTAGGTTTTTGGGAATTTTGAGTGATTCAACCTCAATTTGGGGTCGGATCGTAAAATAAATTATATATTTGAACTCGTGGGGTTATGGGTAATCGGGTTTTGGTCCGAGCCTCATGTTTGAATCATGTGGGCCCGAGGTCGAATTTTGGTATTTTTGGAAGAATGCTAGGAACTTCATATCTAAGCTATGGAATTTTGTTATCGAGTCTTTATTGATATTATTGAATTAATTATGCCTAGATATCGTTTTTTCGGAGTTGGATTATAAAGGAAAGGTGGTATTTGAGGGTTGATTGCTATTCTTTGGACCGAGGTAAGTATTTGTTCTAACTTTGGCTTGAGGGAATAGGATTAGAGTGTTGTTTGCTATTTGCTACTTATTGAGTACGGTGTATAGGCATGGTGACGAGTATCTATACACCAGAGTCTAGCATGACCATTAGTTTTATTTGTGTTTATTCGGATTTTGTGATACCTCTTCCTTGTTAAATTGATAAATTTCATATAATGTGAAGAGTTTGAGGAAGAATTATGATTTGTACATTCTTGGAGCATTGGCTCGAGTATATCATAAAGCGTGAAAGTATATGAAATGATTGAACCCCTTTGGAGCGTTGGCTCAAGTGGTAAAGTGAGATAAGAGGTAAAAGTGAAAGAAAGAGAAAGAATTATTGAATTTCTCCTTTGCTGGGATGCTTGTTGCTTTGTTGACTATCTCCCTTGCCAGGATGCTGAGATTATTGATATTGTTCCCTTGCCGGGGTTTTAACTGCTTAATTGTGCTCCCTTGCCGGGAGTTAGCTGTTTATTTGTATTCCCTTGCCGGGATTTCTATCCTTATTTGTCTACTCCCTTTCCCCTTTGTTTGTGATTGTTGCTTGGGTGAGGAAGAGTGATAAAGCACGAAGGGTGGTGTCGTGCATTGTTTGCTATTGTGAGGAAAGAGTGTAAAGCACGAAGGGTGATGTCGTGCCGCACGATGTACCATTCCGTGCCAATTTTATTGATTATATGGTGAGGAAAGAGAGTAAAAGCACGAAGGGTGATGCCGTGCATATTTTGTTTATATGATTGCTTTGGTGAGGACGAGAGTAAAAACACGAAGGGTGATGCCGTGCATTTGTTGCTTTCTGATTCTTTGTTGATATCCGAGTTATGTTGTTTCTTTCATTACTTGCTCTTATTTGATTTACTTCGAGGTTATAGATTTCCTTACCCTGTTTGCCTTGTGATTGTTGTTTGGATGAGGAAGAGCGTAAAGCACGAAGGGTGATGCCGTGTATTGTTTTGGTGAGAACGAGAGTAAAAGCACGAAGGGTGATGCCGTGCAAATTGTTGATTTTTGATTCTTGTTGACATTCTCGCTTTGTTACTTCCTTCTGTTACTGAGGATTTCTATTTGAAATTGTTAGCTCCCCATAGCATGCTTCCCCCCCCCCCTAGCTATTTAAATTCTGTATATTTCCTTTTATTGCATATATCTGAACAGGTTGTTTTTGGTAGGTCCTGTCTAGCCTCGTCACTACTTTGCCGGGGTTAGGTCAGGCACTTACCAGCACATGGGGTCGGTTGTGCTGATGCTACACTCTGTGCATCTTTTGCACAGATCCAGTAGCAGCTTTCGGACCTCAGCAGTAGGATTTGATCGGGAGCTGACTTCAGTCCAGAGACACCGAGGTAGCCTTGCTGACGTCCGCAGGCCCGGAGTCTCTCTCTTTATTCAGTTTGTTATCTCTTGTACCGAAACAAACAGTTTATAACTTTCTTTCAGACGATTGTATTTAGTAAATCTTAGAAGTTCGTGAGCTTTGTGACACCAATCTTGGGTAGAGGATTATGTTAAACCTTCCGCATTTAATCTCAGTTATCTAAGTTTAAAGACTTCCGCTTCTATTTAATTGTCTCGTTTTGTTTATATTGTTGCGAATGTTATCAGAAATGTTTTAATACTTGGCTGGCCTAAATCCAATAGTATGTGTCATCACGACTCCTGGTAGTGGGAAATTCGGGTCGTGACACTACCTCAACGCCTCCCATTGGAATCTGACTAACAACAAGCTCTACATCGATTGGTTGGATGTCGTTGTAAACAATCTGAAAACTAAAAATTGTATGTTATATCCAACCTATATATACCTTTGATCACTGTATTGAAATGTATATTGCGTGCAACTGTTAAGGCTGTATTGTGGTCCGGGTCCGACCCGTGACCGGCTCAGGACCGCGGGCCAAATAGGCCAAACGGGCCAAACGGGTTGGTTCAAGCGGGCCCGGTCTCTAGTGGTGCATAAGCCCGTAGCGGGCCGGTCCAACCCAAATAGCCCGTGAGCCCAGGACCGTTAAGCCCGGGACCAACAGGCGGGCATGGGCCGATTCAACCGGACCAAACGGGCCCCAACGGCTATTTTTTAAATTTTTTTTAAAAAAAAATGACCAACGGTCAGATTTTTAAAATCTACCCGTTGGCCATCAAAATTCAACCGTTTGGCACTTTAAAAAATAGCCATTTGGCCTCCAAACTTAGTTTTAACCCCAAACTTTTTATAGTTACACTTTTTCCCAATTCTCAACTATAAATACCCCCCCTCCTCATTCTTTCATTTTTACTCACAAATTTATAAATCTCTCTCAATCTCTCTCTAATTATCTTCTACAATTGCTTACTTTATTATTGCAATTTCGTGAAAAATTGTGAAGTTGGTGAATTGAAGTATTCAAGTCTTCAACGATATTCAATTTTCAAGAAGTTATTCGTCAATTCGGTAAACTCGTTCCAACTCTTAAGTTTTAATATTATAGTTTTGTTAGTTTTATTTAGTATAATTATAATTCATATGACATTTTCTTTGAAATTTTTTTTGGTGGTAAGGGTAAGGGAAAATCTAAAATTGGTGAATCTAGTAGCCAAGCTACTACTCTTCCCCCGGCTCCCCAACCCAGACCTGTTACCCGTCCTCCTCCACCTATTATTCTTGATAGTGTTAACCCTTGTTTTCAATTTTTCAATAGTCAATCTTGTCATGATGTTGCACCAGGTCAACAATTAAATGAAGAAGTTATGAATGCTCTTTATCCTAATGAAACTATCTTTGAAAATGATGAGGAAAATGATGATTTAGATGAAACGCAACCGAATTTAAATGATACACCTACTAGTCCTGTTAATAACCCAAATGATGTCCCGCCTGACCCTCCTGTAGTAACCCCTACTTTTAATAGACAACCTGAGGGCCTAAAAGATCTTAGTTCTTGGACGGAGTTCAAGGGTTCTCAAGGTGATAATTTTGGTGATAGTTCACAACTAAATGAGCTTCAAGTTTATTTGTCGCAGGGACTTGAATCAGAGAATCCCGACGGCTCCTTCAAAGTTTTGGAATGGTGGAAGGACAAACAAAAACACTATCCGGTTCTTTCAAGGATGACTTGAGATATTTTAAGTGTTCAAGCTTCAACAGTGGCATCGAAGAGCGCATTCAGTCAAGCGAGACTTCAAATCAGTGATCATAGAGCGTCTATGAGGGAGAGCTTGGAAAAATCAGTGCTCTTCGGAGATTGGATCCGTTCGGAAAGAAGAAATTTTGGACTTGCAGAATCACAACCGGAGATAGATAAAGCTTATGAAGAATGCTAGTGGTACTTGCGCAGAATGCTGCTTCACCCGGAAGCGATGACGAACAAGCTTCTTTTCTACCACCACCAACGGAAATTCATCCAGACCTTGAAGGATTTATGAGATTTGTTAGAGATAATACATAGACTAACACGTAACTTGTATTTTGGCACATCTTCCTTAGTTTTTTTTCTTTTAATGGTGGTATTAGTACCTTGTTGTGCTCATTCCATTGGGGGGAGGAAGACTAAGAAAGATATTGCCATTTTTTGTTAATGTCGTAATAGTAAAATATATAAGACATTCCCTTGAATATTTCTTTGCAATTTATTTTGTGTTTAAATTTGATATAGTATATATATTATATATCTAATACATATAAACTATATATATATATATATATATATATATATTATATATATATATATATATATATATATATATATATATATATATATATATATATATATATATATATATATCTAATACATATAAACTATATAAATATACATATATATATATATATATATATATATATACACATATATTGTCACGACCCAAACCCCGCTCCGGTCGTGATGGTGCCTCTCTTGAAGACAAGACCAGCCATCAAACCCATATCGCCTTTTCAAAAATAGTTAAACATTAATAAATAGTTTAAATATGATTTAATGATATAATTAATGGAAGCACAACCCGACACAGCCCTAACCGGGGTATCACAAGTCACGAACATCTACTAGGGTATAAATACAACTGAAAGTCTGGAGTGTACAAATACATACTAATGAAACGAGGAGAGAGAAAAGCAGTGTTGCGATCGCCGACAACTACCTTGCTAAACCTTGATGACTCTGCCTCCGATCAGCCAAAATATACCTGAATCTGCACACAAGGTGCATGGAGTAATGTGAGTACTCCGACTCAGTGAGTAATAATAATAAATAAAGATTGAAGGCAAGAAATCACGCAAAAACACAAGGTATTCCATACTGAAGCAGTAAAATCATTTTTTTTTCAATAAGTAAAGCAAGTAGTTTACAAGTGAGTAACAAAAATGATAGAAATGTAAACAGCCCCTCGGGCAAAACATGTACAACAAACCGCCCCTTGGGCATAATATCAACAGAACCAGCCCTAGGGCTCAATATCAGAACAGTAACAGCCCCTCGGGCTCAATATCAGAACAGTAACAGCCCCTCGGGCTCACTCTCAGAATAGTATCGGCCCCTTGAGCTACCTCACAATCACTCATATCAGCCTCTCGGGCATAGTATCAATCACTCAGAACAATGGGTACCCGCGCTCTTTGTGGGTGTACAGACTCCGGAGGGGCCCCTTACGGCCCAAGCGCTATATCAAGCCACCTTGTGGCATCATCACTCAGCATATCCTCACATCACTTAAGCCATTGCGTGGCGTATAAAGTATATCAGGCCCTCGGCCTCATATCACTCGGCCTCACATCACTTAAGCCACCTCGTGGCATAAATAGAATCTCAGGCCCTCGGCCTCACATCACTCAAGCCACCTCGTGGCATAAATAGTATCTCAGGCCCTCGGCCTCAAATCACTCAAGCCACCTTGTGGCATAAATAGTATCCCAGGCCCTCGGCCTCATATCACTCAGCATATCCTCACATATGGCCCTCGGCCTCACTCAGTCTGGAAATCATCATAAGCCCCTTGGGAATTTGTAAAATAGTAGTTCTCATCCCAAAATACCATTTAGAAATATCATTTGAGTTTTCAAATCTGCATAAAAGCGACTGAGTTTGTCAAACAATAATTATCAACAGGATTAAGTTTAAAAATAAGTCAAAACAGTGAGGAAATAGTGATAAAAATTTCCAAAGGATTCAAATAATTGGCACGAAGCCCAAGTATGGCAATCAGCCGAAATAATGATGATAACAAATAAGTTTCAATCAAATATGCGGTAAATCATCAATCGGGATGGACCAAGTCACAATCCCCGGTAGTAAAAGACCCCGCGCCCATTATCCAACGCGTGTCTCACCTCAATATAGCACTACGATGTGAAAATCCGGGGTTTCAAACTCTCACGACATCCTTTACAATCAATACTCACCTCGAACCGGCTAATCCTCTAGTTCGCGATGCCTTTGTCTCTTAAATAGACCTCCGAATGCCTCGAATCTAGCCACAATAATTCGATTCAGTTAATAAAAATTATAGGAATTAATTCCATATGAAATTCTACATTTTCCATTAAAAATCCGAAATTGCACTCAAAATTTGCATGTGGGGCCCACGTCTCGGAACCCGACAAAAATTACGGAATATGAAACCTCATCCAACCACGAGTCCAACCATACCAATTTTACTAAAATTCGACATCAACTCGACCCTCAAATCTTCAAATTAAACCAAGAGGGTTTTCAAGATTTTCACAACTAAAATCACCAATTAAATGCCAAAACTAGTAATAGATTCGGGTAATCTAACCAAAATTAAGTTAAGAACACTTACCCCGTTGTTTTCTCTGAAAATCTCCAAAACATCGCCTCTCCTCGAGCTCCAATTTGGTAAAAATGGAAAATGGGACTTTCGTCCTATTTTCAGAACTCAACAATCTATCCAGAATTTATGTGGTTACTGTTCACGGATACTATACACGGATACTGTTCACGCAGGTGTGGTTACTGTTCACACGTGCGAAAAATGCAGAAACTGCACAGAAAATTGCAGCAGCTTTTCTTTTCACTAAAAAGGCTCTAACTCCATCATACGAACTCGGAATTCGATGATTCTTGTTCCTATAAGTCACAAATAATAATACGAACATAGCCCTTCAGTTGAAACTCAATTCGGAGCTCATTTGCTCAGTTCAATACCCATTTCGCTCGTTAAACAATTAACTCATGTTTCGTGTCAAAAACCCAATCGCGACTTGATGAAATTAGACCAAACTTTCCAGATCAGTCCTATAATTCATTATCAAAATTCCGAAAGTCTCGAAATCAAATTTCAAACTCTAGAACTAAAAATGGACCTTTGGATCATTACATGCTTATGCTCAAAACGGCAAAATCTTCCAAAAACTCTTCCAAAACATATCCGAGCCTCATGGGACCCCGACCAAACATGTCAACACACCCCATAAGATAATTCAAACTTTTTCCATCCTTCGGAATGCTCAAAACAACATCAAAACATCAAATCACCCTCGGATTCAAGCGGAAGAATTCCAAAACTTCCGAAATCCGAATTCGATCAAAAGGTCGACCAAACGACGTCCAAATGACCTGAAATTTTGCACACACATCACGAATGACATAACGAAGCTACAAAAACTCTCGAAATTCTATTCCGACCCCTATATCAAAATTTCGATTATCAACCGGAAAACGCCGAAATCTCAATTTCGCCAATTCAAGCCTAAACCTTCCACAGACTTCCAAAATGCATTCCGATCACGCTCCTAAGTCCCAAATCACCTAACGGAGCTAACCAAACCATAAAAATTCAAATCCGAGATCAAATACAAACAAATCAAATCTTGGTCAGAACTTTCAAATTTCAAGCTTTAACAGAGAACTGTTCATCCAAATTTATTCTGATTAACGTGAAACCCAACACCAACGATTTACATAAGTCATAATACGTTACACGGGGCAAGTCATGCCTGGGAACTGGTGATCAAAGTGCAAAAGTTCAAAACGACCGGTCGGGTCGTTACATCCTCCCCCACTTAAACACACGTTCGTCCTTGAACGTACCCAGAGCTATTCTAAAAGCCCAGCAATCGCTGAATAACCTTACCATGCATATAGCCGGGGGTGATTCCATGTCACCCTATCTCATAAAGGTCTGATAACACCGTTTAACTAAAATTACACAACCCAATCTAGCCCATAAACCATAGAACCACATTTTCACTTCTGAAACCATCAATACGATCAAAACCTCACACCTATACTTTGAATAGACCCGAACTAGCTGTAGTAACCCATGCCTGCAACCTCGGGAGCAATCCCATGATATACCATATAACTCTAACGCTCGCAGCAATAACTTCTATTCACAGCAGCTGCCCATAACAACCAAATACCGATAGAAAACTTCTTATCAGCTAAAGTCTCATTTCAACACTTTCATATACTGCCAACGATAAATGAAACACGCAATAAACCATAACCATTTCTCAAATCAACCATCCATGAAGCCATTTCTCCTCTGGCAATTACCATAGCAAATTTTTTTTGAACCGAACCTCGATGTTTACCCATCAAACATGCTGAAATCGAATCTGTTTATTTTCATTAATGATCCCAACGATCTCCTCTGACCCAATACACTACCCTGGTGACATGTCACACTAATAGAGCCCTAAGCCACATCTAGCATAATACACGCACCAATAAGCAACGGTCCGAACATACTCAAATCATGAAAATGACTCAAATGAAAGGGTTGTACCTCAAGCTCACCAGTACCACCACAACGCAGGGCTTAGAACCCGTCTCACATCATAGAATAGGATACATGAAACTAACCCGCAAGGTCATATCTCCACATAGCTTCGCTACAATGCGCGATCCTATCCAAACACTGCTCCACATGGGACACCTCAAGTCACTATGCTCGAAATTGACAACCACACGTAACTGTTACACCATTCACCGAGCAACACCTGATTACTCTTCCCGCTCGACTTCCACTATGAACCCCATTAGAACCGCACCATATGTGCCCATAACCAATAAATCATAATGTCTCGCAACACAGAAAGGCAACTCATAGATCTCCCCAGATCACTTATAAGCTCAATAACGGTCGAATCAACCTATCCCTCAATAATACAATTCGGGGCCAACCAAGCCGACTCGAGCTAGAACACGCATCCACATTGGCCTGCCAACGAACTCCTTACCAAGGAAGCCTAAAGCTGCTCCTTCAACTACCATAACTCATGCCGGAGCCATACGATACGGTGCTCGACATCACATAAATACCGAAATCCATAACCTCGCCCGACGACATGCTCGGCCACAAGAAACGCTTCCGAAAAGTCTCTCAACACCGGAACTGAATCAATGGTAGAAACCTCTGCACTGACATCCATCATGAAGGCCCAATTAAGAAAATCAATCCTTCCCAGCCGTCCACTGGGTCTATGAAATATAAACCACTCCACTAGAACATAACTCGACGCACATCGCCACTCAACCTTTGGCATTTCCAACCTAGCCCATAACGCAATAGTCCAGAATAACCCAACATTGAGACGATCAGTCTAAATCCCTAACATCACATCCAAAATCTAACATACCAAGCAAAGAAAGATCCTTTCGGGCCTCCAAATCTCGGTAGTCACTAAACAGTGCTGATACACACGATCTACAATCACAACATAGCCTGAATATGAGAACTTCCGTCTCCACGTCTATACGGCACATGAATCACCATATCCTATCCCAATTTCGCCATCTGAATATATGTCACACCTCTAATACCCAATCATTCCACTATAGATACTCTAAAATTTCCCTTTACCACCAAGCAAACCCGAATATCACCAGTCGATCTAAAAAGAAGGTGCCGCAATACTACTAAAGTGCTATCAACTTAATAACATTGCCCTTTTACTAAAACATAGACTCTCGTCAAATCATTTCCAATTAGAAGTACCATTTCCTTAATCATCTGAGGCTACCCGCTGCCTAAGAGTTTTATGAACTTCCTTTCAGAACTGAACTGTAACTCATCTAGCCAAGAACTTCCATTGATCCCATCTAGAAGAAAAATCATTACATATCCTATGCTTCTCACACTCGGAGAAATTGCACCTCTCCAACCACGGTAGAAATCAATAAGAACTCTCCCAATTCCATTTGCACAAATTCAACTACCGGGACTAAATCCTTCTAACTAGACCAAGCTAAGCAAGCCATCAAAACCCAAGAGCATTATTGCAAAATAGCTGTAGGAACTCATTACCTCAAACACACACAAGGAATTAATCATATCCTTACCATACCGATTTGGTCTACTATCAAGATACCCCATCTATATAAATTCCTTCTGATTCATCTTCAACTTGATATTCCTTCTTGCTGTAGCACCACAATTTCCTCAACCTAGGCTTATCACACGAAACCCAAGCATAAAACCATACTGTCTAAGGCTCTTAAGCCGCTGAATGCTCTTTAAGTGTTCCCCAAAGCCATTACCTTCACCTTATCGATACTGATATATAGAATCTCATAATTAATATAGAAAATACCACATGTCTTGCCATCTTCCACTGAAAACTCAGTTGCTATCCATAAGTACAACTTAGAAGCCTCCAATTATTGTATGTAGAGTTTTGAACACAATAAGACCATTCTCTAGAGTCATCCACACTACTCAAACCGTAGTTAGATTGATTAAACGAACCGAACAACTTGTGCTTCATTAGCACTCCGACACTGCAGAATGTGACCTCATTCCAATATAACCAAGCAACTTCTTGCTCTATGCACCGAGCATTCTTTACCAACCACAACTCAAGTCATTCCCCGATTCCCGTACACCCATAAAGCATAACATAGCCTTTATTGAAATTTCCTTTACTCGAGCCACAACTGATTTACAAATACGCCTCAAACTGGAACCATTAGATCACATAACCGTGCAGTCATCTATTCAATAGCGGACTCCCCCACTTGGCTCGAAGCCATAGATCAACACACTCTCAATAACTCATAACGATTATACTCTATTGATGTCATGATACCATAATGAGATTAAACTCAAATCTTTTATAAGCTTGTGAAAACACAGATCATCTAGAATTTTAACTCTTCTGCAAATCTCGCATTCCACTCTCACAACAGTTACACCCACTCACTAAGCGACCCAATTTAAGTTGCAACACATATCCTTCACTCGCAAATCTAACAGACACATAAGGATCGTACAATCTCAGAACATTTTGCATGAGATAACCCACCTTCTTCGCCTTAAACTAACATTTATGTATACATTCCACTGTCATAACCATTACGCAGTCACTTAGTCTTCCTGAATCTGAACTCATACCGCAACATGAAATTTACTTCACTCCTAACTAGGACACATGAAAAGACTCTTTGCACACCCATAACTCAGGGCTATACCTCAAATCAAGATGGATACATCTCGTAGTACAAACATACTCATCACATAGTTATCCAGCCATCACTCCCACTAATAGGTACACTACCAAACATATAAGTTCAAAAATACTTGCTCACATAATCAGCACCTCGGTGCTCAAGCCATAGGCAAATATTCGGCCTCAAGTCCTCCAGACTGGCCCAACATCAAACTCACAGAGATCACATCTCGCCCCTCGATCGGGGAATCACAAGCCATCAAGGAACATCTGATACTGAGCGTTCATGCGCGCATACGAACGCGTAGAAGGAATTCAAAGAGTTACATTTCAAGCTGAATCAAATGACGCACGATAAGAATTCAAGAATGTGAAGTTTTCCTAAAGGTTCTACAGCCTCTCGAGGATAAATACAGATGTCTCCGTACCGATCTGCGAGACTCTATTAAACCTGCTCATGACTCGTGAGACCTATGTAACCTAGGATCTGATACCAACTTGTCACGACCCAAACCCCGCTCCGATTGTTATGGCACCTCTCGTGAAGACAAGGCCAACCAACAAACCCATATCGCCTTTTCAAAAATAGTTAAACATTAATATACAGTTTAAATATGATTTAATGATATAATTAATGGAAGCACAACCCGACATAGCCCTAAACGGGGTGTCACAAGTCACGAGCATCTACTAGGGTATAAATACAACTGAAAGCCTGGAGTGTACAAATACAGACTAATGAAATAAGGATAGAGAAAAGCAGTGCTGCGAATGCGGGCAGCTTCCTTGCTAAACCCTGATGACTCTGCCTCCGATCAGCCAAAGCATACCTGAATCTGCACACAAGGTGCAGGGAGTAATGTGAGTACTCCGACTTAGTGAGTAATAATAATAAATAAAGACTGAAGGCAAGAAATCACGCAAAAACACAAGGTATTCCATACAAAAGCAGTAAAATCACTTTTTTCCAACAAGTAAAGCAAGTAGTTTACAAGTGAGTAACAAAAATGATAGAAATGTAAACAGCCCCTCAAGCAAAACATGTACAACAAACTGCCCCTCGGGCATAATATCAACAGAACCAGCCCCTCGGGCTCAATATCAGAACAGTACCAGCCCCTCGGGCTCAATATCAGAACAGTAACAGCCCCTCGGGCTCACTCTCAGAATAGTATCAACCCCTCGGGCTACCTTACAATCACTCATATCAACCCCTCGGGCATAGTATCAATCACTCAGAACAATGGGTACTCGCGCTCACTGTGAGTGTGCAGACTCCGGAGGGGCCCCTTACGGCCCAAGCGCTATATCAAGCCACCTTGTGGCATCATCACTCAGCATATCCTCACACTACTCAAGCAACCGCGTGGCATATAAAGTATCTCAGGCCCTCGGCCTCATATCACTCGGCCTCACATCACTCAAGTCACCTCGTGGTATAACTAGTATCTCAGGCCCTCGGCCTCATATCACACGGCCTCACATCACTCAAGCCACCTCGTGGCATAAATAGTATCTCAGGCCCTCGGCCTCATATCACTCAGCCTCACATCATTCAAGCCACCTCGTGGCATAAATAGTATCTCAGGCCCTCGGCCTCATATCACTCAGCATATCGTCATATATGGCCCTCGGCCTCACTCAGTCCGAAAATCATCATAAGCCCCTTGGGCATTTGTAAAACAGTAGTTCTCAGACCCAAATACCATTTAGAAATATCATTTGAGTTTTCAAATCTGCATAAAAGCGGCTGAGTTTGTAAAACAATAATTATCAACAGAACTGAGTTTAAATATAAGTCAAAACAGTGAGGAAATAGTGATAAAAATTCCCAAAATGATTCAAATAATTGGCACGAAGCCCAAGTATGGCAATCAACCCAAATCATGATGATAACAAATAAGTTTCAATCAAATATGCTGTAAAATCATCAATCGGGATGGACCAAGTCACAATCCTCGGTAGGAAAAGATCTCGCGCTCATCATCCAGCGCGTGTCTCACCTCAATATAGCATTACGATATGCAAATCCGGGGTTTCAAACCCTCAAGACATCATTTACAATCATTACTCACCTCGAACCGGCTAATCCTCTAGCTCGCGATGCCTTTGTCTCTCAAATCGACCTTTGAATGCCTCGAATCTAGCCACAATAATTCGATTCAGTTAATAAAAATTATAGGAATTAATTCCATATGAAATTCTACATTTTCCATTAAAAATCCGAAATTGCACTCAAAATTTGCCTGTGGGGCCCACGTCTCGGAACCCGACAAAAATTACGGAATATGAAACCTCATCCAACCACGAGTACAACCATACTAATTTTACTAAAACCCAACATCAACTCAACCCTCAAATCTTCAAATTAAATCAAGAGGGTTTTCAAGATTTTCCCAACTAAAATCACCAATTAAATGCCAAAACTATTAATAGATTTGGGTAATCTAACCAAAATTAAGTTAAGAACACTTACCCCGTTGTTTTCTTTGAAAATCTCCCGAAAATCGCCTCTTCCCGAGCTCCAATTTGGTAAAAATGGAAAATGGGACGAAGTACCATTTTCAGAACTCAACATTCTGTCCAGAATTTTCGTGGTTACTATTCACGGATATTGTTCACCCAGGTGCGGTTACTGTTCACACGTGCGAAAAATGCAGAAACTGCCCAGAAAATTGCAGTAGCTTTTCTTTTTACTAAAAAGGCTCTAACTCCATCATACTAACTCGGAATTCGATGATTCTTGTTCCTATGAGTCACAAATAATAATACGAACATAGCCCTTCAGTCGAAACTCAATTCGGAGCTCATTTGCTCAATTCAATACCCATTTCGCTCATTAAACAATTAACTCATGTTTCGTGTCAAAACCCCAATCGCGACTTGATGAAATTAGACCAAACTTTTCAGATCAGTCCTATAATTCATTATCAAAATTTCGGAAGTCTCGAAATCAAATTTCGATCTCTAGAACTAAAAATGGACCTTTGGATCATTACATGCTTATGCTCAAAACGGCAAAATCTTCCAAAAACTCTTCTAAAACATATCCGAGCCTCATGGGACCCCGACCAAACATGCCAACACACCCCATAACATAATTCAAACTTTTTCCAACCTTCAGAATGCTTAAAATAACATCAAAACATCAAATCACCCTCGGATTCAAGCCGAAGAATTCCAAAACTTCCGAAATTCGAATTCGATCAAAACGACGTCCAAATGACCTGAAATTTTGCACACACATCACGAATGACATAACGAAGCTACAACAACTCTCGGAATTCCATTCCGACCCCTATATCAAAATATCATCTATCAACCGGAAAATGCTGAAATCTCAATTTCGCCAACTCAAGCCTAAATCTTCCACGGACTTCCAAAATGCATTCCGATCACGCTCCTAAGTCCCAAATCACCTAACGGAGCTAACCAAATCATAAAAATTCAAATCTGAGATCAAATACAAACAAGTCATATCTTGGTCAAACCTTTCAAATTTCAAGCTTCAATTGAGAACTGTTCATCCAAATTCATTCTGATTAACCTGAAACTCAACACCAATGATTTACATAAGTCATAATACACCACACGGGGCAACTCATGCCCGGGAACTGGCGATCAAAGTGCAAAAGTTCAAAACGATCGGTCGGGTCATTACATATATATAAGGCACTATATATCTCTCTAATACATATAAACTTCATATATATATCTAATACATATAAACTATACATATATATATATACACACATACATATATATAAGGCAATATATATTACATAAGGCAATATATAATTATATATATACATAATACACCCTTATATATACATGCTATATATACTATATATATTTATATAGCTATATATAAGTAATTTATACTAGTATATACATATATAGTTTACAAGAAAGTGCCTTAGATAAAAATAAAATAAAAAACATAGCCCGAAACGGAAAAAGTATGTATATATATACATACACATATATATAAGGCACTATATATATCTCTAATACATATAAACTATATATATATATATATATATATATATATATGCATATATAAGGGTAATATATATTACATAAGACAATATATAATTATATATACACATAATACACCCTTATATATATATACTATACATATTTATATACTATATATATTTATATAGCTATATATAAGCAATATATACTAGAATATACATATATAGTTTACAAGAAAGTGTCTTAGATAAAAAAAAATTAAAAAAAATAGCCTGGAACGAAAAATGCTCGCTAGGCCTGTTTAGGTCCATGGGCCCGCCCATTTAGCCCGGGACCATGTGGGTTTAGGACCACCGTGGGCCGGTTCCACACATTGGGACCGTGAAGCCCGGGACCGCCTCAGCCCGGCCCGCATAAAGCCAGGCCCGTTTGGCCCGGGCCCGGACCACAATACAGCCTTAGCAACTGTAGGCTATATGCAAATGAAAATTATAGTTTGTATGCAGATGAATGGTGTACTGTATATGGAAACTTTAGGTTGTATTTAGATGTATATTGTATGCATATGTATGTTGTATGTAGATTATAATGTATGTATCTGTATGGAACTGTTAGTTGTATGCAACTTGAAAATATAGTACATATTCTCATGTATGTTATATGTAGAATACACTATACTTAGCAAATATTGTATGCAAAATTAAATTTCAGAAATTTATGAAATAGTAATTTACCATGTTTCCCTGGTCTTTGAACATGTCGTTCATCAGATAAGCATAAGTCGGTTGATTGATAGTGGTTCTCCAATTCAGTAATCTGTGTACCCAATTACCAAGGCGCTTTGCAATTTTGGGGTCAACCTTTTGTCACGACCCAAAATCCCACCACAGGCGTCGTGATGGCTAAGACTAAGTAAGACGATTTTAATAATGATTCAAGCCATTTTATAAATAGAAACAAATGTCGAAACCAACAACGGAAATAGTTATAACAACTTCCCAAGACTGGTAATACTGAGTCACGAACTCTAACTGAATACATGCAATGATCTCAAGGATCGAATATACAATACTGTTTGAGTAAGATTTGACAATACAATAAAATAGAAAGACCCCAAGGAACTTTGACGACCAAGTAGCACTACCTTGAATCCTTGCGATCAACACACTAACTCTGTCCGAGTCCGATATCTCCAATACCTGGCTCTGTATAAAAATGTACATAAGTGTAGTATGAGCACACCACAGTCGATGCCCAATAAGTATTAAGACTAACCTCGGCGGAGTAGTGACGAGGTACAGTCAAGACACTTACTAGTCAAATAACCTGTGCAGTATAGCAGTATACAATAGTACTGGAAAATAACTAGAAGTGATAGCAACAAAAATCAACCAGTGATATAAACAGCAAGGCAACAAGAACACTATAAATATTGTTCAACAACTAATGAATACAAGTACAACCAATTAACCAAGTCCTTCAAATGTAAATCTTTCACCCATAAGTTTTTCAAATAATAATCCTTAGAATATAATCCTTTCCAATAAATATATTTTGTACTTCCTTCGAATAATTATCTTTCAAATACAATTCTTCCAAATAAATATCTTCAGATATAATTATTTCAACAGGTCTCTTCCAAATATAATTCTTTCAAATAAATATATTTTTTTGAATAAAAGTTCTTTCAAATAATATTTTTCGAATATAAGTCACCCGGTGACATTTCAAAATAGTTAATTGAAAATAAGTACCTTTGAGTATAAACTTTTTAAATAGATAACCTTCGAATATAAGTCACCCTGTGACACCTCATCTAATAATCATACAATACGGGTCTCAATACTTGAACCCTAACACTTGGCATCCTGTGCCTCCATCACACCCTTATGTACTTTTCTTTTGTGTAGATATTCTGTACTCAGAAACATCGACAGAGGATCTCCTGGGATCCCGTCCCGTAGTCCCAAACATAAATACTCGGGGATCTCTCAGTATCCTCAATATATGTGCTGGAGATCTCTTGGTATCCCGAGGATCTCTCAGTATCCTCAATATATGTGTTGGGGATCACTTGGTATCCCGGGGATCTCTTGGTATCCTCAATATATGTTCTAGGGATCTCTTGGTATCCCGATGATCTCTTGGTATCCTCAATATATATGTTGGGGATCTCCCGACATATCGATCCGTAGTCCCAAAGTAAATATCCAGTACAGGGAAATCTCCCGGGTGCATTCCCGTAGTCCCAAATATAAATGTGCAGGGGGATCTCCCGGAATATCGATCCGTAGTCCCAAAGTAAATATCCAGTACAGGCGAATCTCCGGGTGCATTCCCCTAGTCCCAAATATAAATGTGCAGGGGAATCTCCTGGAATATCGATCCGTAGTCCCAAAGTAAAAACACAACAATCTCCAGGAAAGAATCCAATACATGGGCGCTACAAGTGTTCAAATATTACAACATTTCACAAGTTACACCTCAAATACTCAATTATCACATTCTTCACAAATTATACTACAAATGTTCAAATATTACAACATATCACGATTTCCACCTCAAGTGCTCAATTATCACATCATTCACAATTATACTACAAATGTTCAAATATTACAACATATCACGATTTCCACCTCAAGTACTCAATTATCACAACATTCACGAATTGCACTACAAGTGCTCAAATATCACAACTTCATGAAATAAATATATATTCACCTTATTAACACAATTTTCCATTTAAATTATCTATAGATAAAAAATAAGAATGAAAGTATTTTCCATAAAAAAAATGGAAACTCAAACAATCACAGAGTTCACATAAAAGTCGAGTAGCAATCACTTCAAATTATCATCAAAACAACATTGGCAAATAAGGAATGAGGCATGGAATATAAGAGATTAGTAAGTCCCACAAAATTTTTCAATTTAATACATAAGGGTGTCCACGAATTTTAACCAATATAATTTGCACATATAACCAAGTACGTACTCGTCACCTCATGTACATGATTTCAAATCACACAATTTTCACATAAGACTCAACGCCTAAGGGAAAATTCCCCACACAAGGTTAGGCAAGATACTCACCTTTTTGAAGTTATGCCGATATTTCACAATCGCCTTCTTGCTTGAATTAACCTCCGGACGGCTCAAATCTATCCAAATTAATTGTATAACTTCATTAAAATTCATCGGAAATAATTCCGGATAATATAACATCAACTTAAAATTTCATATTCAAAAAGTCAACCAAATGTCAACGCGGGACCCGCCTCTCGGAACCTGACATAATTTTTACGAAATCCGAATACCCATTCCGATAGAGTTCAACCATACCAATTTTATCAAATTCCGACATCGGATTGGCTTTCAAATCATAGATTTTCGTTTTTGGAAGATTTGCTAAAAATCTGATTTTTCTTCCATAAATTCATGGATTCATGATGTTAATGAGTATGGAATCACGAAATATAATTAATATAGGATAAGAAACACTTACCCCAATGTTTTCATGTGAAAATCGCCCAAGAACCGAGCTCCAAAAATTCCAAAACGAAATGGCAAAGTGCTGATTTTTGTGATTAAATGTTTCTGCCCATCCGTCACTAAAAGTCGTCACTAAAAGTCCACCAGAAACCGCTTTACCATCCTTTATTCAATTGGTCATAACTCATTGTACAAATGTCTAAATTATGAATGGTTTAACGTTCTAGAAACTAGAATACAAGGTCTACAATTTTCATGTTTTGCAAATCTTCATATTGCTTATGGATTTCGAGATATAAGCTTCCAAAATAGGCTCCTCGAATCAGAAATTTCTGGGGAAATTACTAAATAGCATTACCAGCCTTTATTAAATCGACCATAACGTTTTGTACAAATATCCAAATGATAATTGGTTTAGCTTTGTGGAAACTAGAATTAAAGAGCTACAATTTTTATGTTTTGCAAATTTTCAGATTCGTTATAGAATTCGAGATATCAACTTCCAAAATAGCCTCCTCGATTGCACCATTGTTGTCCAAAACAACAGCTGCAGCAGAAAAGACATCAGTTTCTTTTGTTCGAAATCCATTCCGTTAACCTTCCGAAATCCACCCGAGACTTTCGAGACCTTTACCAATTATACCAATATGTTCCAAAATACAATAAGAACTTAATTGAGGCTTCAAACCACGTCAAACAACGCCGAAATTACGAATCGTGCATCGAATCGAATTATGAATTTTTAAATCTTCCAACTTCTATACTTTTGCGCCGAAACATATCAAATCAATCCGGAATGACTTAAAATTTTGTTCACAAGTCATAAATGACATAACGGAGTTGTTCCAATTTTCAGAATTGGATTCCGACCCCGAAATCAAAAAGTCAACTCTCGGTCAAACTTTCCAAAAATCTTCTATTTTCCCACTTTCGCCCAAATGCACCGAATTGTCCTACGGACTTCCAAATCCAAATCTGAACATGCTCCTAAGTACAAAATCACCATACAAAACTATTGTAATCATTAAAATTCCATTCCGGGATCGTTTGCACAAAAGTCAACTCTCCGGTCAACTCTTTTTATTTAAGCTTCAAAATTAGAACTATTCTTTAAATTTAACTCTGAATCTTCCGAAAACCAAACTCGACCTCACATGAAGGTCATAATACATATTACGAAGCTGCTCGAGATTTTAAGTCGCTGAACGATGCGTTAATTCTTAAAACGACAAGTCTAGTCGTTACACCTTTGAACAGCACTCATAAAACCAAACTTGCATGGCGAGAGGCATCCCAACAATCCTATAGTACTTCCTGTGATAATCCATTTTCTTACTAAATAGATGTAATAAGGTTACTGAATGCAAAAGTACCCCATGGATAATCAGAGTATCTCCCACTCTCGACCAAGTCAAAATGTAGTCGTGGGATGGTTGTGGTTTTCTTCTCTGATGAGAATATCCATGTGTGTATGAGATACAACAATGTTATCTTGATGGCATCTCCATCGTTGTCATCATCACATTTCTTTTCATCAAAGCATGACAACAAAGCTTCCTTTTTAAGCAGTTTTGAACCGCCAAAGTTGTCTGAACAATACGGTTGGGCACCTCTGTATTGAACTTAAATTCATGTGGATCACCAACACATTTGAGACTAGTGACGAGGGCAAACTCCCTGATTGAGAAGGAAATTATTGTACCATTTACGTGTATTGAAAATACATCATCAGTACTTCCTTATAACTGAAAAACCATGAAGCACCTGAAGAGCTGATATTGTACCTCATACTGATCCATATAAAGGAGACTTCCAAAATAAGTAGAACTTAATAGTTTATACTGTTCTGGAGTAAGCTTTTCTTTGAGATCGGATACTATGTTTGTGTTTGTATATAAACAAATATGCGGTGATAATCTTGAAGGGTGTTTCACAAACAGTTTAATTTCCTGCATACAATTAAGAATTTTAAAAAGGTTTCATATTCATCAGCAATACATAAACTCATTAAGTGTTATGAATACATATAAATACAACTAGATACAGTTAAATATTGAAATACATATTAATACCATTTAGTACAAAACAGTGAATATCTACATACAACATGCAAGGAAAACTGTATTAAGTACGGAAATACAGTGAATGTAAATTTGAATACATCTAAATACATTTAAATACAACATATAATAACCAAGTAAGCACAACTCAGTTAATGACATTGTAAATGTGCAAATGAGTTCTGGATTGTTTTAATACTTATGAATACAACTAAATACATACGAATACATTATCATACATATAAATCACATGAATAATTATGAATACATCAATGTACCCCTAAAGCACATCAACAACTTTGAATGCATATTGATACAATAACAATTACCTTTTTGTGTCGTGTATCTGAGGTTTTTTTGCATCAACTTCCTTAACCTTGACACATGAAGAATCATTCATAGGTTTTTCCTCTTGTTCGCAACTGGAATATTTGTTTCTTTTGAAGATTTCTCAACTTGGACTTCTTTCGATTTGTCCTTGTGTAATTTAGTTCTTCTCTCTGAAGCTGTAGTTGCTGATACACCTGCAAATTTCGACTCCGCTTGAGTTATTTGCAACGAGAAAGAGGGCCCATCAAAATTGAGAATTTTGGTGGGTATACATCTGGTTACCATCTTGTATGACGTTGAATCCGACATTTGAGAGAAAAACGAAAGCTTTATGTTGAGTAAATAATAATAATGGTTATTGTTTAAGAAGCAAACAAAAAACTGTATCAAAATCGAAGAAGCTAAATAATTGTATCAAAATCTAAGAAGCTAAATACTTACCGCAAGAACTTGTATCAGGAAATAAAACTGCGATTATAGAGAGAAACTAACTGGGGAGTGATAATGGGGGAGACCTAGCGAATTTGGGTGGGAGAAGAAGTTTAAAACGTGGTTTTGTGGGAGAAGATAGTAAAGTGTATGCAAAAAGAGAGAGAACATGGTTTGTGAAATTTACCGTGATTATGTGAGAGAATATCTGAAAAAGGAGAGAGAAAAATATTAATTAGCGTATATGGTGCCTTGTGTAGGATATAACTATAATTAGATATTTTGTTATAAAGGATAAAAGGTAATAATATAATTTTTTAAAATGGTATTTATTTAAAATAAATAGGGTACTAAGCTTTTCTATAGGGTGTAAAATTTCCAATTTTGAACCTATTAAATTAGATGAGATGTGGTGGAACTGTGAATTTGAACACATAAAGTTTAAATTCTGGATTCGCCCCTGTTAGTGTCTGCTTTATATAGTCTCATTATAGGTGCATTGCAGATATATCCCGTATTAATTATTGCAAATAAATAATAAATTATAATGTTATTCTGTAGTATTTCATCAATTTTAATAGTTCTTTTCTATTAACAGATTGATTTTATTTTTAATTACATGAATATTCTAAATATGTTATTGATAAACGTAAAATTACATGTGCAAAGCGCGTACAATAAAACTAGTATATGAAAAGCAGTTGTGGAAAATAAATGTTCCGTATCTAAAATTTTCACTACAAATAATTAATTCCTATAAAAACACATCTTAATTGCATCATATATGTATACATACAACGACTCTCAAGTCTCAACCTAAAATCGGGAAATTGGAAGTTTTGACCATTCATTCCAGAAAGGTAGTATTGCATATGATCATTATTACTAAGCAAAGAATTTTGGCACGACACGGAATGTTACCTAATAAACTTTTAGCACCGTCATTAATTCTAAATTTTTATTCTTTTTCCTTTTCTTCTTTTTTCTCTCTTTTTTCCCTGGCATCTGAATCTCTTGCCCTCCACCATTAGAACAACCTTAGCCACTAAACCCATGAAGGAATTGGGTATCTATACTTTACGGCAGCACTTTGAACCATCGTCTTCCACCTTGAACCACTGACTTTCCACCATAATTTTCAACTTCTGTCAACCATCTTTCTCCCACATTTGGGGTATGCGCTTTGCGCGTGTACCCCATATCAATGGATATATAATTTTAAAAAAATCACATAAATCATATTTAAATAATGTCTTTGGTTATAAAACAAAAAGTAAATTTCTTGAATGATGAATGTTGATCATTTAGCTAACAGAAGAAAGAAAAAGGTATTTTTTTATAAAAATCCGTAAATGCTTTATTCATATTTTTAAAGACCTCTTTGGAAATATCTTATGAAAGTTGTTATTATTTATGAGATCTAATATTAAAAACAAGCAAGTAATACATAAATATTGTTATCAAGATTTGTCAGATAAAACCTATAGAAAATTAATTTTTTTTATCTCTTTAGAGATTTGGAATGAAGAGGTTGTCCGTATATGTAACGACCCGACCGGTCATTTTGAGTGTTTGCACTTTGCTGGCCAGTTCTCGGGCATGACTTGCCCCGTGTGATGTATTATGACTCATGTAAATCGTTGGTTTTGGTTTTCAGGGTAATCGGCATGAAATTTGGAAGAACAGTTCTTAGTTTGAAACTTGTAATTCGAAAGGTTTGACCAAGATTTGACTTGTTTGTAGATGATCTCGGATCGGAATTTTTATGATTTGGTTAGCTCCGTTAGGTGATTTGGTACGTTGGAGCGTGATCGGAATGCATTTTGGAAGTCCGTAGAAGGTTTAAACTTGAATTGGCGAAATTGAGATATCGGCGTTTTCCGGTGGATAGGTGAGATTTTGATATAAAGGTCAAAATGGAATTCCGAAAGTTGCAGTAGTTCCGCTGCGTCATTCGGGATGTGTGTGCAAAATTTCAGGTGATTCAGACGTGGTTTGGTTGAGTTTTTGATCAAAAGCAAAATTCGGAAGATTTTAGAAAGTTTGGCTTGAATCCGAGATGTTTAGTTGATTTGATGTTGTTTGAAGTGTTTTAATGATTGGAACAAGTTTGTATAAGGTATTGGGTTATATTTGTGCTTTTGGTTGAGGTCCCAGGGGCTTCGGGGTGATTTCGGATGGTTGTCGGAGAGGTTGGAATCTTGTTGCAGCAGCTGATATTGCTGTTTCTAGTATTTTCGCACCTGCGGTTTGGAGGCCGCAGGTGCGGCGCCGCATATGCGATGGAATGGTCGTAGAAGGGATCGTGGAAAAATGTTGGGGACCGCAGAAGCGGTCAGGATGGACGCATCTGCGGAGTCGCAGATGCGGAGGATTTATCGCAGAAGCGAAAAGTGGACAGGTGAGCTGAGACCGCAGAAGCGGTAAAGAGACCACATCTGCGATGTCGCAGATGTGGAAATATGGTCGCAAATGCGATAGGCTTGATTAGTGATTTCCGCAGGAATGGTAGACTTAACCGCAAATGCGGTACTGCAGATGTGGTTGAAGGACCGCAGATGCGGAAAGGCCTGTGCAGAACATATAAGTTATTTCATTTCGCGAAATTGAGCTTTTCCACCATTGTTTACTTCGGCCTTGGAGCTTTTTGGGTGATTTGAAAGAGGGATTTCAAGGGAACTTCATTGAGGTAAGGAATTTGGACCTAAAACTCGTTCCTATGCTAGAAATTGTGGAAATCAAAGGTTAAAATGGAGGATTATGGCTTGAGTAGAGGATTTGGGGGGTCATTTGAACTCCGATTTTGGTATTCTTGATATGCATAGACTCGTGGGGAGATGAGGAATCTATTGATGTAAAAATTTCTAACTTTTGAGACGTGGGCCCGGCGGTTGGGTTTTGGTAATTTCGGGATTTGTGCCCTTTGTTGATTGTTTTCGCTTGGGCTTTGCTTCCTTAGCATATGTTGACGTACTCGTCCTGATTTTGGATAGATTCGATGCACGTGGAGGCCGATTCGATAGGCAAAGGCGTCGTGGGCTAGAGATTTAGCCGGTTCGAGGTAAGTAATGATTGTAAATACTGTCCTGAGGGTTTGAAACCCCGGATTACACATCGTTGTGTTACTTTGAGGTGACGCATATGCTAGATGACGAGCGTGGAGTGGTGCACCATTGGGAATTGTGACTTGGTCCGTCCCGTACGACTGTTAAGTCGCGTATTTGATTTGAAATCTTATGATATTCCATGTTCTGGAGATTTTTTATATTTTGGGTTGTATGTCATATTTGGGGCCTTGTGCCGACCTGCTGAGACCCTTAGAGGCATTTTCACTATTTTTCCTCACTCTATTTGTTTTGAAAGCATATCCTTAGTCATGTTTTACCTGTTTATTATTTAAACCCAATTTTATCACTTTATTTCTTAAAAATGTGAAAACTGTTTGGGTTGAGTTCCCTGTTTTACTGATTACCTGTTTATTGTTTAAAACTGGTTTTATCACTCTACTTCTTAAATGTGAGGACTATTTGGACTGAGTTCCCTAATTTCCACTGTTGTGCCTGAGAGACTGTAAGGTTAATGACTGAGAGAGGTTGAGAACATAATGGTGAGGATATTTATATATGTATGAATTATGGATCGGGCTGCACGCCGCAGCAATACTTATATGGATCGGGCTGCATGCCGCAGCGATATATATATTGGATCGGGCTGCGCGCCACAACGATATAGCGCTTGGGCTGTAGGAGCCCCTCCGGAGTCTGCACACCCCCAATGAGCGCAGTCGACTATATATATGGACCGGGATGCACACCGCAGTGATATATGGATCGGGCTGCACGCCGCAACAGTTACTATATGGTACATATTAAGTGTGAGTGCTGAGTGTGAGCGCTGATTGGTAAGAGTTGAGTCACGAGTGACTGAGAGGCTTGCCTGAGGGGCTATAGATATACATGTACATGAGTGATGCTTTGCCTGAGGGGCCTGTTTATGAACTTACTATTTTTCACTCCTCCTTAAAGGGAGTTTCTATTGAATATGTAGATTTAATTACTGCTTTCACTCATCTTTAGACCGAGCCTCTATTGGAAATGTTGAACAAATGTTTTAAATAATCTTTCATTTAAAGTGAAGTTTTTAAGTTACGAAAAGGGTTGTGAATTTCTGTTATGCCGGAGGGGCTGTATACGAACTAAGTTTTTGCCCGAGGGGCCGATTATGGTTTTCATCTCTTTTATTATAAATGGTATTGAACCCCTACTGAAACTGTTGGAAAGCATTTTAAATAATTTTTACCAAAAACTGGATTTTAAATGAGACGTTTGACTCGTATTCTGATTGAAAGGTTGTTGTGCTTATTGAGTTATCATATTTGTGGATTCATCGTTTTCTACTACTCAATCTTTATTTACTCTTATTACTTACTGGGTTGGAGTACTCACATTACTCCCTGCACCTCGTGTGCAGATTCAGGTATTTCGGAACCCGGTAGCGGGTGTTGATTGCTCAGACGCGGAGTCATCAGAGTTAGCAAGGTGGTTGCACGACGTTCGCAGCACTGCTTCCTTCCTCTCATTTTCATTACTGTACTTAGTGCACTTTTGACTGTTGTTGTTGTTGTTGTATTCAGACCTTGGTAGATGCTCATGACTAGTGACACCCCAATGTCGGGCTTGTGTAATTATTCTGCATTTTTCTTTTAAGTGTTCATTATGAGATTATTGGTTTATAAATGGTATAAAAATAACTTTTAATGGAAAATAATTGATTTGGGGAATTGTGTCGGCTGGCCTTGTCTTCACGAGAGACGCCATCATGATCGGGTCCGGTTTGGGGTCGTGATACTATAGCTCAAGGAAAATTGATAACTACAGTGTAAAATCTGAAAACGACTAATATTGAGTTAATATTTTACAAACAGATAACTTACAGATACATAAAAAAATACCCAGAGTTGTCATTTGTTGGATAAAAAAATAATAATTAATAAATTCATTTATAATACAAAATATTATCTTCCACTGTCTTATCCTTTCAAGTTGGCATTTTTACCAATTTGACTTTAAGTGTTATAATGTAATTAAATTTTCTCTATTGTCTAATTTATTTATTTTTTAGCGTAAATCTTCTCCTTTATGTAGCCTAAGGGGTCTTTTATTCACAAGAAACTGCAGCGGGATTATAAGGCAAAAGTTATAATACGAAAATCAAGTAATAACAAAAATATTTATTAAATACGATTAATAAATATTTGACTTATTGAATGAACAATAGAATGTATGGAGTATAATATAAAAAATGTGTTTGATTTTTTATATATAAACTTGGATAAAATTTTATTTTCAACTTTAACCTTAGTCTTCTTAAAAGTTTTGGAATAAGCGCTTTGGAGAAGGATATTTTGATATTTGATTATTTTATCCTGGGATAGCTAATCCCCAAATTATTATCTCTCATTGAATGTATAATAAAAATAACAACTAATTAAGATTGTGGTATAACTATCTTCATAAGTTTTTATACCAAAACAAAAGTCTATCCAAACACGAAATTAAATAACCCCACATTTTATCCCATGATTGTTATCCTTCAATTTTGTTTAATGTAAACAATCATTTAAAATTTTAAATCTTTTCTTAGTTATTTTATCTAATTATTGGTGTAATTTTCGAAATATTACACAAAAATCGATAAAGAAAAAATACTTAATTAATTCCTATCACATTCACTTTTAATATAGTATAGATATAGATATAGATAATCCACAAAATAGATTAAGAAGTCAAAACTTAGACAGTTTTTTTTATATATTTTTTATTCCCACAAAAAAGAAAGGGAAGGAAAATAGTTGTAAGTTGTATTTCTAACTTGAAAAAGACAATCACCAACCAAGATTTGTTTCTTCATCTCATCATATAATTTCCTTATATACATTTTCTATGAAAATACATATTACTACTCCCTATCAAAATGGAAAATTAATTTTAAAAAAAAATTATTAGCTGTCGTTCCTAGTTTTTGTAGCTAGTAACTAGCTAGTAATAAAAAAAATGCTTAATTTATGTGACATAATTTGATTAGGAAGTTTGAAAAGGAAAAAATTCTTTTGAACTTATGGTCTAAAATAATTTATAAATATTTATCTAATTATAAACCATCTCATTAAGGTAAATCGGGTGGAAAGGTTTCGTGGATTCCAAATCCTCATATAAATGTCCTGGGAAGGCAAAACCAAAGGAAATTCACTAATTTTCTTTGTCCTTTTCCCTTACCATGGAAATTTTGGCAGGTGGTCATTAGATTTTGAAGATTATTTATATTGACGACCTGGAGACCTCTGCTGGACCACAGTTCATATGTTGAAGAAGCTAATGGATTGTGCGATATGCACTACATTAATGGACAAATTTATGTTGCCACTCTCTTTGGCAAAGTCTGGGTTATTGACGTTGCAAGGCCTAGCAATCATCATCGACTTTTAAAATCCTGTTTGCTTGATGTCAGAGAAAATCATACTCACGTTTATCCTGTTTGCAAGGCCTAGCAATCATCATCACGTTTATTGGGTTATCCCATCATTCTGATACCAAAAATGGATTGCAATGACACTCTACATTAAAACGAAGCCCTTGTCTTTTAGTTTTGGCCATTTTTCTATGTTTCCATTTTATTGTTGTAGTCTTGTTTGAAAGATGTTTATTTTTCGAATTTTAACCCTTTTCTAATCAATTTTCATCATGTTTTCTCTGAATGATTTAGGCCTGTGATATCAGTATGCAAATACACCTCTTTAATTTGATATTGTTGTGTTTCATCTCTAATGCAATAGTGAAAAATCATTATTGAATTGCTTAAGTTTTTGGTAATGAGAACCTAGGTGCAACTCTATTTTGGGGTTTTCGTGTTTGCTAAAAAAAAGAGTTTATTATACATTAGAAAATTTCTATGTTACTCGGACTCTCCGAAAATATCGATGGGTATGTATCGGATTCTCCAAAAATAGTGTATTTTCGAAGGATCCGACACAGGTATCGGATTCTTATAGCGGTATCTATATTTGAACTGAGTTGAAGTGGGGATGAGCGATGACATAGCTCACAGAAAATAGATACCTTCCAATGTAGAAAAATAGATCTATTTCACTTTCTGCAATTGTATATTTGAATTATTCACAAATTTTGATTCTTTAATAAGTTTTGGTCAAAGGATTATATTACTGCTATATTTTATTTCAAGTAGTCTAAGATCACAGGCGTAATAGCTTCCTGACCACTTAAACTTGTATCGGTTTGTAAAGCCTATACATGAACTTATATTTTTCTCATTTGAACACTTTAACTTGACGGAATGAATACTAATAAACACTTTCTGTCAAACGTGTTCGCCAATCGCTCTGACATAAATGACATGTCACATGTTTGGTCTTTATTATATGACATGTGGATTTGTGGGTCCTATATTATTAAAAAAGATTAATCTTTAAAAAATTTAATTTCTTTTTCTTTCTCTATTTTCTCCACCATACATAGCCAATAGTTCACCAACAACTCCAAACCTCAATCATCCTTGTCGCTTCTCTCCGGTACTGAAAATGCGGGTGTCTGTACACCGGCCGATAATCACCTCTCTCTTCTCCTCCCTATCCCTCCGCCCTATCTCCAGCTCCTCCGTCGCCGATCACCTTGCAAAAACCCTAACATCTCAATCGTTGTCCTCCTCCGATGAACTCACAGACCCTACCCCTCGAACCCGAACCCAAACTACATTAGAAAAATAGTTCGAATCATGGATCAACAATCTCAGACCGGGGTTCACACCAGCTGACGTAAATGAAGCATTGAGAGCTCAATTCGACCTGGACCTCGCCCTCGATATCTTCTCGTATTGATCTAGGCAGTTGTTGGAAGTTTGAGACAAGTTGATGCTTCCGAAATTCACGAAAACAACATAAGATTATCTAGAAATTTCAATTTCCATTTTTTTCCAGTAAATCAACGCATGACAATTTGGACTATTTTTAGATTTGTGCTTGCCATCCTTGTGCAGGAGTCATTTAGTGAATGAGGAAGAGAAAGGGAAAAAGAAACGGGGAAGGGGAGGGAAAGTAGGATAGACAATGAAAAAAATTTACAGGACGGGGGAGTTCGCTTGGGAAGATGAGAGAGGTGAGAGGGCAGAGGAAAAGAGGAAGGGAGAGAGAAAGGTCCTTTTTTCTTTCTTATTTATATTCTATTCTACCAATATTTTTTCAATAAAAATAAAATTATTCACGCACCTTGGCAGCGTGATTTGCACACAATTTAGCCATGTCAGCTGTGTCACTTCCACATAGGCTTGGTCAATGGTCAAATGTGTTTATTAGTATTCATTCCATCAAGTTGAAGTGTTCAAATGGGAAAAATGTAAGTTTATGTATCGACTTTACAAACCGATACAAATTTAAGTGGTCAGGAAGCCATTACGCCAAGATCATAAACATGGTGCAAACTTGTCTAAATTTTCTTTGACCTCTAAATATTGGTCTTGGTTGTATGAATGAGCTTTGATGATTAGTACTTAATTCATTTCCCAATTTCCTCCGCCTTACCCCGTAAAAGAGAAACAACGGATAATTTGAGACAGAAGGAGTATTTAAACAACCCGTAGAAATCAAGAATAAGGCAAAAAATAAGTTAGAAGAGAACAGTATTACAATTAATAAGAGTCCAAATGAGAAAAGGTCCTGAATTTATCACAAACGCCAATAACATTACATACCCCAACATAGAAGCAAAAAGTTATCATATTTTCGCTTCTCTTATTTTTATCATATTTCTGTAGAGACAGTCAAATGACTCATGAAGAACGCAAGTAAAATAGGGTAAAAATTTACCCGCACCGAGTGTTTACACCAAATGTAGTTAAGTTAACCATGAGAGATAAACAAAAGTTTATTAAGGGTTCTAAGTCTATTAAATGTTATAAGTTTAATAAACAAAAAAAATAGAAAGGTAGAACCGGAATAACCAACGTTATCATTTTCTAGCATTCTGCATCTTGTATTTTCGTACCTTTATTTCTCCATTAAAGATCAAAAAAGTAATTCTGAAAGTTAGTATGAGAAGAAGGGAAAATAAGGGGTTACTTATACAGAGGAGGAGAGTCGAGAAACAACTCAAAATTGTTAAAAATTACAATATTTTACAAGGCTTCGAAAAATCAATACACTCAGAAAAATTATATATATGATCAATGCAATAGCATGCTTTCACCTTAATAAAACATGTTTTCGTTGATGTATAAAGAAAGAAGGAGATTTGGGTGCTCTACTGATTGATACTTCATTTGCTTTCTGACGGCACTGTTCATTTTTTTCGATGTTTTAACGTTGATCTTAACGGAAATTACTAGAATATTAAGAAAGTAGTATTATTTTGATGTTATTATTTAAGATTACATGCAAAACAAATAGGAGTTAACTATGATTAAAGACCATTAGTTATAGTTCAATAAGATTACAAGTGTCATTTATTTATTGACTTGGTATAAATATTTGGTGCGGGTAAGTTTTTACCGTAAAATTAAATACTACCTTTTGGTATTTTTTAGATATGTAAATAAGCAAGCAAATATTTATTTATAAAAAAATTAAATATCTTAAAAATGTAACAGATAGTCAACACATAACTTATAATCTCAAAAAGTAGTACTCCTACTATTAAAATAAAATAAAACATCTATTACCATGCCGTGTTAAATTTTTGCTCTTACAACGTTATTAGTGTGCTGCAAATTAACTGAAACGTTGCCCCAATTCCCACAATGTGCTACACTAATAATAATTGAATCTATTTTGTACATATTTCTTACCTTGCATATATAGTACTTTATTTAATATTTATTTAACAGGCGAAACACATGTCACTTGTAATTAGTTAATTATATATCGAGCTTTTTCACTAATCATTCCATTTCTCCATTAAATTTTAGAAGCTTACCAATGTTTTGGTCAACTTGTGAATATTTGGTCGGGAATAGTTTTGAATGATGATTGTATTGTTGATATTATTTTGTTATTGAATATTTGTATAATTATTATTGTGGTTGGGGTTGTTATTAGCATAGTTGTTGGTTAATTGTTGTTCTTGTTGTGGTGGTTGTTGGTTAATTATTGTTGTTGGTTAATTGTTGTTGTTGTTGTTGGTTAATTATGGTTAAAGGGCAGCAATGTAATGCTACCATTATAGGATGGATATTGGTTGTAATTGACAGGTGATGTAGCTTAAAAGCAGGCATATTCTGTCCGGTTTTTACCCAGAAAAACGACCGAAGTCGGTCGAAAATCTCATTTTTTCCCTAGAAATTCATAATTTTCGATAGAGTTCGGTCGAAAATTTCAAATAAAATCTGCAAAATCTTGAAATTTCCGACAGAAGTCGGTCGAAAATATCTTTTTAAATTTATTTATTTATTTTTTAGTATACCAACCGATTTCGGTCGGTTTATTACAATTTACAAATAATTATAAAATTATTATATATATAAAATCCCGACCGATGTCGATTGCTATTTGAAAAAAATTTATTAATACCGTTCGATTTCGGTCGGTACATTTATCTCTGTTGTTAGTCAACGCGTTGAATCAACCGACCGTTTTCGGTCGGAAAATTTCGACCGATTTCGGTCACAACACCTTAGCGGCCGTTATTTTTCCGACTAATTAAAAGCGGTAGAAAATCGGTCGCTTTTCCTCAAATTACGACCGATATCGGTCGGTTTCTTAGACGAAATTGGGCAGTTTTCTAGTAGTGCATTACGCGATAGTTAAAATATTAATTTTAAATGATATGGGAGTTTTAAAATAAAAATTAAAGAAAAGGAGTAACTTTTCATCCCTAATTACCAAAAATTTAAGTGAACATAACTCTAAATAGTTAAGGAAATTAAATTACCAAAATTCAAATTAAGGAAATTAAATTACCCGTAGAAAGATGGATATTCCCTCAATAGTTACGGCTTGTCCAAAATGCTTAAACATAGATTTTTCAACATGAAAAAATAAGCCATGGGAGACAATTACTTTTTGGTATGCACTTCATCTTTTCGAGAAATTTTATTATACTACATGAAAGAATTCATGTGAAATAAGCAAATTTGGATTATCTTTTTTGGATTTAGCTCTGATAATCAGTAAACTTATTTTTGGCGACCTGGAGACATCTGCTGGACTACAATGGACAATTTTATGTAACAGACGCGTTGGCAAAGTCTGGGTCATTTACGTTGGGGGGCCCCGAAATCCTAAGCTAGTTATAGAACCCCGTTTGGCTGTTGAGATATATGATTATATGTTGTCGCGATATGGAACTCACTTCTACTTAGTTGAAGTATCAGGTACACTTTTATTTGTCGCACAATGTGCTGAAACAGTGGAACCAAATGGACATGATTATGTGTATGAGACCTATAAATTTCGAGTCTGGGAGCTAGATGTAATCAAAGGAGAAGCAAAAGAGATTGAAATCTTGGGAGATGGAGCAATTTTTTTGGGGTGTAACGCATCAATTTCTATCGACTCTTCTAAGTTTGCAGGAGTGAAGCCTAATCGCGTCTATTTTACTGATACTTGGAGAGAGTTATTTTCCCATCTCGGAGGGGGTGGTAGAGATTGTTAGGACCGAAAAATCAAGTGTCGTGCGCAAGCTAGTAAAGCAAATCTTGAACGACGATAAATCATACAACAAAGAGAAATAATATACCAAAAGAGACACAAATATTTAACGTGGTTCGGTCAACTGACCTACATCCACGGCGGAGATGACAATCCACTATATAAAAAAAGAATATAAATATCGAAAGAACAGTCTCACGAAGAGGCAAACACAAGTGACACACTAACCCTTGTCCCGTAAAGTTCTCCCCCTAAACACGACTCTCAAACCTCATATGGCTACATGGTGGATGTTACTGAATAACAAGGGAGGATCCTCAATTTATAGAAGTCCAAACATTTTCCTACAAGAAAAAGGACTTGCCAAAGATAGGAGATTTTGTAATTTCCTTCTACAAGAAAGAACCCAATTAATGTAAACATGTTGCTCTTTCCTTCAACAGATAGAAAAACTAAATATGGTAAGAAAATTATGGCAAACACCTAATAGAGATATGAGAGTTTAAGGTCTTGAAGATGGAAAAATTCGATCATTTTTTAATGGCATTTCCATTAGTCTTATTTTTCCCCCAACTTAGGGTTATACCATCATTCTAATATCAAGAGGGGATTACGCTTACTTCCATTACATGCATTTTAAATTATGAGTAGCTTTTCTCCTTTAAGTTTGCTCATTTACTTATGTCTTATTGTCTTACATTACCAGAAAAATTGAAACAAATGAAGAAGAAGCTTGAGATGGTTCATATTGTCATATTATCCTTCAGTTTTCTGAAATGTAGAACTCTATATGACTACTGATAGATCTCATTCTGATGCTTTGAATAATACTAGAGAGATGAACTGATTTCGTGATTTATCTGTACTGAAGACTCAGTTTTAATTTCGTGTCTCTCTATCTCTCTCATGTTCTAAAATCCTTACTCTCAAGATATTTTGTACTTAAATCCATGAGTTTTCTCTCTTAATTAGTCTCAAGAATTTTTTCTCTTAGGTTTAATTTATTCCCTTCTATTTTAATTTTTGATGAATTATCCCTCTAATGTTTCATCTAAGAAGTAAGAACATTGACTTTACATTTTTTAATTTTTGGTGAATGATTCCTTTCCCACAAGAAGGGAAGCCTTGGCGCAATTGGTAAAGTTGTTGTCATGTGACCAGGAGGTCACAAGTTCGAGCCATGGAAACGGTCTCTTGTAAAAATGCAGGGTAAGGCGGCATACAATAGACCCTTGTGGTCCAACCCCTCCCCAAACCCCACGCATAGCGGGAGCTTAGTGCACTAGCTAGGCTGCCCTTTTGATTCCTTTCCCACAACTAATTTGCTAGAATATTGGCTAAAAAATTTCAGCTTGCTAAATCGCTTGTTCAATGGTTTGTTTCAAGTGACTTCTTGGGAGTTTTATTTCTAACAAAGGTCTTTTATTGTAAAAGTTTCAAGATTAAAGCATACACAGTAATATAGTTGCATTGGGACATGATATTTATTTGTTCCCATTAGACGTGGTGGTGCACTCATGTTCCAGAAATTCTAGATCCGCCTCTGAGTATATGCTTCTATTCTTGAAATATGTAGAACAATACAATACAGCTACTCTGCATACAATTCGTATAGTAATTGCGAAAAAGACTAAAGCAACTGTAAGGCCTTTCACATTTGTGCACCATATCTGCTTCAACAAGAGCATAGAAATAGATCCCACTTTATTGATTAACATTTGCCAGCTCCAAACATGGTCTGATATATTTATTTTGTTGCAACTGAAACTTCTAGCAATGAGTTAAGCAAACGTTCATCATCGCTTAAAAAGGATGCTTTTAATAAGCTAGATCTTCCCTACGTAGAAAAAAATACCTTGCATTAGTAGAATCTGTGTGCAGAGCTTTATTAGATTGGGACAAGGTGCATATGCCAAAGTTTGCTGGTGGTTTAAATGTGACAAATATAACATTGTGAAATAAAGCAGCAATTTGCAAACATTATTGGAATCTCTACAAGAAAAAAAAATAAGACCTTGGATTCAATGGGTGCATCAGCTTGTTTGGATGGTTGTTCCCCGTTGTATCGTATTGTATTGTTATTCCAAAACATTGTTTATTTTGATTGTTTCATTAAAATTGATTGTATTGTATTGTTAAATTCATTATTCCGGAACAATGAAAAGTCCTCTTTTTTTAAACAACGGATTTGGTGTGGTGGGATTGTTTCCTATTTTTCTTTCCAATTATGCCCTAACTTATTACTCATAATTCTATTTTACCCTTTAGATTTTTTTGCTATTTTAACTCCAAATCTCCAACCTATGACCTACTTTGTTTTTTTCAAGAACTTACGCTGCCAACGTTAAAGGTGTTTTGCCGCCTTCTGTTTTATTTTTTCTCCTAATTTGCTTTTAACTCAATTCTACTTAGTTGTGCTTCTTTGGATTGCCTTCTTCTGTCTCGCTCCTTTGTTATGCTTTCTTAAGGTGTTTTGCCTTCTTCTGTTTTGTTTTTTAAAATTATTTTTATGCAAAATTTTTGATAAATTTATATTTAAATAATTGAGGGTATTTTGGTAAACTTATCAGTTACAGTACGTACGATATATACAGTCAAACCAAACAGCAAAATATTATTTAAAAATAATAAACAATACAATCTATCCAAACATTGTATTCATAAAGCGATACGATAAAATACGATACAATACAATAAAATACATTATAAGACGATGGGGAACAATGATCCAAACAGAGTGTAATTATATAAAAGGCAAACCTGTTTGGGGCCGTGTGTGCTAAACAATCAGTGGCGTAGCCACCCATGCCAAGGTGGTCAAGTGCACACCCTTCTGCGAAAAATTATACTGCGTATATAAGTTAAATACTATTTTATATAGTTATATGTCATATTATTTTAATTACCCTTAACAAGGTTGAGTAAGGCAGTCTGGCGGTTCAGGATGTTTAAAGTGACGTGTTGTTCATGGGTTCAAAGTTCTACCAATTTTGTTTGCCAAAACAAAACGGAGGCCACCATGTATGTTCTATTTGATTTTTTTTCAATCTAAAAGAATTCCTAATAAAATAACTGTTGAAACTTAAAATTTATGTAGAATAAACAACTAATCTAAAAAATAAATTTTTAACCAAAAGTTATTTCTTAAATAAATTTTAGAATTTAAAGGTCAAGCTCTACAAAACTTTCTTCAATAAAAGCTCTCGACAAACTAGAAATCATCTCGACTCTCTCTTGCCTTTGGTTTTATGCTTACTTTAATTAATAAGATTTCTAATGTTTTTTTTTTTGTTATTTTAATTTTAATTTATAAAATTATGGTCCTATTAAAAAAAAATTGTTTAGATAAATATTGCATTGTTTGATCTAAAAATTATGGTACATCATTTATCGACAAAAAAGTTATTGACTCGTTTAAAGTTTGAATATTTTTAACAGAATTTCTGGCTACGCCACTGTAAACAATTATCATGGATGGTGAGAAAGATTCTGAAGGCTAAAAAGTATTTGGAGCAGGCAGAATATCGCTTTGATGACCTTATGGAACTATAGTAATTCTCTATCAGAAAGTTATAACAAAAAGTGGAAAGTCCCATGGAGGAGACTAGTTTGCAATAACCTGGAATGTCCAAGCTAGATTTTTACTAAGAATGGTGGCTCATGAAAGACTATATATAGAGATAGATTGGTGCATTGGGGTGACTAACAATCCAATATGCCATTTATGTGAAGGTGAAGATGAATCTGTTAGCCACTTGTTTTTCAAGTGTTCTTTTAATGCTTCAATATGGACTAAATTGCTCAGGTGGCAAGGTATTATGAGGCAGGTACTGGGATGGGAAGAGGAGCAAGCATGGGCCATACTGTTTTGAACAGAAAAAATGCCAAAGCAGAGATCTACTGAATGTGTATAGCTGTGTGTGCATACTATCTGTTAGGGATATATTAGATATGCCCTAGATCCAATGTTATATTTGATGATTTGAACATATTTTTTTTGTGAACGTTATTTCATATAAAATATATATATGGCATTTGATATTCTTTTATCATTGTTATTAATTGCTTGATTAATTTGATAAGGTCCTTGATTAAATTTTGAGACTTGACATTGTGATGGAGATCATGATAATAAGAGTAAAGTTTCTTATAATTTAATTTAAATTTTGTTCTTGATCATAGGATTATTAATTTGGACATTAATAATTTGGTTAGATCAATATCTATGTGATCATCTTTATAGGATAAAGATTAGTTGATCTCATTAACTAAATCACATAGATAGATGATGCATATGGAGATATGATCATTGAACCGACTCATTGGATAATTCTTAATGGTTAGAATTACCATAAACTGTCAATGGGATATTCTCTAGAAGAATGTGATGTAAGAACTTTCTTTGACATGATATCATCATAGTAATTGACAAGTTATTTATTGTACTTTGATACTAGACACCTATGGCCCTAGGGCGATAGTTGAAAGGATATTAGGTATGATTAAATACTTGTAGAATTAGTGATTGATCAAGATGGAATCTGTCAACTCTTGGTAATGAGTTTAAGCTCCATATTGTCATGAATTATAACCGACCAAATTAAGACCTTGGCCATGGCGATTGAATGAAAGAAGAAAAGAGTTTCTTAGGTCATTCAATGGTTGATTATATTTTGACATGAACACATAGTTGGTCGCCTATTAGGATTTGACAGTTGAACCATATCGTAGGGTAAACCAGAGCTATAATGACAGAAGGAATTAATACATTATTCTTCTACAGGTTCTTGAGAGTAAATTGTATACTTCATGTTATCCGGTCGTTAAGGAGTGTTGCTAGACGTCACCCTTGATTAGTGTATTGATGTGATCAATTTACTAACGGCTTAGTATTGAACCTATGGGGTCGCACACTAACGAGTGTTCTGATCTTTGCTAAAGGATTAATTGCTTTATTATTTGATAATTAAATTAAAGAATTTAATTAGTCAAATATATTTAGTTATTAGTGCAAATAAAATATTATTATATTCTTTGCTAGCACAAAGGATATAATTAATATTATGAACAAATTAAAGTTTTCTATTTGGAATAGAAAATTAAATTATATCTCTTGGTTAAAATATATATATGTGATATATATAATTAGAGTATATATATATATAATTAGCACTTATTTTATATAAAAGATGTTATATAAAATATTAATAAAGTCTTGTTAGTAAATCCAATTTTGAATTGGATTAATTAACATGGAAAGTCCTTATGGTATTGTTTACAATTTTCAACACATTTGATATGGGAGATAATTTTTTAATAGGAAAATATTAATAAGAAGAGTTCAATTTAGAATTGAATTCTATAAATGTGTTGCATGTTTTTATTTTCAAATATTGACTAAGTTATAAAATTCAATTTAAAATTGAATTCCATAAATAAATTACATGTTTTTATTTTAAAATGGTGACTAAGTTGTAGAATTCAATTTAGAATTGAATTCCATAAATGAGTTACATGTTTTTTTTAAAATGGTGACTAAGTTGTAGAATTCAATTTAGAATTGAATTCCATAAATGACTTACATGTTTTTATTTTAAAATGTTGACTAAGTTGTAGAATTTAATTTAGAATTGAATTCCATAAATAAGTTACATGTTTTTTTTTAAAATATTTACCATAAGACATGTGATTTGTATTTTCCAATGAAAATTATGTATATATATGTGTGTGTGTGTGTGAGAGAGAGAGTGTCCTAATTAAAAATTAGTGAGACATAGATCTTATACATATTGTAAAGAAACCAAGAGAGTTATTCTTGAGAAGAAAAATTACTTTGAGAAAGTTATAGTACAATATAAAACCAAGATAGAAAATACTAGTACAAGAAAATTGTTTCTTGTTTTTCTACCTTTGAGTTGAGATTTTTGAGAAAAATTTCAACACAATATTTTCATTCAATTTGTTCACGGGGTTTCATTGATCAAGGATTTGATAGCAAGGACCAGTCTCAGTGTCGATACACATAGAGTCTTCGCACTATCGAAGAAATTAAAAACGAAACTCTCTTCACAAGGTACGTCTTAGATCCGATCTTTGATATGTAAATAAATTTTTAACACGAAAATTTCTGCCTAGGATTGCTTTTATCTTCCGCTGCGTATTATGAACACCTCTATGCAATCCTACAACTATATGTGGCAAGAAAGGAATAATAGGGTATTTTAAGGCAAAGGGAGAGAAGCTGAAATTCTGGTGCGACACGTCATACAAGATATTAATGTTCGAGGAGAATGGAGTATAAAAATAGCTGGCTAAATGAGAAAAATGATTACTATCCATAGTTGTAGTTATGGTCAGAGACAGACTCAAAATTTGAAGATGGTGGGGGCACTATTATCTTTAATATAAACAAAGTTGAAAACTTTATCGATAATTGAATTAGGTCCCGCCGTATGCCGATGAACTCTCTGTGACGAATGACATATGTGAGTGAGTTAGGAGGTGAAGTTGGGTATAAAAGTGATTTGGAGCTTTAAGACAAGGGTTTAATCAAAAAAACAAAAAGGAAGGTAAAAAATCAAAACATAAATAAATAAAAAATCTTGAATAAAATTAATATTTTAGCTAAAAAAAGGAAACCTACTTAAGGAAAGTGAGGGAGTCTTGGATTCGAACCCAGGACATCCCTCACGAAAGTAGAACTGGGTAGGATCGGTCGAACCATAAATTTCGATTTTTCGATGTCGGTTTAATCGGTTATTCTGTCGGTGTGCGATTTATAAATTATTAAATTTTGGTATTCGATGCGATTAACGATTTTGGTGTTTCGATTTTCGGTTAAACCAAAAAACCGAAGTTTTGGCTTCAACAATGGAGATTTAAAGGAAAAATCATTGCTTTCAATTCGATCAGTTCTTAAAACAATAATGGAAAATCTTAAATAAGAGAATGAGAGGAAGCCAATCATTCATTTGGGCGGTGGTGACCTTTCTGCAATACCATGCTTTCGAACTCCTCCAATAGCAGAATACACTCTTTTTAGTGATGTTCAATCTGCTAAGTTTGGTTATGCTCCTGATGTTGGTCTTTATTCAGCTCGGAGGTCTCTATGAGTCAACACATAAAAATCGTGCACCGTTAATAACCAAAAAACTAAACCAAAAATAACCGTATCGAACCTTGAAAAAACCGCACCGAACCGTAAATTTTTTGTTTTGGTTTGGTTATTAATATTACAAAACCAAAAACCGATAAAACGAACCGTACTTTCATACTAACCGACCGAACCAATCGATGCCCACCCCTAAACTGAAGCAAGTAGTAAACTCGACTAGTGCCCCCAACGAGCTTTTATGTTACAGAATGCCTAATTAAATATAAATCCATTTCATAATATATATATATATATAGAGAGAGAGAGAGAGAATTTTTCTTGAAGTTTATGGGATCCGGTGAACCTTTACTGTATATGTAGGTCTGCCGCTGTTTATAATGTGACAAGTGAAAATTTGGGTCCTAATTGTTTGTTTTGCAAAATTGAAGTGATAGAGGTTTATCTACTCATTATACTTGGAATCTGTTTCAGATCCAACTAAGGGTGACAAGTGGGCCGATTAGGCCCGGGACCAGCCCAGGCCTGCGAGCCCATATAGGTAGTGGGCCTAAATGGTCCTACCCGTTTAAGCCCGGGATCAGGGAGATATACAGGCCCATATGGGCCTGTTCACAGTAGGGGACCGTTAGGATCAGGACCGTTTGGGCCCGGGACCGGATCCTAAGTAGGCCGGTTCAACCTGTCCTAACCGGTCCCAAACGGTCTCAACCAGTCACCAACGACTATATTTAAAAAAAATCCAATTAATTTTTTGACCGTTACCCATTTAAAATGTAGTCGTTATTGCTGCCAAAATAGTCGTTGGCTATTTAAATAATAGACATTTAACCCCCCTCCAAACTTTGTTTTAACCCCAAACTTTTTATAATTATACTTTTTCCTTATTTTCAACTATAAATACCCCCTCATTCTTTTATTTTTCTTCACCAAATCATCAATCTCTCTCTAATTTTCTTTTAAAATTGGTTACTTTGTTGTTGCAACTTGTGTGAAAAATTGTGAAATTGGTGAATTGAAGTATTCAAGTCTTCAACGATAATTAATTTCAACAAGTTGTTCGTCAATTCGGTAAACTCGTTCCAACTCTTTAGTTTTAATATTATAGTTTGTTTTATTTAATTACTTTGTATAATTATAATTAAGATGGCTTATTCCTTAAAAAAAATATTTAGTAAAAATAAGGAAAAATCCAAGAGTGGTGAATCTAGTGGTCAATCTATTCCTCATCTACTTCCCCGGCCTCCCCTATCCAAACCCCATACCCGCCTTCCATCTGTTCATATTCTTGATAGCGATAATACTTTATTACAATTTACCGAGAGTCAATATGTGCATAATGTTGGAGGTGGTGAAAACTTAGATCATGAATATATAAATTCTCTTTATGGTAATTCAACTATTGATGAAGAAGATGAGCAGGAAATAGATTTAGATGAAACGCAACCGGATGATGATACACTCACTAGTCATGTTGTTCAAGTTAACCCAACTAATCCAAATGATGCCCCGATTAACCCCCCTGTTACTACCCCTACTTTTTCTAGACAACCTTCTAAACGGGCCAAAACATCTCTTGTTTAGCCTTTTGTTTTTTATTCAAATAAGAGAAAAAAATAAAGCTAAGTGTAAAACTTGTGGCAAAGAGTTAGCTTTTAACTATGTTGATCGGGGGGGACGGGAAGTTTGAAGGATACACCCTCAAGATAAAGCTAAATATTTTCAAATGAAAGTTGCGGTCGGGGGGTCAAGTCCAACTAGTCAGCCTGACCCTAGTACCGGGTCAAATCAATTTCAACCGAGAATTAACACTGTTACCGGTGGTATTTTATATTATGACCCAAGAAAAGATAGGGAAGAATTGACAAAAATGGTTACTGTTATGTGGTTACTACCCCCTTCTAACCATCACTTTGTGCGTTATATTAGAAGAATTTTTAATCTTACCTATAAAGGATGGTCTCGCACAACTGTAAAGAGCGATATTTATAAATATAACCATGAATATGAACAATATTTACTCTATTTATTTACTCATATTAATTATCGTGTTGCTATTACTACTGATATTGGTAGAAGTGGTAATGACTGTGATTATCTTACTGTTACAAGTCATTGGATTGATGAGGACTGGATAATGCAAAAGCGCATTATTGCTTATAGAATAATTAATTCACGTCACACAGGGCAGTTTATTTCTACCGCGGTTACGGATATTTGTAGATATTTTTGCTTTAGTGATAAAATAATGTCAATTTCAATGGATAATGCTACTAGTAACACTAATGATATAGCCTTGCTTACCACTACACTAAATCCTGCTTTTAGTAATATTTTTCATGTTAGATGTATTTGTCATATTTACTATTTAATTGTGGGTGATGGTATGAGAATTTTAAATGTTGAAATTGAAAAGGTTAAAATGGCTCTTAACTGGCTTTTTTATTCAAACCGTAGAAGTAGACTTAGAGAATATTTTAAAAGATGCGATGAATTTGGCCTAAGAGAAAGAAAGGTTCCTAAACCTTGTCCAACTAGATGGAATTACAAGTATGAAAGTTTAGTTGTTGCATATGAATATAGAAACCCCATAAACTCAACATTTAATGCTCATGTAAGTGATGATGATGAGCACCTTACAAATACCGATTGAGCTAATGTTAAAATGCTTGTAGATTTTTTAGAAAGATTTCATGTTGCTACAAATGAATTTTCTGGGCAATATTATCCGACTATTTCGAACTGTTTAGATTATCTTGCAGATTTTGCAAATTTGTTTGCTTATTTTTCAGAGGGTGGGAAAATTTATGAAGTAGCCATTTATTCTATGAGAAAGAAATTTAAAAAATATTTTTACCCTATTCCCCCTATTTATGATATTGTTGCGTTGTTAAATCCTACTATGAAATTAGGTGGTCCTCAATATTGGTATCGATCTACTTATAATGGTTTAGCACTTGCACCTGAGGAGTTGTCTACATTTTCGGACGCACAAGCCTTAATTAAAATAAATTCTCTAACTATTTATAGTGCTTATCAAATTACACTAGATAATGCTAGACCAGATATTCCAATTCCTTCTTCTTCTAGTTCTCAATCATCTAAAAGAACTGAAGGAGTAAGAGCACTTACTGCTTGGACCGAGTTCAGAAGTTCTCAAAGTTGTAACACTAATGATTTGTTCACAACTAAATGAGTTTGAAGTTTATTTGTCGTAGGGACTTGAGGAAGTGAATCCCGAAGGCTCATTTAATCTTTTGGAATGGTGGAAGGACAAAGAAAAATACTTTCCGATCCTTTCAAGGATGGCCAGAGACATTTTAACCATTCAAGCTTCAACAGTGGCATTGGAGAGCGCTTTCAGTCAAGCAAGACTTCAACTCGGTGATTATAGAGCGTCCATGAAGGAGAGCTTGGAAAAATTAGTACTTTTCAGAGATTGGATCCGTTCGGAACGAAGAAATTTTGTACTTGCTGAATCACAACTAGCAGTAGACGAAGCTTACAAAGAAATGCTAGTTGAACTTGCGGAGGATGCAGCTTTGCCCGGAAGCGGTGATGAACAAGCTTCTTTTCCGCCACCACCAACGAAAATTCCTCCGAACCTTGATGGATTTATGAAATTTGTAAGAGATATCATGTAAAATTAATATGTAACTTGTATTTTGGCACATTTTGATTAGTTTCTTTTTCTTCTCAATGGTGGTATTAATACCTTGATTGTGCTCATTCCATTGGGGGGAAGGGGGAGCTAAGAAAGATTGGGTCATGTTTTCTTAATGTCATAATAATAAAAATTATAACGCATTCCTTTGAATATCTTTTTACAATATTTTGTGTTTTAAATTTGAATTAAAAAAATTTAAGTCACAATTATATAATATAATTTACAAGAAAATGTCTTAGATAAAAAATTTAAACAAATAAATAGGCCCACTTAGGCCCACACACATATATATATATATATATATAAGCTATATAATTTACAAGAAATTGCCTTAGATAAAAAAATTAAAAAAGGAATTTTTACATTCCTATGCACTATATGAAATTATGTTACTCTCCTTACTCAAGTTTTACTATAATTACATTTTATATATCCAATTATCATTTATATACATTTTAAGAGAATTAATGATCATAATTAGTGTCCTAAAATTAGTCTAACACATCTTCCACTCCTCCACATTTTTCTCTCCACATCGCACCCCCCTCTCCCACGTATGTTGCACAAGATAGCAGCAATTCCACCATTGACAACTATTAAAAAGTTTTGAAACTTTGAATTCGAATTTGGGTTTTCAAAAAATATTATTTGTTTGAACTGGATGTTGTTGCAAAGAATTGAGAATTCTCTCTACGTCTCTCTCTATCTCTCAATCCTTAATTTCAGTAATGTAAAGCAAAGGAAAAGAGAGCAGTAATTCGAATTTGGGTTTTCAAAAATTATTATTTGTTTGGATTGGGTGTTGTTGCAAATAATTGGGAATATGGTTTGGAGTTTATATCTCAATTTTGAGGGGGTTTGGTGAAGATTAGACTTGGTTTTGGCTGAATTTCAAGATTGAAACTTGAAGAAGAAGAAGAAGAAGAAGAAGAAGAAGAAGAAGAAGAAGAAGAAGAAGAAGAAGAAGAAGAAGAAGACATGGCATTATACTGCAGAAATTGTAGAAAAATTGTATTTATTTAACTATTGTATGAAAGTTGAACAACATTCTATTAAAATTATATTTAAGTTGTATGATATTGTAGTTGTATATAACTGAGTAGAAATAATGTATGAATATTGTAGATAAGTTGTATAATATATAATTAGTTGTATGAAGTTTTTACTATATATAAATCAGATACAAAATATACAAAAGACATTTTATAAAATTTGTATTTAAGTTGTATGTTATTGTAGTTGTATTTAACTGGGTAGAAATAATGTGTGAAAGTTGTAGATAAGTTGTAGATAAATTGTATAATGTATAATTAGTTGTATAAAATTCGTTTATGTATAAATCAGATACAAAGTATACAAAAGACATATTGTATAAATTTTGTATAAACTATGTATTTAAGTGGTATGACATAGTAGTTGTATATAACTGGGTAGAAATAATATATGAATATTGCAGATAAATTGTAAACACAAGCATTATAACATTTGTGTAGAGAGTACATTGTGTACAAATAGTGAATGTGTTATCATTAAACAATTACATTTTCTCATACAAATCATTTTGGGAGGGTTATTGATTGGAAATTAGTATTGAGTTGGGAAGTCTCGAGAGGGATTTTTTTTGGTCTTTCATTTAATTAGCAGCATAGAGAGTGTATTATGCATTATTTCTTTTTATTTCAAATTTGATATTTTGAAGTACCTGTTAGAAATTTGAAGCATAAAAAATTATGACGATTACCGGAATTTTTACCCACGACGTTAAGAGCTGTTCAAGTACCAAATGTTACTATTCTATTTTTCAATTTTACCATGTCTGATGACAACATAAAGAGTTTCATATGTTGTAACTTGTAAGTCAACTTAATCCGATAATATTAAAAAAAAATTATATTATCAAAGCGTATAGAACATAAAGTCTTTCTTTTATTTAGCAGCCCAAGAAAGAGGAAGTCTCAAAATGCTAGCTAGTCATGAGCTGGAACAATATGAAATCGCATCATGGTCAATATAGAAAACAATTCTAAGATGGAGCCAAGCCTTTGATCTTCTTGTTTGTGTATGAAATGTTTATATATTATATAATATAAATACTTATCAAGTAAGGAAAAGGATGGAAAAAAAGATATACGAACGTCCAACAGAAACAAAGGGAATTTTCTGAGAGAGATGGAAGAGAACTTGCACACAAGTATGGAAAGCGAAGTTGATAAAATTATGTTAGAAGGGTAATAAAATTCCCTTATTTGGTGATCCAGTGAAGAAGAGAGAGAAAAAGTAAAGAGTTTAATTAAATCCCTTAATTAAAGGCTCTAATAATGGATTGAGAGCCTTTTAAGGTGGAATATATATATTTTGTAAATAAAACTTGTGTAGGTAGGGTAATTTACTAAACATGAACATTTAGAGGTCGTTTGGTAGAGTGTGTTAGAGAAAATAATCCATGCATTAGTTTTGTGTATTAGTAATGCTTTGTTTGGTACACTTTTTCAACATATGTATAACTAATACAAGCATTAGTTATACAACTCTATTTGGTATTATCCTATGTATAGCTAATGCATAGAAAACCATGGCATTAGCTATACAAAGGCTATTAATGCATGCATTAGCATGGTTAAAGACAAAATTATCCTTAAAGTCCCTTAAGTTAAAGAATATGGAGGGCATTTTTGTAAACAATTAAATTTCTTAAAAATTATGCAATGCATTTTAATTTTTAATACATCACACCAAATAATGCATAAGAAATAATCTCCGTATAACTAATGCTTGCATTACTAACTCATGTATTACTAACCCCTGCATTACTAATGCACCTTATTTAGCATTATTCTTATATGCCCTACCAAACGACCCCTTAGGGTAATAAAGTTTCCAATAATGTATAGGAATGAAAAAATCTCATTAAAAAAATAGTCAAGGCCCACTTAGACCCGTTTAGGACCGGGCCCGACCCACATAGCCCGAGACCATTAGTTCGTGATTCTGGTCTGATTACAACCAAAAGCCCACGAAGCCTAGAACTGTTTAAGCTCGGCCCACGAAACCCGGGCCCACTTAAAACCATACCGTTTAAGTCCGGCCCGCGAGGTCCATTTAGGATCGGGCCCGGACCGTCTGCCAGCCTTAGATCCAACAAGTGCAGAAATTAATATGATTCCATACTTAATTTGAGCTTGTTACTGATCGTGTCCTACTTTCACTCTTAAATGGAAAATGTTAGTCATATATTTTAAATGTAAAATCACAAAATTTATTGGACTTGAATTGTCCTAAAGTTAATTTTTAGTTTAAAATTTGGGATCTTTACACAAATAGTCATCCATATTCACTATTTACTTTCTTTTAGCCATATACATAGATTATACATGATTATATACATATAATATATAAATTATGTATTATTATACTTCCACGAGCTATTTCTAGTTTAAACGCTTGAATACGCGGCTATTTGAGTTAATTCTTCTTTAAATTTCAGTACAAAATAGATACTGGCTAACCTCTAAAAAGCACCCTTAAGAATGATTATATGTGCACTTGCCCCAAAGATAAGGGAGAAATTCAAAAATAGCCAGATTTACAGTTGGTCGTTCAAAAATAGCCTGGTTTCAAAAGTAATCGAAATTTAACCACTTTTCATGTAAAGATAAATCTGAGCGAAACACTGTTCAAAACCCGGAAAATATGTCAGTATATTATACTGGAGTTCCAGCATAAGTATGCTTGAACTCCAGCATACTATACTGGAGTTCCAGCAAGTATAATTGTCCAGTATAATATACTGGAGTTTGGAGCACCGGTGCTCCAGTCTCCAGTATATTATACTGGAGTCAGCAAAGTATACCGATCCAGCATAATATGCTGGAGTTCATACACAGGTGCACCGAACTCCAGTATATTATGCTGAACCGGTCTCTGTTGCAGCAAAATAGTGGCTATTTTTCATTGACTTCGTAAACGCTGGCTATTTTTGAATGACCAGTCCGAAAACTGATTATACCGTGCTATTTTTACCAAAGATAACAATCCCGGGCCCAGTTCCCAAATACAACCTAAAGCTAGTATCGAAGAGCAAACCTGGATGGGCATTCGTCTCAATGTTTAGCACATTTCCATTTAACATGATTATTCATAGAAATTCAGAATCCGAATTTTTTAAGTACTTGTTAAAAATATGTTGTGGGTTATCTTTTTGTATGGAAAAACAATATTATGAGACTGAAGTTGTATTTAGATAAGTGGAGTATAGCAAAAAAAATTGTGGTCATTCTTTTCTGGGACCTCCTCTTTGTCGTCAATTTTTTTGACTTTTTGTGGTATTTAAAATGCAATAAGATTTTTTTTAACCGTAATTTTTATATGCCTTTTAAATTTTTAAATTATTGATTAATGTGACTTGTAATATTTTTTATGCAATATCTAAATATGTAATTTTCTTAACTAAAAAACCTAAAAGATTCTATTTACGATTTTATGGTCAAAATTTAGAGGTTTAACTCTGAAAATACAAAGTACAAACGATGACATATAAATTGGATAGAGGGATATATGTATTGACCAGCTTTCCATATTGCCTTAGTTGAATGAATGCTTCAATAGTAACTATAACAATAACACGAATGTGGTTTTACGATCGGGGTCTGGAAAGGATGGCGTGTATTCTGTCATGGGCTGCTTTCCAGACATGCCCCATGACCCCTTGGCCGCGCCCCATGGCGGCCTAGCAAGCCTCACAATGCCTAGCGCCATGGTCGGCCCCGTGGTCTTGGCTGCGCCAAGTGACAAGCGCGCATGTGCCTCTGTCGCCCCACCGATGCCTCTCGCCAGCGCCCAAGGGCTGGCCAATGACAACAGCGCCGCGCGCCCTGACAATGCCGCGCGCGCAGATCCTGATGCCTCGCCAGCGCCCAGCTGCAGGCCCATTCCAGCAGCGCCTCGCGCACAGACCCTGATGCCAAGCACCAGTGCCCAGCCTCAGGCCAGCACATCAAGTGTCGCGCGCGCCCACAGCAACGCGCGCGCAGACCCGCAAGACAAAGATGCTGCCATCGGACTTAGTTTTTCCTTGTATAATCTAAGTCCTTTTCATTGTAATCATAGACTAGTTTTCATCATTTTCATTTCAGTGTGCTTCTACAGCTTTATTAGGACTAGTCTTGTCATGTTGGTTTATTTTTTTTAAGCATTATTAAGGGGGACCAAACAATCAAACATTTCAATCAGCATTTTCTGGTGTCTCTCCCCCTCGACACCACATCATTGTAATCATCATTTTCATTCAGCAATAAAATCATCATCATCATTCAAAACCCAATTCTCTCTCAGCTTCCGCAATTTGCTTACGACATTGGTTTTCCCGCACGGCACTGACAATCTAGTCTAGCGTGCGGCGAGGACCTCATTGGCGGACAGCAACCGCACTGACATCGGTTGCTTAGCCTTACGTTGCCCTTCCAAAGATCATCAGGAAGGCGTTGCGTAACAGTTGGTATCAGAGCCTAGGCTCGACATCGGACGAGGGAAAACATTTGCCATCATCACCATTTCTGACCATGGTGAATCATGGGGAGCGTCTAGCATCCCTAGAAGAGACGGTTGACCGATTACGACCCATCGTAGAAACGGTGCCTGATCAAAGCAACAACCTAGTGCAAAGGTTGGACGACCTGGACCGCCGAATGCGGCAGGCGGAAAATGACATTGCAAACATCAGTCGTGACTCCGACGAGGACCGACAAACGGCAGCCATTGAAACTGCCAACATCCATGGCAAATTTGAGGACCTCCAACAGGAGCGTGCCGACGATTTGGCCCATCAGCAACATGAGGCAGACAGACTAACTGCCATGCAGCAAACCATAAACGACTTGACTGACAAGCTCAACGTTGTCAATGCTGCCTTACAGAGCCTACTTCGAGAAGGCGATCATCACATCAGGGGTGCAGCAAACCTCACCCCCATTCCACAAAAGCTTAAGATACCGGAGCCCAAGCCATACGACGGATCCCGGGATGCTAAAGAAGTGGAAAACTTCATCTTCGACATCGAACAATACTTCGATGCCGTGGGCCATTTGGAGGAATCTAAAAAGGTAGCGACTGCTGCGATGTATCTTCAGGGCGATGCCAAACTTTGGTGGCGGGTCAAACACGAAGCCATCAAGGCCGGTGAAGATACTCTTCAGACATGGGACGAATTGAAGGTAGCCATACGCCTGCAGTTCTTTCCCGAAAATGTGGAATACAATTCCAGGAGAAAGCTACGGGACCTCCGCCACACCAGATCAGTGAGGGAGTACGTGCGCGAATTCTCCGCACTCATGCTAAACATACGCGACATGGGGGACAAAGACAAACTCTTCGCATTCATAGAAGGTCTGAAACCTCATGCCCGTATGGAACTACAGCGACAACGGGTAGACACCCTGCCCAAGGCCATTCAAGCTGCAGAATGCCTTGGCGACTATCATTTGGGAACTCAGAACGACAGGCCCCAGCCGTCTGTCCGAGGGGGATTCAACGGGCACCATCCCAGCAATGGTGGCCCAAGCAAAAGTGGGGGAGATCGGAGTGCATCAAAAACTAAGACTCCTCCCTCCAACAGCAACAGTGCTGCATCCATCAACAACAATCAGGGGAGAAAGCCTCCCTCAGAATGCCGTCATTGCGGCGGGGCACATTGGAACAATGAATGCCCAAACATCAAGGTCAATGCTCATCAGACTGTCGAGGATGAGACAGATGCATCAGACACATCTGAAGACAACCAGGTAGGCGCCTTCAATGCAATTGTTGGCTCTATCCCTCATGCCTTAGCGGGGACCAGTGCATGTCCTCCTAAGAAAACATCAGTCCCGATCACCAGGAAAGGGAAAGAAAAGATGGACGAAGGACCTCCTAAGCAAGCGAGGACCCTAATGTTCGTCGAATTGAAAGTGAACGGCAAGCCCCTTCACGCCTTGATAGACACGGGTGCCACCCACAACTACTTGTCATCAACACAAGTAGAGCGCCTAGGTCTTGTTGTACAAAAGAGCAAAGGCCGCGTCAAGGCTATCAACTCACCACCTCAGACATTGGGTGGAACAGCTACAAATGTCCCAGTGAAACTTGGCCCATACAAAGGAAGCATCGACCTGCGCATCGCAATCATAGATGACTTCGACATCATAGTGGGTTTAGAGTTCATGAGGCAAACCAACGCCATTCCGGTACCATTTGCCAACATGCTCCTGATGATGGGAGAAAACGGGGCCAAGCCCTGCACCATACCATGCTTTCCCATAAAGATGGCCGCTGAAAACATCTCGGCCATGCAGTTGGAGAAGGTAGTCAACAGACATGAACCCCAGGTTCAGGCTACCCTTCGCAGCAACAATCAGTCATCATGTCATCGGCCTCAAAAGACTGGTGACGCTCATCATCGTGTGAAGACTTGTCAGCCATGCCACAAGGACAAGTCGGATCACTCATCACAGCCGGGACCCTCACAGCCATTACATGTCCCTCAGAGACCATGGGAAAGTGTTTCCCTCAGATTCATCACGGGATTGCCCCAAGTCGGAAATCTTGCATCCATCATGGTTGTCATAGATCAGTTCTCAGACTATGCAACTTTCATAGCAGCCCCGCAAAACATCTCAGCAGAAGATACAGCTCGACTCTTCTTCTCGCACATTGTCAAACATTGGGGCCTGCCCAAAAACATTGTTAGTAGGCGCGACTCACGCTTTACTAGCAACTTCTGGACCCATCTCTTCAGGTGCTTTGGGTCAACATTGAGTCACAACACAGACATCCATCCACCATCGGATGGCCAGACAGACCGGTTCGATGACATGCTGGAGGAATATCTCCGCAACTTCGCAACCGGATCACAGAAACATTGGGTGAAGCTCCTGGATGCTGCTCAACTGTGTTTCAATTCTCAAAAGAGCCATCATACAAATAAGAGCCCTTTTGAAATTGTTACCGGACAGCAACCGCTTCTCCCGCAAACGGTGAATGCATCAACCATGCCGAAATCTCCTCGAGCTGCCAACTTCTCGAGCGAATGGGAGCGCAACATGGAGATAGTGCGGAGCTATCTCATCAGGGCCCAAGAGCGGGCAAAAAGGTTCACCGAACAAAAGCGTTGCTTTTCCCAACATCAACCAGGGGATAAAGTAATGCTACGCATCCCAAAGCAGTACTTGTTTGCAGAAAGGACCCATGACCCTCGGCTGCAACAAAAATACATCGGGCCCCTGCCCATTGAAAAACGCATTGGGAAGTCCACATACCAGGTCAAAACTCCATCCTGGTGGAAGATCCATCCAGTCTTCCATGTCAGCCGCATGAAATCATTGCTTCGCTACAACAGCAAGCTCAAACAACAGAGGGGCGCAGACCTCCCATCCAACAACCATCAGAAACATCATCATCATCATCATCATCATCATAAGGCTCCGAGGACGGCGCCAACTCAGGTGGGGGAGAATGTCATGGGCTGCTTTCCAGACATGCCCCATGACCCCTTGGCCGCGCCCCATGGCGGCCTAGCAAGCCTCACAATGCCTAGCACCATGGTCGGCCCCGTGGTCTTGGCTGCGCCAAGTGACAAGCGCGCATGTGCCTCTGTCGCCCCACCGATGCCTCTCGCCAGCGCCCAAGGGCTGGCCAATGACAACAGCGCCGCGCGCCCTGACAATGCCGCGCGCGCAGATCCTGATGCCTCGCCAGCGCCCAGCTGCAGGCCCATTCCAGCAGCGCCTCACGCACAGACCCTGATGCCAAGCACCAGTGCCCAGCCTCAGGCCAGCACATCAAGTGTCGCGCGCGCCCACAGCAACGCGCGCGCAGACCCGCAAGACAAAGATGCTGCCATCGGACTTAGTTTTTCCTTGTAATAATCTAAGTCCTTTTCATTGTAATCATAGACTAGTTTTCATCATTTTCATTTCAGTGTGCTTCTACAGCTTTATTAGGACTAGTCTTGTCATGTTGGTTTATTTTTTTAAGCATTATTAAGGGGGACCAAACAATCAAACATTTCAATCAGCATTTTCTGGTGTCTCTCCCCCTCGACACCACATCATTGTAATCATCATTTTCATTCAGCAATAAAATCATCATCATCATTCAAAACCCAATTCTCTCTCAGCTTCCGCAATTTGCTTACGACATTGGTTTTCCCGCACGGCACTGACAATCTAGTCTAGCGTGCGGCGAGGACCTCATTGGCGGACAGCAACCGCACTGACATCGGTTGCTTAGCCTTACGTTGCCCTTCCAAAGATCATCAGGAAGGCGTTGCGTAACAATTCTTATGTACCGTAATTTGGTGACCAACGCCTTTGAGATGCTACGTGTAGTCCTTTGCCCAATTCCCCCTACATCTTGAGGCCGCCCAAATAGTGTTGGCCAAGATAACAGCTGATAATTATCATTGGCATCTGCATTACCCCAAATAATCATTTACAATTACAGGAATAAACAATTACTAACCATTATTGCCTTCATCATAAGGAAAATTAGCACGCTTCGATTGAGTCTCTCCACCACCATATGATTATCATTATCATATATCCTTCTAAAGGGAATGATTTCCCAATTTTCTGTCCACTTTATTTTTTCACTTTGAATTTTCTCTGTCTATAAAAATGAAGATTAGTCCACTTGGTAAAGCCCAATAGCAAATCGTGAGCAGCGTGTGAACCTTTTAGTTTGTTCAGACATGGGCTTTGAAGCCTAAAGTTTCATTTGCCAGGCTAGGGTAGTAATTTGAGCCCAAACCCATTTAACCCGCCTAATTCGCTCAAGATTGGGGTAGAAATGAAATCAGATAGCTACTCTAAAGGGCTGCTATTTAAGAATTAGTCAGCACATCCTGAATTTCAGTTTTCCTATTTAATCTTTCAGGACAAAAATGTCCTGAGTTGTCGTGGAGTTAAAAATTTTAGGACAAAATAAGTGTTGGCTAGTTTTTAAAGAGCATCCCTGAAAATGGTTATATGTGCACTTGCCCCTACGGTTGGGCTGGTTATTGACCGGCCCATTTTTTAAACATATATTAAAACGGGGCATTTGCATCTATACTCGTTTTTTGGGTTACCTTTTAACTTATACCCGCTTTGCAAAAAAAAATTGCAAGCGTATCCACTTTTCGTGTAACTTCAAACATACGGGCTTGAAGTAGCAAAAATTTATGTCTGAAGTTTGAACTTCAGAATGCTTTGCCTGAGGTGTAGCAAAACTTCAAATATTTTTGCATGAAGTTTGGCCTGACTTGCAAAGGCAATCACGCAAACTTTAGTTCAAAGTGCAAATGGCAAACTTCAGTTCAATAACACTACAACATATTTTGGCTGAAATTTTTGTTTGTAATTGTTGAACTTCAGCATTCTAGTAGCTGAAGCTTTGCTCTATATTTACTAAACTTCAGCATGTCTTAGTTGAAGCTTTGTTCTGTATTTGCTGAACTTCAACATGTTTTAACTGAAACTTTGTTCTGTTTGTGATGAACTTCAGCATTCTAGGGCTGAAGTTTGTTTTGTATTTGTTGAACTTCAGCATTCTTAGAGCTGAAGTTCTAAACAACAATGAATTTAATAAATCATGATTAGCAGCGATTGATGCTGTTTATTTCAAAGATTAAAGAATGAAAAATATTTTCGACATGAAAACATGTTACTACACCTAAATTAGAACCAAAAATCAATATGCCTGTGAAGCTAAAATATTTAAGAGGTTAAATTATTATGAATAAGACCAAACTGAACATAATGGGACAAGAAGATATATATATGAATCATCGGGCTAAAACACATAACAATATATCAAGCTTCAGCATTAAGAAAACAAAGGAGGAGAAAGAAGTCTGAAGTTGTTTAAATAGTGGGTACAAATTAAAACTTTTTAAAAAGTGGGTATAGGTTAAATGAGGGCGGCCAAATTATCACGACCCGGATTTCCCACCCTCGGGAGTCATGATGGCGCCTACTCGTGAAAGCTAGGCAAGCCGAGCGTTATAGATTCATTACCCTTTTTACTTAGCCTTTTTAAAAGATCAATACAATAGGTGATCAATAACGAAAATCATTAAAAAATAACCAGAAATGTGGAAGACGAAAACTTAATAGTTTAACCAAACACTAATACATAAATCCGAGATACAACTCTACCCAGAATTTGGTGTCACAATATCACAGACTGTCTAGGAACACTACAAATAAGGGTTCGAAAGATAAATACAAGCTGTTTCAGAAATACATAGAAGAAACAGTATAGAAAGATAGAAGGAGACGCCAGGGCCTGCGGACGCCTGTAGGACTACCTCGGGCCACCTGAATGGAATGAATACAACACTCTCACTGTAGTCCAAAAGCTGCAGCACCAGGATCTGCACACAGTACAGAGTGTAGTATCAACACAACCGACCCCATGTGCTGGTAAGTGCCTAGCCTAACCTCGACGAAGTAGTAACGAGGCTAGGACCAGACTACCAAATAAAGCTGTGCAGTTAAATCATATATAGCGGAAATAAAAACAGTTATTCACAGTCAAAGGTGGGAGGGGGAAAGCATGCTGCGGGGAGTATCAGATAACAACAGAATACCAAAGAGGAATGTAAAGAAACCAAAATTTAATTATCAACAAGAATAAGAAAAACCAACACAGTATTCACTTTCATTTCCTTCTCGTTGCAGGCGTGCAATCCGCTCCCATTTCAAATATTACCATGGCGGCGTGCCACCCGATCCCTTTTATATATCTTGTTGCAGGGGTGCAACCCGATCCCATTTCACATATCTTGTTGCAGGCATGCAACCCGATCCCATTTCATATACCTTGTTGCAGGCATGCAACCTGCTCCAATTTCATATATCTTGTTGCAGGAGTACAACCCGCTCCCATTTTATATATCTTGTTGCAGGCATGCAACCCGCTCTCATTTCAAATATCTTGTTGCAGGGTGCAACCCGCTCCCATTTCATATATCTTGTTGCAGACGTGCAACCCGATCCCATTTACAAATCCCGGCAAGGGAGATAATATCATAAACCATAACATCCCGACAAGGGAGACAATATCATAAACAATAACATCCCGGCAAGGGAGACAATATCATAAACACTAACATCCCGGTAAGGGAACCAACAATGATAATCATCATATTAAGCATGAATAAATCACAACGGAGTCACAACAATTACAATATTAGACTCACAGGCATGCTTGACACCGACGTATAGATACTCGTTATCATGCCTATACGTCGTACACCACAATTAACACATAGCAAATAAGACGCAACTCCTAATCCCTCAAGCTAAGGTTAGACCAAACACTTGCCTTGATGCCACGAATATAATTCAAGCCTCAACTACCTCTTTACCTCTTGTTTTCAGCACCAATTCGCTTGTATCTAGTTACAATTTACTTAACGATGTCAATAAATGCTAAATGAATCAATTCTAATGCATGAAAATAGGTTTTATGAAGATTTCCCCCAAAAAGTGAAAATTTGACCCCGAGCCCACATGGTTAAAACCCAAGGTTCGAACCAAAACCCGATTACCCATTCTCCCACGAACCCAAATATATGATTTGTTTTGAAATCGGACCTCAAATCGAGGTCCAAATCCCCAAAATTTGAAAAACCTAAGTTCTACCCAAAACATGTAATTTCTCCTATGAAAACCCTGGATTTTGAGTTGAAATCACGTGAAAAGATGTTAAAGATTGAAGAAAACGAGTTAGAAATGACTTACAATCGATTTGGAGAAGAACTTTTCTTCGGAAAATCACCCAAGAGAGTTTATGTTTTGAAAGAGTTTGAAAAATGGGAAATTTTCGGCTAAGTTAGGATTTAGCAGGTCGTAGATGTCACAATTGCGACCAGGGTTCGCAATTGCGAACCCCTTCTGGACCTGCTATCTTCGCATTTGCGAACTCACATTTGCGAAGAGATTGTCGCATTTGCGACGACTGGGGATTTCCGGGGTTTTCGCATTTGCGAAGAAATGCTCGCAATTGCGAGCAAGGCTGTCCAAGGCTTACTTCGCATTTGCGAAAAGCCACTCGCAATTCCCAAGTTCACAGACCTCGCATTTGCGATCCCCTGATCTCGCAATTGCGAGATCAAAGGCCAATACCAGACCTGCAACTTGCAACTATTTTCTCTAAGTCTAAATGCACTCTGTAGCCTATTCAAAACTCATCCGAGCCCTCAGGGCTCCCAACCAAGCATGCACGCAAGCCTAAAAACAATTGTGCGATCAAATCATCAAAATAACATCAACAACTATGAATTAAACCTCAAATTCATGAAAACATTCAAGAACATCAAATTTTCCAATTTCTCAACTTTAGGTCCGTTTTATACCAAGCCAACTCCGATCTTTACCAAATTTTACAAATTTCTCAAAATTATTATTTCAAACTTGTACCGGGCTTCGGAACCAAGATATGGGTCCGATACCATCAAGAAAATGCATCAATTCATTCTAAAAACCTTTATATTTTTCAGAAAACAATTTTCTTCAAAATTTTATTTCTCGGGCTTAGGACCTCGGAATTCGATTCAGGGCATACGCCCAAGTCCCAAATTTTACTACAGACCCTACGAGACCGTTGAATCACGGGTCTGGGTCCTTTTTCCAAGAATGTTGACCAAAGTCAACTATATTCAATTTTAAAAGCAAATTTCCTTATTTCACTTAGTTTTTACATAAAAGCTTTCTGGAAATGCGTCCGGACTGCGCACGCAAATTGAGGTAAGATAAAGAGAGGTTTTTAAGGCCTCGGATCACAGAATTCACTTGCAAAACAAGTGATGACCTAAATCTCCACCTCTAAAACAACTGTTCGTCCTCAAACAGACATAAGAAGGAAGTACCTGATTCGGAGAAAAGATAGGGATAACGGCTCCACATATCGGACTCGGACTCCCAGGTCGATGCCTCAACAGGCTGACCTCTCCACTGAACACGAACAAAAGGGAAACTCTTCGATCTCAATTGACGAACCTGCCGGTCTAGAATAGCTACCGGCTCCTCCTCATAGGACAAGTCCTTGTCCAACTGGACAGTGCTGAAATCTAACACGTGGGATGGATCGTCGCGATACTTCCGAAGCATGGACACATGAAACACTGGATGTACGGCTGATAAGCTCGGCGGCAACGCAAGTTTGTAAGCCACCTCTCCCACTCGATCAAGAATCTCAAAATGACCAATGAACCTAGGGCTAAGCTTGCCCATCTTCCCAAATCTCATAACGCCCTTCATCGGAGACACCCGAAGTAATACCCGCTCGTCGACCATGAATGTCGCATCACGTACCTTACGGTCGGCATAACTCTTTTGCCTGGACTGAGTTGTACGAAACCTATCCTGAATAATCCTGACCTTGTCCAAGGCATCCTATATTAGATCTGTACCCAACAACCGAGCCTCTCCCGGCTCAAACCATCCAACCGGCAACCGACATCGCCTATCATATAAAGCCTCATAAGGAGCCATCTGGATGCTCCTTCTATGTAAATTGGTCTATACAAAATTGGTCTATACAAAGAATCGCCTATGTAAATGTAAAGTAATTACAATGTGGCTATCTATTAAATAATTTCAACCCCCCCCCCCCCCAAGTTGGAGGTGGGGAACCCACAACTAACTTGCCAAGTAGAAGAGTATGTTTGTTGCCTGTCAAGGATTTAGTAAAGATGTCTACAAGTTGTTCATGAGTAGGGATGTAATGTAGTGAAATTAGTCCATCTTGAAGTTGTCTCGTACAAAATGGCAATTCACTTCTATGTATTTGGTCCGCTCATGGAAGACAAGGTTCTTTGCAATGTAAAGTGCAGCTTGGCTATCACAAAAAACAGGTATAGGTAGAGATAGAGGTACTGTGAGTTCCTCAAGCAGTCTTGCAAGCCAGACTAATTCCCCAACTACTTTTCTTACTGCTCTATACTCAGCTTCTGCTGAGGACAATGAAATAGTAGATTGCTTCTTGGATTTCCAACTAATGGGACTGTCACCAAGCAATACTATGTAACCACTGACTGACTTCTTGGTTTCAGGGCAAGTTGCCCAATCAGAGTCACAAAAGGCCCTTACTCTGTAGTATCTACTGTTAGACAGGAAAATCCCCAGAGATAAGCTTCCTTTCAGATATATCAATACATGTATTGCTGCCCTTAGGTGAGTGTCTCTAGGATTCTGCATATATTGGCTTAAGTGTCAAACACTATAGGCTATATTATGCGGGTAATTGGTTAATTATTTGGTAGTGGGATATTACCTAATTAATTAATTAATTATTGGCTAAAGTTTAAATCTCCCCCAACAAGGGAAATGTGGCAGCCCACTATCTGACAGAGTGACTCATACAATACTTGGAAAGGTGTCATAATATAACCACTATTCCACTTTTGTTTCCTTCTCGTTGTAAGGTTCTTTGCTACGTCCCATCAAATGCTCCACAATAAGTATCTTGGATGGTCATCCAAGATTTTGGTTTCTACCAAGACAATATGTGATCCTGTATTATTGAAAGCAATTTTATACAAACTGTTGTTGTAGGCAAACTCCGCTAAAGGTAAGAACTGATCCCACGAGCCTCCAAAGTCAATCACACAAGCTCGGAGCATATCCTCCAAAATCTTAATAGTACACTTGGACTGCCCGTTCGTCTGAGGATGAAATGTTGTGCTCAACTCAACCCGTGTGCCCAACTCTCGTTGAACTGCCCTCCAGAAATGTGAGGTAAACTGTGTACCTCGATCAGAAATGATAGATACGGGCACACCATGAAGACGAAAAATATTCCGGATATAGATCTCTTCCAACCGCTCAGAAGAATAGAAAACTGCCACCGGAATGAAATACGCTGACTTGGTCAGCCTATCAACAATAACCCACACTGCGTCGAACTTCCTCCGAATTTGTGGGAGTCCAACAACGAAATCCATAGTGATCCTCTCCCACTTCCACTCAGGAATCTCGATCATCTACAACAAACCACTAGGTCTCTAGTGCTCGTACTTTACCTGCTGACAATTCAAACACCGAGCCACATATGCAATAATATCCTTCTTCATCCTCCTCCACCAATAATGTTGCCGCAAATATTGATACATTTTAGAGGCGCCCGGATGAATAGAGTACCGGGAGCTATGAGTCTCCTCTAAAATCAACTCCCGAAGTCCATCCACATTAGGCACATAAACTCGACCTTGCAACCTCAAAACTCCATCATCTCCTAGTGTAACCTGCTTGGCACCACCGTGCTGCATTGTGTCCCTAAGGACACACAAATGAGGATCATCATACTGCCAATCTCGGATACACTCCAATAAAGAAGAACAAGCGACTATGCAAGCTAACATACGGCTGGGCTCAGAAACATCCAACCTCACAAACTGATTGGCCAAAGCCTGAACATCTAAAGCAAACGGTCTCTCACCGACCGGGATATAGGCAAGACTGCCCATACTGGCTGACTTCCTACTCAAAGCATCAGCCACCACATTGGCCTTTCCCAGATGATAAAATGGTGATATCATAGTTTTTCAATAGCTTCAACCACCTTCTCTACCTCAAATTTAGCTCCTTCTATTTGAACAAATATTGTAGACTCTTGTGATCTGTGAACACCTCACATGACACGCCATACAGATAATGCCTTCAAATCTTCAAAGCGTGAACAATGGCTGCTAACTCCAAATTATGAACTGGATAATTCTCCTCATGAATCTTCAATTGACGCGGAGCATAAGCAATGACCTTGCCATCCTGCATCAACACCGCACCAATTCTAATACGAGATGCATCACAATAGACTGTATATGGCCCTGTACTTGTGGGCAACACCAACACCGGCACCGTAGTCAAAGCTATCTTGAGCTTCTGAAAGCTCGCCTCACACTCATCCGACCAACTGAACTGGGCACCCTTCTAGGTCAACCTGGTCATCGGGGCTGCAATAGATGAAAAACCCTCCACAAACCGACGATAATAACCCGCCAAACCTAAGAAACTCCGGATCTCTGTAGCTGATGCGGGTCTAGGCCAGTTCTTGACTGCCTCTATCTTCTTCAGATCTACCTGAATACCCTCTGCTGATACAACATGACCCAAGAATGCAACTGAACTTAACCAGAACTCACACTTTGAAAACTTAGCATACAATTGACTATCTCTCAAAGTCTGAAGAACCACTCTCAGATGTTGATCATGCTCCTCCCGTCTGCGGGAATAGATTAAAATATCATCAATGAAAACTATCACGAATGAATTCAAGTAAGGCTCGAACACTCGGTTCATAAAATCCATAAAAGCTGTTGGGACATTTGTCAACCCAAATGACATCACCAAAAACTCATAATGCCTGTATCGAGTGCGGAAAGCTGTCTTAGGGACATCGGATGCCCTAATCCTCAATTGATGGTAGCCAGATCTCAAGTCAATCTTCGAAAATACCTTGGCACCCTGAAGCTGATCTAACAAATCATCAATCTTTGGCAATGGATACTTGTTCTTGATTGTAGCCTTATTCAAATGCCGTTAATCTATACACATTCTCATTGATCTGTCCTTCTTCTTAACAAACAACACCGGCGCACCCCAAAGCAAGACACTAGGTCTAATAAAGCCTTTATCAAGCAAGTCTTGCAACTGCTCCTTCAATTCTTTCAACTCAGGCAGGGCCATACGATACGGCAGAATAGAAATGAGCTGGGTGCCCGGAGCCAAATTAATGCAGAAGTCAATATCCCTATCAGGTGGCATACCCGGCAGGTCTGAAGGAAATACCTCAGGAAACTCACGAACAACATGCATAGATTCCATAGAAGGAACCTCAGCACTAGAATCACGAACATATGTCAAATAGGCCAAACACCCCTTCTCGACCATTCGCTAAGCCTTCATATATGAGATAACACTACGGGTAGAATGACCAGAAGTCCCTTTTCACTCTAAACGAGGCAACCCCAGCAAAGCTAAGGTCACAGTCTTAGCATGACAGTCCAAGATAGTGTGGTAAGGTGATAACCAGTCCATCCCCAATATGACATCAAAATCAACCAAATCCAGAAGTAACAGATCTACTCGGGTCTCAAGACCCTCAATCACAACTATACATGAATGATGAACACGATCTACCACAATAGAATCGCCCATCGGTGTAGACATATATATAGGAGCACTCAAAGAATTACTAGGCATGACTAGATATGGTGCAAAATAAGATGACACATACGAGTATGTAGATCCCGGATCAAATAAAACTGAAGCATCTCTACTACAAACCAGAACAAAACCTGTGATAACTGCATCGGAAGCCTCAGCCTCAAGCCTGGCTGGAAGAGCATAACATCGGGGCTGGGCCCCACCACTATGAACTATATCTCTGGGACGGCCTCCTGCTGGCTGGCCTCCACCTCTAGCGGACTGACCTCCACCTCTAATACCTCTACCTCCACCTCTAGCACCTCTACCTCCACCTCTAGCTGGCTGAATGGGCGGGGTAACACTCGGTGCCTGAACCATGGCATGGGAACCCTGATGCTGAGAGCTGCTCAGTGCTCGAGGGCAAAATATAGCAATATGCCTCGTATTGCCATAAGTATAACAAGCCCTCGGTTACTGAGACTGCTGACCCTGACGGCCTGAATAACCACTCTAAAAACTCTGGAGCGGAGGTGCAATGACAGGAGCTGGCGATGCACTGTAGGACAACTGAGCTGAATACTGCATATGAGAACCATGACCACCTGGAGCACCGTGAGAATCCTGAAGCGTTGAATGAAACGGCTTGGGAGGATAGACCCTACCAAAAGAATCCCTGCCTCCAGATGAGGCACCACTGAACCTGCCCGAATGACGAGTCCTCTTGTCAAACCCCTGACCACCTCCCTGTGATAGAACCATCTCAACTCTCCTAGCCACATTGGCCATATCCTGAAAAGAAATCTCGCTCCCCGTCTCCTTAGCCATCTGCAATCGAATCGGCTGAGAGAGTCCCTCAATGAACCTACTCACACTCTCTCTCTCTCTCTCTCTCTCTCTCGGTAGGAAGTATGATAAGAGCATGACGGGCCAAGTCAATGAATCTGGTCTCGTACTGAGTGACAGTCATAGAACCCTGCTGGAGACGATCAAACCTCCGATAGTTCTCCCTCTGAGTGATAGGAAGAAACTTCTCTAGAAATAGCTGAGAGAACTGATCCCAAGTCAAAGCTGGTGACCCAGCTGGTCTAGCCAAACAATAATCTCTCCACTAAGTCTTGGCAGATCTAGACAAACGAAAAGCAACAAAGTCGACCCCATTGGTCTCCACTATCCCCATGTTCCGAAGAACCAAATGACAACTGTCTAGATAATCTTGGGGATCCTCAGAAGATGCATCACTGAAAGTGGTAGTGAAGAGCTTGGTAAACCTGACCAATCTCCACAAGGCATCAACAGACATAATTGCTCCATCACCGATCTGCGCTACCACACTCAGCTGAACTGTTCCAATTGGTTAAGCCGCTGGAGTCTGAAACTGGGGAGCCATCTGCTCTAGAGTGCGGGTAGCGGGAGTCTGTGCTCCTCCCCCAGCCTGAGAGAAAGTTGGTTCTACCGGAAGTAAGCCTGCCCGGGTGACACTCTCTATAAGGCCCACTAGGCAGACCAGAGCATCCTGGAGTACTGGGGTAGCAATGAACCCCTCTAGGACCTGAGTTGGGCCCACGGAACTGCTTGGGCCAGAACCTCATCATCAAACTCAACCTGGGGCTCCACCACTGGTGCTGCTGCTCTGGGCTGAGCTTTGCCCCTGCCTCGGCCTCTGCTCCTGCCTCGGCCTCTAGCACGGCCTCGGCCTCGCCCTCTGCCCTTCGTGGAAGCTGTTACTGGGGGCTCGGGCTGCTGATCAGTGGATGAGGAAGCGCGTGTTCTCGCCATCTACGAAAGAACAAAGTAGAAAATTCAATTAGCATTGAGAAACCAAATCGCACGATAGGAAAGAATAGATGTGAAGTTTTTCCTAATTCTGTAGCCTCTGAGGATAAATACAGACGTCTTCGTACCTATCCCTCAGACTCTACTAAGCTTGTCCGTGAATTGTGAGACCTAAGTAATCTAGAGCTCTAATACCAACTTGTCACAACCCGAATTTCTCACCCTCAGAAGTCGTGATGGAGCCTACTCGTGAAATCTAGGCAAGTTGAGCGTTACAGATTCATTACCCTTTTTACTTAGCCTTTTTAACAGATCAATACAATAGGTGATTAACAACGGAAATCATAAAAAAATAACCGAAAATGCGAAAGAAGAAAACTTAATAGTTTAACCAAACACTGATACATAAATTCGAGATACAACTCTACCCAGAATTTGGTGTCACAATATCACAGACTGTCTAGGAACACTACAAATAAGGGTTCGAAACATAAATACAAGTTGTTTCAGAAATACATAGAAGAAACAATATATAAAGATAGAAGGAGTCGTCAGGGCCTGCGGACGCCTGCATGACTACATCGGGTCACCTGAATGGACTGAAGACAACACCCTCACTACGGTCCAAAAGCTGCAGCACTGGGATCTGCACACAGTGCAGAGTGTAGTATCAGTACAATCGACCCTATGTGCTGATAAGTGCCTAGCCTAACCTCGGCGAAGTAGTGACGAGGCTAGGACTAGACTACCAAATAAACTTGTGCAGTTAAATCATATACAACAGAAATAAAAATAGCTATTCACAGTTAAAGGTGGGAGGGGAAAGCATGCAGCGGGGAGTATCTAATAACAACAAAATACCAAAGAGAAATGTAAAGAAACCAAAATTTATTTATCAACAAGAATAAGGAAAACCAACACAGTATTCACTTTCATTTCCTTCTCGTGGCAGGTGTGCAACCCGCTCCCATTTCAAATATTACCGTGGTGGCGTGCCACCTGATCCCATTTCATATATCATGTTGCAGTCGTGCAACCCGCTCCCATTTCATATACCTTGTTGTAGGTATATAAGCCGCTTCCATTTCATATATCTTGTTGCAGGCGTGCAACCCGCTCCCATTTCATATATCTTGTTGCAGGCGTGCAACCTGCTCCCATTTCATATATCTTGTTGCAGGCATGCAACTCGCTCCCATTTCATATATCTTGTTGCAGGCGTGCAACCCGCTCCCATTTCATATATCTTGTTGCAGGCGTGCAACCCGCTCTCATTTCATATATCTTATTGCATGCGTGCAACCCAATCCCATTTACAAATCAACATCAATCATAAAAAACATCCCGGCAAGGGAGACAATGTCATAACAATAACATCCCGGCAAGGGAGACAATATCATAAACAATAATATCCCGGCAAGGGAGACAATATCATAAACACTAACATACCGGCAAGGGAACCAACAATGATAATCATCATATTAAGCATGAATAAATCACAACGGAGTCACAACAATTACAATACTAGACTCACGGGCATGCTTGACACCGACGTATAGATACTCGTCACTATGCCTATACATCGTACACCTCAATTAACACATAGCAAATAAGATGCAACTCCTAATCCCTCAAGCTAAGGTTAGACCAAACACTTACCCCGATGCCATGAACACAATTCAAGCCTCAACTACCGCTTTACCTCTTGTTTCCATCACCAATTCGCTTGTATCTAGCCACAATTTACTTAATGATATCAATAAATGCTAAATGAATCAATTCTAATGCATGAAAATAGGTTTTATGAAGATTTTTCCCAAAAAGTCAAAAATTGACCCCGGGCCCACATGGTCAAAACTCGAGGTTTGAGCCAAAACCCGATTACCTATTCTCCCACAAACCCAAATATATGATTTGTTTTGAAATCGTACCTCAAATTGAGGTTCAAATCCCCAAAATTTGAAAAACCTAAGTTCTATCCAAAACACACAATTTCTCTCATGAAAACCCTTGATTTTGAGTTGAAATCATGTGAAAAGATATTAAAAATTGAAGAAAACGAGTTAGAAATGACTTACAATCGATTTGGAGAAGAACTTTTCTTTGGAAAATCGCCCAAGAGAGTTTATGTTTTAAAAAATTTGAAAAATGGGAAATTTTTGGCTAAGTTTGGATTTAGCAGGTTGCAGATGTCGCAATTGTAACCAGGGTTCACAATTGCGAACCCCTTCAGGACCTGTTATCTTCGTATTTGCGATTAATGTTCGAAATTGCGAACTCGCATTTGCGAAGGGATAGTCGCATTTGCGACGACTGGGGATTTCCGGGGTTTTCGCATTTGTGAAGAAATGCTCGCAATTGCGAGCAAGGCTGGCCAGGGCTTACTTCGCATTTGCGAAGAACCCCTCGCAATTCCCAAGTTCACAAACCTTGCATTTGCGATCACCTGATCTCGCAATTGCGAGATCAGAGGCCATCATCAGACCTGCAACCTGCAACTATTTTCTCTAAGTCTAAAAGCACTCTGTGGCCTATCCAAAACTCATCCGAGCCCTCGGGGTTCCCAACCAAGCATGCATGCAAGCCTAAAAATATCATACGAACTTACTCATGCGATCAAATCATCAAAATAACATCAACAACTATGAATTAAACCTCAAATTCATGAAATCATTCAAGAACATCAAATTTTCCAATTTCTCAATTTTAGGTCCGTTTTATACCAAACCAACTCCGATCTTTATTAAATTTTACGGATTTATCATAATTATTATTTCAAACTTGTACCGGGATCCGGAACCAAGATACGGGCCCGATACCATCAAGAAAATGCATCAATTCGCTTCTAAAAACCTTTATATTTCCAGAAAATAATTTTCTTCAAAAATTCATTTCTCGGGCTTGGGACCTCGGAATTCGATTCCGGGCATACACCCAAGTCCTAAATTTTACTACGGATCCTACGAGACCGTCGGATCATGGGTCCGAGTCCGTTTTCTAAGAATGTTGACCAAAGTCAACTTTATTCAATTTTAAAAGCAAATTTCCTTATTTCACTTAGTTTTCACATAAAAACTTTCCGAAAACGCGTCCGGACTGTGCACGCAAATCGAGGTGAGACAAAGAGAGATTTTTAAGGCCTCGGATCACAGAATTCACTTGCAAAACAATAATGATCTTTTGGGTCATCACACAAATAGGACGCCCCGTGCAATTTTTACTATTTAAACGATGGACAACATTTAAATAGCATTCTAAAATGATCCTATTTATGAAAATCTCCCAACAAGCAAGAAAATTACATTCTTATATAACTTCTAAAATGATCAAAGCAGCATTCTGAAATGATCCTATCGTGGACAACAATTTTGCAATCCTATCATGCTATTGCTTCTGTCTTTCAACCATCTAAGACCGGATTTAATAGCAGCTCCTGCACCCGTTGATTTTGCACCAGAAATGATAACAATTCCTATGGTTCAATTCTAAATTAGTTGGGATCAATTATCTTAGTGACTATGAACCTTAGTTTTAGTAAACGACGTCACTAATCATAAGGCGTAGTACTTTTTTGGTCCATCTTTTGCCTGCATCGCCCTTAAATTTTAACTTGTATACTAAGAGGTCCCAACCTAGCTCACCAATCTCGGAAGAAAGTCAAAATCATCAAAGATTGGTTGAAGACCGCTCAAAATCGCCAAAAATTCTATTCGGATGTACGTCGTATTAAACAGAGACGACATGTTAAGCATGATTAATTCTTCATTTGTGAGGAAAAATAAATACTTGTGTATATTATTTTAGATCTTAGATAAAGTACATCTTAGATATTTTATTGATATAAAGTGAAGTTCATCGAATTTATGTAAAATTGGACGAGTGGTATATGTAATAAACTCTAGAAAAAGCTTTGTTCAAACATATTCTTCTACAGTAGCTGATATATAATGGATCGAATTTATGTAAAATTGGAGGAGTGGTATATGTAATAAACTCTAGAAAAAGCTTTGTTCAAACATATTCTTCTACAGTAGCTGATATATAATGGATCGAATTTATGTAAAATCAATACACACACACACACACACACACACACTATATATATATATATATATATATATATATATATATATATATATATATATATATATATGAATCTATTAACTTATGACAAGCACTAGTGGTTCTTCACTAAGCTACATATACTTGAACTCTCGATCTATCCATTTGGAATATAATAGCATGTTTTGTCAAGCCGCAAAAATCAGCTTATTTTGAGAAGTGTTTTTTCTTAAAATGCTTTTCTCAAAAGTACTTTTGGTGATGAGCAGTTTGTGTTTGGTTAATTAATTTGAAAAGCACTTCTGAGCAGCAATTGGTGTTTGGCCAAGCTTTTAAAAACCGTTTCTAAGTGTATTTTTTTCAAAAGTGCTTTTGGTGATAAACTACTTTTTTTTGCTTCTCCAAAACTGCTTCTGCTTATCCTCAAAAATATTTTTTTCTTTTAAAAGATTGGCCAAACACTTTAACTTTAGAAAAAAAAAATTAATGAAAAAAATATATTTATAGGATAGGGAAAACTTGGCCAAGCAGGCTATAAGGACCCGTTTGGCCATAGATTTTGCCAAAATAAATTTGAATTTTATTTGGCAAACACATGTTTGGCCATAGATTTTGCTTATATTTTGGCAAAATTCCAAATTGCCAAAACATTTACAAATACTAATAATATACATGTTTTTCCAAAATAAATTTGGGAAATATGTTTTGAAAACATATGTTCAAACACATTTTCATCTTCAAACCAAACTTCATCCGAATCAGATTTTTCAAAACAAATTTGAAAATCTATGAGCAAACGCTAGCCAAGTGTCTTTGAGTTGGCATAATTTACTTTTAGTTCTCGATCCCCAAAAAACCAAACAATGTACAAGAAGACAAAAGAATATATAGAAAACAATACTCCTAAGAGATTCAGTAAAAGGAAGAGTCCATTAGTCTACATTGCAAATCATTAATAAGAATTACATCATCATCACAGAGGGACTAAGAATTCACTTTTTGGATGACTCTTTCACTTCTTCAAAATTATACTCTTAGTTGGCTCCACAAAAAATGATTAGATATCTCAATAATATCACACTGCAGATTTTCACCTTTTCTATCTTTGAAGGACAAAAGGTGGAGAATTGCAGATTTGCACAATTTCTGAAAGAGATAAAGATGAAATCAAACATATATAGTATGCCTTTTTCTCAAAGTCTACTCTCTTCCCCCTTAGCCTTTTACACTTTTATGCAAATGCAGCTTTTTTCTGTATATCATTGAATATCAATCAGTACATTTTCAGCATTCCTCTTACTTCACTTCAATCAATTTGAAAGGTCACTCATGTTTTAAGGTGCTCTTCTAGTCAAGTCTATGTCACTACATTCTTTCAAACTTTGGAGAAGAAACCTCTCCAAAAATATTTATACGGTGGACCAAATAATTAAATTATAATTGTCAATTACCATTAAAATATACTTAAGTAATTACTATTTATCTACAAAATATATATCTTGCGGAATACCTAAAGACCCCCTAAGTTTTGTTCGGTTTCCCCTTAAACATTACCTAGTCTTGATTACCCTCTTGTACTTAATTTTTCATAGTCTTTACCCCTCAAATAGCCACCAGGCAGGAAAGTGATTTCATATTGTCTTTTGGCGCGCGAGAATAGAAAATAACAGCCACATTTATTTTTCAAATGGGAAAATACAGATTAAATACCGTTATTTTACTTTTTAACCATTTCAATGGCCATTTCTTTATATTTTTCAATATAACTTCTCTCATCCTCCATTAAAGTACTGATTTTTCTTCTTCTCTCATTTTTCTTTCTTTATTAGATAATATTTTAATATTATTTATTGGTTGCCTCTGTTAGTGGATTACTATTGTTCATATAGAAAGTTACAGCAATAAATTGATTGAAAAATTTACTTTCGAGAGCAAGAAACTCAAATTCTCTGTCTCCCTAAACCCAAATCAAAAGTCAACGAAGATGGGCCAGAAGTACGAACTTGGGAAATCGTCTGAAGGAGGCCCTAAAATTTCTCTAACAGATATAAGAGAGTGTCTCCTCTAAAAGCTAGAAACTGAGAAAATATCCATACTTTTTAATTAATTGAAGTAATTAAAAAATAATTTTTTGTAAATGTGGACAGTCACATCAGCTATTATTCCAATATGATAGGTGTGTGATTACACGCTTATAAGATGGTATGGGTTAAGGAAGTAGAGACTATTAAAGCACCAAGTACAATACGGTAAGTTGGACCAGGTAAAGTTTAAGGGGGCCTGAATAAAACAAGCCAAGTTTAGGGGGTCTTTTGGTATTCTGCCTTCATTTATTTGATGTGCAGTATAAATCCCTCTCCACAACAATGGACTTTAGGAAGTTACAACAACAATATACCCAGTGTCATTTTACAAGTGGAGTTTGGAGAGAGCAGGGTATAGCAGACCTTACCGCTGCCTTTAGAAGACAGAGAGCCTGTTTCCGATAGACCCTCGGCTTAGGAAGGGAAAAGCGGAGGGGCAATAACAAGCAAATCGATCTGATAACCGGAGCGAAAATATAAAACTAGCAATAGGTAATGCAATCAATAAACCGAAACAAAAGACAACAACAAATAGTAACAGAAGTCTAGGGATACGAAAAAACACAAAAGACAACAAGTTGTGTATCAAAGCTACTATTAAAAACAATGGCAATACTCGGCTACCTAACCCTTTACCCATATTTTTAACTTCTACTCCTTTCTTATCCATGGTCATGTTCTCAGTAATAGCTGGAGCAACGCAATGTCTTGCCTAATCACCTCTCCCCAATACTTTTTCGACTTGCCGCCTCTACCTCTCCGTTGGTCCTCCAATGCTAGCCTCTCACACCTGCTCAGCAGAGCATCACTGCCTCTCCTCTTCACATGCCCGAACTATCTAAGTCTCACCTCCCGCAACTTGTCCTCTACAGGGGCCACACCTACGTTGTTGCGGATGACTACATTTCTAATTTTATCTAAAACGGACTTTAGGAAGTTGACAATTTGAAAAAGAAAATTATTATAGGTACTTATGCCATGCATTTATCTTAATCCCTTGGTACAATTTGATAATTCATGGTCTAACTCATACGCAAATTAAAGTGCATGCATGCTCTTCCACACTGAGATTGTAAATGATTAAACAGTCACTTCGGGCTGCTTTCCTTTAATTATTTAGGATTCATGCGTGTGATTAGTGGAAACATAGATATGCTTACTATGATTTTGATTTTGATTTGTGACTGACTACCTAATACAAAGATAAGAAAATTAAAAAAAATGGAATGTTTAGATTTATTTTTGTTTGCTAATTCTACACATATACAAAATATCATATATTATAAGCTTAACATAATTGGTCCCAAACCCGAATAAAATAAGAAAAATTGTGATAGATTAAAGGCCAACACAAAAATGATCAACTTATGATAAGTACTCGAATGAAAACGCTGGGATAAAATGAACTAAACAATAACTAAACGGGTAAAAACATTCATATAGTCGATTCAAACAAAATTTAAAATAGAGTTGTAGTTTTTGCCTTTTTTGTTTTTCCTTTTAAATTTTGGGTTTCAGTCAGATCATATGATTCATGATTCTATACACAGCATGCAATTGTCAATTGGAATGTGTTTTCACTTTGCACTAAGGTGTGGGACTCTCCTCTTATCTTTTTCATCTCCACCACATTCAAAATCTCATTATTATGTTTCACAGTGCAGTCAATGAAAGATAGCTCCTTTGGTTGATCTTTTACACTCTTCTTTTCCATTTAATCTTATCCTCTTCAAGTCCTTGCAGCTGATTCGTTTTGACATGAATCCAAGAAAAATCAATTGCATTTGATGAATTGTTTAGTGTTTTAGACAATAAAGACTAGATATTGTACTAAATCTCCTATGTGGCTACAAGATTGTGGTCATCAAAGACCTATGACCTTGTTGAGTCCCACATTGGTGGGATGTGGATTTCATGGGCTCCATATATAGTCTTGCGCTATCCTTGTCTTAGAAGTTAGCTTTTTGGTTGAGTTAATTAGCTCAATATTCGTTTATCATGGTACCAGAGCCAAGGGCGGATTTAGGGGCGGAAGGAGGTTCATCCGAACCCCTTCACCCAAAAGTTAAACTATATATATAATACAAAATCTGTTTTTTAACTCTATATATATTATATTTTAAATCCCCTTAACATAACCCAAAAGTATAGCTTAGTGGTCAAAGGAGTTCAAAACATTTGTGAGATCATTGATTCAATTCCCACTAGCTACAACAATCTCTTTTGATTTGTTAATGTCTTTCTTTTTTGAATATGCTTAGTGATTTTTTTTCTTTTTTGAATCTCTTTGGTGGAAATCTTGTCTCCACTACTGACTAGAGCCAAACTCATCCCAATTTATTGTTATCGATGTTGGACCCTCATCTATGTTGTCCACACTCCAGTTTGCATGCCTGTGTGTTTGGAGGGGCGGGGGGGGGGGGGGTCAATAGGGGCGTATGCAGGAATTTTTGTAAGCGGTGTCGAAATTTATAAAAGAACTGGAATGTTACTTTGATTATCATATACTTTTAGACAAGAAATAACCTTAGTTTATTGGTTTTGTTGAGTCTTAAATTAAAAAAGATTTTGAATTCAATTCTAGTTCATCACAATTTTTAACTACAAAAGCTCTCTCAAATATTTACAAAAGAAAAATGTGCTAGTTGAGGTTTGAACCTTTGACCTCTTAGAGCAAAATCAAGTACAAAACCAACACACCAAAGCCAATTTATGTCAAGTGGTGTCATTTTTTCTTACTTATCCGTTTCCGTACAGTATTAATACATATATTTAGTAAAATTTTCCGATCAAGCGGTGTCGCATAACACCGCTTGAGGAAGCGTGGATCCGCCCCTGGAGGTGTTGAGTCCCAGTAGGTGGGATGTGGATTTCCCGGACTCCTTATATAATCTTGGATAATCCTCACCAATTAAAGAAAAATTAACCCAAATAATCATTAGGTTATGGGGTTGAGTTAGGCCAAGACCTATTTATCATATTAAATCTTGATTACAAATCTAACCTAATTAGGAAATGTTATTGTATCCTTATCATAGATGGGGACAGGTTTTAGCATGACTATATAGTGGGGTAAAGGCACATAATTACGTAGAAATTACTAGAGAAAGTACTATTCAAATAATGAAAGACAAGCGATAATTATAGTTTGAACAAAAAATAACTCACGATATATACATTGTATATAACAACTCTTCCTTTTAGTGACTAGTGAGAGCAAAGATGCCATTTTATTATTGTAAGATATGCTTGGTCAAACTTTTAGCGGTAGAGTTGCTTATATTTTTCAAATCAAATCGAATGAATAGCAAAAGTGATGGGTGCAAAATCTATAAGACCAGGCCATAAATTGCGCGTTTAATTAGAAAACTCTACTATTACCTTTTATAGTTGTATCATACTCTATGGTATTTGTACGCCTTAATTAATTAATCAACGTGTGAACCTCACTTTACTAGTACTACCTATAATAGAAAAAAATGGCATCTTTTCAAAGTGAGAAGTGTATCTAGAAAAAGAACATAATTTCTGGCATTCCATTTGCAATAAATAACAATAACAATAAATCCACTGCAATCTCACAAATAAGATTTGGGAAGGGTACTGTATACACAAACTTTATTTCTATAATCAATCGACATCAAAGATTAACCTAGTTTGTTTGCACTTAATGGAGGTCTGAATCTTAATTATTTAGATCCCAAATATTAAGTGCGTTTATTTATAAAGTCTAAATTCAGATCTTAATCATTAAGTTTTTTTTTAACTTCACACTCACTTAATAGGTCTTAATAGGTCTGTATGATTAAAATACATAACAAAGATTTAATTTTATTAAAATGCTATTATCCACATTCATTATTAATTTCCATCACCGTCTTTCATTATCAACTATTACCATGCCACCTACCACCACCATACTCAATCGCCACCACCACCTCCTCCTTCTCAATTATAGCCATCACCATTATCAACAACCACCATCCAGAATCCCCACTACCCCTACCACCATCATTCTTAACCACAACCACAACTACAACCACAAACTTATGTACCTCAACTATCACAACTAACCACCTCATCACCATCAACAACTATAGTCGGCACTATCCACCATTATAAACTATCACCACCTTCCTCAATCACAACCACAACCACCACCCACCCACCTACCCTTATTAATTATTACCACCTACCACCACCATTCTCAACCATAATCGACATCACTATCAAATATTACTAGCTACTACTCAAAACCATCACTATCAACCAAAATCACCACCAACCATCGCATTCAAATAAAGATAAATTTTATACATTCAGATGTTAAAAAAACAGTCTTAATTATTTAGTATTCAGATCTTAATACACATTTTAATATTCAGATTCAGATATTTTAATCTCGATGCATATATTGATATTCAGATGTGTATTCAGATTTACCTCGCTATTTGCAATAATGGATAAGAATAATCCATCTAGTATTAGGGGGTTTTGGCCTTCATGGCTTTTTACAATGTTGAATTTAAGAAAGGGATTTTACCTATCTATACCATATATCAAACATTATTACCAAAAATGTTCATAATTTGTTATTTACCCATGTAGTCCACACTTTTACTACAAATTATATACCAATCCAAAAATAGGTAGATTTTGCCATTAAAAAAGCCCTAAAATGAAGGCACCAAATCTGATGTGATTCTGTCAAGGATTTTATTCCAATTTTGAAATGAAGGAGATCTCTCTTCCTGATGAAGGCACCAGTTGCGTAATTCTCTCCTTCCTCAACAGAAAGAGATCTCACAAAAAACGCAATCAAATTGTACAATTACTGAAGAGAGACTATATCTGTTCTTCGTCTCAAATTGTACAAAATTGCTCTTCGTCGATATCAGTATTCAAATTGTAGAAACTATATCTCTTCTTCGTCTTTTTTCCTATCAACTACACGAAATCATATAAAAAATCCCAATAATGCTGAAATCGAATGGTAATTAGGATAACTATGGCAGATTTAGAGATTTTGAAGTTGATGTCATTGTGGTAGATGATAATGCAAATTACAGAATTCTCAGTTCTATAATTGCAGAACAATTATCGATTGATACATCGGATAAAATTATAGAAATCAAATACATTGTGAACGAGAATTGTCCTCCAATGGAGATTAGGAATGATATAGGGGTTCGTGCTTACATGGAAACCAAAAAGGAGAACAAAAACTTAGGTTCGTATCCTTTATGTATAAGCGTAAGAGATTTCAATATGGAATTGACAATCAACAATGAAAGCACTAGTGCAGGTATGTTTGATTCGACATTGCAGGGAGTTATGGTGTTACTATGTTATCTACAATATTACTACAATTACCTACAATTAAACTACAAAGCTCACATAGTACTGAAAAGGATAAAGCAATGTTGCTTTCAAAATTATCTACATAGAAACTACATTTATGAATTTATTGTTTGTAGGTTCGTCTGGATCCCTAAACTTACTTGAATTTCCATCCACACCAGCTATAGAGGAATATCAAAGTGAAATAATAACTGAATCTACGCAAACATATATTGAAGAAGGACAAGTTTATCAGGACAAACAAACAGTAGCTGCTGCAATGAAGAATTATTCAGTGATGCACAAGTTCCAGTTCAGAGTAAAAAGATCTAGTCATAGAAGGTATTTAGTTATTTGTGGATAATATATCAGCAAAATCAGTGTATGATTGAAGATAGGTGGGTTTTATAAATTGTAGTTAAATTGTAGTGAATTTGTAGTTAATTGTAGTTTTTTCATAAATTTGTGTAAATATTGTATTTCGTTTGTAGCTACTGGCTTATATGTGTTGCTGAAAGCTGTAAATGGCATTTCAAGGCAACGTCAATTAATGATTCGGCAATGTTCAAGATAAGAAGTTTCAACCGTCAACACACATGCTGCCTAATTGACGAAACATTCATACAGCGCAAACGTACTGTAGCAGTACTTGGTAGCATGGTCGTTCCAAAGTATTGTGATCCTAAGACTGTTTATACACCAAAGGACATACAAACTGACATGTTATCCGAACATGGACTGAACCTAAGCTACATGCAAGCATGGAGAGCAAAGGAAAAAGCTTTACATTTTTTGAGAGGGAATCTGTGTGACTCCTACAACAAATTACCTAAATATTTTTATATTCTTGAGAAGAATTATCCTGGTTCTGTTGTTAAATTGAAGAAGGCAGCAGATGATTGCTTCTTATACGCATTTGTTGCTCTTTGTACATCAATAAATGGTTGGCAACATTGTAGGCCGGTAGTAGTGGTTGATGGGACATTCTTAAAGTCAGCCTACAGGGGGATTATGCTGACAGCAAGCACCATGGATGCAGCAGGTAAATAATGGAATAATTTTGTACTTATTTTGTAGACAGTCTTTAAAATGCAGTTAAATTGTAGTTATGTTGTAGTTATTTTGTAGTTATATAAAAGAATGTAGTTAACATGTCTATATTTCTCAATATATATTGTAGTTGTTATTTAATCATATTTTATGTCTTAAAAATGTAGGTACTATTTTTCCCTTGGCATATGCTGTGGTTGATTTTGAAAACGACGCGTCTTGGAAGTGGTTCTTTGAGCAATTCAAGGAGGCATATGGTGAAAGACCTTCAATGTGTGTTGTTTCAGATAGGCATGAGAGTATACTGAAGGCAACATCAGTTGTCTATCCGGGATTGGCACACTACTCTTGCATGTGGCATATATGGACAAATATAAGGTCAAAATTCAAGAAGGGACATCTACAATTACATGAATTGTACTTTGCTACACCACGGTCATACACTATGGATGAATTTAATGAAAGGATGTTGAAGATTGAAGAGGTAGACCTGCGTGTAAAGTCTTACCTATATGATATTGGCTATCATAGATGGTCAAGAGTACATGCAACGGTAAATAGAACTTTTACTATGACGTCAAACATTGCCGAGTCGTTGAATGCTGTAACAAAAGATGCAAGAGAGCTTCCAATATTTGATCTATTTGAGTATATGAGGACTCTTCTTGAACGTTGGACAAAAGAAAAGTTATCGAAGGCAAAAGGTACTTTCACATACCTTGGTCACAAATACAACAAAGAATTGGAAGACAACAGTACATTATCTCAGAAACTAAGGGTAAGATATTTTTTTTTGGTGCAGTAGAATCAAAAAAGTACTAGCTGCAGTTTTTCCAGATTGTAGTTAAACTGTAGTCAAATTGTAATTATTTTTCAATGACTTTGCAAATACTGGCTATTTTTGAATGATCAGTCCGAAAACTGACTAGTTCATGCTATTTTTACGAATTTTTGACATTATCACGTGCTTCTAGTTGTCGTTAATATGGAAAGTGGGCCAACAGCCCAAACATGAAAACGCAGCATTGCCATTTCCTTGCCCTTATTTTAGTTGCCTAACGCCTTACGGGTTTGTTATTCATCAACCATCTCTTAGTTGGCGGCAGTTGGAGTGTACAAAAGAAACTAACAACTCGTACCAATCTGATAATTCGATGGTGTTGGAAAAAAAATCTGTTGGAAAAAAAATCCGACCATAATTGGTTTGGTTTGGTTTTAACTAAAGAAAGTCAAACCGAAACCAAACCAACCCGGCATTACATATATATAAATTTTAGATATATTTAATATATAAATATACTTATTGTGATGTAATTTATAAATTTTTATTAAAAGATTTTATAATTTTATTTTTTGAGTAAGTTTTATAGCCATTAACATTAGTAAATTAAATAGTGCTAACAAAAGTCCAAACCAAAATCAAATCAATACTAATTCTAATAAAAGATATTTAACTCAATATTACGAACGAGAATGTATTGAATATCTATTTTTTGTTTTGCAATAATTTAGATAAAAATGCATAACCTATTTTTATTTTTTCTTTAGCGTTTAGTCATGTATTTAATAATCCCTTATTAGTCTACTTATTTTAGCATGACTTAGTACTCTTAGATTATGTTTATTTTTATTATGGCTTTTTAATTAACAATATTTATATTACATAATTTTATTGTCTTTATTTGTTGAATATTTTAGGATAATGTCATGGCAAATCTCATATTTCTTATTATTTTCGTGGAAAATACTTTATATAGTTGTATCTTACTAGGACTAAAGAAATGTTTTGAGCATAATTTATATGTTTTGTTCTACGAAGATTTTATCGGAAAAAAACCCGAATAACCCGAAAACCCGAGAGTGAAAAACCCGAATTTTATTGGTTTGGTTTGATCTTTAGATTTCATAATCCGACACAATTAGTTTGGTTTGGTAATTGTAAAAGCCGAATTAACCCGACCTATGTCCACCCCTAGCGGCAGTGACACAGCCTTCACTTGTTATTCTCCTGGTCATATTTTTGTAGCTATCTGAAAATTATTATTTTTTCATTTTATATTTCCGCGCCCATGACTTTGTTGAGTATAACTTATTTATCAAAATTTGCTTTCAAATTTGGATAACAGAGAAATGTTTCAATAGTTTTAACGAGTTATTGTTTCAGTAGTTGTATTCGCTCAAGTCTCCTTAGTTGAGGTAGAGTGCATCGGGGGAAATAGTCTAACTTTTTTGTGTTTTTAGATGATATAACAACATATCCAATATATTTTTGCAGGATTCGAGGATGATAATATACACGCAGATTTTATCCCTATTTTGTGAGATAGATAGATTGTTTTCAATACATCTTTGGAAAAAAAATAATAATTTACAGCATGTTTGAAAAAATAAATAGTATAAAAAGTCATGTTAAAAATAATGAAGGCAAGAAAATTAGAAGCCATTTATATCAATCATTTAGATTGATATAAAATGCACATAATCAACTCCAAATAAATTGAGGTATAAATAATTGGTTGATCTTTTATTAAACTACATTAGGAGCAATATTCAAAAGATGGGGGCCTAAAACGAAACATTTTACTTAATACAAAAGAAGAGCATAAGGCATAAGCTCAATTGCTTTTGCTTCCCTCTATTCACATGTCCATTCTATCTCCTTAAAATTGAAGAAAAAAGATAAAGATAAAGATTAACAAAATCCAAGATCGCGAGATAAAGTTTGATTCATTTAATCATACTTACATATCTTCAATTTCTTTCTTCCTAATTAACAGAGGCGGATTCAGAATTTAAATTTTTGGGGTTTATCTTTTAAATTTTTTAGCATTGAACTCATTATATTTTTAAATTTATGGGTTCATATCTACTATTTTACAATTTTAATGAATTTTTACACATAAATTTTATTTTTACTCTGCATCGAAAGTTATGGGTTCAATTGAATCCTTCATTAATACACTATATAGGCCCCTGCTAATTGAGATTCATCAAAAACTTTACTGTAAATATCCAATAAAATTAAAGGCTTGATCAAATATTAATTGTGCTTAAAAGTACTTAAATTGGTTAGCTAAATACAAAATGTAAAGCACTTTTAAAAAAATATTTCTAAAATAAGATAATCAAATATATTATAATCGAAATAGTAGATGCAACTCGATGCACTAAGGTTCCGCTGTGCGCAAGGTATAAACAATGATCAAACTATAAGGATCTATTTTACACAATAATACCTTTTATTTGGACACGTGTTAGATGCGTCATACAAAAAATCTCCAATTTCACTCGAGCTGCAACCCCTCCATCGATCAAAATAAACTAACATAAAATAAAAATTACAACCCCTTACTTTTCCAATTTGTCCTATTTGCCCCGCCAGATGTGATTCCATAAACTCATCAAGAATATAAGGTACCAACTGAACCAGAACCCAACAAAAACCTCATAAAAATATTGACCTGTCCTCTTTTTAGCTAGCTTCTATACACTTGTTCTATTCTAAATCTCCATCTATATTTCTCCCTCTTCCTCCATAGCCAATTTTCAAGATTCCATTACAGTTCTACTCAAACCCCATTTCACTACAAACCCTTTTCAATGTTGCCCTTTAAAACAATCCAAGAGGCAGAATCTGCCATTGGAAGATCCCTTACAACTCTAGAGACAATTTGGTTCAATTACTCTGCAACCAAATCTGATTACTATCTTTACTGCCATAATATCCTTTTTCTCTTCCTAATCTTCTCTTGTGTCCCTCTTTATTACCTTTTCCTTGAACTTTTCTTCAGAAACTCTATTCAGTCTTATAAAATTCAACCAAAAGTCAATCTTTCACTCTCTGAGGTGTTCAATTGTTATAAGTCTGTTATGCGTATGTTCATTCTTGTTGTGGGTCCCCTTCAGCTTGTTTCTTACCCCTCTGTTAAGGTAACTTTCTCCATTTTTCTTTACTTTATTTCATAGTTCTGCTAAAAAAGATGTCTTTTTTGCAATGTATTTGATGGGGTTTTGTTGAAACTAAAAAAGGTAATTTTTTTAATCTTTGGATCAATGATTTCAGATTGAGATACCCTTTTTTATCTTGCTTATTTTACCCAGAAAATTTGTCGTGAATTGTAGCAATGTGTTTGATTGAGTTGTTAGTAGAGAAAAAAAGAAGATAATCTTTAGTGTTAGAGAGTACTCATAATATTGTTAAGTATAGGAATGAAATAGGTCTAAATAGAAAGAATCTCTAGTGTTGTTGGTTGATTGAGTTTTGAGTATTGAAATTCATGGTTTTGCCTTAATTTTAGATCAAGGTTGTGAAATTGAGATACTCATTATGATCCTTTTTTGTGTGTGAATTGTGGCAATGTAGATGGTTGGGATTAGAACAAGCTTGCCCTTGCCGTCGTTATGGGAAATTTTGTTGCAGTTGGGCACATATTTTATAGTGGAGGACTATTTTAACTATTGGATCCATAGGTTCTTGCATTGTAAATGGGGTTATGAAAATATTCACAAGGTTCACCATGAATACACAGCTCCAATAGGCTTTGCAGCGCCGTATGCGCATTGGCTAGAGATTTTGATCCTCGGGATCCCCTCAGCTATTGGGCCTGCTATTGCGCCTGGTCATATGGTTACGTTCTGGTTGTGGATTGCGTTGAGACAGATTGAAGCTATTGAGACTCACAGTGGGTATGCACGCATGCGCTTTTGCTTTTGATTATTCACACTATGGTAGTACTAAAAAGTTGCTTTTTTGGTGATTAAGTGTGTGATTATCTTCTATGATAATTTGACCAAACTATGGGTTAACAGTAACAATTACTATCACTTTATTCCTTTTCCCATTCACTGTTTGCTTTTGTGATCTCTGAATGAATCTGTATGCAGTGAATGGAATTTCATGAGATTTCTTTTTAAGTCAAAATAGTACTGCTTTTTGCATATAGTAATATTAAAGTTGTCTTCTTTTTGTTCCTTCTTTCTCTGTTTCTAAATTTTCATGTAGGTCCTTTCCCTTTTTCCCCCTTATCCTCTTTTCTAGTTTCTATTGCTTCCGGTGGATGCTACCGGAAACAACCTATCTACTGCACAAGGTAGGGGTAAGGCATACACACTACCCTTCCCAGATCTCTATTTGTGAGATTATACTGGGTTTGTTATTGTTATTGTTGTAGCATTGCTTTTGGTGGATGGGGATGGGGATGCTTGTGTTAAAATTATGTTTAAGTGGTGTTTTTAGCATCTGATTTTACAGTTAACATGTTCTTGCATGTGAATAAAATGCAAACCCTTAGAGTCGAGATGTCAGTAACTTCTCTACTTTTTGGATTATCTTTTATATTATATGATAACATTAAGAAGAGTTAACCATGAGGTCTTAGGTTCAAATCCCAGTGGAGGGCCGGGAGGCAAAACAACACTAAGTAATTTTTTCCCATAATTCCATCTGCCTAAGCCTTGGAATAGAATGTGATCGATTAAATAGCAAAACTTTCTTAATACGAGCATTTTGAGACTCACGTCTTGCTTTCCATTTATCAACTTCTTATCTCTGATAGTTGGTCTTGGTCCCATTCTTTTGACATCTTTGGCATTGGGCTCATGATTATGTAGTGTGTCTTCACCACGGATATGGAGCTAAAGTTGGCAACATCAGTTCATTTTGTTTAGAACTTAGGACAAATATTAATAACTTGGTATTGAACTTGAAGAAGTTGATAGCTGAATCTGTACAAACAAATGCTTAATTAAGATAGAAAGAGTACTAGTTTCTTAGTCATGGGAGATGCCTGTGAATATATGTATATATTGCAGCATGCGCCTTCTTTCCCCCCTTGACATTACAAGAGAAGTATCGTCCAACTGAGGGTTGTTGAAGTGTGTAACCATCTCATCTAAAAGCTTAAGTTTTTAAAGATAGCATACTTTTATTTACTTAATTATGTCTTCAACACGCCCTCTCACATGCAGGTTTGATTCTTTTTTATGAGCCAAGCACGTGAAAATTTATTTTGATATTGGGTGACGGTGAGCCTCGAACCGAGGACCTCAGCCTGGCTGTGATACCATGTTGAAGTGTGTGACCATCTCATCTAAAAGTTTAAGCTGTTAAGCTGTTAGGGAGAACATATTTTTATTTACTTAATTATGTCTTCAACGGTAATCATTATATATGATCTAGACTGGACTTAAAGCAAACAACATTGACGAATAGTTGTCAAAGTTAAGCAAATCTTTCTATTTGGAGGGACAGTGATTGATACCACTCTGCAAGTGTATAATATGCATGTAACAACTACTAGCAACTGCCTGGAGAATATGATAATAGTGTGTGAGGAGCAGAAAAAAGTACTCCTTATGTCTATATCTCAGTGATAATATCTTTGTTTGTTATTCAAATGTTTCTTCTTGCATCATGTAAGGCAACACTAAGAACAACAAGATTTTTATTTGAAGCTTTATAATGTAGAATTACTTCTCAGTTGAATTTTTGTAGTTCTTCCAATAGGACAACTAAAAATATTATGTGGTTCTTATTGGTATAATCTCATAAGAATAAGATTCACTCATAGTGTTGGTCTCAATTTCAACAAGTTCTATTTAGTCGCAGCATCTCAAAAGTTTTTAAAAAAAGAAGCTGAGATAATGCATTATTTGTTGAAACTAAATACTGGAGACTATTGACAGAAATAGTATGGGCTGAGAAGCGGCAGAGACACCTCGTTCTTGAGAAAAGTCTGTTGTGAATGTGATAAATTTTGAGCATCTCAGAATTCAAAATATGAAAAAATGGTGTAGTTTAGTATCATGCTTATGTTTAATCATTCATGTACAGCGATCCAGTTAGGAGTAGCAGATGAATTATTGCTAATCCTGTTATCTGGGATCAGTTCTTTTTGTATTAGCTTGTTTATATGTTTAGAAGATTATTTCTCTTTGACTGCTGGTATTGGGAAATTGTTGTACTCAATCTTACAACTGAGTGATCGATTAGAACTGAGCAATTAGTACCTTTAATTGCTCAGTTTAGCTGTACATCATTGAATCTTTTGCTGGCAACATTACCTATGTTTTATGCAGAGAATTCTTTTGTATTGCTCCCTACTTCACACATGAGTAAGTATGGTGATTGGAGCATGTTTTAACCGATCTATTTTCATCATTCTTAATACAGATATGACCTTCCTTGGACTATCACAAAGTATATACCTTTTTATGGTGGACCGGATTACCATGACTACCATCACTACGTTGGGGGCCAAAGCAAGAGTAATTTTGCTTCAGTTTTCACCTACTGCGATTACATTTATGGAACTGATAAGGTGATTTCAGTGCTGTGGATATTTTATTATCGGGTACAAGATCCTTTGTAACCACACAAATTCTTATGTGTGCTGCTTCTTTATCACAGGGCTATCGCTATCAAAAGAAGGTCCTCCAGCAGGTAATGCTACTATGACTACTTTCCATTTGGTAGTTTTAAACAAAAAGTACTGCCTTCTTGGATATTAAAAATTTCAATCGAGTTTGATATCTTTCATCATATAAACACCATAAGGCTATCCAAATAAATGGTTATTACTTGTTAATGAAACTAACAACAACAATAACAACAACCAGTATAATCAGACAAGTGGGGTCGGGGAGGGTAGTATGTACACAGATCTTACCCCTACCCTAGTGAGTAGAGAGGTTGTTTCCGGTAAACCCTCGGCTCAAGAAGATGAAATGAGACAAATACAACAGTAACCGAAACAAAGGCTAGAAAGATAGTATCCGCAAGTCACGACCTAAGAATCAGGAAAATAAATAGAAAAAGCAATACCAATAACAAGTAACAATGGCGAGGTACTAGGAAACCGGAGCAGAAAAATAGTATGAACACAACATGTACCACTAGCATTCTAAGACAAGACACTGTCTCAACTACCTAATAAGTCATACCATATGGTTAAAGTGGATGAAACTGTAGGTCGTAATGTTTAATTTAAAAGCCGTGTTTATTTGGCAATTGATTTATGCCTTTGGAGCTGATAATGTTGTGTTTCCCCAGTTAAAGGGAGCTTCAAATGTCAATGGTGAACAAAATGGAGTTTCAGCAAAAGATCTCAAAGATGACTAACTCTAGAACGGACTTAGCCTGGTAAACTCTTTGAAGCATCATTTGTTTTAGGTTGTCTACATCTGCTGTTCAGAATGTGTTAAAGGCAGTAGTAACTACCTCTAGAGTGGTGTCTCTTTGTAGTCTTTTCGGGAGTGTTTGGACCCCAACCTTTGTTTAGTTTGCCAACATGTTTAAGTTTGATTAATACAGAACTGCAGGTAGTATTTGCGGATCTTTCTTAAAAATGTGAAATGAATTTTAACTGTAGCTTCAGTTGATAAACTTAGAATACTGTTGCATCAACAGATATAGGATTGATTTTTCTTGATGTTTAATGTAGAGTGCATTTGTTTTCTGCTAAAATTATTCATGAATACAACAACAAACCCAGTGTAATCCCACAAGTGGGGTCTGGGGAGGGTAATGTGTACGCAGACCTTACCCTTACCTTGTGAAGGTAGAGAGGTTGTTTCTCATAGACCCTCGGCTCAAGGGTCGTTGCAAAAAGAAGCAATAACAACATCAAGGTAAGATGCTAAGACGACAAAAGACGAAAGAAACAATAGATAGCGATAAAAATATAAGAATAAGAAAATATGAAAATAATACTAATACTATGTCTATGTACAAAGGATACGCTCACTAATTTTCGACTTCTACACCCTCCTATCAATGGTCATGTCATCTGAAACAACGCCATGTTTTGATAGGTTACACTTAAGTCTATAACCGTACCAAATAACCAGATTAAGCGTAATTTGATTCTTGACACCAATTAATCCAGATCGTCTATTGCTCCAATTCTATGGGTATAGTACTATACTACTTCTGGCTTTGTCGTAATTGGACTATACATTATATCACTCAAAAGTGGACTAAACTTGAGCTTGATGGTTGTAATTTGTGTTTTATCAGTCAGAATATTGTGATGAAAAATATTCCACCTATATAGAAAAAGTGTTACACTATCATATTACAACCTAACAAAGAAAAAAGAGTAACATCTCATTTTCTCAATACCAGAAAATATGCCCTACATCCTCTTTAGGTGTCCAAATGGCTTCAATAGTTGTTTTGTGACGTTAGCATACCCATTCTAAGGTTACTTAGTACATATGCAAGGACTTACTGATCGTAGAAGTTTTTATCTGACTTTCTATATCAGAATTCCCCTCGTTTTCACTCTCCTTGTTTTAATTAAAATCATGTAGCTAAGATACAAAGAGTTATAACTTAGAATGAATGTCAATTTGACCATCTTTTGGGTGATGAAAGGCGGCCCGTGCACTAAGCTCCTGCTATACGTAGGGTCTGGGGAAGAGCCAGATCACAAGGGCCTATTGTACGTAGCCTTACTCTGCATTTCTGCAAGAGGCTGTTTCCACGGTTTGAACTTGTGGCCTCCTGGCCACATGGCAGCAACTTTACCAGTTATTCTAACGCACCCCTTCTTTTGGGTGACAATGGTCCTTAATTCTTAGAATTTAGAAGTAAATGATAAGTATTTGACTACTTGTTAAAAAGAATATACCACCAAATTTGCAATTTATGCCGAGAGGTTAAACACTAAGCGCAATTTAATAGTCAACTTTGCGATTTTTACTCTCCACCAACCAAGAGGGGGTACTCAATTGACTGAAGCAAAAGCCCGTCTAGCTCAGTTGGTAGAGCGCAAGGCTCTTAACCTTGTGGTCGTGGGTTCGAGCCCCACGGTGGGCGCACTTTTTTTTCGTCAAAAGTTTTCCTAATAGGCAAACCTGTTTGCCAAATGGACCAACTAACACGATAAATAGGCTCGTCAAATGACCAAGGCAAGAAGCCCGCCTAGCTCAGTTGGTAGAGCGCAAGGCTCTTAACCTTGTGGTCGTGGGTTCGAGCCCCACGGTGGGCGGATTTCTTTTTCCAAAAATTGGCACCGTGTGACAACATATGACATGAATTGGCAAATTTTTAGTCTTAGATTATGTTTGGTAAAGACAGCCCAAAACAATTGGCATTATATGGCCAAATTCTAGAAAACCTATTTCCCTATTTATTCTCTCCCATGACTCAATTACACAACTACATTTAGGGTCGTTCATTCGATTTATCGATTCGATTTTGACCCTTATCGATTATCAATTTGTACATATGCTTATCCTTTCAACAAGGTTTTAATTTTTTCGATTTCGATTATCGATTACATCAATATGAAAATTTGCGGGATTCTACGGAAAGTATATCGCTATAAACACGCCTAACTAATATGGACAAAAAGAAGCTAAAAAAAGACGAACACCGTTTATAACATAAAAATTGTGTCAACAAGCACATGTAACAAAACTAAAGTAAGGGATCAAATGTATGCCAGAGTGCGCCGGAGTTCACTTTCTCTGCTGGGTTCGCGGGAGAGAGGGAGAAAGGTAAAAGCGGCGCTGAAGAATGTGTAGAGGAAATAATAGGGTTAGGGACTTAGGGTAAAGGAAAGGGTATTATAGAATAAAGGTATATTTGTTTTAGTATATCTTATTGGTTAATCGATAAAGCGATAACTGACGAGGACAAAATCGAAATCGAAATCGATAACTCAATAAAGAAAATTTCGAACTCGATAAATCGATAACAAATAATTGATTCAATTTATCGATAAACCGATTCGAATGCGCACCCCTAACTACATTTGGTTTCCGCACGAGAAAAAGAGCACGAAATGCTAACCTCCTTCGCTGACTGCAATTTCAAACTCTGCCTCATCACTTTTTTGCTATGAACTTGAGATTCATTATTTAGAAGACAAATTAGATTGCAAACAAACAAAATACAGATTTTTTTTTTGTTATTAAAAATTGCACATGTATAATACATTTGGGGTCAATACTTTTTGATGGGTGGATTCATACTCATTTTTTTTCTTAGCTTTTTTCTTTTGTTTTTTGATTGAAAAAATAGTCCTAATTCTCATCTTGTATATTAATGTATTTCTACCATCTATATTTGTGTATATTCATAAGATTTTTTGTGTTATACATTGAGATATACATAGGAAAAGATAAATTTTTGATATATACATTTTGGTATACACATTATTTGATGTGTTATACATTGTGATATATAAATAATATAATTATTTTTTATTATACACTTGGATATGCATTGACATAGAGTCAACAATAAATTTTAAACAATTATATTTATAATTGCATACTTTAGATATACAATAAAAAATTTAGTGTACACAAAAAAGTAAAATAGAATTATGATATACATATCACTATTGTGATATACATTAATTGGATATTTGGTGCTAATATCTATAACTAGTGCCTTTTAGTGCTAATTATGTGGATAAGTTGTTACACCATGCCAAAATCCCTTCTTTTTTCGTGAAACAAAATACTAATGGGCCAACCTGATTCCCATATGGAACAACCAACACAAGCCCCCAAAACTATTGGGCCAGACAAATAGCCCAAACAGAAAGTTTCTATTGGGATCTTTGCACAAATAGCCAGATAGATTCATTGTTTTCTTTTCCTAGCCGATATGTATAGATTATGCACTGATTAAATATATATTATATATCCACTGACTATTTTTAGTTTAAGTGGTTGGGTTGGTGACTATTTTTACATTTTTTTCCCTCTTTTTTGTTGTGTATGAATTGAAAGATACATACAAATACAAGCCACAAAACAATTCTTGGTTTTTCCCATTTGTTTGTATTAAAGGGTGTTTGATGTAGACTTGATCTAACTATTCGTTAACCAAGTACAAGTATGGGGCATTTGTATTATTGAATTTTGTGTCGTCCTTTCCCATAGTAAGTGAGTAATAATAGTAACCAATTATATAAGAGAGAGGTTGGGTAGTGACGCAGGTTGCTAAGAAAAGAGCAGACAAAATCAGCTCCAAATTTATTTTTGTTAGACAAATGGGTGAAGAGTTATGGCTTATTTTCAATTTCAGGTTCCATCATCAACCACACCCTATTTTCACCTGCTTTTGCCATTCCATTTATGCACCTTAAACGTACACTAAAGTCCATTTCCCAGCATTTTCATGCCCAAGTCTAGAGTTGCCCATGCTTACTATGCTCGATACAACTGCTATGGTTTCATATTATTAAGAAATAATTAATGTGGGTAATAAAAAAAAGCTTTTCTCGTCAAATAATCAAACTTATCAAAGTATTTAGGTGTATAACCGACAAACTTAAAAATACTCTTCGTTCACATGTTTAAAACGTTCGGCAAGTGATCGTTATATGTTCAAAATCATATATTATAGTTCGAATTGTAACATATTCGCAATAGTAACGGGGTGACACTTTATCAAAATGATGAATGAAGAATAAACGGGAAGCATCGAAGGAAGGACTGGCGAAGTAGTTACTTTTAGGATCGAAAAAATCAGGTGTCATGCGAAAGTTAGTAAAATAACACTCGAACGACGATAAACCAAACAATAGAAGAATAATAGACCAAAAGAGACACAAACATTTGACGTGGTTTGATCAATTAACCTACGTCCACAGCAGAGATTAACAATCCACTATATAAAAGAGAGTAATATCGAGAGAACAACCACACGAATAGACAAACACAAGTGACACACTAATACTTGTCCCCAAAGGTTCTCCTCCTAAACTAGACTCTCAAACCTGATGGTAGGCTAGAAACCCGCATTTTAGTCATAGTAATGCACTCTAATTACTATATTTTACGTGTATTTGAGCTCAAATGATAGTGAATTACACTTATTTCGTGTTTTATGCCTTGTAGGAAATGATCCCGAGCTATTAAGGTAATTTGGAGATAAATCAAACAAGTTGGAGCTTTGAAGTCTAAGTAGAAGCCCAAGAAATTAAGTCAGGATCACGTTCGGGGGTCGAGCACCAAGTCTGGATGTCAAAAAGTGATTGAGAGAATTTACTGTGAGAAAAAGACACAGCCGCGATGCATGGGGCGCGACGCGACAGTGAAAATTTGGTCTGACAGGCTTTTTGCGAGCTCTCTGGTCTGACAGCCGCGATGCATAGAGTGATTTTCTAGTTCGGCTAGGAAAGGTAGTTTCAGTCGGACTTGTTTCTACATGGTATAAATATACTAAAAATACGTTTTTAGAGAATTTTTGGCCTACGAAAGATTGGAGAACCAACCAAGGCAAGAAGACTCAAGAACTCAGCATGATTTCAACCTGCAATCAGTGCAATATGGGACTTTGTATTGAATCATTAGAATTGATATTTTTTTTGTTCTTAAACTTAATGAGATAACTTTTTCCATTACTATTGAGTAATAAGAGGAATTTAATATTGAATTTCTTCACATCTTATGCTCTAGTTTAAATTCGTGATTTAAATAGGTAATCGAAAAAGCCTCTTGAATTGTTAATCGAACTAGAAATTAGGAAAATATTCATGAGAAGTTACATTTTAGATCATACCCGCCATTTATTGTTGCAATTATTTACCGTGCTTCAATTGGATTAATTATTGAATTTAACGTTTAATCGAAAGAGGAACATTAACTTCAAGTGTAATCTGATTATCTGTTGAATCGTGAGAATCTACAGTATTATAGAGTGAACTAACTAAAAAATTGGATCCCCAGTCAATTATCTTGCACCTATCTAGTCAATTACTCTTATTCCTCTCATTGATATTCATTCGTTGCTCATCTGTTGTCTTTTGTGATCAATTGTTAATTGCTTAATTTTTAGTAGTAAATCGTAGTAATAGTCATCAAATCAAGTATTAGTTGTTCTGGATAGTAATCAACTGAAGATTATTCGAATACTGTTTAAATCCAATCCTTGTGGAGACGATAATTAAACTATACTATCTTTGACTAGCGAGCAATAATTTTGTGTTGTATTTTGCGCTCGTTAAATTTTGGCGCTATTGCCGAGGATTGTTAATCAATAGTATTTAAAATAATTTTTTTATTTTTAGTACTAATCGAGGAACCAATTTTTACTTTAGTTATTCACGTTTCCTTACTTGTGTGCATGATACTTGTTTGATTTCTCTGGTGTATAACTCGATCTTCTTCAAAGAAAGTGATACCCTACAAACCAGAGTTGGAGAAACACCTGCGACAACTGAGAAAAGAAAGATAGTTAATAGAAAATTTCTTGGGTCATACTTCGACTCAAGATAACATGGCAAACAAAGAGAATGATGGAGTAGACTTAGTTGCAAGAGAGGCAGGACAATAAGAAGCTGCACGGATAGCAGCTGAAGTAGCCCGAGGAATTGCTGATAATATAGGTCGAAGATTCAATTTAAGTCGGCCCTTGGTTGAAGACTAGTACGAGAATGCATCACCCAGGACTGGAAGATCATTGGGTGACTATGCCAGATCAGTCTACAATGAAGGACTATCTAGTGTCAGACCTCCACCCATAACAGCAAACAACTTCGAGTTGAAGCAAGGCTTGCTTCAAACCATCCAAAACAATTGTATCTTCAGAGAGAAGCTGAATGAAGATCCTAATACTCACTTAATGGACTTTGAAGAAATCATGAACACCTTCCAATACGATGGAGTATCAAAGGATGCGATGTAGTTAAGGGCATTCCTCTTTTCCTTGAAAGATGACGCGAAACACTAGCTTCATAGCTTACCCACAGGTTCGATTGGGACATGGTAAAACATGACCAAAAAGTTTCTTGACAAGTACTTCTCAGCTGCAAAAATAGGGAATTCAGAAGCAAAATCCACAATTTCTGCCAAAAAGAGACAAAAACGGTTTTTGAAGCTTGGGAAAGATTCAAAGAGATAGTCAGAAAGTATCGGCACAACGGAATTGATGTATGGATGCAACTCCAGGATTTTTGGGATAGACTGACACCTTCCTCGTGACGAACTTTGAATACTGCATACGGAGGTCCACTATTGAAGAAAACTCCGGAGAAGGTTGTTTTAATCCTTGATGAATTATCTGATGATGCTAACCAGTGTCCAGCTAAGAGTAACGAGAGAAGAAAATCAGTTGGGGTTCACCAGGTGGACATTAACACATCCATGCAACCCCAGCTAGATACTATGGCCAAGGAGATAAAAAAGCTGACACTGGCCAAGGTACAGAGTAAGCCGCAAGCAGCATGTGACTTTTGTGGAATGGGACACCCTACACATGAATTTCAAGCTTCAACTTAGGAAATCAATGTAGCGGGGAACTATAATAGAGGAAACTACCAATATGGGAACAACTATAATGCTATGGGTCAAAGACATCCAGGTTTTTCGTGGAGTTAACCTAGTGGGAGCTTGAAATCATGACAACAAAATAAGCTCAGACCCCAGAGTCAAAGACCACCAGGTTTTCAAAACTAGTGAAGGCAACAATACCGACCACATCAGTCAAATTAGTCTAGTATGAAAGATCCCATGAAGGCATTCATCCACAAATCAGATGAAAAATTTGAGACTCAGGGCACAAACATCCAAGACCAGGGCACATCCATCCGAGACCAGGACACGGCCATCCAAAATTTGAAAAGACAATTAGGACAGATTGCAAATTTGTTAATTTGTTATCTGAGAGGGCTCTTAGGACTTTACCCTCTGACACTGAAAAGAACACAAAGGAAACAATCAAAGATGTATCTTTGAGAAGTGGCAAAACATTGGCTGACCAGTGGTGAAAGCAAGAACAGAGGTGAACAAGCAGACCGAGACACTGGAAGAGAAAAAGAGTGAAGATCATAAAGGCTAGAGTAGTGGGGTACAAAAGGAGATTGAGGAAAGTAGACATATGCCAGCTCTACCATTCCCTCAAAGGATAAAGCAGGAAAAACTTGACAAATGTTTTGGGCGATTCTTGGAGATGCTCAAGCAACTTTATGTGCACATTCCTTTCATAAAGGTACTCAGTCAGATGCCTGCTTATGCAAAGTTCTTGAGGAAGTTCTGTCTAGCAAGAGAAAATTGGAGGAGACAATAGTGGCCAAGCTGAATGCCCACTACAATGCCATATTGCAAAATAAAATTCTCCAAAAGTGTGATAACTTAGGAAGTTGTACCATGCTCATTGGGGAGTGAGAAATTCGACAAGGCCCAATGCGATTCTACCATGTCTATAAATCTAATGTCTCTGTATGTATTCAGGAAACTAGAAGGTGAGCTTAGAGTGATCAAATCAATACCATTGTCCCTACAACTAGCTGATCAGACCACCATTTTACCTGAGGGAATCATTAGGGATATTTTTGTGCAGGTGGATAAATTTGTATTCCTCGTAGACTTTATTGTGGTGGATATGGAGGTGAACAAAGAGGTGCCTCTAATTCTAGGGAGGCAATTTTTATGTAAAGGTAGAGTTATCCTTGATATCTACAAGGGGAAGCTTATGCTCAGAGTGGGCAGTGAAAAAGTGGCATTCCAGATGAAGAGGATGATGAAATACCCAAGTGATGAGGCGTCCGCCTACTAGTGTTTCAAGCTAGATATTTTTTGGGAGTTGCATGAAAAATACAAGTTTTACAATCTTGTGGGAGATACTCTAGAGAGGTGTATTACTCAGTCTAGCACAGTGGAGGATGGAGATCATGAAATAAAGAAAGAGGCTGAAGCTCTTGAAACTGAGGATCAAGTGGTTGATGAGGAGGAACTAAAATAGGAGGCTTCTAAGACTAATGTGGAATTGAAAGTCCTCCCCACTCACTTAAAATATGCTTTTCTTGAAACTAACAATTTTTCTATAATTATTTTTGCTGACTTGACAGGTACACATGAGCAAAAGCTGGTGGAGCTTCTGAAAAAGTACAAGAAGGCCATTGGCTTGGGTATAGCTTATATTCAAAGAATTACCAGCCATTTGCAAGCAATAAAATCTATTGGAAGAAAATAGCAAGCCAGTGATGCATCCCGAACGCAAGTTGAACAAAAAATTGGAGGAGGTAGTGCATAAGGAGATCATCAAATTGCTAGATGCGAGAGTGATTTCCCCGTCTCTGCAAGAATAGTCACTACAAGAATGTGCATTACTTATAGAAGAATAGTCACTAGGTAGAGAATGTGCATTGCTTATAGAAGGTTGAATGATGCAACAAGGAAAGACCACTTCCCACTCCCCTTTATTGATCAAATGCTCGAGAAAGTGGCTGGATATGGATGTTACTGCTTCTTGGATGGGTACTCAGGCTACAATCAGATAACTATTGCCCCAGAAGATTTTGAGAAAAACACATTCACTTGACTGTCAGGTATCTTTGCTTACAGGAGGATGTCATTTGGGTTGTGTAATGCACCTGCCACTGTTTAGAGGTGCATGATATCTATATTCACCAATCTAAACGAGAAGTGTCTAGAGGTATTCATGGATGATTTCACCCTCTTTGGTGATGACTTTGGGGATTGCTTGAAGAATTTGGAGCTTGTGCTTAAAATTTATGAAGCCACTCACCTAGTTCTTAACTGGGAAAAGTGCCACTTCATGGTGAAAGAGGGAATTGTCCTGGGCTACAAGGTGATTCCATATGGCATTGAAGTTGATAGAGCTAAGGTTGATGTAATTTCTAGGCTCCCTCCACTAACTTCTGTAAAAAAGCATAAGGAGTTTCTTGGGACATGTTGGGTTCTATAAGAGTTTCATAAAAAAATTCTCCCGTATTACCAAGCCGTTGACTGCATTGCTAGCGAAAGATGTCAAGTTTGTTTTCATTGTAGAGTGCTTAAGAGCATTAGAATTGATAAAGGAAAAGCTTATGAGTGCTCCTATTATGGTGACACCTGATTGGAGCCAGCCATTTGAGATAATATGTGATGCTAATGATGTAGCTGTGAGGGAAGTTCTAAGGAAAAGAAAAGACAAGATGTTTAGGATGCAAGCATGACGTTGAATGATGCTCAAGTCAACTATGACACTACTGAGAAAGAGCTCTTTGATGTGGTCTTTGCTTTTGATAATTTTAGGCCATATCTGATGGGGAGTAAAGTGATTTTACACATTGATCACTCAGCCTTGAAATACATGTTGAGTAAGAAGGAGTCCAAGCCCCATATGATGATATCAAGGATAGGAAAGGCACAAAAAACCAAGTCGCAGATCATCTATCTCGACCTGAGAGACCACTGGTTGAAACAGTTGAAATAAAAGAAGAGTTTCCTGATGAACAAATTTTCTCTATTGATGCGGTCTTTGAAAGGCCGCTTTAGTATGATGTTGTAGCTAAATATTTGGCTAGTGGTTGGTTGCCTCACGACCTCTCTCGTGATCAAAGAAGGATGCTTCAAGGTGAGGTAAAAATTTATTTTTGGAATGACCCTTTCTTGCTTAAACTGTGTGTAGATGGTGTGATGTGTATGCCTGAATGAGAGATGGCAAGCACTTTTCTCATAGCCATGACGGAGCAACTGGAGGACACTATGGTGGAAATTGTACTGCATCAAAGGTCATGGAAGTTGGTTTCTATTGGCCTACTTTGTACGAATAAGCACGGGCATATGTAGTTGCATGTGACAAGTGTCAAAGGGCAGGTAACATTAGCAAGAGGAATGAGATGTCACTAAACTCCATTTTGGTATGTAAAATTTTTGACGTTTGGGGCATTGACTTCATGAGTCTGTTCCTATCATCTCATTCTTATGAGTATATTCTAATAGTTGTTGACTGCATCTCTAAATGAGTCGAAGTAATCCCTACTAGGATCATTGATGCTCATGTGGTGTGTGAGTTCTTACGAAATAACATCTTTACCCGCTTTGGGACACCTCGAATGATTATCAGTGACAATGGATCGCACTTTATGAATAAGAAGTACGCTGCATTATTGTGTAAGTGTGGGGTACAAACAAAACAGGAATCCCGTACCATGCCCAAACAAGTGGGCAAGTTGAAGTGGCAAACCATGAACTTAAATGAATTCTTGAAAAGGCGGTTAGTGCTTCTCGTAAGAATCGGTCTGTAAAGTTGGATGAAGCTCTATGGGCGTATAGAACTGCGTTCAAAACAACCATAGGGACTTCACCATTCAAATTAGTGTATGGAAAATCGTATGACCTACCTGTTGAGATAGAACATAAAGCTTATTGGGCAATTAAGAATCTTAATATTGATCTTATCCTTGCAGGTGAGTATATGTTGGCGTAGAGGAACGAATTGGAGGAGTTTAGACTAGATGCGTATGAAAATACGTGAAGTTTCAAGGAAAAGGCAAAACGATGACATAGTCGTCTGATTAAGCCAAAAGAATTTAATGAAGGGGACAAAGTCTTACTATACAATAGTAGACTTGGGTTGTTTCCCGAAAAATTTAAGTCAAGATGGACAGGTCCATATGTGGTGGAACACATCTCACCATATGGCGCCATTGAAATACAGGATGAGGAAGAGAATGAAAGCTTTAAGGTGAATGGGCACAGGTTGAAATAGTACCTTTGTTGGAGGATTTGACAAGCAATCCTCTAGCATCGTGATCAAATGAGCCCAAGTGACGGAGTCAAGTAGACGATTATAACTCAGAACTACTTCTAACCCTTTTTCTTACTTTTATATAATAGTTTAGATAATTGTATATTAAGATTTTAGAGTTTGGAAGTTTTGGTACTTGTTTGGACATGTATAAAGTTGAAGACAAAATAAGTATATAATAGAGTTGGGGTGCAACCCGTGGGTTAAAGAGCAAAACATCACCGGAACTTTGAAAAAATTGTTCTAGGTGTTGTGCTAGGACAAACGGGAAAATCTGTTAGAACTCAGCTCTCTGAATATCTCCACTACCGCGTCGCATGGGGCACCGCACCCAACAACGCGGTAGTGTAAAATGACGGCCACTAAAAAAATTAATTTGAAAAAATCCTTGAAAGAAATAGACGCCACTTTTACTCTAACCCACCATTCCCTCCCCCACCCCCTCCATACCTCTTATTCTCTCTATCATAACTTTCCTCTCAAAATCACCCCCAAATCCTCCATTCTTCTTCTTCTTCTTTAAAGTTCTTCCCGTATAATTCTCCCACCTCCATCACTCATCAAGGTAAGTTTTCTTTTCTCACTTCTTCTCTTTTAGTAGTAATATTCCTACTCGAACAAGAAGTCCTATAGTTTATAACTCTCCTTTATATAGTAATTCTCCTCATCCCCTCATCAGTTTACTAAAAGAATCAAAATAAAAAGGATCAAACTTATGTAGTTTAGTTCATATATCTAACCCTAGGTAGTGTTTTAACCTCTTTTGTTAATGTTCATGTTTTGGCTGAAAATTGTGCATCAATTTGTGGGGTTTTCATTGTTCTTTTGATTTTGGATGATTTTTGGTATATTTTGATGGTATTGGATGAATTGCGTGGTGAACTATGGTGGGGGTGCCAATATGGCCGAAAATTGAAGGGTGTTTTGTGAAATATTAGAGTAGTTTGTGCTATTGTTGTATTTTGGTGGTGTTGTGGTGGTTGTTGGAAGGTTGATTGGTGTTGTTGTGTAGTGGTCCTAGACCAATTGAAGTTGAAATTATGTGTTGAGCTTGATTAATACAATTTTTTTGATAAAATGCCCCAATGACATAGAAGGTGAAGTTGTGCTTAATTAGAGAAAATTTATTATGAGATAGTGTGATATTTGATGATAACTGTGGGTGGGAGGTCATGTTCTTATATTGTAAAACTTTAACGTGCTAGTCCCTAGTAATAATCGATTGACCACCCATGCTAATGTGTTGCTATGTGCTAATTGGGGTGTCCGGTTCATGCTAAGTACTTGTGTAGTGTTGTATTGTAACTTTTTTATTTTGTTAGTGGTAAATTAGACTAACTTCTTATTCTTCTTTTCTTAATTACTAGTTTAGCTTCTTAATTTTGTATTTTACACAAGCGCCATCGGTGGTTATGTTGTTGTAATAGTATGTTGGTGATTGGTTAGGTTGTTGATTACTTGTGGCATGCTTTCAATGGGGTAGTTTAAGTCCCCGATATGCATTGTACTTATGAACATGCCAATAATATAAGTGTGGGGTGGTTACCCCATTTGGTCTTATTTTTGTTTTAAGTGTTGTGGCTAATGTTGTTCGTCTTGTGCAGGTACAATGTCTCGCTATCCTAGCAAACATTCTAACACAGGTTCCTCCGAGATTTCCTCTGGTAGTCATCGAGGAGGTAGGAGGCAACTCCCCCCTCCCCAGCGGAGAAGGAAAAGGAGTGCATTAATCCCAATGCGGAAGTAGTACTAGGCTGCCAGTATGACATTCGGGTTGTGCCAGCTCATGCTAGGATGTTGTCGCGCCCTCTTTTTCTCGCGAAATCGGGCTTGTGACATTTGGGAGAGCAATTCGTTCCCTCTTGGGAATTGGGTTTTGGAACTTGAAGAATCGCCACCTAATGATTAAGTGCCTTAGGACACTAAGAAGGGTTTGAGTTTGAAGAACCAGAGTTTGGGTAAGGGCTAGAAATTATCTCGAGGAGAAGGTATTAGGCACCCTTCAAGATCCACTAGTGTGGTTCCCGACCATGTTACAATTGTGACTTCACATAATCAAATAAGCAATTAAGGGCCTCAAATAAATGGGAATTTTCACATACTATTGCAAGCAAATTGAAAGTTTGAAGAGGATAAAGAAAGCAAAAATTTTAAGGAAATAGTTCGGACAATAAAATAAGTTTAAAAGAAAGGGGGTCCTAGGTTTACAAACACTATGGATCACATCAATACAATACCCGGTAATCACTCCTCAAAAGAGGGGTTACACGTGGTATTAGCGTACCGGTCATCATATCCATATCTACCCTTCCCACCCTATTAAGGTAAATAAGCGTAGAATGGTGCCGTTACTTATTGCATGCTAGTACCCGCCCCAATCCTATCAGTCCCGAAGGCATTTGGGACTACTAGTCCTAAAGGAAAGGAAATTTGGCTTTTCAGAGTTTTAAAAGGATAAAATTCTAGGGCGACAATCAAAACATATAAGGAAGGTATGGGGGAACAAATAGCAGTTAAGGCTCAAGTAGGCCTCCTCATTCAAAGCAACAAATTATTTAGCATGACTTACAAGTACTAGTTATGGTCTGAATTAAATTAAAGCGTAGGATAGGCTGATTCATCACATATTTCTCAGATGAGGAGTCCAAATTAGCCTTGTCTAGATGCAGTTATCAAAGACTGATGTAGTTAATTAATTACCTAATGGTTTGCCTAAGTGAGACCTATAGGCATGATATCTAACAGTGCTTACTCTGATTTTAAAGAAGACTTACTGATTATAGAAAACGCAAGTTCTGCATATTTTAGACAACATTGCAACTGCTTTTAAACTCGTAGATGGAATAAGCGAATCAGATTCAAAGGGTTATTCCTATGGGCATGATATCTAGAATGGATTGGTTATTATTAAGCCTAAGATTGTTTGCCTACCGGCGTGTATATGCAGAAAACTTATAGGCATGTTTTCTATATGCAGAACCTATAGGCATAATCTCTAAGATGCAAAACTTATAAGCATGCTTTCTAAAATACATAAATGCGGGACTTATAGGCATGTTTTCTAAATGTAGTAATGCAGAAGTTATAAAGACTTATAGGCAGGGTTTCTAAATGCATAATGAAACAATCTTATAGGCAGAATTTCTAAATGCATAATGAAGCAATCTTATAAGCAAAATTTCTAAATGCAGATATATAAACGAAAAATGTTGTGATTGCAGAGATAGAACCTAAAGCATGATATCTACCCCATGTGCATAACATGAGAGACCCTCCCCATTTTTTACTACACACCCCATAGTTATTACAAATCATGACAGACCCGAGTGAATCAGAAAGATAAGTAAAATTACATCAGAAGTTCCAGCTAATCTAAACAGCCTAATTCAGACTCGAAGTCCAACAATATGAGATAAACCAACTTTCAGGATTAGATTTCCAAAAGACTTTCTCATATTTGTAGTGTGTCAAAGTTCCCAAGAGTCTCAAAGGGGCTTTGGGCAATGCTTACACCCCAAAACATTGCAGAATTAAGAACATAGTGCAGTGTAGAAATGCCAGCCCTTAGATGTCCAAGTTCAGAGGGAACTCAAGGTCCCAAATCAAGGCTCATAAGAGAGGGGCAGAACTTAAGAGTCTAAGAATAAGTGTAAGTGCACAGGGGGAAAGGAATCAGGGAGAGACATGACAGGCTGGTGGTCATGCCCAGCAATTGGAATGTTGGCACACCCCCTGACCAACCTGTTAGCCAAACATTGAGTGTTATGATCCATTGTGGATCAGGTTATGGCCTAGGCAGTAATTAGGATACTGTCAGGCCAAGACCTTAACTCAGGCATATAGAAGGGAATAGGAGTAGGGATTCATAACAGAAACAGAAGCAAGGAAGAAAAATATTTAGCACAAATTACTGAACATGAGCAGTAAAGTAAACAAAAGCCTGAAACTGTAGAGTGAATACATAGGGGTGAGGCAGAAAATTAAATAAAAGACATACCAGTTTCAAAGGAAAATAAGTAAGAAAACAGTAGCCTTAAGAGAGCCAAGTTGCAAACAAAGTAGTTCCAAAAGATCTCAAGCAAAGCCAAGTATTTGAATTCAAACAGTATTGCAAGACAGTAAGTAATCAGAAGTGTTTTTGTTCGTGTGTATTTCAGTGTCTTTTCGTGTATGTAAAGAGGAAAGGCTAGGTCTTTATATAGTTTTGAAAACAAGTAATACATAGGCAAAGGATGCACAAACATGGAAATAGCAATCAATTAGTGTCAATTAAGATAACTGGAATCCTTTATTTAAGGAGTCTAGTTCAAACAGTTAGTCAAGACAGAATAAGGAAAGAAATTATTTCAATAGGGCTGATTAGGGCAGAGAAACCACATAGTGCATAAACAAGGTCAGATACATGGTGGGTAATTAAGGAAAGTTATAATAATAGTGTATTTATAAAGTAAAAATAGGGCATCAGTTCGAAAATCAATCAAGAGGATCCCGGATCCAATTGTAATCACATGGAATCAAGGTAATAAAGGAAAGAATCATATAAGTATAGAAATAATTCAAACACTGGTACAAAATTACAGAAAGAATACACGAGACCATGTATTTAAGGAAAACATCACAAGCATAAAATTTCTACACAAAAGATCAAAATAAATAGCCAGTAGGGTAAAGGAGGTTCAACCGAAAGAAATCAGTAAGGAATCATTAGCCTTATTAAAGGGATTTCGGAATCAATCACTTGGTTGTGAAAACCTTTTGAAAGAGGAATTTTCTCATATATAAAGCACCTAAATCAAACAAAAGAGTCGTTTACCCTAGAAAAGAGTTACTGAAAGTTTCAGAGTCACAAACAAAAGGATTCAAGTTCGATTACAGGCTCATAGTGAGTCTTGCAAACCTAGGGTCCCAAAGTGGAACCCTAGTGCCACTTATCAAAGAAAATCCCCAAATCTTTAGGGTTTCAAATAGAATCAGAGGTGAGAAATCAAAGTCATTGAGAGAGGCTTAGAAGACCCCTTCAAAGGCTTGTGAAAGGCAAACATACACAAACGAATTTAGAAGAAAGAGAGGCTACGAGTTTTAAACAAAGCAGGTAAAAACATGCTTAGCAGGAACATCAACAAAATTTATTAAGGTGAAACAAAATCAAAGAGCTCAAACTTAAACACATATAGCAAAGAAGGAGGAACAACAAACCAAGTTAACATGTGAGCATGAGAGTAACAAAAAGAACATGAAGGTCTTTCATAATCAGAAAAGAAACAAAAGAGTGCAAACTCGAGCATAATAAGAAATAAACATACAAGTATAAACACACATAAAGAGAGAACAAAGGAGTCAGAAAACATTTAAAGAAACTTTCCAGAAACCCTAAAAATCGAATTTAAACGATTTTGAAACGGAAATTTTGGGGAAAAATCTTAAGACGTCAAGTAAAGACCATGCATGGCACAGATCTAAGAAAAATAAGTAAGTATAGAACCTTAGACGGCTTAAAAACAGCAGAGAAGACCCTAGAATGAGAAGGTCTTGAGGAAAGTCGGATCCTGAGTCGAAGAGACTCATATTGCTCAAATACGCCGGAAAATGGCCGAAGAGGCCATAGATCTTATAGATCTGAGATAGATCTAAAGGGAGCCATTGAAATTGGCCTTCAAACCTCGAGTGGATTAGGTTTAATGGTGAGAGAGAGTGAGCACAGGCCATCCATGGCCAGGAATGCCATGAATTCCGGTGGAAACATGACAGAAGTATGTGGGAATCGATTAGGGTTTCAGGGAGGGCTAGAGAGGATTTGGGAGATGAAGAGCATTCAAAGGCGGCGTATTTGATACAAATGAGCTAGGGTTAGGGGGGTATAGGAATTAAAAAAGAAAAGAACGAATCACGGCCGTTGATCAAAATGATCAACTGTCAGGATTAAAGGGGAGGCCGGGCGGGTCTGAAAATGGGTCAAGGGGTCGGGTTAAAATTGGAATTGGGTCATTTTAAATTTGGCGGAATTGGGGGTTAAATTGAGGATAAAATTGAAAGGAAATGAGGCTGTAATTGAAATAGAAATAGGCTAAATGTTAAATAGCCAATTTTCCTCTTTTATTTTATAAAAATAGCGAAAAAGATTTTAAAAATAAATTAAAAGCACTGAACTAGTTTATAATATATAAATATTAATCTAAAAATACTGGAAATGATTTTATAGTTGCAAAATGCTATCAATCGTAGAACTGGCTATAATTGCGATTATATGCAATTTAATTTTAAAAATACCAAATAAATTTGTAAAAATATGCAAAAATTATTTTAACTATTTTTTGGTATAAATATGGGAATAAAATAAATTATTCACCAAAATTGATGATTTTGGGAATACTTATGGTTTTTGTACAGCTAAAATGGATAGTAAATTGATTTTAAAAGCTCTTAAAAAGATTGGAAAAATACTAAAACACTTGGGTATGCTTATGTATGCATGTATATACTATTTTGAAAGTATTTTGTATATAAAAATATATAAGGAAAAATTGGATATCAACAACTGTCCCTCTTTACCCGGGAAGAATGAAAGAGTTGGCGGGTAAAGATATGATGGCCAATTTTGATCGAATGAAACGATTTGAAGAATTTTGACCGAGCTCTGGTTCCTGAGCTTCCTACATATCCCTGGTCTTACAGGAATCAGGCCATATGTAGTTCAGGACCCATTGGCGGAATATGCCGATGGAGATTTCGAAAAGCGGACGCGATGTTCAAGTTGAGAAGGATGGTCAGAGTCTGATAGGCTGCGCGAACGGGAGCGAGATCGCCCCTGCTGAGACGACCGTTGCCAGCCGGTTTACCTGCAAATAAGCATATATTGTGTATAAATTTAAACGTGATGCAAGTTCCCATTGGACCATGAATGTTGTCCTGAGACGGTTAGGATGGCGTCCTCGGACTATGACGTCCTGGGCCATGAAGCGTATGATAAAGGATTCGCAGGCTATGAAATGATGTTCTCGGGCTATGAGAATGATGCCTCCGAACTATGATGCCTTTGAATAATGATATGCGAGAGATAAAATGAGGTCCTCAGGCCATGGCATAGCGTTCTCGGGCTATGCAAATGGTGCCTCCGAACAATGACGCCTTTAGACAATTTGGCAATCTTTCAGCCCATGAAATGCAGAAGGTGGCGATATTTCAGCCGATGCAAGACGTAAATAAAAGGTGGCGATATTTCAGTCGATGCAATAGCGATAAAATGGCGATATTTCAGCCATGCAGGGTGGAGACAGTGCTTAGTCTCGGAAGATAGAACATTAGCCTTATGCAATACAGAGCAATGCAGGATGGAGACAGTGCTTAGTCTCGGAAGGCAGAAAGGTAGCCTTATGCAATGCAGAGAAATGCAGATGGAGACAATGCTTAGTCTCGGAAGGCAGAAAGGTAGCCTTATGCAATGCAGAGAGATGCAGATGGAGATAATGCTTAGTCTCGGAAGGCAGAAAGGTAGCCTTATGCAAGGAGGAATGCAGATGGAGACAATGCTTAGTCTCGGAAGGCAGAAAGGTAGCCCTATGCAAGGAGGAATGCAGATGGAGACAATGCTTAGTCTCGAAAGGTAGAAAGGTAGCCTTATGCAATGCAGGCATGCAGATGGAGGTAGAGCTTAACCTCGAAAGGCAGAAAGGTATCCTTATGCAATGCATGGAAATGCAGATGGAGGTAGAGCTTAACCTCGAAAGGCAGAAAGGTAGCCTTATGCAAGGAGGAAAAGGGCAAAATGACGATAGAATTTTCTTAGCTGATAACGGATCGAGATATTGCGATTGCTGGGGATACTGTGTCTACTGGGAGCACTGTGTGCGGTTAGCAGCTGGGAGCAAGTGCAACGGTTCTGAGAGTTATATTCCTGAGCAATGTGAGTCTCGTGAGTGTATAGTATATTTGATGATTTTGCAACTCAAGTGCCTGCATTCAAAGAAAAATCGTGAGTTTTGTAAGGAGGGGAGGTTAGTTTGTATTCCCGCTGGTTCTGCTTGACCTACTCGGCTTCGTTCCGCTGATATTGGGCGTATCATTGGGGTAGCGTTGCTAAACGAAGCAACTTTGGTAACATACATGCATGATTTAGTAAATCAATGTGACAATAAATACATAATTAAGAATAGTTTTCTTTAGATGAACTGTTGAATTATGACTGAACCCATAGGGGCTGCCTACGTATCCCCTCTTAAACGGGAATCAGGTCAAGCATAGTTCAAATTACATCATATGAGGAAAGCATAAAAGTCACACATAGTATCGCTTCACTGCATCTGAATTGATCGGCTTCGACCAAACTTTACCGTCCATTTCCGCAAGTATGAGGGCTCCTCCAGTGAGGACCCGGTGAACCATGTATGGACCCTGCCAGTTGGGAGAGAACTTCTCTTTGGCCTCCTCTTGATGTGGGAAAATCTTCTTTAACACCAGCTACCCCGGTGTAAACTGTCTTGGCTTGACTCTTTTGTTGAAGGCTCTGGACATTCTGTTCTGATAGAGCTGACTGTGGTAAACTGCATTCATTCTAGGAGTAAGTGGAAAGTGAAAAGGGTCCCACCATAACAAATGGTGGTCATACCCAACCACAGGTGCAGACTGGCACACCCCTGACCATTTGTTTGGTCAAACAAGTTAGGAGCAGACCCTTGAGGGTTAAACCTAGGTCTGGATGGTGATTAGGACACCACCAGACTTAGGTCCAGGCTCAAGCACATAAAGGGGATAAGGGAGTGGGAATTGATTGAGTTAGGAGGTTCAAAAAACCCAGTTCAGAGTCATGGACAACAATATCAAAGTGTTGTTATGGCTGGAACTATACTCACATACAAAGGGGAAAAGGGAAAGGGAGTTCACATAAAAAAAGAACAATAGGGTTGCAGAAACATAGTAAAGAAGAACATAACAGACTAGGAAGTAAACACATAATGAAGAAGCATTATTCAACTAAGAATAACGTACAAGTTGCAAAGTAAGAACAAGCAGAACAATAGAGCAATCACGACAAGTAAACACAACAGGAGCAGACTTAAGTTTAACAGAACAATCGAGAGTTTTAGAGAGAGAGCTCAAAATTGTTTCAGAAAGCACAAAATAGAAGAAGAAAGTAGAATTTTTTTTGTGAAAGAACTCAGTATTCGAATGTGTAAAAGCATGTGTCTTTGTGCAGAAAAGTCTGTGAAAGCATGTGAAAACCCTTGCTTTAGTGCAAAAGAGCAGTCCCTTTTATAGTGCAGAAGGTGAGTAAAAAAAGGTAAGAGAATAGTTTTGAAATCAATCACAAGCTGTTTCCCTTTGGTTAAGGGATTTGATTCAAACGGGCAAAATAAATAAGGAAAGGATTTGTTTTAAACAATCTTTTCTGAGGCAGTATAACAGGGGCAAATACACAGAAACCTATTTAAGGAAACAGTTTAGTAGTACACGGTTTAGGTCAAACAAGGAAAGACAATCAATCAACCAGCCAGTAAAATCAGGATTTGAATCTTAGTGTGAATGAATCCAACCAGAAAAAGGTGAGAAGAGTTTAATTTAAAGAAAATCAACAACACACAATCAAACCTTTTAAAAAAGGAACTCGGAATCAATCACAAGCTGGCCAAAGGCCTTTTGAAAGAAGAGAATTTGTCATATAAAAAGCATACAGACATGTGAGACGAGAGAGAGTTGTTGTAAAACTAGCAAGAAATCAGAGTACCCAAGAAGGTTAGGTTCACAGACTCAGAATGAGTCTGAAAGAGAGTCAAGGTTCTGAATGGAACCCTAGTCCAAACACAAAGTCACTGACTCGAAGCAGATGCATAGATGAGAAAACAACAAATAGAACAGGCTCAGTAGTCTCTTTCAGAGACTTATGAGGAACAAACAGAGAGAACAACAAGTTTGAAACACAGGGAATACATTTAGGCAAAGCTTGCCACTCAAACAAGTTCAGAAAAGAAAAAGCGATACAGGTTTAGGAAAATAGTAGATGAAACATGCTTAGGGTGAAAACAAAGTCCAGTAAAGTTAAGCAAGGAGCAAAAGCTCAGTAAAAAATACAGTAGAGGAACATACGAGATAGACATGTAAAACATGCTTATAGAACCTAGTAGAGGGAAGACCAGAACACAAAAATAGAAGAATATGCATCGTATGGCAAACATAAGAACACAAGAGAAAAACTCATAAAAACGTGGTACAGACAGATTCACACAAAGAAAAGAAGAAGAAGAAGAGTCAGAAGTTATTTTGAGATTGAAAGCGAACTAATTTTGAAGAGAAAATTAGGGAAAAGCTTAAAAACGTTGAATATAGCACGGATTCACCACAGATCTAAGTAAATAAAAGAGGAAGGAACCTCGAATAGCTTTAGAGTTTCCCTGAAACCCTAGAAATAAGAAGGCTTGGAAGAGGTCTGGTCTTGAGTCAGAGATGGCCATAGTTAGGCTTCTAAAGCTCGAATACATCGGAGCAAGGCCGGAGAGGCCATAGAACCACAGATCTGAGAAGATCTGAACGAATGCCGTTGAGGTCAAACCTCGAAAACTCGAACACCCATGGCTTAGGAGTGAAGGAAGGTGAGCACAGGTCGTCCATGGCCTGAAAAGCCATGGACTCCGGCGAGATAATGGTCGGAGAAGACGAGGGAGGCGATTAGGGTTTCGAGTGCTTGAGAGCGTTTTGAGAGAGAAGAGGTTTCAGAGGCGGCTGTCTAAGAGAAATGAGGGTTAGGGTTGGGGGGTTGGTAGAATTAAAAAGGAAAGGGTCGTTTGTGGCCGTTGATCAAAATGATCAACGGCCTGAATTAAAAGGATTTTCGGGCGGGTTGGATTAAACGGGTCAAGGGGCTGGGTTTGAATGAATTGGGCTGGTCCAATTGAGTTCGAAATTGGGCTGATTTTAGGCTGAAATTGAAATGGAATTTGGGTTATAATTGAAATGAATTGAGGCTACAATTGAAATAGCTAATTTTTCCTTTTATTATTTTATAAAAATAGTAAAAAAAATGTTTTAAAAGCAAATTAAAGGCACTGAGTCAACTAATAATATATAAATATTAATTTGAAAATATTGGGATCAATTTTGTAATTATAAAATGCTATTAAATCTTAAAGAGGCTAGTATTGCAATTATATGCAATTTGGCTTTAAAAATACCAAACGAATTTGTAAAAAATGTGCAAAAATCATGTTGGATATATTTTGGTGTAAATATGAGAATAAAATAAATTATTCTCCAAAATGGCAAGCTTTGGGAATAATTATTGGATTTTATGGTGTAAAAATAGGCCATAAATTGGTTTAAAAATCATTAAAATGCCAAAACCTTTTGGTGTGCTTATATATGCACATATATGTTATTTTGGAAGTGTTTTGGGTATAAAAATACATAGGGAAAAATTGGATATCAACAACCGCAAGTCCCTGCATAAATTTCCTCTAATAGCTTGGATGCTTACTTTGCGTCGATACACCTCAATAATCCCAAATCAGGAGTCCTCCTATACAGGATTCCTCCGACATGAAAGAAGTTGTTAGATAATCTCCGAAGTGTGCATTTCTGAGTAGGATTTACGAGTTCTGGTGTCACGACCCCAAACCGGCCTGGTCGTGATGGCGCCTCTCGTGAAGACAAGGCCAGCTGACACAACACTCACCTTAACCCTTTAAGCATTAAGAGTCATTTTTAAATCTTTAAATTAAACAATGTTTCATAATAAAATCCTAGAATAACAGTGCGGAACAAAATACCAGCCCGATATCGGGGTGTCACTAGTCATGAGCAACTATCAAGGTCTGAATACAACAAAAGTCTAAAAATGTACTAAATACAGTAACAACAATAAGGGGAAGGAAGCGGTGCTGTGAACGTCATGCAGCCACCTTGCTAACTCTATGACTCCGTGGCTGAGCTATCAATACCCGCTACCGGGTTTTGATATACCTGAACCTGCACACGAGGTGCATGGAGTAATGTGAGTACTCCAACCCAGTAAGTAATAAGAGTAAATAAAGGCTTAGCAGTAGGAAACAATGAATCCACATTCACGTTAGGCTCAATAGACACAACAGGCCTTCAAATCATAATACGAGTCAATCTTCCCTTTTAAAATCCAACTTTTAGTAAAAATCATTTTGAAATACTTTCCAGCAGTTTCGGTAGGGGTTCAATATCATTTAAGATAATAATAGAGATTAAAGCCATAATCGGCCCCTCGGGCAAAAACATAGTTTGTAAAACAGCCCCTCGGGCAAAACAGTGATCACAAACACTTCATAACTTGAAAATCTCGGTGGAAATAACCAATGTCAAATCAGTGATTAATTTCTGAACATCTCATAAACCCCATTTTAAATAAAAGTTGTTTTAAAATATTTGTGCAACTTTCCGACAGAGGCTCGATATAAAGATGAGTGAAAACGGTCAATAAATCAACATATTCGATAGAAACTCTTTTTAAGAGGAGTGAAATCAATAAGTCCATAAACAGGCCTCTCAGGCAAAACACCACTCATATGCATGTATATATCTATCGCCCCTTGGGATAGCCTCTCTGTCACTCGTGACTCAACTCTTACCAATCAGTACTCGCACTCAGCATTCACGCTCAATTGGTACCATATAGTAACCGCTGCGGCGTGCAGCCCGATCCGTATATCTCTCATAATAACTGAAATCAAAGTAACCGCTGCGGCGTGCAGCCCGATCCATGCATCGCTGTGGCACACAGCTCGATCCATATAAATAGTCGACTGCGCTCACTGGGGGGTGTACAGACTCCGGAGGGGCTCCTACAGCCCAAGCGCTATATTGCTGCGGTGCGCAGCCCGATCCATATAAGTATCACTGCGGCGTGCAGCTCGATCCATATACACACACATATATATATATATATACTGCGGCGTGCAGCCCGATCCATAGATATATAATCCTCACAACTAGGCCCTCGGCCTCTCTCAGTGATTAACCTCACCATCAGACTCTCATTCTATCTCAGTCATCAATCTCACAATCAGATCCTCGGTCTATCTCAGTAAAACAGGAAACTCAGCCCAAAACAATTTCCATATTTTAACAAGATAGTGATAAAGCCAGATTTGAGCAATAAATAGGTAAAACATGACTGAGAATATGCTTTCAAACAAATAGAGTGAGGAAAGATAGTAAAAATACCCCTAAGGGTCTCAACAAGTCGGCACAAGGCCCAAACATGGCATACAACCCAAAAATATAATAATGTCAAACAATTAACTATCAAATATGCATTAAAATATTCGTTCGGGATGGACTAGGTCGCAATCCCCAGCGGTGCTCTACCCCACGCTCATCATCCAGCGTGCAAGTCACCTCAAAGTAACACAACGACGTATAATCCGGGGTTTCAAACCCTCAGGACAATATTTACAATCATTACTTACCTCGATCCGGTCCAAAATCTAGCCCGCGATTCCTCGCCCGCACGAATCAACCTCCGGATGCTCCAAATCTAGCCACAATCAGTACATAATCATTAAAATATGCTAAGGGAGCGAAGCCCACTCGAAAATATCCAATTTAACATCAAAATCCCGAAATTGCTCAAACCCAGCCCCCGGGCCCACACTTCGAAATTCAACGAAACTCACAAAATCCGACAACCCATTCAACCACGAGTCCAACCATACCAAAAATTACTAAATTCCGATAACAATTCGGCCTCCAAATCTTCAAATCTTATTTTCAAATCCCTAGGTCCAAATCCCCAATTTACACCTCAAAAACATGTAATCTAGTCGGATTATTCGATGATAATTCAATATTATGGAGTAGAAATGATCACAAGTGACTTACCTCAAGATTTCCCATGATTTCTTACTCAAAAATCGCCCCAAGCCGTGTTCTTTCACAAAAAAAAGAAGGTCAAAATGAGCTGAAAAATGCAACAGCTTTAATAAATCTATTTTGTCGCTAAAAGAGCCATTCCCGTCGCTAAAAGTGACAAATCTGGTCGCTAAAGGTGCGCACCACATCCTGCTGCACCAACAATGTTTAATTTCACTAAAAAGGCTCTAACTCTATCATAAGAACTCTGAATTCGATGATTCTTATTCCTATGAGTCACAAATAATGATACGAACATTGTACTTCAATCGAAACTCAATTCGGAGCTCGTTTGCTCAGTGCGATATCCATTTCGCTCGTTAAACAATTAACTCATGATTCGCATAAAAAACTCAATCGCGACTTGATGAAATTAGACCAATCTTTCCAGATCACTCCTATAATTCATTATTGAAATTTTGGAAGTTACGAAACCAAATTTCGATCTCTAGAACTAAAAATGGATCTTTGGATCATTACATGATTATGCTCAAAACGGCAAAAATCTTCCAAAAACTCTTCCAAAACTTATCCTAGCCTCATGGGACCCCGACCAAACTTGCCAACATAATTCATAACATCATTAAAACCTGTTCCAATCATCAAAACACCTCAAACAACATCATAATACCCAAAACTCATCGAATTCAAGCCTAAGTTTCCAAAAACTTTCGAAATACACTTTCGATCAAAAACCTGACCAAACGACGTCCGAATAACCTGAAATTTTGCACACACATCACAAATAACATAACTAAGCTATAGAAACTCTCGGAATTCCATTCCGACCCTCGAATAAAAATCTCACCTATCAACCGGAGTTCGCCAAAATACTAACTTTGCCAATTCGAGCGAAATACTTCCATGGACTTCCAAAATGCATTCCGATCACGCTCCTAAGTCATAAATCACCTAACATAGCTAACCAAATCAAAAAAATTCCGATCCAAGATTATATACAAACAAGTCAACTCTTGGTCAAACTTTTCAAATTCAAAGCTTTCATCTGAGACTGTTCTTTCAAATTCCTTCCGATTTTCCTGAAAACCAAAACCATCGATCTACATTAGTCATAATACATCATACGGGGCAAGTCATGCCCGAGAACTGGTGATCAAAGTACAAAAACTCAAAACGGCCGGTCGGGTCGTTACATCTGGATATTCTCCTTTCGTCAAATATTCCTTGATATCATGAAACCAAGGTTTTCTGTCTGCTTCTTTTTCTACATGAGTACAGTAAGCTGGCTGATCATAGATCTTTACCGGAATAGGATCAATGAAGTTCTTGTCGGGGTGCTGTATCATGGACAATAGGGTAGCCAATGCATCGATAAACTCATTCTGAACTCTGGGAGCATGTTGGAACTCTGTCTTTGTGAACCTTTTCCTCAATTCATGTACATGATGCAGATAAGGGAGTATCTTGGAGTTCTTGGTTGCCCATTCTTTTCAGACCTGATGTATAAGTAGGTCTGAATCTCCGATCACTAGCAATTCCTGAATGTTCATGTCAATGGCCATCTTGAGCCCTAAGATGCAGGCTTCGTACTCGGCCATGTTGTTGGTGCACGGGAACCTAAGCTTGGCAGATATCGGATAATGTTGACCGGTTTCTGATACTAGGACTGCTCCTATGCCAACTCCTTTGAAATTTGTTGCTCCATCGAAAAACATTCTCCAACCGTCATAGGATTCTGCAATGTCTTCTCCTATGAAAGATACCTCTTCATCAGGAAAATACGTCTTTAGAGGCTCGTATTCTCCATCCACGGGATTTTCAGCAAGATGATCTGCTAGTGCTTGTCCTTTGATTGCTTTATAAGTCACGTAAACAATGTCAAATTCACTCAGCAGGATTTGCCACTTGGCTAGCTTGCCAGTGGGCATGGGCTTATGAAATAAGTACTTCAAAGGATCCATTCTTGATATGAGGTAAGTGGTATAGGCACAAAAATAGTGTCTCAACTTCTGAGCTACCCAAGTCAGGGCACAACAGGTGCGTTCCAATGGAGAATATCGGGCTTCGTACGGGGTGAACTTCTTGCTGAGATAATAGATGGCCTGCTCCTTTCTTCTCGTTTTATCATGCTACCCCAGAAAACAACCGAAAACTCCATCCAATACTACAAGGTAGAGTAATAGAGGTCTACCCGACTCGGGCGGGACCAAAATCGGCGGTGTTGACAGGTTTTCTTTGATTCTGTCAAAGGCTTTCTGACAATCATCAGTCCATTTAGTATCGGCGTCCTTCTTCAATATCTTAAAGATTGGCTCACAAATGACAGTGGATTGAGATATGAACCAGCTGATATAGTTAAGCCTTCCCAAGAAACTCATAACCTCTTTCTTGTTCTTCGGTGGTGGCAATTCTTGGATGGCTCTGACTTTTGATGGATCCAGTTCTATTCCTCGACGACTCACAATGAACTCAAGTAGTTTTCCGACAGGAACCCCGAATGCACATTTGGCGGGATTCAGCTTCAAGTTGTACCTTCTTAGTCTGTTGAAGAACTTCCTCAGATCTTCCATGTGGTCATTGGCTCTCTTGGATTTGATGATGACGTCATCTACATATACCTCGATCTCTTTGTGTATCATGTCATGGAAAATAGCAGTCATGGCCCTCATGTAGGTGGCCCCAGCATTCTCTAACCCAAACGGCATCATCTTGTAACAATACATCCCCCACGGCGTAATGAAAGCCATTTTCTCCGCGTCTTCCTCATCCATCCATATCTCATGATACCCAGCAAAATAATCAACGAATGACTGCAGTTCATGCTTGGCGTAGTTGTCAATTAGAATGTGTATGTTTGGAAAGGGGAAGTCGTCTTTCCGACTGGCTCGGTTGAGATCCCGGTAGTTGACACAGACTCTAACTTTCCCGTCCTTCTTCGGCACTGGCACAATATTGGCTAACCATGTTGGATACTCTACTACCCTGAGAACCTTGGCTTTGACTTGCTTGGTGACTTCTTCCTTGATTTTCAACCTCATGTCAGGTTTGAACTTCCTGAGCTTCTGTTTTACTGGTGGGCATGTCGGATCGGTTAGCAGTTTGTGAGCTACAATAGATGTACTGAGACCAGTCATGTCATCATAAGACCAGACGAATATGTTCTCATATTCTCTTAGAAATTTCTTGTACTCTTTCTTTTCTGATGGTGATAGATGAACGCACTGATGCGCGTTTCTTTGACATTTTCTGCATCTCCCAGGTTGACAATCTCAGTTTCGTCCAGGTTAGACTTAGGTCTGTTCTCAAAATCCTCAACCTCTTTAACAACCTCTTCTGGTATATCATCTTCTTCTGAGTCCATATCCGTTTGTTGTGTGCCTCGTTTCACGTCACAATCGTCGGTTCATCAAGATAGGTAATAATAATGCCTGAAGCTTTCCGGGCCCTGATGGTTCTGATGGACCAATTGTTGAGGCGTGATCCTCGGCTCACAGCTTTTATAGAAGGGCTTTCCTCTCCTCCTCCTCGAAAATGACACAACAGTCCATATTATCATCTTCTAAAAATAAATTCCTCATCGCCGCCAGTGCTTCCTCTTCTCCCGACCCATATATGACATTGGCGGGCTGGAAAGTCTATTCCAAGCGAGGTATTGGATGCTCCAGTGGGTAGTAGGGACTACGCCATGGTGGCAACTAGTGGTTGAATTCCTCCCAAGTGTATTCATATCCCAAACCGAAAGTGGTACCGTGTTTCTTCAACTTGATAGGCTTAGCGATTCCTTGGAGATTCTTGCCAAGTCCCTTGCCAGGTTCGTATCTGCACCAATTCAGTATACTTTCAATTTTGTTATCCCACCATTTGTCCTTGTCCACGGCGTTGACTCGCTCAATGTGATGGTAGGTTTCTCCGCCTATCTTTTTTCTTCCTCCGATTGCTGGGATGGTCTGGCGACTGTATATAGGATTGCTACCGTCGCCCTGAATAATTACCTCTTGGTGATTCCATTCAAATTTCACTACTTGATATAGGGTTGATGCCACAGCCCCAGCGGCATGGATCCAGGGCTATCCCAATAGCAAGTTGTAAGATGCTAGGACGTCTATCACTTGAAAATCAACGTCGAACCAAGTCGGTCCCATTTGCAAACACAAACTGATTTCCCCAATAGTGGACCTTTGGGATCCATCGAAAGCTTTGACATTGACGGCTCCATCCTTGATCTCATGCAGGCTCTTTCCCAATGTTCTAAGAGTCACCAATGGACAAATATTGAGGCTGGACCCTCTGTCAATCAGGACTCTGGTGATGAAATGATCTTCGCACTGCACAGTGATGTGCAAGGCCTTGTTGTGGCTTAGCCCTTCAGGTGGTAGCTCATCTTCGTGGAAAGTGATTTTGTGACTTTCCAATACTTTCCCCACCATGTTTGTCATTTCTCCTCCTGTTATGTTGCTGGGTACATATGCCTCGCTCAACACCTTCAATAAGGCACTCTTATGTGCATCAGAGCTTTGTAGTAGAGCCAAGATAGAGATCTGGGCTGGCGTTTTGTTCAACTAATCAATGACCGAATACTCTTTGGCTTGTATCCTCCTCTAGAGATCACCAGGCCTAGTTTCAGTGACGGTTGGTCGTCTAGAGGCCTGCTTACTGGATTCGGCTAGGTGTTCTAGAGTATAAACCCTACCAGTTCTTGTCATACCCTGTGCTACAATTGCTTCTCCAGATTTGGTTTTCCCTTTCCTTCTCGCCTCGGCGGTGTAATACCATGGTATGGCCTTTGGGTGGAAGGGTGTTATGGCTGTCATAGTCATCGGGATGGGTACCTTTGACTTGGATGGTAATACAGCGACTTTGAATGGTACAAATGTTTTTGGAGACCCAAACTCGACCTCAATAGGTCCTGGCGTCTTTGTAGAAGAAGGTGTTTCGAACTCAAGTGGTATGGACATGTCTACTTTAGCGTTTTTAGAAGGCTGGATCTGGACCACTATCGGATTAAGTGTGATCGTTGGTTCCTTTGGCTCGTCACCTTCAGCGATCAATCCGATCAACCCTTTGGGGTCCCAATCGTCCTCTATCTCAATCATGTGAACGCCCTCATCCTTGTGGTCAGGCAGAGGGTTGTTGCGGACATTCAGAGCTGGCTCCTTTGCTATGATGATCTTGTTGTCAATCAAGGCTTGGATTTTATCCTTCAGAGAGCGGCACTCATCAATGGTATGCCCCTTCATGCCGGAATGATATGCACAGGTTTTGTTTGAGTTAACCCATTGGGAGGGGATTTTGGGGTTTATGGCAGGGATAGGGGTGATGTAACCAGCAGCTTTGAGCCTTTCATACAGCTGGTCGATAGGTTCGGCAATGGCAGTATACTGTTTGGGGGGCTCTGTGGTCGAAGTTTGGTCGGGGTCTAGGAAAGTTTTGGAGGATGGGAGGTGGTTGAGTATTGTAGGTTTGGTAGACATGTGCGGGTTGGGAATATCTGGGCGAAGTGGGTTGATATGTGGGAGGTGGAGGTGATTGGTAAGTAGGTGGTGGAGTTTGGTAAGAGGGTGAGGGTGCTTGGTAATTTGGGGTAGGTTGATATGTGAGTGGAGGTATTGGGTAGATTTGGTATTCAATTGGGGATTTTGTTCTTTGTGAAACCATCACGGCGCTCACGTCCCTTTTCTTGGATGTGCCACCAGAATGTAGAGCCTTGTTGGTGGCCTGCAAAGCTTCAAAATTAGTGACCATACCACTTTTGATACCTTCCTCGATCCTTTCCCCTAGCTTGATGATGTCGGAAAATTTCTGGCTTTCAATCAGCATTAACCTTTCATAGTACTGTGGGTCTTGAGCTCGGACGAAAAACCTGTTCATTTGTTCTTCTTCTAAAGCCGGTCTGACCTTAGCAGCTTCTGATCTCCAACGAGTAGCATACTCACGGAATGTCTCCGAGGGTTTCTTTTTTAAGTTCTGGATGTAGAACACGTCTGGTGCATTTTCCGCGTTGAACCTAAACTTGTCCATGAAATCGGATGCCATACTTACCCAATTTGACCACTTCCTAGGGTCTTGGTTGATGTACCAAGACAAAGCATCTCCTTTCAGACTTCTCATAAAGAGTTTCATGCGAATCTTTTCATCCCTTCCTACTCCGACCAGCTTGTCGCAGTACGTCCTCAAATGGACTCTGGAATCCCCTGTGCCATCAAACATCTCGAACTTGGGAGGTTTGTACCCCTCAGGAAGTTCGACATCTGGCTGAATGCAAAGGTCCTCATAATTCAGTCCCTCAATCCCCTTGCTTCCTTCGACACTCTGAACTCAACTAGTCAGCTTCTTGAGTTCCGCAACTAGATTCCTAATAAGAGATTCAGACTCTGGTGTGCTTGAAATAGGTTGAGTATAGTGTGGTGTGGTTTCCACATAGATGGTGGTGTTGTGGGGATGATCATTTATGGAGTTTAGTGGTTCAGGAATGAGCAGTGGGATGTTGTCTGAAGTGTGGCATGTGTTGCAGTGGTGATGGGGAGCGGGATGGTTTTGTGGTTTCAGGATGCTTTGTGGAGATGTGGGGTTTTGAGTGTTAGAAAAGTTGACATTTGGGGTAGTGAGGGAAAATGACAAATTCTCCAAGTTCCAAACTTGGTCCAGTTCTTCCTGAAACTTCAATAATTTCTGTTCGAACTGGGAGGCACTTTCCTTAGAAACCTGAATACCCTGAGGAACCTCTACCCTTTCAACTGAGTTCTCCTTTCTGATGTTGCTCAAATCTTCCATCTTCCCCTTGTTCTTGTTTCTGATAGGAGGAGGAGGAGAGGGAGGTGGAGGGCCCTTAGATCTTGTGGAGTATGATGACGATGTCAGAGTTCACGAACTAACCTTTGGGGAGGGGAATAAAAAAAGGTAAAAACAAAAAAGGTAGCAAGTTAGTGCGGATTAGGAGAAGAATATGTTGCAATATTTAAACACATAGAACAAGAATATGAATCATGTCCTAATTTGGGAGCCTCGTTTAGTGCGGATTAGGAGAAGAAAATGTTGCAATATTTAAACACATAGTGCAAGAATATGAATCGTGTCCTAATTTGGGAGCCTCGTTGTGCCCGAGGTAGGCCTAGCGACAAGTTGATTTGTAGAACTTATAATGCTAAATGCCTCATTTTATTGATAAAAATAAGACGAATCCCAATACGACACTAAAATAGCAGAAAAATAAAATGTCACTAATGGTCGTTGGCCTTATTACATTTTTAAAGCAAAAGAAAAGACTCTTAACTACTTGGCCCCCGAAGGACCTTCTTCAGGTTGAATGCTTGTGTTAATCAGATCTTCCAGCTCGCGCAGATTTTCTAGTAAAAATGCCTTCACCAAGGGTTCTCATTCGCCTTCCTCAGCGTTCTGATAGTCGGTGACTTTTTTCTTCATTTTCCCTTCCAACTCTAGCAGACTGTATTCCAGATATTCCAGCTTCTCACTAGCCCTGGTGACTCTCTCTTTCCATTCGTTGATTCGGTTACTTGATGAGAGGCTCCTCCACCAGGTCAGCAAGAGTGAGGGTATGTTGACCATACCAAAGTCGGGAACTTTGTCATTCATTTCTACAAAACAAAAGGGTGAGGCCATACTTCTGACAGATTCGGCTATTAAATATCAACAATTAGCATAAGCAACATTTAGTTCTCCAAATAAATGCACAGACATGGTAGCGTCCGTTTGGGTTCCCATGAAACCCAGTGGACTTTGGACAAGGCTATCTTAAAGAGTCATTATGCGAACAACATAACTGACTCGGCTAGGTTTTGACAGTGATGCATGCACAATTAAATAGAGTAGGGTTTTTATAAGGTATTAGACCGGTACTCTTGAGCAGACAACTCAAGAGGGAAAGGCACGGAACCGACGACTACACCGTTGATCGACTGGTTTTACCGCAAATACGCCTTTGCCAAATTTAGGGGGTAATGATATTGGAAGGGCGCAACCACTCATTATAAGCATTGCTATGGTATTTTGTTTGGCACGAGTGGAATATGATGTTGAATATGCAGTTACAACTTGTCATGTATTTGCACGTTCATAAAGTAATGATTACAATAATTGCTCATAATTACAACAGTATTGAAGGAAAGCGGTAAAAAAAGAAAAGAAACAAGGAGCCAAGTCAGTTTCATAATAGAAGAGGAATAAAGATATTAAATAAAGGCAATAAAGAAGCAATAAAGTCACAAATAACATGAGATGGTAAAAGCCTAAAAGAAATATCCCCAGCAGAGTCGCCACACTGTCGCGCCCCCTTTTTCTCGCAAAATCAGGCTTGTGACATTTAGGAGGACAACTCGTTCCCTCTTGGGAATTGGGTTTTGGAACTTGAAGAGTCGCCACCTAATGATTAAGTGCATTAGGACACTAAGAAGGGTTTGAGTTTGAAGAACCAGAGTTTGGGTAAGGGCTAGAAATTATCTCGAGGGGAAGGTATTAGGCACCCTTCAAGATCCACTAGTGTGGTTCCTGGCCATGTTACAATTGTGACTTCACATAATCAAAAAAGCAATTAAGGGCCTCAAATAAATGGGGATTTTCACATACTATTGCAAGCAAATTGAAAGTTTGAAGAGGATAAAGAAAGCAGAAATTTTAAGGAAATAGTTCAGACAATAAAATAAGTTTAAAAGAAAGGGGGTCCTAGGTTTACAAACACTATGGATCACATCAATACAATACCCGGTAATCACTCCTCAAAAGAGGGGTTACACGTGGTATTAGCGCACCGGTCATCATATCCATATCTACCCTTCCCACCCCGTTAAGGTAAATAAGCGTAGAATGGTGCCGTTACTTATTGCATGCTGGTACCCGCCCCAATCCTATCAGTCCCGAAGGCATTTGTGACTACTAGTCCTAAAGGAAGGGAAATTTGGCTTTTCAAAGTTTTAAAAGGATAAAATTCTAGGACGACAATCAAAACATATAAGGCAGGTATAGGGGGAACAAATAGCAGTTAAGGCTCAAGTAGGCCTCCTCATTCAAAGCAGCAAATTATTTAGCATGACTTACAAGTACTGGTTATGGTCTGAATTAAATTAAAGCGTAGGATAGGCTGATTCATCACATATTTCTCAGATGAGGATTCTGAATTAGCCTTGTCTAGATGCAGTTATCAAAGACTGATGTAGTTAATTAATTACCTAATGGTGATAACAAAAAAGTCATTTTCAGTGTCGGATCTTCTTGCTAAGGAAGGAACTAGATTATAGAACACGCAAGTTCTGTAGATTTTAGACAACATTGCAACTGATTTTAAACTCATAGATGGAATAAGAGAATCAGATTCAAAGGGTTATTCCTATGGGCATGATATCTAGAATGGATTGGTTATTATTAAGCCTAAGATTGTTTGCCTACTGGCGGGTATATACAGAAGTGCAGAAAACTTATAGGCATGTTTTCTATATGCAGAACCTATAGACATATTTGTCACACCTCCTTTTTCCGCGCCCGAGGGCGCAAGGGGAGTTTTTTTCCAATTAAAGGACAATCGAAACGGGATTGGTTTATTTATTTCAGAGTCGCCACTTGGGAGATTTAGGGTGTCCCAAGTCACCAATTTTAATCCCGAATCGAGGAAAATAATGACTCTATATTATGGTCTGCGTACCAGAAATCCAGATAAGGAATTCTGTTAACCCGGGAGAAGGTGTTAGGCATTCCCGAGTTCCGTGGTTCTAGCACGGTCGCTCAACTGCTATATTTGGCTTATTTATCTGATTTTTAATACACTATGAACTTATGTGCAAATTTATCTTTTAACCGCTTTACTATTATTGTTTTTAGGAGAATGTGAACATCGCTTAAAACACGGCTTTGGACTGCGTCACATGAAATGCACCCACAATCCGGAACGCATTTTATTTGATGTTTTGAGATTTGGATTTTGGGTCGCATGAAATGCACACCCGAGTTTAAGAAAATTAAATTATTAAAGACGCGCCTAAAACAACTAGCGCATTATTATTTTGCGGAGGCCGTGAAATTCGCTAAACAACCCTCCTGAATTCTAAGTAATTTAAAACAAGTATTTACTGAGGGCCCCACAATTTGTGTTTTTATTTGGCGAGGCTCATCTCGTTCTTATTTTTTAAAGAATTTGCAACGTCATGGAAATGCATCTCGGGCCACGCCACAATCAATGCGCCCGTGACTAGAGACATATTTCGACTCCGTTGAGATTTGGATTTGGGTCACATAAATGTGCACCCGAGTTTAGGGAGATAACATTATTAAAGGCGCGCCTAAAGCAACTAGCGCATTATTATTTTGGGGTAGGGCCGTGAAATTTGCTAAACGACCCATCCCGGAATCTAAGTATTTAATACATATACTTTGTGAGGGCCCCGCAATTTGTCCCTTTTATTTGGCGAGGCTCGTCTCATTTTATTTTTTATTTTTTTTATTTTTTTTATATTTTTTAAAGGGATGCCATTTTTTACGCTTTTAACCATACTAAACCTTACAGCTTCTTTACAACTAAAATCTCATAACTTGTTAGAAGTTTAATAAAAAGAGTTTTAGCGAATGAGTATTTCGGGAGTAGTAATAACATGTACTAATAATAAAATTTTTTGAATGAACTAAGCGAAGTAAAGGACGAACAAATTAACGTCAAACTTGTGTCATAGAACAATTAGTCAAACTTAATTACATGACGTCAAGTAAACAATAATAACATAACACAAAAATGAACTAAAATGCATACGGTGAAACATAAGCAGAATCTCAATTGATATATTGCAACTTCAAACATTGAACGTGAAATTTCTTTAATCCAATACATCGAGACTTACTAACCTGAATAAACAAAAATGCTTAGAGCCATGGACCGAACCTCAACGTCGACTTCAACGAACAAACTCGACGCGCCGGACCTCGACGAACAAAGACGACCTCAACGGACTGAATAAACAGAAATGCTTAGAGCCACGGACCGAACCTCAACATCGACTTCAACGAACAAACTCGACGCGCCGGACCTCGACGAACAAAGACGACCTCAACGGACTGCACGACAACAATGAAAGAATAACGATAACATCAGCTGAAGCAGTGGTGGTCGCGTTTGGACGGTGGGGTTGCGGGCAGTGGTTGACGGGCCTGTTTGGTGGTCGACGACCGGACTGGGACGACGAACAGCTGAGGTCGTCGGGGTGCAGCGATGGAGGGAGTTTTTAGTGGTCGCCCATGGTGGTTTTGAGGCAGCAGGTTGACGGGGATGGTACGTGGGGGTGCCGGAAGGTGGTGACTGGTTGGTCGCGATGGCTGGAGCTTGGACGTGAGAGAGTGGAGGCTATGGCGTTGTGGGTGTTCGTGGTTTTGGGGAGTTTGACGTTGGTTTAGGGTGGTTTCCGTAGGGTTTTTTTTGGTTTTTTAAAGAAGACCCAGGAACAGTGGTCGTTGATGGAGGGTGTTCGAGCGTGGGGGCGTTGGTCCGGTGCTCGGGGTAGCTGTTTGGACAGGAGGAGGAGGTTGGTCCGTTGATGGAGTGTTGGTGGTGGGCTGTTCGGAGGTTGACGATGGTGGGGCTGCCGGGGAAGGTGACGGGTTGAGGAGGAGTGAGCTCGGACGTGTCGATGGAGGTAGTTGTTTGGACAGGAGGGGGAGGAGGTTGCCGGTGGCTTTCGACGCTGGGGGGGGCAGTAGGTTTTTTTCACTTTCTTCTTTGAAGAAGAAGAAGGAACAGTGGTTGTTTTAAAAAAAAATCGAAAAATCCCCCTTTCCTGTTGGCTTTCCCGTGTTTTGTAACACAATGCCCATGAAAAATGAGCCCCACGCGTGGTGGGGTTCGAGGCATATGTCCCCCACGCGTGGTGGGGTTCCCCATGTGTCCTGGACACTGTTTATTATGGGCTAGGTCCGAAAATTAGGCCTAAAACCGGGTAGTTTAAACCCGAATATTATTCTTTTGCCCGGACCCGAGAAATAGGAACACGTTGCTTAACTAGTCCTATGTAAGCAAAATAACTACCAAAAATAAGACTAGTATTTAAACAAAACTATATCTTTTTAAATATTTTTCAAGGTTTAAAATAGCTACAAAATATTAATAAAACTATTTATTTTTTTTGTAATTTTCGTTTTAAAATATTAAGATAAAATATGAGGTACTATTTTTGTATTTTTCAAAGTTAAAATAACTATAAAATATTAATAAAACTATTTTTTTTGTAGTTTTCGTTTTTTTAATAAAGACAAAAATATGAAAGTAATTTTTTTGTATTTTTCAAAGTTATAATGACTGCAAACATTAATAGAACTATATTTTTTGTAATTTTCGAATTTATATAAAGTACCAAAATAAAGTACAATTTTTTTTGTATTTTTCAAGTTTATGAGAAATACATAAACTAAAATTATATATATATTTTTTGTGATTTTTCTTTTTTTTGCAACGAAATAAAGTAAAATAGTTAAAATAGCTATACTAGACCCAATTTCACATATTCACGCTAAAAATGTGAAAATTCTCGGGGAGGGTCAAAAATCACGTGCTTACAGCTGCCCCTCTTTGACTGGAAACACGAAGAGTTTTCCGACAAAGAACGACTAGACGTGTTTTTGACCCGACCATTACTTGGACGGACTACACTTAAGGAAAGGGAGGGAATATGACCGAGCCCTGGTATCTGAGCTGCCTACATATCCTTGGTTATACAGGAATCAGGCCATGTGTAGTTCGGGAATGAGAGAGATAGTGAAGTGTACCGAGGTGGAGAGCCGATCGAGGTGCCGTTCCGTCGAGGTTCCGGTCCGCGGTCCTGTCATTACAACAAAAATGAAAACTGAAAAAGACTAACTAAGCCTATCAGCTACTAGTTACAAGGTTTCCTATCTCTTAAGTCTTCTGAAACTTGGTCTTGAGTCTTGAATGGTGCTTCATACAGACTTTGGATTTGAATCTTGATACTTGCTAGTTGTAGGCGCTAGTTCTTGAACAGACCACATTTGTTCTCCACTTCCGTATTTTTCTCCCTTTTTGTTTTTCTTCTTTTTCTTCTTTTTTTTTTTTGTTTTTTTTGTTTTTGTTTTTGTGACTAGCTTTTGTTGACCCTCTCAGACTGTTGACTCGCATTCTTGGGGCGAGCTTCTTGTTGCTTCTATCTTGGATTGAGTGCTGGGGACTTCTATCGTAGCCTTCTGCCCTCCAATGGGTTGCGGCTTGGCTTTGAACGATGTTCCGCTGTTCTACAGGCGGACCCCTAACTTCTTCAATCTTCGGCGTACAACAACCTCCGCTCTATAGGCAGGCTCCTGACAGCCAAAACAAACAACACAAATGAAATTTCCTAACCCAGTTTACACTGGGAAAGTTTGTGAGTCATTAGCAAAATCGTAGCCCACTGATACTACTGATGCAGTGCTGAGAGTGAACTAAATACTAGATTAGGATGTATTCCCTTGTTATACAGGTGGGCGCCTAACTTCAATGCTTGAAATGTAAGGACTGAAATGTATTCCTCTGTTCTATGGGCGGGCTCCCAATTTCAACACTTGAAAGTAAGAACTGAATGTATGCCTCTGTTATTATGGGCGGGCTCCCAATTTCAACACTTGAAATAAAAACTGGAATGTATTCCTCTCGTTATACAGGTGGGCGCCTGGGTTTAGGAAAATGACTTTTTTTCAAAATGTTTTTTTTTTAGTATCTTAGGAGAAAGATTCATCGGACTAAGATTTTTTATTTTTGGTTATCTTAGGAGAAAGATTCATCAGACTAAGATTTTGATCCTAGGAGAAGGTTCGTTAGACTAGGTCTCTATCTTAGGAGAAAAATTCATCGGACTAAGATTTTGATCCTAGGAGAAGGTTCATCAGACTAGGTCTTTTCTTTTTGGTATCTTAGGAGAAAGATTCGTCAGACTAAGACTTTTTGTTTTTTGGGTATCTTAGGAGAAAGATTCATCAGACTAAGATTTTGATCCTAGGAGAAGGTTCATCAGACTAGGTCTCTATCTTAGGAGAAAAATTCGTCAGACTAAGATTTTGATCCTAGGAGAAGGTTCATCAGACTAGGTTTTTTTCTTTTTTGGTATCTCAGGAGAAAGATTCATCAGACTGAGATTTTGATCCTAGGAGAAGGTTCGTCAGACTAGGTCTCTATCTTAGGAGAAAAATTCGTCGGACTAAGATTTTGATCCTAGGAGAAGGTTCATCAGACTAGGTCATTTTTTTTTGTTTTTGGTTATCTTAGGAGAAAGATTCATCAGACTAAGATTTGGATCCTAGGAGAAGGTTCGTCAGACTAGGTCTCTATCTTAGGAGAAAAATTCATCGGACTAAGATTTTGATCCTAGGAGAAGGTTCATCAGACTAGGTCATCATTTTTTTTGTTTTTGGTTATCTTAGGAGAAAGATTCATCAGACTAAGATTTGGATCCTAGGAGAAGGTTCGTCAGACTAGGTCTCTATCTTAGGAGAAAAATTCGTCAGACTAAGATTTTGATCCTAGGAGAAGGTTCATCAGACTAGGTTTTTTTCTTTTTGGTATCTCAGGAGAAAGATTCATCAGACTGAGATTTTGATCCTAGGAGAAGGTTCGTCAGACTAGGTCTCTATCTTAGGAGAAAAATTCATCGGACTAAGATTTTGATCCTAGGAGAAGGTTCATCAGACTAGGTCATTTTTCTTTTTGGTTATCTTAGGAGAAAGATTCATCAGACTAAGATTTGGATCCTAGGAGAAGGTTCCTCAGACTAGGTCTCTATCTTAGGAGAAAAATTCATCAGACTAAGATTTTGATCCTAGGAGAAGGTTCATCAGACTAGGTTTTTTTCTTTTTGGTATCTCAGGAGAAAGATTCATCAGACTGAGATTTTGATCCTAGGAGAAGGTTCATCAGACTAGGTCTCTATCTTAGGAGAAAAATTCGTCAGACTAAGATTTTGATCCTAGGAGAAGGTTCATCAGACTAGGTCATTTTTTGTTTTTGTTGTTGTTGTTGTTTTTTTTTTTTTTTTCTTTAACAACCACTTAGGAGGAAATGCATCTCCTACGGGTGAAACTAAAATGAACTTAGGAGGAAATGCGTCTCCTAGGGGGTAAAACTTAAACTTAGGAGGAAATGCGTCTCCTATGGGTAAAACTTAAACTTAGGAGGAAATGCGTCTCCTATGGGTAACACTTAAACTTAGGAGGAAATGCGTCTCCTATGGGTAAAACTCAAACTTAGGAGGAAATGCATCTCCTATGGGTGAAACTAAACAAACCTAGGAGGAAATGCATCTCCTATGGGTAAAACTAAAACTTAGGAGGAAATGCATCTCATATGGGTAAAGACACAAAATCTATGCCTCTGTTATCTAGGCGGGCTCCCAACTTCAACACTTAAAAGTAAAGACTGAATGTGTGCCTCTGTTATCTGGGCGGGCTCCCAATTTCAACACTTGAAATAAAAAGACTGAAATATATTCCTCTCGTTATACAGGTGGGCGCCTGGTTACATGAAATGCAAGTACTGAAATGTATTCCTCTCGTTATTCAGGTGGGCGCCTGGTGGTAAAGATATGAAAAATGATATGCCCGCATTATACTGGTGGGTGACCTAGGACAGAAATGAAGAGACAGAAATGTATTCCTGCATTATACTGGTGGGTGACCTAGAACAGAAATGAAAAGACAAAAATGTATTCCCGCATTATACTGGTGGGTGACCTAGAACAGAAATGAAAAGCCAAAATGTATTCCTCTCGTTATTCAGGTGGGCGCCTGTCAAACTAGAACATAAAAGTATTCCTCTCGTTATTCAGGTGGGCGCCTGGTTTCAACAATAACTTTGAAAATAAGATCCTATTTGAGGGCGGATGAACCCGACATATCCTATTTGAGGGCGGATGAACCCGACATATCCTATTTGAGGGCGGATGAACCCAACAGATCCTATTTGAGGGCGGATGAACCCGACATATCCTATTTGAGGGCGGATGAACCCAACAGATCCTATTTGAGGGCGGATGAACCCGACATATCCTATTTGAGGGCGGATGAACCCAACAGATCCTATTTGAGGGCGGATGAACCCAACATATCCTATTTGAGGGCGGATGAACCCAACAGATCCTATTTGAGGGCGGATGAACCCGACATATCCTTAAGACTTGAAATGTCTTACCTCGAATACTTGCTGGGGATTGGGATGAATTTTCCCCTTTTTTTTCATTATTATCTTTTTTATTCTTTCTTTTTTCTTTATTCTCTTTTTTCTTTTTTGTTTTTGCATAACTTCTTCCTTCGAAGACTACCTCCCTTGATTTACTTACCTGTTGGGGGTAAAATGTTATCAGCTGAGGGTACCTGACTTCCAGAAAATTTTCTAAATGAAAGAAAAATTTTCTGCCCCAGTTTGATAATATCCCTTGTGGCATGCGTTTCTGCATCAATGCCATTTCCTTTACCTGTTTCAAATCAAACAAAATTTGTTAGTTTAAAACATGGTGGTTGGCTGTGATACTCCTACTGGGATGGCTTTCCTTTTCTCCTTCCTTTCTCTGTGCTCCACAACTTGTTGGGGATGATATTGTGTGCTGGGGATAATCCCTTCCTGCTGGGGATATCCCTCTTCTTTTGTGGCATAGCTCGGAAACTGGCATTTTCCCGACCTTTTAGTCTAGTATGGATTTCGCCCAATCATGCTCACTGCTCTCCTTGCTCTGTTCATGGGCCTTGGCCTTTGAGGTTTATAACCTTGGTTTTGGCAAGGATATCTCTCTTGACGCTCGTCAATCCTTCTGTCAATTCCCTTTGCTGGGGATATCTTTTTTTTTTTGACACTGGCCTCGCGCTTGTTCCTTGCTGACTATACCATTTGGATATACTAGTCAGATCTCATCTTGGAAAGATGATGGCATATTTTGAAGTCATTTCATACTTGTTCTGACCGGACAGACTCTATTGGGGAAATTTTTTTATGAAAGGAGAAAGATAACAGAAACAAAATAAAAGACAAAGGAAACGATGACTCTTTTACAAAAGAAACTATAAATAAAAATATATCAAATGCAGATACCGACTCTAATGGCCATGACATGCGTATGTGGCCTATCCTCTGCCGTCAATCATCTTTTAAGATCTTCAATTGGCGATTCCCCCTCTGATTCTCAATCTTATTCGACTTGTAGTGCCCGAAGGGTTTTCACTATCAAGTCTCTCTCATTTTTGGGTTCTTCTCTCAGCTTTCATCGCCTTATGGTGCCTATGAAGGTTTTCACCAATAAGACTCTCTCATTTGTATAGTTTTCAGCTGGGGATTTGGAGTGTCGCCGGTACGACTCTTTCTGCTGGAGATTAGAGTCCTTTCTGCTGTGGAACAGAATGTTATGTTCGCCGGTAAGACTCTTCATTTGTCTGACTTGGCATTTTTTAAAGACTGATCAGAAGGTCTTTCTTTGGACCGTAATGTGGGTTTTGGATAGGTTAGAAGGAAAGGGTATAAAAGGCTCAAAAATACATTAATTTGGGTTATTAATTACAACCTTCGGAATTAGATTTATTTACATCAAACGCAACATCTGCCCCAGTTTCTTGCTTGGGGATATCTTAATTGATTTTTTTTTCATTTTTTTTCCAAAACTATGACCGAGCCGTGAAGCGCCTACGTATCCTCTTTGAGGAATCAGGTCAAACGTAGTTCCCAATTCCTCTTTTCATTTGATTTTCTTTTTTTTCTTTGTTATCAATTTCTTTTCTTTTCTTTTTCTCTTTTTTTTTTCTCTTTTCTCCTTTCTTTTGTCGTTTTTTTTTCTCTTTTTCTTTTATTCTTCTTTTTCCATTTTGTTGTTTTCTTTTCTTTCTTTTCTCTTACCCGCCATGCTTGCGTATTTTATTCGTTGCTGCTAATTCCGAACGAGGGGTATGAAAGAAAATAAATAAGGCTCAAAAGGGGTAACGAAGGATAAAGTGTTTGGGTAGCAGAACAAAATGCCTTCGTCATTCCAGTTTTCAAAACATGCCAAGTGCAAACAACACAACTTAAATTTGTAGTCTCTTCTGGTGGTGCTGGACTCGACAATTATATTCAACATTGGTTTGTTCATTTGTCACTTCTAAAGCACCGTTGGGCGACACTCTAACTCTCATTATCTTGGACAAACCTCATGCCAGCTTGGCGAATCTTGCTTTTAACGGTTTTCTTTGTACTCAACTTGCCCCTAGTTCCACATGACTCGGGCTCTGAATAATCTCAAACCGTTCTTATTTTCTTTAAATGGTCTGATCGCCTTTACAGGGTTTTATGATTAACTTTAAAGACTAGGCCCAAAGTGTGTGCGCATGTCATGTCACTAGAATCGGTGCTGAATAAAAATGACATAATGACTAAACAGAAAGATGACTGGGAATAATCAAAGACTGAATTTTTTGCATTGGACTGAAAAACAAAGCAAACCGGAATAAAATCCTAAACAACTTGGACAAAACTTAAACAAACTGATATGACAAAAGGAAAAGATAAGAAGGTTTGACACCAGAAAATATTCGGATTACAACTCTAAGAATAATCCGGACAACAGAAATGACAACAAAATAAGCCATCAAATGCTTCTTTCTTGTTAACCAAGGAACATAGCGTCCTTCCACTTTATCAAGACTGGCATCTTAGCCACTGAGCTTTGCATCGATACTGCCAAGACCATTACCAGCTTCAATATCATCAACATCGGTCAACAAGTTCTCAAGAGGATTCGCGTGCTTCTGTCATCAGGCCTGATCCTCGCAGAGTGTGCATCATGAGGTGCAAGTAAAGGATTCTGGGTGTCATTGTCCGGCTTACCACAAACCAACCACCTTAACTTTGTGATTCAAAACGAAACAGGTTAAAATGGACTCAGTCGGTCCTCATTATTGACAACATTTTTTCTTCTTCTTTTTCGATGTTTTCTTTTTTTTTCGATTTTTTTTTTCAATTTTTCTTTTTCATTCTTTTTTTTTCATTCTTTTTCATTTTTTTTCTTTTTTTTTTTTCATTTCTTTTTTTTTGTTGTGGTCGAATCTTATGGAGATTGCCTACGTATCATGACCCCGCATGAATCAGACCTTGCGTAGTTCGGACCAATAAAAGATAAACAACAGTAAACATTTTTCAATTTTCATATTAGAACAAACTGGGTTTCAAGGATTTAAAGATGACCCGCAAACTTGAAAATCAAACAAACTGCATGTTCTAATCAAAAGATTGGCAGAAAAAAAACAAAATTCCAGCTCCCTTTCTCTGTTCGACAAATGCAACCAAATGGTTATTTTTGCAAATGTGGCCCCTTCCAAATTTCACATGAATTTTGAGGTCGGGGAGGATTATTTTGACACTTTACAAACTTGTCCATTCTTTTACAAAAATAACCTTTCGACAACTGAAAGATACTCTAAGGCTATTTTGGCAAGAACGGTTTAAGACGCGGCCGAAGCTGGCTCGGCTTATTATGACAAATTTTGAACGGTATTCACTTGATCGTCGACTCTTTGTTTTTTTTTTCAAATTATGATAAAACTTGGTGTTGCAAAACACGGCCCTTCAGCGTCTCAGGGACGAAGCTTTTTTAAGGCTGTGTGGGTCAACTAGACCAAAATCCTAAACATGACCCAAAGGTGGCTGTTTATGCAAAGTCAGCCTTCTGGCGTCCCTTTCGGGAACATTTGGCTATTTATGACAAAGCAGAATCACCTGGCTTATTTATGACTCCTAAAATTTGACATATTTGTTTTTGCTATTTTTTTTGTAAAAAGGGGGAAGTTACATCACTAGACTTATTTACGACAAAATTAAAAATCTTTGACACATTTTTTTTATTTTTTATTTTATATTTGTTTTTGGCCTTTTTAGCAAAAGGTGGGGTTGGACCCGATGAGGGTTGCCTACGTATCTCACATCCGGTGAGAATCAAACTCGCGTAGTTCGGGCAAAAGAACTACTTTAAAAGAAGAAATGAAGTATATATTTTTTTGGATTTTTGATTGATTTTTTTTGAAAGAAACACTTTCTAAGATATATTTTTTGAATTTTCATTTGCTCTTTTTTCTTTATTCTAGAGAAGAAGAAGAAAATATTTTTCGGAATTTTGCTTTTAATAAAAGAAATGCTTCTCAAAATGTTTTTTTTTTGAATTTTGAATTTCTTTTCAATTTCGAAAAAAGAATCAAAATATTTTCGGATTTGTTTTTCTATTTTATCTTTTTTGAATTTTGAACTTTCTTTTGAAATTTTTTTTTGGATTATATATACTTATTTTTGGAACAAATAATAAAATCACATTCAACACCGGACTCTTTTATTTTTATTTCTGGCATTTTCATAGACAAACAAAGTAAAATAAAATAAAACATTTTTTTTATATTTTTTTTATAAAAAAAACCAGACTCTTTTTCATTTTCATTTAATGGCAAAACAAACTATTTTCTTTAATATTTTTAAAAAAATAGACAGAACGATGATGATTTTTTTTTATTTTTCCTTTGCTTTTAATATAGCAAACTAACAAGACATTTTTTCATTTTCAAAATTTCGGCAGAGTTTCAACTCTACTCGGACTTCTATGGTTATTTTTTCCTTTTTTCACGATTTTCTTATATGTGGAAAATGATGACAACATACAAAATCTTTTTTTGAATTTTCATGCTTTGTTTTGATTTGTATTTTTATTTTTTATATTTATTATTTCTTTCAAAAATGTGGCATGGGAGACATAATGATTTCCAAGACTTCTTGGATTCCGCAAATGCTCCCCTTGCACTTTTCCCAACATATGAAGCGTGGGGGACATATGGGAATTCCAAGACTTCTTGGATTCCACAAATGTTCCCATGTGTTTTCCCAAAAAGCAAGCGTGGGGGACATAGGGAATTCTAAGGCTTCTTGGATTCCACAAATGTTCCCCATGCTTTGATTAAAATAACATCATGCTGGAAATGACCAAATGACCCATTCTCCCTTGACTGAATATAACATGTAGCACATAGGATGCCATAAGATGGTCTATTATTTTCAGGTTGCTTGTCCTAGACGGACTCAACCCATGTGTTGAGTCCCCTAAGTCAAATGCACATGATGCAAATAAACGTTCCTACTAGGGATCCGGCATGAGGCTTTGTTATACTAGGTTCAAAAACCTGGGTCGGTGTTCTAGACAGTGTACCCGAGCGGACAACTCGAGCTGAGGAAGGAGCTCCTTTCCGGGAACCAAAAGGCCAGCCGGCTTAGAAACTTTCCGAGCCTCGTTTATTTAGGGTATGACACTAACAGAATAGGGAGTCTCAACCAGTAAGCACATCCCCGGAGGTAAGAAGAGAAAGGTTTCGGCACAGTTTATATACAGTTCAAATAATATCAAAGCGGTAAAAGCAGCATTTAGCACATTAGGCTCAAAACATGTAATAATCAGATAATAAATAAAGCCAAATAATAACAATTATTCTAAGCTCGAATTCTTAACCCTGAACCAGTGGTTCTGGGTGTTTAGTCCCCAGCAGAGTCGCCAGAGCTGTCACACCTCCTTTTTCCGCACCCGAGGGCGCAAGAGGAGTTTTTTTCCAATTAAAGGACAATCGAAACGGGATTGGTTTATTTATTTCAGAGTCGCCACTTGGGAGATTTAGGGTGTCCCAAGTCACCAATTTTAATCCCGAATCGAGGAAAATAATGACTCTATATTATGGTCTGCGTACCAGAAATCCAGATAAGGAATTCTGTTAACCCGGGAGAAGGTGTTAGGCATTCCCGAGTTCCGTGGTTCTAGCACGGTCGCTCAACTGCTATATTTGGCTTATTTATCTGATTTTTAATACACTATGAACTTATGTGCAAATTTATCTTTTAACCGCTTTACTATTATTGTTTTTAGGAGAATGTGAACATCGCTTAAAACACGGCTTTGGACTGCGTCACATGAAATGCACCCACAATCCGGAACGCATTTTATTTGATGTTTTGAGATTTGGATTTTGGGTCGCATGAAATGCACACCCGAGTTTAAGAAAATTAAATTATTAAAGACGCGCCTAAAGCAACTAGCGCATTATTATTTTGCGGAGGCCGTGAAATTCGCTAAACAACCCTCCTGAATTCTAAGTAATTTAAAACAAGTATTTACTGAGGGCCCCGCAATTTGTGTTTTTATTTGGCGAGGCTCATCTCGTTCTTATTTTTTAAAGAATTTGCAACGTCATGGAAATGCATCTCGAGCCACGCCACAATCAATGCGCCCGTGACTAGAGACATATTTCGACTCAGTTGAGATTTGGATTTGGGTCACATAAATGTGCACCCGAGTTTAGGGAGATAACATTATTAAAGGCGCGCCTAAAGCAACTAGCGCATTATTATTTTGGGGTAGGGCCGTGAAATTTGCTAAACGACCCATCCCGGAATCTAAGTATTTAATACATATACTTTGTGAGGGCCCCGCAATTTGTCCCTTTTATTTGGCGAGGCTCGTCTCATTTTATTTTTTTTTTTTTTTATTATTATATTTTTTAAAGGGATGCCATTTTTTACGCTTTTAACCATACTAAACCTTACAGCTTCTTTACAACTAAAATCTCATAACTTGTTAGAAGTTTAATAAAAAGAGTTTTAGCGAATGAGTATTTCGGGAGTAGTAATAACATGTACTAATAATAAAATTTTTTGAATGAACTAAGCGAAGTAAAGGACGAACAAATTAACGTCAAACTTGTGTCATAGAACAATTAGTCAAACTTAATTACATGACGTCAAGTAAACAATAATAACATAACACAAAAATGAACTAAAATGCATACGGTGAAACATAAGCAGAATCTCAATTGATATATTGCAACTTCAAACATTGAACGTGAAATTTCTTTAATCCAATACATCGAGACTTACTAACCTGAATAAACAAAAATGCTTAGAGCCATGGACCGAACCTCAACGTCGACTTCAACGAACAAACTCGACGCGCCGGACCTCGACGAACAAAGACGACCTCAACGGACTGAATAAACAGAAATGCTTAGAGCCACGGACCGAACCTCAACATCGACTTCAACGAACAAACTCGACGCGCCGGACCTCGACGAACAAAGACGACCTCAACGGACTGCACGACAACAGTGAAAGAATAACGATAACATCAGCTGAAGCAGTGGTGGTCGCGTTTGGACGGTGGGGTTGCGGGCAGTGGTTGACGGGCCTGTTTGGTGGTCGACGACCGGACTGGGACGACGAACAGCTGAGGTCGTCGGGGTGCAGCGATGGAGGGAGTTTTTAGTGGTCGCCCATGGTGGTTTTGAGGCAGCAGGTTGACGGGGATGGTACGTGGGGGTGCCGGAAGGTGGTGACTGGTTGGTCGCGATGGCTGGAGCTTGGACATGAGAGAGTGGAGGCTATGGCGTTGTGGGTGTTTGTGATTTTGGGGAGTTTGACGTTGGTTTAGGGTGGTTTCCGTAGGGTTTTTTTTGGTTTTTTAAAGAAGACCCAGGAACAGTGGTCGTTGATGGAGGGTGTTCGAGCGTGGGGGCGTTGGTCCGGTGCTCGGGGTAGCTGTTTGGACAGGAGGAGGAGGTTGGTCCGTTGATGGAGTGTTGGTGGTGGGCTGTTCGGAGGTTGACGATGGTGGGGCTGCCGGGGAAGGTGACGGGTTGAGGAGGAGTGAGCTCGGACGTGTCGATGGAGGTAGTTGTTTGGACAGGAGGGGGAGGAGGTTGCCGGTGGCTTTCGACGCTGGGGGGGGCAGTAGGTTTTTTTCACTTTCTTCTTTGAAGAAGAAGAAGGAACAGTGGTTGTTTTCAAAAAAAATTGAAAAATCCCCCTTTCCTGTTGGCTTTCCCGTGTTTTGTAACACAATGCCCATGAAAAATGAGCCCCACGCGTGGTGGGGTTCGAGGCATATGTCCCCCACGCGTGGTGGGGTTCCCCATGTGTCCTGGACACTGTTTATTATGGGCTAGGTCCGAAAATTAGGCCTAAAACCGGGTAGTTTAAACCCGAATATTATTCTTTTGCCCGGACCCGAGAAATAGGAACACGTTGCTTAACTAGTCCTATGTAAGCAAAATAACTACCAAAAATAAGACTAGTATTTAAACAAAACTATATCTTTTTAAATATTTTTCAAGGTTTAAAATAGCTACAAAATATTAATAAAACTATTTATTTTTTTTTGTAATTTTCGTTTTAAAATATTAAGATAAAATATGAGGTACTATTTTTGTATTTTTCAAAGTTAAAATAACTATAAAATATTAATAAAACTATTTTTTTTGTAGTTTTCGTTTTTTTTAATAAAGACAAAAATATGAAATAATATTTTTTGTATTAAAATGACTTCAAAACATTAATAGAATTATATATATATATTTTGTTAATTTTTGAATTTATATAAAGTACCAAAATAAAGTACAATTTTTTTTGTATTTTTCAAGTTTATGAGAAATACATAAACTAAAATTATATATATATTTTTTGTGATTTTTCTTTTTTTTTTGCAACGAAATAAAGTAAAATAGTTAAAATAGCTATACTAGACCCAATTTCACATATTCACGCTAAAAATGTGAAAATTCTCGGGGAGGGTCAAAAATCACGTGCTTACAATAATCTCTAAGATGCAGAACTTATAAGCATGCTTTCTAAAATACAGAAATGCAAGACTTATAGGCATGTTTTGTAAATGTAGTAATGCAGAAGTTATAAAGACTTATAGGCAGGGTTTCTAAATGCATGATGAAACAATCTTATAGGAAGAATTTCTAAATGCATAATGAAGCAATCTAATAGGCGGAATTTCTAAATGCAGATATATAAACGAAAAATGTTGTGATTGCAAAGATAGAACCGAAAGCATGATATCTACCCCATATGCATAACATGAGAGACCCTCCCCATTTTTTACTACACACCCCATAGTTATTACAAATCATTACAGACCCGAGTGAATCAGAAAGATAAGTAAAATTACATCAGAAGTTCCAGCTACATCTAAACAACCTAATTCAGACTCGAAATCCAACAATATGAGATAAACCAACTTTCAGGATCAAATTTCCAAAAGAATTTCTCATATTTGGAGTGTGTCAAAGTTCTCAAGAGTCTCAAAGGGGCTCCAGGCAATGCTTACACCCCAAAACATTGCAGAATTAAGAACATAGTGCAGTGTAGAAATGACAGCCCTTAGATGTCCAAGTTTAGAGGGAACTCATGGTCCCAAAGCAAGGCTCATAAAAGAGGGGGCAGAACTTAAGAGTCTAAGAATAAGTGTAAGTGCACAGGGGGGAAAGGAATCAGGGAGAGACATGGTAGGCTGGTGGTCATGCCCATCAATTGGAATGCTGGCACACCCCCTGACCAACCTACTAGCCAAACATTGAGAGTTAGGATCCATTGTGGATCAGGTTATGGCCTAGGCAGTAATTAGGATACTGTCAGGACAAGACCTTAACTCAGGCATATAAAAGGGAATAGGGGTAGGGATTCATAACAGAATCAGAAGTAAGGAAGAAAAATATTTAGCACAAATTACTGAACATGAGTAGTAAAGTAAAGAAAAGTCTGAAACTGTAGAGTGAACACATAGGGGTGAGGCAGAAAATTAAATAAAAGACATACCAGTTTCAAAGGAAAATAAGTAAGAAAACAATAGTCTTCAGAGAGCCAAGTTGTAAACAAAGTAGTTCCAAAAGATCTCAAGCAAAGCCAAGTATTTGAATTCAAACAGTATTGCAAGACAGTAAGTAATCAGAAGTGTTTTTGTTCGTGTGTATTTCAGTGTCTTTTTGTGTATGTAAAGAGGAAAGACTAGGTCTTTATATAGTTTTGAAAACAAGTAATACATAGGCAAAGGATGCACAAACATGGAAATAGTAATAAATTAGTGTCAATTAAGACAACTGGAATCCTTTAATTAAGGAGTCTAGTTCAAAGGGTTAGTCAAGACAGAATAAAGAAAAGAAATTATTTCAATAGGGCTGATTAGGGCAGAGAAACCACATAGTGCATAAACAAGGTCAGATACATGGTGGGTAATTAAGGAAAGTTGGAATAATAGTGTATTTATAAAGTAAAAATAGGGAATCAGTTCGAAAATCAATCAAGAGGATCCCGGATCCAATTGTAATCATAGGGAATCAAGGCAATAAAGGAAAGAATCATATAAGTACAGAAATAATTCAAACACTAGTACAGAATTACAGAAAGAATACGCGAAACCACTTATTTAAGGAAAACATCACAAGCATAGAATTTCTACACAAAAGATCAAAATAAACAGCCAGTAGGGTAAAGAAGGTTCAATCGAAAGAAATCAGTAAGGAATCATTAGCCTTATTAAAGGGATTTCGGAATCAAGCACTTGGTTGTGAAAACCTTTTGAAAGAGGAGTTTTCTCATATATAAAGCACCTAAATAAAATAAAAGAGTCGTTTACCCTAGAAAAGAGTTACTGAAAATTTCAGAGCCACAAACAAAAGGATTCAAGTTCGATTACAGGCTCATAGTGAGTCTGCAAACCTAAGGTCCCAAAGTGGAACCCTAGTGCCACTTATCAAAGAAAATACCCAAGTTTTTAGGGTTTTAAATAAAATCAGAGGTGAGAAATCAAAGTCAGTGAGAGAGGCTTAGAAGCCCCTTTCAAAGGCTTGTGAGAGGCAAACATACACAAACAAATTCAGAAGAAAGAGAGGCTACGAGTTTTAAACAAAACAGGTAAAAACATGCTTAGCAGGAACATCAACAAAATTTAGTAAGGTGAAACAAAATCAAAGAGCTCAAACTTAAACACATATAGCAAGGAAGGAGGAACAACAAACTGAGTTAACATGTGAGCATGAGAGTGACAAAAAGAACAGGAAGGTCTTTCATAATCAGAAAAGAAACAAAAGAGAGAAAACTCGAGCATAATAAGAAATAAACATACGAGTATAAACACACATAAAGAGAGAACAAAGGAGTCAGAAAACATTTAAAGAAACTTTCCAGAAACCCTAAAAATCGAATTTGAACAATTTTGAAAAGGAAATTTTGGAGAAAAATCTTAAGATGTCAAGTAAATACCAGGCATGGCACAGATCTAAGAAAAATAAGTAAGTATAGAACCTTAGACGGCTTAAAAACAGCAGAGAAGACCCTAGAATGAGAAGGTCTTGAGGAAAGTTGGATCCTGAGTCGAAGAGACTCATATTGCTCGAATACACCGGAAAATGGGCGGAGAGGCCATAGATCTTACAGATATGAGATAGATCTAAAGGGAGCCATTGAAATCAGCCTTCAAACCTCGAGTGGATTAAGTTTAATGGTAAGAGAGAGTGAGCACAGGCCATCCATGGCCAGGAATGCCATGGATTCCGGTGGAAACATGACAGAAGTAGGTGGGAATCGATTAGGGTTTCGGGGAGGGCCAGAGAGGATTTGGGAGATGAAGAGCATTCAAAGGCGGCATCTTTGATACAAATGAGCTAGGGTTAGGGGGTATGGGAATTAAAAAAAGGAAAGAACGAATCACGGTCGTTGATCAAAATGATCAACGGTCAGGATTAAAGGAGAGGCCGGGCGGGTCTGAAAAACAGGTGAAGGGGTCGGGTTAAAATTGGAATTGGGTCGTTTTAAATTGGGTGGAATTGGGGGTTAAATTGAGGTTAAAATTGAAAGGAAATGAGGCTGTAATTGAAATAGAAATAGGCTAAATGTTAAATAGACAATTTTCCTCTTTTATTTTATAAAAATAGCGTAAAAGATTTTAAAAACAAATTAAAAGCATAAACTAGTTAATAATATATAAATATTAATCTAAAAATATTGGAAACGATTTTATAGTTGCAAAATGATATCAATCGTAGAACAGGCTATAACTGCGATTATATGCAATTTAGTTTTTAAAATACCAAATAAATTTGTAAAAAATATGCAAAAATTATCTTAACTATTTTTTGGTAAAAATATGGAAATAAAATAAATTATTAACCAAAATTGATGATTTTGGAAATAATTATGGATTTTGTACTGCTAAAATGGATATTAAATTTATTTTAAAATCTCTTCAAAAGATTGGAAAAATACTGAAACACTTGGGTATGCTTATGTTTGCATGTATATGCTATTTGGAAAGTATTTTGTATATAAAATACATAGGGAAAAATTGGGTATCGACAGATGTGGTACTGAAACTTTGTTCCAACGGTGAGTCCCGACTGGAAAGTTGGCATTAATGATGGTAAGCTAGCCAAGAAGTACTCGGGGATTTACAACAATATCAGATACCTAGGTTTTGAAAGCTTGTTCCGTCATGGTGAACGTGAACAAGGTCATGGAATTCTATGTTAACTGGCAACCTGAGGCCAGTTTAGATGCGGTGTATGAAGTGGAGGTAAGAGGCAAGATGATTCCCTTTTCTTCCCGGGTAATCAATCAAATCATGGGGTTCATGGAGCACTCGCATAAGTTGTACCTGAGGTTGCTGCGCCGGCCCCCCATCCTGATATAAGACGCCAGCTGTGTGGCACGGGGTCTCTTGCCACATGGACACGAGATGCTAATGAGTTACACAAAGGCAAGAAGAAGTGCCATTTCTAGCATCCCGCCAGAGCCATTCTGTAGTTGACTAATGCAAAGATCACGCCTACCCTGAACAACATTGACGTCTCCGGTTGAAGGTGTAACTAATTTATGCTATCTTGACTCGGATGAAGTTTGATCTAGGTAAGATTATGCTTGAGCATATGGCTCGAGTACGACCACTTAGGGCCCGCCACCTGTACTTTCCGAGCATGATCATGCACTTTCTATGGACGCACTATGTGGAGAAGGAGTACCATTATAATCAAACGATTTAGGTTTTGCGGACTGTTAAGCCTTTTGATGTCACAACTATGACAGAACCCCCTCCCCCCTTCCCCATGCTATTGTTGTTCTTGTAGATTAGAGATTTACTCGTGTTGAAGAAACACTGCAACTGTTATTTGCTGATATGCGGCTTCGTACTACTCGAGGGGAGACTAACTTGGCAGAGCTGCAGGAGGACCATCCGCTCTCCGTGTCACTCAACAGTAGTTGGGCTTGGCAGTTGGAGCACAGATGCCACCAGATGAGGATGTAAACTTTGTTCCCTCCGATGATGAGGAATACCTACATACCTTTGAGGGTGTTGATGATGAGTTGACCAAGGGCCTCAGGAAGTTACTTTTTCACTCTTATTTTACTGTTTTGTATTGGGAACAATGCAATTTCTTAAGTGTGGGGTGGGGTGCTCCAATTTGGTTGTATTTGTATTTGTTTTCTATTTTCCAATTAGTTTTGTTTGATTTGTTTCTTTCTTTCTTAAACAATATGGTTTGTAAATTATAACTCTAAATTTTATCGGTAACTCTGAATTCTATTAGCTTATAATAGTTAGTAATTAATTATTTAGTTTCGACTCTTCCCGATGATAGATTTTGTCGATTGGTTTCTTGAGGGATTTGAAGTCGAGCGATAAAAATACAAAAAATAAAAAGAAAAAATTGAAAATCCAAAAACTTGTCTTTTATTTTAGTTTCCTTTCTTAGGCAGTGTAACAATTTTCCCTTGGTTTTCTTTGTGCCGCGGTTCTTTTCCAAAGGTTTTAATTGAACCAGGTATAGTTAATTTTTTTAGTTTTATAGGAAAAGAATATTGATCATAGTGCTAAGTTGAAGCAATTTTCTTGGCATTGTTGTACCTTGAAAGTAGTGAGTGCCTTAGTTGTGATGCATATGCTCAGTTCTTGACTCTTAGGATAGGTACTGTCACACCTCCTTTTTCACCCGCGCCACCTTAAAAGGGTGCGGAAGGGAGTTTTTTCCACTTAAAGGACAATCGAAACGGGATTTATTTATTTATTCAGAGTCGTCACTTGGAAGATTTAGGGTGTCCCAAGTCACCAATTTAATCCCGAATCGAGGAAAATATTCGACTTTCCAAATGAAGTCTGCGAACCAGAAATTCTAAGTAAGGCATTCTGTTGACCCGAGGGAAGGTGTTAGGCACCCCCGAATCCCGTGGTTCTAGCACGGTCGCTTAAACTGTTGTAATGGCTAAAATATCTGATTTTAATACATGTTCAAAAATTATAGTGCAATTTCAACTTTTAACCTCTTTATTGTTATTATTATTTTATAGAAAATTGCAACATCGTGAAAATATATCTCAAACCACGTCACATCAATGTACCCGTGGTTATCAACATATTTCGACTCTGTTGAGATTTTGATTTGGGTCACATAAATGTGCACCCGAGTTTTAAGAAAATTAAATTATTAAAGGCGCGCCTAAAGCGACTAACGTATCACTTACTTTGGGTAGGGCCGTGAAAGTTTGCTAAACGGTCCATTCCGAAGTCTAAGCAATTTTTATAGTAAATATTTACTGAGGGCCCAACAATTTTTATATTTTTATTCGGCGAGGCTCATCTCATTCTTTTTAAAAGAACGGTCCTTAAGTGACTACATTTCTATTTAGGTTGTTCTCTAAAATAAAAGAAAATAATCCTAGTTAATTACATGCTAAAAAAACGTAACATATTAATTGCTAGATTAAGACAAATGTTATTGGAAGAGAAGATTACTAAAATTGAAATTATAAATAAAATACAACATCGACAAATATCATATTCAAAAAAAAAACTAATTAACCTATGGCTAGATTAAACTCGCATGGTTAGACGAATTGATTCATTGGGACTAAATGCTTTTCAACTATTTGAAACTAAACCCACCTTAATTATTGATGCTTACAAAAGTTTGTTGAAGCTAACTCGTTAACTCGGATAACCTATTGGATTAAGATTCTTATCCTTTCTACATTGAATCGCGCTTCAAATATGTCAAGCCTACGGATTCTATAAAATTAATGGCCTTTTTATTTCTGCCTAAAACTGGCAGAACTAAACCTATTCAAACAATTACCCCTTCAAACCAAACAAATCCCCTTTTTAAACAAAGGAGCTGCCTGAACCAAACATTAATACCTAATTCACACAATTAGTCCAAATTTATATCTTAACTAGGTTTATCAGCAGGTTCACGATTAACTTGTTATTTCAGACTGATGCCGGCTCCAATTAGGATTACCTAAACTTGTTTAATTCCAATAACTCAATATACTTAATTCGAAATGAAATAGAATTCTAACTAACATACACTGGAAAACTATTAATAGTTTACAAATTACAGTTTATAATCAAAAGAAAAAAGTTCTAGCCAAATATAAATTCCATCGTCCATGTTCTTAATTTGAATTACAAAGATAGATTATACATCTGCCTATCATTTGACTATTAAACATGCAAATACCAATTAAATACTTGACTACTTGAGTATTTCTTTTCACTACAACAGCCGCATCACAATGATTCGAAAGTGTACCTGATAGTAGAAACAGAAGAAGAAAGTGAAGATCAGTAGACCAGTAGCTAACAACAGCGATAATCAGCACCAAGCAGTACAACAACAACCAGTAAACCCAGCTCAAACGAAACTGAAAACCCAGCAATACCAAAATGAAACACAGACAGATGCAAGGAAACAATAGTTTTTGATTTTCAAATACTTAAGAAAAGCAGCCTGACAACTCTTAGTGCAAAAGTTCAAACTCAACACTCTAACTCTTAATGTAAAAGTTCTGATTTTTTTTCTGTATTTGTTTCCTCTCCTTTTTTTTCAGTCTTTCAGATTTTTCTCTCTTTCAGTCTTTCAGATTTTTTTTTCTCTTTTTCAGTTTTTCCCCCTCTTTATACAATATGCCCGACCTTTTTCCTTTTCAAAAAATCAGAATTCCCCACTAAAAATCTGCTCTTTTTACTTTAAATCCCACTAAGGAAGCCTTTCCCTGATTTTCAGCCCCCCATTACCTTTTGTTCCCCATCAATATATTAATTAATACCCCCATTAACAAAGCACTAACACTAAAATATAAACCTAACTGTTTCAATCCCAAATCACCCCTGAAACCAATGTGTTTTACTGTCCTAGCCCAACCTTTTGTACTTTATCAGTTATAACCAATTTCCTTAGTCAAAACAAAACAGCAATTCAAACCTCATAGATTAGAACAAACAACAAACTATAACAGCTATAATCAATCCATCCTACCAAATTTTAATAACTAAATGACTAAGGCTGAATTCTAACTGGAAACAACAGACTCAACTTGAATCCAAACCGTATTAACACCACACAGGACTTAACAGAACCAACCATTAAAAACTGAAACTGGAAATTGAAATCAAAATCAACATCAGGCAGGATCTACTGGAGACGAGAAGATGAATTGAAAAGCAGGGGAAATTAATAAAACTAACTAAGCAGAATACATAGATAGAAAGATCATAAATAGAGGAAAAGATAAATACCTCAGAACTTCAGAATTATACTGACCCAGGCTCGAACTCAAACCTAAGCACTTTGAGGTTGAACAGACTTTAATCGAAGTGTTCTCAACTGAGAATATCTTGATTAAGGTCTATTAGACCCCAACCCTTCAATTAATTTGGACAGATTCCATGATTTGAAATTTTAGGGTTCCGTTTTGGGGTTTGAACCTTTCTGGTCAGATTCGAACCAAACCAAGTTTGGTTTGGTTACGAGTGAGGTCAGGAGAGTGACTGGTGTGATTTTGGGGTACATTAGGGTAGTTTTAGGTTTTGCTCGGATCTTCGAATGAAGATTCGAGCAGTTCTAGGAAGATTCGACCTATGCTACTACCGGATCCATGACGATGATGGTTAGGGGGTGTTGTGGTGTCAATTAGGGACTGGTTGGTTTGGATTTGAGTTTGGCTCGAATCTTCAAATGAATATTCGAGAAGCTCGATGAAGATTCGAGCTAAACGATTACCATATTTGGATTGAGGGTGGTCAGGTGGTCTTAGGGTGTTGGTTTGGTGACCGGCAGCGTAGTGGCCGCCGGGTTTCAGGCACGGGGGAGTTAGGGCGGCTAGGGTTTGGGGGAGGGGCATCGTCTTAGAGACGATGATGAACAGGAATACGAGGGAGGGTTTAGTTATGGGGCTGGGTTGGGAGATTGAGTTTATATAGGGGAGGGGTGTTTTGATCTTGGCCGTTGGATCCATCACGATCCACGGCCAGGATTAATTCACTTAAAGGGGATGACGCCGTTTTGTTTAAGTTGGGGGATGGGTTGGCCCGGGGTGAATTGGATCGGGTTGTGGTGAGGCCTTGAGGCCGTTGGATCAAAGAAAATGGATGGCTCAGATTGAACATTTGAAACGGTGTCGTTTCAACTATGCAGGGACTGAACTGGGTCGTTCGATCCAGTTTGATCAACGGTTCAGACTTGAGGTGCCAATACAGCGTCGTTTGAACTAGTTGCAGGTGGACTGGATTTTGGCCGGGTTTGGGCTGGTTTTTTGGGCAGGTTTAGGGTATATTTCGTTTGGGCCTTGAAGCTTTTGGCCCAAATCCGAATATTCTAATTTTAAACTCTTTTTCTTTTTCTTCTTTAATTCCTAATTAAATTGTAAAATAAAAAATACACCTAACCAAATATTAATTAACACTTGACAATAAATATCACACAAGTTAAACATTTAATTAAAAATAAAATCACACAAAGGCATACTTAAATGACAAAATTACAACAATTACATATTTTTGTGATTTTCCTTCTTTTAAAACCAACTATGGTTTATTTAATTCCTAAATATATTTTTATTTTATTTTATCCTTTTATATAAACCAATGATTAATTAATTAATTATGAAAATGCAACATTAATTCCTAAATGCACATGTACCTATATTACTATTTTTTCTTTAATTAGAATAAAATAAACATGCACAGATAAAATGCCATGAAAAATTCAAAATCGTATACAAAGAAAAATTATTTATGATTTCTTTTGGAGTAATTCTTGTGAGGCAAAAATCACGTGCTCACAGCTGCCCCTCTTTGTCCGAAAACATGAAGAGTTTTCGTACAAAGATAAAGTGAGCGGATACAAGCGATTTTTGCCCGTTGGAATACTCCGTGTGAAGCATTTTTTGAAAAAGATTTAACCGAACCTTTGCTTCAAAGGTTTCCTACATATCCCTGGCTAGAAGGGAATCAGGTTAATGTAGTTCGGGAAGTTTTGGTAGCTGGGACTACCATGGAACTGCTTTTTGCTGTTATTGCTGTTGCTACTGCCTCCCGATCTCCTTATTACACCGTGCCAAAAGAAAATAAGAAGCTAGACTAATCTAGGAATTACAAAATCTTATCTGTCTTCCCCTTGCTCTGGTTGCCTCGCTCTTGTCGGCTTGTGTTTCCTCCGGTGCCTTTCTTTCGAAAACTTCTGGGGATGACACTGGCCTTTTGCCTTTTTGAGCATAAGTTTTATTATTCTGTTATGTCTGCTGGGGACACTGCTTCCTACATTAAAACTTGTTATGCTGGGGATCTTTGTTGTACTCCTCCTGATTACTGACTTTTGTTTGATCTTGAAATGTACTCCTCTGTTCTGCAGGCGGGCTCCTGACTTCAACATCTTCCTCAAAATTTTAACACCTCTATTCTCCAGGCGGGCTCCTGACTTCAACAACTTTCCCAAAATAATCCAGCCTCCATTCTCCAGGCGGGCTCCTGACTTCAACAACTTCCTCAAAATTTTAACACCTCCATTCTCCAGGCGGGCTCCTGACTTCTTCAACTTCCCAAAATAATCCAGCCTCTATTCTCCAGGCGGGCTCCTGACTTCAATAACTTCTTAAATTCTAACACCTCCATTCTCCAGGCGGGCTCCTGACTTCTTCAACTTCCTCAAAATTTTAACACCTCCATTCTCCAGGCGGGCTCCTGACTTCAACAACTTTCCCAAAATAATCCAGCCTCCATTCTCCAGGCGGGCTCCTGACTTCAACAACTTCCTCAAAATTTTAACACCTCCATTCTCCAGGCGGGCTCCTGACTTCTTCAACTTCCCAAAATAATCCAGCCTCTATTCTCCAGGCGGGCTCCTGACTTCAATAACTTCTTAAATTCTAACACCTCCATTCTCCAGGCGGGCTCCTGACTTCTTCAACTTCCTCAAAATTTTAACACCTCCATTCTCCAGGCGGGCTCCTGACTTCAACAACTTTCCCAAAATAATCCAGCCTCCATTCTCCAGGCGGGCTCCTGACTTCAACAACTTCCTCAAAATTTTAACACCTCCATTCTCCAGGCGGGCTCCTGACTTCTTCAACTTCCCAAAATAATCCAGCCTCTATTCTCCAGGCGGGCTCCTGACTTCAATAACTTCTTAAATTCTAACACCTCCATTCTCCAGGCGGGCTCCTGACTTCTTCAACTTCCTCAAAATTTTAACACCTCCATTCTCCAGGCGGGCTCCTGACTTCAACAACAACTCCGAAAAATAACACCTCCATTCTCCAGGAGGGCTCCTGACTCCAACTTAAAATATAACAACCTCCGTTCTACAGGCGGGCTCCTGACTTCAACAACTGCTTCTTTCAAAATTGGTGTTTTATTCCTCTGAAAATTGTTGGGGATAACACCGATATTTTATTTCATCAATGTGTCATTTTCCTTATTCAAAGACTATTTCCTTTAAAGTTGGTGCTTTCACTTTCCTGAAACCTTCCAGGAATAACACTGCTGGGGAATTATCTTCCTCCTTTTAACTATGGTGGGGATGATATTGATTCAAAGGCCATTGCTTTTACAACTTTAGGTTATCTTGCATCTTCCAAGATTGTTTTTCTTTTAAAACTTATATCTCCCTTCTTGTATACTGCTGGGGATTTTTCCTCCTTCAACACTTGTGTTATCTTCTTTCTTTCCCAAATGACTATCTGATTTTAAGAAAATTTTCGTAATGAGAGAAAATTTTCTGCCCCAGTTTGATAATCTTCTTTGTGACCCTGTCTTCCTGCGGTCAATAATATTTCCTTTCCCTGTTTCAAATCAAAGAAAAACTTGTTAGTTTAAAACGGGGCGAGTGGTCGTGCCACTTCTGTTGGGGATGGTTTTTTCCCTTTTCTTTTCTCTACTTTGCTATAAAACTTGCTGGGGAGAATATTGATTGCTGGGGCTGATATTCCTGCTGGGGATGGTTTTCATTTCTCTTCCTTCCCCGCTCCGTGTTGTCCGACCATTGTGGAGCTTGGTCGAGAATCTGTCGGAGTTGTTCCTGTATCTCGCAAATCTGTTGGGGATCATCTTGAAATTTGATCCATAACTTCCCTTGGAAATTTGGGCCTTTTAGGATATAAACCCATTCATCATTTGGTCTTGCGACAAACTTCTTTTCGCTTTGTCGCCTTATCTTTGGATTGTCCTACTCGCTTTTTGCTTTGCACCATTTTGGCAACTAGTAGTAAGCTCTGAAAATCCTTTTCAACAATAAAATGTTGGGGAAGTAAAGTCTTTTAAACCAAGAAATGAAAAAGTGATAATTTTAAAAAATAGAAAAAGAAGAAGTTTTTCTGAACAATTCCTGGAAAAAGGAAAGAAAAGAACTTATCTGAATGATATAACCAATCCCAACGATCATGTCGTGCATTCCGGATTGATCAACCCAGTCTATTCGTACCAATCAATCTTTCGTATGGCCTCATCTCGCTGGGGATAAATAAATACTCAACTTTTGCCAAATGTGGACCCTTTCCGCCAATCTTGCCTTGTCGCCTCATAGTGCCCTTCGAGGGGTTTTCACTAATAAGACTCTCTCATTTCTCTCAACTCTCTTCGCCTCATGGTGCCTGTGAAGGTTTTCACCGATAAGACTCTCTCATTTTATTTTATTTTTTTAGCTGGGGATTGGGGTGTTGTTGATATGACGCTCTTTGTTGGGGATTCTTTCAGCTATCAATTCATTTCCAGTTTAGGACCCTCTTCTCTGCTGGGGATCAGAATGTTGTTCCCGACTTCCGTTTGCATGAACTTGGCACTTCTCGGATACTGATCGGGAGGTCTTTTTTGGACATTAATATGGTTTTTTTTTGTGTATGGCTAAAAGGAAAAGGGGTATCAAAACGTTTAAGATAATTTGGGGGGGTGAAACAGTACAACTATTGGAATCAAACTCTCTTTTCAAAATTATAAACACAACTTCTTCCCCAGTTCTTCTTGCTTGGGGATTTTTATTTTTTTGGTTACACTATGACCGAGCCGTGAGGCGCCTACGTATCCTTCTTTGAGGAATCAGGTCAAACGTAGTTCCCGCTTCCTTTGTTTTTCTTGTGATTTTTCTTTTGTCTTTATTATTGTTTTTCTCTCTTTTTATCTTTATTTTTAATTACTGACTCCAAAAGAGGGATATGAAAGAATAAATAAGGCTTAAAAGGGTAAGCAAAGGTTAAAGTGTTTTGATAGAAGAAAGAATTGTCTCCGTCATTTCATTCTCCGATAAATGCCAACCACAAACAAATGACAATTACAATCAAAAGAGATCATACATAATATCTCTTAACTGCGTCGGAATTGATAGCCATGTCGACGCATTTCCCTTCGATATCTGTTAAACATAAAGCGCCATTGGACAACACTCTGGTTACAATGAATGGTCCTTGCCAATTCGGGGCGAACTTGCCCTTTGCTTCTACTTGGTGTGGCAGGATTCGTTTCAACACTTGTTGCCCCACTTCAAATTTTCTGGGGCGCACCCTCTTGTTGTAGGCTCTTGCCATTCTCCTTTGATATAACTGGCCATGACACACAGCTGCCAATCTCTTTTCATCAATCAAGTTCAACTGCTCCAAACGGGTTTTGACCCATTCGTCATCATCAATCTCAGCCTCAGCGACAATCCGAAGGGATGGAATTTCAATTTCCGCCAGTATTACTACTTCAATTCCATATACCAACAAAGAAGGGGTTGCACCTACTGAAGTCCGGACGGTAGTGCGATAACCCAACAATGCAAATGGTAATTTTTCATGCCATTGCCTAGATCCTTCTACCATCTTCCTCAGTATCTTCTTGATGTTTTTGTTGGCTGCTTCAACAGCTCCATTCGCCTTGGGACGATATGGTGTGGAATTACGGTGTGTAATCTTAAATTGTTCACATACTTCTCTCATCAAATTGTTGTTAATATTAGCACCATTGTCCGTGATTATCACTTTCGGGATCCCAAATCTACAGATGATATGGGAATGGACAAAATCTACCACTGCTTTCTTGGTTACCGACTTGAAAGTTTTGGCTTCAACCGACTTAGTAAAATAATCGATGGCCACCAGAATGAACCTATGACCGTTAGTAGATGTCGGCTCAATCCAATGACATCCATGCCCCATTCAACAAATGGCCATGGCACTGACATTGCATGCAATTCTGTCGGCGGAGAATGAATCAAATCTCCGTGTATTTGACATTGATGGCATTTCCGCACGAAATTGATACAATCATGCTTCATAGTGAGCCAATAATACCCTGCTCGAAGAATCTTTTTCGCCAATACATATCCGCTCATATGTGGCCCACAAACTCCAGCATGTACCTCTGTCATAACTGTCGTGGCTTGATTGGCGTTTATACATCTCAGCAATCCCAAATTTGGGGTTCTTTTGTACAACACTCCTCCGCTGAGGAAGAAACCATTTGGCAATCGCCGAATGGCTCTTTTTTGATCTCCGGTGGCCTGCTCCAGGTATATCCCCATCCTGAGGTACTCCTTGACGTCATAAAACCATGGCTCGCCATCTACTTCTTCCTCTATCATGTTGCAATAGGCATGCTGATCACGAACCTGGATGTGCAACGGGTCAACATGAATTTTGTCTGGGTGGTGCAACATTGATACTAAAGTGGCCAATGAATCGGCAACCTCATTGTGAACTCTTAGGATGTGTCTGAACTCCACTGATCTAAATCGCTTGCTCAGATCGTGCAAACATTGTCGATATGGTATGAGCTTCAAATCTCGTGTTTCCCATTCACCCTGAATCTGATGCACCAGGAGGTCCGAGTCCCCCAAGACCAAGACGACCTGGACATCCATGTCTGCAGCTAATCGCAAACCCAAAATGCAAGCCTCATACTCAGCCATGTTGTTGGTACAATAGAAATGCAGTTGAGCTGTAACAGGATAATGACGTCCTGTTTCAGAAATAAGTACTGCTCCTATTCCAACTCCCTTCGCATTTGCGGCTCCATCAAAGAAAAGCTTCCAACCTGGTTCCTCAGGTAATTCCAACTCATCTATATGCATTACTTCCTCGTCAGGAAAATATGTCCTTAACGGCTCGTATTCCTCATCAACAGGATTCTCAGCCAAGTGATCTGCCAACGCTTGGGCCTTCATGGCTGTCCTCGTCACATAGATGATGTCAAACTCCGTGAGTAATATTTGCCATTTTGCTAACCTTCCTGTGGGCATAGGCTTTTGGAAAATATACTTTAGCGGATCCAAGCGGGAAATGAGATAAGTAGTATATGAGGATAAATAATGCTTCAATTTCTGGGCCACCCAAGTTAGGGCGCAACATGTCTTCTCGAGTTGAGTGTACTTAACCTCATATACTGTAAACTTCTTGCTGAGATAATAGATGGCTTGCTCCTTTCTTCCTGTAATGTCGTGTTGCCCCAACACGCAGCCAAACGAATTCTCCAAGACCGTTAGATAAAGAATTAATGGTCTCCCCGGCTCAGGTGGAACCAACACAGGTGGATTTGATAAATATCCCTTGATCTGGTCGAATGCTTATTGGCATTCCGCCGTCCATCTTACCGCGACATCCTTCTTCAACAGCCGAAAAATGGGTTCACAGGTTGCTATGAGTTGAGCAATAAATCTGCTGATGTAATTCAATCTTCCCAACAGACTCATTACTTTTGTCTTGTTCTTCGGCGGTGGCAAATCTTGGATAGATTTGATCTTTGACGGATCCAGTTCAATACCTCGCCGACTGACAATGAATCCCAAAAGCTTCCCAGATGGAACACCAAATGCACATTTGGTCGGGTTGAGCTTAATATCATACCTTCGAAGTCTTTGAAAGAACTTCCTTAGGTCTGCTACGTGGTCTTCCTAATGCTTGGACTTTATGATCACATCGTCTACGTACACCTCAATTTCTTTGTGGATCATGTCATGAAACACAGTAGTCATTGCTCTCATGTACATTGCCCCAGCATTCTTCAAACCAAATGGCATTACTCGGTAGCAATAAGTTCCCCACGGCGTAATGAAGGATGTCTTTTCCACATCTTCCTCATCCATCAGAATCTGATGATACCCAGCATAGCAATCTACAAAAGATCCGATCTCACGTCCGGCACAATTGTCAATCAAGATATGGATGTTGGGTAAAGGAAAGTTGTCCTTTGGTCTTGCCCTGTTCAAGTTGCGGTAATCGACACACACCCTGATCTTTCCATCTTTCTTTGGTACCGACACCACATTAGCCAACCAATCAGGATATCGAGTGACACGAATAACCTTTGCTTGTAGCTGCTTGGTTACTTCCTCTTTAATCTTCACACTCATATCAGTTTTGAACTTTCTCAATTTCTGCTTGACGGGAGGGCATGTCGGGTCAGTGGGCAATTTATGAACCACTAAATCTGTGCTTAACCCCGGCATGTCATCATACGACCATGCAAAAACATCTTTGAACTCAATAAGTGTTTTGATCAATTCCTCCCTGATATCTGGTGCAATGTGGATGCTTATTTTAGTTTCTCTGATATCGCCAGCATCCCCTAAATTGATGGCTTCTGTGTTATTTAAGTTGGGTTTGCATTTTTCTTCAAACTGGCTTAACTCCTTGTTTATCTCCTCGAATGCTTCATCCTCATCGTATTCCGATTCATTATCGTAATCGACCTCTTGTATGGTTATCTCGAAATCAGATTGATCTTTTAGACTAGGTTGAAGATCCGTTGCGCATGCCATGTCATTAGAACCAGTATGAAAAGAACTGTTCAGAAAAAGAAATGAAGGAAACAAAATTAAAAAATAAGATATAAAATAAGAAATAAAGAAGAAACTTTTCGTTTATTGAATTATGGGATAACAAGGTTTCACACTTTATTGAATACAATAAAAAGGAATATGGATTACAACCCTGGAATAATCCGGAAAACAGAAAAGGAAAATCGGAGCCAACTACCAGGACTCCCTCCAAGTAGGAAGAGGAGTAGCTATCCCATTGTTGACCTTGACCTTAGGACCCACAAACTGTATGTCTACCTTACTGGAACCCTCTCCAACTTCTATCATGTTGACATCTGCGAACATCCTTTCCAAGCCCTCATTCAAATCTCCATCTGGCCCAATCAGAGGTCCGAGAACTTCCGGGACCGGCAACTTTCTGCACCCTGCTTTGACAAATGATCTAGACAGGCATGGGACTGGCTTAGGAAGTACCCAAACTCTTTTCTTCAATTTGCGGGCCCGTTTCACATCCGCTGCGGTAGGCTTGAATCCCAACCCAAAAGTTTCCAGGTTCTTGGGCAAATAAACTGGCTGGATCATTCCCCGCATATCAACCCCCAGACCTTTTCCCAGTATAAACCCGTTGTTCAACATCTCTGAGGCTATCATGAAGGTTGCAGCTATGATTCTGGGAAGTGGAAGGCCTGCCCTCAGGAATTTTGTCTACTGAGACTGCATCGAAAACCTGATAAACCCATGGGCCCTTATCATCGTCGGTTTCTATGAAGGGCACAATAGCATCGCTGACGGCATGTGTGCCGTCATCCCCGTGTACCACAATCTCTTGTCTATCCCATTCAAATTTGACCACTTGATGCAGTGTAGAAGGCACTGCTTTAGCTGTATGGATCCAGGGTCGTCCCAACAAAAGATTGTACGACACCGCCACATCTATTACTTGAAATTCCATGGTGAACTCGACCGGACCAATGGTTAATTCCAATATGATATCACCCACTATGTTAGTGCCGCCCCCATCAAAACCTCGGACGCAAACATTGTTCTTGTGGATCCTATCATCAGCAACCTTTAGTTTGTTCAGAGTGGCCAAAGGACAGATATTGGCACTTGACCCATTATCAATTAGTGCTCGAGTGACCACCGATTCTTCGCATTTTACCGTCAGGTAGAGTGCTCCGTTGTGTTAAGTACCCTCTACTGGTAACTCATCGTCAGAGAATGTCACTCGGTTTACTTCGAAGATCTTGTGCACTATTTTCTCCAAATGGTTCACTGAGAGCTTGTCCGGGACATGAGCTTCGTTCAGAATCTTCATTAAGGCCTGACAATGATCGCTTGAATGGATCAACAAAGATAGCAACGAAATCTGGGTCGGGGTCTTCCTCAACTGTTCTATAATTGAGTAATCCTGCGCCTTCATCTTCTTCAAAAATTCCTCTGCTTCTTCCTCCGTCACTGGCTTCTTTATTGTTTTAGGATTGACCCTTCTCAATTCTGCGGGAGCAAAACACCTTCCCGATCGAGTTAACCCCTGTGTTTCGCATACCTCTTCCACTACCTCCTTTCCTTTATGCATCACTGTCACTTGACTGTAGCTCCATGGTACAACTTTCTCACTTATCATCGGCAATTGTATGACCGGCTTGATAACAACTGGTTCCACGTGGACCCTTTTTACTACCAACATTGGTTTGCTTGCTACTCCCTGCAACACTGTTCTGACTGACTCTGGCTTCTTTGCAGCAACAGACGATCCTTTCCCTACTACCACAAAGGGCTTGTCATATACCTCTCTCGACTGTACCACTGCCTTTCCACTGGTCGACTCTTCATTAGAACTGGCGCGAATCATCATTACCTTTTGTGAGGGTGTTTTTGGTTTCCCTCCTTCATACACTAGTTCGATCATGTGGGCTTCATGGTGCACCGGTAACGGATTTTCATTGATGTTGGGTGCCTCTGGTGCTTGAACCTCGATCCTATTTGTGTCAATAAGATCTTGTATGGCAGTCTTCAACTTCCAACATTTCTCAGTATCATGCCCGGGAGCACCCGAACAATATTCGCAGCTTACTGAATGGTCCAAATTTCTGGGAAGGGGATTTGGCAATTTGGTTTCAACAGGACTTAGTAGGCCTATCTGCTTCAACTTGTGAAACAGAGTAGTATAGGTTTCTCCCAACGGAGTGAATGTTCTTGGCTTTTGCATCCTTTCGTTCCTGAAAGCCTGATTTCCGCGGAAGCTTGGCCCTCAAGGATTTCTGTAGGCCCTCGGTGGTGGATATGTATTTTGTGGAGGTGGATATGTGTTTTGTGGAGGTAAATATGTATGTTGGGGAGCTGGCGCACGCCATTGCGAACGAGCCGGAGGCTGGGTGTAAGTTTGGGCGTGATAGACGGAGAAGTGGGGCTCTTGTGGTGGATAGTAGGGTTGTGGAGGGTTGTATGGATTGTGTGGGTAGTTTGGGTAATGGGATCTGGTTTGATAGCGAGGGGCTGGACCTCTTGATCTGGACCAAGTACCTGTTTCGACTGTTGCAACCTCCTCTCTCTTCTTTTTCCCAAGCGCACCTCCCGTGCTGCTTTGGATAGCCTGAGTTGTGGCCTTGATCGCCGAATAACTCATTATCTTGTTGGACCTGAGTCTCTCTTCAACCATGCCGCCCATTTTTACCACTTCATTGAAAGATTTACCAACTGACGTCACCAAGTGACCAAAATAGGTTGGCTCCAACGTTTGTAAGAAGTAGTCCACCATTTCACCTTCCCTCATTGGCAGAACGACTCTTGCTGCTTGTTCTCTCCAGCGGAATCCAAATTCCCTAAAGCTTTCTCCGGGTTTTTTCTCAAGTTTTAACAGTGTGAGACGGTCGGAGACGATCTCAAGGTTATACTGGAAATGACCTGCAAATGCTTGTGCCAGATCATCCCAGGTATACTACCTGCTAGGATCCTGCCTCGTGTACCATTCTAATGCGGACCCGCTTAAACTTTGACCGAAATAGGCAATCAGCAACTCATCCTTTCCACCTGCCCCTCTCATCTTACTGCAGAAACCTCGTAGATGTGACATGGGATCACCATGTCCCTCATATAAGTCGAACTTTGGCATTTTAAAACCTGCCGGCAATTGAACATCGGGAAATGGACACAGATCTTTGTAGGCTACACTAACTTGGCTGCTCAATCCATGCATATTCTTGAAGGATTGCTCCAAGCTTTTCACTTTACGGAGCACTTCATCCTGCTCCGGATTTTTAGCTGGCCTTTCAATTTCTGTAGGGAACTGAAGGTGAGGGGTGTAAGTGTATGGCTCGGGCGGTTTGAAGGTGAGTTCAGGAGGATAGTATTGATTATCTTGAGCCTGAAACATTGGTTCATCAGGGGATTTTTGCAACGTGGCGGGTGGAGGTGCCATGAAAATAGGAACCGATGGTGGATGAGGGTTTTGTTTAGGTGGTGAAGCTTGGAGATTATAGGAAGTTTCTCCCTGATAGTATTGGGCAATGGGAAAGCTCGCTGATGGACCAGTGGAAGGGTGTTCCAGAGTCCGAGCTGGTGAAAGGGTAGGAATAGAGGGAAGTATTGGTGGTGTTTGTCCCTTAGCCCAGGCTAAGTGCATCCCAGCAATCTCTTGTCTCAACCTGTCCATTTCCTCCTTCATCATTTGCATCTCTGTCTTTTCCTCCTCAACACTTTTGTCCGAACCAGACATACTTTCTGGAATGGGCCCTTTTGATCTTGTGTGGTAATGGTAATCTGCCAGAACGTTCTAACGAGCTAACTGTTTTGAAATCTCTTTCTGATAGTGGAACAACAAACTTGTTAGCGTTAGAGTTTAACACATAGTGCAATTTCATATCAGGGAATGCAATGTTCCTAGGCAGTTTAACCATTTCTAACATGTTTTTGCTTCGATTGCATGCGTCATTCCGGCTTATATCCTTTATTTATTCACTTTGCCCTTTCTTTTTATCTTTGTGGTGGTGGTCGAATCTTATGTAGATTGCCTACGTATCATGTCCCCGCATGAATCAGACCGAGCGTAGTTCTGTCAACATATACTAAACTTGTAAACAAGACTCCTTTTTTTCAAATAAATCAAACTAAAAATAAGTTTTTTTTTTCATTTTTTCAAAATTTCGGCAGAGTTTTGATACTACTTGGACATCGGTTTTATTTTTCTAAAAAGTAGTTATCTCCTTACACTGCTATATATTTTTTTTATTTACAATTTTTCAAAAATTCTTGATTTCAGAAACCGGTCAGTATGCAGTTCTGAAGCAAATAAATGTGCAAAACAAACAGAATGCAGCAGGATGGTCTTTTCCATTTCAGGTTGCTAGTCCTAGACGGACCCAACCCCTGTGTTGAGTCCCCTAAGCTAGATGCAACATGATGAAAATAAACGTTCCTACTAGGGATCCGGCATGAAGTCAAGTTATTCTAGGTTCAACCTGGGTATATGTTCTAGACAGTGTACCCGAGCGGACAACTCGAGTTGAGGAAGGAGCTCCTTTCCGGGAACCAAAAGGCCAGCCAGCTTAGAAACTTTTCGAGCCTCTTTTATTTAGGGTAGGACACTAACAGAATAGGGAGTCTTAACCAGTAAGCACATCCCCGGAGGTAAGAAGAGAAGGTTTCGGCACAGTTTATATGTACAGTTCAAATAATATCAAAGCAGTAAAAAGCATCATTTTGCATATTAAGCACAGATCATATGAGAATATCAGATAATAAAGCCAAAACACAACAATTTATTAAGCTCGAATTTCTAACCCTGAACCGGTGGTTCTGGAAAGGACTTACTTCCCCAACAGAGTCGCCAGAGCTGTCACACCTCCTTTTTCACCCGCGCCACCTTAAAAGGGCGCGGAAGGGAGTTTTTTCCACTTAAAGGACAATCGAAACGAGATTTATTTATTTATTCAGAGTCGCCACTTGGAAGATTTAGGGTGTCCCAAGTCACCAATTTAATCCCGAATCGAGGAAAATATTCAACTTTCCAAATGAAGTCTGCGAACCAGAAATTCTAAGTAAGGCATTATGTTGACCCGAGGGAAGGTGTTAGGCATCCCCGAATCCCGTGGTTCTAGCACGGTCGCTTAAACTATTGTAGTGGCTAAAATATCTGATTTTAATACATGTTCAAAAATTATAGTGCAATTTTAACTTTTAACCGCTTTATTGTTATTATTATTTTATAGAAAATTGCAACATCGTGAAAATATATCTCGAACCACGTAACATCAATGTACTTGTGGTTATCGACATATTTCGACTCTGTTGAGATTTTGATTTGGGTCACATAAATGTGCACCCGAGTTTTAAGAAAATTAAATTATTAAAGGCGCGCCTAAAGCGACTAGCGTATCACTTACTTTGGGTAGGGCCGTGAAAGTTTTCTAAACGGTCCATTCCGAAGTCTAAACAATTTTTATAGTAAATATTTACTGAGGGCCCAGCAATTTTTATATTTTTATTCGGCGAGGCTCATCTCATTCTTTTTAAAAGAACGGTCCTTAAGTGACTACATTTCTATTTAGGTTGTTCTCTAAAATAAAAGAAAATAATCCTAGTTAATTACATGCTAAAAAAACGTAACATATTAATTTCTAGATTAAGACAAATGTTATTGGAAGAGAAGATTACTAAAATTGAAATTATAAATAAAATACAACATCGACAAATATCATATTAAAAAAAAAAACTAATTAACCGATAGCTAGATTATACTCGCATGGTTAGACGAATTGATTCATTGGGACTAAATGCTTTTCAACTATTTGAACTAAACTCACCTTAATTATTGATGCTTACAAAAGTTTGTTGAAGCTAACTCGTTAACTCGGATAACCTATTGGATTAAGATTCTTATCCTTTCTACATTGAATCGCGCTTCAAATATGTCAAGCCTACGGATTCTATAAAATTAATGGCCTTTTTATTTCTGCCTAAAACTGGCATAACTAAACCTATTCTAACAATTACCCCTTCAAACCAAACAAATCCCCTTTTTAAACAAAGGAGCTGTCTGAACCAAACATTAATACCTAATTCACACAATTAGTCCAAAATTATGCCTTAACTAGGTTTATCAGCAGGTTCACGATTAACTTGTTATTTCAGACTGATGCCGGCTCCAATTAGGATTACCTAAACTTGTTTAATTCCAATAACTCAATATACTTAATTCGAAAGGAAATAGAATTCTAACTAACATACACTGAAAAACTATTAATAGTTTACAAATTACAGTTTATAATCAAAAGAAAATAGTTCTAGCCAAATATAAATTCCATCGTCCATGTTCTTAATTTGAATTACAAAGATAGATTATACATCTGCCTATCATTTGACTATTAAACATGCAAATACCAATTAAATACTTGACTACTTGAGTATTTCTTTTCACTACAACAGCCGCATCACAATGATTCGAAAGTGTACCTGATAGTAGAAACAGAAGAAGAAAGTGAAGATCAGTAGACCAGTAGCTAACAACAGCGATAATCAGCACCAAGCAGTACAACAACAACCAGTAAACCCAGCTCAAACGAAACTGAAAACCCAGCAGTACTAAAATGAAACACAGACAGATGCAAGGAAATAATAGTTTCTGATTTTCAAATACTTAAGAAAAGCAGCCTGACAACTCTTAGTGCAAAAGTTCAAACTCAACACTCTAACTCTTAATGTAAAAGTTCTGATTTTTTTTCTGAATTTGTTTCCTCTCCTTTTTTTCAGTCTTTCAGATTTTTCTCTCTTTCAGTCTTTCAGATTTTTTTTTTCTCTTTTTCAGTCTTTCCCCCTCTTTATACAATCTGCCCGACCTTTTTTCTTTTCAAAAAATCAGAATTTCCCACTAAAAATCTGCTCTTTTTACTTTAAATCCCACTAAGGAAGCCTTTTCCCTGATTTTCAGCCCCCATTACCTTTTGTTCCCCATTAATGTATTAATTAATACCCCCATTAACAAAGCACTAACACTAAAATATAAACCTAACTGTTTTAATCCCAAATCACCCCTGAAACCAATGTGTTTTACTGTCCTAGCCCAACCCTTTGTACTTTATCAGATATAACCAATTTCCTTAGTCAAAACAAAACAGCAATTCAAACCTCATAGATTAGACCAAACAGCAAACTATAGCAGCTATAATCAATCCATCCTACCAAATTTTAATAACTAAATGACTAAGTCTAAATTCTAACTAGAAACAACAGACTCAACTTGAATCCAAACCGTATTAACACCACACAGGACTTGACAGAACCAACCATTAAAAACTGAAACTGGAAATTGAAATCAAAATCAACATCAGGCAGGATCATTGTCAGCATATTGACAAGCTTTGAAGCTAATTGTCTAAATATCAACACATACAACACTCGACCTTAAACCATTTGACGAAACTACTAATAAAAACTTGAATTAATCGATGATAACTATTTATACAATTGCCTACAACACTTACAACAATCAATCAGAAATGGACAATTAGGCAATTCAAACAGCATTGACAAGAACAAAGGTTTGTAATAAAACTTAACTAATCGACGAAACTTATTTGAATCGATTACACACATTGTAACTCATAATAATTACAGCAAACAGAAACAATGCCGGAATTGGATCAAACAAACAGGTCTACTGGAGATGAGAAGATTAATTGAAAAGCAGGGGAAATTAATAAAACTAACTAAGCAGAATACATAGATAGAAAGATCATAAATAGAGGAAAAGATAAATACTTCAGAACTTCAGAATTATACGGACCCAGGCTCGAACTCAGACCTAAGCACTTTGAGGTTGAACAGACTTTAATCGAAGTGTTCTCAACTGAGAACACCTTGATTAAGGTCTATTAGACCCCAACCCTTCAATTAATTTGGACAGGTTCCATGATTTGAAATTTTAGGGTTCCGTTTTGGGGTTTGAACCTTTCTGGTCAGATTCGAACCAAACCAAGTTTGGTTTGGTTACGAGTGAGGTCAGGAGAGTGACTGGTGTGATTTTGGGGTACATTAGGGTAGTTTTAGGTTTTGCTCGGATCTTCGAATGAAGATTCGAGCAGTTCTAGGAAGATTCGACCTATGCTACTACCGGATCCATGACGATGATGGTTAGGGGGTGTTGTGGTGTCAATTAGGGACTGGTTGGTTTGGATTTGAGTTTGGCTCGAATCTTCAAATGAATATTCGAGAAGCTCGATGAAGATTCGAGCTAAACGATTACCATATTTGGATTGAGGTTGGTCAGGTGGTCTTAGGGTGTTGGTTTGGTGGCCGGCAGCGTAGTGGCCGCCGGGTTTCAGACGCGGGGGAGTTAGGGTGGCTAGGGTTTGGGGGAGAGGCATCATCTTAGGGACGATGATGAACAGGAAGACGAGGGGGGTTAGTTAGGGGGCTGGGTTGGGATATTGAGTTTATATAGGGGAGGGGTGTTTTAATCTTGGCCATTGGATCCATCACTATCCACGGCCAGGATTAATTCACTTAAAGGGGACGACGCCGTTTTGTTTAAGTTGGGGGATGGGTTGGCCCGGGTGAAGTGGATCGGGTTGTGGTGAGCCCTTGAGGCCGTTGGATTAAAGAAAATGGATGGCTTAGATTGAACATTTGAAATGGTGTCGTTTCAACTATGCAGGGACTGAACTGGGTCGTTCGATCCAGTTTGATCAACGGTTCAGACTTGAGGTGCCAATACGGCGTCGTTTGAACTGGTTGCAGGTGGACTGGATTTTGGCCGGGTTTGGGCTGGTTTTTTGGGCAGGTTTAGGGTATATTTCGTTTGGGCCTTGAAGCTTTTGGCCCAAATCCGGATATTCTAATTTTGAACTCTTTTTCTTTTTCTTCTTTAATTCCTAATTTTACACAATTCCTAATTAAATTGTAAAATCAAAAATACAACTAACCAAATATTAATTAACACTTGACAATAAATATCACACAAGTTAAACATTTAATTAAAAATAAAATCACACAAAGGCATACTTAAATGACAAAATTACAACAATTACATATTTTTGTGATTTTCCCTCTTTTAAAACCAACTATGGTTTATTTAATTCCTAAATATATTTTTATTTTATTTTATCCTTTTATATAAACCAATGATTAATTAATTATGAAAATGCAACATTAATTCCTAAATGCACATGTACCTATATTACTATTTTTTCTATATTTTTCTTTAATTAGAATAAAATTAACATGCACAGATAAAATGCCACGAAAAATTCAAAATCGTATACAAAGAAAAATTATTTATGATTTCTTTTGGAGTAATTCTTGTGAGGCAAAATCACGTGCTCACAGGTACCTTCACTTGTTTGATTGTGACTCTGCTTAACTGCTTTGACTAGAGAGTCGGGATAGATCCGTTCTTAAGTGAGTTATGTGCCAATGGGTGTGTAAGGTTTTGTGATATTCTGTGTATATCGGTTGATGTCTAGAACTTGCCCGTGTGTTTGCAAAGCGAAATAATAGTGTTGTTCAGTCTGTGAAGTGATATAGGCATTTCCTTGTTGAGCCAAATATATGCTTTTACCTACCAAATTAATGTGTCTCTTAGTTAGCCCCATTGAGCATGTAATCCTACTTCTTTGGCAACCACAACACAAGCCTGATCCCCTTTGCTTGAATTGTCTATCTGTTTGAACCCCTTACCTCTCTTGAGCACTTGATTTTGTTATGAGCATGTAAAAGCTAAGTAAGGTATTATCGGGTTTTGAGTGAAACTATAGAAAAAGGAGAAAGGTGCACTATTTGAAAAATTCTGAGAGCCACTTGTAGAGAATTGAAAAAAAAGAGTTTGATTGGAAAAGAAAAAAGAAAAAAAAAAATCAAAACTTAGAAAAAAAATGGATTTGCTAGTGGTAGTTCTCATCTTGTTTGTGCTTAAAGATATTAGGAGCTTGATGCTATTATGAATGAAGGTTGGGGTTGGGTTCAACACAGTATGGAGTTTGATTTGTTAATGTATATGTATTAAAGTTCTTAGTGAGGTATAGCCACTATATCCGTATGTATCTTACCCGTCCTGCAACCTACATTACAATCAAAATAAAGTCTTACTTGATCGTTGACTGAACGAGCTCAATTAGTAGAGTATTACACTAAGGGCAAGCCTATGGTACATTCTCTGTGACGCAAGAATTTTATTTCTGAGAGTGAGTGAATTCATTCTATCTTGAGTTCCTAATTATTTTTGAATTTTATTGAGTGTGGAACTACTCTCTATTATTTGTGTAAGGGCACATGACTAGTGAAGGTAAGGTAAAGTTTTTGCCCTCTATGTTAGAGTAAGAGAGCATCCCGTGAAAAATGCGTGCTACTTTTGAGTCGAGTCTTAAGGCTAGGATGTTATGATATGGTGCTTAGTCTATTTTAAATATTCTTGGCATGATGTGTTAGGAAAGTTATTTGATGAAAAAGTCATCCCTATGTGAAGTGTAATTTGATTGCTCGAGGACGAGCAATGATCTAAGTGTGGGGTGTTGATGGTAAGTTAGAAACTGGTATTTTAGCGTAGTATTGCACTCTAAGTACTGCATTTTACGTGTGTTTGAGCTCAAATGATAGTGAATTACACTTATTACGTGTTTTATGCCTTGCAAGAAATGATCCCGAGCTATTGAGGTAATTTGGAGATAAATCGAATAAGTTGGAGCTTTAAAGTCTGAGTAGAAGCACAAAATATTAAGCCAGGATTACGTTCGGGGGTCGAGAACTAAGTCTGGATGTCAAAAAGTGGATGAGAGAATTTACTTTGAGAAAAAGATTTAGCCGCGCCATATGGGGCGCCGCAAGGCGTGGCGCGTCAGTGCAAATTTAGTCTGACAGGCTTTTCGCGAGCTCGCTGGATTTCCTCACAAGTGCATCGCATGGCGCGGTGCGGGTGTGCAAATTGTCAGAGTAATTTCCTAGGTCGTCTAGGAAAGGGTATCTTCGTCCGGGCTTGTTTCTACATGGTATACAACAACAACAACAACAACAACAACAACAACAACAACAACAACAACAACAACAACAACAACAACAACAACAACAACAACAACAACAACAACAACAACAACAACAACAACAACAACCCAGTGTAATCCCACAAGTGAGGTCTGGGGAGGGTAATATGTACGCAGACCTTACCTCTACCCCGAGGGGCAGAGAGGCTATTTCTACATGGTATAGATACACCTAAATATAATTTAGAGGACTTTTGACCTGCGAAAGATTGGAGAACCAACCAAGGCAAGAAGACTCAAGAATTCATCAAGATTTCAAAGGGAGTTTGCATCGAAATATTAGAATTGATGTTTTCTTTGTTCTTAACTTTATTGAGATGACTTTTTCATTGATATGTAGTAATTTCCATTAGGGTGTTGACAAATACAGTGTTTAGATAACTTGATTTAGGATTCGATTCTTGATAATTTATAGAATTAATTGATGGAGCTTTAATTTATATTGTGGAGTTATTTATTATTTATCTTAATCGAAAGAGGAGTTTGATATTGAATTTCTTCACATCTTATGCTCTAGTTTAAATTCGTGATTCAAATAGATAATCAAAAGCACCTCTTGAATTGTCAATCGAACTAGAAAATAGGGAAATATTCGTGAGAAATTATCCTTTAGATCATACCCATCATTTTATTGTAGCAATTGTTTATCGTGCTTCGATTAGATTAATTACTGAATTTAACGTTTAATCGAAAGAGGGATATTGACTTCAAGTGTAATATAATTATCTGTTGAATTCATGAGAATCAACAATATTATAGAGTGAAATAACTCAAGAATTGGATCCCGAGTCAATTATCTTGTACCTATCTAGTCAATTACCCTTATTCCTCTCATGCATATTCCTTCGTTGCTCATCTGCTGTCTTTTGTAATCAATTGTTAATTGTTTAATTTTTAGTAGTTAATCATAATAATAGTCATCAAATCAAGTGTTAATTTTCCAGGATAGTAATCAACTGAGGATTATTCGAACATTGTTTAAATTCAATCCATGTGGAGACGATAATTAAACTATACTATCTTTAACTAGCGAGCAATAATTTAGTGTTGTGTTTTGCGCTCGTCAAAATCCCATATAGTTACATTGTGGATGCTACTGAGTGAGAATGAATGATCCTCAATTTATAGAAGTCCAAACATTTTCCTCCAAGAAAAGGGACTAGTCAAATATGGAAGAATTATATTTTCCGTTTAGAAAAAGAAAACCCCAATTATGGTAAACATGTTGCCCTTTCCTTCAAGAGATAGAAAAATCAAATATAGTAAGAATATCAGGGGAAAAACCTAACAGTTACTTATATTTGGTTAATTACTTTATTGACTTGGGTTCAAGTGTTTGATAAACTAAAATTAGAACTAGCACAATTTGCAGAATTAGAAGTTATTGCACTATACACTGTGAATCAATATTATTCCATTCCAAAATTTTCCCGATACCTCCCAAGGAAAATATTGAATTTAGATCCCAAGACGAGTTATTGTGAGCTTATCCATAGTTAAATTGTTAGAAAATCATCATTTGGATCGTATTATCACGAATCTAGATTTCAGTGAATCCCTAGTCCGATTGTTAGAGGTCACAATGTGAATCGTTAGTATCACGTAGGATGTGCATCAGTCGGATCGAATCAGATTTAGCATATTTCAGATTGTAAATTTGGATTTCGGATTTTATAAAATGCAATCTGAATGCAATCCGAAGTAAATTGGATCAGATCGTATTTTAAAGTTATGATCGGGTAAATATTTTAGATTTTCGGATCAGATTGTACGCCTTATTAAGGCTACTAACAATCTAATCGGCTATGGTACTTTTTAAGGCTATTGCTATTCACAATTCTATTAAATAGAAATGGATCAAATATCTTTCATAGCAATAGACAAAAACAAAAGTTTCATATAAAAATAAAATAAACTGAAATTCCGAACAAATATCTAATAAAGAAGAGGCTTTGTTGTCTGTTGATAGGAAGTAGAAACTGAGAATGAGAGACACATAGGTAAGACATAAGAGAAGCGGACAGAGCAATCTGTATAGAGGTTAAGAGAGACTTCGATATAAACTAAGAAAAGAAGAGTCTAAAGAGAGGCGAATGAAATGAGAAGACTTAACCCTAAAATGTAAGTCTAATATTTATACATGTCCATATAATTTGGATTTCGGATTGGATTAGATTAAAATTATACCAATCCAAATCCGATTCGATTAGAATATCCCAAATAAAATATCCAAAAATCCAAATAGGATGGATCAGTTCGGATTCTCGAATATTCGATCCAAATACACATCCCTAGTATCACGAATTCGAGTTTCAGAGACTCCCAAGCTATTGAGAATTAATGTGCAATTTTATCCTGTCATGACCCGGATTCCCCACAGTCGGGATCGTGATGGCGCCTAACTCTTAGAATGCTAGGCAAACCAACAAATACAGTTCTATCATACCAATCACTAACCAAAACAGTAAGTAAAAGTAAGTTTAAACTAGACCAATAAGAAGTACGGAAAATGCTATAAAGTTTAAAACACTATTACACAACTACACAAAGATCTGGTGTCACAATCCGCGAGCTTCTAAGAATTTCTACAAATACTGGTTTTAAAGAAAATACATGTGTCCTCGATATGAAAGAAAATAGGATAAACTAAGATAGAGGGATTGGGACTCCAGGGTCTACGAACGCTGGCAGATCTACCTTGGATGTCCTAATGGACCGAAGGTAGCAACTCAACTCTAATCAACAAGGTCTGGCACCGAAATCTACACAGAAAGTGCAGAGTGCATTATCAATAGAACCGACCTCATGTACTGGTAAGTGCTGAGCCTAACCTCGGTGAAGTAGTGACGAGGCTAGGACACGACAAATAACATAAACATGTGCAGTTAAATAATATACGAGGAAATAACAATAACGGAACTTTAACAGAAAATAATAGGAAGATGAAAACATGCTGAGGGGATTGCAAAAATAAGAATCACCACAGTAGAGAATTTTAACAGCTAGTACACTTTGAACCACTAACAACAAGTAAATACAGTAACGGCAAAATGCACGGCATCACCCTTCGTGTTTTTACTCTCAATCTCACCATATAAATCAGATAAGAATGGCACGACATAACCCTTTGTGCTTTTACTCTCGTCCTTACCATAAGAAATAATAGAAATGGCACAGTATCACCCTTCGTGCATTAACTCTCTCATAACATGGCATGACATCGCCCTTCATGCATTATCAATATCAGAATATGGCCTGGCATTACCCTTCGTGCATCAACACACACTCTCAATATCTTGCACGGCATCACCCTTCGTGCTTTACACTCTTCCTCACACAAACAATAGAAACAATAACAACCCAGCAAGGGAATCATCAATAACCAACCTCATTTCAACATTTAACTTCACAATATAAATCTCAACTTGAGTCAATACTCAACCAGTATCCAATATCAGGAAAACATAATAAGACTTATTTAACATAAAGAATAACCAGTTTAAGCATGAACAATACGTACAAGGATATACAACAGTCACAAGTGCAAGACTCACTCGCATGCTATAACCCGAGAACAACGTATAGATACTCGTCACCTCATATATACGTCGTACTCAACAACTAAACACGTAGCAAATAAGGCAACAATACCTAATCCCTCAAGCTAAGGTTAGCCACAACACTTACCTTGCCTCCGTAGGCCACTCATTGCTCAATCACAGCTTTTCCCTTCACACAAGCCTCCGGACCAAGAGAATCTAGCAATTTACCAACCAAACGATTCAATTTAAGCCTTAGGAACTACCCACGATAGCAAGGAATTAAATTTAGGTCATTTTTGAAAAAGTCAACATCCGGGCCCGCTTTGTACAAACAACAAATTTGGACCAAAACCCGATTACACATTCACCCCGAGCCCGGATATACAATTAGTTTTGGAATCCGACATCAATTTGAGGTCTAAATCCCCAAATTTTGAAATTCCCATGTTCTACCCAAAATCCTCGATTCCACCATGAAAACCCTAGATTCTAAGATAAAATCTTGTAAAAAGAAGTAAAAGAGTGAAAGAAATGAGTTAAGAATCACTTACTTATGATTTGAGGAAGACGAAGTGTTTGGAAAATCGTCTCTTATGTTTTAGGGTTTGAAAAATTGAAAAATGAATGAAAAATCCCGTTTATATAGCACCCCTCTGATCTATACTACGCAGTTCACGATATTCTGGGCGTGGTAGCGTACCTCACCACGGTTCGCGAAATTATGGGTGCGGCCGCGAACTTTGAGCCTTACCTTACCGCAGTTGTGAAGTCCCCATCGAGGTCCGCGAATTTCATTCCGCAGCCGCGCTCCTAGGATCTGAGACCTGAAATCTCTGCAACTATCCAACACGAGGTTTTCTAAGTCTAAAACATCTCGTAACCAACCCAAAACTCACCTGAGCCCTCGGGGCTCCAAACCAAGCACACACACAAGTCTTAACACATCATATGAACTTGCTCGGGCGATCAAATTACCAAAATAACATCTAGAACTACGAATATAGTACCAAATTGCATGAAATTTTCAAGAAAGCTTCAAAACTTCTAACTTTTCAACCAAAGGTCTGAATCACGTTAAATCAACTCCGTTTCTCACCAAATTTCACAGATAAGGTATCAATATTATAACGGACAGTACCGGGCTCTGGAACAAAAATACAGGTCGGATACCAACAAGTTCAAACATTATTCAATTTCTAAAAATTATTATATTTTCCAGTTTAATAATTTTCTTCAAAAATTCACTTCTCGGGATAGGGATCTCGGAATTCAATTTCAGGCATACGCCCAAGTCCCATATTTTTCTACGGACCCTCCTGGACCATCAAATCATGGATCCGGGTTCGTTTACTCAAAATGTTGACTGAAGCCAACTAAAATCACTTTTAAAGGCAACACTTAGTATTTTTCTCAAATTTCACATAAAGGCTTTATTCAAACACGCCAGGACTGCACACACAAATCGAGGAGAAGAAAAATGAGGTTTTGAAGGCCTCGAAACACCAAATTGGGTTCTAAAACACGAGATGACCTTTTGGGTCATCACATTCTCCACCTCTAAAATAACTGTTCGTCCTCGAGCGGACATAGAAAAGTACCTGGCCTAGTGAAAAGATGGGGATATCTGCTTCGCATATCGGACTCGGACTCCCAGGTAGCTGCCTTAATAGGCTGACCTCTCCACTGTACACGAACCGAAGGATAACTGTTCGATCTCAACTGACAAACCTGCCTGCCCAGAGTAGCTACCGGCTCTTCCTCGTATGTCAAATCATTGTCCAATTGGACAGTGCCAAAGTCAAACACGTGGGATGGATCAACGTGATACTTCTGAAGCATGGACACATGAAACACTGGATGTACCGCTGATAAGCCTGGTGGCAACGCAAGTCTGTAAGCCACCTCTCCCGCTCGATCAAGAATCTCAAAAGGCCCGATGAACCTAAGGCTTAACTTGCCCTTCTTCCCAAACCGTATCACACCCTTCATGGGTGACACCGAAGCAACACTCTTTCCCCGACCATGAATGTGACATCACAAACCTTACGATCCGCATAACTCTTTTGCCTGGACTGATTTGTCCGAAGTTTATCCTGAATAATCTTAACCTTATCCAAGGCATACTGTACTAAATCTGTACCCAATAACTAAGCCTCCCCCGACTCAAACTGTCCAACCAGCGATCGACACCGCCTACCATATAATGCCTCATATGGAGCCATCTAGATGCTCGACTGATAACTATTGTTGTAGGCAAACTCCGCTAATGGCAAGAAATGATCCCAAGAACCTCCAAAGTCAATGACACAGGCGCGAAGCATATCCTCCAACATCTGAATAATACGCTCGGACTATCTGTCCATCTGAGGATGAAATGATGTGCTCAACTCGACCTGTGTACCCAATGTAGAAATGCAAGGTAAACTGTGCACCTTAGTCAGAAATTATAGACACGGGCACACTATGAAGGCGAACGATCTCACGAATATAAATCTCTGCCAACCACTCTGAAGAATAAGAAACTACCACAGGAATAAAATGCGATGACTTAGTCAGTCTATCCACAATAACCCACACTGTGTCGAACTTCCTCTGAGTCTATGGGAATCCAACAATGAAATCCAGAGTGATACACTCCCACTTCCACTCAGGAATCTCAATCTTCTGAAGCAAACCACCAGGTCTCTGATGCTCGTACTTTACTTGCTGACAATTCAAACACCGAGCTACATATGCAACAATACCCTTCTTCATTTTCCTCCACTAATAATGCTGCCACAAGTCCTGATACACCTTAGCGGCGCCCGGATGAATAGAATACCGGAAATTGTGGGCCTCCTCTAGAATCAACTCACGAAGTCCATCCACATTAAGCACACAAACACGACTCTGTATCCTCAGAACTCTATCATCTCCAATTGTAACCTGCTTGGCATCTCCGTGTTGCATTGTATCCCTAAGGACAAGCAAATGAGGATCACCATACCGTCGCTCCCTGATACGCTCAAACAAGGAAGATCGAGCGACTATACAAGCTAGAACACGATTGGGATCAGAAACATCAAACCTTACGAACTGATTGGCTAAAGCCTGAACATCTAATGCAAGCGGTCTCTCACCGACTGGAATATACGCAAGGTTGCCCATACTAGATGACTTCCTACTCAAAGCATTGGCCACCATATTAGCCTTCTCGGGATGGTACAAGATGGTGATATCATAGTCTTTTAATAGCTCCAACCACCTCCTCTGCCTCAAATTTAGCTCCTTCTGCTTGAACAAATATTGCAAACTCTTGTAATCTGTGAACACCTCACACGACACGCCATACAGATAATGCCTCCAAATCTTCAGCGCGTGAACAATGGCTGCTAGCTCCAAATCATGAATTGGATAATTCTTGTCATGAATATTCAACTATCGCGAAGCATATGCAATAACCTTGCCACCTTGCATCAATATCGCACCAAGTCCAATATGAGATGCGTCACAATATACTGTATATGGCCCTGAACATGCGAGCAATAACAACACTGGTGCCTTAGACAAAGTTGTCCTGAGCTTCTGAAAGCTCGCCTCACACTCATTCAGCTACCTGAACAGCGCACCCTTCTAGGTCAATCTAGTCATGAGGGCTGCTATAGATGAAAACCCATCCACAAACCGATGGTAATAACCCACCAAGCTCAAGAAACTCCGAATCTCTGTAGCGTATGTGGGCCTAGGCCAGTCCTTGACGCCCTCAATCTTCTTTGGATCCACTTGAATACCCTCTGCTGATACAACGTGGCCCAAGAATGCAACTGAACTCGGCCAAAACTCACATTTTGAAAACTTAGCATATAATTGACTATCTCTCAGAGTCTGAAGAACGATCCGAAGATGTTGCTCATACTCCTCTCGACTACAGGAGTAGATCAAGATATCATCAATAGAAACAATCACGAAGGAATCCAAATAGGGCTTGAACACTTTGGTTCATCAAATCCATGAATGTTGTTGGAGCATTTATCAACCCAAATGACATCACTAGAAACTTATAATGCCCAAACCGAGTCCGAAAAGCTATCTTAGGGACATCGGATATCCTTATCCTCAACTGATGGTATCTAGACCTCAAATCAATCTTCAAAAACACCTTGGCACCCTGAAACTGATCAAATGAGTCATCAATCCTCGGTAATGGATACTTGTTCTTGATGGTGACTTTGTTCTACTACCGATAGTCTATGCACATCCTCAGCGATCCATCCTTTTTCTTTACAAACAACACTGGCACACCCCAAGACGAGACACTAGGCCTAATGAAGCCCTTATCCAGCAAATCTTACAATTGCTCCTTTAATTCTTTCAACTCCGGCGGACAATGCGGTATGGCGGAATAGAAATGGGCTGAGTGCCCGTATCCAAATCAATGCAAAAGTTAATATCCATATCGGGTGGCATCCCCGGTAGGTCTGTAGGAAATACCTCTAGAAACTCACGAACAATCGGTACAGAATCCATGGAAGGAACCTCCCCACTAGAATCACGAACATAAGCCAAATAAGCCAAACACCCCTTCTCGACCATACACCAAGCCTTCATATAAGAAATAACCATGCTAGTACAATGACCAGAAGTAACTCTCTACTCCAATCAAGGCAACCCCGACAAGGCTAAGGTCACGGTCTTGGTGTGACAGTCCAATATAGCATGATAAGGTGACAACCAATCCATCCCCAGAATAACATCGAAGTCAACCATATCAAGAAGTAGGAGATCTACACTAGTCTCAAGACCCCCAATAATAACCACACAAGAGCAATAAACACAATCTACAATAATAGAATCACCCACCAATGTAGACATATATACAAGAGCACTCAAAGAATCACTAGGAACAACCAAATACGAAGCAAAGTAAGATGACACATAGGAGTATATAGACCCTGGATCAAATAGAACTGAAGCATCTCTACTGCAAACTGAAACTGTACCTGTGATAACGGCATCAGATTCCTCAGCCTTAGGCCTGGCTGGGAAAGCATAACATCTGGGATGGGCCCTACCACTCTGAACTACATCCCTGGGATGGCCTCATGCTGGATGGCCTCCACTTCTAGCGACCTGACCTCCACCTCTAGCTACCTGACCCCTACCTCTAGTTGGCTGAGCGGGCGGTGGAACACCCGGTGCCGGAACCATGGCACGATAACCCTGATGTTGAGAACTGCTCGAAGCTCGAGGGCAATATCTAGCAATGTGCCTCGGATCACCATAAGTATAACAAAACCTCGGCTACTAAGACTGCTGACCCTGAAACTGACCCTATCAGCCTGAGTAACCACCCTGAAAGATCTGGAACGAAGGTGCACTGATAGGAGCTGGTGGTGCACTAGAAGGTAGCTGATCAGAATATTGCATATGAGAGCCACGGCCACCTGAAGCACCGTGAGAAGCCTGAAGTGCTGAATGAAATGGCTTGGGAGGATGGACTCTACCAAAAGAATCCATGCCTCTAGACGAGGCACCACTGAACCTACCAGAATGATGAGGCCTCTTGTCAGACCCCTGACTACTCCCCCGAGCAAAAACCATCTCAACCCGCCTAGCCACATTGGCCGCATCCTGAAAATAAATCTCACTTCATCTCTTCTTAGCCATATGCAATCTGATAGGCTGAGCGAGTCCCTCAATAGACCTCCTCACCCTGTCTCTCTCAGTGGGGAGTATAAGAAGAGCATGATGAGCCAAATCCACAAACCTAGTCTCGTACTGAGTGACAGTCAGAGAACCCTGCTGAAGATGCTCAAACCGCATGTGATAGTCCTCTCTCTGAATGATAGGAACGAACTTCTCGAGAAATAGCTAAGAGAACTGGTCCCAAGTCAAGGCAGGCGATCCAGCTAGTCTAGTCAACACAAAATCATTCCACCATCTCTTGGCGAACCTATCATCTAGAATACAGCAAAGTCGACCCCATTGGTCTCCACGATCCCCATGTTCCGCAACACCTCATGGCAGCGGTCAAGATAATCCTGGGGGTCCTCAAAAGCTGCCCCACTGAAATGAACCGGAAAAAGCTTGGTGAACTTGTCCAACCTCAACAAAGCCTAAAAAGACATAGATAGTCCACCAGCAGCCTGATTCGCAATAACTGGCTGAGCTACTCCCACTAATTGAGCTACTGGAGTCTAAAACTGAGGAGCCATCTACTCCGGAGTATGGGCTCCTCCCCCAGCTTAAGAAACGGCTGGTGCTACAGGAAATATGCCAGCCTGGGCTACGCTCTCTATAAGGCCCACTATACGGACCAAAGCATCCTGAAGTACCGGGGTAGCGATGAACCCCTCTGGAACCTGAGTTGGCCCTGCTGGAACGGTCTGGGCCGGAACCTCATCATCAAACTTCACCTGAGGCTCCGCTGCTGGTGTTGCTGCTCGAGCTATAGGCTGAGCCCTACCCCTACCTCAGCCTCTAGCATGGCCTCGGCCTCGTCCTAACCCCTCGTAGGAGCTGCCACTAGGGGCTCGGGCTGCTGGTCAGCTGATGAAGCGGTATGTGTTCTTGCCATCTGCGAAAGAACAAGAGTAGAAAGTTCAATTAGCATTGAGAGACCAAATCGCACGATAGAGAAGAATAGATATGAAGTTATTCCCAAATTTTGTAGCCTCTGGGAGATAAGTACAGACGTCTCTGTACCGATCCCTCCCGCCTCCGTACTGATCCCTCAGACTCTACCTAGCTTGTTCGTGAATTGTGAGACCTAGGCAACCTACTGCTCTGATACCAACTTGTCACGACCCGGATTTCTCACTATTGGGATCTCGATGGCGCCTAACTCTTAGAATGCTAGGCAAGCCAACAGATACAGTTCTATCATACAAATCACCAACCAAAACAGTAAGTAACAGTAAGTTTAAACTAGACCAATAAGAAGTACGGAAAATGCTATAATAGTTTAAAACACTATTACACGACTACCCAAAGATCTAGTGTCACAATCCGCGAACTTCTAAGAATTTCTACAAATACTGGTTTTAAAGAAAATACAATTGTCCTCGAAATGAAGGAAAACATGATAAACTAAGATAGAGGGAAGGGGACTCTAGGGTCTACGAATGCTGGCAAATTTACCTTGGGTCTCCTGATGGACTGAAAGCAGCAACACAACTCTAATCAATGAGGTCCGACACCAAAATCTGCACAGAAAGTGCAGAGTGCATTATCAATAGAACCGATCTTATGTACTAGTAAGTTCTGAGCCTAACCTCGGTGAAGTAGTGACATGTGAAGTTAAATAATATACGAGGAAATAACAATAACAGAACTTTAATAGAAAATAATGGGAAGGGAAAAACATGTTGAGGGGATTGCAAAAATAAGAAGCGCCACATTAGAGAATTTTAACAGCTAGTACACCTTGAACCAATAACAACAAGTAAATACAGTAAGGGCAAAATGCACGGCATCACCCTTCGTGCTTTTACTCTCAACCTCACCATATAAATCAGATAAGAATGGCACGGCATCACCCTCCATGCTTTTACTCTCGTCTTTACCATTAGAAATAATAGAAACGACACAGCATCACCCTTCGTACATTAACTCTCTCATAACATAACATGGCACGACATCACCCTTCATGCATTATCAATATCAGAATACGGCACAACATCACTCTTCGTGCATTAACACTCACTCTTAATATTTTGCACGACATCATTCTTCGTGCTTTACACTCTTCCTCACCCAAACAACTGAAACAATAACAACCTAGCAAGGGAATCATCAATAACCAACCTCGTTTCAACATTTAACTTCACAATATAAATCTCAACTTGAGTCAATACTCAACCAATATCCAATATCAAAAAAACATAATAAGACTTATTTAACTTGAAGAATAACCAATTTAAGCATGAACAGTACGTACAAAGATATACAACAGTCATAAGTACAAGACTCACTCGCATGCTATGACCCGACAACAACGTATAGATACTCGTCACCTCACCTATACGTCGTACTCAACAACTAAACACGTAGCAAATAAGGCAACAATACCTAATCCATCAAGCTAATGTTAGCCACAATACTTACCTCGCTTCCATGGGCCACTTTGCTCAATCACAACTTTTCCCTTCATAAAAGCCTCCGGACCAAGAGAATCTAGCAATTTACCTACCAAACGATTCAATTTAAGCCTTAGGAACTACCCACGATAGCAAGGAATTCAATTTAGGTCATTTTTGAAAAAGTCAACACCCGGGCTCGCTTGGTCCAAACCTACAATTCGGATCTAAACCAGATTACTCATTCACCTCTGAGCCCGGATATACAATTGGTTTCGGAATCCGACCTCAATTTGAAGTCTAAATCCCCAAATTTCGAAATTCCCAAGTTCTACCCAAAATTTCCGATATCACCATGAAAACTCTAGATTCTAAGATGAAATCTTGTAAAAAGAAGTAAAATAGTGAAAAAAACGAGTTAAGAATCACTTACTTATGATTTGAGGAAGAAGAAGTGTTTGGAAATTTGCCTCTTATGTTTTAGGGTTTGAAAAATTGAAAAATTGAAAAATGAATGAAAATCCCCGTTTATATAGCAACCATCTGATCTATACTATGCGGTCTGCGAAATTTCGGGCGCGGTCGCGTACCTCACCGCGGTCCGCGAAATTATGGGTACGACCGCGAACTTTGAGCCTTACCCTACCGCGGTCGCGAAGTCCCACCGCGGTCCGCGAATTTCATTTCGTGGTCGCGCTCCTATGATCGGAGACCTGAAATCTCTGCAACTATTTAACACGAGGTTTTCTAAGTCTAAAACATCCCGTAGCCTACCCGAAACTCATCCGAACCCTCGGGGCTCCAAACCAAATACGCACACAAGTCTTAACACATCATATGAACTTGCTCGGGCGATCAAATCGCCAAAATAGCATCTAGAACTACGAATGTAGTACCAAATTGCATGAAATTTTCAAGAAAGTTTCAAAACTTCTAACTTTTCAACTAAAGGTCTGAATCACGTCAAATCAACTTCGTTTCTCACCAAATTTCACATATAAGGTATAAATATTATAATGGACCTGTACCGGGCTTCGAAACCAAAATACGGGCCCAAAACCAACAAGTTCAAATATTTTTAAATTTCTAAAAACTATTATATTTTTCAGTTTAACAATTTTCTTCAAAAATTCATTTCTCGGGCTAGGGACCTCGGAATTCAATTCTGGGCATACGCCCAAATCCCATATTTTTCTACAGATACTCCGGGACCGTCAAATCACCAGTCCGGGTCGATTACTCAAAATATTGACCAAAGCTAATTAAAATCACTTTTTAAGGCAAAAACTTAGTATTTTTTTTCAAATTTGCACAAAAAGGCTTTCCAGAAACACGTCCGGATTGTGCACGTAAATCGAAAAAAAATAAGGTTTTGAAGACCTCAGAGCCCCAAATTAGGTTCTAAAACACGAGATGACATTTTGGGTCATCACATATCCTTTCTATTCCAATGACTATGTGATGAAAAAATAATATAAAAAATTAAACCCCAAGTTCGCTTATGTTGGGCCGGGCCATGATTGAAACCTTTGTTTTATGAATCAATCCTACGCCCAAAAGAATTACAAAAGTTGTTGGAGTTTCATTTGAAGCAATTGTGAAATTTTACCTATTTGGATGACTAACACAAACTTTACAATTATTTTGTTTACATTTTGGAGGCAAGAATTTGCATAATATGAAATCCTAGATCTTAAACTTAGGACCGTTTGGTTATAAGTTTTGGGGGCTTATTCTTAAAAAAAATTGAAAACAATATTTGTTCATGGATAATTATCAGTTTTTGGATGAAAATTTTTTCCACTCACAAAACTTTAACTTTTTTATCATATAAAATGCACGTACAAATACAACTTCAACTTCCAAAAATTATTTTTCAACGCCTTCAAAAATTTCTTTTTCAAGTTTCATCCAAATTTTTGTCCATAACGCTAGCTTAATACTCTACTTATATATACTTTTATACGTAAGATATTTTCTTTTCTCTATCATTTTGGATGGATCCTGTCATATATGGTTTATATATTCTCATAACATAGAGTTAATGTTTCGTGACAATGACCGGCAAATTGCAAATCATGCAGTGAATTGCTGATATTTTCAGGTGATGTTATGTCTGTGGATCAAATAAGTGATGTCATTTTCTAGCATCTTGGAAAAGAAATTATTAGCAGAATACTGTATCATGAATTGGTTTACTTAATTTGTTTTAATTAAAAAGAGTTAATTTTACTAAAGCAACCTGCAACTTGAAATAAGAGGCCTCGTGTCAATCACGTTCATATAGAGTCAATTAGTCAAATGATCGCTCAATTTTCTCAAATTATCTCCTAAAGTTACTTTTCTTTCGTTTGTAACAACAAAGTCACTGAACTATGCCTATTGCACTCAGAAGGTCACTCAACTAGATTTTTCAAATTTTGGATTGTCAAACACCTATTTTACCCTCTAAATTATAAATATTTATCTTCTTTTATTTTTTATACTTTTCAATATTATGATTTTACCTTTTTAATTTATATTATGGGCTTACCTATATAATAAATAAATATTATTTATGAATTAAAAAAAGTATTAAGCATCTAGAATGTTGGATAACAAAATAATGATCATAGCAAAAATATTAATTAGAATAATTTGTTCATAATAATAATTTTAGTATTAACAACAAAAATTCAAAAAAATTATTTACACAATTCAGAATGAAAGAAAATAAAGGTTGTAAAATATATATTCGATGCATGTAATATAAAAATAATTATTTAAATAAAAGTATTTTTATAATATACATTATATATTCTTGAAAATTAATGCAATTATATTGTATATATTCCATACACGACTTAACATACCATATTTTACCCTATACAGATAGTCCCGGTACTTTCCGGTGACATAACTTTGTGTCATCGGAAAGTTGGTAGAAACATAATAATATAATTGTGCATAATTTTCAAGAATATATAATGTATATTATAAAAATACCTTTATTTAAATAATTATTTTTATATTACATGCATGGAATATATATTTTACAACCTTTATTTTCTTTTTTTTTGAATTGTGTAAATAAATTTTTGAAGTTTTGTTGTTAATTCAAAAAAATATTATTACTAACAAATTATTTTAATTAATTTTTTTTTACTATGCTCATTATTTTGTTATACATGCTTAAATACTTTTTATTTTTTAATTTATAAATAATATTTATTTACTCTATAGGTAAGTCCATAATATAAATTAAAAAAGAAAAATCATACCATTAAAAAGTTTTAGAAAAAAAAAAGAAGATAAATGTTATAATTTAGAGGGTAAAATAGTTATTTGGTAATCCAAAATTTGGAAAATCTAGTTGAGTGACCTTCTGAGTGCAATAGGCATAGTTCAATGACTTTGTTGTTACAAACGAAAGTAAAGTGACTATAAGAGATCATTTGGGATACTTGAGTGACCATTTGAGTAATGGACTGCAGTTCATATATATATATATATATATATATATATATATATATATATATATATATATATATATATATTCAGTCCAATTAGAGAGTTAATATGTAGATAGCTAAACGGATAATAGCGCTTTCTAATCAACAGGAAAAGAGAGAATATTTAGAGAGTTAATTTGTAGATAGCTAAAAGGATAATAGTGCTTTCGATTCCTTAATTGTTGACTAATCTAATTTTGCTGATCGTGGTATTCACATAAAGTCACTAGAAGAAAACAAATGAGATATTTTTGTAATATTTTAGCAAGTTGAGGGAAATTTTATATACAAAATGTTGTCTACTTACTTTTTTATGATAATGCAGAAAAAATCAATGATATTTAAGTGAATATCCATGAAATTACTCTTCAAAAGTGAAAATCTCACCGATTTTTATGTCAAAATAAGGAATATTAAGAGAACGTTCACTTAGGATAAACATTGAGTAGTAAATTTTTTAATGTTACAATCGATGAACCATTATATATGTAGAAATTACTCAAGCAATTTACCTCTTAACCTTAAAAAATGCATAATTATTTACTAAATTTGTTATTATTTCCCTATGTTATAATGTTTTTTGTGTTACGTTGATTAGACAAATAAAATATAAATACTTCTTAGAAGAGGGAATAGCAGAGAGCTCTCCGTCAACATGCTTGCTTCCTCACGAGGGTAAATTGGTCATTTCATGCGTTATTATGCTTAAATTGTCTATTGTGCCCGTTTTTGTTGTTAACGTGTCTGATCTGGAGTGGAGTCCAAAGCTACTTTGCTACCGTGTCACGATGTCAATCACCACTGCACTCTCTTGGTTAATCTGTTTCTCTCTCCTCATGCCAACGTTCAAAGTTTTGTTATTCCAAGGTAATTCGATAGTTCAAAAGTTAGTTTATTGATCTATGTTTTCGTACGACGAAGCTTCATCTCTGTTCTTGTGACTTTCTGATTTTGTGTTTTTCCTATAGCCTTTAATTCCTCTGTAAGTTTCTTTTTGCTTTATATTTCACTTTGTTTTTTGAATGTTTATTGTCGTCTGATTGCGTCGCCCCAGCTTTGTAATTGATTTGTTTTATTGACATGCAAATGGGTAATTTGTGCAAAAATTGGTTTGATCCTTGCAATTTTTGACATTTTACAGCTGGATAACACTCTATTTCGTAGTCTGCGACAAACTACTTAAATTTAATTTGATTTTTACGCCATAGATCACCAAAAAGTTTATTGTCAGATCTGATGCAAATGGTAAAGAGAAACATTTACAGTGATGGAAGTTCGCATGTAGAGCAACGATTTCTCACTGTGAATGATTAAGCTATGAGATTGTAGTTTAGCTATGAGATCATACGACTTTGCACATGTCCTTGATACAGAAAGCTTAATGAAGCAGTGTTAAAAGCAAAGCTGCTTTTTTGCTTAAACATTTGAAGAATATGTTGCATAAGAATCCCTATAGGCATGATTACTAAGTGTAAATAGTTAGAACATATGTGTGCACAATCTTGAGAACAAGTCTCCATATGGAGAAGGTTGGCTCCTAGCTCGCTGCAGTCCTAGAAATTGCTCTACTATTACTATGGAAGTATTTTCAATTTTATTTCTTTAATTATAAACCTATTTACCTTCTACACAATTCTGACTACGAAAGAATCTGTAAAGTTCTTACAAATGTAAATTGATCTTGTGTAGTTTTAGAAGCACGAAGCTCGTCGATAAAAGATGAGATAAACACTAAAATAACCTCTAGATCTAATAGTTACAAATACAAAATCCAGTTTCACTATACAACCTTGGTCAGAGTGTAGCCCAGATATACATAGGTCCAGTTAAAAAAAAAAAGAAAAATACTTCTGATTTACTGCTCTTTATGATTCTGCCACAGATTTGCAACGTTTTTCATACTTGCCCCTGCTATATTTCTTAACATTCTGATAGTTTTCAGTAGCATAAACGAATACTGTATTTTGACAAAGTTTTCCCGCATTATTAAATTTGGTGTGTACGTTTAAGATATTAGGGAAATAACATTGTAATTATGGTACCTATTACTTTCATATATGCTGCTCCCTTGAAAGGTTTACAACTTCAGCTTCAGTCTTTCACTTTAACCATTGTCTTGAACTCATCTGATGAAGAATGAAACTAACATACCAAAACCAAATACACATTTATTTAATTTTTCAAATGATAGTGTATTTTACAATAGAATAACTTTGTCATAGCCTTATATTGAATTCATCTACCTTTCTATTGTCAGTAGAATAAACAACAAACTCTCCTGCTTAAAGTCTACTGAGGTACTTTTTGGCTTGATTTCTGTGAACTATTTGAAATGCAGATATCTCACAATAATAAGTTTGTGAAGAAATGTCTTCTGACCGAAGGAACAAACATATACAAAAGATACAAAAGAGGAATCCTTAGTGGAAAAACTTATTGCAGAAGCATCTGTAGGAGAAAATTGTTGTATTATTATATTCATCACCGATGTCTGGTATTTATATTGCCACAGTCCTTAATAAGTTATAATCACTGACATCCCTGCTAGGGCTAAAACATGTGAACTTATTTAGTGGAAAATGTGTGAACTTGTAGCTATCTTTTTTTCGAGATTAACAGCACTGCACAAATGACATTCCTCAAACAAACAGATAAAGCACTTGGAGCAAATTAAAACACATGTATAGCCCATCAAAGCAGAAAAAACTAAACAATTCACGTACGGTAAAGTATCATTCAGCGAAATAAACCTTTTAACATGCTAATCAGAAAAGTTATAGAAATTATGTACATCAGAAAAGATGAAATTGCATATTTAAATAATGAACAAAACCTTGATGTTATTTTTATATGTCAGAACTTGCTAGATTCTAAACTCGTTAAGGTTTTTCTCATTTTGATTGAATAGTAAAACTGGATATTTATTTCTCATAAGTTCTCTTTATATAGAAAAAACTATTGTTGCTATTAGACTGTGGGTAGTCTTGATATTTTCAGATTCATCTCTGAATTAACTCTCAGTAATTCACATCAATGCCACAATGATTACATTTACTGGGCAGTTTGCTGATGCATTTATGACCGTAATAACTGATGAACTTGTACATTCCATTTCATTTTCCTTGTACTCTAAACCCAAAATGTCATATATGCTATGCAGCATGTGCTACATCTATATCTGGGTGGTCATGAAGAATAACAACTTCTATCTTTCATATTTTATTTCTTGTGCAACTATAATTTGAACCTTACTATTTTGTGTCAGGATTGGTTAATCTGACTTGTCTATGTCCGCGCTCATAAGCATACTCTACAATATTTTTAGAGTATTGTACAAGTGGTCTGTCAAGTCCTTGCTTAAACATAATGTTTATCTATACATTTTACAATTATGTCTTCTAATTATATAATGGTTAGATTATTTCACTGTTGCTAGAGTTGATTTGACATAATAGTTTATCATCTTTGTTGATAAATTTTTTAATTGTTGCTATCCTACACAGATTCATATCAGCAGGTACTGCTGGAAGACCATATGACTTTGGCATTGAAGCTTCTGTATTTGTTGGTTTGTACATCCAAAGCATTCCACTGACTTAAAATAACAAAATATTAGAGAAATAGATAGCTTATAAAGAGTAACATTTCTGTGATAATTATATAATCTTCTATTTCTCTTTTGGACACAAGCTCATTCCTTGCTGATATTGTAACTATACCTCAATTTATAATAGCAAAGCTTTGTTCATGTTGGGCTCGGGCAAAGCCCGGTCTACCCTTACTAGTAAACTAGCTACGCAGGAACTACTAACGTTCCACATCATCGCATCCATTAATACAAGACAATTCAATATCGATCCGACTTTTGTTTTGATTTTTCATTCGATCTGCAATTCTATATTAAAGTCCGACTAATTCAGATTCAAGTTGCATAAGACTCATTAAAGAAGGAAGCGTTTCCTATCGGAAGTCTATTCATTTATAGAGCTGGAATCCTGGATCTCTAAATAACAATGGAAAAAATCATATTCCTCTACCATAGGTGGTATCGATCATAAATTTCTACACAAGCTATACATCATAGTAGGGTTTTTTTTATTTCCCATTCGGTATTCGGTACCCATATTGTGACGCGATTAATCTGGATTTGCACGGGAAGTCCTACATTGGGGGTAAAGCACTCCCTAATAAAGACGGCTTTACACCCAGGGGCTCAAACTCGAAATCTCTGATTAAGGATAAAGGAGTAATTACCACTCCACCACAATCCTTATTGATCATAGTAGGTTAATATAGAAAGGAAATGTCCAAATGAAAAATAAAGGAAAGTGAGATCCAGATGGAAGGAAAAAAAAATGAAAAGAGCTAATCAAGATTTATTGTCCTAAAATCATGTGGTGATGGCTTTCCCATTTTATTTTGCTTTTCTCACTCATTGGCCCCTTCTTCCTTTTTCCTATCTAATCCACCTTTTAAAAAGGAAAGAGAATTATACACATCCACAAACCATATATTTTTTTTCCTCATTATTTCTTAAGACTTTATTCTTAGCTTTCCTTTTCTTTTTTCTTCCTCTTGGGAGACATCTCCAAAGAATGTTGTCCTCTCAATCTAAACCATACACGTCTTAGAATCTTACATAGTATACCACCTATGTCATTATTATTTTCACTTTTAACCACTAGGTAAAATAGCATTTGTAGGTAAATTATAGAGTTTGGAAGAATTCGAATATGTAATCATACTACTTAGTTTAAATGTTCCTTGTACTCCATTCCTCTTATTTTATGTTACTTTATTTTATTAAGGCCCCATTTGTTCATAATTTATATATTTTTTAAAAATGTGTTTGTCCATAAAATTTTACAAGTTTTTGAAATATTTTTGAAAATGAGTTTTTCAAATTCAAAATTTTCAGAAGAAACTTTTTCCACCACTCACAAAATTGCAACAATTTTTCAAGTGAAATATATGTTCAAACATAATTTTAAATTACAAATATCATTTTCTCAATTTAACTCCAAATACTACTTTTTTTCAGAAATTACAATTTTTATGTCCAAATGCCTACTAAGTATAAAGTCACTACTAACTACTAAGAGATGAATTCCTCGGTCTTTAACCAGAAATATCACATTTGAACCTTAGAAAATGAAGAAATTCATGATATGGGACATTTCTCTCATAAATGAGTCCTATACAGTGAGTACAATATCGGATGGTCAAATAAAAAAGATAAGTATGAAATCCAATATATTGATTTGATTTGTATATGAATATAAAAGAAAAAGTCAACAAAATTCTCACTCATGCATTTCCAAAATTTTAAATTCTATTGGAGCCTAAAATAATCTTACTAAGCGGTAATTTCGGATCTAAAAGTTGAGACAAAAAATAATACAATAATAACACATAAGGTTAATTGATTTGTCTACATTGAAAAGTTTTCTCAAAAGATATAAAGAAGGGCTATGTTATTCAAGAAGATAGGTGTTTCTCCATTTATAGGAGCCAAAAATTGATTTGATGTAGACTTGGCATTAAAGTTATGTTTGAAAATTCCCTAGTTGCTATAACTCGTAAGTGCACTAGTCTTGATGCCAAATTGTAAACACAAGAATAAATAAATAAGTTACAAAGGAATTCAAATAATAAAAAAGATAAACTTACGAAGAACGTCAAGGAGATCAACACATAATATATACTACAAAAAGGAAATTTAATCAAATATATACTGTAATTTTCTAGCAAAAAGGGGTTCGGATAAACCCCTTTTACCCGTAACTCCGTCCCTGAATATAGGGGCGTATCTAATGTACTAATGATGAGTTCAATTGAACCCATAATTTTCGATGCAAAGTATAATTAATTTGTAAAAAATTATTAAAATTGCAAAAATAGTATATATAAACCCACAATTTTAAAAATATAATGGATTCAATACTAAAATACTTAAAAGATGAACTTACAAAGTTTAAATTCTGGTCCGCCTCGAATAAGTGAACATTTGCTGAAATGTCAAACACTTCATTCTCTTATTTGTTAGATTTACTACAAAGCAGAATTAAATTCACTTATGAGAAAAGGGAAAATACATAAGATCAAGATGCTGAACTTGTCTTCAAAAGTAAGTTTCCAACTCAACTTATACGGACATTCTTTTTCCATTCTATACTTATCCGAAATGAATTTAATACTTTATTGAAAGATGACATGGCAAAGAAAAAAAATCTTCATAAACGCAAGCGAAGAGCCAAAAAAAGGTTAAAAACTCATTAAATAATTACAGAGTTAATCCCATTAAAAAATTTAAAATTTTAATCTATATTAGTGAAAATATTACATCATCACAATAATGGTTCCTCGTGTGTTATTAGAAAAAGAAAAGGGGGTTGATTGCAAATAGATTTGGCGAACTTTTTGCAGGCACATTTTATATTGTCTGGTTTTGGTCAACAATGCTCCAAGAAAATGAAAAACAACTGGTGGCAATTTATTTATTTTAATTAGGTTGCCCTTTTCATGTCTTTATTTGATTTTATCAACACATGAACAACAAGGCACAAATAGGATACCCAAATTAGCTGACAGTATTAATATTCTTTTTCCTCAAAAATATTTTAAATTATTAGGACAAATTTTCTTCGGCAAAGATCAATTTTAGTCCGCCACCGAAATTATTTATATTTGGCAACCGTAAAAATATATAATATTTATATACAATATTATTTTCCTAATTTTTATTCTCATTACAAAAATAAGGGAAACAAACAAAGGACTCCTCCTGGCCCGCATGCCCTTTTCCCACCCAAAAAGACTCCTGACAAAGACCAGAACTAAATAATAATTTTTAAAATATTGAGGAAATTGAAGTTGAGATATTTTAGAAAATAAAAAATTATAAAAAGGAAGGGCATTCACCAAATCATTTTTATTTATAGTCCGGCCAAAAATTAGGTTATTTTGAGAAATGCTTTTTTTCAAAAGTGTTTTTCTCAAAAGTACTTTTGGTGAGAAGTAGTTTATGTTTGGCTAATTAGTTTGAAAAGCACTTCTGAGCAGCAATTAGTGTTTGGCCAAGCTTTAAAAATCTGCTTCTAAGTGTATTTCTCTCAAAAGTACTTCTCAAAAAAGTGTTTTTGGAGAGAAGCTACTTTTTCTTACTTCTCCAAAACTGCTTCCGCTTCTCCTCAAAAGTACTTTTTTTCCTTCCAAAAGCTTGACCAAACACCTCAATTTTTGGCCAAAAATATTTTTGGTAAAAAAAAGTACTTCTGGCCAAAAAGAAGCTTGACCAAACAGGCTATTAATTGAATTTGCTAGTAAGATGCCATAATAACTCCGTAAAAATAGCACGGTATGGCCAGTTTTCGGACTGATCATTCAAAAATAGCCAGCGTTTACGAAGTCAATGAAAAATAGCCACTATTTTGCAGCAACAGAGACCGGTCCAGCATAATATACCGGAGTTCGGTGCACCTGTGTATGAATTCCAGCATATTATGCTGGACCGGTATACTTTGTTGACTCCAGTATAATATACTGGAGACTGGAGCGTCGGTGCTCCAAACTCTAGTATATTATACTGGACAATTATACTTGCTGGAACTCCATCATATTATGCTGGAGTTCCAGCATACTTATCCTGGAACTCTAGTATAATATGCTGGAGTTCAAACATACTTATGCTGGAGTTCTAGTATAATATACTCGCGTATTTTCCGGGTTTTGAACAGTATTTTCGCCCAGATTTATCTTTACATGAAAAGTGGCTAAATTTTGATTACTTTTAAAAGTGTGCTATTTTTGAACGACCAGTTGTAAATCTGGCTCAACTATGCATTTAGTTATTAGTTTCTTCCTTTATAAAGAAATTATAAAGAGATAAAGTATTGCTCCCTTTGTTTCACTTTATTTATGGTAATTTTACTTTTATGGATACTACAGTATTCTAGCTAGTGTTAATCATATATTACCACCCTAATATAGACTACCGTGAGTTGTATTCTCGTTCTCTTTTACCAAATAAAAGTTGGAAAATTATAAGAAATATACAAAATAAAATTTATACTTACAATAACGCACAATACTTTAACAAAATTTTCACATAATATATACACCGTCGAAGAAAACTCATAAAACTAAGAATTTTAAAGATCTTCTCTTTCAAGCGCAACTCCCATGGCTTTATCAACTTTTTTCTCCAAAAAAAAAAATCTCCATTTTTGTTTTCTTACGCCAAAAACTCTTTCTACTAATTAAATTATTTCTTCATTTTTGATGAAATATCATTAAAGATCCATTCGACGCTTCAATTTGAGTTTAAATTTTTTTAGTAATTATATTTTGAGTTGGTATGTCAAAAATCGATTTGAACGTCTATATATTCTACAAAAGGTTAAGATCGGTGTAAATTCGAACTTAGTGAGATTTGGTTAAAAAAAATTAGCGCTTATGAAGGAAAAAAGGCAATCAAAGTGTCTTTGATAGTCATCAAATATTTGTAGTAATTTCAGACTTGATAAATTTACTTAGAAATGCAACCTTTTTCACGTTCTAAGCTAAATATACGTAGTTTAATGCACGTCATTTGTATAAAGAATATGTAAACAATGAGTCACACAACATTTATGTTAAATATGAATAGGAATATCATGATAATAACATAACTGAAAAACTAATAAAGTGTGATAACAAATTAGGAAAATGCCAACATGCATGTCAATAAACAAATTATACGTGAAAATATTCGACATCCAGTTTTAACTCTGTTTTAAGACAAAGTCTAATTTCACGGTCGTCAATTTCTTTAGGACAAATGATAAAGAAAATTATTTCCGTTGACCTGTTTCTTGAAATCAAACAGTCTAGTTAATGAGTCGTAGGCTAAAGTCTAAACCAATAAAATCAACTGATTTTTTACTACATTACTTAAAAAATATATTCTTTCATCCTTTTAATTCAAATTAGAAACATACAAGAACTTCCTTGAATTATGCTTCAATATCCAATTTGTTGGGGTCGACTAACTAGCTCGTTATTATCATTCGGTACTCACGAGTTTATTATTTTTACGTTCGTCGATTTAATACAATATTTATCTCCAGTCCAATATTTATTTTTTGTGAAAATAAGCTAGCGTTTAGAGATAAATTTAATTGAAATTCGAAAAAAAAAATTTGAAATTGTGTTGAAAAATATTTTTTACAAGTTGAAATTGTGTTTGAACATGCATTTTATTTAAAAAAAGTTGAAGACTTGTGAGTGGAAGAAAAGATTTTCAATGAAAAATTATCCTAAACTAAAATTTGAAAACTTGAAAAGAAATTTCAAAACTATTAAAAAAATTTATAATATTCCATGAACAAATAATATTTTCAAAAAAATAATTAAAAATATCAAAATTTAAAGTTTCATATTTTTTATTTATTTAGTTTAGTTAAAGAAATTAAACAGATTGACTTTCCATAGGCATAATATATCAAATAAATCAGTACTAAAAGTGTATTAGGAGAACTATTTTGTCACACTTGGTTTAAAATATGTATAATGACGAAAATATTACTACCAATTTATAAAACCAAACTATTTAGCGGCCTGATATTGAGGGCAAGTGTGTTAAAACATACGAAGGTTCCATTCGTCAAACAAACAGTAAACACGCGCCTATGTGTTAAGACCAAAGCCTGCTCTCAATTCTCAACTACACCACTCTCTCTCTCTCTCTCCTTTTCTTCTTCTTCTTCTTCTCCGGCACCGTTTCCGGCGGAACTCCGACCTAGAACTTTTTTCGTATCTCTCTATAGAAACTTCTCGAAATTTACTCCGAACACAGCCAAAAAAAACGTTTCAAAACCCATATAAAGAAACTTAAGAGGACCACTACAGTCCAAAACACTTTTTCTCTCTATAATAATGGACCACCGGCCGTCACCCACTTTCCCACCTTTGCCGGCAACATTTCCCGGCTAAAAATAATGCATGCCCAAAAAATGCCCCTTAAAAACACCAATTTTACATAAAGCCACGTCCTTTGCATTTTAATATATCATACGTTAATAATTACAGGGGCTTTTCTGGTATTTTAACGAAATGGCTGCTACACCAAATACAACCACAGCTTTAACCACCGTGGACTCCACCGGCGGCGGCGGAGGCTCGGTCGACGAACTTAATGCTAAGGCAGTGCACAAGAGGTACGAAGGGCTTGTGATGGTACGGACAAAAGCTGTAAAAGGTAAAGGGGCTTGGTACTGGGCTCACCTTGAGCCTATTTTGGTCCACAATTCTGATACCGGACTTCCTAAAGCTGTTAAACTCCGTTGTTCCTTATGCGACGCCGTTTTCTCTGCTTCTAACCCTTCAAGAACTGCCTCTGAACATCTTAAAAGAGGAACTTGTCCTAATTTCAGCAACTCTGTTGCAAAGCCCATTTCTTCTGTGCCACCAACTACTACTAACGTCACTTTAACTCCGTCACCAACTCAGCTAAATCACCGTAAACGGAGCTCTTCTGGTGGTGGTGGTGGTGGGGTACGTGGGGGTAGTTCAAGTGGGGGTGGGGGGAGTGTGACTACAACGTCGTACCAAGTTCCACCTTTAGCAATTGTTGATCCCTCTAGATTTGCTGTTGAGTTAGCCTATTCCCCTGTTGTTTCAATGGCTACTACAGTTGTTACTGCTACTGGTGGCAGTGGTGGTTGTATGGCAGGCAGTGGGGGTTGTACGGTGGGTAGTGGTGGTGGTGTGTATGCACATCAGCATTTGATGTTGTCAGGTGGTAAAGAGGATTTAGGTGCTTTAGCTATGCTAGAAGATAGTGTGAAGAAGCTAAAGAGTCCTAAAGCATCACCTGGCCCAACATTAAGCAAATCCCAGATTGATTCAGCACTTGATTATCTTGCTGATTGGGTGTATGAATGTTGTGGGTCGGTCTCGTTTTCGAGTCTTGAGCATCCAAAGTTTAAATCTTTCTTAAACCAAGTTGGTTTGCCGCCACTCTCAAGGAGAGATTTTGTGGGTTCTAGATTGGATGCTAAGTATGAGGAAGCAAAGGCTGAATCCGAGGTGAAGATTCGTGATGCTATGTTCTTTCAGATTGCATCTGATGGTTGGAAGTCGAAGAATTATGGTGAAGAGAATTTGGTTAATTTGTCTGTGAATCTTCCCAATGGGACCAGTGTCTTTAGAAGGGCAGTGTTCACTAGTGGATACGTGCATTCTAAGTATGCAGAGGAGATTTTTATGGAGACCATTTCTGAAATTTGTGGCAACAGTTTGCACCAATGTGTAGGTATAGTGGCAGATAAGTTTAAGGCCAAGGCTTTGAGGAACTTAGAGAATCAGCATCATTGGATGGTTAACGTTTCTTGTCAGTATCAAGCGTTTAATAGTTTGGTTAAGGATTTCAGTAAGGAGCTTCCTTTGTTAAAGAATGTAACTGGGAATTGTTTAAAGCTTGCGAATTTTGTTAATAACAAGTCTCAAGTTCGGAATAGTTTTCACAAGTATCAATTGCAGGAGTATGGACATGCTACTTTATTGAGAATACCATTGCGTAGTTATGAAAGATCAGATTTTGAACCTGTCTACACATTAGTGGAGGATATACTGAGCTCAGCACGTGCACTTCAATTAGTATTGTTGGATGAATCCTATAAGATATTGTCTATGGAGGAGCAAATTGCTAGAGATATCGAAGAGATGATGAGGAGCCCACATTTTTGGAATGAACTTGAAGCAGTGCATTCACTGGTAAAACTGATTAAGACAATGGCACAGGATATCCAGACAGAGAAGCCGCGTGTAGGGCAGTGCCTTCCTCTTTGGGAGGAGCTTAGGGTGAAAGTGAAGGATTGGTGTTCGAAGTTTCACATTGTCGAGGGACCAGTAGAGAAGGTGATTGAAAGGAGATTTAACAAGAACTACCATCCTGCTTGGGCTGCTGCTTTTATACTTGACCCTCTCTATCTGATTAGGGACAATAGTGGCAAGTACTTGCCTCCATTTAAATGTCTGACACCAGAGCAAGAGAAAGATGTGGACAAGCTCATAACCCGGCTTGTGTCTAGGGAAGAGGCTCACATTGCATTAATGGAGCTTATGAAATGGAGAACTGAAGGACTTGATCCTGTGTATGCTCAAGCTGTACAATTGAAACAAAGGGATGCCAGCTCTGGAAAGATGAAAATTGCTAATCCACAAAGTAGCAGACTTGTGTGGGAAACTCACCTCACTGAATTTAAGTCACTTGGCAAGGTGGCCGTTAGGCTAATCTTCCTTCGTGCAAGTTCATGTGGTTATAAGTGCAACTGGTCTTTCTTGAGATGGGCGAATGCTCATTCCCATTCAAGAGTGGGTATGGACAAGGCTCAAAAATTGATATTTGTTGCTGCTCATTCAAAGCTTCAGAGGAGGGATTGTTCTAATGATGAAGATAAAGATGCTGAGCTTTTTTCCTTGGCAAACAGTGAGGATGATGTTCTAAATGAGGTTTTTGTTGATACATCCTCTGTGTAGTGTTCCTTTTTTCTTATTTATTTATGACTACATTAGTAGGAATTTTTTCTGAAGAAATGAAATTCTTTCCACACTGTCGTGCTTTCTTGCATGAGCAGAGTTGTTCACTCTTAAAATCAGTGATGTGCAGAACAGCTTCTTGCTTGCTAAGAAAAAGCTGATTGAGAGAAGTTGCAGGACAGAAATGTTTGTACTGCTTTTGTTCTTAGGTAGTTTTGGAACTCATAAATTTTGATGTAGAGGGAAAGGTTTTTGTTTCCCTTTTCTTGTAAGATCAGAAATTTACTCTTGAATAGATCCTATTAATTTGATGAAAGTTCGTTCAGTTTTTGGCTTAAAGCTGCATTCTGTTCACAGTCCTTATTTAGTTATATCCAGATTAAGGTACCTCAAAGGACTTGTTTTGACAGAAATTTGCAAGTCATATTTCAACGGTAGATTCGGAAGTCAAAAGTATCCTCATTATGCTGGACAGATAATTGGTCTAATGCTGAGCCAGAAGTTAATTTATACTTTAACTGATCTCCTAGAATGATCTGTTGAATGGTATTTCAAAATAATTAACATGTTCACTCCAAAATACCATTCCATTTTGGTTTTGCTGAAAATCCCATGTTCAGTTCTTCCGACTCAGGTAGTAGATGTGACCGCGGTAACTAAATGCAACAATGTGTGGACGTGCCATCAAGATGCAAATGAAAAACTTTGACCTCAGACACAGCCTATCCTTTTTGTACGAGGAACTTGAAAGATGATCGCAGATGAGGTTTTGCTGTAGGTTCTGTACCTATGCTGTACCTCTGCACTACACACCATCTTTGGATCTGGTGTGAATCCATGCCTTCGATATCATTCTGGCACGGTCTGGTATGAGCAATGACCCCAAGTTGGTGAGTTACCAAACTGTGATAATATATTATTGCTGTGAAGAGCTACTAATATTGCTATTTGTTTGTTAACATGCTATATTCAGTATACTGACTAGTTAGAACTGTTTAGATATTAGTATATATATGATGGTCCAGTAATGTATTTATTTGTTTTCAACCTCACTAGTTTTCTCTACTTCACTTTGTTCTTTTTTATCCGTGCTCTTGACAATAGATGCTAGTCCTTTTGGCTAGGAGCAAATTTGGCACTGATCTTTCAGCTAACTTTTGTGACAGTATTATTTCAGCAGGAATTCATATATTATTTATCAAATGAAGTATGACTTGTGCGCAATGCTATTTAATTTTCTTGATGCAGAAGTATTTGACAAGGTCATAGTCACACCGGATAGACCACCATAAGATGTTTGGTTGGCAGAACTGTTAAATCATGTGAAGAGGATACTATGAAAATGATCAGAGAAGGACATTATTCAAGAATTTTCACCTGCGCACTTTTGATTAAAAAGACGGAGGTTGTTAAGACTGATGGAGCCCTATGCGACAAGTTTTTTGCTAGCTTTGGCAACAACCCCCTTCCCTCAAGGACACTTTGATCAATCTTTATAGCTGGAAGAGCACTTCCAACAACTGACTCTTGTTTTGAGTGGAGGGGTATGGACCCCTATTGCGAAAGTAGTGGAAGTGTTTCTAAAAATTGGTTGTTTTGGAGAGAGAAGTGGAGCCTTGGCGTAACTGGTAAAGTTGCTACCAAGAGTTCACATGTTCGAGCTGCGGAAATAACCTCTTGTACAAATGTAGGGTTAAGACTGCGTACAATAGACCCTTGTGGTCTGGCCCTTCCCCGGACCCCGCACACAGGGAGCTTAGGTTGTTTTGGAGAGGGGAAAAAGGCTCTCAAGTTAAATCACCTTTGGGGTAACTTCTCACTTAAACATTTCAAAACTTGTGATATTTCATGCAGGGTCATTGGATGATGCTCCTCATCATTGCGAAAAAGTTGTGAGAGGACCCAAAGTAGAAGAATATTGTCGGCATGAAGCAATGCAAGAGATGCTTGATAGTGATATGGCAACGAAGATTGACTAATTTTTGCTGGTTCCAGATGACTTTCATAAACAAAAAACATCATCACCCGGTAATAGTTAAAGTTTTATCCGCATTTCACTGTGGTTTTAATGATACATTCATCATAATTTGCATATATTCTAGATAACCTTTATATCATTTTGATTCTTAGAGTTTGATTTAGCTTGACGCCTCCCTCATTTTCGTTGAGTTCACTTTTTACCATATTCACGAACATTGAAGAAATATAGTATACTTTGGCGCAACAACAACAACCACCCAGTGTAATCTCACAAGTGGAGTTTGGGGAGGGTAGGATGTACACAACCTTACCCTTATCCTGGAAGGGCAGAAAGACTGTTTCCAAAAGAAATATACTCTTTGGTGACTTGATAGTATGTTTGATTTTTGACTTTTGCTTTGTTTCCATCTAATTTTCTAATGGCATCAAGCAGTTCTTGGAAAGCTCTTAGGGACAATGTTAGAACAATCTCCTTTCCTTTGAAAAAGTGGTGGCTGTTTACTTTTCTGTCACTTAGTATCTTTTAAAAATAGGTTGTGTTAGGATTAAGCTTACCAAAAAGAGATTCTATGACCACACTTGCTATTGTTGTTAACATAAGTTTCATACTATTATTTTTAAAGAGCTTTCTTATTTCATTCTTATCTTAAACTATAGTAGGATAGCACCATAAGAGAGATACCCTTTGATGGAAAGGCTTATTTCCTTTTTCTCCTTTTTTCCTATCATTTTTTTGTGGGGTTTGTAGGTAGTGATTGATTTTCGTACGAGCCCTCTTTTTCCATATGCCATATTCTATACAATGCTGTTTATACCAATTAAAGCAAAATATTGAGGATGTATCATAATGTTCAATGATGAAAAGAAAAATTTATAATGACTGCTATATAATGGGACTGTAAAGAATCATTTAACTTGGAAAAAAAATATTTGCTACAGGTAGAAATGTACATATAAACTTTTGATCTCAAAGTCTTAACCTGGCTACTTTATCTAGCTGTTAGCTAGAGATACTATTGAAAGTGATCATCCTCACTAGATCTTCATTGCATTGTGACACAGTGATATCAGAGCCAGTCTCGCCTCGTGTCGAGTACTATTGTAAAATTGTACCCGAGTCGGGCAATTGGACGATAGCAAGGGCGTTGTCGTTTAGGGTGGTGAGAGTGTGACACCCTCCCACATCAAACAAATGAGGGAGAATATGGCAAGATTATAAGTGTTCTACAACTCTTCGCCTCATGAGTTAGTTTTTAGGGTCGAAATTAGGGAGATCCTTCACAGAAATGAAAAGAATGAGTGTTTGACTTTATTTGAAGACTCTGGTAAAACACTCATCTAGATCAACATCTTTTAGGCTGATTGCTAAAACAGAGAGAATGAGATTGTGTTTGGACATGTATTTTATTTGGAAAAAATTTGAAGTTTTGTGAGTAAGAAACTTCAAAAAATTCTATAGAGCTGATTTTGGGATTTAAAGATTTTGTCTTCATTTTCCAAAAAATGATTAAAATCTATAAACAAATAGATATTTAAATACAAAGTTTGAAAAAAGAACTCCTAAATTTTATAGCCAAATGGGAGCTAAGAATTGGGGGCTAGTTTGACATTTTACTTAAATTGAGAAACATGGTACGGAATGTCCTAGTCTCAAACCCAACCGGACAGAGACGAGAACTGCATCTATAGCGTGATCCTAACTGCTGAACAGCCTGTGATGAGATAGAATAAACCTATTTTTGACTTAAAATTATACAGGGTTGAAAATTTTAATAAACTACGTATTCCAAGTAAATTTGCATGTATTGTCACGAGAATGGGTCCAATTTTAAGATTCAAATGTCACTTTTGAGCTTGGAGAAACATATATAAGAGTTCAAAATTTTGGAAAAACGAAAATTTGTGTTAGTACATTTTTATGGGGGGGTGGGTGGAAGTGAGTAGAGTAGAATAATAGAAGGGACCACCGACTATAGGCTATTGATGATTGGAATCTTTCAACCTATGCAGCGGTTTCAAATTCGAGCTATGAGAAAACATCTTTATTTAATTATTCGAGCTAAATTCAAATTAGCTAAGTCAACAAAACAAATATGCAAAAAATGCAACCCCCCAAAAAAAAGGAAAGAGAGAGAAGGGAGTTGTACCCAAGAGTATAGCATAGCGGTTAATAAAATGAGTTCGTACTTCTCAAGTTCAAATCTCAACGGAAGCTTAAAAATACTAGGTGATTTTTTTCATTTGATGTCTGAATATCATGTAGGCATTGTGATGGTGGTGGGTGGGTGAGTTGAGGGAGGGGATTTATAGCCTGTTTGGCCAAGCTTTTTTTTGGCCAAAAGTACTTTTTTTTTTTTTTGCCAAAAGTGCTTTTGGCCAACAATTGAGATGTTTGGCCAAGCTTTTGGAAGGAAAAAAGTGCTTTTGAGGAGAAGCAGAAGCAGTTTTGGAGAAGCAGAAAAAATTAGCTTCTCTCCAAAAGTACTTTTTTGAGAAGCACTTTTGAGAAAAATACACTTAAAAGCAGTTTTTTAAAGCTTGGCCAAATACTAATTGCTGCTCAGAAGTGTTTTTCAAACTAATTAGCCAAACACAAACTGCTTCTCACCAAAAATACTTTTGAGAAAAGCACTTTTGAAAAAAAGCACTTCTCAAAATAAGCTGATTTTTGCTGCTTAGTCAAACGGGCTATTAGCTCCTATTAATTGCCTGTTTGGCCAAGTATTTTTTTGGGTCAAAAGTGCTTTTTTTTTTTTTTGCCAAAAGCACTTTCGGTCAAAATTTGAGGTGTTTGGCCAAGCTTTTAGAAGGAAAAAAGTGTTTTTGAGGAGAAACGGAAGCAGTTTTTGAGGAGTATATAGCTTCTCTCCAAAAGCACTTTTCTGAGGAAGCACTTTTGAGAAAAATACACTTAGAAGCAGTTTTTAACAGCTTGATCAAATACTAATTACCGCTCAAAAGTATTTTTTGAAAAGTACTTTTGAAAATAGAGATTTTAAAAGCTTAGTGAAACATGCTACAAGGCGTATATGGTAACTTTATTAGGGGTATGGGGCCAATTATCTGTAATTACCAATTTAGTGGAGAGACAGAAATTCCTGTCGGCAAGGTGTAGTTATGCTTTGTCCAAATACTAAAACAGACTGACTGCTCACCTAACTATGTCTTAACCTCTCACTGTTCTACTTTGAATTGAACGGTTCAAACCAATTGTTATGCTTCACTCCACTCATGTTCTTTTACCTAAAGGCCAAAGCTTAAAAAATAAAGTGAGAAAAAAAAGAAGAAGAAGAGGTATAATCATTGTTGCAGGACGACAAATATTTCTTCCCTTTTCTACGAGATATTCTTTTCCTCTCCCAATACCTTTGTAATCATCTTCCCCTTTTCTTTTTTCCCATCATCTCTTTCTTTACGGTCCATACCCTCTCTCTATACTCGTATTCGGGTCAGCTTGCATAAAAGTTTGACTAATTGCTCGAGATTTCTGTTACCTCTCATCACCAATTTTATCCACCAAAATTTGGACAGATTGGAAAAAATCACCTAATATTTTTTGTCTCTATTCTGAATTGAACTTGAGATCTCATGGTCCTAACGTAGAAATGACACAAGGTAGCTGCTATTTAAGAATTAGCCAGTGCATTTTGAATTTCAGTTTATTAGTTCAAATTTTCGGGACAAAAATGTTTTGAGTTGTCATGAAGGTAAGATTTTTAGTTTAAAATTTTAGGATAAAATAAGTACTGATTAATCTCTAAATAGCATATCTAAGAATGATTATGTGTGCACTTGTCACTAGGTCACACCCTTAAGTACTTTGAATTTTATTTTTCTTAGAATTGATTTAATTTTGGTCAAACTTTTGTAGATGGATTTTCTATTTACAAGTGAACTCGACCTCATCCAAGATTTCTCAGAATTTTGATTGAACTGTTTAGTAGTCTTTACTAATTACTAGTACAACTTTATATTCTGAATTTTCAGATAGATACTCGTAAAAAGTTAGATTATTTTCCCGTAAAAGAAGGAGAAATTTGAGAATCACATGTCTTTTCTATCCACTATGGTCCAAAATTTATTTCCTAGTACAAAATAAGCAAATTGGCCAAGGGTCCTTTTTTATCCTAATAAAAGTTAAATATAAGAGGCAAAAAAAGGATTACAGTGAGATAGATTCTTAAGGAAAGGAAAGATACGGATAATAGTACACTTTTATTTTAATTTCTACTGTAGTTTCACATGGTACAGTATTTTCTTTGTGCCTTGTGACATTGGGACCAACCATTTCCTTTCGTCTTGATTACGCTGCCACAATTTTAAAAAGCCCTTTTTCTTTTTTTTTTGTTCTACTTTTTGTTGCATCTTTCATTTCATTTAACAACTTTTGAAAATATATTTTTCACCTGAATTCGATATATTTGAAATCAATTACCATATATTTATCTGAATTTACGTCGGATGGACCCATTTATAAGAAAAATATTCAGTTTACAAACTTTTTTATGCTCTTACTCTATTTTCTAAAAAAAGATATTCAAAATTGAATTTGCGGCACTTGTAATATTCGAGTTGCATAAAAACTTTGTGATAAAAAGTTCTTACCATTCTACTCCAAATGAGTAGATATATATTCTGAAATCTTTGGAATCCCTAAAATTAAGTCAATTCTACTACTACTAAAAAATTTGTGTGCACTTGTCACACCCTTAATTTTGAATTTTAAGGGTGTGCACTTGTCACACCCTTAAGTACTTTAAGTACTTGCCATATGGCGTACCTACTACTAAAAATGGTCCATACCTAAGGTTACATATATGGTACAACTATACAAGGCTGCTAGTATTTTAGGTGGCGTTTGAATTTGACTTTTGAAAAGTAATGTGTTTAATTGAATTTATTTATAGAAGAATTAATTTTGAAAAGAAACAGTTGTGTTTAGAAAGTATCACCAAGACTCTCAAATATTATAACCGTTTCATTTGATTAAAAATAGGCTAAATATTTACTAAAATTATTTCAGATAAGCTGAAATGATAAAAGAAGTTAAGCATGTGTATAGGGAAGCAAACTATGTAACAACAAGAATAGTCCATCTTGTAATAACTCTCTTAATATAAGTATTCGTATTGGGCAAAAAAGAAAAAAAATTATTTGTCCACTAAAATACCCGCCCACGCCCACCCCCACGCACCCCCACCCCCAAATAAACATTGACTAGTTATTTTGTTCACGAGAGTAGGGTTTAATATATACGTACGTTGGGTACGGTCTATATTGATATATAGTTAGTGAAACTTTTTAACTGAAAAATATATACTTCTTAGCTTCGCTTAGTGGATAAGAAAAGAGTGCTAAGCACAAAAAATTAAGTTAATCAACAAATCATGAATTAACATTGTATGCCAGATACATCATTCACTATCCCTCGAATGAATTTTATATAGTTAACTTAGAATTACCCGAAGAAAAAAAAACTTAGAATTATAAAACCTCAACTATTTTACCTTATCTTTGATGACTAGCTAATCCAATTTCAGAAAAATGAAAGAACATATTTGTGTTGTATTTTCTTTTTTTTTTGGGGGGGGGGGGAGGAGGGGTGGCAGAGGCGGACTCAAGATTCTGTTATGTCGAGGAAGAGGCAAACTCGAAAATAAACAAGGTAAAGAACACCAAATTTTAACGTGGAAAACCTTTCAATTCGAAGGTAAAAACTACGGGATCACAAAGATCTAAAGCTTCACTATAAAAATAAGAGGGTTACAAAAGTTCTCCAAATTGGCTACACAACAAGTGTCAAACACGGAGCAACAATAGCAATAAGAGGAACAACTAATCAATTGAAGAAAGAGGAGAATCCACAAAAATAAAGCTGTTGTTCGAGGCTCGAAATCTGATGCTACGAGCCTCCAAGTCCGATCTTCACCGTTCAAATCCAAGAGAAGATGTTACGAACACTCAGTCACAATTTCAGCCCGATCCAACGGTTAACGAATAAAAACGTGATCTGAATGTTGGCTGGTCGGAATAAAAATCTACAGCAAAACAAATATTTTTCCTCTCTCTTCTCTCTTGACGAAAGCTCTCTCAAAAACCACTCTTATGTGCTTAAGTCTTTCAAAGACTTGTATTAATGAGGATAGAATAATTCTCCAAGATTGTCCTATTTATAGATCATGAGTGGTGCTTTCTCTTTAAGCCAAAACTCACTCAAAATAGGAATAAACAGAATCCAATTCCAAATAGGAATGGAAACCAAAAGAGAATAGGATTAAGTCATTGGGTCTTTGGCTGGACAACATGGGCATGTGCCCAACAAACTACCCCTTCAGCCAAGGGGACAAATGTGTCTTCAAGTAGAGGAACTATTGACAGGCTTCATGCCTGCCAATTTTCTGCAAAATTCATGTTTATCTGCAACCACCGCCTTTGTCAGCATATCCGAAGGATTTTCATCAGTGTGTATCTTCTCAACCTCAAATAATTTCTCTTCCACGGCCATTCTTATCCATTGATACTTTCTAGTTATATGTTTGGTCTTAGAATGAAAAGTGGAGTGCTTGGTGAGATAGATAGCACTTTGATTATCACAAAATAAGATGTATCTTGGCTGCTCAAAGCCAAAATCAATAATAAACTCCTTCATCCATAATAGTTCTTTGGCACCTTCTGTGACAACAATATATTCGGCTTCTATGGTGGATACAGCTATGCACTTCTATAGTCTAGATTGCCAAGAAATAGCTCCCCCTGCAAAAGTGATCAAATAACCGGAAGTGGATCTTGAATTATCAAGATTGCCTCCTAAATCAGAGTCTGTGTAACAAACAAGTTTAGGCTTGTCATTACCAAAGCACAGCTTCAAATTTGCAGTACCTTTCAAATACCTTAATATCCATTTTACTCCATCCCAATGTTCTTTTTCAGGATTAGAAAGGAATCTACTAACAGTACCAACTGCATGTGCAATATCTGATCTAGTGCAAACCATAGCATACATCAAGCTACCAATGACAGAAGAGTAAGGAATACGAGACATCTCATTTTTTTCTTCATCGGTAGATGGACTCTAACTAATACTCAATTTAAAGTATTTAGCAAGAGAAGTACTAACCACTTTTATATCTGTCATATTGAACCTCTTGAGTATATTCTCAATGTATTGCTTCTGGGACAGAAATAACTCCTTTCTATCTCTGTGTCGGTAGATTTGAATGCCCAAGATTTTCTTTGCTGGCCCCAAGTCCTTCATCGCAAACGATTTGCTCAACTGCTTCTTAAGGACTGCAATTCTGGATTTATTCTTGCCAACAATAAGTATGTCATCCACATAGAGCAATAAAATAATAAAATTATCATCAGAGAACTTCTGGAAGAATACACAATGGTCTGAAGAAGTTTTCTTGTGCCCTTGTTCTTCTATGACAGATTCAAACTTCAAATACCATTGCCTTGGAGATTGTTTCAATCCATACAGGCTTTTTTTAAAATTTGCATACATAATTTTCTTTTCTCTTAGTTACAAAACCATCAGGTTACTCCATATAAATATCCTCATCTAAATCACCATGAAGAAAAGCAATCTTGACATCCATATGCTCAACCTCTAAATCTAGACTTGCGGCTAAGACTAGAACCACATGAATAGAAGACATCTTCACAACAGGGAGAAAATTTCATCAAAGTCAACTCCCTTCTTCTAGCCAAAACCTTTAACAACTAACCTCGCCTTGTATTTAGGCGCAGAGGTATGGTTATCTTTCTTTATTCTGAATATCCATTTGTTAGATAAAGCTCTCTTACCTTTCGGTAATTTCACTAACTCATATGTGTCATTCTCATGGAGTAACTTCATCCCATCTTCCACCGCTTCGATCCAGTGATCTTTGTGAGTATCTTGCATGGCTTCATCATAATTCTCAGGTTCTCCCATGTCAGTCAAAAGTACATACTCTTTAGGAGGATAACGCATGGATTTTTGCTTCTCCCTTGTAGATCTTCTAAGAGAGGTTTCAGAAGCATTCAAAGTAGTTACCCATGCAGGAATTGGTTGTTGATCAACCATAACTTCATCAACTGGAGCATCCATTACATCTACACCATGATGATCATTTTGATCTTGATCACTATCTCTATCATTGTCTTGGGTTACTTCATGTGCAATAGGTGCCTTAGCAATTGAAACTGGATCAATATCAACTAAGTTGTCATTACTCTGAGAATCTATCTTCTCATCTTTGTCAATATCTTCAATATTTTGGTCTTCAAAGAATATTGCATCACGACTTCTAATAATTTTATTGCCAATTGGATCATAAAAATGATACCCAAACTCATCTTGACTAACCGATAAAGATGCACTGCTTAGTTTTGACATCCAGTTTTGATCTGTCATCTTTAGGAATATGCATAAAAGCTTTACACCCAAAAACTCTCAGGTGATCATAAGAAACATCTTTGGCAAACCAAACTTTGTCTGGGACATCACCATCCAAAGCAACTGCAGGAGACAAATTGATAACATAGGCAACAGTGTTAAGTGCTTCCGCCCAAAATGTATTTGGAAGTTTAGCCTCTGAAAGTAAGTATCTAACTCTCTCAACTAGAGTTATATTCATCCTCTCTGCCAAACCATTCAATTGAGGTGTCTGAGGCGGAGTTTTCTGATGACAAATTCCTTTTTTCTTGCAATAGTTATCAAAGGGACCAAAATATTCACCACCATTGTCAGTGCGAATACATTTTAATTTCTTCCATGTCTGTCTCTCAGCTAAGACCTAAAATTCCTGAAACACGCTAAGTGCTTGATCTTTAAATTTCAAATGATACACCCAGAGCTTACGAGAATGATCATCAATGAAGGTCACAAAGTAAAGTGCACCACCTTTTGAATTTACTTTAAAAGGACCACACAAATCAGAGTGTACTAGCTCCAATAAATCGGGCTTTCTTAAGGGAGGATGACTATGAAAGGAAACCATTTTCTGTTTGCCAGCTCAATAATATATACACCTTTTCAGCTTTGCTTGATTCACTCCAGAAAGCAAACTTTTCTTAGCCAAACACGTAATCCCCCTCTCGCTTACATGACTCAATATTCGGTGCCACAATTCTGATAAAGTATCACTTTTCACCAGATTTATGGAGTCATTAAGAATAGAGCCTTGTGTCACATATAACTGACCAGACTTGACTCCTCGAGCCACTACTAACGAGCCCTTGGTAAGTTTTCATTAGCCATTAAAGAGAGCATTATGGTAACCTTCATCGTTTAATCTTCCTGCGGAGATCAAATTGAAAGGAAAGTTTGGAGCATGCTTGACATCTTAAAGAACTAACGTTGAACCATTATTAGTTTTCAAACAAACTGTGCCAACACCAAACACCTTAACTTCACTGGCATTGCCCATCTTTAACACTCCAGAATCAACATGAGTATAAGATGAGAAAAAATCTTTTCTTGGTGTGACATGTGAGGTAGCTCCAGAATCTACTATCCAGCTCGTCTCATGGGATACCAAATTGATGACGTTTTCATCATAAGCAAAAAGAAGGTCATCTCGAACAATAGCAGCAACATTGTTCTCGTTATTTTCAGCTTTCTTTCCTTCTCTAGTGTCTTGATTCAACTTGCGGCAAAACCTTTTGATGTGTCCTTTATTGCCACAGTGGTTGCATGTGTAAGCACGTGATTTTTGCCCTATGACTTACTTCTACTTTTACCTCCATTCCTTGAGCCTCTTGTGCTATCTCTCCCCCGGTCTTCTGTAACCACGATATCTACTTGTGAGGACGAGCCTTGAGATTTTCTCCTTACTTCCTCGTTCAACACACCACTCTTGGCATATTTCATGGTCACCTTACCTTTAGGAGCTGAATTTGTCAAAGAAATACGAAGAGTTTTCCAAGAGTCTGGCAGAGTATTAAGAAGCTAAAGTCCTTGTATCTCATCATCAAAATTAACTCCCATTCCAGATATATGATCAAGGACGACCTGAAAATCATTTATGTGATCAAGGATAGGGTTGTCTTCCTTGTATTTAAAGGTCATCAATTGCTTTAGCAGAAACTATTTGTCGTTCCCGATTTTTGAAGCATAAAGAGTCTCTAGCTTTTCCCACAAAGATCTCGCATGTATCTTGTTCACAATATGGTTGCGAATATTATTTTCAACCCATTGTCGTATATATCAACATACTTGTTGGTGCTCGAAATCCCAATCTTCATCGAATATACTCTCGGATTTATGAGTTGAAAAAACGGGTAGATGCATCTTCTTCACGAACAACAAGTCTTTCATTTTGCTTCTCCAAACATTATAATTTCTCCCATTTAAACATACCATCTTGCTCATATTCGCCTCCATTCCTTAACAAACCAAATAAATAACCAAGGCTCTGATACCACTGTTATGTCGAGGAAGAGACAAACCCGAAAATAAAGAAGATAAAGAACACCAAATTTTAACGTGGAAATTCCTTCAAATCGAAGGTAAAAATCACAGGATCACAAAGATCCAAAAAAGCTTCATTATAAAAACAAGAGGGTTACAAAAGTTCTCCAAATTGGCTACACAACAAGTGTCAAACACGGAGCAACAATAGCAACAACTAATCAATTGAAGAAAGAGGAGAATCCACAAAAATAAAGCTGATGTTCGAGGCTCGAAATCAGATGCTACAAGCCTCCAAATACGATCTCCACCATTCAAATGCAAGACCAAGATGTTGCGAATACTCAGTCAAAATTTCAGCCCGATCTGATGGTTAATGAATCGAAACACGTGATTTGGATGTTGGCTGGTCGGAATAAAAATCTACAGCAAAACAAATATTTTTCCTCTCTCTTCTCTCTTGACGAAAGCTCTCTCAAAAACCACTCTTATGTGCTTAAGTCTTTCAAAGACTTGTATCAATGAGCACAGAATAATTCTCCAAGGTTATCCTATTTATAGATCATGAGTGGTGCTTTCTCTTTAAGCCAAAACCCACTCAAAATAGGAATGCGAATCCAATTCCAAATAGGAATGGAAACCAAAAGAAAATAGGATTAGGCCATTGGGCATTTGGCTGGACAACATGGGCATATGCCCAACAGATTCAGCGGTAGCAAAGGCACCATGATATTTAATATAAATTTATCACTGTTCATAAAGATTGGTACAAGGGCCTATGCTAATATCTAACTATTTTTTTATAGACATTTGTAAGAATATATAGAGTTGTTACTAAAATTTTTGGGTGCCAATAACCCCTCAATTCATCATATTCGTCTGCCTCTAGAGGTTGGTGAGTATATATCATATATGGACTAGAGTATACATATCGAAACTAACTTGAGTTTTTCGTGAATTTACTTCTTTATATTTTGATGGTTAGTAGTGGAATTCCTGGCTCCACACTTGGTGAAGAGGACAAACAAATTCGAGGATCAAAGCAGTATCACAAAAGAAATTGGAAAGAAGGAGTCGATGTTAGGTTAAGGGACAGTTCCAGGGTTTTGGGCATCCTAAGAGATGATGTTGATTGGGTGAACATTCAGAGCCTCAAGATTTATAGTGTCACACCTCCTTTTTACACACCAGGATGACATATAAAGAAGTTTTTCCAATTTAAGTGACATTATTCGAAATGAGATTATTAATTTATCAGAGTCGCCACTTGGAATGTTTTAATTGGTGTCCTAAGTCACCGGTTTATTTTTTAATCCCAAATTGAGGAAATTCGTCTTTCCTTTTGAAGTTTGTGAACCAGAAATTCTAAGTAAGGAATTTTGTTAACCCAAGAGAAGGTGTTAGGCATTTTCGGGTTCCGTGGTTCTAACACGGTCGCTTAAACTATTATAATTGACCTATTATCTGATTTTAATACATGTTTTAGCCTATGGTATATTTTAACTTATTAACCGCTTTTAATTATTTTAGGAAGATTCCACGTTATTTCAAACACGCCATGAACCACGCCACATGAAATGCACCCGCGGTCCACGACACATTTTGTTTAACGTTATTGAGAATTGGAGTTGGGTCACATAAATGCACACCTTAGTTTAAGGAAATTAATTTAAATACCTCGCCTAAAGCAACTACGCACTTTTAAGTTAATGACAAGGTTTGCGAGGGACATGAAAAATTCAACTAATGGCACACCTCGATTAAAGGGTTAAAATTAATTAAGTGAGGGTTATGGGTTTTGGGATTTTATTCGGCATGGCACGCCTCGAATTATTCTATTAAAAGGGCTTCTAAATTTAGTTTTGAGGGCCATAAATTATATATTTGGCTAATATGGCACACCTCAAACTAATTAAAAGAAACTAATTAATTAAAGACTAAGAGAATTTGAATTTTACTTTTAAGCGAATGGTTTAAACTAACTTCATCATTAACAAACTCACATTAAAAGAAGTCGGGTATTCAATTATTTGGAAAACCTAAGCCTGCCGCAAGCCCAAGTGTCATTTGCGAAATTACATAGCAAAACCAAAAGAGAGCCGATTTCCCATGAAACCCAAATTGAGAGCAGAATTAACAAGAGCGTTTTCGCCTAAATGGGCTAAGACAGTGGCCAGCTGTGAGGCCTTTTGCAAGAGTCTGCATTGAAATAGCTACAAAATCTCTGATGATTCATCTAAATTTTCCAATAAAATCACGAATGGAAATGAAGTAAACACGCTTAAACTGAAACGCTTAGCCTGAAACATGTGCTATTTGACTTGGGCCTATGTCTGGCCTCATTCAAGGACCAGTAGCCACGTTACCTCATGTTAGCCCAAGTTTGCTTTACACATTTTTAACACAAATGGAAATCCAATTTTAATACTATGCTGCAAATGCTCAACCTTATTACAACTCATACATAATTGATCTCTACTATCAAAACGTAATGAAATTCAATTTCTAGTCAAAACACTTAACATAATTTCAAAAGATATGCACATATTTAATGATATAGATTCAACTGAAAGAGTTCATTCATCTTTAAGGACAAAACTCGAAACAGACTAAATCATTTGTGAAGATTACTCTGAAATTGAATATCACTAAGATTGCGACATCTTACTAAAAAAAAAAAACTAAAGTTGTATCAACTATCTCACATGGAGCTCATACATTACAATATAACTATCCAAAATTCAAGAGAAGGAATTCAAAAACAAGCTGAAACTACAAGCACAAATAAGAGTCCAAATACAACCCTCACCATAGGTCTCAATGTTCATGGCATAACATCATTTCTTGGCATGCTAAAACAAAAGAAATGAACTGACAAGTTGATTTAAAAGACAAGAGAAAACATCAAGTAAATATGAAGCTCTTCATTTCTTCAAATCAAACGAGCCATTCTTACATGTTCAGAATCAGAGATGTGTACCTGGTTACAGCAACAAACAACAAGAAAAATGAGTTGGGAGTTTAAGAAAAAAACAACAGCAATAGTCAGCAATGGAACAGTGACCAAAACCAGCAAATCAAACCAAACTTCAAACCAATTTGAACCCTTTTAAACCCAGATACACGATCTTGGAACCTTTTTTTTTTGAAAACTCTAACTGACAGAAGAAATCAAGGCACCAACAACCAAGCCAATTTTCAGCGGATTTCAGTATTTTGAGCTTAAAAGAGACTCAGCCGTTGCTGAATTTTTAGTGCGTTTTTCAATTCTCCCCCAGAATCTGACTTGATTAGGAAGTAAGAGCCTTTTATAGAGATCAACTAAGGCAACAGAAATAAGTCAAGTTATTTGCCAATTACCCTTTTCAAATTTTCATTCTTGCTAGTTAGTCCTTAGTTGAAAAATCTGTTTTCTGAAACAGTCCCAAACCCACCTTCCTAGAAATTTCCTAAATCAGTTACTGAAGATTCTCCTGCTTAAAATCCCCAAACTAACCTTGTAACCCATGTTAATTACCCTTAAGACCTCATGAGTCAAATTGACCCAACCAAACAAAACAGACGTGGGCTTGCAAAGACCCGGACCAATCCCTCCTTTTTGGGCTTCTGTTGACAGAACCCAAATTCAAATTAAACTCAAAAATCATTAAATTAATGGGCTAAACAGAATTGCCCAAGAACCAGAACGCCTTAAAAATGAAACCAAAAACAAAAAAGAAAAAATGAGCTACTTAAAACTAAACATAAGAAACAAGACAAACACAACTAAACTTGCTCTTAATCTAATCATGCAACAAAACATAGATTAAATGAAGAAAAAAAAAGAAAAGGGGAGAAAGAAAGAGATGAAAACGGGAAGAAGCATAAAAGAATGGAAAAAATAAAAGGACGAGGGTACCTAACAGAAGACGCAAAAGAACATGGCTTGGAGGACCTCAGATTTCCTGATTTTGTGCCGAAATTGGTATTCATCGTGGGTTCTTGTTAAGAACCGACGAGAAACAACAATTACAGCCCTAACCAGTTATCGAATGCTTGAAAAATTTAGGAGATTTTTGTTTTTCGCTTTTCTACCTTTTTTAGATCTGAAATTGGCTTCGTTTGGTATTGATTTGAAGGAATATGGTGATGGCTTGGGGGTCAGGGGTGAGTGAGGGTTGTGTGGTGTTTATTTGGGGGTGATTGGAGGTGGTGTCGATGGCTGGATATGGTGGAGAATTCATGGCGGCGCTAGGTTTTATGGAGAAGATGAGAGACAGAAGTAGATGACTACTAGGTTAATAAGGGGAGTTCGGACACTTTTAAAGGGGGATGGGAAAATAATTTGGGGTCGTTGGATATAATGGAACGGAGGGCTAGGATCGATTTTAAGTGTGGAACTCCAAACGGTGTCGTGTTGTTAATAAGAAAGGAGGACCGGTTGGGGACACGGGTTTGGGCCAGGTTAAACGGGTTTTAGGGGAAAAATCATTGGGGGAAAATCGTTTGGGCATGGGGGAAAATTAATTAAAATGGCCCAAACCAGACTTCTTTACTTCTTTTCCTTTTCTTTTCAATTTCAAATTTCCTTTTTCTTTTCCAAATTAAAATTAAAACCTAAATTAACTAAATTAACCTATCAAGTTATATTAATTACTCAACATAGTATTTATAATAATTAATTAAATCCTAAATTTAAAGAAAAAACTATAAAATTCAAAATTAAAGAGCTAAAATGCAAAATGATCTATTTTTTGTGATTTTTCATATTTCATAAAACAATTAATTTACTAATTAATCTAAAAATATAAAATTAAATCCTAAATGCAAATGCAATGTATTTTTTTTTATTTTTTATGAATTAAATAAAATTAAACATGCACAGCAAATGCAAATAATTAGAAGAATTTTACAATAATTCCTAAAATAACAAACAATTAAAATAAAAATCTAATTCTTTAAAATTCTGTAGGAGTAATTTATGTGAGGCAAAAATCACGTGTTCACATATAGTAATATAAATCGCATGTTTGACATTTATTTGGGACCATACAATCAAAACCAAATGTTCCGCACCTTTCACTAGTCTAGCAAAATGGCCATTCCTACATTTATTTCTATCGTACATACTAAAAAGGGGAAGAGGCTGGAGAGGGAAAATATATTATTTGTATTTAATTTTAAGGATTCAGATTCAATATTCTATTACATCTCATTTAATTTAATGAATTTGAAATATATTATTTGTATTTATTTAGCAGGCCAAGTATACACATAGTTATAGGATTACTAGGTTTAGACAATTTCATAACTTATTCACTAGATCCGCCATACACTCAATAAATTTCAACTTAAATGGATATATTTTATGGTTTAGAGCTTATCTTTTCCTTTTTAATCCACTTTATTTTCTTTAAAATAATATAAATTATGATTCTGCATTTTTTTCCTCACAAGGTAGGGGTAAGATCAGCGTACGCACTATCCTCCCCAGACCTCACAGTGTGAATATTATTGGGTATGTTGTTATTGTTATTATTATTCTGCATTTTTATTTCAACGAACGTAGAATTACATTAACCGTTGTAATGCAAAAAATTAATAAATAAATAAATCTCGCCTTCTATTAAAAATACAAGTAGTTAAACAACTGAAAAGATAGTGGTTGGGGAGATGGTGTAACATGACCTCATATCTTATAAATTGCACCAATTAAGGAGGTCTTTTATGGTTTAAAAATTTAGATGAATAAGTTGAAGATTTTATTTTATCATTCATCTCAATCCTTTTAATTAGATGGTAAATTAAAGAAAGTACTCGCGTTTTGGTTTAATATTTTTATGTGCTATTAAAATCAAGTATCTTCTAATTAATAATATATATTTAAATTTTATATGACATTAATATTTACTCCATTTAAGATGGTTCAAAATATTTAACGTAATTAATTACTAACATTATTTCGTAGTATAAAGTGATAGGTCGAACTACAATGATTCATTGAATGGGCCAAACTGTCAACGTCCGTACACTTTGACGTAACAGTTCCTACTTTTGGTGACCTCACTTTTAAGTACTAGATTCTCTGCCAGCTGTTTTTTATTTTTATTTTTTGTTTTCTCATTTTAGCTTATTGCCATATTCAATACAAAATAAAAAAATGCATTTAATTCAAATTGACGTATTGCCAAAATATATTCAAGTTTTTAAAAGATTGATCTTTAGGGCATGCGCGTTGCGCGTGTATCTCATGTTAATGAGTATATATTTTTTTTAAAAGTTACATTCATTTTAAACTGAAAATTTTGTTTCAGTTATCATTAAAAAAAAAGTTAGAAAGGTAAGTTTTTAAAATAATTACTGTTCGGTATTTTCCTATACATATGCGATATTTTCCTATTTTTAATTTGTATGTAACTGTGCTTTTATTTTAGAACTCCTTTATTATATACATAGCTAACGTTTTTATATATATGTCTCATTATTTAATCATACTAGTCTTAGCGTACGCGCTTTGTGCGTGTACCTATATTAATAAATACACAAATTTTAAAAATTACATACATGTTATTGGATAATTTGTTTGAGTTATAAAATATAATTTAAGATTTTTTTAAAATAATAAATATTATTCCTATTTAGTTAGCTTAATAAATGAATTAATTTTATTTAGATGCCTTATTGTTATTTTGTTTGGACTTATGTCCAAATTTATGAAAATTGTTGATATTTACAATTCTTTAAATATTTATCAAATAACATAAATTAAAAATTAAATCTCTTGGTCTCTTAAAACTTTGCGAAAGAAAAAAATTGGCATTATACCTCTTAAGAATTTGATAGTGACAATGTAAAGCTTAAAGAATGAGTAATATTGAACTAATATTTTACAAGAAAAAACTTAGTATAAAAATTGTAGCAAGACGTTTTCATTTGTTAGACTGAATGCAAGAAAGAAACAAATGATAACTCATTTATAATCTAGTTGCCTTCTACAATTTTACCTTATTGCTTAAATTTTTTTTTTCACCGATTTGAATCTTTTTTTTTTACTATAATTATTTTTCTATATTTTATGATTTCTTTCACTGTTAATATTCTTCTTACAAAAATAAAATTTATGTAATTTAAGTGTTTTGACAATTTAATAAAAAAAAATTCTTATATGATAAATTTGTAAAATAATTGAATCGGATTCGTTTACTAATTAATTAATTCAAAAACTTAATTATTTGTTCTCAACACTAAAAGAAATAAGTTATTTTTTCTTAATTCAAAATTTGAATATTTGCTCATTCTAATTTTTAAATATTTGAGAATAATTATAATTTTTCCAATAAGAATTCGATTTACAAATAGTAAGAAAAACATATGTTTTGAATCTTTATGTTTTCAGAATTCGTTGCGTGCTTGACTCCTACATAATTTAGCTAACTCACGTTTTGCATAATAAAGAATCTTATAGGAATAGTTCAATACAGCTTTAATATTAATGGGCTTTACATAAGGAAAATTTTAATAATAAAATTTTAGTTGATTTTAAAATCCTAAAATTAGAAAAATAATTAAATGACTATTTTATCTAGTATAAAATCTATTTTTAAAGGGCAAAATTGACGAATGATATTTCGCTAAGGACTTTTATGCTGATATGTAGATAAAGATTTTAATGCCCTAATGAGATGTACAATTGCTCCAACTACACCAAATAGTTATGATATTTTGGGACGGTTCTAATTAAATCTGTCAAAATGTTAATGTAACATTTCAATAAACGGAGAGAGAAGAAACCAAAATTAAAAATAACAATTTATTTAAAAACTTATTTTGCCTATTTTTTCGCTTGTGAATATCAAATTAGACGATAAGTAACAGAAATAGACTAAAAAGTATAAAACTTACGTATAATTTGGATTTGCCCAAAGATAAAATTTTATTATATTTAACTATTTAAGTTCAAGCATAATTTATATTATTTATAATAAAACAAAAAGGGTAAAGACATAAATAAATATGCCTGACGGGGATTTGGCTAAAGATAGAATTTATTATATTTAACTATCTTAGTTTGATACTAAATATGATTAAATTATTTTTTATCAAAATAAAATGGCCAAAGACTTGGAAAAATATTGCCTAACGTGCGGTTCTTAACATGGTTAAGAAGAAAAACTTGGAAACTTTGAAGGATTTAAGAAGAGTCCTAATATTTAGGATCTTGTACATAGTTAAAATAAGGAAGTATTTAATAAATACTATATTTTTAGTTGATTTCAATGTTCAAATTTTTAGGAAAATAATTAAATGACTATTTTGTCTAGTATGAACTCTATCTTTAGATGGTAAAAAAGGCTAACGACATTTCGCTAAAGGCCTTCGTGTTTTTAATATAGTATAGATAAGTGTTAAGTATCAATTAATGGTTATTCTATCATGTCAATTGGTTTTATATATGTAAGGCAACTTGCGTAAGTTCAACTATTTAAGTTAGTATTCAATTTTATGTCTTTATTATCTTATTGCAATTGAAGTGGTAAAATCTAAATAGAGATTAAACACAACTCAAAAAGTAATTAATGTCATGATTAAAAAGTCAATCCGAGCACGTAAAAATAAATTGCTTATATTCAAAGAAAGAGACATGGAAACCAAAACGTGGAATGATAGTTCTTTTATGGAAGTGTTTGCCTATACAATTCAGAAAAAGGAAAGAATTTATGATTAAGAAAAAATTAAATGACAATTCCGATATACTAGGAAAATAAATTAATGAATATTTCTAGATATTAAAAAATAATTAAATGACTATTTTGTCCAATGTGAACTCTATTTTTGAAGGATAAAGAAGACGAATGACATTTTGCTAAGAGCCTTCATTCTTTTAATATAATATAGATATAGATAAACTTCTCAAACAACATATACTCGACAAAATAATTTTATGGGACTTGTACCTTTTCTCTATAAAACCTTCGGAATAACCAAAACGTTGTATATATTAATATTAATCGACCTATTCCCTTGTAAGAGTAGTAATAATACAAATTCTCAAGCTTTTCTTTCTCTATAAAATAGAAGATTAGAATTTAAAGTTTATAATTTTTAAATTTTAATCCTTTTTAAGTTACTAGAGAATTTTTTATTTTAGGGCTAGCCCACTGGGGCGACCTTAGGCTAGCACCTCTTCAAAATGCAATGAAAGTCATCAGCCTGGATCATGAGCCTTATTGATCGCCCATTGACCCGTCCACGTAAGTTTTGTTGTGCATTTGCTCTAGGAAAAGAAAAAGGGAAACCAATAACAGTCATATATATAATCTTTCCTTATCACAACTTTATTAAGTCTAGCTACTCGAAATATTTAATTTATAATATAAAATGTTAATTATGTACTTTATGTTATGATTTTATATTCCACTCATCAAGTAGTCATCGTAGTTTGCCGATGTGCATTAATAGCTAGTGATAACATTCAGTTTTACATTAATAGTCTCTTTAACGAGAGATCCTGGATTAAATCACTCAAACACCAGTGAGGGATTTTGGAATTTACTATGTGTAAGATTCGGGAAAGGGCGTAATATTGAGCATATTATATGCCATGGTATCGAACATTTTTTTTATTAAAAAGAAAATATCGAGCATTTTTTGTATTTTCATTTGCTTCGGATTTCTTATTGGAGTGCTTGTTGTTGCTCTTCCTTCTAGTTTTCCTAAGCCGAGAGTCTACCGGAAACAGCATCTCTATCTTTTTAAAGATTAGGGCAAGGTATGCGTACACACTACCCTTCACAGACCCCATTTGTGAAATTGCACTGGATTTATTGTTATTTTTATTTTGTATTTTCATGATTTATATGCATAAGTTTTTAATTAGATAACGATATCTTTTATCATTGCACCGAGGATCTTCTTCCGATCGATTAAAATGAATTTATTACACTAAAATTTCAATTAAAATTACATCACCGATACATGCATGTGGCACGTACGAGAGGGAGAAAAAGGCTGGATCGTTGGGAAACATACTTATAGAGGAACATGGTGTTCTGGTAGTTCTATTACAGTTTAGTTAGAACACAGCTTTCACAAATTAAAACAACAGACCAAATTATTACAGCTATTGCCTTTACTAATTTCTATCTAAGTTGCTATCATTACTGTAATTAATACACTTAATTAAACCGCCATTCCCTTTTGTTTCCAACTGCCAATTATACCCCACTTCACGTTCTAGATTATACATTAATCATGTTCTGTTAAATAAATATTCGTGTTTGTTGGGAAGCGTATCAAGCTAATATAAAGAAAAGAATATTTAAGAGAGAAAAACAATAAATTGCACAAGACAAGACAAGATTTACGTGGTTCGGCAATTTTTGCCTACTCCACGGCCACACAAAGAATAGCTCTTTATTAATTGAAGAGAGAAAGAAGAAGTTTTGGGATGATCTACAAATGAAATGTAGACCCCTATTTATAGGCATTTGAATGCCCTGCCGAGGTAAGCGCTTACATCATAAGAATGCCGAGGTAAGCGCTTACATCACAAGAATGTCGATGTAAGCACTTACATTATATTTTCATCTCTTTTTGATTTTTCTTTCTTTTGTTTTGTCTATTTTCACATACAACAATAGGTTTGGTCCTATCAATCTCCCCCTCAAACCTATGTTACATAAAGAAAGAAAATAAAAAAAGATTTGCTATTCTCTGGTGGCGCCTTCACGCTATCAGTCTAGAAGGCTAACCGAGGCAGTGCACAGCCCCAGTTTGTCAACACCGATAACTTTGGTCAACATGTCTGATGGGTTCTTTGATCCTGGTATCTTCTGTAGGGAAAGAGTTCCTTCATTTATCAACTCTCGGATATGATGATACCTCAACTGGATATGCTTCGATCTTGCATGAAACACTGGATTCTTGGCAAGATGAATTGCACTCTGGCTATCGCTGAAAAACTCACAATTGTCCTGCTCTTTACCTAGCTCTTTAAGAAAATTCTTGAGCCAAATCATCCCTTTTCCAGCTTCTGAGATTGCCATCTACTCTGCTTTAGTGGTAGATAGAGCAACACTTTTCTGAAGTTTGGACATCCAACTAACAGCAGTACCACCCAAGGTGAACACGTAGCCCGTGGTACTTTTTCGACTATCCAGATCGCCGCCTAAATTTGCATCAGCAAAACCTTGTAAGATAATATTGCTCTTTTTAAAACAAAGGGGCAGCTGTAAGCACGTGATTTTTGCCCTATGAAAGAATTACTCCCAAAAAATTCAAAATAAAACAATTTTCCTTTGTGTGCAATTTTTGTTATTTTTGTGTGGTATTTTTGTATAATTATTTGTATTTTTATGAGTGCATGTTTATTTATTTTAATTAATAAAAATATAAAATATATCACATTTTCATTTAGTATTTAATTAAGTTTGTTTTACAAAAAAAATGAAAGTCACAAAAATAGGAATATTTTGCATTGTTAGCATTTAATGTCAAATTATGCAATTTTTGTTTTAATTGGTGTTTAATTATGTATGATAATTTTTGTTAGGAGTTTTAATTAGTATTTTTGGAGTTAATTTAGTTTGTAGCTCAATTAGAATTTTAGTTTTAACAAAAATAAAAAATAAAAAAAAACGAAAAGAGGGCTACAAAACGTTAATATTTGAATTGAGTCTAATATAGCTATTTTGACTATTTTACCTCATTTCGTCGCAAAAAAAAAATTACAAAAAATATATATGTAAATTTTAGCTTACGTATTTCTCATAAACTTGAAAAAATACAAAATAGTACCTTATTTTTTATACTTTATATAATTTCGAAAATTATAAAATATGTAGTTTTATTAATGTTTTGTAGTCATTTTAAACTTAAAAAATATAGAAATAATACTTTATATTTTTATCATTGTATAATTTCGAAAATTATAAAAAAAAAAGCTATTAACGTTTTGTAGCCATTTTAATCTTGAAAAATACAAAAAAATAGTATTTTATATTTTATCTTTATATAAAAACGAAAATGACAAAAAATAGTTTTATTAATATTTTGTAGCTATTTTTAATCTCGAAGAAATATTTAAAAAGATATAGTTTTGTTTTAAATATTAGTCTTTTGGTAGCTATTTTGCTTGCATAGGATTAGTTGAGCAACGTCGTGTTCTTAATCTCGGGTCCGGGCAAAAGAATAATATTTGAGTTTAAATTACCCGTTCTTAGGCCTAATTTTCGGACATGACCCATAATAATCCGAGTCCACCACACATGGGGGACACGCGTGGGGAACACGGACGGAACCCCACACACGGGGAACCCCACCACGCGTGGGGGACACAAGTCTTGAACCCCACCACGCATGGGGTTCCATTTCCTTGGCAAAAGCTACAAAAGCACATGGATAGATTTTTTTTTTAAAAAAAAAAAAGGGGATTTGGAGTTTGAAAATTAAGGGGCTAGCACTGTTGATCTTCTTCTTCCTCAACAAAAGAAGAAGAAACGAGAACCCTACTGTCAAAAAAAAAACCACCACCAAACAGACCCTTCCGCCACCCGTCACTGCCCGTCGACCCTACGTCCAAACGCCACCCACTCGCTCACGTCAAAAAGCCATAACCCTCGTCTGCCTCACCAGCAAAACCACCAGTTCCGTCGACCCTACGTCCAAGCGCCACTATCGCCTTCTTCCATCACTGAACTCCACCATTGCTGCCCGCTACCAGCTCCCTCCTTCGCTGCAACCCCGACGACCACTATCATCGCAGCTACCCCCGTCGACCACCTCCAGCTGCTCCGCACGACCACTGCCATCGCAGCTGCTCCCCATCGCGTCGCCACCATGCAGCGAGCAGTGCTGCTGCTCCTTACGACCTGATGTTGCCGCTGCTCCTCAAGACCTGACGCTGCTGCTGCCCCGTCGACCATGGCAGCAGCGAGTCCAACTGCTGCCGCTGCTGTCCCCCTCACGATCACCACCCTTGTCCCTCCATTTGCGTCGCCAGTCCAAAACATTAAGCTGCTGCTTCGTCCTTTTTCAACGTCCGCGAAACGGTTCGTTCGACCTCCAATAGTTCAACTCCAAGTTTGACTTGGGTTCGTTCAAGTTTTAGATTTTTCTTTCAAGATTATTTAGTTCTTTTGATTTATTTTCCATTAGGGTTTTTGGTTTTAAATGTTGTTCGTAATCTTGTTTTGTTCGTTCTATTTTTTTCGGATTATTGAATCTTTGTTTAAAGTGTTTATTTTTGTAAATCTTGTCTTGTTCGTTAGTTCTCCTTCTTCTTCAAGACCTTTTATTTGGTCAAGGTTTTTCTTCTGTTTGTTTGAGTGTGCGTTATAAACTACCTTCGATTTGAACAACTTCGTTGAATAGTTAGTTTATGATTGCTTTGTTTGGACGAATACAACATGAATCACTTCTTAGGTCTGTTTTGATGCTTGAATCTTTTGTGTGAATTTGACTTAAGGATTGGTTGTAGCTGTGTAGTGATTTGGTGTAGTTGTAAATCAGAGAGGTTTAAATACATATTTGTAAGAGTGAGGGCAAGGCAATAATAATAGGGGATTTTTCAGGGGTATTTATTTTTGGGTGTTAATAGATTTAAAATGATTAGTGTTAGTAGCCTGCCAGTTAATATTCAGTGTATAATTAATGAATTATTTAATGAAAAGGAAATTAGTAGTGCAGAATACACCCTGTCTGGTATCTTTAAGGGTGGAAAATCAGAAAATAAGCATGAGATTAATGATAAAAGTGTATAGATGCACATGAGAGGGAATATACAAGCTGAAAGTGAAAAGCTTTGAATAAATAATGTTTAGTTCTAGCCTATAAATAAGGGGAGTTGATATAGAGAAGGGGACTGGAAAAAAAAAGGATTGAGACTGGAAGTTGAGAGAACAGAAATTTTCAGAACTTAAAAGTGAGAGATAGGCTAATTTTTCAGAACTAAAAATCAGTCTTTGAGAGCTAAAAACTGAAAGTGAGGTTCTTTCCTTTACTGCTGAAATCAGAACTTTGTTACTGCCATCTGTTGGATTGCGTTTAGTACTACTGATTTTCAGTCAAGCTTTCTGGGGTTTTCAGTTTGGTTCTGACCATTGTTACATTGGTTATTGTTGTTTTGTTGCTGTTATTTGTTGTGGGATTCTGTTGTTGTGCTACTGCTGTACATTGTTGCTCCTGACCTCTTTTCTCTATTTGTAGTTCGAATTCCAGGTACACATTCGAATCTTGTAGTGATAAAGCTTTGAAGTTGAAATGCAGCAATAAAATCGAACCGCTTCAATAAAGCAGATAGTAGACAATCTGGTCTATTTAGTTTTTTTTATGAACTGTTTTATTTTTTATTTTTTTATTTTTTTTGTATAATTGGATTGAAAAGAGAAGGAATCGTATAAATGGTCATGCGCTGATATAACATGAACCTTTCAATTTTATTAGATTAATGGGGTAAATCATGATAAGTAGCATATCTCTAGTTAGTTGTTTGTTTCCATGCATATATTCAAGTAGTCCATAAATGAGATAAAGTACTTAGTCAAAACCCAATTAGTATTTCGTTTAGATGGTTAAAACTAATTTCCATTAGTCCTCTTAAGTGATTATACTCTCATCAGTATTGGCATTAATTCATGTTACAAATAATCTCACATAGATAGATTGTGGACTTGATAAAAATGTAAAAATAAGGTGGTTGGGTAGTGTCAACATTATAGCTCCAATAATAATAATAAAAGTAAATAAATAAATAAATAAATAAAAGTCGTAGTCGATAATTTTATGTATTAATAATTAAGTATACTTACACTAATGTAGAGTAGTTTCAATAAAGTATAGTTAAATTGCGAATCCATTAGGGTTAATGAATTAGTCTATAGCTTTGATCATTTAGTTAACCTCACCACAGTTAAAAATGGCTAATTGTAGTAACGTTAGTCAATCTTGTACGTTTTTATATACATAATTCCATTTTTAGTAATATTAGCTTATGGAATAAGGCGCGAAACAATTTTTCATTTTTACAAGTTCAAGTATAATTTTCGTTAGCATCTGTTGTAATCTATTAATTAAATAAGTTACGATTTTTTTTAGCATGTAATTAACTAGGATTTTTCTTTATTTAGAGACAAATAAAAATAGAAATGTAGTTACTTTCCTTTTAAAAATAAATAAATAAATAAGTGAGACGAGCTTCGTCAAATAAAAAAATAATAATAAAAAATTTGCAGGACCCTCAGTAAAGGTTTAAGAATTTTTTTTTAGTCGGGAAGGGCCGTTTAGCAAATTTCACGGCCCTACCCAAAATAATAATACGCTAGTCGCTTTAGGCGCGTATTTAATAATGTTATCTCCTTAAACTCGGGTGCACATTTATGTGACCCAAATCCAAATCTCAACGAAATCGAAATGTGTCTCTAATCACGGGTACATTGATTGTGACGTGGTCTGAGATGCATTTCCATGACGTTGCAAATTCTTTTTAATAATGAATGAGACGAGCCTCGACAAACAAAAAATGCACAAGCTGCGGGGCCCTCTAAATGTATATATTAAAATACTTAGAATTCGAGGACAGACCGTTTAGCGAATTTTACGGCCTTCCCCAAAATAACAAGACGCTAGTTGCTTTAGGCGCGCCTTTAATAATTTATTTTCCTTAACTCGGGTGCACATTTATGTGACCCAAATCCAAATCTCAACCGAGTCGAGATATGCCAAACAACTACGGGTGCATTGATGTAACGTGGTTCGAGATATGTTTCCACGACGTTGCAATTCTCGTAAAATAATAACAATAAGTAAGAAAGCGGTAAAAAGATAAAATTTTGCACATAAGTTCATATTTGTATAAAATCAGATAATCAAGCCGAATATAACAGTTGAGCGACCGTGCTAGAACCACGGAACTCGGGAATGCCTAACACCTTCTCCCGGGTTAACAAAATTCCTTATCCGGATTTCTGGTGCGCAGACTGTAATATGGAGTCATTATTTTCCTCGATTCGGGATTAAAATTGGTGACTTGGGACACCCTAAATCTCCCAAGTGGCGACTCTGAAATAAATAAACAAATCCCGTTTCGATTGTCCTTTAATTGGAAAAACTCCCTTGCACCCTCGCGGGAGCGGAAAAAGGAGGTGTGACAGCTCTAGCGACTCTGCTGGGGACTAAAGACCCAGAACCACTGGTTCAGGGTTAGAAATTCGAGCTTGGAATAATTGTTCTATTTGGCTTTATTTATTATCTGATATTCTTATATGTGATTCATGTGCAAAATGATGTGTGTTACCGCTTTGATATTATTTGACTGTATATATAAACTGCGCCGAAACCCTTCTCTTCTTACCTCCGTGGAGAAGCTTGCTGGTCGAGACTCCCTATTCTGTTAGTGTCATACCCAAGTAGAAAGAGGCTCGGATAAGTTACAAAGCCGGACGACCCCGCGGGTCCCCGGTACGTAGCCCCCTCCTCAACTCGAGTTGTCCGCTCGTGTAAGCCAGGTGTAGAACAAAGCCCAGTTTGAAGCTTAGTAAAACATAACTTCATGCCGGATCCCTAGTAGGAAAGCGCTTATTTGCATCACGTTGCATTTGACTTAGGGGGTTCAACACAGGGGTTGGGCCCGTCTAGGAATAGCAACCTGGAACAAAAAAAGACCATCATATGGCATTTTATCTGTTATCGCATTAATTTGCTTCAAATTTGCATGTTGACCGGCAGGTGGTAACGTGAATTTTGAAAAATAAATAAATAAATAAATAAATAAATAATAAAAAAAAATGAAAAAAGGAATTTCAAAATTTCTCGCTTAAAAGGCAGTGTCCAAATATTTTTGAAAAAACCGTGATAAATTTCTTACCCGAACTACGTCGGTTTGATTCCCACCGGATGTGGGATACGTAGGCAACCCTTATCGGGTCCAACTCCCCGATTTTGTTTTACCAATAATTATATATATATATATATACCCACCCATGTATGTATATACACATATTATTTCTTTCAAAAAAAAAATGTTTGGAGTCAAAATAAAAAAATAAAATTTTTTTCCTTGTCTAAAATCACCTTAATAAATGTGCAGAATGAGCACAAGTAGGAGTTCATCTGAGGCCATTATAAACAAAGTTCCTCTGGGCTTACGCATGTGGTGGAACGACTTGGGAGGATCAGGGCAAGATACGGTCAAAATATACTTGGGAAATTTGGTTGGATTGTTGGACATCGATCCACGAGGGGACGTTATCAGGGCTCTAATTTCATTTTGGGACTCGGCTCACAACGTATTTCACTTCTCAGATTTCGAACTCACCCCGACACTGGAGGAGTTGGCAGGGTACATTGGATGTCCTAACATCCCTATGAAAGAGCAGTATCTCATTGCACCAAGGACCGTAACCATACACAAATTCCTGGACATCGTAAAGATCCGCAGAACGGTACATAACCCAGAGTTATCAAAAGGGTTTTGTAGTTTTGCATTTCTGTACGACAGGTACGGTCATCTGGGAGGGTTCAACAATCCCGAGAATAAGATTTGCAGTGGGGAAAGCCGTTTGAAATGGGAATGGCATAGATGTATTGCTTTCATGATAGCCTTTCTAGGTTTTCTGGTGTTCCCTAGAAAGGATGGGAAAATTAACATACAAATCGCTAGGGTCGTCAGCACTTTGCTCAAGCAAGAAAACAGCACTCTAGCACCAATGATAATAGCAGATATTTTCCGCGCACTCACTATTTGCAAAACCGGAGGGGTTTTCTTCGAAGGATGTAACATACTACTGCAAATGTGGATGATAGAGCATCTATGTCATCGCCCTCAATTGCTGAAATATGGGTCATCACAAAAGACTTGTATAGAAGAGTTTCCCACCAGGATCGACGGTTTCAGATTGTCGGAAGGGGTCGCCGAATGGGTCACGCTACTACGCTCTATTTCAGCAAACCAGATAGAGTGGGCATTCGAATGGCTACCCATAGAGGAAGTCATACACATGTCAGCCACCAAATCTTATTTACTGTTGATGGGTCTCCAAAGTATCCAGCCCTACGCACCATGCAGAGTATTGAGACAGTTGGGACGATACCAAATAATCCCAAAAGAAGAGGATCTCAGTAGTCAGGTGATCGAAATCGGGCCTGGTGGGCAGTTCCCTGAGGCGGTCGTTCGGCGAATCTGGAATGAATGTCAAACCCTGAAGGTAGATACTTGTGTACGAGACAGGGCCAAGGGCGAAGTGTCGCCAAAATACCTCATGTGGTACCGAAGAGAGCTTGAGCACCAGAGACCAACTAAGAGAGCTCACATCTAAGACTTTGAGGAATCATCACATGTATAATGAGGCTGGTTAAAAAGAGAGGAAGGCTACCGGGCTGAAATCGGGAAGCTAAAACAACAAGTTGAAAGGCTTGTATTTGAGAACAACGTGCAAATCCCCTCCGAGCGGGTTGAGAAGAACAAGTTAGCCCAAGAAAACCAGACGCTAAAGGCCCGCATTCGCCAAGCCAGTAAGAGTAACATCGACCGACAGAAGCGTTGCTCCGACGAAAGATTGATAGCAAGTTTGAGAAATCAGGTCATCCAAAGCCAAGAAAAATTAGAACAATCAGAAGCTTGCGTAGCAAGGATGAAGGTCAGATGGGCAAAATGAACAATGGCCCGGAGGCAGCATCTGCAATAGGTCATAAGGGACTATGAAATGAGCATCGGGATATTAAGGAAAACGAACTCCACTCTTCATGATCGGATCATCAAACAAGCACGAGATGCCCAGGCCGACAGAAGACACTGTTACGATGCAATGACCTGCATGGAAAGACAAATGAAGTTGTTCCAGGATCGACTTGCCGACAATGCTCAGGCACTGGGATTGAAGAACCGACGAATCAGACAATTGTTCGTTGAAAGGGACAACATTCGAGGAAGGATCGACGAAATTGGGCATTACATCTACATGAAATGCCTAGCATGTGAGCAAATACCTCGGAAGACCCTCCTTATTTCCATCATGGGCTGCGTCCACCGGATTATGAACGAGTTGAAAAGCTTGCAGAGAGACCTCACACCAAGGGCCGTGGAAAGGCCAAATGATGCCTCGCGGGCCCCTAAGTTGGAAAATTAATCTTTGGTCGAGTCCTGTTTATTTGACTTTGTTGCTTTCCCATATGTTGTTTTCTTTTCTTTTAGTCAAATCGGGTTAAGAACTGTGGAGTCTGTACCATTGTTGTTCCTTGTTTGAAGTAATTTGTAATAGCAAAATTTTGAGAATGAATTTAATGATTCCAAAAGAATTTTGTGTTTCTTTACTTTATGGCAGAACTACGCCTGGTCTGATTCGCGCGGGGACGTGATACGTAGGCAATCCCCATAAGATTCGACCGCCTTTAATAAAGAAAGAAAAATAAAAATAATAAATACAAGAATAAAATAAAATACAGGGTTTTCCAAAATACTTTAAAAGGACAAATGAGCAAGCTGGGATGACGCATGTTTGAAGTAAAGCATGTAGAAACGGTTAACTGCCTAGGAACATGGCATCCTCAATGTGTTGTTGTTATCAAATCTGTTAAACTCTAATGCTGACAAAGTTTGTTGTTGTCTGAATCCAGACAGTTAGTTGTTAAAGAATTCTGGCAACACACCCTTACCAAACCAGATCCAAAGGACCAGTAGCAACAAGCATGACTACTTCAGAGAATAGTACCGAGGGAGAAAGGCCGATGAGCCAGTTGTTAAAATAAGCGATGGAAAAGATTGAAAGGATGGGACTAGAGATGAATGCAATCAGCTAGCTTTAGCCAAAGCACAAAAGAACCCTGAGCCACTGGGGCACATGCCGGAATACCATCACTCCGGCCCTTCAACAAGCCTCACAAATCACCGTTATCATCAAGAAAGAAGCCCCCACGATTCCCAAGCTCCACCACCGCATCAACCTCTCCCAACACCAAATGTTCCCACTTTTGCGGGACCCACATCAGCCACCCTGCAGAGAACGGCCAGCGAGCCATTGTTTCAGGCTCCCGATACGCAATACTATCCCCCTGAGCCTACATTCCATGCCCCCGAACCACATGCCTACAATCCACATTTGGAGGTACCGGCAGAAATTGAAAAGCCGGTTAAAGCCCCAGAACAAGATGAGGTATTGAGGAAATTCAAAAGCCTGGAGCAGTCCTTCAGGAACCTGCACGGATTGGGCAACCAGGTCAGCGTGGCCTACAAAGATCTATGCCCTTTCCCGGATGTCCAACTCCCGACTGGGTTCAAGATGCCTAAGTTTGATTTATATGAAGGGCACAGTGATCCCATGGCGCATTTGCGGGGATTCTGTAGCAAAATGAGAGGGGCAGGTGGCAAAGATGAGCTGCTGATAGCTTATTTCGGCCAAATTCTGAGCGGATCGGCACTAGAATGGTATACCAGGCAGGATTCCAGCAGATGGTACACTTGGGATGATCTGGCGCAGGCTTTCGCAGGTCATTTCCAATACAATCTCGAGATAGTCCCTGACCGTCTCACATTATTGAGGACCGGGAAGAACCCCGGGGAAAGTTTTCGCGAGTACGGGTTCCGCTGGAGAGAACAAGCAGCTAGAGTGGATCCTCCCATGAGAGAGGGAGAAATGGTGGACTACTTCTTGCAAACACTGGATCCAACCTACTTTGGTCACTTGGTGACGACGGTTGGAAAATCCTTCAATGAGGTAGTAAAGATAGGGGTCATGATAGAGGAGGGCCTGAGGTCTGACAAAATCCTGAATTACTCGGCACTCAAGGCCACAACCCAGGCTATTCAGAGCGGCACGAGAGGTGCGCTGGGAAGAAGGAAGAAAGAAGAAATTGCCACGATTGAGGCAAGCAGTTGGCCCAGGTCTGGCAAACCCCACTACAACCAACCTAGGCCCCACATGCCAAACTACCCATACAGCCCAACACAGTACTACAATCCACCTCGAGAACCACATTTCTCCATACACCAAAACCAGACATACACTCAGCCTCTGGTTCGCCCGCAATGGCGCGCGCCGGCTCCCCAGAACACATATGCACCACCACAAAACACCTATCCTCCACCGAGGGCATATAGAAACCCTCCAGGGGCAGGCTTTCGGGGAAATCCGGATGCTAGGAATGACAGGCTGCGGAAACACAGAACTTTCACCGAGTTGGGAGAAACCTACACCGCTTTGTTCCACAAATTAAGGCAATTAGGTTTGGTTAGTCCTGTCCAGACTCGAGAACCAAATCCCCCACCCCAGAATTTGGACCGATCAGTAAGCTGTAAGTACTGCTCAGGGATGCTGGGGCATGATACCGAAAAGTGTTGGAAGTTGAGGCATGCCATACAGGATCTTATTGATACCAATAAGATCGAGGTCCAGACACCGGAGGCTCCTAACATCAACCAGAACCCACTGCCAGTGCACCACGAGACTCACATGATTGAGTTGGTGTATGAGGGAGGAGAGTTGAGAAAACCCTCACAAACAATGATGATGATCCAGGACGCTCCAAAAGAAGGACCGACCAGTGGAGGAACGGGGGTACAGTCCCAGGGAGAAGGCATCAAGCCGGTAGTGATATTGGGAAAGAGCCCGTCCGCCATAACAAGCAAACCCGAGCCAAACAAGTTGGTAATATCAGGGGCTCCGCCCACACCTGCGGTTGTGTTGAAAGGGGTATACAGGGAACTGGTCACCATAAAGCCTGTAGTTCAGCTGCCGATGATTGATAGCAAGGTTGTGCCTTCGAAATACGAGAAAGCAGTGGTGATGTACAAAGGAAAACAAGTGGAGGAGGTTAGTTGTGAAGCGCAAGGGCTGACTCGATCTGGTCGGTGTTTTGCTCCGGTGGAGCTGAAAAGAACCAACCCCCCTACAACCAAGAAACATGTGTCCGAAGAAGAGGCTGAGGAGTTCTTGAGGAAGATGAAAGTACAGGACTACTCCGTGGTCGAACAGCTGAGGAAAACACTGGCCCAGATCTCACTGCTGTCATTACTAATCCATTCTGAGGAGCATCGTCGGGCCCTGATGAAAATATTAAACGAAGCTCATGTACCCAACGAGATTTCTATAAACCACCTGGAAACCATTGCCAACAAGATTTTCGAGGTGAACAGGGTAACATTCTCAGATGATGATCTGCCAGTGGAAGGTACGGAGCACAATAAAGCTCTCTACCTAACTGTCAAATGCGAAAACTCGGTAGTTGCTCGGGTATTGGTGGATAACGGTTCGAGTGCCAATATTTGTCCATTATCCACTCTGAACCAGTTAAAGATCGACCACGGAAGAATCCACAAGAATAGCATCTGTGTCCGGGGATTTGACGGAAATGGAACAGCCACTGTGGGGGATGTTGTGCTTGAATTGACCATCGGTCCGGTCCAGTTTACCATGGAATTCCAGGTATTAGAAGCCACAGTATCTTATAACATGCTGCTAGGACGACCATGGATCCACGCAGCCAAAGCAGTGCCTTCCACCCTACATCAGATGGTCAAGTTCGAGTGGGATATACAAGAGGTCGTACTACACGGCAAAGACACGTCATGCACCATGGGTGGCGCCATTGTGCCATTCATAGAGACCGATAATGACAAAGGTCCTTGGGTCTACCAGATTTTCGATACAATGTCGGCAAACAAGATTTCTGAGGGTGAGATCCTTCAGTACCCTAGGGTAGCTTCCGCAACAATCATGATGGTCTCGGAAATGCTGGGCAACGGGTTTGTGCCGGGAAAAGGCCTGGGAGTTGAGCTTCAGGGGATTGTCCAACCTGTCTCCCTGCCCAAGAACTTGGAAAACTTCGGTTTGGGGTTCAAACCAACCGCGGCAGATAGGAAGCAAGCGCGAAAAATGAAGAAGAGAGTTTGGTTTCTGCCCAAGCCGGTGCCACGTCTCTCAAGGTCTTTTGTCAGAGCAAGCGCCAAGGGGCCGCCAGTCCCAAATATTCTAGGACCATTGATTGGTATGGATGGGGACCTGAATCAGAGTTTCGAGAGGCTATTCGCTGATGTCAGTATGGTAGAAGCTGGAGAGAGTTCCAGTAGAGCGGAGATACAATTTGTGGGGCCTGAGACCAAGACCAACAATTGGACGGTTACTCCTCTTCCTGTCCGAGGGGAGTCTTGGTAGTAGGCTTTGATTTATGTTTTTTTGTTTGTTTTGTTTTGTTCGGATTATTCCAGGGTGTAATCCAAATTTTACTTTTGTTTTGTAAAAGTGTTAACCCTTTTATCCCGCAAGTTTAATAAAGTTCTCTTCTTTTGTCTCATTTTAATTTTGTCTTGTTCTTTTTCTTTCTGAACAGTTCTCTTTTTACTGGTTCTAATGACATGGCATGCACAGCGGATCTTCGACCTAGTCTAATAAATCAATCTGAATCCGACTTAATGATACAAGAGGTCGTTTGTGACGATGAATCTGAATATGACGAAGATAAAGCCTTCGAAGAGATAAACCGAGAACTGTGCCAATTTGAAGAAAAACCCAAACCTAACCTAAATGACACTGAGGCTGTGAATCTAGGAGACGCTGATAATGTCCGAGAAACCAAGATCAGCATCCATATTGAGCCGAATGTCAGGGAAGAATTGATCAAAACCCTCGTGGAATTCAAAGATGTTTTTGCATGGTCATATGATGATATGCCGGGATTAAGCACCAATTTAGTGGTTCACAAATTGCCCACTAACCCGGCATACCCTCCGGTCAAGCAAAAGCTAAGGAAATTTAAAATAGAAATGAGTGTAAAGATCAAAGAAGAGGTGATTAAGCAGTTGCAGGCGAAGGTCATTCGGGTCACTCAATATCCCGAGTGGTTGGCCAATGTGGTACCAGTTCCAAAGAAGGATGGGAAAATCAGGGTGTGCGTCGACTACCGCAACCTCAACAAAGCAAGTCCCAAGGACAATTTTCCATTGCCCAACATCCATATCTTGATCGATAATTGCGCTGGGCGCGAGATCAGATCCTTTATGGATTGCTATGCGGGTTATCATCAGATCCTAATGGACGAGGAAGATGCGGAAAAGACAACATTTATCACGCCATGGGGAACTTACTGCTATCGGGTAATGCCGTTCGGACTGAAGAATGCCGGGGCAACGTACATGCGAGCAATGACTGCTGTATTTCACGACATGATACACAAAGAAATTGAGGTGTACGTAGATGATGTGATCATAAAGTCTTGGCGTCAGGAAGACCATGTAACAGACCTAAGGAGATTCTTCCAAAGACTCCGAAGGTATGATATCAAGCTTAACCCGGCCAAATGCGCATTCGGGGTTCCATCAAGAAAGTTGTTAGGATTCATCGTCAGTCGACGGGGTATTGAGCTGGACCCATCTAAGATCGAATCCATCCGAGATTTGCCACCGCCAAAGAACAAAACAGAGGTAATGAGTCTGTTGGGTAGACTCAATTACATCAGCAGTTTCATCGCTCAACTCACAGCAACTTGTGAGCCCATATTTCGGCTGCTGAAAAAGGATGCTGCGGTAAGTTGGACGGCAGAGTGTCAAGAGGCTTTCGACCAAATCAAAGGGTATCTGTCTAATCCGCCCGTGTTGGTCCCGCCTAAGCCAGGGAAGCCCTTAATTCTTTATCTGACGGTCCTGGAAAATTCATTTGGTTGTGTACTGGGGCAACACGATGACATAAGAAGGAAGGAGCAGGCCATTTACTATCTTAGCAAGAAATTCACAGTATATGAGGTCAAGTACACTCAACTCGAGAAAACATTCTGCGCCCTAACTTGGGTAGCTCAGAAGTTGAAACACTACCTGTCCTCGTATACTACTTATCTCATATCCCGTTTGGACCCATTGAAGTATATCTTTCAGAAACCTATGCCCACATGGAGGTTGGCAAAATGGCAAATTCTGCTCACAGAGTTCGATATCGTCTATGTGACGAGGACAGCCATGAAAGCCCAAGCGCTGGCCGACTATTTGGCAGAGAATCCCGTTGATGAAAAATACGAGCCTTTAAGAACGTATTTTCCCGACGAAGAAGTGATGCATACAAGTGAGCTGGCGTTACCCGAGGAACCGGGTTGGAAGATTTTCTTCGATGGAGCTGCAAACGCGAAAGGGATTGGAATAGGAGCAGTACTCATTTCTGAAACAGGACGCCATTATCCTGTTACGGCTCAACTACGCTTCTATTGCACCAATAATATGGCCGAGTATGAAGCTTGCATTTTGGGTCTGCGATTGGCTGCGGACATGGATGTCCAAGACGTTTTGGTTTTGGGAGACTCGGACCTCTTGGTACATCAGATTCAGGGTGAATGGGAAACACGGGACTTGAAACTCATACCTTATCGACAATGCTTGCACGATCTGAGCATGCAATTTCGATCGGTGAAATTCAAACATATCCCGAGAGTTCATAACGAGGTTGCGGATGCATTGGCCACCTTAGCATCAATGTTGCACCACCTTGACAAAATGTATGTTGACCCTCTGCACATCCAGGTTCGTGATCAGCACGCTTATTGCAACGCGGTGGAAGATGAAGCAGATGGCGAGCCTTGGTTTCACGATATCAAGGAGTACCTCAGAATGGGGATATATCCGGAACAGGCCACTAGAGACCAAAAAAGAGCCCTTCGGTGTTTGTCGAATGGTTTCTTCCTCAGCGGAGGAGTTTTGTACAAAAGAACCCCGTATTTGGGATTGTTAAGATGTATAGACGTCGGTCAAGCCACGACGGTCATGGCAGAGGTAAATGCTGGAGTTTGCGGGCCACATATGAGCGGATATGTATTGGCAAGGAAGATCCTTCGAGCAGGGTATTATTGGCTTACCATGGAGCATGACTGTATCTCTTTCGTGAGAAAATGCCATCAGTGTCAGATACATGGAGATCTGATTCATTCTCCGCCAACAGAGTTACATACGATGTCAGCACCCTAGCCGTTTGTGGCATGGGGCATGGATGTCATTGGACCTATCGAGCCGGCAGCATCCAACGGTCATAGGTTCATTCTAGTAACCATTGACTACTTCACCAAATGGGTTGAGGCTAAAACCTTCAAGTCGGTAACTAAAAAGGCAGTGGTGGATTTACTGCACTCCCATATCATCTGTAGATTTGGGATCCCAAAAGTAATCATCACGGATAACGATGCAAATCTTAACAACAGCCTGATGAGAGAGGTATGCCAACAATTCAAGATTACACACCGCAATTCCACCCCATATCGTCCCAAGGCGAATGGAGCAGTCGAAGCAGCCAATAAGAACATCAAGAAGATACTGCGGAAGATGGTGGAAGGGTCCAGACAATGGCACGAGAGATTACCCTTTGCTTTGTTGGGTTATCGCACTACCGTCCGGACTTCCATAGGTGCAACTCCTTATTTGTTGGTGTATGGAACTGAGGCCGTAATACCAGCGGAGGTCGAAATTCCGTCCCTCCGGATTGTCGCTGAAGCCGAAATTGATGATGATGAATGGGTCAAAGCTCAACTAGAACAATTGAGCTTGATAGACAAGAAAAGATTGGCAGCAGTGTGCCATGGTCAGCTATATCAGAAGAGAATGGCAAGGGCATACAATAAGAAGGTACGCCCCAGAAAGTTTGAAATAGGGCAGCAGGTATTGAAGAAGATCCTCCCACATCAGGTCGAGGCAAAAGGCAAGTTCGCCCCAAATTGGCAAGGGCCTTATATCGTGACCAGAGTATTGTCCAACGGCGCTTTGTGTTTGACGGATATCGAGGGAAGATGTGTTGACATGGCTATCAATTCGGATGCAGTCAAGAGATATTATGTGTAATTTCTTTGATTATGGCAATTATTGGTTCGTTTGTTTGTACTTGGTACTTATTGGATAATGAAATGACGGAGGCAATTCTTTCTTCTATCCAAACACTTTTTACCCTTGTTTCCCCCTTTTGAGCCTTAAGTTATTCTTTCATATCCCTCTTTTGGAATCACTAATGAAAAAAAAATATGAAAAAAGAGAAGGAAAAAGAAAATTGTAAAAGAAAATGAAAAAGAAGAAGATAAAATCACAAGAAAAACAAAACCGTGGGAACTACGTTTGACCTGATTCCTCAAAGAGGATACGTAGGCGCCTCAGAGCTCGGTCATAGTGTGCATAGTGTACATAGTGTGCATAATAGGCACAGTGTGCGTAACGCACGTAGCTCAACATAGTGTAAAAAATAAAATCCCTCAAGCAAGAAAACTGGGGCAGAGGTTATGTTTTAAAGTTCCAACAAAGGTTTGATTCCAAAAGTTGTAGCGGATCACCCATCAAAGTTATTTCATTTTTTGATAGCCTTTCTTTTATACCCACACCAAAACCAACATCGACGTCCAAAAGACCTCCCGATCAATATCCAAGAGGTGCCAAGTCAGGCAAATAAAGCCGAGAATAATACACTGATCCCCGGCGAAGAAGAGGATCATAAAATTGAAAATGAATTGATAGTCCAAAGGAATCTCCAAAAGAGAGGATCATATCGACAGCACTCCAATTCTCCGTTGAAGAAATAAAATGAGAGAGTCTTGGCGGTGAAAACCTTCGCAGGCACCACAAGGCGACGAAAGATGAGAGATATAAAATGAGAGAGTCTTATCGGTGAAAACCTTCACAGGCACCATAAGGCGCCGGGAGCTGAGAGAAAAGAGAGAGTCTCATTAGTGAAAACCCCTCGAAGGGCACTATGAGGCGACAAAACAGATCAACAAAAGGGTCCGCATTCGCAAAGAAATGGACACCCATTTATCCCCAGCAAGTAAGGTCATCAGGCAAGTTGATTGATACAAATAGACTGGGTCAGGAATCTACGGTGCATGTCATGATCACAAGGACCAGTCATGTCTTCCAGATAAGTTCTTCTCTTTTCCTTTTTCCACCAAGTATTGGTTCAGAGAGATTTTCCTCCTTTTCTATCTTTTTCATTTTTCTTGCTAAGAATTCGTTTTGAAAAAGATTTTTCAAAGTTTATTACCAGAGGCCGAAGGGGTACAAAAGCAAAACACGAAAGGATAGGCCAAGAGCCGAGGCAATAAGACAAAAGGCATCGGCTGCAAAACCAAAGGATGAATTGTGTAGAAAGAAGGGTGACGTAAAGAGAGCGGAAAATGACGGGTGAAGAACTTGTGGACCAAGTTCCGAGAAGGTTTCCCCGCAGAATGTTGATAAATCCCGGACCCAAATCCGAAGTGGTCAGACGCCACAAGAAAGAGAAATCAATCCGGTGCAAGATATCCCCAAGCAATGCAATTCTATACCTTGCCATTCCGGGAGGAAATAAAACTCCTAAAGGAGTGGTTTCGGGAGGGAAGCGGACTCCCACAGTTTGATTCTGTAAAGAGAAAAGCAGAAAAGGGGGAAAACCATCCCCATTAGACAGGTCACCCCCAACAAGCAACTTTGTCCCCCAACCAGTGGTGGGGGCACAAAGCAAGAAAAGAAAACCGGAAAATTAACACTAGGATTAAAACTAACAAAGTCCTTTTGTCTGCTGCAGGAAAATAAAGGTTGATGATGGCAGAAGGACGCGATGCCAGAAAGGTCACCAAAACTGGGGCAGAAAATTTTCTGTCGTTGTCAAAATTTTCTCGGAGGAACGAGGAAACAAATACATTTCTGTTCTAGGTCGCCCGCCAGTATAATGCGGGAATACATTTCTGTTCTAGGTCGCCCACCAGTATAATGCAGGAATACATTTCATGTTCTAGGTCGCCCACCAGTATAATGCGGGAATACATTTCTGTTCTAGGTCGCCCACCAGTATAATGCGGGAATATATTTCTGTCTTTTCATTTCTATTCTAGGTCACCCACCAGTATAATGCGGGATTACATTTCTGTTCTAGGTCACCCACCAGTATAATGCGGGAATACATTTCTGTTCTAGGTCGCCCACCAGTATAATGCGGGAATATATTTCTGTCTTTTCATTTCTATTCTAGGTCACCCACCAGTATAATGCGGGATTACATTTCTGTTCTAGGTCACCCACCAGTATAATGCGGGAATACATTTCTGTTCTAGGTCGCCCACCAGTATAATGCAGGAATATATTTCTGTCTTTTCATTTCTATTCTAGGTCGTCCACCAGTATAATGCGGGAATACATTTTCTGTCTTTTCATTTCTATTCTAGGTCGCCCACCAGTATAATGCGGGAATACATTACTGTTCTAGGTCGCCCACCAGTATAATGCGGGAATACATTTTTGTTCTAGGTCGCCCACCAGTATAATGCGGGAATACATTTTCTGTCTTTTCATTTATGTTCTAGGTCGCCCACCAGTATAATGCAGGAATACATTTCTGTCTTTTCATTTCTGTTCTAGGTCGCCCACCAGTATAATGCGGGAATACATTTTTGTTCTAGGTCGCCCACCAGTATAATGCGGGAATACATTTTCTGTCTCTTCATTTCTATTTTAGGTCGCCCACCAGTATAATGCGGGAATCATTTCTATTTTAGGTCGCCAGTCCAAAACGTTAAGTTGTTGCTTCGTCCTTTTTTAACGTCCGCGAAACGGTTCGTTCGACCTCCAATAGTTCAACTCCGAGTTTGACTTGGGTTCATTCAAGTTTTAAATTTTTCTTTCAAGATTATTTAGTTCTTTTGATTTATTTTCCATTAGGGTTTTTGGTTTTAAGTGTTGTTCGTAATCTTGTTTTGTTCGTTCTATTTTTTTCGGATTATTGAATCTTTGTTTAAAGTGTTTATTTTTGTAAATCTTGTCTTGTTCGTTAGTTCTCCTTCTTCTTCAAGACCTTTTATTTGGTCAAGGTTTTTCTTCTGTTTGTTTGAGTGTGCGTTATAAGTGTAAGCACATGATTTTTGACCCTCCCCGAGAATTTTCACATTTTAGTGTGAATATGTGAAATTGGGTCTAGTATAACTATTTTAATTATTTTTACTTTATTTCGTTGCAAAAAGAAAAATTACAAAAAAAGTATATATATAAATTTTAGTTTGGTACTTTATATAAATTCGAAAATTAACAAAAAATATATATATAATTCTATTAATGTTTTGAATTCATTTTAATACAAAAAATATTATTTCATATTTTTGTCTTTATTAAAAAACGAAAATTACAAAAAAAAATAGTTTTATTAATATTTTATAGTTATTTTAACTTTGAAAAATACAAAAAATATTACTTCATATTTTATCTTAATATTTACGAAAATTACAAAAAATGGTTTTATTAATATTTTATAGTCATTTTTAACTTTGAAAAATACAAAAATATTACCTCATATTTTATCTTAATATTTAAAAAACGAAAATTCTATCGGATTGCCTATTTGTCTATCTGTCTGGTGAAGAGAGAATGGAAGAGACTCTCAATAGGGCAAGCACAAAATACCTTTACAAAAATAGTTTTATTAATATTTTGTAGCTATTTTAAATCTTGAAAAAATATTTAAAAAGATATAGTTTTGTTTAAATACTAGTCTTATTTTTGGTAGTTATTTTGTTTACATAGGACTAGTTAAGCAACGTGTTCCTATTTCTCGGGTCCGGGCAAAAGAATAATATTCGGGTTCAAACTACCCGGTTTTAGGCCTAATTTTCGGACCTAGCCCATAATAAACCGTGTCCAGGACACATGGGGAACCCCACCACGCGTGGGGGACATATGCCTTGAACCCCACCACGCGTGGGCTCATTTTTCTGGGCAAAACCCAGTACAAAACACGGACAAAAGCAAAAAAGGGACGGACAGACTTGGAGGACTTTTGGGGAAATTTTTGAAAATAGTACTGTTCACTCGTCTTCTTCCAAAAAGAGGAAGAAGACCAAAAACCCTAAAAACCTCCATTCCCTACTCCCCCAGCAACGCCGATCAACCACCCCTTCTCCCTCCTCCATAATCATCACGTCGCAAACAGCTCCCCTCCCCCTTCCGCCGAACAACCACTACCTCCCCGCGTCCAAACCCAACACCACCAAGCGTCACCCCCCCAACGCCGGAACCCAGCAAAAGGACCAAAACACCATTACTGTCGCAACCAGCTCCCCTATCGGCTCCCTCACGTCCTAACACCACCACACTACTGTCGCAACCAGCTCTACCAAAACAAAAAAACCATCGCGACTGCGTCGTCCAGTCCTCGACGATAACCCTCACCCCAAACCACTGTCCAAACAGCCCCAAGCTCCATCAACGACCTCCATTGTCTGAACGCCACCCCACGCCAAAAGGAGCAGTCGACAAAAACCAGTCCACAAAAATCTCCGACCACCCATAATCATCGTCACTCCTCCACCTCCGTCAACAACCAAACAGACCTCCATAGCTGCTCCTTTCATCACCTCCAACGACCTCCATAGTTTGCCGAGGTTCAAAGGTTAGTAAACTTCAAGCATTAGATAAGGAAATGTTACGTTGAATATTCGAAGATGCAATATATAAATTGATGCGATAATGTTCTGCTTATGTTTTCACCATATGCGTTTTGTTCATTTTTGGTGTTACGTATTTTTGTTTATTTGATATCATTTAATTAAGTAGGGTTAGTTGTTCCATGACACAGTTTAACGTTAATTTGTTCGTCTTTTCTCTTGCTTAGTTCATTCGGACAAAACTAGCATTACTTGTTGTTATTACTTCCAAAACACTCATTTTGCTAGATTCCTTTTATTAAAATTGTAACGAGTTATGAGATTTCAGTTGTAAATAGGCTATAAGGTTTAGTACTGTTAAAGGCATAAAAATGGCATCCCTTTAAAAATATAAAAATAAATATAAATAATAAAAAAAAAATAATAAGTAAAATGAGACGAGCCTCGCCAAATAAAAGGGACAAATTGCGGGGCCCTCTAAGTGTATATATTAAATACTTAGATTCCGGGACGGGTCGTTTAGCAAATTTCACGGCCCTCCCCAAAAATAATAATGCGCTAGTTGCTTTAGGCGCGCCTTTAATGACGTTATCTCCCTAAACTCGGGTGCACATTTATGTGACCCAAATCCAAATCTCAACGAAATCGAAATGTGCCTCTAATCACGGGCACATTGACTGTGACGTGGTATGAGATGCATTTCCATGATGTTGCAAATTCCTTTTAAAAAATAAGCATGAGATGAGCCTCGCCGAATAACAACACAAATCGTGGGGCCCTCAATAAATACTTGTTTAAAATTACTTAGAATTCAGGAGGGTTGTTTAGCGAATTTCACGGCCTCCGCAAAATAATAATGCGCTAGTTGCTTTAGTCGCGACTTTAATAATTTAATTTTCTTAAACTCGGGTGTGCATTTCATGCGACCCAAAGCCAAATCCTAAAACATCAAATAAAATATGTTTCGGATTGTGGGTGCATTTCATGTGACACAGTCCAAAGATATATTTTAAGCGATGTTCACATTCTTGTAAAAACAATAATAATAAAGCGGTTAAAAGATAAATTTGCACATAAGTTCATATTGTATTAAAAATCAGATAAATAAGCCAAATATAACAGTTGAGCGACCGTGCTAGAACCACGGAACTCGGGAATGCCTAACACCTTCTCCCGGGTTAACAGAATTCCTTATCTAGATTTCTGGTACGCAGACTGTAATATAGAGTCATTATTTTCCTCGATTCGGGATTAAAATTGGTGACTTGGGACACCCTAAATCTCCCAAGTGGCGACTCTGAAATAATTAAACCAATCCCGTTTCAATTGTCCTTTAATTGGAAAAAACTCCCCTGCGCCCCCTCGGATGAGGAAAAAGGAGGTGTGACAATAAGCTACATTCGATTTGAACAACTTCGTTGAATAGTTAGTTTATGATTGCTTTGTTTGGACGAATACAACATGAATCACTTCTTAGGTCTGTTTTGATGCTTGAATCTTTTGTGTGAATTTGACTTAAGGATTGGTTGTAGCTGTGTAGTGATTTGGTGTAGTTGTAAATCAGAGAGGTTTAAATACATATTGCTAAGAGTGAGGGCAAGGCAATAATAATAGGGGATTTTTCAGGGGTATTTTTGGGTGTTAAAAGATTTAAAATGATTAGTGTTAGTAGCCTGCCAGTTAATATTCAGTGTATAATTAATGAATTATTTAATGAAAAGGGAATTAGTAGTGCAGAATACACCCTGTCTGGTATCTTTAAGGGTGGAAAATCAGAAAATAAGCATGAGATTAATGATAAAAGTGTATAGATGCACATGAGAGGGAATATACAGGCTGAAAGTGAAAAGCTTTGAATAAATAATGTTTAGTTCTAGCCTATAAATAAGGGGAGTTGATATAGAGAAGGGGACTGGAAAAAAAAAGGATTGAGACTGGAAGTTGAGAGAACAGAAATTTTCAGAACTTAAAAGTGAGAGATAGGCTAATTTTTCAGAACTAAAAATCAGTCTTTGAGAGCTAAAAACTGAAAGTGAGGTTCTTTCCTTTACTGCTGAAATCAGAACTTTGTTACTGCCATCTGTTGGATTGCGTTTAGTACTACTGATTTTCAGTCAAGCTTTCTGGGGTTTTCAGTTTGGTTCTGACCATTGTTACATTGGTTATTGCTGTTTTGTTGCTGTTATTTGTGTGGGATTCTGTTGTTGTGCTACTGCTGTACATTGTTGCTCCTGACCTCTTTTCTCTATTTGTAGTTCGAATTCTACACATTCGAATCTTGTAGTGATAAAGCTTTGAAGTTGAAATGCAGCAATAAAATCGAACCGCTTCAATAAAGCAGATAGTAGACAATCTGGTCTATTTAGTTTTTTTATGAACTGTTTTATTTTTTATTTTTTTATTATTTTTTTGTATAATTGTATTGAAAAGAGAAGGAATCGTATAAATGGTCATGCGCTGATATAACATGAACCTTTCAATTTTATTAGATTAATGGGGTAAATCATGATAAGTAGCATATCTCTAGTTAGTTGTTTGTTTCCATGCATATATTCAAGTAGTCCATAAATGAGATAAAGTACTTAGTCAAAACCCAATTAGTATTTCGTTTAGATGGTTAAAACTAATTTCCATTAGTCCTCTTAAGTGATTATACTCTCATCAGTATTGGCATTAATTCATGTTACAAATAATCTCACATAGATAGATTGTGGACTTGATAAAAATGTAAAAATAAGGTGGTTGGGTAGTGTCAACATTATAGCTCCAATAATAATAATAAAAGTAAATAAATAAATAAATAAATAAAAGTCGTAGTCGATAATTTTATGTATTAATAATTAAGTATACTTACACTAATGTAGAGTAGTTTCAATAAAGTATAGTTAAATTGCGAATCCATTAGGGTTAATGAATTAGTCTATAGCTTTGATCATTTAGTTAACCTCACCACAGTTAAAAATGGCTAATTGTAGTAACGTTAGTCAATCTTGTACGTTTTTATATACATAATTCCATTTTTAGTAATATTAGCTTATGGAATAAGGCGCGAAACAATTTTTCATTTTTACAAGTTCAAGTATAATTTTCGTTAGCATCTGTTGTAATCTATTAATTAAATAAGTTACGATTTTTTTTAGCATGTAATTAACTAGGATTTTTCTTTATTTAGAGACAAATAAAAATAGAAATGTAGTTACTTTCCTTTTAAAAATAAATAAATAAATAAGTGAGACGAGCTTCGTCAAATAAAAAAATAATAATAAAAAATTTGCAGGACCCTCAGTAAAGGTTTAAGAATTTTTTTTTAGTCGGGAAGGGCCGTTTAGCAAATTTCACGGCCCTACCCAAAATAATAATACGCTAGTCGCTTTAGGCGCGTATTTAATAATGTTATCTCCTTAAACTCGGGTGCACATTTATGTGACCCAAATCCAAATCTCAACGAAATCGAAATGTGTCTCTAATCACGGGTACATTGATAGTGACGTGGTCTGAGATGCATTTCAATGACATTGCAAATTCTTTTTAATAATGAATGAGACGAGCCTCGACAAACAAAAAATGCACAAGCTGCGGGGCCCTCTAAATGTATATATTAAAATACTTAGAATTCGAGGACAGACCGTTTAGCGAATTTTACGGCCTTCCCCAAAATAACAAGACGCTAGTTGCTTTAGGCGCGCCTTTAATAATTTATTTTCCTTAACTCGGGTGCACATTTATGTGACCCAAATCCAAATCTCAACCGAGTCGAGATATGCCAAACAACTACGGGTGCATTGATGTAACGTGGTTCGAGATATGTTTCCACGACGTTGCAATTCTCGTAAAATAATAACAATAAGTAAGAAAGCGGTAAAAAGATAAAATTTTGCACATAAGTTCATATTTGTATAAAATCAGATAATCAAGCCGAATATAACAGTTGAGCGACCGTGCTAGAACCACGGAACTCGGGAATGCCTAACACCTTCTCCCGGGTTAACAAAATTCCTTATCCGGATTTCTGGTGCGCAGACTGTAATATGGAGTCATTCTTTTCCTCGATTCGGGATTAAAATTGGTGACTTGGGACACCCTAAATCTCCCAAGTGGCGACTCTGAAATAAATAAACAAATCCCGTTTCGATTGTCCTTTAATTGGAAAAACTCCCTTGCACCCTCGCGGGAGCGGAAAAAGGAGGTGTGACAGCTCTAGCGACTCTGCTGGGGACTAAAGACCCAGAACCACTGGTTCAGGGTTAGAAATTCGAGCTTGGAATAATTGTTCTATTTGGCTTTATTTATTATCTGATATTCTTATATGTGATTCATGTGCAAAATGATGTGTGTTACCGCTTTGATATTATTTGACTGTATATATAAACTGCGTCGAAACCCTTCTCTTCTTACCTCCGCGGAGAAGCTCGCTGGTCGAGACTCCCTATTCTGTTAGTGTCATACCCAAGTAGAAAGAGGCTCGGATAAGTTACAAAGCCGGACGACCCCGCGGGTCCCCGGTACGTAGCCCCCTCCTCAACTCGAGTTGTCCGCTCGTGTAAGCCAGGTCTAGAACAAAGCCCAGTTTGAAGCTTAGTAAAACATAACTTCATGCCGGATCCCTAGTAGGAAAGCGCTTATTTGCATCACGTTGCATTTGACTTAGGGGGCTCAACACAGGGGTTGGGCCCGTCTAGGAATAGCAACCTGGAACAAAAAAAGACCATCATGTGGCATTTTATCTGTTATCGCATTAATTTGCTTCAAATTTGCATGTTGACCGGCAGGTGGTAACGTGAATTTTGAAAAATAAATAAATAAATAAATAATAAAAAAAATGAAAAAAGGAATTTCAAAATTTCTCGCTTAAAAGGCAGTGTCCAAATATTTTTGAAAAAACCGTGATAAATTTCTTACCCGAACTACGTCGGTTTGATTCCCACCGGATGTGGGATACGTAGGCAACCCTTATCGGGTCCAACTCCCCGATTTTGTTTTACCAATAATTATATATATATATATATATATATATATATATATATATATACCCATGTATGTATATACACATATTATTTCTTTCAAAAAAAAAATGTTTGGAGTCAAAATAAAAAAATAAAATTTTTTTCCTTGTCTAAAATCACCTTAATAAATGTGCAGAATGAGCACAAGTAGGAGTTCATCTGAGGCCATTATAAACAAAGTTCCTCTGGGCTTACGCATGTGGTGGAACGACTTGGGAGGATCAGGGCAAGATACGGTCAAAATATACTTGGGAAATTTGGTTGGATTGTTGGACATCGATCCACGAGGGGACGTTATCAGGGCTCTAATTTCATTTTGGGACTCGGCTCACAACGTATTTCACTTCTCAGATTTCGAACTCACCCCGACACTGGAGGAGTTGGCAGGGTACATTGGATGTCCTAACATCCCTATGAAAGAGCAGTATCTCATTGCACCAAGGACCGTAACCATACACAAATTCCTGGACATCGTAAAGATCCGCAGAACGGTACATAACCCAGAGTTATCAAAAGGGTTTTGTAGTTTTGCATTTCTGTACGACAGGTACGGTCATCTGGGAGGGTTCAACAATCCCGAGAATAAGATTTGCAGTGGGGAAAGCCGTTTGAAATGGGAATGGCATAGATGTATTGCTTTCATGATAGCCTTTCTAGGTTTTCTGGTGTTCCCTAGAAAGGATGGGAAAATTAACATACAAATCGCTGGGGTCGTCAGCACTTTGCTCAAGCAAGAAAACAGCACTCTAGCACCAATGATAATAGCAGATATTTTCCGCGCACTCACTATTTGCAAAACTGGAGGGGTTTTCTTCGAAGGATGTAACATACTACTGCAAATGTGGATGATAGAGCATCTATGTCATCGCCCTCAATTGCTGAAATATGGGTCATCACAAAAGACTTGTATAGAAGAGTTTCCCACCAGGATCGACGGTTTCAGATTGTCGGAAGGGGTCGCCGAATGGGTCACGCTACTACGCTCTATTTCAGCAAACCATATAGAGTGGGCATTCGAATGGCTACCCATAGAGGAAGTCATACACATGTCAGCCACCAAATCTTATTTACTATTGATGGGTCTCCAAAGTATCCAGCCCTACGCACCATGCAGAGTATTGAGACAGTTGGGACGATACCAAATAATCCCAAAAGAAGAGGATCTCAGTAGTCAGGTGATCGAAATCGGGCCTGGTGGGCAGTTCCCTGAGGCGGTCGTTCGGCGAATCTGGAATGAATGTCAAACCCTGAAGGTAGATACTTGTGTACGAGACAGGGCCAAGGGCGAAGTGTCGCCAAAATACCTCATGTGGTACCGAAGAGAGCTTGAGCACCAGAGACCAACTAAGAGAGCTCACATCCAAGACTTTGAGGAATCATCACATGTACAATGGGGCTGGTTAAAAAGAGAGGAAGGCTACCGGGCTGAAATCGGGAAGCTAAAACAACAAGTTGAAAGGCTTGTATTTGAGAACAACGTGCAAATCGCCTCCGAGCGGGTTGAGAAGAACAAGTTAGCCCAAGAAAACCAGACGCTAAAGGCCCGCATTCGCCAAGCCAGTAAGAGTAACATCGACCGACAGAAGTGTTGCTCTGACGAAAGATTGATAGCAAGTTTGAGAAATCAGGTCATCCAAAGCCAAGAAAAATTAGAACAATCAGAAGCTTGCGTAGCAAGGATGAAGGTCAGATGGGCAAAATGCACAATGGCCCGGAGGCAGCATCTGCAACAGGTCATAAGGGACTATGAAATGAGCATCGGGATATTAAGGAAAACGAACTCCACTCTTCATGATCGGATCATCAAACAAGCACGAGATGCCCAGGCCGACAGAAGACACTGTTACGATGCAATGACCTGCATGGAAAGACAAATGAAGTTGTTCCAGGATCGACTTGCCGACAATGCTCAGGCACTGGGATTGAAGAACCGACGAATCAGACAATTGTTCGTTGAAAGGGACAACATTCGAGGAAGGATCGACGAAATTGGGCATTACATCTACATGAAATGCCTAGCATGTGAGCAAATACCTCGGAAGACCCTCCTTATTTCCATCATGGGCTGCGTCCACCGGATTATGAACGAGTTGAAAAGCTTGCAGAGAGACCTCACACCAAGGGCCGCGGAAAGGCCGAATGATGCCTCGCGGGCCCCTAAGTTGGAAAATTAATCTTTGGTCGAGTCCTGTTTATTTGACTTTGTTGCTTTCCCATATGTTGTTTTCTTTTCTTTTAGTCAAATCGGGTTAAGAACTGTGGAGTCTGTACCATTGTTGTTCCTTGTTTGAAGTAATTTGTAATAGCAAAATTTTGAGAATGAATTTAATGATTCCAAAAGAATTTTGTGTTTCTTTACTTTATGGTAGAACTACGCCTGGTCTGATTCGCGCGGGGACGTGATACGTAGGCAATCCCCATAAGATTCGACCGCCTTTAATAAAGAAAGAAAAATAAAAATAATAAATACAAGAATAAAATAAAATACAGGGTTTTCCAAAATACTTTAAAAGGACAAATGAGCAAGCTGGGATGACGCATGTTTGAAGTAAAGCATGTAGAAACGGTTAACTGCCTAGGAGCATGGCATACTCAATATGTTGTTGTTATCAAATCTGTTAAACTCTAACGCTGACAAAGTTTGTTGTTGTCTGAATCCAGACAGTTAGTTGTTAAAGAATTCTGGCAACACACCCTTACCAAACCAGATCCAAAGGACCAGTAGCAACAAGCATGACTACTTCAGAGAATAGTACCGAGGGAGAAAGGCCGATGAGCCAGTTGTTAAAAGAAGCGATGGAAAAGATTGAAAGGATGGGACTAGAGATGAATGCAATGCAGCTAGCTTTAGCCAAAGCACAAAAGAACCCTGAGCCACTGGGGCACATGCCGGAATACCATCACTCCGGCCCTTCAACAAGCCTCACAAATCACCGTTATCATCAAGAAAGAAGCCCCCACGATTCCCAAGCTCCACCACCGCATCAACCTCTCCCAACACCAAATGTTCCCACTTTTGCGGGACCCACATCAGCCACCCTGCAGAGAACGGCCAGCGAGCCATTGTTTCAGGCTCCCGATATGCAATACTATCCCCCTGAGCCTACATTCCATGCCCCCGAACCACATGCCTACAATCCACATTTGGAGGTACCGGCAGAAATTGAAAAGTCGTTTAAAGCCCCAGAACAAGATGAGGTATTGAGGAAATTCAAAAGCCTGGAGCAGTCCTTCAGGAACCTGCACGGATTGGGCAACCAGGTCAGCGTGGCCTACAAAGATCTATGCCCTTTCCCGGATGTCCAACTCCCGGCTGGGTTCAAGATGCCTAAGTTTGATTTATATGAAGGGCACGGTGATCCCATGGCGCATTTGCGGGGATTCTGTAGCAAAATGAGAGGGGCAGGTGGCAAAGATGAGCTGCTGATAGCTTATTTCGGCCAAATTCTGAGCGGATCGGCACTAGAATGGTATACCAGGCAGGATTCCAGCAGATGGTACACTTGGGATGATCTGGCGCAGGCTTTCGCAGGTCATTTCCAATACAATCTCGAGATAGTCCCTGACCGTCTCACATTATTGAGGACCGGGAAGAAGCCCGGAGAAAGTTTTCGCGAGTACGGGTTCCGCTGGAGAGAACAAGCAGCTATAGTGGATCCTCCCATAAGAGAGGGAGAAATGGTGGACTACTTCTTGCAAACACTGGATCCAACCTACTTTGGTCACTTGGTGACGACGGTTGGAAAATCCTTCAACGAGGTAGTAAAGATAGGGGTCATGATAGAGGAGGGTCTGAGGTCTGACAAAATCCTGAATTACTCGGCACTCAAGGCCACAACCCAGGCTATTCAGAGCGGCACGAGAGGTGCGCTGGGAAGAAGGAAGAAAGAAGAAATTGCCACGATTGAGGCAAGCAGTTGGCCCAGGTCTGGCAAACCCCACTACAACCAACCTAGGCCCCACATGCCAAACTACCCATATAGCCCAACACAGTACTACAATCCACCTCGAGAACCACATTTCTCCATACACCAAGACCAGACATACACTGAGCCTCCGGTTCGCCCGCAATGGCGTGCGCCGGCTCCCCAGAACACATATGCACCACCACAAAACATCTATCCTCCACCGAGGGCATATAGAAACCCTACAGGGGCAGGCTTTCGGGGAAATCCGGATGCTAGGAATGACAGGCTGCGGAAACACAGAACTTTCACCGAGTTGGGAGAAACCTACACCTCTTTGTTCCACAAATTAAGGCAATTAGGTTTGGTTAGTCCTGTCCAGACTCGAGAACCAAATCCCCCACCCCAAAATTTGGTCCGATCAGTAAGCTGTGAGTACTGCTCAGGGATGCTGGGGCATGATACCGAAAAGTGTTGGAAGTTGAGGCATGCCATACAGGATCTTATTGATACCAATAAGATCGAGGTCCAGACACTGGAGGCTCCTAACATCAACCAGAACCCACTGCCAGTGCACCACGAGACTCACATGATTGAGTTGGTGTATGAGGGAGGAGAGTTGAGAAAACCCTCACAAACAATGATGATGATCCAGGCCGCTCCAAAAGAAGGACCGACCAGTGGAGGAACGGGAGTACAGTCCCAGGGAGAAGGCATCAAGCCGGTAGTGATATTGGAAAAGAGCCCATCCGCCATAACAAGCAAACCCGAGCCAAACAAGTTGGTAATATCAGGGGCTCCGCCCACACCTGTGGTTGTGTTGAAAGGGGTATACAGGGAACTGGTCACCATAAAGCCTGTAGTTCAGCTGCCGATGATTGATAGCAAGGCTGTGCCTTCGAAATACGAGAAGGCAGTGGTGATGTACAAAGGAAAACAAGTGGAGGAGGTTAGTTGTGAAGCGCAAGGGCTGACTCAATCTGGTCGGTGTTTTGCTCCGGTGGAGCTGAGAAGAACCAACCCCGCTACAACCAAGAAACCTGTGTCCGAAGAAGAGGCTGAGGAGTTCTTGAGGAAGATGAAAGTACAGGACTACTCCGTGGTCGAACAGCTGAGGAAAACACTGGCCCAGATCTCACTGCTGTCATTACTAATCCATTCTGAGGAGCATCGTCGGGCCCTGATGAAAATATTAAACGAAGCTCATGTACCCAACGAGATTTCTATAAACCACCTGGAAACCATTGCCAACAAGATTTTCAAGGTGAACAGGGTAACATTCTCAGATGATGATCTACCAGTGGAAGGTACGGAGCACAATAAAGCTCTCTACCTAACTGTCAAATGCAAAAACTCGGTAGTTGCTCGGGTATTGGTGGATAACGGTTCGAGTGCCAATATTTATCCATTATCCACTCTGAACCAGTTAAAGATCGACCACGGAAGAATCCACAAGATTAGCATCTGTGTCCGGGGATTTGACGGAAATGGAATAGCCACTGTGGGAGATGTTGTGCTTGAATTGACCATCGGTCCGGTCCAGTTTACCATGGAATTCCAGGTATTAGAAGCCACAGTATCTTATAACATGCTGCTAGGACGACCATGGATCCACGCAGCCAAAGCAGTGCCTTCCACCCTACATCAGATGGTCAAGTTCGAGTGGGATAGACAAGAGGTCGTACTACACGGCGAGGACACGTCATGCACCATGGGTGGCGCCATTGTGCCATTCATAGAGACCGATAATGACAAAGGTCCTTGGGTCTACCAGATTTTCGATACAATGTCGGCAAACAAGATTTCTGAGGGTGAGATCCTTCAGTACCCTAGGGTAGCTTCCGCAACAATCATGATGGTCTCGGAAATGCTGGGCAACGGGTTTGTGCCGGGAAAAGGCCTGGGAGTTGAGCTTCAGGGGATTGTCCAACCTGTCTCCCTGCCCAAGAACTTGGAAAACTTCGGTTTGGGGTTCAAACCAACCGCAGCAGATAGGAAGAAAGCGCGAAAAATGAAGAAGAAAGTTTGGTTTTTGCCCAAGCCTGTGCCACGTCTCTCAAGGTCTTTTGTCAGAGCAAGCGCCAAGGGGCCGCCAGTCCCAAATATTCTAGGACCATTGATTGGTATGGATGGGGACCTGAATCAGAGTTTCGAGAGGCTATTCGCTGATGTCAGTATGGTAGAAGCTGGAGAGAGTTCCAGTAGAGCGGAGATACAATTTGTGGGGCCTGAGGCCAAGACCAACAATTGGACGGTTACTCCTCTTCCTGTCTGAGGGGAGTCTTGGTAGTAGGCTTTGATTTATGTTTTTTGTTTGTTTTGTTTTGTTCGGATTATTCCAGGGTGTAATCCAAATTTTACTTTTGTTTTGTAAAAGTGTGAACCCTTTTATCCCGCAAGTTTAATAAAGTTCTCTTCTTTTGTCTCATTTTAATTTTGTCTTGTTCTTTTTCTTTCTGAACAGTTCTCTTTTTACTGGTTCTAATGACATGGCATGCACAGAGGATCTTCGACCTAGTCTAATAAATCAATCTGAATCCGACTTAATGATACAAGAGGTCGTTTGTGACGATGAATCTGAATATGACGAAAATAAAGCCTTCGAAGAGATAAACCGAGAACTGTGCCAATTTGAAGAAAAACCCAAACCTAACCTAAATGACACTGAGGATGTGAATCTAGGAGACGCTGATAATGTCCGAGAAACCAAGATCAACATCCATATTGAGCCGAATGTCAGGGAAGAATTGATCAAAACCCTCGTGGAATTCAAAGATGTTTTTGCATGGTCATATGATGATATGCCGGGATTAAGCACCAATTTAGTGGTTCACAAATTGCCCACTAACCCGGCATACCCTCCGGTCAAGCAAAAGCTAAGGAAATTTAAAATAGAAATGAGTGTAAAGATCAAAGAAGAGGTGATTAAGCAGTTGCAGGCGAAGGTCATTCGGGTCACTCAATATCCCGAGTGGTTGGCCAATGTGGTACCAGTTCCAAAGAAGGATGGGAAAATCAGGGTGTGCGTCGACTACCGCAACCTCAACAAAGCAAGTCCCAAGGACAATTTTCCATTGCCCAACATCCATATCTTGATCGATAATTGCGCTGGGCGCGAGATCAGATCCTTTGTGGATTGCTATGCGGGTTATCATCAGATCCTAATGGACGAGGAAGATGCGGAAAAGACAACATTTATCACGCCATGGGGAACTTACTGCTATCGGGTAATGCCGTTCGGACTGAAGAATGCCGGGGCAACGTACATGCGAGCAATGACTGCTGTGTTTCACGACATGATACACAAAGAAATTGAGGTGTACGTAGATGATGTGATCATAAAGTCTTGGCGTCAGGAAGACCATGTAGCAGACCTAAGGAGATTCTTCCAAAGACTCCGAAGGTATGATATCAAGCTTAACCCGGCCAAATGCGCATTCGGGGTTCCATCAGGAAAGCTGTTAGGATTCATCGTCAGTCGACGGGGTATTGAGATGGACCCATCTAAGATCGAATCCATCCGAGATTTGCCACCGCCAAAGAACAAAACAGAGGTAATGAGTCTGTTGGGTAGACTCAATTACATCAGCAGTTTCATCGCTCAACTCACAGCAACTTGTGAGCCCATATTTCGGCTGCTGAAAAAGGATGTTGCGGTAAGTTGGATGGTAGAGTGTCAAGAGGCTTTCGACCAAATCAAAGGGTATCTGTCTAATCCACCCGTGTTGGTCCCGCCTAAGCCAGGGAAGCCCTTAATTCTTTATCTGACGGTCCTGGAAAATTCATTTGGTTGTGTACTGGGGCAACACGATGACATAGGAAGGAAGGAGCATGCCATTTACTATCTTAGCAAGAAATTCACAGTATATGAGGTCAAGTACACTCAACTCGAGAAAACATTTTGCGCCCTAACTTGGGTAGCTCAAAAGTTGAAACACTACCTGCCTCGTATACTACTTATCTCATATCCCGTTTGGACCCATTGAAGTATATCTTTCAGAAACCTATGCCCACAGGGAGGTTGGCAAAATGGCAAATTCTGCTCACAGAGTTCGATATCGTCTATGTGACGAGGACAGCCATGAAAGCCCAAGCGCTGGCCGACTATTTGGCAGAGAATCTCGTTGATGAAAAATACGAGCCTTTAAGAACGTATTTTCCCGACGAAGAAGTGATGCATACAAGTGAGTTGGCGTTACCCGAGGAACCGGGTTGGAAGATTTTCTTCGATGGAGCTGCAAACGCGAAAGGGATTGGAATAGGAGCAGTACTCATTTCTGAAACAGGACGCCATTATCCTGTTACGGCTCAACTACGCTTCTATTGCACCAATAATATGGCCGAGTATGAAGCTTGCATTTTGGGTCTGCAATTGGCTGCGGACATGGATGTCCAAGACGTTTTGGTCTTGGGAGACTCGGAACTCTTGGTACATCAGATTCAGGGCGAATGGGAAACACGGGACTTGAAACTCATACCTTATCGACAATGCTTGCACGATCTGAGCATGCAATTTCGATCGGTGAAATTCAAACATATCCCGAGAGTTCATAACGAGGTTGCGGATGCATTGGCCACCTTAGCATCAATGTTGCACCACCCTGACAAAATGTATGTTGACCCTCTGCACATCCAGGTTCGTGATCAGCACGCTTATTGCAACGCGGTGGAAGATGAAGCAGATGGCGAGCCTTGGTTTCACGATATCAAGGAGTACCTCAGAATGGGGATATATCCGGAACAGGCCACTAGAGACCAAAAAAGAGCCCTTCAGCGTTTGTCGAATGGTTTCTTCCTCAGCGGAGGAGTTTTGTACAAAAGAACCCCGGATTTGGGATTGTTAAGATGTATAGATGCCGGTCAAGCCACGACGGTCATGACAGAGGTACATGCTGGAGTTTGCGGGCCACATATGAGCGGATGTATTGGAAAGGAAGATCCTTCGAGCAGGGTATTATTGGCTTACCATGGAGCATGACTGTATCTCTTTCGTGAGAAAATGCCATCAGTGTCAGATACATGGAGATCTGATTCATTCTCCGCCAACAGAGTTACATACGATGTCAGCACCCTGGCCGTTTGTGGCATGGGGCATGGATGTCATTGGACCTATCGAGCCGGCAGCATCCAACGGTCATAGGTTCATTCTAGTAACCATTGACTACTTCACCAAATGGGTTGAGGCTAAAACCTTCAAGTCGGTAACTAAAAAGGCAGTGGTGGATTTTGTGCACTCCCATATCATCTGTAGATTTGGGATCCCAAAAGTAATCATCACGGATAACGATGCAAATCTTAACAGCAGCCTGATGAGAGAGGTATGCCAACAATTCAAGATTACACACCGCAATTCCACCCCATATCGTCCCAAGGCGAATGGAGCGGTCGAAGCAGCCAATAAGAACATCAAGAAGATACTGCGGAAGATGGTGGAAGGGTCCAGACAATGGCACGAGAGATTACCCTTTGCTTTGTTGGGTTATCGCACTACCGTCCGGACTTCCATAGGTGCAACTCCTTATTTGTTGGTGTACGGAACTGAGGCCGTAATACCAGCGGAGGTCGAAATTTCGTCCCTCCGGATTGTCGCTGAAGCCGAAATTGATGATGATGAATGGGTCAAAGCTCGACTAGAACAATTGAGCTTGATAGACGAGAAAAGATTGGCAGCAGTGTGTCATGGTCAGCTATATCAGAAGAGAATGGCAAGGGCATACAATAAGAAGGTACGCCCCAGGAAGTTTGAAATAGGGCAGCAGGTATTGAAGAAGATCCTCCCACATCAGGTCGAGGCAAAAGGCAAGTTCGCCCCAAATTGGCAAGGGCCTTATATCGTGACCAGAGTATTGTCCAACGGTGCTTTGTGTTTGACGAATATCGAGGGAAGATGTGTTGACATGGCTATCAATTCGGATGCAGTCAAGAGATATTATGTGTAATTTCTTTGATTATGGCAATTATTGGTTCGTTTGTTTGTACTTGGTACTTATTGGATAATGAAATGACGGAGGCAATTCTTTCTTCTATCCAAACACTTTTTACCCTTGTTTCCCCCTTTTGAGCCTTAAGTTATTCTTTCATATCCCTCTTTTGGAATCACTAATGAAAAAAAAATATGAAAAAAGAGAAGGAAAAAGAAAATTGTAAAAGAAAATGAAAAAGAAGAAGATAAAATCACAAGAAAAACAAAACCGTGGGAACTACGTTTGACCTGATTCCTCAAAGAGGATACGTAGGCGCCTCACGGCTCGGTCATAGTGTGCATAGTGTACATAGTGTGCATAATAGGCACAGTGTGCGTAACGCACGTAGCTCAACATAGTGTAAAAAATAAAATCCCCCAAGCAAGAAAACTGGGGCAGAGGTTATGTTTTAAAGTTCCAACAAAGGTTTGATTCCAAAAGTTGTAGCGGATCACCCATCAAAGTTATTTCATTTTTTGATAGCCTTTCTTTTAGACCCACACCAAAACCAACATCGACGTCCAAAAGACCTCCCGATCAATATCCAAGAGGTGCCAAGTCAGGCAAATAAAGTCGAGAATAATACACTGATCCCCGGCGAAGAAGAGGATCATAAAATTGGAAATGAATTGATAGTCCAAAGGAATCTCCAAAAGAGAGGATCATATCGACAGCACTCCAATTCTCCGTTGAAGAAATAAAATGAGAGAGTCTTGGCGGTGAAAACCTTCGCAGGCACCACAAGGCGACGAAAGATGAGAGATATAAAACGAGAGAGTCTTATCGGTGAAAACCTTCACAGGCACCATAAGGCGCCGGGAGCTGAGAGAAAAGAGAGAGTCTCATTAGTGAAAACCCCTCGAAGGGCACTATGAGGCGACAAAACAGATCAACAAAAGGGTCCGCATTCGCAAAGAAATGGACACCCATTTATCCCCAGCAAGTAAGGTCATCAGGCAAGTTGATTGATACAAATAGACTGGGTCAGGAATCTACGGTGCATGTCATGATCACAAGGACCAGTCATGTCTTCCAGATAAGTTCTTCTCTTTTCCTTTTTCCACCAAGTATTGGTTCAGAGAGATTTTCCTCCTTTTCTATCTTTTTCATTTTTCTTGCTAAGAATTCGTTTTGAAAAAGATTTTTCAAAGTTTATTACCAGAGGCCGAAGGGGTACAAAAGCAAAATACGAAAGGATAGGCCAAGAGCCGAGGCAATAAGACAAAAGGCATCGGCTGCAAAACCAAAGGATGAATTGTGTAGAAAGAAGGGTGACGTAAAGAGAGCGGAAAATGACGGGTGAAGAACTTGTGGACCAAGTTCCGAGAAGGTTTCCCCGCAGAATGTTGATAAATCCCGGACCCAAATCCGAAGTGGTCAGACGCCACAAGAAAGAGAAATCAATCCGGTGCAAGATATCCCCAGGCAATGCAATTCTATACCTTGCCATTCCGGGAGGAAATAAAACTCCTAAAGGAGTGGTTTCGGGAGGGAAGCGGACTCCCACAGTTTGATTCTGTAAAGAGAAAAGCAGAAAAGGGGGAAAACCATCCCCATCAGATAGGTCACCCCCAACAAGCAACTTTGTCCCCCAACCAGTGGTGGGGGCACAGAGCAAGAAAAGAAAACCGGAAAATTAACACTAGGATTAAACCTAACAAAGTCCTTTTGTCTGCTGCAGGAAAATAAAGGTTGATAATGGCAGAAGGACGCGATGCCAGAAAGGTCACCAAAACTGGGGCAGAAAATTTTCTGTCGTTGTCAAAATTTTCTCGGAGGAACGAGGAAACAATACATTTCTGTTCTAGGTTGCCCGCCAGTATAATGCGGGAATACATTTATGTTCTAGGTCGCCCACCAGTATAATGCGGGAATACATTTCATGTTCTAGGTCGCCCACCAGTATAATGCGGGAATACATTTCTGTTCTAGGTCGCCCACCAGTATAATGCGGGAATATATTTCTGTCTTTTCATTTCTATTCTAGGTCACCCACCAGTATAATGCGGGATTACATTTCTGTTCTAGGTCACCCACCAGTATAATGCGGGAATACATTTCTGTTCTAGGTCGCCCACCAGTATAATGCGGGAATATATTTCTGTCTTTTCATTTCTATTCTAGGTCACCCACCAGTATAATGCGGGATTACATTTCTGTTCTAGGTCACCCACCAGTATAATGCGGGAATACATTTCTGTTCTAGGTCGCCCACCAGTATAATGCAGGAATATATTTCTGTCTTTTCATTTCTATTCTAGGTCGTCCACCAGTATAATGCGGGAATACATTTTCTGTCTCTTCATTTCTATTCTAGGTCGCCCACCAGTATAATGCGGGAATACATTTTTGTTCTAGATTGCCCACCAGTATAATGCGGGAATACATTTTCTGTCTCTTCATTTCTATTCTAGGTCGCCCACCGGTATAATGCGGGAATACATTTCTGTCTTTTCATTTCTATTCTAGGTCGCCCACCAGTATAATGCGGGAATACATTTCTGTCTTTTCATTTCTATTCTAGGTCGCCCACCAGTATAATGCGGGAATACATTTCTGTCTTTTCATTTCTATTCTAGGTCACCCACCAGTATAATGCGGGATTACATTTCTGTTCTAGGTCACCCACCAGTATAATGCGGGAATACATTTCTGTTCTAGGTCGCCCACCAGTATAATGCAGGAATATATTTCTGTCTTTTCATTTCTATTCTAGGTCGTCCACCAGTATAATGCGGGAATACATTTCTGTCTTTTCATTTCTATTCTAGGTCGCCCACCAGTATAATGCGGGAATACATTACTGTTCTAGGTCGCCCACCAGTATAATGCGGGAATACATTTCTGTCTTTTCATTTCATGTTCTAGGTCGCCCACCAGTATAATGCGGGAATACATTTTTGTTCTAGGTCGCCCACCAGTATAATGCGGGAATACATTTTCTGTCTTTTCATTTATGTTCTAGGTCGCCCACCAGTATAATGCAGGAATACATTTCTGTCTTTTCATTTCTGTTCTAGGTCGTCCACCAGTATAATGCGGGCATACATTTCATATTTTTGCATTCAGGCACCCACCTGTATAACGAGAGGAATACTTTTGAGTCTTATACTGCAGATCTTGAAATCAGTAACCCACCGAAAGGTAGAAGGTTACAACAGGAATCCCCAGCAGGAAACAATAAAAATCCCCAGCATCGGAAAGCAGAAGGTTGCAACAAGAGGTCCCAGCACAAGTTTCAAGCACATGAGTCAAAAGGAAGAAAAGACGCGTCTTGAAAGAAGTGGCATGTGAACATTAAATTATACCTAGTATAACAGATCTGATGAAGAGAGCCGTATCCCCAGAGGAACAACCGGAAAGCTTAATGAAGGAAGCCATATCCCTAGCGGACCGAGCAAAATGATGAAAACTGGTATTCAGAAAAGCAAAGGGCCTGTGTCATCCCCAAATTCACGGAAGAAAAGCACCGGAGGAAACACAAGCCGACAAGAAAGCAAGGCAACAAGAACAAGTTGCAGTCTAGCCTAGCTTCTTGTTTTCTTTTAAGCACGGTGTAACAAAGAGATCGGTAAGCAGTGGTAATAGCATGCAACAACAGTAACATTGCAGTCCCACGGTAGTCCCAGCTACCAAAACTTCCCGAACTACATTGACCTGATTCCCCTTTAGCCAGGGATATGTAGGAAACCTTTGAAGCAAAGGTTCGGTTAAATCTTTTTCAAAAAATAAAATAAAAAAAAATGCTTCACACGAGTACTCGGATGGGCAAAAATCGCTCACTTTATCTTTGCACGAAAACCCTTCGTGTCTTCGGGCAAAGAGGGGCAGCTGTAAGCACGTGATTTTTGTCCTATGAAACAATTACTCCCAAAAAATTCAAAATAAAACAATTTTCCTTTGTGTGCAATTTTTGTTATTTTTGTGTGGTATTTTTGTATAATTATTTGTATTTTTATGAGTGCATGTTTATTTGTTTTAATTAATAAAAATATAAAATATATCACATTTTCATTTAGTATTTAATTAAGTTTGTTTTACAAAAAAAATGAAAGTCACAAAAATAGGAATATTTTGCATTGTTAGCATTTAATGTCAAATTATGCAATTTTTGTTTTAATTGGTGTTTAATTATGTATGATAATTTTTGTTAGGAGTTTTAATTAGTATTTTTGGAGTTAATTTAGTTTGTAGCTCAATTTAGAATTTTAGTTTTAACAAAAATAAAAAATAAAAAAAACGAAAAGAGGGCTACAAAACATTAATATTTGAATTGAGTCTAATATAGCTATTTTGACTATTTTACCTCATTTCGTCGCAAAAAAAAAATTACAAAAAATATATATGTAAATTTTAGCTTACGTATTTCTCATAAACTTGAAAAAATATAAAAATAGTACCTTATTTTTTATACTTTATATAATTTCGAAAATTATAAAATATGTAGTTTTATTAATGTTTTGTAGTCATTTTAAACTTAAAAAATATAGAAATAGTACTTTATATTTTTTATCGTTGTACAATTATAAAAAAAAAGTTATTAACGTTTTGTAGCCGTTTTAATCTTAAAAAATACAAAAATAGTACTTTATATTTTATCTTTATATAAAAACGAAAATAACAAAAATAGTTTTATTAATATTTTGTAGCTATTTTTAATCTTGAAAAAAATATTTAAAAAGATATAGTTTTGTTTTAAATATTAGTCTTTTGGTAGCTATTTTGCTTGCATAGGATTAGTTGAGCAACGTCGTGTTCTTAATCTCGGGTCTGGGCAAAAGAATAATATTTGAGTTTAAATTACCCGTTCTTAGGCCTAATTTTCGGACCTGACCCATAATAATCCGAGTCCACCACACATGGGGGACACGCGTGGGGAACACGGACGGAACCCCACACACGGGGAACCCCACCACGCGTGGGGGACACAAGTCTTGAACCCCACCACGCATGGGGGTCCATTTCCTTGGCAAAAGCTACAAAAGCACATGGATAGATTTTTTTTTTAAAAAAAAAAAAGGGGATTTGGAGTTTGAAAATTAAGGGGCTAGCACTGTTGATCTTCTTCTTCCTCAACAAAAGAAGAAGAAACGAGAACCCTACTGTCAAAAAAAAAACCACCACCAAACAGACCCTTCCGCCACCCGTCACTGCCCGTCGACCCTACGTCCAAACGCCACCCACTCGCTCACGTCAAAAAGACATAACCCTCGTCTGCCTCACCAGCAAAACCACCAGTTCCGTCGACCCTACGTCCAAGCGCCACCATCGCCTTCTTCCATCACTGAACTCCACCATTGCTGCCCGCTACCAGCTCCCTCCATCGCTGCAACCCCGACGACCACTATCATCGCAGCTACCCCCGTCGACCACCTCCAGCTGCTCCGCACGACTACTGTCATCGCAGCTGCTCCCCGTCGCGTCGCCACCATGCAGCGAGCAGTGCTGCTGCTGCTGCTCCTTACGACCTCATGTTGCCGCTGCTCCTCAAGACCTGACGCTGTTGCTGCCCCGTCGACCATGGCAGCAGCGAGTCCAGCTGCTGCCGCTGCTGTCCCACTCACGATCACCACCCTCGTCCCTCCATTTGCGTCGCCAGTCCAAAACGTTAAGCTGTTGCTTCGTCCTTTTTCAACGTCCGCGAAACGGTTCGTTCGACCTCCAATAGTTCAACTCCGAGTTTGACTTGGGTTCATTCAAGTTTTAAATTTTTCTTTCAAGATTATTTAGTTCTTTTGATTTATTTTCCATTAGGGTTTTTGGTTTTAAGTGTTGTTCGTAATCTTGTTTTGTTCGTTCTATTTTTTTCGGATTATTGAATCTTTGTTTAAAGTGTTTATTTTTGTAAATCTTGTCTTGTTCGTTAGTTCTCCTTCTTCTTCAAGACCTTTTATTTGGTCAAGGTTTTTCTTCTGTTTGTTTGAGTGTGCGTTATAAGCTACCTTCGATTTGAACAACTTCGTTGAATAGTTAGTTTATGATTGCTTTGTTTGGACGAATACAACATGAATCACTTCTTAGGTCTGTTTTGATGCTTTAATCTTTTGTGTGAATTTGACTTAAGGATTGGTTGTAGCTGTGTAGTGATTTGGTGTAGTTGTAAATCAGAGAGGTTTAAATACATATTGCTAAGAGTGAGGGCAAGGCAATAATAATAGGGGATTTTTCAGGGGTATTTTTTGGGTGTTAAAAGATTTAAAATGATTAGTGTTAGTAGCCTGCCAGTTAATATTCAGTGTATAATTAATGAATTATTTAATGAAAAGGGAATTAGTAGTGCAGAATACACCCTGTCTGGTATCTTTAAGGGTGGAAAATCAGAAAATAAGCATGAGATTAATGATAAAAGTGTATAGATGCACATGAGAGGGAATATACAGGCTGAAAGTGAAAAGCTTTGAATAAATAATGTTTAGTTCTAGCCTATAAATAAGGGGAGTTGATATAGAGAAGGGGACTGAAAAAAAAAAGGATTGAGACTGGAAGTTGAGAGAACAGAAATTTTCAGAACTTAAAAGTGAGAGATAGGCTAATTTTTCAGAACTAAAAATCTGTCTTTGAGAGCTAAAAACTGAAAGTGAGGTTCTTTCCTTTACTGCTGAAATCAAAACTTTGTTACTGCCATCTGTTGGATTGCGTTTAGTACTACTGATTTTCAGTCAAGCTTTCTGGGGTTTTCAGTTTGGTTCTGACCATTGTTACATTGGTTATTGCTGTTTTGTTGCTGTTATTTGCTGTGGGATTCTGTTGCTGTGCTACTGCTGTACATTGTTGCTCCTGACCTCTTTTCTCTATTTGTAGTTCGAATTTCAGGTACACATTCGAATCTTGTAGTGATAAAGCTTTGAAGTTGAAATGCAGCAATAAAATCGAACCGCTTCAATAAAGCAGATAGTAGACAATCTGGTCTATTTAGTTTTTTTATGAACTGTTTTATTTTTTATTTTTTTTTTATTTTTTTGTATAATTGGATTGAAAAGAGAAGGAATCGTATAAATGGTCATGCGCTGATATAACATGAACCTTTCAATTTTATTAGATTAATGGGGTAAATCATGATAAGTAGCATATCTCTAGTTAGTTGTTTGTTTCCATGCATATATTCAAGTAGTCCATAAATGAGATAGAGTACTTAGTCAAAACCCAATTAGTATTTCGTTTAGATGGTTAAAACTAATTTCCATTAGTCCTCTTAAGTGATTATACTCTCATCAGTATTGGCATTAATTCATGTTACAAATAATCTCACATAGATAGATTGTGGACTTGATAAAAATGTAAAAATAAGGTGGTTGGGTAGTGTCAATATTATAGCTCCAATAATAATAATAAAAGTAAATAAATAAATAAATAAATAAATAAATAAAGGTCGTAGTCGATAATTTTATGTATTAATAATTAAGTATACTTACACTAATGTAGAGTAGTTTCAATAAAGTATAGTTCAATTGCGAATCCATTAGGATTAATGAATTAGTCTATAGCTTTGATCATTTAGTTAACCTCACCACAGTTAAAAATGGCTAATTGTAGTAACGTTAGTCAATCTTGTACGTTTTTTATATACATAATTCCATTTTTAGTAATATTAGCTTATGGAATAAGGCGCGAAACAATTTTTCATTTTTACAAGTTCAAGTATAATTTTCGTTAGCATCTGTTGTAATCTATTAATTAAATAAGTTACGGTTTTTTTAGCATGTAATTAACTAGGATTTTTCTTTATTTAGAGACAAATAAAAATAGAAATGTAGTTACTTTCCTTTTAAAAATAAATAAATAAATAAGTGAGACGAGCTTCGTCAAATAAAAAAATAATAATAAAAAATTTGCAGGACCCTCAGTAAAGGTTTAAGATTTTTTTTTAGTCGGGAAGGGCCGTTTAGCAAATTTCACGGCCCTACCCAAAATAATAATATGCTAGTCGCTTTAGGCGCGTATTTAATATAGTTATCTCCTTAAACTCGGGTGCACATTTATGTGACCCAAATCCAAATCTCAACGAAATCGAAATGTGTCTCTAATCATGGGTACATTGATTGTGACGTGGTCTGAGATGCATTTCCATGACGTTGCAAATTCTTTTTAATAATGAATGAGACGAGCCTCGACAAACAAAAAATGCACAAACTGCGGGGCCCTCTAAATGTATATATTAAAATACTTAGAATTCGAGGACAGGCCGTTTAGCGAATTTTACGGCCTTCCCCAAAATAACAAGACGCTAGTTGCTTTAGGCGCGCCTTTAATAATTTATTTTCCTTAACTCGGGTGCACATTTATGTGACCCAAATCCAAATCTCAACCGAGTCGAGATATGCCAAACAACTACGGGTGCATTGATGTAACATGGTTCGAGATATGTTTCCACGACGTTGCAATTCTCGTAAAATAATAACAATAAGTAAGAAAGCGGTAAAAAGATAAAATTTTGCACATAAGTTCATATTTGTATAAAATCAGATAATCAAGCCGAATATAATAGTTGAGCGACCGTGCTAGAATCACGGAACTCGGGAATGCCTAACACCTTCTCCCGGGTTAACAGAATTCCTTATCCGGATTTCTGGTGTGCAGACTGTAATATGGAGTCATTCTTTTCCTCGATTCGGGATTAAAATTGGTGACTTGGGACACCCTAAATCTCCCAAGTGGCGACTCTGAAATAAATAAACAAATCCCATTTCGATTGTCCTTTAATTGGAAAAACTCCCTTGCACCCTCGCGGGGGCAGAAAAAGGAGGTGTGACAATACCTGAAGTGCCTTTGAGATATCGCAATATCCATTTTACACCTTCCCAATGCTCCTTTCCTGGATCTGGCATGTATCTACTGACAACTCTAACAACATGGGCTTTGTCAGGTCTAGTGCAAACCATAGTATACATCAAACTTCCTACTGCTGAAGCATACAGAACTTTGGACATGTACTTCCTTTCTTCGTCTGTCTTAGGTGATTGGTCCTTTGACATATTTAGATGGATTCCGAGTGGAGTGCTTCTGGTCTTTGCATCATGAAGACTGAACCTGCTTAGTACCTTATGTATGTACTTTTCTTGAGACAATTTTAAGGTTCCTTCTGACCTGTTTCTGCTAATCCTCATCCCAAGCATTTGCTTAGCTGGTCCTAAGTCTTTCATTTCAAACTTCTCTGCCAGTTGTTGCTTAACCAAATTGATCTCATTTATGCTAGATCCTACAATTAGCATATCATCAACATACAACAGTAAAATAATATAGGATTCATCAAGATTTTTGATATAACAGCAATGGTCCATCTCACATCGTGTGAAACCATTTTTATGCATGAATCCATCAAATTTCGTGTACCATTGTCGGGGAGCTTGTTTCAAACCATACAAACTCTTCTTCAACTTACACACAAGGTTTTCTTTACCAGAAACTTGAAAACCTTCAGGTTGCTTCATGTAGATGTCTTCTTCAAGGTCACCATGCAAGAAAGCAGTTTTAACATCTAGCTACTCCAAATGCAAATTTTCTGCAGCTACGATACTTAGCACCAACCTGATAGTAGTTAATTTGATTACAGGAGAGAAGATCTCGGTGTAGTCAATTCCTTCCTTCTGCTGAAAGCCTTTTACTACTAATCGTGCTTTGTATCTCTTCTTACTATCATGCTCTTCCTTGACTCTGTACACCCACTTGTTCTACAATGCCTTCTTTCCTTTTGGTAACTCCGTAAGTATCCATGTTTTATTCTTTTGAAGAGAATTCATCTCTTCTTTCATGGCTAGCTTCCACTTATCAAAGTCTATCACCTGCATTGCTTCAACAAAATGCTCTGGTTCTCCAGCATCAGTAAGAAGTAAATAGTGAAGAGAGAGAGTTAACCTATCTGTAGCATTCGTGACTCTTTTATATCTCCTCAATGTAGGTTCATGAGTAACAGAATCCGAATTTGATTCAGGTCCTGATTCTAGATTTGGTTCTGCATTTGATTCTATCTCTAGTTCCGGTTCTGGTTCTGATCCAGGTTCGGCTTCTAGTTCTTCTTCAAATTCGACTTCTCGTTCTTCATCTTCAATTTTAGAATCAGTTGTAATCTCTCTAGCCACTTCATTTTCTGAGATTTCTTCTAACTCAACTGTTTCAGACATTGTCTGTTTGCTGGTGTTGGTTGGTTCTACTTCAAGCTTGTTCTTGTATATCACATTTTCATTAAATGTGACGTTCATGTGTCTTAGGATCTTTCTATTCTGATCATCCCAAAATCAATAACCAAAATTATCATCACTATTGCCAATAAAGAAATATTTTTTGGCTTTAGGATCAAGCTTATCTCTATCATTAGAGTTTACATGCACATAAGCAACACAACCAAAATATTTCAGATGTGAGAGAGTTACCTTCTTTCATGTCCATACCTCCTCGGGAATTTCAAAATTCAGTGGTACAGAGGGTCCCCTATTTATGAGGTAAGCTGTCGTGTTAACAGCCTCGGCCCAAAAATATTTCGGCAATCCAGAATGTATTCTCATACTTCTGGCTCGTTCATTCAGGGTTCTGTTCATCCTCTCAGCAACACCATTTTGTTCTGGTGTTCCAGGAACTGTCTTGATCATTCTGATCCCATTCTCCAAGCAAAATGCTTTGAACTATTGCCTATCATACTCTCCTCCATTGTCAGACTTCAGACATTTTAACTTTAGACTTGTCTGATTTTCAGCTTCAGCTTTCCATCTTTTAAAGGTAACAAACACATCAGATTTATTTTTTAGAAAATAAACCCATACCTTTCTTGTGGAGTCATCAATGAAGGTGACATAATAGCGTGAGCCTCCTAGAGAAGTTACAGGAGCTGGTCCCCACACATCTATATGCACTAGTTCCAGTTTCTCTTTCTTTGGCGTCCTTCCCACCTTTGAGAAACTAACTCTCTTTTGTTTCTCGTAAATGCAATCTTCGCACAAACCTAATTCAACATGTTTTAGGTTTGGCAACTTTTCTTTGGATGCCAAAAGCTTCATTCCCTTCTCACTCATATGCCCGAGCCTCCGGTGCCACAATGTTGTATCACGACCATGATCAACTGTTGCTATAGTATCTCTTTCTATTGCAGTTGCATACAGTGTTCCCCTTTTGAAGCCTCGTGCCATAACCAAATTTCCTTTGGTTATCTTCCACGATCCGTTGCCGAATGTTGTTGTATATCCTTCATCGTCAATCTGAACCATAGATATCAAATTTTTCTTGAGGCCAGCAACATGTCGTACATTTTGCAATTTCCATAGCGTGCCTTGTGAAGTCTTTATATAAACTTCACATTTTTCGACAATGTCGAGAGGTTCGCCGTCTGCTAGATAAACTTTCCCAAATTTTCTAGCAATATAATTATGCAATAATTCTTTGCATGATGTAGAGTGAAAGGATGCACCTGAGTCCAGAATCCAAGATTCGACTGGACTGTCTACACAACAAATTAGTGCATCGCCGACTTGTTCAGCAATTACATTTGCTGAATTTTCTTCCTTCTTCTTCTTTGGTTCTCTACACTGGCTACTGTAGTGACCCTTTTTATCGCAATTCCAACAAGTAATGTCCTTGCGATTTGGATTGTCCTTTTCTCCTTGAATTTGATCTGCCACGACCATAACTGTCCTCTTTGGTTGATTCTCCCCCTGCTTTCGGTACTAAAAGCAGATCCTGGGGAATCAATTGATTCTCTTCGGCGAATATCTTCGCTTAGAACCAAGTCTCTAATATCATTCAATTTGAGTTTGGTACTTCCTGATGAACTGCTAACTGCAGTTACTGTTGCAGACCAACTCTCCGGTAGAGATGATAGTAGAATCAACGCCCTGATTTCGTCATCAATTGTTATATTAACAGAACTCAACTGAGTTAATATTGTATTAAACTCATTGATATGTTCTGTGACTGATCCACCTTCTGTCATTTTTAAGTTGAACAATCGACGCATCAAATAGACTTTATTTGAAGCAGATGGCTTCTCATACATATTTGATAACGCCTTCATACGGCCTGCAGTGGTCTTCTTGTTAATGATGTTAAACACCATATTTCAAGTTAGTGTCGAACGAATCACACCAAGAGCTTGGCGATCTAATAGATTCCAATCCGCTTTGGACATAGTCTCCGGTTTCACCTCGGTCAGAGGTAAGTGTAATTTTTTCTGGTACAAATAGTCCTCTATTTGCATTTTTCAGAATCCAAAATCTTTGCCATTGAACTTGTCAATCTTAACATTCCCTTCTTCCGATATCATTTTTCACAAAAACAATTTATGTGAATAATGCTTGTGAATAGTAACGATGATCAATAGTGTCACACTATTCTTGTGAATAGTACCTGCACCAATACTGTACTTTTCTACCAGAATTACACTGTCTGTGCTCTGATACCAGTTGTTGGGAAGCGTATCAAACTAATAGAAAGAAAAGAATATTTAAGAGAGAAAAGCAATAAATTGCACAAGACAAGATTTACGTGGTTCAGCAATTTTTGCTTACTCCACGGCCACACAAAGAATAGCTCTTTATTAATTGAAGAGAGAAAGAAGAAGTTTTGGGATGATCTACAAATGAAAATGTAGACCCCTATTTATAGGCATTTGAATGCCCTACCGAGGTAAACGCTTACATCATAAGAATGCCGAGGTAAACGCTTACATCACAAGAATGTCGATGTAAGCGCTTACATCATATTTTCATCTCTTTTTGATTTTTCTTTCTTTTGTTTTGTCTACTTTCACATACAACAATAGGTTTGGTCCTATCAGTGTTATGATAAATATCATATTATGGTGGATGTCTACTTTTCCTTCATGATCTTCATGTCAAATGGTTAATGACATATTTTCTATTCAATGACATATTCCATGACATATTTTCTTCACTTTTCATGCCTATATAAAGGCCTTGTAATAGATAGGAAAATACACATAATTGAAGAAGAAAACCTCTTCCTTCTCTCTATCTCCATTTCTTGTTCATGTTTTACTAAAATGCTTTTATTTCCTTGTTCCATATTGTTACTTTGAGTTATATTTCATAACACGTTATCAACACGAGTCTCTAACCAATTGTATATATATATCTACAAAAATTTTCCTACACCCGAAAAGATTACAATTAGAAGCCATACATATCATCACATGGTTAAATGTAAAGAGAAACTACATATGGTAAGTAATGAAATGTAAGAAGGTATGATTATCTTATACTTGTCATTCCTTTAAAATCTCATATGCACACAACTTCGTACTACACCTGTATTGCATAAGCACATATTAATATTACATCTTTTATATCACATGAATGGAATAAAATTTTCGAAGTTCTATATGTGAAAATCATAGTAGCAGTTAATTGTTGATATGATGCATGTCATGGTAACCAAGGATATTTTATATAAATTGTCTTATGCATATTTATGTGTTAGCTATCTGTAATCTGCCCTGCCACTTTAAACATTTTCTTTTACTTGGATGAATATTTTTTTTCCTTTTGGATTTTTACACTTGCATATAGTACCCAAAAAATGAATAAAAAATAAAATAAAATAAAATTGGTCATACTGATTAAAAGCATAAATCATCTTGAAGAAAACAAGAAATACCTCACTTCTTTATCTAGGTTGATTAATTACTTCTTTGAAATTTGAAAAACAAACCAGCTATTGTGAAAGTATACTTCATAATTTATGGTCGTATCATTTGAAAGCAAACAATGATTAGTATGACTACTAGAAGAGGTATTTTTGAGTATCCATGACATACTTGATGCTTGCTACTGACTTACCATTTTTAAGTATTTTATATGAATGATGCACAAGCTACAACTGGTAAGTTGTCACCTATAATGTCACTTTTCAGGTAATATAAATGCTGAATTTATGTATTAGTACTATATATGTGTTGTTACCTATATGGTGTACTTTTGATAAATTTATTCACTAATTGCTTGGTTGAATTGAGTGAAGGAAAGTCATGACGTTAAATCAAATTCAATAGGTAGGGTATACCCCGAAAACAATAATATTTTTGAGAGAGACTCAATAAATATTATGACAATGATTTTACGATCCTTTTAAACTCTAATAGAATTTAGAAGAAATATTCTGACTACGAACGATTGTATTTCATATAGACGCTATAAATAATTAATAAAGTTTTACTCTGATTTGAGATTTGTACACTTATTTAATAAAGCAAATATAATTTGCTAAGTTGCAAATTAGTTGTGTATAACTTTCTTGGCATGTGATTGAAATTAAGGCTTGAGAATGAATCTCAATATTGTTTAGCCTATTATGCCATTAATTGAGGGTAAGACATCGGGAAGTCCTGATGCTCCATAATGATAAGAGTTGGGTTTGAGTCCCAATTTATTATGGCCTAACATGCCTTTATATTGGTAAGACATTGGGTTTGAGTCCCAATGTACCATATTGATGATATAATGATGACTAAAGAAAAATAATATATTTTTCATGAAAAGGCATGAAAATTGTCCCACTTGATTTGCTCCATTCTTGAAGTGAATGTGATAGCAGTGCATAATAAGTTTCAATGAAGACAAGTGATTGAATAATGAATGTGGACGTTCCAAATATCAAAATAATAACAATCTTCACTATGATTATAAAAGAAGAACAATAAGGGTTCTCAAATAGTCCTTCAAAATGTGAAGGCAATGCTTACCATCAAATTGGTATGAAAATAATAAAGCACGTCGCGGATTATGATCCATTCCTTGAAGAGAATGTGACTTGTGATAAGCATTGAGAATGCAAACTCATTCCTAAAGTTGAATGTGGCAATATGTGATAAAAACAATGAATAAAGACATGAAATTCATGATTATATGAATACCACACAACTCACCTCTAAGAGAGGTTTGAGTAAAATAAAGAGAATAAATATTATTGTGTGGTTACATGAATATGTCATTGGTCGCGTGCATATAATACGCCAAATATTATTTTGTCACGCCTTATAAAAGTTATTAAAGGCAAAATTAAAGCAAGAAATGATTTTGCTTATGATGATTTTGACCATGACAATTTATTATGATATAATTTTATCCATGAAGGAGACATTTACCATATGAATGGTATGATAAAAGATCCTGTAGTACAAAAGTTGTTAAGAACTCCGAAAAAACTAATTTGTTACTACCCGGATGAATAAACTTATTCATGACATTGATATTGTAAAGTCTCAAAAGAAACTTTTTGAGTTTCAAATATATAATTCAAAGTGATTGGCATATTGAGACTATAAATAAAAGGAAGATTGAATATCTTCATATTTCTATAATCATACCGGGTAAATATGAAAGGTTACCCGATCTTCTTTCTATTTGTACTACACAAATATAAGCATGATGCTGGAATCATATGCCACAAGTAAACTAGAGGTTTACTAAAACAAATATTAATTGGCATGACCGGTTGACCATCTCGGTTCAATTATGATGCGAAAAATTAATTAAGAATTACATTGACATATATTGAAGAATAGAAGATTCTTCAAGAATTCTCTTGTGCTGCTTATTCTCATGATATACTAGTTAAAGGTTGGGATTGAATCCCTTGATTTCTGGAAGGAATAAAAGGTGATATATATATGGGCCCAGTCACCTGCCATGTGGACCGTTTACTATTATATGATTTTAATAGATGCATCTATTTTATGGTCACATCTATTTTATGGTCACATGTGCATTTGTTATCAACTTGCGGTTTGGTTTTTGCAAGATTGTTTGCTCAAATTATTAGAGCACAATTCCAGAATATAAATTATGATGATTTATCTTGATAATACTGGTTTAAATCCAAGGTGGTTTAGCAAAAATTGTATGCCTTCAATTATAGCTAAATCATTGGTTATGAGAACAAAACTCCCAAAAATGAAATTCGGTATGAGATGTATTATTTAATATACACCAGCACTTGTACACATCTAGCCAAGTTATGAAAATTTCTCCCTATCACAATCGGTTCAGGGTCAGGAACCAAATAATTTCTATATAGAATATGAATGTGCTATATAATTTAATTATGCCACCACAATGTACAAAGATGGATTCACAAAGAAGGTTGGGAAATGTGTTGGTGATCCCAACATTAGGGGGAGAAAATGGATAGCTGAGAAAGTGATACGTGAAATGAATTATTATGAATACATATAGATCCTCGTACAAGAAAATAAGAACTTGAAGTTCAAGTGATAATTAATTTACAAATTATTGCCAGACGCATTTGCTGACCCAAAGCTAAATGTCATATTCCAGCTGTTAATGCTCCAAATAGAATAAAGTCCACGAGGGACAGAGTCTATGGTATGCATGAAGCGTAACAGACCAATCGGTTCCAAAGATAAAACTCCTTGAAGAAAGAGAGGAGCAAAATGGTCATAATAAGGTGGCAAGTGCTCTAGAAGAGCACCACGACATAACACTTCGTAAGACCTCATGTGAGAGTCTCAGGTACCTGAAAATAATGAGATAAAGAGATCTCAATAAGTTATGTCTTTATTGTGTAATAATTGAACCGATATAAAATGATCGTCGACGATATTGTTAACATAATATAGCGCTCAATATTATTAATATTGACGAGGATCTTGAGCTCAAATCTGTCATGAAATTTGGACAGATAAATGATTGGCCAAATGAAAAATACGCAATGAAAATTGACTTCACTTGAAAAAATGTGAAGTTGGGCGGATAGTCCCAACACCTGAAAGTATAAAGCCAATGGAGGTATAAATGTGTTCTTGTGCAAAAAAGTTCATGTCGATAGACATAAAGATGACTTTTGACACAAGAAAATTAGTAAATATCCTCACATTGATTATATGGAGACATGTTCTCTTATGGTGGATATAATTATTTTAGGTTTTAATCTGGTAATACATGAAAACTTGATATTCGTATAATGGAAATTATTGAAGGATTAAAATTGTTCTGAAGCATATTAATGTTTCCAAGAAATCTATTAAATAAAGCTTCAAAAATTCTTATACGGATTGAAACAATCAAGGCGCATGTAGTATAATCGCCTGTGTGAGTACCTATTGAAAGAAGGGTACAAGAATGATTCAATTTGTCCTTGTATCTTTATAAAAAGATCTGGATTTGAATTTATTATAATTTTTGTGTATGTTGATTCAAATATCATTACAACTCCCAGGCAGCTTCCTAAAGCAGTAAACTGTTTAAAGAAAAAATTTGAAATGAAAGATCTTGGAAAGACAAAATTTTCTCTTGGTCTACAAATTGAGTATATGAAAGATGAAATTTTTATCAATCAATCAGCATACACTGAAAAGATTTTAAAGCAAATTTATATGGATAAAGCACATCCATTTAGTACCTCGATGGTTGTGAGATCACTCGATATAAATAAAGATCCATTCCGACCTCATGAAAATAATGAAGAACTTGTTGGTTCTGAAGTACCATATCTTAGTGCAATTGATGCACTAATGTATCTTGCTAACACTAAAAGGCGTGACATAACATTTTCAATTAATGTCTTAACAAGATATAGCTCTGCTCCTACAAGGAGACATTGGAGTGAAATCAAACACATATTGCATTATCTAAAAGGGACTACCAATGTGGGCTTATTTTATGCCAATGATTGCAATCCCGATCTTGTTGGTTATGCCGATGTAGAGTATTTATCTGACACACACAAGGCTTGATCTCAAACATGCTATGTGTTTACATGTGGAGGCACTGTCATATCTTGGCGATCGACTAAGCAATCAATCGTGGCTACTTCTTCTAATCATACTGAGATAATTTCTATTCATGAAGCAAGTCGAGAATGTATTTGGTTGAGGTCTATAATATATCTTATCCGAGACAAATGTGGTTTGAAGTGTGACAAACTACCCATAATTTTGTATGAAGATAATGCAGCATGCATAGCCCAATTGAAGGGATGATTCATAAAAGGAGATAAGACAAAACATATTTTACCAAAGTTATTTTTCACACATGATCTTCAAAAGAATGGTGATATCAATGTGCAACAGATTCGTTCAAGTGATAATATGGTTGATTTGTTCACCAAATCTCTACTGACCTCAACCTTCAAGAAACTGGTGTACAAGATTGGGATGCGAAGGCTGAAGGATGTGAACTGATGCTCTCATCAGGGAGAGTTAATACGCGGTGTACTCTTTTTCCCTTACAAGGTTTTGTCCTACCGGGGTTTTCTTGCAAGGTTTGTAACGAGGCAACCAAAAGACGTATTTCTAAATATGTCTACTCTTTTTCCTTCATTAGGATTTTTTTTCCCATAGGGTTTTTTCCTAATAAGGTTTTAACGAGGCACATTATTTATGGACATCCAAGGGGAAGTGTTATGATAAATATCATATTATGGTGGATGTCTACTCTTCCTCCATGATCTTCATGTCAAATGCTTAATGACATATTCAATGACATATTCCATGACATATTTTCTTCACTTTTCATGCCTATATAAAGGCCTTGTAATAGATAGGAAAATACACACAATTGAAGAAGCAAATCTCTTCCTTCTCTCTATCTCCATTTCTTGTTCATGTTTTACTCAATTGCTTTTATTTCCTTGTTCCATATTGTTACTTTGAGTTATATTTCATAACAATTCGAAAATTCTAACCCATTTGGCCATAAAAAATATTACACTTTTTTCGAAAATCAGTGTTTGACCATAAAAATTTCAAATTTCACTTGAAGTTAAATTTCGAAATTTTTTGAAAATTTGAAAAACTTCAAAAGCTGTTTTTCAGAACTTTAACTTCAAACCACTCATAAAAACTCAAAAACAACTCCGAATTATATTCATGTCCAAAGACAACTTTAATTTTCAAATACTCCATGGTTTCACTTTTACTTGCCTACTATTGACTTTGCACACCCTTAAGAAATACTCCAATAAATAAAGTGTTTAATTTACTATGATACCCAAATTAATTGGTGTATTGTCATAATGAATTTGGAAAATGATTTGAAATGAGTAATTAATCCTAAGGACAGAACATGAAAAATAAATTATTTTTCTCTTGATATGCGAAAAGTAACAAGTGAAAATAAAAATTTATTTTTAGAATACTTGACAATTAGAAGTGAACGGAGGGAGTACTAGATTTACTTGGATTTTTTTTTCCCCGGAATTTTACAAATCTTATGTTACACACTAAATTTGTTTCTTTTCTCGTGTAAGACAGCTTTTGCTTGCTGGTGCACATTTTGCAAGCGTTTTATTTAATTCATATCTAGGTCTAGCATTAATTTAATGATATAGGGTGACAAATGAGGATCCACTTTTGTTTATTTTTTTGGGGTAAATCCATGAGTATGATCATTTAAATGGAGTACCCATTTTTCTTAGGTTTAAAATTACTTTTTTCCCACTTTTCCTGGCTTAGTCATGCTTTGATTTGATTGTTATTTTATTAAATTATGTATAGGTGCATAATTATGCACGTAGAATACTAACATGAGGCCAATAATTTATAGTGGTGCGCTAGTTTCTTTCGGTTTAGTTAGACATCGAGAATATGTTTAAAGAGAAAAAGGAAAAAATGGCCCCTTATGTTTGGGGCAGGTCTAAAATGGTGTCTTAATAAAATACCAAAGCAACTTTGGTTCTTTCAGTTTGTCAAAAGTGAGCACGTATGGTCTCCGTTAGATATTTAGCAAATTTTGGTTGTTAGATCAACCATGAAAAAAGAAAACTTTGATTCGATTTCACATTTGGAGGTTTAATTTTTGCAGTCTCTACTATTATCCATCTATTTTATTGTATGATACATTTTTTTAGGTGGTATTTTCTGTTATTATTGTTTTGTTTTTGGTGTTTATACGATTTTTACTGTTATAATTTTTGTGATTTGAAGGGGCTTTCTTGTCGTTTCTAATTATATTTTCCCCATAAATTTCTTTTTGGTCAAACAAAAAATTATATCAACCAAATAGACAGAGACTTTTTTCCCCACAATTTTCAGTAAATTTAACAAGTTTGTTAAATATTTGATGGGACCAAAAGTGCTCAATTTTTTTAAAAATATAAGGGACCAAAACTGCTTAAAATATATTTAGAGGACTATTTAAAACCTACTCCAACCATAAGAGACCATTTTGTCGTTTTCCATCATAAATATCTATACCTTGCTCTCTTCCAAAAGACAACAAAATTTGATGTACAAAGACGGATGCAATTACTTTTTGGAATAAATATTTCAAACATTGATTTTTTTAATTTAAGGAAAATTTATATATTAAAATTGAAATCATTACTTTGATAAAAGATATTTGACAAAACATAGCCAAAGAAATTTTCTCTCTTTCAATACAAAAATAGTGCTCCAGAGTAAATGGGATATATTACTGACTATTAAAAATGAGGTTTTTTACTTTTAGCCCGATCAGAAACCATTTATATTAAGTAGACAAAAAAGTGTATAAAATTTATATAATTTTTATATATAACATATAGAGTGTGTGTGTATGCATATATATACACACTTTTCGGCTATTATTTTGAGAGTGACATCATTTTTCCATTAAAAATCACTCAATTCTCAAACTTATAACGTATAGCTAAAGAAATAAATAACCAATTAAGTCGGACAAAATCACATGATACTTTTTACGATTTTTTGTACTTTGTTGGTGGAAATTTAATTATCTGTCGCGGAAAAAAGAGACACTTAATAATCTATACTAGACTTTTATTGGTGTCATTACATTACGACATTTAAATATTTGGTGTGACAATCAATTAAAAATGCAAATTTGTACGTACAACAAGAAATGTAGGAGGACAAACTACATCATTATGTGATGGAAATAATTGTCTTTTTCATCAAGAAGATATTTAAAGGAGATTTGGTGATGTATAATTCCAAGATTTAGTGGGTTGCTTACCACAAAAGATGTTGGCTGTATTTATGTCCATAGGTCCACATTATTTCCCTTAGCAGCCTACTTTTTCTATAGTATTTACATGTGATAAATGTATTTGACCATAAGGTTACTGAAAAATAAGAGAAGTCCTCAAAATTAAGCTATTTAAAAATGGAAAAGATCACTTCTGGATGATCAAGTTGGTTTGGAGGGCGGTCATTCATACAGATGACCTGGGATCGATCCCCCTCCCCCTCTCCTGCTCAATGCCTTATGAGTCGAGTCTGTCGCACAGGGCTTGCCTAGTGCCGTCTACATCTCCTATGTGGCTTGTAGGCTAGTACACAGTAGAGGGAGGGGGTTATCCTATGACTACAGATTGCTCACCCGAAGGACAAAGGCTGTGGTAGAAGCTGTAACGGCTCCAAACTTTTTTGGAATTCCGGAAAAAATGGAACAATAATGTAAAGAGGGAGAACATTGAATTAAATAAATACCAACTAGTTTGGAATTTGATCAATCTTTACGCTTTTTCATGTATTGATGGGTTGTGAATAAATGTGAATAAAAAATATAAGATACAGAAGAACTTCAAGAGAGTCATAATCAAATAATGGTTGATTGAGCGCTAAGAAAGGAAAAAAGAGTAGAGCATCATTTGCTTTAACTAATTGAAACGTGGTTTATTATTGCCAACATTCATGTCAAACACTTATCCAATACTTAGCTTTTGAAATGTAAAACCGCAGCTTTTAACTCGGCAGTAAAAATTTGAGGAAGATTGTAAGTGATATGGACTAATATCAAATTTTATAGTAAAATTGCGTTTAAAAATTCTTTTGTGTGTATCTCACATACATGTATATATGAATACATACGATATATTTATTTTTTCATGTTCATCTTCTATTTCGAATTTTCACCTCAAAACTTTATCAAATCATCCCAAAACGGAGATTCAAACTCCTTAAGATGTACTCAATCAACACTTACTCCACAGAAAGCAAAAAATTGACATTTTTTGGCAACAAATAGCTAATTGGCTATGTTGGTAGCATTCAGCTAATATTGATAATATTTTATGAATTGACTAATTTTTTTATATTAATTGCTCATGAACTGAGATAGGGCGAAGTGCAGCAATAGCTACTTTTAATTTCTCTATTTAAAAAATATCCACAATTTACAATGTATTTAAAGATTAGCCAATTTATACAAACTTCAAGATTAAGTATCCTGAATTTGGAAATTCAGGACTTAGTGTCCTGAATTTTTGAGCTGCTAATTTGAAATTCTGGAATAAATGTCCTGAATTTCTGAACCACTAATTTAAAATTCAAGACATAAGATTTGAACTTCAGGATATAATTTTCGAACTTTAGGACACGATGTCCTGAAGTTTGAATTTTGAGGTTTAAACTCTAGGACGTCATGTCCTGAAATTTGAGTGAAATTGGCTATTCTTTAAATACATTATAAATTATAAATATATTTTAAACAACATACTTAAAAGTGGCTACCTCATGTCATTTCCACGCTGGTAGTTTCTCAAAAGATTACTATGGCCAGACGTTCATCGCCTTGGGCTCGTGCCAATGGATTTATAAGGCTGGACTCAATTCTTTCGGCCCAAAATCATAAAGGCCGAAATACCCAACAAATCAACCAATCAGAATACATTACGTGTCCCGTTCAAATACCACAACCGTTAACGGTTTAATTTTTCCCTCCATTAACTCTGAGCTGTACGAGAACCCAAAACACGAAGTTCACCAATTGTTCACACAAATCACAGAAAACCCTTTAACCTAAGCACTCCGGCGCACGTTAGCACAGTTGGTGCTTGGCCGTGTTTCTCCCATGGCATCTCCGATCCCAGTCGTTCAGTCTGGTCGGATCCGGGTTCTGAAGCAAGGATCAGGACCGTTGGTTGGACCGGTAGTGTATTGGATGTTCAGAGATCAACGGATAAGAGATAACTGGGCATTAATCCACGCCGTTGATGAGGCTAACAAAGCAAATGTACCAGTAGCTATTGCTTTCAATTTGTTCGATCAGTTCTTAGGCGCAAAAGCTAGACAGTTAGGGTTTATGCTTAGAGGCCTTCAAAAACTTCACAGCAACCTCGAAAATACTCTTCAAATTCCCTTTTTTATATTTCAGGTAAAAGATTTGTTATTTTTTTATATATATTTTCATATTTAGGTATACTTAATTATTTATCTTGTGCGTGTTTACAGCTTAAACTCTTCTTTATTAGCATGTTTTAGTTAATCAGCTGCTGAAATTGTCACTAACACCTATATAATGTAAAACATGTTTTAAAAAAAAATATTAACTTAATTATCCGTAAAGTAGAAATGTATCTAAAAGATGTTCGTTTCACTTGTTTATTATGAACGGCATGGATAAATTGAGATTTAGATCATTTCCAGTTTTAGAGAACTCCTATGAGTTTTAGCATTAGAATGAAATGAGCACGAATACAGCAGAATGGATATTGAAGATTCGTAGAGCTGACTCCAACTAGTTTAAGATTGAGAGTAGTTGATCCAGAGTAGTTGATCCATTAATTGATTGATTAGTTATGATCAAACATCATGTTGTGTTTCATTATCTTTTCCGCTGTTCCATTGCATATATGCATATGCTTCTAGATTTTAATTGGCCCATGATTTTGTACTGAAACGCGGAAGATAACCATTATATTGATATTTATTATGGTACATTTTCCATATATTCTTTTGTCCTAACTTATTAGAAATCCCTCTTAAGCTCATTATGCAATGGCTTGTCTCAAACAGGGAGAAGCTGTCGACACAATTCCCAATTTTCTGAAAGAATGTGGAGCTTCTCTTTTAGTAACAGATTTCTCACCTTTGAGGGATGTGCGGAGTTGGAAGGAAAAAATTTGTGAGAGAGTGAGTGAATCGGTAACAGTACACGAGGTTGATGCGCACAATGTTGTTCCTGTTTGGGTGGCATCGAATAAATTGGAATACAGTGCGAAAACCATACGGGGTAAAATAAATAAGCTGCTTCCTGAGTATCTAATCGAATTACCTGCAATAGGGCCTCCCAAGATAAAGTGGTTATCTCCAAATCCTCCAATAGATTGGCCAAAATTAATTGCCGATGTTGTAAGGTCAGATATTCTCTCTGGTCTAAGAATGTAGTTAACTTTTATTTTTGGCCTACAAATGCTATAAATTGACCACTGCACCAGGAAAGGAGCAGAAGTTCCTGAACTTGAATGGTGTGAACCAGGTGAAGATGCTGCATTGGAAGTGCTTATGGGAAGTAAAAATGGGTTCCTGACAGCTAGGTTGAAAAATTATTCAACAGAGCGGAACAACCCTCTGAAACCCCAAGCACTTTCTGGTCTCTCTCCTTATTTGCACTTTGGGCAGATATCAGCACAGCGATGTGCTTTAGAAGCACACAAAGTTCGGAAGCTTTATACCCAGGTTGTGGAATCATATCCATCTATCTACGTTTGTGCTATAATTCTGCTTACTACGAAATCCTTTCTTCAGTCTATAGAATTAGTCGATAAATCACTTGCCTCCTGTTGCGCTATATTTTGTTGCAGGACGGACTTGTGGGGTAAAGGAGATAAAATTGGGTGTTTTGCTTCACATAGGTGAAGTGTTGATGATTTTTTCCCCATTTCTTTGGTATGGTTGGACAGAAACCTAAGGTAGCATTGTTCCTCCCTTCCTTCCAGTTTTGGGAGAGTTGTGGAGGGACTCCTTTTCTCCACTTCATCTCAAAATTAAAGTGGCATTGTTCCTCGCTTTGTTCCAGTTTTGGGGGGACTTGTGGAGGGATACTCCTCTCCACATCATCTCAAAATTAATTAAAGTGGTATTGTTCTTCCCTTCATTCAAGTGTTGGAGAGAGCTGTGGAGGGGCTACTCCTTCTCTCCACTTCATCTCATCTTTTACTTATCAAATGCTGCAAATGAACTTTACCGGTCCACATCTACTTCCACTCCTCCATTTCCTCCCTTTTTCACCACAACCAAACATGGCTTTAGTTACAGTTGATTCATTGACTGTAAGATAAGCTCTCCCGGTGTGCAGTGCGAGAATTTCAAACATATTTGGAACTTTTAGTAGTTGCTCTCATTTTTGTTAAGTTTCATATTGCCTCAAGATTGATTATCCATTATCAGTGTCCTGATGTGAAGCCTATTTGGTTAATTATTGCTTATGCAGGCAGTTGACACATTTCTGGAGGAATTGATTGTGCGCAGAGAGCTTGCTGATAACTTCTGCTACTACCAGCCTCGATATGATTCATTACTGGGTGCATGGGAATGGGCACGTAAAACCTTGATGGAACATGCATCTGATAAGCGTGAACATATATACACGTGAGTAAAATGTTTTCTTTTGCTTTTTCAGTAGATAAAGTAAGCAAGAAAAAGAAGAAGCTTCTTACCTATATGTTCTTCGAATCGTAAATTGATAAGAGTTTGTTTGAAGATGAAACAAAAAGCTTGTCGTAAGATGCTAGTAACTACTTTTACATGGTGTTGAAGTTGGAAGTGAATATGGTCTTTTGCAGGCGAGAGCAATTGGAGAAGGCACAAACTGCAGACCCGGTAAGTTACCTCTTCATCTTAATTTTTACATTAACAAGCAGTGCCAAAAGCGTGATAACATTATCTAGTGAGGAACGAGTTATCCATCTGATTTGAAGATATTAGCATGGCACTGCTATTTCGTCTGTTGCTTTTAGGCTTCTAGCAGAATCCTCCTCACATCTTGCAGTGACATGGTCTTCTTTTTTTTCCGTTTGAGTTACTATGCTTTCTAATATGTTTTCCAACTTGTTTATTGATTAGTGGTTCTTTTTGGGTTTCAGCTTTGGAATGCTTCTCAGTTAGAGATGGTTCACTATGGAAAAATGCATGGTTTTATGAGGCAAGTAATGCTTCTGGGCATTTATGTCTTGATCCTGCTAGTTGAATTCATGACAAGTTATTCCACCCTGATATGTTATCTGGTCTTCTACTTCACTTAATTATGCTTGTTTCTTGTATTGTATCTGTTTGGTTTTCAAGGCTGTTTAGAACATGTTTAGGAAGTATAGTATTATTCCATATGAATTTATATGGAAGAGAACCTTGTCTGGATTAACTAGATTTCTAATGTGATAGAAGAAGCACAAGTTAGTTAAATCCTTTCAGAAACTGATCTTATCAGCCAAACGAAAAAGGAGATGTAGGTTTCTAGTTGAAAATTAAAAAGGAAGTGAAATGAAAAGGTAATTTGATGAATAGATCTTATCAGCTAACATAGCAGGTTTTCCATTTCTTGGTGCTTCTCACTTCTCTTGCTGACATGAATAATGATAAAAACTGGTGCATAATTGTATAGAACAAGTCAGCTTTTATTAGCGTGTTGTTTTCATGCAGTTAATGTTTAATGGCTACACTCTCTTTGATTCACCAAGAAATTGAGATCTTCTACTAATATTCTGTTCTGTGATTCTACTCAGCATTCTCTGCTCTTCTTCTCAATAACTTTCTTTCATTCTGTGATTTTACTGTCTGCTCTTTTTCTCAAGAATTTTCTTCTTTTATCAAGATACAGTGCTTAATTTCTCGTTTGTTTCTTTGACCAAAACCAGAAAAGGGAAGAAGACTGAACAAACTTATTGCTTTTTGCTAAGTTCCAGATTGCGAATTTTTTTGCAGGATGTATTGGGCTAAAAAGATACTTGAATGGACAAGTGGACCAGAAGAAGCTCTGGCCATCACGATATATTTGAATGACAAGGTAATCTGCCAACAGAATTGCCTTTGGAGATGCATCAGAGTTCTGATCTAAATCTGCTTTCTTTTTTGCAGTATCATATAGATGGAAGAGATCCTAGTGGTTATGTTGGATGCATGTGGTCAATATGTGGCCTACACGACCAGGTTCTTAGTGCATTATTCTCAATCCTTCAATGTCGCATTAAACTAATTGAGTTATTTTCTTTATTACTGATCACGCTCTTATCCAAATAATAACATGTGATTACCTCCTTTAAAAAAAATACTTTCTTAAACTCGGTGTTCACATCAAATCAAGCTTTGCAAAATCTAATACAAAGTGTTAACATAGCACCCAAGGGAGTGACTAGTGGTCAATGAAGTGGGTGAGAACCATGAGGTCTCAGGTTCAAATCCCAGTGGAGGCAAAAAACACTAAGTGATTTCTTCCCATGTAGACAGAGTTACCTGGTACCAAATAATAACATATGATTACCTCTAGGAAAATACTTACTTACACTCAGTGTACACATCAAATGAAGCTTTGCAAAATCTAAATACAAAGTGTTACCAACATTGATAATTACTTATCAACCCAATAATAACGCTCGTAGTTAACCGGTGGGAGTGGTGGGTAGTCAACTGCTTGTGTGGTCCGGGTATGAGGAGAATAAGTTTGTAACATTAGTGAAACTACTTTGTATCACATTTTGTTTGCTTGAATTAAGTAACTGAACTGAGACATTTCATGTTTGGCCTTTAGGGTTGGAGAGAGCGTCCCGTATTTGGGAAAATACGGTACATGAACTATGCAGGTTGCAAGAGGAAATTCAACGTGGATGGATATATTTCATACGTCAAAAGACTTGTAGGCGAAAGCAAGAAAAGAAAAGCAGAAGTATTTTTCGACAAGAAGGCAAAGGAACTGCGTAGTTAGATTTTAACCTCCCCAAACCTGTTTGTTTATGGATACTGACTACTGATTTGAAGGAACTATTATATCCCCAAGGGCGAAAACTACATTAAAATCATGGATTGTTTGACTGCGTATATTCTATCTTTCCCAGACCCCACTTATGGGACTACACTGAATTTGTTGTTGTTGTTGTTGTCATTGTACAATTTGACGATGCACTCCACTTTTTTGGTACTTGGAAAAAATAACGCGTAAGAGTTTTAGTCTTGTATGCAATTTGTATGATTACTTACTAGTAGTGGTGACTTTGCCGACCCCTACTTGTTTAGGACGTAGTTGTTACTCACTAGTAGTAGCCACTACTACACATTTAAGAAGTTTTTTGGTTCTTTGAATTAGGAAATTTTCATTTTATTATTCTCTAAATCTAAATTCTGTGCGGAAAAGAGATGTGAAAAAAAAAAAGGTTTCTAAGAGAAGAAACACCAAATTATAGCATTTTCCTTCCAAATGGCCCTCTATATTAACAGAAATGACATTATACACACAATGCAGTCTTGAATGGGACCTATAAAAATGATACAACACACCCAAAACCCCATTTTTTTGGCACATTGATAAAGCATAACTTGTGGCATAACATTCTAGGGAATCTGAATGCTCCCGCAACTCTGCATTACCCTTCAACGTGCCAGACATCTACCAAAAGACGTCAAAAATGGAAATGAATCAACGTAGTTCGGTATGATTACAAATGGAAAGGTAGCCTGGGAAATAAAGAATTTGCTCGCAATCTCCGCCAGCAATTCATTTTTAGATCTGCAAATCATCCAACGAGAGTTCATCTGCAGTCAAGAGCTTTAATTTCTGCAACACAATCAACCATCACATGTCAGTATGGGCATTTATATCTTAAACTTCAACGCGGATACTGGACTATCAGTATTCCAGCATATAGAACTAGAAAAGGTAGATAGTAAAGCTCAACAACTAGTTCTCCAATTAACAAATCATGGAGTCCAGACGGTTCATGTGTGTCTCCTGCTTTTCTACAAAACATTATTTGTGGTCCAAAGTAATGCAAGAGAAGCAGGTATTCAAAAAACAACATAAAACAAGATTCAGGAACTCGAAAACAAAAAAAGCAAGCACCTTCCAATTCTGTAGAAAACAATAATTAGCAGTATGGGAGGAAGCAGATGGAGTGTCATACCGTAATGAATTGTGGAGGGTCATCGAGGCTAGATGAACCAAGAACTACTTCTCTCTTCAACTTCGTAGTTAACTTATGACAAGCCCGCAACTGAAACATAGAAGGAAATAACTTTGAGATTAACGAATGTTACATTTAATCTAAAACATTAAAATCCTACCAAGAAAACCAAATATAAGCCTAAAATAGGAAGTGCAAAAGATTGAGAAAATAATACCTCTGATCGCGTAGCCCCACCAACTATAAATACAAAAATACGTTGACCCATTTTCTTGAAATCACTTGATGCATGCCTGAGAATTGAATCACTACAAGAAAATGAAAGAATTCAGACTGCTAATCCCCTCAGGTGCAAGATGAGGATGGGCAAATGTGCAGTGAAAAGGGAAAACAAGCACTTCCTGTCAATAATTGCCTACTGTTGGCACAAATGATATCAAGAGGTATAATGGTCAGATGCAATAAGATGTACCTCGAATATCCATCATCAGAATTTCGAGGGCGGGCCCACGTAGCTGTCCTTCTCGATCTCATTGAATGGGGAGTTGGAACTTGATTTGCTTGTACTGATGCAGACTGAGAGGTCCCATGGAAAGTTGGACTTGGATCATTCATGCAGGGATAGTCATTCTTTGGTAGTTCCCCTTTACTGAGTTTTTCAACAAGTTCCTGCAAGATTAGAAAAGCTTTGATCAGTTATCTCGACCAACACAAAGCAGTATCTTCAGTCTCTAACTCGTCCCAACCCATCAATGTGATGAATTACAGTGTCCAGACCCTGATATTAGATTTTCTTCTTGCTGTCGGAGCTAATAGTCATGTCCCACTTTTTGTGTGTGTGTGTGTGTGTGTTTTTTTTTTTTGGGGGGGGGGGGGGGATTGTGAGGGGAGAGGAATGCGGAAGCGACCTGAATTGTCAAGTATTGACATATTTGGCTTTACATCTAGAACAATGACGACCAAACATAGTCAGAATCAGCCATTCATAGAAATGGTGTCATAATACACCCCATGTCGCCTATGGCCTACCTCTATCATTGGGTAAAAACGAGACAACTGCCATGTTGCTGCTTCATCAGTACGGTCTTTTCTAGCAGCGTGCTTCTTCTGTCATAAAAAATAGAACAAGGAAAACTACATCAGAAGGAGCTCATCATGAATGAAAACTATTTGACAGCCAATTGTGTACCTTGTGAACGTCAAACTTGAGAGAGAAAGGTCCTAGTGAGCTTTTCTTATTATCCGATGATCCCTCCAGCAATCTCATATTGTACACAGCATTCATGTCATCTTGGGGCAATCTCGCCAACTAACGGGATAAGAATGTGAGTGCTCATATGTATAAAGTAGTCCCCATAGATTTAAAGCAACGTTGTCAACCATTCAGAATAGTATTAAAGTAAAATAGTCAATGCAGTTCCAGATGACACAAGTTAACATGAAAAGCAATCAGAATTAAATAATGCATATAGAGAATTCAAATCAAACAGCAAATTTGTGTTTTGGACCATTGGGGAGACCATAACATGCAGTAGCGACCACTTTATTCAGATTTTCAAGCTGTTAATAGTTCACCCAAGATAAAAAGAATCTCCACATATGGTGATACTTATTCGAAATAGATATTAGAGATGACAACAACAAATCACCAACCTCCATTAACTTGGAGAGTTTGTCGCTTTCAAGCTTCTCAGGATGAACGGCTGCATAAATCATCAATAACCGTAACTTGTTTTCCCGTGTCACATCCTGCAGATGGAAACTAATTGCTCAGATAAACAGATCTACATTATGGAGGTCTAACAACCTTATACCATCTCTACCTGATTAACCCTCAGGAAATTGATCAGATCCTTAGTTCCTGCGTCTCCGAAAACAAGGTTCTGCTCTAATTGTCCAATTTCTTTTAGACTTGACTCCCTAATAATTCTGTTTAGCTTCCCAGCAATCTGAATTAGGGAAAAAATGCATGGCCATCAGAACACCGATGGCGTCTTCAATAAAAGGTTTTATCCACCATATCCACAAAACACTGAATTAATATGTGCTCAAGTAAAGCATGACCTGTTAAAGGTTATTCCGCCAGCACACATAAAAACAAAGAATACTCTACAGCTACTCACAACGTCCCCTGACCACTCACCATCACAATGAAACTCTCCCTATCAAAGATAAACTCATAGATCACACAGAATATTGTGCTAACTCAAGTGAAGCACTAGAAAAATACAGTGTGTTTTAATACTTGCAAGGGTCAATGGATCTTTTCAGCAACCTGTTCATGTGCATTTAACTTTCTTTTTTTCTGGATAAGATGTGGCAATGATTTATCAGAAGATGCCATCTTTTCTGGCACTTGTTAGGAGCATCTAGATGTGTTTCTATATATGTCTCCCTCTCTATCTAATACAACAGAGTTTGGCTAGACATAAGAACTGAGTAAATCTGACTAGCAGCCTCTTAGAAGAATAAGAATAATAATTCATTGGAAGATAAAATCAGCTCGTCTGGCACTCTTAGGGATAATGGATGTTGATCAAATATATTTCACCTCCATTTTTATGTTGTTTAAGATAGTTTTGACCAGGAACGTTGAGTTAATTTGACTTGCATTTTATATAAGTAGAGTAATGTTAATATAGCTGGAAAAATAATAACTTTTCCGAAGGAAATCTGGACTAGATGAAACATGTTAACATAGAATCCCAAATGCCTGTAGTTTTTTCATAAACAATTTTTAAAAATTTGGATGTAATTTAACTATTAGTTTTAATCATCTTCCTTCCAAATTATGTGTTAATGCCAAAATGGTAGAAAAGTTCTGACAACTTCATCTAACTTGCACACATGACGTAAACCCATATTACGCACATTTGAGTGACCTGCAATTTGCCATAATACCAGAATAGACATGATAAAATTACAGAGAGCAAGAGCCTACATTAGTTCACAATTAGGCTTTAATGAATTACATAAACAGTGTTTCTTATCCAGAAAAGCAAATGACAGAAGCATATTTAGTTGCTTTACATTCAAAAGTGCAGATAAAGCATCAAATTTCAGACTTAAAAGATTAAACTACCAAGTGAAATTTTCAGAAGACTCACATCAACATGGAGGGAAAGCTTCTCAATTTGTTCACTGTATTGAGGTAAAGCCTGAACCATCTTTTGCAAATCCCGTGTAGATAATTGACCACCGTCTCTACAATTTCGAGAAAGGTGGATTAAGCAACATAACCTATCAGAGTTAGAATCTACGGAATTGAGGGAAAACAGTGCCTGGATGACCAAACTTGCAGGTATTTCCAGTTTACCCAAATAAAAATAGGATCTCATGCTGCAAACTGTTTTAGGATTAACAAATAAACGGATAAGACGTTTTCTAGTAGATGAAAATAGCCTAACATGTGTTCAACTTGTAAATATGAAGTTTTCGATTAAGAATTCTACAGCATCTCACATACTCTCAGGTCCCATATTGTCTGAATCAACCAGAATCCCAGATGTCACCTCTTGCAGATCGCATAGATTTTCAATTTGTATCATGACAAAGCATTTTCACTCACACTCAAGTGAAAACGTTTAGAAAAGGTTTCATAAATTGCGTTAATTGCGACTGACCTTGAACCTTGATGCATTTGAGCAGCTTTATTTTTTGACACAAAGTTTGTCATCTTCTCATGCAACCTTTCACTAGCCTGACAAACCAATTACTGGTTAGAGATAGCATAAACACGTTCTATTCCTGATTTAAAAGCTAGCTATGCACAAGACCTACATCTGCAATGTGTGCATGGCGGAGCTCTAACCAGATAGGATCATGATCCTCCAAAAGAACCTCTTTCTTCTCAGGAGGGCCACCTGCTTTGCCAGGAACCTAGCCTTACAGTAAAATGTCACTATTAGGGTATATTCAACAGCATTTCCATTATAGAGACTCAGAAGGCACAACTCACCTCATGCACATATTTATTTCCCTCCATGTTTAACAAGTCATGGCACATTGCGTCATATGTCCACTCGTGTATAATGGGAGCAATCTGTAAAACAGAGGGTGACAGAGAAGCAACTCAAGAAAATGAAAACTAGACAAGATTACAATGAGAATGGAGGAAACAACATCAACTAAAACCTGGTCTACTGATCTATCCAGAATAAGCAACTCGCATGTTTCTGTCTGTGGAAAGTGAGGAAGAGTAGATTTGTACTTTGCAAGAGAATTCCAAACAGCAGCTGCAAGCTTCGTAGGAATTAAATCCCGAAAGGTTGTCATGGTAGTAGGATCAAGCGATTTCGCAGCACGGTAGCGCAAATAAGGAAATTCCTGTAGAAATTAATTTTAGCAAGGGCGTTTCCATGCTCGAAAGCTCCAGATCAAGATCTAAATGCTTACCCGTAATGAAGCAAAAACTGTAGCAATACGGTTGGCCATCACATTCAAACACAAATCACCCTTCCGAGAACCTTCCTCATCTCCATAGAGTTCTTCAAGCGCCCTCTCATTATCGGTGGTAAAACACTGTAGGGTAATATGCATGTGTAAGAAAGTGATAGATCGATTACAAAACCTCAGAGAGATGGTTTATCAACCTATAGGACCATATTAGTAAATAATACAAAAGAGTTCCCCAGACAATGCATTGCTGAAGGGCCACCTTCCCCTCTATAATCTCATTTCTCATTCAGATTAACGACAAAAGATTAAGTAAGAAGCTCTGAAATTCCTGGAACTGACAACTATGATACAGTTGTTAAACTCTAGATATATAAAACAATGTCACTTTTGTTTTCATGTTGAATCATTTCAAGTTGTTAATTAGATGACCCATAGAAAGTAAGAAATGCGAGCTATGAAAAGATTTCACTTAAATCAAATATGGACATGCCTTCACTATGAAAGAACTAAAGTGGATTGAAAAGAATGACTTAGGAAAAAGCTCCAGACTGAGCCCAGGGCTTTCGTTCAATGGTAACAGCGTAGCTTAATGTCTAGGTTAGACACATGTGACGAGTTCGAACCCTACCGTGGGCTCATTATCCATCGAGTTAGAAGCTATACGCCAGCTGTCCCTTGAGGATTTTTCGGTTAAAAAGCTCATATTAGGTGATAATTCGTGCGTGTAATAACTGCACGGAAGAGGATAAAAGTGCTTGAGAGCCAAGGGGATATGGTCAGGATATCAAATAAATAATTGGACCTATCATGTTCTTTTTTCCTTTCACATGCATACACCATGGAAGGAGGAGAGGAATTGATACACTACATAAAGTTCCTTTGTTATTATGTCCTTGCTCTAAATAATGAAAGAAAAGCAAAGTTCAGGTAAGACATCCAACTGGGCATGATGTTATTTAACTCTGGTTCTTCTAAAATTATCAAGAACAAGGATCAATCCATTTTGCAACCTCATAGACCAGTATTCTATACAACCCCAGGGGAAAATCTGCTGGCAAAAATATGCCATATTTAGAGCTGTTGCATCGAAATACCTTCTTATAAGAGAAAGTAACAGTCAAGCAGTTTGCTATATTACAATATGGTCCTCGGTTTCCTGCAGTATCAATGATAACAAAGGAAAGCCCCCCAGAACTTAAATTCTCTAGTTAAGCACAGGAATCAAAGCAGAGTAATCACAAAAAATTCATGACCTTCTGAGTGATGCATCATCACATACCTGGATATCATTAGCAAAATACTCCAAATTCATCTGCACAACAAAACCCTCAATAAGAACTGTGACCAATTCAAGCAATAAGAAGTAAAAATAGCTGAAGAAAAGATTTCACAAAAGAAGGATGATAACTTCTCTCAAGGCACCAATGCGAGACAGAACACTTGAATCCCTCTTTATGTAACTAACCAACTCTTTAGCAATAGGTGAACTAAAGAAGACAAATGCCCTGAAAGGAAATGAAGAAGAGTAGAGGATGAGAGAGAAAGAAAGGAGAAGCGATAACCAAGCAAATCAGACTCTTGACATATAAGATATTAAGGTTTCCCTATCCTTTTGACAAAGTCAAGTTTCCCTCTATCTTTAGAAAGGGAAGCTAAGTTTTGACAATCAGGCTTTAGGATATAGAGAATAGACCAAGTTGAGATAAACAGCTGGCTTCTCATACCATGAATATTCATATGTGCATTGGGACCTTCTCGTCCTCATAAAAAGGATAGAGGCCTAAATGTGGGTAACTTATTACACAGCTGTCTTCTCACACAAATTGCATTTAGGTGGGACTGTATGTGCACTATGTTATAGTGCATTCAGTAAAAGAAAACGTGGATTTTCACAAAGAGCAATCTATCTTTAAGTTAATTACTGCATAGGCCAATCTTGATAGAATCTTACTAGTCTAGAAAAAAGCTCCTAGATATAAGAGAGGCAGAGAGATTGGACGTACGGGGTTAAGTGAGAAAGCGTTTTATCAACTTAGACTTGGAGCAGACAATTCTTCTCCCAAAATGTCCTCCGCCTATACATAGTATCTTTTTCCCCATCAAACAGGATGTCAAGTAACTTCTTTCTTTCAATTATATGAATTAGTGCCTTTATAGCTATAATACATGGATTCATTATTTCTATCAAAAGGAAGTTAACAAACTAGAGCACATTTGTCAATAAAAACATATGACCAAGACAAAAGGCATTGAGAATGAAACTCAAGAATAAGATATTTCAGGACGTACTTTCTGTACAAAGGTGATTTACCAGCCATGTCAGATAGAAACATCACAACACTGCAAACAAAATAAAAGGTTAATGACAAGTTCTGCATGTGTAAAGACAGAGAAGCTACCTGTACATATTTAAATATAGATCAACAGCAAGCCTGATATTAGTAACAAGTACATAAGGGCTAGCTTAGTAATAACAACACTTATCAACAGAAGTTCTGCTAATAGCGTCACAATAATCTTTGGTGATTTTTTTGTTCAATAAGGTAACAAATTTTATTGATAATGGGAAACATCCCGTATACAAGCAGTACACCAAAAAGTAGAGAATCTACATATAATCTTTGATGATTGCGGCAAGACGAAATGAAAAGATCCTTCTATATCAAAATCTCAGTTGAAAAAAATAATAGGAAAATTTGTGGATCACCCTTGGAGAAGAACCAAAACAGAATGGTAGGTAAAACCTCTATTACAAATGGAGCTTGCGATAAGAGTGATTAAACCAATTGCTCGTAATATCTGTGTGTCCCTCTAAACTCTGCATGATAACTTATGTTCAAAGCAAATTCATAGACAAGATAACCTTTAAATGACATGCATAGATAAGATTGCCTATCAAAAGGAAAAGATTAAAAAAAAACATTCATAGACAAGATACAAAGCCATACTCCTCCGTGATCAGGGTCAAAAATTCATGATTAAAAAACAAAAATTATCACATACTTAACATGCTGCAACCTCAAAAGTTCTTAGTGACCCCAATTTAACTTCTATCGTCATACATTATGGTGAAGGATACCAAAACTGAAAGCAGAATAGATTTATTGCTGGTCATGCATCTATAAAAGTTTACCATACTTATAAAAGAAAATAATGAAGTAGAATAGATTTATTAAGAGCATATTGATTCATATTAGAATAAATGGTATAAGTCTTCCCCGTCCCATTTATCTGAAATCATTTGACTGGATAGGATTATAAATGCTAATTTTATGGGTATATCATATTGGTCAAAGTACATGAGTTAAGAGGAAAGCACTACAAGAGTTCAATTCTGAATAGTTTAGTAATTCAACTTCTAAATAGTTTGTGGAGTTTGTAAGCATTGATGATTACATTGTGCCAAATATAAAGATTCCAAAATGGAGGTATAACGATCAAACTCAACAAATGTAATCAACTAATTCCATAAATATTTAAGCACCCAGAATTTATAAAAATGCTTATTTGCAGCATTTTGCAACCTAATGTTGTTTCTTTTTTGTGATTTGCACTCTATATTTTATATTTTTATGACTACTTAATATCTTCATTTTTCTAAAAATACGGAGTTCTTTGAGTTGCACTCTCAGTACATGCTTCTTGCACCCTATCATTTAATTTTCTTTTTGAGAAGCCTATCATTTTATTTTCTTCTAAGAAAAAAATAACCATGAGGTGGTGCAAATCAAGCACCCTGAGAGTACAAAACGAAAAGAACTTAATTTGCAACATAAAAGCATAAAACTAAAAATGCTAGACGATATGAAAGATTGAATTATAAGGAAGGCAAACACAGAAAATATAAGGGGAGCATTCAGTACTTTTCTTTTGTTGGTTGGATGAAGCATATAGCATCCATTTCTGAGAAAAATAACCATGCGGTGGTGCAAATCAAGCACCCTGAGGGTACAAAGCGAAAAGAACTTAATTTGCAACATAGAAGCATAAACCTAAAAATGCTAGACGATATGAAAGACAAACAAAGAAATTATAAGGGGAGCATTCAGTACTTTTCTTTTGTTGGCTGGATGAAGTATATAGCATCCATTGAGGGGAGTGGCTGCCGTCGTTTGTATATGTCTTCAACCACTGCAAAAAAACATCAGAAGCGGATGCTTTTAACGATCAAGTTCAGTATTATACAAGAGAGGTAACCAGTGAATTTACATAACCCCACACCTCTGAACTGAAGACCCAGCAGACACAGTCAGCAATTGCTATTTCACTCGTTCAAGATCAATTTTCATTAACAATCATCTACCAATAGACAATAGTAACAGACAAACCACAGGATCAGAACATGCTATGGTGTTGTCCCATGAAACTTTTGTTAACTGCTACATTCTATAGCAATAAGACTTTGTTTTATATTCTTCCTCAGGCATTAATACATGTTTCTCTGGTCCAACTTTAGGTTTGACAATCTTTAACAGAAAAGGGAGAAAAGCACCAGGCGACCAGTAAAAGATAAATTGCACTTACACCTTCAGAGGAAAAGATAATAATCCGCAGAAATGTCATGAATAGGGTAATTTTGCACTTCATATATATGGTAAACTGGAAAATGTAGCTTGCTAGAAATGCACAAAAGTAAAAACACTACATCCTATTCAGTGACGTAAAAGGTGAATAGGTTGAAGAGGGCAAGATTATAACTGTAAGTCTGCAACAGAGATGTCACCCGCTACATGACACCACCAATATCATTTATGTTCTTTACTTCATTCTGTGACGCTACAAGCATCATCTTCTATACATTCCAGTGAAACTTTTAAGACCACATAAACCTAGGAAGAAAAGAAAACAATTTGCATATTTAACTACATGTCGAGAGCCATCTATACAATCTGGACACGGAAAATGTTCGTATGTGTAAGTGTATACACAAATACATAAGTACGTCTCACATCTGAAAGCATGTTAACCTTATACAAAAATTTATTCTTTTTTGTTTTGATAAGGTAAACTTATACACAACCATCAATTAGACTGGTTTTTTAATACTTACATGAAACTCCTTCCTCTGTAATATCTGCCATCTTGCATGCGTATGACATTATTTTAACAGTTAGTTTGTCCATGATGAGTACCTGCAGGATAGAGGATCAATCAATAGAAGAGCTGTCTATGTGTTTCATCGAACTGTAGTCTTTCGGAATTTAATAGAAGTATTTCCGGCCACTTTGAAAAAAAGTGAGGGCATAACCTTGTCATGAATTGGTATATTCATAACCTTTCAAAAAGTGAGGGCATAACTTTTTATAACAACGATATATGACAAGCACCAACAGAAAGCACGAAGTTGAAAACCCCCAGGACGAGTACCTGAGTCTATTTATATAAATATCTGAGGTGTGAAGTAACTAAAATGCTATAATTCCGAAAAGAGAAAAAAGGTTGAATTAAAGGTGATCACACCATAAATGCAACATTAGCAGCATGTGAAAGTGCAACAAAAATCATTTCTAACCTCAAAGGCATCAGATTTTGTTGGAGGGTGTGTGATGGCAGAAGAGTACAATTTGTACCATAAATGATATCTATGAGATCTTACACATAAGACGAAGTTCCTAACTTTTTCCGAAAAATAGTTCCTAAAGAATACTTACAAGCAACATTCAGTGTCATAAAGCTAGGAGTTTCAAAATTTATATCATTGAATAGATAAGGAACACGTTTTCATTTGAAATCACATAATTTGCAGTGAAAATTTTCATAAATTCTCCAAATTGTGAAACAGATTGTAGTCGCTGTACCTTCCATGCTGATTTTGAGTCTTTTGCCTTGGCTGACCTGAGCATTTCATATAGTAATCCTACAAAATATAGAAAGAAGTGGATGGAATAGGTTGATACAAACAGAATATTAGACGAATACACTTCACTGCAAGTGAGAATAAGTGGCGAAGGAATAAGACTCTTAAGGCAGAACTTGAGATAATCATTAGTTGCTAACAAACACATAATTTATCATGTATTTCTCATAAGGCTGCAACTTGAGAGCTCTATTTGTAAAGATAGTAGAAAATGATTAACTGGATGGAGACCTATAGCAGATCCTGAAGTGCATTAATTAGCAACATGCTGACATGAAATTAAGGGTGTTTAACGAGTGGGCCGGGTCGGGCTGGGTTGGGATTTTTTGTACCCGTACGGGTTATGGTCCGGGCCGGTTACAGGTTGGGGCTTACCGGGTTTAACGGGTTCGGGTTCATCGGGGTAAAATTGAACCGTACGGGTTGAGGGGGCCGGGCCGGGCCGGATTTAGTGTATTTTTAATTTTTTTTGTGTATTTTGTATAACTATTGTAAGTTATATTAATATAAAGTAAAAATATAAAGAATACAATGAAGATGGGAAAAAATGGCACTTATAAATTGCAAGTGCTACATTTATTTCAAAATTACAAAATTGAAGTTTGCATTTAACAAGTAAATTAACAAAAAAATAGTATAACTAAATTTTCATGCATAATAAATTAATAATACTTCAAATTAATCTAACAAACTAAAACATTAAGCATAAATACGTCTAATAATTTTAAAATAACACAAAATGTCTCAAACCAACTTAAATTCGATTTTCCGGAGGACGCTCAAGACAATACTTTATATGCCTCTTTAAACTGCCTGTGCCAGACTTTGAACGAAGATTTAAGACTTGACCACAGTTCTTGCACTTTACTTTCTGAACTTCTTCATTTTCTTCTACCACCTCAAAGTGTTCTCAAACATATGAGCGCACTCTAGAAGTACGAGGCATGATTTAACTTGAAGTCTTGAATTGAGATTGAGAATTGAGAGATGAGTGAAGAAATGAGGAAGGGGGGGGGGGGGTATTTATAGTTTTTCAAAGGGGGGTTAATTTATTTAAAAAAAAACAAAAATGGGCTAAAAATGCAATTAAGCCGTTGGGCAACGGCCATAATGTGAAATGGACCGTTGCCAACGGTCAGAATCTGAGCCCACATTTTAAAAAAAAAAAATTGTTACCTTTAAACCGGTCTGGGTCGGTTAACCGGATGAACAGTGTCGTTCGTTGACCGGGTTTGACCGGTTCGGTTAACCGGTGGTCAAAATGTGAACGGACCAAACCCCCCCTACACCCTTAACCCAGCCCTCTTCTACCGGTCCGGACCGGTTCCGGTTTTAACTGGTCTGGGCCGGTCCGGAACCGGGCTGACCCAGCCCGTTTAACACCCTTACAAGAAATCATGGCAGAAAGAAGCAAGTAACAACTCCATAAATGAGAACCCTTTTCCCATCACAAACATCATAAGTGATCAAAAACAATTTAAAAAATAATAATAAATATCCCAACTGAACATTGACAAATTCCTCTTAGAGCCACTCATCTAAAGCTTAGTCATATTTCAACAATTCTTGGTTTTTAGCAACATACTTCAATAATATTCTTCTAGATGAAAAGGGAACTAGAAAGGAAATTACGCGTTCAGTCAGAGTGCTGGAAATTACGCGTTCAGTCAGAGTGCTTAGCTAAACAGGCAAACAAACAGGGAGGTCGTTGTGACAGGCGCAGACAATTTAGGTTAAGATGTGTATCAACATCGTAGCTACTTCTTCGCTCTTTAGTTGCAAAGCATTTCCATTTACTCCTAGAGTGTCAATCTTTCTCTTATATGGTAAAGCCCCGTTCTCCCAACCCTCCCAAGCAGGAGTCAACAGTGGTCCTTCCCTCTTTGCTTCCTCGTTGTCTCAAACTCCCAACCTGTTGATTGGAGGTAGAGTGTTCTTGTCACTAGAGCAGCCTCATTTGTCTATTCCCAGGGTGACAATCTGCTATATTCCCTTATAATCTTAGTGCAACATTGGCAAAACAAGTAAGTAAGGTGTTCAATTGAGTGAAAAGGATATATAGAACTCATATAATCGACTCGAACTAGTTTGAAACTGAGGCTAGTTGATTGACTGAAGGATTTCAATGGATGCCGCAAAAGCTTTCCTTATCCTTTTCTTGGTAAAACAAGCTGTTCAATGGTTTTCAGCTCCTTAAATGAGCATCCTCACGTCATAACCTCATTATATCTAGCAGCTGTTTGTTTGCTCCTAGCTTTGGACAAATGGCCAATGGGCTCCTGCCATTGCTAGGCAATCATTTGACTCACCTCTCTATCTCTCTCCAAAACAGGGGAAAGAACAGCAGTCACAAGTCCATTTTAAGTCTTTTCTATGGTCCACCTTATTTTGGTTTTAGTGCCACTAATCTTGCCCTCCGCCTCCAGCTAACGAGTGCTAAGGAGTGACATTTGACTGCTGGCAGTAATAAGACTCCAAGCTCGCTGACTTCAAGTATTTTAGATGCTTGAAACCAAATGCCAACCCCAGCAGAGCACCTCTAGCACCTATTCAAGCCAACTCTGACCTTGAACAACGGTAACTTCAAATTCTAGATTATGCTGATGATTTTGCAACATGGTGCTAGATGAAAATACGAGAGATTCCCAGGTTTGGTTGGCTAGCAAGTCTGAATCTTTTTCTGTTAGTAGTCCCTATATATGATTCCTACAGCAGCCGGCTGATTGGGCCTCGGAAACTGATTTGCAAATCTATCGTTCCATCTAAAGTTTCATGTTTTGCTTTGGTAGCAGCAAGGGAGAATGTCTTACTCAAGATAAATTGAAGAGGGGTATTTCACTATGTAACAGATGCTTTCTTTGCAGTAGTTCTTTGGAGAATTGCAGCCATTTATTGTTACATTGCAGCTACACTTGGCAGATTTCGTCTCTATTTCTCAACCTGTTTGGAGTAAGATGGGTAATGCCACAAGATGTCAAACAACTTCTACTATGTTGGGAAGGACATAGGGTGGACAGCAGATGCAAATAGATTTGGAAGACTATTCCCATGTGTATGTGTATCATCTGGACTGTGTGGCTTGAAACAAAAAGGATGTGTGTTGAAGGGAAGGGTGAGAATATTTCTTTTGTCAAGTTTAAATTCTTACAGAACTTATAGTTCTGATGCAAAGGAAACACATTAGGATAGTATGTAACAGTTTTTGGATTTTTTCAGACTCTTTGAGTACAACAACAACAACAACCCAGTATAATCCCACTTAGTGGGGTCTGGGAAGGGTAGTGTGTACGCAGACCTTAGCCCTACCCTGGGGTAGAGAGGCTGTTTCCAAATAGACCCCCGGCATCCTTCCCTCCAAGAACTTCCCACCTTGCTCTTGGGGAGACTCGAACTCACAACCTCTTGGTTGGAAGTGGAGGTTGCTTACCATCAGAGCAACCCCTCTTGATAGCAACCCCTTTTCAGACTCTTTGAGTCAATAGCATAAATTGATATTCTGCTTCTTTTGTACTCTATTTCATACCTTCTTGGTACTGATATTAATAAAATTACCTCACCTTATCAAGAAAAGGAAAAGAAATGTAGAGCCCGTTGTCGATAGGAGAAAAGAGGAAAAAAATAGGACTCAAGCTTGGAGTTGATGGCTTAATAATAACTCTTAAGTCCAAAAAATCATTGGGGCTTAGGTAGTGCAAGTCCAAATGGGTAAAAGAAAGTCGCACTTGTTCTCAAAGTCCACAAACATTGTCTTGGGCCTAGACATATCCTGCCTAAGATATTACGGAAGTTCTAAAAATAACAAGTAGAACGAACTTGTACCAAAAGCGAGAAGTCCAAACTAGGGCAGTTGTTTGATATCTAAAATAAGGCATCACATTTAAGCAACAACGTATAGAACTGGGTGTTTTCTATGATCCCTATTAACAATATAGCATATTCAGAAATTATCTTATGCCATGAAATTGCTTATACAAGGATAAAAGATAACATTGTTTAAGGCCATTCAAAGGATTAAAGCATTAAAATTCAGAGATAAAGTTGTTAAAAAGGAAGTCTAAACATTGCAAGACGAATGCGATGCTAGTCTAAAGCCCCTATATTCTGAATCATCAACATCTGACCAGAAATATATATCTAACTTAAATCTATGCATTATCTGATGTCGTATAATCTTATCTGACTATCATGATTACAATATCATCTCGGTTTGTTACAACCAACAATCATTTAACTCAATAACGCATATTTGCATGGTTCTTATAGGTGTATGAATGCCATGCCCCAGAGGTTAACTTCCCTATCACTACATTTGTGTTGACCATGACTTCCTTTAAAATCCCATGCCAAAAACTGCCCTGACAAGACACTCCATCCAGAATTTATTTCAAACTTGGGAGATTGTGGATGTTATGAAGTGTAAAGTAATGATGGTTTTAGATTTAATAATTTCCAAAACAATCCTTTCTTGTTGAGGCATTTAGATAATTCAATCATTTGTCCTAGCATTTTCTTGTTGAGGAGTTTATAGTTTCATATGTAGTGGCAGAGTCAGTTTTATGAGTTGCATGCCATCCATCCGACAGAAAATGACCTACTGTCTTTTTTAGTTCAACCAATAAACTTGACGTCTCTCTTTAAATAATAAGGGGTCAACGAAAAGGTATGATGGATAAACAAAACTAATCTTGGGAAAAAATTTAGTATAACCTTATGTTTGGTTACTAATCCTGGGATAAGTTATCTCAGGATTAAAAATAGTGCTGGGATAACTTATACCTGCCAGCGGGTAGAATAGTTATTTCAGGATAAGTTATCCCAGGATAACGCAGTAAAATTGACAATAACCAAAATTAATACAATATACCAAACATCAATAAGAAATAATACCAAGGTAACTAATCCTAGCATAACTAATCTCCGTATAACTAATCTCAGCATAGCTAATCCCAATATAACTTGTCTTCAAACCAAACGACCCCTAAAAGTCCCGTTAGTACTTCCTAGATTTTGTAGAGTAAATATTTCTTTATTACATTAGTTACGATTACTCCAGATCATTTTCTTAGCTTACACTAGAACAAAGGGTATCATTTCAAGCTCACATTATTAGTACGGTGAACAACCAAGTAAGCTACAGTTGATGATGCTGGACATAGTGGATGATAAAAGCCGCAACAGTTGTCTGGTAATCTAAAGGAATTTACGCATGAAGAATAAAACTCTTAACCATTTTCCAGAAATGGAGACTCAGCACCAAATATCCTGAGGTTCATATGCTTCCCACAATATAATGCAACATTATAGGCTGCAGAACCCAAATCCAACACCATAAACCTCCGCCACCAATTTAATTATACTACCACCTAGATGCAGTAAAAAAATCTTACTTTAATACAAGACTTCACGACAATCACATTAGTTAACAATAAAATTCTAACTTTTTTATAACCGCGAAATCAACAGCCTCGCCTCCGTATAGGGGTAAGGTCAGCGTACACACTACCCTCTCCAGACCCCATTTGTGGGATTATACTGGGTTGTTGTTGTTGTTTATAACCGCGAAATCCCCAAGGGCTAGTGATATCACGATTTGAAACTCGCTGGATAATAGGCTATGCCCCCTACCCTTCTCCACTTAAATAGCAAGATTTTGCCTACTGCAGGGTTTAAACACGTGAGGTAGCCTAATTTTAGGTCACTGATAATGAATATAACATACTATCCTGAGGACTCGCGTTCATTTCAATCCAATACTCTAACATTTTATCTTCCACAAAAAGAAAAAAGAATCAAGGACTTCGCTGATTACATCACCAAACACTAATTCTCAAATGAACATAAGCAAGTTAACATAAATTAAGCATCCAATCATTCAACAAACTATGCCTCGATTCCCAACTAGTCCGCTCCGCTTTATTCTAGCACATTTCATTACAACAACGGTAAACAATTTGTCTTAAAATTTTAAGGATCATTACAATTTGTCTTAAAGAAAAATCATTCAGTAGCTACAAAAATATTTTTTTTGAGATGGAAAGTAGCTACATAAATATATGTTACAGATTTCAAAAGGAGCTGGAGTAATTATAATTCCTCACAACACAATTTACGAGACTGGATCAAGACGATACATTTCTATTCAACTAAAATTGTGATCATTAATACCCTTAAAGTAGCACCAAATTAGGCTGAAATCATATCATTTGGAAGCAAAAAGTTAAGCAAATTATGCAAATAAAATACTCACTGTCACGGGAAACTTGCCGGAAGTACTTGTAATCGCTTCCCTGCGACGATGTATCGGAATCAGACATCGACATTTTTTAATTTTCACCGACAATAGTTTCAATTATATGTATGTATATCTCTCTCTTTGTGACCTTTAATAATTGATCAATCAAACAGATCGCTGTGACTTTGTGATCGAATTTGAAATTCTCAGTGGTTTAACAATCAACAGAGAGAGAGAGAAAAAGGGGTTGAGTCGTAATATGAGGTAAATTTCGAACGTTGACTGTTGAAAGCCCCAAAGTTGAATTGTCTCCGACGCTATGACTATGACCCGAAATTCACATTGTCGGGAGATTGAACCGGGTCGAACGGGTATGTAGCCGCCGTCCAAACGCCGTTTCGAAAAGAATAAAGTGGCTTCAGATACGCGGTCAAATTATCTAATTCGTAGTCTCATTTCACATTTATTTCTTAATCTTTAACATATTTGATATTATACAAGAAGTACTTTAATTCTTCATTTTTTAGAATACAAATTCAGCAAGTATTTAAAAAATTAGAAAAAAAAAATATTTGAGTCAAAAATAGTAATAGTGTCATGTAAAATAAAATAAAGTGAATATTCCCATTTAAAGAACCAAAAGAATTTTATTATACTAGTACAAGTTTTATACTTTCTCTGTTTCAATTTGTTTGAATCTTTTTGGAGTTCGGTGTAATTTGAATATAAATTCTTTAAGTTTTTTTTAAAAAAATAAATTTTATACATTTAAAATTTATATAAGAGGTATTAAAAGTTAGAATATTTAAAACTATTTGCAAAAATATGATCATAAAAAACCGTGTTTGACTTCTCAAATAAATAAGTTTATTATTTTTGAAACGGATAGATCAAAGTGTTACTTTTAAAAGGTTAACCATAAAAAATTGTGACATATTAATTTTCACATGATCTATAAAAATGTATATTTTTGAAATGTCTTTCAGCGGAAGTCATACGGAGCTTTGTTTTGATAGGGAACGAAAAAGAATGCTACAAAGGAAACTGGCAGGAATATGTAGCTAGGACCTAATTAGGAAAGTCTGGAGAATTACGGTTAAACACCTGGCTTTGATTGTTTCAGAAACAATGCCGTATTTAGAAAATTATGCACGCGGTTAAGTTCTTCCTAATTCTAGAACATTAGAATCATCCATGTATATCAATATTATATAAGTGGAGGCAGGGGCGAAGCCACCTTTTGCTAAAGGGTGGTCATCAAAATAGTACGAAAAATTTATATTGTGTATATAAGTGAAATATTAGATTTTAGATGTATATACCATATATTAAACACTCTTTGTATTGAATTTCTTTTTACTTTTTTCAAGTCTAAACACTCTTAGGGAATTTTCTGGCTTCGCCACCGATTAAAACCATGCAAGGGTGAAGCTAGCATTTGAGTTACAGGTTTGACAGAATCAATAATTTTGGTCTAAATCTTTTATGTATCTTGAGAAATTATTTATATATGTACGATTTGTTAATCGAAATGCTAGTTAGTTAAACAAGCTAAATTTCTGAACCTATAAACTTCAAATTCTAGCTTGATCTGGAACGATACGAGCTTAAAAGCACATTGGTCGAACGACAACCTAGAAGGACGTACGTGTAATACAAATCGAAGTTCATGTATTACATTTGGTGAAACCACCATGCATGATCGCGACTATATCAACTACTCCTTGGGGATTAGGATGAGATTTATCACAACAATTTATTTAAACAGAGAAATGGGCAATAATTTGGCCACCAACTTTACTTTCCAGAAAAGAGACTGTCATATGTTGTTTGCAAAACCTCTCTAAATAGGCTGCAAGCATATAGGAAAAAGGGGTTAGGAAGAATATCTTCTAACTGATTATGTTAGTTCGGTTAAGTTTTAAAATTAGATATTTAATCAGACTTTTATTTTGCAGTAAAGTACTGTACTATAGAGAAGATCAAATCACGTAAGCATTTTACATTGGAAAGATATATAAAGTAATATTCATACACGTAGTTTCATATTTACGAATAGATAAAAGTATGTTTCTAAGTCTTATACAAAGGGATAGTAGAAATGACACTAGATAGCCACTTTAAAAAGCTATTATTTAGGAATTAGTCAATATGTCCTCAATTTTAATTTATCAGTTTAATTTTCTTGGGACAAAAATGCACTAAATTGTCTTAAAGTTAAGATTTTGAGTACAAAATTTCAGGACAAAATAAATATTGGTTAATATCTAAAAAGCACCCTAAGAATGACTGTTTGTGTAAAATTGCACGGGCACCCTATTTGGTCGCCCCCATTTAACCTACACCCACTTTTTAAAAAAGTTTTAACTTGTACTCACTTTTTAAACAACTTCAGACATCCCCCCTCTTCTTCTTCTTCTTCTTCTTCGGGTGACAGTGATTTAGATGGTGTTTGTGAACGTATTTTAAGATAGTTTATGATGTTTTATAGTGGTGAGCTGTTATGACGCTTTATTTTTACTATTACATAGGGTTTCTTCTTCTTCTTTTTCTTAATTGCAAAATGGGTTCACTAGATTTATTGTTGTTTTAACAAATTGATGATTAGGGTTTGTTCATGTTGATATTTGGAGGCTATGTTTGAAATTCGAGCTCATTTGGAGTAGATTTAGGTATTAAATTGTATATTTAATTGTTATAATTCGAAGAATAAATTTCTGGTTCTGGGCAATTTGCACTTCAGGCCTATTTTGGCCTTAAGTGCATGAAAATGTTGGTTGCACTTTAGACCTTTTTGCCTTAACATTTAAAGTGCAATTTTTCGCTTCAGACTTATTGGCCTTGAGTGTAGCAAAACATTTGTTGACTTCAGACCTTTTGGCCTTAAGTGCATCTGAAGTGCAATTTTTCACTTCAGACTTATTGGCCTTAAGTGTAACAAAACGTTTATTGCACTTCAGACCTTTTGGCCTTAAGTGCATCTGAAGTACAATTTTTCACTTTAGATTTATTGGCCTTAGGTGTATGAAGTCATTGGTTAAACTTCAGACCTATTTGGCCTTAAGTGCATCTGAAGTGCAATTTTTCACTTCAAACTTATTGGCCTTAAGTGAAGGAAAACGTTTGTTGCACTTCAGACATTTTGGCCTTAAGTGCATCTAAAGTACAATATTTTAATTCAGACTTATTGGCCTTAAATGCTGAAATCATTGGTTGCACTTCAGGTCTTAAGTGCATTTGAAGTGCAATTTTTTCATTTCAGGCTAATTTCTTTTTTAACTTCAGACCCGATAAGTTTGAAGTTGATCATAAAGTGGGTACGCTTGCAAACACTTTTGCAAAGCGGGTATAGAATCAATTGTGACTCCGAAACCGGGTATAGATGCAAAAGCACTATCTCATATCGACCCAGAAACTATAGGACTCAACTATATGTCTTGTACTAAGTCCAGCTTATCCAATTTAGCTATTTAATGAAAAGAAAACTGCTGACAAAGGATAGAACACTGAGAATGAAAATAACAGAAGATAGTGATTGTATGCTATGTGAAGGAAATGTAGAAACAATGGACCATCTATTCTTTGAATGCACATTTTCTAAGATGTGCTTAGCTGAAGTATGCAAATGGCTAGGTATGAATATAAAGAACAATGAGGTGACAGGGATATGGAGAAGGATGGTAAGAAAAGCAAAAGGGAAAATAAGTAGAGCATTCACAATGACAGTGCTGGCAGCATGCAGTCATCTACCACACATGGAGAGCTAGGAATGAAGCAGTATGGATAAAAAAAGTGCCAAGACCACAAGCAATATTGGAGCAGATACAACATACATGCAAATACAGGTGCATGGAAGCTGTACAGAAGAAGAAAAACAAGAAAGAAATAAGCTGGACAGAGTCACTATATAGCTAGATAGAAATGAAATGTATAGAAACAGTCCATGATAATGAAAGTATAGCTGAGATAGAGGAAAGTCAGTAAGGATAGAATAAAAATAGAGGAAGAATGATGAAAAATATGTATGTTTGGTTTGGGATGATGAATAAAGATTTATTTTTCACCAAAAAAAAATAAATTAGCCATTTAAGCTGATTTGCACAAATAGCTTCATTTGTGATACTGTACATTTATACTAGAAGTTGGTCATATTTTCAAAATTACACTAGTGGTCTGAGTGTGAAATTGACTACCTGATCTGAGATTCAAAATTAAAATTCGGACCATTAGCCTAATTTTAAATAAATGGTTAACCTCTAAATATAAGGCCATAAGTAACACACTAAGGCTGGCCCTTGTATTATGTAAATTTTCTTCCATTCTTGATAAAATTGAATACCCTTTTCATTCATCTGGCGGACCCTTGTATTATGTTTTTGTTTAAATAAGTACCTCCTACTTTCAAATTAAATAATCAGAATAGACAAGAAAGTTGTCCATATCAATTTTATGTTTTCCAACTTCCACACCCAAAACTGTGATAATATTGTTATTGTTTCTTTTTAAATTTTCGTGCTGATGAGTGAACATTATTTTATACGCATTACAGATCGTATTCTAATTTATGCAGCTCTCCTCATATTTCAGAATTTCTCATAAAGATTACTACTGCTTATCTATTACGCATATTATTTATACAATTTTTTCTAGTTTCAAGACTGTCTACACTCTACATCACCCTTTGGGTGCGGCCTTTCCCCAGACTCTGTGTGAATGTAGGATGTATTGTGTATCAGGTTACCCTTTTACTAGTTTCAAGACTAAAATTCACTTAAAGTCAAAATCATGCCTCTGTTCTTAGTTTCCTCAACTAAACTATGCTTTCAATAATATCTTACTTAATAACTTATTTTCTCCCGCTATATTTTTTAAGGTAAAAGTTAACATTATAGGTGTTATTTTGAGTAAATAATGCCACACTAGGTGGGACAATATTAGTAGTATAATATATGAAAGCAAAACAACAAATCGTGAGCTAATGGTTTTCAAGCAAATGCCATGTAGCAAGTGTGCTGAGAAAAAGTAGCATCACGTATATGCACAAATGTCTAGCTGAACTTTACTTCAATTCCACCAACCAACAAAGAAAACTACGTAGTGGAGTATTATTAATGTAAACGTGGTCGACCTTATATTATAAGTAATCAAAATACATCAGCTAGCTGATGACAACTTAACCATTTCTAAAACAATTAATGTGTATAGATGACAATACCTAGGACAAATGTTTGTTTTTCATTCAAACATCATCTTTAAGGATAAAGATGTAACCGATAAAGATTACTTTCAATACGTATTCTATTTCCAAAGGGAGAGAAAAAGTCTGATAAAATGTTTTCCCTTAACATGTAGTGTTTGTTTGATAGGTAAATCTTAGATGTCATCATATATGGAGATAACTTCCTTCGATGGTGTGACCTAACGATCAATAAATTGGATGGAGATTAACAATAAAATCCTAATAGAGACAAAAGAATGCTAGATGATTTTTTTTATTTGTCTAAACCTTTCAAGAGAAGATATATCGGCCGTTATCTGTACTAGCAGTCGAGGTCAATCGGAAATAGTCTCTCTATCTTCATAAGGTACATGTAATATCAGCATACATACTACCTTCCTCAGGTTCTACTTGTGAGATTACAACAACAATAACAACATACTCAGTATTATCCCATATTATAGGATCTGAAGAAAGTAGTGTACGTAGACATTACCCCTACCTTGTGAGGATATAAAGGCTATTTCTAATAGACCTTACCCCTACTTGTGAGATTATATCGGGTTTGTTGTGGTTGTTATATATGTACTAATAGAAGGTAACATTTGATGTATATGCAAATCTTAGGTGTGAAAATATATGGAGATCATTAGTGAATCTATGAAAGTGATTTTAAAAAAGAGTGAGTTGGACTTCTTGCATTGGTCCCAGCAAGTTCTTAATAAGACAAAAATGCAGGATGAGGAAACCTAGATGAAGGCTGTCAACGACAACAACAACTCATTACACCAAGAAGAAACTTTACTACTTTCTTGTATTTATCTTAGGTACCACAAGAAATGAAACAACTCATAAAAAGTAGTAGTATTCATTCATTTGTACCTTCTTCTATCTATCTAGTTTGCACATAATTATGAGATTCCATATAGGAATTTTTGTCCCTTTTTAATCTTTCATTCCAAAGAAATGTTAGAATCCAATCCCCAACAAGAAAAGTCTGATAAAGAAAATCACCAATTTGACCAAGTAATGAGAAAAACAATGCAAAAACTTACACCAACAAAACGCCAAATATTTCACTTTGCTTTAAAAAGTCCACCAAAATCTAAGTACATACAACCAAAATAAACTAAACATTTTTATATGATAATAATTTGATCATATGTCTAATTTGTTATGTAGGTGATGGAGTTAAACCCTTTTCATTACCATCAAATGAAATATTGTTAATACTATTATTATACCTGCTAAGCACCTTGCACTTGACCACATTGTCATAGACATAGAACCCAGGTGTGACCATGATTCGAACCATGGCTGGAACCAATTTCTTAGCTTTATCTCCACCCATATCTTCCATATAAACTGAGTCAAATTTCATTTCTTTATCCACTCTAAAAATAGGCAGTCCAGGGTGCAGTGAATTAGCCAATAAATGCACTAACCACACTGCTTTTGATGCACCAAAAAAAGCTTGTAAAAGTGGTTCAGGCCAAGCACGGTTCCAACCCAACATAGCCACAATTTCACTCATTTTCCTATCACAAAATTTACTGAATTCTTCACTGTAAAATCTTGTCCCTTTACTCAAAACTTCTTCCCACGTTAAATCCTTCAAACGATTATACAAACCAAAATTTGCTTCACAACGATCAATGGGGTTCAAGATTTGATTACAAGAACCTTTTTGAAATCCAATTGACCCAAAATCCTCATAAAAAGCTTTGTTTAATAAAGCTTCAAGATATACAATTAACCCTCTTGGATTTCTTGAAATTGAAACCTTAATATCATATGGTTGAAGAAGTAATGCAATTCGATCATAAACTTTACCACCAATTTGTCTTAACTGAAATGTCATTGATCGACTTAAATTTCTAACAGAAGATCTTGCCTCAGAAACCATAACCAAGAAATGTTCAATAACTTTATCTTCTTCACCAAATTTAACACGTTGGAGATGAGGGGATTTGGTAATTTGGTGCTGAGAATTAACATTGTTGCTACAAACTTCAAGCCCAGATTTCAAACTATGACAATAAATTTCAAGCTTGTTTAGCTTTTTTTCAAGCTCAACCATAGAAAACTTCAATCTTGATGCTTCTAAAATAGCTTCATCTCTTTTTCTTGTAGCTTGAATTAACTTATGTGAAAGTTCAGCTACTGCTATTTTCCATTGTTCTTCTCTTGACCCTCCAGTAGAAGACTCAACATCTGAAGATGATGATAATCTTGGACTTTTTTTAACTAAAGTTGAGAGAACTGATTTGAAAATACCATGTGGACTTGATATAGAATTGTTTTTGTTGTCTAAAGGAACTACATGAGTAATTCTCTCTCTGTTACTTGGCCTGCATTTGTTGCATAAAACTCCTCTTTCATCTTCTCCATTTTCTGGCCTCTTTTTTGTACACCCTTTGCCTTTATTCTCTGTATTATTAGAGTGTTGATGTAAAGGTGTAGAATGGTGTCTGTATTCAACTTCACTTGGTGTTGTTTCTGCTCTAAAACTGCTTCTTCCTTGTGAATATTCCTCTTCTTCATTCCCTTCTTCTATCTGCATCAACAAAAACACACACAAAAAAAAATGAAAATCAGATACAAAAAGGCAGTTTCGATGCACAAAGCTCCCGTTACGTGCGGGGTTCAGGGAAGGTCTAGTGTACGCAGCCTAACCCTGCGTTGTTTTCACGGCTCGACCTCCAGGTCACATGGCAGCAAGCTCCATTCGAAAATCAGATACCAAATATCTTAGTAAAAAAAGACAAGAACCCAAAAGAGAAAAAGGGAAAAGAGAGTGAGTGGTGAACTTACAGGAGTAAAAAGAGGGGGATGACGAGGAGAAATGGAGGATTTTGAGGAAGAAGAAGAAGAATTAGCCATTGGAATTGAGTGTATATGAGAAAAGGTTGTTTCTTTTAATCTTAAAGATGTGTGTTTGTGGGCAGTTTCATTGTGTATTCATTTTCTTAAGGTTGTGTTTGTTTTTTCGTCGGCTTGTAATCATGGTTTTGAATGAATCACACAACAGATTTTGCAGGTTTCTGAAATCTGTAAGCTATATTTTCAGCTTCTTCTAAGCTAACGCCCCACCCCCTCGCACCCCCACCCCCTATCACCCCTACCCTGGGTCGTGGAGAAATACAGAAGAATCAGAATTTATTAGTACCACGCGCTACAGGAGCGTTTTAGGAGTTAACGATGGTTTGCTATGACGTGACACATGGAGCGTATGTTACACTTGTCAATGTGGAGTTGGGTCTTCGTTATGACTTATGAGTCAAATGTCAATGACTTAATTTCCATTTAATATTGGTTTTACTCTTTTTCCAATTTGGACAACTTTTAATTTTAGTCATTTAATTGGAGTATATTAGTATAGTAAGAAAATTAAACTAATACTTAAAAATTAATGTTAAGAATGTTTTGTAAAATTTCGAATTGAATAGTTACAGAAATTTAAGAAACTTATGTAGAATAAAGTATTATTTTTTATTCATTCTTAAAAATTTGAACGTTTTAAGAAGCAAATAAAGATTACCTAAATTTAACAAAGATAGTATTCATACAAAATTAACTTTTAAAATCATTTAAAATATTGTTTTTGATGTCCAGCCTTACTATTTTGACTTAAATATATTTAATTTCACTTGGAAGGTAGATATCAAACAAGTTACTAACAATTACATTGTAATGTAAATAATCTTAACAAAGAAAATAAATAATTACAAGACCTGGTAATTCATACGCATAGAATATTAGAATAGGTAATTGTCGTTAGATTGACCAATTACGCATGCTATGCCTTTTAATAATTTTTGATCTTTCGTGTCCAAAAATATATAATTCTTAAAGTTAGCATTAAAAGATTTCCTTTTGTGTTACTAATTAATTATATATTTATTTAGTGCTATCAATTTCTCAATAATATTTCATTTAGCTTTTCAAGTTACTAAAGGGGAGAAGCATCTAGTGCTGCAATTAACATTTTTTTCCTTAAATAAAGAAAAATAATAATTTAAAAGTTTTCTTACCGCAATTAAAATATTTTCATGGGAAATGCCAGCTAGAAAAAAGAAATACCCGAGTACATTTGGTGAGACTCTTAAATACTTTCACATGAAATGAATTTAATAAAGAGTTAAAATTCATCTAAGATGTATTGTAGCAAATATGAAGTAGAAGAAAATTGAAGGGGAGTCTCGGAGCAACGGTAAAATTGTCTTTGTCATATATAGGTCAGGGAATCAAATCGTGAAAGCAACCATTAATACTTGCATTAGTGTAGGCCGTCTACATCACACTTTTGGAGTGCAGCCCTTTTCTGAATCCTGGGTGAATACATAATTCTTTGTATATCGGGTTGTCCTTTTATTAAGTAGAGTATTTATTTAATTTTTTGTAATTATGCAGTTAGAACTTAGAAGGAGACCATGGTCATGATACTCAATTGAGACATACCAAGTGGTAATTATTAAGAACACTTGCTAGCTAGTTCCTTCATCATTTTGGAAGCAGAAAATAATTTGATATCAATTTTTAAGAAATGCATAGAAATCAGCAGATAATTAGGTATTTGTAAACTCATCACAATAAGACTATAAAGGGCAGCCCCACGCATTAAACTTCCGTTATGTGCGGGGTTCGGGGAAGAGCGGGACCACAAAGTTCTATTGTACACAGGCTTACCCGATATTTCTGCAAGAGACTGTTTCCACGGCTCGAACGCGTGATCTCCTGATCACATGACAACAACTTTACCGGTTACACCAAGGTCCCCTTGCCATAATAAGACTATCTTTACCGTAAAAATTTAGTCGCACTCAACGTTTATACTCGTGATAAATGACTGCAATTATTTCTCTTTATTCAAACTTGGAATCAGCTCTATTTTTACAAATCTCACATAGATGAAGATCTTCTTCTCTAATATAATTGAAATTATTCATATGGTAATAAATTATTTTAACTTAAAAGAACTCCCAAAATGCCAGAAATTTCCTTTTTTTTTGGTAGCATTGGAGAGTAGGTCCATCCTTATCTATAGTAATTAAATGAGGACAGTGATCTTCCAAAAGGGAAAGAGAGGTTTTTTGGAATTGTCTATTAACAGATAGGCACTATGGCTTCTAGTTAAATTTCCACCATACCTATGTATCAATTGAGTCAAAATGGCTTTATCTTCTTCTTCCCTTAAAACCAGCCAAAATTTCACAAAAATCTTTGAGTTCCAAAGGTCACGGCAATTGTTCATAGGGACAAACATCTTTTTGCGAAAATGCATGTGTCTTTTTACCCCTTAAATTATGAAACTGAATGAAGCCAAAAACTTATCATGTGTAAATTCTATTTCTTTTGTCAAAATTAGTAACTATTGTCCTTTCTTTACTTCGTCATGATTTTGAAAAATTTATAAGTTTCACATTGTCATTTTGCAAATGTCACTGCCGTATAATGTCAAAGCATATCATGTTCACATTTTGCTATGTGTAACTCAAAACTAAAGTTAGTAATGACATTTCATGTTTTGTTCATTCTTCCAACGTGAACCACCCACACCTGCATTTACTACCACTATCCAACACACAACCAACCATTTTTTAGCTTATTTCTCCTTCTTTTATGAATTCATTTCTACACAAAAATCAAAGGCCAACTTTTTTTTTCTTTTTTTTTTTAATCTGGTGTTCGGTAACTGTATTAGGGCCCGTTTGAATCTGAACATGCATAGAGAAGTCCCACACTGGGGGGCATATTGTTTCTTAACAAAATCGACCCCGTACTCAGGGCTCAAATCCAAAATATATTTGATTAAAAATGAAAGAGTACTTACCACTCAATCACAATCCTTATTGATCAAAGGTCGATTTATTTAACAACCTAATTGTGACACTCCCAAACACTTCTTATTATAAAGAAAAGCGCGCTTCTCACATCTTCTTAATCCGTCATTTTCAAAGAAAAGAAACTGTCCCATTGTTTAGAACTACTTGTAGTAGGACAAGAGGTTGCAAACCTCGGCGTTGGAAATGAAAGGAAAATAAAAAAGATGATTCGTTTGAAATACATATTAGGATTTCTAAAATTAAGTGATGAGAAATACATATATATCTCCTTTATAAAATTGTTTTTTCGCAATTAATAATGTCTACTAGGGGTGTACATAAGTGGGGTTGATTCAGATTTTGTAATTATCAAACCAAACCAATTGTGTCGGGTTATTAAATTTAAAGACCAAACCAATAAAACTTCAATCTCGAATTTTCGGATTATTCGGGTTTTTTTCGGTAAAATCTTCGTAGCACAAAACATATAACTCGTGCTCAAAATATTTCTTTAATCCTAGTAAAATACAACTATATAAGGTATTTTTCAAGAAAATAATACAAAATATGAGATGTGTCATGGCATTATTCTAAAATATTCAACAATAAAGATAATAAAATTATGTAATATAAATATTGTTAATTAAAAAGCCATAATACATAATCTAAAAGTACTAAGTCATGCTAAAATAAGTACACTAATAAGGGAGTATTAAGTTCATGACTAAACGCTAAAGAAAAATAAAAATAGGTTATGCATTTTTGTCTAAATTATTGTAAAATATAAAATAGATATTCAATACATTGGCGTTCGTAGTATTGAATTGAATGTCTTTTGTTAGCATTAGTATTGATTTGATTTTGGTTTGAGCTTTTGTTAGCATTATATAAGTTACTAATATTAATGGTCATAAAACTTATTGGAACATTCAAAAAATTTAAGTCCAATCTTGAAATAATATCTTAAAGGTAATTTTATGAAAAAGTTTAAGAAATATTTATAAATTACATCACAATAAGCAATTTATATATTAAATATATCTAAAATTTCTATATATGTAATGTCTGGTTGGTTTGGTTTCAGTTTGACTTTCTTTAGTTAAAACCAAACCAAACCAATTATGATCGGATTTTTTTTTCCAACACCAAACCAAACCATAATCGATTTTTTTCTCGGTTTGACTCGGATTATCGGGTTGATGCGATTTGTCGGTTTCCTTTGTACACCCCTAATATCTACATATTAAAGTTGTTGTCATGTGACCAGGAGGTCACCGGTTCAAGCCGCGGAAAACAGTCTCTTGCAGAAATATAAAATAAGGCTGTATACAATAGACCCTTGTGGTCTGATCCTTCCACAAATCCCACGCATAGCAAAAATTTAGTGCATCATACTGCCTTTTAATAATATAATGTACATTAAAAAGTGTGATCAAACGTTAGGACAGAGGACTCTGGCATTCATTACCTAACGGTGTAATATGATTTGGTCATTAATCTAGATGGAGCTTGTGAAATCCTATATTGCAATCTAACATCAAAATATGTAGTGAGGATGATATTTACATAGTTGTAAGGAGAGCAAATAGTATTACTCCCTCCGCTCCAAAATAAGTAATTTTTTAGATGTTTTCACACAGATTAAGAAATCCATCTTTTAACATTAATTAGCAGTAAAATTGATCATATTAACCTTTACTAGCTCTTCATATAAACACTTCTAACACATACTCCAACACTATTTACTCCAAGGGTAATGTAGGAAAAAAATAATTAATTCATTCGGAAGGCCAAAATCCACTTATTTTGGACCGCAGGGAATAATACTTCACTATTTAATTACAGTTATACAAAAGCACAAGAAAGTGATCAAAACTAAATGTTTCATTCAATTACGTATATTCTTGATTTGCATGAGAATCATAAAAGCAAAAGAATGAAGTACCCAAAAAGAGTTATAGTATATTAATTGTGTGAATGCGAAACAGAACCATTTGAGAAGGACATCACTCTCACCCTGCATTAGAGGGAAGCTACAATATTTATGGTCCTGCACAAAAAGACACCTATAGTTCAATTAATAGAGCTAGCTGCTATAAATTTTGAGTACGTTACACAATAGCTTAGTATTTTGAAACAATTTTATTTTCCTGATTTTAGTATCTTTATGTACCGATTATCTGAGACAAACAAGAGTAACATCCATATACATATATATATATATATGTGTGTATTCCACAAGGGGTTGACATGTAGTGGAATGGGTTGGTAGCCCTTCACTCTTAATCATAAGTCGAGAATTCGAGCCCTAAGAATAAACAATTTCTTGATACGAAGCGTTTTATTCCCATTAGTGAACCTACTTGGCACAAATCACCGCATAAGTCGAGCTAGTTGGTTTCAAAGTTCAAATACATGAGGGTTAAACCAAACAGAACATTCATATATAGGTGTATCATTTTGCAATTCTTTCAAACAAACAAGAGTTGACGTTATAGATGAAAGTATCGGGAGGTGAGCTTTGGACCAACTGTAAAATTGTTTTCGTATGATTTATAGGTCACAAGTTCGAGCCGTAGAAACAACTATTAATACTTGCATTATGTTTAGCTTTTTATATCATTACCGCTTAGATGCGATCCTTTATCGGTTCGTATGTAAAAGAGAATTGTTTTATACACAAGGCTGCCCTATACATGAAAGTATATATTCACCTCTTTCTTTTTGTTATGAATTTACACAACTTCCAAAAAAATGAATAAATAAATAAATAAAAGGCTATATAGATTGGTATGGTCATTCTCAACATTAAAGAAGGTGTTAGTACTAGCCAACAGAGTAGTAGGTGTTTTGGTGGTGACATTGATTATTATATTAACTTCTTCATCTACCCTGCATTAAATTTCATAGGCAGAGATCAGAGATGGATACATCATTCTACATACACAGAAGCAAAAGAAGAAAAAAGGGAAATCAAGGCAGATTAAAGGGAGAGTAGGGCATGTGAAAGTAATAAATGAGACAATGGGGATTGTGGGAAATTAGATCCAGCAGTCATTGTGGCTATGTTTGTAATGTGGTCCCTCTTGATTTATAGGAGGTGCTGACCACTTTCAGATGATCACGGGTATGTCTTCTCCTAATTCTAGTTTTCCGTCGATCCAATTAATTTGAATTCAGCAGCCCCGTTGAGAGAGTAAAACTGTGAAAATAGTATGGGCTAGCCAGTTTTTGGACTGGTAATTGAAAAATAGTCAGCGTTCGCAAAGTCATTGAAAAATAGCTATTATTTGGCTGCAACACGGATAGTTCCAACATAATATACTAGAGATTGATGCACCTGTATATGGACTTCCAGCATATTATGTTGGAACTCCAGTACACGGAAAGTTCCAACATAATATACCGGAGATTGGAGCACCTGTGTATGGACCAGCATGAATTTCACATGTAAAAAATTCGAACTCCAGTATATTATGCTGGAATATTTTCCGGATTTTGAACAGTATTTTCGTTCAGATTTATCTTAAATTTCGATTACTTTGGTTAAGGCCGGCATCATAAGGGTACGGTGATAGCTTTACTATGTCTTTCGAATTTGAATGTTAATGACTATTGAGCCAAGCAATGTGTAACCAGGGTACGAGCTTGCATTCAATCCTTCACTTTCCATGTCCTTTATACAATAGTTTTGCCTTTTGTCTTCTTTTTGCCATTTCATGTTAATTTTCATTGACATTTCCTGCTTTAACGCCCTGATATCTAATTGAATGAACTAGCTGAGTAAGATTAAATTATCAGCTCTATTACATTTAAAATACTCTAGTAGGCAATGTCTACATCTTACTCTACACTGAAAGCAGAAGCCAAGCCCCAGGTTTGTGGGACAAATGTGAATCCTTGATTGATATATACACCAAGTATCTAGTTCGCCGAGAGCAATGTTTGCTTATTAGCTAATACTAGTTAACACTATATAAAAAGAGGAACAAACACTTTTTAAAGTTAGAAATGAACCAAATGCGCAACACGCTTTGTTACTGTGACAAGTTACTGCACTTGTTCATTATCTGAATTGTAATCTCCATTCCACCAAGATAAAACCAAAGGTTTTACATTTACAGGAACTCTCAAAGTTAATTTTTCGTCTGATTTGCTAAAGGATACTTCAGGAGACACAAAAAACATATGCATTCCCACTTCCTCAATACATAAGTCTTCAAAACTGACTATATGGTACTAGTACAATGGACAGATAACTCTCCAGTCTAAGTTTACTCTGAATCAGATGAGTCGGGATTTGCACTCTGCCTGACACTCTTAGATGGAGCTTTGGATTTAAGTTTCGATGATTCACCCTCAAAAATGATAACTTCAGCTTTAGCTAACCTCTCTTCCAGTTCCTCTGTGCTAAACTCATCTGTGTGACCAAGCTCGTCGAATCCAACCTAGTGCCAGTGGAGTAAAATCATGGCACATTTTCATTAAAGGATGCTAGCAAAATGACGGCTGAAAAAATAACTAATAGAACATGAGTAGTTCATGTTATCTGAACCTAAACATACCACGTAATCCTCCACTTTAGCATGCTTTACGAGGGCAAGGGTGGGAAGAACAACAATTCTGAGTTTCTCAGCTAAGTATGGACTTTTCTCAGCATGGATTTTCACAAAACGTGTCTCTATATGCTGTTTTGCCAGTATGCTCAAATGCTTGTCCATCACCTGCAATGAAGCTGCATGTATTATTGTTACCTAAACCTAATTCTCAGGGTGAAAAAAACATAAACTTAGCTGAGCTTCTTCTTTTCTTTGTTTTCCGAAAATAAGAGCCCTATATAAAACATCTCACTTTATATGCAAAAGTAGAAACCCTTTCAGAAAGTACTGATACTCATTGATGTTGAGTAGATATGAGCTAGTACTTATTGTTGAATCAGCCAAGGAAAGATTCAATATGATCTTCGACTCGTGGGGGTAAGGAAAAAAGGAACATTTAACCAACTAGCTTACTGTAATTACTGCAATATATCATCAGAAGTTATCCAATAATGCCATTCTGCAGATCATGCTAGCTGTATGTTAAATCCTCAAATATACTATAGACCGTGACATTGAGTCATGCATGAACTTAATATATCAGTCCCTTATTGTGGGGAAATAGTGAACGTTAGATCTTATCGGCCCTATTTCCATCAAAGGATGTCACAAAACCTAATCAGTAAGCTAGTTTAAAGATAAAGAAATGAACAAAAAGGAAACTTAGACACTCATAATTGAATCCTGAAATACCACTTTGCATGAAAAGAGGAGTAACTCTGTCATCATTTGAATATAGTTAGCAGTGACGTCCTCTATTGCAGTGATTGAAGGTAAAAGTCACATGTCAAGTGTAAAGGAAGCAAAATTCAACTGCTGTATACTTCATATAAGCAACATGAAATGTGGTCCCATCCTTCTGTTTTAGAACTTTGCCACCAAAAACCACTTAACCACCACTAACCCCACGCCTAAAATATCTCTCTAGAAACAAACCCGAAGCAGAAACAAAGGCGGTAATTTATCAGGGCAAGATACGAACTGTCAATGAAGAAGCAAGATCATAATTAATTTTGATGACATTTTGAATGCAAGATGTAAGATATGGTTTACTAATTAATACTGAGAAAATTTACATGGTGATAACATAAAGAGGTTGCAGTTGCATCTGATTCTTCCTTTTCTCTTACCTGGGGATGGGTGGGGGGTTAAGTTTCTTTTGGTTAATTTTGTCTGAGAACAAATATTTTTCCCTTAAAAGTAGGCAACATGCTATATTAAACAAAAAGTGAGATAAATTATCCAAGCCTTTTCAATAATAATGACAAATGGAAAGAGACAACAATACAAGGATAGAGAAAACAAATACAGAGAATTTGGGGGGCCGAACACAAGCTAATACAAACGCACGACATGAATTTAGTAGTACGCCCAACCTCTAAAAAATGTGTGAGAAGAGAGATCTAATTGTCATTAACACTTATGCCCAAGCTTTATGTCACCACAGAATCATTTAGTTGACAAACTCAAATTGCCGATCACAAAAGGACTCGTTTTTTTTAATAGTTAAATTACTTTCTTGTGCTTCAGTGCGGAAAACAATGTACAGTTGGAAGTATCTCAAAAAAGGACAAAAATATTGTGCTTCAAGATCAACAGGTAAACAACCTGGCCTTAGGTTCCGTCTTCCTCCGTTGTCAGTGTTCCACTACCCCAACCTAAAGAGTTTTAAACTGTTCTACATACATAGCTTTAAGGCTTCAAACACCAGCCAGAAATAGAGCTGGTTAACAAACCAAAAGGGTGAAGCATCTGTCTTTTCCAAGTGACAGTTACACACACAGCAGCCCTGTCCTAAACATTCCATACATATTCATATTCCTAATCTAAACTATATAGATATTTGCCAAAAAGAACACCAGTCATGGAGCAACTTAATCCAGAAAAATGCAATGCCCAGACAAGGATTTCTACAGAGAAGCACATGTTTAGGAGGCACCGTCCACGCCAATTTGAACAAGTACATGACCTTGATTCAAATACCACAGTGGGAACATTCTGCACTATCTTCACTCCCCCCCCCCCAACCCACACACACACAACCAGTCAAATAATGTTGACCTGCTCATCGGTTTTGAGAACATACTCAATAGTTGACTAGATACTATGCAATTGCTACTCCAAGTGCGACCCAGAGGCTTTTTCTTGGACTTTTAGAAGGTCCACCGTCATGGGCTCCAGATGCACTTGATGCTGCTGTTCAACTAGTGGAACTTCTTCGAGCAGCTGAAGATTATGCTTCTGGCTTGCGGGTATGTTATAAAATTTCAAACAGAGTAGTTTGAACAAGCTCTTGGTGAGTGTTTGAATGTGTTGGCCATCTTTATCATTTACTCGGCTTTTCTTTTGAGGTTTCTATGTACAGTATGCTGACACTTTTGAACTATCATGATCTATTGGGCACACGATTGAACTGTTTACGATATGAATTGAGTGGTGTTACATCTTAAGCACTATGTGATGTTTCTATCAGCATCATTAATCTTCTACACATGTCACCATTCTAGTGCAGGTTTATACACTTCATCCAAATCTAGACTTTTCTTAGCTTCACTAACTTCCATAAAAATTACGGAGACAACTTCTGCAAAGGATTCTTGTTTTTCTAGGTTTACAAGAAGTGATAATTTTAAGTGAGCAAGACTTGATTCATATTATAGATCTAGATAGAGCTCAAGGAGGAAAGCAAGTCATGCACATGCAGTGAACTCCAACTAAGGAATACATCTGGACTAGTTTAAACGCAAAATGTCCAGCAGCATCAAGGAAAAAAAACTAGATATAACAAAAGAGGTAAAAAACACAAAAATAAACAGAAGTCTTCATTAGTGTGACAACATGGCAGATGCCTGCGATGCTTGGATGAATAATTATGAAGGAAATTGCACATTCATTAACCACAAGTAACTAGTGATTTCAGTTAATTTAGCCATCAAAGTAACTGAACTTAAACTCTCAGATAAAGATTTCCCAAAAAGGCGAGACATATATTCAAAGATAGGCCAGCTTCCCTTTATGCTAGATTCAAGCAATGAATATACACATAGGTTCTGTTGATAAATCGTAAGATGGGATTAGAATTATGATAATCTTGCCTTGAACATGGGATCACTTTTATCCCGCATAAATAAAGATTGGAAGAAGAATCTTCAGAAACGTTATACCACCCACTTGAGGAAATGACATCTAACACCTCACTTTGCAACTAAGAGCCCGTTTGGATTGGCTGAATTTAAGTTTTAAGTGCTGGAACTTATCTTAGAAATAAGCAGTTACGTGTTTGAATAGAAGTGCTGGAGCTGAAAATAAGTTGCTGATGTGTTTGGTTAAAAAGTGCTTATAAATACATTTTCTGTTCTAAGGACTAAAATATCCTTAAAGCTGTTAACACTAAAAATGAGATAATTACTATAAGATCTTTTATTCTAAAATGATTCTAATCTCAATTAACTTATGTTTCAAGCCATGTTGATTAAAATTAATTAGACAAATTTTGAAATTATTTTCGTTTAAATTACTTTATCAAGTTAGATTTTAGGGTTAACCTTTAGCACATGCTAATTTACTTAGAAGTTAAGAACGGATGCCCAACACACATGGCAACATTAGTATTGGTGATCAAACAATTCAACCTTCAAATAAGTTTAAAATTCATAAAAATTAAATGAAAGATAAACACGTAAATAACATAATCCCAGAATAGTAGGAATAGTTGAAATTTGGTACTGAATTTTTTACGATTACGGAAATTAACAGAATAATGATAATTAAAATTGTCCACTTGCCTTCACGAGTACATAGAGAATTTTTACCAATTTCCTGAACACCCATTTCATGGATAAGTGGATAGCTCCACTAAATTTATGAGTAGTTGCCATAGGTAGTGAAATTTCACACGCAATACTTTATTTTTTCCTCACTTCTGCAATTGATCTGAATTCTCATTGTTGATGGAGGAAAGACGCAGGGAATGAAGAACGGGAGAGAAAGGAATAAATTTGAGGCTTTTACTGTGAAGGGCATTTTGGAATAAAGAAAAATATTAGGGATAAAAGGGAAAACAACTTGGTCAAACCCAAATAGTTTTAAAGCCAAAAAAGCAATAAGTTGGGATTGTCCAGCTTATTGCTTTTGGGTGGTTTTGGGCCTTTTGGCTTAAAAAGTCAAGTGTTTTTAAGCACTTTTAAAATTTTGCCAAACACTCAAATAAGCTAAAAATAGCTTAGAAGTTGGTTTGACCAGTTTAAAAGCAAATCCAAACACCCTCTAACTCAGTCTTCACACTTATCCAAAGAAGGGAAAAAATGACAAACTAAGTATGTCTTAGCCCTCCAAATATATTTTTAGTCCTTATACTTCAAAAACTGGCGTTAGAACTAAGTCCAATTTAACACTTCATTGTTAAGCTTGAATGGCTTCACGTCTCCTCCCCCTCCACATATATATTCACTACCTCCTACTCCTTTTCCCTCTCCTTCTCTTCAGAATTCATTCCACTTCCCACCGCACTCTCCTTTCCTCTCCTTCCATCTCCTATTATGTCCCTCTCTCTCCCCATATTCAATGACCCTACTAAATGTTCACAAGAACTTCTACTAGATTTTTGATACATTTGGCTTCAGTGGTTAGAAGCAACTATTATTAGTGACATTATGCTTGTTGATTTGCAGATCAAGAAAGAGTTCTAACTTTTAAGTAGATCACTTGGACCTATCGATTATCATCCATCAGTGCAAATCAGTTCTACCGGGCAACAACAAAATAAACATTGCAAATCAGTTCTACCAGGCAACAACAAAATAAACATCACAGTCAAAGAAACAATTACAATGCAGTTACAAGGAGTTAAATAAGAACAATTGCATGAAATTTTTAAAACAAAACTCCAATAAGGCTAATCTCCAATGAAGCAGCAACTAGAGAAGCATCCACATTAACTCCCCAAATATAATGAGAGCTGCGACGCCATATGTTACATGAGATGTTATCTCCGTATCAAATAGTTAAATAGCATAACTATGTCTAAGAGAAATTTATAAGTGTTGAAGCGTGTGACCATCTCAATTAAAAGCTTAAGCTTTAAGAGAAAACATGTTTTTATTTCTTAATTATGTCTCACCACGCCCCTTACGTGGGGGTCTGATTCTTTTCTTTTATTCTGTTCATGGGCCAAGCACGGAATTTTTTTTTTTCTTTTTTTTTTTTTGTGATGGTGAGATTTGAACCCAACACCTCTGTCTCCTCTGGTGCCAGGTTGAAGTTCAAACACACTTTTATTTACTTAATTAAGTTGTCTCAACAATAAAGAGGTGATGCATATGTCAAAGCTGAAAATGTATGCTGCTGCAAGTAGAATTAAACTCGTATACCTTGCAAGGCCAATTGTCACGGTAGAAATGGCAGACAACGCGGTCACTAGCCTTAACAACAGAGAAAAATTCCTTCTCAGTAGGGATCTCAGAGTATTCACCGTGTCCGAGAGAAATCCAACGGCTCCGTTTCTCCGCCATTTTCTTCATCTGCTTCAACCTCCGTTCTCTCAATACCTCCAAATCATCAAGATCTAGCCGCTCTAGAGCATGTAATTCGTCGTCCAGCTTCTCCTCTACCGCCTTTGCTACCGTCAGCACTTGCTTCTCCACTATCTATAAATAAACAAATAAATCCATATTAATTAAGCCAGAAAAGAAAACAACGAACCCATAAAACCGTAACACTAACAACAACCCAGTGAAATCTCACTAGTGGGGTCTGGGGAGGGTAGCATGTATGCAGACCTTACCCCTACCCGAAGAGGTAGAGAGGCTGTTTCCGAAAGACTCTCGGCTCAAGAAGATAAAAAGACAAAAAGAGACAATACCAGTATTATCACAAAAATAAGGTGTAAAGACTAATAATAGGAATATCCCAATCCTTCCTAATATTTGTATGAATAGTACCCCTATAGAACATAAGTCATCTGGGGCTTCTGCAGATTTTCATCTCCGTAAAGCAAGCGTCTCATCCTTGAACCGTAATACATATAGATAATGCTCTCAAGGCAATGCTTTATACACGAGACATCGTAGGTCTCCAGATATCTCAAGTCCGTTTCCCTCCACTTTGAGCCAGCAAAATGCTTGTACTCCTCCACAACAGAAGAAAGACATCAATTCTGCAATTTCCTCAGGCACCCGACTAGACAACCAGTTCGATGCTTCCCGCGCTTGCAGTGGATAAGAACTGGATGATTTCTAACATCAATTAAAACTTTCAAAGCTTCAGTTATAGCACTCCGGGACATAGCTGCTGGCTCCTTAGTACCATCTATTCCGAATTGGAAAAGCTTGATATTATTAATTCTAAGAAACTCTAAATTCTCTTCAGGATAAGGCTCCGGACATAAATATATTATGGAGCGCAAATTGAGGGAGTGAAGAAAGGGGAAATTGGAGGGCTGAGGAAACCCAGATCTGTAAATGCAATTTTCTTCTACTAGTGACAAATTCGCTGGTCCAACCAACACTTCTTCTTCCAAAATTAAACCCATTAAAATTATCTAGTTATCAAATTTTTGTTCTAAGATTTCAGAAAATTTCCAATTAAAAAAAAACAAATGCCTTCACAAAAACAAAAGTATTGATAACAATATTTTCAAAGAATTATCCCCTCTCCTAGAAGAAGAGGGAAGGTTACTAATTTCGGGTAGGAATAGGAATTTGATGTTTGATGGGATTCTTCTGGACTTTGCATAAGTTCTAATGGGAACCCCATAAAACCGTAACAAGATCTCTGGAATAGAAAATACATGTGATATTTGCATACCTCTTGCACCATGGATCTATCCATCGCTTGAAGATTGGAAATGGATCGAAATTTCTGCGGAATTTCGATTTGAATTGTTTGTTCGCCTGTGAGAGGGAGAAGGATTTTTGTCCAACTCTGGACGCAGATCAGAAAAGAAGCCCGATTTCAGAGCTCAATTTGCAAAAATAGCCTTTCTTGAGGCCACTTTTTATATACTTTAGCTAGAGGGTTAATGTTTGACCATAAATTTTTTATAGGTAAATTCGAATTTTCCAAGCAAGTTGTTGTGAGGAACTCCTCTAGGAGCAGGAGGGATACCAGAACTCCTATAGGTAATTTAGTTTGTCCTAAATAATGGTGAAAAAGTGGTTAAAAGAAACAATTAACCACTCATATTATCCACTAAAAAATGGATTATATAATGAACTTTTTAAAAACGGGTTATATATGGATAAGAACCATATTATCCATTTAGAAAATAGATAACCAATGGGTTTAACTTTTACATTTGTAAAGCACCAAATTTGGGGTTCTTCAAGTTTGGGAGACCAGGAATTCTCCCAAAAGTGATCATATTTAGGATTCGACCGGTTAACCCGTTTTTTATACGTATTAAATAAATATGTGTCGGGTCCGATAATTTATCCGTTTTTCATTACCCATTTTCGACTCGAACCATATTCGATTCGACCAGACCCGCTCGTTTGCCGCTCCTAGTCCTAAAGTTTAGCTCGAGCGACTAAATATGATGAAGTATAAAAACTCTTTCATGTTACAATGGCTCCACTTATGTCAAGTCTCAAGAAGATAAAAATGCACAAGACACCCTTGGGTTGCTAAGGCAAGCCGAAGCAGCATATGTAAACTATTCAATGGCTATGCCAACAGATTTAGGATTCGACCAGTAATTTGAAGTTCGAAATTGTTGCAATAAAGTTCGAAGTCTAAAGTTACTGTAGCATGCTTCAAAATTCAAAATTTTGGTAAAAAACTATGAGGCTTTTCTTATCGAAGTCAAATTTAAATAGTAACACCAAGTCATCCTATTTGTGCAAATTACCTTTTGATGATTTCGCTGTCAAATTGGCATGGCATAGTCATTTTAACGTTTGGTTATCGAAAAATAGCTACCGTACGCAAAGTTATTGAAAAGTAGCCACTATATAATACGAAGATAAAACCTGAACAAAAATACCTTGGCTGAAACCTGGAGAATTTCAGCATAATATGCTGGATTATGGAACTCTTGCTTACAAACTTATAGCATATTATGTTGGAACTTCAACATATTATGAATTTTAATACATTATGCTGGAATATCATATGAAAAAAAATTCAAACTTGAGTATATTATGCTGAATTTTTAAAGGTGTTTTTTTCAAATTTTATTTTTACATAAAAAGTAACTAACTTTAAATTAATTTTGAAGTATGGCTAGTTTTTAATTAGTAGTTGTAAATCAGGCTATTTCTGATTTTTCCGATTTCACTCTATATGTCTAAAGCCCAGCCCAATATTAAAGTTGGCCTCATACCGAATATTTGTGCTCGCACGTACTAGAACATTCCTCCCGAAACAGTCGGTTAATTTACGCTATTAAGCAGTTAAATGAAAATCTGATATCTGTAATTCTATATTTTCTCATCCAAATATCCTAAAGTGGAAAGGATCCTCCTCGATATAGCGGATTAATTCCTTCTGATCCCACTCAATTTTCCTGTAACATTTTGTTAAACACTAGTTTCCCCAGGTAGCTCTCCTTCAATTTTATCTGTTTAGGGTTTCAGAATTTCTCTTTTTAGGGTTTAGTTTGTTTGCATTTACTGTTAAAAAGTTGCTTTTTTGTTTAATTTCAGCATTGATGATAGTTTTGATAGTCTGAATTCCCAATTTTCTTTTGTTGTTTTTCGACGATTGTTGTTTTAGGGTTTGTTGATGATTTTTATGCTTGGCAATTTGCTTGAATCGAACTATGAAAATGAACGATAAATTGATAATCTTTCACTTGTGTGATCATAGAGATGCAGGATTTTGTTGATTGACTCATACAGGTAGCTCCATTACTTTCTTTATTTTCTCTTATTTTTCTTGCATGATCTCCTTCTTATTAATGTTTTTGCTTTTTATATTGTTTATTCTTTGGGTAGGTTTGTTGATTAATAATCTCTACCAGCAGGGAGGACCCCCCCCCCCTCCCTCTTTGTGTGCGAGAGGGAGAGAGTGAATGTTGGTATACGCCTTGTAGGTGGTGCAGCCACTTTGTTCTGGAGTTTGACTTTTTTCGTGTTTGTTAGTGGAGGATTTGATGAAGTTAGTAATTTTTTGGCTAGATACTAGGACAGATGATATTAATTGATAACACCAACTAGGAAGTTAAGAAAAAGCTGGAAATAGGGAGAAGTACTTGAGGAGGTAAGGGTGTTACGGTATCTAGAAATAAGATGGATTGTACATAATGCAAGTTGAGTTTGCACAGATGTCTAGCTTGCCATAGGAAGAATGAAAGGAGAAGTGAGAGTGAAGGTGAGTGTAGTGCTAAATGCAGACAATTGATATATCTTTTACCTTTCAGGAGAATTGTATAATTGATTGGAAGTAGCTCCTAGGATTGAAATAGGATGGTTAGAGTTGGGAGTCATACAGGAATGATCTACAATACGATGAAGCCATCCACAAGATGAATTTTATTGGGACAATATGTTAAGACGAATGCACAGTCGTGTATTATCGGATTAGAGGAGATCACATCATTAAGAGGATGCAGTTAGCACACATAAAGATAAAATGAGAGAGCCTCGTGTGCAATTAAATGGGAACGATGGCACCAAGAGGACAAGGAGTCAATACAGTTTAGCAAACATAGAACACGATGGAAGCAAAGGGTTCATAATAAACAATATCAACTAGCTGAATTTGGGGTTTAGTTGTTGTTGTTGCACTTATTTTAGGTCCGAAAAGGAATAACCATGAAATTTAGTGAACCTTTGGTTCTGTAGAACCTTGTATGTGCTTAACAAGAAACTACTTAGCTACCTTGATATTAAATAAGCTTGAATGGAGCAGATTATATAGACGATTATTTTGTTGGCCACAGTTGAGATTGAGGTGCCGTTGGTTTATTGATGAACTAATTGGGAAGGCGTCCTTCGTGCTAGCTTGTGTTGTATTACCTATACTGATAAGAGAGGATCAACACCTTATAATGGTCTTCATACCCTGCACTCGCTGACAAATGTCTAATTTCTATTTGCTTCTAAAAGAAGAAAAATGAGTTGGAAGATTATTTTTTTTTTGGATTTGATAATCTACTATTGGGTTATAGAAATGAAACACTATAAAGGATGTTCATGCATAGTGTACCAACGTATCTGGTTGTACCAAAGTATCTGGTCACTCTATAGAATACAGTTTACATGTAAGAATATCTGCATATATGTAGCAGCATACACTCTGTTGCAACAGTCAAAAAGTTGACATCTGTTTGAGTAAAGTAGCAAGGAATAGATGATATGGCTATATGAAGGGGAGGACACTAAACTATTGAGTGTATGTTCTTTTGAAGCCTGGGTTATTGTTATGGTAATTGTTTTCTTTGCTTTTATACTTGTATGTAATTGATAGTTCCATCTTCTTTTATATAGTAATTGTGCTGAGGAAAGCCGCCTTTGTTTAATTTTCAGGCCTAGAAACTGAAAATGCAGGGAGGAAGAGACCCATTTTCCAATTTTGGTGGCCCTTTTGGTAGTTTTAGTGGTTTTGGTGGATTCGGAGGTCAGAGGAGTTTAGTATCTAGTTTTTTTGGTGGCAGGGACCCATTTGATGATCCTTTCTTCACCCGCCCATTTGGAGGCATATTTGAATCATCCCCTTTTGGTCCTAGCGGAGGCCCTTTCATGGGCTCGCAGTCATCCCCTTTTGGTTCTATCGGAGACCCGTTCATGGACTCGCACATGACTGGATTTATAGAACAACAGCCGCCTGCCCCCTACCAGCAGCCTAGGTCTAGGGGTCCAGTTATTGAGGAGTTGGACTCTGATGATGAGAACGAGGAAAAGGAAATTGCAAAAGAGAAGAAACAGAGCACGAGAAAGCATGCTAGGGCAAGCACTGAGCCTTCTGTTGAATATCCAGATGATGAAGCTAGAGGTGAACATAGTTCCATGATGATTATATGCCTAGTGTTCAATTTCATCTCCAGGGTTGTAACTTTCTCTGTCTTATAGGTACTGATTGATGAATAATATTTGCTTTTGCAGAGAGAAAGAGTAAGCAAATGGTATTCCAGAATGATATCCAGAGAATAAATAATGAACAACAGCCTCAAGTTCGTAGCTTTAGCTTTCAGAGTTCCACTGTGTCTTATGGTGGTGCAAATGGGACCTATTATACTTCTTCCAAAACCAGGAGGACCGGAAGTGATGGAGTAAGTGATATTCGGCTATAAGCAGTTATAGGACTATAGAGCTTGAGTTTTTTATGGCCTTGCCATATCTTTCATTATTTGATTTGGATTTTGCAGCTGACATTTGAGGAAAGTAAAGAAGCCAATTCAGCTACTGGTCGAGCAAGTCACAAGGTCTCAAGGGGAATCCAGAATAAGGTATGTTTTCTCCCCTGACAGTAATAGAATTCACTATTTTCTTGATTCCGCAAGACCCTTCTTTCTTTTATGCTTAAAATAACTTGATAGAAATTTGTCAATATAGGGTCATTCTGTGTTGCGGAAACTCGACTCAGATGGTAGGGTGGACACAATGCAGACATTGCACAACCTTAATGAAAGTAAGTGCTTACTAAACTCGAGTCCCCATTTGTTGGTTCCAAGGAACTGCTTCTAAATAAAGGTATTTTTTGGTAGATGAACTTGCTGGATTTGAACAAGCCTGGAAAGGAAAAGCTAGAAATAAGCTACCTGGCCTGTATGGGGGGCTTAATATACAAGGTGATACTGGTAAGTAGACTAGGATATTCAACTATTTCATCTCTGTTTGCTCTCCCAACTTTGTATTTTCTGAAATTTTGTCATTATGGACTCTTTTATCTATACATCTTATGTCATCCCCATGTGTGTAAGTTCCTGATTTGTTTTTTTTTTTTTTTTTTTTTTTTTTGGGGGGGGGGGGAGGAGAGTTATGTAGGTCGGTATCATGTCCTTTAATTCTTTTCTGTGAAGAAATAGCCGCCCCTTCTCTTTTATTCACATTTTGGTTGGATATAGTGCTGTTACCGAGGGTGATGTTTGCTTTTGGATGGCGCGTCCTTTGGTGGAAACAGACACATAATATATGCAACCTCTGCCAGACTGTTGAATTTCTTTACGAGTTGTATCATATTAGTCCCTCAGCCCATTTGTGAGTTCCGCTATTCTCATGTCACAACTTCTTTGTTCTAGGCTCTGGGAGCACTGCTCGGAATGGTGCATATAAGGGTGGATGGGCACTTCCTTCGACGGAGAGATCACATCATTCAGGGAACTTCGGACCAGAAGTGGAGAATGCAGCTGGTCCATCCCATCCAATGCATTCACGGAAGCTGAAAACAGATGCTGGGAACGTGATAGGTTCTTCTAGGGTCACTGCTGGTAGTAATCTGGAGAAAGCTAAGAAACGTTGAAGGATTTGATTTGCCCCAAAAAATTTGGGTGCTGCTTGACAATGTCAAGTCATGTAGAGCGACGCTGCTCTAGTCTTGTATTTTGCTATTCTGCCTTCTTTTTCAGGAGGCGGATCATCTATGCACCCTAATCGTTCTCATCATCTAGTGCTGTAGTAGCAAATTTGTCTAGTTGTTGTAATGTCTGGGCCGTCTGGCCAGTTCCACTGGGTGGTATAAGAGATTTGTAAGGGATTTTGATCATGATCACCTGATATTAGTAGCTTATAGTTTTGATCGATGGGTACCCGGTCGAATATGTTTGCAGCTTTATAAATATAGTATATTTCTGCTTATTACGCGTTTTAATATGGAATTCTGAACTGCCTATAACCTACTGAGCCGTGGACATGAAACCTGAGTAGGCTTAAGGGGTAAAATGGTTAAAATAGCACGGTCTAACCAGTTTTCGGACTGGTCGTTCAAAAATAGCCAGTGTTTGCCAAGTTAATAAAAAATAGTCATTACTTTGCTGCAACAGAGACTGGTCCAGCATAATATACTGGAGTTCGGTGTATCTGTGTATAAACTTCTAGCATATTATGCTGGATCGGTATACTTTGCTGGATCCAGTATAATATACTGGAGCACCGGTGTTCCAAACTCTAGTATATTATGCTGGAGTATTTTTCCGGATTTTAAATAGTGTTTCCATTCAGATTTATCTTTATATGAAAAGTGGCTAAATTTCGATTACTTTTGAAACTGTGGCTATTTTTTAATGACTACTTGTAAATCTAGCTATTTTTGAATTTCTCCCGGTAAAATGATGTCTCGCCAAAGTTACGCGTAATCTTTGTCATCGGATTATGGCAATTGCTATGATTTTTAACGATTTCGGCTATAATTTGGAATGTGATGACATCGTTTTGTGATCATCCGTTGCGTCAATGCTCAACTCAATATTGCTTCCAAGTTCCAGTAGCATTAGCAAGGGACTGAACTCAAGTAGGTGTTACTTTTTATTCGTATAAAGCATGTAGATAGATGTTGCTGAGACAAAACATAACTAATTATTAATACCATAACATGGCACGACGCAAGAGTTTGTTTGCATGCTGAAGGTTGAGATATAGAGCGTAAATTGACGTGCTTTATTATGTGAAAATGACCTGTGAACGAAAATGTCTGAGCGTCAGAAACGCCGACGTCTCTATTTAACTAAGAATTTTGTGTTTTTTCTGTAAAATATATGGCGAACAGGTTTATCCTATAAATTAAGTGTGGTAAATAAATAAAGACAAAATTACTCTATTTATTAATTGGGATAATAATGCTGCCAAAATTAGCTCATATTTTTGCTTCTTACCTAGTTTAATCCATTTTGTATATAACTTGAAATTCTTTTGTCGTTCCTTAGCCCAACGTTAAAAACATACTTTTAATGTTTTTTTATTTCCTTCTTCTTTCATACAAAAACATATAGTTCATCAATTGTTGACTCCATATAATTATGCAAGCATTGTATTCAAAAATCAAAATGATACATAAGAATATGGGTATGTTTTTGTAGTATTAACTAGACACTACCATATTCATATGTTATGACCATCTTTATATTTATCTTTTCAATTGAAGCGAGAAAAGTTCTAAACGATTTGTCCATGAATAACAAATTTAATTTTTGAGTAACTAAGCTATCATTACACCAATAGCGTTATACGTTTGTCATGATTGGTGATCCCCTGATTGGGCGTTCCTCTTTTTTTTTTTTTAAAACGAAATGTGCGTAAACATTGCAAAAATTTTAAACTAATTTTAATCTTTTACTATTTTAGGTGTTGGGATTTGGTGTTGCTCCAATTGATTGAAAAAATAAAGAAGAGTTTGAAACTTAAATTAAAGTAATTTGGAGTAGGTTTGAGTTAAATTTAAGAACTTGGTTTTTGAGTTTGTTTGTTGTTTCAACTGGTGTTGTTCTAATCAATTGGAAACATCAAGAGGAGTTCAAAACTTCCATTTAAAGTGATTTGGAGTAGATTTGAACGAAGTTTGAGTTAAATTTCATAAGAGAATCAAGGAAGAAGACGAAGTCAGTTTTTATATAATATTATATAATGTTGTATTTATAGTGTATATGCGTTTATAAACACCTCTTATACACTATTATATACTTTTATACACCTTGATACAAGCGTCTGAAGACGAATTACTTTCACGATTTTCAGTTGTTATTCTTGTTCAAAATTAGTTCAAATGTCCATTAAATGTTTTCAAATTTTATATACAACCTCTTTATACTATTTCTAACAAGTCTAAATAACATACGCTCCAAATTTCTCACAAAAATCAGATTAAAGATTTAAACCCGCTTGAAAATAAATCCGAAAAGAGTTCAGTACATTTACATGAATTCTTTCATATTCAGTACTTACAGGGATAAGAATATTTCTGGATGAAAATCGGCTTCCAGTCTTTTCACAGAAAAAGAAAAGAAAAAAGAAAAAGAGAGCAAGTATTTTACTCCAAAATGGGCCACAATTTTTTTTTTTAGAAATTTGTCTAACTGAAAGAATGGTGAAAATAGCACGGCTAGTCAGTTTTGGGATTGATAATTGAAAAATAGCAAGTGTTTGCAAAGTCATTAAAAAATAGTCACTACTTTGCTGCAACACGTAAAGTTCCAGCATAATATACTGGAGATTGGAGCACCTGTTTATGAACTTCCAGCATATTATGCTGGAGCAGTATATTATACTGGAACTCTAGTATATTATGCTGGAAGTCCACTATATTATGCTGGAACTTCAGTATGTTATGTTGGAACTCCAATATATTATGCTGGAAGTCGAGTATATGATACTGGAACTCCAGTATATTATGCTGGAATATTTTTCGTATTTTGAATAGTATTTACGTTCAAATTTATCTTTATATAAAAATAGTTAAATTTCGATTACTTTTAAAACGGTAACTATTTTACAATTAGTACTTGTAAATTTGACTATTTTTGAATTTCACCTGAAAAAATTAACAAATGTTATGAAACAATAAAAGAACAATAACAATATTGCAGAGAAAGAGAGAGAGAGAATTCTTATTGAATTGGGATGATTTACAATGGAATAAAACATCTCTATTTGTAGGGGAAAAGTAACTTAACCACCAAGTAACAAACCCTAAAATCTTTCTAGAATATAGACATTCACCATAAATAGAATTCTATTTGTAACATTCCCCCTTGAATGTCTATTCAACAAATAATGTGTCTCGTTAAAACCTTAACTAAAATAAAACCCAATGGGAAAAAATTCTAGAAAAGGAAAAAGTAAACATGTTTAGAAATGCGTCTTTTGGTTGTCTCGTTAAAAACCTTGCAAGGAAAACCCAGTGGGACAAAATCTTGTAAGGGAAAAAGAGTGCAACGCGCATTAACTCCCACTGATGAGAGCATCAATTCACATCCTTGAGCCTTCGCATCACAATCTTATGTATTACCTTCTTGAAGGTTGATGTTGATAGAGATTTTGTGAACAAATCAGCTATATTATCAATTGAATAAATATGTTGCACCTTGAAATCATCATTCTTGTATATATATAATGCCTTTATATAATGTCGTGGAATAGCCTTTTCAGTGTCTCCATAGATGGAATAATTCTCCACTATCACATTATCATGCTTATAGTTATAGCAAGATACATATGTGCACAATTGCACGTAGGATGTAGTATTTCATGACCAAGAATTTTATGTGCTTTTAGCAATATCCTTCAAGAATTGTCATATAAGTCATATAATAGACTTTAATTAGATGCATATCAAGTTTTCATGTCATACTAGACAAATAAGATATCGAAAAGTGATTGTACATATCATTGACTTTATATTTTCAAGTGTTTGAACTACAGGTCCAAATACTTGTCTTTCACATGAAACCAATTCTATTTGAATTGCGTCTCTTCTATTTGGCCAATATTTTTTTGGGTCTGTATTCGACAAACTTAAGATCTTCATCGATACTTAGCGCTATGAAAGATGTCGCCGACGAACATTTTATATCAGTTCCAATATTATCTTTTTCATAAAGACATAACATAGAGATCTCTTCATTCATATTTTCAGGTACCTGAACCTCTCTTGAGATTTATGAAGTGTTATGTCATGTGATCTTCTAGATCACTTGCCTCCTTTATTATGATTGTTTTGATCATTTGCTCATCTTAAGCGTGCCATAGACTTTGTCCTTCTAGGACTTATTCTAAATATGAGCATTTTCAGTGAGAATATAGTTACTTTCTTTGGGTCAGCAAATGCGCCTAGCATGCTTTGCAATATATTGCAGATGAATTATTTTTTTATGAACTTCAAGTTCATATTATCTTATTCGAGGATCTAGATGGACAAATGATAATTCTTTTCACGTAACTTTTTCTCAATTGTTTATCATGTCTCTCCCTCATATTAGAAAAACTAACTTTATTCCTCAATTTTGGGAATCCATCTTTGTGCATTATGGTGTTAATCAAAATATACACCGCACATCAATAATAATAAGATGGAATTATTTGGTTCCTGGCCCTGAACCACTTGTGAGGGGAGAATGTAATATACTTTCGTATATAATGTATATCAAATTGATATAAACAACTTAGTTCTCATAAGTAATAGTTTAGTTATTAAGTGGAGGCACTCAATAAATCATTTTGCTAAATCAATTGTGATATAACCAACTTATCAAGATAAAGTCTTGAATAGAAAATCTGGAAATTATGCTCTAAATTAAATTATTGAGCAAGTTATCTTGCAAACAACAAGTTGCGTGTTAATAATAATTGCACATGTAACCATCTCATAGATGCATCTTATGTGGTATACACGGCAGGTGAATGGGCCCATATTCACCTTTTCTATTTCCAGCATTCATGGGATTCAATCTCAATTTCAGTTGGTCTATTGATTAATGAGAACAAGCAACATAAGAGAATTCGTAAATGCGTCTGCATTTGATTTGCTATTTATTCTTTGCAAATGGATAATCTTTTGCACATCTTTTTCACAAATAGAGGTATGTGGATCAAGATGAGACAATGATGAATTTTTTCACAAAATTTCTCGTTTAGTTTCACCAATTTCTCCCCCTAATTTTGGAAAAAGTGTCTCATCGAATCGACAGTCTGCAAATCGAGCAGTGAATAAATCCCCCGTTAATGTTTCGAGGTAGCGAATAATGAAAGGCGATTCAAACCCAACATATATTTCTAAGCTTCTTTGGGGACCCATTTTGGTGCGATATGGCAGTGCTACAGGCACATATACTGCGCATCCAAAAGTTCTTAAATGGGATACATTAGGTTCATGACTCAAAACTAATTGCAACGGAGAATATTTATGATAATTTGTCGGTCTGAGATGAACTAGAATTGCAGACGTTTAATTAAAGACTCTGCAAGGCCATTTGAGTGTGAACATGAGCTACATGATGTTCCACTTTTATCCCAATTGATAAGCAATAATCAGTAAATGCTTGAGATGAAAACTAGCAGCATTATCAAGTCTAATAGACTCAATTGGATTATCGGGGAATTGCGCCCGTAATCGAATTATTTGTGCCATTAATTTTGCAAACGCGAGGTTGCAAGATGACAATAGACACACATGAGACCATCTAGAGGATGCATCTATTAAGACCATAAAATATCCAAACGACCCACTAGGTGGGTGAATAGGTCCACAAGTGTCCCCTTGTATACGTTTCAAAAACGCAAGGGACTCAATCCCAACCTTTGTTGGTGATGGTCTTATAATTAACTTGCCTTGATAACAAGAAGTGCAAGAAAATTTATTATTTAAAAGAATCTTTACATTCTTTAACGGATGCCCATTTGAGTTTTCTAAAATTCGTCTCATCATAATTGATCCAGAATGGCTCAATCGATCATGCCAAAGTACAAAAGTATTGGAATCAGTAACCTTTTGGTTTACAATAGAATGTGCCTCAATTGCACTAATTCTTGTCCAATACAGGCCACAAGTTAAAGATGGGAACTTCTCAATAACTCTCTTTTGGCTAGAGACATTCTTGGCAATGATGAGATATTCAAGATTATTCTCATCTATTGTCTCAATATGATATCCATTTCGGCGGATATCTTTAAAACTCAACAAGTTCCTCTTGGACTTGGAGGAGAACATTGCATTCTCTATGACAAGTATTATTCCCTTAGGCAGAGTTATAGTAGCTCTTCCAGAGCCTTCAATTAATTTACTACTACCAGAAATTGTAGTAACATCTCCCTTACACATACTTAAATGCAGAGAAATATTTCTTTTCTTTGAATATTGTATGTGTCGTACATGAATAAACTAAACAAATATTTTTACAATTAGACATTGATCCAAGTTTTCTTTGTGAGATATCCATATTTGCTTCCCGTGGTTTTCACATACAAAAGGAAATATACAAATACATATTAATATTTCCAAAGTAAATGGAAAGAAAATAAAGTATTTTATTTCAAAGACGTTCTAACATCTAATACAGTAAAGGACAGTAAACATTGCCAATTTGAAGCCAAATCATACCAAAACTACAAATCCAGAAGCCAAAGAGGAAAGAAGGGAATGCGAGTAGGAAATCAGTGAAATAATCTATATTATATTAAAAGGAGAGTATTATGCATTGTTGTCGCACCTCCTTTTTACGCACCCGAGGGGGCAGGGGAGTTTTTTCCAATTAAAGGACAATCGAAACGGGATTGGTTTATTTATTTCAGAGTCGCCACTTGGGAGGTTTAGGGTGTCCCAAGTCACCAATTTTGATCCCGAATCGAGGAAAAGAATGACTCCATATTACAGTCTGCGTACCAGAAATCCGGATAAGGAATGCTGTTAACCCGGGAGAAGGTGTTAGGCATTCCCGGGTTCCGTGGTTCTAGCACGGTCGCTCAACTGTTATATTCGGCTTGATTATCTGATTTTATACAAATATGAACTTATGTGCAAATTTTAACTTTCACCGCTTTCATAATTATTATTATTTTTACAAGGAATTGCAACGTCGTGAAAACATACCTCGAATCACGTTACATCAATGTACACGTGATTGTTGACATATCTCGACTCGGTTGAGATTTGGATTTGGGTCACATAAATGTGCACCCGAGTTAAGGAAAATAAATTATTAAAGGCGCGCTTAAAGCAACTAGCGTATTGTTATTTTGGGGAAAGCCATGAAATTCGCTAAACGGCCTGTCCCGAATTCTAAATATTTTTATATATATACATTTAGAGGGCCCCGCACTTTGTACATTTTTGTTTGTCGAGGCTAGTCTCATTCCTTATGAAAAGAATTTGCAACGTCATGGAAATGCATCTCAGACCACGCCACAATCAATGTACCCGTAGTTAGAGATACATTTCGATTCCGTTGAGATTTGGATTTGGGTCACATAAATGTGCACCCGAGTTTAAGGAGATAACATTATTAAGTACGCGCTTAAAGAGACTATCGTGTTATTATTCTAGGAGGGCCGTGAGATTTGCTAAACGACCTGTCCTGGAAACTGAATGCTTTGATATATACATTTAACAAGGGCCCCGCAGCTTATGCATTTTTATTTGTCGAGGCTCATCTCGTCTTTATTTTAAAAGGATATCCTATAGCGGCTATATTTTCCTGTCACATTTGTATCTACTAACTGAAAGTAAAAATAATCCTACTCAATTACATGCTTGCAGGTTATTTATAACGGAATTCCGAGTGCCTTTGTAGAATAAGAAAACATGGCCATGCACGTGGGCAGCTAATCGAACATTATGTGCCCAAATCTAGCTCATACGTGATGGGCCAGACCTGGGCCATTGTTCATCTGATGCGGATCTGCCTGGTCCGTTTCTACCTAGGCTCAACCTCCGTGAGGTTGAGACCGTAAACTTGTGTCTTTGTCATGTAGGTGTGGATGATTACTAATTATAGCGAAACAATTCATCCAAGGGAGACGAGCTTAGCTAGGAATGGATAATTTTATGCTTAGCATGTATTAAACGACATGTTGCATGATTAAACCGAATCTGGGATGCAACCTATCGTATTGGGAATGTTTTACCTAACCGCATGCATATATAGACTTATATTCAATTGTCCTACATTGACGTCTATTAGACAGGCAAGCTACTTCCAGCATCCAAACAAAAATAAAATTATTCTACATTACATGAATATTTAATGTAACAATCTATGTATAAAAGACATTCTTCAGGTCTTTTCATTTGTATTCATGCTCAATTTTCCAATTACATTTGACAGTGCATTGGTTGTGTACCTGGTATAGAGGACAAAGAAGAAAGGAATGATCAGCTGGGCAGTATGCAATAAACACAGCAACAGCAGATACACAGCAACAACACAGCAACAAACCAACAACCACAAGTGTTTTCCACAGTCCACAGACAACCAGCAACAATTTCCAGAACAAAGAAAACCAACAGATGGTCGAGCACCAAACAAGTGATCCCAGAAAAGAGTAGTGAAACAAAACAGAAATAACAGAGTATTCGATGCAGCAACACCAGCAATTCAACAATCACAAGCAGCTCAATCAAGGCTAACAACAGAACTTGGCCGAGACAGCTTGACCAATATGAATTCTTCAGTAGTTTTGGACAGTGTTTGGTTATAGTGTTTCTGGAAATTTCCTTATATTTTTTAGTTTTCTTCAACTCACCAGACCTCTCTCAAGACTAAAAAATTCCAGCCCCTTTTTAAGTTCTGAAATGGCCTATTTATAAGCCAAACAACCAGTGCAGTCAAGCTGCCTGGATTCTGCCAATTTGCAGACTGCCCATACCTCTTAAATCCCATGCCTAGGCATCTTTTTGATGCCAGCCATTTTGTTCCCCACGCCTGGATTTTTCTTTAATCAAGAGTTATGAGTTCATTTAAGTATTCATTTTAAACCCCATACTCTTGTGTCTTGTTCCCCATTGGTATTAGTTTAATCCCAAATTAGTACCCTACTTGTCAGCTCATTTAAAACTAAGCCTTTCTGTTCTTTTCGAACCCCAGACTACCCTTGTTAAACCTTGATTATTACTGCCCTGCCCATTGCAGCATCAGGGCATTTTGAACTCATGAAAGTTCAAATTCAGGACTGCCCTGGACTGAACCTTTTCAGTCATTTTTGCAATGCAAACAAACTCATTTCAGACGATGTCGGGCATTCAGTCAGTGACAAGGTTCAATTGGTCATGTGAAATTATTAGCTCATTTGATCCATTAGTTATAGAAAACTAATCGACGACGCTTATCGAGTCGACTATACTAAATATAACAGGTAATAATTAGTCGCTCATATAAACAATACGTACAGGGTCCCGAATGACTTCAAACATATTTTGTTCAATTACTGGGAACCTATATGAGTTAACCTATTTGACGATTAATCTAATTGACGAGCATGTATATCACAGAGTACATTCAGAACACACATAGAAAATCAACCGACCAAATAAAAGGTCTTTGACAGAGATGGAAGAAATTAAGAAAAATACCAGACAATAACACACAGTCACAACAAAGCATGCTAACAACTCAATCAAAACTAAAACAAAGAAAAGGGAAAACTTACTGAAAAAGTTTAAACCAAACTGAACCAAATTCAACTTAGCTTCGACCATTTGAGACCGAACAAACTTTAATCAGGGTGTTCTCACACGAGAACACCTTGGTTAAGGTCCATTAGACCTCAAACCCCTGTCAAGACCGGCCGGATTCCCCAGGTGCATGTGTTCTGAGGTCTGGATTTTCAGATCTGGTTTTTTAGAAGTTGTGGGTAGATTCGGACCAAACCAAGCTTGGTTTGGTCACGAGGAGGGTCAGGGGAGTGTCTGGTATGAAGATGGGATGGTTTGGTATAGATTGAGCTTCGTCTCGAATCTTCAAATCCAGATTCGAGACGATGGAAGGTGATTCGAGGTACATGGCTAGTGGATTCGTGCTCAGGGTGGTTGGATGTATCGGTGGTGTGAAGGGGGTGGTCACCGGCGTTCATGCCGCCGGGTTCTGGTGAAAGGGAAACTAGGGCGGCTGCTAGGGTTTGGGGGTTTCAGGGCTTGGGGAAGGAGATGAGTGAAGGGTGGGTTCGAATAGGGGGCGTGGGGTACGATAGAAGGCTTATATACGATCTGGGGGTTTAGATCCTGGCCGTTGGATCAAATGAGATCTATGGCCAGAATCTATTCACTTAGGGAAGACGGTGTCGTTTGGGTTTTGGTAGTGGGTGAGACCGGGTAAGGCTTGATCGGGTCAAAACTGGATGGGTTTAGGGGGAAAGCCTGGGTCCGTTGGATCAAGGGGTTGGACGGCTCAGATCAATTGCCTAAGACGACGTTGTTTGGGTTTGAATGAGTGGCCTGATCAGGACCGTTTGTTTGAGTCAGATCGACGGCTCAGCACAGGGACGCTGATACGGCGTCATTTGGGACGTACCCGGGCAGCTTATGTTTGGACTAGACCTGTGTCCTGGTTTTGGGCCTGATTTTAATTCATTTTTTGGCCCAAACCAATTTCATTACTCCTTTCTTTTTGTTTTTCTAATTTTAAAGAAAAAAAATGAAATTAAAAACCATCATTAATTTAATCACTTAACCCCATTATCACACACATATGAAAATATTTAAGTAGGTTAAATCACAACCTAGAATAAAAGATGCATATATATTTTTTGAATTTTCTTTTACTGACCGAATTATGGTTTAATCACCATGACATACATATTTTGTATTTTGTTTGTTAAGATTCAATGAAAGAAAGAAGAAGAGAATGGACGGAAACACAAATGACTACCAGCACATGTCCCGTGAAAATTGTACCGCGATGCCATTTATTATTTTTGATTTCTTTTGGAGTGATTGCTCGTGGAGCAAAAATCACGTGCTTACAGCTGCCCCTCTTTGCCCGAAGACACGAAGGGTTTCACGCAAAGACAAAGCGGGCGATTTTTGCTCGTCTGAGTACTCCGTGTGAAGCATTTTTTGAAAAAGATTTGACCGAACCTTTGCTTCAGAGGTTTCCTACATATCCTGGGCTGAACAGGAATCAGGTCAATGTAGTTCGGGAAATTTTGGTAGCTGGGACTACCGTGCGATTGTAGTGCTTGTTGCTGTTGTGCGTAGTTGCATGCTGCTGTAGGATGCTACCACTCACCGATCTCCTTGTTACATTGTTCTGAAAGGAAAAACAAAAAGCTACGCTAGACTAGGGATCATGAGATCTCATCTATCTTCAACTTGCTCTTGTTGCCTTGCTTTCTTGTCGGTTAACGCTTTCCTCTGATGCCTTTATTTTGTGAACTTGGGGGATGATACCGGTCCTTTGCCTTTTCTGAATGCCAGTTTTCATCACTTCGCTTGATCTACTGGGAACATGGCCCTCTTCTTTAGGCCTTTCAATGGTTTCTCCAGTGGTCTGGCTTCCTTTATCAAAATTGTTATGTTGGGCATGCTACAACGTTCCCAAACTGCTTCTTTTGAGACACGTCCCTTCTTCCTTTTGAATCGCGCGCTTGCTTTTGCAGCCTTCTGCTTCTTGGCGCTGGGGATTTTATTGTTTCCTGCTTGGGGGATCTCTATTGTAACCTTCCGTCTTCAGGTGGGGTTACTGATTCCAAAATCTAGAGCTAAAAAGTATTCCCGCATTTTACTGGTGGGCGACCTAGAACTTGAGAGTATTCCCGCATTATACTGGTGGGCGACCTAGAACTTAAATGTATTCCCGCATTATACTGGTGGGCGACCTAGAACTTAAATGTATTCCCGCATTATACTGGTGGGCGACCTAGAACTTAAATATATTCCCGCATTATACTGGTGGGCGACCTAGAACTTAAATGTATTCCCGCATTATACTGGTGGGCGACCTAGAACTTAAATGTATTCCCGCATTATACTGGTGGGCGACCTAGAACTTAAATGTATTCCCGCATTATACTGGTGGGCGACCTAGAACTTAAATGTATTCCCGCATTATACTTGTGGGCGACCTAGAACTTAAATGTATTCCCGCATTATACTGGTGGGCGACCTAGAACTTAAATGTATTCCCGCATTATACTGGTGGGCGACCTAGAACTTAAATGTATTCCCGCATTATACTGGTGGGCGACCTAGAACTTAAATGTATTCCCGCATTATACTGGTGGGCAACCTAGAACTTAAAAGTATTCCTGCATTATACTGGTGGGCGACCTAGAACTTAAATGTATTCCCGCATTATACTGGTGGGCGACCTAGAACTTAAATGTATTCCCGCATTATACTGGTGGGCGACCTAGAACTTAAATGTATTCCCGCATTATACTGGTGGGCGACCTAGAACTTAAATGTATTCCCGCATTATACTGGTGAGCGACCTAGAACTTAAATGTATTCCCGCATTATACTGGTGGGCGACCTAGAACTTAAATGTATTCCCACATTATACTGGTGGGCGACCTAGAACTTAAATGTATTCCCGCATTATACTGGTGGGCGACCTAGAACTTAAATGTATTCCCGCATTATACTGGTGGGCGACCTAGAACTTAAATGTATTCCCGCATTATACTGGTGGGCGACCTAGAACTTAAATGTATTCCCGCATTATACTGGTGGGCGACCTAGAACTTAAATGTATTCCCGCATTATACTGGTGGGCGACCTAGAACTTAAATGTATTCCCGCATTATACTGGTGGGCGACCTAGAACTTAAATGTATTCCCGCATTATACTGGTGGGCGACCTAGAACTTAAATGTATTCCCGCATTATACTGGTGGGCAACCTAGAACTTAAAAGTATTCCTGCATTATACTGGTGGGCGACCTAGAACTTAAATGTATTCCCGCATTATACTGGTGGGCGACCTAGAACTTAAATGTATTCCCGCATTATACTGGTGGGCGACCTAGAACTTAAATGTATTCCCGCATTATACTGGTGGGCGACCTAGAACTTAAATGTATTCCCGCATTATACTGGTGAGCGACCTAGAACTTAAATGTATTCCCGCATTATACTGGTGGGCGACCTAGAACTTAAATGTATTCCCGCATTATACTGGTGGGCGACCTAGAACTTAAATGTATTCCCGCATTATACTGGTGGGCGACCTAGAACTTAAATGTATTCACGCATTATACTGGTGGGCGACCTAGAACTTAAATGTATTCCCGCATTATACTGGTGGGCGACCTAGAACTTAAATGTATTCCCGCATTATACTGGTGGGCGACCTAGAACTTAAATGTATTCCCGCATTATACTGGTGGGCGACCTAGAACTTAAATGTATTCCCGCATTATACTGGTGGGCGACCTAGAACTTAAATGTATTTGAAATTGTTTCCCCGTTCTTCCGAGAAAATTTTGACAATCGGCAGAAAATTTTCTGCCCCGGTTTTTTGGTGATTTCCCTGGCGTTGCGTCTTGCTGCCATTATCAATCCTTTGTTTTCCTGCAGCAGACAAAAGGATTTAGTTAGTTTTAATCGAGGCGGTAGAAGGTGCCTTTCCGGAGGATGATTTTTTCTCTCTTCCCCTTTTCTTGCTCTATGTCCCCATAATTGGTTAGTGGACAAAATTGCCTGCTGGGGTCTCTAGCCTGCTGGGGCTGGTTTTCAATTTGTTCCCTTTTCTGCTTTCTCTTTAAGCATATGTTGTGGGAATCTGCTTTTACTCCCGAAACCATTCCCTTTGGGAGCTTACTTCCTCCAAAACTGCGAGGCACGATCATTGCATTGCCTGGTGACGGCCTTTAAGACTGTTTGTGTTATCCTGCATTGGATGAATTCCCCTTCGGTCTCTGGTAGTAAGCTTTGAAAAATCCTTTTCAAGACAAATTTTTAGGAAGAGAAATAAAAGCTAGAAAAGGAGAAAATCTTTCTGAACCAATATTTGGTGGGAGAAGAAACTCAGAAGAACTTATCTGGAGGACATGACTGGTCCCCGTGATCATGACGTGCACCATAGATTCCCGACCCAGTCTATTTGTATCAATCGATTTGCCCGATGGTCTGACTTGCTGGGGATGATAAATGAATGTCCATTTCGTTGCGAATGTGGTAGCTTTTGTTGATCTGTCTTGTTGCCTCATAGTGCCCTTCGAGGGGTTTTCACTAATGCGACTCTCTCTTTTCTCTCATCTCCCGGCGCCTTATGGTGCCTGTGAAGGTTTTCACCAATAAGACTCTCTCATTTCATATTCCACATCTTACATCGCCTCTCGGTGCCTGTGAAGGTTTTCACCGATAAGACTCTCTCCTTTTATTTCTTTCGAGGAATCGGGGTGTTGTAGATACGACCCTCTCTTCTGGAGATTCCTTTGATCATCGATTCATTCCCAGTCTTACGATCCTCTTCTTTTCTGGGGATCGGTGTATTATTCTCGGCCTTATTTGCCTGGCTTGGCATCTCTTGGATATTGATCGGGAGGTCTTTTGGACGTCGATGTTGGTTTTGGTGTGGGGCTAAAGAAAGGCTATCAAAAATGAAAAAAATAGTTTTGACGGGTGATCTGCTACAACTTTTGGAATCAAACCTTTGTTGGAACTTAAAACATAACCTCTGCCCCAGTTTTCTTGCTTGGGGAATTTATTTTTTACACTTATGTTGCGCTATGTGCATTACGCACACTGTGCCTATTATGCACACTATGTACATTATGCATCCTATATTCACTATGATGCATACTATGACCGAGCCGTGAGGCGCCTACGTATCCTCTTTGAGGAATCAGGTCAAACGTAGTTCCCACGGTTTTGCATTTCTTATGATTTTTATCTTCTTTTTCTTTTTCCTTCTTTTCATTTTCTTTTTTTCATGTCTTTTCCATTAGTGATTCCAAAAGAGGGGTATGAAAGAATAACTTAAGGCTCAAAGGGGGAATCAAGGGTTAAAAAGTGTTTGGATAGAAGAAAGAATTGTCTCCGTCATCCCATTATCCAATAAATGCCAAATACAAACAAACGAACCAATAATTGCCATAATTAAAGAAATTACGCATAATATCTCTTGACTGCATCAGAATTGATAGCCATGTCGACACATCTCCCTTCGACATCTGTCAAACACAAAGCACCGTTGGACAATACTTTGGTCACGATATAAGGCCCTTGCTAATTTGGGGCGAATTTGCCTTTTGCCTCGACCTGATGTGGGAGGATCTTCTTCAATACCTGCTGCCCTACTTCAAACTTCCTGGGGCGCACCTTCTTATTATATGTTCTTGCCATTCTCTTCTGGTACAACTGACCATGGCACACTGCTGCCAATCTTTTCTCATCTATCAGGCTCAACTGTTCCAATCGAGCTTTGACCCATTCATCATCATTAATCCCGGCTTCAGCGACAATTCGGAGGGACGGAATTTCGACTTCCGCTGGTATTACGGCCTCAGTTCCGTACACCAACAAATAAGGAGTTGTGCCTATGGAAGTTCAGACGGTAGTGCGGTAACCCAACAAAGCAAAGGGTAATCTCTCGTGCCATTGTCTGGACCCTTCCACCATCTTTCGCAGTATCTTCTTGATATTCTTATTGGCTTCTTCGACTGCTCCATTCGCCTTGGGACGATATGGGGTGGAATTGCGGTGTGTAATCTTGAATTGTTGGCATACTTCTCTCATCAGGATGCTATTAAGATTCGCACCGTTATCCGTGATGATCACTTTTGGGATCCCAAATCTGCAGATGATATGGGAATGAACAAAGTCCACCACTGCCTTTTTGGTTACTGATTTGAAGGTTTTAGCCTCAACCCATTTGGTGAAGTAATCAATGGTCACTAGAATGAACCTATGACCGTTGGATGTTGCCGGCTCGATGGGCCCAATGACATCCATACCCCATACCACAAACGGCCAGGGTGCTGACATCGTATGTAACTCTGTTGGCGGAGAATGAATCAAATCTCCATGTACCTGGCACTGATGGCATTTCCTCACGAAAGTGATACAGTCGTGTTCCATGATGAGCCAATAACACCCTGTTCGAAGGATCTTTCTTGCCAATACATATCCGCTCATGTGTGGCCCACAAACTCCAGCATGTACCTCTGCCATAACCGTCATTGCTTGACTGGCATTTATGCATCTCAACAATCCCAAATCCGGGGTTCTTTTGTACAATACTCCTCCGCTGAGGAAGAAACCATTCGACAAACGCCGAAGGGCTCTTTTTTGGTCTCTAGAGGCATGTTCTGGATATATCCCCATTCTGAGGTATTCCTTGATATCATGAAACCAGGGTTCGCCATCTGCTTCTTCTTCTATGGCATTGCAGTAGGCGTGCTGATCACGGACCTGGATGTGCAGAGGATCAACATACATTTTGTCAGGGTGGTGCAGCATTGATGCTAAGGTGGCCAAGGCATCCGCAACCTCATTGTGAACTCTCGGGATGTGTTTGAATTTCACCGATCGAAATTGCTTGCTCAGATCATGCAAGCATTGTCGGTATGGTATGAGTTTTAGATCTCGCGTTTCCCATTCACCCTGAATCTGGTGTACCAAGAGGTCCGAGTCTCCCAAGACCAAGACGTCTTGGACATCCATGTCAGCAGCCAAGCGCAGACCCAGAATGCAAGCCTCATACTCGGCCATATTGTTGGTGCAATAGAAGCGTAGTTGAGCCGTAACAGGATAATGGCGTCCTGTTTCAGAAATGAGTACTGCTCCTATTCCAACCCCTTTTGCGTTTGCAGCTCCATCGAAGAAAAGATTCCAACCCGGTTCCTCAGGTAATTCCAACTCATTTGTATGCATTACCTCTTCGTCAGGAAAATACGTTCTTAAGGGCTCGTATTTTTCATCAACGGGATTCTCCGCCAAATAGTCTGCCAGCGCCTGGGATTTCATGGTCGTCCTCGTCACATAGACGATATCAAACTCTGTGAGCAGAATTTGCCACTTTGCCAACCTTCCCGTGGGCATAGGTTTCTGAAAGATATACTTTAATGGGTCCAAACGGGATATGAGATAAGTAGTATACGAAGACAGGTAGTGCTTCAACTTCTGAGCTACCCAAGTTAGGGCACAACATGTTTTCTCGAGTTGAGTGTACTTGACCTCATGTACTGTGAATTTCTTGCTAAGATAGTAGATGGCCTGCTCCTTCCTTCCTGTGTCATCATGTTGCCCCAATACACAACCAAATGAATTTTCCAAGACCGTTAGGTAAAGAATTAAGGGCTTCCCAGGCTTCGGCGGGACCAATACAGGTGGATTAGACAGATACCCTTTGATTTGGTCGAAGGCCTCCTGACACTTTGCCGTCCAACCTACCGCAGCATCCTTTCTCAGCAACCGAAATATGGGCTCACAAGTTGCTGTGAGTTGGGCGATGAACCTGCTGATGTAATTGAGTCTACCCAGCAAACTCATTACCTCTGTTTTGTTCCTTGGCGGTGGCAAATCTCGGATGGACTCAATTTTGGATGGGTCTAACTCAATCCCCCGTTGACTGACGATGAATCCTAGCAGCTTTCCTGATGGAACCCCGAATGCGCATTTGGCCGGGTTGAGCTTGATATCATACCTTCGGAGTCTTTGGAAAAATCTCCTTATGTCTTCTACATGGTCTTCCTGACGCCAAGATTTGATGATCACATCATCGACGTACACCTCGATTTCTTTGTGTATCATGTCATGAAACACAACAGTCATTGCTCGCATGTATGTTGCCCCGGCGTTCTTCAATCCGAACGGCATTACCCGATAGCAGTAAGTTCCCCATGGCGTAATAAACACTGTCTTTTCCGCATCTTCCTCGTCCATTAGGATCTGATGATAACCCGCGTAGCAATCTACAAAAGATCCGATCTCGCGCCCCGCGCAATTATCGATCAAGATATGGATGTTGGGCAATGGAAAATTGTCCTTGGGACTTGCTTTGTTGAGGTTGCGGTAGTCGACGCACACCCTGATTTTTCCATCCTTCTTTGGGACTGGTACCACATTAGCCAACCACTCGGGATATCGAGTGACCCGAATGACCTTCGCTTGCAACTGCTTAATCACTTCTTCTTTGATCTTTACACTCATCTCTGTTTTAAATTTCCTTAGTTTTTACTTGACGGGAGGGTATGCCGGGTCAGTGGGCAATTTGTGAACCACTAAATTGGTGCTTAATCCAGGCATATCGTCATATGACCATGCAAAAACATCTTTGAATTCCATGAGGGTTTTGATCAATTCTTCTCTGACATTCGGCTCAATGTGGATGATAATTTTGGTCTCTTGGACGTTATCAGCGTCTCCTAGATTCACAGCCTCAGTGTCATTTAGGTTAGGCTTGGGTTTCTCTTCAAATTGGCACAGTTCTCGGTTTATCTCTTCGAAGGCTTCACCTTCGTCACATTCAGATTCATCATCACAAACGACCTCTTGCATCATTGAGTCGGATTCAGATTGATTTATTAGACTAGGTCGAAGATCCGTTGTGCATGCCATGTCATTAGAACCAGTGAAAAGAGAACTGTTCAGAAAGAAAAAGAATAAAACAAAATTAAAATGGGACAAAAGAAAAGAACTTTATTAAACTTGCGGGATAAAAGGGTTCACACTTTTACAAAAACGAAAGTAAAATTTGGATTACACCCTTGAATAATCCGGACAAAACAAAACACACAAAATATAAATCAAAGCCTACTACCAAGACTCCCCTCGGACAGGAAGAGGAGTAACTGTCCAATTGTTGGTCTTGGCCTCAGGCCCCACAAACTGTATCTTTGCTCTGCTGGAACCCTCTCCAACTTCCACCATACTGACATCCGCTAATAGCTTCTCAAAACTCTGATTCAGGTCTTCATTTATACCGATCAAAGGTCCTAGAATCTTTGGGATCGGTGACCCCTTGGTACTTGCTTTGACAAAAGACCTTGAGAGACGTGGCACTGGTTTAGGCAGAAACCAGACCCTCTTCTTCATTTTTCGCGCTTGCTTCCTATCTGATGCGGTTGGTTTGAACCCCAATCCGAAAGTTTCAAGATTTTTAGGAAGGGAGACAGGTTGGACAATCCATTGAAGCTCGACTCCCAGGCCTTTTCCCGGCACAAATCCATTACCCAGCATTTCTGAGACCATCATGACTGTTGCGGCAGCTATCCTAGGGTGCGGGATGATTTCTCCTTCAGAAATTTTGTTGGCCGACCCTGTGTCGAAAATCTGGTAGACCCAAGGACCTTTGTCATCAGCGGTCTCTATGAAAGGTACAATGGCTCCGCCCATGGTGCACGTTGTATCCTCGCCGTGTAACATGACCTCTTGTCTTTCCCACTCGAACTTCACCATCTGATGTAGGGTGGAGGGCACCGCCTTGGCTGCATGAATCCATGGTCGTCCTAACAGCAGGTTGTAAGATACTGTGGCGTCTAATACTTGGAATTCCATGGTAAACAGGACTGGACCGATGGTCAGTTCAAGTACAACATCCCCCACAGTGGCTGTCCCGTTTCCGTCAAACCCTCGGACACAGATACTGTTCTTGTGGATCCTTCCGTGGTCGATCTTTAACTGGTTCAAGGTGGATAGTGGGCAAATATTGGCGCTTGAGCCGTTATCCACCAATACTCGAGTTACCACCGAGTCTTCACATTTGACAGCTAGGTATAGAGCTTTATTATGCTCCGTACCTTCCACCGGCAGGTCATCATCTGAGAATGTTACCCTGTTCACCTCGAAAATCTTGCTGGCAATGGTTTCCAGGTGGTTTACAGAAATCTCACTGGGTACATGAGCTTCGTTCAATATCTTTAGCAGGGCTCGACGATGCTCCTCAAAATGGATCAGTAATGACAACAGTGAGATCTGGGCCGGTGTTTTTCTCAGCTGTTCGACCACAGAATAGTCTTGTACTTTCATCTTCCTCAGGAACTCTTCAGCCTCTTCTTCGGACACAGGTTTCTTGGTTGCAACTGGGTTGGTTCTTCTTAGCTCCACCGGAGCAAAACATCGACCTGATCGAGTCAACCCTTGCGCTTCACACATGACTTCTTCCACCTGTTTTCCTTTGTACATCACCACCGCCTTTTCATATTTCCAAGGCACAACCCTGCTGTCAATCATCGACAGCTGGACCACAGGCTTTATGGTCACCAGTTCTCTACATACCCCTTTTAACACGACTGCCGGTATGGGCGGTATCCCTGATATTACCAACTTGCTTGGCTCGGGTTTGCTTGTTATGGCGGACGGGCTCTTTCCCAATATCACTACCGGCTTGATGCCTTCTCCCTGCGACTGTACACTCATCCCTCCACTGGTCGAGACTTCTTTCGGGGCGGCTTGGATCATCATCATTGTTTGTGAGGGTTTTCTCAACTCTCCTCCCTCACACACCAACTCAATCATGTGAGTTTCGTGGTGCGCTGGCAGTGGGTTTTGGTTGATGTTAGGAGCTTCTAGTGTCTGGACCTCGATCTTATTGGTGTCGATAAGATCCTGTATGGCATGCCTTAACTTCCAACACTTCTCGGTGTCATGCCCGAGCATCCCTGAGCAGTATTCACAACTTATTGATCGATCCAAATTCTGAGGTGGGGGATTTGGTTCTCGAGTCTGGACAGGACTAACCAAACCCAATTGCCTCAGCTTGTGGAACAAAGCGGTGTAGGTTTCTCCCAACTCCGTGAAAGTTCTCTGTTTCCGCAACCTGTCATTCCTAGCATCTGGATTTCCCCGGAAACCTGCCCCTGGAGGGTTTCTATACGCCCTTGGTGGAGGATAGGTGTTTTGTGGTGGTGCATATATGTTCTGGGGAGCCGGCGCGCGCCATTGCGGGCGAACCGGAGGCTGGGTGTATGCTTGAGCCTGGTGTACGGAACAATGTGGTTCTCGAGGTGGATAGAAATTTTGTGGTGGGTTGTATGAGTAGTTTGACCTGTGAGGTCTGGGTTGGTTGTAGTGCGGCCTGCCAGCCCTAGACCAACTGCCTCCCTCGATCGTGGCAACCTCTTCTTTCTTTCTTCTCAGCGCACCTCCCGTGCCGCTTTGAATAGCCTGGGTTGTGGCCTTGAGTGCCGAATAGTTCAAGATCTTGTCCGACCTTAGACCCTCTTCTATCATGACCCCTATCTTGACCACCTCATTGAAATATTTTCCAACCGTTGTCACCAAGTGACCAAAGTAGGTTGGATCCAATGTCTGCAAGAAATAGTCCACCATCTCTCCCTCTCTCATGGGAGGATCGACTCTAGCTGCTTGTTCTCTCCAGCGGAATCCGAACTCGCGAAAGCTTTCCCCGGGTTTCTTCCCAGTTCTTAATAATGTGAGACGGTCAGGGACTATCTCGAGATTGTACTGGAAATGACCTGCAAAAGCCTGCGCCAGATCATCCCACGTGTACCACCTGCTGGAATCCTGCCTGGTATACCATTCTAGTGCAGATCCGCTCAGACTTTGGCCGAAATAAGCTATCAACAGCTCATCCTTGCCGCCTTCCCCTCTCATTTTGCTACAGAATCCCCACAAATGTGCCATGGGATCACCGTGCCCTTCATATAAATCAAACTTAGGCATCTTGAACCCAGCCGGGAGTTGGACGTCTGGAAAAGGGCACAGATCTTTGTATGCTACGCTGACTTGATTGCCCAGCCCGTGCAAGTTCCTGAAGGACTGCTCCAGGCTTTTGAACTTTCTCAATACTTCATCCTGTTCAGGGGCCTTAGCCGGCTTCTCAATCTCTGCCGGCGCTTCCAAATGTGGATTGTAAGCCTGTGGTTCGGGGGCATGAAACGTAGGCTCGGGGGGATAGTATTGTGTATCGTGAGCCTGAAACAATGGCTCACTGGTCGTTCTTTGCAAAGGGGCTGATGTTGGTCCCACAAAAATGGGAATATTGGGTGTTGGGAGAGGTTGATGGGGTGGTGGAGCTTGGGAATCATGAGGGCTTCTTTCTTGATGATAAAGGGGATTTGGGCGGCTTGTGGAAGGGCCGGAGTGAGGGTACTCCGGCATGTGCCCCAGTGGTTCAGGGCTCTTTTGGGCTTTGGCTAGGGCTAACTGCATTGCATTCATCTCTAGTCCCATCCTTTCGATCTTTTCCATTGCTTCTTTTAACAACTGGCTCATTGGCCTTTCTTCCTCATTACTATTCTCTGAAGTAGTCATGCTTGTTGCTACCGGTCCTTTGGATCTGGTTTGGTATGAGTGTGTTGCCAGAGTTCTTTAACAACTAACTTGTCTGGTATCAGACAACAACAAACTTTGTTAGCGTTAGAGTTTAACAAATTTGATCATAACACATAGGGGATGCAATGCACCGATGCAGTTAACCGTTTCTACATGTTTTGCTTCAAACAACATGCGTCATCCCGGTTTGCTCATTCGTCCCTTTAAAGTATTTTGCGAAACCCTGCGTTTTATTTTATTTACATTTTCTTTTCTTTATTTATTAAAAGCGGTCGAATCTTATGGGGATTGCCTACGTATCACGTCCCCGCGTGAATCAGACCAGGCGTAGTTCTGCCTCAAAGTAAAGACACATAGAAATTCTTCCGGAGTCACTTAATTTTATTATCAAAATTTGCTATTACACATTGCTTCAAACAAAATAGCAACAGTACCGACTTCACGGTTTTAAACTTGGTTTGAAGAAAAGAAAACAACATATGGGGAAACAACAAACAAAACGAACAGGACTCGATCAAAGACTAATTTTCCAACTTAGGGACCCACGAGGCATCTTTCGGCCCTTTCGCGGCCCTAGGTGTAAGGTCTCTTTGCAAGCTCTTCAACTCGTTCATAATCCGGTGGACGCAGCCCATGATGGAGACAATGAGGGTTTCCCGAGGTGTTTGCTCGCATGCCAAGCATTTCAGGTAGATGTAATGCCCAATTTCGTCAATTCTTGCTCGAATGTTGTCCCTTTCTGCGAACAACTGCCTTATATGTCGGCTCTTTAATCCTAGCATTTGTGCATTGGTGGCGAGCTGATCCTGGAACATCTCCATTTGCCTTTCCATCCTGGTCGTTGCATTGTAATAGTGTCTTCTGTCGGCTTGGGCATCTTGTGTTTGCTTGAAGATCCGCTCTTGTAGAGCGGAATTCGTTTCCTTTACCGCTTTGACGCTCAGTTCACAATCCCTCATGACTTGCTGTAGGCGCTTCCTCCGGGCCATTGTACCTTTTGCCCATTTGACCTTCATCCTTGCTATGCAAGCCTCTGATTGTTCTAATTCTTCTTGGCTCTGGATGACCTGATTTCTCAAACTGGCTATCAATCTTTCGTCGGAGCAACGCTTCTATCGGTCGATGTTATTCTTACTGGCTTGGCGAAGGCGGGCCTTCAGGGTTTGGTTCTCTTGGGCTAGCTTGTCTTTTTCAGCCTGCTCCTGGGCGACTTGCACGTTGTTTTCGAATACAATCCTTTCAACTTGTCGCTTTAGCTTCCTGATTTCAACCAGGTAACCTTCCTCTTTTGCGAGCCAGTCCCATTGTTCTTGTGATGACTCAACAAAATCTTGGAGGTGAGGCCGTTTGGTTGGCCGTTCCACAATGTTCTTCTTGTTATGCCAAGCGAGATAGGCCGGCGAGACTTCACCCCTAGATACATCACCTACCCGAGTATTTGCCGTCAGGTACTGGCATTCACTCCATATGCAACGAACTGTCTTTTCAGGAAATTGGCCGTCACTGCTGACCTCGACTGCATAAGTGCTGAGATCTTCATCCGGGTGTAGTACTTGACATCTTCCTAACTGCCTCATCACCCTGTAAGGGGCATAAGGTTGAATACCTCTGAGTCCTATCAAGAGGAAGTGAGGACCAGTGGCGGGCATGTATATGATTTCTTCCACAGAAAGCCAACCCAAAGTCCAGTTTATTTGATCTGCGGTGATGACCGGAGATAGGATATCCATTCTTCAAACCCTCCCGGTGATCGGAAACCTGAAACCCTTAGGCTATAACCCTCGATGCAGCCCCCATTTGTAGACATGTAGCGCATATACTGAGGATGGTGACACAAGTGTTCGATCATCCACATCTGTAATAACAAGTTGCATCCTTCGAAGAAATCTGCCCCGGCCTTACAAGCCGTGAGGGCTCGGTATATTTCCGACACTACCATAGGAGCAAGGATGCTTTTATCATTGGTAATCAGGACTTTAACGACCCCAACCACCTTCAGATCGATATTTCTATCTTTTCGGGGAAACACCACAAGGCCCAAGAATGCCACCATGAAAGCGAACCGCCTATGCTCATTCCACTTTACCAGATTTCCCCTACTGCAGACACCACTTTCTGGATCATTGAATCCTCCTATGTTCCCGTACCTCTGGTATATGAATTGCAGGGTAGAAAAACCTCTATCCAGTTCAGCGTATGGGACTCCCTTGCTTATCTTCAACAGATCCATGAATTTGTGTGAATTCACAGCTCTTGGGGCGATCAGGTATTTGTGCCTCAAACCTTCATTGACGTCCATGTAACCTGCCACTTCTTCTAAGGTTGGGGTGAGTTCAAAATCCGAGAAACGAAACACGTTGTGGGCCGGATCCCAAAATGTAACCAAAGCCTTTATGATGTCGCACCGAGGCCTGACGTTCAACAAATTAACCAAACCTCCGAGGTGCAGTTTGATCTTGTCTTGCTCTGACTTTTCCAAATCCTCCCACCATAATCGCACTTCCAGAGGGATTTTGCTTCTAACTGTTACCGGCAAACTTGGACTTACGCTCATTCTGCATGTTTATTGGGGTGATTAAGCAAAGATCCAGACTCATTGGACTCAAATACCAAATTGACACACCCCTTTTTTCCTAGAAAAACGAAATTTGGTTGTTTCTGAAAAGTATGATGTCACCTTAAAAACTTTCGTTCTTTGGATTGTACCTATATTTTGAAAAACAAGTTGAGCCCGATGGGGGTTGCCTACGTATCTCGCACCCTGCGAGAATCAAACTGACGTAGTTCAGGCATAAGCCGAATTTCGGAGACACACTATTTTTCTCTTAGAAAAAAATCAAAGACTCTTACTTTCTAAAACAAATTAATAAGACACACATTTTTTTTTCCTCTTTTTTTTTTTCAAAATTCTGGCAGAGCTTTAACCGTTTTCTGGGTATTGGTTTTTCAAGAATAAATAATTATCTCCCTAACCGTTATTCTTTTTTTCTCTCTCTCTTTTTTTCAAACATTCCCGATATTCAGAAGCCGGTCAGCATGCAAGCCTTGAAACAAGTAAATGCATAAAGCAAACAGGATGTAGCAGGATGGTCTTTATTCTCAGGTTGCTTGTCCTAGACGGACCCAACCCCTGTGCTGAGTCCCCTAAGTCAAATGCACATGATGCAAATAAGCGTTCCTACTAGGGATCCGGCATGAAGTTATGTTATACTAAGCTGTAAAACCTAGGTGTTTGTTCTAGACCTGGCTTACCCGAGCGGACAACTCGAGCCAAGGATGGGAGCTGTGTACCGGTAACCAAAAGGCCATCCGATTTTGCAACTCCTCTGAATCCTCGTTCTATTTTGGCATATGACACTAACAGAAAGAAGCCACGACCGGCGTGCACTCCTCAAGAGAGAGAAGAGAGGGGTTTCGGCACAGTTTATATGTACAGTTCAAATAATATCAAAGCAGTAAAAGCAGCATTTAGCACATTAGGCTCAAACACGTAAAAATCAGATAATAAATAAAGCCGAATAATCACAATTATTCTAAGCTCGAATTCTTAACCCTGAACCAGTGGTTCTGGGTCAACTTTCATCCCCGGCAGAGTCGCCAGAGCTGTCGCACCTCCTTTTTCCGCACCCGAGGGGGCAGGGGAGTTTTTTCCAATTAAAGGACAATCGAAACGGGATTGGTTTATTTATTTCAGAGTCGCCACTTGGGAGGTTTAGGGTGTCCCAAGTCACCAATTTTGATCCCGAATCGAGGAAAAGAATGACTCCATATTACAGTCTGCGTACCAGAAATCCGGATAAGGAATTCTGTTAACCCGGGAGAAGGTGTTAGGCATTCCTAAGTTCCGTGGTTCTAGCACGGTCGCTCAACTGTTATATTCGGCTTGATTATCTGATTTTATACAAATATGAACTTATGTGCAAATTTTAACTTTCACCGCTTTCATAATTATTATTATTTTTACAAGGAATTGCAACGTCGTGAAAACATACCTCGAATCACGTTACATCAATGTACACGTGATTGTTGACATATCTCGACTCGGTTGAGATTTGGATTTGGGTCACATAAATGTGCACCCGAGTTAAGGAAAATAAATTATTAAAGGCGCGCTTAAAGCAACTAGCGTATTGTTATTTTGGGGAAAGCCATGAAATTCGCTAAACGGCCTGTCCCGAATTCTAAATATTTTTATATATATACATTTAGAGGGCCCCGCACTTTGTACATTTTTGTTTGTCGAGGCTAGTCTCATTCCTTATGAAAAGAATTTGCAACGTCATGGAAATGCATCTCAGACCACGCCACAATCAATGTACCCGTAGTTAGAGATACATTTCGATTCCGTTGAGATTTGGATTTGGGTCACATAAATGTGCACCCGAGTTTAAGGAGATAACATTATTAAGTACGCGCTTAAAGAGACTATCGTGTTATTATTCTAGGAGGGCCGTGAGATTTGTTAAACGACCTGTCCTGGAAACTGAATGCTTTGATATATACATTTAACAAGAGCCCCGCAGCTTATGCATTTTTATTTGTCGAGGCTCATCTCGTCTTTATTTTAAAAGGATATCCTATAGCGACTATATTTTCCTGTCACATTTGTATCTACTAACTGAAAGTAAAAATGATCCTACTCAATTACATGCTTGCAGGTTATTTATAACGGAATTCCGAGTGCCTTTGTAGAATAAGAAAACATGGCCATGCACGTGGGCAGCTAATCGAACATTATGTGCCCAAATCTAGCTCATACGTGATGGGCCAGACCTGGGCCATTGTTCATCTGATGCGGATCTGCCTGGTCCGTTTCTACCTAGGCTCAACCTCCGTGAGGTTGAGACCGTAAACTTGTGTCTTTGTCATGTAGGTGTGGATGATTACTAATTATAGCGAAACAATTCATCCAAGGGAGACGAGCTTAGCTAGGAATGGATAATTTTATGCTTAGCATGTATTAAACGACATGTTGCATGATTAAACCGAATCTGGGATGCAACCTATCGTATTGGGAATGTTTTACCTAACCGCATGCATATATAGACTTATATTCAATTGTCCTACATTGACGTCTATTAGACAGGCAAGCTACTTCCAGCATCCAAACAAAAATAAAATTATTCTACATTACATGAATATTTAATGTAACAATCTATGTATAAAAGACATTCTTCAGGTCTTTTCATTTGTATTCATGCTCAATTTTCCAATTACATTTGACAGTGCATTGGTTGTGTACCTGGTATAGAGGACAAAGAAGAAAGGAATGATCAGCTGGGCAGTATGCAATAAACACAGCAACAGCAGATACACAGCAACAACACAGCAACAAACCAACAACCACAAGTGTTTTCCACAGTCCACAGACAACCAGCAACAATTTCCAGAACAAAGAAAACCAACAGATGGTCGAGCACCAAACAAGTGATCCCAGAAAAGAGTAGTGAAACAAAACAGAAATAACAGAGTATTCGATGCAGCAACACCAGCAATTCAACAATCACAAGCAGCTCAATCAAGGCTAACAACAGAACTTGGCCGAGACAGCTTGACCAATATGAATTCTTCAGTAGTTTTGGACAGTGTTTGGTTATAGTGTTTCTGGAAATTTCCTTATATTTTTTAGTTTTCTTCAACTCACCAGACCTCTCTCAAGACTAAAAAATTCCAGCCCCTTTTTAAGTTCTGAAATGGCCTATTTATAAGCCAAACAACCAGTGCAGTCAAGCTGCCTGGATTCTGCCAATTTGCAGACTGCCCATACCTCTTAAATCCCATGCCTAGGCATCTTTTTGATGCCAGCCATTTTGTTCCCCACGCCTGATTTTTTCTTTAATCAAGAGTTATGGGTTCATTTAAGTATTCATTTTAAACCCCATACTCTTGTGTCTTGTTCCCCATTGGTATTAGTTTAATCCCAAATTAGTACCCTACTTGTCAGCTCATTTAAAACTAAGCCTTTCTGTTCTTTTCGAACCCCAGACTACCCTTGTTAAACCTTGATTATTACTGCCCTGCACATTGCAGCATCAGGGCATTTTGAACTCATGAAAGTTCAAATTCAGGACTGCCCTGGACTGAACCTTTTCAGTCATTTTTGCAATGCAAACAAACTCATTTCAGACGATGCCGGGCATTCAGTCAGTGACAAGGTTCAATTGGTCATGTGAAATTATTAGCTCATTTGATCCATTAGTTATAGAAAACTAATCGACGACGCTTATCGAGTCGACTATACTAAATATAACAGGTAATAATTAGTCGCTTATATAAACAATACGTACAGGGTCCCGAATGACTTCAAACATATTTTGTTCAATTACTGGGAACCTATATGAGTTAACCTATTTGACGATTAATCTAATTGACGAGCATGTATATCACAGAGTACATTCAGAACACACATAGAAAATCAACCGACCAAATAAAAGGTCTTTGACAGAGATGGAAGAAATTAAGAAAAATACCAGACAATAACACACAGTCACAACAAAGCATGCTAACAACTCAATCAAAACTAAAACAAAGAAAAGGGAAAACTTACTGAAAAAGTTTAAACCAAACTGAACCAAATTCAACTTAGCTTCGACCATTTGAGGCCGAACAAACTTTAATCAGGGTGTTATCACACGAGAACACCTTGGTTAAGGTCCATTAGACCTCAAACCCCTGTCAAGACCGGCCGGATTCCCGAGGTGCATGTGTTCTGAGGTCTGGATTTTCAGATTTGGTTTTTTAGAAGTTGTGGGTAGATTCGGACCAAACCAAGCTTGGTTTGGTCACGAGGAGGGTCAGGGGAGTGTCTGGTATGAAGATGTGGTGGTTTGGTATAGATTGAGCTTCGTCTCGAATCTTCAAATCCAGATTCGAGACGATGGAAGGTGATTCGAGGTACATGGCTAGTGGATTCGTGCTCAGGGTGGTTGGATGTATCGGTGGTGTGAAGGGGGTGGTCACCGGCGTTCATGCCGCCGGGTTCTTGTGAAAGGGAAACTAGGGCGGCTGCTAGGGTTTGGGGGGGGGCTTCAGTGTTTGGTGAAGACGATGAGTGGAGGGGGGTTCGAATAGGGGGCGTGGGGTACGATAGAAGGCTTATATACGATCTGGGGGTTTAGATCCTGGCCGTTGGATCAAATGAGATCTATGGCCAGGATCTATTCACTTAGGGAAGACGGTGTCGTTTGGGTTTTAGTAGTGGGTGAGACCGGGTAAGGCTGGATCGGGTCAAAACTGGACGGGTTTAGGGGAAAGCCTGGGTCCGTTGGATCAAGGGGTTGGACGGCTCAGATCAATTGCCTAAGACGATGTCGTTTGGGTTTGAATGAGTGGCCTGATCAGGACCGTTTGTTTGAGTCAGATCGACGGCTCAGCACAGGGACGCTAATACAGCGTCGTTTGGGACGTACCCGGGCAGCTTATGTTTGGACTGGACCTGTGTCCTGGTTTTGGGCCTGATTTTAATTCATTTTTTGGCCCAAACCAATTTCATTACTCCTTTCTTTTTGTTTTTCTAATTTTAAAGAAAAAATAAAAAAATAAATAAAAAAAAATAAAAAAAAAATGAAATTAAAAACCATCATTAATTTAATCACTTAACCCCATTATCACACACATATGAAAATATTTAAGTAGGTTAAATCACAACCTAGAATAAAAGATGCATATATATTTTTTGAATTTTCTTTTACTGACCGAATTATGGTTTAATCACCATGACATGCATATTTTGTATTTTGTTTGTTAAGATTCAATGAAAGAAAGAAGAAGAGAATGGACAGAAACACAAATGACTACCAGCACATGTCCCGTGAAAATTGTACACATTTATTATTTTTGATTTCTTTTGGAGTGATTGCTCGTGGAGCAAAAATCACGTGCTTACAATTGTGATTAAGCCAAGTGGTAAGCTAAAATGAAGCTACTTGGCAATTTTAAGACAATATCTATAATTACAAAGTATAAATGGAAACATAATTAATGGAAGTAGTTGAATGAATCTTATACATAATTTAGATAGATCTTAGAAAAATTTAATCTATTATCTATATTTATATTTATATGTATATTTATATCCATATCTACTATATTTAGATCATATAATGATCTACTCATAGATTTTCTTCTATATTAGCTAGAAATATGGAGGTAAAAAGTTAATTTAAAAACTATAGTAGAAAAAAATAAAAAAATATAGAAAAACGTAAACTGAGATAACATAGGACTATCTATACTTTGGAGTAAGTTAAAATATAAAATAAAACAAAAATTTACTTAAGATATTAAAGATTTATTGACTTTAAAAATTAAAAAAATTCAAGAAACAAAATAAGATCTTACATAAAATATACAAATTATATACAATGTAAAAAAAATTAAATAATCGGTGAAATATAGTTTAATAACAAGAATAATAAAGTCATATTAATATTGACAAATCGGGCAAATGGATATTTTATACATAAATAAATATTTCTTATATGATTAAATAAATTTAACTTAAGAAGAACAAATCTTAACCACTCGGACAAAATTTAAAAATATTTACAAAATCTAATAAGAATTAAGGCAAAACAAATTTGATCAAATTTAACTTAAATGAATAAATCAACTAATATTGACTTCTATTTTCATTGTAAATAGATTCCAAAACTTTCTAGAAATAAGAATTTTTATTTTAGAAATACTAACTACATGATCCCTTTTCTTCCATTTCATATATATATATTAGAAATATTATGTAGAAATAAATGACAGTGGAACCATTGTTGTAAACATTTGAGATAAGATTTTGTTTATAAAGAAATATGATAAGAAATTGAGCCACATGACAATATAACAATATTAAGTATTGAATAATATAATAAAACTCTAATAAGAATTAAGGCAAAACAAATTTGATCAAATTTAACTTAAAGGTATGAATAAAATAATATTGACTTATATTTTCATTGTAAATAGTTTCCAAAACTTTCTAAAAATAAGAATTTATATTTTAGAATTACTAACCACATGATCCCTTTTCTTCCATTTCATATATATTTTCTTTTTAGAAATATTATGTAGAAATAAATGATAGTGGAACCATTGTTGTAAACATTTGAGAAAAGTTTTTGTTTATAAAGAAATATGATAAGAAATTGAGCCACATGACAATATAATAGAAAAATTGAGGAACAAATAGAGAAAAAAAAATCAAAAATTTCATCATACAAAAGAAAAAGGATAAAACTTATTTAAATTTGAGATGATACAATTTTGCTTAAGTATAATAAGAAATAATATGCATGTGCATAAAGCCACATAACTAAAGTCTATAGATTACAAAAAAAAAATTTAAATAATAAATAATATAAATAAAGTAGAGATCATGTGAGGATATTTATACTAAGAATTACTTTAAAAAATAAAACAATGCAAGTATACAAACTCAAAAATATTATTAATAAATTTAAATAAGTTAAAATTTTTAAACAATAGTTTAAAAATAAAATAAATATTTAATTTAATATAAAAATTATATATCTATCTATATTATATTAAAAAATAGCAGTGGATAAGAATATTAAATAAAGTGTAAAGTTAATAAAAAAAATAACATGAAAATGTGATAATATTACATATTAGATGACATTATAGCAGAAATAAGAAAAATAATTAAAATTTTAAAAAATTATATTAAAAATAAAAAGAAAAAACTATTTAAACTTGAGATTAGAAAGTTCTTAAAATTATAATAAGAACACTTAAAATATGGATATGACCACAAAATTGAAGTCTTGCTAGATAAAGAAAAACAAAAATTTGATACCAAATTAAATATTTAAACATATTAAATAATTATCTCATGTAGGTAATTTTATTAATAAAAATTAAAAGCTAAATTTGTATCTTGAAACTAAAAGAGAAAGAAAATTTAATTGCACATAATACAAAAATAATTATAAGAAAATTCAAATAGGTTTGAAACATTATAAAGGAACTTATGTATTAATTTTTAGACTAATTCAAAGTAATATTTTAAAATAAGACGTGATATTATTTTGAGTTTGGGTCAAATATTTGTGTAAAAGCTAATTAAAATTTTTTAGTAGGGAAAAGAATGTATAAAGAGGAAAATAGAGATAGTGCAATGATACTTATATTGTAAATTTATTTAAAAAAAATATATAAATTAAATTATTAAATAATAGTAAAAAAATATTATTGATAGATTTGAATGATGAAAGAGTTCTTAGTAAGAGGATGATAATATAAATACATTAAATTTTAAGAATAAAAGTTTACATTTATTGATGATTATTAATAGGGAAATAAGTAAGACATTAAGTTAATTTATAAGCTAATAAATGTTCACATTACAGTATAACGATATTAAGTAATAAATATTGCAATAACTATAAGCAAAGAACAAAAAAAGAGAAAAATTATGTCTAAAAATGTAGAAGGATAAGACTTATTTGAATTTGAGATGAAAAATAATGTGGTAGTAAGAATTTTCCAAAATAATATTATTTAATATGCTCAAACAAGACATATCACAATGTTATATGTTAAGTATTCTTTAATATTGACCGTAAAATAAAATACAAGTGCCAACATCAAGGGGTGTTATTACATTATAAAAAAAAAAAGAAAACAAGTTATCCACTATGAGATTTGAGAAATGGTTTCATGTCCTGCTTCTTAATTAATATCTAATAATTATTTATAATTTTCATATTGAAGGTTTAATTTTAAGATTATTTGCACATAATTCAAATAATCCAAATCATAATTTAATATGGTTTATACCGCGAATCACACGGGTACTAAAACTAGTACCATTTAATAGGAAAAAACCTTAAAAGTTCTCAAGCATCCAAATGTGGTCAGATTATATCAGGTACGTCGAGTTTTATTTAGCAATAATCATACCATAATATGTCCTTTTTGTTATAAAATAGTTGCAGAGTTTTAACCAACTGATGTAGATTATGAATTTTGACCGTTCTCAAACTTTATTCAATGACACATTATACTAATTCGATATACTAATTAAAACTACTAATTATGTAAACTATGATAATTACTTGATATTTATTCAATAACTAATACGAATAAGTAAAATAAAATAAAATCAAACAACTCAATCATCTTTAACTACGGATTTATCAGCGATCAAGTGGTCTATTTTTTCATCAGGGCGCTCAAAAAAGTCTGTCACATCTAAGTGGGTGATGTAGAATTCATTGTCATAGACAAAATTAGCTTCAAGACATTTATTCTTTAGAGATGCTTGATAAAGCTCAACCAAATGTCTTGGTACACGATATTTATGGATCTTGCATATAATCACATTGCCAAAATATTTTGGCGTATAATAGGTACGTCATCAATGACCATTCATGCCATAATAATAAAATTATTTTCCTATTTCATCTCAAACCTCCTTTTAGAGGTGAGTGTGATATCTTCACTACCACTAGCACGTTCATATTCTTCCAAGAATGAATATGTATTCATAAATCAGATGTTGTCACATTCTCATCATGAATGGAACATAATCATCAATATGTGCTTTACAAAATCTCATGTCAAATCGATGACAAATATAACTTTCAAATAGTGAAAGATTATTTTGAGAATTCTTATTATTCTCATTATCACAAATATGACGATTATAATTTCGTCTATTATCACGTCCACATCCATTGATACCTTCACGGTAATAATTTGTCTTCTTTCAGACTTATCACATATTGCTATCACATTCTCTTAAGGGGAATGAGAATGAAGTAAATTCTACGGGACGAGTTTCCACTTCTTTGCCCACAATCATACATGAATTTGATCATGGCAAGACATAGAAATTTTACCATTTTGGTGGTTATAATTTCTTGCGAACTCTATAGGAGTTATAATCAAAGTTTATTATCTTTGCTTGCATTTAAAATCAAATATAGAATTTCAAGAATTTAAAAGAGAAAAATAAAGTAAAATACTTACCTTAAATCCAGAATTTAATCATGAAGAAAGTTCATGGAGAATTGACAATCATTATGCTCAATCTCAAAGCTTCTACTCAATTGATTAGAGTCTCGTGCTGATAACGTGTTATGAAACAATAAAAGAACAATAACAATATTGCAGAGAAAGAGAGAGAGGGAAATTCTTATTGAATTGGGATGATTTACAATGGAATAAAACCCCTCCATTTATGGGGGAAAAATAACTTAACCACCAAGTAACAAACCCTAGAATCTTTCTAGAATATAGACATTCACCGTAAATAGAATTCTATTTATAGCAACAAATATATAGTGGGCTTCTAATAAACCGTTTATAGGGCCGGGCTGTAATGTTAACACCCAAAAATGGCATCGCTTAGAACCACCACAAACTTTCTCGTCCGGGAAATTTTCCGTCCGTCAATACAGTTGTCAACTGTTCGATTCATCCACATCCCGCCGGCGCCATTTCCGGCGACGAGCCTTGTTGTGAGTCATCGTCTTTTACTACGCACAATCTCCTATAGTCCCGTCAGGTGCGCGGCGGCATCTGACGGCGGTGCCGCCGATGGAAAGAAGTCGCCGGCGCGGCTTGCTCAGGTTAAGCAGCTGTTAAATGAAGCCACGGAACGAGCTCAAGCTGCCGGCAATGATCCTATCCCTAAGATTACAATTGGTATTTCAATTGCCTCTATTTGAATTTCACACCTTTCCAGTTCCAACTTTCATTTACGTCCACTGAAAATGCCTGAAAGTTATATCTTAAAATGAAGTAACTGTAGTATAAGAAGTACAGTTATATTTTGAAATGAAGTAACTGTAGTGTAAGAAGTACATGGTAAATAATTTGCACTTTGGGGTCGTTTGGTTCGGAGATGCGTTATGCTGGACTAATTATGCAGGTATTAGTTATGAAGGGATTAATTATGCAGGTATTAGTTATGCAAGTATTAATTATGCAGGTATAGTTATGCTGGAATTAAAATATAGGAATTATTTCTTTTTGGAGGTTTGAGTTGTTTGGCAACTGAAATAAAACATGCCTTGGGGATGATTGTAACACCTTATATCAATTTACTCAATTTTAATATGTGTACTAAAATGAAAAGAATAATGGTGTTATTTATAATAGTGATTAATGAAGTTTAACACTTCAATCCAACAGATGTCCAGATTCATTTTGATCTATGACCGATATGCGAACATGTTTCAATATTGAAAACAACAGTAATATGATTTTTTTTATATGTACTATTTACTATGATTTTGTGTCCTATGAAATCCTAAAAGCACTAGAAAGGAAAAGGAAATGAATTAGAAGTGTTGATCATTATAAAACAAAAGTATTCGGAAGCATGCATGAGTAGGGATGGCAATGGGGCGGTGTGGGTGCGGTGCGGTTCGGGTTTAGACACATGCGAGCGGTGCGAGTTTAAACATATGTGAGTGCGAGGCGGGGCGGGGCGGGGCAGGTCAACATAAAAAGAAATTAATCTATGCGGGTGCTGGTTTAAAAACTTCATCGAAAAAGGAACTCGTTTTTTTGACTTTCTAAAGATGAAATTGATTAATATATAGCAAAATAAAGTTTCATACTGTATAAACTTTGAACCCAATGTTTGCACGTCAAGTTCGTATTCTTTTATGACAAGTTCTGATAATGTGATATCTAACACATAATTATTAATTGATTATAGATCTATTTTATTGATAAATCGTAACTCGAGATTTTGATATGTTAAGATCATGATTTGATCTTACTTACTCTGAGTAAATATAGTATACTGACTTGATCTTCCTCTTAGTAAATTATAGTAATATGTCTTATTTTCACTTTTTCCCCCGCTCATTCTTGCATATACATAAAAGCAAATTAATCAATAATCATTATAGTCACAAATCTTCGTGATACAATTTGAAAAGAATATTTTTCGATGAGAAAAACAACTCAATGTTCAAATTGAACAGTTTAATAACCAAATGTAGAATTACATAATATAGATCTATGGCAACTGAGCTGTAGAGCTACTCTAACTGTACAATGTGTTTAATATGTCAATTATTGCATATGACCCCATAGATGGCAGATCTTGATTTTTGCACTTGGCCTCAAAGAAATATAATACTTATAAAGTATGGTAAAAAGCAAAAATAAAAGAGAACACTTAAAACTAACAAAATGAAGAAAAAACAGTTATGCGGGGCGGGGTGGGCGCGGGTGCAACTGCTATGCGGGGTGGGTTGAAATTTTGCGGTTTAAGAGAAAACCCGCCCCGCATTCACCCCGCACCGCTTGCCATCCCTATGCATGACGGTATTTTTGTCACTTAATTGGTTTAATCCATGTATTATTTAATACACGTATTCTTATTCCATATTCTATCTTGCATAAAATAATACAAAAATTTCCCTCATTATTGTATACAAGTATTGTTTTATACGGGTATAAAAAAAGAAAAAAACCTAATCAAATGTTGTATTAGTTGTGCAAGATTTATATGGAATTCAAAACATCAACCAAACATTGCGGGTGGATTTTATACATAAGTATACACGAATTAATGTATAAGGAAGGAAAACCAAACAACCCCTTAGTGTTTACACCAAATTATATAATTTAACCTTAGCAGCTAAAAACTAAAGCGAGAATACACATAACTTAACCATGATTAAGCGATTGTGTGTATAAAAGTCAACAACAACAACAACAACGACCCAGTAAAAACCCACAAGTGGGGTCTGGGGAGGGTAGTGTGGTCCCAGACGTTACCTCTACCCCGCTGGGGTAGAGAGGTTGTTTCCGATAGACCCTCGACTCAAGAAGACGAAAAGAGACAACATATTAGTATCATAAAAAAAACCCATAGAAATAATAACATCACAAGAACCAGTGAATAGATGGAAAATAGAAATAATAACCAGTAAATAAGGCCCTACACTATGAAAACGGAAGAGTAGTGTAAACACAACACTGACCACTAGCCGTCTAAGACTAAATCGTAGCAGCGTAGCATCACACTGGTAGATTAAATATGCTCAACTACCTCCTAACATACAGCCTTAATGCTCGACCTCCACAACTTCCTATCGAGTGCCATGTCCTCGGAGATCTGAAGCCTTGCCATATCCCGCCTGATCACCTCTCCCCAATACTTCTTAGGCCACCCTCTACCTCTCTTCGTACCCACCAACGCCAACCGCTCGCACCTCCTTATCGGGGCATCCAAGATTCTCCTCTGTACGTGCCCGAACCATCTGAGCCACGCTTCCCGCATCTTGTCATCAATAGGAGCCACGACCACCTTCTCCCGAATATCTTCATTCTTAATTTTATCCATCCTAGTGTGCCCATACATCCACCTCAACATCCTCATTTCTGCTACTTTCATCTTCTGGATATGTGAGTGTGTATAAAAGTCAAATGGCTCGCATTTATTAGTCTGGTCTAAATATCGGGTGCGGGCAAATTTTTACCCGAGGTACAACCATGAAGTGGATTTGGCACTTCTTCTTTTTTTTGAATGAAGTAGATTTGGCACTTAAATTTAGTTGGTGTTATTACGGATTGGGCACTCCAATTAGTTATGATTGAGACATAATTGATTGATTGATATTCTTTCACTTTTGTTTCTCCATATAGGGATACTTGATAATAATTATATAGGGTTAAGCAAAAGTAGTGTTTTCTTACTTGCTGATTGCATATCAAATGGCATTCTGGAAAATAATTTTGTAAAGTGTAAATATATTACCGTACAAGTGATGTCCGCATGACTATGCTATAGTGGCATGACTTGGAAGATAAAGTGACCGGTTTCATCAAATGAGTTTTGTGTTATGCTGAGAATGTTACTTCTTCAGAGGCTCTTTTTGGTTTTCGGTTAGGGTCTGGAGTCTTTGGTGACTTAGTCTTCGAATTATCGGGGATTCAGCAGAGTAGATATTGAGGAATTTGTATGTGATGTATAGAGCTGTAGGTAATAAGGAAATTTGTCTAGAGTAGCTACAAATGTTAAAATGCTTTTGACTGCTAGAATGGATAGTCTAAGCTTTGGTGGGTAGAGTTGCTCGGTACATGTACTGGTGAGAGATAGCAAGTACGTAGGGAAATAGTTGGGGTGCGCGCAAAGAAAGAAAAAATATGTATAGCTTAATATTAATGTCAAAGACTATGGGGATAGTGATCAAATCACATGTAGAGTAGGAGAGTAGAGACTACTGCCAAATTTGAATTTATTCTGGAGTCCCTTGTTAATTCTTAGGACAGAAGTGGTTGTAGCAGCTACAATATGAAATTGCTTAAGGTGGCTCTTCTACTCATCGAAGAGCTGAAAATCTCTTGGACTATTCTGATATTCATCAAAAGCTTTCTTTTTCATGAATATTTTCTCAAAGCAAGTAGTATCTTATAGACTCTGTAACCTATTCAAGATCTTTGTAATTTGCTCTTATCATCTTATGACTGAAGTGGATACGGTCATGGTGTTTGGGGATTTTGCTTTTTTTTTTTGGGGTGGGGGGTGGGTTGGGTTGGATGGGGGGGGGGTGGGTTGGAAAATGAAAAATTAGAATGGGCGATCGCTTGTTTATTACATATTCTTGTTTTCAATATTCAATTAGATTTGGGAGAAGTGTTGCGTCTGATTAATTATTCAGCTTAGTTTTTCAGGATGTCTTGTATATTGAACAAACTGGAAAAGCTAACAATATTTATGGTGCTCTTCTTTGTTTTTGTCCAGATCATGTTATTGTTAACTTTGCAAGAAGCGGAGGTCCTGGAGGTCAAAATGTCAATAAAGGTCTGGTGCAGCTTCTTTCAGAAGATAAAATTGCCTTCTATATTTTCATTTTCTTCTTTTATTCAAGGAGTTTCTATCTTTACAGTAAATACCAAGGTGGATATGCGGTTTAATGTAAAAAATGCTTATTGGTTAAGTGACAGAGTCAGAGAGAAGATTTTGCAAATGGTGAGCTAACACCTGTCTTTCACTGTCTATGCTTTCTCTATAGATATGACGTGGTGGTTTTGATCGGGTAGAATCTCAGTTTTCATTCCAGCTAGCTATTTGAATTAGCACTAGAATGTTAAAGTCTGTTTCTTGGTTCTTCCTAATTTACATCGCTTGCAACTTGCAAGAAGGGTTTGTGATATTGAGAGAGAGAGAGAGCAATTCAGCTCTTTGTTAATTACTGAACGCATATGGGGTATCTTTTTGAAGTAACTGGCTCATCTCTCTTGATAGTTACATGATGGTTGGAAGGGACACCTTTCCACTGTTTTCTTTTCATAAATATATGGCTTCAGAGGCTATAGAATGGTGGCAATAATTCTTCATCGGATGCTATTAACGTTTCTGCACTGATTCTAGATCCATAATTAGGTGATAAAAGTATACCGATTAATGATGCTTATTATAAGTGTATCTGATTACTGCACTTGCTATATTGCTAATCACTCTTGACTGTTCTTTGATCATGTACATTAGCAAATTTATGGGCTACTGGGGCAATATTTCTTTGGTTCTATTGGAAAGACTATCTAGTGAAAATGTCATTTTGCTTCTTGTCGTGCGTAATTTATTGCTGTTCACATATAATTATTGTGATCTAATATATTGCAACTCACATAACACTATTGCTAAGTTTTTAATATTCTAAACAGGAAAAGAATCGGATAAATAAGGACGGAGAGCTTGTGATCTCTTCAACAAAGACGAGAACTCAGAAGTTAGACTCTTCCCTATATCTATATATATATATTTTTAAATGTTTGCTTCGTCAAGGCCACAGAGTTGATTGTGTGTTATGATTATATTCAGGGGTAACATTGAAGATGCTTTGAGTAAATTACAGGTACTCATAAGGAACATTCTATGTAAGACTGTTCCCACTTTCTATCAATTGGAATGGTAGAAGTCTATCCTTGAGGGTCAGATGATGTTTCAGTGAGTAGAGTTAATCCTCAGTATACAGTTCTATTATGAATTACTCAGTAAGCTCAATATCACAGGCTATAATAGATGCTGCTTCTTATGTACCTCCGCCTCCATCTGAAGAGCAAGTGAAAAGAATAGCAAAATTGTAAGTGTTGTCAAACCAACCTACGTTACACACGTATTATTTACCAAATTCTTGATTGCAAACTTGTATTTTTCTGGAATGACCAAGCTCCTTTCCTTATACAAACAGGGCTGCTATTGGAGAGCGCAAACGGCTTGACAATAAGAAGGCTCAATCACAAAAGAAGGCTATGCGAAGAAGCAAAGACAGTTGGGACTGATTCCAAGAGTTTGCGATTGGCATGCCCGATTCTTGTCCAACATAGGCATTGGTTCTTCTATCAAATTCTCCCGGTGCTTTGATCATGTCCTTTGTCCTATTTCTATACGATACCAAAATGGTTTAAGGAATTAGTATAAAATCCATCTCTGTAGGTCCTATGAAAGCTTCTTGATATGACTATACAGCTAAAAGAATCTAGACTTTGTCGACCAGCCTAAGCTTTAGCTGAGAGGATTACTGAAAGCCTTATCTTGAACTTCCTTTCCTTTCTGAAGATGCTGATATTAGATAGATAGTTGACAAAAGAAGAATAAGGTGGCCACACGTCTTTCTTTATGTACTCGGTTCTCATGTATGGATGGATACATTTCACATAATTTTGTACGAAACACTCCTATTTGGGACAATGAACCAGATTCCAATTTTTAAAATCTGAAACGAGGGAATATTTTGGCCATCGATCCTCATTCTGATATATGTCATAATTTTTTTTTCATAAGAGCAAATAGGCATGATGATAGTAATAAAAATCAACTCGGATTTGGTAATTTGGAGTATTGTTCTAGACTAGGTGATATTTCAGAAACAACAAAAGAGTATCCAACTCTACCGAACACTACCATTATTGTACAAGCATTTAATGCTATTTGCCTTTCTCGAAGACCAGGAGAAGTAACGGAAATGAGGTCAGAAATTATGATTTCTGATCAATTCTGTCTATTTGTGTAACAACTATGAAAGGCAAAGTGCTATTTCATCCAAATATTTCTGACCATATATACAACTTTCGTCAACAAGATAAGCACCAGCATATATCAAAATTGCCAAAACCGAGACCGTCTAATTTTTTGTATCATCTATATACAGAACGAACCCAAAATAAAAGTAAGAAAATAATTAAACAAGAGAATAGGTAAGGAAAAAAACAAATGACAACCAAAAAAAAAAGAATTTTCCATCTCCTAAACGTCATCACTTGCGTATAACAAACTCCTCTCCTGATTCTCTATCAAAATGTCTAATCCATCGACTTTGATTCTTCTCGGAACCACCCTTTCCACCGCCGCTGACGGTGGCTCCAACATGAGCAATATCCAAACCTTTCCCCACCGGCAGAAAAACCGACCGTACAATTCTTGATTTTCCGTCTAGTACACTCCGCCACCGGAAATCAGATTCAACTCTTGAACTTGCATTCTTACATATCAAAACTGCTCCCCTATGACCCAACTTCGCCACCCTCAAAATTCTACAAAAATCATTTCTCCTACAATCCACCACCAAAAAATCAATCCCCATTAACCCTTCCATTGCTTCTTCCGGTTCTCTGACCACAACTTCCGGCGACATTCCGGCATGTTCCATGGCTTGAATATACTCTATTCTTGAATCTTCGTCAGGTACTAAGCAAATATGTCTGCCACGTGTAACATGACTAGCAACTGCTAAACCTATACTTGTTGCCATAATCCCACCTCTTGACCATGTTTCTACAATCATTTGTGCGTCCCAACCTGCTGCCATCGCTGATATCAACTCTGCTACGCTCGATTCTTTAAATATTTCACACTGTATAATAATCATTTAAATCAAGAACATCAATAACCTATTAATCTAAAAAGAAACTTTCTAGGAAAAAAAGGAGTAAAATAATGGATACTTACGGATTTAACAGTATCAATATAAGCTTTAGATGCTTTTTCTGGAGACCAAACCAACTTCATATCTCTCTTTTGGTTTCTCTAAATGGGGCGTTCTGAAATTTGTTGTGGGTGTAAATGGGGTTTTTGTAGTTGGTAAATCTTGGTGATCAAGTTGTGTTTTTCTTTGGGGAAAAGTTTTGAAATCTGAAATGGGAAATGAAGTATGTAATGACACGAGACTTATATATATGAGAGAGAAAGAGACGGAGAGAAAAGGAAGGTGAACGAAGCGAAGCGACCCTCTAGAAAGAGGGAATTAGGCTAAGAATAAAGGAAGAGGTCAATTTCAAAAGAGTTGACATTCGGCTCCATGCAATTCCAACGTGGTGGTATTAGCTTTTCTGTGGATTTTGCCCCTTTTTTCTGCTATTTTTCTCTTGTTTTGTATTTTGCCTTTTGACACCCCCTCCACAAATGTCCTGTCCTTCCACTAAATACAAGATTTATAAAATAAGTATAAACTGTTTTAAAGAATAGTATTACTAGTATAGTTTTAATATTGCTTGTTCCAGGTCAGCATATACGTATTTTAATATTTCTATCGAATATCTGATACCTCCCAAGATATCGCATAATCCTACTCAATTACAACAACAACAACAACTCATTTCGGGTCTGAGGAGGGTAGTATGTACGAAGACCTTACCTCTACCCCGGAAGATAGAAAGACTGTTTCCGAAAGACCCTCGTCATAATCCTACTCATTACAATTTATATAAATGACTTATGTTTATCCAAATATGAAAAATCATATTTGAGCAACTCACTCAAGTGTATATTGGATTTAAGTTATATACTATTACTGCAATTTAATCTAATATAACAGATAGCTACCCTAAAGAAATACATATTATTTTGAGTTAATATCAAGCAACTATAAAGAGATACATATTATTTTAAGTTAATAGTGTACAAAATTTATACACGTATAAGAGACTAATTAAACTTTTCATTTTACCCATTTTACCCTTAATGAGAAGTATTTATAACCACAAAAATATGATGCCCACATAACTTTTAGCCCTTAAGCTTTTAAGATCACAAGTTTCAAAAGACTATTTGTTTTCTTAAATTTCGTGCGGAGTCAAACTATCTCATTTAAATTGAAAAAGAAAAAGAGGGAGTATTATTAGGAAATGGTGTTGATACAACTAATTGTGATCCAGGATTTTTTTTTTTTTTTTTTTCGTTCACACAAAAAGGAAAGAGAATGTTTGCCTAGAGTGGAAGGAAAAAAAAATCATGCTTATATCATAATAATGTACTGGGATGAGAAAAGGTATTTGGGGAGAGTGCCAAATTGAAGTTGTAGAAGCAAATGTGTATACGGAGACTGAAAAATAGAAACAACAAAATCTTTGTCTACTTCCTATTAAATACACTATTTAGGAGCAGACGTTATATAAGATGGCACCATTTTTTGTAAAATGACAGCTCAATCTTTGCTTGTTCCCATTTAATGTTTTCCCCGTTGCTTAATTAATGCTCTTCTGCCTGAAACCAGCAGAAAAGAAAGAATACCAATTATATATATATATATATTCTCACAGGTGCCACCTGGGGAGGATAAGATATATGCAGTCTTACCCTTACTTGAAGCAGATAAAGTAATAATGTAATCAGAAATTTCATCAAGAGTATTCAAACTTTAAATAAATCAATAACTTTTTCTTTTGTCGATGAATGGTGTACCAATTTTTTAAAATCAAACCACACAACATTCAGCTAAATAATAAAAGAAGTTTTAATAGAACTATAATTTTATAAATCAAAATTAAAATAACAAAAAGACAACGTCAGAAATTTTACTAGTAAAAGTAAGAATAAAACCAAAGGAAAAAGAGAGTGAGGGAATTTGTAGTTTGTAGAGAACTTTTATTGAAGAATGTTTTATAGAACTTGACTTTTAAATTATAAAATATACTTAAGAAATAACTTTTAGTTAAAAAATTTCTTTAAGATTAGTTGTTTATTTTTACACAATTTAAGTTTTAAGAGTTATTTTATTAGAAAATTTTTTAGATTGAAAAAGAATCAAATAGACCACACATATTGGTGGTCTCCGTTTATTTTGGCAAATAAAATGGGCAGATTCTTAAACACGTAAATAATACGTCACTTTGAACACCCCGAACGGTTGGACTGTCTCACTCAATTATATTAAGGGTGTTCAAAATATAATATATAACTATATAAAATAGTATTTAACTTATATACACAATATAATTTTTCGATGAAGGGTGTGCGTTTGACCATCTTTGGCATAAGGTGGCTAAGCCACTAAGGTAAAGGTTATTTTCGGTAGACGCTCATGGCACATATAATCAAAGCAGTAAGAATGAAAATATTATAGTAAAAAATATATGAAAAGAAGAGTAATAACAACAAGATAGCAACAAAACCAATGCAAAAGTAACATTAGGTAGTAATAGTAAGATTACTTTTGTCCTTTTCATTTTTTTTTTTTTTTTGCATTGCGAGTCAAAGATAATTGAGATATATGTATATACGGCAAATATAATTCAAGTCAAACACAATGAATACATGCATAAGTCGTGGAAATTCTGGATCACCACTATACTTGTACTTGGGATAATACAAGGAGGATATAACCTTTTTCATCACATTTGCTAATTGTATAAGCCATCCTGTTGACTACTTAACCTATTTGATTTTAGTATTATAAGAAACAAAAAGTAAAAGAGAAAAAGAAAATAACACCGCGTACGTAGAATCAAAATTCTCAAATAGGATATGGCTGTTTTAATTAGTATTATTCTCTTTAAATATAGTACAAAATAAAGTATGACTTTGCCTTTGTCTTGGCAGACAATTGCGTTGACTTCAAATAGTATCTATTCATTCTTCATTGGACGGCTAGATTGCCACGTCATTGTACTTTCTCTTGTCCGTTGATTATACCGTACTTCAAGCTCAACATGTAAAATAAAAATCATTTAACGCATTTTTAATTCATCACTCTATTTTTTTACACTGCAAACTATTTCTTTTAAATATTCCTCTCTCAAACTTAAAATAGTAAATTATTCAAATTTGTTATTGTAATGGAGGGATGATTCCTCATTGGATGATTATCAAAGGCGGAACCTAACTTTGAAGTTTATGAATTTTGAATTTAACATTGAATTCATAACTCGTTTAATTACTAGGTTCGTAATTGAATATTTATATATGTTTCATTAATTTTTTAGTATGAATACAAAATTTAAGTAAAAGTTGATGAGTTCGACGGAATATGTAACTAATATTGAAGCTCCGCCCGGATGATAACTTAATTTACGCTCACAATGTCAACTTTAGTGAAAGTGAGAGGTTACGAGATATGAAGTCCACATCTTTTCTTTATGTATTAGGCTATTAGCTAAGGTTTTATAATTGATTATTTCAGTGGTTGTACGGAAAATATAATAGCTAAAGCTTATCCGCGTTATTTTAATTAATTCAGCAGATAATCACAAGTGTATATGAGTTACGAGTTTACACTCAACATATTTACCACATGGTCAAAGAGATAATCTCAATTTTTGTTTTTAAAGACAACTACTATATTTTTGTGTAGAAATCCAATCGATGTTTGTGTGTGTAGATAAGCTATTATATATGTACAACCACTTATCTTTTTTTTTTATTTTTTTATTTTTATAATCGTGGTGTTCGGATCGGCTTGCACGCACCTCGACTAATTTCATGGGATACCTGTCACCTTCCACAAGCAGCAGGTACCAGGTAGCTCTATCTAGTAAAGCTTGGATAGATGGAAAGAAATCACCTAGTATTTTTTGTCTCCCCTGGAATTTGAACCTGCACTTATGTTGTTTTACATACATATGATTTCATGACATATAATTAAGACCGATGTCAAATATTTCAGTTTTTGATACATTATATATGATTCTTTTCCTATAGTGAAACAAATTTCACGGCTGGCAATTATACAATGTGTTTATAAGCCTTGTTGCTAACGATATAACATGCTTTATATTTACTTAGTTAACATCTTATACATTAATCAACATAAAATGATTATACTTAATGAGTGTGGGAACTAGTTATGCGTCCATATATTTAGTTGTTGATTTAACTTCTCTCTAGTTGTTGCATATACGATCACTACTTTATAGCTTGTTTGGATGGTTATTACCCATTGTATCATATTGTATTGTTATTCCAAAATGAAATTTATTTTGGTTGTATCGTATTATTAAATGTATTGTTTCGGAACAACTAAAAGATCCATTTTATGAAACAACCGACTTAATGTAGTAGGATCGTTTCCTATTTTCTTTTCCAATATTATGCCCTTACTTATTACTCCATAGTTCTATTTTATCATTATTTTTTAATATAGTTCTATTTTATCATTATTTTTTAATTTTAACTCAAAATCTCCAACCTATTGACCTACTTTGTCTTCTTCCATCTTTTATAGAGTTGGTTTACCCCGTTCTTTTTATCCAAGTCTGTTCGATTCGTTGTCTTTTTCCATCGTTTTAATTTTTTCTTGTTGCTAATATTAGTTAACCTTTTTTTTTCTTTCAGTTTTTTACTCTTATTTCCAAGCTACGTAATTAATGATAAATTAGTAGAAAGATATTTTCTTAAATTATTTTTATGTGTAATTTTTGATAAATTTTATTTAAAATAATTTGTGATATTTTAGTGAATTTATCAGTTACAGTGCAATATGACACGGTATTAAAGTACAATATAATACAATACAATGCCTTATAAAAAGAAGGGTATATACAATGATCCAAACATAGTGATATATATATATATATATTAAGCTTGCGTCTATTGTTACAAAACAGACATAGACTTTAATTAGTCATTGGCACACTCTATACATTGGGATGAAACCCTTTCATATTGTGCCGTCCCAGACTAATCCCACTCGATCTTGTCGCTATGCGAAATTAATCATTAAAAATGAAAAATTCTTATAACATAATCCGTTGATGTGATTCTCAACACTTTTTAGGTAGGGGGTTGGTATATGGTCAGGGGAGGAGGGAGAATACGTCGTACGGGTTTGGTCGGATCCAATAATTTTGGTCCAAATCATGTATTTATTTTATAAAATTTATTGAATAAGTATAAGTTATTAATTTAGAATTCAGTAACCTAAAAAGATTAGAATCTCGAACCCTAATTTCAAATACTCGCTTCGCCTCCATATATGGTGAACTGATGGTGGCGTTCAGAGGCAGAGCTTATTGGTTCTAAATTCTAGATAGCGAGTTCTGAATTTAATTTTGGTACGTATTTAATGAATTTTTTATTATGAATATAAGATTTTGGACTAAACTTGCTAAATTTGACCGAATCAGTATTTAACCTTCTACCTCCGCGTGGTGATTGGTGACGTCCCCATCAGTTTCTTCTAGGAAAAACAAAAATAGAAATATGATTAACATAACATATCTATATCTATCTATACTATATTAAAAGCACGAAGACCTTTAGCGAAATGTCGTTCGTTTTTTTTACCCTTTAAAAATAGGTTATATATTAGATATAATCGTAATTTAGTTATTCTCCTAATATTTAGGATTTTAAAATAATCTAAAATTATAGTTATTAAATATTACATTATTCGAACTACATATGTATAGAAACACCTAATTATTAGGAATTCAAAACCAAATAGAAAATTAATTATAAATCATTTGCTTATTTGAATTATATAAAATAATTATGATTTTTTTCATATATGTCTTAGATAAAGTGCATATAAACGTACATTGGAAATCTACTAATAAAACTGTAGATCTTATTTTAAGTCTTCAAAAATTGAAGATTAGAATTTGGAAGTTTTTGCAAAGACTTAAGATATAACAACATATGAGCTCAATCTAATGAAACAGTTAAAAGAGAAAAAGAAAACATAATTAAAGAAGGTATAAATCGATATTCTTTATTGAGTTAGTTATATAAAATCAATATTTTTTTAAATATAAATTACACTTTTACTTTATAATTCAAATATCGTTTATATGGTTTTGTAAAAGCTTTATACTTATTTAGATAGGTTACACGCACAACGCGCGTACCATAAGACTAGTTCTAATATAAGCGGTTGCTAGCCAGAGTTTCTTAAGCAGCCCGCAATTAGAATTGATGTAATGATTGGAATTAGAAGTTAATTAGATTACTAAATTATCCGAACGAAAAGGACCTTATAATACAATAGTTACACTAGTTGTAATCCTTATTTTATTAATCGGATATGCACAAATTAATTAACAAATGAAGACAGTACCAACAAACATGATGTAATTGTAATTAAACGCGTATATATAAGCCAAGTTTACCATGGTTTCCGTACTTATAAAATACTCCCATTGAACTTGGTTAGTTATTGGTTGTAACACTATACCATATACTTCCTCCGGTTCACAATAAGTGACTAGTTTATTTTTTCATTTTGGTTTAAAATAAGTGTCTAGTTAGGTAATCAAGAGAAAATTCAATTTGTTTTTACTCTTTTACCCTTACGTGCATATCCCTAAAAAGTTTTCTCACTCCTCACTATAACTATGTGACCAATATTTAATAAGGGTAATTTAATCATACTAGGTATTTTTATATATAATTTAACATTTTCTTAATGAACGTGCTAAAAGGAAACTGATCACTTATTGTGAACAGGAGGGAGTAGTTAAGAACAGTCTAGTTGACTAAAAAACATCTGATTGTTTTCAGCACACAGATTTGTTTCCCCGGAAAACAATGGCAAATGCTAATTAATTAAATAGCCATATACTTTAGGAATTTAATTGGTTCTTTGCAAAGTGCATTCCTTTGGGACCCAATAACCCATCAAGTAGTTGGGCTCATGTTGCACAACTTGAGGTTTTCTCTCTCTTTTTCCATGAGTAAGGGATCTGAAAAGAGGAAGGGAGACTGTGAGTATTCAACTAACATATGTCTCGTTCATCTGAATCGAATAACTTTGTTTTAGCTTTTATATAATATATGTTAAAAAGTTCACTAATTAAGTACAAATATAAAATTGCAAACGAAATAATCCAACGTGTTAATGGTAAAATTTTGAACGCTAAATGTAATATTCAAAATATGAATTCGGAAAAGGGCCTAAAATACACCTATCGTATGGTAAATGGTTTATAAAAGCCTTCCGTCCATCTATCCGTGTGAAAATATATAGGACGTTAATTTTATTATTAAATTTACCCCCGCGACTAACGGAACTTCATGTGGGCATCTCATTAAATGATGTGGCGTTCTTTCATTTGTCCACGTGGCTCAGTGGGGCTGACATTGTATTTGGGTAATTTTCGACCCATTTAACCGGTTCGACCCACTCCTTTTACCTTATACCCACTCTTTTAACCCTATACCCACAGAGAGTGAAGAGAATGGTAAAAAAACTTCATTTCATACCAACAGAGAACCATTACAAATTCATCATTACAGCATTTGCAGAATTACAATATCTGAACCAAATCCATAAACATCTGCAAATTACAACATCGACAGAATTACAAAATAACCTAACTACACTACATCATCTTGAAAACTAGCACCAACACACCCAAGAAAACACAATAAAACACTTCATATTTTGTAGTTTATCCTCCATCCTAGCGACCTTCTCTAAGTTTGCTGAATGAATTCCCTCCACCTCTTCCATTATTTTCTCCATTTTCAGTCTTTCAGTAGAAACAACATCTTCCAAGTTAGCCACCATCTTTTCCAGACAATTTCTTTCAACTTCCACTGACTTTAGTGAAGTATTCAAGTTATGGATTAACATCATCATATGTGATGACATCTCTTCATACTACCATTCTCAAAACCCACATGAAACTTCCTCGTCAAAACAAGGGCATTTGTAGAATCGACGGTCACCGTTCAAATGAGTCTTAGCCACAAAATAATTTACAATTAAACCACAACCACAACGACGCGACAAACCAGAAGAGACAAAATTTTCAAACATTTGAATTTTTTGTTATTCAATAAAGGCGGATCTTTTACAGCCAACCACAAGATTCGAAGGAAAAAGACAAGATTTAATTAGTTGAAAAAGAGAAATTTTGAGGAAGAAGAATCGGGTAAGCAACCTGATGACCTAGGTTCTAAACTGGGGAAGAAGACAAGTAAAATATGTGGGTATAGGGTTAAAAGAGTGAGTATAAGGTAAAAGGAGTGGGTCGAATCGGTTAAATGAGTCGAAAATTATCCAAATACAATGTTAGCCCTACCGAGCCACATGGACAAATGAAAGAACGCCGCATCATTTAATGAGAGGCCCACATAAAGTTCTATTAGTCGCGGGGGTAAATTTGATAATAGAATTAACGTCCTATATATTTTCAGACGGATAGATAGACGGAGACCTTTTATAAATCATTTACCATACGATAGGGGTACTTTATGCCCTTTTCCGTTATGAATTTGCCTCTGCTTCTGTCTAAGTAAAGGAGACCATGAATATCGAACTAACAACGGTCGTGCATCTCGCTGGTACTATTAGACTATGAGTAGTTTTGATGGTGGACAAGTTGAGCTTATTTTGCCATACCTATTTAGGTTTTTCAAGTCCCATATTGTTATCTAGGCAGTCATGAAATAGTAAAATTAGTTGAAAGTTAGAGTAGGGAAACCTGAATTCTTTAGGATTTGGTATTTGCTAGTTTATTCAATTCATGTCAAGTTAGAATTTGTGGTCAAATTCATATAGTAATATGTTTTCTTGTTTTGAGTTAAAGTAGGTTTCTTACTATTATAAGTGGGAGTATTGCTAGTTATTTTCATGTGCGGAAATTTGTGAAGAATTGTGTCGACAGTAGCAAAATATTTTCCTTCAAATTGGTATAAGAGGCTTTACGATCTTGATAGAGAATCAAATCATCATTTCCATGGCCAGCGAGCGGCTCTAGCCAATAAGTGTTGTCGGTCTGACCATGAATTATATTGGCAAAATTATAGATAATTCTCAACAAAATTAGATTGTCCGGTGAAAAGTGTCAAAATAGATTCAAGAAAAAAAAATATCAAGTTTAAAGAGGTGCAAGAAAATATGAACAAGAGGAAGAAACTCTTCTCCAAAAGTTAGAGAGAGGTTTAAAAAATTAGAAGCTTATTACAAGTGAATCGATAATTTGGGAGCCTGTAACAAGTACATCGGCAATTGAGTATTAGCAACAAAGTGTATCAACAGGAGTTGGAGACAAGTACAACATCGGATGTTGGTGATAGTGCATCAATGGGAGTTGAAGGCAAGTGCTTTAACAAAATTAGATGATGGTGATAAAGTACATCAATAGGAGTTGGAGACAAGTGCTTCAACAAAATTGGGTCTTGGAACAAAGTGTATTAATTGGAAGGTTGGAGAGAAAGTGCTCAAACAAATAAAATTTTTAGAGAAAATGCTTCAACAATTGGAAGGTTAAAGAGAAAGTGCTTCAACAATTGAAGGTGGATGAGAAGTGTATTATCAACAAATAAAAGTTGGAGATGCTCCGATATAACCGCAAAAAAATCAAATGTTACAGTAGGAAAAATAAATTATAGAAGAATGTTAGAAAACTAATTCAAAGTTGCAGTAGGAAAACTTAAGTTCTTTAGGATTTGATATTTTTTAGTTTATTTAATTCATGTCTAGTCAGGATTTGTAGTCAAATTCATTAAGGACTATGTTTTTCTGTTTTGAATTAAAGTAGATTTCCTATTATAAATAAGGATATTGTTAATTATTTTTATTTGTGAAATTTGTAAGGAATTGTAGAAATTATTCTGAGATTTCTAATAATGTACTTTCATTCAAAAATTCATGTTTCGTTCGCAAATGTGATGAGATTTATGTATCAGCATGATGCAATAAAATATGTTACATGTTGCAATGTGAAAATGGCTAATGTTAATGTTGTTTTGTATCATTTGCTGTCTATTTATTTAAAGAATAAATATTAGATAAAATATTCCGGTAGAATTTTGGAAGTGTGTGGGGAAAACAGGTTTGGAGTGGTTGACTAGGTTGTTGAATGTTACTTTTAAGGCGAAGAAGATGCCAGATGAGTGGAGGTGGAGTACGGTGGTCCCACTGTATAAGAACAAAGGTGACATCCAGAGTTGTAACAATTATAGGGGTATCAAATTACTAAGTCATACTATGAAAGTATGGGAGAGGGTAGTTGAAGCAAGGTTGAGGATGACGGTATCCGTCTCTGACAACCAATTTGGTTTCATGCCGGGTCGTTCTACTACAGAAGCTATACACCTTGTTAGGAGGTTGGTTGAACAGTACAGAGATAAGAAGAAAGATCTGCACATGGTGTTTATTGACCTAGAAAAAGCGTATGACAAGGTTCCTAGAGAAGTTCTCTGGAGAAGCTTGAAGGCAAAAGGCGTGTCGGTTCCCTACATTATGGCGATTAAGGACATGTATGATGGGGCAAAGACTCGGGTTAGGACAGTGGGAGGCGACTTTGAGGATTTTCCGGTTGTTATGGGGTTACACCAAGGTTCTGCGCTCAGTCCGTTCCTAATCGCCCTGGTGATGAATGCGTTAACACATCACATTCAAGGGGATGTGCCATGGTGCATGCTATTCGCTGATGACATAGTTCTAATTGATGAGACGCGAACCGGTGTTAACGAGAAGTTGGAGGTTTGGAGACAAGCTCTTGAATCTATGAGTTTCAAGCTTAGCAGGACAAAGACGGAATGCCTGGAGTGTAAGTTCAGCGCTGAGCAGAGGGAAGTGGGCGTGGATGTGAGGCTTGAATCACAGGTCATCCAAAGTAGAGACAGCTTCAAGTACCTTGGGTCGGTTATCCAGGGGGGAAGGGAGATCGACGAGGATGTTACGCACCGTATCGGGGTAGGATGGATGAAGTGGAGGCTAGCATCTGGAGTATTGTGTGACAAAAGAGTGCCACTGACACTCAAAGGTAAGTTCTATAAAGCGGTGGTTAGGTCAGCCATGATGTATGGGGCTGAGTGTTGGCCGGTTAAGAAATCACATATCCAGAAGATGAAAGTAGCAGAAATGAGGATGTTGAGGTGGATGTGCGGGCATAGTAGGATGGATAAGATTAGGAATGATGATATTCGAGAGAAGGTGTGTGTGGCTCTCATTGATGACAAAATGCGGGAAGCAAGGCTCAGGTGGTTTGGGCACGTTCAGAGGAGAAGCCAGATGCTCCGGTAAGGAGGTGTGAACAGCTGGTTGGGAGGGCTCGAGAAGAGGTAGAGGGCGGCCTAAGAAGTATTGGGGGGAGGTGATTAGGCAAGATATGGCGATGCTTCAGATTTCCGAGGACATGACACTTGATAGGAATATGTGGAGGTCGAGTATTAAGGTTGTAGGCTAGGAGGTAGCTGAGTATTGTCTTATGTCATAACTTTGGGGGACTAGTTTGGTAAGGATACTATTTTGTTTTTGCTTGGTATCATTCCTCTTGATTTCATGTTGTTCTTATTTTTCATATATATATATATATTTCTTTCATATTGTTTCTGTGGTGTTACTAATATTGTTTTCTTTTGTCCTTTTGTCTTATTGAGCCGAGGGTCTTTCGGAAACAGCCTCTCTACTCCTTCGGGGTAGGGGTAAGGTCTGCGTACACACTACCCTCCCCAGACCCCACTAGTGGGATTACACTGAGTTGTTGTTGTTGTATCTGTCATCAGATAATAATATGTAGAAGTACTCGAAAATGCAATATTAAAAAAAAGTATTTGAGAAGATCGACGTCAAAAAATTTGTTTTTTATTTTAGTTGTGCCACAGAAATTGTGACACAATATGAACTAAAAGATATATAATATGTATTGGTTGACGTGGACTAATACAAACAGAAAGTATCAAATCAAAAAGGAGACTTTTGGAGTCATCTTCTAATGGAGTAGGAGTAAATAAGCTCGATAAGATTAACAATATTAGTCGAGTAGTCAATAATGTAATTTATCAAAAACTATAAAGTATCCACGAATGAACATACAAATTAAAATTTTAAGAATTTAGACTATACTTAATATACTACTGTTTACCCTCAAATTCGGATAACAATTAAACTTATATTGTGGTTTTAAGAATATGTGATTTCGTCCAATACCAATTGATAAGCAAGAAAGTAAATGAATAAATTAGAGAATAAAATAAATCAAACCAGTATGCTAGCTAGGTCTCGACCTCGACTCGAGATAGTCTCGAGGTGGAACAATAAGAACAGTAAATGATAAAGTAACTCTGATGAACAGTAAGTGAAATAGCAGGAAAGTAACAAGTGTGTATATTCTTATCAGTGAACAATGATCCTTACAAATGAATGGGATCCCTCTTTATATAATAGAGGAATCCTAAATAAGGTACACTTCTAATTATAGTAGAAAACCATATTAAAATCCGATTAACCATCGTAGATTGATCTGCTCCGAGATCCACGCCACGATCTTCGACCAATCGCGGATATCTCGCCGTTTCCGTTATCAAGCTATAACGATGTCACTCGGAGTCGGTTATACTTAGTCTCGACTGGTGCTGGCCTCGGTCTCGACGGATATTTTGATCTTTGGACTCGATGCTTTGTCTTTGAGCTCGGGTCTGATTCATCGTTTTTGTACCCGACGTAACTCGCTTGTCTCAATCAAATAGTAAAATCAGGTAGGCCCGATTTTGATCGTATACAGATAGTCCCCTCGTTTCTTAGAGTGTAATGAGAAGAAACGAACTAAGCCTTCGATTTTGCACCTTGACCAATTATGATGTCACCTTGTGACGTAAGCGACGGAAGCGACTGAAGCGTCGCATCTACACAGTTCTAAAAGTCATTAATTGGTGCCAGTTGATGGTCGTCCACTAGTGCCCCTGAACCGCCACGGCAAACATTATAAATAGACCATCTTCACAATTTTTCCAAACTTTACTTTCAAAATTTCTTCTAATCTTCAAAGCACTCCTACTTCCCTCAAGTTCCTTAATTATGCAAATTCTTTAAATCTCGTTCGCCAATCTTCACTTAAAACAACAAGTTTTGTCTTCTTTTTTCTTTGACTTCATATAACAATGGCGAAAACATCAAAAACCTTTCCTCAAAAGGGAAAAGCTTCTTCATCGCCGCTGGCCGTTGATAAAACGCCGGTGAAGCCATGCATCGAAGAGTGCATTCCTGGGTTTCTGATTTCAAAATTAAAAAACCCTAGTCTATCTCTGGCCGATGCGAGCCGATGTCAAGATATATATGCTCGATAACTGAGGACGACCTGAAGCAGGTAAAAAAGGATTGCCATTGAGAAGGCAAAGAGGTGGTGATCCGACCCTTGAAGAGGACATCACCACTCATGTGAAAGGTTCTTGAGTGTTTACACTTACCCTTTTACGTTGGGTCCTATTGACCCCGTTATGCTTAACTTCTGCCGCCAATACCAAATAACCTTGGGCGAGATTCATCCTTCCTTCTGGCGTATTGTTATTTTGCTCCGATTCTTCGTGAGCCAAGTCGAGGGGATGTCTTTTACCCTTGACCACCTTATTAGAATATATATCTTCCGTCTCTATCGAAGAGGGTCGATAAGGCTTCAGCGCCGGGGCACCATGGTGCTGTTCTCGAGCATAGATGAGGACAAGTACTAAGGATGGATGGTTCGGTTTGTTCGAGTGAGGACTTCCGACATAATTTTGGTTGAGAAGATGTTGTTCCCTGAATAATGGAACATGAAGCATAAGCACGAATTTGTCTATAACTTCCATCTACCATTTTGTTTCTTTTGTCTTTTCGCACTGACATCCTTTCCTATGATACATCGGTTGCTTGGGTGCCCGGTGCAATCTCGGACATTGAAGGCTGGGTTCGGAAGCTGGCCTAGACCTCTTTATTCTCCGAGCACTCTTGGCGTGATTTGGCCAAGGGCCGATGGGAGGCTAAAAGTCACGGTAAGCTTCTCTATCGTGTTTGATGCCTTTATGTGAAATGTGTCTTTTTTATTTTCACTTGATTTCCTTTTATGCAAGTCTCGGGGATGTTGTCGAAATGAGGCCGGGCCCGCCTGGGGAGGAGGTGGCCCCGAAACCACCTAAGGATAAGAAGAGCAAAGGACATTTTCGATGCTGCTGAGATTCGGTTATCCTGTGTTGCCGGTCATGCTAAGTGCCAGTCTCGGAGAGATACACTCGAAGAGATTCATGCTCGTAGCTTCGTCCTCACAGCCGATATTGATAATGCGAAAGTGTTAGAGCCGAAGCCGAAGCGTTTCTCTCTGATGATGATGTGTCCGGGAGCGCAAGTGGATCCATGAGCAGAGAAGATGAAGCTGAAGTTCCCAGGGAAGATTAGGCACTTAGTAAATACCTAATTGGTCTTTTATTTTTTTCTTTTGATTTCTTGGATTTTTGTGCAAGGTCCTTGTCGGTCCCTTGTACATATTTTTGTCCATATATATAAAGAAATTTCTCTTTTGAATGCCTTCTCAAATTTTGTCTTCAATCATGTTTCGTGCCTTGTAAAATTTTAGCACATTTTTATGCTTTAAACAATATGTTCGAGACTTTGGTTTTAAATAACTTGATCAAATATATAGTAATATTAATAACTATATATTTGATATGGTATTTTGAGTGGAGCATTTTTTTCTAAAAAGAAAAAAATGGTCTAAAAAATATTATTTTATATAGTTATTAATATTACTACTTTCGGATATGTATTAAATTGTACACACGATATGAGAAAGTTTATGAGGTTTTCTTTATTGTAAAAATAAAAATTATTTTCTCACATGAAAAGAAGGTTATCTTGTTATCATTTCAAAAATTAAGTGTACGAAAATTTGTTCTCTTTATATGAGATTAAGAAAATTAGAAGTTGAGAATATATATATATATATATATATCATTACATGGATGTTTTAATGAAATAATAGTGTGTGTATTTATTTTATATGGTACCACATGACCACAATAGTAAGGTGTATAAAGTGTATCAAAAATAAGTAAGACTTTCAAGTAATTTGAGACAATTCTTAATTATGCGGGTAATTGGTTAATTATCGGATAACATAACATTACCTAGTTAATTAATAAGTAGTGGTTGTCTTTGGATAAGAATTAAAAAATCAACTATCGTGGCAGCCCAACGTGTCTTGATTTAGGGGACATTTGCAATACCCACTTTTTGTGTCATGTTTTAACCTGTGCCCGCTTTGCAAAAAAATTGCAAACATACTCACTTTTTCGCATAACTTCAGCATACGGGGCTGAAGTAGCAAAGACAATCACGCAAAACTTCAGCATTCTAGTAGCCGGGCCTGAAGTTCAGCTCTAGAGCTGAAGTTTTTATTTTGTAACTGGCAAACTTCAGCTCTAGAGCTGAAGTTTTTGTTTTTGTAACTAGCGAACTTCAGCTCTAAAGCTGAAGTTTTTGTTTTGTAACTCGCGAACATCAGCTCTAGAGCTGAAGTTTTTGTTTTGTAACTCGCGAACTTCAGCTCTAGAGCTGAAGTTTTTGTTTTTGTAACTGGCGAACTTCAGCAGAGCTGAAGTTTTTGTTTTGTAACTCGCGAACTTCAACTCTAGAGCTGAAATTTTTGTTTGTAACTGGTGAAGTTTTTAAAACCCTTGAGTATGTACTGCTGCACATCTCTACATCTACAGTGACGACGAAGAGCAGAAGAAAAATCCCTACTATTTTCAATCTTATACGTTTCTATTCTACAGAAGAGCTGCAGCAGCCTCAATTGTCTGTTGACCTAATTAAAATGATGGAACAAAGGTTATCATCAATTAAGAATAGAAATGCACATGTTCAGCGTTCAGGGTTTTGGAGAGACAAACTATGAAAATATTGTTTGTCTTCTTTCAGCTGCTAGATCCTTTTGATAGATCAACATAAGCAAATTAAAGTAGTATATTTATTCAGATGTTTCTGCTTTTATCATTCTTTGTTTCCTACAACACTAGTGTCCTAGCTATGAGGGAGAAACAGAAGAATAAGAAGAAAACACAGACATTTCATTTTACATCAATATTAAGTTTCGGAGATCACTGGAAGAAGGAGGATGAGAAAGGGGGTTGAAATTGTTTAAAAAGTGGGTACAAATTAATTTTTTTTTTAAAAATAAGTATAGGTTAAATGGGGGCAACTAAATAAAACGCTCCATGCAATTTTTACAATTTAAAGACCATGTGGTGACTCTTACTATATTTGATAATGTGGCATTAGAAGATTAAGTTAGGCCAAGTCATCACCTAATTAGTGGGTCAAGGCTAGTCAAAATATAAAGCTCTTATTCTTAGATAACAATTAACTCAACTTACAAATTCACATTTCATCACCTATTTCACTATGTAATCGTGCAAAGAAAAAATCAGTTTTCACACACAGTAAGAAACGATATTTCATTTCACAAGCATACAATCCTCCTACAAAAACAAAAATTCATCCTTCACTATTTTCCAATTTCACGCACCTCAGTCCTTATTGGATTGGAAAAAAAAAAAAAGGCTTGCTTCGCAAAGAAAAAATGGGAATTTGACAAAAAGGGATAAATAAATTTGCCAGAAAATTTCATTTTCAAGCTACTAAATTTGTACTAAAAATGGTACAGAAATCAATCACATACACATATTACGTCAGAATACTAAAACGCATTGAACTTGAATTCAATTCAAAAATAGAGATATGTGTAAAAGCCCAGTTTTTCAGATCTGCAAAGTAATTATTGTGATTTAAATGAGTACAAATTGCACGAGCACCCTATTTGGTCGTCCCCATTTAACTTATACCGATTTTTTAAAAATGTTTTAACTTGTACCCACTTTTTAAACAATTTCAGCCTCCTTTCTCCTCCACCTTCTCCTCCTCAAAGTTATATCCGCACTCAAACTTATATATTATTGTTGTGGTTATAGGATTATATCTGGTAGAGTTTGTTTTACTTTTTCTGTTTAAATTGGCCTTCTAAGCATGTTGCCAAGATGGTGTCAGTTCCATTTACGTCAAAGCTCCACTAGCTTTTCGTTGTGTCCCCCTTCCCTTCCCTCCTCTTTCTTTTGACGATGATGAGAATTGGGGATTATTTTTCAAGAGGAAGTCTTGAGGCTTGCCTCAGATAGGGAAGTAGAAGTCATTGCAGGCTGCATGTGAATTGGATTACCCAAAAGAAAAACGTATTTCCATCTAATACTTTCAACGTTCGAATCATATGGAAAGTCAGTTAAAACTTCAACTCTAAGAAGGCTGAAGTTCGCCAGTTACAAACAAAAACTTCAGCTCTAGAGCTGAAGTTCGCCAGTTACAAAAACAAAATTTCAGCTCCTAAAGTTGAAGTTACAAAACAAAAACTTCAGCTCTAGAACTGAAATTCCTCAATTACAAAAACAAAAACATCAGCTCTAGAGCTGAAGTTCGCCAGTTACAAAACAAAAACTTCAGCTCTAGAGCTGAAGTTCGCCAGTTACAAAAACAAAAACTTCACTAATTACAAACAAAAACCTCAGCAAATAGAGAACAAAACTTCAGTTCGCCAGTTACAAAAATAAAAACTTCAGTAATACAAACAAAAACTTCAGCAAATAGAGCACAAAACTTCAGCTACTATGCTTAAGTTCAACAATTACAAACAAAAACTTCAGCACACTTGGTTCAGCACACTTGGTACTTCAGTCCCGTCTACTAGAATGCTGAAGTTTTGCGTGATTGCCTTTGCTACTTCAGCCCCGTATGCTGAAGTTACGCGTAAAAGTGGATACGTTTGCAATTTTTTTTGCAAAGCGGGCACAAGTTAAAACGTGGCTCAAAAAGCGGGTATAGATGCAAATGCCCCTGTAAATGAAGATGGAAATTGTTTGGGCTTACGTCTGGGCATGCTTTGTCGCGTTTGATGGGTGTTGGAGGGATTGTCAAGAGAACCGTCCCAGGTATATTAAGGCTATCCCTTCTTTCCTTTTTGGCATGATCCATATGACACAACGAAACGAGCAAGCACGCAAGTTTCAGAAACAATTCTATTCTTAGAAGTACTAAGGTTGCCTATGTTCCTGATTCCCCATATGTCATACTACTCAATATTGTCTATACATGGGTCTCATAACATTCCAAGAGATCATATTGACTTGCTTCAGTATGTATTGCATTCCTTTATACATGTGCATTTACCCATAACTCAGACGGCGTTATATACGCGTATATATGTATATATATATGGGATATGGAAAAAGTTACGGCGTTATATACGCATCACCACCCGATCAGCTGGTATACGATGATGATGTTGCCCATAATGGCTGAAATGATATGATGGGATGCCCTCAGAGGCTTGATGATGTTATGTACGTATAGACCTATGCATTACATGATATTTATACGCATATGCATGACACTATAAGTATTTCATGATTTACAGAGCTATCCAGACTTACAGGTTGAGTCCTTTACTCCATGTTTCTCCCATGTCCTTAATTAAATATTGACTTACTGTTATATTTTAGTTTCGTCTTACATACTCGGTACATTATTCGTACTGACGTTCTTTTGTTGGGGACGCTGTATTCATGCCTGCAGGTATAGATAACCTGTTTGACGAGCCCTCATAATATATGAGATTGACATTCAGCGAAGGATCGGTAAGACTCCACCTCATTCGGAGTGCAACCGAGTTTATGAGTCATCGTGTTAGAATTTTGCTACAGACTTATGGGTAGGCCGGCACCCTGTCCCATTTGATGTCAAATAATCATAGAGGCTTTATAGACAGAGGTTTAGTTTGTATAGTATGTCAGAGGCCTTGACGGCCATATGTATTCATATTTTAAGAACGATGGTTCATTAATATAACATTTGGCCACTTACAATTGTATATTACGAGTTGTGGCCATGTTGGCCCATAAAAGTTATAAATGGAATGAATGAGTTACAGAGTAGTTCACTCAGGCCACTATGGCACCGGGTGCCAGCCACGCCTCCCCAAGTTCGGGGCGTGACAATAATAATGCTTTTATAGTCAGGCTCGAGTGAAACCTGAATTTGAAGCAAAAAGGACCCCTAGATTTGTTTTGAATGATAACGGACCCTCGATATGTAGTCGAGTAGGTTCTTATTCGAATTCGAGATAGCAGAACCCTTAGGTTCGAATCGAGTGAGAACGTGTTCTCGAACTCAAAGTTTGTTGGCCCTTAGGCTCTTTGAATTGGGCCGTTACAACCTCTAAAGGATGGCTATTTTTCCCCTCTTTTGGCTCAAAGACTTAGTAAAGTTTTCTTATGCCTTAGCATGTATTTTTTGTACCCATTGGTTTTTTTAGGGTTTAGTATTGATCGAAACCCCTTTATTTTTTGTGCCTTAGCACAAGTTTATATTTGAATAATTTGATACCTCTTAAGGTTTTTCGAGGGCTGATTTTATCCAAGCCCTTTCATTATTTTTGCCAATGGTAGCCATTTTAACCGGTTTTTAAATAATTCGAAGGCTGTTTTTATCACGGGTTCGGACGTCTCCGAGCCGTATTAGTTTGACCGTAGGCTTTGGGAGTGACTCTTGGTCTTATTTTTCCAACAACACTTTGAACTTGTTCGAAGTGTTAGTCCTCGAAAATGATGGCCTTAGCCTATAAATCGAGTTACATATGATGGCTATTAATCTACATGGACACGGTTTATTCGACCATTTGGCCCATTACAAAGTTTCCATATCGAGACCCTGCTGATACGAAGCATCTTCTTTGAAAACATAACATCCGAGGGTGATGCCCCCCAGTATTTGAGGTTGAATGTAAAGAAGCCTCGGATACTGTTGAATTGTCCCCAGGTAGCACATATAATTGTTGCCTCGTTAAAAACCTCGCCGGAAAAACCCATTTGGGATAAAAACTGATCTAAGGGAAAAAGAGTGCAACGCGTGCTTTAAAACCTAAGGTCTTCGTATTAAAGAGCTTCTCAACGTCTTCGATCAAACACCTGCAATAAATTAGTATCTAATACAAATGGAAAGGGATAAAGTCATACCTTAGCAATAATATCATTTGAGGAGTGATATGTTCCAATTGTTTGGAAATTGTTCGCCCTCTATTGTGCCAAGTTTGTAAGATCTCTTTCTGATGACACCAAGGACTTGATATGGCCCTTCCCAATTTGGGCCAAGCTTACCTTCGTTCGGGTCTTGAGTATTGAGGGTGGCTTTTCTCAGAACTAAGTCCCCTATTTTGAAGAGTTGAAGATTGGCTCTTCGATTGTAGTATCTTTCGATTCGCTGTTTTTGGGCGGCAGTTCGAACGAGGGCGGCTTCCCATTTTTCGTCTAATAATTCGAGGCTTGTTCTTATAGCCTCGCGATTTGATTCTTTCGTTGTGTATCGAAACCTGACGCTTGGTTCCCCGACTTCAACCGAGATCAGAGCTTCGGCGCCATATACTAAGGAGAATGGCATTGCCCCCGTACTGGATTTTGTCGTTGTCCGATATGCCCAAAGGACCTCGGGTAGAATTTCTCTCCATTTTCCCTTGGCGTCGCTCAATCTTTTCTTTAGATTCTGAATGATAGTTTTGTTCATTGATTCGGCCTGTCCGTTTCCACTTGGATGATACGGCGTCGATAAAATCCATTTTATTTTATGTTCTTCGAGAAACTTCGTTACCTTGGTGCCGATGAACTGCTTTCCATTGTCGCATACGATTTCAGCAGGTATCCCGAATAGGCAAATGATGTGATCCCAGATGAAGTCTATAACTTCTTTTTCTCTGACTTTCTAGATTGCTTCCACCCATTTAGAGAAGTAGTCAGTCATAAACAAAATGAATTTAGCTTTTTCTAAAGCCGATGGCAGAGGGCTGACGATATCCATCCCCTATTTCATGAATGGCCATAGGGACAGGACCGAATGAAGTTGTTCTCAGGGCTGATGGATTATTGATGCTTACCTTTGGCATTTATCACATTTTCGAACAAACTCCTTAGTGTATTTTTCCATACTATCCCAATAGTATCATGCTCTGATGATTTTGTGAACTAGTGATTCAGCACTGGAATGGTTCCGACAACTACCTTCATGGACTTCCGTAGAACATAATCGGTGTCCGTTGGTCCCAAACATACTGCTAATGGTCCGTCGATCATCCTTCTGTACAATGTTCCATCTTCAACCAATGTGAATCGAGCTGCTTTTGTTCGTAAGGCCCTCGATTCTTTAGGGTCAGATGAGAGCTTTTCGTTTTTCAAGTACTCGATATATTTATTCCGCCAATCCCAAGTTAAGCTTGTGGAGTTTATCTCAGTGTGACCTTCTTCGATCATGGATCTCGAGAATTGAACGATAGTCCCCGAGCTGATTTCGTCCTCCTCGACTGATGACCCCAAATTTGCAAGAGCATCGACTTCACTGTTCTGCTCGCGAGGTACGTGCTGCAAGCTCCATTCTCTAAAATGGTGTAAAATCACATGTATCTTGTCCAAATACCTTTGCATTTTGTCCTTTCGAACCTCGAAGGTTTTGTTTACTTGGTTCACTCCCAGTAAAGAGTCGAACTTGGCTTCAATGACTTCCTCCCCCAAGCTTTTAGTTAGTTCTAGACCTGCAATCATGGCCTCATACTCAGCCTCATTGTTAGTCAACTTAGAAGTTTTGATGGATTGTCTAATAGTGTTCCCCGTGGGCGGATTAAAAACGATGCCTAGCCCGGACCCCTTCACATTCGAGGCGCCATTAGTGAAAAGGGTCCACGCCCCTGATGATGTACCTGATTTTAACAAGAGTTCCTTCTCGACTTCGAGTATGAGGGTTGGCGTGAAATCGTCCACGAAGTCTGCTAAAATTTGAGACTTGATAGACGTTCGAGGTTGATATTCGATATCGTACCCACTGAGTTTGATGACCCATTAGGCCAATCGGCCCGATAGTTTGGGCTTATGCCAAACATTACGAAGTGGGTAAGTGGTTAATACACATATAGGGTGATATTGAAAATACAATTTTAGCTTCCTAACAGCGCTTATCAGTGCAAGTGCCAGTTTTTCTAACTGTGGATATCTAGTTTTTGCTTCTCCAAGAGTTCGACTTACATAATAAACAGAGAGTTGTGTACCTTGTTTTTCTCGAACCAGGACACCACTTACCGCGATCTCTAAGACTACCAAGTACAAGTAGAGTTTTTCATCTGCCTTTGGAGTATGAAGCAATAGTGGGCTCGAGAGGTATCACTTCAATTCCTCTAACGCCTGTTGGCATTCCAAAGTCTATGCAAAATCGTTCTTCTTTTTTAGTAGAGAGAAAAAAATATGACTTTAATCCGACGGTCTTGAGATGAATCGGCTTAAGGCAGTTATCCGCCCTGTCAGCCTTTGCACCACTTTAACATTGTCCACGACGGTGATCTCTTCGATAGCCTTGATTTTATTGGGGTTGATCTCAATTACCTGATTCGACACCATGAAGCCAAGGAACTTGCCTGTTCCGACCCCGAAAATGCATTTTGGGGTTGAGCTTCATGTTGTATTTTCTCAGTATCTAGAATGTTTCCTGCAAATATGTCAAATGGTCCTCTGCATGCGGGGATTTAACTAGCATGTCATCAATATATACTTCCATTGACTTAACTATCTGTTCTTCTAATATTTTATTTACTAGGCGTTGGTAGGCAGCTCCTACATTTTTAGCCCGAAGAGCATTACATTATAACAATATGTTCCATATTTGGTGATAAACGAAGTCTTTTCCTGGTCTTCCGGGTTCATTTGAATTTGATTGTACCCGGAATAGGCATCGAGAAAACTAAGAATCTCGTGGCCGACCGTGGCATCGATCATGCGATCGATGTTAGGCAGTGGAAAAGAATCTTCGGGTCATGCCTTGTTTAAATCCTTATAATCTACACATATCTTAAGTTTGTTCCCTTTTTTAGGAACTACGACTACATTGTCTAACCATTCAGGATATTTCACTTCCCGAATGACCCTATTTAAAGAAGTTTAGTAACCTCGTCCTTTATGAATGCGTGCTTTACCTTAGAATGGGGCCTTCTCTTTTGTTTCACCGGTCTAAACTTTGGGTCCAGGCTTAGTCGATGTGCTATTATCTCCGGCGGGATCCCTGTCTTGTCTAATTGGGACCAAGCAAAATAATCTATACTATCAATAAGAAATTGAATAAGCCTTTTCTTGAGTTTGGGGGTTCACCTTGCTCCCAGGTATACCTTTCGCTCGGGCAGGTGCTCGATCAATATAATCTGTTCCTAATTCATTACGAGTTGCGTCGGAATCTTCGGGAACAACAAACGTTTGAGGGGTCAAAAAATCTTCCACTTCCTCTTCCAATTCCTGCTTCTCCGATTCGGTCGAGACTAGTGGCGGTGATTGATATTTGGCTTCCCATTTACCCTTGATGCTAAATCCTTCTAATGTTGATAACGTCGATATCAGTATTACCTCATCGACTGCGAACATTTCTTTTGCAGCATATTGCTCCTCGCACACTATTTTTACCCCGTCCAACATCGAGAATTTCATTATTTGGTGGAGAGTCGAAGGGACTGGCCTCATGTTGTGGATCCAAGGCCTCCAGAGCAGAGCGTTGTACCTCATGTCGCCCTCGATTACGTGAAACTTGGTATCTTGGATAGCTCCAGCCACGTTCACTAGTAGGATGATCTCTCCTTTAGTTGTTTCACAAACCATATTAAAATCGTTCAAGACCCGAGCTGCGGGCAAGATATGATCTTATAGGCCGAGCTACTCCACGACCCTTGATCGGATGAGATTTGTCGAGCTACATGGATCCACTAAAACACGCTTAACTTGAACTTTATTCAATAAGATAGAAACTATACGGTGCCTTTTGGCACATAGTCTTGGGTCTGTTTCTCCCTAGTAATTTATACCTTAGTGCGTTTGAACATGGGCCTTTGTGGAATATTGACCCCTCCGACGATCATATGAATTGCATGATACGGCTCCTCCTGTTCATTTTTCCTGTTGGTGTCCCTTTCCCCGAAATGATTCGTGGCTCGGTCACTTAGGAATTCTCGAAGGTGGCCCTCATTGAATAAATGGGCTACCTCCTATCTCAATTGCCTGCAATCCTCGGTACTGTGACCATGTATTCTATGGTATTTACACATCAGATTGGGGTTCTTTTGGGAAGGATTGGTTTATATGGGCCTGTGCCATCTGGTATCATTGATTCTTCTAATTGCCGATACAATGCCTGATGCATCGACACTAAAATTATATTCCGACAATCGAGGTGCCTTTATGGGATCTATGTGCTTATCAAAATCCCTTCTAGCCAGGGATATGTAGGAAACCTTTGAAGCAAAGGTTTGGTTGAATCTTTTTCAAAAAATGCTTCACACGGAGTACTCGGATGGGAAAATCGCTCACTTTATCTTTGCACGAAAACCCTTCATGTCTTCGGGCAAAGAGGGGCAGCTGTAAGCACGTGATTTTTGCCCTATGAAAGAATTACTCCCAAAAATTCAAAATAAAACGATTTTCCTTGGTGTGCAATTTTGAGAATTTTTGTGACATTTTGGATAATTATTTGTTTCTGTCTGTGCGTGTTTATTGGTTAAATTAATAAAAAATTACAAAAATATGTCGCATTTGCATTTAAGTATTTATTTAAGTTTGTTTTACAAAATCATAAAAATAATGTACGTTGCATTTTTAGCATTTAACGTCTAAATTGTGTGATTTTTATAGTTAATTGCTATTTAAATGTGCGATAATTGTTATTTGGACAGATTTTTGAAGTTATAACAGATTTTGAATCAGGGCAGTAACAGTAGTTTTAGGGGTAATACGGGAATTAACCAATTGCAGATTATTTAATTATGGTGGGGGACAAGACGTAATGATAAAAGCCAAAAAGGAAAAGGTGGATAATGATGTCTTCTTTTCAAAAAGAGGGAACAAGAGGGCCCACTTTGACTACTTTTCAAAAAGAGGGAACATGGGGGCCCACTTTGACTACTTTTCAAAAAGAGGGAACACGGGGGCCCACGTTGACTACTTTTACTAAAGTAAAAGTATGGGTAATAATAAAAGTTAAAGGGTGCACATAGTGGAAGAAGATTGGGTCTTGCTTTGGGTATATAAGAGACTCATTTGACACTTAAAAAAAGGGAGGGGATTTTTTGGAAGAATTTCGGGAGAGTAATTTCAAAACTAAAGGAGAGAACAAAAACTGAAAAAAAAATCTTCTACTTTCCTTCATTGTTTGAAATCAGCATTAATTGTTGTTGTTTCATCGAAGCTTGAAGCTTCTTTTTTGGGATTACTACTCCACCGGTTTGCAAACTCTGTTCCTGAGTTGTTACTGTTACTGGGCTGTATTGTTACTACTGCTGCTGATTCTCATCTTTATCTTCTTTTGTTTCCAATACCAGGTACACGACTGTAATACTAGCTATTACAAGATAATAATGTGGAAGCATGAATACATATGAAGAATGGAATTTTGAAGTTTTGATTTCGCTTTTTCTTTCTTCCTTTTATTGATTGTATTTAGGCTATTTCATGTATTACTGAATAATAATTGGAATAAGAGAAAATAACATAAGTTAGTCTTTAATGAATCGGCTCGGCAAAACGGGTTAATTCGCTAGTTATGAAGGTTTTAAGATTATCAACAGTAGGTTAATCGTAAACAAGTAGCTAAATTTAGTTAAAGCCAAACAAGACTAGATAATGTTTAAGTTTAATAATCTTTCTAATAATCTTTAGTAATTGTGGTTAAATTTAGTTTCAAATGGTTATGAATAATTAATTCCAATAGTTGTTTTTTTATGTAACAATGCGAGCTTCAATCTAGCTATATTTGATTTCTTTTGAATATTAGTTGTCGAATTTCTTATTTTATTTATAATTTTGAATTTTTTCTTTAAAATTCTTTCATTTAATATTGGTCCTAATCTAGCTATTAGTATGTTACATGTTCTTAATTTTTTCTAACTCCTAATTAATTAGGATTTTCTTTCTTTATTTTAGAGACTAAACTTAATAGAAAAAATGTAGTCGCTTTAGGATTTGTCCATTTAAAATAAATGAGATGAGCATCGCCTAGTAAAATGTATAGATTGCGGGGCCCTCACAAATGTATACATTAATTACTTAGAACATCGGAGTTGGCCGTCTAGAGAAATTTTACGGCCTTTCCCAAAACAACAATACGCTAGCCGTTCTAGGCGCGTCTTTAACAAATCATTTTCTTAAATATGGGTGTGCATTTATGTAACCCAAATCCAAATCTCAACGGAGTCGAAATGTGTCGATAACCATGGGTGCATTGATCGCGACGTGGTCTGAAATACGTTTTCACAATGTTGCAATTCTCCGTAAAATAATAACAATAAATAAATAATAATAAAAGCGGCTAAAGGTTAAAATCTGCACATAAGCTCATAATTGTATAAAAAATCAGATAAACAAGCCAAATATGACAGTTGAGCGACCGTGCTAGAACCACGGAACTCGGAAATGCCTAACACCTTCTCCCGGGTTAACAGAATTCCTTATCCGGATTTCTGGTTCGCGGACTGTAATACAGAGTCATTCTTTTCCTCGATCCGGGATTAAATTGGTGACTTGGGACACCCTAAATCTCCCAAGTGGCGACTCTGAAATAAATAAACAAATCCCGTTTCGATTGTCCTTTAATTGGAAAAACTCCTTCACCCCTCACGGGGGCGGAAAAAGGAGGTGTGACAGCTCTGGCGACTCTGCTGGGGATTATTAACCCAGAACCACTGGTTCAGGGTTAGAAATTCGAGCTTAGATAAATTGTTATATTTGGCTTTATCTGATTTTTACATGTTTGAGCCTAATGTGCTAAATGCTGCTTTTACCGCTTTGATATTATCTGAACTGTATATAAATTGTGCCGAAACCTTTCTCTTCTTACCTCCGGGCATGTGCTTACTGGTTGAGACTCCCTATTCTGTTAATGTCATACCTTGAAATAAGAAAGAGGCCGGACAAGTTACTAAGCCGGATGGCCCTTTGGTTCCCGGAAAGTTATCCCCTCCTCGATTCGAGTTGTCCGCTCGGGTACACAGTCTAGAACACCGACCCAGGTTTTAAACATAGAATAACTCAACTTTATGTCGGATCCCTAGTAGGAACGCTTATTTGCATCATGTGCATTTTGACTTAGGGGACTCAACACAGGGGTTGGGTCTGTCTAGGGCTAGCAACCTGAAATGAAAAAGACCATCTTGATGCATCCTATGTGCTACATGTTGCATTCCTTCAAGGGTAAAAGGGTCATTTGGCGGACCAATGATAATTGAGAGTGAATGAAAAGGAAAAAAGGAAAAAGAGAGGGTGAAGTGCGAAGATAAAGCAAATAGGGTCTGGTTATGTTTTGTTACATTTTTATTAAAAAACAAAATAAAAAAAAAATGAAAAATTCAAAAAAAATTCTTTGCACTTTTTATCATTTTTGAAAAATCAAAAATAAAAAAAAGGGAAAAAGAAAATCCAAAAGATTTTACATGTTTCACCACCTTTTAAGAAAAAGCAAAAGAAAAAAAAAAGATATGTTTTCTCTCAATTAGTTATTTTTTTTTATTCTCACCCGTATCCAATCTGCCCGAACTACGTCGGGTCTGATTCTCACCGGATGTGAGATACGTAGGCAAACCTCATCGGTTCCGGCCCATAATTTTCAAAAAATCCAAAAAAAATATTTTTCTTTACTTCCTCTCTAGAAAAGTTTTTTAGACCTCCATTTTTCAAAAAATCCAAAAATATTTTCCACTATTTGCTTCTTTAGAAAGTCTTTCTTTTAGACCCTAATTATTTTTTTTTTAAAATATTTTCTTTCTTCCAAAAATCCAAAAAAAAAAAATTCATTCTTCCTTCAAAATTGAAAAGAAAATTCAAAATTCAAAAATATTTTTTTAGAAGCATTTCTTTCATAAATTGAAAGTAAAATTCCAAAAAATATTTTGTGTCTTCTTTAGAAGTTTTTCTTTCGAAACTCAAAAAAAAAATCTTTTTTCTTTAGAAGTCCTTTGCAAAAATGCTGGAAAAAAAAATCAAAATCCAAAAATGTTCTCTTTATTCTTTATAAGTCTTTCTTTCGAAAAATAAAATAAAAATTCAAAAAAAAAAGTTAGTTTATTTACTTTACGCATGATATTCCCGAACTACGCGGGTTTGATTCTCACCGGATGTGAGATACGTAGGCAACCCTCATCGTGTCCAACCTCCCCTTTGCTAAAATAGCCAACAAAAAATAATGTCAAAATTTTAATTTTGTCATAAATTAGTCGGGTGATGTCCAACCTCCCCTTTGCTAAAATAGCCAATAAAAAAATGTCAAAATTTTAATTTTGTCATAAATTAGTCGGGTGATGTCCAACCTCTCCTTTGCAAAAATAACCAAAAAATGTCGAATTTTTATCATAAATAAGTCGGATAATGCCGCTCATGTCAAATATAGCCAAATATCCCCAAACGGGACGCCGGAAGGCTGATTTTGCATAAACAACCACCTTTGGTTATATTTGATTTTTGACCCTCACAGCCTTAAAATCTGCCTCCCTGAGGCGCTGATAGGCCGTGTTTGCAATACCGGGTCTTTTATTGTAAATTGAAAAAAAAAAGAGTCACAAATAAGTCGGGTGATGCTGTTTTTGTCAAAAATAGCCGAATGTTCTCGAAAGGGACGCCGGAAGGCTGACTTTGTATAAACAGCCACCTTGGATCATTTTTTTGGATTTTGGTCGGTTAGCTAACGCAGCCTTAAAATCTTTGTCCCCGAGACGCTGAAGGACTGTGTTTGCAACACCAGGTCTTTTATTTTAATTAAAAAAAAACAAAAAAAACAAAGAGTCAGCGGTCAGGTGAATACCGTTTGGATTTTTGGTCAAAATAAGCCGAGCCAGCTTCGGCAGTGTCTTAAACTGTTCTTGCCAAAATAGCCTTCGAGTATCTTTCAGTTGTCGAAAGGCTATTTTCGTAAAAGAACGGACAAGTTTGTAAAGTGTCATAAAAATAACCGTTGTAATCATGTTTGTTTTATTATGAAAAAAATATATATTTTATTGTTGTTTATCCTTTTTAGGCCGAACTACGCTAGGTCTGATTCATGCGGGGTCATGATACGTAGGCAATCTCCATAAGATTCGACCACCACTAAAAAGGGAATGATAATAATAAATTAAAAAAAAAATAAAAAAAAAAGGAAAGCGCGGGTGCATCGCATCTCTGATAGAACGGTTTAACCGCTTAGGTGCATTGCATCTCTAATATATGATTATCTGTCAAATGCCCTAACACTAACGTGATGGCTTCCCTTTGCTGTGTTCATATATAGAAAAGTGGTTGGTTGTGGTAACTCCTCCCTGCAAAGCAAAAAAGGTCAATGACACAGAACCTCAGAACCGAGTGGGTCGGTACCGATGACCGACAACAACTAGTCGAACAGAACAACGGGTTGGTAAAAGAAGTGAAAATGCTGAGACAGCACGTGGCAGACATGTATCAGGCATGGACGACTGGGAAAGCACCACCCCCGCCACCGCCAAGCTTCTTGAACTCTGTCCTTACCCAAGCACCCAATACCATAACGGATGATCCCCCATACTCTCCATCCCAACCCACTTATAGTAGCTTTCCCAGCTACCTAAGTAGCTCCATCACTCGTCAACGCTATTCCCCTCCCCAACTCTACTTCTCCCCTCGAGACTCCCAAAGACATGCTTTACTTTCCAAATACCCAGCTCCACAAAAGGCCTATCCACCCTCACAAGCCTACCGGAAGCCCCCTGGATCAGGTTTCCGGCCCAATCAAGCATTTAGGAACGAGAGGTTGCTGAAACGAGAAAAGGCTCTCACCCCTATCGGAGTATCTTATGCAAGTCTGTTTGAAAGGCTAATGCATGCTGGCCTGATTGAGCCGCTCCCCGCATATACTCCGGATCCACGTGCAAAAAGCTTTGATTCTGCTGCACGATGCGCATACCACTCCAATGTCATAGGGCACAGCATTGAGAGCTGTCGTAATCTGAAAAGGGAAGTAGAAATGATGATCCAAAAAGGGCGGATTCTGATCGATGACAGTGACATGGAGCACTCAAAACCTATCGAGAACTTGTTGACGGAGGTTGATGATATTGAAGCTGGTAATGGTCTTGGCAGTATTGATGCGAAGCTCAGTGGCTAAGATGCCAGTTTTGATAAAGTGGGAGGACGCTCCGTTCCTTGGTTAGCAAGAGAGAAGCTTGTGGTGGCTTATTTTGTTGTCATTTCTGTTGACCGGATTATTCTTAGGGTTGTAGTCCGGATATTGTCTTGTGTCAAACTTTCTTATCTTTCCATTTGTCATAGCAGTTTGTTTAAGTTTTGTCCAGTTTGTTTTAGGATTTTATTCTGGTTTGTTTTGTTTGTCTTGTTATTCAAACCATTCCATCGGTAGTCTAAAGCAAATCCAGTCTTTTATTATTTCCAGTCATCTTTTTGTTTAGTCCTTTTATCATTTTTATTCAGCGCCGATTCTCGTGACATGACATGCGCACACAGTTTGGGCCTAATCTTAAAAGTTAATCATAAAACCCCGGAAAGGTGATTAGAACGTTTAAAGGAAATAAGGACGGTTTGAGATTATTCGGAGCTCGAGTCATGTGGAACTAGGGCAAGTAAAACACAAAGAAAACCGTTAAAAGCAAGATTCGCCAAATTGGCATGAGGGTCGTTCATGATAATGAGGGTGAGAGTGTCGCCCGACAGTGCTTTAGAAATGACAAATGAAAAAGGAAATGTGTGAATATAATTGTCAAGTCCATCACCCTCAGAAGAGGCTACAAATCTTTGTGTTGTTTACACTTGGCATGTTTTGAAGACTGGAATGACGAAAGCATTTTGTTCTGCTACCTAAACACTTTATCCTTCGTTACCCCTTTTGAGCCTTACTTATTTTTCTTTCGTACCCCTCTTTCGGAATCAGTAGCAACTACTAGAAAATACGAGCATGGAAGGTAAATAAAAAGAAAAGAAAAAAAAAGGAAAGAAAAGAAAACAACAAAACGATAAAAGAGAAAGGAGAAAAAAAAAATAAAAAATATAAAGAGAAAAGAGAAAAGTAAAATGATAACGAAAACAAAAGAAAGTCAAATGAAAAAGAGGAATTAGGAACTACGTTCGACCTGATTCCTCAAAGAGGATACGTAGGCGCCTCACGGCTCGGTCATGGTGTTAAAAAATTAAAAAAATAAATAAAAATTCCCAAGCAAGAAACTGGGGCAAGGGTTGCGCTTGTTGTAAACAAATATGGTTCTGAAGGTTGTAATTTTATACCTCAAATTGATTTGTTTTTGAGCCTTTAATACCCTTTCTTTCTAGACTATCCAAAAACCCACATTACGGTCCAAAGAAAGACCTTCTGATCAATGTTCAAAAGATGCCAAGTCAGATAAATGAGAGTCTTACCGATGAACATAACACCCTGATCCACAGAAGAAAGGACTCTAATCCCTAGCAGAGAGAGTCATATCGGCAACACTCCAAATCCCCAGCTGGAAAGTGATACAAATGAGAGAGTCTTATCGGTGAAAATCTTCACAGACACCATAAGGCGATGAAAGCTGAAAAAAAAAACAAAATGAGAGAGGCTTGATAGTGAAAACCCTTAGGGCACTACAAGTCGAATAAGATTGAGAATCAGATGGGGAATCGCCAAATGAAGAGCTTGAAAGACGATTGACGGCGGAGGATAAGTCACATGTGCATGTCATGACCATTAGAGTCGGTATCTGCGCTTGATAGGTTTTTATTTATAGTTTCTTTTGTTAAAGAGTCATCTTTTTCCTTTGTCTTTTATTCTGTTCCTTTTTATCTTTCTCCTTTCATAGAAAAATTCCCCAGTAGAGTCTGTTTGGTCAGAACAAGTGAGAAATGACTTCAAAATCTGCCATCAGCTTTCCAATTATGCAAGACCGGATCCGATTAGAACATCCAAATGGTCTAAATCAAGAAAGGACAAAGCAAGGAGAACAATGAGCATGACTTGGGAAATTCATACGAGACTAAAAGGTCGGGGAAATGCCAGTTTCCGAGCTATGCCACAAAAGAAGAGGGATATCCCCAGCAGAAAGGGATTATCCCCAGCAAATAATATCATCCCCAACAAGTTTTGGAACGCAGAGCAGGGAAGGAGAAAGGGAAAAGCCATCCCAGTAGGAGTATCACAACCAACCACCGCGTTTTAAACTAACAAATTTTGTTTGATTTGAAACAGGTAAAGGAAATGGCATTGATGACGGAAATGCATGCCACAAGGGAGATTATCAAATTGGGGCAGAAAATTTTCCTTCCATTTAGAAAATTTTCTGGAAGTCAGGTACCCATTTGGGGAAGAATAAAGATAACACCAGTCTCAAGGGAAGTGGTCTTTGAACCAGTGTTGCCCCCAACATAATAAGTTTCAATGGAGGAAGTTGTTCCCCAGCGGACAGAACAAAAGGATGAAACTTGTACTCGGAAAAAGCAAAAGGCCAGTATCATTCCCAGTAGCCTTCCGAAGAGTGAAGCACTAGTTCTGAAGGAATCAGAATCCCCCAGCAGTGTTATCCTCGACAGCTTTATCCCCAGCTGATAACATTTTATCCCCCAACAGGTAAGTAAATAATTCCCCAGCAGTGTTATCCCCAGCAGTTACGAGGGAAGACAACACAAGTTTTTAAGGAAATGGTTCACGCATAGGAGACACACTTCCTAAGTTTAGTTTTACCAATAGGAGACGCACTTCCTAAGTTTAGTTTTACCAATAGGAGACGCACTTCCTAAGTTTATTTTCAGGCATAGGAGACGCACTTCCTAGTTCAAAATCATTAAGGTTTCACCCATAGGAGACGCACTTCCTAAAAGTTTATTTTTACCCTAGAAGACGCACTTCCTAAGTTATTTTTCCTATAGGAGACGCACTTCCTGAGTTATTTTTACCCATAGGAGACACACTTCCTGAGTTATTTTTACCCATAGGAGACACACTTCCTAAGTTTAATTACATGCATAGAAGACGCACTTCCTAAGTTTAATTTCATGCATAGGAGACGCACTTCCTAAATTAAAATTTCATGCATATGAGACGCACTTCCTAAATTAAGTTTGTAGGAGATGCACTTCCTAGTTTGAATCATTGAAGTTTCACCCCTAGGAGACGCACTTCCTAGTCTGGTTCATTTAAGTTCATTTGTAGGAGACACGCTTCCTAGTTTGAATGATTTAAGTTTCACCCCTAGGAGACGCACTTCCTAGGCTGGGTCTTTCAAGTTATATTTTGCTCTGGTTCATTTAAGTTCATTTGTAGGAGACGCACTTCCTAGTTTGAATCATTGAAGTTCCACCCCTAGGAGACGCACTTCCTAATTTTGGTTCATACAAGTTTTACTCGTAAGAGACGCACTTCCTAGTTGGGTTCATCCGCCCTCGAATAGGATATTTTGGGTTCATCCACCCTCGAATAGGATATTTTGGGTTCATCCTCCCTCGAATAGGATATCTTGGGTTCATCCGCCCTCGAATAGGATATCTTGGGTTCATCCGCCCTCAAATAGGATATCTTGGGTTCATCCGCCCTCGAATAGGATATTTTGGGTTCATCCGCCCTCGAATAGGATATCTTGGGTTCATCCGCCCTCGAATAGGATATTTTGGGTTCATCCGCCCTCGAATAGGATATCTTGGGTTCATCCGCCCTCGAATAGGATATTTTGGGTTCATCCGCCCTCGAATAGGATATCTTGGGTTCATCCGCCCTCGAATAGGATATCTTGGGTTCATCCGCCCTCGAATAGGATATCTTGGGTTCATCCGCCCTCGAATAGGATATCTTGGGTTCATCCGCCCTCGAATAGGATATTTTGGGTTCATCCGCCCTCGAATAGGATAGTTTGGGTTCATCCGCCCTCGAATAGGATATTTTGGGTTCTCCGCCCTGTAAGCACGTGATTTTTGCCCTATATGAGAAATACTTCCAAAAAATGCAAAAATAAAATGATTTTCCGTGGTGTGCAATTTTGTGAGATTTTGTGATATTTTTGGATAATTATTTGTATTTGTCTGTGTTTGCTTATTTGTTAAATTAATAAAAAATACAAAAATATGTCGCATTTTGCATGTAGGATTTAATTCTACAATTGTTAGTAATTAAATTAGTTTTACAAAAAATAAAAATTACAAAAATAGGCATCTTTTGCATTTTTAGCATTTAATGTCCAAATATACAATTTTATGCTTAATTATAACTTAATTGTGCGTTAATTGTTATTGGTAGTTAATTTGCGCTTTTATAACTTAATATAGTTCTTAATAATCATTTAAGTATTTTTATAATTTAGTTTTAGAAAAATAAAAGAAGAAAAACTAACAAAAATACAAAGAAAAATCGGATTGGGCCACTTCTTCAAATTTCAACCCCAGGCCCAAACAATTGTCCAATCTTCCCCACGACCCAGTCCACTTTAGACCGGGTCGACCCGGTCCGCCCCATTAACCCAAATACCCAACACCGCTTCTTCATTTTGTCAAAACACAAAACAAAACAAAAAAATAAAAAAACCCAAAAACCCTAAAACACTAACTCATCCGCCCCCTCTCTTCATCCTCTCCAAACTCCAAGCACATAACCATGGCTGCCCTTCACCCTCACCATGGACGACCCAGCTGCGTCTTCAGCTTCACCAACATTCATGGATCCTCCTCCTCCTTCGTTCTTCGCTCAAACAACCAAGCGACACAACCACCCAATGATAGCCATGAACGAACAACCCCGTCGATGACCCACCCCGCTGCCTTCGGCTTCACCATCACCAAGGTCGCAGCTGCTTAGTCTTCGACCATGAGCAGCCCAGGCGACCACGCGACTGTTTCTGTTTCATCTTCGTCGTCCGGCATCAAGCTCGAGCTTGAGCTCGACGTCCATGGCTGCCTTCCTCCTCCCCGCGTAGCTGCTCCATTCTCATCTTCATCCGTGTCTTCTTCTGCCTTCTGCTTCGTCTTCCCCATCAGAACGACCTCCGTTACTGCTTCGTCTTCGACTGCGAATAGCTCGAACAACCACTGCCTTCCCGCCATTGCCGATGGCCAACAACCAGTTGCCATGGACGACCCCTCCTTCCAGGCTCCAGCTCCTCCGTCGCTTCTACTGCTGAGCCAATCCTCAACCTCACGTCCAAACGACCAGACACTTCTACTGCTGCTGCCCGTCGAGCAGCTGGTTCGAAGCCCCCCTCCCCCATCGCCGTTGCTGCGTCGCAACCAAGCAGGCCACGCTGTTGTGGCTGCTTTTATCTCCTTCGCGCGCCCAAACCAAAAGCACCCCCATCTTCGTTTCTACTAAGTCGCTGCTACTGCTTCATGCTGCTCCGTCATCTTCATTTCTTCGTCGTTGTTTTGAATCGGTTAGTTGGTTTATGTTTCAAATTTCATCCATATTTTTGTTCGTTGTTTTTCGGATCAAAAATCGATAATTGATTCAATTCTTGTTTTGTTTGTCTATCGTTTGAATTAATTTTTAGTTTGTTCATGTGCTTTGTTAAATTAATTTTTCAGATTTCAAATGAAAGTTTAAATAGTTGTTTTTCATGTTTGTATCATTGTTTAGATAAATATTTGCTAGTTTAATGTTTGTTAGATTCAAATTGAAATTTAATTAATTATTTCTTCAATTTGTTTCATGTTGTTATGTATTTTCCAGAAATTATTAGTGTTGGTTGAGTCATGTGAATCCGTCATGTTTTGTTGCTTAAAAAATAGATTTAGTTCATGTTCATCTTTGTTTGAAGTTCATGTTTAAATCCAGTGATTTAATGTGAGTTTATGTTTGTTCTTGATTTGTTGATTTAATTTGAATCATATATTTTTGTTGTTTGTATTTTTGTATCCTAGCTCATACATTCATGGTCTAAATTAACCAGGATTGGTTTCCGATATGGTTGATTCGTTCAATTAATTTTGAGTTGTGTTGTTCATCGTGTTCGTGTGATTTGTTGTTGAAGATTGTTGAGAAATTGGTCATCTTGACTATATTTTGGTTAAGTTATGATTAATTGATTGTTTAGAGCTGATGGGGTAATTTGGTAAATTGCATTGCATTCGGGGGTAGAATGGTAATTGCAATAAGGTTGGAGGGTTAGTTTGGTAATTAAACATTATTTTGATTCTTTATGTTAAGCATGAGGGACAAAATATAATGGGGTGAGGTTTTTGATATAATTGTTTAACATAATGGGGGACAAGACAAAACATAATGGGAGGGAATATTGTACTTATTTAATGTAAGCATGGGGGACAAATTGTAATGGGTTGTGGTGGATGTATTTATTTAATGTAGGCATGGGGGACAAAGTTTAAAATAAAGAAAACATTAAGGAGTGGGGCAAAGCATGCCATTGGGGGAATAATTTGGGGTTGGGAATTCAAGACAAGGTCTTGCTATAAATAAGAGTTATTCTTGACATAAAAAGACTTGAACATTGAGAGAAAAAGGGTGGAGATTATGGAGAGATTTTTACACTTGAGAGCGGACAGACTTGAAACATTTTGAGAGTAAAAGAGAAATGCAATTTGAACTTTCACTCGAATAATTTCCGTTTGCTTTTCTCGAGTGTTATTCAAAAATCATTAAACTACTGCATCTTGTGTCGTTTGCTCTTCGGCTTTGACTGTGATTGCACTTTGGTATTGTTGGGTTTTCAATCTGTTACTGGGTTATTCTACTGGTTGTTGCTGGTTTTGCGGTGTTGCTGAATCTGCTGTTGTTGTGGTATTATTGCTGCTGACTCCTACTTCTTTTCTTCTTGTACTGCCATTTCCAGGTACACATTTGTACACTCTCGGCTTGAAGCGAAATGAAATATTAATCAGGCTTTGTTCCTGTTGAATTACTCCTGTTTGGATTTGTGTTTGAATATAATTTTCCTGTCGTTGTATAAAAATGTAGTTGATTGATTAATGAGTAATGAGGTTGCATATGTATAATTTCTTCATATAATAAATGTTAGTTTAAATTAATCGAAGAATAGTTAATCTGTTTTGATATTATGGTGTGTCAATCTCGTGTTCTAGTATTATTGAATAATAGAATATAGAATGAAAGCGGTTTTTCTTTGTACAAACTCGATCGCAATTTTCCATTCGCATTAGCCGTGAACTAATAAATAAGTTACGTTTTTCAGCATGTAAATAATTAAGAAATTTTCTTTTATTTTAGAGACGAACTTAATAGAGAAATGTAGTCACTGTAGGTTTATCCTTAAAATAAAAATGAGACGAGCCTCGCCAAATAAAAATGCAAATCGCGGGGCCCTCAATAATTAGTCATAATAAATACTTAGAATTTGGGATGAACCGTTTAGTGAATTTCACTGCCTTCCCCAAAGATAATAACGCGTTAGCCTCTTTAGACGCGATTTAATTAAATTACTTTCTTAAACTCGGGTGCACATTTATGTGACCCAAATCCAAATCTCAGCGGAGTTGAAATGTGTCTCTAATCACGGGTACATTGATTGTGACGTGGTTCGAGATGCATGTCCACGACGTTGCAAATTCCTTTAAAAAAAATAAGAATGAGATGATCCTCGCCGAATAAAAATACAAATTGCGGGGCCCTCAGTAAATATTTGCTTTAAAATTGCTTAGACTTCGGGATGGACCGTTTAGCAAAATTCCACGGCCCTACCCAAAGTAAATGATACGCTAGTCGCTTTAGCCGCGCCTTTAATAATTTAATTTTCTTAAACTCGGGTGCACATTTATGTGACCCAAATCCAAATCTCAACATAGTTGAAATACGCCAACAACCACGGGTGTATTGATGTGACGTGGTTCGAGATATGTTTCCACAATGTTGCAATTCTTGATAAAAGTAACGGTAAATGATAAAAGCGGTTAAAAGTTAAATTTTTGCACGTAGGTTCAACATGTATTAAATCAGATAATAAAGCCGAATATGACAGTTGAGCGACCGTGCTAGAACCACGGAACTCGGGAATGCCTACACCTTCTCCCGGGTTAACAGAATTCCTTATCCGGATTTCTGGTACGCAGACTGTAATATGGAGTCATTCTTTTCCTCGATTCGGGATTAAAATTGGTGACTTCAGACACCCTAAATCTCCCAAGTGGCGACTCTGAAATAAATAAACCAATCCCGTTTCGATTGTCCTTTAATTGGAAAAAACTCCCTTGTGCCCTCTCGGGTACGTAAAAAGGAGGTGTGACAGCTCTGGCGACTCTGCTGGGGATAAATGACCCAGAACCACTGGTTCAGGGTTATGAATTCGAGCTTAGAATAATTGTTATTATTTGTCTTTATTTATTATCTGATTTTATTATATGTTTTAGCCTAAATGTGCAAAATGTTGCTCTTACCACTTTGATATTACTTGGACTGTATATATAAACTGTGCCGAAACCCCTCTCTTCTCTCTCTTGAGGAGTGCACGCTGGTCGTGACTTCTTTCTGTTAGTGTCATATACCAAAATAGAACGAGGATTCGGAGGAGTTGCAAAACCGGATGGCCTTTTGGTTACCGGTACACAGCTCCCATCCTCGGCTTGAGTTGTCCGCTCGGGTAAGCCAGGTCTAAAACAAATGCCCTGCTTATGAACTTAGAATAACTCAGCTTCATGCCGGATCCCTAGTAGGAACGCTTATCTGCATCATGTGCATCTGACTTTGGAGGCTCAACGCAGGGGTTGGGTCTGTCTAGGACAGGTGTACCAAAAAATGAAAATGACCATCCTGATGCATCTTACTTGCTACTACTTGCGCATTTATTTGATTGGGACTTTTGTGCTGACTGACTTGTGAATATCAGGAATAATATTTTGAAATTGAAAAAAAAAAAGAAATAACGGTTAGGGAATTGATTGTTTATTTTTGAAAAGAAAACAAATGCCCAAATACTGTCAAAACTCTGCCGAAATTTTAAGAAAATGAAAAAAAAATGTCTTATTAGTTTGTTTTATTAAAAGCTAAGAAAAGAAAAAAAAGTCGTTGTTCTGTTTTGTTTTTCAAAAAAAAATAGAAAAATATATAGTTTGTCTTGCCACGAAAATTTAAATGAAAAAGAGTCTTATTTTTAAAATATTTTTTTTATTATTTATTTGCTTATGAAAATGCAAAATAAAAAAAATAATAAAAAAAGAGTCTTTCATTATTTGTCGCAGATATGTATATATAAATCCGAAAAGTTTTTTTTTCCAAAAAGATATATATATCTTTATTTGTTGCAAAGAGTATTTGTCTTGCCAAGAAAATTCAAAGTAAAATTCCAAAAAGATATGTCTTGCAAAAATAATATAAATATCTTTATTTTCCATTGTTGATAAAACAAAAATAATAAAAATGTTTTTTTTTTAAAAAAAAAACGAAAATATTTTGATTCTTCTTTCAAAATTGAAAAGAAAATTCAAAATTCAAAAAAATATTTTTTGGAAGCATTTCTTTTATTAAAAGTAAAATTCCAAAAACATTTTCTTTTTTTTCTTTAGAATAAGAAAAAAAACAAATGAAAATTCAGAAAAAAATATATCTTCCTTTTACTGTTGAAATTCTCAAAGTTCAAATCAAAAGAAAAGGAATTTTTTTTTTACAAGTCTTTCTTTCAATAAGAAATCAATCAAAAAAAATATATATACTTCCTTTCTTCTTTTAAAGCAGTCCTTTTACAAATTCAAAAAAAAAATTTAGTTTATTTTACTTTATTCGTGACCTGCCCGAACTACGCGGGTTTGATTCTCACCGGATGTGAGTTACGTAGGCAACCCTCATCGGGTCCAACCCCCCTTTTGCTAAAAAAGCCAAAAACAAATAAATTAAAAAAAAACATGTCATAAATAAGTCGGGTGATGTCCAACCCCACATTTTGCTAAAATAGCCAAAAGCAAATAAATAAATAATAATAATAAAAAAACATGTCAAAATTTTAATTTTGTCATAAAGAAGTCGGGTGACGCTATTTTATCAAAACACAGCCGAATGTTCCCGAAAGGGACGCCGGAAGGCTGACTTTGCATAAATAGCCACTTTTGGGTCATTTTTAAGATTTGGTCCAGTTGACCCACACAGCCTTAAAAATCCTCGTCCCAGAGACAAGGAAAGGCCGTGTTTGCAATATTGACTTTTCTAAATTCAAAAAACGATAAAAAGAGTCATAAATAAGTCAGGTGATGTTGTTTTGTCATAAATAGCCGAATGTTCCCGAAAGGGACGCCGGAAGGCTGACTTTGCATAAACAGACACCTTTTGGGTCATGTTTAGGATTTTTGGTCTAGTTGACCCACACAGCCCTATAAATCTTCGTCCCCGAGGCGTTGAAGGGCCGTGTTTGCAACACCCGGTTTTTATTGTAATTTGAAAAAGAAAAAAAAAACAAAGAGTCAGCGGTCAGGTGAATACCATTTGAATTTTGTCATAATAAGCCAAGTCAGCTTCGGCCACGTCTTAAACCGTTCTTGCCAAAATAGCCTTAGAGTATCTTTCAGTTGTCGAAAGGCTATTTTCGTAAAAGAACGGACAGGTTTGTAAAGTGTCATAAAATAATCCTCCCCGGCCTCAAAATTTATGTGAAATTTGGAAGGGGCCACATTTGCAAAAAATAACCGTTTAGTTGCATTTGGCAAACGGGGAAAGGAACTGGCCGTTGTTTTTAAATTTGTAATTCTTTGATTAAGAGTATGCGAGTTATTTGATTTTCGAGGCCGTTTGTTGTCTCTCGTCAAAAGTCTGTTAGTATGGTTAGTTTCTAAACTTTTGCAATCAAGTTTGTTTTAATTTGAAAGTTGGAAATTCCAAAAAAAACAAAAAATGTCTATTTACTGTTTATCTTTTATTGTCACGAACTACGCTCGGTCTGATTCATGTGGGGTCATGATACGTAGGCAATCTCCATAAGATTCGACCACCACTAAAAAATAATAAATAAATAAAGGAAAGTGTGGGAGATTTTCAGAGGGGCACAATTGTCTGACTGCTTAGGTGCATTGTATCTCTGATATATGATTGTCTGTCAAATGCCCTAACACTAACGTGATGGCTTCCCTTTGCTGTGTTCATATATAAAAAAGTGGTTGGTTGTGGTAACTCCTCCGTGCAAAGCAAAATCAAAGGACAATGGCTCAGAACCGCAGAACCGAGTGGGTCAGTATTGATGACCGACAACAATTGGTCGAACGGAACAACGGGTTGGTAGAGGAAGTGAAAATGCTGAGACAACATGTGGCAGATATGTATCAGGCATGGATAACTAGAAAAGCACCACCCCCTCCACCGCCAAGCCTCTTGAACTCTGTCATTTCCCAAGCACCCAACACCATAACGGAAGATCCCCCATACTCTCCATCCTAACCCACTTATGGCGGCTTTCCCAGCTACCCGAGTAGCTCCGTCACTCCTCAATGCTTCTCCGCTCCCCAACACCACTTCTTTCCCCGCCATACTTCACTTTCCAGGTACCCGGCTCCACGAAATGCCTACCCACCTACACAAGCCTACCAAAAGCCACCTGGATCAGGTTTCCGGCCCTGTCAACATGCAAGAATGAAGAGGCTATTGAAACGAGGAAAGACTCTCACCCCTATCGGAGTATCTTATGCCAGTCTGTTTGGAAGGCTAAGGCGTGCTGGCTTGATTGAGCCACTCCCCGCATGTACTCCAGATCCGCTTGCAAGGAACTTTGATCCGGCAGCGCGATGCGCATACCACTCCAATGTCGTAGGGCACAACATTGAGAGCTGTCGTACTTTGAAAAGGGAAGTGGAGAAAATGATCCAAAAAGGGCGGATTGTGATCAATAACAGTGACATGGAGCACTCAAACCCTATCGAGAGCTTGTCGACGGAGGTTGATGATGTTGAAGCTGGCAATAGTCTTGGCAGTATTGATGCAAAGCTCAGTGGCTAAGATGCCAGTTTTTGATAAAGTGGGAGGACGCTTCGTTTCCTTGGTCAGCAAGATAGAAGCTTGTGGTGGCTTATTTTGTTGTCATTTCTGTTGTTCGGATTATTAGGGTTATAAGCCGGATATTGTCTGGTGTCAAACTGTCTTAACTTTCTGTTTTGTCATAGCGGTTGTTTAAATTTTGTCCAGTTTGTTTCAGGATTTTGTTCTGGTTTGTTTTGTTTGTTTTGTTATTCAAACCATTTCACCGGTAGACTAACGCAAGATCCGGTCTTTTATTATTTTCAGTCATCTTTTGTCATTTTGTTCAGCGCCGATTCTAGTGACATGACATGACATGCGCACACAGTTTGGGCCTAATCTTAAAAGTTAATCTTAAAAGCATTTAAAGAAAATAAGGATGGTTTGAGATTATTCAGAGCCCGAGTAATATGGAACTAGGGCAAGTAAAACACAAAGAAAACCGTTAAAAGAAAGATTCGCCAAATTGACATGAGGGTCGTTCAAGATAATGAGAGTTAGAGTGTCGCCCAATGATGCGTTAGGAGTGACGAATGAACAAACAGATGTTGAATATAATTGTCAAGTCCGGCACCATCAGAAGAGACTACAAATTTAAATTGTGTTGTTTACAATTGGCAGGTTTGAAGACTGGAATGACGAAGACATTTTGTTCTGCTACCTAAACACTTTATCCTTCGTTAACCCCTTTTGAGCCTTATTTATTTTCTTTCGTACCCCTCGTTCGGAATCAGTAAAAACGACTAGAAAACGCAAACATGGCATAAAACAAAAACAAAAAAAAGAAAAAAAGAAAGAAAAGAAAATAACAAAACGAAAAAGAGAAGAAAAAAAAAGAAAAAAAAAAGAAAAAAAATGATAACAAAGAAAAAAAAAGTCAAATGAAACCGAGGAATTGGGAACTACGTTTGACCTGATTCCTCAAAGAGGATACGTAGGCGCTTCACGGCTCGGTCATAGTTTTGAAAAAATGAAAAAAAAAATCAATTAAAATATCCCCAAGCAAGAAACTGGGGCAGAGGTTACGTTCGTTGTAAATAAATCTGGTTCCGAAGGTTGTAATTAATAACCCAGAATCGATGCACTTTTGAGCCTTTAATACCCTTTCTTTCTAGCCCTATCCAAAACCCACATTACGGTCCAAAGAAAGACCTTCTGATCAGTCTTCAAAAGATGCCAAGTCAGACAAATGAGAGTCTTACCGGCGAACATAACATTCTGTTCCACAGCAGAAAGGACTCTAATCTCCAACAGAAAGAGTCATACCGGCAACACTCCAAATCCCCAGCTGGAGAGAGATATAAAACGAGAGTCTTATTGGTAAAAACCTTCACAAGCGCCATAAGGCGATGAAAGTTGAGAGAAAAACCAAAATGAGAGAGGCTTGATAGCGAAAACCCTTCGGGCACTACAAGTCGAATAAGATTGAGAATCAGATGAGGAATTGCCAATTGAAGATCTTGAAAGATGATTGACAGCGGAGGATAGGCCACATACGCATGTCATGACCATTAGAGTCAGTATCTACATTTGATAGGTTTTTATTTATAGTTTCTTTTGTTAAAGAGTCATTTTTTTCCTTTGTCTTTTTATTCTGGTCCCTTTTATCCTTTTTCTTTCATAGAAAAACTCCCCAATAGAGTCTGTCTGGTCAGAACAAGTGAATTGACTTCAAAATATGCCATCAGCTTTCCAATTATGCAAAATAAGATCTGACTAGTACATCCAAGTGGTATAGTCAGCGAGGAACAAGCGCGAGGCCAGTGTCAAAAAAGATATCCCCAGCAAAAGGGAATTGACAAAAGGATTGACAAGCGTCAAGAGGGATACCCTTACCGAAATCAAAGGTTATAAACCTCAAGGCCAAGGCCCGTTGAACAAAGAAAGGAGAGCAGTGAGCATGATTTGGGGAAATTCATACTAGACTAAAAGGTCGGGAAAATGCCAGTTTCCGAGCTATGCCACAAAAGAAAAGGGATATCCCCAGCAGAAAGGGATTATCCCCAGCAAATAATATCATCCCAACAAGTTTTGGAACGTAGAGCAGGGAAGGAAAAAGGGAAAAGCCATCCCAGTAGGAGTATCACAACCAACCACCATGTTTTAAACTAACAAATTTTGTTTGATTTAAAACAGGTAAAGGAAATGACATTGATGACAGAAATGCGTGCCGCAAGGGATATTATCAAACTGGGGCAGAAAATTTTCCTTCCATTTAGAAAATTTTCTGGAAGTCAGGTACCCATGCGGGGGAAAAATAAAGATAACACCAGTCTCAAGGGAAGTGGTCTTAGAACCAGTGTTGACCCAACATAATAAGTTTCAAATGGAGGAAGTTGTCCCCCAGCAAAGGGATGAAACTTGAGTTCAGTGAAGCACTAGTTCTGAAGGAATCAGAATCCCCCAGCAGTGTTATCCACGACAGCGTTATCCCCAGCTGATAACATTTTACCCCCAACAGGTAAGTAAATAATTCTCCAACAGTGTTATCCCTAGCAGTTTCGAGGAGTCCAACATAAGTTTGGTGAAAATCGGTATCCTCAGTGGTTCCTTTTGCGGGGAAAGGCAAAACGAGTCTCAAAGGAGTTAGTCTTCAAAGGAAGAAGCTAATAATAATAATAATAAAAAATAAAAAAAAATAAAAAGGGGAAGTAGTTTGCAAGGGAATGAAACATCCTACTCAAAAGGAAGTAGTTCTGGAAGGAGTAAGATAACATATTTACTCAGCAGAGTTATCTTCAAGCAAAGTTATCCCCAGCGGATCATCGAGATGTAGAAGCATCTTCGACGGATTTTCAACCAAATTTCAAGAGGGTCGGACAACCCATAATGGGGAAGGTAGAAAGGGAAAATTCATCCCAAGCAAAATAATCCCCAACAAGTATTCGAGGTAAGACATTTTCAAGTCTTAAGGATATTTCGGGTTCATCCGCCCTCGAATAGGATATTTCGGGTTCATCCGCCCTCGAATAGGATATTTCGGGTTCATCCGCCCTCGAATAGGATATTTCGGGTTCATCCGCCCTTGAATAGGATATGTCAGGTTCATCCGCCCTCGATTAGGATATGTCGGGTTCATACGCCCTCGAATAGGATATGTCGGGTTAATCCGCCCTCAAACAGGATATGTCGGGTTCATCCGCCCTCAAACAGGATATTTCGGGTTCATCCGCCCTCGAATAGGATATGTCGGGTTCATCCGCCCTCGAATAGGATATGTCGGGTTCATCCGCCCTCGAATAGGATATGTCGGGTTCATCCGCCCTCGAATAGGATATGTCGGGTTCATCCGCCCTCGAACAGGATATGTCGGGTTCATCCGCCCTCGAACAGGATATTTCGGGTTCATCCGCCCTCGAACAGGATATGTCGGGTTCATCCGCCCTCGAATAGGATATGTCGGGTTCATCCGCCCTCGAATAGGATATGTCGGGTTCATCCGCCCTCGAATAGGATATGTCGGGTTCATCCGCCCTCGAATAGGATATGTCGGGTTCATCCGCCCTCGAATAGGATATGTCGGGTTCATCCGCCCTCGAATAGGATATGTCGGGTTCATCCGCCCTCGAATAGGATATGTCGGGTTCATCCGCCCTCGAATAGGATATGTCGGGTTCATCCGCCCTCGAATAGGATATGTCGGGTTCATCCGCCCTCGAATAGGATATGTCGGGTTCATCCGCCCTCGAATAGGATATGTCGGGTTCATCCGCCCTCGAATAGGATATGTCGGGTTCATCCGCCCTCGAATAGGATATGTCGGGTTCATCCGCCCTCAAATAGGATATGTCGGGTTCATCCGCCCTCAAACAGGATATGTCGGGTTCATCCGCCCTCGAATAGGATATGTCGGGTTCATCCGCCCTCAAACAGGATATGTCGGGTTCATCCGCCCTCAAACAGGATATGTCGGGTTCATCCGCCCTCGAACAGGATATGTCGGGTTCATCCGCCCTCGAATAGGATATGTCGGGTTCATCCACCCTCGAATAGGATATGTCGGGTTCATCCGCCCTCAAATAGGATATGTCGGGTTCATCCACCCTCAAATAGGATCTTATTTTCAAAGTTGTTGTTTGAGACAGGCGCCCACCTGAATAACGAGAGGAATACTTTTTGTCTGTTCATTTCATATTTTAGGCGCCCACCCGTATAACAAGGGAATACATTTTGTGTCTTTACCATCAGGCGCCCACCTGTATAATAAGGGAATACATTCCACGTCTTTTCCAATAGGAGACGCACTTCCTAAGTCTAGTTTTGCCAATGGGAGACGCACTTCCTAAGTCTAGTTTTGCCCATAGGAGACGCACTTCCTAAGTTGTTTTCACCCATAGGAGACGCATTTCCTCCTAAAGTTTATTTTACCCATAGGAGACACATTTCCTCCTAAAGTTTATTTTACCCATAGGAGAGGCATTTCCTCCTAAGTTTGTTTTAGTTTTACCCATAGGAGATGCATTTCGTCCTAAGTTGTTGTTGAAATCAGGAGCCCGCCTGAAGAGAGGAAATGCATTTTATTTTAAAAAATTGTTGAAATCTCGCCAACCTAAAGAAAGGAATGACAGTCTTTACTTTCAAGTGTTGAAATTGGGAGCCCGCCCATAGAACAGAGGCATACATTCCAGTCTTTAAATTTCTTGTCAGGCGCCCACCTACATAACGAGTGGAATACTTTTCAGTCTTTAAATTTCTTGTCAGGCGCCCACCTACATAACGAGTGGAATACTTTTCAGTCTTTAAATTTCTTGTCAGGCGCCCACCTACATAACGAGTGGAATACTTTTCAGTCTTTAAATTTCATGTCAGGCGCCTACCTACATAACGAGTGGAATACTTTTCAGTCTTTAAATTTCTTGTCAGGCGCCCACCTACATAACGAGTGGAATACTTTTCAATCTTTAAATTTCTTGTCAGGCGCCCACCTACATAACGAGTGGAATACTTTTCAGTCTTTAAATTTCATGTCAGGCGCCCACCTACATAACGAGTGGAATACTTTTCAGTCTTTAAATTTCATGTCAGGCGCCCACCTACATAACGAGTGGAATACTTTTCAGTCTTTAAATTTCATGTCAGACGCCCACCTACATAACGAGTGGAATACTTTTCAGTCTTTAAATTTCATGTCAGGTGCCCACCTACATAACGAGTGGAATACTTTTCAGTCTTTAAATTTCTTGTCAGGCGCCCACCTACATAACGAGTGGAATACATTCAGTCTTTACTTTTCATGTCAGGCGCCCACCTACATAACGAGTGGCATACATTCAGTCTTTACTTTTCAAGCGTTGAAGTTGGGAGCCCGCCCATATAACAGAGGCATACATTCAGTCTTTTCATTTCAAGCGTTGAAGTTGGGAGCCCGCCCATAATAACAGAGGAATACATTCAGTCTTTACTTTTCAAGCGTTGAAGTTGGGAGCCCGCCCATATAACAGAGGCATACATTCAGTCTTTTCATTTCAAGCGTTGAAGTTGGGAGCCCGCCCATAATAATAGAGGAATGCATTCAGTCTTTACTTTTCAAGTGTTGAAGTTGGGAGCCCGCCCATAATAACAGAGGAATACATTCCAGTCTTTACATTTCAAGTGTTGAAGTTGGGAGCCCGCCCATAATAACAGAGGAATACATTTCAGTCTTTACTTTTCAAGCGTTGAAGTTGGGAGCCCGCCCATAATAACAGAGGAATACATTCAGTCTTTACTTTTCAAGTGTTGAAGTTGGGAGCCCGCCCAGATAACAGAGGCATACATTCAGTCTTTTCATTTCAAGCGTTGAAGTTGGGAGCCCGCCCATAATAACAGAGGAATACATTCAGTCTTTACTTTTCAAGTGTTGAAGTTGGGAGCCCGCCCATAATAACAGAGGAATACATTCAGTCTTTACATTTCAAGTGTTGAAGTTGGGAGGCCGCCCATAACAACAGAGGAATACATTTCAGTCTTTACTTTTCAAGCGTTGAAGTTGGGAGCCCGCCCATAATAACAGAGGAATACATTCAGTCTTTACTTTTCAAGTGTTGAAGTTGGGAGCCCACCCAGATAACAGAGGCATACATTCAGTCTTTACTTTCAAGCGTTGAAGTTGGGAGCCCGCCCATAATAACAGAGGAATACATTCAGTCTTTACTTTCAAGTGTTGAAGTTGGGAGCCCGCCCATATAACAGAGGCATACATTCAGTCTTTACTTTCAAGTGTTGAAGTTGGGAGTCCGCCCATATAACAGAGGCATACATTCAGTCTTTTTATTTTCAAGTGTTGAAGTTGGGAGCCCGCCCATACAACAGAGGCATACATTTCAAGATCAAGTCAGAAGACAATAAAACAGAGGGTTACAATAGGAATCCCCAACAGGAAACAATAAAAATCCCCAGCACCGGGAAACAGACGGTTGCAACAAGAGGTCCCAGCACAAATTCAAACGCCTGAGTCAAAAAGAAGAAAGGACGCGTTTTGAAAGAAGCAGCTGGTGAACATTAAATCATGCCCAGCATAACAAGTCTGATGAAGAAGAGCCGTACCCGCCAGAGGAACCGCCGAAAAGCTTGATGAAGAAAGCCATGTCCCTAGCGGACCAAGCAAAATGATGAAAACTAGTATTCAGAAAAGCAAAAGGCCAGTGTCATTCCCAAGTCCACGGAAGAAAAGCACCGGAGGAAACACAAGCCGACAAGAAAGCAAGGCCACAAGAACAAATTTCAGTCTAGCCTAGTTTCTTGTTTTCTTTTAAGCACGGTGTAACAAGGAGATCGGTAAGCAGTGACAACAACAGGCAACAACAGTAACATTGCAGTCCCACGGTAGTCCCAGCTACCAAAACTTCCCGAACTACATTAACTTGATTCCCCTTTAGCCAGGGATATGTAGGAAACCTTTGAAGCAAAGGTTCGGTTAAATCGTTTTCAAAAAATGCTTCACACGGAGTACTCGGATGGGCAAAAATCGCTCGCTTTATCTTTGCGCGAAAACCCTTCGTGTCTTCGGGCAAAGAGGGGCAGCTGTAAGCACGTGATTTTTGCCCTATATGAGAAATACTCCCAAAAAATGCAAAAATAAAATGATTTTCCGTGGTGTGCAATTTTGTGAGATTTTGTGATATTTTTGGATAATTATTTGTATTTGTCTGTGTTTGCTTATTTGTTAAATTAATAAAAAATACAAAAATATGTCGCATTTTGCATGTAGGATTTAATTCTACAATTGTTAGTAATTAAATTAGTTTTACAAAAAATAAAAATTACAAAAATAGGCATCTTTTGCATTTTTAGCATTTAATGTCCAAATATATAATTTTATGCTTAATTATTACTTAATTGTGCATTAATTATTATTGGTAGTTAATTTGCGCTTTTATAACTTATTTAGTTCTTAATAATCATTTAAGTATTTTTATAATTTAGTTTTAGAAAAATAAAAGAAGAAAAAATAACAAAAATACAAAGAAAAATCGGATTGGGCCACTTCTTCAAATTTCAACCCCAGACCCAAACAATTGTCCAATCTTCCCCACGACCCAGTCCACTTCAGACCGGGTCGACCCGGTCCGCCCCATTAACCCAAATACCCAACACCCCTTCTTCATTTTGTCAAAACACAAAACAAAACAAAAAAATAAAAAAACCCAAAAACCCTAAAACACTAACTCATCCGCCCCCTCTCTTCATCCTCTCCAAACTCCAAGCACATAACCATGGCTGCCCTTCACCCTCACCATGGACGACCCAGCTGCGTCTTCAGCTTCACCAACGTTCATGGCTCCTCCTCCTCCTTCGTTCTTCGCTCAAACAACCAAGCGACACAACCACCCAATGATAGCCATGAACGAACAACCCTGTCGATGACCCACCCCGCTGCCTTCGGCTTCACTATCAACAAGGTCGCAGCTACTTAGTCTTCGACCATGAGCAGCCCAGGCGACCACGCGACTGTTTCTGTTTCATCTTCGTCGTCCGGCGTCAAGCTCGAGCTTGAGCTCGATGTCCATGGCTGCCTTCCTCCTCCCCGCGTAGCTACTCCATTCTCATCTTCATCCGTGTCTGCTTCTGCCTTCTGCTTCGTCTTCCCCATCAGAACGACCTCCGTTACTGCTTCGTCTTCGACTGCGAATAGCTTGAACAACCACTGCCTTCCCGCCATTGCCGATGGCCAACAACCAGTCGCCATGGACGACCCCTCCTTCCAGGCTCCAGCTCCTCCGTCGCTTCTACTGCTTAGCCAATCCTCAACCTCACGTCCAAACGACCAGACACTTCTACTGCTGCTGCCCGTCGAGCAGCTGGTTCGAAGCCCCCCTCCCCCGTCGTCGTTGCTGCGTCGCAACCAAGCAGGCCACGCTGCTGTGGTTGCTTTTATCTCCTTCGCGCGACCAAACCAAAAGCACCCCCATCTTCGTTTCTACTACGTCGCTGCTACTGCTTCATGCTGCTCCGTCATCTTCGTTTCTTCGTCGTTGTTTTGAATCGGTTAGTTGGTTTATGTTTCAAATTCGTCCATATTTTTGTTCGTTGTTTTTCGGATCAAAAATCGATAATTGATTCAATTCTTGTTTTGTTTGTCTATCGTTTGAATTAATTTTTAGTTTGTTCATGTGCTTTGTTAAATTAATTTTTCAGATTTCAAATGAAAGTTTAAATAGTTGTTTTTCATTTTTGTATCATTGTTTAGATAAATATTTGCTAGTTTAATGTTTGTTAGATTCAAATTGAAATTTAATTAATTATTTATTCAATTTGTTTCATGTTGTTATGTATTTTCCAGAAATTATTAGTGTTGGTTGAGTCATGTGAATCCGTCATGTTTTGTTGCTTAAAAAATAGATTTAGTTCATGTTCATCTTTGTTTGAAGTTCATGTTTAAATCCAGTGATTTAATGTGAGTTTATGTTTGTTTTTGATTTGTTGATTTAATTTGAATCATATATTTTTGTTGTTTGTATTGTTGTACCCTAGCTCATACATTCATGGTCTAAATTAACCAGGATTGGTTCCCGATATGGTTGATTCGTTCCATTAATTTTGAATTGTGTTGTTCATCGTGTTCGTGTGATTTGTTGTTGAAGATTGTTGAGAAATTGGTAATCTTGACTATATTTTGGTTAATTTATGATTAATTGATTGTTTAGAGCTGATGGAGGTAATTTGGTAAATTGCATTGCATTCGGGGGGTAGAATGGTAATTGCAATAAGGTCGGAGGGTTAGTTTGGTAATTAAACATTATTTTGATTCTTTATGTTAAGCATGGGGGACAAAATATAATGGGGTGAGGTTTTGATATAATTGTTTAACATAATGGGGGACAAGACAAAACATAATGAGAGGGAATATTGTACTCATTTAATGTAAGCATGAGGGACAAATTGTAATGGGTTGTGGTGGATGTATTTATTTAATGTAGGCATGGGGGACAAAGTTTAAAATAAAGAAAACATTAAGGAGTGAGGCAAAGCATGCCATTGGGGGAATAATTTGGGGTTGGGAATTCAAGACAAGGTCTTGCTATAAATAAGAGTTATTCTTGACATAAAAAGGACTTGAATATTGAGAGAAAAATGGGGGAGATTATGGAGAGATTTTTACACTTGAGAGCGGACAGACTTGAAACATTTTGAGAGTAAAAGAGAAATGCAATTTGAACTTTCACTCGAATAATTTCCGTTTGCTTTTCTCGAGTGTTATTCAAAAATCATTAAACTACTACATCTTGTGTCGTTTGCTCTTCGGCTTTGACTGTGATTGCACTTTGGTATTGTTGAGTTTTCAATCTGTTACTGGGTTATTCTACTGGTTGTTGCTGGTTTTGCGGTGTTGCTGAATCTGCTGTTGTTGTGGTATTATTGCTGCTGACTCCTACTTCTTTTCTTCTTGTACTGCCATTTCCAGGTACACATTTGTACACTCTCGGCTTGAAGCGAAATGAAATATTAATCAGGCTTTGTTCCTGTTGAATTACTCCTGTTTGGATTTGTGTTTGAATATAATTTTCCTGTCGTTGTATAAAAATGTAGTTGATTGATTAATGAGTAATGAGGTTGCATATGTATAATTTCTTAATATAATAAATGTTAGTTTAAATTAATCGAAGAATAGTTAATCTGTTTTGATATTATGGTGTGTCAATCTCGTGTTCTAGTATTATTGAATAATAGAATATAGAATGAAAGCGGTTTTTCTTTGTACAAACTCGATCGCAATTTTCCATTCGCATTAGCCGTGAACTAATAAATAAGTTACGTTTTTCAGCATGTAAATAATTAAGAAATTTTCTTTTATTTTAGAGACGAACTTAATAGAGAAATGTAGTCACTGTAGGTTTATCCTTAAAATAAAAATGAGACGAGCCTCGCCAAATAAAAATGCAAATCGCGGGGCCCTCAATAATTAGTCATAATAAATACTTAGAATTTGGGATGAACCGTTTAGTGAATTTCACTGCCTTCCCCAAAGATAATAACGCGTTAGCCTCTTTAGACGCGATTTAATTAAATTACTTTCTTAAACTCGGGTGCACATTTATGTGACCCAAATCCAAATCTCAGCGGAGTTGAAATGTGTCTCTAATCACGGGTACATTGATTGTGACGTGGTTCGAGATGCATGTCCACGACGTTGCAAATTCCTTTAAAAAAATAAGAATGAGATGATCCTCGCCGAATAAAAATACAAATTGCGGGGCCCTCAGTAAATATTTGCTTTAAAATTGCTTAGACTTCGGGATGGACCGTTTAGCAAAATTCCACGGCCCTACCCAAAGTAAATGATACGCTAGTCGCTTTAGCCGCGCCTTTAATAATTTAATTTTCTTAAACTCGGGTGCACATTTATGTGACCCAAATCCAAATCTCAACATAGTTGAAATACGCCAACAACCACGGGTGCATTGATGTGACGTGGTTCGAGATATGTTTCCACAATGTTGCAATTCTTGATAAAAATAACGGTAAATGATAAAAGCGGTTAAAAGTTAAATTTTTGCACGTAGGTTCAACATGTATTAAATCAGATAATAAAGCTGAATATGACAGTTGAGCGACCGTGCTAGAACCACGGAACTCGGGAATGCCTAACACCTTCTCCCGGGTTAATAGAATTCCTTATCCGGATTTCTGGTACGCAGACTGTAATATGGAGTCATTCTTTTCCTCGATTCGGGATTAAAATTGGTGTCTTGGGACACCCTAAATCTCCCAAGTGGCGACTCTGAAATAAATAAACCAATCCCATTTCGATTGTCCTTTAATTGGAAAAAACTCCCTTGTGCCCTCTCGGGTACGTAAAAAGGAGGTGTGACATGCCCTCGAATAGGATATTTTGGGTTCATCCACCCTCGAATAGGATATTTTGGGTTCATCCACCCTCAAAATAGGATATTTTGGGTTATTGAAACCAGGAGCCCGCCTGAAGAGAGGAAAGACGTTTTATTTTTCAAAGTTGTTGAAGTCAGGAGCCAGCCTGAAGAGAGGAAAAACGTTTTATTTTTAAAGTTGTTTAAATCTCGCCAACCTAAAGAAAGGAATGACATTTTATTTTCAAAGTTGTTGTTGAAGTCAGGAGCCCGCCTGAAGAGAGGAAATGCGTTTTATTTTTAAAGTTGTTTAAATCTCGCCAACCTAAAGGAAGGAATGGCACTTTATTTTCAAAAGTTGTTGTTGAAATCAGGAGCCCGCCTGAAGAGAGGAAAGGCGTTTTATTTTAAAAGTTGTTGAAATCTCGCCAGCCTAAAGAAAGGAATGGCATTTTATTTTTAAAGTTGTTTAAATCTCGCCAACCCAAAGAAAGGAATGACATTTGTTTTTCAAAAGTTTTTGTTGAAGTCAGGAGCCCGCCTGAAGAGAGGAAAGGCGTTTTATTTTTCAAAGTTGTTGTTGAGGTCAGGAGCCCGCCTGAAAAGAGGAAAGGCGTTTTATTTGTAAAGTTGTTGTTGAAATCAGGAGCCCGCCTGAAGAGAGGAAAAACGTTTTATTTTTAAAGTTGTTTAAATCTCGCCAACCTAAAGGAAGGAATGACACTTTATTTTCAAAGTTGTTGTTGAAATCAGGAGCCCGCCTGAAGAGAGGAAAGACGTTTATTTTTCAAAGTTGTTGAAGTCAGGAGCCCGCCTGAAGAGAGGAAAGGCGTTTTATTTTTAAAGTTGTTTAAATCTCGCCAACCTAAAGGAAGGAATGACACTTTATTTTCAAAAGTTGTTGTTGAAATCAGGAGCCCGCCTGAAGAGAGGAAAGACGTTTTATTTTAAAAGTTGTTGAAATCTCGCCAGTCTAAAGAAAGGAATGACATTTTATTTTCAAAGTTGTTGAAGTCAGGAGCCCGCCTAAAGAGAGGAAAGGCGTTTTATTTTTAAAAAGGGTTGTTGAAATCTCGCCAGCCTAAAGAAAGGAATGGCATTTTATTTTCAAAGTTGTTGTTGAAGTCAGGAGCCCGCCTGAAGAGAGGAAAGACGTTTTTTATTTTTAAAAATTGTTGAAATCTCGCCAGCCTAAAGAAAGGAATGACATTTTATTTTCAAAGTTGTTTGTTGAAGTCAGGAGCCCGCCTGAAGATAGGAAAGGCGTTTTATTTTTCAAAGTTGTTTGTTGAAGTCAAGAGCCCGCCTGAAGAGAGGAAATGCGTTTTATTTTTCAAAGTTGCTGTTGAAGTCAGACGCCCACCTGTATAACGAGAGGAATACTTTTCAGTCTTTACATTTCATGTCTCAGGCGCCCACCTACATAACGAGAGGAATACTTTTCAGTCTTTACATTTCACGTCTCAGGCCCCACCTGTATAACGAGAGGAATACGTTTCAGTCTTATACTTCAGGTCTTGAAATCAGTAGCCCCTCCGGAAAGCAGAAGGTTACAACAGGAACCCCCAGCAGGAAATAATAAAAATCCCCAGCACCGGAAAACAGAAGGTTGCAACAAGAGGTCCCAACACAAATTCAAGCGCCTGAGTCAAAAGGAAGAAATGACGCGCCTTGAAAGAAGCGGCTTGTGAATATTAAATTATGCCCAGCATAACAAATCTTATGAAGAAAGTTGTATCCCCAGAGGAACCGCCGAAAAGCTTAATGAAGGAAGCCATATCCCCAATGGACCGAACAAAATGATGAAAATCGGTATTCAGAAAGGCAAAAGGCCAGTGTCATCCCCAAAGTCTCGGAAGAAAAGCACCGGAAGAAACACAAGCCGACAAGAAAGCAAGGCAACAAGAACAAGTTGAAGATAGATGAGATCTTATGATCCGTAGTCTAGCCTAGCTTCTTGTTTTCTTTTAAGCACGGTGTAACAAGGAGATCGGTAAGCAGTGGTAATAGCATGCAACAACAGTAACATTGCAGTCCCATGGTAGTCCCAGCTACCAAAACTTCCCGAACTACATTAACCTGATTCCCTTCTAGCCAGGGATATGTAGGAAACCTTTGAAGCAAAGGTTTGGTTGAATCTTTTTCAAAAAATGCTTCACACGGAGTACTCGGATGGGAAAATCGCTCACTTTATCTTTGCACGAAAACCCTTCATGTCTTCGGGCAAAGAGGGGCAGCTGTAAGCACGTGATTTTTGCCCTATGAAAGAATTACTCCCAAAAATTCAAAATAAAACGATTTTCCTTGGTGTGCAATTTTGAGAATTTTTGTGACATTTTGGATAATTATTTGTTTCTGTCTGTGCGTGTTTATTGGTTAAATTAATAAAAAATTACAAAAATATGTCGCATTTGCATTTAGTATTTATTTAAGTTTGTTTTACAAAATCATAAAAATAATGTACGTTGCATTTTTAGCATTTAACGTCTAAATTGTGTGATTTTTATAGTTAATTGCTATTTAAATGTGCGATAATTGTTATTTGGACATATTTTTGAAGTTATAATAGATTTTGAATCAGGGCAGTAACAATAGTTTTAGGGGTAATACGGGAATTAACCAATTAGAGATTATTTAATTATGGTGGGGGACAAGACGTAATGATAAAAGCAAAAAGGAAAAGGTGGATAATGATGTCTTCTTTTCAAAAAGAGGGAACAAGGGGCCCCACTTTGACTACTTTTCAAAAAGAGGAAACACGGGGGCCCACGTTGACTACTTTTACTAAAGTAAAAGTGTGGGTAATAATAAAAGTTAAAGGGTACACATAGTGGAAGAAGATTGGATTTTGCTTTGGGTATATAAGAGACTTATTTGACACTTAAAAAAAGGGAGGGGATTTTTTGGAAGAATTTTGGGAGAGAAATTTCAAAACTAAAGGAGAGAACAAAAACTGAAAAAAAAATCTTCTACTTTCCTTCATTGTTTGAAATCAACATTAATTGCTGTTGTTTCATCGAAGCTTGAAGCTTCTTTTTTGGGATTACTACTCCACCGATTTGCAAACTCTATTCCTGGCTTGTTACTGTTGCTGGGCTGTTGTTGTTGTGCTGTATTGTTACTACTGCTGCTGATTCTCATCTTCATCTTCTTTTGTTTCCAATACCAGGTACACGACTGTAATACTAGCTATTACAAGATAATAATGTGGAAGCATGAATACATATGAAGAATGGAATTTTGAAGTTTTGATTTCGCTTTTTCTTTCTTCCTTTTATTGATTGTATTTAGGCTATTTCATGTATTACTGAATAATAATTGGAATAAGAGAAAATAACATAAGTGGGTCTTTAGTGAATCAGCTTGGCAAAATGGGTTAATTCACTAGCTATGAAAGTTTTAATACGGTCAACAGTAGGTCAATCATGAATGAATAGTTAAATTTAGTTAAAGCCAAACAAGACTAGATAATGTTTAAGTTTAATAATCTTTCTAATAAGCTTTAGTAATTGTGGTTAAATTTAGTTTCAAATGGTTATGAATAATTAATTCCAATAGTTGTTTTTTTATGTAACAATGCGAGCTTCAATCTAGCTATATTTGATTTCTTTTGAATATTAGTTGTCGAATTTCTTATTTTATTTATAATTTCGAATTTTTTCTTTAAAATTCTTTCATTTAATATTGGTCATAATCTAGCAATTAGTATGTTACATGTTCTTAATTTTTTCTAACTCCTAATTAATTAGGATTTTCTTTCTTTATTTTAGAGACTAGACTTAATAGAAAAAATGTAGTCGCTTTAGGATTTGTCCATTTAAAATAAATGAGATGAGCCTCGCCTAGTAAAATGTATAGATTGCGGGGCCCTCACAAATGTATACATTAATTACTTAGAATATCGGAGTTGGCCATCTAGAGAAATTTTACGGCCTTTCCCAAAACAACAATACGCTAGTCGTTCTAGGTGCGTCTTTAACAAATCATTTTCTTAAATATGAGTGTGCATTTATGTAACCCAAATCCAAATCTCAACGGAGTCGAAATGTGTCGATAACCATGGGGTGCATTGATTGCGACGTGGTTTGAAATACGTTTTCACAATGTTGCAATTCTCCGTAAAATAATAACAATAAATAAATAATAATAAAAGCGGCTAAAGGTTAAAATCTGCACATAAGCTCATAATTGTATAAAAAATCAGATAAACAAGCCGAATATGACAGTTGAGCGATCGTGCTAGAACCACGGAACTCGGGAATGCCTAACACCTTCTCCCGGGTTAACAGAATTCCTTATCCGGATTTCTGGTTCGCGGACTGTAATACAGAGTCATTCTTTTCCTCGATCCGGGATTAAATTGGTGACTTGGGACACCCTAAATCTCCCAAGTGGCGACTCTGAAATAAATAAACAAATCCCATTTCGATTGTCCTTTAATTGGAAAAACTCCTTCTCCCCTCGCGGGGGCGGAAAAATGAGGTGTGACAGGGTGCACTGAACCGGAAGGAGCTCCTAATTGGTCATCCTTGACCCTAATCATTGATTGGTACCGATTGTGTACATCTGCCAAAGTTACAGCCAGATACTCGATCAAATATTGCTTCAGCTGACGTGATGCTATCGAACTTCGTTCATTCAATCCCTGAGTGAAAGCTTGAACGGCCCAATCGTCTGTGACCGGTGGTAACTTCATGTGTTCCTTTTGAAATCGGTATACACACTCCCTCAACATTTCATTATCCCTCTGTCTTACTTTGAAAATGTCTAATTTCCTTGGCATAATTTTTATGGCTCCGGCATGTGCCTTTACGAAGGAGTCTGCCAACATGGCAAACAAGTCAATGGAATTTGGTGGTAGATTGTGGTACCAAAACATTACTCCCTTCGATAGGGTTTCCCCAAATTTCTTCAATAAAATAGATACGATCTCATCATCTTCCAAATCGTTACCCTTGATGGCGTATGTGTAGGAGATGACATGCTCGTTGGGATCGGTAGTCCTATTGTATTTAGGTATGTCCGGCATACGAAACTTCTTTGCAAAGGGTTTCAGAGCCGCGCTAGGAGGGAATGACTTTTGTACAAATTTCTTTGAATCTATCCCTTTCAAGATTGGTGGTGCCCCTAGTATCTGATCAACTCGGGAGTTGTATCTTTTCACTTTTTTATCATTAGCTTCGATTTTCTTCTCTCCTGACTCAATTATTTTGGTGAGCTCCTCGAGCATTTTTCATTATTGTAGGATCGGTCCCCGATTCGTTAGCATTCAACCTTTCTGGCACTGGTTTGGTACGACGAGTGGTTTCTGGCTCGACCCCACTTAGAGTTCTATGTTGATTTGCAGTTGAGCAATAGCGGTCTGCTGGGCTTGTAGCATCTCGAATATTACTTGGAAACTAACTCCTCCGTCTCCTCTGCCCTATGTTCCTTAGCCACCAGATCGGCCTTCTCCGCGTACACTCCCTTCGGGATTCGCATTTAAAGCAACGTGGGAACTGAAATCGACTGGATTGGCAACCGGTGCTCCCCTGAGATTAGCCTGTGACACCTCGGCTCCTGGAGCAATTACATTGTTATTTTCTCCGTGAAACCTGAGACCATGGTCACCATTTGTGGGTGCATTTTGTGAGTTTGACATATTTTAACCTGAGAGCAATGATACTTGACAAGAACAAGCGTAAAACAATGTGTGTTATCAGAATCAGCACCGAACAATCAGTATTATCCTTAGCCCCACGGTGGGCGCCAAACTGTTCACCCTCAAATTCGGATAACAATTAAACTTATGTTGTAGTTTTAAGGATATGTGATTTCGTCCAATACCAATTGATAAGCAAGAAAGTAAATGAATAAATTAGAAATAAAATAAATCAAACCAGTATGATAGCCAGGTCTCGACCTCGACTCGAGATAGTCTCGAGGTGGAACAATAAGAACAGTAAAAGACAAAGCAACTCTGATGAACAGTAAGTGAAATAGCAGGAAAGTAATGAGTGTGTATATTCTTATCTGTGAACAATGATCCTTACAAATGAATGAGATCCATCTTTATATAATAGAGGAATCCTAAATAACGTACACTTCTAATTATAGTAGAAAACCATATTAGCATCTGATTAACCGCTGTAGATTGATCCGTTCCGAGATCCACGCCACGATCTTCGACCAATCGCGGATATCTCTCCTTTTCCGTTATCAAGCTATACCGTTGTCACCCGGAGACGGTTGAACTTAGTCTCGACTGCTGCTGGCCTAGGTCTCGACAGACACTTCGATCTTTGGACTCAATGCCTCGCCTTCGAGCTCGAGTCTGATTCATTACGAGGTTATTTCTGCATAATCCATCAAAATCAACAAAGTTATCTACTCTATTACTAGGAGTTAGGTCATCAGCCAATGCTTATGGTATACGGATTAATGACACCGAATTAATGACACGTTATTGGAAATCTTAGCTCATGAATCTTTATTAGTTAACCAATGTATTCCCTTCTGTAATCAGAAGACAAATAATTATCCCCTTGCAAAATGTATAAATCTCGGGCCCCCTACTCCACCAAAGAAGCAAAGCAACTAGTCTATTTTTTTTCTTTGTTTTCCCTTAGTTGTGCGGGAAAATTGGTTATAAACATATCTGTCACAAGACAAAACGATAGGATCGAGAGGGATCAAAATTTGCATGGCTTTAGTTGCAGTAGTGAGCATGATTTCAACAGGGGCAATGGCTCGATCCAACTGCATGAACGCGTTCTTTAGCATGTATTCATGTCGTAGCTATGTCACTGTGAAGTTTAAGAATGAGGTGATTGGACATAAAATTTTGATTTCTGAATTTGTATGCTAACAACAAACAATTAATGCACGCAATATAGATTGAATTAGGCCGACAAACCGCCCGATATCTTATCGGGTGGCTAGCAGATTAATATATTTAAAAGCCGATAACCGATAAGCCAAACCGTTAAGAGTAAATAACCGCTCAATCCGCCCGATAAGCAGCCCTACTGATACCTAAATTTTAGGCGCTTGAGAGCGGTGAAAAATTAAAATTTTATCTTTTATGGTATTATTTTTTAACTGAATTACTGTATAGTCGTAAATAATAATTTATTTATTTTTTATTGAGTATTTCTTCTGCTTTTTCATGTATCAATGCATCTTTACATCAACTTTAAATGTTTTTTAGTTTCTTCAAATTGTGCAATTTTCGGGCCAAATATGTAAAAAGGACTTAATCGAAACTCCATTATTTTCGCCAAGTAAAAAGTTTAAGCAAAAATAATAGAATTCAAGTTGTGAATTTTCTTTTCTTATTTAACTGCAACAATTTTAAGTAAACAGGGTATATTGGAAACAATCTCTCTACCTCCACAAGGTAAGGTTAAGGTCTGCATATACACTATGCTTCCCAGACTCTATTATGTGGAATTAAAATGGATATGTTATTGTTGTTGTTGTTATTATTATTATTTAGATGTAACAAGTATTTATTTTAACTGTTTATTTTCTCTTTTTTTTTTTGAAGAAATCAATAATTTTTTTTACTAGAGCTCCATTATTTTTAACTAAATAAATTTTTTAGCTAAAATAATAAAATTTTAATTGTATATCTTATTGCAGTATTTCATCTTTAAAAGCAATGACAATTTGTTTCAAGGTTTATTTCTCCTTTGTCCTAAAAATACAAGTAGTTCGTCAGTAAACGGGTCTGTCTTCCTAGTCTAAGGCCCCGTCTGGCCATGAATTTTGCCAAAATAAATTTGGGATTTATTTTCAAAACTTATGTTTGGCCATAAATTTTACCTATATTTTGGCAAAATTCCAAAATCACCCCAATGGCTGATTTTGGGCCAAAATCCCAAAACTTAAAAATTATATAGTACATATTTTTTCAAAATAAAATTGGAAAATATGTTTGACAAGTATGACCAAATACATTTTCATTTTCAAATCAAACTTCACCCAAAATTAAATTTTTTAAAATAAATTTGAAATCTATAACGAAACGCTAGCTAAGTAAAAATTGAAGTCGCAAAACAAGTTGGTTTCCTTCCCATTCCAAGCTGTGAAGAGAAGAACAACAATCTTCATCTTCATTCCCATTTCTTGATTAGAAAATAAAATAATACTATATGCGACTTAACTTATTCTCCTTTTGCTAGGTGGGGGTGAAGAAACCACAATTTTGATTTTTGAGAGTGTGGCTTGGTACGATTTTCCTTTTCTTTTAGGACCTGGGTATTTTTCTCTGGGAAATTTCATCGAACATGTAACACACAACTGCCTTCTCCAGCCACCACGTGGCTGTCGTAGCACCGTCTAAACCCCACGTGTCTCGGACTCAGTTTCATATACCCGCCATCTTCATACCTCCCACAACCGTCGCCCACGCTTTAACAATGCACCGTTTCAAACAATCTCTTTACTTCTTCAAACCAAACGCTTACAGATGCTTCTCCACTCAGCTCGAAAATGCGGGGCCCATGGCAACCCATCTCAAGACCCGATCTGCTATCCGATTCACCGGACCCGACACCGTTAAATTCCTTCAAGGTCTCGTTACCAACGATGTACGGAGGTTAGGGGACCCACAAGATCAGGATAGGACCACCTTGGCCTCTTCGAATGTCCCATTTGTTTCGGTTCCGCCAGTGTATGCAGCTCTTTTGACTCCTCAAGGAAGATTTTTATATGATATGTTCTTGTACAGGCCGCCTCGGCCCGATGAGAAGCTTGATCGGACTGGTTCTGGGCCGGGACCTGACCCGGGGGAGCTTGAATTGTTTGCAGATGTTGATGGCTCTGAATTGGATGAGCTTCTGCAGATATTAAAAAAGTGAGATTCTTTTTTGCTATTTGTCTATTCATGTTATTTGATTCAAGTGTGTTGCTTTATGTCATTTGCTCATCAAATTCATGTAAATTGTGATATGAAGACTACGATGTCCATAATTGCAAATGTAGCTATCAATTAGCTATGCTTCAATCATAAACTAGATAAGGTTGGTTATGTGAATCATCTGCATTCAGGCAGCTCCTTATTGCATGCATTAAGGATAACTACGAACACTGAGGATAGAATAACTTGAGATGGTTTGGTCATGTCCTGCGTCAACGTACCCATGCACCCAGGGGCGGATGCAGCTAAGTAGTATCGGGTTCATCTGAACCCAATACCTTTAATTTATGTATAAAATCCACTAAAATTGTAGTAAAGAATAGATATGAACCTATAACTTAAAAATATAATGGGTTTAATGCTAAAAATCTAAGAGGTTGAACCCATAGAACTTAAATACTGGATCCGTCTCTGCATGCACCCGCTCCGGAGGTGTGAAATTATGGTGAGCGAGTGTTAAAAGGGGAGCGGGTAGACTTAAAATCACTTAAAATCACATCGAATGAAGTTGTTTCGAAAAACCTACAATTTTTTTTTGAATAAGATAGGCACAATAGAAGAAAAAGATCTAGGTAGGTGATGTCTACTAGTTGGGAATAGGTAGGGGATATCTACTAGTTGGGAATAGGTTTTAGTCTTATTAAAGAACTTCTAATATTGTTATTATCATTATACTTATATATATACTTATACTTTAGTTGATATGATGAGGACTTGAGTTGAGCTTAAATGGAGAAGCGAGGATTCATATAGCCGACCCCAGCTTGTTTGAGACCGTGGGTGATGTTGTTGCTTGCTAGTTGCTTCCTAGTTGCTGCTGCTCGTTACAGTGGTCGAAACTTGGTTTTCTTTTCATGAAAGGTTTACTTTGAGGAGACACTGAAATGATTGATCAATTGATATTGGAGATATTGATCCATTGGATACAATTACTTTTACTATTTTATTGCTTATTTGTTTGACTCTTGTTAAAGATACGTGTATTGTTTATGCAGGTATAGGTTGAGGTCTAAGGTTCATATAGAGAGCGTGGCTGATGACTTCTGTTGCTGGCAGAGGTTTGGCCAAAATTTAGATCAGAAATCCTCTGTAGAGCCAGAGGCTGCCTCCCTTGGATGGGGTGGTGGGTTTGATTGCTCTGGCCAGTCATCTGCACAAGGAAACAATCGTGGGTGGCTATGGTATAGAGATCCCAGATTAGATTGTCTTGGATTCAGGGGTATTTTTCCATCCAATATAATACGTAAGTCTTGGTTACTTACCTTTCCAGTGCTCCACCTTTTTCCGTTTCTCGTTTGGTCCACAAACAAGTTGTCCCAGCAGCATATCCTGCTGATCTGTATTGGCTTGTTTTCTGCACCTTCATTGATACGCCCCTTAGATGCAGAATTTGACTTTGAACAAATCAGATTATTGTTAGTATAATAGGCTCTTGGGCATGTCATCTAAGTACTTATTTCCACATGATCAAGCATAATCTTTAATATGTAATTTTGACATGCCATATCACTCGTAGAGCTTGTATATGCTGCTCATATATTTTGATATTCGCGACAGCACCTTTGGTTGAGGCAGACAAAGAGACAAATGAAGAAAATTATCTTCTCTGGAGGTTGGAGAAGGGAGTTGCAGAAGGATCTGCTGAGATTCCTAAAGGTGCGTCTCGATTGATCAATAGTATAGAATTTCCTGAGCTATGTGTTTCCACTTGAGTACCTTTCTCCATCCTTGTGGTTATAAATTCAAATCGTATGTTCTCATGTTTAGCACGTTGAATTTTCATTTTATGTTCTTGTGTTTAGCACGTTTAACTCCCCCTTATTTTGTGCGTGTGTTTGTGTATCTGTGTGTCCAAGCTTGTTAGTCCTACCGTTGCAATCGACCAACTGAAACTTAGAGTGCGAAAGTCATAATGGCTCTTCAGCCATATGCATCTTGCTTCACTACCCCCTGTGAAAACCGCAGCTGAATGTCCTCTAGCAATTTCTTTCTCCACTTATAGCCCGTTTGGCCAAGCTGCAGAAATTAGCTTATTTTGAGAAGTGTTTTTTTCCAAAAGTGTTTTTCTCAAAAGTATTTTTGGTGAGAAGTAGTTTGTGTTTGGCTAATTAGTTTGAAAAGCACGTATGAGCAGCAATTAGTATTTGACCAAGCTTTAAAAAACTGCTTCTAAGTGTATTTTTCTCAAAAGTGCTTCTCAAAAAAGTGTTTTTGGAGAGAAGCTACTTTTTTCTGCTTCTCCAAAACTGCTTCTGCTTCTCCTCAAAAGTACTTTTTCTTCTTCCAAAAGCTTGGCCAAACACCTCAATTTTTAGCCAAAAGTGCTTTTGGCAAAAAAAAAAAGCACTTCTGGCCAAAAAGAAGCTTGGCCAAATTGGCTATTAGTCTGTGCTATCTTCGGTGGTTTATGTGGTAGGTGTGATGGTTTGTAGGAGTTGGAGGTAAGTTTGCAGGGAGTAAAAGGTATTTTCTCCTTGGTAAGGGAGCCGTCGCAGGTTTGACGGGTTGGTGGGCTGTAGCAGCTTGCTTCATTAGTTTGCTTAGTTGGTTTGTGGGAAGATTAGCTCCTTTGACAAAGGTCAATATTGAGGATGATAAACAAAGATATAAAGAATTGATAGACTAATAACATAAGAATTTCATCCTGCCTTTTTGGGTAATATTCGTACATCTTTTCCAAGTAAGTTGTTTCCACACTTGGAGGTTGTCATTGTGGAAGTATGCTTTTCAGCTTGGCGAAACACATAGTTTACCCATCCAACTTACACTCAAATCCCTGTTACACACCTATTGACCACGAGTATAACTTTACACACCAAACCTTTCAAATGTGTGTCAATTACACACTACTTTTGACCAGCCTCTTGGACGTGTGAAACACGACCGATGTGGCGCGTGAAAAATTATTTTCTGCCTCACCTGACAAATTACAACGGCTAATTACTGGAATTAGGCCCATTTTCTTAACCCTAACGCCCAATTCTTCATCTCCTTCTTATTAAAAGCAACCATTTTCATCTTCATATTAAAAGGAACCAATTTCAGGAAAATCCAAATAAACCCAAATAAACCCTAACTATTTCGGTCCACTTATCTAAAAATCAAAATGATTGAACAACCTAAAATGAGAATACTAACCTGAAAATGAAGAATACTAACCTTAAAGGTTAGGGCTGAAGAACAGAGATTTGAAAATGGAATTATGTTTGTTAATCTAGTCGCGGAGTTGTTTTTAATTAACAGGGTCGGATCTTTTTTGGGTCGGAATTAAGAAAATGGTCGGTTTGTCCATTTTAATTAAAGAATCGTTTGTTTTTTAATTTAAATAAGCGCGTGTATACACAACATTGAATATTAACGGGGCTGGTCAAAAGTAGTGTGTAATTGACACACATTTGAAAGGTTTGGTGTGTAAAGTTATACCCGTGGTCAACAGGTGTGTAACAGGGTTTTGAGTGTAAGTTGGATGGGTAAACTATGTATTTCGCCTTTCAGCTTCTTTCCACGCGATTGTTTTATGAGAATATATCAATTAGAGAATCTAGAATGTCCAAAAGTCTAAAATACTCCAGATGCAGGGAAATGGATCCTGTGACTAAAATGGAATTGAGTTTCATTTACTCCTATCTTTAGTCTTCATAAAATATATCTACCTTTATTGATAGTAAGTTAGAATTGTAACACTTACAAAATTATTACTTCATGTAAGATAAGAGCTCTCTTGTGTCTGGAAAGTTTGTTGATCGCCGTCTTCATTTTCAGGAGAAGCTGTCCCTCTCGAGTACAATCTAGCTGGTTTAAATGGAATAAGCTTTGATAAAGGATGCTATGTGGGCCAAGAACTCATTGCTCGCACACATCATCGTGGGGTCATTCGAAAACGTTTGCTTCCCCTTAAGTTTGTGAATGACAGTGGAAAAGGTAGCTTTTTTATTACTTGCCAAAGTACTTCATAATACTTCAGAATCTTTGACAAATCTCCCTTCTCCTTCTAAACCAGAGGTGGAACAAAAAGTTGCTCCAAGGTCAGAAGTAGTTGATGCACCGTCTGGAAAGAAAGTAGGAACTGTCACAACTGCCCTTGGAAGCCGTGGTTTGGGTCTTCTGCGCTTAGATGAAGCCTTTAAAGGCTCTTTAACAATACGGGATCTGGACGATGTCAAGGCCCGGGCAATTAAACCAGAGTGGTGGCCTGCTGATTGGTTATTAGATCATCAAGAGCAGACTGTAGCTGCTTAGTTATCCTGTTTACTGACTGCTTGCATCCTGCCAAGGTTGGCAAATAACCCATTTCAAATTTCAGGGTTCCATTTTTGAAGATTACCAGTACACTAGATATGAGGAACAGAAGGAATAAGACCAGTTCATCAGACGACAGAGTTCTATAGTAGCAATTGTTGTTTTGTTGTACAAATAAATCTCTTTTATTGACTAGGATGTTCCCCGTCTTGGTCCCCTTCTATTTAAGCAAACATTGTCGATCTTAGGATCTAAGATCACGATGTATGTGAACAGTTTGAAATTCCAGTTGCTGTTAATAAAACTGTTTGCTTCTTGACCTTAACCCCCCCCCCCTTTTGAGTTATAGGATGTTTAGCGTACTATTATCCTCAGATTGTGCGCTGAAGAACAGCAATAATCTCAGTAGCATGGATACGTAGAAATTAGGATGTTATGTGAGAAATAGAATGGATTCAATAGCAGCTACTGTGCCTATTGATTATGTACCTTCTATTATTTCGAGCTCGGTATTGTATTTTACCTTAATCACAGTAGGCTTTACACCCATCTAATTGTTAGATACTAACGATTGGCTAACGAACTCTCAAAAGTTAGCGCAACGTTGCAAGTCAGGGTGAGGCTCACCCAAATCTCTAACAGGGAAGAGCCGAGGACATTGTTGAATAATAAAATGGATTTATCAAGCAAGTCTAAGAGAAAATGTGATGAACGTTTTTATTGATCTTTTTCTAAAAATTTACGTAAAGGGTAGGGGAAAGGGAAACGGGAAGGAGGTTACAAGATGGGGGGAATTTTAGAAAAAGCCTCACAGATAGAAATTGAGAAAACACACGAAGAATATTGAATCTAAAAGTGAAATGAAATTCTTTTCCTAAGGCAAGAAAGTTGCCTATGGAGAGTAGAAGTTTATGCACATTAATCGAATCTTAAAATCCAAGAAATGAGAGGGCAATGCACTGAATTTTCCATATTACTGCACAAATACATCTTCAGAAATGTTTAGTACTCTTAAGTAAAGATGCCAGGGGAGGACAAAAAGGTGAAATCTTGTTATCCCTTGGCCATCAGCTACCGATCTCCAGTAGGCAGCGGCATTGCAGACACGAGGTAGGAGTAAAGTCTGCATACACACTATCAGGGGAGCGGAAAGGTGTTCACCCGAATCTCTTTCGCCGAAAAATTACACTGTATATATAAGGCAAAATCTATTTTTTACCTCTATATATTATGTTTTGAATCCCCTTGACACAGCCCAAAAGCAAAAACTTTGAGGTCAAGGGGGTTCAAAATCTACATAAGGTCATGCATTCAATTCCCACTGTCACACCTCCTTTTTCCGCCCCCGCGAGGGGTGAAGAGAGTTTTTCCAATTAAAGGACAATCGAAACAGGATTTGTTTATTTATTTCAGAGTCGCCACTTGGGAGATTTAGGGTGTCCCAAGTCACTAATTTAATCCCGAATCGAGGAAAAGAATGACTCCATATTACAGTCTGCGCACCAGAAATCCGGATAAGGAATTCTGTTAACCCGGGAGAAGGTGTTAGGCATTCCCGAGTTCCGTGGTTCGAGCACGGTCGCTCAACTGTCATATTCGGCTTGATTATCTGATTCTATACAAATATGAACTTATGTGCAAATTTCAACTTTTTACCGCTTTCATAATTATTATTATTATTATTTTTACAGGGAATTGCAACGTTGTGAAAGTGTATCTCGAACCTCGTCACAATCAATGCACCCGTGGTCGTCGACGCACTTTGACCCCGTTGAGATTTGGATTTGGGTCACATAAATGTACACCCGAGTTTAAGAAAATTAAATTATTAAAGGCGCGCCTAAAGCGACTAGCGTATCATTTACTTTGGGTAGGGTCGTGAAATTTTGCTAAACGGTCCATACCGAAGTCTAAGCAATTTTAAAGCAACTATTTACTGAGGGCCCCGCAGTTTTATATTTTTTATTCGACGAGGCTCATCTCATTCTTATTTTATTTTTTTTAAAAGGAATTTGCAACGTCATGGACACGCATCTCAAACCACGTCACAATCAATGTACCCGTGATTAACGACACATCTCGACTTCGTTGAGATATGGATTTGGGTCACATAAATGTGCACCCGTGTTTAAGAAGATAACATTATTAAATACGCGCCTAAAGCGATTAGCGTATTATTATTTTGGGTAAGGCCGTGGAGTTCGCAAAGCGGCCTATCCCGAGTTCTAAGTAATTAACACATACATTTTTTGTGAGGGCCCCACAATCTGTGCGTCTTATTCGGCGAGGCTCGTCTCATTTTTTATTTAAAAGGTCATCCTAGAGTGGCTACGTTTTCTATTTTGTTTGCATCTAAAATAAATGAAAAGGTCCTACTTTATTTACATACCTATGAGTTATTATAGTTAAGTTTCGCACGTGTTTTGTTGAAAAAGGGACGTGATACGAGCAGTCCGTTTGGCAGTTATGGGCCCAGGCCCAATGTGCATAACGTGAAACTCGGCCTGGGCCATCCTTATTCCAATTGGGCCTACTTAACTTATTTGGTATATGTTTGACATTTATAGGGGGGGGGGGGTGAAATGTAATGTACTGCTTGTCTAATCAAGCCCTATTCCTACCAACTTTAAAAAAACAGGCCATTTGTTTAAGGAAGTAACTATTGGGTACCTAACATGCTTCTGACAAACAATAACGAACTAATAGAATATGGTTACTACAACATTAGTCCCTTTTAATTATAAGCAACACATAGAATTTTCCAACTAAATGATATGTGTAAAGGTTCAATTACATCACAGCTAACTACATAGTTCTATTAGAGAAAGCGAACTATCATACATACAACTAATGTTCAGTATATTTCTAAAGTGAATCCAAAATAACTTCAACTCTTCCAATTTTCTTTGTATTCATGCTTCAAATTTCAGCTTGCATTGACAGTGTATCAGTCGTGTACCTGGTATAGGAAAGCAAAAGAAGAAGAGGAATGATCAGTGGAAGCAGTAGCATACACAACAACAAAAAACAACAAGACAACCCCAGCAGTCAGATTTTTGTTTCCAACAGCAAACCCAGCGAAACAAAATCCAACAATGCCTAGTAGGAGAGACCAGCAAACAGATTTAATCCAAACAGAAGTCCAGTGAACTCAGAAAACCCAAAACACTCAAATGAAACAGTGTTGTACCAGTAGGGAAACCAAGAAAACTAAGTTGAAAACTCAGCAGCGTCCCAACAAATACAGGCTAAGCAGAGAAGGAAACAGATGCAGAAAACAATAGCCTCTGATTTGTTATGTTCAAAATCCAGCACCCTCTTAACTCTCTATCACTCTGAATTTAGGCTGACCTATTCAAGTTTTTGAAAATCCAGCCTTGTTTTTGGCTATTTTCTTTTTTTTTTTTCTCTCCACCCTTTTTTTCAACCTCCTCTCAACTCCACTGTCCAGCCTATTTATAAGCCAGAAATGGCAAGCCCCCAAGGCTGCCTTTTCCCTCTGCCCATACCACTTTAAACTAATCAACAATGCTCATCATATTCCTGGCAGACTCCCCATACCGCATGCTTTTCTCTTTTTTAATCAAAATTATGGGTGTTTAACTTATTTTAATCAACCTCCCCCATGCCATTTAATCTTGTTCCCCACTATTGCCTTAGTTTAATCCTATTTCAGTACCCTATTGTCAGCCCAACCTAAACTAAACATTTCTGATCTTTTCAAACCCCCAAACTAACCCTGCTAAACCCTGATTATTACTGTATTACCCTACTGCAGCAGTAGGACATTTTGAACTCCTGAAAGTTCAAATTCAAAGCTGCCCTAAACTGAGTTCTAGTTATTGTATTGCAGTTACAAACCATTCACAGATAATGTCAAACAATCCGCTAAACGACAATGATTCGATCCGTCATAAGAAGCCATATGAATCAGAATATTTGCACATTCAGTCCTATAAAACTAATCGACGACATTTATCTAATCGACTACACTAATTATAACATAGAACAATCAGTCGATCAAACAAACAAACGAATAGGGCATCAACTGCCTTCAACAATTTTGCACGACACAGGGAACCCATATGAATTAACTGTTCGATGATATTAATCAAATTGAATATGCATCTTATCATACGTATTCAAACATAAATAGAAGAACAATCGACCAAATAAAAAGGTCTTACGAAGACGGAGAACAAATTGGAAGGAAACATCAGAAATACCAAACAAACCAATTAAACATGCTGACAAACCCAAACAACATTTAAACAAAAACAGAAAAAAAGAAAGGGAACTCACTCTGAAAAGCTTAAACACAGACGACCCCAGCTTTGATCGGCTTTGCCCATTTTGAGGTCGAACAAACTTTAATCGAGGTGTTCTCAACCGAGAACACTTCGATTAAGGTCTTTTAGACCCCAACCCTCTGTTAAACTGGCCGGATTCCAAGGTTCTTGTGTTCTAGGGTTCGAACTAGTCCGATTAGGGGCTTGAGGATTTGTGGGTAGATTCGGACCAAACCAAGCTTGGTTTGGTCACGAGTGAGGCCAGGTTGGTGACTGGTGTGAAACTGGGGTGGGTTGGTGTAGGTCAGGGTTGGGCTCGAACCTTCAAATTAAGATTCGAGGTGATGGGGGATGATTCGAGGCAAGGAGGTAGCAGATCCGTGTTCAGGGTGGTGAGGTGCATCAGGGGTGTTACTTTGGTGGTCACCGGCATCGTTGCCGCCGGGTTCATGGTGAGAGTGTATGGGGGCGGCTAGGGTTTGGAACGGGGGAGGGGGGTCTTGGGTTTGTGTTTGGGACGATGGTGTACAGTGGTGAAGGGTGGGGTTTGGTTTGGGGGCGTGGGGTGTGATGGGGAGCTTATATACGGAACGGGGCAATTGATTTGAGCCGTTAGATCAGATGATCTCAACGGCTTGGATCAACTGGTGAGGGACATGACGGGGTCGTTTGGTATAGAAATGGGGTCGTTTGGTTTTAATGAAGGGCTGGGTTGACCCGAGTAAACAGGTCGGGTTACAGGCGTGAGTGTGGACCGTTGGATGAGTATGGCTGAATGGCTCAGATCAAACGCCCTATGCGGCGTCGTTTTGGGGCGTGCCTGGAAGGCCTGGTTTTGGACTGGGTCGTGGGGTTGGTTTGGGCCCGATTTTTAATTGAATTTTTGGCCCAAATCCGGTATCTTCTTTCCTTATAATTAAACAAAAATTCCTAAAAACCAAAAATTAAATTACCCAAACATTAATTAACACCTAACAACAATTAACAAACGAATTAAAACATTTAATAAAATTACCATGACAACAAATAGAATAAAAATGCATATTTTTGTGATTTTCGTTTTTAAAACCAAATTATGGTTAATAAATTCCTAAATGTACCGTTTATTCCTAAATGCAATGCAACATGTATTTTTGTATTTTTAACTATAGCAAGGTGAGCATTTACGGATAGAACAATTATCAAAATGTCATGCAAATTCTCAAAATTGTAACCGAGGGCAACTTGTTTTATTTATTTTTCGATTTCTTTTGGAGTAATTTCCGTGAAGCAAAAATCACGTGCTCACAGCTGCCCCTCTTTGTCCGAAAACACAAAGAGCTTTCGTGCAAAGATAAAGTGAGCGGATACGAGCGATTTTTGCCCGTTGGGATACTCCGTGTGAAGCATTTTTTGAGAAAAAGATTTAACCGAACCTTTGCTTAAAAGGTTTCCTACATATCCCTAGCAAAAGGGGAATCAGGTTAATGTAGTTCAGGAAGTTTTGGTAGCTGGGACTACCAAGGGACTGCAACGTTACTGCTGTTGCGTGCTGTTATCACTGCTTACCGATTTCCTTGTTACACCGTGCTTAAAAGAAAACAAGAAGCTAGGCTAGACTACAGATCATGAGATCTCATCTATCTTCAACTTGTTCTTGTTGCCTTGCTTTCTTGTCGGTTTATGTTTCTTCCGGTGCTTTTCTTCCGAGAACTTGGGGATGACACTGGCCTTTCTTCTCTGAATATCAGTTTTCCTCATTTTGTTCGGTCCGCTGGGGATATGGCTCTCTTCATTAAGCTTTTCGGCGGTTCCTCTGGGGATACGGCTCTCTTCATCAGATTTGTTATGCTGGGCATAATTTAATGTTCACAGGCCGCTTCTTTCAAGCTGCGTCTTATCTTCTTTTTGACTCATGCGCTTGATTTTGTGCTGGGACCCCTTGTTGCAACCTTCTGCTTTCCGGTGCTGGAGGTTCCTGTGGTAACCCTCTGCTTTCCGGTGCTGGGGATTCCTGTGGTAACCCTCTGCCTTCCGGTGGGTTATTGGTTTCAAAATCTGCAGCATAAGACTCAAAAGTATTCCTCTCATTATACAGGTGGGTGCCTGAATGCAAATATATGAAATGTATGACCGCATTATACTGGTGGGCGACCTAGAACACGAAAATCAGAAATGTATGCTCGCATTATACTGGTGGGCGACCTAGAACAGAAATGAAAAGACAGAAATGTATTCTCGCATTATACTGGTGGACGACCTAGAACATGAAATGTATTCCCGCATTATACTGGTGGGCGACCTAGAAACATGAAATGTATTCCCGCATTATACTGGTGGGCGACCTAGAACAGAAATGTATTCCCGCATTATACTGGTGGGCGACCTAGAACATGAAAATGAAAAGACAGAAATGTATTCCCGCATTATACTGGTGGGCGACCTAGAACATGAAATGTATTCCCGCATTATACTGGTGGGCGACCTAGAACATGAAATGAAAAGACAGAAATGTATTCCCGCATTATACTGGTGGGCGACCTAGAACATGAAATGAAAAGACAGAAATGTATTCCCGCATTATACTGGTGGGCGACCTAGAACATGAAATGTATTCCCGCATTATACTGGTGGGCGACCTAGAACATGAAATGAAAAGACAGAAATGTATTCCCGCATTATACTGGTGGGCGACTGAAAATGAAAAGACAGAAATGTATTCCCGCATTATACTGGTGGGCGACCTAGAACATGAAATGTATTCCCGCATTATACTGGTGGGCGACCTAGAACATGAAATGAAAAGACAGAAATGTATTCCCATATTATACTGGTGGGCGACCTAGAACATGAAATGTATTCCCGCATTATACTGGTGGACGACCTAGAACAGAAATGTATTCCCTCATTATACTGGTGGGCGACCTAGAACAGAAATGTATTCCCGCATTATACTGGTGGGCGACCTAGAACATGAAATATATTCCCGCATTATACTGGTGGGCGACCTAGAACAGAAATGTATTCCCTCATATGTTTATGAATTTGTTTCCTCGTTCCTCCGAGAAAATTTTTGAACAACGGCAGAAAAGTTTTCTGCCCCGGTTTTGGTGACCTTTCTTATGGCATGTTTTTCCGCCATCATCAACCTTTATTTTCCTGTAGAAATTAAAGAGAATCTTGTTAGTTTTAACATGGTGAGTGATCGTGTCACTCCTGCTGGGGGATGATTGTTCCTTTCCCTTTCCCTTGCTCTGTGCTCCCAAAAACGGGTTTGGGGGTAAAGTTGCTTGCGGGGGATGATATGTATGCTGGGGCTGAATTTCTGCTGGGGATGGTTTTCCATTTATCCCTTCCCCGCTCTTTTGTTTCACAACATGCTGTGGGCGTCTCCTTCAACTTCAAAACTACCCCCTTGTTTATTTTCTCACAGCCCTGCAGGACATAACATGTTATCACCTGGGGATAACGTTGTTGAGGATAGGATGGTTAGGGTTATTTTGCTGCTGATTAATTCCCTTTTCTTCCTTTTCCTTTTCATGGTGTTTGACCACCTTGGACCTTGGTCCATGATTTATTGCAGTTCTTGCTGGGGATCTTTTGGAACTTGGTCCACAAGTCCTTCAATCGTCGTTTTCTTCATGTTCCCCTTATCTTTCTAAGCTAGTTTGTCATTTGGTTTTGCAACGAACACCTTCCGTCCTATTGCCTTGGCTTTGGCCTGTGCCCTTCGCATTCTGCTTTGTACCATTTTGGCCCCTGGTAGTAAACTCTGAAAGGTCCTTCTCAAAACGAATTTCTGGAAAAGTCTTTTAGACAAAGAAACGAAAAAAGATAGAAAAGAGAAAAAATCTTTCTGAACAAATGCTGGGGGGAAGAAGAAAAGGAAAGAACTTATCTGGATGGTATGACTGGTCCCTATGATCATGTCGTGCATTACGGATTACCCGACCCAGTCTATTTGTATCAATCAATCTGCCTGATGGCCTTACTTGCTGGGGATAAATAGGTGCCCACCTCTTCGCAAATGCGGATCCTTTTGCCAATCTGTTTTGTGGCCTTACAGTGCCCTTTGAGGGGTTTTCACTAATAAGACTCTCTCTTTTCTCTCAGCTCCCGTCGCCTTACGGTGCCTGTGGAGGTTTTCACCGATAAGACTCTCTCGTTTTATCTCTCTCATCTTTCATCGCCTTATGGTGCCCGCGCAGGTTTTCACCGGTTAAGACTCTCTCATTTTATCTTTCAACGGGGGGTTGGAGTGTTGCCGATATGACTCTCTCTTTCGGAGATTCTTTCTGGTTATTAATTCATTTCCCGTTTATGATCCCCTTCTTTGCTGGGGATCAGCGTATTATTCTCGGCTTCCATTGGCCTGGCTTGGCACCTTTCGGATGTTGACCGGGAGGTCTTTTATGGACATCGATGTGGGTTTTGTGTGGGTAAAAAAAAAGAAAGGCTGTCAAATATTTAATGCGACTTTGATGGGTGAAATGTTACAACTCTTGGAATCAAACCCTTTTTTGGAGATTCAAAAACATAACTCCTGCCCCGGTTTTCTTGCTTGGGGAATTTTATATTTACACTATGTTGAGCTATGCGCATTATGCACCCTATGACCGAGCCGTGAGGCGCCTACGTATCCTCTTTGAGGAATCAGGTCACACGTAGTTCCTACGCTTTTGTTTTTCTTGTGATCTTCATCTTTTTTCATTTTTCTTTTAATTTCTTCTTTTTTTTTCTTTTTTTTCATATCTTTTTCCCATTAGTGATTCCAAAAGAGGGGTATGAAAGAATAACTTAAGGCTCAAAAGGGGGGAAGCAAAGGTTAAAAGTGTTTGGATAGAAGAAAGAATTGCCTCCGTTATTTCATTATCCAATAAGTACCAAATACAAACAAACGAACCAATAACTACCATAATCAACGGAATTACGCATAATATCTTTTGACTGCATCAGAATTGATAGCCATGTCGACACATCTTCCCTCAATATCTGTTAGACACAAAACACCGTTGGATAACACTCTAGTCACGATATAAGGCCCTTGCCAATTTGGGGCGAACTTGCCTTTTGCTTTGACCTGATGCGGGAGGATCCGTTTCAATACTTGCTGCCCTACTTCAAATTTTCTAGGGCGCAACTTCTTATTGTATGCTCTTGCCATTCTTTTCTGATACAACTGGCCATGACATACTGCTGCCAATCGTTTTTCATCTATTAAGTTCAGCTGCTCTAGTCGAGCTTTGACCCATTCATCGTCGTCAATCCCGGCTTCAGCGACAATTCGGAGGGATGGAATTTCAACCTCCGCTGGTATTACTGCTTCAGTTCCGTATACCAACAAATAAGGAGTTGCACCTATGGAAGTCCGGACTGTAGTGCGATAACCCAACAAAGCAAAGGGTAGTTTCTCGTGTCATTGTCTAGATCCTTCCACCATTTTCCGCAGTATCTTCTTGATGTTCTTATTGGCTGCTTCGACCGCTCCATTCGCCTTGGGACGATATGGGGTGGAATTGCGGTGTGTAATCTTAGACTATTGGCATACCTCTCTCATCAAGTTGCTGTTAAGATTTGCACCATTATCCGTGATGATCACTTTTGGGACCCTAAATCTGCAGATGATATGAGAGTGAACAAAATCCACCACTGCCTTCTTGGTTACCGACTTGAAAGTTTTAGCTTCAACCCACTTGGTGAAGTAGTCGATGGTCACCAGAATGAACCTATGTCCGTTGGCTGCTGCCGGCTCGATAGGACCAATGACATCCATGCCCCACGCGACAAATGGCCAGGGCGCTGACATCGTATGCAACTCTGTCGGCGGAGAATGAATCAGATCTCCATGTATCTGGCACTGACGACATTTCCTCACGAAAGTGATACAGTCATGCTCCATAGTGAGCCAATAGTGCCCTGCTCGAAGAATCTTCTTTGCCAATACATATCCGCTCATATGTGGCCCACAAACTCCAGCATGCACCTCTGCCATAACTGTCTTGGCTTGACCGACGTCTATACATCTTAGCAATCCCAAGTCTGGGGTTCTTCTGTACAACACTCCTTCACTGAGGAAGAAATCATTTGACAAACGCCGAAGGGCTCTTTTTTGGTCCCCAGTGGCCTGCTCTGGATATATCCCCATCTTGAGGTACTCCTTTATGTCATAAAACCATGGCTCGCCATCCACTTCCTCTTCTACCATGCTGCAATAAGCATGCTGATCACGAACCTGGATGTGCAAGGGGTCAACATACATTTTGTCGGGGTGGTGTAACATTGATGCTAAGGTGGCCAATACATCGGCAACCTCGTTATGAACTCTCGGGATATGTTTGAATTCCACTGATCGAAATCGCTTGCTCAGATCATGCAAACATTGTTGATATGGTATGAGTTTCAAATCCCGTGTTTCCCACTCACCCTGAATCTGATGCACCAGGAGGTCCGAGTCTCCCAAGACCAAAACGTCCTGGACATCCATGTCTGTAGCTAGTCGCAGACCCAAAATGCATGCTTCATACTCTGCCATGTTGTTGGTACAATAGAAGCGTAGCTGAGCTGTAACAGGGTAGTGACGTCCTCTTTCAGAAATGAGCACTGCTCTTATTCCAACCCCTTTCGCGTTTGCGGCTCCATCAAAGAAAAGCTTCCAGCTTGGTTCCTTGGGTAATTCCAACTCACCTGTGTGCATTACTTCCTCGTCTGGGAAATACGTCCTCAAAGGCTCGTATTCTTCATCAACGGGATTCTCGGCCAAGTGATCGGCCAGCGCTTGGGCTTTCATGGCCGTCCTCGTCACGTAGACGATATCAAACTCGGTGAGAAAAATTTGCCATTTTGCTAACCTCCCTGTAGGCATAGGTTTCTGGAAAATATACTTTAATGGGTCCAAACGGGAGATGAGATAAGTAGTATACGAAGACAAGTAGTGCTTCAACTTCTGAGCCACCCAAGTTAGGGCGCAACATGTCCTCTCGAGTTGAGTGTACTTGACCTCATACACTGTGAACTTCTTGCTAAGATAATAAATGGCCTGCTCCTTCCTTCCTGTGACGTCGTGTTGCCCCAGCACGCAACCAAACGAATTCTCCAGGACCGTCAGATAAAGAATTAATGGCCTCTCTGGCTCAGGTGGAACCAACACAGGTCGATTGGACGGATACCCTTTAATCTGGTCGAAAGCCTCTTGACACTCCACCGTCCAGTCTACCGCAACGTCTTTCTTCAGCAGCCGAAATATGGGTTCACAAGTTGCCGTGAGTTGAGCGATGAACCTGCTGATGTAATTTAGCCTCCCCAACAGACTCATTACCTCTGTTTTGTTCTTTGGCGGCGGTAAATCTTGGATGGATTTGATCTTGGATGGATCCAATTCAATACCCCGTCGACTGACGATGAATCCTAGCAGCTTTCCTGATGGAACCCCAAAGGCGCATTTGGCCGGGTTGAGCTTAATATCATACCTTCGAAGTCTTTGAAAAAATCTCCTTAGGTCTGCTACATGGTCTTCCTGACGCCAAGACTTTATGATCACATCATCTACGTACACCTCAATTTCTTTGTGTATCATGTCGTGAAACACAGTAGTCATTGCTCGCATGTACGTTGCCCCAACATTCTTCAGTCCGAATGGCATGACCCGGTAGCAGTAAGTTCCCCATGGTGTAATGAAAGCTGTCTTTTCCGCATCTTCTTCGTCCATTAATATCTGATGATATCCTGCATAGCAGTCCACAAAGGATCCGATCTCGTGCCCAGCGCAATTATCGATCAGGATATGGATGTTGGGCAACGGAAAATTATCCTTAGGACTTGCTTTGTTGAGATTGCGGTAGTCGACGCATACCCTGATTTTGCCATCCTTTTTCGGCACTGGTACCACATTGGCCAACCACTCGGGATATCGAGTGACCCGAATGACTTTTGCCTGCAGCTGCTTAATCACCTCTTCTTTAATCTTCACACTCATCTCTGTTTTAAATTTCCTTAGCTTTTGCTTGACCGGAGGGTATGCCGGGTCAGTGGGAAATTTGTGAACCACTAGATTGGTGCTTAATCCCGGCATATCATCATATGACCATGCAAAAACATCTTTGAATTCCATAAGGGTTTTGATCAAATCCTCCCTGACGTTTGGCTCAATGTGGATGCTGATTTTGGTTTCTCTGACATTATCTGCGTCCCCTAGATTTACAGCCTCAGTGTCATTCAGATTAGGCTTGGGTTTCTCTTCAAATTGGCACAGTTCTCGGTTTATTTCCTCGAAGGCTTCATCCTCGTCATATTCAGACTCATTGTCACGATCGACCTCTTGTATCATTAAGTCGGAGTCGGATTGATTTATTAGACTAGGTCGAAGATCCGCTGTACATGCCATGTCATTAGAACCAGTAAAAAGAGAACTGTTCGGAAAGAAAAGAACAAAACAAAATTAAAACAAGACAAAAGAAGAGAATTTTATTAAAATTGTGGGATAACAGGGTTCACACTTTTACAAAAATAAAAATGAAATTAGGATTACACCCTGGAATAATCCGAAACAAAAAAGCAAAAATCAAAGCCTACTACCAGGACTCCCCCCGGATAGGAAGAGGAGTAACCGTCCAATTGTTGGTTTTGGCCTCAGGCCCCACAAACTGTATGCCCGCTCCGCTGGAACTCTCTCCGACTTCTACCATATTGACATCAACGAATAGCCTCTCGAAACTCTGATTCAAGTCCCCGTCCATCCCAATCAATTGTCCGAGAATTTTTGGGACCGGTGACCCCTTGGCACTTGCTCTAACAAAAGATCTTGAGAGACGTGGCACAGGTTTGGGAAGAGACCAAACTTTCTTCTTCATTTTCCGCGCTCGTTTTACATCTGCCGCAGTTGGTTTGAACCCCAACCCAAAGGTCTCCAAATTCTTGGGCAGGGAGACAGGTTGGACAATCCCCTGAAGCTCAGCCCCCAGGCCTTTTCCCGGCACAAACCCATTACCCAGCATTTCTGAAACCATCATGACCGTTGCGGAAGCTACCCTAGGGTGCAGAATGATCTCACCCTCAGAAACCTTGTTTGCCGACATCGCATCGAAAATCTGGTAAACCTAGGGACCCTTGTTATCATTGGTCTCTATGAAGGGCACAATGGCGCCACCCATGGTGCACGCAGTGTCCTCGCCGTGCAGTACGACCTCTTGTCTATCCCACTCGAACTTGACCATTTGATGCAAGGTGGAAGGCACTGCTTTAGCTACGTGGATCTACGGTCGTCCCAACAGAAGGTTATAAGATATCGCGACATCTAATACCTGGAACTCCATGGTAAACTGGACTGGACCGATGGTCAATTCAAGTACAATATCCCCTACGGTGGCTGTTCCATTTCCGTCAAATCCTCGGACGTAAATGCTATTCTTGTGGATTCTTCCGTGGTCGATCTTTAACTGGTTTAGGGTGGATAATAGACAAATATTGGCACTTGAGCCGTTATCCACCAATGCCCGAGTAACTGCCGAATTTTCATATTTGACAGTTAGGTAGAGAGCTTTATTATACTCCGTGCCCTCCACTAGCAGATCATCATCTGAGAATGTTACCCTGTTCACCTCTAAAATTTTGTTGGCAATCGTTTCAAGGTGATTTACGGAAATCTCGTTGGGCACATGAGCTTCATTCAGTATCTTCATCAGGGCCCAACGATGTTCATCTAAATGGATCAGTAATGATAACAGCGAGATCTGGGCCGGTATTTTCTTCAACTGTTCGACCACGGAGTAATCCTGCACTTTCATCTTCTTCAAGAATTCCTCAGCTTCTTCTTCTGACACAGGTTTCTTTGTTGCAGCTGGGTTATGTCTTCTCAACTCCACTGGAGCAAAACACCGTCCTGATCGAGTTAGTCCCTGCGCCTCACAACTATCCTCCTCCACTTGTTTTCCCTTGTACATCACCACTGCCTTCTCATACTTCCAAGGCACGGCCTTGCTATCAATCATTGGCAATTGGACTACCGGCTTTATGGTGACCAGCCCTCTGTAGACCCCTTTCACGACAACTACAGGTGGGGATGATGTCCCTGACACCACCAATTTGGATGCCTCTGGTTTCTTTGTTGCGGTGGACGGACTCTTTCCCAATATCACCACTGGCTTGCCACCTTCCCCCTTCAACTGTACCCCTGGTCTTCCGCCGGTCGATTCTTCTTTCGGCGCGGCCTGGATCATCATCACTGTCTGTGAGGGCTTCTTTGGCTCTCCTCCCTCGTATACCAACTCGATCATGTGAGCTTCATGGTGTGTTGGCAATGGGTTCTGGTTGATGTTAGGTGCCTCTGGCGCCTGGACCTCGATCTTATTGGCATCAATAAGATCTTGTATAGCATGCCTTAACTTCCAACACTTTTCGGTATCATGCCCCAGCATTCCTGAGCAGTACTCACAGCTTATTGATCGGTCCACATTTTGGGGTAGAGGATTTGGTCCTCTAGTCTCGACGGGACTAACCAAACCTAATTGCCTCAATTTGTGGAACAAGGCGGTGTAGGTTTCTCCTAACTCAGTAAAAGCTCTATGTCTCTGTAGCCTGTCATTTCTAGCGGCTTGATTTCCCCAAAATCCTTCCCCTGGAGGGTTTCTGTATGCTTTTGGTGGAGGATATGTGTTTTGTGGTAGAGGGTAGGTGTTTTGTGGGGGTGCATATGTGTTCTGGGGAGCCGGCGCGCGCCATTGCGGGCGAACCGGAGGCTGAGTGTATGTCTGGGCTTGGTGCACGGAGAAGTGTGGTTCTTGAGGTGGATAGTAGTGCTATGGTGGGCTGTATGGGTAGTTTGGCCTGTGGGGTCTGGGTTGGTTGTAGTATGGTTTGCCGGACCTGGACCAATTGCTTGCCTCAACCGTGGCGATTTCTTCTTTCTTCCTCCTTCCCAGCGCACCTCCCGTGCCGCTCTGAATAGCCTGGGTCGTTGCCTTGAGCGCTGAGTAATTCAGGATTTTGTCAGACCTCAGACCCTCCTCTATCATGACCCCTATCTTTACTACTTCATTGAAGGATTTTCCAACCGTCGTCACCAAGTGACCAAAGTAAGTTGGATCCAGTGTCTACAAGAAGTAGTCCACCATTTCTCCCTCTCTCATGGGAGGATCAACTCTGGCTGCCTGTTCTCTCCAGTAGAAACCAAACTCACGAAAGCTTTCCCCAGGCTTCTTTCCGGTCCTCAACAATGTGAGAGGGTCAGGGAATATCTCGAGATTGTATTGAAAATGACCCGCGAAAGCCTACGCTAGATCATCCCAAGTGTACCATCTGCTGGAATCCTGCCTGGTATACCATTCCAATGCCGATCCACTCAAGCTTTGACCGAAATAAGCTATCAGCAGCTCATCTTTGCCGCCTGCCCCTCTCATTTTGCTACAAAAGCCCCGGAAATGTGCCATGGGATCACCGTGCCTTCATACAAATCAAACTTAGGCATCTTGAACCCAGTCGAGAGTTGGACGTCCGGGAAAGGGCATAGATCCTTGTAGGCCACGCTGACCTGGTTGCCCAATCCATGTAGGTTCCTGAAGGATTGCTCCAGGCTTTTGGACTTCCTCATTACCTCATCTTGCTCTGGGACCTTAACCGGCTTTTCAATCTCCGCCGGTACCTCCAAGTGCGGATTGTAGGTATGGGGTTCTGGCGCATTGAATGTGGGTTCAGGGGGATAGTATTGCGTATCGTGAGCCTGAAACAACAGCTCGCTGGTTGATCTTTGCAGAGTGGGTGATGTGGGTCCCATAAAAATGGGAATATTTGGGGCTGGGAGAGGTTGATGGGGTGGTGGAGCTTGGGAATTGTGGGGGTTTCTCTCCTGAAGATAGCGGTGATTCGGGAGGCTTGTTGAAGGGCCAGAGTGAGGGTATTCCGGCATATGCCCTAGTGGTTCAGGGCTCTTTTGTGCTTTGGCCAAAGCTAACTACATTGCATTCATCTCTAGTCCCATCCTTTCTATCTTCTCTATCACTTCTTTTAACAACTGGCTCAACGACCTTTCTTCCTCGGTACTATTTTCTGAAGTAGTCATGCTCGTTGTTACCGGTCCTTTGGATCTGGTTTGGTAAGGGTGTGTTGCCAAAATGCTTTAACAACTAACTGTCTGGTATTAGTGGAAAACAACAAACTTGTTAGCGTTAGAGTTTAACAGATTTGATAATAGCATATTGGGGATGCAATGCTCCTAGGCAGTTAACCATGCTTTGCTTCAAACACATGCGACATCCCGGCTTGCTTATTTGCCCCTTTAAAGTCCTTTGGGAACCCCTGTATTTTATTTTTATTTTTATATTTTTTTTTCTTTTCCTTCTTTTTAATGGCGGTCGAATCTTATGTGGATTGCCTACGTATCACGTCCCCGCGTGAATCAGACCTTGCGTAGTTCGGACCAAAGTAAAGACACAAAAATTTCTTTTGGAATCATTCATTCATCACCAAAATTTGCTATTACAAGTCACTTATCTCAAACAAAGAACAACAATAGTACAGATTCCAAAGTTCTTAACCTGACTCGATGAAAAGAAAAAGAAAACAACATATGTGAAGACAACAAAGCCAATTAAACAAGACTCGAACAAGGGATTTAAAATTCCAACTTAGGGGCCCGCGAGGCATCGTTCGGCCTTTCCGCAGACTTTGGTGTAAGGCCTTTCTGCAAGCTCTTCAACTCGTTCATGATCCGTTGGACGTAGCCCATGATGGAAGCAAGGAGGGTATCCCGAGATGTTTGCTCACATGCTAGGCATCTCATGTAGATGTAGTGCCCAATCTCATCAATCCTTCCTCGAATGTAGTCTCTTTCAACGAACAATTGCTCTATTCGCCGGTTCTTTAATCCAAGTGCTTGAGCATTGTCGGCGAGTCGATCCTGGAACTTCTCCATTTGTCTTTCCATTCTGGTCATCGCATCGTAACATCGTCTTCTGTCAGCTTGGGCATCTCGTGCTTGTTTGAAGATCCGCTCCTGAAGAGTGGAGTTCGTTTTCCTTAATATCCCGATGCTCATTTCAGAATCCCTTATGACTTGTTGCAGACGCTTCCTCCGGGCCATTGTACCTTTTGCCCATCTGACCTTTATTCTTGCTATGCAAGCTTCCGATATCTCTAATTCTTCTCGCCTTTTGCTGACTTGATCTCTCAACTCTGCTATCAATCTTTCGTCGGAGCGATGTTTCTGCCGGTCGCTGTTACTCTTACTGACTTGGCGAATGCGGGCTTTCAGTGTCTGGTTTTCTTTGGCTAATTTGTTCTTTTCACCCCGCTCGGAGGCGACTTGCACGCTGTTCTCAAATATAAGCCTATCAACTTGTTGCTTTAGCTTCCCGATTTCAGCCTGGTAGCCTTCCTCCCTGCTTAACCAGCCCCACTGTGCATGCGACGATTCTGCAAAGTCTTGGACGTGAGCTCTCTTAGTTGGTCTCTGGTGCTCAAGCTCTCTTCTGTACCACATGAGATATTTTGGCGACACTTCGCCCTTGGCCCGATCTTGTACACAAGTATCTCTTTTCAGGGTTTGACATTCATTCCAAATTCTCCGAACGACTGCTTCAGGGAACTGCCCACCAGGCCCGATTTCGACCACCTGACTACTGAGATCCTCTTCCTTCGGGATTATTTGACATCGCCCTAACTGCCTCAATACTCTGTTGGGCGCATAAGGCTGGATACTTTGGAGACCCATCAACAATAAATGAGACTCGACGGCTGACATGTGTATGACCTCATCTATGGGTAGCCACTCAAATGCCCATTCTATCTGGTTTGCCGAAACAGAGCGCAGCAGCGTGACCCATTCGGCGACCCCTTCTGGCAGGCTGAACCCATCGACCCTGGTGGGAAACTCTTCTATACAAGTCTTTTGTGATGACCCGTATTTCAGAAACTGAGGGCGATGACATAGATGCTCTATCATCCACATTTGCAGTAATATATTACATCCCTCAAAGAAACCTCCTCCGGTTTTGCAAACAGTGAGTGCGCAGAAAATATCTGCTATTATCATTGGTACCAGAGTGCTGTTGTCTTGCTTGAGCAAAGTGCTGACGACCCCAGCGATTTGTATGTTAATTTTCCCGTCCTTTCTAGGGAACACCAGAAATCCCAGAAAGGCTATCATAAAAGAAATACACCTATGCCTCTCCCATTTCAGCCGGCTTTCCCCACTGCAAATCTTACTCTCGGGATTGTTGAACCCTCCAAGATGACCGTGCCTGTCGTACAGAAATGCCAAACTACAAAACCCTTTTGACAACTCTGGGTTGTGTACCGTTCTGCGGATCTTTACGGTGTCTAGGAACCTGTGTATGGTCACGGTCCGTGGTGCAATGAGATACTGTTCTCTCATAGGGATTTTAGGACATCTGATGTACCCTGCCAACTCCTCTAGCGTCGGGGTGAGCTCAAAGTCCGAGAAATGAAATACATTGTGTGCTGAGTCCCAAAATGAAATTAAAGCCCTTATATTGTCCCCTCGCGGATCGATGTCCAGCAATCCAATCAAATTTCCTAAGTATATTTTGACTGTATCTCGCCCTGATTCTTCCAAGTCGTTCCACCACATGCGTAAGCCCAAAGGGACTCTGTTTATAATGGCCTAAGATGAACTCTTACTCGTGCTCATTCTGCACATTTATTAAGGTGATTTTAGACGAAAGCAAAAGTCTTTATTTTGACTCCAAAACCATTTTTCTGTTTTTCCTTAATTTTTGAGAAAAGCAAGACTGACTTTCCCAATACGGCCTTTCAGCTCTTCAGGGGTGAAGATTTTAAGGCAGTGGAATTTTAACCGGCCAAGAGGTAAGAAAAATGGCTAAAGGCGGCCGTTTGTGCAAAGACAGTCTTTCGGCGTCCCTTTCGGGAACATTCGGCTATTTCCGCAAAATGGCCTCACCCGACTCTTTTACGAAAGAAGCAATATATGTATATATATATATATATATATTTTCATTATATATTATTATTTGCAAAAATAGGGAGTTGGACCCGATAAGGGTTGCCTACGTATCCCACATCCGGTGAGAATCAAACCGACGTAGTTCGGGTAAGAAAATTAACTAAATCACGGATCCAATTCTCTTTCCTCAAAAATCAAAATTATTTGGACATTGGTTTTTTTCAAATGAGCAGGTCTTAATTTTTCAAAATTCCCATTATCACCCACCGGTCAACATGCAAATTCGAAGCAAATTAAATGCGCCAACAGACAAGATGCCACAAGATGGTCTTTTTGTTCCATGTTGCTATTCCTAGACAGGCCCAACCCCTGTGTTGAGCCCCCTAAGTCAGATGCAACGTGATGCAAATAAGCGTTTTCCTACTAGGGATCCGGCATGAAGTCATGTTTTACTAAGTTTCAAACTGGGCTTTGTTCTAGACCTGGCTTACCCGAGCGGACAACTCGAGTCGAGGAGGGGGCTACGTACCGGGGACCCGCGGGGTCGTCCGGCTTTGTAACTTATCCGAGCCTCTTTCTACTTGGGCATGACACTAACAGAATAGGGAGTCTCAAACCATTGAGCCGCTTCCCCGAAGGTAAGAAGAGAAGGGTTTCGGCGCAGTTTATATATACAGTCAAATAATATCAAAGCGGTAACACACATTATTTTGCACATGAAACACATATCTCATAAAAACATCAGATAAAGCTGAACATAACAATTTATTCTGAGCTCGATTTCTAACCCTGAACCAGTGGTTCTGGGTCTGTCCCCAACAGAGTCGCCAGAGCTGTCACACCTCCTTTTTTCGCCCCCGCGAGGGGTGAAGAGAGTTTTTCCAATTAAAGGACAATCGAAACGGGATTCGTTTATTTATTTCAGAGTCGCCACTTGGGAGATTTAGGGTGTCCCAAGTCACCAATTTAATCCCGAATCGAGGAAAAGAATGACTCCATATTACAGTCTGCGCACCAGAAATCCGGATAAGGAATTCTGTTAACCCGGGAGAAGGTGTTAGGCATTCCCGAGTTCTGTGATTCGAGCACGGTCGCTCAACTGTCATATTCGGTTTGATTATCTGATTTTATACAAATATGAACTTATGTACAAATTTCAACTTTTTACCGCTTTCATAATTATTATTATTATTTTTACAGGGAATTGCAACGTTGTGAAAGTGTATCTCGAACCTCGTCACAATCAATGCACCCCTGGTCGTCGACACACTTTGACTCCGTTGAGATTTGGATTTGGGTCACATAAATATGCACCCGAGTTTAAGAAAATTAAATTATTAAAGGCGCGCCTAAAGCGACTAGCGTATCATTTACTTTGGGTAGGGCCGTGAAATTTTGCTAAACGGTCCATCCCGAAGTCTAAGCAATTTTAAAGCAACTATTTACTGAGGGCCCCGCAATTTTATATTTTTTATTCGATGAGGCTCATCTCATTCTTATTTTTTTTAAAAGGAATTTGCAAAGTCATGGACACGCATCTCAAACCACGTCACAATCAATGTACCCGTGATTAACGACACATCTCGACTTCGTTGAGATATGGATTTGGGTCACATAAATGTGCACCCGAGTTTAAGAAGATAACATTATTAAATACGCGCCTAAAGCGATTAGCGTATTATTATTTTGGGTAAGGCCGTGGAGTTCGCTAAGCGGCCTATCCCGAGTTCTAAGTAATTAACACATACATTTTTTGTGAGGGCCCCGCAATCTGTGCGTCTTATTCGGCGAGGCTCGTCTCATTTTTTATTTAAAAGGTCATCCTATAGTGGCTACGTTTTCTATTATTTTTGCATCTAAAATAAATGAGAAGGTCCTACTTTATTTACATACCTATGAGTTATTATAGTTAAGTTTCGCACGTGTTTTGTTGAAAGAGGGACGTGATACGAGCAGTCCGTTTGGCAGTTATGGGACCAGGCCCAATGTGCATAACGTGAAACTCGGCCTGGGCCATCCTTATTCCAATTGGGCCTACTTAACTTATTTGGTATATGTTTGACATTTATAGGGGGGGGGAGGGCTCAAATGTAATATACTGCTTGTCTAATCAAGCCCTATTCCTACCAACTTTAAAAAAACAGGCCATTTGTTTAAGGAAGTAACTATTGGGTACCTAACATGCTTCTGACAAACAATAACGAACTAATAGAATATGGTTACTACAACATTAGTCCCTTTTAATTATAAGCAACACATAGAACTTTCCAACTAAATGATATGTGTAAAGGTTCAATTACATCACAGCTAACTACATAGTTCTATTAGAGAAAGCCAACTATCATACATACAACTAATGTTCAGTATATTTCTAAAGTGAATCCAAAATAACTTCAACTCTTCCAATTTTCTTTGTATTCATGCTTCAAATTTCAGCTTACATTGACAGTGTATCAGTCGTGTACCTGGTATAGGAAAGCAAAAGAAGAAGAGGAATGATCAGTGGAAGCAGTAGCATACACAGCAACAGCATCAACAGAAAACAGCAACACAACCCCAGCAGTCAGATTTTTGTTTCCAACAGCAAACCCAGAGAAACAAAATCCAACAATGCCCAGTAGGAGAGACCAACAAACAGATTTAATTCAAACAGAAGTCCAGTGAACTCAGAAAACCCAAAACACTCAAATGAAACAGTGTTGTACCAGTAGGGAAACCAAGAAAACTAAGCTGAAAACTCAGCAGCGTCCCAACAAATACAGGCTAAGCAGAGAAGGAAACAGATGCAGAAAACAATAGTCTCTGATTTGTTATGTTCAAAATCCAGCACCCTCTTAACTCTCTATCACTCTGAATTTAGGCTGACCTATTCAAGTTTTTGAAAATCCAGCCTTGTTTTTGGCTTTTTTCTTTTTTTTTTCTCTTCACCCTTTTTTTCAACCTCCTCTCAACTCCACTGTCCAGCCTATTTATAAGTCAGAAATGGCAAGCCCCCCAGGCTGCCTTTCCCCTCTGCCCATACCACTTTAAACTAATCAACAATGCCCATCATATTCCTGGCAGACTCCCCATACCGCATGCTTTTCTCTTTTTTAATCAAAATTATGGGTGTTTAACTTATTTTAATCAACCTCCCCCATGCCATTTAATCTTGTTCCCCACTATTGCCTTAGTTTAATCCTATTTCAGTACCCTATTGTCAGCCCAACCTAAACTAAACATTTCTGATCTTTTCAAACCCCCAAACTAACCCTGCTAAACCCTGATTATTACTGTATTACCCTACTGCAGTAGTAGGACATTTTGAACTCCTGAAAGTTCAAATTCAAAGCTGCCCTAAACTGAGTTCTAGTTATTGTATTGCAGTTACAAACCATTCACAGATAATGTTAAACAATCCGCTAAACGACAATGATTCGATCCGTCATAAGAAGCCATATGAATCAGAATATTTGCACATTCAGTCCTATAAAACTAATCGACGACATTTATCTAATCGACTACACTAATTATAACATAGAACAATCAGTCGATCAAACAAACAAACGAATAGGGCATCAACTGCCTTCAACAATTTTGCACGACACAGGGAACCCATATGAATTAACTATTCGACGATATTAATCAAATTGAATATGCATCTTATCATACGTATTCAAACATAAACAGAAGAACAATCGACCAAATAAAAAGGTCTTACGAAGACGGAGAACAAATTGGAAGGAAACATCAGAAATACCAAACAAACCAATTAAATATGCTGACAAACCCAAACGACATTTAAACAAAAACAGAAAAAAAGAAAGGGAACTCACTCTGAAAAGCTTAAACACAGACGACCCCAGCTTTGATCGGCTTTGCCCATTTTGAGGTCGAACAAACTTTAATCGAGGTGTTTTCAACCGAGAACACTTCGATTAAGGTCTATTAGACCCCAACCCTCTGTTAAACTGGCCGGATTCCAAGGCTCTTGTGTTCTAGGGTTCGAACTAGTCCGATTAGGGGCTTGAGGATTTGTGGGTAGATTCGGACCAAACCAAGCTTGGTTTGGTCACGAGTGAGGCCAGGGTGGTGACTGGTGTGAAACTGGGGTGGGTTGGTGTAGGTCAGGGGTTGGGCTCGAACCTTCAAATTAAGATTCGAGATGATGGGGGATGATTCGAGGCAAGGGGGTAGCAGATCCGTGTTCAGGGTGGTGAGGTACATCAGGGGTGTTACTTTGGTGGTCACCGGTGTCGTTGCCGCCGGGTTCATGGTGAGAGTGTATAGGGGGCGGCTAGGGTAGGGGGGAGGGGGGTCTTGGGTTTGTGTTTGGGACGATGGTGTACAGTGGTGAAGGGTGGGGTTTGGTTTGGGGGCGTGGGGTGTGATGGGGAGCTTATATACGGAACGGGGCAATTGATTTGAGCCATTAGATCAAATGATTTCAATGGCTTGGATCAACTGGTGAGGGACAGGACGGGGTCGTTTGGTATAGAAACGGGGTCGTTTGGTTTTAATGAAGGGCTGGGTTGACCTAAGTAAATAGGTCGGGTTACGGGCGTAAGCGTGGACCGTTGGATGAGTATGGCTGAATGGCTCAGATCAAACGCCCTATGCGGCGTCGTTTTGGGGCGTGCCTGGAAGGCCTGGTTTTGGACTGGGTCGTGGGGTTGGTTTGGGCCCGATTTTTAATTGAATTTTTGGCCCAAATCCGGTATCTTCTTTCCTTATAATTAAACAAAAATTCCTAAAAAACCAAAAATTAAATTACCCAAACATTAATTAACACCTAACAACAATTAACACACAAATTAAAACATTTAATAAAATTACCATGACAACAAATAGAATAAAAATGCATATTTTTGTGATTTTCGCTTTTAAAACCAAATTATGGTTAATTAATTCCTAAATGTACCGTTTATTCCTAAATGCAATGCAACATGTATTTTTGTATTTTTAACTATAGCAAGGCGAGCATTTACGGACAGAACAATTATCAAAATGTCATGCAAATTCTCAAAATTGTAACCGAGGGCAACTTGTTTTATTTATTTTTCGATTTCTTTTGGAGTAATTTCCGTGAAGCAAAAATCACGTGCTCACACCCACTAGCTACAAATTTTTTTTTTGAACCCCCTTCGTGGAGATTCTGCCTCCGCCACTGATTGTTACTAGATTCCTTGATATCCTTATATTGTTACTATCTGATAGATGCCTGGTATCTTGTATGTTATCCTCAATTTCCATTTTCTATCTGATACTGTCAACCTTTTCTCTCTAAAGTTCAATATATGATATTCATTGTTCTCTTGATATTCTGATATATGTTTTTTGGTTTTGCCTGCTTCGTTTGGAACCGTAGAACAAACGTTTTAGCACTTCTTTATCCCGTTGTATATGGTAAAATCGGAGGGTTTAATTTTCGGTCATTACAACGCTTCACAAGCACGTTGACATAGGCTCGAGATTATGGTCGAGAGTGACACCCGAAGGGTTGTTGACATCCAGCGTCGAGGCAGTACAGATCGATGGTTATGACGAAAAAATGGGAAGTCCGCAAAGCACGCGATTAGAGCTGACAAAGTCTAGTAGGCTAATTCAAACCTGAATTAGGGCATTAAATGGTTGTACTAGCCCCATATCTTTTCAATAAATGCATTTGTACTATGTTGGGATTCCCCCTCATATAACGGGGATCCTTGTCATTTTGAAAGGGATCTGATACTCAATATTAAATATACAAAAACATTCTCTCTGCTCTCTAACACATTCTCTTGATCCCATTACTTCCATTTATTGCTTATATCCATTGTGTTCTATTTATTGTTCTTCATTTATTACTTATTATTGATCATAAAAGGCTTCCATCAAAGCTATCATAATTGTTAGTCCCCCTTCGATTGTTCCTAACTGAGCATCCGACTCGACCTCGAGGCCCGTATATGCCAGCTCGAGACCCCGATTTCTAGCCCTTTGGTTTGGCCATTATACTATCAACAAGCTCTTATCTCGTTTCTTAATCTCTTACTTAGCATCTATCGCCTAAACAACTAGCATAAAAATAGATTACATATTTTTAGAACCACATAATCAAATTTAATTGTAATTATCATATTCAAGGTAAACAGTTTGGCGCTAACCGTGGGGCTAAAAATAATAGTGATTATTTTCTTGCTGGTTTTACTACATAACGCAAGTTATCTTTCACGCCTTTTCTTGTCCAAGATCTTTTGATTTCAGGTCAAAATGTCTAACTCATTAAATGCACGTGAAAACAACAATCTTGAGGACCATGGAGAGAATGGTGTAGATGTTTCAGGTGTTGGTGTACCACCACGAAACCCTGAGAATGCACCAGAACCAATTCCTGTAGACGTGGTCTCGCGCAATGCTCAACATGTCGAAATAAGCTCCCACACAAACAAGATCATACACCAGGAAGATCATCAAGAAGCACAAAAAACCCCGGCTCAGGAAGAACAATGGGTTAGCCTTCACGTCATCTTCGAAATGTTACAAACACAACATCTGGCGATTGCTCAATTGCAAAGCCACCAAAGACTCCCAGCACGATAGCTCGAGAAACGGCTCCCCGAGCTGAGCAGGTTCCAGAAAGATCAAGCAACAACAGGTCGGAAGCCAATCCTGCCATCATAAAAATGCTCGAGGACCTCACAAAGAGGATCGAGCCGGGCGAGAAGAAGATAGAAGCCAATGACAAGAAGGTTAAGACCTACAACTCTAGGGTCTATCAAATTCCTGGCGCACCCCCGATTCTGAAAGGTGTAGATTTGAAGAAGTTTGTACATAAGCCATTCCCATAAGAAACGGCCCCAAAACCCATTCCAAAGAAGTTCAGAATGCCCGACCTTCCAAAGTATAACGGAACCTCGGACCCCAACGAGCACGTCACTGCTTACACTTATGTAGTGAAGGGCACTTGTGTACTGAAGGGCAACGACCTAAAGGACGACGAGACCGAGTCCGTCCTACTGAAAAAGTTCGGAGAGACGCTTTCAAAAGGGAAAATGATGTGGTACCACAACCTAGCCCCAAACTCGGTAGATTCATTTGCCATGCGGGCAGATTCTTTCATAAAGGCACATGTCGGTGCCATCAAAGTAGCTACAAGGAAATCTGACGTCTTCAAAATCAAGCAAAGGGAGAATGAGATGCTGCGATAATTCGTATCTCGTTTTCAAATGGCACGAATGGAACTACCACCGGTCTCCGACGACTGGGCGGTACAGGCCTTCACTCAAGGTTTGAACGAGCGAAGCTCAGTAGCTTCGAAGCAGCTGAAGCAGAACTTAGTCGAATATCCCACCGTGACTTGGTCGGACGTCCACAATCGATACCAATAAAAGATCAGGGTCGAAGAAGACCAACTAGGAGCCCCCTCGGACTCGGTATATCCTAGCAGGCTTCCGGCTAAAGAGTCAAAGTCGAATAAAGAGAGATACCAACCGTACACTGAAGACAGAAGAAACGCCCCAAGGCGCAACATACCCCGCAATGACCGAAGGATGGACCGAGGCCAGAATACTCGGGGACTTGTTAACAGAGCTGGATTCGATAGGCACACAGGGTCAATGGAGGCGCCTTGCTTGTTGGAATACAACTTCAATGTTAACGTTTCAGACATCGTATACGCCATCAGTAAAATCAGAGACACCAGGTGGCCAAAGCCTGTGCAATCAGATCCTTCACAAAGGGACCATAACTTAGTGTGTGAATTTCACATCACGCACGGTCACAGGATCGAGGATTGCCGGCATCTCCAGGAAGAGGTAGCCCTACTACTTAGCAAAGGTCACCTCTGAGAATTCCTCAGCAACCGGGCCAAGAATTAGTTCTGGGAAAGAGAGGCGACCAAGAAGAACGAAATAAATGAACCACAACATGTCATCCACATGATCTTGGGAGGCATCGATGCTCCACAAGAACCCATGATTAGAAGAACAAAAATATCCATTGTGAGCACGTGATTTTTGCCCTACAAGAACTACTCCCAAAAATTCAAAATAAAATAGTTTTGTATTGCTTGTGATTTATTTGTACTTGTCTGTGCATGTTTATTTTTACTTTAATTAAGAAAAATACAAAAATATGTGTTGCATGTGCATTTAGGAGTTAATATTATAATTAGGAACTAATTAAACAATATTTGGATTTGCGAGAATGAATATCACAAAAAATATGTACTTGACATTTTTTTCGCATTTAATCTCCAATTGTGTGATTTTATTTTAGTTGGTATTTAATGGTGTGATAATTGTTATTAGGAGATAATTAGTATTTTTAATAAGTTAACTTGGTTTATAATTTTAGAGAATAATTTAGGAAGAAAATAAAAGAGAGAATCAATAAAAGAGAGGAAACAAGATCTGGGCCAAAAATCCCCAGCCCAAACACAAAACCAGTCCAAACCCGTCAGAAAACTGTCCAAACCCATTCGAAACTGACCCAACTAGCCCAGACTCGTCTCCAGCCTCAACCAAACGACGCCGTTTCAGGCGTTTCAATCTGGACCGTTGAAAGTAACTTGATCAAACGGTCCCAAAGCCTTGACCCAACCCGACCCCGACCCGTCACTCCAATACCCGGACCGCCCCAGTACTACTCCAAACAACACCGTTCCTCCTTAGTAAAGTGATCAAGGTCGTTGATCATGAATGATCCAACGACCAAGATCAAATCCCCACCCCACTATATATTCCTAAAAGCCTCACCCCACGCCCCCTAAGCTCGGTCATCTCTTTCAGAGACGAACCAAACGACCCACCAAACCCTAGCCGCCCTCGTTCCCTTCGCCTGAAAACCCGGCGGCCTGAGGTCCGGTGACCTTCAAATTCACACCCATGAACCTTCTAACCACCCTCAACACAAATCCCTACCCCTTTTACCTCGAATCATCCCTGTTTGTTTCGAATCTTCAATCGAAGATTCGAGCAAAACCTTAAACCTACCCAACCAGTCCCAAGTTCACACCCCAGCTCCACCTGACCCTCCTCATTCCCAAACCCCCATACTTTGGCTCGAATCTTGCTAGAACTGGTCGAATCTTAAATCTATGGAAGAACCCTAGAGAGCCAAAACCTGGAACCTGTCCGAGTAAAGGGTAAAATTTGGGGTCTTAACCGACTTTAGTCTAGCGTTCTCAGTCGAGAACACTCGATTAAGGTCCGTTTTGGCTTCAAAATTTCAAGACGAAGTTCAGACTGAAACGGATTGGGTTTGGTCTGAAGTTTCGAGGTATTTCTTTCGTTTGCCTTTTTCTTTTGTTGTTGTTTTATTTCTGATTGATTAGTTCGTCATTTAGGTCAATTAATCCTCCTCCTCTTTCGGACCTTTTTTTGGTCTAGTTTTTCTCATTTTTGGTCGATTGGCATATGTTAAATCAATTAAATGGTCTCGTCGATTGATCCGTTCATGTCTATACTTCAGTTGTCCTCCTCAAGTTATTAAATGTTGTTTTACCTTCTGACCTTTGTATTTTCAGCCTCAGGGCTCATAGCTATTATACTTATTGTTCCAGCATTTTGTTCAACTATAATTTAGAGTTATATTTGTTCCCAATATAGATAAATTACTCTCATGCATCTGTATGAATCAATTTCTTCACCTTAATAGTCCAGTCTGACTATTGACCTGAATCATTGAATCCCCATCTTGGTTGAAATGCTGTTGGATTTGATTTGAGTTCAATTAATGATTAAGTTTAATGATTCGAATCTACTTGTTTGTTCTGTTAAGCTTGTTCTGGTATGAATCTAACCTTGTTGAAATTATCCTAATATCGTTGATTGGGAGTTAGTTTCATGTATCTAATTAGTGAATTGATAGGCTTAAATTGGCTATAGCTGCGGTTTCATGCAGGTTTAAAGTGATTGGGGTAGGATAGTAATCACAAGGGTTTAAGGGGATAATTTGGGACTTAAAAGTTTGGTAAAATGGTCTTGCTAAGTGGGCTGTCAGTAAAACACTTAATTAACATTAAACTAATGCATTTGTTTAGTGCTAATGGGGAACAAAACATAATGGTATGAGGAGACTTAAAAGGGATTGGTTAAAATATGTTGCTCATACCTGCTTGAACATTAAATAAAGCAAAGACAAGGGATAATGGAAATAAAAACATATTCTAGTGGAGTTCTAAAGGTATCATGGGCAGAATTAGTTTCTTAATTCTGCCTAGTGTCATTACAGGCTGGCAGGGTCAGTGTTTGGGTATAAGATGGAGGGACTTAGGACAGAGTTGGGGGTCTTGGTATTTTCTTTTGGGGTTCAGTCTTTGAGGGAGTCTTGCTTCCTGAATCAGTTTTTGAGAACTGGAACTCATAGAGAGGGTTTGAGAATCAGTTTTCTGGAGAGCTTTTAAAGCTGAATTCTTCTACACTTTGAAACCTTAAGAGTTTGAGAGAGTGCTTTAGACAACCAACTGACACTGTTACATTGATCTCAAGAGCAGAAATAATTCAAATCTTTCTGTTCCTGTCATGTGCTTAGATGTTCAGGGCATTCAAAGATATTTGGTGATTTACTCGAGGAGGGCTGTGTATTATCTGATTACTGAAAGGTGTCCTATGACTGCCTAGTCTAATTTCTAGTAGATTCAGTGTTTTGGTTAAGCTTTTTTCTTCCTGGGCTTTGTGACTGTGGTTTGGTCTTGAGCTTGGCCCTGTTTGTTGCTGTTGATTGTCAACCTGCTGGTGTTATTGTTTGTTGCTGCTATTGTTGCATTGTTGTGGCTGATCTCTTCTTCTTCCATTGTAACTGATTTCCAGGTACACATCTTGATCTTGGGTAATTGTGAACTGAAATGCGAAGAATGAACCTGTAATTGAAGCATGAGATCATTTTATTTAGTTTTCTGGTTTATGTATCAGAATGTTTGACTTCTTAATATTATTATGACCTTTGTTTGAAGTTGTACTAGTTGGATCGAAATTGTTATGTCGTAATAAACTAAAAATTATTTGTATTAGCGTGGAATGTTAATCGTTTTGTCTCAAATGCATATGAGTTTTCTTCTGCAGTTTAAGTGTTAGTTGAGTTTAAGTGTTAGTTGTAATTAGGTTCATTTAAATTGGTAGAATAAGTTGGGTTAGCTTCAGCTAGTTGCCTATTATCTTGTGTTGTAAATATGTTTGAAAAAGTAAGCCAACAATAATATAAACCTTTAGTAGTTACCTTTCTTTTTCAATTGGCCATAAAAAGGGATTTTGAGTACCACATTTCATATCTGCTCTAATAACTGGAAGCTGAAGGAAGAAAGTATGAATTACAAAGAAAAACGAGTCCACTGTTTAAATATGTCTGATTAAATGATGAGCACACTTGTGAGCCGTTTCATGGCTTGCCCGGCTGCAAGGGTTCGCCCCTTTAGCCCCGCCTGTGCTTCTGATTCCGCCCCATCTAGCTTGGGCCCGTCCCAGGCCCAATACCATGCATTTAATAAGAACCCTTGTCCATCACCTGGATTGGGTTCCTTTGGGCCCAAAAGTTGAAATGACATTTGGTCAACTAGTATTTAACTGATAAACTATGGGATTTCTTAATAACAATTAATTAGGATCTTTGTTTTATTTTTAGAGACAAACAAAAATAGGAAAACGTAGTTGCTTCTAGGCTGGCCTTCTAAACAATAAATGAGATGAGCCTCGACGGACAAAGTAAATAATTTGCGGGGCCCTCGTTAAATGTATATGTTAAAACACTTAGATTTCGGGACGGGCCGTTTAGCGAATTTCACGACTTTTCCCCAAAATAATAACGCGTTAGTCTCTTTAGGTGCGTATTTTAATAACGTTACCTCCCTGAACTCGGGTGCACATTTATGTGACCCAAATCCAAATCTCAACAATGTGACAAAAACGACGGGTGCATTTATGTGGCGCAGTTTGAGACGCATTTTTACGATGTTGCAATTCTCTTTTAAAATAATAGTAATAAAAGCGGTAAAAAGTTAAAATTCGCACATAGGTTCAGCATGTATAAAATCAGATAAATAAACCGAATATGACAGTCGAGCGACCGTGCTAGAACCACGGAACCCGGGAATGCCTAACACCTTATCCTAGGTTAATAGAATTCCTTATCCAGATTTTTGATGCGCGGACTGTAATAGAAAGTCATTATTTTCCTCGATTCGGGATTTAAAACCGGTGACTTGGGACACCATAAATCTCCCAAGTGGAGACTCTGAATTAAATGAACAAATCCTGTTTCGATTGTCCTTTAAATAGAAAAACTCCTGCTACGCCCCTGCGGGCGCAGGTAAAAAGAGGTGTGACAGCTCTGGCGACTCTGCTGGGGATCGAACCCAGAATCTCTAGTTCAGGGTTCAAGAATTCAAGCTTAGAATAATTGTTATAGTTGGCTTTATCCATTATTTGATTTTGTTACATGATCTGGGCCTAATGTGCTAATTGATTGCTTTTACCGCTTTGATATTCCGTGAACTGTATATAAATTGTTGCGAAATCCCTCTTCTCTCTAAGTCATCTAAATCATGAAGAAGTGTGCACTTCCTGTGACTTCTTTTCTGTTAGATTCATATTCCAAATTTAGAACGAGGTTCGGACAAGTTGCAAAACCGGTGAAGCTTTTGTATTCCCGGTACGTTGCCCCCCTTCGGCTCGAGCTGTCCGCTCGGGTAAGCCAGGTCTAGAACAATAGACCCACGTTTTGAACCTAGAATAACTCAACCTCATGCCGGATCCCTAGTAGGCACGTTTGTTTGCATCATATGCATTTCACTTTGGGGACTCGACACAAGGGTTGAGTCCGTCTAGGACAAGCAACCTGAAATGAAAAAGACCATCCTGATGCATCCTACTTGTTTTCTGTGCATTTATTTGTTCGGACTTGCATGCTGACCAACTTTTGAATCTCGGGAATATCAGAAATTTGAGAAAAGAAAAGAGAGAGAGGAAATAGCAGTGTAGAGAGTTAATTACCTATTCTAGAATAAAACCAATGCCAAGTACTATCAAAACTCTGCCAAAATTTTGAGAAAAATAAAAAGAAAATATTTTATGTTTTTAATTGTTTGTTTTATTCAAAAAGCAAATATGCGTGAAAAAAAATATATTTTATTTGGTCTTCTTTTCAAAAACGGAGGAGAAAAATAGTTTGTTTGTTTGTTATAAAAGGGAAAAAGGAAAAAGATTCTTGTTCTCAAAAAATAGCTAGTTTCTCTGCCCGAACTACGCCGATTTGATTCTCACCAGATGTGAGATACGTAGGCAACCCTCATCGGGTCCAACCTCCCCTTTTGCAAAAATAGCCAAAAAATGTCAAATTTTAATTGTCAACATAAATAAGTCAGGTGATGCCGTTTTTGCCAAAACTAGCCGAATGTCCCCAAAAGGGACGACGGAAGGCCGATTTTGCATAAATAGCCACCTTTGGTCATTTTTAAGATTTCGATCGGTTAATCCATACAGCCTTAAAATCCTCTTCTCCGAAATGCTGAAAGACCGTGTTTGAAAAACCGAGTCCTTCATTTTAGTTTGAAAAAAAGAAAAAAAAAATAGAAGTCTTGTTTTGAATCAAATAAATTTACCTTTCTCTTAATCACCTTAATAAATGTGCAGGATGAGCACAAAGGCAAGCGAATCTTTCACCGTACTTAATGAGGTCCCCCTCCAGCTCCATATGTGGTGAAATGATCTAGGAGAAGGCAACAAAGAGATAGTGGCTGGAATCCTGGGAGGTCTTGTCGGTCTACTAAATGTCAAGCCAAAGTTGGATGTCATCGAGGCCTTAATACTATTTTGGGACCCGACCCCCAATGTTTTTCGCTTTGGGGGTTTTGAGCTTACGCCCACGCTGGAGGAAGTCGCGGGTTATGCTGGTCTGAATGGAAATATGAGGGATCAATATTTGTTGTCACCAAGACTAGTATCTCCGCAGAAATTTTTGGATTTGCTAAACATCAGTCGGTGTGTTCAGAATGATGATTTGTCGGGAGGATGTTGCACTTTTCAGTTCCTGTATTAGCGTTATGGTAATCCTCGGGGTTTTGAAGAACCAAATTTGGGACTGACCCTTGCTGGAAACAGAAGTAAGTGGGAAGCAAGACGAACCTTGGCGTTCATAACGGCATTCTTGGGAATCGTGATTTGTCCACGAGAAGATAAGAAAATAGAAGCAGGTCTTGTGGGGATGGTTGATGTTGCGATTAAAAGGGCAGATAGCACTATAGTCCCCCTGATTTTGTCAGAAATTTATCGAGCATTGACTGTGTGCAGGGAGGGAGGAAATTTTTTCCAAGGATGCAATCTATTACTTCAGTTGTGGATGTAAGAACATCTGTGCCACCGGTCGGGGTACATGAACTATGGGCTGACTGAGTTAAGTTGTATCTAAGAATTTGAAAAGCGGGTAAGGGGTATTGCATTTCCTGAAGGTACCGAAGCTTGGCTCATACGACTGAGGTCATTGACTGTTGATCAAATTGAATGGGCATTTGGGTAGTTGCCCGTTACCAAGGTGCTATATATGTCAGCGGGAGAGTGTCATATTCTCTTAATCGGTGTTCGGAGTATCCAACCGTATGCTCCCCATCGGGTACTACGCCAAATGGGAAGTTTTCAAGTCGGCCCCAAAGATGAAGACTTGAGCAAGCACGTCATTGAGTTGAGTCCGAGAGCCGCATTCCCGGAAGATAAAATTCGCAAATTATGGAACGAATGCCGGTTCCTCGAGCCTAAAACTATGGTCCGAGATCTGGCTAAAGGTGAGGTGGACCCAAAGTTTAATGCGTGGTTTGGGAAAAGGTTCCGGATTCTCCAAAGGCCCGCCAAAAGAGCCCATGTCCAACAGTTTACTAATGATTCACAAGAGCAATGTGGTTGGTTAGAAAAAGAAGAGGGTTACAAGGCAGAAATAGGCAAGCTGAAGCCACAAATTAGAGACCTGGAATTTGATAATAGTCTACAAGTTGATGCCGATCGGGGAGAAAAGAACAAATTGGCCCAATAAAATGAGGCGCTGAAAGCCCAAATCTGACAAATGAGGAGAGATGCTGACAAACAACAAAGGAGTCGGTCGGATGAGCGGTTAATAAAAGGGTTGAAAAAGGGAATCAGTGAGTGCCGGGATGATTTGAAGAAATCTGAGGATACCATATCACAACTCCAGGCACAATGGGAAAAAAGAACAAAAGAGCGCACACAGTACTTACAGCAGGCGAGGAAAGATTATGAAAAGACCATTGCCAGTCTAAAAAGGAAGGTGACCACCCTAGAGAGCAAGGCGGCTAAACAAGCCAAGGCTTTTGAAACCGAAAGTAAACACTGCTATAATCTAATGGCCTTGATGGAAGATGAAATATAGCAGTTACAGAAACAATATCAGCATGATTCTCGGGTTTTGAAGGCTAGAGGGGATCAAATAGAATGCTTACTCCTAGAGAAAAACCGAACCAGGGACAAGATTTTGACTATTGCTCATGCTATTACCAGGAAATGTCGGGTGTGTGAAAACTTGACCCGCACTACTTTCTTCTCAGCGGTGATGATATTTGTGAAGCAAATCATGTATGAATTGGAACAGCTGGAAAGGGGCCTTACACCTAAGCCCGCGGCGAGGCCGAATGACGTCCCGCGGGCGCCCAAATTCATAGTTTGAATCTGCATTTTTCTTGTTCCTTAGAGTCTATTATCTGTTAGAGTCTATTTTTTTCTTTCGCATAAGAGTTTGTCAGAAGTTATTGAGTTCGTACTTGGTTTGGTTTTGAGTCTATTATTTCCCTTTCCAAAAAGCGTCTGGTTTGTAATAGAATATTTATTAATGAAAAATCAAAAATTTCCAAAAATAAAAATTGTCTCTTTGCTTTTCGCACTTATAGGACAGAACTACGCACGGCCTGATTCATGCGGGGACATGATACGTAGGCAATCTCTATAGGATTCGACCACCACTAAAAAAGAAAAAGGGAAAAATTAAAAAATAAATAAATAAGGATAGAATAAAAGAAGGGGCACGATTATGAGAGGTCGAAATGACGCACACAACCAAAGCAAATGCATGATAGAAAATGGTTAATTGCCTAGGTGCATTGTATCCCAACGTGTAATTGCATATGTGGTAAACTCTAAAAACTAACAAGTTTGTTAATTTCCAGAGAATTCAAGCAGTTAGTTTATTTAGAGGATACTAGCACATTATCATTACCAAACCAGATCAAAGGGACCAATACCGGAAATCATGTCTATCCCAGATGTCGACACTAGTGTTGAGGTAGAGGAGTTGGACGTCTATAAAATGAAAGAGGAGATGCTCAAGCTTAAGCAACAGATGGCCGAAATGTACCAGGCCTGGTCCAAAGGGCAATCACCGCCAGCTTACCCAGCCAACCCGGCTTTTACCCCACCATTAGCTCAGTCTCAGGATCATCCCGCCACCGATCCAGGCTTTCCCATTTATCAACACTACCATGGCACTACTTCTCATACGCCACAAGCTCCACCACCAAAATCAATTCCATACCCTCCTCCGCCAATCACCCCTGTCTTTGTGGCATCTCCATCAGCTGCACTCCATAAATACCCGAGTGAACCTGTGTTCCAAGCTCAGGAAAACCAGTATTATCCCCCGGAGCTTACCTTAAAAGCACTTGGAGCCTATCCACATGATCCACATTCTGACCTACCGGAGAAAGCAGAAAAACCGGCCAGAAATCCTGAACAGGAGGAGATGTTTAGAAAAATGAAAAGCATAGAACAATCCTTCAGGGATATGAGAGGGTTAGGAGGTCAGGTGAGTGTAGCTTACAAAGACATGTGTTTGTTCCCGAATGTACAACTACCGGCAGGGTTCAAAATGCCCAAGTTCGACTTGTACAACGGACACGGTGATCCGGTGGCTCATCTGAGAGGTTTTTGTAGCAAGATGAGGGGAGCGGGCGGAAGAGATGAATTACTGATGGCGTATTTTAGCCAAAGTTTAAGTGGATCGGCGTTAGAATGGTACACCAGACAAGATCATAGCAGATGGTACACATGGGACGACTTGGCCCAAGCATTCGCTTGTCACTTTCAATATAATCTTGAGATCATTCTGGACCGACTGTCCCTGACCAAAATGGAAAAGAAGCACAGTGAAAGCTTTAGATAATATGGTTTCCGATGGAGGGAGCAAGCAACAAGGGTAGATCCCCCAATGAAAGAGAGCGAGATGGTTGATTACTTTTTGCAGGCTCTGGAGCCAACTTACTTTGGTCATTTGGTGTCCGCAATTGGCAAGTCTTTTAATGAGGTTGTAAAAATGGGAGGCATGGTCGAGGAGGGGCTTAAGTCCAACAAAATCATGAGCTATTCAGCGATCAAGGCAACCACTCAGGCCATCCAAGCGGCACTGGGGCTGTACTTGGGAAGAAGAAGAAAGAAGATGTCACGACTGTTGAGTCTGGAGCCTGGTTCGGATCTAGAGGCCCATCACCCTACTATAGACAATCATGACCCTACCACCAAAATTACCCCTACACTCCATATAGCCCTCCACAATATTACTACCCACCGCCAGATCCCCATTTTTCCGTCCATCATGCACAAGCCTATACCCAAACCCCGACATACGCACAATGGTGTATGCAGGCTCCACAAAATACATACCCAACTCCACAAAACACATATCCACCCCCAAGGGCCTACAGAAATTCCCCCGGGACAGGTTTTCGACCAAACCAAGCCCTCAAGAATGAGAGGTCACAGAATCAAAAGACTTTCACTCCACTAGGGGAATCATATACCAGTCTTTTCCACAGGTTGAGGTAGTTGGGCATGTTGAATCCAATTGAGCCTAAAATGCCGAATCCCCCTAGAAATCTTGACCACTTGGTGAGTTGTGAGTATTGTTCATGGACCCCTGGGCATGATACAAAGAAGTGTTGGAAACTAAAAACAGCTGTGCAGGAGCTTATTGATACTCATCGAATCGAGGTTCAAGCCCCAGAAGCACCAAATATCAATTAGAATCCACTGCCAGCTCACCGTGAAACACACATGATTGAGTTGATACACAAAGAGGGGGAGCCCAGGAAGCCCTCACAGACGGTAATGATGATCCGTTCCAGCGAAACCAGCTCAAAGGAAAAAGTAACCAGTGGGAAATCAGTGGTCCAATTGAGAGGGGCAGATGATAAGCCAGCTGTGGTAGCCGAGAGAGGGTCGTCAAGCATTGTTGCCATGAAGCTAGAGAAAGCTAAAGTGGTAGTGCCAGGGGTTGCAAGTAAACCTGTTGTGGCCGTGAAGGGTGCTCGCACAGAGCCTGTTATTATAAAACCAGTAACTCAGCTTCCAGTAATCAACAACAAGGCTGTTCCTTGGAATTATGAACGGGTGACGGTGATTTACAAGGGGAAAGAAGTCAAAGAAGAAGTTTGTGAAGCATAGGGTTTGACTCGCTCAGGAAGGTGTTTTACTCCCGAGGAGTTAAGAAGAGCTAAAGATAATGCGACGCCGGTAAAGAAAGTGGTAACTAAAGAAGAGGCAGAGGAATTTTTGAGGAAAATGAAAGCGCCTGACTATTCTGTTGTAGAGCAGTTGAGGAAAACGCCCGCTCAGATCTCATTACTCTCGTTGCTAATCCATTCAGATGAACACCGCCAATCCCTGATAAGAATCTTGAATGAGGCCCATATTCCCGACAAGATCTCGGTAAACCATATGGAAAAGATAGCCAACAAGATTTTTGAAGTAAACAGAGTCACTTTTTCCGATGATGAATTGCCGGTAGAGGGTACTGAGCATAACAAAGCCCTTTACCTAACAGTGAAATGCGAAGATGCCTTGGTTACCCGGGTATTGGTTGACAATGGTTCCAGTGCGAACATCTGTCCTCTCTCCACTCTAAGCAAGCTGAAAGTGGAAGAGGATAGGATCCATAAGAACAGTATCTGTGTGCGGGGATTTGACGGCAGAGGCAAAGACTCAGTCGGGGACATAATGTTGGAACTGACCATAGGTCCAGTAGAATTCACAATGGAATTCCAAGTGCTGGATATAGATGTTTCCTACAATTTGCTATTAGGGCAACCGTGGATTCATGCCGCCAAAGCAGTACCATCAACACTCCATCAGATGGTCAAATTTGAATGGGACAGACAGGAAATAGTTGTGCACGGCGAAGATAATTTGTGCGCTTACAGCAACACCATTGTGCCATTCATTGAAGTGGAAGATGACAAGGGACCATGGATCTACCAAGTTTCGGATGCAATGCCAGTCAAGAAAGTTCCAGAAGGGAAGTGTATCCCAAGTCCGAAGATTAATGCCGCATCAGTCATGGTAGCATATGAAATGCTGTAGAATGGTTTTGTACTAGGAAAGGGTTTAGGGTCAGATCTGCAAGGCATCATACAGCCCGTGTCTCTTCCTGAAAACTTGGGAACATTTGGTCTGGGATTCAAGCCCACAGCCGCAGACATGAAAAGAGCCAGGAAATTGAAACAGAGGACATGGGTCCTTCCAAAGCCGATACCACGTCTTTCTAGATCATTTGTCAAGTCCGGTACAAGGAGTCGCCCAGTGACAACAATTCCCAGTTCTACCATTAATCCTGACAAGGAGTTGATTGAAAGATTTGAGCAGTTGTTCGACAGTGTGAATATGGTGGAAAATGGAGGTGTTATATTTTTAAGAAGTTGTTAAAGTCAGGAGCCCACCTGGAGAATGGAGGTTGTTATACGTTCAAGTTGTAGTCGAAGTCAGGAGCCCGCCTGGAGAATGGAGGTATTGTCTTTTAAGTCGTAGTAGAAGTCAGGAGCCTGCCTGGATAATAGAGGTGTTATATTTTTAAGAAGTCGAAGTCAGGAGCCCGCCTGAAGAATGGAGGTATTGTCTTTTAAGTTTTAGTAGAAGTCAGGAGCCCGCCTGGAGAATAAAGGTGTTATATTTTTAAGAAGTTGTTAAAGTCAGGGGCCCATTTGGAGAATGGAGGTGTTATATTTTTAAGAAGTTGTTAAAGTCAGGAGCCCGCCTGGAAAATGGAGGTTGTTATACTTTCAAGTTATAGTCGAAGTCAGGAGCCCGCCTAGAGAATGGAGGTGTTATGTTTTAATAAGTTGTTGAAGTCAGGACATCCCTGGAGAATGGAGGTGTTATATTTTGTTGAAGTCAGGAGCCCGCCTGGAGAATGGAGGTGTTATGTTTTTAATAAGTTGTTGAAGTCAGGAGCCCGCTTGGAGAATAGAGGTGTTATATTTTTAAGAAGTTGTTGAAGTCAGGAGCCCGCCTGGAGAATGGAGGTATTATATTTCGAAGAAGTTGTTGAAGTCAGGAGCCCGCGTGGAGAATGGAGGTATTACATTTCGAAGAAGTTGTTGAAGTCAGGAGCCCGCGTGGATAATGGAGGTTGTTATCATTTCAAGTTGTAGACGAAGTCAGGAGACCGCCTGGAGAGTGGAGGTATTATCTTTAAGTTGTTTATTAAAGTCAGGAGTCCGCCTGGAGAATGAAGGTATTATCTTTTTAAGTCGCAGTAGAAGTCAGGAGCCCGCCCGAAGAGCGGAGGGTACAACAAAAACCCCATCATAAACTCAAGTGCAGAAGTCAAAAGAGAGGCAACAATGGTCAAAGAAAGATAATTCACGTGTCGAAGGAGAAACAATTCGAATTTCACGAGAAAGAAAGAAACATCAGAGGAAACACAAGCCAACAAGAGCAAGTTTGAAGATCTAGATAAGATTTTTGTAATTCCTAGTCTAGTCTAGCTTCTTGTTTTCTTCTAGCATGGTGTAGCAAGGAGGTCAGTAAGCAGGTAGCAGCAGCAGCAATAGCAGTAACAACAAAACCACAGCTTCATGTTAGTCCCAGCTACCGAAACTTCCCGAACTACATTGACCTGATTCCCTTTTAGCCAGGGATAGTAGGAAACCTTTGAAGTAGAGGTTCGGTCAAATCTTTCAAAAATGCTTCACACGGAGTAGCCGAACGAGCAAAAATCACTCGTATCCGCTCACTTTATCTTTGCACGAAAACTCTTCATGTTTCCGGACAAAGAGGGGCAGCTGTGAGCACGTGATTTTTGCCCTACAAGAACTACTCCCAAAAATTCAATATAAAATAGTTTTGTGTTGGTTGTGATTTATTTGTACTTGTCTGTGCATGTTTATTTTTACTTTAATTAAGAAAAATACAAAAATATGTGTTGCATGTGCATGTAGGAGTTAATTTTATAATTAGGAATTAATTAAACAATATTTGGATTTGCGAGAATGAAAATCACAAAAAATATGTACTTGGCATTTGTTTAGCATTTAATCTCCAATTGTGTGATTTTATTTTAGTTGGTATTTAATGGTGTGATAATTTCTATTAGGAGATAATTAGTATTTTTAATAAGTTAACTTGGTTTATAATTTTAGAGAATAATTTAGGAAGAAAATAAAAGAGAGAATCAATAAAAGAGAGGAAACAAGATCTGGGCCAAAAATCCCTAGCCCAAACACAAAACCAGTCCAATCCCGTCAGAAAACCATCTAAACCTGTTCGAAACTGGCCCAACTTGCCCAGACCGGTCTCCACCCTCAACCAAACGACACTGTTTCAGGCGTTTCAATCTGGACCGTTGAAATTAACTTGATCAAACGGTCCCAAAGGCTTGACCCAACCCGACCCCAACCCGTCACTCCAATACCCAGACCGCCCCAGTACTACTCCAAACGACACCGTTCCTCCTTAGTGAAGTGATCAAGGCCGTTAATCGTGAATGATCCAACGGCCAAGATCAAATCCCCACCCCACTATATATTCCTAAAAGCCTCACTCCACGCCCCCTAAGCCATACCCCCGGTCATCTCTTTCAGAGACGAACCAAACGACCCACCAAACCCTAGCCGCCCTCGTTCCCTTCGCCTGAAAACCCAGCGGCCTGAGGTCTGATGACCCTCAAATTTACACCCTTGAACCTTCTAACCACCCTCAACACAAATCCTTACCCCTTTTACCTCGAATCATCCCGGTTTGTTTCGAATCTTCAATCGAAGATTCGAGCAAAACCCTAAACCTACCCAACCAGTCCCAAGTTCACACCCCAGCTCCACCTGACCCCCCTCGTTCCCAAACCCCCCTACTTTGGTCCAGTTTTTCTCATTTTTGGTCGATTGGCATATGTTGAATCAATTAAATGGTCTCGTCGATTGACCCGTTCATGTCTGTACTTCAATTGTTCTCCTCAAGTTATTGAATGTTGTTTTACCTTCTGACCTTTGTATTTTCAGCCTCAGGGCTCATAGCCAGTATACTTGTTGTTCCAGCATTTTGTTCAACTATAATTTAGAGTTATATTTGTTCCCAATATAGATAGCTTACTCTCATGCATCTGTATGAATCAATTTCTTGACCTTAGTAGTCCAGTCTGACTATTTTCCTGAATCATTGAATCCCCATCTTGGTTGAAATGCAGTTGGATTTGATTTGAGTTCAATTAATGATTAAGTTTAATGATTCGAATCTACTTGTTTGTTCTGTTAAGCTTGTTCTGGTATGAATCTAACCTTGTTGAAATTATCCTAATATCGTTGATTGGGAGTTAGTTTCATGTATCTAATTAGTGAATTGATAGGCTTAAATTGGCTATAGCTGCGGTTTCATGCAGGTTTAAAGTGATTGGGGTAGGATAGTAATCACAGGGGTTTAAGGGGATAATTTGGGACTTAAAAGTTTGGTAAAATGGTCTTGCTAAGTGGGCTGTCAGTAAAACACTTAATTAACATTATACTAATGCATTTGTTTAGTGCTAATGGGGAACAAAACATAATGGTATGGGGAGGCTTAAAAGGGTTTGGTTAAAATATGTTGCCCATACCTGCTTGAACATTAAATAAGGCAAAGACAAGGGATAATGGAAACAAAAACATATTCTAGTGGAGTTCTAAAGGTATCATGGGCAGAATTAGTTTCTTAATTCTGCCTAGTGATTACAGGCTGGTGTCGACGCCCCCTTTTTCCCTCCTAAAGAAGGCGAAATCGAGTTTACGACATTATGGGTGAAACAACTCTTATTCCCTTTTGAGGAATCGGGTTATGGAATTTGAAGAGTCGCCACCTAATGATTATAGTGCATTAGGACACTTTTAGAGAAAAGAAGAAGATTTTTTGGAAGAAAACCAGAGTTCGGGTAAGGGCTTGAGATTATCTCGAGGGGAAGGTGTTAGGCACCCCTCAAGATCCACTAGTGTGGTTCCCGGCCATGCTTAATTGTGACTTTAAGAAGAGTACGAGTAGACAAGTAAAGTTTGCACATAAGAAATATAAACAAGTTGACAATTTTGAAAGAAGAAAGACACAAGTGATTTTTTTTTTGAAAAAAAAGGAAAGCTTAGTTTGAGGAAAACGTTAATTTAAATGAAGGAAAAGCAAAGAAAAGGGTCCTAGGTTTAAATACAATATGGATCACCTTGGTGCAATACCCAGCAATCATTCTCACACGAGATATTAGCGCACCGGTCATCATATCCATATTCTACCCTTCCCACCTCATTAAGGTATTAAACGCGATTAGTCTCGTTTACTTATTGCATGCTAATACCCGTCCCAACCTATCAGTCCCGGGGTATTAGGACTTCTAATCCTAAGAGGGAAAAAAGGGATGGGGCCTTTATGGAGTTTAAAGGATAAAATTCTAGTTTCGACATTCAAAACAAATATCAAATAAAAGGATGAGTAAACAAGCAAACAAGGCTCAAATAAACCCCTTAAATCAGATAACACTTAGTTTAGCATGTCTTAGCATATTCTGATTTGGTCTTAAGTTAAAAATTAAGCGGCGAGCGGACTGGTTCAACACATATATTTAGACAGAAAGTCTGCATTAGGCAACTCAGATACAATTGTCAGAGATTAAGGCACTTAATTAACACGAGTGAGATTACTGATTCTTTTGAAAAATAGACAGAAAAGTTTTGAAGAAAAGGCAAGCCTCAGACTTAACAAAACGACGTAGAATAGTTCCCAGAAGACAGACCATTGAATTGCAGATTAGTAGAGAAAGAGCAATTTTAAACAAGTTTCAAAAGAGGTAGATTGTTTAAGGAGAAAACGAGTTCGAGCTGCAGAACTTATTAAAAATGATAAAATACAGAAAAGTGATATGTAACTAAGTTGGAAATCGTTCATCGAACTACCAGAAAAGGCAATAAGTTTCAGAAAGCATGCAAGTTTACCAGAAGATTAGGTTTTAGAAAGAGTTGCACTAATCTGAGAAGAGGCTCAATGATTCGGTGAACCGCTGGTTTTTTGTCCGTTAGTCAATGAAATCGTTACTGCTTTTAGACGAGTGAGGCAAGTTTAAAAAAAACTTCCTATAGACATGATCTCTACGAGTCATTTGTTTAAACCATGTTAACAAACTTGTAAATAGATGTTGATTTGATTATCCCTAAAAATTTGCCTAATATCGTGAACATGCACATTTTTATAGGCATGATATCTATATGCAAGATTGTAGAAAGTTAAATATTGTCTCCTATAGGCATGCTTTCTATGTGATTGGATTAGAAACAATAAAAAGTATTAAAACCCTAAAGCATGGTTTCTACCCTTTGATGCAGGAAAGTAAAATCCCCCCCACACCCTTTTACAAGATTCCCCGAGTTTGTACAAGTTATTATAGTCCGAAAGAAAATATAAAAATACATCAAAGACCAACAGGTGCATCCGAGGAACCTAATTCAATTTTAATGTCTAATAATATATGATTAACCAATTCCGAATCTAGATTTCCAAGGCCTTCTCTTACCCAAAGTGTTTCAAAGTTTCAAGGAGCCTCAAGGATTTTCGGCATTGCTTACACCCAGGATACCATTAAAAGAATAGTGCAGTGTGGAAGAGCTAGCCCTCAGGCATCCAAGTTCAGTGGGAACTCAAGGGTCCCAAAGCATGGCTTGCAAGAGGGGGGCAGAACTTAATTGCTAAGAATGAGTGTAAGTGTGAAAAGGGGTTGGGGAAGTCATAACAGATTGGTGGTCATACCCAGCCATAAGGCTGGCTGGCACACCCCCTGACCAACCAGTTTAGCCAAACAAATGAGAGCAAGACCTATTGAAGGTCAGACCAAGGTCTTGACAGTGATCTGGACACTGCCAGACCAAGGTCTTAGGCTCAAAGCACACATAAGGGGAAAGGGGAAGTGGGAATTGGTTTGAGTGAAGGGGTTCAAAGAACCCAGTTCAAAGTTATGGGCAGCAATAACAGAGTGCTGTCATGGCTAGAACCATACTCTCATACAAAGAGGAAAAAGGCGAGGGAATTCACATAAGAAAAGTAGCCACAAAGTTGCAGAAACATAGTAAAGAAGAGCATAACAGACTAAGAAGTAAACACATAGTGGAGGAGCATTATTTACATTAAGAGTGACATACCAGTTGCAAAGTAAATAAACAGCAGAATAACAGAGTAAACAGACAGCCAGAAATCAGCAGGAGCAGACTTAAATCTTCAGCAAGAACACTTGAGAGTTCAAAAGGAACTCAAGAATGTTTCAGGCAGTAATGAGAAGAGGAGCAGGGTGCTCAGTAGAGAAAGCAGTAGTAGAGAAAAATCAGTAGTAGAGAAAGTAGTATATCTTTTTAAGACAGAGGTGTCTGTGTCTTTTTGAACTCTATTGTTCGTGTCCTTAAAGAAAAAAATAGCAGGGTGTTTATAGTTTAAAAACCAGGCAAGTAAGCAAGGTAAAGAATAATTCAGTATCAATTAGAATCAATCAGGAGAAGGGGATTCCTTTAATTAAGGAGTCCAAATTTGAACGGTAAAAGGGCAGAGTTTTATTTAAGGAAAGAAAATCAAGTAACACATTGGGCAATGAAGGGTAAATACATAAGGGAAGTTTAAAAATACACGGTTAGGTAAATAAGGTAAGAAGTAAATCAACTACTACATAGTAAATCAAAGATTCGAAATCAATAATGAACCAAGTCAGAAAAAGGTCCAAATTAGACCAAGAAAGAATCAAACAAGCTCACATAATGGTAGTCTGAAATCAATCCCCAAAATTAGGGTTATTTCGAGAGGGAAAAGTCTGACTATAAAGAGTGCATAGCCTTAAACATGCGAGGCTGGAATTAAACAAATAGAGTGGTCGTGCAGTCAAGAGTAGAAGAACATAGCTAGAAGAGAGTGTTAGATAGCATGAGAGAAATTAGAAGGTCTTGCAAAGCTTAGCAAGAATCAGAGAACATGAGACGAACTTAGAAATTAGGGATTTTGAAATCAAACTAGTTTAGACACAGGAAGCAAAACAATCGCACACAAGTGTTTTGAAAACCCCCAAAATCTAGGGTTTCCTCCATAGATTAAATGTAAAGACGAAAGCGTAGAAAATCAGGCAAAGTAAACTCAGAAAATCCAAGGAACATAAACATTTCATGGAATCATAATGAAAGAAAACACAGTAAAGGAAATCACTAGCAAACCCTAGGAGGAAATACAGTAAAAGAAAAATACATAGAAACCATAATGAAAACACTTAGGAGTTACAACAAAGCAAAATACGGTAAGAAATCACAGTAGAACAAGTAAAAATCAAGGAAACCCTAGGTTCGAGAAGACGAACAGTTTTGAAAGCAAAAACTTGAAATAATGTAAGAAATACTTTAAAACCTCAGAAATAGCACGAATCTAAAGTAGATCTAGAGAGAAACAAGAAAACCTCGAAATGGCATAGGTTTTCAGAGAAACCCTAGAAAATGAGAAAGGCCTGAAAAAGGGGTTGGTCTGAGTCGAGATGGACTCATAAGGCTAAGACACGCCGGAGATGAGCCGGAGATGGCTGTAGAACTTGAATCGACAAAGGTCCAGGTTTGATTCTTCGTGGCCAAGGCCATGGAACTTCAGTAATCAAATGCGAGGAGCCTTAGGAGACTGGTGGGTGGTGAAACCACCATGGATTTAGGTCAGAAAATGGCCGGAGAAGGTAATGGGAGCTCATCGGAGAGGCGAGGAGGTGGAAGGTTCCAAAGAGAGTGAGAGATAGAGAGATAGAGACGAGTTAGTGAATGAGAGGGGATTGGGGGGTCATTAGGTTAAAAAAGGAAAGGGCAAACAGGGGCCGTTGATTAAAACAATCAACGGCCACGATTTTAAAATGGGATCCGGGCGGGTTCGTTTAATTGGGTCTGGGTCGGGTAGAAATGAAATTGGTTTGGGAATTTGGGGGTTAGAATTAGGCTGTAATTGAAATCAAAAAGAGGCTAAAATTGAAATAGCCATTTTTCCCTTTTGAATTTATAAAAATAGTAAAAGATGTTAAAAATCAAATTAAAAATACTGGGTTGATAAACAATATGTAGGTATTAATTTAAAAATATTAGGATTGATTTTGTAATAAAAATTGTTATTAAATCTAGAAGTAGGCTAAAATTGCAATTTCGTGCAATTTTAGTTTAAAAATACCAAATGGACTTGTAAAATTATGCAAAAATCATGTAAATTATATTTTGGTGTAAATACGAGGATAGAAATAAATTATTCGCCAAAAATGATAATTTTGGGAATAATTATTGGATTTTGTACTGCTAAAATAGACAATAAATTGGTTTAAAAATCATTAAAAATGCCAAAACCCTTCGGGGTGCTTATATACGCGCATATATATCACTTTGAAAATATATAGGGAAAAATTGGGTATCAACAGCTTCTCCTCTTTACCCGAGGAGGATGAAAGAGTTGTCGGGTAAAGATAAGATGACCAATTTTGACCGGAAGCGGCAACTGAAAAGAATTTTGACCGAGATATGGTTTTTGAGCCGCCTACATATCCCTGGCCTTATAGGAATCAGGCCATATGTAGTTTAGGATCCATTGACGGAATGTGTCAATGGAGATTCGAAAAGACGGACACAATGGTCAGATTTAAAAGGTGTTTGGATTCGAATAGATTGCGGAGAACCGGAGCGGGATCGCTTCTGATGAGACGGCCGTTCGCTAGCCATGATGCAAATTCCCGTTGGACCATGAATGCTGTCTTTGGACGGTTAGGATGACGTCCTCAGATTATGATATCCTGGGCCATGAAGAGCATAAAATAAAGATTCGCAAGCCATGTAATGGTGTTCTCGGGCTATGCAGATGGTGCCTCCGAACTATGGCGCCTTTGAATAAGTTGGAGATTTTTCAGCCCATGAGAAGGTGGCAATCTTTCGGCCAAATGAATGCAAAGAGTGGCAATTTTTCATCCAAGGCGTGAATTTGAATGCAGGTGGCGATATTTCAACCGAAGCGAGAATTTAAATAAAATGGCGATATATCAGCCATGCAGGATGGAGACAGAGCTTAGTCTCGAAAGGTAGATAGATGGCCTTATGCAATATGGAGGTAGAGCTTAACCTCGAAAGGCAGAGAATAGCCTTATGCAAAATATAGATAGAGACAGAGCTTAGTCTCGGAAGGCAGATAGATAGCCTTATGCGATATGGGGGTAGAGCTTAACCTCGAAAGGCAGAGAATAGCCTTATGCAAAAATACAGATGGAGATAGAGCTTAGTCTCGAAAGGCAGATAGATAGCCTTATGCGATATGGAGGTAGAGCTTAACCTCGAAAGGCAGAGAATAGACTTATGCAAAATATAGATAGAGACAGAGCTTAGTCTCGGAAGGCAGATAGATAGCCTTATGCGATATGGAGGTAGAGCTTAACCTCGAAAGGTAGAGAATAGCCATATGCAAAAATACAGATGGAGACAGAGCTTAGTCTCGAAAGGCAGATAGATAGCCTTATGCAATATGGAGGTAGAGCTTAACCTCGGAAGGCAGAGAGTAGCCTTATGCAAAATGCAGATGGAGACAGAGCTTAGTCTCGAAAGGCAGATAGATACCCTTATGCGATATGGAGGTAGAGCTTAACCTCGGAAGGCAGAGAGTAGCCTTATGCAAAATGCAAATGGAGACAGAGCTTAGTCTCGAAAGGCAAAAAGTAGTCTTATGCAGTGCAGGAATGTAAAGGAGCAAATAGTAGTAATTTTCTTAGCTGATAGGCGGTTGCGATATCATGACTGCTGGGGAATGTTGGGTGTAGATAGTAGACCTTTGTGAGTTGAGTGATTGTTTCGAGGGTTCCGACTTTGAAGAATGAATGCGTTTTGCATTGCAATCTGAGTTCCTGCATCCAAAGAAAAATCGTGAGTTCTGTAGAAGGGGAAGGTTAGTTTGTATCCATTGTCTCCTGACGTTACGTATCATTGGGGTAGCATTGCTAAACTACGGTGATGCAAATGATGTTTATGCATGATTCAGTGAATGTAATGTAAGTATATATATTTTGAAAAAAAATAATGATTTTATTTTGGATGAACCAACAACTGCAACGTGGTTCAAGACACGGCAACCTTGCTTGCTCCAAAATTTTGAGGGTCCTCCTCAAAATTCTGCCCCAGTTCACTGGGCTGGCGCTGCTGACGGCTGTGCTGAATAACTGAAAGCGGATCGATTCCAGAATTTTGAGGATCCTCCTCAAAATTCTGCCCCAGTTCCAACATCGGGGAAAATGGAATTTTTATTAAAATGTGACCGAACCCATAGGGCTGCCTACCTATCCCCTCTTAAACGGGAATCAGTTCAGGCGTAGTTCAAATTACATCATAAAGAAAAACATACGATCAAATGTAGTATCTCTTTACTGCGTCTGAGTTGATCGGCTTCGGTCAGACTTCTCCGTCCATTTCTGCAAGAATAAGGGCTCCTCCAGTTAGAACTCGGTGAACCATGTATGGACCCTGCCAATTGGGGGAGAATTCCGTTTGGCTTCGTCTTGATGTGGAAATATCTTCTTCAACACCAGTTGTCCTGGTGTAAACTTCCTTGGTTTAACTCTCTTGTTGAAGGCTCTGGACATTCTGTTCTGGTATAACTGACCGTGACAGACTGCATTCATCCTCTTTCCATCTATGAGGGCTAACTGCTCGTAGCGACCTTTTACCCATTCTGCATCATCTAACTCGACTTCTTGTATGATCCTTAATGATGGAATTTCTACCTCAGCGGGAATGACCGCCTCTGTACCATAAACCAGCACGTAGGGAGTTGCTCCGATTGATGTGCGGACTGTGGTACGATAACCCAATAAGGCGAATGACAACTTCTCATGCCATTGTTTGTGCCTCTCGATCATCTTCCTTAGTATCTTCTTGATGTTTTTGTTGGCTGCTTCTACGTCTCCATTCATCTGCGGTCTATAAGATGTAGAGTTCTTGTGTCTGATCTTGAAAGTCTCACACATTGTTTTCATCAGGTCGCTATTAAGATTGGAACCGTTGTCGGTGATGATTGACTCTGGAATTCCGAACCGTCAAACAATACGGTCGCGGACGAAATCTGCTACCACCTTCTTGGTAACTGATTTGTATGATGCTGCTTCAACCCATTTAGTAAAATAATCAATTTCTACCAAGATGAACCTGTGCCCGTTTGACGTGGTAGGCTCGATTGGACCGATAACGTCCATTCCCCAAGCGGCGAATGGTCATGGTGATCTTGTTGCATTAAGCTCGTTTGGAGGCACTTTTATCATATCTGCATGTATCTGACAGCGATGGCACTTTCCGACATACTGGATGCAGTCTGTTTCCATAGTCATCTAGAAATATCCTGCTCGGAGTATCTTCTTTGCTAAAACAAAACCATTCATGTGCGGTCCACAGGTCCCTGAATGTACTTCCTCCAATAACTTGGTTGCTTCCCTTGCATCGACACATCTTAGTAAACCCAAATCAGGAGTCCTCTTGTACAGGATTCCTCCGCTGTGAAAGAAATTATTGGATAGTCTCTGAAGCGTGCGTTTCTGGGTAGCATTGGCAAGCTCTGGATATTCTTCTGTGGTCAAATACTCTTTGATGTCGTGGAACCATGATTTCCCGTCGACTTCTTCCTCAACATGATCACAATAAGCTGGTTGGTCATGAATATTGACCTGGATGGGGTCAATGAAATTTGTATCTGGATGCTGAATCATAGATGACAAGTGCATCGGCGAACTCATTCTGTACCCTAGGAACATGCTGGAATTCCGTCTTTCTGAACCTCTTTCTTAATTCCTGTATGTGATGCAGATAAGGGAGTATCTTGGGAGTCTTGGTTGCCCATTCTTCTCGAACCTGATGTATGAGTAGGTCCGAGTCTCCGATTACTAGTAACTCCTGAATGTCCATATCAATGGCCAGTTTAATCTGTAGAATGCAGGCTTCATATTTGGCCATGTTGTTGGTGCATGGGAACCTGAGCTTGGCGGATACCGGGTAATGCTGACCAGTTTCTAATACCAGGACTGCTCCTATGCCAACTCCTTTGAAATTTGTAGCTCCGTCGAAAAACAACCTCCAACCATCATAGGATTCTGTAATATCTTCTCCTATGAAAGATACCTCTTCATCGGGAAAATATATTTTTAAGGGATCGTATTCTCCGTCTATGGGATTCTCGGCGAGATGGTCCGCCAAGGCTTGCCCTTTGATTGCTTTCTGGGTTACGTAAACAATGTCGAATTCACTTAGCAGGATCTGCCACTTGGCGAGCTTGCCAGTGGGCATGGGCTTCTGGAAGATATACTTCAGAGGGTCCATTCTGGATATGAGATAAGTAGTGTAAGCACATAAGTAATGCCTCAACTTCTGTGCGACCCAAGTCAAAGCACAGCAAGCGTGTTCTAAAAGAGAATACCGGGCCTCGTACGGTGTGAACTTCTTACTGAGATAGTAGATGGCTTGATCCTTTCTCTCTGTTTCATCATGTTGCCCTAAAACACAACCAAATGCTCAATCCAACACTGCGAGATAGAGCAAGAGGGGTCTCCCTAGTTCAGGCAAAACCAAGACTAGCAGCGTAGACAAGTATCCCTTGATTCTGTCAAAAGCCTTTTGACATTCATTGGTCCATTCGGTGGCGGCATCCTTCTTCAGCATTTTGAAGATGGGTTCACAAATGACAGTAGACTGAGCTATGTATCAGCTGATATAGTTGAGTCTTCCCAGGAAACTCATCACGTCCTTCTTGTTCTTTGGCGGCGGCAATTCTTGGATAGTTTTGACCTTTGATGGATCCAATTCTATTCCTCGATGACTCACGATGAAACACCAATAATTTTCCAGCAGGAACCCCGAATGCACACTTGGCGGGATTCAGTTTCAAATTGTACCTTCTCAACCTGTTGAAGAACTTTCGCAAGTCTTCCATATGATCTGCAGCTTTCCTGGATTTGATGATGACGTCATCCACATACACCTCGATCTCTTTGTGTATCATATCGTGAAAAATGGTAGTCATGGCTCTCATGTAGGTAGCACCAGCATTTTTCAATCCAAACGGCATCATTCTATAACAGTACATCCCCCATGGCGTGATAAATGTCGTTTTCTCTGCATCTTCTTCATCCATCCATATCTGATGGTACCCAGCGAAACAATCAACGAATGACTGTAGCTCATGCTTGGCACAGTTTTCGATCAAGATGTGTATATTCGGCAAAGGAAAGTTATCTTTGGGACTAGCCCGGTTGAGATCCCGGTAGACGACACAGACTCTAACCTTCCATCCTTCTTTGGTATTGGCACGATGTTGGCTAACCATGTCGGATATTCTACCACCCTGAGAACCTTGTCTTTGACTTGCTTAGTAACCTCTTCTTTAATCTTCAAACTCATGTCTGGCTTGAACTTCCTGAGCTTCTGCTTTACCGGCAGCCATGTAGGATCTGTTGGCAACTTGTGAGCCACAATGGATGTGCTGAGGCCAGTCATATCGTCATAAGACCATGCAAAGATATCCTCATACTCTTTTAGGAACTCTGTGTACTCTTTCTTTTCTGATGGCGACAAATGTGCACTGATACGTGTTTCCTTGACATTCTCAGTATCACCCAAATTAACGTCTTCGGTCTCATCTAGATTAGACTTAGGCCTATTCTCAAAGTTCTTGACCTCTCTGACAACCGCTTCTGGTATCTCATCTTTTTCTCAATCTATATCCGTTTGTTGCATTGCCTTGTTGCAAGTTACAGTCGTCGGTTCATCATCAAGATATGTAATAGTAATGCTGCGTAAAACAAAGTAAATGATAGAGAAGAGTAATAAGAGTGCAATATATAATGAATTTGAAATGCTTTGATTGAAATTCATAATCGTTCGAGACAACAGAGCTCTTTTGGAAAGTAAAGACAATGCAGAAAGGAAAAGCAACTAAGAAAATAACGATGCGATGCATGATGCTCGTTCAGCCTTGCTACCCCGAAGATATCCGGGCACTGGTGGTCCTGACCGACCAATTGGTGAGGCGTTCCCCTCGGTTCACGGCTTTAATGGAAGGGCCTTCCTCCCCTTCCTCCTCGAAGATAACACAACAATCCATATCATCTTCCAGAAACAGGTTCTTTATTGCTGTTAGTGCCTCGTCTTCCTCTGATTCGTACAAGGTCTCGGCTGGCTTAAAAGTCTGCTCCAACTGAGGTATAGGGTGCTCCAGCGGATAGTATGGTCCGCACCATGGAGGTGACCAGTGGTTGAACTCCTCCCAAGTGTACTCATACCCTAGGCCAAAAGTGGTACCGTGCTTCCTCAGCTTGATAGGTTTGGTGATACCCTGCAAGTTCTTGCCAAGTCCTTTTTCGGGTTCATACCCGCTCCAATTCAGGATGCTTTCGATTCTGCTATCCCACCACTTGTCTTTGTCTACAGCATTGACCCGCTCGATGTGGTGGTACGTTTCTCCTCCTATCCTTCTTCTGCCTCCGATCATCGGAATGGTTTGGCAACTGTATATGGGGTTGCTACCGTCGCCATGAATGATTACTTCCTGATGATTCCATTCAAATTTTACAGCTTGATGCAAAGTTGATGCTACAGCCCCAGGGGCGTGGATCCAGGGTCGTCCCAGCAACAAATTGTAGGATGCTGGTACGTCAATGACTTGGAACTCGACATCAAACCAGGTGGGTCCCATCTATGGGCATGGGCTAATTTCTCCAATGGTGGACCTTTGAGATCCATCAAAAGCTTTGAAACTGATATCCCCGTCTTTGACCTCGTGCAATCCTTTACCCAATATCCTGAGAGTTATCAATGGACAAATATTGAGGTTGGATCCCCCGTCGACCAAGATTCTGGTGATGAAATGATCTTCGCATTGCACAGTGATATGCAATGCCTTGTTGTGACTAAGCCCTTCTGGTGGTAATTCGTCCTCGTGGAAGGTGATCTTGTGGCTTTCCAGTACCTGCCCCACCATGTTTGCCATTTCGCCTCCTGTTATGTTGCTGGGAACATAAGCTTCACTCAGTATTTTCATTAAGGCATTTTTATGTGCCTCAGAGCTTTGCAGAAGAGCCAGAATAGAAATCTGTGCTGGCGTTTTGTTCAGTTGCTCGATGACTGAGTACTCTTTGGCCTGTATCTTTCTCCAACGGTCATCGGGCCCAGTTTTGACAGGATGTCCAGAGGCTTGCTTGCTGGACTCGGCTAAATGTTTTGGGGTGTAAACCCTGCCTGTTCTAGTCATGCCCTGTGCGGTGACCGCTTCTCCGGTATGTGTCTTCCCTTTCCTTCTAGCCTCAGCTGTGTAATCCCAAGGTATGACTTTCGACTTGAATGGGGTCATGTATGTCATGGAAACCGGAATGGGCACCCTTGGAGGTAACACAGCAACTTCAAACGGTGCGGGTGCCTTTTTGAATCCCAAACTCAACCTCAATCGGTTTTGGCACCTTCGCAGGCGGTGTTTCAAACTCGAGTGGCATAGACATATTTACCACATCCTCCTTAAAAGGCTGAATCTGAACAACAATGGGATTGAGGGTAACCGCCGGCTTCTGAGGTTCATCACCTTCAACTATCAACCCAATTGACCCTTTGGGGTCCCAATCATCTTCAATCTCAATCATATGGATGCCCCCTCCCTTGTGGTCAGGCAGATGGTTGTTGCGGACATTGGGAGCGGGCTCCTTTGCTACGATAACCTTGTTATCAATCAGGGTCTGAATCTTATCTTTCAACGAGCGACACTCGTCGATGGTATGGCCCTTCATCCCGGAATGGTATGCGCAAGTCTTGTTTGGGTTGATCCATTGGGAAGGATTTCCTGGAGTAACAGCTGGAATAGGGGTAACGTAATCGGCTGCTTTGAGTTTTTCATATAATTGGTCAATTGGCTCGGCTGTGGCGGTATATGTTCTGGGAGGTTTACGGTCGAAGTTTACTCTAGGTCGGGGAAAGTTTTGGCGGGTAGGAGGTGATGGGTAGTGAGAAGGTTGGGAGTTGTATGCTTGGTATACGGGTGCGGGTTGAGAATATCTGGGTAAAGTGGGTTGATACGTAGGTGGTGGAGGTGATTGGTAAGCAGGTGTTGGAATTTGGTAAGTGGGTGATGGTGCTTGGTAGTTTAGGGTAGGTTGATATGTGAGTGAAGCTGAGGGATAGGTTTGGTACTTCATAGGGGAATTGTTCCTTTGCGCAACCATTACGGAATTTACATCCCTTTTCTTCAACAAGCCACCAGACTGTAAAGCCTGGTTGGTAGCTTGCAATGCCTCGAGGTTAGTGACCATACCATTTTTGATGCCTTCTTCAATCCTTTCTCCCAACTTGATGATGTTGGAGAACTTTTGGCCCTCTATTAGCATCAGCCTCTCGTAGTATTGCGGATCCTGGGCACGGACGAAAAACCTTTTCATTTGTTCTTCATCCAAGGCCGGTCTGACCTTAGCAGCTTCTGACCTCCAACGAGTAGCATATTCGCGAAAGGTCTCTGTGGGCTTCTTCTTGAGATTCTGGATATAGAACACATCTGGTGCGTTCTCAGTGTTGAACCTAAACCAGTCCATAAAGTCAGACGCCATGTTCACCCAACTAGTCCATTTCTTTGCATCCTGGCTAATATACCATGATAAAGTATCACCCTTCAAACCCCTCATGAACAGCTTCATGCGGATTTTCTCGTCCCTTCCGACTCCTACCAGCTTATCACAATACATTCTGAGATGGACACTGGGATCACCTGTACCGTCGAACATTTCGAACTTGGGATTTTGAGGAGGGGTATAGGGGGGTCATTAGGTTAAAAAAGGAAAGGGCAAATGGGGGTCGTTGATTAAAACAATCAACGGCCACGATTTTAAAATGGGATCCGGGCGGGTTCGTTTAATTGGGTCTGGGTCGGGTAGAAATGAAATTGGGTTGGGAATTGGGGGGTTAGAATTAGGCTGTAATTGAAATTAAAAAAGGGCTAAAATTGAAATAGCCATTTTTCCCTTTTGAATTTATAAAAATAGTAAAAGATGTTAAAAATCAAATTAAAAATACTGGGTTGATAAACAATATGTAGGTATTAATTTAAAAATATTATGATTGATTTTGTAATAAAAATTGCTATTAAATCTAGAAGTAGGCTAAAATTGCAATTTCGTGCAATTTTAGTTTAAAAATACCAAATGGACTTGTAAAATTATGCAAAAATCATGTAAATTATATTTTGGTATAAATACGAGGATGGAAATAAATCATTCACCAAAAATGATAATTTTGGAAATAATTATTGGATTTTGTACTGCTAAAATAGGCAATAAATTGGTTTAAAAATCATTAAAATGCCAAAACCCTTCGGGGTGCTTATATACACGCATATATGTCACTTTGAAAATATATAGGGAAAAATTGGGTATCAACAGCTGGCAGGATCAGTGTTTGGGTATAAGATGGAGGGACTTAGGACAGAGTTGGGGGGCTTGGTACTTTCTTTTAGGGTTCAGTCTTTGAGGGAATCTTGCTTCCTAAATCAGTTTCTGAGAACTAGAACTCATAGAGAGGGTTTGAGAATCAGTTTTCTGGAGAGCTTTTAAAGCTGAATTCTTCTACACTTTGAAACCTTAAGAGTTTGAGAGAGTGCTTTAGACAACCAGCTCACACTGTTACATTGATCTTAAGAGCAGAAATAGTTCAAATCTTTCTGTTCCTGTCCTGTGCTTGGATGTTCAGGGCATTCGAAGATATTTGGTTATTTACTCGAGGGGGGCTGGGTATTATCTGATTACTGAAAGGTGTCCTATGACTGCCTAGTCTAATTTCTAGTAGATTCAGTGTTTTGGTTAAGCTTCTTTCTTCCTAGGCTTTGTGTCTGTGGTTTGGTCTTGAGCTTGGCCATGTTTGTTGCTGTTGATTGTCAACCTGCTAGTGTTATTGTTTGTTGCTGCTATTGTTGCATTGTTGTTGCTGATCTCTTCTTCTTCCATTGTAACTGATTTCCAGGTACATAGCTTGATCTTGGGTAATTGTGAACTGAAATGCGAAGAATTAACCTATAATTGAAGCATGAGATCATTTTATTTAGTTTTCTGGTTTATGTATCAGAATGTTTGACTTCTTAATGTTATTATGACCTTTGTTTGAAGTTGAACTAGTTGGATCAAAATTGTTTATGTCGTAATAAACCAAAAACTGTTTGTATTAGCGTGGAATGTTAATCGTTTTGTCTCAAATGTATATGAGTTTTCTTCTGGAGTTTAAGTGTTAGTTGTAATTAGGTTCATTTAAATTGGTAGAATAAGTTGGGTTAGCTTCAGCTAGTTGCCTATTATCTTGTGTTGTAAATATGTTTGAAAAAGTAAGCCAACAATAATATAAACCTTTAGTAGTTACCTTTCTTTTTCAATTGGCCATAAAAAGGGATTTTGAGTACCACATTTCATATCTGCTCTAATAACTAGAAGCTGAAGGAAGAAAGTATAAATTACAAAGCAAAACGAGTTCACTGTTTAAATATGTCTGATTAAATGATAAGCACACTTGTGAGCCGTTGGGGGGCTTGGTATTTTCTTTTGGGGTTCAGTCTTTGAGGGAGTCTTGCTTCCTGAATCAGTTTCTGAGAACTGGAACTCATAGAGAGGGTTTGAGAATCAGTTTTCTGAAGAGCTTTTAAAGCTGAATTCTTCTACACTTTGAAACCTTAAGAGTTTGAGAGAGTGCTTTAGACAACCAGCTCACACTGTTACATTGATCTTAAGAGCAGAAATAGTTCAAATCTTTTTGTTCCTGTCATGTGCTTGGATGTTCAGGGCATTCGAAGATATTTGGTGGTTTACTCGAGGGGGGCTAGGTATTATCTGATTACTGAAAGGTGTCCTATAACTTCCTAGTCTAATTTCTAGTAGATTCAGTATTTTGGTTAAGCTTCTTTCTTCCTGGGCTTTGTATCTGTGGTTTGGTCTTGAGCTTGGCCCTGTTTGTTGCTGTTGATTGTCAACTTGCTGGTGTTATTGTTTGTTTCTGCTACTGTTGCATTGATGTGGTTGGTCTCTTCTTCTTCCATTGTAACTGATTTCCAGGTACACAGCTTGATCTTGGGTAATTGTGAACTGAAATGCGAAGAATGAACCTGTAATTGAAGCATGAGATCATTTATTTAGTATTCTGGTTTATGTATCAGAATGTTTGACTTCTTAATGTTATTATGACCTTTGTTTGAAGTTGTACTAGTTGGATCGAAATTGTTTATGTCGTAATAAACTAAAAACTGTTTATATTAGTGTGGAATGTTAATCGTTTTGTCTCAAATGTATATGAGTTTTCTTCTGCAGTTTAAGTGTTAGTTGTAATTAGGTTCATTTAAATTGGTAGAATAAGTTGGGTTAGCTTCAGCTAGTTGCCTATTATCTTGTGTTGTAAATATGTTTGAAAAAGTAAGCCAACAATAATATAAACCTTTAGTAGTTACCTTTCTTTTTCAATTGGACATAAAAAGGGATTTTGAGTACCACATTTCATATCTGCTCTAATAACTGGAAGCTGAAGGAAGAAAGTATAAATTACAAAGCAAAACGAGTCCACCGTTTAAATATGTCTGATTAAATGATGAGCACACTTGTGAGCCATTTCATGGCTTGCCCGGCTGCAAGGGTTCGCCCCTTAGCCCCGCCTGTGCGGCTGATTCCACCCCATCTAGCTTGGGCCCGTCCCAGGCCCAATACCATGCATTTAATAAGAACCCGTGTCCATCGCCTGGATTGGGTTCCTTTGGGCCCAAAAGTTGAAATGACATTTGGTCAACTAGTATTTAACTGATAGACTATGGGATTTCTTAATAACAATTAATTAGGATCTTTGTTTTATTTTTAGAGACAAACAAAAATAGGAAATCGTAGTCACTTCTAGGCTGGCCTTCTAAACAATAAATGAGATGAGCCTCGACGGACAAAGTACATAATTTGCGGGTCCCTCGTTAAATGTATATGTTAATACACTTAGATTTCGGGACAGGCCGTTTAGCGAATTTCACGATTTTTCCCCAAAATAATAATGTGTTAGTCTCTTTAGGTGCGTATTTTAATAACGTTACCTCCCTGAACTCGGGTGCACATTTATGTGACCCAAATCCAAATCTCAACAAAGTCGGAATGTGTCAAAAACGACGGGTGCATTTATGTGGCGCAGTTTGAGACACATTTTCACGATGTTGTAATTCTCTTTAAAAATAATAGTAATAAAAGCGGTAAAAAGTTAAAATTCGCACATAGGTTCAGCATGTATAAAATCAGATAAATAAGACGAATATGACAGTCGAGCGACCGTGCTAGAACCACGGAACCCGGGAATGCCTAACACCTTCTCCCAGGTTAACAGAATTCCTTATCCAGATTTCTGATGCGCGGACTGTAATACAGAGTCATTCTTTTCCTCGATTCGGGATTTAAAATCGGTGACTTGGGACACCATAAATCTCTCAAGTGGCGACTCTGAATTAAATGAACAAATCCTATTTCGATTGTCCTTTAAATGGAAAAACTCCCCCTATGCCCCTGCGGGCGCAGGTAAAAGGAGGTGTGACATCCATCACTAGAGAAAAGCAAACTCGAGGTTACATACCCAAGGATTCTCTCACATTCAGCGACGAGGTCATCGAGACCTTGTCTCAATTTCAAAACGACACACTGGTAATCTATTTCCTTGTAAATACATTTCAAATTAAACGTGTACTTGAGGATCCAAATATTATCAGGTCGAGGGTAGTAGAGTAGCTCGAACTGCTTGACCAAATCATGCCCGCCTCTCGAGTCCTCAATAGGTTCAACATGGCGAGCGAAACAACGAAAGGGGAAATCACCCTCCCAGTCAATGTGGCCGGCACAACCCAAAATATCAAATTCCATGTCATCGAAGGAGACATGAGGTACAACGCCTTGCTCGGAAGGCCATGGATACAGTGAATGAGAGCAGTACCATCCATCCTTCATCAAATGATGAAATTCCCGACAAAAGATAGGATAAAAACCATTATGAGGAGCAACATGCAGCAAAAGAAATGTTCGCAGTGCATGATGTGGCACCGACACCAATACCTCCACCATCGAAGGAGGCGAAGGATAAGAAAACAGTAAGATAGCAATAACAATCTACATTCTCGGCTACACCCGACTAAACAAAACGAAGGACCATACTGAGTCCTCATAACAAACGATTGAATCACATCGAGGTCTGAAGCGCCATCAGCACCAAGGTATGGTCATATGCTTTTTCAGTTACATTTTATGCTAACCTGAATGCAGGTATCCGATCAAAAATGGCCGAAACGCTTTCCAACTCGAAGTCCTTAGGTTCCAAAAGCGTACGTTGCACTCTTTTCCTTTGACCGGGTTTTTATCCCAAAAATGGTTTTACCGGCAAGGTTTTTAACGAGGCAACATCTATATACTACCTAAGGAATACTCAACAAGTATTCAAGTCTTGTTTTGCAATCAACCTCGAATACTGGGGGGTATCTCCCCGGAAGGCCACCTACTCGGAGAAGTCAAGATGCGCTAAATGGGGTCTCGATAGGAAAATAATATACCGGGCCAAACGGTCGAACGAACCGTGTCCGTATAAAATAACCGATCCCTTAATAGCGAAAACGTGTATAGTTGCTCCAAGTAATCAAAGAATACCTTCCAAAGCATTTCATGTTTCAAAGAAGCTCGGTATTTTTGCAAAACCGCCTCCAGAGCCAAAAACGTCCCGAACACTCGGGGATTGGTGTAAATAACTCGAAGCCGTATGACCCCCGGGTCAGAGCTTCAAACTTGTAAGCCCTCAATGAGGAAACTTCAAGATCACAAAACGGCCCCAGACCAAAAAACGTCCCGAACACTCAGGGACTAGGCGTCGAAAACTCAAGGCCACATGACCTCCGGGTCAGAAACTCCGAAGTCGTAAGCCCTCAATAAGGCAATACCATGTCTACATGTAATGTCTCCCGAGCCAAGAAGCTTTCGATGACTCGGGGACTACCGCCAATCGCCACCCCCATCGACTTAACAAAACCCGAGGCCATAAGACTACATGCGGGTAGCCTCAGTCTCGTAAGACCTATATAAAGCAACAACAATATCTGTAAGACCTCAGGCAAGGCATGAACCACACTTGTACCAAATGGCCAAAACTGTAAGACCTCAAGCAAGGCATGAACCATACTTGTACCAAGTAATCAAAACTGTAAGACCTAAAAGACATGTAAAATTTGTAAGACCTTATTGTCACACCTCCTTTTTCACCTACACCCCCGGAAAGGTATATAAGGGAGTTTTTTCCAATTAAAGGACAATCGAAACGGGATTTATTATTAAAAGATTCAGAGTCGCCACTTGGGAGATTTATGGTGTCCCAAGTCACCGGTTCAAATCCCGAATCGAGGAAAAGATTGACCCTGTAATACAGTCCGCAAACACAGGAATCCGGGTAAGAAATTCTGTTAACCCGGGAGAAGGTATTAGGCATTCCCGAATTCCGTGGTTCTAACACGGTCGCTCAACTGTTATAATTGGCATATTATCTGATTTTAATACATGTTTTAACCTATGTGCAATTTTAACTTTATAACCGCTTTTAATCAATTAATTTTTTATTTTTTTTAAAAAAAAATTCAACGTTATCAAAATACGTCTTGAACACGTCACATAAATGCACCCGTGGTCCACAACATATTTATCCAACATTGTTGAGATTTGTATTTGAGTCACATAAATGCGCACCCGAATTTATGAAGATAAATTATTAAAATAACGCGTCTAAGGTAACTACGCATTTTTAACATTGAGAGGGCCATGGAAATTCAACTAAATGGCACGCCTCGATTTCTAAAGATTTGAATATTAATCAAATGAGGGACATGCATTTTGAGGTTTTGTTCGGCACGGTACACCTCAATTTATTCTAACCGAAAGGTTTCTAAATTAGCTCATGAGGGCCATAGACTAGATAATTGGATGGCACACCTCAATTTTTCAAGGAAAAACAACTAGTTAAGCTATGAATATTTATTTTTACAACTAATTAATTTAGGTATCACAACCACGCCACGGAGACCGTACCCGTAGTTATAATGATTTAAGTATGGGACTATAACAACTAGCTCTTGGAAACTTTCTTCTATTTGGAATTATATTTGGCAAAAATCAACTAGTAAAGGAAAAATGGGCCGATGAGCTTGTTCAGCCAAGTTAAAACTCGATCTCTCTTTTCTATTGTCAAACGAACCAAAAATTCCATTAATATATAGTATCTATCCCTACTTTATTGAGCAGGACCAAACAGAAGAATAAATCAACAAAAAAGCCTAACTTAAACATGAAAAAAAAAACACTATTAGCTAATCCAATCCCTTTGGTTTTTGTTCTTACACCCCGTGACCAACTTAGATCCAAAATAAATTGTTCAATTCTTATATATAATGTAGATTGATAAGACAAATTTACCCCAAAACCCATATATTCATCAATGTTGAGATAAGGAAACAAATCAGATCAAATGATCCAAAAATCAGTAAAATGAACTGGAATACCATATTGTATATTCATTTGTGCACGCAAGTAACAGACATACGGGTAAATAAACAATGAAGAAATGAAAGTACGGACCTTCTATTTGCTGAAATTTTGGAGCAAATACAATAAAATAGAAACTCTAGAACAATAATCCTCAAACGAGCTACGGACTAGGACCCTGGACCGAAATCGTCACCGAATGGACTCATCTCGACTGGGTTTGGATGGTGGTTTCAAGCTGATTTTCACACCGGGTTGGGGCATTTTTATGATGGTATAAGGATGGATTTATGTGACTGAAACATGGGATTGTTAACTGGTAATTTTCGATCAAATAAGGCGTGGTTTTGGGGTTGGTTTTGTGGTCGTTTTACGGTTGCATTTACGGCTTCTCGATTTTTTTTCAATTCACTGCTTTCCCATCGTCACTCTCTATCTATCTTTCTGCTATGTGTATTACCGTGTGTGTATTTCTTTTAATTGAGAAAACCAGAAAATCTCGTCCTTAACCAAATCAATCATCACAAGTGAAAGGGTATACCAAAATCAAGTTTCATAGACTGATGACCAAGCAACGATAACCATGAAATTCTAAACTTCAAAGTATGGAAACCGTATTCCTGGACTAAAACCATGCATTCTATTCTATACTTGAAACAATAACATTATAACTAATCAGTTATGACTCTTTATACCACATTCATGCTTGGTCAAGTTTTGTCTTAACAGTCCATGGTTCAATTATAACATAATAGCTTAGTTAAATCCAACTAAAAATAACTAAATTACATGGGGCTAGATGACTAGGCATATAAACATCATAAAAGAACAACACAGATTTGATGGTATGCTTCCAATTCTCATTTCGTCTTCATTATGAAACTTACAGTCATCAGAAGTCAAGGGAATGTACCTGGTTACAACAGCAAGACAAACAAAGCCAAAAGGAGTGAGGAGTCAGTAATACGCATCAGCAAAAATAGCACTAGCAGCAACAATTCAACCCAGGAAAATGAATTGGAAATAAGAGAAAACTATTTCAATTGAGCAATAACCAAGCAACTTCACAACCAAACTTCGAACAACCAAATCTACTTCATTCCCACACTAGATCCTTGGACAATCTTCAGAAAACTACAAGCCTCTTAAAATTATAGAGAAGAAATGCGATGGAACAGTAATTCTTCCTTCTTGTTTCTAGATTTTTTTTGAAGCTCCTAATTCTCTCCCTAGATTGTTTTTTTCTTCCTCCTCTCTCTGTATGTGTGTCCCTTCTATTTAAAGATCAAGCCTAACTCCCCTCTTTTTCAAACCTTTTCTTTACAACTTGTATATTCCCTTCCCACATGTATCCCTTTAGCCTTTTATCATTATGCCCCCATGTTATTATGTTGTGTTCCCCACTAATTATTAAACAAATGCATTATTTTAATAGTACATTAGTACTTAGTGGACAGAACACTCAAACTACTCATTTCTTCATGTTTTCAATTCCCAAATTATCCCCTGAAACCCCTGTGATTACTATCCTAGCCCCAGTTATGACAAATTCAAATAATCATTTACTACACTGATTCCTAATTCAATTATCTAAATGAACTGAATTTAAGCTCTAAACACCTCAACTATAACCAATCCAGCCTGTCAAATGCCTAACAACTGAATGACTAAAGCTGAATTCTAATTGGAACAAATGACCTGAATTTAAATCAAAATCATATTAACACCACATAGAACCCAACAGAATCATTGAAGCTGAAACTGAAACTGAATCAAAATCACGTTGATACAGGGATTAAGCTAACACGATTCTAAGTCAAACCTATACAAAATGCAGGATCACTGTTAGTATATTGATAATGAGCCCTGAAGCTAAGTGTCTAAGGATCAGCACATACAACACTCGACATCAAACCATTTGATGAAAGCTACTGGTCTACAAACGAGAATGAATTAATCGACGAAACTATTTATAACATATGTTAATCAACAGAAGCAAACTGGACCAAGAAAAAGGTCCGAAAGAGGAGGAAGAATTACTTGACAAAAATGATGAATTACAACGAAACCTAATTAGGCAAACAATAATCGATTGAACTACTCAAACGAACATTAGAGTATTTAATCTAACCAGAATTAGAAAAAGAGGCGGAATATTTATTGGATTAATAATTAACTTAAACTGAAAACCTAAAGAAGCGACTAATTGCAACTCAAACAGGCAAATAAACATATAGAAAAAGGAAAAGAAGAATCTAAGAAGAACTTACTGCTCTTTTCTCGGACCCTCACCAACATGCCCTTTCGAACTTGAGTTCCAGTTAGTATTATACGTCTATTTCATCAGAAATAGGCTTATAATACTAACTAGAACCCATTTAACCCTGACAGCTTCGAAACATTCTCGAATCGTTGAACCCTAGATCTGTCATTCGACGAGTTTTACTCAGATTCGAGCCAATTTGGCTAGGGATTAGCGACGAAGAGGTCAAGGGGATTATTGGGTGTGATTTTGGGGTTAAGTGGATAGGCTAGGGTTTGGGACGAGGATATTCGATCGAAGATTCGAGAAGTTATAGGATGATTCGAGGGATAAGGGTTAGGGATTCGGAATGGGGAGGTCGAGGGGAATCAGTGGTGTAAAGATGGGGTCGTTTGGACCACCGGAACCGCCGCGAGGTGATTTCCGGTGGGCGGAGCACGGTGGTAAGGGTGGTGTGTGTTTTGGTTTCTGAAGAGACGAGTGGGGAGGGGGTGTTCTGAGGTAGGGGTGAGGGTTTAGGGTATATGAAATTGGCGAATTAATTTGGGTCGTTGGATAATTGGAATCCAATGGCTCAGATTAATTCATAAGACAAAACGGGGTCGTTTGGTGTAGTACTGGGGCGGTCCGGGTATTAGAGTGACGGGTCGGGTTGGGTCAAGGCTTCGGGACCGTTTGATCAAGTTAATTTCAACGGTCCATATTGAAACGCCTGAAACGGCGTCGTTTGGTTGAGACTGGAGACGGGTCTGGGCTAGTTGGGCCAGTTTCGAACGGGTTTGGACGGTTTTGTGTTTGGGCTGGGGATTTTTGGCCCAGATCTTGTTTCCTCTCTTTTATTAATTCTCTCTTTTTTTCTTTTCTTTTCTTCCTTTTTCTTTCAATAATTAGGACTTAAAAATCCTAAATTAAGCTATAAAAACCCAAATTACCTTAAAATACTAATTATCTCTAAATGATAATTATCACACATAACTAATACCAAATTAAAGAAAATCGCAAAGTTTGGCATTAAACACAAAAAATGCAAAAATACGTTATTATTTTTTTTGAATTTTTCATTTTGTAAAACAGTATTTTACTAAATTAACCAAAAAATGTAAAATCAAATCCTAAGTGCATATGCTATATTTTGTATTTTCATTAATTAAAAAAGTGAATATGCACACACGAATGCAAACAATTACAGAAAATATCACGAAAATTCACAAAATTGCACACAAAAGAAAGATTTATTTTATTTTGAATTTTTAGGAGTGGTTCGTGTGAAGCAAAAATCATGTGCTCACACTTACAAAAAGGCATAATCTCGATCTTAAAGTTAAGGCTATACATCGAACTTGTAAGACCCTAAAAAGGCATGCCCTCGATATAGACGCTGAAACTACTTCACTCGGAGACTGAAAGGCTCCGGCCAAACACAATGACTACGGTCACAAGGCTGTACCAGCCAAACTAACGCGACTTGAGTACGCCCGACCATCGCTATAAAATCACAAGCCTTCAATTACTTCGAAAAGAACTAGTTAAACAGGCTACCCTCGACATAGGCAAAAGAGCTTCGACCATGTCAGCTCCATACTATAGGCTTCGAGATACTCAGCCACCGAGCCGAACCGATCGAGGTGCTCGATCGTCGCTATATAACGACTCACAATCGAGGTTCGTTTTGAACCATCGAAGATTCAGGCAAACACAATTTCAAGAAGTCCTTAACGAGGGAAAAATAAAGCCTATAAAAGGTCGTAACGACCCAATGCGTAAGAGCCACTATCGCCAGCCCATATAAAAGGTCGTACCGAACCAATACGTAAGAGCCACTATCGCCAACCCATATAAAAGGTCATACCGACCCAACACGTAAGAGTAACTGTCGCTAGCCATATAAAAGGTCGTACCGACCAAAGCACATAAGAGCCTAATGGTCAGCTTTAAATTCAAAAACTTGAGGGTTAAATGAGCTCGAGTCGAAACCCGACTCGGAGACTGAACCCAAAACAGTTAACTAAATATGCCTAAGGGCAAAAGCATAAGAGCTCAAACGTTGGTTTATACTAAAAGGTCGTACCGACCAAAGCGCGTAAGAGCCTACGGGCTAGACTAATGAGCCCCAGGGCCATACTATGAATCTAAGGATTCCTTTTAACTCGAAGACCAATTCATCTGGATAACAACTGACAAATATTAAGGAAAAAGGAAATGCATGAAAATAAAACCGCGAGGCTTCCTTTTATACAGGTATGCGAGAGAATACAAGCTTCATTCACAAAGTTCTTTGAAAGCAATATACACAAAACAAGAATGGAAGGGCCTAAGCTACATCCCCCTCGGGGACTATGGTCTGTCGGCCTCCTTCTCGCCATTTTTGGCTTCGTACAGAAGGAGCTTAGTACTATATTCTTCCGCCTCCGCCTGCTTTATCTCTTCCGAGAGGTCGAAGCCCCTACCATGTATTTCCTCGAGGGTTTCCCTCCGATATTTTCACCTCACTTACTCTTTATTCGTACTCTCCTAGTCGAGACCCCCCCCCCCTTAGCTTAGCACGAGCGTCGACAGCGTCCTTCAAATAGACAACCACCTTCTCATCAGCCTTAGTTCGGATTACTTCGGCTTCAGCCCGAGCATCCACGACTTCGGACTTCACCTTCAGGAGCTCAGACTCGAGCCTTCAAATTATGTCCGTTCGGACCAAACTGTTTTCATGAGCATTGCGAAGTTACACCTCGAGGGAGAAAGCCTTGGCCAAAGCGTCTTTCTTAGTGGACATATGGGTGTCCACCCGAGCCTTTAGCTCATCAAGCTCGTACTTGGCTTGACCAACTTTGCTACTAAGGCATTCCAAGTCTTCCTCTTTTTCTGCAACTAAAATAAACTAGACATTAGCCTCAGAAGGTAGAAGAAGAAACACACTCTCTCTCGAAATAAACATTACCTTCTCCTCGAGGTAGCTTTCGTAGTTCAGACTTCGACTAGCCTTATACCGCAAGTGTGCCATCTCGTCTTCCTATTCATCAAAAAGAAGCCTAAGGGATTTCTCTGCATCCACGGCTTCTCGCAACCTGGTCTCACGACGGAGCAGCTCGGACTTGATCTTGCTAAAAGCCTATGAAAGAGAAACTCGATAAGAGAGTAAAAATTACAAAACTATAAAGTCAACATGGACGGCCAAAACACGCCTCAAAATAGAGCCGATGAGCTTCCTCGAAAGTTGAGCGCACATCTACTAGTCTGGCTCCATCTACCCCGGTAGAACCGCTCCTGGTTGGGGAACGATCGCTCAGTGTATGCGGCCCCTGGCTTCGAACATCCCTCGAAGTACCTTCGATGGGAGAAGAAGTCGGTGGCAGAAAACCCTCATTCCTCGAGGTACCTTCGAAAAGAAAAAAAAGATGACAACGGAAATGGAACCATTTTTCTAAAGCCAGAGATCTCGGGCGCATCAGGCTCAGCCGACACATCCTCTCTGAGCCCCCAACCAGGACTCGTCTCACTATAAGCACCATCGCCCTGCGAAGGCCCTTTTCGCTTGTTATTATCGTTCTGTAGCCCAGAAGCTGGCGATTCTTCTCCTTCACCGAGCGGGCACAATTTCGCCTCAAAGGGCTCCCCAATTCCTACGATGATGGAATTTGTACGCATAAAAAGAAAGTGCCATTTACAAAAGGAGCGAATCACATAGCACGTATGATAACTAGGGATTATGATACATTTTACACTCCTTCTTACTTGAGTTTTGATTAAAAATGTGTACAAAATAGTCCCAAAGACTTACATGTTATACTTGTTTGCAGGGTTTGGTCAACAAGGTGACAATTCGTCAAAACCAGCTCAAAAAGAAGTGAAACATTCACAAGTACCAAGAATAAGTCCAAGCACAGTGCAACAGGTCCAATGCGGACGCACTTCATTCTGTGCGGTCCACAGTGAGGAAGTTCAAAGAGGTGATCATTTTAGACACTCAAGCAATGCGCCCGCAAAGCAGTTTGTGCGGACAATATTGTCTTCATGCGACCGCACTCGATATTGTGTGGTCCGCAAAGCTGGAGTTCAGAGTTACCAATTTGGGGAATCATTGCCAGTACGGTCCGCGGTCCTTTTTGTGCGGACCGTAATAGAAGCCACCGTGGCTGCGATACATTTTGTGCGGCCCGCGGTGGCCAAGTTCAAAGAGCAGAGTTCAAAGACAAGAAGCCTCAGTGCGGCCGCACTCGATTTTGTGCGGACTGCCTACCCCGCAGGGGTATTTTTGTCCAGAAAATTCGGCCTAGTGCAAATAGTTTCTTTTCCCATTTTTAGGTCATCAATTGTATTTTAACGTTGGGTTGCACTCATGAACAGTGTTTCTTACCCATTTTGAGTAATTTTACAATAGTTTTATCATTGAATCTTCAAGTTTTAGCTTGTAATTAAATATTATAGATTTTTCTTCATTTATTTCTTTATTTTCTTCTATTATCATGAGTAGCTAGACCCATTACCTAGGGTTGTGGCTCAACCCTAGTGTGAGTATTTGATGGGTCTTGTGTTTTAAGGATTAATAATTTTTCTTTTCGGTGCAAGATCTATTTACTAGCCATCATTTCTGCCTTGTATTTTTCTTCTGTATTTTATCTTCTTATTTTTCCTATGATCTCTATGGTGAAACTAATATTCTCTCATTTTGTTTTTCTTATTATCTTGAGCCGAAAGTCTTTCGAAAATAGCCTCTCTACACCTTCGGGGTAGGGGTAAGGTCTGCGTACATACTACCCTCCCCAGACCCCACTTGTGGGATTTTACTGGGTGGTTGTTGTTGGTGAGTTCTAAGGCTTGAATGGCTATGAGTGTTTGATATTTGGACTAATTTATGGTTTTAATGTTCAATTAGTGGTTGCAAACACTAATTTGTGCCTATATGACTTGGGTTCTTCTTGAGAAAGAGAACTTGAGTCTAGGAAAATTAGTCCAACAAGGAATTGGGGCGTATTCAAGAGATTGGTAGCCCGATTAAAGGGTTAAACCTAGAGATAGTAATACCCGACTTGAACCTAAATTGCTTGTACAAATTATCATACCCAATTGGTCTTGAGAAAGTCAATTAGCGCAAAATCACTCAAACTACCGAGAGGTATAGAGTGAGAAGTATCGTGCAATGGTTATATCATAATCCCTAACATGACAACCTAGCCTTAGACTTGAGAATTCGTCATGTATCCACCTAGGAAAAGGTCACTTCGCTAGTGCTTTTTAACTATTTAGACAACCCTTCAAGTATCTTACTCTTAGCTTAACTTAGCTTAATTTAACATCTTATTAGTATAAATTTAGAAGTAATATCAAAACCAACTATGATTAGAAGTGCAATTAAGAGCAATTATGCATCTCTAACTTAGATAGAAACCCAATTCCCATTTCTAGCTCCCTGTGGAAATCGATCCCGACCTTCTAGGGTAAAAGCTGCTTCGACCACTCTCACTACTTTGTAGTAGTGCAGCGTTGGCACCGATCACTTTTTGGCGCCGTTGCCAGGGAGCTAACGGTTTTGGCTATCTATCTAAATAGTTTTGTGTATTGTTCTTCTTTCCTTCTGTGTTATTAATTTGTGTGTGTCACAACTTCAGGTACAAAATGGCAGCAAACTTAAACAACCCACCTCTTGGAGATCTTCCGTCGAGGGATGAGGTAGATGATAATGTTGACAATGAGGTTCCCATTGTACCTCAAGGACAAAGGAGAGGCCGCCAGGCCAATGACAATATTCCAGACCTTCCCCCGCCACCTCCAAGAGTGGCTCCTCGAGTGATTCCAAACCAAGGCTATGCAAGTGCAATTGTCCCACCTCGGATCTAGGCGGGCAATTTTCAAATTACCAATATGATGCTGACATTGCTAGAGTAGCGTGAGTATTTCACGGACCCTGCCAATCAAAATGCTTACAAACATCTCAAGGGTTTTGTGGATACATGTTGGGGGAGCAAGCAAACTAATGTGTCGGAGGATGCACTTCAGTTGAGACTATTCCCTTTCTCACATAGAGGGAAAGCATTGGATTGGCTTGAGAGACTTCCAAACTATTCCATCACTACTTGGGATGAGTTGGCGGATAAGTTAATTGCAAAGTTTTTCTCACCGGGGCACATAGCAGCATTGACAGATTAGATCTTAGCTTTCAAGAAAGAGCCCACCGAACCTTTACATGAGATTTGGGAGAGATATAGAACAATGGTAAAGGAATGTCCCAACAATGATATGACTGAGGCGATTATCCAACAGACTTTCTACCGGGGCATTAACACAACAAGCCAGTGCATAGTGAACCAACTTGCTGGGGGAAATTTCATGAAGTTGTTGTATGATGAGGTTTGTGACATTCTTGACGAGATGACTGACACGTCCTCCGCTTGGCAAAGTAGAGTCAATGTGCCACAGGGTGACCCCATGGTCACTCACTTGCACAAAGAGCTACATGACCATGGGCAGGCTATAGTACAACTGACAACTACAATGAACCAGTTAGCAAAGGCACTGTTGCAACAAGTTCAAAATCCACACCAAGTAAATGTTATGGAGGGTGTCAACATGCTAGTAAACAAAAAAAGACAAAGAGGTCAATAAAACCAATGGAGTTCGGATCAATTTGACAATGATTGTGGTGGATTCCAAGATGATAGTTATGATGAGTTGAATGAAGAGGTGCAATACGTGAATAATTACCAAGGCCAAAGGGGAAATTCTTCCAACCAACAACAATGGAGGCCCCAAGGCAATTGGGGCAATCAACAACAACAAAGCAATGGTAATTGGGGGAACAACAACCAAAGTTCCAATTGGGGCAATCAGAACAATCAGGGTAATTGAAATGGCAACAACAACTAGGGTGGTAACAACAATCAGGGAGGTTGGAACAATGGCAATCAAGAAAATTGGGAGCAAGGCTTTCAAAGGCCCCCAATGTACCAACAACCGTACAATCCACCCTCATTTTCATCCCAAGGTCCTAGTTCTTCCAACAACGAAATGGGGAGAATTGAAATTGTTACATCCCGTCAATTTGATATTGTATTTTTGAGTGGAACTAGCGTAAGTACCAAGTAAAATAGACAGGTGCGCGCAGCCTGAACACCACTATTAGCTATAACAAACAATTACAGGTGATCTAGGAGCATGACGTGAAGTCCGGGCATTGAACTTATTATCTATTCAATGAACTACAAACTACAAATGCTATTTTGAGACAATTTGATATAACTATCATGTGCTTAGATGGAAAGCAGTATGAATTGAATTAGTTTATGTCAAATGTCTGTCTTACAAATCTTTATAAGTCAAAATCTACTAGTTCTACCATATTTTTGCACAGATTGGACAAATTAGCACAAAATTTCAATTTCAAGTACCTTGAGCAATAACAAGCAGCACTAGTTAAAGAATTATAAAAAAATATGTGTATTTTTAACCTGGATATTTTAATAAAATATTAATGTATGTATTAATTTTATATGGTAACACATGACCACAATAGTAAATTATATTATAGTAAGGTGTATAAAGTATGTTAAAAGCGAGTAGTATTTTAGGTAATTTGAGATAATTTTTAATTACGTGGGTAATTGGTTAATTACCGAGTAACGAGACATTACGTAATTACCTAATAATGGATAAAGATTAAACTTTTTCACCCCACCTCCACGTGGCAGTAAGCCACTAAGCCAAACAAATGACTTATAGTTCCTTTTTATTATGTGGATATCTAAGGTAATGTGGTAAATGACTAGAAAGAAGTTTATTAGGGGCGGTGGGTGAGGTAAAGTCCGAATAGAAGGCAATATATATCCTTCTGATTGTCTTTATTCGGATTGTTTGCTTAATGGAAATGGAATGACACTTTTACTTAAATGCTTTCAACTAGACTCTTATAGGAGATGCATTGCTAATCAATCACGAAGACTCATTCTTTTTATTCTATTGGATCGTGTTAATTCTTCTCAAATTTCTTGCTTGTGGGATCATTATATTTCAATCAATAAGTTATGGGGGTTGTATTGTCTTTACGGTGCATTTTGAGGGATAATGGATTACTCGACATGCTCAACTACTCTCTGTAGGGAGAAAAGGATAAAGAATTGTTGATGTTCAAAGTGACTTCTTATTCGATTTTCAATTTTATGAGAAGTTGCATTGGCTATTACGTTATGGTATTGATTGATGTGGATTATTTTGTGAGACTATGGGTTGAGGTGCTGAGGTCAATAGATGTTAATATTTGAAGGGTGACCTTTACGCGAACATGGAGATGCTCTTGATTCTTGAAGAAGTATCATGCCAGAGTTCTACTGAATTATTAACCTCCTATTTGGGATAAGTTCCATGAAGTTTGATGTTTCTCTACAGATGATAGTAAACCTTCTTTAATCTAGGTCTTCTGCAAGATGAAGTTTCCTTTCTGGATAGGTAACCAAAGTTAGAGTTGTACAATCCGCTTAATTGAAAAGAGGAAATTCCTCGGCCAGTTCTCTTCTTCCCTTATAGTATTTCATTCAACAAGCAAGTAGTGTGATCGCATTTTCAAAGGTCAAACTTGAGCTAGCCATAAACGTCAGTTTAGTCATGTTTCAAGAGAATCGGTTCAGGTATGTTAAGGCTATCCCTTCTTTCTTTTGGCATGATCCAAGTAACGATACGTAAACGTAATGCTATCCCTTCTTTCTTTTGGCATGATCCAAGTAACGATACGTAAACGTAATGCTATTTCATAAGTGGTTCTGCTCTTAGCAGTTAAGGAGACAGTTAAGGATGTCTGTGTAATTCATTCCTATAAAGTGATATTCAAGCATGTCCAAGTATGCTCCTAAGTCTCTATTGAGGTATTTGATAAAGATGTTAATGTTATAATATAGTAATACATGCATCTTCATGTATTTACCACCGGTTGGGTAGTTACACATTTACCACCGAGCTACGGCCAGTTGGGTAGTTACACATTTACCACCGAGCTACGGTCGGTTGGGCAGTTACATATTTACCACTGAGCTACGGCCGGTTGGGCAGTTACACATTTACTACCGAGCTACGGCCCGTTGGGCAGTTACATATTCACCACCGAGCTACGACCAGTCAGGCAGTCATGCATTTACCACCGCGTTACGGCCGGTCGGGCAATTACCATTGATCAATTGGGCAGTCATATATCATACGATATGAATAATAGCCTCAAAGAGAAGCATTATATATGCAAGTAAGAATATACGGTGGCGCTTCAGAGATGCATGTTGATTCTTATATGTCATTAATTAATGTTGACTTATTGTTATATTTCAGTTCTGTCTTACATACACAGTACATTATTCGTACTGACGTGCTTTTGTTGGAGAGGTTGCATTCATGCCTGCAGGTATAGATGATCAGTTTGACGATCCCTCATCGTAGACGAGATTGGCATTCAGTGAAGGATCGGTAAGACTCCACCTCATTCGGAGTGCATCCAAGTCTATGAGTCATCGTGTCAGAGTTTTACTACATACTTATGGGTTAGCCAATACCCTATCCCATTTGATGTCAAATAATCTTAGAGGCTTTGTAGACAGAGACAGTATGTCAGAGGCCTTGATGGTACATATGTATTAATGTTTTATGAACGATGGTTCATTAATATAACATTTTCCCACTTACAATTGTACATTACGAGTTGTAGCGATTTGGCACATGATAGTTACACAATGAATGAATGAGTTATAGAGTGGTTCGCTCAGGCCAGTACGGCACCGGGTGCCAGCCATGCCTCCCAAGGTTGGGGCATGACAGATATGATGTTTGAACAGATGATGAAAAAGAATGCGAACTCTGATGCTCAGTTGTCTTCCCACAATACTTCAATCAGAAACTTGGAGGTTCAATTAGGCTAAATCTCACAATCCTTGAAGGGTGGGAACAATCATGTGATGGCGGTGACTATAAGAAGTGGAAGAGGTGGTAATGTGAATGCCTCTAAGTAAAAAGCAGTTTTAAATGATGAAGTTGAGTTGCAAGAAGATGAAATTTCTTTGGTGGTTGAAAATGTGGTTGATGAGAACGTGAATGAAGAAGTGGGGATTGATATTCAAGATGCCGAGGTGGAGACTTAGAATGACGTGAACCCGTCTAGGGAACATGTAATAGACATGCCAGAAACCATTGTGCCTAAAGCCAAGGCTCCTTTTCCAAGGCCACCTACACCTTATCCTCAAAGGCTCGCAAAGTAGAAAAATGAGAATCAGTTTAAAAAGTTCATTGACATGATGAAGAGCTTATCCATTATTGTGCCTTTGGTAGAGGCTCTTGAATAAATGCTGGGCTATGTTAAATTCATAAAGGACTTGGTGACAAAGAAAATATCCATGAATTGTGAAACTATCAAGATGACCTACCAAGTTAGTGCAATAGTGCATTTAATAGCCCCGAAGCTTGAAGATCCCGGTGCTTTCACTATTCCTTGCACCATTGGGAGTGCTGACTTTGCTAAGGCTCTATGTGATATGGGGGCAAGTATCAACTTGATGACCTACTCAGTTTTCAAGACTTTGGGTATTGTGAAACCGAGGCCGACTTCCATGAGATTGCAAATGGCAGATAGAACTATGAAGAGACCATTGGGTATTATTGGTGATGTCCTTGGCCGAGTGGACAAATTTATCTTGCCAGATGATATTGGGAAGACCTTTACTTGCTATTGGGAAGGCCTTAGTTAATGTGGAAGCAGGGGAACTCACCTTCCGGGTGGGTGATGAGAAAGTGGTCTTTCAAGTATGCAAGTCAATAAAGCAGCCCAACAGTTCTGAGGTGTGCTCTTTTGTGGACCTTGTCACAGCGGTGATAGTTGATGATACCAGTGCCATGATCAATGTGGAGGACCCTCTAGAGGCTGTATTGTTGAATCTTTATGTAAATGATGATGAAGGCCGAGTGGAGTGTGTGAATGCTTTACATGGAATGTGCTCTTACCCTTATGATCCTAGGAAACTATCTTTGGATCTTGAGAATAGGAATACTCCACCAACAAAACCTTCAATTGAGGAACCTCCGGTGTTAGAGTTAAAGTCGTTGCCTCCACACCTCAAGTATGAGTTCTTAGGCCCTAGTTCAACTTTTCTAGTTATTCTTTCTTCTTGTCTTACTAATATGTAGGTTGATGCCACATTGGTGGTGCTTCAAAAGTGGAAAAAGGCAGTTAGATGGACTTTAGCTGATATTCGGGAGATAAGCTCCGCATTCTGTATGCATAAGATTATTCTGGAAAATGATGCAAAACCCTCCTTAGAACATCAAAGGAGGTTGAACGAGGCAATGCAAGAAGTTGTGGAAAAAGAGGTGATCAAGTGGTTGGATGCTAGGGTTGTGTACCCCATCTCTGATAGCTCTTGGACTTCACCGATGCAATGTATACCGAAGACGGGTAGCTTGACCGTGGTTGAAAATTCGCAAAATAAGTTGATCCAACCAGAACCGTCACTGGTTGGAGGGTATGCATGGACTACCGCAAGTCGAATAAAGTGACCCGCAAAGATCACTTTCCATTGCCTTTCCTTGATCAGATGTTAGATTGACTTACTGGGCGTGCCTTCTACTGTTTCTTGGATGGGTATTCTCGTTACAACCAAATCTTGATTGCTCCGGAAGATCAGGAGAAGATCATATTCACTTGTATATATGGCACCTTTGCCTTTTCTCGGATGCCTTTTGGGTTGTGTAAGGCACCGGCTACATTTCAGCGGTGTATGATGGCCATTTTCACCAATATGGTGGAAGATATCTTGGAGGTGTTCATGGACAACTTTAGTGTTGTGGGTGATTCATTTGAGGAATGTTTGAAAAATCTTGATAGATTGTTGGCCCGTTGTGAAGAAACCAATCTTGTTCTTAATTGGGAGAAATGTCATTTCATGGTGGAAGAGGGTATAGTTCTTGGGCATAAAATTTCAAAGCATGGTATAAAGATGGACTAAAGCAAAAATTGATGTGATTTCAAGGCTCCCTCCCCCTACCTCTGTCAAGGGAGGTCGAAGTTTTCTTGGGTATGCGGGGTTCTACCGGAGATTTATCAAAGACTTTTCGAAGGTATTGAATCCCTTATGCAAGTTATTGGAAAAATATGCCAAATTCATGTTCTATGAGATATGTATGCAAGCCTTTGAACTTCTCAAGCACAAGTTGACCACAACTCCTATTATTATCGCACCTAATTGGAGCTTGCCTTTTGAGCTCATGTGTGATGCGAGTGATGTTGCGATTGGGGCGGTTTTGGGTCAAGAGTGAAGATAATGAATGATGCTCAAGTGAATTACACGGTGATCGAGAAAGAGCTTTTGGCTATTGTGTTCGCAATGGAGAAATTTCGGCCGTATCTTATGGGTACCAAGGTCATAGTCCATAGCGATCATGCTGCACTCCGATACTTGATGACGAAGAAGGATTCCAAAGCTAGACTGATGCGATGGGTTTTGTTACTTCAAGAGTTTTATTTGGAGATTGTGGACCGGAAGGGTAGTAAAAACCAAGTAGCGGACCACTTGTCCCACTTAGAGGAGGAGGTGAGGCCTCGTGATGGCCTAGAGATCAATGATTCATTTTCCGACGAACAACTCCTTTCAGTGTCGGTGAATGGTATGCCATGGTTTACGGACGTTGCTAATTTCCTTGTGACTGGTATAATCCCGTGTGAGATCTCTTCTAACCAAAGGAAGAAGCTCAAATAGGATAGTCTGTATTTCTATTGGGATGAGCCATAGTTGTTCAAGATTTGCATGGATGGTGTGATCCGAAAGTGTGTCCCGGAGGAGGATCAATTGAGTATCTTAGAGGCTTGTCATTCTTCTTCCTATGGTGGCCATCATGGCGGGGCGAGGACGGCTTGAAAAGTTCTTAGTTGTGGGTTTTATTGGCCAACTTTGTACAAACATGTACGTAAACTTGTGAAGAAGTGTGACGAATGTCAAAGAGCGGGTGGAATTTCAAAGAAAGATGAGATGCCTCTCAATACCATTCTTGAAGTTGATATTTTTGATGTATGGGGCATTGATTTTATGGGCATGTTTGTGAGCTCGTGTGGGAACACATACATTCTTGTGGCGGTTGACTATGTTTCAAAGTGGGTTGAAGCCATGGATTTACCCAACAATGAGGCCCGGAGTGTTGTTGCATTTCTCAAGAAGAGCATTTTTACAAGGTTTGACACTCCTCGTGCAATCATAAGTGATGGGGGGTCTCATTTTTGCAATAGAGCTTTCGACACGTTGCTTGCAAAGTATGGTGTCAATCACAAAGTTTCTACTCCTTATCATCCTCAAGCGAGTGGCCAAGTTGAAGTCTCAAACAGGGAAATTAAGAGTATATTGTCAAAGATAGTCAATGCAAATAGGACCGATTGGTCAAAGAAGTTGGATGATGCTCTTTGGGCTTATAGGACTACTTACAAGACTCTGATTGGTATGTCTCTGTACCGGTTGGTGTTTGGGAAAGCTTTCCATCTACCGGTTGAGTTAGAGCACAAGGCCATGTGGGCTTTGAGGAAGCTGAATCTTGAATGGGATGTGGCAGCAAATCTTCGTGTGGAGCAGCTTAATGAACTTGATGAATTCCGATTCCATGCCTATTCCACTTCGTCCTTGTACAAAGACAAGATGAAGTACCTTCATGATAAATATACTCGTGGCAAGGAGTTCAAAGTGGGTGATTTGGTTCTCTTGTTCAACTCTCGGTTATGCCTGTTTCCGGGAAAGCTTAAGTCGAAATGGAGTGGACCTTTTGAAGTGATGTTTGTGACTCCGTTTGGTGCACTTGACCTGAAGAACAAAAATGGGGAGGTTTTTAGAGTTAATGGGCACAAGGTCAAGCACTACCTAAGCAAGATTGATGACAGCCACATGGTGGCACTTCTTCATCTAAAGTGATTTGATGGTAACCTGTGTCGTGCCGCGACATTAAATCAGGCGCTTCTTGGGAGGCAACCCATGTGTCTTTCTTTTTGTTCTTCTGTGATTTTCTTTGTAGTGTAGGATTTATTTTTGGATTAACTGGTTGTGAGATGTTATAGGATTGTGTTGATGCACTGCAGGACCAAGTTTGGGAAAATGATCACTCTCTGAAGTTTGTAATGCAGACCGCACTTCATTTTGTGCGACCGCAAAGGCCTTTGTGCGGCAACAAGAATTCAATGCGGACCGCAGAGTGATTTTTCAAAAGTGAGGAGTCTCTGAAGTTTTCCACTGCGGCTGCAATGGATTTTGTGCGGTCCGCGGTAGACCACTGCGGTCACATTGCATTTCTTGCGGTCCGCAGTGGCTATCTTCCCAGTGCTTCATATTTCTGAGCACCGCGAATCGCGGTGACATTTTTTGTGGTCCGCGGTGGGTAGGTGAGATGGGCCCCAGGTCCTTTTTCTATAAATAGGACTTGAGGCCCTCATTTAAAACTTTTCGACCTTTTACTCTCAAAAGCTTAAAAAGTACTGTTCATCACTCTAAATTGCACGAATTCAACTGCTAAGTCTCGATTAATCATCAGTGCATCTCATTTCTGGTAACTTTAATTCCTTCTCCGTTGTTTAATCTTGATATTTTCTTTTGAATTTCATTTTTTCTTAGTTTTTCTTTTTTTCTTCCTGTTTTTCTTTTAATTCTGAAGCATAGGTTAATTAGTTAAAACATTGATTCAACACCTAGGGAATCAATAATATGTGCAAAATTGGACTAAAAACTTGAACCCTAGGTTGGTATTGCTACTGGTACTCAATGCGGACCGCGGTGGATTTTGTGCGGTCCGCGGTGATTCTGCGCGGTCCGCAGTGCTATTTTGTGCGGACGACAATGGTAAATATTCTGAAAGATGACAAGTGAGGATCGCGGCCGCAATGGATTTTGTGCACTCTGTGGTGCCTCAATGCGGACAGCAATATATTTTGTGTGGTACGCGGTGCACCGATTCAGAGAGTGGGTAATCTGAACCCCACTTTAGTGTGGACCGCAGTGCATTTTGTGCGGTCCGTGGTAGCTTATTTGCGGCCGCACTTCATTTTGTGCGGTCCGTATTCTGCAATTTTGAATGTCTGTAATTTTTCTACAATGCTTCATTGACTCTGCTGATACTAACAAAATTCAATTGTATTCTGAAATCACGAGGCAAAGGTGATAAACAATCAGGGAGAGGAGAGTCCTCCCGGGGTAGAGTAAAGGGCATGATCAAATTGACCCCGCAATCCCGGCAAAACATAAAAAACACCCGGAGGCTCATAAAGGCTGCTGATAGAGCCATTGATCAATCTGGGAGTGAATATGAGCCCTACCAGGAAGCATCGTCAGACTCCGTGTCAGAGTATGTTCCTGGCTGGCCGGAGAGGAACAGGTTGAGGGATACACCTCCGGTCTCTCCCACTGCCCAAGCATTAGTGCGCATTTCTTCTAAGTCGTCTGAGGGCTCAGCTGCAGGCAGTCGCAATAAATATTCCATCTCTCTTACAGCTTCACTATCCAGGAAGGGGCCCGTAGAAGAAGAAGGGGAAGAAGTAGGAGGGGGTGATCCCCAAGTAGGATGGGTAGAGAGAACTATAAATCTGGAGGCATGGCAGGACAGGTTCGTAAGTGAAGTGGCCTACCACAAGTTCAGAGAATGGTGGCCCGATAGGAAATTGATATCTGAGCGTAAATTCATCACCTGGGACCTTTTGCCTCACAATCCCAATGTGTTGAGGCAGTTCAGAGCGAGAGCAGGATGGGATTATTTCATAGGTCATGTGGAGGATGCCAATGAGCACTTGGTGAAGGAGTTTTATACGAATGTTGCCCACATCAAAAAGGGCACCACAGTGACCAAATTGCGGAACTTGAAGGTGAAATTTGATGGAAAAACAATAACTTACTACCTAGGCTTCTCATAGGAGGATGGGGCACTGCATTTAGAAAAGGTAGCATTGGGTGAGGTTGCTCGTCCTTGGTTGGCAGAGTACTTGGAAATCCCAGGTACCACCCCAGATTGGTTGACTGCGGGAGTAAGGATTATGAGGAGGACACTGAACTTTGAAGCTAAAGGGTGGGAAACATTTGTGTATAGCAGGCTAGACCCCACCACTCACGACAACTCACTTCCTATCCACCGGGCTATATTGGTGGCATCGATCATGGCAGGGTACCCGATTAACATCGAGAATGTGATATCCTGGGTAATTACACGGGTGGTGAACGAAGGTGACATGTCCTATCCTTTCCCCAACTTCCTGACAATGTACTTTGAGGACCTCGATGTGGAGAAGCGGAGATTTGACATGAAAGTGATTGTTCTTCTTTCCTTCTTTGTTACTAACTAGTTTGTGTCCGACAACCCCAAGGACCCCAGTAGCAAAGCCATTACTTCAACTGGCCAGTCTAAAGAGCCAGTAGTGGTAGTGGCTCCTACTCAGCCTCCTTCCACCACAGCAGACATGGCCCTAGGCCCCTCTACTTCTACAGCTCCAGAGATCCCCACACCCACTGCATATCACTTGACTACCCACCGCCTGAGCCAGACCCTCGCCAGCATCAACAACTAGATGCAGACAGCCACTTCTAAGCTGTTTGTATTATCTACTACGGTGGCAGCCCAATCAACACCTCCTCCACCACAGGTCCCACAGTTAGTGGAAGACACTCTGAAGGAGATTCTGGACAACCAGATAATGCTGCACTATGGGTCGGTCTTGAACCGGACCGGACCGGGCCCGCGGTCTTAACGGTCCTCACGGGCCTGGTGGGCCGGGCCTGGCGGTTTCTTAAAGCCCGAGGCGGGCTGGTCTTCTTTGGTAAGCCCACGAGCCCGGGACCGTTTAGCCCGAGATCGGCAAGCGGGCCTGGTCCGGGCCTAACGGCTATAATTTAAAAAAAATAAAAAACCAGCCCAACGGCCATATTTAAAAAGTAGCCGTTTGATGCTTTTTTGACCGTTTGGTAGTTTAGAAAATGGCCATTTGGCCCCCAAACTTTATATAATTACACTTTTCCCCATTTCTCAACTATAAATACCCCCTCATTCTTTCATTTTTATTCACCAATTCATCAATATCTCTCAATCTCTCTCAATCTCTCTACTACAATTACTTAATTTATTGTTGAAATTTCGTGAAAAATTGTGAAGTTGTTGAATTGAAGTTTTCAAGTGTTCAACGATTTTCAATTTTCAAGAAGTTGTTCGGCAATCCGGTAAACTCGTTTCAACTCTTACGTTTTAAGAATATATTTTTGTGTGGTTTAGATTGCATAATTATAATTAATATGGCATTTTCTTTGAAAAAAATATTTGGTAAAGGAAAAGATAAAACCGGTGAAAGTAGTGGCCAACCAACTACCCTTCCCCCGGCTCCCCGACCTAGAAAAGATAAGCAAGTTGAAAGTAGTCGCCAACCTAGACGTCCTCCTCCTTCCGTAATTCTTGATAGTGATCACCCTTGTTTTCAATTTACCGATAGTGAATTTTGCCATAATGTTGCACCAGGTGAAAGATTAGATGATGAAATTATGAATGTTTTTTATCCTAATGAAACTATCTTAGAAAATAATGAGGAAAATGAGGATGATGATGAAACCCATGCACCGGATTTAGATGATACACCTACTAGTCCTCTTAATAACTCAACTGATGCATCGGCCGACCCACCTATAGAAACTCCTACTTTTAATAGAGAACCTGCTAAACGCCTAGAAACATCATTAGTTTGGAATTTTTTTACTCAAGTAAGAGAACAAAATAAGGCTAAGTGTAAAACTTGTGGGAAATTAATGTCGCATAAATATACTGAAGACCGTAGCGGCACGGGTAGTTTGACTAGGCACATAAAAACACACCCTAGAGATAAGGCTACATTTTTACAAATGAAAGCGCAGCTAGAGGGGAATTAACACTGTCATCGGAGGTATTTTATATTACGATCCAAATAGAGATCGTGAAGAATTAGCAAAGATGATTACTGTTATGTGCTTACCTTATACTTTTGCTTCTAATCCTAATTGGGTTCATTATATTAGAAGAGTTTTTAATCCTACTTATAAAGGTTGGCCTCGCGCAACAGTTAAGAGTGATATTTATAAATTCAAACATGAATATGAACAATATTTGCGGTATTTATTTACTCATATACCTAATTGGATTTCTATTACTACTGATATTGGTAGAAGTGGTAATGATTGTGATTATCTAACTGTTACAAGTCATTGGATAGATGAGGAATGGACAATGCAAAAACGCATAATTGCGTATAGAATAATTAATTCACGTCACACAGGTAAGTTTATAGCTAACACTGTTGCAGATATTTGTAGATATTTTTGCTTTAGCGATAAAATAATGGCAATTTCTATGGATAATGCTTCTAGTAACACTAGTGTTATAGGCATGCTTACAACAACACTAAATCTTGCATTTACTAATATTTTCCATGTTAGATGTATTTGTCATATTTATCATTTAATTGTCAGTGATGGTATGCGAATTTTAAACCTAGAAATTGAAAAGGTTATAATGGCTCTTAATTGGCTTTTTTATTCAAACCGTAGAAGTAGACTTAGAGAGTAATTTAAAAAATGTGATGAATATGGCCTTAGAGAAAGAAAGGTTCCTAAACCTTGCCCGACTAGATGGAATTGTATGTACGAAAGTTTTAGTAGTTGTATATGAATATAGAAACCCAATTAATGCAACGTTTAATTCTCGGGTAGGTGGTGAGGATGATGATGAAATGCTTACTACTCAAGATTGGACGAATGTTAAAATTCTTTTAGATTTTTTAGAACATTTTCAGATTGCTACAAATGCATTTTCTGGGCAATATTATCCTACTATTTCAAACTGTTTAGTTTATATTGCAGCACTATCTGATTTGTTTGTTGAATTTGATGAGGGTGGTGACATTTATGAACTTGCTATAAATGAAATGAAACAAAAGTTTAAAAAATATTTTTTTCCTATCCCTCCTATTTATGGTCTTGCTGCAATGTTAAATCCTACAATGAAATTGGGAGGTCCTCATTTTTGGTATTCAAATATTTATAAGGCTTTAGATCTTTCAAATGAGGAAGTTGCTACACTTGCATATGCAAAAGCCTCAATTAAAATTAATTCTCAAACAGTTTATAATGCTTATCAACTTGCCTTAGAGCATGCTAGGCCAACTATTCCAACCCCTACTTCGTCTAGCTCACAATCGTCTAAAAGATCTGCGGGCTTAAAAGCTCTTAAATCTTGGACGGAGTTCAGGGGTTCTCAAGGTGATAATTATGATGAAACTTCACATCTAAATGAGCTTCAAGTTTATTTGTCTCAGGGACTTGAAAAGGAGAATCCAGACGGCTCTTTTGATGTTTTGGAATTGATGAAGGCAAGGGAAAAACATTTTCCGGTTCTTGCAAGGATGGCTCGGGATATTTTATCAATTCAAACTTCAACTGTTGCATCAGAGAGCGCTTTCAGTCAAGCAAGACTGCAAATAGGTGATCATAGAGCGTCAATGAGGGAGAGCTTGGAAAAATCTGTACTGTTTAGAGATTGGATCCGCTCGGAAAGAAGGAACTTTGGTATTGCAGAATCACAACCGGCGATAGATGAAGCTTATGAAGAAATGATGGCGGAAATTGCGGAGGATGCTGCTTCGCCCGGAAGTGGTGATGAACAAGCTTCTTTTCCATCACCACCAACGCAACCTCCTCCGAACCTTGAAGGATTTATGAAATTTGTTAGAGATACAATGTAGATTATGGTGCACCTTGTACTTTGGCATATCTTCTTTTAGTTTTTTTTCCTTTTAATGGTGGTATTAGTACCTTGTTGTGCTCATTCTATTGGGGGGAAGAAGACTAAGAAAGATATGCCATTTTTGGTAATAAAAATTATAAGACATGCCCTTGAATATATTTATGCAATATTTTTTGGGTCTTTAACTTGCAATTATTTATAAGCTATAATATATACGAATAACATACAATATATACTACAAGAAAATATATAAGGTAATATATACACATAACATACAATATATACTACAAGAAAAATATATAAGGTAATATATACACATAACATACAATATATACCACAAGAAAATATATAAGGTAATATATACACATAACATACAATATATACTACAAGAAAATATATAAGGTAATATATACACATAACATACAATATATACTACAAGAAAATATATAAAGGAAATATATACACATAAGTAATAAGTTATAAGAAAATATATAAGAGAATATATATACATAACATACAATATATACTACAAGAAAATATATAAGAGGATATATATATACATAACATACAATATATACTACAAGACAATATACAAGAGAATATATATACATAACATACAATATATACTACAACAAAATATATAAGTAATAAGTTATAATATATATATACATAAGATACAATATATATACTACAAGAAAATATATAAGAGAATATATATACATATCATACAATATATACTACAAGAAAATATATAAGGGGATATATATATACATAACATACAATATATACTACAAGACAATATACAATGATATTAATATGCTTCATGTTGTACTTTGTTATTAATTTATTATGCATGACAATTTAGTGTTTTACTATTGTTTTGTTATTTTTCTTTTTCGTCAAGCACTTTAATAATTAGATTTCTACATATATACTACATACTACATATATATTTTTAATATAGCCATGATACTACAATAAATTGCCTTACAAAAAAAAACCGCTAGGCCCGCGAAGCCCACGAGCCCGGCCCGTTTAGCCCAGGACCACATGGGCTTAGGCCCGTCACGGGCCGGTTCCACCCAGTGAGCCCACGAAGCCCGGGACCGCCAGAGCCCATGCCCACGAAGCCCGGCCCGTTTGGCCCACGAAGGCCTGGGCCCGGCCCAGAATACAGTGTTACAACCAGAAGAAGCTCATAGATGTCGTTGATTCTAATGGAAAGGCATTGAAGGAGCTTGCTAGGGAGGCGAAGAAAATGAGAAAGACTCGGGCTTCAAAAGAGTCGGTGAAGGAGCTAAGGGTGGAAGTAGAGATGTTGAAGGCGGATCACCTGCCTCTAGATCTATTATTGCATGACCCGACTCCAATAGCCCATCCCCAGCCAGAGCAGGAGTCAGAGAGGCCACCCAATAGGAAGAGGGAGATTCCCTGTACTAACGATGCAGTCATAGAGTTGGAGGACCCGCAGGGAGGTTCCTCCAGTCAGCCTCAGATTCCAGCACAAGCTCAGGACTCAGTCCAGGTCTAGGCCCAGGTCACAGTGGAGCCACAGATCACAGGGAGCCAGTCACAGGTTCCTGTGCAAACAAAGGACTTAGGGACCCAGACTCAGGATCCTATGCAGACGGAGGGCCCATAGGGAGTTTCTGTTTTCTCTCTTCCTTACTTTGTGCTTATTTTGGTTAGTTGGCATTGAGGACAATGCCAGCTTTCATTTGAGGGGGTAGCCCTATTTGGATGACTATATACATGACAGTATTTTTTTCTTATGCTTTCTTTTTACCTTTGGTATGTATATAACTTTATAATATTATTGCATTTTTCGTACTTTTTACTTTTGGGTATGTATATAAAGTTACGTTCTTATGTATATATTCATTCTCCCTATTGTATATTTGACTAATTCCCATCTTGTATATATTCATTTTTACTTTCCGCAATTTTCCTTTCATAGCTTCTTATTTTATTTTAGTAACTTCTTGTTTTGAGTTTTTGCGTGCAATAAGCCTTTGATTTTCTTAATGCCATGGTTCTTTCCAAAGGTGGAGTTTGTGTGAACCAGGTGGCTCTTCCCGATGATGGATAGCATGATAACCTTCTTAAGGGTTTGAGTCTGTTTTCTTTTTGCTTTTTAGTAGTTAGTTGGTAAGGGTGCCTCAAGCAAAGCTTCACTTGGGCCTAACACATTTGCCTTTGATCCTATGGTCAAAAATAAATCGTTGTGTATAGGATGGTGAAAGTTGTGACCTTGAGACTCTTGTGTTGGCCGATAATCATCAAGTGGTTTTTTGGGACCATTGTGTTGCTTAAATATTAGCTAAGGTTGTTGTGGGCTCCCGACTCTCTCTCTTTAGCAATCCCAAAGCTTGTGTGGTGAAAATTTAAATTACAAGTCCAAGTCCCGATCCATTGGTCTAGAACTTGCCCTGAATGCTTGTCTAGGCAAAATTCTAAGTGTAATTTGACTTGAGATGTGATTATAGGCTCTCCTTGATCCGAATGATATCTTGAACACTTCCATAACCTACCAATGATAAAACCCCTAGTCAACCCTTTTGAGACTTAGACCTTTTTCTTTCAAAATCCACGATACAAGCCTTTACCCGGTCTAAAAATACCCTCTCTTGGCACCCGATCTTTCCTTAGCACAAGGCAAAAGCATAAGTTTGGGGGGAGAGACGAGGAATGTAACAAAGTGGTAAAATGTACAAAATGAAGAAAAGGAAAGGCAAATAAAAAAAAGAAAATCAAAAAGACAAAAAGAATGATCAATGTAGAAAAGAATGAAGGGATTCAATAAAAGTAAAGAGATAAAAGGTGTGGAAAGTTGATAAAGGAGAAAACGATTTGAAATGAACAAGAAAGAGTGACAATGTGTCTCTCTAACCCCTTAGAAAGAAGTTAAATGACTTAAAAAGTCAAGAGAATATGTGCCAAAATGAAGCAAAAGAAGTGCTAAAGGGAAGATGGAACCTACTTAGACCAAACATTTCCTACCCTAAACTAAAATCCTTCACTATATCTCCACAAAAGCCCTATATGATCTTGAGTTGAATGAAGCTTACATTAGTGGTGACTTGCATAAGGGGCAAGTATATGGTACTTAGAGCCGGACTTATGACTTTTCTTTGAGAGAGATGAGTGTATTTCCATTAACCTTGTTCTAAGTGCTACAATCCTAAAGGTGAGGTTTGATTAGGGAGAGTTGAGGATGTGTGAGTTTGGGTTCCACAATGACCAAGGTAGTAGAAAGAGTTTCTTTGATGTGTTGAGTCAACTCTTGATGCTCTTGTGTCTCACTAAATCCATGGTGTTTAAAAGAGTTAATGTTGTTAATAATTCATTTGAATTGAGGGCAATCGTTAGTCCCAATTGATGCTAGATAAGGTCACTTTACGTCAGCTGGATTTTCTTGGATTTACTCTTAAGAGGTGGGTCTTATTTTGTTTGCTTGAGGACAAGCAAAAGCTTAAGTTTGGGGGAGTTGATAACTAGGGATTATGATGCATTTTACACTCCTTCTTACTTGAGGTTTGATGAAAAATGTGTACAAAATAGTCCCAAAGGCTTACATGTTGTACTTGTTTGCAGGGTTTGGTCAACAAGGTGACAATTCGTCAAAACCAACTCAAAAGGGAGTGAAACATGCACAAGTACCAAGAACAAGTCCAAGCACAGTGCAACAGGTCCAATGCAGTCGCACTCCATTCTGTGCGGTCCGCATTGAGGAAGTTCAGAGAGGTAATCATTTCAGACACTCAAGCAATGCAGCCGCAAAACAGTTTGTGTGGACCGCATTGGCTTCATGCGGCTGCACTCGATATTGTGCGGTCCGAAAAGCTGGAGTTCAAAGAGTTACTAATTTGGGGAATCATTGCTAGTGCGGTTCGCTGTCCTTTTTTTTGCGGACCTCAATAGAAGCCACCGCGGCCGTGATGCATTTTGTGCGGCCCACGGTGGCCAAGTTCAGAGAGCAGAGTTCAAAGCCAAGAATCCTCAATGCATCCGCACTCGATTTTGTGTGGACTGCACTACCCCCGTCGGGGTATTTTTGTACAGAAAATTTGGCCTAGTATAAATAGTTTCTTTTCCCATTTTTAGGTCATCAGCTGTATTTTAACGTTGGGATGCGCTCGTGAACACTGTTTCTTACCCATTTTGAGTAATTTTACAATAGTTTTATCATTGAATCTTCAAGTTTTAGCTTGTAATTAAATATTATGGGTTTTTCTTCATCTATTTCTTTGTTTTCTTCTATTATCATGAGTAGCTAGACTCATTAGCTAGGGTTGTGGCTCAACCCTAGTGTGGGTATTTGATAGGTCTTGTGTTTTAAGGCTTGAATGGCTATGGGTGTTTGATATTTGGACTAATTTATGGTTTTAATGTTCAATTAGTGGTTGCAAACACTAATTTGTGCCTATTTGACTTGGGTTCTTCTTGAGAAAGAGAACTTGAGTCTGGAAAAATTAGTCCAACAAAGAATTAGGGCGTATTCAAGAGATTGATAGCCCCAATTAAAGGGTTAAACCTAGAGATAGTAATACCCGACTTGAACCTAAATTGCTTGCACAAATTATCATACCCAATTGGTCTTGAAAAAGTCAATTAGGGCAAAATCACTCAAACTATCGAGAGATATAGAGTGAGAAGTATCGTGCAATGGTTATATCATAATCCCAAATGACAACCTAGCCTTAGACTCGAGAATCCGTCAAGTATCCATCTAGGAAAAAGTCACTTCCCTAGTGCTTTTTAACTATTTAGGCAACCCTTCAAGTATCTTACTCTTAGCTTAACTTAGCTTAATTTAGCTTCTTATTAGTATAAATTTAGAAGTAATATCAAAACCAACTATGATTAGAAGTGCAATTAAGAGTAATTACGCATCTTTAACTTAGATAGAATCCCAATTCCCATTTCTAGCTCCCTGTAAAAATCAATCCCGACCTTCTCGGGTAAAAGCTGCTTTGACCACTCTCGCTACTTTGTAGTAGTGTAGGGTTGGCAACGATCAACGTAACATGGTGTTTGGCCTCCCATCTGCCCTTAGACAAAACTCGCCACTTACACCTATTATAAGTCGAGTGAGTCGCCATCTTCCGAGCCCAATCTGTCAGGTCGGGGAACTCGTACGGCATCCATGAAATTGCTGCAGAAAGGGAAAGGAAGGTGCATTTACGGAACCTGCCTACGCCATAAGCAAAACTACAAAGGCACAAGTATATCACTTACATGTAATATTCCATTCCTCGGGAAATGGCAGAAACTCCACAAGGATAATATCGACAGTTTGTACTCGGATGAATCGGCTCATCCATCCCTGATCCCCGTCTTCTTCATCACCAACAACGAAAGGCGTGGTGGATCGGCATCGTAGGGTCAGTATACCCAGATGGTGAAAAGGACGATACAGCCTGATGAGATGACTAAGAGTGAACTCAAGCCCAACTTCTTCCGCAAAGAACCTAATCATCAACACTATCCTCCAAAATGATGGGTGAACCTGCGCCAAGGTAACCTGGTACTTTCGGCAAAAGTCGACCACAACCCTATCAGGGGGGCCCAGTGTAAAGGGGTATGTGTACATGTTCAAAAACCCCTCGGCGTGATTCATGGTTCTCTCTTCTGGGGAAGGTGCCCGCAGTACTACCTTTTCCCCCCCATCTGCAATCTTTCCTTACTGACTCAAGGTGCCCCTCTCCTACTAAAGAGATAAACTTAGAGGCATACTCCCAATGACCCCGAGCATTTTGGGTCAAAAAACCTTCAAGGACGGAACTCTCCTCTCTTTGCCGAGCGGACCCTGGTGTAGTAGCCATACCTGTGGCAAAACTAGGGAATTGGAGTGGGAATTCGAGCAAGGGCATCAAAGTTGAAATGGCGAAGGGCCTAACGCAAGAGAGAAAAACTCTATAGAGGAGGATAACTACTCGGAATAGCGGAATCCTCAAAAGAAGGAATACAACCCTATATGTGGAGAAAGCGGCGACCATCCACCTGCCTCAAAGGCCAATGAAAATACTGACTAAGCTATTAGCGGAATTGCCTTGGTCGCTTCATAACCATGTCATGCAATTAACGCTGCCATACGATATTTTAAGGATCAAAAACTCCCACATCATTACGAGCCTCGAGATGGTACCCGATCTTGAGGACCTCCACCAAGAAGAATATGTGCTCTAAGGAGCCATTGACATCATTATAAGCCGCGAAATGGTACCCGATTCGAGGTCTTCTATCAAGGAGATAGGATCTAAGGAGCTATTGATATCATTATGAAACTCGAGATGGTACCCGATCTCGAGGACCTCTATCAAAAAGAAGATAGGCTCCAAGAAGCTATTGACATCATTACAAGCCTCGAGATAATACCCGATTTCGAGGTCCTCTGTCACGAAGAAGATAGGCTCTAAGGAGCCATTGATATCATTACGAGACTTGAGATGGTACCCGATCTCGAGGACCTCTGTCAAAAAGAAGATAGGTCCAAGAAGCCATTGACATCATTACAAGCCTTGAGATGGTACCCGATCTCGAGGTCCTCTGTCAAGAAGAAGATAGGCTCTATGGAGCCATTGATATCATTACGAGACTCGAGATGGTACCCGATCTCGAGGACCTTTGTCAAAAAGAAGATAGGCTCCAAGAAGTCATTGACATCATTACAAGCCTCGATATGGTACCTGATCTCGAGGATCTCTATCAAAAGAAGATAAGCTCTAAAAACCTACTCATATGGGTTTGGCCTCAAGGTGGTACCCTATCTCGAGGATTTCTGCTATTGTAAGTACGGGTAATTTACCTGAACCTCTGGCCCTCGAGCTACTTGAGTCCTTGGGTCGAGTTAAAACCGTCCTCTCAATTACTTTAACCCAGGGACCATCTAAATCCAGGTAAGCCCTCATCCGGAATCTATCTGCAAAGCCTTAATGCTATCCAGGTCACCCAAGCTCGAGCAAACCCCCACTCAGGGTCTACTCTCAAAAGCCTAAAGGCTATCTTTATTCCCAGGCATCCGAGCAAATCCCCCCTCGAGGACTATCACGAGGTCTGAAAGGCTAAGTTTCGTTCTGAAAGTTTGAAGCCCTACTCTCATTCAACTCGAAGTCGGGGGTCCCGACGACCCGAGTTTATCAATCCAATCCGGGCTCGGTCCAAGGAACGACAAAGAGTTCCATATGGAATTGTGTTAATCAATCAAGAGCCAGAAAAATACTTACACCCGGGCTCTATTCGTACCAATCCGTAGAGTCATGCATTCAGATTCTTCACAAATGCAGATAAAGGGAAATATAGCATAAATCAGAGACAAATTGAAGAAAGATCTTTGTATCCATAAACACATGATTACAAAAGCCCACGAAGGGTCCTTACATATGATTACAAAAGCCCACGAAGGGCCTTACACAGAAACAGAGAAGCAAAAGAAAAAAGAAAAAATCGTATATAACAGCTACGAGCCTAATCCATTTTCCGGGGTACATCCTCGGGGGCAGTGTCTTCGAGAACCATTCCCTCGGGGCCTTCTCTCGATCTTCCAAACGGTATCTTCAATATTAAAGAAGAAGCAGAAAACGATGACGAAGAAGAAGAAGAAAAAGATGAAGAAGAAGCAGTAAAAGATAAAGAAGTTGATGGGTGAAATATCTAGCGAGTATGGGTCTCGCCAATACTACTATTGTGAATCCACTTCTTGAGACATTGCACCGGTGCGGGATGCAACAGTTAGTAGATGGCACCACCTCGCTCCACGGAAAGCAAAAGGAGCGAGGTGCTGCACCGGGTAATTAAGGAAGATGAGTAGAAGTTCGTGGTCCATGTATCCTTTAATGCGAAGGTAATTTGAGATTTCTCTCTCATTACCTCGGGCCAACAACAACAACAAATCAGTACAATCTCGCTGGGAAGGGAAAGCTTTGGAAAGAGGCCATGGTGCAACTGGTGAGGACGTTTCCATGTAACCTTAAGGCCACGGGCCTCAAACATAGGAAATAATAATGGATGAAGATGAAGAGAAGAAAGGGGTAAAGGGATAATTGAAGAACATTTGAATAAAGTTTTGATTCAAGAAGGCTTTCATTTATAGGAAGGATGGTAGCGTAACCGACGGCACAATCAATGTCTTTGAAAGACGTACTCGCAGGCGCAATCAATGCGTTTTGGGAGCTAAACCGGTTGCGATATTATCACTTTGGAGAATATGAATCGGCAGTACATTGAATGATCTTGGAAAGGTGAATCGACGGGACGCCTCAGTTATCGCAAAGGCTTACGTCATAAGTATGACATCATCGCGAGAAGTTCGAGGGGATGGATATCAAATTCGTTTCTTATCATTTCACTCTAAGAAACGCGGGGACTATCTGTATACGGTAAAATCGGATGGTTCAATTTTCGATCATTACAACGCTTCACAAGCACGTTTACATAGGCTCGAGATTATGGTCGAGACTGACACCCGAAGGGTTGTCGACGTCCAGCCTCGAGGCAGTACAGATCGATGGTTATGACGAAAAAGTGGGAAGTCCCCAAGGCACGCGACTAGAGCTGACAAAGTCTAGTAGGCTAGTTCAGACCCGAATGAGGGCATTAAATGGTTGTACCAGCCCCATATCTTTTCAATAAATGCATTTGTACTATGTTGGGATTCTCCCTCATATATAAAGGGGATCTTTGTCATTTTGAAAGGGATCTGATACTCAATATTAAATATACAAGAAAATTCTCTTTGCTCTCTAATACATTCTCTTGATCTCATTACTTCCATTTATTGCTTATATCTATTATATTCTATTTATTATTCTTCATTTATTGCTTATCATTGATCATAAAAGGCTTCCATCAAAGCTATCATAACTATTAATCTCCCCTCGATTGCTCCTAACCGAGCATCGGACTCGACCTCGAGGCCCGTATATGCCAGCTCGAGACCCCGATTTCCAGCCCTTTGAGTTTGGTCATTATACTATCTACAAGCTCTTATCTCATTTTTTAATCTCTTACTTAGCATCTATCGCTTAAACAACTAGCATAAAAATAGATCACGTATTTTTAGAACCACATAATCAAATTTAATTGTAATTACCATTTTCAAGGTAAACACCCGCGATGCACGAATGTAATTGGTGCTGGAGAGGTATTAACACGTTCTATTTTGAATTCTGTTTTACGAGCTGCAAGCTATTTGATTGAGGTGATTATGTAGGAATCATCATTTGTTTCTTGGGAGCGCGTCCATTAACTTAGGAATTGCTAAGTTTTGTGGTGGCCTTTTAGGTTCATATCAATGGATAGCTGAGAAAATTAGGTACACTAAAAATGGTATGCACGACCATGCGCTTGTCACCTTTCAGAAAATGATGAGTTATAGAGTTCCACTGAATGAATCTTCACTTGTGTGCACTCTATCAGCCAGCGGAGAGTTGGGAGATTTGGATCAGGGAAGATGGATACACACATATATCATAAACAACAGAGAAATTGTAATGAGTGTCAGTCTTGGTACTGCTTTAGTTGACATGTATGCCAAGTGTGGGTGCATTGAGTTTAGTTATCAGTTGTTTAAGAATATGCCTCAGAGAGATGTCGTAACTTGGGGAGTGATCATTTCAGGTTTTGCAATACATGGGCAAGCCAAGAAATGCTTTCAACTATTTGATGAGATGATTGAGTCCGGAGTTAAGCCAAATGGAGTCATGTTTGTGGCTATCCTCTCTGCCTGTTCTCATGCAGGACAAGTCGGACAGGGATGTCACTACTTGGACCAAATGGTGCATCAGTTCGGAATTAGACCATCCATTGAGCATTTTGGATGCATGGTGGATCTTCATGGCCGTGCTGGGAGGCTTGCAGAAGCAGAACAACTCATTTTATCGATGCCGGAAGAACCTAACTCGATTGTACTGGGCGCATTGCTTAATGCTTGTAGAATCCATAATGATGTTGAGAGGGGGAGGTACTTATTCAAGCGGCTAATCAGTTTGGAACCTTCACCTGATCGATAAAAACTAGCAGCATCTGTGTTTACTAATCATGGAGAAGGCTACGAGATTAAAAAGTTGGTCAAGGATGAAGATTTGGTAGCTATATGAGGCTTGAGCAATATTCAGGTGGATGGGGTGGTTCATGAGTTCATGGCCAGTGATATCACGAATAACAGCCGGAGATGTCTACGAGACATATTAGGAGGATTAGTAGATCAATAAAGCTGGTGAAGTCATCTGATGGTTAGACTTCTGTTAAGATTGTGAGATTCACAACACTCGAAAAAAACTTCTGTAGGAAATAAAATTTGCTACTGGAAAATTCTTTGAGCCAGTCTTTAGTCTTTACCAATGCTTTTAATGTAAACAAGAGTGCTGTGGCAGCCATAAGTAATCACATCAACAGGTTAAAATGGAAGTGAAGAAAAGAATAGTATTTGTGTGGGGTGGGGGAGGGGAGGGAATGGAGGGAGGAGCACTGAAAACCATTTTTATAATATTATTAGGAAACTATTTTCCAGGAAATGTTTTCACTTCTAATAAAAAAAACTGGAAAATAATTAATGATTTGAACTTGAAGCATTCCTAGAGGTATTTCCACCTTTTTTTCACACTGCGGTATTAGTTCTTTGCAAAGAAAGGTGAATATTTTAATATGGAATGGCTTTTGCGATGATTTTCTTCTCTGTAAGTATGACTATATGAGATAGTAAAAAGAATACATCCATTAGATTATTGACCCTGAAAAATACATTGAAATACTATCAAAAGATCAGATAGTGGTACAAGTTCATTAGCTTCCTCTTTATCTCATCTGAGCTTCAATCAAAGCCGCTAAAAGGACGTCCCAGTTTCACCTTAAGCCTTCCAAAGAATCTGTTCAATCTGCCTCTTTATTTACAGAAGATCAAGTGATGTTGCATAACATAATTCATAGAAAACTGCAGCCATTATCACTGTAGCACTTCTTCCCTATGGTTAATAATCAGCAGCAATTTGGAACGTGGAAAAAGACTTCGTTTTTCGTTTTCAACCGCCACTAGACCTGTTCAATTCTTCATTCACTGAAACCATACTTGGCCTACTGTCTGGATCCTCAAGGGTGCAACTTGTTGCAAGTTTAGTAAGCAAAGTTGCTTCACTTACAGAGAATGTTCCCTTAAGATTTGGGTCAATAAAATTTTCGAAGTTGCAAGATTTAGCTGCAAGTCGCATTGAGCAGTCAAGAAGTCCTTTACCAGATAGTACTTGAAGGATAATTACTCCAAATGCATATACATCACTCTTTTCTGTAAAGCGTCCTGTCGTAATGTATTCAGGAGCCATATATCCAAGCGCAGCACTGACCTTAAGCGCTGAATAAACGACATCATCAGCAAGTAGCTTTAGTAGACCACAGTCCAGTATTAGTGGAGTGAACTGTTGATCAAGGAGGACTTTCTCCACTGATATGTTGCGATGAACCATCGAAGGTTTGTTCGGTTCGGAGCTGTGCAGATATCCTAGACCTGGTAGAAAGATGCATAATGATATCAGTAAAACGAAAATATGTAGCAATTGAATAAAGGATTTAACTTATATGCACTGAATTGTAAAGACTTTTGCACTATCAGTGTAATGTAAGACTAACAACAACAAATCCAGTGTAATCCTCAGTTGGGTCTGGGGAAGGGAGTGGGCACCCAGACTTTACCCTACCTTATAAAGATAGAGAGACTATTTCCGATAGACGTTTGGCTCAGGACAAGAAGCCAATCATGCCATGGCTGCAAAAACATTGAGATACAGAAATCTCAATCACAGGCCATACCGGGTTGCCACGCCAAGATACGGGTCGGATCACCTTTTTTCCCCAGGTAACTAGTTCCACTTATTATAGACAGTTCCTTGTAGTTATAGTGTAAGTGTTCCTTTTACATTGTCAATGTATAGAAGTTAACCTCTTACATAAGTATAAACACCAAGGTATTAACGAGAACATAAATATGTGGGCAAGTCTTCTGCGCCTCTCAACAACAATATAAACCTTAACTTGAAATCATTCACCATCATCCTATAGTACAGGTTTAATTAATTGGTGACCTCAGATATGCTAAAATTCAGCTCAATTATCCGTTGTCTGTTGTTTCTAGTATAAACAACTAAAACCTAAAATGCAGTGATATGAAGCACTTCAGTGGTAACAAACTGCCTGTGCAATGAAACTCCTAAGGGCTCGTATGGTTGCCGCGATTAGGCAATTTATACCACCATAATATTCCAAACTTAATATACTCTGAGAAATTTGTAGATAATTTTGAAGAAACGTTTGGAAACTGAACAAGATGCAACAATGAACAAGTGCAAAGAAAACCAACCTTTAGCAATCCCCTTGATGATTGAAACTCTTGTGGACCAATCAAGAACATGGCTGCTGTTTTCTTCAACATCAAGAAACTGAGAAAGGTTCCCTTTAGAAGCAAAATCATAGATTAAAAAGCACTCACCCCTTCCTTTTGAACAGCAGAAACCTCTTAACTTGACAAGATTTTCATGTTTCAGTGAGGTTAATAAGCTCAATCCTTCCATAAACTCAGTCTCCTCCGACTTACAACTCGTCACACTGATCATTTTCACAGCTACTATCGATCCATCTTTTAAAATTCCTTTATAAACCGCGGAGAAATTGCTCCTTCCCAATAGATTTACCTCAGTAAAATGCTGAGTTGCAGACTCAACTTCTTCCAAATTGAACTTAAATCCATGTAAGAACTCGTATCGCATGCTACCATAACCCTTTTCAGGAGTCATAGGGTCCCAATGATTTGAGTACTCAACAGTAAGTAACGGCGAGGGGCTTCTCTTATATATTTCCTTTGTCTGATCAGTACTAAGCCTATCATCAGATGCATCAGATGTATTTCCCACTCTTTGTTTAAACCTTCTACGCCTAAATATACCGAAAACTACAGCAACTATCAAAGTGACAGTGACTGTGATCACTGAAGCAACAATAATTACTTGAGGAAATCTTGATGATCTTGAACAGTGAGTTTGATTACAATGCAAGCGACTAACATTAGCCGTTTCTGGAACATCTTTAGGGACGCCGTTATTATTGGAATTAGGTTCGTTGGGATCAACTTGATTCACATTGACATTATCCCAGGCAGTGCAAACTCTCAATGAAGCAAATCCAGTACCACATAAACCAGGATTGCTTTCATAATTGAATTTTCCACTCAATCTCCTCAAAGCTTCAAAATAAGAAAAAATCAGAACACAATTAACAGACTATAACTTCAAAAATTAAGCCAAAAAAGGAAAATGTTAGATTATAAAATGGAAGGGAGCCTTGAAATAGCTGATAAAGTTGCTGCCATGTGACCAGGAGGTCACGGATTCGAGTCGTGGAAACAGACTCTTGGAAAGACTGTAAGGCTGCGTACAATAGACCATTATGGTTCGGTCCTCGAACCTCGCGCATATCTAGAGCTTAGTGCACCGGGTAGATTATAAAATGGCAAGCTCAAGTAGGGAACTAACCTGGAGGAACAACTCCAGTGAGGGTGTTGTTTTGTATTTCTAGAACTTCCAATTGAGGAGCAGTTGCTAATTTTGATGGAATTGGACCAGATAACTGATTGAATCCCAAATATAACCTTTTCAGCATCCCTTGGATTCCTAAATTTGATGGAATTTCACCTGTTAACATGTTATGTTCCAATGCAAGGACAATTAATTTTTTCAAGAACCCAATCTCTGTTGGTATGCTCCCTTTCAACTGGTTACAACTCAAGACCAGTGCTGTGGATCCACAAAATGCAACAAATCATATCAGAACAGACATCATTGTTAGAGTAGCAATTCCTTTTTTTTAATTTCCAAAATTAAGATCTTTAGATGTCAGCTCATTTTTGGAAAACAAAAATTCAGTATTCTGTACAAGACCAAAAATACAATTAGCAAGAAAAAGTAAAGACTTAAAAAATCTGAGGGGATGTAACAGTGGCGGAACTAGAAATTCTAATAAGGGATTCAAAATATGAAAGGAAGAAATTCTTGGAATAATTCGAACCTGCAACCTTAAGCAATTTTCGAATCACCTTTATTACTGTAATTAAAACTTCCCTTATGTCAAGAGAATTCAACAATTTATATACATACATTTAGCTAAACTTTTACCAAATTACATAAAATTTTACAGTAATATTTAGCTATACATACATAAAACTTCCCTTGTGTATAGTAATATTTTACAGTTATTACCGAAAAAAAGCTAAACTTTTATCAAATTAGCAAAAACAAAAAGCTGCATAGATATCTAATTTGCAACTCATCTTCTGTGTTGCTTAATTCATTTAGCTCCAGTTGGTCATAAAATTTGAGAGCTTTTTTTCAATCTTTCTTTTCAAATATCTATTTGTTATGGATTTTAACCATTTTTTGGTAGACTTTGAAAACAAAATCTTCAAATCCTAAAAAAACAACTCTAGAGTAGTTTTTGAAGTTTTCTACCTACAAAACTTCAAATTCTTATCAAGTAAAATGTATGTCCAAACGTATCTTCAACTATCAAAAACTATTTTTCATCTCGATCATCAAAAACTCATTTTTTTTTTTCAAGTTTCAACTAAATCTATGTCCAAACGCTAGTTTAGACTCCGCAATCAGCACAACACACACAAGGACGACAACAACAACATCAAAAAACCAACCAATTTTCCTCAAAATTAATTCCTACAAATCCCAACAATTTGAACAGAAGGATATTCAATTAAAATAGCTACAAACCTTGTAAACTCGCCATTCTTCCAATTTCAGGTGGTATAGTACCAGAAAGATTGTTGTCATTAAGGTAAAGATCAGTCAACTCAGTCAAATTCCCAAGTTCCTTTGGTATTTCCCCAGATAACAAATTATAATGCAAGTAAAGACCAGATAAACACTTCAATTCCGCCATTGCTGGTGACAATTTACCAGTAAGTCCTTTGCCTTGCAATGAAATATTTGCTATTTTATGATGTTCATTACAAAACACACCAAGAAAAGAACCACTACATGGATCACCATTACTTGTCCATGAAAAAAGTTTCTTGTTTTCTGGGTCTAAAGTAGACTTTATTTCCATTAAAGCTCTTACTTCTGCATTTCCATTAGTAGGTTTTATCGTACAAGAAAATGCAAGAAACAGAGGAAACAAAGTTAAGAGGAAATAATTAGCACCCATTTTGCTGAATTTTGTGATTTTCCAGAATAAGAGAAAAGTTGAGGTTTTTAAGAGGTTTTTGTTGTACTACTAATGAGCTTTTGCATTGGGATTGAAATGGAGTTGAGCTTGGTGCTTCACAGTAGAGAGAGAGAAGAAGAAGAAGAAGAAGTAAATTGGTGTGAAATGTCAAAGGAGAAAAGAGAGTTATTTGTTAGATTTACATACTAATGTAGAGACGACTTTTGAGCGTAATGTCTGACACATGCATGCACATTCCTAGATATACTCTTTATTAACTTAAATCCATAAAGTTGTTACGAACCTTGTACCTTCTTTTGTTTACTATCTAGAATTAGGAATCATTAGTCACTAATTCAAATTTGTATCCATAAGGATCATTTAAGGAATTAAGAACTGTTTCTTATACCGCCGGACCCAGAATTTGAAAGTAGTCGGGAGCATTGTTGAATGAAAATTTGAGCAAATGCTGAAGTGGGAATTAAAGCAATACACTAAAGTCAAATTGTGCCCCCAAAGGCCAAATCCGTCAATACATATGCCGAAACTTTGAATCTTAGGGTGTCATTATATACATATTATTTAAGATATATACACAAATATATATATATATATAATTTTTTTTGAAGTTATCAGAGGTTGGTGACCCTCCTATCCTAAGGGTAGGTTCGCCTATGATTCCCTATCATAAATCTTTTCATTTTTGAAACTGAAATTCGAAATCTCTAATTAAAGGTAAAGTGAATTCATCCATTTAATCATACCACTATATTCGTCCATCGTATGAACCAAGTTCTTTTTTGGTTCTTTTAATATCACTTTAAGATAAAAAGGAAATTGTCGTGTTTAAATTTTATTTAACAACTAATTGTCCTTATAGTATAATTTATTCTGATAAGTTAGATAAATGTTTGGTTGAAAAACAAAGAGATAAAGAAAAGAATTTTTTACAAATTTTCAGAACGAAGAATGTAGTAATTTGTTAAATCAGAATTATTGACGTTCCTCAAACTTTTAAAAAAAAAAATTTACTTTCAATTCCCCCCCCCCCCCCCCGACCGCGTTTCTCTTTTTCCAATTCAAATTTGTATTAAATGTGAACATGTAATCAGTTTCCGGCCGTACAAAAGATGTATTCAATTCTGCAATATTTACACCATATATATAGTATAATAGTATTTAATTTCCTGTGAAGACAAAAGCTGTTATTGCCAGATAGTCTACGAAAGAATCAGTCTTCACGTATAATGTCTCACCCCAAATGGAGTTTAAATATACAAATGCATATATATTAAAGAGCATGCATGTGATTTCTCAGATTGAGATTTAGCTAAACGCGGATTTAATTTAATATATTAAGTCCATGCACGCTAATTGCACTATGTTTAGTCTCGAAGAAACCTTTAACCAAGCAATTTAACTATTATTGGCTTAATGTAGTAAATCTTAAACGTATACACGGTAGGTTGTCACCACTTGAAAATTAATGCAAAGTGAACATTAATTTCAAATAGAAAAAGAAGCCTTAGAACCCTAAAGGCAAGTTTTGAATTTCATGGGATCGACCACAAGGTATATGAATTTGGATTTAATATTTTCTGAAATTTTAGTGATTTCACCTATATAATTAAATATAGTATCAAAAATACTGGGTTCAATTGAACCCGCAACACAAACTCTGCATCCAGCATTGTAAAACCCCCCACCGCTTTAGACTCAAAACTGTGCGCAAGCTGAATTGTAACAAAATTTTGCGCACAACTTTTTTCACTATTCTTTTGTGAAAATAATACAGATATTATGTACATTTATTTGAACCGTGCGTAACTAACTCGTCACCAAAAATATGAATGAGCCAAGTAATGGGGACACTAAGAAATATAAATGCAGTGTGCTATTTCTGGGGCCAATTTTTGAATCATATCCGAGAAGTTAATGGGTTGATGCTGAAATATCGGTCCTTTTTCCACTATAATTCTAACGCTCCTTTTTCATTTTCAGCTCTCTCATTTATGTTTCCTTATTAATGAACCTATACATCCCATTCAATGATTCAAATTTTGAAAAATTCTCAGCTTCAACCCTCCTCCACATCTTCCCAAAATGAAGAGGCACTATTTTACAGGTAGTGGACTTTCAATGATTAAAAATGGTAATGTTTGAATGGAGTAAATTACTACTATATCCAATGTTTTAAGGACCGATTTTTTCGAATTAATTTTAAAAATATTTCTTTATCAAATTAACTTTTGGATATTTCCTTCCATCGTCACTAATATCAAATGCAGGTCAAATAATGTGTTAGTTAATTAAACTTTATATTCAGTGAAACACCATTATACAAAATGCATAGAGTTGTTATTTTGAAAAAAAATCGAAATATACAATTAAAAAGGGGAAGAAATATACCAAAAATTCCTGAAATTGAGGCCATATTCAACATTGAGAAGTGAGATGTAAGTCTTAGCTGAAGTCCAAGTTAGATACCTAATTTGACTTTAAACAGTTCTGTCAACAAGTAGGGTTGACTCCTTGCTTGAGCCCCTCTAGCTTCTAGACAGTATACTTCAACGAGTATTTAAGTTTTAAAATTAAGGATTGATGACACAAATATTTAAAAAATTTCAATTTACGGACAGCATGTTTTGGTAGTTTCTTTCATTTGTTTGTGTTTTAAAATAAAATAAAGTATTTTTGTCGGAAGAGTTGATTGATTCTCGCCAGACATATCTTATTCAATATGAAAATCATTTTCTTAACTTTGGATACTCTATGCTATATCCTTTTGGCTATTGTTAGAGATAATATGTGACGATATTGAGTTATTGTGTTGATAATTTTTATGTGATGATGTGGGATTATTGCGTTGATAATTTTCATGTGATGTTGTGATTTTTCTTGTGTTTTAAAGTATGTTCCTAATATTTAGTATTTTGAATCAACTAAAATTTAGGTTATAAAATATTTTCTTACTTGAACTAAGTAAAAGATCCTACAATATTTAAGACATAAAATCAATCAAAATTTTAATTTATATAGATTCATTTCTTATTTGGTCTATCTAGCGTAACCATAATATGTTTTATGGTACTTTTATCCAATCCTAATATTTAGGAGTTTTTCATGTTACTTTTCCTTATTTATTTTCTTTGAAAAATGAACCTTAATACTATTTATCCTAAAGGAATCGAAATAATACTTAATTAAAACTCGAATGCATTTTGAATGAATTACATAATTAAATTTATGTTAAGATAGTATTGAAACATTTACGTTAAAATAATATCAAACAAACAAAAATATTTTATTTGTTTTGAATTTTTTGAAAAGGTGGTAATAAATTGTGCATAATGTCTCTTAATTTGCTTCAGCTGCAAGATTAACTTTTCTACATAAATGTCAATTAAAGATTTATTTGACGTGAGCTACATTAACCTAGGGTATAGGAATAACTTTTTGTAATGATTTTCTTAAAAATGAAGTTGCTAATATTAATTAAGAAAAAGAGGGTAATATTAGAGAGGTCAAATTGGTCAAACTATAATTCTTTTTGCATTAGTGATAAATAGTTTAAAACAATAGTTATAAATTTATAAAACGAGTTGGAGGGAAGCATAATCGCAAACCATAAGGAGAGTTAGTGTTATGGAGCCAATTATAAAAAAAGTTTCCACTTTGTTTTATTCTATATATGTTATCAATATTGGCGATCCTCACATTAAAGATTTATAAAACTATGTAGACTTACAACATTCAAGAATAATTTCAAAGTTGTTTCCTCGTAGTGAACTGTAAAGATTACAAATAAGTAATATGTTGTCACAAGCAGAATGAGTACAAATCAATATTGTACCGCTTTCTCTAATCTTTGAGAACAATATAAAACTCATACAAAATAATTATTAAGACAACCAATGATTTTAGCGGGACGTTATTTATTTCTTGATTGAATTAGCTAATCGATAGGATTAACACTCATTAATTTTAAGAACTTCTATTTTTTTTAATTTTATTTTATAACATAAACATATTGTTTAATAAGTTTATGCATGTAATTTCCTAAACTTTTATACTCATTGATATGGGTACACGCGCAACGCGCGTACTATAAACTAGTATATATAAAATAAGGTTGGAATCAGAAGTTATCGGGTGTTTACAACAATCAAATAAATATATAACACATGTGTTTGCAAATATGATTTTACTAAACTATAATTAATTAATGCACATTCTAAATCTTAATTTCATACCATCTAATACGGATAAGTTTTTAGCGTATTAATGGACAGACAAAATTGAATCAGCCTTTACATTTTAGTTGATCTTTCTATCAACCGAGAAAAGTAACTCTAGAAACTTTAGTTGTCCTTTTTGTATTTTTGCCAAAAGTATGCTAACAGTTGGCAGTCACAAGAAAGAAGAAGAGTGGGCTAAATAAATAAATAAATAAATGTGACATTGAGCCCCTGATTTTGACATTTTGCTAATTCTACCTTTCAAGTTTATAAAATTGCCATTGCTTTTGAGCGTTCAATCGTAGTTCTAAAAATTGAAACAAGAAATAATATGTAGTTAGTAATACTCGAGATTCATTGTCAAGATCAAGAAATTAGTTCTTAACCACTTTAACTTATGAACTTAGCATCTAATTTAATATTTTATTTTACAGGTAAATACACACTGTATATTTGTGTTGTCACGTATATAAGTTGTTTAACTGGTATATAAAAAATAGTCAAAATAGTAACCTAATTCGTTAAATTACAACTACTAGATGCAAATTTTCAATTATTTCTCAAGAAATTCTTATTTAAAAAAAAAAAGATATCGAGAAAAATCATCATTATGATGTTAAGATTTGAAATATCCATAAAATTTAATCTACAAAAGCTCTAAGGCTGGAAAGTGGAAATTAAGAATCTCAATAATTCAAATTCTAAATACTATTTTTCAACATAATTTCAACTAATACTATCGTAACTTTTATGCCCAAACACTTACTAAGAATCTCGAGAATTAAGGCTCTTTTATATTTTAAAAACAAAAGGTAAAAGGTAAAAGCAAAAAAAAAAAGGCCTTACTCTTTTTTTCTTTTTACCAAAGGAATTATCATGTTTCACTTTTCTTTTTTCCTTTATCATTTATTTTTCACTTTAAATGGAATACAAAAAAAAAAAAAAAACTCGATGATGAAGATATAGAAAGTAGATTTACCAACTTGGTTAGGAAGAGATAATATTCAAAAATATCACTGTCAATTGGTCCATTAAAGGGTTCCATTACAACCACTAACTAGCAATAACATTTACATCTTCCTAATCTCTTAAAAAGTTTTGAAAATAATTAAAACAGACATATATTATACATTAATGGGGAGAAAAGTAAAAAGTCGACTTTAGCCATAGTCATCATGAATATTAAAAAATGACATTATTAATGTTTCTAAAATCTTCCCTCCACCATTCACGACTTGATTGAGATATAAAGATATAGAAAAAGAAGGGTAGGGGTGTTAATTAGGTCATGGAATTGGTTTTGAAAATTGACTACAAGTTTGAAAATTCAATACTAGTTTGGAATTTAATTATGCAAGCAGCAGAAGTACATACGTGGACTAATCGTGCAACTACCCCTTGTTTTTTTTTTTTTTTTTACGATATGTTGTTTTAAACGTTTTCGCTCCGTTTACTTTTACTCGTCAGGTATACTAATAATAGATTTTTATTTTTACTTGACACTTTACGCATATCAAGAGAAGACAATTTTTTTTTCCTGTTATACTCACAGTATTTATTACTCATTTCAAATCATTTTCTCGAATCCAATAAAATATGCATCAATTAATATAGGTATCATGATAAATTATGCACTTCATTTATTATTTCTTAAGGGGCGTGAAAGTCAAAACGTGTCAAGTAAAAGTGAAGGGAGAGAGTACAACTTAACTAATCAAGTATCAAGATCGACGACCTAACAGGCAATAGAGTGGATGAAAATCATAGGAAACTAATCATAGGAAATCATAGGCAATAGACGTATATTGGGAAGAGATAGCATGTACCAAATGAAATGATCTAATTGCGCGCAAACTAATCTGAATACCATCGTATATGCAATTTAAAAGAAAAAAACAATGTTCTTTTTCTGGCATAAACCAATTTGTCTCAAATTTCAAATCTCTTGTTGTCATTTAAGATGGTTAAGACGTTTTGTATGATGTGCTATAGACCTAAAATGAGGTAGTTCTGATAAGATGGTATTGTTGTACAGTCTGTATATTCTCTACTTTTATCCTTATGGTTGTATATGAATAGTCTTTACAATTACACAAATTCCACCAATATTAGGTAAATATGGTGCAACCAATGAATATTATTGACTAGAGATATTAATCGGCGATGACACTTGTCTTGAGTCAGTACCAAAATTCCAAAACCCATTCATGTTAATTTGTGGTATTAGTCAATCCCACAAAATATATTTTAAAGCATTTTAAGCATGATGTTTAAAATATATTTAAAGTTTATATGTATTTAAAGATTAGCCAATTTTGCTCAAACATCATGACACGACATCTTAGAGTTTGAACCTCAAAGTTCAAACTTCAGGATACCGTGTCTTAAAGTTCAAAAATTATGCCGAGGAATTCGAATCTTATATCCTGAATTTTAAATTATTAGTTCAGAAATTGAGGACACTTATCCTAAATTTCAAATTAGCATCTCAATAATTCTGGACACAAGTCCTGAATTTCCAAATTCAGAATACTTAGTTCTCAAGTTTAAATGAATTGGTTAATCTTAATACACATATTTTAAATAACGAACTTAAAAGTAGTTATTGCTGCACCTCACGCGCTGTACCGACTAATTTGAATTCGTATAGCATAATATCTCTCTTGAAGTTCAGATTTAGATTGTAGATCTAAAGATTGAGTTCCTGCCTGATTTGGATTCTACTTTTGCCTTCCACTGCCTCTCACACTAAACTAAGAAGATATGGCTGACATATTTTACATAACTTTTTAAAAGGCAAATAAGCAGTCACTTCATTTCATAGTGATCTTTTTTCACCTTTACCCCCAGAAGCTTTTTTTTCACCTTTCAACTTGAATTTTAATGCAATAACCTCTTAAAGTTTTTGCTTTGTCCCTTACATATGATTAGAATTTTGGGCGTACCATTGAAAGTAAGATCTCCTTTTTGCAAAGAATTTTTGCATCTGGGGGAACACAAGGGTACGAAAACACTGTTCTCGCCCTCATTCTTCTGCCATACTAGAAATTTCTCCTATTAAGTAGGACAACTCATATTGTCCCCACAAAGTTAAAGACTTTTATTCATAGATGGCAGTCTAACGAGGAATGACTATGCTGAGAGTTTTTGAACTTTGCAATATATGATTTCGCTGGCATTTGGACACAAATTTGATTGAAATTCGAAAAAGAAGTTTTTTTTTTTTTGATTGCTAAAAAGAGAATTTATTATTAAGCAGGAAATTAAGAAGTGTCATTACAGCACGGAACTGATCTTAACGATACAATCCCTAATAAGTCTTTGCAGAAAGCAGAGAAAGCAAATAAAAGTGATTCACTCCAAAAATAGTCTTCATACTCAGCGTTAGTAAGTAAGTTCCAGTTGCTCCCATACTGTGCCAGTGTGTGCGCCACTTGGTTTACTTCACGGTAGACATGCCTAACATCCGGCTAACCCAGTTAAAAATTGAAATTGTGCTTGGACATGCATTTTATTTGAATTTGTGAGTGTTACGGAAAAAAAATCACCCAAAAACTGCCCTAAACTAGTTTTTGGGAAGTTGAAAATTTTTGAAATTTTTTTTCCCAAAACATGATCATATTTCGTAACCAAACAATGTTTTCAAACTTTTTTTGAGAAAATGAAAGACAAATCTATGGCCAAACGGGAGCGAAAACTGAGTTTGGAAACTGAAGTGCTAACTATTTCATCTATAGATCCAACCTTCCTTGTAGTGCAACTGCTGTATAGGGTATGAATGTAAATTTTAATAATAGAAGCATTATCAGAATCTAACATTCTGGAGCTCAAAAGATTTGAAACTGCAACATGATATATTCATCTCACTCAGAATGATTTTCCAGCACAATCTTGAGTCTTCAATTTGCATACTCTCTTTGCAATGACACATTTCAAACCCATAATATACAAAGTAAAAATGAAAAAATGAAAAAAAAAAAATCTCACACAAAGTGTCTACATTGCAGCTACATTTCCGGTTAATGTACAGTTCCCCAAATAAAAGGGCAGCAAATTAAGAATTAAAAACTCACACGTGATGTTTAGAAGAGCTCCTGAGACTAGTAACTTCTGCTTGTCACCGAAAAATGCATGAGCTCCTGAGACTAGTAACTTCTGCTTGTCACCGAAAAATGCATCCGGTAAAGGAGGTGTGGCAGATTCATCACTGCCTTCGGAGAGTTTGGCCATTTTAAGAAGTTGGTTGCCTAAATCATGAGAACCAGTAGCTTCTGGAGCCAAGGGGGGCTCTGCAGTTTCTGCGGTAGAAGGAGCTTCCGAGTCCCTTTTATCACTTTCTGATGAATCATCAGCATCTTCTCTTCCATTATTTGGCTCATTGGAACTTCCACCACTGCCATCCTTCGGAACACTAGGGATCACATCAGGTTGAGCTTCAACACCAACACGTCTCAGGTGTAGCTGTTGAATAGAAAATACAACCAAGTGCTTAGTTGCAACATATTGTTCTTTTCATAAATTACTCGATAAACACTTCACAGATTGGTAGACCTAAATACTTAAATTCTGAACCGAAAAAAGAAGAAAGAAGAAATAAACATGATGCTCAGATGAACAAGCGACAAGTAGTAGTTTATACCTGAAGATGAAGATTCACTTCATCAGGCCTTGAAAGAAATGGAAAATCACCACCACTCTTCAAGTATGCCTGTCTCGCACCAGGGTACCTTTCGACCACTTGATCTTTGAGTGATTGAGGGGTTGCGCAATAGTCATTTGTCTTCACACAGCAGAAATTACGATGCAACAGGAATCCATCAGATGCTTTCTACTTTACTGAATCTAGTAAGAAAGAAACTAGCAACATTGCAAAAGGGCAATAATATCAATCAATCAACTACGCCTCAATCACAAACTTGTTGGAGTTGGTAATAAGAATCCTCTACATTCTGCTCTATTCGAACCCATTTCATTCCAATACTAAATAATTTTCTTTTTAAGTCAAGTTAGACGGTTTCTAGGACGGCCATGAGCTACATTAGTACGGTGACATCTTTGTTTGGACGAAACATATCAATCAAACAATTAAATCCAGCTCAATTCCAACTCACAAGCGCTCTCATGCATGATTTCTCTATATCCATTCTACTCAATTCAGGTCCATTTCCCTTGGCGTTAGGAGTTGCATTCACTCTCACACTTATCCATACACGATAGCTAGTATAATCCCCACAGTTAACTTTTACGTGCAAAAGAACTCGGAAGAGTGGTAATCTGCTCATTAGTAAATGCTGAAATTATGCGGTGAGGCCTTGGATCAAATATTCCTATCCCACTAGGTGAGGAAGAAGTAACTGGTCCTTTCCTTCCAACAGTGAGAAACGTCAACTAGCAAGGAAAGATTAAAAGCAATAGTGTATGGGGAATTCCTTGATATCTAGCAAGTAGTTGGTTTCCTAATTTTTATGACTAGTAAAAAGGTGAAAGACCAAAATCTCTTCACCAAGAGCTACAGACTATAACTAGTCTAGGTTAAAGTTTATATTCATGCAGCCTGTTTCCAAGCAAAAAATGATGATCATAGTTATTATGACTTCTGGAATAAGCACATCTCAGAGAAAGAAAAGATTCATGAGGAATCATGAGAGCAACAGAATGCAGGAGTGTCCTGTTAACTTGAAGGATTGATGTCCTAAAATTCCAGAGAGGAAAAGATGTAAAGAAACACTTGATGTGCCGACGGCATGATGTATTAAAAATTATCTTTCTGTCACCCCATAGTACCAAAAACGAGAAAGTTGGGGCATGTTGACTCACGCACGCATATACAGATATTCAACAAACAATATAGCTTTGCAGATTATAGACATACATCCATTATAGTGATGGAAGAATCTGGAAGAAGAAGGGGTCCAACTGATGAAGCATCAGCTGTCAATGTCAATCTCGATGCCAAGTCGTCTCTTGAGAGTGTCTCAACCTGCATCAAAAGTTTCATGAGTTTATGGGAAAAATGAGTCAACTTTTTCTATAAGCAAATAGTTGTGGTATCAAGAAAGAACAAAAATCAAGGAGAGTATGTGATGGTAATTTATTATTTGGACAACTGAAAGAAAATGGACAATTAGGGTCAACAAAGTTAGAGGACTATCAAAAAGGAAAAAATCAAAAACCAACCACTTTGACAGGGTAAGAATGAAGCATACAACAACAAGAAGGTATCAGCAACAACTGGTTTTATTACAGAGCAGCTCAATATCTTCATGTCGATCTATTATACACATCTGCATCTACTATTGGGTAGAACTTATAACTGTCTTAGCTCTTCCACATCTTTTGTTTCATTTCTTTTGGAACAATCATAGCGACTTTTTTGATCATGGATCTACTACCAGAAATTCAATGTGCAATCCTGAATAATCTCATTGTTCAATTATTCATCCATTTCATTTTACCAAGTTCAATGTTACCGAATTAGTCAACATTTATCGAAAGATATATGAGTAGCACTTTAAAATATTATCATCAAGTGTCTCATGGTGCAATAGTAGCATATTAAAACATCTCATGTTCTACATTTTGGGCAGCTTGAAGCTAAAAATCCAGATTCCAGAGAAACAACGAAAGCAAGAATGCTATGAACCAGATTAACTTAAAACGTAGGGAAAATGACACCAATCTGACAGGAGGTAAAAGATAATCTGCATCCAATTTTATCCAATTGAGATTCTGTACTTAAAAAAAGAGGGACAAAAAAATTTTGGGAAAAAGAGAAGGTTAAGTATGTTAGAACTGTCTCAAAATTGTTTAACATGATTCTAGAGCTTCTTCTGAGAATGTTTGACAAAAGAGAGGAGAAAAAGGCACAAAAATGAATACTATACACGTGCAATGAACAGAACATGCATAAAAAGTCACTACACTTCCTTTGGGGAAAAAGGCCAACTCGGAAGCAGCAAAAGAAATATGCTGAGCCAAGTTCAGTAGACTGCTAATGGCTACTTTCTGAAAACAGGAAATTTCCAAAGAATTTGTGGTAAGAGCGACACAAAATGACTGTAATATAACAAAAGGCTGAACTTAAGCATTACCTGGGAAACAACAAAATCTACAGAGTCTGCAATAAAGGGTTCCTGGGGACTATCACGAATTCCAGATAACACGTGCCGCTTCAGTATAAAAGAAGGAGCCCAACCAACACTGCAATAAGAAACCAACAATAGAAGAAAAATACCTTTTAGAATATGACGAACTATGTAGTTAAAATCATAAAAACATTGAGATGCAAGAACAATGATGTGGTACATATACACAAAGATATTAGATCACCTATCGCTTAGTTAAATATAAGCAGAAGATGTAAAGTACCAATGCTAATCAGTCATATTTAACTTATAACAGCAATTTAGTAGCTCTTATGATATGCAAAAACAATAAAAAGAAAACTTACATGGGAGCCCATGGCATTGCAGCTGAGAAACTAGTGGTCTCCACAAATGTGTTCGAAAGTACCAAGGACCTAACACGCCGGGGACGATGCTGAGCAAAAAGTTGTGCTAAGAATCCCCCAAGAGCTGTTCCATAGAGATGAATCTGTAGTGAAAAAAGTTTAATACATCAGTTACTCCCTTTATCATGAACAAACCTTAACTCTCTTTTTATTCTGAACATTCAAAATGCATGATTTAACAATACAATCAAACCACTATCAAACAAGTGACAGGTCAAGAAAACTTATAGATGTATCTTTACATGCACTTGTTTGCATACTCTTATCTAAACACACACACAAATAAAGAAAATTAACAAGTTGCATCTTGCTAATTCTAAGTTGCTTATCTCCTGGATAAATAAGACAGGTCAGATTGCACACATTACAAGTTCGGGCTTAAGCTGTAGCCATAAAGTAAGCTACTGAGATGGAAAGAAAACATACGTGGTGAACATCAATAGCATCTAGAAACTTCTCAAATGCTTGAATCCACTCGTGGTTGTTCCATGCGCGTGGAATATCAACAGAAATTACACGGTAGCCCTGAGAAGGTAAAAACCAGAAAACGTTAGCTTCCTTCAATTGAATTTGAGAGTTGTCTTGTAGAAAAACTTGCTGGGAGCTACATATCGTGGAAAAAGAGATATCCATATAGATTGTAAGATGCAAAGAGAACCTTTTATCCCCTGTGTTAGTCATCACTTGACTAAATCCTGAAAAATATGTTGCAAAAGATTCTGACATCACTTGGAAAATGGTAAATTTTATTTCGGTTTATGAGGTTGTTAGTCATCACTCGACATGATACTAAGCCATGTAGTAAAGAGGGAAAGCCAATGGCGTGAGCATTATCTATTTTCCAAGATTCAGCGCAGGAATGTGTTTTCTTGAAACTTAGCTTGACAAGGAAATCATTAAAGGAAGTGCAACTTCTGCTACAATTCATAAATTGCAATAGTTATCACTACTATAGGGACATATTTCCCTATTTGTATCAAAGACCGTTTCCAAGTAATATGCTATGGAAGATACTACAAAGTTTCTTAGATTATCGCTTCTACCTATAGAAGTAATAAAGCCCATAATATATTAATGAGAACTATGTTGCTAAAATTTTAATATTGACGAAAGAGGTTTTAGGAATCGCCGAATTGCTTGTTACATAGACTTTTATCTATCGACTAAAATCTGACATCTATAAGATAAATGGAAAAAATGCCACGGCAAAACTAACCAATATTTTACATGTTCAATTTTATTTTGCAGTTGCATTCGGTCAATTCCATGTCACTTTGAGCTGCAATTTGTTTTCTAGATAAGATAATCTCTGATGACAGGTTGAGAAACTGCCTAAAGTAATCTCAAAGTGATCAATTTGGTCTCCGGATATGATAATCTAATGGCTGGTTAAGAAAGTCAATAACGTAATCTCAAAGAGATCGATGTTTACTCTTGGTGTGTGTGTGTGTGGGGGGGGGGGGGGGCATGCTCAAGTGATATGCTTCTAGTGATAATCTTAATCACTAGATATCAATAGTCTATTCCTTCCATCTGCTTAGTGGTAGTTTTGAAGAAGTTTTAGTTGCACTTTTGTCATAAAATTTAGGCACTACCAAAGTGCATGTTTTGTTCTAACGCAGTTCTAGTCGTTTGGCAACTTATTGATGCCTATAAGAAATTCTGGAAGTTTCCATAGTTCTTTCTCAAAGAAATCGTAAGGTATGCAAGTTTAAGCGATTACGTGATCCTTTATATTCATATATATATTTATGAGTAGCTGAAGTGATCACAGTCACAAATATGACCCATTATTCACTGTCGTTATCACTCTCAAAGCAGATACACAAACATTTAGCAATAACTAGACAAAACAAGCAGAAGAATCAGGAGTTTGCCTCCTTACCTTCATAGATAATGACATGATTTGTTTGTAATATACATCAGCAGTTCCAGCTATGCCAGGGAGGCAAATAAGTGGAGGAACTACTTTAGGACCAAAATCATAATATCTCCACTGTTTTGACCCAATCTGCACAACAGATTGGAGTGTTAAGAATATTCGAACATTCAACGAAAAGAAGTGTCCTTTTATGCTTCTCAATAGCCTAACTAGAGAATGTCAGACACCAAAATAGCTGTATTTGTTTGTGAATGAAATTAACATTCAAAATTAGATGTCATTGGTCACTTAGGAACATAGTATCATATCTTCACTCATTTAAAGAACAATCAAAGTCAAATGCATAGAATTGAACACAAGCTTTATATTAATTGCAAGGGCGGGAAAGAATTTAAAACCATATTTAAAGTCAAATGAGTAGAATTGAACACAAGCTTTATATTAATTGCAAGGACCAGAAGAATTTAAGATCAAAATCAAAGCCAAGATCAACAACAACCTCAAGGAAGTAGCCCTCTTCTTCATAAGAAAAGAAAGTAGACATTCCAATTAACCAAATTATCTATATGTAAGCAAAAAATGAGTAGAATGCAGTTCAAGACCCAAAATTTAGGAAAAAAGATCTTAATACAAACACAGACGTCCATTTCCTCATTCCATTGTAATTAGTACGAGAAGTTCTTCAGCTCTCACGGAAAAAAATCCACTAACAATATTCACACACAAACTAATCAGACCAACAACAAGGCAACGAGATTTGCAGTTGAAAAGTGCAAATTCTATTGAGAGGAACTAAATGCGATTCGTTTAATATATTTGAAAAAGGAACTTGATAAAGGTAGCACTACAATCACCACAATATTAATTCAGGGCAAAATTGCTTTAGAGTTAAAAATGATAACTTTAAGCAACTTAAAAGAACTTGCTGGACTTACATTGAGGAGCAAAAGCTCAGTCTTTTTCATCACTCACAAAAAACACACTTCGTAATTTCTACAAAGATCACATACCATACTCATAAACATATGATACTCATTGGCCTCCTCAGTGGCGGAGCCACATGCACTTAAGGGGAGTCAAACCGACGCCCGTTTGTTGGAATTAAATAACATTTTAGTTAGGTAATTTTTTATAAAATTTATATATACTATGTATTGACACCCCTTCGCTTCTTGGTGAGTTTATTTCTTTATATTTTGATTCCCTTGATGAAAATACTGGCTACGCCACTCGGCCACCTAACAGTCATAACAGATCACAAGCAAACTCAGAGGTCCCAATTTACAAAACTTTAATAAAATAACAAAAATTATGGGTAAATCACAACATGATCAGATATTCAGATTCATTGAAATCCAAGAAAACTATAAAAATGCAATCAAATAGAATAAAAGATGCAGACCCATTTGAGAGAATCAGCAGGGAATAGAATTTAAAAAACCCAAATCAGAAAAAAAAGCCAAGAAATTGATGGATAAAGTAAAAGTGGGAACTTTACAGGGATCTTGTGAAGGGGAACTTGAGACTTAAAGTAGATGTAATCACCAGGCGCCGAAAAGACGCCTCCTTTCATAGCTCTGAATAATATTCACCTCGGCTCGTTGACTGCAGCATATACTCATCAATCAAAGCTATAAAATTTGTTCAATGGAAAATCTCCATCTTCTTCCCCCGGCGTGGGTTTTTGGGGTCTATTGAATTTCTTCCCAAAATCAGACATGGACGTACAATGAGCTGTGTGTTTAGGTAATGGGATTAACATCCCACGATATGAAAGAGAACCCACGTGGACGGGTCCCACTCACAGTCTCATGATTGGTTCAACCTTTTGTTAACACACATTCCCTAAGGTAAATTTTTTGGGTTTTGACGCCCTTAACCACGAAACAAAATTATTTATCTTATCTATCCGTTTTTCTACTCATAAACTAATTATATTTTCTACCCATAATAGTTTTTATAGGGATTTTTCTTTATTCTCCAATTTTCTTTTTATTTCTATGCTCCTTTTCTTCTTCTTTTTTTCCTTTTCTCCTTTTTTTTCTCGTTTTCTTCTTATTTTTTTCTTTTTCCCTTTTCTAACTTCATTTAACTTCTTTTTTTTATTCTTTTTCTCTTCATAATCTAATTTCATTTACCGTTTTCACTATTTTTTATTATTCTTTTTTATACAATAAGAAAAAATAATTGATATAGTAAATATTTGTTCACTTTTTTTAATATAACTAGTACAATATACCTTCTTTTTTTTTCTTTCTCACTTATTAAATTCAATTAATAAACTAAAATAATATTAGTTGTCACTTGATCTAATTCACTGAATATCACATTGATTGTTGCTGAGCACCATAAATTACATAATCAAATTCTAAGAATCAACACGTGATTGTCATGTAAACTTTAATCTATTTGTCTATAAATATCAGTACGCACTCTACCATTAGCAGTAATACAACCAGTTATAGAGCAAGAAAACATAATCTACGGCAACCAAATCTCCATATATACTAGTTAGAATAAAAATGACAATAAAATATTAAAAAATGCAACAAAAGTATAAGTAGCAAAAAAAACTTTTAGTACCATGTGATACCAATGGTATATATGTATACCAATAGAGCACGTGATTTCTCTAGAATATTGCTACAACTATCTGTGACTATACTATTGTACCAAAACATTAAAGGACGCAATAAAAGTATGAGAAAATTACATACTCGTATTGCAAGCTAAATATTCGCAAAACAACTTGCTCATTTTGTATACTAAGAGGGTATATAGCTGTATAGAGTTGTTCCAACAATTGCCTATAACTATAAATAATTTCATAATAGAATTCACTTAAGATGCAGCTAATAAACCAAAACAATGTTCAACTACCATATGATACTAATATGGCATATAACTATACCAACATGGTATACAGTTTTACTAGTTAATTCCCAACAACTATATGACTATACTACCATTACATAATACACATGCATAAAGAGAAAAATAAAAAAATAGTGTACCACATATTAATATAATAAAGTATTTCAAGATATTGTACTATATTACTATTATTAAAAGAAAATCAAATATTGTACCAATTACATGCAGCTAATACAACCAAAAATGATTCAACTAGCATATGATACCAATATAGTATATAGTTATACTAATAGGGTATATAGTTGGAATGAATTGTATATTAAAATGGTATATTTGTATACTATTTGAGTATACAAATTCGTCTTCTCTGGTTCAACTATATTTCAACCCAAATTTCTAAAATCTACTACAAAATCTCCACCAAATTGACTAAAACTTTAGCTACAACCTCCAATCAACTTTCCAAACAAACCCATACAGGATCGGATTAAAATAACTAAAAACTCAAACAAACCAAGTTATGAGTTTCAAGCTTCAAGGTCCTTCAATGGTGAATTTAAATTTTTGTACAATAAATCTCCAAAAACCAACATCAAAGGTACAATCTACATATCAAAGAACAATAACTAACGAATCTACACAACTGTGGATGAAAAATGGTTGCCATAGAAAGATTTCATCAACAGTGAGTACTTGGGTTCATAAGGAAAAAAAGGAGGATTGTTGTTTTTTGGAGAGATATTTGAAGTTCTAAAGAATTTGCCAAGATCAGTGTGGATTATTCTAATGGTCACAGGTGTGAACCGGATTGTTTGGTTTCCATTCACCTAATGGTCACAGGCTTCTGTACAATAAATTTTGAATTTCTGAAAACAAAATCTGTCATAAAATTTCAAAAAAAAGCAATTTTCTAATGCATAAACTGGATGATAGAAGAAAGAAAGATGGTTGGCAAGGAAAAAATCAGATAAATAGTTTGGGCCCCATGGGTAGGAGTAGTAAATAATTTGGGACGGGACATTAAAGGGTAAATAGTTTAGAATTAATGGATATAAAGTGAGATTTTCTCAATTTTTTTTACACTATCATTTTTTACTTATCGTAATTAAATAAAAAATAAGATGATAATATTGTGGCCAAAGTATATGTAAAGATACGTATTATGTATTCAAAATGTATTATTTCTAGTTGGATTTTAATTTCTAGATATGTTTATCTATCTATATGAAAGGGTTTTTTATTTGTACAAATGGTAATTCAAGTTTGGAACTAGCATAAAGATATTACTAACACACAAAAAAGAACTATACATAATTATATATAGTAAAATTTAATAACTTGGATAATTATTTTTAACATCGTGGAAAGAGTTCCGCAATAATTAATCCATTGTTATATATTGTATGGAAAACGATTCTGATTTTGCCTTTTTTTTTTTTTTTAATTCTAGTTGATGTCCACCACTACCATACGCAACAATATTCGATAGCGAAGATTTAAATATTGCAATTTGTGAAGTAAATTAATTTTGTACTCGGTTACAAAAGTTATTTTTGTCGCGAGACAAAAATATTTGTAGGATTATTTTTTAAATTCAAATAATAAGTGGGCATAGAAGATTATTTCCTCGGATGTGTATGAGAGTTTGTCTTAAATGTTGTTCAAAATTGTTGATAGATTTAATTACGGCAAACGGAAAATCAATGTATCATCTGCGTCACTAGTCATAAATTATTCTAGCATCTCTTCGTTTTAACATATTCATACCATATATTATGAAATTAGTTCATTTTCATTGGTTCCCATGCCTTTGTCCAATGTCATTAACATTATTTCATGAGTTTAAGTCTATGTATTAATAATTTAAAAAATATTTATATAATTAGATTACTTAAATAATCTAGTAAAGAAGAGTCTAACATGATACCACAAATTAAGCTATACTAACAGTATAGAATTATTATACCCTGAAAGTCCATATAAATTAAATGTTCGATGTTACGTTTGCGTTTCAATAATTACCGATTACCATTGCTTTCACTGACATAAGCGGTTTGATTAAGTCTTATTAACAATATCATTTATTTAAACAATGCATTGTCATACTTCTCTCAACAAGATTAGAAGACTACAAACTTTGTATGACCCTTAGGTACGTCTTCCTTCAAGAGATGAAATAAGAACCCAGTCGAAAACTCGATCATTAAAAAAAAGGCAGCTTGATGCACAAAATATCCTTTATTTATGTAGGGTTAGAGGAAAGATCACATAATTAGGGATGTAATGTAGACAATCTACCCTAATACAAACATTAATGATTGTTTTCACGACTCGAACTGGATCATTTTTCTCTTAAAATAAGAGGACGAACGTTTATAGCATTTGTCAATCATTGTTCCAATTGGAACTTGCTTATCGGAAGGATATCAGTAACTTTTTATTGGAATTCCAGGAAAACCCGCAGCTGCTACAGCCTCTGCCTCTCGGGTGAGCACTCTATGTACACTCGATAAATCCCTCATTGTGTAATAGCCTACATACAAGGGAATGTAAACCGTGCACACTGGATAAATCCCCCATTGTGTAATAGCCTGCAAATTAGGGAATGTAAATCGCATTAGGCAAGCCCTGTACGACAGGCTTGACGTAGAAGGCATTGAGGGGGTATCGATCCTAGGGTCATCTGTATGGATGACCGCCCTCCAAACCAACTGGGCGGTCCCAAAAGGGACTAATATATCAGTAATTTTTGCTAATGGGAGAAACTCCCTAGTTGAAAGTTCGAAATACAACAAGTGTGTCACTATCCCAAAAGTAGTAACGTGCCACAGCCATCGCCTATGAAAATTCTAAAAGAATTTACAAACACAAACAAGGAATGCACGAGAGGAAAGATCAGGTCACCTTCACACAAAGCTAGAGGGTAACATCCATATTTCTGTCTTATGAAGACACACTTCTACCTCAATTGATAAGTCCAAAAGTACCATACCAATGGCGTCTGAAATTGGCAGCCGGGGCAACTAAACTTGAACTGAAATACTAGAGTATGCAAAAAGATCCAAGATGTGAAAATGAAAAACTGACATTTACAGTGGAAAACCTGGTGATTAGTTCACAAGCATGTGAATATCAAACCCAATGACTTGTTCATCGTTAAGCAAATGGACCTCGAGCTTAAGTCAACTCCAAAAAGCTAGCTCATGAGGTAGAATTTGCCCAAAACCCATGCGAGAATACAAAAACTCAGTCCCTCAATCAATGTGACACAATCTAACAGTTCATTATGTTGTCTAACAGTCCCTCCATTGTTAAGACCTCTCCTGTTCAGAAGTTAAAATTTGCGGAAATGAGGATGCTGAGATGGATGTATGGTCATACTAGGAGGGATAGGATTAGGAATAAAGATATCCGAGATAAGGTGGGAGTGGTCTATGTGGTGGACAAGATGCGGGAAGCGAGGCTGAGATGGTTCGGGCACGTGAAGAGGAACGGCACAAATGCCTAATGAGGAGGTGTGAGAGGTTGGCTATGGCGGGTCCAAGGAGAGGTAGAGGAAGGCCGAAGAATTATTGAGAGGTCATCTGACAGAACATAGCACATTTTCAGCTTACCGAGGACATGACCCTTGATTTCTAGCACAATATAATGTAGCACAATATATGACATCAAATGAGTCCCTCATTACCCCTTGAAGACCACCCAGCCCCAGAACAGAAAGAGCAGAAGACAATTAAGTATAGGGCTAGCTATACTATGACACTTTTTTTCTAAACGGGTTCAAGTCACAATCTTGATTTGGATCTAGTATAACAACTAGACATCGATCACTACTCTGTGTGCTTTCTTTTAAGATTCTGCTCTCCATTTCACATGAAAAGACAAACTACTGATAACAACCATCACAGGACTAGTATGTCTTCAGGCATATTATCAAACAAAAATTGGCGAACTACTTAAAAGAAACAAAGAATACCTTTAGCAGCCAGCTCAAAATAAAATTTCCTAAGCCCCGGATAGAAATCACAGCATCCTAAACAAGTACAAGGATCCGGAAATGTCCTTTCAAGAATTGGCAACTAGTGCAGACTGTGTATCTGGCAGCCCTCACACTGTTCCACCAAATAATTCTATTCCTTAAAAACAAAATTCCAAAACTAGTGCCAGCACCTAACTTGATGGTGACAACCAAATTTAGACAATGATCGATAACTGTCAAGTCTTCTAAACACATGAATGGGCCTAAAGACTACAACTTTTCTTACTACCTATCATTGAGAAAGAAAAATAGCAAACAAAACAAAAGAGCCTGATGCTACAATCTATAAAGGAAGCAAATACAGATCAAGGCACAGAAAGGATACAATAGTAATGAGACCTCAAATTTCACTAAGACACATACAATATTATTCATTTTTCATAGAAAATCAGTCTTAACAAGCACACAGTAATACGCAATTGTTGATGAGTTTAAAAATATTTATCATACAGAACACTTTTCTTTTATTCTAGGTACAGCTAAGTTCCCAAAATACAGACTGTCTAAAGCAATGGACATGAAAAATCTAAACTACTCTGCGGAGACAACGGAGAAGGTACAACTACCAAAAACCAAGGATGTACAAATAAACATCAAGGCATCCTAACAAGTAAATGAAGGTATCCTGCTAGTCGATTCGACTGGAAAATTGGAATGTAATCAACTCCACAACAACATTAAATTTTTTGTCACAACCTGTTTGACAGCTTATATTTCATCATTCTTGAAGTTGAATATTAATACTATATCAGGGCGAATAAAACTGAGCTTTAGAGGGAAAGAGATGTTTTTCTTTATAGCAGTTCTGATAACTGGAATAAACCAGAGCTCAATTTAAAGTATGAAGTATTGCTATTAATGACACATAAAAATACCATAAGAGAGTCAATAGATCAAACATGCTTTAATAGTAGCACGCTAGCAGCAGCGGGATGTACAATGATCACCTACAAATAGAATACCTAAAACAATGTGGCAAATCAATGAAGAGGCATCATCTACGCATTCAACAGGAATCAAGACAGGCATCAAGAAAAATAGGAGCACCACCAACTTTAAGGATTTCACCATGCACTCTTCTTCTTCGAACCATAGTAGTTAACATACCACTTCACAAACTTCTTCAACCCTATTTCCAAGTCAGTAGTAGGCTTATACCCCAGCTCCTTTTGCGCCAAAGTAATATTAGCATGCGTAAATGGCACATCCCCATTCCTTGGCATTTGCAAAACCTTCTTTTTTGCCTTCACCTTCAACAACTTTTCCAAAATACTCACAAGTCTACCAACAGGCACCGGCTTCGTGTTACCCACATTATAAATCCTCAATTGGGCAGCACCCTTCTTCTTCCCACCACTCCCCGTGCTCTTTTTCGCTGTATCTAATGCTGCCAAACAACCCTTTACCACATCATCAATGTAAGTAAAATCCCTGGCAACACTACCATGATCAGATGTCTCAAAAATCTTGATTTCCTTGCCTCTCAAAATATCTTTAGTAAAGAAAAAATATGCCATATCGGGCCTTCCCCACGGCCCATAAACCGTGAAGAAACGCAATCCAGTAATCGAAAGCCCGTGTATATGATTATAAGTATGAGCAATTTCTTCACCAGCCTTTTTGGTGGCTGCATACAAACTAGCAGGCTGATCAGTTCTATCTTTTTCTGAAAAGGGTACTTTAGAATTCAATCCATAAACAGAACTTGATGAAGCCCAAACAATACTAGGCTGTGGATTGGCCATTTTACATGCTTCAAGTAAACTAACAAAACCAGCTATATTACTATGAACATAAGAACCTGGATTCTGCATTGCATATCTAACTCCGGCTTGAGCCGCCATATGCATGACATGTGTAAAAGGAACAGCATCAAACAGCTTCTTTAACAAAACAGCATCATTTATATCACCATCAACGATATAAATACCTGAACGTTCAAGCAGGCCCATTCGGGCTTTTTTCAGCCCGACATCATAGTAATGGTTGAAATTATCCAGGCCCAAAACCCCATCCCCACGGCGTTTTAGAGCAAGCGACACATGGGACCCCACGAACCCGGCTGCACCGGTGACTAGGACGGTAAAGCCCGTCTTAGACCTGGGCCGGGCCGAGGCACGAACCCGACGCTCCCAGTTCGGGCCGAGCGCTGCTGGTGGCGAAACCGTGTTTTTCAGGCTCCGACGGTTGTTTCCGGCGGCGGGGTTCGTCGGCGGCGAGAAGAAAAAGAACAAAACGATGAAACAGATGAAGAGGAAGGACCAAAGTGTAAACCTGGGGAAAAGTGTGGGGTGAAAACGGAGACGATAGAGACTGTAGGGTGAAGATTTATCGGGCTTAAACTTTCCGGGGGTTGAAGGAATGGCGTCCAAATGTGTTAAAATGGGTTTCAATTGGGTCATCTTTTTTCACTATGATCAACCAGTCAACAAGTTAAAATCTTTTGGTGTTTGCATATGAAAAACTGAAAAAAGATTAAGACTTTTTGAGTTTTATGATTCAGTCTGAAAATTCACTTTGGTTTTTGGAGATTTTAAGGAAGAAAAAGAGAGTCCGAGGAGGAGAAGAGGTTTTGGGTCGATGGTTTCGGGCCGGCGGGGGTGGTGTGTATTGGGAAAGTAAAAAGGCAACATTTTATTAGTACTACTTTATATTTTCCATAAAAAGATTCATAGAATGTGCATACTTTAGTGGATTGCGTGTAAATTTCTTTTTTATTTTTCTATGGTAAATACTTGAATGGGTCTTTTATATTGACTTTTGATAGGAAAATTAATAAAATAAAAACGCGTATTGATGAATTTTTTCTCGCATTAATTTAGGAGATAGAAAAGGGAAAAAATTATTTTCAGGCTCTATTTTTTATTATTATTTGGGAACTCTTAATTGAACTCCTCTATTTAGGCTGTTTGTTTATGGAAATACTTTTGCAAAGCTTTTGAAAAACCAAACTTGGTTAACCTTTTTTAGTAACATTTTCAAAAAAAATCTGTAGAAAAGTGTCTCCAAATTTCATAAAAAAAATTACTTTTACAGAAGCATATCAAAACTTTTAAATAAGTGAATAATATTGTAAACTATATGTGCAATGTATTTTAAAATTTTTTGAATACAGAGACATGTATAAGCACGTGATTTTTGCCCTATATGAGAATTACTCCCAAAAAATTCAAAAATAAAATGATTTTTCTTTGGTGTACAATTTTGTGATATTTTGAAGAATTATTTGTATTTGTCTGTGCGTGTTTATTCGCTAAATTAATAAAAAATACAAAAATATGTCGCATTTTGCATGTAGGATTTAATTCTACAATTGTTAGTAATTAAAATTGTTTTACAAAAATTAAAAATTACAAAAATAGGCATCGTTTGCATTTTTAGCATTTAATGTCCAAATATACAATTTTATGCTTAATTAATACTTAATTGTGCGTTAATTGTTATTGGGAGTTAATTTGCGCCTTTATAACTTAATTTAGTTCTTAATAATAGTTTAAGTATTTTATAATTTAGTTTTAGAAAAATAAAAGAAGAAAAGAGAGCGAAAATATAAAGAAAGTCGGAATTGGGCCTCTTCTTCAATTTCAAGCTATAGGCCCAAAAATGGCCCAATCTTCCCTACGACCCAGTCCATTTCGAACTGGGTCGACCCAGTCCATTAACCCAACACCCCTTCTTCATTTTTGTCCAACACAAAACAAAACCAAAAAAAAAAAAAAAAAAGTGAATTATCACTATTAATAGTTTTATTTTTTGTTTTTTTATATATACCGAAAATATTTTATTTTATTTATTATTTTTATTTAAAATATATATATATATATATATATATATATATATAGTAATTTCGGAAATGATTTTAAAAAAAAAAAAAAAAAAAAAGTAAAAGAATGTAGAAAATTTAAAAAAAAAGTAAAAAGTTTTAAAAAATTTAAAAGTAAAAGAAGGTTGGAATTAAAAAATAAATATAAAGATATCTGAAAATTTAAAAAATTTAAAGTAATTGAAAGTAGCATTTTTAAAAGAAAAAGAAAAGATAGTGGTTTATTTTTTAAAGAAAAGTTAAATAAAGTGAGATTCTCTTTTAAAAAAATAAAAAGTGGGATTTTAAATAAGATAAAGTAATTAAAGTTGGAATTTTAAAAATAAAAGTAAATAAAGGTGGGATTTCTTTTTCTAAAAAAATAAAAGCAATTTGTAAGTGGGATTTCTTTTAATTAAAAAAATAATAAAATAATAAAAAAATAAATCTGAAAATTTCGAAAATTTTGCTATAAATAGAAGAGAAAATTTAGGAAGAAGGGTGGAAAAAAAGAGAGGAAAAACTAGATAGAGAGAAGAAAAAAAGAGGGGGCGGAGTGAGAAGTATACACCCGATATACATTCTGGATACACTGAATATACAGGGACAGAATTCATTTTGGAGAGTTTTGAAGTTGAAAAGAATAGTTACTGTTTCATTGCCTCGCTTAAGATCTGAAATAGTCAGAACCTTCCTGTCTTTTTACTTCTTCTCTATACTTGGAGTCGTTTATAGTCTCCTGGGTTTACTACTATTCCTACTGTTACTGGTCTATTCCTGTGTTGCTGGACTGTCGTTGTTGTGCTACATTGTTACTACTGTTGCTGCTTCTCAGCTTCATCTTCTCTTGTTTTCCAATACCAGGTACATGTCTTTTAAATTTTAAGTTGGAAAGAGATTCAACATGACTCATCAATGAAGTTTGAATTGAAATTCTGTTTTCTATTTGTCCAAGTTCATCAATTTAAATTTCATTTTTGTTTTATGTTAGTTAATTAGTAGTGAATTCAATTTGATAGCTATGAGCTAATTGTCTTACTTTAAAAGTTCGTATAAAGATTTGTAATAATATTAGCTCATTATCTCATTAGTTTAATCATATTAAATTGTCAAAGTAGGGAATATGGCATGAATGTTGGTCATTATTTAATTTTGTTGTTAGTTAAGCAAGAAGTGATGTAGAAGTGCCAAGAAAATTACAGTAGTGATATTTATTGTTAAATAAGGTTAAGATGGTGTTGTTGGTATATTTTTATAAGATAATAGATGTGTGTATAAACGTTGGCGAAAGGTGATATGATGTAGCTTGTTACAATGTTAAAATGTTATGAATGTTTACGATATACAGTTAAGTTGCATGTAAGGTAATTTTATTGAATTAACTTGTATAATAATTCCTTTCTTATAAACTCGATACCTATATACCTTCATAAGACAAATTGATCAAATAATTAGGCTTATTAGATTAAAAGCGATTATATGAGAATGAAACGAGATGTATAAGTACCAATTGCAACACTTGATATCAATGGTAATTAGAAATAGAATTTGCATTAAGTAAATCATGAAAAAAAATTTGGAAAATATTTCCTTCCTTTATGAATCATTCATTTTCAGTTTTATATGCAATTTATTCTTTGATATATATATATATATATGTCATATTTGTTTTTTTTTAAATAATATTAATCATATTTGTATTCTGTCCTTTGAAATTGAATAGTTGAAATGAATATAACTTATATTCGGAAAATATAATCAACGGTCAACATTTAATAAATTGTAAATTCTTTTCAAAGAATTTAAGGGCACCTTAAATGGGAATTTATCATGATTTTCACATAAAAATGTATAGATATAATAAACAATTTGTGAAAAATCCCTAATATCATTACGAATATTTTGCACAATTAGGGATACGTTCGCGTACCCTGATTATATTTTTAAAAGCAAAAATTCGGATTATGCGTACGCGCAATTTCGAACGAATATTTAATAAAAGGATTTTTCCAAAAGGCGTTAAATCAATTTCATAAAAACCCGAGATGTACGGTTCATTATTCAAGAAAAACAAATATTCTTGATCCAACACAATTTCGAAAAATGATTGCTTAATAAATATATTATAAAAAGTTATTGTGTACACGTACGCGTGACACAAGTCCGCAATTTTTTTAACATGAATATACGTACGCGTAATTCGATTCAAAGAAGGGTCATCAATAAGCGGTAGTAAAAACATGTAACATCAATGTATTTAATAAAATCAAGGTAATTAAGCCAATAATAAAAACAGTTAAGCGACCGTGCTAGAACCACGGAATCCGGAAATGCTTAACACCTTCTTCCGGATTAACAGAATTCCTTACTCAGGATTTCTGGTTCGCAGAATAATAAACAGAGTCATATTCTCCTCGATTCAGGGATTATAATTGGTGACTTGGGACGCCTTAAAATTCCCAGGTGGCGACTCTAAAACAAATAAACAAATCCCGTTTCGACTGTCCTTCAATTGGAGAAAACTCCCCACGCGCCCTGCGGGCGCGGCGAAAAGGAGGTGCGACAGCTCTGGCGACTCTGCTGGGGAACGAACCCAGAACCATTGGTTCAGGGTTTAAAGAATTCGAGCTTAAAATATCTGTTTTTATTGGCTTTACTTACTATATAATTTTCAACTGTTTATATGCTAATATGCTAAATGTTTTTTTTTACCGCTTTAATATTATTTGAATTGTGAATATATACAACTGCTACGAAACCCCCTTCTTTCTGAGTCTTCTGAATTTATGGTGTACACGTGCGCGTGACCCACCTTTCTGTTAAAGTCATACCAAATAAGACGGAGTTGGGACAAGTAACTAGGCCGGGCAGACTTTCGTGCTCCCGGTACGTTACCCCCACTTCGGCTCAAACTGTCCGTTTGGGTAAGCCAGGTTTAGAACAATCAACCTAAGGTTTTACACTTAGAATAACTCAGCCATGTACCGGATCCCTAGTAGGAACGAATATTTGCATCATATGCATTTGCCCTTGGAGACTCAACACAGGGGTTGGGTCTGTCTAGGACAGGTGAACCCAAAATTAAAAGACCATCATGATGCATCCTACTTGCTACTTGTGCATTCATTTGCCTCGAACATGCTTGTTGACCAGCTTAAAATAAAATCATGGTAAGAAGCAAGGAATAAAATGGGTTGTTTTAAAATTTTCGGAAAAAAAATAGTTTTAAATTTTGAAATAAAAATATTTAATAAAAAAAAAAATTCGAAAATAATTTTTAGTATAAATTTTCCAAAATAAATTTTGACTTTATTAAAATTAAATTTCAGATACAAAATGAGCACCACACAAAGCCCCTCATCCACAAGTACGGATGAATTTCTATGTCAGCTTCAAATGTGGTGGTATGATTTGGGCGAAGACGGTCAAAAATGGGTCGTCAAGCATTTGGGAAATCTCACGGACATTATGAAAGTTGAGCCTCGGGATGATCTGATTACGGCATTAGTAACTTTCTGGGACCCTGTTCACAATGTTTTTCGTTTCTCTGACTTCGAGCTTACTCCTACATTAGAGGAGGTAGCTGGCTATGTTGGTTTTGACGGAAGTTTAAGAAATCAAAGCTTGATATTCACAAAGGCTCCTTCAATACATCGATTCTTCGGTCTTCTGAACATCAGCAGTCAAATCAGGAAAAGCAATGTCATCAATGGATGTTGTTCCTTCAACTTTTTGTATTCCAGATTTGGAAAGTCAGATGGGTTCGAAATTCATGAGAAAGGCCTTACTAATAAGCAAAACAAAGACACTTGGCAGATGCACCGACGATTTGCTTTCATGGTGGCTTTTCTAGGAGTCATGGTCTTCCCAAATAAAGAGCGAACAATTGATATTCGCACCGCAAAAATTGTGCAAATCCTCACCACTAAAGAAAATCACACCCTTGTCCCCATCATTCTGTCAGATATTTATCGGGCTTTGACTTTATGCAAATCAGGAGCGAAGGTTTTCGAAGGATGCAAAATTTTGTTGCAAATGTGGGTGATTGAACATCTCCAACAACAACCCAAGATCATACAGTATGGGTCGAACAAAGCTAATTGCATCGAGAGCTATGAGGAAAGAACAAAAAATTACCAAGCTCCAGAAGGGATAGAAGCATGGGTATCTCATCTAAAGGCTTTAACGGCAAATCAAATTGAATGGACTCTGGGATGGCTCCCGATGAGAGAAGTAATACATATGTCAACCTCAAATAATTATCTACTACTATTGGGATTGAGAAGCATTCAGCCATATGCACCACTAAGAGTCCTAAGGCAACTAGGGAGATATCAAATAGTTCCTGATGAGGAAGATTTGAGTATGCAAGTAATCGAATTACACCCAGAAGCCACTATTCCCGAAGCTCTACTTCAGCAGATGTGGAATGGGTGCCGATACTTGAAAAGTGATACTCAAGTCCTAGACGCTACCAAGGGTGAGATAAATCCTGGATATGCAAGGTGGTTCGAAAAACGGTCTCGCATGGATGATGTACCGGAACCTGAGCTAAAAAGGCCAACAAAAAGACCCCATGTTCAAAATTTCAATGATAAAATCCAAGAGCGGTTAATCTGGGGAGAAAAAGAAAAAGGGTACAAAGCCACTATCCATGCCCTAAAAGAAAATCTAAGAAGCCTCAGTTTGGAGAAAGATTTGCAAGAACAAGAAGCCAAAGGCGAGAAAAAGAGTCTAGCTTGTGAGAATGAAAATCTTCATGCTCGATTCCAAAAAATGAAAAGAGTCTCTGAAACGCCAAAGAGAAGCTGGAAAGATCAAAAAACCATCGCCAATCTCTTCGAAAAAATGCAAGATTATGATTCCATTCTTGCAGAAAACGAAAGGGCATTGAGCAAAGCAAAAGAAAGGATCCAACAATTAAATGAAGAAGCCAGATCTAACAAGGAACGCCAGGATAGGCAATCCGAAAAAGACAAGGCTCAATTCAAGAAGGAAAAAGATTATTGGATGCAATCAGAAGACCAGCTTCGTGCACAACTAGAAGAGGCAAGAAGATGCAACAGAGAATACCAACAAGCAGACCTCGACAGGGAAAGATCACAAGCAATATTAGAGCAGGCCAGACTCCGAGCTCTATTAGAATCAGCTTTAGATCGTGAAAACCATGTCAGAGACATAGCCACCACTCGTCAGCAGCAATTGCAAGACCAAGACCAACGTCTCCAAGGTTTCAGGGCACAAGTCCACGACTTGGCAGTCTTCACATCTCAAAGTTATGTAAACTGCCAAGGAATGGATTATGAAAGGTTTACAGAGCATGCACCCACTTTTGCTCGTCATCTAGCAATAGAGTTGGAAAGGATGTATCGTACGCTGGGAGGCCATCCAGGTCAAGCCCCACATTGAGCAGATAATCCAATATTAGAGAACAAAAGTGGAAAGTGGGGCATTTTGTGAGATGTTATGAATTGTATCTTTTATTCTGATTTAAGTGTGTGTGTTTCAAGCTATTTTCTTAAAGTTTTCGAATGTAATTCCATCTTTGTGTAATAAATAAACATGATTGACTTTGGTCCGAACTACGCAAGGTCTGATTCATGTTTGACATAATACATAGGCAATCTCTAAGATTCGACCACCACGATAAAGATATATGTAGTAAATAAAAGTGAATAACAATAAAAAAAATTTAAAAGCTGGGACGATACAAGCAACCGAGCGAATGCATAATAGAAAGGGATTATTTGTCTAGGAGCATTGCATCTCAACGTGTGATTATATATGTGTTAAACTCTCAAAACTAACAAGTTTGTCCATTTTCAGAATTCAACCAGTTAGTTTCTCTAAAGAGTATACTGGCATATTATCACTATCACACAAGATCAAAAGGACCAATACCCGAAAGTATGTCTATCCCAGATGTTGACACAAGTATGGAGATAGAAGAGATGGATGTCGGGAAAATGAAAGAAGAAATGCTTAAGCTCAAGCAGCAAATGGCAGAAATGTATCAAGCTTGGTCTACAGGACAGTTGCCCCCATCTTACCCAAATAACCCTGCTCCATCAATAATCCAAACTCAAGATAATATCACCACTGAATTATCCCCAAGTTTCCCCATTTATCAGCACTACCGAGGCACCACCTCTCAGACACCACAGTCTCCACCTCCAAAACCAGTTCCGTACCTTCCTCCACCTATGACTCCTGTTTTTGTAGCACCTCCCCTGCTACATTTCACAAATCTCCTAGTGAGCCTACATTTCAGGCCCAAGACAACCAATATTACCCCCGGAGCCCACCTTCAAAGCCTCCGAAATCAATTCACCTGCTCCTCAGTTTGATCTCCCAACCGAAATTAACAAGCCAGCCAAAAATGCTGAACAAGAAGAGATGTTCAGGAAGGTCAAAAGTCTAGAACAGTCGTTCCGAGACATGCGAGGATTAGGTGGGCAAGTCAGTGTAGCCTACAAAGATTTATGCTTATTCCCTAATGTACAATTGCCATTTGGCTTCAAGATGCCCAAATTTGACCTATACAGCGGGCACGGCGACCCAGTAGCCCACCTAAGGGGTTTCTGTAGCAAGATGCGAGGAGCTGGGGGAAAGGATGAATTATTGATGGCTTACTTCAGTCAAAGTCTAAGCGGATCAGCTTTGGAGTGGTATACACGCCAAGACCATGGAAGATGGTATACCTGGGATGACCTGGCACAAGCATTTGCATACCATTTCCAATACAATCTGGAAATCATCCCAGATCGATTATCTTTGACCAAATTTGAGAAGAAACACAATGAAAGTTTCAGAGAGTATGGTTTTCGGTGGAGAGAACAGGCAGCAAGAGTGGATCCTCCTATGAAGGAGAGCGAAATGGTAGACTATTTCCTCCAAGCCTTAGAACCAACTTACTACGCCCACTTGGTTTCAGCGGTTGGAAAATCATTCAACGAGGTAGTGAAAATGGGAGGTATGGTAGAAGAAGGCCTCAAGACAAATAAAATCATGAGCTATTCAGCAATTAAGGCAACTACTCAAGCTATTCAAGGCGGGGTAGGAGGAATCGGAAGAAAGAAGAGGGAGGAGGCAACCATAGTTGATTCAGGAATTTGGCCGGGACCCAGAGGTTCACCGCTTTACTATAATCAACAACGACCTCGCCAATCAGCTTACCACCATGATTCATCCCAACACTACTATCACTCTTCAGAGCCTCATTTTGCCATTAACCATGCTCAAGCATACAATCAGCCACCTGTTCACACCAATTGGCGTGCTCCTGTCACACCAAATACTTACCCACGAGCCTATCCCGGACCAGGTTTTAGGCCTAGGCCAGCATTCAGGGGAGAAAGGGAACAGAAAAAGAAAACTTACACTCCATTGGGAGAGTCTTACACTAGTCTGTTCCACAGGCTGAGACAGCTAGACATGCTGAGACCAATACAATCCAAACTACCCAATCCTCCTCCAAAGAATCTGGATTACACCATTAGCTGTGAATATTGCTCCGGTGCACCAGGCCATGATACGGAGAAATGTTGGCATTTGAAAAATGCAATACAAGAGCTGATTGATACTAATAAAATCGAGGTTCAAAACCCCGAAGCTCCAAATATCAATAGAAATCCAATGCCAGCCCATCAAGAGGCTAACATGATAGAAATCATACAAGCTAATGGGGAGACAAAGAAGCCGTCACAAACTGTCATGATGATCAAGTCTCATGAAACCAAGCCAGATAAGCAGTTAATGGAGGAGAAGCCGGTGTCTAAGCAGAACAAAAATGGTGATGAACCGTCTATGATAGTCGATGAGGGATCATCGAGCAAAGTTTCCGCAAAACAAGAAAGGCCAAAAGTGATAGTACCAGGGGTTGCTAACAAACCCGTTGTATTCGTGGAAGGAGCACGTACAGATCGGGTTATTATTGCACCTGTAATCCAGCTGCCGATCATCAACAACAAAACCATCCCATGGAACTATGAACGGATGACCGTAATGTACAAGGGCAAAGAAATCAAGGAAGAAGTGTGTGAGGTGCAAGGCTTGACTCGTTCGGGAAGATGTTTTACTCCCGAAGAGCTGAGAAAAACTAAAAACAATCCAATGCCAACAAAGAGAGCTGTGACGGAAGAAGAGGCGGAGGAGTTTTTAAGAAAAATGAAACTCCATGATTATTCTGTGGTGGATCAATTAAAGAAGACCCCCGCTCAAATTTCATTATTGTCCTTACTGATCCATTCAGAGGAACACCGTCTGGCGTTGATGAAAATCCTGAATGAAGCTCATGTTCCTGAAAAGATCTCTGTAAATCATTTGGGAAAAATAGCCAACAGAATCTTTGAGACAAACAGAATTACATTTGCCGATGATGAATTGCCTGCGGAAGGTACCGAGCATAATAGAGCTCTTTACCTCACCGTAAAATGTGAAAACTCCGTAGTAACCCGGGTATTGGTTGACAATGGGTCCAGTGCAAACATATGCCCTCTCTCCACTTTAAACAAATTAAAAATTAAAGAGGAGAGGATTCAAAAGAACAGTATCTGCGTACGAGGATTTGACGGTGGAAGTAGAGATTCATTTGGCGACATAGTGTTGGAACTAACTATAGGGCCAGTTGAATTCACAATGGAATTCCAAGTTTTGGACATGACTGTTTCTTACAACTTGTTGTTGGGTCGACCATGGATCCATGCTGCTAAAGCAGTCCCGTCAACATTACATCAGGTTGTCAAGTTTGAATGGGACCATCAAGAAATAGTCGTGCATGGAGAAGAAAATTTAAATGCTCACAATAGCACCATTGTACCAGTCGAGGGAGCAGAAATTGACCAAGGACCATGGGTATACCAAGTATCAGACACAGTGTTGGTAGAGAAAATTCCAGAAGGAAAATACCTTGCGAATCCAAAGGTGTCCTCTACATCAGTCATGGTAGCTTATGAAATGCTGAAGAATGGCTTTATACCCGGCAAAGGTCTGGGCTTATCTTTGCAAGGAATTGTACAACCAGTATCTCTCCCCGAGAACTGGGGAACATTCGGTTTAGGGTTCACACCTACCACCAATGACGTGATAAAGGCCAGGAAGTTGAAACACCAAGCATGGGTTCTTCCAAAACCAGTACCACAGCTGTCGAAGTCTTTTGTCAATACCGGCGCTAAAAATCGCCCGGTAACAACAATTCCTAAATCCCGGATCAATCCTGAGGAGGAATTAATTGAAAGGTTCGAGAAATTGTTTGGTGATGTGAATATGTTGGAAAGCAGAGGAGAGTGTAGCAATGCAGAAGTTCAATTCGTTGGACCGAAAACAAAGCTCAATAATTGGGAAGCCACTCCTATCCCAATTCGAAAGGAGTCTTGGTAGTTTATTTTGATTTTCTTTCAGTTTGTTTGGGTTATTTCAAGGTTGTAATCCCAAAGTTTATCTTACAGTCGGTTTGAAGTGTGCAAAACCTTGTTATCTTTCATTATCCAATAAAAAGCATTTTTCTTTTTATTATCATTCCTAATAGCTTTCTTTTTCTTCTTTTTTGTACAGTTCTTTTTATGCTGGCTCTAGTGATATGGCATGCATGAGGAATCTTCAGCCCAGTCTTAAAAATCAATCTGATTCCGAAATATTAATTCAAGAAACATATTGTGATTATGAATCAGAATATGATGAAGATGAGGTTTTTGAAGAGATTAGTAAAGAGTTAATTCACTTTGAGGAAAAAATCAAACCTAACTTGAATGATACCGAGGATGTCAATATAGGGGACACGAGTAATGTCCGAGAAACTAAAATAAGTGTCCACCTCGAGCAAAAAATCCGAGAGGATTTAATTAAAGCACTCATAGAATTCAAAGATGTTTTTGCATGGTCATATGACGATATGCCGGGCTTGAGCACTGATTTAGTGGTCCACAAATTGCCCACCGATCCAATGGTGCCTCCTGTCAAGCAGAGGCTGAGAAAATTCAAGCCTGATATGAGTGTGAGAATTAAAGAAGAAATCACCAAACAATTGGAAGCAAAGGTCATTCGAGTCACTCGATATCCTGTTTGGTTAGCTAATATCGTTCCTGTGCCAAAGAAAGACGGCAAAATTAGAGTATGCGTCGACTATCGCAATCTCAACAAAGCAAGTCCAAAGGATAATTTCCCATTACCCAATATCCATATCTTGATCGACAATTGTGCCAAGCATGATATAGGATCTTTCGTGGACTGTTATGCCGGATATCATCAAATTCTAATGGATGAAGATGATGCAGAAAAGACGGCATTCATCACACCATGGGGAACTTATTGCTACAGGGTAATGCCATTCGGTTTGAAGAACGCCGGAGCAACCTATATGAGAGCAATGACCACAGTGTTTCATGATATGATACACAAGGAAATTGAGGTATACGTGGATGATGTAATCATAAAGTCAAAGCATCAGACCAACCACGTTGGGGATTTGAGGAAGTTCTTCTTAAGACTTCGCAAGTACAACCTCAAGCTTAACCCTGCCAAGTGCGCATTCGGAGTTCCATCTGGAAAATTGCTGGGATTCATAGTCAGTCGACGAGGCATCGAGCTAGACCCATCAAAGATCAAAGCCATCCAAGAACTGCCACCCCCAAGAAACAAAACTGAAGTAATGAGTTTGTTGGGAAGGTTAAATTATATCAGTAGGTTTATTGCTCAGCTCACAACAACCTGCGAGCCAATTTTCAAATTGTTAAAAAAGGATGCTGCAGTCAAATGGACCGATGAGTGTCAGGAAGCGTTCGATAAAATAAAAGGGTACTTATCAAACCCACCCGTGTTGGTCCCGCCAGAGCCAGGAAGACCTTTGATTCTTTACTTGACGGTTTTGGAAAATTCATTTGGTTGTGTATTGGGGCAGCATGACCTCACTGGCAGAAAAGAACAGGCCATCTACTACCTTAGCAAGAAGTTCACAGCTTATGAGGTTAAGTATACTCATCTGGAAAAGACATGTTGCGCCCTAACATGGGTAGCTCAAAAATTGAAACACTATTTGTCATCCTACACTACTTACCTCATTTCTCGTTTGGATCCCTTGAAATACATTTTTCAAAAGCCTATGCCAACGGGAAGACTTGCAAAGTGGCAGATATTGCTCACGGAATTCGACATCATCTATGTGACTAGAACTGCAATGAAGGCTCAAGCACTGGCCGATCATTTAGCCGAAAACCCGGTCGATGAGGAATATGAGCCGTTGAAGACTTATTTTCCTGATGAAGAAACAATGCATATCGACGAGGTGGAACAAATCGAAAAAACTGGCTGGAAACTTTTCTTTGATGGAGCCGCCAACATGAAAGGAGTCGGAATAGGAGCTGTAATCATTTCTGAAACAGGGCGTCACTATCCTGTTACGGCTCAATTGCGATTTTATTGCACCAATAATATGGCTGAATATGAAGCTTGCATTTTGGGGTTAAGGCTAGCTGCAGACATGGGTATCCGAGAAATCTTAGTCATGGGAGATTCGGATCTTTTGGTACATCAAATTCAAGGAGAATGGGAAACCCGAGACTTGAAGCTCATACCATACCGACAATGTCTACATGATCTTTGTCAGCGGTTTCAATCAGTGGAATTCCGACATATTCCAAGAATCCATAATGAGGTAGCCGATGCATTGGCTACCCTGGCATCAATGTTGCACCATCCGGACAAAGCTTATGTAGATCCGATACATATTCAAGTCCACGATCAACACGCTTATTGCAATATGGTTGAAGAAGAATTTGATGGTGAACCATGGTTCCACGACATCAAGGAGTATATCAGAATGGGAATATATCCCGCACAAGCCACAAGAGATCAAAAGAGGACCATTAGGCGATTAGCAAATGGATTCTTCTTGAGCGGAGGAGTTTTGTATAAAAGAACACCAGATCTTGGATTGTTAAGATGCATAGATGCCAAACAAGCTACAACTGTCATGTCTGAAGTACATTCAGGAGTTTGCGGACCCCACATGAGTGGATATGTGTTGGCAAAGAAAATCCTCCGAGCTGGTTACTATTGGCTTACCATGGAGAGAGATTGTATCAGTTTTGTACGCAAGTGTCATCAATGCCAAATACACGGAGATTTGATTCATTCTCCACCATCCGAGTTGCACACAATGTCGGCACCATGGCCTTTCGTTGCTTGGGGCATGGATGTGATTGGTCCAATTGAGCCGGCAGCATCCAATGGACACAGATTCATTCTGGTAGCTATTGATTATTTTACCAAATGGGTTGAGGCCAAGACATTCAAATCAGTAACCAAGAAAGCTGTGGTCGATTTTGTCCACTCAAATATCATATGTCGATTCGGAATCCTGAAGGTGATCATCACAGATAATGGTGCTAATCTCAACAGCAACTTAATGAAAGAAGTATGTCAACAGTTTAAGATTACACATCGTAACTCTACCCCATATCGGCCCAAGGCTAATGGAGCAGTAGAAGCAGCCAACAAAAACATAAAGAAGATACTTCGGAAAATGGTAGAAGGTTCAAAACAATGGCATGAAAAATTACCATTTGCATTATTGGGATACCGCACTACTGTTCGCACTTCAGTAGGAGCAACTCCTTATTTGTTGGTATACGGCACTGAAGCAGTAATTCCTGCAGAAATTGAGATTCCTTCCCTTCGGATCATCGCCGAAGCAAAGATTGATGATGATGAATGGGTCAAAACCCGTCTAGAACAGTTAAATTTGATTGACGAAAAACGATTGACCGCAGTATGCCATGGTCAATTATATCAAAGAAGAATAGAAAGAGCATACAACAAAAAGGTGCGTCCCCGGAAATTTGAAGTAGGTCAGCATGTGCTGAAACGTATTCTTCCACATCAGGTTGAAGCAAGAGGCAAATTTGCTCCGAATTGGAAAGGACCATTCATTGTGACCAGAGTATTATCGAATGGTGCACTATGTTTAACAGATATTGAAGGCAAATGCATAGATATGGCGATCAATTCTGACGCGGTAAAGAGATATTATGCATAACTTTTTGAATGTTTGTATTTAGCACTATTTCGAAGATTGAAATGACAAAGGCAATTTATTCTGCTATCCAAACACTATACCATTTGCTTCCCCTTTGAGCCATACTTGTTTCTTTCCTACCCTCTCTTGGAATCAATAAAAAAAAAAAAAAAAGATCAAAATCTTCACTATTATGTAGTGAACTACGTTTGACCTGATTCCTCAAAGAAGGATACGTAGGCGCCTCACGGCTCGGTCATAGGGTGCACAACATGCACAATGTGCACGGAAAAGAAATATTAAGAGACCCCAATCAAGAAACTGGGGCAGGAATTGTATTGGAAATAAGAAAAGATTCCAAGAGTTGTAATTTTAAACCCATACCAAAGCTATTTAGCTTTTAATACCTTTTCCATTCCTAACCTTAATACCAAAAAGACCTTTTGATCAATCTTAGAAAAATGCTGAGGCAAGCAAATGAAGTGGTTCATAACACTCTGGTACAAACAAGGAAAGAAAGTAAAATGAGAGAGTCTTATAGGTGAAAACCCACACGGGCACCATAAGGCGACGGAGGTTGAGAGAAAAGTAAAATGAGAGAGTCTTATAGGTGAAAACCCACACAGGCACCATAAGGCGAAAAGGAAGTGAAGAAGTGAAAAACGAGGAAAATTTATCGGTGAAAACTCCTTGAGACAATTGAGAGGAGATGGATTAAAAGACTGGGTTGATTAATCTGAAATGCATACCCTGATCATTGGTGTCAGTAATTCCAATCAGATAAGTCCTTTATTCCTTTTCCAACAGTCATCCAAAAAATTGGATTTTTCTTTTCACTCTATAATTGTCGAAATCAGCATATTTCGTTACTAATAATCTTACTTTCTCCAAGCTTTGAGATAAGTTTTATTCCAAACAAATAAGAAGGAATGTCAAGGTATACTACCAAGATTCAAGGTTACAAAATACAGCCACGAAAGGTGGGAGATAAAATACGGGTGTAAGAAAGATGAAATCAAAAGTGGATCAGCAAAGTCAGAAGAGGCACATGATTACAGTTGAAAGGTTTTGAAGGAAAACACACAGAGGGGAATCCTATAGTCAAGGATCAATTACAAAGACAAAACAGTCTTTTCAATCATTCCAAGGCAATAAAGAGAGACGAAGAGAAACATCACCATCTGCAAGAATACCACAGCCAACCACCCTGCTTTAAACTAACGAAGTTTTCTTTGATTTAAAACAGGGGCAAAAACAATATTTGTGTCAGGAAATACCTGGTAAAGAAAAAGAAGAAGTCAGGCGTCCACCTGGAAAATGAGGATGAGAAAAAGAAGAAGTCAGGCGTCCACCTGGAGAATGAGGATGAGAATTAAAAGAAGTCAGGCGTCCACCTGGAGAATGAGGATGAGAATTAAAGAAGTCAGGCGTCCACCTGGAGAATGAGGATGAGAATTAAAAGAAGTCAGGCGTCCACCTGGAGAATGAGGATGAAGAATTAAAGAAATCAGGCGTCCACCTGGAGAATGAGGATGAGAATTAAAGAAGTCAGGCGTCCACCTGGAGAATGAGGATGAGAATTAAAAGAAGTCAGGCGTCCACCTGGAGAATGAGGATGAGAATTAAAGAAGTCAGGCGTCCACTTGGAGAATGAGGATGAGAATTAAAAGAAGTCAGGCGTCCACCTGGAGAATGAGGATGAAGAATTAAAGAAATCAGGCGTCCACCTGGAGAATGAGGATGAGAATTAAAGAAATCAGGCGTCCACCTGGAGAATGAGGATGAGAAAAGAAGAAGTCAGGCGTCCACCTGGAGAATGAGGATGAGAAAAGAAGAAGTCAGGCGTCCACCTGGAGAATGAGGATGAGAATTAAAGAAATCAGGCGTCCACCTGGAGAATGAGGATGAGAATTAAAGAAGTCAGACGTCCACCTGGAGAATGAGGATGAGAAAAAGAAGAAGTCAGGCGTCCACCTGGAGAATGAGGATGAGAATTAAAGAAGTCAGGCGTCCACCTGGAGAATGAGGATGAGAAAAGAAGAAATCAGGCGTCCACCTGGAGAATGAGGATGAGAATTAAAGAAGTCAGACGTCCACCTGGAGAATGAGGATGAGAAAAAGAAGAAGTCAGGCGTCCACCTGGAGAATGAGGATGAGAATTAAAAGAAGTCAGGCGTCCACCTGGAGAATGAGGATGAAGAATTAAAGAAATCAGGCGTCCACCTGGAGAATGAGGATGAGAATTAAAGAAATCAGGCGTCCACCTGGAGAATGAGGATGAGAAAAAAAAAGAAGTCAGGCGTCCACCTGGAGAATGAGGATGAGAAAAGAAGAAGTCAGGCGTCCACCTGGAGAATGAGGATGAGAGAAGAAGAAGTCAGGCGTCCACCTGGAGAATGAGGATAAGAATTGAAGAAGTCAGGCGTCCACCTGGAGAATGAGGATGAGAATTAAAGAAGTCAGGCGTCCACCTGGAGAATGAGGATGAGAAAAAGAAGAAATCAGGCGTCCACCTGGAAAATGAGGATGAAGAAAGAAAAGAAGCAGTCGAGGCACCCACCTGAAGAACGAGGAAATGCAATTGAAGTGTTGAAATCAAAAGCCCGCTCATATGAAAAAGGAGCACACTTAGAATCAATAAAACAGAGGAGTCCAACAAGATCCCCAACAAGAAACAACAAGAGTTCCAAAAGGAATACGGAATAAGACCAATGCCCAAGAGTCACCAAGATATCAAGACAACAAGAAACGCGAGAGCATGATCTAGATAAGATTTTATAATTCATGTACCATAGTCTAGTTTAATTTTGTATTTCCTTTACAGTAAGGTGTAATAAGGAGGTCAGCAAGCAGTAAAAACAGCACGAAGCAGCAGTAACATCACAGTCCCACGGTAGTCCCAGCTACCAAAACTTCCCGAACTACATTGACCTGATTCCTGTTTAGCCCAGGATATGTAGGAAACCTTTGAAGCAAAGGTTCGGTCAAATCTTTTTCAAAAAAAAAAAAAAAAAATGCTTCACACTGAGTACTCGGATGGGCAAAAATCGCTCGCTTTATCTTTGCACGAAAACCCTTCGTGTCTCCGGGCAAAGAGGGGCAGCTGTAAGCACGTGATTTTTGCCCTATATGAGAATTACTCCCAAAAAATTCAAAAATAAAATGATTTTTCTTTGGTGTACAATTTTGTGATATTTTGAAGAATTATTTGTATTTGTCTGTGCGTGTTTATTCGCTAAATTAATAAAAAATACAAAAATATGTCGCATTTTGCATGTAGGATTTAATTCTACAATTGTTAGTAATTAAAATTGTTTTACAAAAATTAAAAATTACAAAAATAGGCATCGTTTGCATTTTTAGCATTTAATGTCCAAATATACAATTTTATGCTTAATTAATACTTAATTGTGCGTTAATTGTTATTGGGAGTTAATTTGCGCCTTTATAACTTAATTTAGTTCTTAATAATAGTTTAAGTATTTTATAATTTAGTTTTAGAAAAATAAAAGAAGAAAAGAGAGCGAAAATATAAAGAAAGTCGGAATTGGGCCTCTTCTTCAATTTCAAGCTATAGGCCCAAAAAATGGCCCAATCTTCCCTACGACCCAGTCCATTAACTCAACACCCCTTCTTCATTTTTGTCCAACACAAAACAAAACCCAAAAAAAAAAAAAAAAAAGTGAATTATCACTATTAATAGTTTTATTTTTTGTTTTTTTTATATATATATAAAAAATCCGAAAATATTTTATTTATTTATTATTTTTATTTTAAAAAAAATATATATATATATATAGTAATTTCGGAAATGATTTTAAAAAAAATAAAAAAAAAAAAAAAGTAAAAGAATGTAGAAAATTTAAAAAAAAAGTAAAAAGTTTTAAAAAATTTAAAAGTAAAAGAAGGTTGGAATTAAAAAATAAATATAAAGATATCTGAAAATTTAAAAAATTTAAAGTAATTGAAAGTAGCATTTTTAAAAGAAAAAGAAAAGATAGTGGTTTATTTTTTAAAGAAAAGTTAAATAAAGTGAGATTCTCTTTTAAAAAAATAAAAAGTGGGATTTTAAATAAGATAAAGTAATTAAAGTTGGAATTTTAAAAATAAAAGTAAATAAAGGTGGGATTTCTTTTTCTAAAAAAATAAAAGCAATTTGTAAGTGGGATTTCTTTTAATTAAAAAAATAATAAAATAATAAAAAAATAAATCTGAAAATTTCGAAAATTTTGCTATAAATAGAAGAGAAAATTTAGGAAGAAGGGTGGAAAAAAAGAGAGGAAAAACTAGATAGAGAGAAGAAAAAAAGAGGGGGCGGAGTGAGAAGTATACACCCGATATACATTCTGGATACACTGAATATACAGGGACAGAATTCATTTTGGAGAGTTTTGAAGTTGAAAAGAATAGTTACTGTTTCATTGCCTCGCTTAAGATCTGAAATAGTCAGAACCTTCCTGCCTTTTTACTTCTTCTCTATACTTGGAGTCGTTTATAGTCTCCTGGGTTTACTACTATTCCTACTGTTACTGGTCTATTCCTGTGTTGCTGGACTGTCGTTGTTGTGCTACATTGTTACTACTGTTGCTGCTTCTCAGCTTCATCTTCTCTTGTTTTCCAATACCAGGTACATGTCTTTTAAATTTTAAGTTGGAAAGAGATTCAACATGACTCATCAATGAAGTTTGAATTGAAATTCTGTTTTCTATTTGTCCAAGTTCATCAATTTAAATTTCATTTTTGTTTTATGTTAGTTAATTAGTAGTGAATTCAATTTGATAGCTATGAGCTAATTGTCTTACTTTAAAAGTTCGTATAAAGATTTGTAATAATATTAGCTCATTATCTCATTAGTTTAATCATATTAAATTGTCAAAGTAGGGAATATGGCATGAATGTTGGTCATTATTTAATTTTGTTGTTAGTTAAGCAAGAAGTGATGTAGAAGTGCCAAGAAAATTACAGTAGTGATATTTATTGTTAAATAAGGTTAAGATGGTGTTGTTGGTATATTTTTATAAGATAATAGATGTGTGTATAAACGTTGGCGAAAGGTGATATGATGTAGCTTGTTACAATGTTAAAATGTTATGAATGTTTACGATATACAGTTAAGTTGCATGTAAGGTAATTTTATTGAATTAACTTGTATAATAATTCCTTTCTTATAAACTCGATACCTATATACCTTCATAAGACAAATTGATCAAATAATTAGGCTTATTAGATTAAAAGCGATTATATGAGAATGAAACGAGATGTATAAGTACCAATTGCAACACTTGATATCAATGGTAATTAGAAATAGAATTTGCATTAAGTAAATCATGAAAAAAAAATTTGGAAAATATTTCCTTCCTTTATGAATCATTCATTTTCAGTTTTATATGCAATTTATTCTTTGATATATATATATATATATATATATATATATATATGTCATATTTGTTTTTTTTTAAATAATATTAATCATATTTGTATTCTGTCCTTTGAAATTGAATAGTTGAAATGAATATAACTTATATTCGGAAAATATAATCAACGGTCAACATTTAATAAATTGTAAATTCTTTTCAAAGAATTTAAGGGCACCTTAAATGGGAATTTATCATGATTTTCACATAAAAATGTATAGATATAATAAACAATTTGTGGAAAATCCCTAATATCATTACGAATATTTTGCACAATTAGGGATACGTTCGCGTACCCTGATTATATTTTTAAAAGCAAAAATTCGGATTATGCGTACGCGCAATTTCGAACGAATATTTAATAAAAGGATTTTTCCAAAAGGCGTTAAATCAATTTCATAAAAACCCGAGATGTACGGTTCATTATTCAAGAAAAACAAATATTCTTGATCCAACACAATTTCGAAAAATGATTGCTTAATAAATATATTATAAAAAGTTATTGTGTACACGTACGCGTGACACAAGTCCGCAATTTTTTTAACATGAATATACGTACGCGTAATTCGATTCAAAGAAGGGTCATCAATAAGCGGTAGTAAAAACATGTAACATCAATGTATTTAATAAAATCAAGGTAATTAAGCCAATAATAAAAACAGTTAAGCGACCGTGCTAGAACCACGGAATCCGGAAATGCTTAACACCTTCTTCCGGATTAACAGAATTCCTTACTCAGGATTTCTGGTTCACAGAATAATAAACAGAGTCATATTCTCCTCGATTCAGGGATTATAATTGGTGACTTGGGACGCCTTAAAATTCCCAGGTGGCGACTCTAAAACAAATAAACAAATCCCGTTTCGACTGTCCTTCAATTGGAGAAAACTCCCCACGCGCCCTGCGGGCGCGGCGAAAAGGAGGTGCGACAACATGTATACACAAATGCATGCATATATAATTTAAGAAAATTGTCCGAATTCACCAAATTTTTTGGTTTAATTATTTTCGAAGTAGACCAGTTTTAATATTTTATTTTGTAAATTTAGGCAACCGGATCTACTAAATTTTAGTTAGGAGATTTGTTGTATATCTTGACCAAGGAAACGGAAATGGAAATGGAAATAGTGGAGGTTTCTTTAACTATGACCAATAAGTAGTTAATGACAATAATTGCGTGTGATTGAGTTAGAAATCATTTGAATTAAATGCTCAGTCGTGTGTAAAAGTGAATATATTTCATAGAATCATGGTCCTTGCTTATTAATTTATCCTAGATTTTTATTTTGCGTTAAGTGTACCATAAGAAACATGTGATTCTTATTTCTAGTTAGCTACTGCACCAAAAGGTCCAAAACCAAATTCGTTCCATTTTAATGTAACACTGGATTCTTTTATTTATGTCGCCATTACCCCCCCCCCCACCTCCAACCCCCCCCCCCCCCCCCCAAACACACACAGAGAAAGTAAAATAATGGTCGTTATTTGCAAGATATTTTTTTAGTTACATTTATGTACTTATACTAAAGTCTAAAAATATAAAATAATTTTAAGATATTAAGTCACTTAAGAATAATCGCAAGTAATTGCTCAAAATTAGTGAAATTTGTTTACTGAAAAATAAGACATGCATGCGTTACAACATATTAAATTACACTAATAATATAAATGTATATACGGAAAAGGACCCAAACTACCCTTGTAGTCTTCGCCCAAGTGCACAAATACCCTCCTTTAAATATTGAGCTCATCTTTGTCCCTGCCGTTACCCGAACCGTGATATTATTGCCCCTCTAGGCTAACGGACGTATCTTTAGCCTCCTGCCCCATTAATAAGTCTCAATTAATGTTAACCAATTTTTACCAACCCCCACCTTATTTTACTGACCCCACCTCCTTTTATTTACTCCCCATCTCCTCTTTCCTTTCTCCTCCTCCTTCTTCTTCTATGATTTTATTAATCTCAACTCAATTTTTCATAAACTTTGAAATAAGTTTATATTTAGGGTAATTTTTCTGTTATCTTCAACATCTCCACCCATAAAGAAAATCTCTGAGTGTTCTAGTGTCTTAACTGGATTGAAGAGAAATTGTTATTGTGTTAAGGCTGCTAGCTATTTTGTTGCTTGGAGTCCGTTGAATGCTATGAGATGATCACGCCCAACTCTTAAAAAGGATAAGCGGTCGTTGCAAATATAATCCGGTCTAAAAGTTCGGAGTCGAATCCCACAGAGAACTAAGGCTTAGCTATATCTGTTTAATATCACTAAAAAGATAAGTTTGAACAATTTTTTAAATTATAAAGATTGAGATTTATATTTCTAACTAATTAACTAGAAAATACTAAAAAGCGGTAAAATTATCAACTAACGAGACAAAGGGTTGGAGACTAAATTAAGGAGGTCTAGAGTTATGATTTTTCCAATTGTCGGAATCCTTCTAGCTATGTTCCCTACAATTTTTTCAATGTATTCTCTACTGATCGTGAGCACTTTAGGTGTCGTAAAACTCTCTCGCGCAACTACAATAATTTACTAGACATATTCTCTCGAACTACGCTAGTTGATTTTGTCTAACCGCTCATTATGACTACGTCAAGGCTTTGTTATTTCTAAACCTGCCTTTAAACCCAGTGTATTGATTTCTCACATACGTTAGGAGTGACGTTGTTCAACAACTACCTAAATATGTACTCTCTCTCTCTCTCTCTCTCTCTCTCTCTATCTATCTCGAGCAGTACACACTAAATAGGCACAGTCAATTGATGGTCATTCAATCAACAACAACAAACACGTAGTTGAACAAGTAGAGAAATCCAACGGCTCAATTATATAAAAATATAACAAGAATTTATCCTACAAAAGGTTCCATCAAAATCCTAGATAACAAATTAGCTATTCATAATAGTATATAAAACTACAATATTAAAAGTCATAACCAACAATGAAAAAAATAGGAAGAGGAAGGAAAAACTTGTAGAAGAATTCCCTGCCTTGCTCATATTGTGTAACTGCCTCCTTAGGTCGAATTTGTGTCAAAAGTATGTCCAACCTACTCAAATACCGTTTTTCCATGTATATATACCAAGCAGGGTCGGACCCAAATAATTATACTTTTTTCTACGCGGAAAAGGATAATTTTTCAGGTTTGGATGCTCGCGGTCGCGGTCCGGGCGCGGTATTTTCCCAGTGCACTGCCTCAGTCCGCGTCCAGGTCTGCGATCGCGGTTCGACTACGTTTTTCATCCTGTTCCATTTGGAATTTGAAAAAACATAAAACATGAAAGTTGTATCCCTTTGTGTTAGATTTTCAACCATATATTATATAGCCCAAATGGAGTTCAGAGCAAAAAGTTATGTCCATTTTACTAGACAGTGCGTAATATGCCTACTCGAATCTTCATTCGTTCTTAACTATCAAATTTGACCCCCGAACACGATCCTGACTTAATTCCTTGGGCTTTTACTCAGACTTCAAAACTCCAAATCACTTGAATTCATTCCATAACATCTATATAGCTCGGAATCACTCCTACAAGGCATAAAACACACAGTTAGTGCAAAATACTAGCGATTAAATCTCAAACTCAACTAAAGTACAGTAAATTAGAGTGTAATAAGCGACTAAAATACGCAATTATAGTCTATCATCAACACCCCACACCTAAATCATTACTCGTCCTCGAGTAATCAAACTATACTTTATATAGACACGACCTTTTTAGACAATTCTCCTATTTCATCACACTAAGAGTATTTAAAATAGACTAAGCACAAAAGCGTAACATCTTCACCTCAAGATTTGACTCACAAGTACCATGCATTATTCACAACTCACCCACTTACTCTAACATAGAGGTCACTGACATTACCTTTCCTCCATGAATCAAGTGCCCTCACACAACAAAAGAGAGTAGTTCCACACAATAAAATTTAAGAACACTTAGGAACTCAAGATAGAAAGAATTCACTCATTCTCAGAAATAACATTCATATGCCACAAAAGATGCACCATAAGCTTGTCCATAGTGTACTACTCTACTAATCGAGCTCAATCAATCTAGGATCAATTAGGACTTTATTTGGTTGTAATGTAGGCTGCAAGATGGGTAGGATACATTTAGATATAAGAGTGACTACACCTCCCTAAGCACTTTAATACATATACTTTAACATTCAAACCTCATACTTATGTCAAACCAAACTCCACCTTCACGTCAATGTTATTACCCCATACTTCTTTAAGCACAATTACATCAAGAGTCATCACTGTAAGCACGTGATTTTTGCCCTATGAAAGAATTACTCCAAAAAGAAAATCAAAATAAAACGATTTTTCCTTGGTGTGCAATTTTTGAATTTTTGTGGTATTTTTGTATAATCATTTGTATTTTTGTCTGTGCATGTTTATTTATTTAAATTAATAAAAATATAAAATATGTCGCATTTTCATTTAGTATTTATTTAAGTTTGTTTTACAAAAATGAGAAAATCATAAAAAAATAATGTATGTTGCATTTTAGCATTTAACGTCTAAATTGTGCGATTTTATAGTTAATTGCTATTTAAATGTGCGATAATAGTTATTAGGAATTATTTAGTATTTTTGATAAGTTAATTTGTTTATAACTTAATTTAAAATTTTAGTTTTATTAATTAGAAAGTAGAAGAAAATAGAGCAAAAAATATAAAGAAAATCGGAATTGGACTCTTCTTCAAATTCAAGCCACAGGCCCAAAAAATACCCAACCTTCCCCATGACCCGGTCCATCTCGACACGGGTCGACCCGGCCCGCTCCATAACCCAAAGACCCAACACCCCCCTATCTTACATTTTTCACAAAACAAACTAAAAAACCTTAAAAACCAAAACCTAAAACACTACCCATCTGCCACCCCCACCCCCTCTTTTTCTTTCTTCTTCTTCAAGCTCCAAACAACCTCCATCCATGGCTGCCCCTTCACAACAGCCCCATGACCACCTGCTTCCCTCCTTCTTCTTCTACTGAAACACAAGCTCACTCCAAACAGCCCGCCTCCTCACGCCCAGCAGCGAACAAGCTCCACCACCCTCGCGTCCAAACGACCACCCCCTTGCTGCGTTTTCTTCTTCTTCTACTCCTCCAAACCCTGGCTTCAAGCGAAACCCCATGACTGCCTCTTTCACCTCCTCAGCTGCCTCATCGACCTCGAGCAAAACCCAAGCGTTCACGTCCCAAACGACCTCCAGCTCGGCAACGCAGCAACAACAACTACTGTGTCTACCATCGCTGTTGCTTCTTCCTTTCCAGTTGCAGCTTCAGGCAGTTCACCATGGTTGTTGTTGCTCGAAGACCATGCTGCCCGCTTCTGCTCCATCACGCTGCCACTACTTCATCTTCTTCAGTCGTTTCCCAGCAGCTCCATCACGTCCAAACAAATCCCATGGCTGTTGGTCGATGCCCCTAGCGCCTTCCTTCTGTTGCGGTGTTGCTGCCACGACGAGCAGTTGTTTCGCTTCAGCTGTTTTGCTGCCACCATTTCATTTATTCGAGCTTCCGTCGAGGTCGTCGTTTGTTGTTTTGAGGTCGTCAAGATTAAAAGGAAGGTGAGTTTGTCGTTGAATTCAAGATTTGTTAGGTCGTTGGCAGTCTTGGTGCGATATTTGTTTCCGGGCAGATTTGTTTTCGTTCGAGTTCATCGTTCCGATCCGGTTAGTTGGTTTAAGTTTCGTTCCCGTCCGTAATTTGTTTGATATTTTTCGGATTTGAAATCAAATATGTTTGATATTAATTTCATGTTCATCATTTTTTTTTCCAGTTTGTTTTCATTCATTTTTCTTGTTTATTTTTAGGTAGAAATTGATTAGCTTAATTATAATGTTGCTAGATTTAAGTTGAAGATTCAATTAATTATTTTTCAGTTTGTTTTATTAATTTAAAAAGATTTAATTTTAATATAGAATAGTGTTAGTTTAAATCGCTTGAATCCATTGTTTGTTGTTTAATATAGATTTAATTCGTGTTCATTTTGTTTGAAGTTCGTTTTTAATTCAATGATTTAATGTGAAGTTATGTTTTGGTTTTTAATTTTTTGATTCAATGTATCTTTGTTATAATTTTGTTGGATTTAATTTAAAAAGATCAATTGATTATTTGAAGTTTAGTGATTTGAATATGTTTATTTATTTTGTTTAAGCTTAATTCGAGTTTAATTCGAATTTGAATAAAACTTGCTTGTTATTGTTGTTGAATCTTTTCATTTATGTCCATACTTTGTTTGATTGTTCTTGAATCCGAAATTAGTATAAGTTTGATTTTCTTGTTTGTTGTTTATCATTTTTGATTATTTCCTTAGTTTGTTTCATGATCTTGTTTAGTTTAATATAGAAATTGTTGGTTGTAATGTTGTTAGATTTAATTTTAAGTTCAAATGATTATTGAATTTAGAAATCTGAATATACTTGTTTGTTGTTGTTGTTGTTGAATTTGAAAGTAGGTTTGTTTGTTGTTAAAAAATATTGTTCAATCAAAATAATTTTAGTTGTTTCTTTGTTGTTCATCATTTAGTTTGAATTTGTTGTTGAAAATTGTTTAGAAATTGGTCATATTTGCTGTATTTTGGTTGAAATTGATTAGGTGAATTGGTTATAGCTGATGGGGGTAGTTTAGTAATTTGCAGTACGTTCATGGGTAAAATGGTAATTTTATTAAGGTTAGAGGGGTATTTTTGGAATTAAAATTTTGAACAATTATTTATTTTGAGTGCTCTGTCAATTAGGATTAAAATAATATTAAAATAATCAATAATGGGGGGACAAGATATAATGGTGGGGAATAATACAATTGTTTAATATAAGCATGGGGGACAAGACATAATAGGGGGGAATAATGTATTTGTTTAATGTAAGCATGAGGAATAAGACATAGTGAGATTTGATCAGATTTTTTAGAGGAGAAGAAAAAGAGCTTGAAGACTTGAGAGGAGAACTTAAAAGAAAAAGACTTGAATATTAGACTTGAACTTGAAAGACTTACTTAGTGAGAGAGGAATACATTCTGAAAATCTGAAGAGAGTGTGATAGAGTTTAAAAAGAGAAAACAAAAGCAAAGTGAGAAACGAGTTTAGTTTCGGGTTTTAATACACGCGTGAGTTGTTGCTGTTTAGTTTGTTTATATATTTTTGGGTTTGTTCTATTGAGTTGTTCGGTTTTCTTCAAAGTTTTCTGGGCCTTGAATCTGGGTCGAATTGATGCTGGGTTGTTGTTGTTGCTGTGTATTTACACTACTGAATTTCCGTTGATCTCCCTTTTCTTTTGCTTCCAATATCAGGTACACGACTGTAATACTAGCTATCGCAAGCTAATAATGTGGAAGCATGAATACATATGAAGAATGAAATTTTGAAGTTTTAATTTCGCTTTTTCTTTGGTCCTTTTATTGATTGTATTTAGGCTATTTCATGTATTACTAAATAATAATTGGAATAAGAGAAAATAACATAAGTTAGTCTTTAATGAATCAGTTTGGCAAAACGGGTTAATTTACTAGTTATGAAGGTTTCAAGATTATCAACAGTAGGTTAATCATGAACAAGTAGCTAAATTTAGCTAAGACATGAATTTAAATTAAATTTCGTAAATTAGGCGTTAAGGCATGATTTGAGTTCAAGCAAGATTAGAAGAACGTTTAAGTCTAATAAACTTTCTAATAAACTTTAGTAATTATGGTTAAATCTAGTTTCAAATGGTTGTGAATAATTAATCTCAATAGTTTTTTTTATAACAATGCGAGTTTTAATCTAGCTATATTTGATTCTTTTGAATATTAGTTGTCGAATTTTTATTTTTATTTATAACTTCGATTTTTTAGTAAAATTCCTTTTCATCAATATTTGTATTAATCTAGCAATTAGTATGCCATGCTTTCTTAAATAAATAAATAAAAAAAAGCTCGTAATTAATTAGGATTTTCTTTCTTTATTTTAGAGACTAATTTTAATAGAAAAATGTAGTCGCTTTAAGATTTGTCCATTTAAAAATAAATGAGACGAGCCTCGCCAAATAAAACGCACAGATTGCGGGGCCCTCACAAAATATATGCTTTAATTATTTAGAATTCGGGATCGACCGCTTAGCGAACTCCACGGCCTTACCCAAAATAATAAATACGCTAATCGCTTTAGGCGCGCATTTTAATAATCTTACCTTCTTAAACTCGGGTGTGCATTTCATGCGACCCAAATCCAAATCCCAAAACATTGAATAAAAATGTGTTCCGGATTGCGGGTGCAGTTCATGTGACGCAATCCAAACACATGTTTTTAAACGATGTTCACATTCTTTTAAAAATATAATGATAAAAGCGGTAAAGAGTTAAAACTTGCACATGAGCGCATAATTGTATAAAATCAGATAAATAAGCCGAATATGACAGTTGAGCGACCGTGCTAGAACCACGGAGCTCGGGAATGCCTAACACCTTCTCCCGGGTTAACAGAATTCCTTATCCGGATTTCTGGTTCGCGGACTGTAATACAGAGTCATTCTTTTCCTCGATTCGGGATTAAAATTGGTGACTTGGGACACCCTAAATCTCCCAAGTGGCGACTCTGAAGTAAACAAACAAATCCCGTTTCGATTGTCCTTTAATTGGACAAAACTCCTTCACCCCTCGCGGGGGAGGAAAAAGGAGGTGTGATAGTTCTGGCGACTCTGCTGGGGAGGAAACCCAGGACCACTGGTTCTGGGTTAGAAATTCGAGCTTAGATAAATTGTTATATTTGGTTTTATCTGATTTTGTTACATGTTTGGGCTCAATGTGCTAAATGATGCTTTTACCGCTTTGATATTATCTGAACTGTATATAAACTGTGTTGAAACCCTTCTCTTCTTACCTACGGGGAGAAGCTCGCTGGTCGAGACTCCCTATTCTGTTAGTGTCAATACCTGAAATAAGAAAGAGGCCGGACAAGTTACAAAGTCGGACGATCCCGGGGGTCCCCGGTACGTAGCCCCCTCCTCGACTCGAGTTGTCCGCTCGGGTATACAGTCTAGAACAAATACTCACGTTATGAACTTAGAACAACTCAGCTTCATGCCGGATCCCTAGTAGGAACGTTTGTTTGCATCACGTGCATCTGACTTTGGAGGCTCAACACATGGGTTGGGTATGTCTAGGACAGGTGTACCAAAAAATGAAAATGACCATCCTGATGCATCTTACTTGCTACTACTTGTGCATTTATTTGATTCGGACTTGTGTGTTGACCGGCTTTTGAATATCAGGAATATTGTGCAGTTAAGGAAAAGAAATAGCGGTTAGGGAATTAATTATTTATTTTTGAAAAAAAAATCAATGCCCAAATACTGTCAAAACTCTGCCAAAATTTTGAGAAAATGAGAAAAAAATGTCTTATTAGTTTGTTTTAGTGAAAGCAAAGGAAAAATAGAAAAAAATAAGTCGTTGTTCTGTCTTCAAAAATAGAAAGGGAAAATAGTTTGTTTTCCTTTGTCTTCCCATGAAAAAGAGTCTTGTACTTAAAATGTTTTTTATTTATTTATGAAAATGCCAAAAATAAAAATAAAAAGAGTCGTGCGTTGAACGTAGTTTTATTATTTGTTGCAATATATATATAAATAAATCCAAAAAGTATTTTTCCTTATTTCCAAAAAATATATATATATCTTTATTTGTTGCAAAGAGTATTTGTCTTGCCAAGAAAATTCAAAGTAAAATTCCAAAAAAGATATGTCTTGCAAAAAATATATATATCTTTATTTTCCATTATTGATTTCTTTAGAAAGTCTTTTTAATTGAAAAGAAAATTTAAAATTCAAAAATATTTTTTGTAAGCATATATTTCAGTGAAAGTAAAATTCCAAAAAATATTTTTTTTCTTCTTTAGAAGTTTTTCTTTCGAAATTCAAAAAAAAAAATTTAATCTTTTTTCTTTAGAAATCCTTATTTGCAAAAATGCTCCCTTTCTTCTTTATAAGTTTTTCTTCAAAAATAAAATAAAATAAAAAAAGAGGTTAGTTTATTTACTTTATTCATTTTCCCGAACTACGCGGGTTTGATTCTCACCGGATGTGAGATACGTAGGCAACCCTCATCGGGTCCAACCTCCCCTTTTGCTAAAATAGTAAAAAAAATGTCAAAATTTTAATTTTGTCATAAATAAGTCGGGTGATGTTCAACCTCCCCTTTTGCAAAAAATAGCAAAAAAGAAATATATATATATATATATATATATATATATGTCAAATTTTAATTTCATCATAAAGAAGTTGGGTGACGCTGTTTTGTCAAGACATAGCCGAATGTTCCCGAAAGGGACGCCGGAAGGCTGACTTTGCATAAACAGCCACCTTTTGGGTCATGTTTAAGATTTGGTCCAGTTGACCCACACAGCCTTAAAAATATTCGTCCCCGAGGCGTTGAAAGGCCGTGTTTGCAATATTGAGTTCTCTATTTTGAAAAACGATAAAAAGAGTCATAAATAAGTCGGGTGATGCTGTTTTTGTCAAAAATAGCCGAATGTTCCCGAAAGGGACGCCGGAGGGCTGACTTTGTATAAACAACCACCTTGGGTCATTTTTTTAGTATTTTTTGTCCAGTTGACCCACACAGCCTTAAAAATCTTCGTCCCCGAGGCGCTGAAAGGCCGTGTTTGCAACACCAGGTTTTTATTGTAATTTGAAAAAAAAACAAAGAGTCAGCGGTCAGGTGAATACCGTTTGGGTTTTTGGTCAAAATAAGCCGAGCCAGCTTTGGCAGCGTCTTAAGCCGTACTTGCCGAAATAGCCTTAGAGTATCTTTCAGTTGTCGAAAGGCTATTTTCGTAAAAGAACGGACAAGTTTGTAAAGTGTCATAAAATAATCCTCCCCGGCCTCAAAATTCATGTGAAATTTGGAAGGGGCCACATTTGTAAAAAATAACCGTTTGGTTGCATTTGTCAAACGGAGAAAGGGAGCTGGCCTTTTGTTTTGAGGTTGTAAATCTTTTGACTAGAATATGTGGGTTGTTTGATTTTTGAGTTTGTTGGTCATCTTTCAACCTTTGAAACCCAGTTTGTTTTATTATGAAAATTGATAAAGAAAAAAATTGTCTCATTGTTGTTACCTTTCATTTTGTCCGAACTACGCAAGGTCTGATTCATGCGGGGTCATGATACGTAGGCAATCTCCATAAGATTCGACCACAACAAAAAAGCAAAAAAAAAAAGAATGGAAAAAAAGAAAAATAAAAAAAATGTTGTTAATAATGAGGACCGACTGAGTCCATTCTAACCTGTTTTGCTTTGAATCACAAAGAAAGTTAAGGTGGTTGGTTTGTGGTAAGCCGGAAATACAAGACCCAGAAGCACACTTTGCGGGGATCAGGCCTGATAACAGAAGCACTCGAATCCTATTGGGACTTGTTGACTAAGGTTGATGATATTGAAGTTGGCAATGGTCTGGGCAATACTGATGCGAAGATCAGTGGCTGAGATGCCAGTTTTGATAAAATGGGAGGACGCTCCGTTCCTTGGTTAGCAAGAGAGAAGCTTTTGGTGGCTTATTTTGTTGTCATTTCTGTTGTCCGGATTATTCTTAGGGTTGTAATCCGGATATTGTCTTGTATCAAACCTTCTTATCTTTCCATTTTTGTCATAGCGGTTTGTTTAAGTTTTGTCCAGGCTATTTTAGGATTTTATTCTGGTTTGTTTCGTTCATTTTGTTATTCAAACCATTTCACCGGTAATCCAATGCAAAATTCGGTCTTTTATTATTTCCAGTCATCTTTTTGTTTGGTTCTTTTATCATTTTTGTTCAGCGCCGATTCTGGTGACATGACATGCGCACACAGTTTGGGCCTGATCTTTAAGATAATTATAAAACCATTGGGAGGTGATCGGAACATTTAAAAGGAATAAAGACGGTTTGAGATTATTCGGAGCTCGAGTCATGTGGAACTGGGGCAAATAAAACATAAAGAAAATCATTAAAAGCAAGATTCTCCTTTCAGGATAATGAGAGTGAGAGTATTGCCCAACGGTGCTTTAAAAATGACGAAAGAAAAAGGCAAATGTATGCACATGGTTATCATGTCCGGCACAATCAGAAGATATGGCGAATATTTAATGGTGTTGTTTGTGCTTGGCGTGTTTTGAAGATTGGAATGACGAAGGCATTTTATTCTGCTATCTAAACACTTTCTCCTTCGTTAACCCTTTGAGCCTTATTTGTTTTCTTTCATACCCCTCTTTCGGAATCAGTAGCAAAGAGTAGAAACACAAACATAAAAAGATAAAAAAAGAAAAAAAACACAAAAAGAAAAAAAAAAAAAATCAACAAAACGACAAAAGAAAAATGAAAAAAAAAGAAGAAAAGAAAAATGATAACAAAAAAACAAAAGAAAGTCAGAAGAAAACAGAGGAATTGGGAACTACGTTCGATCTGATACGTAGGCGCCTCACGGCTCGGTCATGGTGTAATAAAAATTAAAAAAAAAAATAAATAATCCCCAAGCAAGAAATTGGGGCAAGAGTTGCGCTTGTTGTAAACAAATATGGTTCCGAAGGTTGTAATTTTGAACCTCAAATTGATTTGTTTTTGAGCCTTTAATACCCTTTCTTTCTAGCCTATCCAAAAACCCATATTACGGTCCAAAGAAAGACCTTCTGATCAGTCTGCAAAAGACGCCAAGTCAGACAAATGAGAGTCTTACCGGTGAACATAACACTCTGTTCCACAACAGAAGGGACTCTAATCCCCATCAGAGAGAATCATACCGGCAACACTCCAAATCCCCAGCTGGAAAGTGATACAAATGAGAGAGTCTTATCTGTGAAAATCTTCACGGACACCATAAGGCGATGAAAGCTGAGAAAAAAAACAAAAATGAGAGAGGCTTGATAGTGAAAACCCTTCGGGCACTACAAGTCGAATAAGATTGAGAATCAAATGGGGAATCGCCAAATGAAGATCTTGAAAGACGATTGACGGTAGAGGATATGCCACATGCGCATGTCATGATCATTAGAGTTAGTGTCTGCGTTTGATAGGTTTTTATTTATAGTTTCTCTTGTTAAAGAGTAATTTTTTTCCTTTGTCTTTTATTCGGTTCCCTTTTTGTTTATCTTTCTCCTTTCATAGAAAATTCCCCAATAGAGTCTGTTTGGTCAGAACAAGTGAGAAATGACTTCAAAATCTGCCATCAGCTTTCCAATTAGGCAAGACCAGATTTGATTAGAAGATCCAAATGGTCTAAGTCAGGAAGGAACAAGCGCGGGGCCAATGTCAAGAAAGATATCCCCAACAAAAGGAGATTGACAAAAGGATTGACGAGTGTCAAGAGGGATATCCTTGCCAAAATCAAAGGTTATTAAACCTCAAGGCCAAGGCCCGTGGACAAATCAAGAAGAGCAATGAGTATGATTTGGGAAATTTATGCGAGACTAAAAGGTCGGGAAAATGACAGTTTCCGAACTATGCCACAAAAGAAGAGGGATATCCCCGGCAGAAAGGGATCATTCCCAGCAAATAATATCATCCCCACCAAGTTTTTTGGAACGCAAAGCAGGGAAGGAGAAAGGGAAAAGCCATCCCCAGTAGGAGTATCACAACCAACCACCACAGTCGAATCTTAAAAAGAAATGGCATTGATGGCGGAAAGGCATGCCATAAGGGAGATTGTCAAACTGGGGCAGAAAATTTTCCTTTCATTTAGAAAATTTTCTGGAAGTCAGATACCCATTCGGGGAAGAATAAAGATAGCACCAGTCTCAAGGGAAGTGGTCTTTGAACCAGTTTTACCCCCAGCATAACAAGTTTTAATAAAGAAAGTTGTTCCCCAGCGGACAGAACAAAAGGATGAAACTTGTGCTCGGAAAAAACAAAAGGCCAGTATCATTCCCAGCAGCCTTCAGAAGAGTGAAGCACTAGTTTTGAAGGAATCAAAATCTCCAAACAGTGTTATCCTCAACAGCGTTATCCCCGGCTGATAACATTTTATCCCCAGCAATGTTGAGAGAGAAAAGTTTTGAAGGAGGTAGTTTTGGAGAAAAGGGGAAGAAAGGAGATTCCCCAATAATATTATTCCCCAACAGGTAAGTAAATAATTCCCCATCAGTGTTATCCCCAGCAGTCTCGGGGATAGACAACACGAGCTTTTAAAGAAGAAAGCTATCCCCAACAAGGCCACAAATCGGCCACCATTTAAAAAAAAAAACTGATAAAATTTTCTTTGCTTGAGAGTTGAAACAGGAACAACGCAGCGCAAAGGAAAAAAAAAAAGAAAAGAAGGAATTACAAAGGTAAGTTTCTCAAACCTTTGATCTTTACATTTTCCTCATAGGATAAAAGTCCTAGTCTGATGAAATTTTCTCCTAAGATATCAAATCTTAGTCCGATGAATTTTTCTCCAAAGCTCGAAAGGAGCTTGATTTATTTTTAAAGTATTAGAGTTGAAGTCAGGAGCCCGCCTGGAGAATGGAGGTGTTAAAATTTAAGAAATTGTTGAAGTCAGGAGCCCGCCTGTAGAACGGAGGTTGTTAAATTTTAAGTTGAAGAAATCAGGAGCCCACCTGTAGAATGGCAATTTAAATTTCAAGTTTTGAAGTTGGAATACATTTCAGTCTTTACATTTAAGTTGAAGAAATTGGGTTCGTCCGCCCTCAAATAGGATATTTTGGGTCTATCCGCCCTCAAATAGGATGTTGAATCTATTCGACCCGAGTGGTCCAGCTTGTATGAACATTGCCAAAATATATGTTTCATAAATCATTGCCAATGGCGCTTTATTTTCAAAGTTGTTGTTGAGGTCAGGAGCCCGCCTGAAGAAAGGAAAGACGTTTTATTTTTAAAAGTTGTTGAAATCTCGCCAGCCTAAAGAAAGGAATGACATTTTATTTTTAAAGTTGTTGTTGAGGTCAGGAGCCCGCCTGAAGAGAGGAAAGGCGTTTCATTTTTAAAAGTTGTTGAAATCTCGCCAGCCTAAAGAAAGGAATGACATTTTATTTTCAAAGTTGTTGAAGTCAGGAGCCCGCTGGAGAATGAATGTGTTAATATTTAAGAAAGTTGTTGAAATCTCGCTAACCTAAAGAAAGGAATGACTTTTTATTTTCAAAGTTGTTGTTAAGGTCAGGAGCCCGCCTGAAGAAAGGAATGACATTTTAATTTTCAAAGTTGTTGAAATCTTGCCAGCCTAAAGAAAGGAATGACACTTTATTTTTTAAAGTTGTTGATGAGGTCAAGAGCCCGCCTGAAGAAAGGAAAGACGTTTTATTTTTAAAAGTTGTTGAAATCTCGCCAGCCTAAAGAAAGGAATGGCATTTTGTTTTCAAAGTTGTTGTTGAAGTCAAGAGCCCGCCTGAAGAAAGGAAAGGCGTTTTATTTTTAAGAGTTGTTGAAATCTCGCCAACCTAAAGAAAGGAATGACATTTTATTTTCAAAGTTGTTGTTGAAGTCAGGAGCCCACCTGAAGAGAGGAAATACGTTTTATTTTAAAAGTTGTTGAAACCAAGCCAACCTAAAGAAAGGAATGGCATTTTATTTTCAAAGTTGTTGTTGAGGTCAGGTGCCCGCCTGAAGAAAGGAAAGACGTTTTATTTTTAAAAGTTGTTGAAATCTCGTCAGCCTAAAGAAAGGAATGACATTTTATTTTCAAAGTTGTTGTTGAGGTCAGGAGCCCGCCTGAAGAGAGGAAAGACGTTTTATTTTTAAAAGTCAGGAGCCCGCCTGAAGAAAGGAAAGGCGTTTTATTTTTAAAAGTTGTTGAAATCTCGCCAGCCTAAAGAAAGGAATGACATTTTATTTTCAAAGTTGTTGTTGAAGTCAGGAGCCCGCCTGAAGAGAGGAAAGGCGTTTTATTTGTTGAAATCACGCCAGCCTAAAGAAAGGAATGGCATTTTATTTTCAAAATTGTTGTTGAAGTCAGGAGCCCGCCTGAAGAAAGTAATAGCGCTTTATTTTCAAAGTTGTTGTTGAGGTCAGGAGCCCGCCTGAAGAAAGGAAAGACGTTTTATTTTTCAAAGTTGTTGATGAAGTCAGGAGCCCGCCTGAAGAAAGGAATGGCGAATTTATTTTCAAAGTTGTTGGTTGAAGTTGGGAGCCCACCCATATAATAGAGGAATACATTGCAAGTCAGTAAAGCAGAAGAATCCAACAGGAATCCCCAACAGGAAACAATAAAAATCCCCAGCACCGAAAAGCGGAAGGTTGCAACAAGAGATCCCAACGCAAAATCAAGCGCATGAGTCAAAAGGGAGAAAAGACACATCTTGAAAGAAACGGCCTGTGAACATTGAATTATGCCCAGCAAACAAAGCTTAATGAATAAAGCCATATCTCCAGCGGACCGAACCAGACAGTGAGAATTGGTATTCAGAGTAGCAAAAGGTCGGTGTCACCACCGTCAGTTATCGGAAGAAAGAAGCACCGAAATCGACGCAAGCCGACAAGAAAGCAAGGCATCAAGAACAAATGGAAGATAGATGAGATCTTGTAATCCGAAGTCTAGCCTAACTTCTTGACTTTTCTTTTAAGCATGGTGTAATAAGGAGGTAAGCAAACAAGTAAAAGTAGCATGCAACAGCAGTAACATTGCAGTCCCATGGTAGTCCCAGCTACCAAAACTTCCCGAACTACATTAACCTGATTCCCTTTTAGCCAGGGATATGTAGGAAACCTTTGAAGCAAAGGTTCGGTTAAACGTTTTTTTCAAAAAATGTTTCACACAGAGTACTCGGATGGGCAAAAATCGCTCACTTTATCTTTGCACGAAAACCCTTCGTGTCTTCGGGCAAAGAGGGGCAACTGTAAGCACGTGATTTTTGCCCTATGAAAGAATTACTCCCAAAAAAAATTCAAAATAAAACGATTTTTCCTTGGTGTGCAATTTTTGAATTTTTGTGGTATTTTTGTATAATTATTTGTATTTTTGTCTGTGCATGTTTATTTATTTAAATTAATAAAAATATAAATATGTCGCATTTTCATTTAGTATTTATTTAAGTTTGTTTTAAAAAAATGAGAAAATCATAAAAAAAATAATGTATGTTGCATTTTAGCATTTAACGTCTAAATTGTGCGATTTTATCGTTAATTGCTATTTAAATGTGCGATAATAGTTATTAGGAATTATTTAGTATTTTTGATAAGTTAATTTAGTTTATAACTTAATTTAGAATTTTAGTTTTATTAATTAGAAAGTAGAAGAAAATAGAGCAAAAAATATAAAGAAAATCGGAATTGGGCTCTTCTTCAAATTCAAGCCACAGGCCCAAAAAATACCCAACCTTCCCCATGACCCGGTCCATCTCGACACGGGTCGACCCGGCCCGTTCCATAACCCAAAGACCCAACACCCCCCCTATCTTACATTTTTCACAAAACAAACTAAAAAACCTTAAAAACCAAAACCTAAAACACTACCCATCCGCCACCCCCCTCTTTTTCTTTCTTCTTCTTCAAGTTCCAAACAACCTCCATCCATGGCTGCCCCTTCACAACAGCCCCATGACCACCTACTTCCCTCCTTCTTCTTCTGCTGAAACACAAGCTCACTCCAAACAGCCCGCCTCCTCACGCCCAGCAGCGAACAAGCTCCACCACCCTCGCGTCCAAACGACCACCCCCTTGCTGCGTTTTCTTCTTCTTCTACTCCTCTAAACCCTGGCTTCAAGCGAAACCCCATGACTGCCTCTTTCACCTCCTCAGCTGCCTCATCGACCTCGAGCAAAACCCAAGCGTTCACGTCCCAAACGACCTCCAGCTCGGCGACGCAGCAACAACAACTACTGCGTCCACCATCGCTGTTGCTTCTTCCTTTCCAGTCGCAGCTTCAAGCAGTTCACCATGGCTGTTGCTGCTCGACGACCATGCTGCTCGCTGCTGCTCCATCACGCTGCCACTACTTCATCTTCTTCAGTCGTTTCCCAGCAGTTCCATCACGTCCAAACAAATCCCATGGCTGTTGGTCGATGCCCCTAGCGCCTCCCTTCTGCTGTGGTGTTGTTGCCACGACGAGCAGTTGTTTCGCTTCAGCTGTTTTGCTGCCACCATTTCATTTATTCGATCTTCCGTCGAGGTCGTCGTTTGTTGTTTTGAGGTCGTCAAGGTTAAAAGGAAGGTGAGTTTGTCGTTGAATTCAAGATCCGTTAGGTCGTTGGCAGTCTTGGTGCGATATTTGTTTCCGGGCAGATTTATTTTCGTTCGAGTTCATCGTTCCGATCCGGTTAGTTGGTTTAAGTTTCGTTCCCGTCCGTAATTTGTTTGATATTTTTCGGATTTGAAATCAAATATGTTTGATATTAATTTCATGTTCATCATTTTTTTTTCCAGTTTGTTTTCATTCATTTTTCTTGTTTATTTTTAGGTAGAAATTGATTAGCTTAATTATAATGTTGCTAGATTTAAGTTGAAGATTCAATTAATTATTTTTCAGTTTGTTTTATTAATTTAAAAAGATTTAATTTTAATATAGAAGAGTGTTAGTTTAAATCGCTTGAATCCGTTGTTTGTTGTTTAATATAGATTTAATTCGTGTTCATTTTGTTTGAAGTTCGTTTTTAATTCAGTGATTTAATGTGAAGTTATGTTTTGGTTTTTAATTTTTTGATTCAATGTATCTTTGTTATAATTTTGTTGGATTTAATTTAAAAAGATCAATTGATTATTTGAAGTTTAGTGATTTGAATATGGACAAGAGGGGTTGCTCTGATGGTAAGCAACCCCCACTTCCAACCGAGAGGTTGTGAGTTCGAGTCTCCCCAAGAGCAAGGTGAGAAGTTCTTGGAGGGAAGGATGCCAGGGGTCTATTTGGAAACAGTCCCTCCCTAGACCCCACTAAGTGGGATTTTACTGGGTTGTTGTTGTTGTTTGATTTGAATATGTTTATTTGTTTTGTTTAAGCTTAATTCGAGTTTAATTCGAATTTGAATAAAACTTGCTTGTTATTGTTGTTGAATCTTTTCATTTATGTCCATACTTTGTTTGATTGTTCTTGAATCCGAAATTAGTATAAGTTTGATTTTCTTGTTTGTTATTTATCATTTTTGATTATTTTCTCAGTTTGTTTCATGATTTTGTTTAGTTTAATATAGAAATTGTTGGTTGTAATGTTGTTAGATTTAATTTTAAGTTCAAATGATTATTGAATTTAGAAATCTGAATATACTTGTTTGTTGTTGTTGTTGTTGAATCTGAAAGTATGTTTGTTTGTTGTTAAAAATATTGTTCAATCAAAATAATTTTAGTTGTTTCTTTGTTGTTCATCATTTAGTTTGAATTTGTTGTTGAAAATTGTTTAGAAATTGGTCATATTTGCTGTATTTTGGTTGAAATTGATTAGGTGAATTGGTTATAGCTGATAGGGGTAGTTTGGTAATTTGCAGTACGTTCAGGGGTAAAATGGTAATTTCAGTAAGGTTAGAGGGGTATTTTTGGAATTAAAATTCTGAACAATTATTTATTTTGAGCGCTCTGTCAATTAGGATTAAAATAATATTAAAATAATCAATAATGGGGGGACAAGATATAATGGTGGGGAATAATACAATTGTTTAATATAAGCATGAGGGACAAGACATAATAGGGGGGAAAAATGTATTTGTTTAATGTAAGCATGAGAAACAAGACATAGTGGGATTGCAAAGCTCAAGAAAAGTGGTTTAAATAAATAATAATTGTATTTTTTATGTAGTAGTGAGTTTGGTAGGAGAAAGTGGTTGTTTTATTAATTGATTAAAGGGTTTGGGATGTGAGATAAATGGAGAGATTTGATCAGATTTTTTAGAGGAGAAGAAAAAGAGCTTGAAGACTTGAGAGGAGAACTTAAAAGAAAAAGACTTGAATATTAGACTTGAACTTGAAAGACTTACTTAGTGAGAGAGGAATACATTCTGAAAATCTGAAGAGAGTGTGATAGAGTTTAAAAAGAGAAAACAAAAGCAAAGTGAGAAACGAGTTTAGTTTCGGGTTTTAATACACGCGTGGGTTGTTGCTGTTTAGTTTGTTTACATATTTTTGGGTTTGTTCTATTGAGTTGTTCGGTTTTCTTCAAAGTTTTCTGGGCCTTGAATCTGGGTCGAATTGATGCTGGGTTGTTGTTGTTGCTGTGTATTTACACTACTGAATTTCCGTTGATCTCCATTTTCTTTTGCTTTCAATATCAGGTACACGACTGTAATACTAGCTATCGCAAGCTAATAATGTGGAAGCATGAATACATATGAAGAATGAAATTTTGAAGTTTTAATTTCGCTTTTTCTTTGGTCTTTTATTGATTGTATTTAGGCTATTTCATGTATTACTAAATAATAATTGGAATAAGAGAAAATAACATAAGTTAGTCTTTAATGAATCGGTTTGGCAAAACGGGTTAATTCACTAGTTATGAAGGTTTCAAGATTATCAACAGTAGGTTAATCATGAACAAGTAGCTAAATTTAGCTAAGGCATGAATTTAAATTAAATTTCGTAAATTAGGCATTAAGGCATGATTTGAGTTCAAGCAAGATTAGAAGAACGTTTAAGTCTAATAAACTTTCTAATAAGCTTTAGTAATTATGGTTAAATCTAGTTTCAAATGGTTGTGAATAATTAATCTCAGTAGTTTTTTTTTATAACAATGCGAGTTTTAATCTAGCTATATTTGATTCTTTGAATATTAGTTGTCGAATTTTTATTTTTATTTATAACTTCGAGTTTTTAGTAAAATTCCTTTTCATCAATATTTGTATTAATCTTGAAATTAGTATGTCATGCTTTCTTAAATAAATAAATAAAAAAAAGCTCGTAATTAATTAGGATTTTCTTTCTTTATTTTAGAGACTAATTTTAATAGAAAAATGTAGTCGCTTTAAGATTTGTCCATTTAAAAATAAATGAGACGAGCCTCGCCAAATAAAACGCACAGATTGCGGGGCCCTCACAAAATGTATGCTTTAATTATTTAGAATTCGGGATCGGCCGCTTAGCGAACTCCACGGCCTTACCCAAAATAATAAATACGCTAATCGCTTTAAGCGCGCATTTTAATAATCTTACCTTCTTAAACTCGGGTGTGCATTTCATGCGACCCAAATCCAAATCCCAAAACATTGAATAAAAATGTGTTCCGGATTGCGGGTGCAGTTCATGTGACGCAATCCAAAGACATGTTTTTAAACGATGTTCACATTCTTTTAAAAATATAATGATAAAAGCGGTAAAGAGTTAAAACTTGCACATGAGCACATAATTGTATAAAATCAGATAAACAAGCCGAATATGACAGTTGAGCGACCGTGCTAGAACCACGGAACTCAGGAATTCCTAACACCTTCTCCCGGGTTAACAGAATTCCTTATCCGGATTTCTGGTTCGCGGACTGTAATACAGAGTCATTCTTTTCCTCGATTCAGGATTAAAATTGGTGACTTGGGACACCCTAAATCTCCCAAGTGGCGACTCTGAAATAAACAAACAAATCCCTTTTCGATTGTCCTTTAATTGAAAAAAACTCTTGCACCCCTCGCGGGGGCGGAAAAAGGAGGTGTGACAATCACTTATCAAGGAATACTTTTTTTTCCACAGCAATACAATATTTTTTTTCCAATTCAAGTGGCTCTTACTTGTTCAAAACAGTGCACCTTTCTCCTTATTTCATTAGTTCCACTCAAAAGCCAAACCAGTCACCCCACACTTTAACTTTTACACAGTTCATAACAATTCAAGTGCTCATGAGAGGTTAAAAGGTTCAAATAGATGATTAATTCAAACAAATGGGTACGACTTGTAATGTGGTTGCCAAAGAAACAGGATTACATGCTCAAAGGGGTTAACTACGATACATAACAATTATGCGGGTGGAATATGCATAACTGGCTCAACAAAGACACGTCTATATCACTTCTAAGACCAAACAAAACTACTATTTCGCTTTGCAAACACACATGACAAGTTTTAGGAATCAAATTCAATGCACAAAATAACACCCAAACCTCACACACAAATGGCACATAACTCACTCAGGATTTGTTTCATCAAAACACTCTAGTCAAAGCAGTTAAGCAAAGTTAAGATCCTACAATTTAAGTTACTTATACAAGAGTCAAAAATTGAGCATAAGCATCACAACCAAAATACTCACTATTCTCAAGGTATAACAAAGTCAAGAGATATTGCTTCAATTCAAAACACAACACAATGGCTCTTCCTCCAAAAAAAAAAACTATCTACACCCGGTTCAAACAAAACCCTTGGAAAAAAACCGCGGCACAAAGAAAAATCAAAGGGGAATTGCTACACTACCTAACAAAAGAAAATATTTTTGTTTTTTTTTCTTTAGACTTAAATCGCTCAAGAAAATTGTTTAATAGATCCATCGTTGGTAAAAGTCCAATCTTTTCTATTTTAGAAAAAAATTATTCAACTAAACTAACACGACTAAAATAGCATAGAAAGTCACCTAGACAATCTCCTCACCCCACACTTTAAATTGTGCATTGTCCCCAATGCACATCCATACATACAAGAAGGTAAAAGGAACTCCCTGGTAGGCCAAAGGCCGAAGCACTAGCATCTCATGAGGTACTCAGACTTCTTCCAGGCTTGGTCCTTCGTGCGAGTACCTCACACTTAGTTCCAACCATCTGATTCAATGTTGCATCCTTCCAATGGCTTTGCGTTCCATGCTCCTAAAAATAAAAAATCAACACTACAAAAACAATGAAATAATAAAAAATAAAAAAAATAAATTAAAAATAAATAAATTAAAGCTGGGTTGCCTCCCAACAAGCGCTTGATTTAATGTCGCGGCACGACATGAATCACTTTTTGCCTCCACCTCAAGCTTATGAATTGAACCCCAAGTTTTGATTCAAGCTTATGATTATGGTCATGGGGCGGTGGAACGAATCTAACTGGCCCAAAGAAATAATGTAGTATTCTGCACTCCTTGGCCTTTGTATGAGGTATGTAATCCTGACTTTCTAGCAAGAAGTATTCCAGAATATATGCACCTTGTTCCTCATTCCTTGACTCTTCAATTGGTTCGGATGACTCTATTTCCATATCATCATCCAAACATAATGTGGAAAAATGCTTGGAGTGTGGACCAATGCGCTCAAACACATGAACTTCAGGACTTTCAACATCCTCAACATCAATGATACTAGAGTCAACAAAATTTATATCCTCAAAGTCCTTGGCTGGCTCTAGTCTCACTTCTTCAATATTGACATCCTCAAATTGTAGTTGGCTAGGTTGTTGATGTTCTACTCTGACCTCCCCAATTAACACCTCAAAATCATGCTCTTCTTGGCTACTATCCTCAATATTGGCTTGTTGAGCATTAAAAACTCCAACCACTTGACTCAATTGAGCCCCCAACTTGCGAATAGTTGCCTCTTGCCTTTCTATATGCAATTGTTTTTCATTATTTTGTTTCAGAAGGCACTTTAACATATCCTTGATCTCCTTCAGGTCTGCATCCCCAGGTTCTTTGTTCCTGTTAACTTTACAAGAAAAGGTAAAACCATCATAGTAAGGGGTTGGGGGAAAATAAGAAATATAAGCACAACCATAAAAATGACCATTTTTTACCACCACACACATCACACACATTCCACAAATAAGATTGAGTTGGTGCACATAAATCGCTCTCAGGAATGTTTTAAAATTTTGCCATGGGTGGTTTCCTTCAGAATATGTATGGAGATCAATAATAGAATTATCTACACCTAAATTTCCATAATTCCAAGATATTACAAAAAATAAAAATAAAAGCTCAAACTTGAACACTAGCAATATATACAACTACAACTACACCGTTAGTTCCCCGACAACGACGCCAAAATTTGATCACGCCCAACTCTAGCCCTAAAAAGGATAAGCGGTCGCTGCAAATATAATCCGATTTAAAAGTTCTGAGTCGAATCCCACAGAGAACTAAGGCTTAGCTATATCTAATTAATATCACTAAAAAGACAAGTTTGAACAATTTTCTAAATTATAAAGATTGAGATTTATATTTCTAACTAATTAACAAGCAAATACTAAAAAGCGGTAAAATTATCAACTAACGAGACAAAAGGTTAGAGACTAAATTAAGGAGGTCTAGAGTTATGATTTCCCCCAATTGTCGGAATCCTTCTAGCTATGTTCCCTACAATTTTGCCAATGTATTTTCTACTGACAATGAGCACTTTAGATGCCGTAATTCTCTCTCGAGCAACTACAACAATTTACTAGACATATTCTCTCGAACTACACTAGTTGGCTTTATCTAACCGCTCATTATGACCACGTAAAGGCTTTGTTATTTCTAAACCTGCCTTTAAACCTACTGTATTGATTTCTCACATACGTTAGGAGTGACGTTGTTCAACAACTACCTAAATATGTACTATCTCTCGAGCAGTACACACTAAATAGGCACAGTCAATTGATGGCCATTCAATCAATAACAACAAACACGTAGTTGAACAAGTAGAGAAATCTAACGGCTCAATTATATAAAACATAACAAGAATTTATCCTACAAAAGGTTCCATCAAAACCCTAGATAACAAATTAGCTATTCATAATAGTTTGTAAAACTATAATACTAAAAGTCATAACCAACAATGAAAAAAATAGGAAGAGGAAGGAAAAACTCGTAGAAGAATTCCACGCCTTGCTCCTATTGTGTCTCTACCTCCTTAGGTCGAATCTGTGTCAAAAGTATGTCCAACCTCCTCAAAATACCGTTTTTCATGTATATATATACCAAGTATGGTAGGGCCCAAATAATTATACCTTCTCCTATGCGAAAAAGGACAATTTTTCAGGTCTGGACGCTCGCGGTCCGGGCGCGGTATTTTCCCAGTGCACTGCCTCAGTTCGCGTCCGGTCCACGATCGCGATTTCGACTATGTTTTCACCCTGTTTCGTTTGGAATTTAGAAAAACATAAAACATAAAAGTTGTAGCCCTTTGAGTTATCTTTCTAACCATATATTATATTGCCCAAATGGAGTTCAGAGCAAAGAGTTATATCTATTTTACTAGATAGTACATAATATGACTACTCGAGTCTTCGTTTGTTCTTAACTATCAAATTTGACCCCTGAACTCGATCTCAGCTTAATTCCTTGGGCTTTTACTCAGATTTTAAAGCGTCAAATCACTTGAATTCATTCCATAATATCTATATAGCTCGAAATCACTCCTACAAGGCATAAAACACATAGTTAGTGCAAAATACTAGCGATTAAAGCTCAAACTCAATTAAAGTGTAGTAAATTAGAGTGTAATAAGCGACTAAAAAACGTAATTATAGCCTATCATCAGGAGACGATCTTTCAAGTGTTCAATTTCGGAGGTAAGTCTCAATTAATTTTGTGTGGAATAAGATTAGTTTATGGGTAAATGGGAATTTCGGGTAATTCTTTGTGATATTTGGACAGGGAAAAAATGTTCTTATTGGGAATACGAGGATGGTGAGCTTCCTTCTAGAATCGTAGAAGTGATTTGCAAGTTAAAAGGAAAAAGATAGTCTTCGACATGAAAAGAATGTTTTGCAGCGAAGGATGGTCGATCTTGAAAATTATGTGGCCGAAGGAATTGAGAAGGTGAAAGAAAATGATGATTTGAAAAAGAAAGTTGTAGATCTTGAGAATTTGCTGGCAGTTGACGTTGGGTTGATTCAAAAGTTAAAGGATAAAGTGTTCAAGCAATGGATTGTCATTGGAATATCATGGTGTTGCTTTGTTGGTTTAATCTCAAGTTGGATAATCTAATGTGACTGTCATGGTGCTGCTTTGAATTACTTGAAGTTATCAACTGTTGAACTACTTAAAGTTGCAATATTTTGAAATTATGTTGGGAATGTAGTTGTAATATTTGAACAACTTGAAGTTATTTTCCTTTGCACGTCTAGTGTAATGTTGAAATGAATGTAGTTGTAATGTTTTCTTCTATCACATTCAAACAACTTATATGCTAATAAAAAGTGCATTCACATTCAAATACGCCTTTACCAAATAAGATCACATCATTCAAAATTAGATATGATAATTCACCATTACCAAAACATAATTGTTCTTAACCATCAGGTGCTTAATCAATGACAAAAAATAAGATGTAATCAACCACTTAATGGTTAAGATAAAAGAACTACCATAGAGTTTAAATATCCACAAAACAACCATTAACTACAAATTCACTTAAATAGAAATATCCGAATAAGCTGTTGCTCCTTTTCCCTTCCTTCCCATCACCTTCAGTTTATTTTTGCGTTGCATATGTTTGCAACTAGTTGGATGTCATAGATGCCTTTCCTTTCCAAGTGACCTTCTTTGGTGAGTAAGGCAAGTTGGTTGGCATTGATGTACCAGTGTGATCTCCCTTGAATTGAATCCTTGTTGTCTCAGTTGTGCTTTGCCTAGTCATTTTGTTTTGTAACCTTGTTTGTGTCTCAGAAATAATCATTGGCCTCAATGGGGGGGGGGGGGGTTCTTCATGCTCAATCTCAGAACCATATGCAACAGAAGTTTGTGTGGCAGAAGTTCTACCTTGGCTGGAAAACACTAATTGCTGGAATTATTGTGTGGCAGCTTAAAATGCATTAGACTCATCTTCACTTTGAAATGCATCAGTCTCTTCTTCACTTTGAAATGCATAAGAAGTTTGACTGTATGCTGCTCTTTTCCTCAATTTGTGAGCACATTCTAGCATCAGGATCCTGCCATGCCAAGATTATATGTCAATTACAATAATATAACTGAAAGTAGATAATAATTATGAAAAGCTTTACCTTGTCACATGTTCTTGCATTGTGGGTTGTTTCGCCATATTTGCTACAAGTAATCTGACCTCCCTTTCTTGAAATAGTTCATATTCCCTTTCTTTTTTATACCTCATCAAATTCCCTGTTTCTTTTAACCTTGGGCCTGCCAACAAATTTGACAAGATCAAGTGGTTCCATGGCTTGTGCATGAGTAACTTTCCAGAACTTTGAACCCTCATTGGCTTCATCTTATGTTGATATGTTAGCAAGTAAGCATTCTCACTATAACACCAATTCATTTATGTTAGAGGATCATACTTCTTGTATATCAAAGCCCTTATTGTATGAGGGCAAGGAATACCAGACAAGTCCCAAAACGTACAAGTACATCTCTTTTGCTGGAGATTGACTGTGTGTCTAGCCTCACCTTCTGACACCTCATATCCAATGTTATTACCAAAAACCACATTACAACCTTGAGAAATTTGCCTATAATCACTAAAGAGTTTCATACTTTGTGGACTGTAATTAACAATCCAACTGCTCACCTTAACTTCAGTAGCAACCAACAATTCCATTATTTTTACCCTAATTTCTTCCAACACTTTGATGAAAGGCTTGCTTCTAGCCTCAAGTATCCAAGCATTGAATGACTGAGTGAAATTATTATCTACCATCATGTTCTTACACTGAGTATCAAGATAAGCTCTACACTAAAAAGTTGGTGGATATTGCAACAGATCTTCTGGAGCATCCTTAGACAATTCTCCCAATTTTGAGAATATCTATAAATTCTTTCTCATAACTACTCCAGGAACACCACTACATTAGTTTTTTTATTTCACCATTTCTCCATTTTTTACACCAATTTACTTCAATATGTCTCATACAATATCTGTGATGTGCTTCAGGCAGCATAGTCTTTACTGCATCTAGCAAACCCTATGATATCAAAGAATAGAATAACAAAAATTAGAGAAATTCATAAAACAAGGAGAACAATTAAATTTTAAAATGCTATAATAAACATTACCTTCTGCATATTAGAAATAAATGTCACTCTAGTACCATCTTTTAGGTCCAAATACCTATCAACCTCTCTATAAACCAGGTCCATGTCCTACTATTTTCTTTATCAACCACGGCCCATGCCAATGGATAAAATTGGTTCATAACATCTTGATCGATGGCAAGCAACAATTGACCTCTAGCCATTCCTTTCAAAAAAGTCCCATCTAACCCAATAAATGGCCTCAAACTATTTTTCCGACCTTGCTTCAAGGCATAAAAATAGATGTACATTTTAAGGATTCTTTTTTCCTGCCAACAATGCCTCTTTTGATATGTTTATGATAACATCACTTCCAGGATTACCATCCCTAATTTCTTGGGAATATGCCTCAAGCTTCTTGTAATCATCAACAAAGTTGCCTTCTAGTTTTTGCCAAGCCAATATTGTAGCCCTCTTCAACTTCCATTTGGAGACATTTAACATGTGATCATCCTCTAGTTCTACTTTCATATCCTTCACCTTAACTTTTGGGTTGTTTTGGATTTTGTTTTTAAAGTAATGAGCCAATGTAGAAGCATCGACTCTCTTGTTCACAAAGGCATCATCACAGGTGTGGTTTGGATTTAAAGTCTTGATTTTAAACCCATTGTCGCGCCCCTTTTTTTCCCTATGTGGAGGGAAGTCTGGGTTCCAATGTTCATGGAGGAAGTAACTCGTTTCTTTTTTAGAATTGGGTATTTGAAGAGTCGCCACCTAATGAATTATAGTGCATTAGGGCACCCAGAGTGATTAACTCTTGGATTGGTTTGCATTAGCAGAGATTTAGGTAAGAGCTCGAAATAACCTTGAGGGGAAGGTGTTAGGCACCCCTCTCGGTCCACAACGGTGGGTCCCAGCCGAACTTATACTTATGTGAATTAGTCCTTTTAACAAATAAATAGTTTTAAACATATAATTACAAATAAGAGTAGGTTTCGGACATTACATGACTCAAATAATGAGACAAAGGAAAGGCTTAAACAAATTGTATACACATGAAGAGTAAAGGAAATTTAGGAAGGAGGGTCCTAGGTTGGTTAGCCTACAGGATCACCCCACGCAATGTCCGATAAATACTCCTCAATGAGGGGCTACACATGACATTAGTGCGTAGTCATCATATCCATATCTACCATTCCTATCCCTTAGCGGTTATTAAGCAAATGTTATTTAGCGATCTCTATGCGTGTTGTTACACGTCTCTTCTTAATGGTCCTGGAGGAAATTAGGACCTCTACCTATAGGCAGTTCTAGATAGACCCCTAAGGTTTAAAGGATAAAATACTAAGGCGACAAGCAAGAACACATAGGACTTTAGCAAATAAAAGCAGGAAGGAGCAAATAAGAGGCTCAGGTTTACCTCCGCAGATAATGTATGTAAACAGCACGACTCAAACACAAACAAGGGCAGTATTATTAAATAGGACCAAAAATAATTAATGAAACCAAGAAATGCTTTTGAAATAATTTGTAATGCAATTTTTATAATTATTTATTGAAATAAAATGCTGGATAAAATTAATAAAAAAAATATAGGAAAATTATGAAAAAATATCAATTACTATTAATGCGTGATTTTGAAGCTATATATGTAAATTTAAAATATTTTTGGAAAAAATTAGGTATCAACACCCATGACTACCCCCATCTTTGGAGATAAGACAAACAAATGGGCAACCATCTTGACATGTATACCTAGATCTAGTTGTGTCACTTTTCTTAACTACCAAAGCTTTCTTATTAGCAACAGAATAGAAATTGATGACCTGTCTTGCTTCATGTATATCCTTAAAGGTCATACCTAAGTATAGATCCATATAATTTTTTAATTTTGTACCTAGATTTTTCCTCCTCTCTTGGTTAAGTATTTCAAGTTCCTCAGAATTATATTCATCATAGTCATATGCACCAAACTGAAACAAATCATCACTTTCTTCACCCTAGTAGCAACTTCTACTTGTACATCAAGATTTTCAGTATGTTCTATGATATTTAAAGCAACTGTAATAAGCTCAAGGTCATCCCTATCAACAACAAAGAACTTTATAACCTTGAATTGAGAAGAAGTGAGAAGTTGAAGTGTCTTAATTCCATTATCATTATTAACCACATAATACTTGCCGGATGGGCCTTACACTAAAAGTTGTTTAACTTCGTTCAACCCTAAATTGATGAACTCTTCAGTAATGTCTCTAACAGATAATAAATCTGGATTAAAATTAGTCCATTTGTCGACTAGAGAACCACTATAAAGTAACTGAGGTAAAAGAACTCAATGACCCCCATAGTTGAAAACAATATCCACTTTATCAATCATCATTGAAAGAAAGCACATGAAAAAAAAGGGGATAAACAAACACAGATGGACCATATTAGCTATCGATAAATGACAAAAGAAAACGACTTAAAAAATCATAAAAGTAAGATACTAAATCGGGACCAACAAACACCCAACATAACCATAAAAAGTCACAGCTTTACACATAAACTATTATTTTCACACAGTTATTGTACCAGAAATTAAAAACAATAAGGGTTTTCAGAACCCTAAACCCGATGTAGAATAAAGGGGTTTAAAAATTAAAAACGAAATTATAAAATCTACTGACCTTGATGTTGTTATTAAATCTCAGACATCAATTTTCAACCAATCTCTCCTCGCAATTATGTTCAGCAGTAAAAATCCTAGTTGAAGTGCGGTGAAATTGGAGAGGGATCGATCGATTTATCTAAGTATAATAAGAGAAAGTGGGAAAGTATGTATATAAAAATGGGGTCGGGTAAAAAGGGGTGTGTGTGCGCGTGTGTGTGGGGGGGGGGGGAGGGGGGTTAGTAAAAAGGGGGAAATTAAATAGTTCATTTAGTTAAGACACGTGGAACACTTAAATCTGTATTATGCTAAAGTAAGGCATTAGCCTAGAGGGGCAATAATACCACGGTTTGGATAACGGTAGAGACACAGATAGGCTCAATATTTAATGAAAAGTATTTGTGCACCTGGGCGAAGACTACAGGGGCATTTTAGGTCCTTTTCCGATGTATATAAGTTAAATAGATGGACAATATTAAGCGGATCTACCTTTTGAAAGCAGATGCAATTTCACCTAATTAGTTTTGGTTCAAATTGTATACGTATTTTTCTCATTTCCTTAACACTAGAAAGATTTTGGAAGCACCTTTGTAGATGAGATCACAAGTGATGGGTACCAATATAGTGTGTAATAGTACAAGGGTCATCCTCTTTTCTTTGTAACCAATACCAACAAATAGCAATTAAAAATATATATATTAGTCATCTGTATTCGTAACATAAATTTTGAAAACAGAAACAACAAAAGACGTAAGTATAGAAGAAGCAGAAATTAATCCGAACTCATTGAATTCACTATGTTTTTTTTAAGGAATTTAATCCCATCTTAATATTCGATGTTTAGGATTATTTCCTCCTAGGATAGAATGGATTACACATATTATGTAGCGGTACTCCAAACCCCAGTATTTTAGCAAACACAAATGGCAGCAGCAACCACACACTTGCTTTTTATTGTTTGAAAACAATGCAGAAAGAAGGAGAATATTTCAGAATTTTCGTTATGAAATATGAGGGAATGGCTTGGTATTTATAGCCATCATGTTGAGTTCAAACGAAGAGGTGCAAAGATGGCTTTTCGCGTAAAACTGCTATAACGAAAATGGTTGTTTACGAAAAATAAATCGAAGGGAAACTTAAATTACCGTTATAGAAACGGTCGATTTGGATTAAATATTAATATTATTAATCAATTAATCAAATCATTTGACCAAATTCGAAGCTGAGTAAGCGACAATGACGACGGCGCGATGCTTGCCTCTTTCTCAACTCTGTAAGAGCTAGAAGGGTGTGTGCGTGCGCGCGTGTGTATATATATATGGGAAATAGAGGAGAAAATGAAAATTTTGAATTTCCCTCCTTTATAAAAAAATATTATCGCATATATATATATAGAGAGAGAGAAAGAGAGTGAGAGAGAGAGGGGAAATTCAAAATTTTTATTTTCTCCTCTATTTCCCATTTGTATGCGATAATATTTTTTTACAAAGGAGGGAAATTTAAAATTTTCATTTCCTCCTCTATTTTCCGTTTGCCCTGGCTTCCAACGTGGAAGACACAAAAAGGAGTTAAGAGGATAAGCCTCAAATATAATTTATTACACTGGTAATGTAGATAATATTTTCTCCATTATAATATATTATTAATTTATTGTAGTAGCTAAGCTGCTTTAAGTTTTACGATAACAAATTTGATTTTTTATGAATGATTGTGGGTAATCATCAGTTTTTTAGATAATTTGATTGTGTAAAAATTATTCCACACCATTAGTATACAGATATTAAATTAACTCGTAGGGTATTAGGTGAGATGAGCTAATAAGGTGGGGTATGATAAGAAGTGTGCTCCTCATTCTTATGAGATATCGTCAACGACAAATCCTAATATTTTGCAAATACAATGAGGATTTTTCAGTCTATGTAAATCAAACTGCTCATAGAGTATTGTATTGTATTGTACTATATGGTTTTGGTGTATATAGTATTTGGATAGATTGTTTTATTTGTTATCATTTCATGATATTATGTACCAACAATATGACGAATAAACTTGCAATATTATAAAGAAAAAGTAAGGTATGGGGTACTATTATTATATAAAAGAAAGGGTAAATGATAAATGTAATTTTTAAATAATAAAAAAGTGCAAGATGAGATTAAAAAAAAAATAAAAAAATAACGCGACCACACCAAATCGGTCGTTCCAAAAAGTGGCACTTTTTGTCGTTACGTAACGACATATTAAATGATGCAATAAAATTTAAGTAACAATCAAAATTGTATTTAAAGTAACAATACGACACAATATAACATGTAACAACCATCCAAATAAGCTGTTACAAGCAAAAAAAAAAAAGATTTGTACTTAAGCCACTAAGCATATTAGTTGCTTTAATTCATTTTTACAAAGTAATAGTTGAATTATTATTGATGTTTTACATAAAAACTAACGTAATTCTTGATTCAAATGATATTGGTGACATAGTAATCTTTTTTCTTTTTAATAAGTAATACTTAGTATTATAGTGAAAAAGTAATCGTGTTGACAACAAAAGAAAAAGCCACGCTCTTCTCCGTTAATTCTCATTACAATGATAATGACTTTTCGAAAACTGAAAGCGTAAGTTACTTAAGGTGATCATGATACATGCAGCCTCCATCCCTATCATTACACTACAAATAAAATCTTCATAAGCAAGCAAAGTTATGATGGTTAATTACACAATAAGTGAGGCTTTATTCCTGTTGTAAGCTTTAAGTCCAAAGAGTTATAATATACTCTTTAATGGGAATATGAATGCGATGCGTATGACGGTGGACAAGTCAAGTAGGATTGATAAGTTTTTAGGTTGATAATCTTCTGACAATGGGATCTATATATCACTTCAGGCAAATCACACATCGGAATAAGACAAAAAAATGAAGAGTTTTATAAGATATAACACAAGTTTATATGTTATATTTATTTTTAAGCTCAATAATTATGTAGCCCAAAAGACAAATCCGTGAGGTCTGCTAGGCCAAAGCAGAGAATGCGTGCCATAAAGTTGGGTCATGACAATAAACAAAATGATCAATTTATCGCAACATAGATAAATCTTTATATCTCATTTAAGTATACATGGATTTTGCATTACCCGTCTAAGGTAACTCTAGTGATAAATAGCCAGAATTGGATTATTATCAAGTGAAATTCTTAATTAATTGGGAGATGTGAGATAAAAGAAAAAAAAACATTTTGAGTATAATTTTATATAGTTCCCTAAATAGTGAACTGGGAATAGAGAGGGTTATTTTATGAAAAATACCTAGAAAATTAGTTCTAAATATTTTGGTTTTAAAATTATTTTCATTTATGATAAGTCAAAAAGAAAAGCAATCGAAAGAGAAGCTGATTTTTCAATAGAATTTTCATAACTTTACATACAAATCTTCCTGATTAAACATTTAACTTTTCCATTTAGAAAATCACATTAGCCTAATAAAAAGAATTCCTTCTTCTTTTATGTGCAACAATAGAAAAGAAAAGAAAGTCAAATAAGGCATAAGCCACTTTCATATTTAAGCCACCAATTCCCTTTTTCTTTATTAAGAACAACAAGCAAATTCAATGAATATGTCTAAAGATAATTCTACGAATCCGATCTGTTTTCTTTTGGACGTCGATATTTTTTTTCCAATGTCCATGTACTTGTTTGTGAAACTTATAATATTTTGCGTATTTTTTAGGTAACTTCAAAGAGAATTACCCGCATTAAAAAGTTAACGGCCTATTATTCATTACAAAAAATATAGGAAACTACCAGGCGTATCCATTTATAAGTAGCTCATTATAAAAATTGGTTAATTTATAAAATATTACTAATATTAGCCAATTAGCTATTTGTAGAAAAAAAAGGTCAAATTTTTACTTTCTTTTGAGTGAGTGCTATTAGATTAGATTTGGTACATATTAAGGATCTTGAATCTCAGTTTTGGGATAATTTGGTAAAGTTTTGAGGTGGTTTGAATTGAAAATTCGAAGTAAAAACTTAACATGAAAAAAAAATGATATATGTATCACACCGTGTATCAATTGTGTATAATATATGTATCATATTTGTATTAATTGTGTATCACATGTATACCTGTGTGTGAGATACATGTTCGATACATGTGTCGAAGAAGTATTTTTTGAACTCGATTTAATTACGAATTTTGATACAAAACAAGTCCAAATCACCTCCAATCTTCCTCAAAATTTGTGTATTGACTTATCTATATATTTTCAATGAATTTCAACCATACCCATTGAAAAAGTTTCTTTTTTGCTTAGATTATTAGAATATTGTATTTTTTTTGTATTTTATCACCTTATTTGCTACCTCATCCATGAAATTTCCTTAGTGTCTTGCATCTAATGTTGCTAATCACGCTTAAAAAAGTATGGAAGGTGATTTTTGCATGCAATTCTTTGATAGAAAGAACTTTATTTTTATTTGGTTTTTCAATTTTTATATGTGCTTGGTTAGTATGGCTAGAAGTTGGTAAGTTGAAACTTATTTGGGACATTTGTGTAAGTTACCCAAAAATATAGTTATACAAAATATATATAGGTGTAAATTCTAATTGGAACCCACACCTGATTAACAAATTTAAAAAGGACAAAATTGACTAGATGAGGTCGACACATGTTTTACTTTTCAAATTGGGTTCTCGGTAGAGCAACGATTGCGTATTGTATGGAGAAGAATGTTCCTTTTTATAAAATATTTTCTTGTAAAAGAAGTTAGTAAAGATCGTTTTCTGATTATTTTCCAGTAATGTGTTGGGTCTAGAAGTCATTGTTGTATGGTAATCATATACACAGTGCAGAATAAAATGAATATATAGGGCTCGTTTGGTATGAGGGGTAATGAATAATTAATTGCAGGATTAAATTTAAGAAGAGTTTTTCTCATATTTGGTTGGGAGAAAATTACGGTATAATTATATCCCGAGATTAGTCTAGGATTATAGCATTTTTTTTATCCTCATGAAAAGTGGAATAACAGATCCCGGGATAATTAATCATGTGATAACTTCTTTCCAACCAAAATAGTGTTTTGATGATAGTATTAAGTGGGCGTTTGGACATAAGAATTGTAAAATTCCAAAAAAAAAGTGAAAAAAATTTTCAAGTGAAAATGATATTTGAAAATTATAGTTGTGTTTGGACATGAATATATTTTTGGGTTGTTTTTGAAATTTTGTGAGTGATCTGAGTAAAAATTTGAAAAGCAATCAAGTGAAAATTGAAAATTTTATGACCAAACGTTGATTCTGAAAGAAAAAAGTGAAAAATTTCTTATGTCCAAACGGGCTCACTCAAAACCACAAAAAGAGGTGACTGAAGTAAGTGATACGGAATAATAATTGTAATTTTGCAAACTTCTGTTTAAAAATGAAGCAATCATTTGTTCAAAATCATTCCTTATCTTTGAATATAGAATTAATAGTCCTCCTTGTTTGTCATACTAGTGCATTTTTAATCTCTTCCCTAACTGACCGTTATGTTTAGCAGAGGAGCTAAAATAGCTCAGTTAGGGCAGAGACTAAAGGTGCACTAGTTCTACAAATATAGAGGACTATTAATGCACCACGCGAAAAAAATATGACTTTGAATCTAAAGGGATTATTTTAGGCCTTTTCACATTCACGATACCAACATACTAAAAAGTGTACTACTCCTATTGCTTTTCAAATGAATAATTTTTAAATTCATACTAAAAATACCCAACAAAACATATTAAACGTACGGTAAAAACTTAGATACACCCGGCATTTGTACCAAATTAATATACTTTACCATGATAAATTAAAAAATTAAGTGAAAAAGCACATTAATTTATCTATGATTAGGTGATAAAAAAAGTATGCAGAAAACACATGTCATGCGATCTATATTTTGATAAAGATATCGGGTGCGGACAAATTTTTACCCCGACTAAACCAATTGGCTACACGAGTAGATTAATGCATGACCTCATGTGGAACCTGATGTCTAACCCAACACCAGTTGATGGCTCTCCCTTTGTATTAATTGAGAGTCACAATTGCCACCTGCTCTCTGAGGAAAGTCTTTTGAATACAACGTTGCTCTTTTGAAATGTTCATAACTTGCCAGTTGCCATATTTGATCGACTCGATTATGTCATACAATACTTTTTTATTTGGCTAGTAACGATCAAATTAAGTTCAGATGATATCATCTGTATTAGAATATTCAGCAGCACCGGATAAAGTTCTACGTTCAACACTGGATTATCAGTAGCGAAGTCAGGAATTTTTCCAAGGATATTTAAACTTGAATGAAGTAAAAAAAATTCCCGACGAAGAGTGTTCGATATATGTTATGTACCTCCAAAACTTAATATATTACCTATTTACGACGAAGGGTGGTCAATTAAGTAAATGTAGCTTCGTCCCTGTGGTTAACTGTTTTATGTTTCAACTAATTCTATTTATTCATAGATAATTACTTATACTTATTACATCTTTTAGGTGATTTGACAGTATACAAATTCTTCCGTAATGTCAGTGTATAGAAGTTATTAATTAACAGCCATATCATTCCACATTTTAGAAACCAATTGCTGTGAACCAAGCCAAATAGCATGGCAACCCCCTCGCACTCTTTACTAAAAATAGCTTTAGATAAGTCATTTAAAATTTCTTTTTCCAAGATTGTCAGCACATGACTTTCTATTTTTAATAAGCCATCCCCTAGGTTAGTGTGTTTGAGAGAGAGCTCCAATGGATTCCTCTTCACTCTTTCGCTTGACTTTCTTCTTCTCCATTGTTGTTTTTCTTCTTGCAAATTCATTGTTTTTAGCTCCAAAACCTATTTTCAACCAACTTCTAAGACTAGGAAAACTAAGTTTGATTCAATTTTAGAAACACCAATTTTCAAAGTCAACAACACTTTTGATAGCAGCCCATCACACCCTTTAGATCCACTTACTATTCAAGAAATCAACAAAGCCCAAATCATTATTTCTTCATATAAGCCTTTCTTAGGTTCTTTTCCTTCTATTCGTTCTTTATCACTAGATGAGCCTGAAAAAATTCAAGTCTTAAATTGGAAATATGGTAACCCTCTTCCTCCTAGAAGAGCACTTGTTATTGCTTGGGCCAATGACCAAGTTCACTTGCTCATTGTGGACTTAAACTTGGGCCAAATTATAAGTCATGTACAAAATCCCGGATCGGGCTATCCACCTATATCCATTGATGATGTTCGGGTTGCTATACGGGCCACATTGTCCAATGAAGAATTCAATAAATCCATTGTTGCGAGAGGAGTTAATTTTTCGGATTTGGTTTGTACTACGCCATCATCGGGCTGGTTTGGGCCCGAAGAAGAAGGTAAAAGGATCATGAAAGTTCGATGTTATTCGAGCCAAGGTACTCCTAGTTTCTATATGAGGCCCATTGAAGGTCTCATAGTAATTGTTGACATTGACAAAGGTGAAGTTATCAAAATTTTGGACACAAGTCCAAAAATTCCAATTCCATATGGTGAGAACACGGACTACAGATATACGTCACAAGACATGCCTCCACAAATGGAACCACTTAATCCAATCTCAATAGAACAACCCAAAGGCCCAAGTTTTACTATCGAAAATGGACATAATGTTAAATGGGCCAATTGGGATTTTCACCTAAAGGCGGATCAAAGAGCAGGAATAGTCATTTCTAGAGCTCGAATTCGAGACTCAGAAACTGGTGAACCAAGAAGTGTAATGTACAAAGGATTTGCTTCAGAATTATTTGTGCCATACATGGATATTGATGAAAATTGGTATTTTAGATCATATATGGATGCTGGTGAATTTGGGCTTGGGGCAACAGCAATGTCACTTGTGCCACTTAATGACTGTCCAAGATATTCCTATTTTATGGATGGGCTTTTTGTTACTGCTGATGGTAAGCCATTTGTTCAGCCCAATATTATTTGTGTGTTTGAGAGATATGCTGGTGATATTAGTTGGAGACATTCTGATCTTCCCATTCATGGTTTTGAGGTAAGACTACATATTTTCAAAAAGGATATTTGTTTTGAAGCCTATGAATTATGAAAACTATTAAAGAAAGATAACTTTTTAAATGGGATTTTTACACAAGTAGCCATCCATATTCATCGTGTACTCTTTAGCTATATACATAGATTATACATTGATTATACATGATTATACACATATTAAACATAACTTATACATATATTATATCTCCGCCGCCTATTTTTAGTTTAAGCGATTGAGTGAGCGGCTAATCAGATTAATTCTTTTGGTTACAGGAGCGAATAAGAGAGTCAAGACCAAAGGTGACCCTTGTGGCTCGAATGGCTGCATCGGTTGGAAATTATGACTACATTTTCGATTGGGAATTTCAAACTGATGGTTTAATTCGTGTTACGGTAATTACTTGCTTACTTAATTTTATACAAACTCGTGACACTGCAGTTCGAATTGTAACTTCTTGACTAAAAAGTTGGTTAAATTTATAAATAGGTTGGCTTATCTGGAATGCTAATGGTAAAGGGGACTCCACAAAATAGCACAAATGAAGATGACATATTTGGGGCATTAGTTTCAGAGAATGTGATTGGTGTGGCCCATGATCATTTCATCACATTTCATTTGGATATGGACATTGATGGCCCAATTAACTCATTTGTAAAAGTTGATCTTGTGAAAGAAGAAAATCCATCAACAAAAACACCAAGAAAAAGCTATTGGAAAGCTAAAAGGCAAGTAATTGAGAAAGAAAAAGATGCTCAAATTAAGCTTAAGCTTTATGAGCCATCTGAATTTCATTTCATTAATCCTTTGAGGAAATCAAGAATAGGAAATCCAACAGGGTACAAGATTGTTCCAAAGGGTAATGCAGCTAGTTTACTTGATCTTGATGATCCACCTCAAGTTAGAAGTGCTTTCACCAACAACCAGGTATGAACTGTGCTGGAGATATATTTAAGTAAATAAAAGTGTATTTTTTCTGATGATTTAAACTATCAGATAAAATGATCGGGCACTTCGACATGGTATTAAAACATGATGAGTTCTTATCATTTCATCGAAATAAGGTTATTAAAAGCTAAAAGTTAGCTTTAAGCTTTTGTCCTATTAATCGAATTAAACTGTTTAGAAAATATTGGTGTTATTATTCTTGTTGTTATGTTCTATTGTTGTGCGGACTCTCCAAATGTTGTTGCACACGTGTCATATCAACCAATAATATAGTCCTTTTGGAGGATCCGACACGTATTCTGTGGCATTTTCAGAGAGTCCGAGCAACATAAGTTATGTTACTAATACTGCAATTAACATTTGTTTCTGAATGATAGATATGGGTAACTCCATACAACAAATTTGAACAATGGGCTGGTGGGCTGTTAGTTTATCAAAGCAAAGGAGAAGACACACTTGCTGTTTGGTCCAACAGGTAAGAAAGATATGGTAGTAGTTTCTTGACTAGTTAAGGGAGCCTTGCGTAACTGGTAAAGTTGTTGTCGTGTGATCAGAAAGTCACGAATTCAAGCCGTGGAAACAGCCTCTTGCAGTTTTGCAAGATAAGATTGCGTACAATAGACCCCGGCGGTCCGCTTATTCCCCGGACCCCGCACATAACAAGAGTTTAGTGCACCGGGCTGCCCTTTTTAACATTAAAAGCAGCTAAATCACTATCTTAATACATAAACTATTATATCATCAAGCTATACCTAACGATATAAATAAGTCATGTAAGTTAGTTAGAAAAGGATCGCTATCATTTAATTTGGCATAGAAATGAAGGGAAAAAACTAGGCCAAAATTATTGAGCTTATGATAATGAAATCTTATTTGTTTTATTTGACAGAAATCGTGAAATCAAAGAGAAGGATATTGTACTGTGGTATACATTAGGATTTCATCACGTACCATGTCAAGAAGATTTTCCAGTTATGCCAACTGTTACCTCTACCTTTGATTTGAAGCCTCTCAATTTCTTTGAAAGAAATCCAATACTTAGGGCCAGGCCCAATTTTGATGAAGATTTACCTGTTTGTCGGTCCACTAATTTAAATTAATTTCTCACTCGGTCTTTTTTTTTTTTTTTTTATTATTATTAAGTTAGAGGTAGGGGCTAGGTGAAATGGAGAAGCGGATAATAAGGTAGGGAATTAGACTCTCGCCAACAAGATGAAAATTGAGATAGCCAGCTAACTGAGCTACTAAAATTCTGCATTAGTTTCCCATTCACACATTAGTTAATATTGGTTTTTTTTTTTAATTTTTGTAAAATATTTCACCTTTTCATTTTTGGTGAAAGTTATTAATAGTGGATGCAAATTCTTTTGCACTTTGTAGACCATCCCATACGAAGGAAATATTTTCTGTGTGTTAATTTTTGCTTTACGTGTAAAATGTGTTTTAGTGATTCGTTCAGAGGCGGACCCAGAATTTGAAGATCGGAGGTGTACTTTTGAATTTAACCAAAATCTGTTTTATATAGAGGGTGCCTTCTACTAATATATTACTATTTTTTAAAGACATATATATATATATATATATACATAAAATTTTTGCCGAACTTTACGAGTGCCGAAAACCTCTCTCGGTATAGCATATGTCCGCCTCTGGATTCAACTATGCTTCTGATTTGGAGAAGCTTTTAAAGGGCCAGCCAAATAAACTTAAAAAAAGAGTTTATTTGAAAACAGTAAGTTAACAATATCAGTAAATATTAGAAGTCACCTGAAAAATGTTTGAGGGAGTTCATGGATGGGTAAATAGTTACCTACATCGAATATGTACACCAAACAGATAAAGCTACCCGTATTAATTAAACTTCTAATATGAGAATGGTCCCTTTTTGTTTAAAATAAAATTGTTACTGAAATAAGATAATGTGACCGACTCTTTCTCAAAGGTCGTGCATAATAAAAGCATTGTCAATTGGGTTGGTGACAAGAGGGGAGGGAAAAACCTATACTCCATCCCAGAGGGCGGACCAGAAATTTAATTTTAATGTGACGGATATACAATATTTTGTTTAATTAGTACCCTTTTAGCGTTAAAGGTGTCAAATGATTTAAATTAACTATTTTCAAGGTATATATATATATATATATTCACAAGATTTCTGTCGAAGTTTACGGGGTCTAGTGATTCACAAGATTTCTGTCGAAGTTTACGGGATCTAGTAACACCTCAATATCAGCCATAGGTCCACCTCTGCTCCATTCAGTTCACTTTAATTGATCTCTTAGTTTTTTTTTTTTTTTTTTTTTTTGTGATACATAATATTTAATTTTTTAAAATATCAAAAAAGAATTAATTTTTTTCCCCCAAAAACTCTTGGAGTATCTTGGAAAGGAGTGATATTTATATTGCATATTATCACTCGACAATGTGTTGAGCAATGGGAGTTGGCATTTATTTTGCGATGCACATATCTAAATGATCGGATTTTAAAAAGCGTTGCTCCCTCCGGTCACAATAGGTCATAATAAGTGACCATTTTATCTTTGGAATATTTATTAAGGAAATACGAGTTTCTAGAAAAAAAATATATTCACTAAATTAACCTTAATTAATTGTTACCTTGACATATTGAAATATGTAAATAAGAATAAATTTTGAAAAAATAAAATTAATTCCTTCTTGATTATGTAAATGGACACTTATTTTGGACCAAAATAAAAAGGTAAAATGATCATTTATTGTGGATCGGAGGGAGTAATAGCTACAAACCGACCAATGACCATTAACTTGAGTTAATTTGTAAATGAGTAGCTAATAATAAATGCTTCGCGTTATTGTGTGGGATAACGACAGAGTTAGAAACTACTTCGTCGATCCAATTTAATTGATTTTTTGACCTTTTTTAATGATTCACAATATTTGATTTTTTCAAATATTGAAAAGAAACTAATTTTTTTTTCAAAGTTGCCCTTGGAGTAGAGAGCGTAGGAGTATTTGTTGTATTTTCAATAAATAAATTAAAATTAATATGATCAGTTTCATTGTTAATTAATGCTAAAAGAGAATTTTTTTTATATGTGTAAAAATAACCAAAAAATCAATTAAATGATCGGGAGAGAGTAGATCTTAGTATTAGCGATAACTTCACTATGCTTTTCTCATACTCAAAGTTTCCCTTAGTTACATCATTAATTTCCTTTCATTGTTCTTTTGTTTTTTGTAGTACTACTTTCCCCCTTTCGGATTATCTGTCATGATTCTCTTGTACAGGTTCTTTAAAAAATTTTTTAATTAAAATGGAATTTTGACTATTTTACTCTTATTCATGTCTTAATATTCGATATTTCTTCATTGATATTTAAACAAATTGAGGTATTTGTAGTCTTCAAGAATAATTTATTACTAAGGGTAAAAAATAAAAAAAGGATAATTAATTTTGTCTTGAACTATTAAAGTGACAAATAATTTGATACAATTATTTATAGTAATCACGACTGATAATATGAGACGTAAGAATATTAAACAAATAACAACTCTTGTAACTTAAAGTTAATAAGGACCACTTTTCTGGTGTTGAATTAATTTTGCATCACTAGTTCATAAGCATCTCATTCACTAATTCATAAATATCTTTTCCTAATCAGACTTTCCTCTCCACATACATATTCATGCATGGATTTCCACAAATGGTGGAAATCGAGATGCAACTTGGTCATTTGTGGATCTATGCAATTCGTTCCCTTTCGGAATCTAGAAAAAACATATACTACCAAAATATCGTCATATAGCTCAGATTCCATTATCGGAGCCCACCAGGCCACCACTAAATATTCAGTGTCTCATGACTCCAAAAAGTATTACGTCAACCTATTTTTTTTGGTTCGTTCCAAAACGAATGATCACTCTGTAAATTAATAACTTAGCTTAAACTTACAATTCTATCCTTAACGAGAAACTTTTATAACCATACAAATACTTTGGGCCCTTTTTTGACTTGTTTAGGACCACAAATTTCAAAAATCTTTATTTTTTCTTAAACTCCGTGTCCAGTCAAACATGTTCACATAAATTGAAACGGAAGGAGTACTATTTCCATTACTGCAGTTCAATTAGCGCGCGCACATATATATATATATATATATATATATATATATATATATATATATATCAAATATGTAAGTATTGTGACGCTTTCTCTAAGATCTTAGTATTATGACGCTTTCTCTAAGATCTCTTACTTTGTCATATTTCAATCTACTTTTCATAATTTTCCTCCTTTTCTTTCTTCCTTTTTTGTTAATATTTCACATTTTCATTTTTTGGAGAAAGTTAACAGTAATGAGATGTAATTTTTTTTGCACTTCCTTACCCTCCACCTGCACCTTGCTTCTAATATGAGAACGATTTCTTTTTAAAGAAAGATTAATATAGTTATTGAAACAACGTAATGTGACCCGACTCTTCCTTAAATATCGCGCTCACGCATAGTAAAAGTGTTGTGTATTGGATTGATAGTAAAAGTGTTCTGCATTGGATTGGTGAGGAGAAGCTGTACTTATATATATTGCATATTTATAACTCGACAATTGTGTTGAAATAGTAATGATAAATGCTCAGCGTTATTGTTCAGGGTTACAACAGAATTATAAACCAGATACCTTAATAGTAGCGATAACTTCAATAGGGGCGGAACTAGCATAAAGGATACGAGTTTGACTGAACCCATTTGCTTAGGTCAAAATCATATATTTGTTTTAAAAAATTCATTAAATACATACAAATTATTAATTTTATAGCTCGGTAACTTAGATTAAATACAATCCTAAACTCATAAAATTTAAATCTTGGCTCTGTCTTTGACCTTCACTAGTCTAGATCCGCCTCTGCTCATACTCAAAGTTTGCCTCTCATGAAAAAATAAAAAAATAGTAGTAACATTTACAAATCTTGTAATGTTAATTTAATTTGGATAATTAAATGAGTGGTTGTATCAGCAGTTCATAAACATCTCATTCACTAATTCATAAATATCTTTTCTTAATCAGCTTTCCACTTCATATGTTCATGGCATGGATTTCCACAAATGTTGGAAGTCAAGATGCAAGTTGCTCATTTGTGTAGCCCACCACCAATATTCAGTCAAGGACTCCAAAAATTAAAGGGATTGTTACCTAAATAGCCGCCAAATATAATATTTATTTTTCAAGCCGATATATATAGATTACATATTGATTATACATAATTATGTATATATAGAAATGACCAAAGCAGTACACATTACTGCTGAAAAAGAAGAAGGCATGCTAGTAGTTAAGTTGTTGCTCTCTCTGACTATCCGTTTTCAATTATATTTTCTTACTGATTTGCTAAAAAGAGAATGATATATTTATATATACAAAAATAATTTAATGTTAAATTATTTATTTTACTCCTAGTAAGAAGACTTTAAAGCTCTACAAATATTATAACGTATCTACAACCATAATTTCAAAAGTCTTCCTTTTAAAAAATCTAATAATTATCTTGAAGTATAAGAGTATTTATCTATAAGAGTATTTATCTATAGTACTTTTAACTCTCTCTTGTAAATGTGATGGCCCCTTGTTTTTAAATGAAATTCTACGTTCCAAGGCTTTAAAAACCTCTTTTAGTATAACCTCGATTTGCGTGCGCAGTCCGAGTGCGTAGCCGGAAAGCTTATATGTGAAAATCTGTGAAAAATGATAAATTTTGACGATAAAATGAATTAATTTGACTTCGGTCAACGTTTTGGGTAAACGGACCCGGACCCGTGATTTGACGGTCCTGGAGGGTCCGTAGGAAAATAAGGGACTTGGGCGCATTCCCGGAATCGAATTCCGAGGTCCCAAACCCGAGAAATGAATTTTTGAAGAAAATTATTTTCTGAAATTGTTTATAGAGTTTGGAAATTAATTTTGATTAGAACATGTTGGTATCGGGCCCGTATTTTGGTTCCGACGCTCGGTACATGTCTTATATATGATTTAAGATGACTCGGTGAAGTTTGGTAAGAAACGAAATCCGTTTGACGTGATTCAGACCTTAAATGCAAAATTTGATGTTTAAGAAATTTTGATAAATTTCATTGATATTGAGGTTTAATTCGATATTCTGATGTTATTTTGGTAATATGAGTACACAAATAAGTTCGTGGGATATTTTTGAAGTTGTGTGTATATTTGGATTGGAGCCCCGAGGGCTCGGGTGAGTTTTGGATAGGCCACGGGGTGCATTTGGAACTTAGAAAAATTGCATAATTTTAGGTGGTGTGCCCAGGCCTGCAGGCTTCGCAAATGCGAAGGCTGAATCGCAAATGCGAAACCAGCCCAGGCCTGCATTGGCTCACAAATGCGAGATTTTCTTCGCAAATGCGAAGATTTGCCAATGTACTAGTGATCGCAAATGCGACCTATGTATCGCAAATGCGAAATTTTCGCAAATGCGAAAGTTCAGCATTTCTGAAGGGGTTCGCAAATGCGAACCCTGTTTCACAATTCCCATGTTAGCAAAGGTCGGGGTTCGCAATTGCGAACCCATGTTCGCATTTCCCATACCTGCGACCTGCAACTTTATACTTAGACGATTTTAAACCCATTTTTCACATCTTTTCAAAACACAAACTCTATTGGACGATTTTCCAAGAACAACTCTTCTTCCAAATCAATTGTAAGTTAATTTTAACTCATATCCTTCAATCATTAACATCTTTTAACATGATTTCAACTCAAAATCAATGATTTTCATGAGGGAAATTGGGTGTTTTGGGTAGAACCTAGGTTTTTCAAAAATTAGGGATTTGGACCTTGATTTGAGGTCCAATTTCAAAATAAATTATATATTTGGGTTCGTGAGGGAATGGGTAATCGGATTTTGGTTCGAACCTCGGGTTTTGACCATGTGGGTCCGGGGGCAATTTTTGACTTTTTGGGCAAAACTTTGGGAAATTCATTCTAATGCATTCAAATTGATTCATTTAGCATTTATTGATGTAATTAAGTAACTTGTGACTAGATACAAGCGAATTGGTGGTGGAATCGAGGGGTAAAGCTATAATTGAATCGTGAATTGTGTTCGTGGCATCGAGGTAAGTGTTTGGTCTAACCTTAGGTTGAGGGATTAGGAGTTGTGTCCTATTTGCTATTTTCTTCTTGTTGAGTACGACGTATAGGCATGGTGACGAGTATCTATACGTTGGTGTCAAACATGACCATGCGTCTTATATTGTGATTTTCATGACTTTGTTGTATTATTCATGCCTTGGTGAAGATTTCTATTTGTTGTGTAAAGTTGTGGAAAGAATTGTGGCCTATAAACATTGAGGAGCGTTGGCTCCAGTTGTATAATGAATTGTGAAAGTATAAGTGATAATTGAAACTCTAGAGTATTGGTTCGAGTTGTGAAGTAAAAGTGAGAAAGAGAAGAGATCATTATGTTGCCCCCTTGCCGGGCTATTGTTAAGTTGAGGTTCCCTTGCACTGTGTTCTTAATTGATATTACGGATGTTTAGGTTGTGATTCTTTGTGTTGGTGTTGTAACGAGTTTGGTTATAGGTGAGGTAGTTAGATGTCGTAACGAGTGCTGAGGTAGTTAGGTGTTGTAACGAATTTGGTTATAGCTAAGGTAATTAGGTGTTGTAACGAGTTTGGTTATAGCTGAGGTAGTTAGGTGTTGTAATGAGTTTGGTTATAACTAAGGTAATTAGGTGTTGTAATGAGTTTGGTTATAGCTAAGGTAGTTAGGTGTTGTAACAAGTTTGGTTATACCTGTTCTCCCTTGCCGGGATGTTTGTTTCAATATTATTGTTCCCTTGCCGGGATTCCTTATGATTATTGTTGGCTTGTAAATGGGAGCGGGTGGTACGCCTACCACAAGATATAATGAAATGGGAGCGGATGGTACGCCTATCACGAGATAAATAAAATGGGAGCGGGTGGCATGCTTGCCACGAGATAAATGAAATGGGAGCGAGTGGTACGCCTACCACAAGATAAATGAAATAGGAGTGGGTGTCACGCCTGCCACGAGATAAATGAAATGGGAACGGGTGGCACGCCTGCCACGGGATATAATGAAATAGGAGCGGGTGGCACGCCTACCATGAGATATAATGAAATGGGAGCGGGTGTCACGCCTGCCACGAGATACAGGAAATGGGATCGGGTTGCACGCCTGCAACAAGATGTGAAAAGAAAGTGAAATCTGCCTTTGTTTTTCCTATTCTTGGTAGTGGTTGGATTTTGATTCCTTTATAGTTCTCTTGATATTTTGTTTTACCTGTTATTTCCCGAAGCATGTTTCCCCTCCCATTTTTACTTGTTTATTGCCGTATTTCTTTTCCGCTATATATATTTGAAATGCACAAGTTTATTTGGTATGTCTGGTCCTAGACTCGTCACTACTTCGCCGAGATTAGGCTAGGCACTTACCAGCACATGGGGTCGGTTGTGCTCATACTACACTCTGCACTCTTTTGTACAGACCCCAGTGTTGTAGACTTCGGACCTCAGTGAGATTGCTGAATCTTGTTCATCAGTCGACCCGAGGTAGCCCTGTAGGCGTTTGTAGGCCTTGGTGTCTCCTTTTATCTACCTTTATATTTCTTACATGTATTTCTAGAGATAGTGTTGTATTTAATTCTTTTAGACCTTTATTTATAGTATTCTTAGACCATCTGTGAAGCTGTGTCACCAGTTCTGGGTAGTTGCGACTCAAACAGTTGTATTAGATATTCATGTTCAGATAGCTTATTGTTTCTTTCTTCCGCTCGTGTTAAATTCTGCTATTTAAATGTTATTATTTTGAAATTGTTAATGAATATAAAATGGGTAAAAAGTTCACAGACAAGCTTAGTAGAGTTTGAGGGATCAGTACGGAGACGTTTGTATTTATGCCCCAGAGGCTACAGAGTTAGGAAAAGTTTCACTTTTATTCTTCCCTGTCATACGATTTTGTTCTCTCAAGGCTGAATTGAAACCTATACTCTTGTCCTTTCGCGAATGGCAAGGTCATGTACCGCTTCTTCAGCCGAGCAGCAGCACAGAACGGTGATAGATCAACTATGTCTTCGGAGGCTTTGTGGAGGTTGGATAAGTTTCATCAAGCTCTTCACGACTACTTTCAGCGGTGCATCCTCTGAGGATCCTCAAGATTTTCTAGACAGTTGTCATGAGGTTCTCAGGAACATGGGGATCGTAGAGACCAATGGGGTCGATTTTGCTACTTTTCGCTTGTCTGGATCTGCCAAGGCCTGTTGGAGAGATTATTGATTGGCTATACCAGTTAGGTCATCAGCTTTGACTTGAGAATAGTTCACACAACTATTTCTAGAAAAGTTTCTCCCAATCACCTAGAGAGAGGCCTATCAGAGGCCGTTTGAGCGTCTCTAGCAAGGTTGTATGACTGTTACTCAGTACGAGATTAGATTCATCGACTTGGCTCATCATGCTCTTATTATACTTCCCACTGTGAGAGAGAGTAAGGAGGTTCATTGAGGGACTCATCCAGCTCGCTCAGTTATCTAGAGGTGGAGGTAGAGGTAATAGAGGTGGAGGTAGAGATGCTAGAGGTGGAGGTAAATGTATTAGAGGTGGAGGTACATGTACTGTTCTGGTTTGTGGTAGAGAAGTTTTGGTTTTATTTTGCGACGTATCTGGTCATGCATAGGTGATTCTATTGTGGTGGATCGCGTCTATTGTTCATGTATAGTGGTTATTGGAGGTCTTGAGACTCGTGTAGATTTGCTTCTTCTGGACATGGATGATTTCGGTGTCATATTAGGGATGGACTGGTTATCACCTTACCACTCTATTTTGGACTGTCATGCCAAGACTGTGATCTTAGCTTTGCCGAGTTTGCCTCGTTTAGAGTGGAGAGGGACTCCTAATCATTCTACCCATAGTGTTATCTCTTTTGTGAAGGCTCGGCGTATGGTTGAGAAGGGGTGTTTGGCCTATTTGGAATATGTTCATGATTCTAGTGCTAAGGTTCCTTCTATTGATTCTGTGCCCGTTGTTCATGAGTTTCCTGAGGTTTTTCCTTCAAATCTACCGGGTATGCCACCCGACAGGGATATTGACTTTTGCATTGATTTGACTCCGGGCACTTAGCCCATTTCTATCCCGCCGTATCGTATGACCCCGCCTGAGTTGAAAGAGTTGAAAGAGCAGTTGCAAGACTTGCTTGAGAAGTGTTTTATTAGACCCAGTGTTTCGCCTTGGGGTGTGCCAGTGTTGTTTGTTAAGAAGAAGGATGGGTCGATGATGATGTGTATTGATTACCAACAGTTGAACAAGGTTACAAGTAGGAATAAGTATCCATTGCCGAGGATTGATTATTTGTTTGATCAGCTTTAGGGCGCCAAGTTATTTTCAAAGATCGACTTGAGGTCTGACTACCATCAGTTGAGGATTAGGGCATCCGATGTCCCTAAGACAGCTTTCCGCACTCGGTACGGGCATTATGAGTTCTTAGTGATGTCGTTTGGGTTGGCAAATGCCCCAACAGCTTTTATGGATTTGATGAATCGAGTGTTCAGCCCTTACTTGGATTCGTTCGTGATAGTCTTCATTGATGACATTTTGATTTATTCCCACGGCCGGGAGGAGCACGAGCAGCATCTCAGAGTAGTTCTCAGACCTTGGGGATAGTCAGTTATATGCTAAGTTCTCGAAGCGTGAGTTCCGGTTGAGTTCAGTTGCATTTCTGGGTCATGTTGTATCAGTAGAGGGTATTCAGGTTGATCCGAAGAAGATTGAGGCAGTCAAGAACTGGCCTAGACCAACATCAGCTACAGAGATTCGGAGTTTCTTGGGATTGGTAGGCTACTATCGTCGGTTCGTGGAGTGGTTCTCATCTATCGCAGCCCGATGACCAGGTTGGCCCAGAAGGGTGCCCAGTTCAGATGGTCGGAGGAGTGTGAGGTGAGCTTTCAGAAGCTCAAGACAGCTCTGACTACGGCACCAGTGTTGGTTTTGCCTACAGGTTCAAGGCCTTATATAGTCTATTGTGATGCATCTCGTATTGGACTTGGTGCAGTGTTGATGCAGGATGACAAGGTCATTGCATATGCTTCGCGGCAGTTGAAGATTCATGAGAAGAACTATCCGGTTCATGATTTAGAGTTGGCAGCCATTGTTCACACATTAAAGTTTTGGAGGCATTATCTGTATGGCATGGCATGTGAGGTGTTCACGGATCACAAAAGTCTTCAGTATTTGTTCAAGCAAAAAGAATTGAATTTGAGGCAGAGAAGGTGGTTGGAGTTGTTGAAAGATAATGATATCACCATCTTATATCATCGGGGAAAGGCCAATGTGGTGGCCGAGGCTCTAAGTTGGAAGTCAGCCAGTATGGGCAGTCTTGCTTATATTCCGGTCGGTGAAAGGCCACTTGCTTTGGATGTTCAGGCTTTGGCCAATCAGTTCTTGAGGTTGGATATTTTTGAGCCCAACCATGTGTTAACTTGCACAGTCGCTCGTTCTTCATTATTAGAGCGTATCCGAGATCGGTAGTATGATGATCCCCATTTGTGTGTCCTCAGATACACGGTGCAACACAGAGGTGCCAAGCAGGTTACCTTAGGTGATGATGGTGTTTTGAGATTGCAGGGTCGAGTTTGTATGCCTTATGTAGATAGGCTTCGGGATTTGATTATAGTGGAGGCCCATAGCTCCTGGTACTCTATTCATCCGGGCACCACGAAGATGTATCAGGATTTGGGGCGGCATTATTGGTGGCGGAGAATGAAGAAGGATATCGTTGCATATGTGACTCGGTGTTTGAATTGTCAGCAAGTTAAGTACGAGCATAAGAGTCCTGGTGGTTCATTTCAAAGGATTGAGCTTCCCGAGTGGAAGCGGGAGAGGATCACTATGGATTTCGTTGTTGGACTCCCGTAGACTCGAAAAAAGTTCAATGCAGTATGGGTTATTGTTGATAGGCTGACCAAGTCAGTGCATTTCATTCCTGTAGCAGTCTCCTATTTTTTCGAGAGGTTAGCTGAGATCTATATCCGGGAGATTGTTCGTCTTCATGGTGTTGTCACGACCTTAACCCCGAACCTGGTCGTGATGGCGCCTCTCGTGAAGACAAGGCCAACCAATTTAACACAATTCACCCATTAAGCAGTTAAATAACATAAAGATACTTTAAACATGATTTAATAGCAATATTTAACGGAAATAGAGATAACAAAACAGAAACCCAACCCGACACAGCCCTAACCGGGGTGTCACAAGTCATGAGAAACTAAGGATCCTGATACGAGTCTACTAAATGCAATATCTGGTACAACTGTTTGAAGAACATAGAAATAATAAGATAAGGGAGACACGGAGGCTGCGGACGCCAACAGCTACCTCGTAGTCTCCGAAACACCGCCTGGACTGGAAGGATCAACACTTAGAAGCGAGACCTGCTATGCCTGAATCTGCACACACGGTGCAGGGAGTAATGTGAGTACTCCGACCCAGTAAGTAATAAATATAAATAATGACTGAAAGTAAGAAAACACGTAAAACACAAGGCATTCTATACCGAAGCAGTAAAATCACTAAAAATTAGTAAATCAGTGAAGAATCAAGTAAAATCCCCTTTTCAGCAGGTAAAACGAGTAATTAACCAGTAAATAACAAGTAAAAGTTCGCCCCTCGAGCTCAGTATCAACAAAACCGCCCCTCGGGCAACATCTCAGAACAGTACCAGGCCCTCGGGCTCAATCTCAGAACAATGCCAGCCCCTCGGGCTTAATCTCACATCACAATGGGTACTTGCGCTCACTGGGGGTGTACAGACTCTGGGAGGGCCCCCTTACGGCCCAAGCGCAATATCAAGCCATCTCGTGGCATCAAATCTAGGCCCTCGTCCTTATGTCAATCAAGCCACCTCGTGGCGTATATATGTATCTCAGGCCCTCGGCCTCATATCAGTCAAGCCACCTCATATCGTATATACGTATCTCAGGCCCTCGGCCTCATATCAGTATCAATGTATCCTCACATCTGGCCCTCGGCCGTACGCAGTCCGAAAATCATCACAAGCCCCTCGGGCATTAGTAAAACAATAGTTCTCAGCCCAAAACATCATTTAAAATATAATAAGTCTCAAAATTGAGTAAAAATGGCTGAGTATTAAAACAGTGGAAAACAACATGACTGAGTTCATGTAATAAGTCAAAATAGTGATAAAAATCCACGAAGGGTTCAAATAGTTGGCACAAAGCCCAAATATGGAAATCAGCCCAAATCATGATGATAGCAAATAAGTTTCAGTCAAATACGCGGTAAAATCATCAATCGGGACAGACCAAGTCACAATCCCCAATAGTACACGACCCCACGCTCGTCATCAAGCGTGTGTCTCACCTCAATATAGCACTACGATGTGCAAATCCGGGGTTTCAAACCCTCATAGCATCATTTACAATTCATTACTCACCTCTAACCGGCTAATTCTCTAGCTCGCGACGCCTTTGCCTCTCGAATCGGCCTCCACGCGCGTCGAATCTAACCAAAATTAGAACGAATACGTCACAATAATCTAAGGGAACAAAGCCCATGCGAAAATATTTGAAAAATACCAAAAATCCTAAAATTAGCAAAACCCGAGCCCCGGGCCCACCTCTCAAAACTTAGAAATTTTCACATCATTAGTCCTTATCATCCCACGAGCTCATATATATCAAAATTTCTCAAATCCGACCTCAAATGGTCCTTCAAATCCCAATTCAAAAGTCCAAAATCCTAAGCCCTAGTTCTTCCATTTTTAGCTTAAGTTCCATGATTTTTTAGGTAGATTTCACAATAGAATCGAGTTTTAGGTCCGAAATTCTTACCTCCAAATGTTTCCCCTTGAATCCCTCTTTAATCTCCTTCAAAAAGCTCTCAAAATGCTCAATTATGGAGGAAATGAGCCCCAAAATCGCGGATGAAATGACTTAAAACATTCTGCCCAGGCATTGTCGCATCTCGCATCTGCGACTCAAGAACCGCTTCTGCGATACCGCATTTGCGGTCTTCCATCCGCTTCTGCGGAATTCATTAAACCAGCCACCACCGCATCTGCGAACTCCCTTTGCATCTGCGATTCCGCAGATGCGATCCCAATAGCAGCTTCTGCGGCCCAGCTTACCTGACCCCTTTCCGATTCTACGCCCAACTCGCCGCTTATGCGGCACCGCACCTGCGGCCCCCAAACCGCAGAAGCGAAAACACCAGAAGCAGCAAAAATCTGCAATCTCTCAAGTCTCAAAACTTCTCGTTAGCCATCCGAAATTACCCCGAGGCCCCCGGGTCCTCAACCAAAAGCACAAATATAACTCAATACCTTATTCAAACTTGTTCCAATCGTCAAAACACCTCAAACAACATCAAATCTACCAAAGCATACCGGATTTAAGCCTAAGTTTCTAAAATCTTCCGAAATACGCTTTCGATCAAAAACCCAACCAAACCACGTCCGAATGCCCTGAAATTTTGCACACACATCCCAAATGACACAAGGAAGCTACTGCAACTCTCGGAACTTCATTCCGACCCTTATATCAAAATCTCACCTATCAACCGGAAATCGCCAAAATATCAACTTTGCCAATTCAAGCCTAATTCTACTCCGAATCTCCAAAAGCAATTTCGATCACGCTCCTAGGCCATAAATCACCTCCCGAAGCTAACCGAACCATCGAAACTCACATCCGAGCTCTCTAACACATAAGTCAACATTCGGTTGACTTTTCCAACTTAAACCTTCGTAAAAGAGACTAAGCATCTCATTTCTTACCAAATCCTCTCCGAACTCAAACTGATCAACCCGATCACATAAAACACAGATAACGAAGCATAAAGAAGCAGAAATGGGGAAAATGGAGCGGTAACTCATGGTACGACTGGACGGGTCGTCGCATCCTCCCTAACTTAAACAAACGTTCATCCTTGAACGAGTCAAGAAGCATACTTGAAGCCTCAAAATGTGAGGATATATTTTCCGCATCTCCCGCTCGGTCTCCCAGGTAGCCTCCTCTATGGGCCGACCTCTCCACTGCACCTTCACTAAAGCTATATCCTTGGACCTCAACTTCCAAACCTGACGACCCAAAATAGCTACTGGCTCCACATCAAAGGTCAAATCATCATCCAACTGAACCGTGCTGAAATCTAGAACATGAGACGTATCCCCAATATACTTTCGGAGCATCGAAACATGAAATACCGGATGCACGCTCGACAAGATGGGTGGAAAAGCAAGCCCATAAGCCACCTCCCCAATCCTCTGAAGCACCTCAAAAGGCCCAATAAACTGAGGACTCAATTTTCCTTTCTTCTCAAATCTCATAACGCCCTTCATGGGTGAAACCTTCAATAGAACCTTCTCGCCAACCATGTAGGACATATCTCGAACTTTCCTATTAGCATAACTCTTTTTCCTCAACTGCGTTGTACGAAGCCTCTCCTAAATCACATTCACTTTCTCCAAAGCATCCTGTACCAAATCATTCCCCAATAGCCTAGCCTCACCGGGTTCGAACCAACCAACTGGAGATCTACACCGCCTCCCATACAAAGCCTCATATGGAGCCATCTGAATACTCGACTAGTAGCTGTTGTTATAAGCAAACTCTGCAAGCGGTAGAAACTCATCCCACGAACCTCCAAAATCAATAACACAAGCATGCAACATGTCCTCCAATATCTGAATAGTATGCTCAGACTGTCTGTCCGTCTGAGGATGAAAAGCTGTGCTCAACTCCGCCTGAGTACCCAACTCTCTCTACACGACTCTCTAAAACTGCAAAGTAAACTGAGTACCTCTGTCTGAAATGATGGAAACCGAAACACCATGCAAACGAACAATCTCCCAGATATAAATCCCTGCCAACTGCTCTGAAGAATAGGTAGTACACACAGGAATGAAGTGCACGGACTTGGTCAGCCGATCCACAATCACCCAAATAACATCAAACTTCTTCATAGTCTGTGGGAGTCCAACAACAAAGTCCATAGTGATCCTCTCCCATTTCCACTCAGGAATAACCATCTGCTGAAGCAAGCCACCCGGTCTCTGATGCTCATATTTCACCTGCTGACAATTGAGACACCGAGCTACAAATCCCACAATATATTTCTTCATTCTTGTCCACCAATAGTGCTGCCTCAAATACTGATACACCTTTGCGGCACCCGGATGGATGGAATACCGCGAGCTATGGGCCTCCTCCAAAATCAACTCCGAAGCCCATCCACATTGAACATACAAATCCGGCCCTGCATCCTGAACACCCCATCATCACCGATGGTCACATCTCTAGCATCATCATGCTGAACTCTGTCCCTAAGAAAAAGCAAATGCGGATCATCATACTAGCACTCTCTGATGCGATCATATAAGGAAGACTGAGAAACCACACAAGCCAACACCCGATTGGGCTCTGAAATATCCAACCTTACAAACCAATTGGCCAAGGCCTGAACATCAACTACAAGAGATCTCTCCCCAACTGGGATATATGCCAAACTCCCCATACTCACTGCCTTTCGGCTCAAAGCATCGGCCACCACATTGGCCTTGCCTGGATGGTATAATATAGTGATATCATAATCCTTAAGCAACTCCAACCATCTCCGCTGCCTCAAATTAAGATCCTTTTGTTTGAACAAATGCTGAAGACTGCGATGATCAGGGAACACCTCACAAGATACGCCATACAAGTAATGCCTCCAAATCTTCAATGCATGAACTATGTCAGCCAACTCCAAATCATGAACGGGGTAGTTCTTCTCATGGGGCTTCAACTGACGAGAAGCATAAGCAATAACTCTACTATCATGCATCAACACACAACCAATCCCAACTCTCTAAGCATCACAATACATGGTATATGAACCTGAAGCTGATGGCAAAACCAATACTGGAGTTGTGGTTGTCACACCCCTTTTTACCCCTCCAAGAGATAAGTGTAAAATATTATGGATTGTGGGTTAAAGAGCTTTTCCAATTAAAGTGACAATTTGAAATAGGTATTATTTTATTTACAGAGTCACCACTTGGAATTGATTTTTGCTGGTGTTCCAAGTCACCTTTTATTTGAATCCCCATTCAAAGGAAGGTTTGACTTTATTATTATTTGTCTACAAAAATAAAGTCCGGGTAAGGAATTCTGTTGACCGGGGAGAAGGTGTAAGGCATTCATTGAGTCCCGTGGTTCTAGCACGGTCGCTTTATTGACTATATTTGGCTTGTTAAACTTGGATAAACTGTGATTTATTTGATTTTTATGCTTTTCTTATGTCCATTTTTATTTATTTTAAAAAAAAATAAAGAAAAGATTTGAATAATAATCTACAACTTAACTAGTGAGAGAAAATTATTGTTATGAGTACTAATTTAAAAGATGAGAGTAATGAGGGAAAATTATTAATTGACATTGCTTAAAACTAGTAAGATGTGAGCTTGTCTTGACATTTAATGAGGCGGCCCACTATTGGGTTGATGGAGTCAAATGGGCTCATGTCCAAGACAAAATCCAAAGCCCATATGCTTTTGGACTTTAAATCTGCAGATATGGCCTTTTAAAGCTATGTTACAGATTTGGCCCTATCTTGCTATTTGCAATCCGTAGCCAACTATTTACAAAAATAAGTTTACAGATTGTCTTTCTAATCTACAACTTAACTACCTTACTAAATAAGTATTTTTTAAGAGATAAAAAAAGATTATTGGGACTCTAAAATATAATAATAATAATAATAATAATAATAATAATAATAATAATAATAATAATAATAATAATAATAATAATAAAAACTTAGCTTGGTGACAACAAAGGGACAAACATGGCTACAAGGGTTCAAATTTTAATATATATGCTCCTTTCAGACAACCAAATGCCAGTGGAATTATATCTAATGCTTTGCAAAAATAAAAATAATTAAAGATGCTTAACACAATTTAATTAACTAACATATCGTTATAACATTATCAAACATTCATGAGCATATAAAAATGAATTACAATAGAAGGATGAAGCTACTAATATTTCCCAGCGTCATTATCTTTCATTCCAACTCGATTTTATGAGTTTACATGGTCCAAAAATTACCTGGATAACAGAAAGAAGAACAAATACAGCAGAGTCAGCTCTTTCCAAAATCAACAGCAAAACAATTAAATGGGCAGCAACAATAGCAAAAGACAGCGACAACCAGCAGATTCAAACCTAAGAAAATAAACTAGAAATACCCTAGCAAAATAGTACAATTATGTAACTCCAGAAAAATCTTTCAAGACCACTCTATTTTTCTTAAACAAGTTTTTCACTTAAGAATCAACTCACAAAAGTTGCTAAGGGATATTATAGCTACTGATATTTTTCTCTTTTTTGTGTGTAGAGCTCTCTCAGTATGATGGAGTGTCCTCCTATATATCAAAACAACCAACTATTTCGAAAAATTAAAAATCAATCTTTTTGACAGATTTTTCTACAAAATCTGCTCTTAAATTCAAAAGGCCAGACTTTCTGGTTCAAATCTTGTCAAGTATTTCAATTAAAATCTGCTCTCCACTATTCAAAGACAAACTTTTATTCAAACACTGTCCAAAGGTCTACATTTTCTTACCAAACAATTTGACTTTTGAGTGTTGTACTCAAAGAGTCTTGAAGCAGTAAATAAACAACCAAACAAGTACCATATACTCTTAAGTATTTTTCACTACCTCACTTTTATCAACACAAAATTATTTTACTACTTCAACAAGTGCAAAAACAGAAAATTTAACATTTCAAACTTCAAAAACTAATGCTAAAATAATTAATAATAGACAAAAATAAAATCTGAAAAAATAAAAATAAAATAAAAAAAATCAGCCATGAAAAGGAATAGGATTTTTACCATTTTACAATTCAAGTGGCCAAAAAAATGGTGGTATACCAAAAGAGGGTGTTCGGGGAGGTTGCCGAAATTTGGCCGGATTTTGGTCGCCGGATTTTTGGGGTAGAAATTGGAATCAATATGTAGGTCTTAAGGAGTTTCATCCATTGATGTAGGTATTGTGGAATGGTAGTGGCCGGAGCTTCAAGAATTTGGGGCAAAAAAATGGCGGTTAAAATTTCCTAGATTTAAGATTCAAGGAGTTTGAGGGGGTTTTAAAGAATTTGGTTTGGAGATATGGAAAGAGGAGGTGTTGGAGATTACATGGTGAAAATTTGGGGCGGATTGGAGGTTGGCTGCCGCCGGTGGGGGATTTCCGACGGCGGCGATGGGGCGGCGGCGGTGGCTTGGGGGGAGAGAGAAGAGAGAGTGATGAGAGGGAAAGAAGAGAGAGGAAATAAGGGGGAATTGGGCAAATTTTTGGGGATTTTAGGCTTTATATACCTAGGATGAAGATCAAACAAGGACCGTTGGATTAAATCAAGATGGGTGGATGAGATTGAATCTTGTCACTTAACCAAAACGATGTAGTTTCAAGACAAAACTACGTCGTTTTAAGATCTTGTTGGCAGCCCCCTTTTGGGCCGGATTTGGGCTCTTTGGGCTCAAAATTTGGGCCAATTTTGGCACAATTTTAATTAAATTACGCTAGCTCAATCCCTACCTCATTTATCAAACCATTACTCAACTCTTAAAATCTATACATTCAAATAAGAACAAACACACACGCACACACACACACACATACATATATATATATACAAGGCAAAAATTAGGCATTTATAGATGCCCCTCTTTGCTCGAGAACATGAAGAATTTTCGTGCAAAGACAAATAAATGCCATGGATAATTTTTGCTCACGTTCACTCTAGTGGAAGCATTTTGAAAAGGCGGTGACCGAACCTTGCTTCTGAGGTTGCCTACATATCCTTGGCTATAAAGGAATCAGGTCAGTGTAGTTCTGGGAAAATTTGGTAGGTGGGACTACCGGACACTGGAGTTAAGACTGCTGTTGCTGCTGCTGTTGCTGTTACTCTTACCGTTACTGATTCTTACATCAAAAGAAAAAGAGAAGAGCACTACATATGTATGCAAACTAAGAGTACAAAAATTCCTATCCACGTGTCTTCCGGAGTCAAATCTTGATTCTTGACCTGCTCGCTTGTGTTGACCTTAGATTGGATCTTAACTCTTTTGAAGAAAAGATTATGACTCAATCTCGATGGCTTGCTTTCTGGATCAGAATTTGAGAAGATGAATCTCGAGAAGCTGGGCTACTGACACATTATCAAAGCTAAACTCCGACTATCTTGTGATTGAAGGATCTGATGAGAAACTGAAACTGCAAGCTTTAATCGTCACTTGTGCTATACGGCAGAGCCTGCAAAGCATTCAAAGACAAACAAAAACGAACAAAATTTTTCTGTCCCAGTCTAGCAATAGAAAATTTTTGTGAGTTATTAGGGAAATCAGTCAATTATCTAATTTATTGAAAAGGCAGACAGAAACAGTAGTAAAAACTAGCTAAAAAGGGATAAAATTTGGTAACGAATGATTGTGTAACCAGGGATCGGTACCCCGTACTACTGAAAGGAAATGTAATTAGGGGCTGGTACCTTCTCTTACTAGAAGGAAATAGAATCGAGTGTTAGCATAATGTATTATTGATAAAGTGTTGAATCCTTCTAGGTGAAAAAATGTTTGATCTGAGTTAAACTGTATTAAACAAACTGAGTGAAGATTACTTCTACCCGGTACTACGAACTGGATCCCCCTAGGCGAAATGGTTCTACCTGGGTTAAGCTACGTAAAACACCCTGAGCGAAGAGTACTTCTACCCGGAAACTATGAGCTAGATCCCCCTAGGCGAAACGGTTTTACCTGAGTTAAGCTACGTAAAACACCTTGAGAGAAGAGTACTTCTACCTGGAACTATGAGCTGGATCCCCCTAGGCGAAAAAGGTCCTACCTGGGTTAAGCTACGTAAAACACCCTGAGAGAAGAGTACTTCTACCTAGAACTATGAGCTGGATCCCCCTAGGCGAAAAAGGTTCTACCTGGGTTAAGTTACGTAAAACACCCTGAGCGAAGAGTACTTCTACCCGGAAACTATGAGCTAGATCCCCCTAGGCGAAATGATTCTACCTGAGTTAAGCTGCGTAAAAACAACCTGAGCGAAGAGTACTTCTTCCCAGAACTATGAGCTAGATCCCTCTAGGCGAAACAGTTCTACCTGAGTTAAGCTACGTAAAACACCCTGAGCGAAGAGTACTTCTACCCGGAACTATGAGCTGGATCCCTTTAGGCGAAATGGTTCTACCTGAGTTAACTACGTAAAACACCCTGAGCGAAGAGTACTTCTACCCGGAACTATGAGCTGGATCCCCCCAGGCGAAAAAGGTTCTACCTGGGTTAAACTACATAAAAATAACCTGAGCGAAGAGTACTTCTACCTGGAGCTATGAGCTGGATCCCCCTAGGCGAAAATGGTTCTACATGGATTAAGCTAATGTAAAATACCCTGAGCGAAGAGTACTTCTACCCGGAAACTATGAGCTGCATCCCCCTAGGTGAAAGGATTCTACTTGAGTTAAACTGCGTAAAAACAACCTGAGCAAAGAGTCCTTCTACCCGAAACTATGCGCTGGATCCCTCTAGGCGAAACGGTTCTACGTGAGTTAAGCTACGTAAAACACCCTGAGCGAAGAGTACTTCTACCCGGAACTATGAGCTGGATCCCTCTAGGCGAAACGATTCTACCTGGGTTAAGCTACGTAAAAATAACCTGAGCGAAGAGTACTTTTACCCCAAGCTATGAGCTGGATCCCCCTAGGAGAAAAAGGTTCTACCTAGGTTAAACTAATGTAAAACCAGGAGGTGTGAACAATAGTGATGTATGCCGAAAGTAAAAGAAATAATGGAGATTTTAAGGAGCTTACGTTTGGTGACATTCGTTCTTTTAGAATCACAATTCTACATGCTTTGTTCCTGCTTCAAACAAAGAAAAATTTATGAGTTTTCAAAGTGGTGGTTGGTTTGTAGCCTTGATGCCTTGAGTAGCTTGATTCACGGCCACTGCTGTCGAAGAACCAATTCTGTTAGTGTGGTACCGAGATGCTTTGCTGCTCTATATCATTTTCTAGAGACCTTGGATTTATAATATTAGATGTCCATGGTACCGCTACCCTTGTCTCTAAGGCAAGGCTATTTTTCTTTAAAATCAAGCCCAGTTGTCTTGCACCTAGTATCAGTTTGTGTCCGTAGTGCTTTATCGACTTTTCTTATGAAGCAGGTCTTGCTTAGGCGACTTTTTCAATTTCTTTGAGTCACTTTGTTTGCCTTATCAAATGAGATCACAGATGGATTCGTGCCTTCGTCAATGCATATATGCCCTAAATTGTGCTCGACATTACGGGGAAACTGTAGCCAGTTTTGCAACCCTTTCTTTGCTTCGATTTTTATGCGAGATTAGATCGAAAGGGACTCAAAGAAAAATTATGGGTAAAAACAGAATACTAATTGGAAGCAAAAAGGACTGTGCTTAAACAAAAGGTGTCCCTTTCGGGGGAAGTAATATAGAGACTTATCTGGAGGTATGTGCCGACTTTAATGAACCATGACATGCATTTTGGACTGGACGCCTGATCCGACTGAGTTGTCTAATTCTCAAAATCCGCCGCAAATGTTCATCTTGAATTTGTCTTGGTTGTGCTCATGTCGGAGAATCAAAGACCCTTATTCGGCTAGTAGCGCCCTTTGCAAGTTTTTGCTAACTAACCTCTCTCATTTCTCTACTAACCGTCGCCTTATGGTGACCATCTAAGTTTTCACCAATAAGACTCTCTCATTTCTCTGCTCACTGCCACCTTATAGTGCCTGTACAGGTTTTCACTGATAAGACTCTCTCATTTCTTTTTTCTTTTTTTCTTCTTTTTTTTTTTGACTAAGATATTGTATGAGGGAGGTTATCCAACGCCTTTGGCCTGGGGACTTCAATCATTCTTAAGAAACATCGATCAGAAGTTCTTGAAAGGTAAAAAGGCGAAATGAACCTTGAACTGAATTACAACTTTTGGAATCGTTTTTACAGAAAAACCGTGAAATAAAACAAACTTCTGCCCCAGTTTTGGAGTATTGGGAATATGGATTTTTTGTTCTGATGGGACCGAACTCAGGGTAAGGCTGCCTACGTATCCTTTCAGAATCAGGTCGAACGTAGTTCAATGATTCAGAGATTTGTTGTTTTTTTACAAGTACACAAGTTCCAAAAGGTAAGAAACAAAGAAGACAAATACGGCTCAAAAGGATTAACAAAAAGGGTGACACCTATTTAGAATAGCGAGCAAATGATAGCCTTCGCCACTTCAATCTGAGAAAATCAATGCATGAAAATTCTATAATGGGTATATATTAGACATAATATGTTTTGACTGCATCTGTGTTAATAGTCATGTCTGGTACTCGTCTTTCTTCATCTACCAAGTGCAAGGCACCTTTTGATAACACTTTCTTGATGATGTAGGGTCCTTGCCAGTTCGGGGCGAACTTTCCTTTAGCTTCTATCTGGTGCAGAAAGATGCGTTTCAAAATCAGCTGGCCTACCTCAAACTGCCTTGGGCGCACTTTCTTATTGTAAGCGCGTGCCATTCTTTGCTGTTATAACTGGCCGAAACATACTGTTGCTAGCTGTTTTTTATCGATCAACATCCGTTGTTCTAATCGGGTTTTGGCCCACTCAGTGTCTTCAATCTCTGATTCCACAATAATTCGGAGAGAGGGAATTTCGACTTCAGCTGGTATTACAGCTTCAGTTCTGTATACATGTAGATACGGAGTTGCGCCAACAGATGTGCGAATAGTCGTACGGTATCCCAAAAGAGCAAAAGGCAACTTTTCATGCCATTGCCTGGAACCTTGGATCATCTTCCTAAGAATCTTCTTGATGTTCTTGTTTACCGCTTCAACGGCTCCATTGGCTTTTGGTCGGTAAGAGGTAGAATGGCGATGCATGATTTTGAATTGTTCGCATACCCCTTCATCAAATGACAATTTTAAATTGGCTGCATTGTCAGTGATAATGGTCTTTGGGATACCAACGCGACAAATGATGTTGGAGTGAACAAAGTCTACCACTGCTTTCTTGGTGACTGCTTTGAAAGTGACGGCTTCCACCCACTTGGTGAAGTAATCCATTGCAACCAAAATGAATCTATTCCCATTTGAAGCCTTTGGCTCGATCGGCCCAATAACATCCATTCCCCAAGCAATGAAAGGCCAAGGAGAGGACATAGGATGCAAATCCAAAGGAGGCGAGTGAATCAGGTCACCATGAATCTGGCACTGGTGACACTAGCGAACAAATCTGAAGCAATCTCGCTCCATGGTAAGCTAGTAATACCCTGCCCGTAGAATCTTCTTCGCTAAAACATATCCATTCATGTGAGGTCCGCATACCCCTGAATGCACTTCACTCATGATCCGCTCTGCTTCTGTAGCATCTATGCATCTCAACAAGTTTAAATCTGGGGTCCTCTTGTACAGAATTTCCCCATTCAGGAAGAAACCACTGGCGAGTCGCCTTATAGTTCTTTTTTGATCTTCTTTGGCATGCTCTGGATATTCTCTTGTTTTCAGGAATCATTTTATGTCATGATACCATGGTTTACCATCTGGTTCTGTCTCGATTGTGTTGCAGTAACCGTGTTGATTTCGAACTTGGATTCTAGTGGATCAATATGAGTGTTGCCTGGATAAGGGAGCATCGAGGCTAGAGTAGCCAAGGCATCGACTAGCTCGTTGTGAAATCGGGGAATGTACCTGAACTCGATGGATTTGAATCTTTTGCTCAAATCTCGCACACATTGTCTGTACGGAACAAGTTTGATGTCTCGAGTCTCCCATTCGCCTTGGGCTTGCCAGATAAGCAAGTTAGAATCTCCCATAACCAATAGTTCATGCACATCTAGATCGAGGGCCATTTTCAAACCCATGATACAAGCTTCGTATTCTGCCGTATTATTGGTATAGAAGAACCAAAGTCGGGCCGTTGTAGGGTAATGATGTCCAATAGGTGATATGAGGATTGCCCCGATCCCAACTCCTTTGATATTGACAGCCCTATCAAAATACATTTTCCATACAGGGTGATCGTCTGGAACCATTTCCTCTATTGAGTTGACCTCTTCATCTGGGAAGTATGTGCTAAGTGGCATGTACTCATCATCAACTGGATTCTCTGCCAAATGATCTGCCAAAGCCTGTGCTTTCATCGCAGCACGAGTGACATAGACGATGTCAAACTCTGTGAGTAGGATTTGCCATTTTGTGAACCTGCCACTAGGCTTTGGCTTTTTGAAGATGTACTTCAAAGGATCCATTCTGGATATGAGGTAAGTAGTGTAAGCGAAAAGATAATGTCTCAGGTTCTGAGCGACCCAAGTCAAGGCACAACATGTCCTTTCTAAAAGGATGTACTTAACCTCATAATCGATGAACTTCTTGCTCAAATAATAGATTGCCTGTTCCTTTCTGCCTGTTGCATCATGCTGCCCCAGAACGCATCCAAAGGAATTATCCATCATTGATAGATATAAAAATAAAGTCCTACCAGGTTCAGGTGGGACTGGTACAGGGGGTTTTGACAGATAATCTTTGATCCTGTCAAAAACTTTTTTGGCAATCCTCTGTCCATCTGGCAACGACATCCTTTTTCAGCAAATTAAAGATGGGATCACACTTGGTTGTGAGCTGAGCAATGAACCTACTGATGTAGTTCAACCTCCTGAGCAAACTCATGACCTTCGTTTTGTTCTTTGGGGGTGGTAGATCTCGAATGGACTTTATCTTAGATGGATCCAATTCGATGCTTCTCCGGCTAACTATAAAACTGAGGAGTTTCCCAGATGGAACCCCGAATGCACACTTGGCTGGATTAAGCTTAAGGTCATACCTACGAAGCCGTTCGAAGAAATTTTTCAAATCACACACGTGATTGGCTTGTGTCTTTGATTTTATGATGACATGGTCGACATATACTTCAATCTCTTTGTGCATTATGTCGTGAAAAATGGTGGTCATGACCCTCATGTAAGTTTCCCCTACATTCTTTAAACCGAATGACATGACCCTGTAACAATAAGTACCCCATGGCGTGGTGAAAATGGTCTTTTCTACATCATCCTTATCCATTAGAATTTGGTGGTACCCAACATAGCAATCCACAAATGATTGGATCTCATGCTTTGCGCAATTATCTACAAGAATGTGGATGTTTGGAAAAGGAAAATTGTCCTTTGGACTAGCTTTGTTCAGGTCCCTATAGTCGACACAAACTCTGGTTTTTCCATCCTTCGTTAGCACGGGCACAACATTTGCCACCCAGGTGGTGTATCGGACAACTCTAACCACATTGGCGCTTAGTTGCTTCATTATTTCTTCTTTGATTTTGTCGCTCATGTTTGTTTTAAATTTTTGTTGCTTTTGTTGGACTGGTGGAAAACCAGGATACGTAGGAAGCTTATGAACCACCCGATCAATGCTTAAACCCGGCATATCTTCGTAAGACCAAGAAAACACATCTCTATATTCAAATAAAAGTTGAATCAAGATATCTCTGGTTTTTTGTTCAGTGTGTATGCTTATCTTCGTTTCTCTAACTTCTTCAGGACTTCCGATATTAATCGTCTCAGTTTCATTGAGGTTTGGCTTAGGCTTGTTTTCAAATTGTTACAACTCTCTTTTTATTTCCTCAACAATATCATCTTCCTCATAGTCAACCTCTTGATGTGTTATTTCGATATTAGACAGCTTTTCAAGATCTAGGCATGAATTCCGCATGCATGTCATGTTATTAAAGCCAACACTAACAAAACTGAAATGAAAATAAAATGACAGGAATTAGGAAAAGGAAAAGATAGGAAACTTAATAGGAAACTGAATGCATTTTATTGAATTCGCAAAACAATCATCCTGAGATATTTAGATTACAACCCAGAAAGTAACCCAAAATACAAAAAAGAAGCTGCAAAAGCAAACTACCAAGACTCCTTCCTTGTGGGGAGAGGAGTTGCTTCCCAGTTGGTGAGCGTGGTGTCTGGGTTAATTAGTTGCACATCGGCACGACTAATGCCTTCACCAGCCTGGATCATATTCACTTCAGAAAACATCTCGCTGAGGTCATGGCAAATTTCATCAATGTTTGCATGCGCCGAGGAATTTTGACCATCTCAGAGTCGTGGCTTGACAAAAGTGTAGAAAATATGAGGGATAGGCTGTTCCAAGACCCATCTACTCTTTTTGCGGTGTTTGGATTTGTTTTTGTCTGCTTGTGTTGGCCTGAAGCCTAAGCCAAAAGTACCCTGGTTGCCTAACGGAGAAATAGGCTCTGAAATTCCTTGCAATGATGCCCCCAAACCTTTTCCTCGCTCATAACCTTGTCTCATCATAACCGTAGCCACCATTACAGATGTGGCTGAAAGATGAGGATGCAGAATGTGCTTTCCTTCCTCGATATGGTCCACAACAACCACTTCAAAATCTTGATAGACAATGGACTCAAAACCTTTCTTGGCCTCAATACAGGGGATTAACGAGTCTTTATAAACGGAAGACTCGTCTTCTCCATGAATAATAATTTCTTGCCCGTCATGTTCGAATTTGAGCATCTGGTGCATGGTGGATGGCACAGCTCGGGCTGTATGGATCCATGGCCTTCCAAGAAGAAAGTTATAAGAAGTGACCATGTCCACTACTTGGAAAACAATCTCAAAGTCCACCGGCCCAATCGTCATGGTGAGGTTGATTTCCCCCATGGTATCTCTCACTGAGCCATTGAAAGCACCGATGCGAACATTACTGGGTCGGATTCTGTCCGTATTGATCTTCATGCTTTGCAAAGTAGAGAGAGGGCATACATCTACACTTGAGCCTCCATCAACCATGACTCTCTTTACATAATGCCCCTCACATTTGACCATCAAGTTCAAAGACCTATTGTGCCCGGCTCCTTCCTCGGGAAGTTCATCATCGGTAAAGGAGATTCTGTTTACCTCAAAAAATCTATTGGCCATATTCTCTAACTGATTCACTGTGGTCTCCTCTAAGATATGTGCCTCATTCAGGACCTTGATTAGTACACGAGCATGCTCTTTGGAATGTATGAGCAGAGATAGTAGAGAGATTTGTGCGGGAGTCTTTCTTAGCTGGTCAATGATTGAGTAATCCTGAGCTTTCATTTTCTTCAAAAACTCTTCTGCCTCTGCTTCAGTGACTAGCTTCTTTACCGGCAATTGGCCTTCTCTGATTTGCTTGGCCTTTATCAACTCTTCTGGAGAATAACACCTTCCCGATCGAGTCAAACCTCTAGTTTCCCCCACTTCCTCTATGATTTGCTTGCCTTTGTAGGTCATTACAATTTTGTTGTAGCTCCAAGGAACAATTTTCGTGTTTGTCACAAGGGGTTGCACGACAGGTTTGATTATGATCGGCTCTGTTATGCCATTCGTACCACCCCGATTCTGCCTTGTGACGGGGTGGCCTCCAAGGAAATACAACCTTGGGCTTGGAACATTAGAGCGAACCTCTAACCTCGAGACCTTGGGCACAAATAAAGTTACCTTTTCTGAGTTCGGGGCACCTTTCACTATCAACTGCATATCTCAGCTTGGTCTTATTTCCATACTTGTTCCTTCTTGAATTGCTCCCACTGTCATTTCTGTTTGGACGACCGGCTTGTATTCCTGATCTCGGCCAATCATTCCCACGAAATGAACATCGTTGTGTGCCGACAATGGGTTGTTTGTCACATTAGGAGGGTCCTTGCCATTCGTTACTACAATCAATTTTTCAGAAATGAGTCTTTCTATGGCTCCTTTCAGAGTCCAACAGTCATCGGTGCTATGCCCTGGGGCACCTGAATGATATTCACATCTAGCATTTGCTTGAAATCCATGTGAATTTGGATGCATATGGTGGGGAGTGATGGGTCTAATTACGCCCATTTGCTTCAGCTTCTGGAATAAACTAGAGTATGATTTAGCCAATGGAGTGAATTTTTCTGTCGGCCTTTGCTCTCGGCCATAATCCTGTCTGGGACGAGCATTGTAGGGTGCCCAAAATTTTTGTTGCTGAGGTCGGGGGCCCCTTGGTGCTAGTGCCCGTACCTGTTGATTAGGAGGCCGAGCATATGATTGAGCATTGAACACTGTATATTATGGTAGGCCCACACAGTATTGAGGAATTAGTGGGGGATAGTAATGTTGAGGGTAGATGGATTGTCCCTGCTGAACTTGCACATAAGGGTGCGATGCCCCTCTTTGAACTTCCCTACATCCTGAAGTCATCATAGAACCTTCATCTCTCTTTTTCCTATTTGCAAAACTTCCCGACCCATTTTGGATCGCTTGGGTGGTGGCTTTGAGAGCAGCCTGACTTACAATCCTGCCAGTCTTTAGGCCATTTTCGACCATTTCCCCTATCTTGATTGCTTCAGCAAAAGGCCTACCCATTGCAGACATCATGTTTTGGAAATAATCAGGCTCTTGAGCCTCCAAAAAGACAGTGATCAACTCATGATTATCCATGGGTGGCTTAACTCTGGCCGCTTGCTCCCTCCACTTGATGGCGTACTCCCTAAAGCTTTTCGTTGGCTTTTTCTTCATATTGGATAGGGAATTGCGGTCTGGTTCAATATCAATGTTGTATTGGAATTGCTTGACGAAGGCCTGGGCCATGTCATCCCAAACATGCCAGTAAGAGATGTCTTGGTCAATGAACCATTCAGAAGCTACCCCCACAAGGCTTTCTCCAAAGTAAGCCATCAGCAACTCTTCCTTTCCTCCTGCACCCCTCAGCTGGTTGCAGTACCTTTTCAAATGGGTGATAGGGTCACCGTGTCCATCATATTTCTCAAATTTTGGGGTCTTGAACCCTCGTGGCAAATGGGTGTGAGGGAACATGCATAGATCACTGAATGAAACGCTTTTGTGACCACCTAGTCCCTATATGTTCTTTATATTCTGTTCAAGACTTTTCATTTTCCTGGGCATCTCATCTGGCTCAATCGTTGTGGCAGGCTTTTCATTTTCCACTGGTTATTCGTATCGAGGAATCTAATTGTATGGAGCCGAGACCCCAAAAGCCATATTAGGAGAATAGCATTGTCCATCATAAGCATGAGATAATGGCTCATTGTTTGGCCTCGTCACAGGAGGTAGTGGCGGGATTGTATATATCGGTGCACCAGACACGACAAGAGGGGTGTTCCTGACCGGTACGACTGGAGGTCGCATAATAGAGGTACTGGGGGCAGCATGGAGGCTGTAGTTCGGCACATACCCTGGTGGTATAATGGGATCGCTCGTTGCATGGAGCGGTGGTTGAGTAGCCTGGGGTATGGTGTAAGTTCCCTCTGAGGGACCTTGGGGTGGAGGTCGACCGGAAACCCAAGCTTGATATACATCTGACAGTTGTTGTCTCAATTTTCTTATCTTCCTCAAACTCTTGCTCAACTGACTGACCCTGCGAATTGTCACTGACCAACTCGATTTCATCACTGTTATCCATTACTACTGGTCCCTTAGATCTTGTGAAGTAATGATGTGCTACCAGATTTACCACAAACCAATCACTTTAAACTTACTGATTAGGATTCAACAAACGTGTTAGGGTTAGGCATTTTATAGATATGAATTACACGTAATATGTCATGCTCCTAACATCGCCACCATTTCTAAAATGCTTTTGGAAGGCTTCAATGTTTCATTCCGACTTATCAACTTGTTGCTTATTGACACAGTTATTTCCTTCTTCTTTTTTTCATTTTTTTTCACTCTCCTTATTTGACCCCTTACTTTAGAGCCATTTTAAAATAAATACTTGATCGAACCTTTTGTGGGTTGCCTACGTATCATGTCGCTGCATGAATCAGATCATTACGTAGTTTAGAGATGCAAGACACTTGATTGATTTTTTTTAAACAAAAACAAACACACACAATATTTTGAAAAATAAAATCTTTTTGGGTTTTCAATATATATTTTTTGTTTTGGTACAAGACGTTGAAACAAAATGCGCAAAGAAAACTACAATAGACTCGACTAGATTGAAACAAGACTCCACAAAACCAAAGTCACAAACAGACCCCTCATAGACTCAAAAATAAAAATACACCTACTAAAACATCTTAAAAAGTGAATGCAATAAGGACTCCAAATTTGCAGACTATCCACTTGTCATCATCTTGGTTGGGGCGCTCCCTACCCCAATTGGTTGGACATATCTTTGTACAGGGCCTCCAGATCTGTAGCAATGTGACGAGCGAGGTTGATTGCGGATTCGATAAACATTTTCCTATTCATTTTCTTACAATCTGTGCACCCCAGAGTAGTGTACTCGGCTATCTCAACTATCCTTCTTTTAACATTCTCCTAGAACGCAAACATGCCATCGATTTGATGCCCACGGGTATCGGCCAAATTCAGTGCATCTGCCTCGCGGTCCAATGCTGAGTTCCTTTGTTTCATGTCTTCGGTCAAATCATTTTGTATCCGACCTATTACCTCATGATAGTGACGTTTCTCCATCTCGAATTCAGCTAGTGGATGATTATCAATCGACTCGAATTTTTCCCTCTGGAGATCAAACTCCATTTGTTGTTGGTGCATTGCTTCCTCGACGATGCTCAGGTCTTCTTGCAACTTGTGTATTTTAGAGAGTCGACCCTTCTCAGCTTTTTTAGGGCCGACTTAACCATGTATGCAAGTTGTTCCTCTAAACATGCCAGATTCATATGAGTGGTCTTTAAATCCTTATCCATAACCTGCAGGGTGGCTTGGTAGTCTTTATTAACCTCCAACCGGATCTGAATGATGTTGGCCTGATATTGGGCTTGTTGTTGAAAGATGGTTTCTCTAGCTTGGTCCAGTTCTTACTTTAGCATTTGTACAACAAGGTGGTCACTTCTTCTTCTGTTGGACCCTTCTGGCCTATCTACCAATGATGAGGGGTCGTGAAACCAAGCAAGGTACCCCAGGGCCACCTCCCCTCTTTCACGGTCTTCTACCATATTATGAAACTCAGAAATTCCACCCCCGAACCAACTGTTCATAACTTCCTTATCATCGACCGGCTCTTCTGGAGAAATGTCATATGCGAACTTGCTCATGTCCCTTATTGGTGGTATTTCTCGGCATCGGCCTAATTGGCGCATCACTCGAAGCGGAGCGTAAGGTTGGACGCCGTTGAGCCCCATTAATATCAGGAAAGGTTGATAAGAGGATTCATAAATAACATCCTTCGCAGAAGACCAATGGTAATTTAAAGTGACTCGATCTGCAGTCAAGGTGATAAATAACGCTTTCCAAGCTCCAATTCCTTCAGGAAACTCACGTGTTTCAATCCTCTCTTCATGATTTTGAACAAAATTAGACCAATGCGGGTCGAATTTCTCGATGACAGGATAACGGTAGAAGTGTTACAAAATCCACATCTGTAGTAATATGTTGTAGCCCTCAAAATTTTTTTGTCCTTCTCGGCACCTGGTCAAAGCCCAGAATAAACTTGAAAGAATCATAGGGACAAGAGTGGGTTTTTTCATGGTAGTCAAAGCTTGTACTACCCCAGCTAATTGAATGTCGATACGCCCGTCTACATCTGGAAAAATCATATGGCCCAAAAATGCAACCATATAGGCAAAACGCCTATGCATCTTCCTTGTTTCTATGTCCCCGTCATTTTTGAGTTGACCAAAATTGTTTTCAAAAGCATCTCTATTGCTATATCTGTCAAACAAGAATTTCAAGTGACCCATCGATCGGATAACCCCTTATACTTTCCATGATTGATCTTCAAAAGTTCCAAAAATTTGCATGCATGTACTCTTTTTGGTATGATAGGTCTTTCATGGGGAAGATATTGGCCTATTCCAATGAAGCTCGCGACCTCTTCTAGTGTGGGCGTCATTTCACAATCATTAAAGCGAAATACATTGTTATCCGGGTCCCAACAAGGAATTAGAGCTTCTATAACATCATTTCTTGGTTTGATCTCTATTATGTGAACCAAATGTCCCAAGTATCGTTTTATTTGTCTTTGTTCATAACCATCTATGTCATTCCACCAAATTGATAGAAGTGTGGGTACCTCATCGACGATAAAAAATTGCGGTGTCTCCTCGTCCATAGGTCTCTTTTCAAATTGTTGACTCATCGTACTCATGTCGTACCTGAAAAGGAGAGAACATGGCTACGACTTATCTAGACCGCAAAGCTCGAATGTATTGATCCTTTGACTCCCACAAATCCCACTTGAGGATAACCCTCATTTAAATTGTGGTCAATTAAAACCCAAATAATCAAGTAAATGACTGACCCAACTAATTCGGCGGAGAAGAAATAAGCCCTAGACATATTACCTATGTGCCCAACCTCAAAGGCAAAATATATGTACATGCAGCTTCTGCAAAATAATATTTGAAAGCAAACATCTACTCTAGGAATATTTTGATAAAACAACACGACATGAGGGACCCTTAATAAAAATGGCTAACTTAACGTAAACAAAACTGCAACACATCCTAGGAAGGTTTCAAGGCTGTCACGGTGAAAGGTAAAACAAAACAACAAAAGGAAAAAGGATAAAAATGAAAAAATTAACTATTTTACAAAAACAACCGCTCTGCACTCCCGACGGAGGCAAAAAGCGCAAGAAAATATTTTTTGAATTTCTTTTTTTTTTAAATTGGGGTCGGAACTGATGAGGTTTGCCTACGTATCTCACATCCGGTGAGATATCAGACCCGCGTAGTTCGGTCAAAATGAGTATTTTTCTCTTTTGATTTTATATAAAAAATTAATCTTCACACATCACGCTAGACTACTACAAAATCTTAGTAAAGAAATGATTATTTGTGCTAAACTAGGAGAATGATGATTTTTTTTTTAAATTATGCTAAACTAATTTTCTAAAGCCGGTGAACAATGCAAACAAGACTTCCAAATGATGTAGCAAGTATCACATAAGTGGACATGCTGGTCTCAAAGAGGATATTTGTCTTATACGGACCCGACCCCTGTGCCGAGCTTCGCTAAGTCGAACGATGCAAAACAAAAATGATCCTACTAGGAATAATCAGGAATGTGGCTTGTTCTTCTAGGTTTTTTAAATCCTACAGGAGAAAGTATCTAGACTGGCTTACTCGAGCGAACAACTCGAGCCGAGGAGCGTCAGTGTGCCGGCCGTAGAACGGTTCCGGCTTTACTGGTGGTTTTCCCCGCCTAAACATGTGTGACTAAATCTTTCACCAGGAGCAGGTCTACACACTGGCTTTATCTCAAACAGAAAATTTTATGGAGCTGGTCAGCACACACAACACTATTACTTATCAGAAGACTCAGATGGGGTGTGCGAGAAGATAATTTATATATACAGTCAAGACAATATCAAAGCAAAAAAAAGCGAACAAGTATCACATTAGGCCCAAATAAATCATAATATATACAAAAATTAATAAAGCCAAATAAAGTTAATGTACAAGCTCGAATTCTTGAAAAATTCCCCAGCAAAGTCGCCAGAGTTGTCACACCCCCTTTTTACCTCTCCAAGAGATAAGTGTAAAATATTATATATTTCTTCATTCTTCTCCACCAATAGTGCTGCCTCAAATCCTGATACATCTTCGCAGTACCCGGATGGATGGAATACCACGAGGTATGGGCCTCCTCCAAAATCAACTTCCGAAGCCCATCCACATTGGGCACACAAATCCGGCCCTGCATCCTCAACACCCCATCATCACTGATGGTCACATCTCTGGCATCATCATGCTGAACTCAATCCCTAAGGAAAAGCAAATGCGGATCATCATACTAGCGCTCTCTGATGCGATCATATAAGGAAGACCGAGAAACCACACAAGCCAACACCCGATTGGGCTCCGAAATATCCAACCTCACAAACCAAATGGCCAAGGCCTGAACATCAACTAAAAGAGGTCTCTCCCCAACTGAGATATATGCCAAACTCCCCATACTCACTGCCTTTTGGCTCAAAGCATCGGCCACCACATTGGCCTTGCCCGGATGATATAATATAGTGATATGATAATCCTTAAGCAACTCCAACCATCTCCACTGCCTCAAATTAAGATACTTTTGTTTGAACAAATACTAAAGACCGCGATGATCAGGGAACACCTCACAAGATACGCCATACAAGTAATGCCTCCAAATCTTCAATGCATGAACTATGGCAGCCAACTCCAAATCATGAACAAGGTAGTTCTTCTCATGAGGCTTCAACTGACGAGAAGCATAAGCAATAACTCTACTCTCCTGCATCAACACACAACCAATCCCAACTCTCGAAGCATCACAATACATGGTATATGAACCTAAAGCTGATTGCAAAACTAATACTGGAGTTGTTGTTGTCACACCCCCTTTTTACCCCTCCAAGAGATAAGTGTAAAATATTATGGATTGTAGGTTAAAGAGCTTTTCCAATTAAAGTGATAAATTTAAAATAGGGATTATTTTATTTACAGAGTCGCCACTTGGAATTGATTTTTGCTGGTGTTCCAAGTCACCTTTTATTTGAATCCCTATTCAAAGGAAGGTTTGACTCTATTATTATTGGTCTGCGAAAACAAAGTCCGGGTAAGGAATTCTGTTGACCGGGGAGAAGGTGTAAGGCATTCCCTGAGTCCCGTAGTTCTAGCACGGTCGCTATATTGACTACATTTGACTTGAATTAAACTTGGATAAACTGTGATTTATTTGATTTTTATGCTTTTCTTATGTCCGTTTTTATTTATTTTAAAACAAATTAAAGAAAAGATTTGAATAATAATCTATAACTTAACTAATGAGAGAAAATTATTGTTATGAGAACTAATTTAAAATATGAAAGTAATGAGAGAAAATTATTAATTGACATTGCTTAAAACTAGTAAGATGTGGGCTTGTCTTGACATTGAATGAGTCAGTCCACTATTGGGTTGATGGAGTCAAATGGGCTCATGTCCAAGACAAAATCCAAAGCCCATATGCTTTTGGACTTTAAATCTGCATATATGGTCTTTTAAAGCTATGTTACAGATTTGGCCCTATCTTGCTATTTGCAATCCGTAGCCAACTATTTACAAAAATAAGTTTACAGATTGTCTTTCTAATCTACAGCTTAACTACCTTACTAAATAAGTATTTTTTAAGAGATAAAAAAAGATTATTGGGACTCTAAAATATAATAATAATAATAATAATAATAATAATAATAATAATAATAATAAAAACTTAGCTTGGTGACAACAAAGGGACAAACATGGCTACAAGGGTTCAAATTTTAATATATATGCTCCTTTCAGACAACCAAATGCCAGTGGAATTATATCTAATGCTTTGCAAAAATAAAAATAATTAAAGATGCTTAACACAATTTAATTAACTAACATATCGTTATAACATTATCAAACATTCAAGAGCATATAAAAATGAATTACAATAATAAAAATATATAATTGGCCCTGCTGTACAATTTTCGGATTTCTGTGCGGCACCTTGTTGATTTATTTGTGACTTTGACCCATTTTTATTTATTTACTTCATTAAAATAAAATTCAAAAATATATGTGTCCTGCATAATTCAAACCGTAATCCGGTCGTTAAATAGAAAATCATGAATAGGCATTTTCGTCCGTGATTTTATTTGGTTTGACTTTACCTGTTTTGAAATATTTTAAGTATGTGTGCAAATAATTGTATTTGAGTGTGTATTTAATTTTAATTTGATTTTTTGGCTTAGTTTTGTTTTAAAATAAATAAGAAAAGGAAATAAAAATAAAAATAAATAATAAAAATAAAGAAAAGACCCCTTCCCTTCCGGACTTGGGCCAATTTTAACAAAATTGGCCCAAACAAACAGCCCAAGACCCAGGCCTGCCCGGTCCAGGCCACCTGATGCCCAGGACGTCCAAACGACGTCGTTTGAGTCGTGCCTGATCTGGGCCGTTGATCTCAGAGTGATCAACGGCCAAGATCAATTCCCCATAACCCATCAATAAACCCGACCCATCTTACCCGGACCGAACCCAACCCTCAACCCTCAAAACGACACCGTTCCATTTAAGCCTTCAGATCCAGACCGTAGATCTAGATTGATCTAACGGTCGAGGTTCACCCACCCACTAACTATATAAACCATTCACCATACCCTGCCCCCCTAGCCAACACCCCCGCCTTCGTCTTCACCAAACCCATCCCCTTCAAACCCTAGCCGCCCCTGCACACCTTCACCAGAAACCCGGCGGCCTGAACGCCGGTGACCTCCACCTGAACACCATAGAACCCCCATGCCACCCTGAACCTAAATCTACCAACCACACACTTCGAATCACCCCCAGGTCCTCGAATCTTCATTTGAAGATTCGAGTCAAAACTCGATCTACACCAAACAACCCCAGCTTCATACCAGACACTCCCCGGACCCTCCTCGTGACCAAACCATACTTGGTTTGGTCCGAATCTAACCAGGGAAACATGAATCCCGGATCTGAGTTTTGGAACTTTGTAGTTCCTCGTCACTAGTTCATACCCGTTCGAGCCAAAGAAATTAAGGTCCAAGGGACCTTAATCGAAGTGTTTCTCATCTGAGAAACACTTCGATTAAAGTCCGTTCAGCCTTAAGAAAGCCTGTCCAAGTCCGAGTCAAGGTTCCCGATTTTTCAAGATTTGAGGTGAGTCTGCCTTCTTCCCTTATTTGTTTTGGTCCATGTGAGTGATTAAATGTCTGTTCATGTTTTGTTTCAATTTTTGTCTTTGAATTTTTACCAACTTCCGTTTGTCCACCTTGCCTGAACCACTATGTTTGTTTGAACCCCTCATATTCTGATAAGACATATGTATTGGTTGTATTCCAAATTTGTACTGATTAGTTGACTCCTCGAGGGTATTTCTGTTTAGTCAGTATAATTCAAACCATGTATCGACACTGTTTAAATGTCTGATTTTTGGCTACGATTGTGTATGTTAATGCTAATATAGTCGAGTCGACATGTGTCGTCAATTAGTTTCAACTGTCTGAACAAAGTAAACCGATTTGCTTCTGATGAACATTTGCTTTGAGCCAATTAAGAACCAGTTTTTGCTTACTTATAGCTTGTGCGAATTGATCAGTAATGTAAAAAGGATTGTTTTGTTTAAAGTTCTGAAATGGAGGGCATGTGCACTTGGCACAACATGTGCATTGGTGCACCTCATGTGCCTTGTGCACAGCCTGTTTTTCCTGCATAAAAGGGCTTTCAATTTTAAAAATGGTTTGACAGCATATGCTGTCAGATAGATTCTACTGCCCATACCTTGCTTTAAGTTTAAAAAGTATTAAACCTTTTAAAAGTTAAATCTACCAGGGAATGTTGATGGAGGTTAATACTTAAATAACTAATGGGAATCTGAAAATGGGAATGCACATGGGAGGGTACTGTGATATTCTGAAAACAGGATGTTAAAAGGGCTGAGGTTTAGGCTTATAAAAGGGGATATACATACACCATAGAAAAAAAAGAAGGGAAAAGAGATACAGAGAGAGGATCAGACCTGAAAAGAAAATATACACACACAGTGAGGGGATTGGGAACTTTAAGAGCTGAAAAGGAAAAACAAAAACACAGATAGAGAGAGGTTAAGGGATAGAAGCTATACAACCAACAATCAGAAGCTCTTTCCTCCTATTATTACTGGGTTTCAGTTGTTAAACCTGTTTCAAATCAATTCTGATTCTTTGAAATTCCAGTTGTGTCTATTAGTCGAGTGTTTTCATTGGTTTACTACTGGTCTGGTCTGTTTGGATTTCTGTTTCTATTCCACTGGGTGTTGCTGCTATTTGGCTATTACTTCTATTGGCCATATTTGCATCTCTGCACTCGAGCCTGTTTCTTGCTATTTGTTTTGCCTGCTGCTATTCTGCCCTGTTGCTGCTGGTGCCGTTACTGCTGCTGCATTTGTTCATTGTTACTCTACTGATTGCCCTTTTTCTTCAATTGCAAATATTCCCAGGTACACAACCTTTGAACCTTGTATTGTTGAAAGTTTGAAGTTGAAGCAGAAATAAAGGAATGAACGCCAGTTTATGTTATAGCATTGGTGTAAAAAGATAGTTCGAATGTTGTTTGGGCCTGTATTCTTACTGTGAACTGCAAATATTCTGTAGGAACTAGCATACATTTTGTTTAAGATGAACTGTTAGATAGCATGGCTCAATAGTAATGACAGTATGACATGGACAACATGTTTTGATTTAGTATACATTCAGTTCAAGTATAACACTTGTTTGATTTAGTATGACTGTATAACATAGAGTCATGGTAAGCATTGTATGTATTTTGCCTAGACCACTGAATTGACAAAACTGCGATACTGGGGTCCGGGATAAATGTATCCCCAAACAAACTCCCATACAGTCACACTAAGAGTATGGCTATGAATGCCAGTTCTCTTGTCAGTTCATTCGTTCCAATACAGGTTCGATACTGGGTTTCATTACAGATTTTTATTTCGAAATGATGTAATGATTGTTGAGAAAAACTGATAATCATTTTTGAGTTCAATTAGTAGTAATTTTTCCTAATAAAGCAGCCGATTTCTTTATCAATTTCGAATAGGTTAGAGTGTTAAGAATAGAACTTGGAGGTCGTTAAAACATAACTCAACATATGTTGTTAGTTTGTTTGCAATCTCACTTAGCGAATTAATAAGCATATTCACTTGTTGAAGACAAAGCATGCCGTAGCTCTCACCTCATGAACAATCAATCAAGTAATCAAACAAGTTTAGGTTCGGCAAACATAATAAGGATTCAGTCCGTATTTGTCTAAACCAGCAAAATTCGGCATCATCCTTCCCTTAAAAGATAAATGTAGCAAAATGTAGTTCTTGTAGGGTACCCTTCTAAAATAATGAGACGAGCCTCGCCAAATCAAAAGGCAAATTGCGGGGCCCTCAATAATTGGTCATAATAAATACTTAGAATTTGGGACGGGCTGTTTAGTGAATTCCACTGCCCTCCCCGAAGACAATAACGCGTTAGATTCTTTAGGCGCGACTTAATCAAATCACATTCTTAAATTCGGGTGCGCATTTATGTGACCCAATTTCAAATCTCAACGGAGTCGAAATGTGTTAACAACTACGGGTGCATTGATTGTGACGTGGTTCGAGATACATTTTCACGACGTTGCAATTCTATAAAAGTAAATGATAATAATAAAAGCGGTTAAAACTTAATAAAAGCACATAAGTCACAACATGTATTTAAATCAGATATTTAGCCATTATAACAATTTAAGCGACCGTGCTAGAACCACGGGATTCGAGGGTGCCTAACACCTTCCCTCGGGTCAACAGAATTCCTTACTTAGAATTTCTGGTTCGCAGACTTCATTTGGAAAAAGTCGAAAATTTCCTCGATTTGGGATTCAAGATAAACCGGTGACTTGGGACACCAAAAGCCAAACCTTTCCCAAGTGGCGACTCTGAATTAAATGAAATCCCATTTCGAATATTGTCACTTAAATTGGAAAAACTCCCACTCGCGCATCTTACCCCTCGGGGCGGGGCGCGCAAAAAGGAGGTGTGACAGATGCTTGCGACTCTGCCGGGGACTGCTGTGACCCAGAACCACTGGTTCAGGGTCCAAGAATTCGAGCTTAGAATAATTGTTATATCTGGCTTATTATCTGATCTTTATTACATGTTTTGCATAAAAGTGCTAAATGTTGTCTTTTACCGCTTTTGATATTATCTGAACTGTATATAAACTGTGCCGAAACCCTTCTTTTCTTACCTCCGGGGAGAAGCTCGCTGGTCGAGACTCCCTATTCTGTTAGTGTCAATACTTGAAATAAGAAAGAGGTCGGACAAGTTACAAAGCCGGACGATCTCGCGGGTCCCCGGTACGTAGCCCCCTCCTCGACTCGAGTTGTCCGCTCGGGTACACAGTCTAGGGCAAATACCAAGGTCTAAACCTAGTATAACGAAACTTCATGTCGGATCCCTAGTAGGAACGCTTATTTGCATCATATGGCATTTGACTTAGGGGACTCAACACAGGGGTTGGGTCCGTCTAGGACAGGCAACCTGAAATGGAAAGACCATCATGCTGCATTCCTATCTGTGTTATGCATTTATTTGCTTCGGTTCCGCATGTCGACCGGTTCTTAAAAAAAAAAGAAGGGAAAATAGCAGCGCAGGGGAGATAATTACTTATTTTTGGAAAATAAAACCAATGTCCAAGTAGTGTCAAAACCTCGCCGGAATTTTTCTAAAAAAAAACTGTTTTGTTTATTGAGAGTTGTTAAAAAAAAATATATACAAAAATTTTTCTTTTATCACTTTCAAAAATCAAAAAAAAAGAAAAGGTATTTATTTTAAAAGTAAAAAAAAAAAAATCGAAAATTCATAATTCAAAAAAAAATGAGTTGTTTCTTTCGTAGTACCCCTTTTATGAATTCAGACTAATAGTCCAAATTTTTCTTAAAAAAAAATAATAATAATATATAAAAAAATATATATAGTTTCTTTAATCTTTATCTCTTTTCAAAAAAAAATGTAAAAAATACGCATTCCTGATTTCTAGGTTTATTCGATTTTTTTTCCTATGTTACGATACCCCGAACTACGCCGGTTTGATTCTCACCGGATGTGAGATACGTAGGCAACCCTCGTCGGGTTCAACCCCCATTTTGCTAAAATAGCCAAAATCAAAAAAAATATGTTTCAAATTTTTAAAGAGTCATAAATAAGTCAGGTGATGCTGTTTTGTCATAAATAGCCGAATGTTCCCGAAAGGGACACCAGAAGGCTAACTTTGCATAAACAACCACCTTTGGGTCATTTTTAAGGTTTAGTCCAGTTGACCCACACAACCTTAAAATCTTCGTCCCCTAGGCGTTGAAAGGTCGTGTTAGCAATATTGAGTTTCCTAATTTTTTTTTTTAAAAAAAAAAAAAACGTTAAAAAGGGTCGTAAATGAATAGGGTGACGCTGTTTTGACATGAATAGCCGGAATGTTCCCGAAAGGGACGCCGGAAGGCTGACTTTGCATAAATAGCCACTTTTGGGTTTTGCTTAGCATTTTTAGACCCACACAGCCTTAAAATCTTCGTCCCCGAAGTGCTTAAAGGCCGTGTTCAAAGCTTGGTCCCCTCTGTAAAATATTTTGAGTCAGTCATTTTTGTTAAAATCACCTTAATAAATGTGCAGGATGAGCACGATGCAAAATGAACATTTTTCAATAATGACCAAAATCCCTATCAAGTTACGGCTATGGTGGAATGATCTAGGTGTTGAAGGGCAAAATGAGGTTAAGAAATATCTGAAAGGTCTTGTGGGTCTGTTGGAAATCCAGCCTCGGGGAGATATCATAAGAGCTTTGGTTACCTATTGGGACCCGGCGCACAATGTTTTCCATTTCTCTGACTTTGAGCTCACCCCAACTTTGGAAGAAATGGCCGGATACATCGGGAATACTGAACTTCCGTTGAAGGAAAAATACGTGGTCGCCCCAAGAGTCGTCACGGCACAGATTCCTAGATTTATTGAAGATACCCAGAACAGTCCACAACCCGGATCTAGCAGCCGGATTCTGTACTCCATGCTTCATATATGATAGGTACGGTCATGAGGGGGATTCAATAATCCAATCAACAAACTGTGCAGCAAAGGAGTTCGGCAGAAGTGGGACGAGCACAGACGGGTAGCATTCATGATGATGTTCCTGGGCCTTCTGGTATTTCCCAGGAAAGATGGAAACATTGATTTGAAGATATCTGGGGTCGTCAGCACCTTACTCACGCAAAGTGACAGTACTCTCGCGCCTATGGTGGTATCCGACATCTTTCGAGCTCTCACAGCTTGTAAAGCTGGGGGAAATTTCTTCGAAGGTTGTAACTTGCTCCTGCAGATATGGATGACCGAGCACCTTTGCCATCATTCCGAGATTTTGAGCCATGGTTCCCCGGAAAAGACCCGCATAGAAGAATCTTACTCGAGAGCCAAAGAGATCAGTTTGCCCGAAGGAGTCCTGGCTTGGACCTCGTTCTTTCAAGCTCTTACTGCCAGCCAAATACAATGGAAGTTGGGATGGTTGCCCGTTGATGAGGTCTTATATATGTCAGCGGCTAAAACTCATTTCTTGCTGATGGGGCTTAAGAGCATTCAACCTTACGCACCCTGCCGAGTTTTAAGACAGTTCGGAAGATGCCAGACAGTACCTCATGAGGAAGATCTAAGCACTCAAGCAGTTGAGATAAGTCCTAACGGACAGTTCCCAGAAGCAAAGATTCGCCAAATCTGGAATGAGGGTCAATATTTGAAATCAGATACTTGCGTGCGGGATCAAGCCAAAGGAGAAACGGCGCCAGGTTACCTTGCATGGTACAGAAGGGAACTCGAGCATGAAAGGCCAGCTAAGAGACCCCACATCCGGAATTTTACCGAATCATCACAAAAGCAGTGGGATTGGTTAGCAAAAGAAAGAGGCTATTGCACCGAAATCAGCAGGTTAAAGCAACAAGTGGAAAACTTGAAATATGAACACAACGTGCAAGTTGCTACCGATCTGGGAGAGCGGAACAGGTTAATTCAAGAAAATGGAATGCTCAGAGCCCAAATCAAACAGATAAGGTTGGATGCAGATAGACAACCAAGGCGTCGATCGGACGAGCAGCTGATAAAAGGGCTAAAAGGTGAAATCAGGGAATGGCGAGATGGTTTGGAGAAATCTGAAAACATCATAGCAGAGCTCAAAGCACAGCGGGATACAAGAACGGATAAGCATCGCAGGTACCTGAATCGATTGGAAAGCGACCATGAGAAGACTGTTGCTAAGATAAAGAGAGAGATGGCTGCACTTGAGATCAAAGCAGCTAATCAGGCCAGGGATTTCCAAATTAAGAGCAGATACTGGTATGACTCAATAGCCCAGATGAAGTTGGAAGTACGACGACTGAAGCATCAGCATGTACAAGATGCTCAAGTTTTCAAGATATGCAGCGATCAGACAAAACGCCTGCTCGTAGAGAAGAAGCAAACCAGAGATAGGATCAAGGCCATTGCCCATGCCATCACCAGACGATGCCTACGATGTGAGAACATGTCCAGCGCTACCGTCCTCTCGGCAGTAATGGGTTATGTCAAGCAGACTATGCACGAGCTGGAGCAACTTGAGAGGGATCTCACGCCTAGGACCGCGGCGAGGCCGAACGATGCCCCGCGGAAACCGATTTTTAAAACCATAATGCATTCATAGGTCAAATCTGTATTTTAGCATCTTCTGCCTATTATTTTTTTTTTCATCAAGGTGATTTTCAGTCTATTTTGAGTCTAGGTTCATTTTCCAAGTTTGCTTTTTCTTTTGCAGAATGTAGCTTGTAATAGAACATTTCAACAATGAAGAGGTTGTTTCTTTTACGTCCATTTGTGTTTTTCGAACTACGTAATGATCTGATTCACGTAGGCATCGTGATACGTAGGCAATCCTCATCGGATCCGGTCGCATTTCTTTTACTACAAAAATAAAAAATATATATATATATAATAAATAAAATAAAAGGGAAAACAAAAGAGAAAAGGAAAGAAAAAAAAAGGGGAAAAAACGAATAATAGAAAAAAAATGCCGGAATGACGCATGCTCTTGTAGCAAACATATAGTAATCCACTTAACTGTATAGGTGCATCATGCCCAACGTGAGATTAACTATCTATTATCTGCTGCAGAATTAACCGTGCGTTTGTCATTGAGCATTTTTTTTCGCCAGGGTTTTTGAAAAGACGGTTGGTTTGGTGAAAGTCTGGCCTCGCATTCATACTTCACGAGATCAAGGAGAGGTGTTCAACTACCTGCCGTTAGGACTAGAAGCAGTACTCACACTTACTTCACCAGGTCAAAAGGAAGTGTGGAAATGTCTTCGGAAATTCCATTGCAAACAGTCCCCGTCTCTGAGGAGAGCTCAATCTCAGCCGTCCTCACGCCTGAATCCGTAACTGCGAAAGAAAATAGAATCCTACGGCTCCGCATGTTGGAAATGCTGGATGACTGGAACAATGGGAAAGAGCCGCCAAGTGTCGTCCCTGGATTCCCTGAATTATTCTCCAGGTCAGGTGGGACTTCTAATGTCCCCATAAATTACCCTGCTACCCCATTCGGGCACCCAGCCAACTCCGCCTTCTCCGCAGGATCACCTTCTGAGCCTCATCCCCGAATGTCGGCCACTGATGCAAGCATGAACATCTTTACTGCATCGCCTTGCCCAGCTACGGCACAGCCTGCCACATACAAGCCAAGCTTTGACTCATCCTCTTTTACATTCCAAGCACCATCGTTCTCAATGGAACCAACTAGGTTCGCTACCAACAATAATCCTCTACCACCTCAGTGCGAACTCGCACCGGGGCAGGATCAGAACCCCAGGATTGCAGAACAAAATGAGATTGCTAAGAGAATGAGAAGCCTTGAACAAAGTTTGAAGAATATGCAAGGGTTGAGCGGATAAAAGAGCGTCTCTTACGCCGACCTGTGCATGTTCCCTCACGTGCACCTGCCAACAGGTTTCAAGACCCCCAAATTCGAGAAATACGACGGGCACGGTGACCCCATTGCACATCTTAAGAAATACTGCAACCAATTGCGGGGAGCCGGCGGAAAAGAAGAACTGCTCATGGCATATTTTGGGGAAAGTTTAGTAGGGATAGCTTCGGAATGGTATATGGATCAGGAAATGTCCCGATGGCATATATGGGATGATCTCGCCCGAGATTTTGTAAAGCAATTCCAGTATAACATCGACATTGCGCCAGACCGAAACTCTCTGTCGAATTTGAAGAAGAAGCCTTCGGAAAGCTTTAGAGAGTATGCTATTAAGTGGCGAGAACAGGCGTCGAGAGTGAAGCCTCCCATGGATGAAGTGGAAATGGTCACTACCTTTCTCCAGGCTCAAGAGTCTGACTATTTCCAAAACATGATGTCGGCCATGGGTAAGCCATTCGCGGAAGCGATCAAGATAGGAGAGATGGTAGAGAATGGGCTGAAAACGGGTCGAATTCTGAGTCAAGCAGCCATAAGGGCAACCTCTCAGGCCGTCCAAAGCGGGTCTGGAGGGACGACAAGGGGGAAGAAGAAGGAAGAAACGGCTATGGCAGCCTCTGAAGCAAGGGAGTACCGTCATCCCAGGCCCCATTTTCCGGAAAGGGCCCCACAACACTACTACCCCCACTCAAATGTGGCATATGCTCATCAACCTTATATGGTCATGAATGCCCAACCTTATAACCATCCACCACAACAAGCCAATCGAGGCCCAGCTCCACCTCCCAGAAATCAGCCTCCTTACCGCAACCACTATAACCCACAACCCCCGCAGAATAACTACCGCCCCCAGGAGCCACCTCGACGGCGGACTTTCACTCCCATCGGTGAACAATACTCTACATTGTTCCCTAAGCTAGTCCAGTTGGGTTTCTTGCAACCAATTCCCCAAACAAGGCAAAACCCGACATCTCCTTCTTATAAAGCCGGAGTCAGATGCGCTTATCATTCAGGGGCCGAAGGACATGATACAAATGACTGCTGGTCATTGAAAAGAGTGGTCGAAAATTTGATAGAGCAGGGGAAGATAGTGCTAAGGGACGAAGAGATCCCAAATGTGACTAACAATCCATTGCCCGCTCACAATAATGGGCCGCTGATCGGCATGATTTGTGAAGACAAAGAGTTCGACCCTGCCTTGAAAGCCATAATTGCCATTGTCGACACGGGGAGGAGGCCTGAAATAGACCAGAAATCAGAAAGGAGGGAGGAGGCCAAGGCTGCAGAAAGCAAGCCTGAAAAGAAGGTGGAGAAGAAAGTAGTACCAGCAAAGGGTGGAGTTCTTTACATACCGCGAGGTCAAGCCAAGAAGACGCAGAACTTCGGGATCAAAAAGACAAAACCTATGTATGTGCCAAAAGGGGCCCATGTGGTCCGGGGGACGATTCAACCACCTCGGCTGAATGAGCCAGTGGTTATCGGACGCGTGCCACAAAAGCCAATGACCAACCCGTCTACAGTGCCGTGGAATTATCAAAAGACTTTGGTAACATACAAAGGTAAGGAGGTCATGGAAGAACTTTCAGAAAATACTTTCGTTGGAGGGTACTCAAATACCCAAGAACTGAACAACGCCACACAAAGGCGCTTCCCTCCAAAGGAGCCCGTGAGTGTTGAAGAAGCGGAAGTGTTCTTCCAACAGATGAAGATGCCGGATTACGAAGTGATAGATCAGCTGCGCAAGCACCCTGAGCAAGTATCTATGCTGTCGTTATTAATGAAGTCAAACAAGCATCAAAAGATCCTGCTGAAAACCCTGAATGAAGCATATGTACCGGTCGAAACCTCGGTGGAGCAACTAGAGCGGATGACAAAAAGATTCTTCGCTGTCAACCAAATCTCTTTCAATAAGAATGATTTACCCCCGGAAGGAGCAGCACACAACAAGGCCTTACACTTAACAGTGAAATGCGAGGACTACTATGTCAAGCGAGTAATGCTGGATGGGGGATCAGGTGTTGACATTTGCCCGCTCTCCACGCTACAAAGAATGGAAATTGGGGCAGGAAGAATCCGACCCAATAACGTCTGCGTGAGAGCTTTCGATGGCATCAAGAGGGATACCATGGGAGAAATAGACCTGTTGTTGGTCATAGGACCAGTCGAATTTCGAGTAACTTTCCAAGTGATCGACATGGACACATCTTACAATTTCCTCCTTGGCAGGCCTTGGATCCATGCGGCAGGAGCCGTGCCTTCTACTCTTCACCAGATGGTGAAGTTCGAGTATGAAGACCAAGAGATCGTGGTCCATGGAGAAGACGAACATGCCATTTATCGGGACCCATCTATCCCGTATCTTGAACCAAGAGAAGGGAGCGAGCATACGGTCTATCAAGCTTTCGAGGTGGTATTGGCAGAGCAGCACGAAGAGGGAGTACCTTGCCCCCAGCCTTTCTTGTCTAACGCTTCGGTTATGGTGGCCAAAGAGATGATCCGACACGGATTTAGGCCAGGGAAGGGGCTTGGACGAACCCTTCAGGGAATGACGGAACCCATTACTTTACCAGTCATCAAGAAACCTTTTGGACTAGGTTTCAAACCTACTCCAGCAGACGAAAAATGGGCAAAGAAAAGGAGAAATGAGGGCTGGAAGTTGCCTCAACCACTGCCAGATTTATATGCGACTTTCGTCAGGCCAAGGTACGCTGAAGAAGAAGATGATGAGGTCTTCACAGCTGAGGAAATCGAGGAAATATGTGGGGCGATGAGAGAAATGCTCTACGAGGTCCACATGGTTCAACCAGGCGAAGGCACAAGCACTGCTGAGATGATATACATGGGGCCAAACGCCAAACTCCAAAACTGGGAAGCCACGCCATTCCCGACTAGACGGAAGTCCGGGTAGACCTGTCCTGCCACCTTTCCTGTATCACAAGTTATCTCCGGGACATAACTTGAACATTTTCTTCTTTTCAATTGTTGTTTTGAATTCCCAGTTGTAAACATTGTTGTCTTCCAACTTTCCAAAGAAAATATACAAAAAAAATCATCATTGCTTTCCTATTCTTTCTTTTGCTTTGATTTTTTATTAGTTTTTCTTTTTATCTTCCTTTTCAGTCCTAATAATGCGGCTTTGAATATGACATGCTTGCGGACTTCACGCCCAGATCACAATGAGCTATTTAACTGCGAATTAATGAACCCAGAACCAGAATATGATGCGGAAGAGGCTTTTAGGGAGATAAACCGAGAGTTGGAATATTTTGAGAATAAACCTAAGCCAAATCTGAACGACACTGAACCGGTGAACTTAGGAACCCCGGAAGAAGTCCGGGAGACCAAGATAAGCATTCACACGAACAAGAAAACGCGAGAAGCGATAATTCAACTTCTTCTTGAATTCAAAGACGTGTTTGCTTGGTCATATGATGACATACCGGGACTAGGTGTTGATCTAGTGGTTCACAAATTGCCGATTCATCCTGATTGTCCTCCAGTTCAACAAAAGCAACGAAAGTTCAAAACTGAGGTCAGTGACAAGATTAAAGAGGAGATCACCAAGCAGCTGAAAACGGGAGTGATCCGGGTAGTCCAATATACATCATGGCTGGCGAATGTGGTTCCAGTACCGAAAAAGGACGGGAAAACTCGGGTATGTGTAGATTACCGAGATCTGAACAGAGCAAGTCCTAAAGATAATTTCCCGCTGCCTAACATCCACATCCTCGTTGATAATTGCGCCAAACACGAGATACAGTCTTTCGTAGATTGTTACGCTGGATACCATCAGGTGCTGATGGATGAAGAGGACGCCGAGAAAACCGCTTTCACCACGCCTTGGGGCACCTACTGTTATCGGGTCATGCCATTTGGTCTAAAGAATGCTGGGGCTACTTACATGAGGGCCATGACCGCCATTTTCCATGACATGATGCATCAGGAAATAGAGGTGTACGTGGACGATGTAATAGTCAAGTCCAGGACACAGGATAATCACATCCAAGACTTGAGGAAATTCTTCGAGAGGCTAAGGAAGTATGACTTGAAGCTAAATCCAGCCAAATGCGCTTTCGGAGTTCCGTCAGGTAAACTTTTGGGTTTCATCGTAAGCAGGAGAGGTATCGAGCTAGATCCGACTAAGATAAAATCTATAAAAGATCTACCTCCCCCAAGAACGAAGAAAGACGTGATGAGTCTTTTGGGCAGGCTGAACTACATCAGTCGGTTTATTGCCCAGCTGACAAGCACGTGTGAGCCCATATTCAAGTTGTTAAGAAAAGATGCGGCGATTAAGTGGACAACGGAGTGTCAAGAAGCCTTTGATAAAGTCAAAGAGTACCTTTCGAATCCCCCAGTCTTGGTCCCTCCAGAACCGGGAAGGCCACTTTTCTTGTATCTGACAGTCTTAGAGAACTCTTTCGGCTGTGTCCTCGGGCAACACGACGTAACCGGAAAGAAGGAGCAAGCAATCTACTACCTGATCAAGAAATTCACCGGTTACGAGGCCAAATACACACTGTTGGAAAAGACATGCTGCGCTCTCACATGGGTTGCTCAAAAGCTGAGGCATTATCTCCAAGCCCACACTACATTCCTCATAAGCAGGTTGGATCCCTTGAAATATATATTTCAGAAACCAATGCCTACTGGGAGACTGGCTAAATGGCAAATCTTGCTTACGGAATTCGACATAGTTTATGTCACTCGCACGGCAATGAAAGCCCAGGCGTTAGCAGATCATTTGGCCGAAAACCCGGTCGATGAGGAATACCAGCCATTGGATACCTACTTTCCAGATGAAGAGGTAAACACCGTAGAAGTGATCTCAGAGGAAGCTCATGTTTGGAAGATGTTCTTTGACGGAGCCGTGAACGCCAAGGGTATAGGGATTGGGGCAATTTTGATCTCACCTGCCGGTCAGCATTATCCCGCCACAGCTAGACTTCGTTTCTTCTGCACAAATAATACAGCTGAATATGAAGCCTGCATTATGGGCATACATATGGCAATCGATCAGGATGTCAAAGACTTACTGATTATGGGAGATTCTGACTTGATCATCCGGCAAGTTCAAGGCGAATGGGAAACTCGGGATGTCAAACTTATCCCATACCGACAACATGTGGAGGACCTCAGCAAGCGCTTTACCTCAATAGAATTCAGGTATATTCCGAGGTGTCACAATGAACTGGCAGATGCACTTGCTACTCTGGCTTCTATGCTACCCTACCCGGGCAACGCCCACGTCGATCCTTTGGAAATCCAAATCAAGGAAAGACACGGTTACTGCAGTGTAATCGAGGCGGGATCAAATACGCAGCCTTGGTACCATGACATCAAGAAATTCCTGAAGACACAAGAATACCCCGAGCACGCTACTGGAGATCAAAAGAGGACCATTAGGCGACATGCAAGTGGTTTCTTTTTGAGCGGTGATTTGTTATATAAGAGGACTCCGGACCTCAATCTCCTAAGATGTGTCGATATCGAGGAAGCGAAAAAGATCATGCACGAAGTACACGCAGGTGTGTGCGGACCTCACATGAACGGGTATGTCTTAGCAAAGAAGATCCTTAGAGCAGGTTATTACTGGATGACCATGGAGAAGGATTGCTTTAGCTTTGTTCGGAAGTGTCATCAGTGTCAGGTGCACGGTAATTTGATTCATGCACCTCCCACGGAACTGCATCCCATGTCCGCACCTTGGCCATTTGTCGCTTGGGGCATGGACGTCATTGGACCAATTGAACCAAAGGCTTCGAATGGACACAGGTTTATACTGGTTGCCATCGATTACTTCACAAAATGGGTAGAAGCCGTCACTCTCAAGTCGGTCACCAAGAAAGCTGTGGTGGATTTTGTACACTCAAATCTTATCTGTCGCTTCGGTATTCCTGCGACTATCATTACAGATAATGCAGCAAACTTGAACAGTCACTTGATAGGAGATGTGTGCGAGCAATTCAAGATAACACACAGGAATTCCACTCCTTATCGGCCAAAAGCCAATGGTGCTGTGGAAGCTGCAAATAAAAACATCAAGTAGATTTTGAGGAAAACAATACAAAGTTCCCGACAGTGGCATGAGCAGTTACCTTTTGCATTATTGGGGTACCGCACTACGGTGCGCACATCGGTGGGAGCAACTCCTTATCTTTTGGTTTATGGGACCGAAGCTGTAATACCGGCAGAGGTAGAGATTCCTTCGCTTCGAATCATTGTCGAAGCCGAAATCGAAGACAGCGAGTGGGTCAAGGCTCGACTGGAGCAATTGACGTTGATTGATGAAAAGCGGATGGCTGCAGTTTGTCACGGACAGTTATACCAACGAAGGATGGCCCGTGCTTACAACAAGAAAGTCCGACCCCGGAATTTCGAAGTAGGTCAGTTGGTACTAAGGCGTATTTTGCCGCATCATGAAGAAGCAAAAGGAAAGTTTGCCCCAAATTGGAGAGGTCCATACATCGTAAGGAAGATATTGCCGAGAGGAGCATTGTATTTGGGTGATATCGAAGGAAATGACCCCGACACAGCAGTAAATGCAGATGCAGTCAAGAGGTATTACGTCTAAAGCATACTCCAGTGGTCCTGACACGTTGAAAATGGCGAAGGCGTTTGTTCCCCACTACTCCTCAAACACTACCCAATCCTCTCCACCAACTTTTGAGCCGCTTACAAAACAAAACAAAACAAAAAAAAAGAAAAAAAAAAGAAAAAAAAAACAAATTTGATTGAGGCCTGAACTACGTTTGACTTGATTCCGAAAGGATACGTAGGCAGCCTCCCCTGAGGTTCAGTCACACCAACAATAAAATCCCATTCACCCTGAAATTGAAACTGGGGCACGTCGAGCAGTTTAGGAGTTAGTATCATCTACCTCTCTTTACCAAGCACAAACCTTCAAATCAATTACCAAATATGATGGGGAATCAATAAGCGTCACAAACGAAGACCATCACACTCTAAATTGAGAGAGATAAAATGAGAGAGTCTCGGCGGTGAAAACCTTCGGGCACCACGAGGCGACGGGAGTAGAGAAACCAAAATGAGAGAGCTTGTTTAGTAAAAACTCGCAAAGAGTGCTATCAAGCGATGACAGGAAGAGAAATGAGAGAGGTCAGCCAGCGAAAACCCGCAAAGGGCGTTGTTGGCCGAAAAGGAATGACGCCACTCCAAGAGGGTCTCGGCAAAGTTCCACCGGTTTTGGAATCACAAATCTGTTCTGGTTCAGGAAAACGCAAGTTCATGGAAGGTCGGACGTCCAGTCCAAAGAGCATGTCATGTCATTTAAAGCCAGCGTTATCTTCCTCAGATAAGTCTTTCTCGTCCCGGAAAGGGTATTCTTTTTCTGATTTGTTTTCCCCTTCTTTGTTTCTTTTCGAATCCCTTTTGCATTTTAACCCCGAGTTCAGGACACACCGGAAAGAGCAGGTGGCAGGTTTGTTTGCACGGAATCCCATCTCATGAAGGAAAGCACCTCATCTCGTTGATATGATTACCCAAGCATGATGAATCATGACGTCCCGGAGTAGAGGAAAAAGAGAGAAATCTTGAAATCTTCCCCAGCAAGTCCACCTTCGGACAAATCCCCATAGAGTCTCCCCCTGTACAAAATCCCACAGAGTCTCCCTTTTTGTACAATCTCCCACAAAGTATCCCTGTTGGAAGTTCATCAGCACATCCCCAGCGAGTTCTTTTGTAAATATTCCCCAACAAGCTTACCCCAACAAACCCTGGGAAACCCGTTTTGAAACCAAAACCCAGCATACCCCATTGTACAGAATCCGCACAAAGAATCCACTTGGTAAATATTTCCCCCACATAGCTTCCTCTTGTACAGTTCCCACAGAACACCTCCAATAAAATCCCCGTTGAGAACCTTCAATCAAAACGGGACAAAAAAGAAAAAAAGGGCCTTACGAGGCAAATCATCACAGAATCCGGAAATACAAGCCTGAGCAGTCTAAAGGCTTCGCCGTTCAATTCGAATCAATGGCGGGATTTCGCAACAGAAGTAAAGACGCAACGAAGCAATTGGGAACGATCAAGGTCACCAAACCGACCGTCATTTTCAAACTAACAATTGTTCTTTGTCTGAGAAATTGAAACAGGTGTTAATCCAAGACAACCGTGCAAGAAGCAGGTGTCTCCCAAAGAAGAAGGTACACGGGTACAAGAAACATTTTGGCAATAAGGAATTCACTCGAAAGGTAGGTTTCCACGAAACTCCCTTTTATCTTCTACTAAAATAAGAAAATTCAAAAAAAGAGGTCGCTTAACTTTGTCCCCAGCCAGTCAGCATTAGGGTTTTAAACCCTAAACTGAACTTTTCTCTTTCAGCCAGCATTAGAGTTTTAAACTCTAAACTGAGCTTTTCCATGCAATCAGCATTAGGGTTTTAAACCCTAAACTGAATTTTCCTTTTAGTCAGCATTAGGGTTTTAAACCCTAAACTGAACTTTTCTCTTTCAGCCAGCATTAGAGTTTTAAACTCTAAACTGAGCTTTTCCATGCAATCAGCATTAGGGTTTTAAACCCTAAACTGAATTTTCCTTTTAGTCAGCATTAGGGTTTTAAACCCTAAACTAAACTTTTCTCTTTCCGCCAGCATTAGAGTTTTAAACTCTAAACTGAGCTTTTCCATGCAATCAGCATTAGGGTTTTAAACCCTAAACTGAATTTTCCTTTTAGTCAGCATTAGGGTTTTAAACCCTAAACTGAACTTTTCTCTTTCAGCCAGCATTAGAGTTTTAAACTCTAAACTGAGCTTTTCCATGCAATCAGCATTAGGGTTTTAAACCCTAAACTGAATTTTCCTTTTAGTCAGCATTAGGGTTTTAAACCCTAAACTGAACTTTTCTCTTTCAGCCAGCATTAGAGTTTTAAACTCTAAACTGAGCTTTTCCATGCAATCAGCATTAGGGTTTTAAACCCTAAACTGAATTTTCCTTTTAGTCAGCATTAGGGTTTTAAACCCTAAACTGAACTTTTCTCTTTCAGCCAGCATTAGAGTTTTAAACCCTAAATTGAGTTTTTCCATGCAATCGACATTAGGGTTTTAAACCCTAAACTGAGTTCTTCCTTTGATCGGCGTTAGGATTTTAAACCCCAAACCGAACCTTTCCCCAGCTAGCCGGTGTTAGGGCTCCAACCCTGAACCGAGCATGCATATCCTCTTTCATCAATTTTATGAACTTCCTGGTGAATAATTAACGAAATTTTCCTAGTGAAACTGGGGCAGAAAATTTCGTTCGTTTGTTTGTTTTTTCCCGCAGGTCTAACCTCGAGCCACACGGATCGAAATGACCTACGAGACGAGTCTCAACTCAGAATCAAAGAAGAAAAAGACAAAAAAAAAAAGAGAGACATTCCGAGATATCAGAGTGAATAGAGAGCGGATTGACTCCAACGTTTAATTAAGGTCTTGAACCTTGCCAATCGCGTCCCACTCAGTATCCCAGAGGTTACACAAGTCGCCGCAACTCGCAAGCATCAAGATTCAGATCGGAGTCTACAAGCAGAATCAGCTAAGACCCAAGATCAAGTCGTAAAAGAATCATAGATAGGAATCTTGTAACTAGCAGTTGACATACACATAAGTAGTTAGTTCAGTTTCTAATTTTCGTCTGTTTGTAATAAGGCGGTCAGTGACGTAGCAGTGACAACAGCAGCAGTAGCAGCAAGCATTGCAATCCCATGGTAGTCCCAGCTACCAAAACTTCCCGAACTACATTGACCTGATTCCTGTTTAGCCCAGGATATGTAGGAAATCTTTGAAGCAAGATTCGGTCAAATCTTTCAGAAACATGCTTCATACGGAGTAGTCCATAGGCAAAAATCGCTCATACACGCTCACTTTATCTTTGCACGAAAACTCTTCGTGTTTCCGAACAAAGAGGGGCAGCTGTGAGCACGTGATTTTTGTTTTCGCGCGACAATCGCTCCAAAAAGAAATAAAAAAATAAAAATATATAATTGGCCCTGCTGTACAATTTTCGGATTTCTGTGCGGCACCTTGTTGATTTATTTGTGACTTTGACCCATTTTTATTTATTTACTTCATTAAAATAAAATTCAAAAATATATGTGTCCTGCATAATTCAAACCGTAATCCGGTCGTTAAATAGAAAATCATGAATAGGCATTTTCGTCCGTGATTTTATTTGGTTTGACTTTACCTGTTTTGAAATATTTTAAGTATGTGTGCAAATAATTGTATTTGAGTGTGTATTTAATTTTAATTTGATTTTTTTGGCTTAGTTTTGTTTTAAAATAAATAAGAAAAGGAAATAAAAATAAAAATAAATAATAAAAATAAAGAAAAGACCCCTTCCCTTCCGGACTTGGGCCAATTTTAACAAAATTGGCCCAAACAAACAGCCCAAGACCCAGGCCTGCCCGGTCCAGGCCACCTGATGCCCAGGACGTCCAAACGACGTCGTTTGAGTCGTGCCTGATCTGGGCCGTTGATCTCAGAGTGATCAACGGCCAAGATCAATTCCCCATAACCCATCAATAAACCCGACCCATCTTACCCAAACCGAACCCAACCCTCAACCCTCAAAACGACACCGTTCCATTTAAGCCTTCAGATCCAGACCGTAGATCTAGATTGATCTAACGGTCGAGGTTCACCCACCCACTAACTATATAAACCATTCACCATACCCTGCCCCCCTAGCCAACACCCCCGCCTTCGTCTTCACCAAACCCATCCCCTTCAAACCCTAGCCGCCCCTACACACCTTCACCAGAAACCCGGCGGCCTGAACGCCGGTGACCTCCACCTGAACACCATAGAACCCCCATGCCACCCTGAACCTAAATCTACCAACCACACACTTCGAATCACCCCCCAGGTCCTCGAATCTTCATTTGAAGATTCGAGTCAAAACTCGATCTACACCAAACAACCCCAGCTTCATACCAGACACTCCCCGGACCCTCCTCGTGACCAAACCATACTTGGTTTGGTCCGAATCTAACCAGGGAAACATGAATCCCGGATCTGAGTTTTGGAACTTTGTAGTTCCTCGTCACTAGTTCATACCCGTTCGAGCCAAAGAAATTAAGGTCCAAGGGACCTTAATCGAAGTGTTTCTCATCTGAGAAACACTTCGATTAAAGTCCGTTCAGCCTTAAGAAAGCCTGTCCAAGTCCGAGTCAAGGTTCCCGATTTTTCAAGATTTGAGGTGAGTCTGCCTTCTTCCCTTATTTGTTTTGGTCCATGTGAGTGATTAAATGTCTGTTCATGTTTTGTTTCAATTTGTGTCTTTGAATTTTTACCAACTTCCGTTTGTCCACCTTGCCTGAACCACTATGTTTGTTTGAACCCCTCATATTCTGATAAGACATATGTATTGGTTGTATTCCAAATTTGTACTGATTAGTTGACTCCTCGAGGGTATTTCTGTTTAGTCAGTATAATTCAAACCATGTATCGACACTGTTTAAATGTCTGATTTTTGGCTACGATTGTGTATGTTAATGCTAATATAGTCGAGTCGACATGTGTCGTCAATTAGTTTCAACTGTCTGAACAAAGTAAACCGATTTGCTTCTGATGAACATTTGCTTTGAGCCAATTAAGAACCAGTTTTTGCTTACTTATAGCTTGTGCGAATTGATCAGTAATGTAAAAAGGATTGTTTTGTTTAAAGTTCTGAAATGGAGGGCATGTGCACTTGGCACAACATGTGCATTGGTGCACCTCATGTGCCTTGTGCACAACCTGTTTTTCCTGCATAAAAGGGCTTTCAATTTTAAAAATGGTTTGACAGCATATGCTGTCAGATAGATTCTACTGCCCATACCTTGCTTTAAGTTTAAAAAGTATTAAACCTTTTAAAAGTTAAATCTACCAGGGAATGTTGATGGAGGTTAATACTTAAATAACTAATGGGAATCTGAAAATGGGAATGCACATGGGAGGGTACTGTGATATTCTGAAAACAGGATGTTAAAAGGGCTGAGGTTTAGGCTTATAAAAGGGGATATACATACACCATAGAAAAAAAAGAAGGGAAAAGAGATACAGAGAGAGGATCAGACCTGAAAAGAAAATATACACACACAGTGAGGGGATTGGGAACTTTAAGAGCTGAAAAGGAAAAACAAAAACACAGATAGAGAGAGGTTAAGGGATAGAAGCTATACAACCAACAATCAGAAGCTCTTTCCTCCTATTATTACTGGGTTTCAGTTGTTAAACCTGTTTCAAATCAATTCTGATTCTTTGAAATTCCAGTTGTGTCTATTAGTCGAGTGTTTTCATTGGTTTACTACTGGTCTGGTCTGTTTGGATTTCTGTTTCTATTCCACTGGGTGTTGCTGCTATTTGGCTATTACTTCTATTGGCCATATTTGCATCTCTGCACTCGAGCCTGTTTCTTGCTATTTGTTTTGCCTGCTGCTATTCTGCCCTGTTGCTGCTGGTGCCGTTACTGCTGCTGCATTTGTTCATTGTTACTCTACTGATTGCCCTTTTTCTTCAATTGCAAATATTCCCAGGTACACAACCTTTGAACCTTGTATTGTTGAAAGTTTGAAGTTGAAGCAGAAATAAAGGAATGAACGCCAGTTTATGTTATAGCATTGGTGTAAAAAGATAGTTCGAATGTTGTTTGGGCCTGTATTCTTACTGTGAACTGCAAATATTCTGTAGGAACTAGCATACATTTTGTTTAAGATGAACTGTTAGATAGCATGGCTCAATAGTAATGACAGTATGACATGGACAACATGTTTTGATTTAGTATACATTCAGTTCAAGTATAACACTTGTTTGATTTAGTATGACTGTATAACATAGAGTCATGGTAAGCATTGTATGTATTTTGCCTAGACCACTGAATTGACAAAACTGCGATACTGGGGTCCGGGATAAATGTATCCCCAAACAAACTCCCATACAGTCACACTAAGAGTATGGCTATGAATGCCAGTTCTCTTGTCAGTTCATTCGTTCCAATACAGGTTCGATACTGGGTTTCATTACAGATTTTTATTTCGAAATGATGTAATGATTGTTGAGAAAAACTGATAATCATTTTTGAGTTCAATTAGTAGTAATTTTTCCTAATAAAGCAGCCGATTTCTTTATCAATTTCGAATAGGTTAGAGTGTTAAGAATAGAACTTGGAGGTCGTTAAAACATAACTCAACATATGTTGTTAGTTTGTTTGCAATCTCACTTAGCGAATTAATAAGCATATTCACTTGTTGAAGACAAAGCATGCCGTAGCTCTCACCTCATGAACAATCAATCAAGTAATCAAACAAGTTTAGGTTCGGCAAACATAATAAGGATTCAGTCCGTATTTGTCTAAACCAGCAAAATTCGGCATCATCCTTCCCTTAAAAGATAAATGTAGCAAAATGTAGTTCTTGTAGGGTACCCTTCTAAAATAATGAGACGAGCCTCGCCAAATCAAAAGGCAAATTGCGGGGCCCTCAATAATTGGTCATAATAAATACTTAGAATTTGGGACGGGCTGTTTAGTGAATTCCACTGCCCTCCCCGAAGACAATAACGCGTTAGATTCTTTAGGCGCGACTTAATCAAATCACATTCTTAAATTCGGGTGCGCATTTATGTGACCCAATTTCAAATCTCAACGGAGTCGAAATGTGTTAACAACTACGGGTGCATTGATTGTGACGTGGTTCGAGATACATTTTCACGACGTTGCAATTCTATAAAAGTAAATGATAATAATAAAAGCGGTTAAAACTTAATAAAAGCACATAAGTCACAACATGTATTTAAATCAGATATTTAGCCATTATAACAATTTAAGCGACCGTGCTAGAACCACGGGATTCGAGGGTGCCTAACACCTTCCCTCGGGTCAACAGAATTCCTTACTTAGAATTTCTGGTTCGCAGACTTCATTTGGAAAAAGTCGAAAATTTCCTCGATTTGGGATTCAAGATAAACCGGTGACTTGGGACACCAAAAGCCAAACCTTTCCCAAGTGGCGACTCTGAATTAAATGAAATCCCATTTCGAATATTGTCACTTAAATTGGAAAAACTCCCACTCGCGCATCTTACCCCTCGGGGCGGGGCGCGCAAAAAGGAGGTGTGACAGATGCTTAACACAATTTTATTAACTAACATATCGTTATAACATTATCAAACATTCAAGAGCATATATAAATGAATTACAATAGAAGGATGAAGCTACTAATATTTCCCAGCGTCATTATCTTTCATTCCAACTCGATTTTATGAGTTTACATGGTTCGAAAATTACCTGGACAGTAGAAAGAAGAACAAATACAACAGAGTCAGCTCTTTCCAAAATCAACAGCAAAACAATTAAACGGGCAACAACAATAGAAAAAAACAGCGACAACCGGCAGATTCAAACCCAAGAAAATAAACTAGAAATACCCCAGCAAAACATTACAATTATGTAATTCTAGAAAAATCTTTCAAGACTACTCTATTTTTCTTAAACAAGTTTTTCACTTAAGAATCAACTCACAAAAGCTACTAAGGGATATTATAGCTACTAATTTTTTTCTCTTTTTGTGTGTAGAGCTCTCTCAGTAAGATGGAGTGTCCTCCTATATATCAAAACAACCAACTATTTGAAAAAATTAAAAATCAATCTTTTTGACAGATTTTTCTACAAAATCTGCTCTTAAATTCAAAAGGCCAGACTTTCTGGTTCAAATCTTGTCAAGTATTTCAAACAAAATCTGCTCTCCACTATTCAAAGACAGACTTTTATTCAAACACTGTCCAAAGGTCTACATTTTCTTACCAAACAATTTGACTTTTGAGTGTTGTACTCAAAGAGTCTTGAAGCAGTAAATAAACAACCAAACAAGTACCATATACTCTTAAGTATTTTTAACTACCTCACTTCTATCAACGCAAAACTATTTTACTACTTCAACAAGTGCAAAAACAGAAAAATTAACATTTCAACTTAAAAAACTAATGCTAAAATAATTAATAATATACAAAAATAAAAGCTGAAAAAATAAAAATAAAATAAAAAAATCAGCCATGAAAAAGAATAGAATTTTTACCATTTTACAATTCAAGTGGCCAAAAAAATGGTGGTATACCAAAAGAGGGTGTTCGGGGAGGTTGCCGGAATTTGGCCGGATTTTGGGGTAGAAATTGGAATCAATAGGTAGGTCTTGAGGAGTTCTATCCATTGATGTAGGTATTGTGGGATGGTAGTAGCCGGAGCTTCAAGAATTTGGGGCAAAAAAATGGCGGTTAAAATTTCCTAGATCTAAGATTCAAGGAGTTTGAGGGAGTTTTGAAGGATTTGGTTTGGAGATATGGAAAGAGGAGGTGTTGGAGATTACATGGTGAAATTTTAGGGTGGATTGGAGGACGTCCGCCGCCGGTGGGGGATTTCCGGCGGCGGCGATGGGGCGGCAGCGGCTTAGGGGGAGAGAGAAGAGTGAGTGATGAGAGGGAAAGAAGAGAGAGGAAATAAGGGGAAATGGGGCAAATTTTTGGGGATTTTAGGCTTTATATACCTAGGATGAAGATCAAACTAAGACCGTTGGATTAAATCAAGATGGGTGGATGAGATTTAATCTTGTCACTTAACCAAAACGATGTAGTTTCAAGACAAAACTATGTCGTTTTAAGCTCTTCTTGGCAGCCCCCCTTTGGGCCGGATTTGGGCTCTTTGGGGTCAAAATTTGGGCCAATTTTGGCACAATTTTAATTAAATTACACTAGCCCAATCCCAACCTCATTTATCAAACCATTACTCAACTCTTAAAACCTATACATACAAATAAGAACAAACACACACACACAGAGATATATATATACATATACATATACATATATACAAGGCAAAAATTAGGCATTTACAGCTGCCCCTCTTTGCTCGAGAACATGAAGAGTTTTCGTGCATAGACAAATAAATGCCATGGATAATTTTTGTGCACATTCACTCTAGTGGAAGCATTTTGAAAAAGGTGGTGACCGAACCTTGCTTTTGAGGTTGTCTACATATCCTTGGCTATAAAGGAATCAGGTCAGTGTAGTTCAGGGAAAATTTGGTAGGTGGGACTACTAGACACTGGAGTTAAGACTGCTGTTGTTGCTGCTGTTGCTGATACTCTTACCGTTACTGCTTCTTACATCAAAAGAAAAAGAGAAGAGCACTACATATGTCTGCAAACTAAGAGTACAAAAATTCCTATCCACGTGTCTTCCGGAGTCAAATCTTGATTCTTGACCTGCTGGCTTATGTTGACCTTAGATTGGATCTTAATTCTTTTGAAGAAAAGATTATGACTCAATCTCGATGGCTTGCTTTCTGGATCAGAATTTGAGAAGATGAATCTCGAGAAGCTGGGCTACTGACACATTATCAAAGCTAAACTCCGACTATCTTGTGATTGAATGATCTGATGAGAAACTGAAACTGCAAGCTTTAATCGTCACTTGTGCTATACGGCAGAGCCTGCAGAGCATTCAAAGACAAACAAAAACGAACAAAATTTTTCTGTCCAGTCTAGCAATAGAAAATTTTTGTGAGTTATTAGGGAAATCAATAAATTATCTAATTTATTGAAAAGGAAGACAGAAACAGTAGTAAAAACTAGCTAAAAAGGGATAAAATTTGGTAACGAATGATTGTGTAACCAGGGATCGGTACCCCGTACTACTGAAAGGAAATGTAATTAGGGGCTGGTACCTTCTCTTACTAGAAGGAAATAGAATCGAGTGTTAGCATAATGTATTATTGATAAAGTGTTGAATCCTTCTAGGTGAAAAAAGGTTTGATCTGAGTTAAACTGTATTAAACAAACTGAGCGAAGATTACTTCTACCCGATACTACGAACTGGATCACCCTAGGCAAAACGGTTCTATCTGGGTTAAGCTACATAAAACACCCTGAGCGAAGAGTACTTCTTCCCGGAAACTATGAGCTAGATCCCCCTAGGCGAAATGGTTCTACCTGAGTTAAGCTACGTAAAACACCCTGAGAGAAGAGTACTTCTACCCGGAACTATGAGCTGGACCCCCCTAGGCGAAAAAGGTTCTACCTAGGTTAAGCTACATAAAACACCTTGAGAGAAGAGTGCTTCTACCCGGAACTATGAGCTGGATCCCTCTAGGCGAAAAAGGTTCTACCTGGGTTAAGCTACGTAAAACACCGTGAGCGAATAGTACTTCTACGCGGAAGCTATGAGCTAGATCCCCCTAGGCGAAAGGATTCTACCTGAGTTAAGCTGCGTAAAAACAATTTGAGCAAAGAGTACTTCAACTCAAAACTATGAGCTGGATCCCTCTAGGCGAAACGGTTCTACCTGAGTTAAGCTACGTAAAACACCTTGAGCAAAGAGTACTTCAACCCGGAACTATGAGCTGGATCCCTCTAGGCGAAATGGTTCTACCTGAGTTAAGCTACGTAAAACACCCTGAGCGAAGAGTACTTCTATCCGGAACTATGAGCTGGATCCCCCTAAGAGAAAAAAGTTCTACCTTGGTTAAGCTACGTAAAAATAACCTGAGTGAAGAGCACTTCTACCCGGAGCTATGAGCTGGATCCCCCTAGGCGAAAAAGGTTCTACCTGGGGTTAAGCTAATGTAAAACACCCTGTGCGAACAGTACTTCTACCCAGAAACTATGAGCTGCATCCCCCTAGGCGAAAGGATTCTATCTGAGTTAAGCTGCGTAAAAACAACCTGAGCGAAGAGTCCTTCTACCCGAAACTATGATATGGATCCCTCTAGGCGAAACGGTTCTACCTGAGTTAAGCTACGTGAAACACCCTGAGCGTAAAGTACTTCTACCCGGAACTATGAGCTGGATCCCTCTAGGCGAAACGGTTCTACCTGGGTTAAGCTACGTAAAAATAACCTGAGCGAAGAGTACTTTTACCCCAAGCTATGAGCTAGATCCCCCTAGGCGAAAAAGGTTCTACCTGGGTTAAGCTAATGTAAAAACAGGAGGTGTGAACAATAGTGATGTATGCCAAAAGTAAAAGAAGTAATGGAGATTTTAAGGAGCTTATGTTTGGTGACATTCGTTCTTTTAGAATCACCATTCTGCATGCTTTGTTCCTGCTTCAAACAAAGAAAAATTTATGAGTTTTCAAAGTGGTGGTTGGTTTGTGGCCTTGATGCCCTGAGTAGCTTGATTCACGGCCACTGCTGTCGAAGAACCGATTCTGTCAGTGTGGTACCGAGATGCTTTGCCGCTCTATATCATTTTCTAGAGACCTTGGCTTTATAATGTTGCCCCCAACTGTTTCATACACCAGATGTCCATGGTAACGCTACCCTTATCTCTAAGGCAAGGCTATTTTTCTTTAAAATCAAGCCCAGTTGTCTTGTACCCAGTATCAGTTTGTGTCCGTAGTGCTTTATCGACTTTTCTCATGAAGCAGGTCTTGCTTAGGCGACCTTTTCAGTTTCTTTGAGACACTTTGTTTGCCTTATAAAATGAGATCACAGATGGATTCGTGCCTTTGTCAATGCCATATATGCCCCAAATTGTGTTCGACATTACGGGGAAACTGTAGCTAGTTTTGCAACCCTTTCTTTGCTTCGATTTTGATGCGAGATTAGACCGAAAGGGACTCAAAGAAAAATTATGGGTAAAAACAGAATACTAATTGGAAGCAAAAAAGAATTGTGCTTAAACAAAAGGTGTCCCTTTCGGGGGAAGGAATATGGAGACTTATCTGGAGGTATGTGCCGACTTTAATGAACCATGGCATGCATTTTGGACTGGACGTCTGATCTGTCTGAGCTGTCTAATTCTCAAAATTCGTCGCAAATGTTCATCTTGAATTTGTCTTGGTTGTGCTCATGTCGGAGAATCAAGGACCCTTATTCGGCTAGTAGCACCCTTTGCAAGTTTTCGCTAACTAACCTCTCTCATTTCTCTACTAACCGTCGCCTTATGGTGACCATCTGAGTTTTCACCAATAAGACTCTCTCATTTCTCTTCTCACTGCCGCCTTATAGTGCACGTGCGGGTTTTCACTGATAAGACTCTCTCATTTCTTTTTTCTTTTTTTTCTTTTGTTTTTGACTAAGATACTGTATGAGGGAGGTTACCCAACACCTTGGGCCTGGGGACTTCAATCATTCTTAAAAAACATCGATCAGAAGTTCTTGAAAGGTAAAAAGGCGAAATGAACCTTGAACTGAATTACAACTTTTGGAATCATTTTTACAGAAAAATCGTGAAATAAAACAAACTTCTGCCCCAGTTTTGGAGTATTGGGAATATGGATTTTTTGTTTTGATGGGACTGAACCCAGGGTAAGGTTGCCTACGTATCCTTTCAGAATCAGGTCGGACGTAGTTCAATGATTTAGGGATTTGTTTTTTTTTACAAGTACACAAGTTCCAAAAAGTAAGAAACAAAGAAGACAAATACGGCTCAAAAGGATTAACAAAAAGGGTGACACCTATTTGGAATAGCGGGCAAATTATAGCCTTCGCCACTTCAATCTGAGAAAATCAATGCATGAAAATTCTATAATGGGTATATATCAGACATAATATCTTTTGACTGCATCTGTGTTAATAGTCATGTCTGGTACCCGTCTTTCTTCATCTACCAAGTGCAAGACCCCTTTTGGTAACACTTTCTTGATGATGTAGGGTCATTGCCAGTTCGGGGCAAACTTTCCTTTAGCTTCTACCTGGTACAGAAGGATGCGTTTCAAAATCAGATGGCCTACCTCAAACTGCCTTGGGCGCACTTTCTTATTGTAAGCGCGTGCCATTCCTTGTTGGTATAATTGGCCGAAACACACTACTGCTAGCTGTTTCTCATTGATCAACATCAATTGTTCTAATCGGGTCTTGACCCACTCTGTGTCTTCAATCTCTGATTCCACAATAATTCAGAGAGAGGGAATTTCGACTTCAGCGGGTATTAAAGCTTCAGTTCCGTATACAAGTAGATACGGAGTTGCGCCAATAGATGTGCAAACAGTCGTACGGTATCCCAAAAGAGAAAAAGGCAACTTTTCATGCCATTGCCTGGAACCTTGGATCATCTTCCTACGAATCTTCTTGATGTTCTTGTTTGCCGCTTCAACGGCTCCATTGGCTTTTGGCCGGTAACGGGTAGAATGGCGATGCATGATTTTGAATTGTTCGTATACCCCCTTTATCAAATGACTATTTAGATTGGCTGCATTGTTAGTGATAATGGTCTTTGGGATACCAAAGCAACAAATGATGTTGGAGTGAACAAAGTCTACCACTGATTTCTTGGTGACTGCTTTGAAAGTGACGGCTTCCACCCACTTGGTGCAGTAATCAATTGCAACCAAAATGAATCTATGCCCATTTGAAGTCTTTGGCTCGATCGGCCCAATAACATCAATTCCCCAAGCTACAAAAGTCCACGGAGAGGACATGGGATGAAACTCCGAAGGAGGCGAGTGAATCAGGTCACCATGAATCTGGCACTGGTGACACTTGCGAATAAATCTGAAGCAATCTCGCTCCATGGTAAACCAGTAATACCCTGCCCGCAGAATCTTCTTTGCCAAAACATATCCATTCATGTGAGGTTCGCATACCCCTGAATGCACTTCACTCATGATCCACTCTGCTTCTGTAGCATCTATGCATCTCAAAAAGTTTAAATCTGAGGTCCTCTTGTATAGAATTTCCCCATTCAGGAAGAAACCACTGGCGAGTCGCCTTATAGTTCTTTTTTGATCGCCTTTGGCATGCTCTGGATATTCTCTTGTTTTCAGGAATAGTTTTATGTCATGATACCACGATTCACCATCTGGTTCTGTCTCGATTGTATTGCAGTAACCGTGTTGATTTCGAACTTGGATTTCTAGTGGATCAATATGAGTGTTGCCTGGATAAGGGAGCATCGAGGCTAGAGTAGCCAAGGCATCGGCTAGCTCATTGTGAAATCGAGAAATGTACCTGAACTCGATGGATTTGAATCTTTTGCTCAAGTCTCGCACACATTGTCTATACGGAATAAGTTTGATGTCTTGAGTCTCCCATTCGCCTTGGGCTTGCCGGATAAGCAAGTCAGAATCTCCCATAACCAATAGTTCATGCACATCCAAATCAATGGCCATTTTCAAACCATGATACAAGCTTCGTATTCTGCGGTATTATTGGTACAGAAGAACCAAAGTCGGGCTGTTGCAGGGTAATGATGTCCAATAGGTGATATGAGGATTGCCCCTATCCCAACTCCTTTGATATTGACAGCCCCATTAAAATACATTTTCCATACAGGGTGATCGTCTGGAACCATTTCCTCTATTGAGTTGACCTCTTCATCTGGGAAGTATGTGCTAAGTGGCATATATTCATCATCAACTGGATTCTCTGCCAAATGATCTGCCAAAGCCTGTGCTTTCATCGCGGTGCGAGTGACATAGATGATGTCAAACTCTGTGAGCAGGATTTTCCATTTTGCGAGCCTGCCACCTGTCATTGGCTTTTGGAAGATGTACTTCAAAGGATCCATTCTGGATATGAAATAAGTAGTGTAAGCCAAAAGATAATGTCTCAGCTTCTGACCGACCCAAGTCAAGGCACAACATGTCCTTTCTAAAAGAGTGTACTTAACCTCATAATCAGTGAACTTCTTGCTCAAATAATAGATTGCATATTCCTTTCTGCCTATTGCATCATGTTGCTTTAGAACGCATCCAAAAGAATTATCCATCACTGATAGATATAAAAATAAAGGCCTACCAGGTTCAGTTGGGACCGGTACAAGGGGTTTTGACAGATAAACTTTGATCTTGTCAAAAGGCTTTTGGCAATCCCCTTTCCATATGACAGCAGCATCCTTTTTCAGAAAATTAAAGATGGGATCGCACGTGGTTGTGAGCTGAGCAATGAACCTACTGATGTAGTTCAACCTCCCGAGCAAACTCATGACCTCTTGTTTGTTCTTCGGGGGTGGCAGATCTCGAATGGACTTTATCTTAGATGGATCCAATTCGATGCCTCTCCGGCTGACTATAAAACCGAGGAGTTTCCCAGATGGAACCCCAAATGCACACTTGGCTGGATTAAGCTTAAGGTCATACCTACGAAGCCATTCGAAGAACTTTTTCAAATCACACATGTGATTGGCTTGTGTCTTTGATTTTATGATGACATGGTCGACATATACTTCAATCTCTTTATGCATCATGTCGTGAAAAATGGTGGTCATGGCCCTCATATAAGGCCCCTACATTCTTTAAACTGAATGGCATGACCCTGTAACAATAAGTACCCCATGGCATGGTGAAAACGGTCTTTTCTGCATCATCCTCATCCATTAGAATTTGGTGGTACCCAGCATAGCAATCCACAAATGATTGGATCTCATGCTTTGCGCAATTATCTACAAGAATGTGGATGTTTGGCAAAGGAAAATTATCCTTTGGACGTGCTTTGTTCAGGTCCCTATAGTTGACACAAACTCTGGTTTTTCCATCCTTCTTTAGCACGGGCACAACATTTGCCACCTAGGTGGTGTATTGGACAGCTCTAACCACATTGGCGCTTAGTTGCTTCATTATATCTTCTTTGATTTTGTCACTCATGTTTGTTTTAAATTTTCGTTGTTGTTGTTGGACTGGTGGAAAACTAGGATACGTAGGAAGCTTATGAACCACCAGATCAGCGCTTAAACCCGGAATATCATCGTAAGACCAAGCAAACACATCTTTATATTCAAATAAAAGTTGAATCAAGATATCTCTAGTTTTTTGTTCAGTGTGAATGCTTATCTTCGTTTCTCTAACTTCTTCAGGACTTCCGATATAAATCGTCGCAGTTTCATTGAGGTTTGGCTTAGGCTTGTTTTCAAATTGTTCCAACTCTCTTTTTATTTCCTCAACAATCTCATCTTCCTCATATTTAACCTCTTGATGCGTTATTTCGATATTAGACAGCTTTTCAAGATCTGGGCATGAATTCCACATGCATGTCATGTTATTAAAGCCGGCATTAACAAAACTGAAATGAAAATAAAATGACAGGAATTAGGAAAAGGAAAAGATAGGAAACTTAATAGGAAACTGAACTACATTTTATTGAATTCGAAAGGATAGAAGGGTTAATATCAAAACAAAACAATCATCCTAAGATATTTGGATTACAACCCTGAAAGTAACCCAAAATACAAAAAAGAAGCTGCAAAAGCAACTACCAAGACTCCTTCCTTGTGGGGAGAGGAGTTACTTCCCAGTTGGTGAGCATGGTGTCTGGGTTAATTAGTTGAACATCGGCAGGACTAGTGCCTTCACCAGCCTGGATCATATTCACTTCAGAAAACATCTCGCTGAGGTCATGGCAAATTTCATCAATGTTTGCATGCGCCGAGGAATTTTGACCCTCTCGGAGTCGTGGCTTGACAAAAGTGTAGAAAATATGAGGGATAGGCTGTTGCAAGACCCATCTACTCTTTTTGTGGTGTTTGGATTTGTTTTTGTCTACTTGTGTTGGCCTGAAGCTTAAGCCAAAAGTACCCCGGTTGCCTAACGGAGAAATAGGCTCTGAAATTCCTTGCAATGTTGCCCCCAAACCTTTTCCTGGCTCATAACCTTGTTTCATCATAACCGTATCCACCATTGTAGATGTGGCAGAAAGACGAGGATGCAGAATGGGCTTTTCCTTCCTCGACATGGTCCACAACAACCACTTCAAAAATCTGATAGACAATGGACTCAAACCCTTCCTTGGCCTCAAACAGGGGATTAACGGGTCTTTATAAACAAAAGACTCATCTTCTCCGTGAACAATAATTTCTTGCCCGTCATGTTCGAATTTGAGCATTTGGTGCAAGGTGGATGGCACAGCTCAGGCTGTATAGATCCATGGCCTTCCAAGATGAAAGTTATAAAAAGTGACCATGTCCACTACTTGGAAAACAATCTCAAAGTCCATTGGCCCAATCGTCATGGTGAGGTTGATTTCCCCATGGTATCTCTCGCTGAGCCATCGAAAGCCCGGATGCGAACATTGCTGGGTCGGATTCTATCCGTGTTGATCTTCATTCTTTGCAAAGTAGAGAGAGGGCATACATCTACACTTGAGCCTCCATCAACCATGACTCTCTTTACATAATGCCCCTCACATTTCACCATCAAGTTCAAAGACCTATTGTGCCCGGCTCCTTCCTCGAGAAGTTCATCATAGGTAAAGGAGATTCTGTTTACCTCAAAAAATCTATTGGCCATCTTCTCTAACTGATTCACTGTGGTCTCCTCTGAGATATGTGCCTTGTTCAGGACCTTGATTAGTACACGGGCATGCTCTTTGGAATGTATGAGCAGAGATAGTAGAGAGATTTGGGCGGGAGTCTTTCTTAGCTGGTCAATGATTGAGTAATCCTGAGCTTTCATTTTCTTCAAAAACTCTTCTGCCTCTACTTCAGTGACTGGCTTCTTTACCGGCAATTGGCCTCCTCTGATTTGCTTGGCCTTCATCGACTCTTCTGGAGAATAACACCTCCCCGATCGAGTCAAACCTCCAGTTTCCCCCACTTTCTCTATGATTTCCTTGCCTTTGTAGGTCATCACAATTTTGTTGTAGTTCCAAGGAACAATTTTCGTGTTTGTCACAAGGGGTTGCACGACAGGTTTGATTATGATCGGCTCTGTTATGCCATTCGTACCACCCCGATTCTGCCTTGTGACAGGGTGGCCACCAAGGACATACAACTTTGGGCTTGGAACATTAGAGCGAACCTCTAACCTCAAGACCTTGGGCACAAATAAAGTTACCTTTTCTGAGTTCGGGGCGCCTTTCACAAACAATGGCATATCTCGGCTTGGTCTTATTTCCAAACTTGTTCCTTCTTGAATTGTTCCCACTGTCATTTCTGTTTGGACGACCATCTTGTATTCCTGATCTCGGCCAATCATTCCCACAAAATGAACATCGTTGTGTGCCGACAATTGGTTGTTTGTCACATTAGGAGGGTCTTCGCCATTCGTTACTACAATCAATTTTTCAGAAATGAGTCTTTTATGGCTCCTTTCAGAGTTCAACAGTCATCGATGCTATGCCCCGAGGCACCTGAATGATATTCACATCTAGCATTTGCTTGAAATCCATGTGAATTCGGATGCATATGGTGGGGAGCGATGGGTCTAATCATGCCCATTTGCTTCAGCTTCTGGAATAGACTAGAGTATGATTCAGTCAATGGAGTGAATTTTTCTGCCGGCCTTTGCTCTCGACCATAATCCTCACTGGGACGAGCATTGTAGGGTGCCCAAAAATTTTGTTGCTGAGATCGGGGGGCCTTGGAGCTAGTGCCGGTACCTGCTGATTAGGAGGTCGAGCATATGATTGAGCAGCGAACACTGTATATTGTGGTGGGCACACAGAGTATTGAGGAATTGGTGGGGGATACTAATGTTGAGGGTAGATGGATTGCCCCTGCTGAACTTGCACATAAGGGTGCGATGCCCCTCTTTGAACTTCCCTACATCCCGAAGTCATCATAGAACCTTCATCTCTCTTTTTCCTTTTTGCAAAACTTCCCGACCCATTTTGGATCGCTTGGGTAGTGGATTTGAGATCAGCCTGACTTACAATCCTGCCAGTCTTTAGGCCATTTTCGACCATTTCTCCTATCTTGATTGCTTTAACAAAAGGCCTACCTATTGCATACATCATGTTTTGGAAATAATCAGGCTCTTGAGCCTCCAAAAAGACAGTGATCAACTCATGATTATCCATGGGTGGCTTAACTCTGGCCGCTTGCTCCCTCCACTTGATGGCGTACTCCCTTCTTCATATTGGATAGGGAATTGCGGTCTGGTGCAATATCAATGATGTATTGGAATTTCTTGATGAAGGCTTGGGCCATGTCATCCCAAACATGCCAGTGAGAGATGTCTTGGTCAATGAACCATTTGGAAGCTACCCCCACAAGGCTTTCCCCAAAGTAATCCATCAGTAGTTCTTCCTTTCCTCCTGCACCCCTCAGCTGGTTGCAGTACCTTTTCAAGTGGGCTATAGGGTTGCCTTGTCCATCATATTTCTCAAATTTTGGGGTCTTGAACCCTCGCGGCAAATGGATGTGAGGGAACATGCATAGATCAATGAATGAAACGCTTTTGTGACCACCTAGTCCCTGTATGTTCTTTATATTCTGTTCAAGATTTTTCATTTTCCTGGCCATCTCATCTGGCTCAATCGTTGTGGCAGGCTTTTCATTTTCCACTGGTGATTCGTATCGAGGAGTCTGATTTTATGGAGTCGAGACCCCAAAAGCCATATTTGGAGAATAGTATTGTCCATCATAAGTATGAGATAGTGGCTCATTGTTTGGCCTCGTCACAGGAGGTAGTGGCGAGATTGTATATATCGGTGTGCCAGACACGACGAGAGGGGTGTTCCTGACCGGTACGACTGGAGGTCGTATATTAGAGGTACTGGGGGCAGCATGGAGGCTGTAGTTCGGCACATAACCTGGTGGTAGAATGGGATCGCTCGTTGCATGAAGTGGTGGTTGAGTAGCCTTGGGTATAGTGTAAGTTCCCTCTGAGGGACCCTGGGGTGGAGGTCGACCGGAAACCTAAGCTTGACATACATCTGACAGTTGCTGTCTCAATTTCTTATCTCCTCAGACTCTTGCTCAACTGACTGACCTTGCAGATTGTCACTGACCAACTCGATTTCATCACTATTATCCATTACTACTGGTCCATTAGATCTTGTGAAGTAATGATGTGCTACCAGATTTACCACAAACCAACCACCTTAAACTTACTGATTAAGAGACAACAAACGTGTTAGGGTTAGGCATTTTATAGATATGAATTACACGTAATATGTCATGCTCCTAACATCGCCACCATTTCTAAAATGCTTTTGGAAGGCTTCAATGTTTCATTCCGGCTTATCAACTTGTTGCTTATTGATACAGTTATTTCCTTCTTTTTTTTTTCATTTTTTCACTCGCCTTATTTGATCCCTTACTTTAGAGCCATTTTAAAATAAATACTTGATTGAACCTTTTGTGGGTTGCCTACGTATCATGTCGCCGCATGAATCAGATCATTACGTAGTTCAGATATGCAAGACACTTGATTGATTTTTTTATTAAACAAAAACAAACACACACAACATTTTGAAAAATAAAATCTTTTTGGGTTTTCAATATATATTTTTTGTTTTGGTACAAGACGTTGAAACAAAATGCGCAAAGAAAAATACAACAGACTCGACTAGATTGAAACAAGACTCCACAAAACCAAAGTCACAAACAGACCCCTCATAGACTCAAAAATAAAAATACACCTACTAAAACATCTTAAAAAGTGAATGCAATAAGGACTCCAAATTTGCAGACTATCCACTTGTCATCATCTTGGTTGGGGCGCTCCCTGCCCTAATTGGTTGGACATATCTTTGTATAGGGCCTCCATATATGTAGCAATGTGACGATCGAGGTTGATTGCGGATTTGATAAATATTTTCCTATTCATTTTCTCACAATCTGTGCACCCCAGAGCAGTGTACTCGGCTATCTCAAGTATCCTTCTTTTAACATTCTTCTGGAACGCAAATATGCCATCGATTTGACGCCCACAGGCATCGGCCAAATTCAGTGCATCTGCCTCGCGGTCCAATGCTGAGTTCCTTTGTTTCATGTCTTCGGTCAAATCATTTTGTAGCCGACCTATTACCTCATGATAGTGACGTTTCTCCATCTCGAATTCAGCTAGTGGATGATTCTTAATCGACTCGAATTTCTCCCTCTGGAGATCAAACTCCATTTGTTGTTGGTGCATTGCTTCCTCGACGATGCTCAGGTCTTCTTGCAACTTGTGTATTTTAGAGAGTCGGCCCTTCTCAGCCTTTTTAGGGCCGACTTAACTCTGTATGCAAGTTGTTCCTCTAAACATGCCAGATTCATACGAGCGGTTTTTAAATCCTTATCCATAACCTGCAGGGTGGCTCGTTAGTCTTTATTAACCTCTGACCAGATCTGAATGATGTTGGCCTGATATTGGGCTTGTTGTTTAAAGATGGTTTCTCTGGCTTGGTCCAGTTCTTACTTTAGCATCTGTACAACAAGGTGGTCACTTCTTCTTCTGTTGGACCCTTCTGGCCTATCTGCCAAAGATGAGGGGTCGTGAAACCAAGCAAGGTACCCCGGGGCCACCTCCCCTCTTTCACGGTCTTCTACCATATTACGAAACTCAGAAATTCCACCCCTGAACCAACTGTTCATGACTTCCTTATCATCGACCGGCTCTTCTGGAGAAATGTCATATGCGAACTTGCTCATGTCCCTTATTGGTGGTATTTATCGGCGTCGGCCTAATTGGCGCATCACTCGAAGCGGAGCTTAAGGTTGGACGCCATTGAGCCCCATTAATATCAGGAAAGGTTGATGAGAGGATTCATAAATAACATCCTTCGCAGAAGACCAATGGTAATTCCAAGTGACTCGATCTGCAGTCAATGTGATAAATAACGCTTTCCAAGCTCCAATTCCTTCAGGAAACTCACGTGTTTCAATCCTCTTTTCATGATTTTGAACAAAATTGGACCTATACGGAGCAAATTTCTCGATGACAGGATGACGGTAGAAGTGTTCCAAAATCCACATCTGTAGTAATAGGTTGTAGCCCTCAAACAAATTTTGTCCTTCTCGGCACCTGGTCAAAGCCCGGAATAAACTTGAAAGAATCATAGGGACAAGAGTGGGTTTTTTCATGGTAGTCAAAGCTTGTACTACCCCAGCTAATTGAATGTCGATACGCCCGTCTACATCTGGAAAAATCATATGGCCCAAAAATGCAACCATATAGGCAAAACGCCTATGCATCTTCCTTGTTTCTATGTCCCCGTCATTTTTGAGTTGACCAAAATTGTTTTCAAAAGCATCTCTATTGCTATATCTGTCAAACAAGAATTTCAAGTGACCCATCGATCGGATAACCCCTTATACTTTCCATGATTGATCTTCAAAAGTTCCAAAAATTTGCATGCATGTACTCTTTTTGGTATGATAGGTCTTTCATGGGGAAGATATTGGCCTATTCCAATGAAGCTCGCGACCTCTTCTAGTGTGGGCGTCATTTCACAATCATTAAAGCGAAATACATTGTTATCCGGGTCCCAACAAGGAATTAGAGCTTCTATAACATCATTTCTTGGTTTGATCTCTATTATGTGAACCAAATGTCCCAAGTATCGTTTTATTTGTCTTTGTTCATAACCATCTATGTCATTCCACCAAATTGATAGAAGTGTGGGTACCTCATCGACGATAAAAAATTGCGGTGTCTCCTCGTCCATAGGTCTCTTTTCAAATTGTTGACTCATCGTACTCATGTCGTACCTGAAAAGGAGAGAACATGGCTACGACTTATCTAGACCGCAAAGCTCGAATGTATTGATCCTTTGACTCCCACAAATCCCACTTGAGGATAACCCTCTTTTAAATTGTGGTCAACTAAAACCCAAATGATCAAGTAAATGACTGACCCAACTAATTCGGCGGAAAAGAAATGAGCCCTAGACATGTTACCTATGTGCCCAACCTCAAAGGCAAAATATATGTACATGCAGTTTGTGCAAAATAATATTTGAAAGCAAACATCTACTCTAGGAATATTTTGATAAAACAACAAGACATGAGGGACCCTTAATAAAAATGGCTAACTTAACATAAACAAAACTGCAACATATCCTAGGAAGGTTTTAAGGCTATCACGGTGAAAGGTAAAAAAAAACAACAAAAGGAAAAAGGATAAAAATGAAAAATTTAAACCGCTCTGTACTCCCAACGGAGGCAAAAAGCGCAAGACATAGGGACATTGTTGATTTATTATTAAAGATTTTGAAAACACACCCCTTTTTTTGAAAAAAAATTTTTATTCATTTTTTTTGTAATTTTCCAAAGAAAAAAATATATATATTTTTTGAATTGTGGAAGAAAGGCTTCTAACAAAAAGGAAGAAAACATTTTTTGAATTTCTTTTTTTTAAAAAAAAAATTGGGGTCGGAACCGATGAGGTTTGCCTACATATCTCATATCCGGTGGGAATCAGATCCGCGTAGTTCGATCAAAATTAGTATTTTTCTCTTTTGGTTTTTTATAAAAAATTAATCTTCACACATCACGCTAGACTAATACAAAATCTTAGTAAAGAAAGGATTTGTGCTAAACTAGGAGAATGATGATTTTTTTTTTAAAATTATGCTAAACTAATTTTCTAAAGCCGGTCAACAATGCAAACAAGCCTTCTAAATGATGTAGCAAGTAGCACATAAGTGGAGATGCTGGTCTCAAAGAGGATATCTGTCTTATATGGACCCGGCCCCTGTGCCAAGCTTCGCTAACAATGCTAAACAAAAACGATCCTACTAGGGATAATCAGGAATGTGGCTTGTTCTTCTAGGTTTTTTAAATCCTACAAGAGAAAGTATCTAGATTGGCTTACTCGAGCGGACAACTCGAGCCGAGGAGCGTCAGTGTGCCGGTCGTAGAACGGTTCCGGCTTTACTGGTGGTTCTCCCCGCTTAAACATGTGTGACTAAATCTTTCACCAGGAGCAGGTCTGCTCACTAGCTTTATCTCAGACAGAAAATTTTGTGGAGCTGGTCAGCATACACAACACTTACTTATCAGAAAACTCAGATGGGGTGGGTGAGAAGATAATTTATATATACAGTCAAGACAATATCAAAGCAGTAAAAAGTGGACAAGTACCACAATAGGCCCAAATAAATCATAATATATACAAAAATTAATAAAGCCAAATAAAGTTAATGTACAAGTTCGAATTCTTGAAAAATTTCCCAGCAAAGTCGCCAGAGTTGTCACACCCCCTTTTTACCCCTCCAAGAGATAAGTGTAAAATGTTATGGATTGTGGGCTAAAGAGTTTTTTCAATTAAAGTGACAAATTTGAAATAGGGATTATTTTATTTACAGAGTCGCCACTTGGAATTGATTTTTGCTGGTGTTCCAAGTCACCTTTTATTTGAATCCCTATTCAAAGGAAGGTTTGACTCTATAATTATTGGTCTGCGAAAACAAAGTCCGGATAAAGAATTCTATTGATCAGAGAGAAGGTAAGACATTCCCTGAGTCCGTGGTTCTAGCACGGTCGCTTTATTGACTACATTTGGCTTGAATTAAACTTGGATAAACTGTGATTTATTTGATTTTTATGCTTTTCTTATGTCCGTTTTTATTTATTTTAAAAAAAATTAAAGAAAAGATTTGAATAATAACCTACAACTTAACTAATGGGAGAAAATTATTGTTATGAGTACTAATTTAAAAGATGAGAGTAATGAGAGAAAATTATTAATTGACATTGCTTAAAACTAGTAAGATGTGGGCTTGTCTTGACATTGAATGAAGCAACCCACTATTGGGTTGATGGAGTCAAATGGGCTCATGTCCAAGACAAAATCCAAAGCTCATATGCTTTTGGACTTTAAATCTGCAGATATGACCTTTTAAAGCTGTGTTACAGATTTGGCCCTATCTTGCTATTTGCAATCCGTAGCCAACTATTTACAAAAATAAGTTTACAGATTGTCTTTCTAATCTACAACTTAACTACCTTACTAAATAAGTATTTTTTAAGAGATAAAAAAAGATTATTGGGACTCTAAAATATAATAATAATAATAATAATAATAATAATAATAATAATAATAATAATAATAATAATAATAATAATAATAATAATAATAATAATAATAAAAACTTAGCTTGGTGACAACAAAGGGACAAACATGGCTACAAGGGTTCAAATTTTAATATATATGCTCCTTTCAGACAACCAAATGCCAGTGGAATTATATCTAATGCTTTGCAAAAATAAAAATAATTAAAGATGCTTAACACAATTTAATTAACTAACATATCGTTATAACATTATCAAACATTCAAGAGCATATAAAAATGAATTACAATAGAAGGATGAAGCTACTAATATTTTCCAGCGTCATTATCTTTCATTCCAACTCGATTTTATGAGTTTACATGGTCCGAAAATTACTTGAACAGCAGAAAGAAGAACAAATACAGCAGAGTCAGCTCTTTCCAAAATCAACAGCAAAACAATTAAACGGGCAGCAACATTAGCAAAAGATAGTGACAACCGGCAGATTCAAACCCAAGAAAATAAACTAGAAATACCCCAGCAAAACAGTACAATTATGAAACTCCAGAAAAATCTTTCAAGACTACTCTATTTTCCTTAAACAAGTTTTTCACTTAAGAATCAACTCACAAAAGTTGCTAAGGGATATTATAGCTACTAATTTTTTTCTCTTTTTTGTGTGTAGAGCTCTCTCAGTAAGATGGAGTCCCCTCTATATATCAAAACAACCAGCTATTTCAAAAAATTAAAAATCAATCTTTTTGACAGATTTTTCTACAAAATCTGCTCTTAAATTCAAAAGGCCAGACTTTCTGGTTCAAATCTTGTCAAGTATTTCAAACAAAATCTGCTCTCCACTATTCAAAAACAGACTTTTATTCAAACACTGTCCAAAGGTCTACATTTTCTTACCAAACAATTTGACTTTTGAGTGTTGTACTCAAAGAGTCTTGAAGCAGTAAATAAACAACCAAACAAGTACCATATACTCTTAAGTATTTTTCACTACCTCACTTTTATCAACACAAAACTATTTTACTACTTCAACAAGTGCAAAAACAGAAAAATTAACATTTCAAACTTCAAAAACTAATGCTAAAATAATTAATAATAGACAAAAATAAAATCTGAAAAAATAAAAATAAAATAAAAAATCAGCCATGAAAAAGAATAGGATTTTTACCATTTTACAATTCAAGTGGCCGAAAAAATGGTGGTATACCAAAAGAGGGTGTTCGGGGAGGTTGCCGGAATTTGGCCGGATTTTTGTCGTCGAATTTTTGGGGTAGAAATTGGAATCAATAGGCAGGTCTTGAGGAGTTCTATCCATTGATGTAGGTATTGTGGGATGGTAGTGGCCGGAGCTTCAAGAATTTGGGGCAAAAAAATGGCAGTTAAAATTTCCTAGTTCTAATATTCAAGGAGTTTGAGGGTTTTTTGAAGGATTTGGTTTGGAGATATGGAAAGAGGAGGTGTTGGAGATTACATGGTGAAATTTTGGGGCGGATTGGAGGTCGGCCGCTGCCGGTGGGGGATTTCCGGCGGCGGCGGCTTGGGGGGAGAGAGAAGAGAGAGTGATGAGAGTGAAAGAAGAGAGAGGAAATAAGGGGAAATATGGCAAATTTTTGGGGATTTTAGGCTTTATATACCTAGGATGAAGATCAAACTAGGACCGTTGGATTAAATCAAGATGAGTGGATGAGATTGAATCTTGTCACTTAACCAAAACGACGTAGTTTCAAGACAAAACTACGTCGTTTTAAGCTCTTCTTGGCAGCCCCCTTTTGGGCCGGATTTGGGCTCAAAATTTGGGCCAATTTTGGCACAATTTTAATTAAATTACACTAGCTCAATCCCTACCTCATTTATCAAACCATTACTCAACTCCTAAAACCTATACATACACAAATAAGAACAAACACATACACACACACACACACACACACACACACACACACATATATATATATACATATATACAAGGCAAAAATTAGGCATTTACAGTGGTCAAAGCTGTCTTCAGCTTCTGAAAGCTCTCCTCACACTCGTCTGACCATACAAATGAAACACCCTTCTGAGTTAACTTGGTCAAGAGCGATGCGATAAATGAGAACCCCTGAACAAACCAGCGATAATAGTCTGCCAAACCAAGAAAGCTACGAATCTCTGTGGCTGAAGATGGTCTATGCCAACTCTGAATCGCCTCTATCTTCTTCGGATCAACCTCAATACCCTCGCTGGACACCACGTGCCCCAAGAAAGCCACTGAACTAAGCCAAAACTCACACTTGGAGAACTTTGCATAAAGTTTTTCCTCCCTCAATCTCTGCAACACAACTCTCAAATGCTTCGCGTGCTCCTCCTGACTACGTGAGTACACCAGAATATCATCAATGACGACGATCATAAACAAATCAAGATAAGGTCGAAACACACTGTTCATCAGATGCATGAACGCTGCTGGGGCATTGGTCAGCCCAAAAGACATCACCAAGAACTCGTAATGACCATATCGGATCCTGAAAGCTATTTTAAGAATATCTGAATCCCTAATCTTCAACTGGTGATAGCCCGAATGGAGATCAATCTTAGAGAACACTCTCGCTCCCTGAAGTTGGTCAAATAAATCATCAATGCGAGGCAAAGGATACTTGTTCTTAATTGTTACCTTGTTCAATTGCCTATAATCAATGCACATTCTCATTGTGCCATCCTTCTTCTTCAAAAACAGAACCGGCGCACCCCAGAGTGACACACTAGGCCGAATGAACCCCTTATCTAGGAGTTCCTGAAGCTTCTCCTTCAATTCCTTCAACTCTGCTGGTGCCATACGATACGACGAAATAGAAATGGGCTGAGTGCCCGACACCAGGTCAATACCAAAATCAATATCCTTGTCCGGCGGCATGCCCGACAGGTCTGCAGGAAACACATAGGGAAATTCCCTCACAACTGGGACAGAATCAATACTGGGAGTCTCAGCTCCGACATCCCTCACAAATGTTAGATGAAAGACAACCCTTCCCAACCATACGCTGGGCTTTCAAGAAAGATATCACTCTACTAGGAACATAATCAGTCACGCTACGCCACTCGATCCGCGGCACACTCGACATAGCCAAAGTAATTGTCTTAGCATGACAGTCTAGAATAGCACGACACAAAGACAACCAGCCTATGTCTAAAATGATATCAAAATCCACCATGCTCAATAGCAATAGATCCACTCGGGTCTCTAGACCCCCAATAGTCACCACACATGATTAGTAAACACGGTCTACAACAATAGTATCGCCCACCGGGGTAGATACATGAACAGGTAAAGCAAGAAACTCCCGGGGTGTACCCAAATAATGAGCAAAATATGAGGACACATAAGAAAAGGTGGAATCGGGATCAAATAATACAGAGGCGTCTCTGTGGCAGACTGAAACAATACATGTAATGACAGCATCTGAAGTAATAGTATTTGGCCTGCCTGGGATAGCATAGAAACGATCCTGGCCACCGCCTGATCAACATCCCCCTCTAGGATGACCCCTGGCTGCCTGACCTCCACCCCTAGCTGGTTGGGCGGGGTGGTGAAGTAACTGGAGAAGAACTCAAGGGCTAACCCCTCTGCTGAGATGAACTAGCAACCCGACGAGGACACTGCCTCCACATGTGGCCTATCTCTCCACACTCATAACAACTCCCAGGTACTGGAGAAGGGGACTAAAGGGAACCCCTCGCACTGGAGTGACTAGTAGATGTACTCGGTATAGAAGAGCCCTGAGCTGATGGGGCACGAGATGAACTCTGAGCTAGTAGGGTGCTAAGTGATAACTGGCCATACTGAGATCCATGATAACCATGACCTGAAGATGCCCCGCGATACTCTAGGCGGACTTACTGAGCAGGACTGAAAGAACAGCCTCTACCATGCTGAAACTGGACCCGCGAAGGAGAACCACTATAACTGTTCGATCCATGAGGCCTCTTGGCCTCCCTCTCCTCTCGCTCATGATGGAGAACCGTCTCAATCTCACGAGCGATATCAACCACCTCCTTGAACATAGCACTCATCACTCTCTCTGGTCATAAGAATACGGAGATGATAAGTAAGGCTATCAACAAATCTTCTGATCCTATCACGATCTATCGGAACTATCCAGACAGCATGATGAACTAACTTAGAAAACCTCGACTCATACTATGACATAGTCATATCCCCATGTCGCAACCACTCAAACTGCCTATGCAGCTCCTCTCTGCGGAACTGCGACACATACTTCTCTAGGAAGAGAACGGAGAACTCCTGCCAAGTGAGGGGCGCTGCTCCTACAGGCCTACGCCTCTCACACGCCTCCCACCAAGTGAAGGCAGCCCCAGAAAACTAAAAGGTAGTAAATGACACACTACTATACTCAAGAATCCCTGCTGTACGGAGCATCCGCTGGCACTTATCCAAGAAACCCTGGGCATCCTCGCCCTCTGCTTAGTTGAATATCAGAGGCTGGAGTTTACCAAACCTCTCAAGACGACGCTTCTCATCATCCAATATAATTGGCACAACAAACTCGTGAGCTGGTGCAACCGGTTGGGCTGGAGGTGCCCCCGGTGTCTGAAGTCCCTACACTATCTGCTCGTGTGCGAGCAGCGGGGGTCTGATTGCCTCCCCCGGCCTATGAAGTAGTTGCTGCTGTAGTGGCTGAAACTGCCTTAGCCGGGCCTGTGCAAACTGATAAGATCTGTGCCAAGGCCTCCTGAAGACCCGGAATAACGATGGGCATAGCTGGTGCCTGAACTGGTGCTATTGGAGCATCCATAGCTGGAGCCTCATCCTGAGCTAGGGCAGTTAGTGGGTCAACAAGTGCTGCCCTCGCTGCTCTGCCTCTACTACGACCACGACCGCGTCCTCTGCCTCTGGTGATCTCAACTGGTGGCACTGGGGGTCATCCACCCTGTCCGGTAGCTTGCGTCCTCACCATCTGTGAGGGAATGGAATAACAGAAGTTTAGTACTCGGGCCAACAAGTTCGCATGACAAGAATTTCAAGAATATGGAGTTTTTCCTAAAGGTTCTGCAGCCTCTCGAGTATAAATACAAATGTCTCTGTACCGATCCGCGAGACTCTACTAAGCCTGCTCATGACTCGTAAGACCTATGTAACCTAGGCTCTGATACCAACTTGTCATGACCTTAACCCCGAACCCGGTCGTGATGGCGCCTCTCTCAAAGACAAGGCCAGCCAATTTAACACAATTCACCCTTTTAAGCAATTAAATTACATAAAGATACTTTAAACATGATTTAATAGCAAAATTTAATGGAAATAGAGATAACAAAATGGAAACCCAACCCGACACAGCCCTAACCGGGGTGTCACAAGTCATGAACAACAAAGGATCCTGATACGAGTCTACTAAATACAATATATGGTACAACTATTTGAAGAACATAGAAATAATAAGATAAGTGAGACACGAAGGCTGCGGACACCAACAACTACCTTGTAGTCTCCGAAACACCGCCTGGACTGGAAGGATCAACACTCAGGAGCGAGACCTGCTACGCCTGAATCTGCACACACAGTGCAGGGAGTAATGTGAGTACTCCGACCCAGTGAGTAATAAATATAAATAATGACTAAAAGTAAGAAAACACGTAAAACACTAGGCATTCTATATCGAAGCAGTAAACTCACTAAAAATCGGTAAATCAGTGAAGAATCAAGTAAAATCCCTTTTTCAACAGGTAAAATAAGTAATTAACAGGTAAATAACAAGTAAAAGTTTGCCCCTCGGGCACAGTATCAACAAAACTGCCCCTCGGGCAACATCTCAGAACAATACCAGTCCCTCGGGCTCAATCTCAGAACAATACCAGCCCCTCGGGCTCAATCTCACATCACAATGGGTACCCGCGCTCACTAGGGGTGTACAGACTCCGGGAGGGGCCCCTTATGGCCCAAGCGCAATATCAAGCCATCTCGTAGCATCAAATCTAGGCCCTCGACCTCATGTCAATCAAGCCACCTCGTGGTGTATATATGTATCTCGGGCCATTGGCCTCATATCAGTCAAGCCACCTTATGGCGTATATACGTATCTTAGGCCCTCGGCCTCATATTAGTATCAGTGTATCCTCACATCTGGCCCTCGACCGTACTCAGTCCGAAAATCATCACAAATCCCCAGGGCATTAGTAAAACAGTAGTTCTCAGCCCAAAATATCATTTAAAATATCATTTAAGTCTCAAAATTGAGTAAAATGGCTGAGTATTAAAACAGTGGAAAACAGCATTACTGAGTTCACGTAATAAGTCAAAATAGTGAGGAAATAGTGATAAAAATCCACGAAGGGTTCAAATAGTTGGCACGAAGCCCAAATATGGCAATCAGCCCAAATCATGATGATAGCAAATAAGGTTCAGTCAAATATGCGGTAAAATCATCAATCAGGACGGACCAAGTCACAATCCCCAATAGTGAAGGACCCCACACTCGTCATCAAGCGTGTGTCTCACCTCAATATAACACTATGATGTGCAAATCCGGGGTTTCAAACCCTCAGAGCATCATTTACAATTCATTACTCACCTCGAACCAGCTAATTCTCTAGCTCGCGACGCCTTTGCCTCTCGAATCGGCCTCCAGGCACCTCGAATCTAACCAAAATCAGAACGAATACATCACAATATGCTAAGGGAACAAAGTCCAAGTGAAAACAATCGAAAAATACCAAAAATCCTGAAATTAGCAAAACCCGAGCCCCGGGCCCACTTCTCAAAACTCAGAAATTTTCACATCATTAGATTCCTTATCACCCCACGAGTTCATACATATCAAAAGTTCTCAAATCCGACCTCATATGGTCCTTCAAATCCCAATTCAAAAGTCCAAAATCCCAAGCCCTAGTTCTTCTATTTTTAGCTTAAGTTCCATGATTTTCTTGGTAGATTTCACAATAGAATCGAGTTTTAGGTCCGAAATTCTTACTTTCAAACGTTTCCCCTTGAATCCCTCTTTAATCTCCTTCAAAAAGCTCTCAAAATGCTTAATTATGGAGGAAATGAGCCCCAAAATTGCGGATGAAATGACTTAAAAACATTCTGCCCAGGCATTGTCGCATCTGCGACTCAAGAACCTCTTCTACGGTACTGCATTTGCGGTCTTCCATCCGCTTCCGCGGAATTCATTAAACCAGCCACCACCGCATCTGCGAACTCCCTCCGCATCTGCGATTCCGCAGATGCGATACCAATAGCCGCTTCTGCGGTCCAGCTCACCTAACGCCTTTTCGCTTCTGCGCCTAACTCGCCACTTATGCGGCACCGCACCTGCGGTCCCTAAACCGCAGGTGCGAAAACACCAGAAGCAACAAAAATCTACAATCTCTCAAGTCTTAAAACTTCCCGTTAGCCATCCGAAATCACCCTGAGGCCCCCAGGACCTCAACCAAAAGCACAAACATAACTCAATACCTTATTCAAACTTGTTCCAATCATCAAAACACCTCAAACAACATCAAATCTACCAAATCACATCGGATTCAAGCCTAAGTTTCTCTAATCTTCTGAACTACACTTTTGATAAAAAAACTAACCAAACCACGTTCGAATGACCTGAACTTTTGGACACACATCCCAAATGACATAACAAAGCTACTGCAACTCTCGGAAATTCATTTTGACCCTTATATCAAAATCTCACCCATCAACTGGAAATCGCCAAAATATCAACTTCGCCAATTCAAGCCTAATTCTACTCCGAATATCCAAAACCAATTTTGATCACTCTCCTAAGACATAAATCACCTCCCTAAGCTAACTGAACCATCGGAACTCACATCCGAGCTCTCTAACACATAAGTCAATATTCTGTTGATTTTTTCAACTTAAACCTTCCTAAAAGAGACTAAGTATCTCATTTCTTACCAAATCCTCTCCGAATTCAAACTGATCAACCCGATCACATAAAAAATGGATAACGAAGCATAAAGAAGCAGAAATGGGAAAAACGGAGCAGTAACTCATTAGACGATTGACCGGGTCATCACAGGTGTGCCCGTGTCTATCATTTTGGACCGAGGTACACAGTTTACCTCACGTTTCTGGAGAGTAGTTCAGCGAGAGTTGGACACGCGGGTTAAGTTGAGCACAACATTCCATACTCAGATGGACGAGCAGTCCGAGCGGACTATTCAAATTTTGGAGGATATGCTCTGAGCTTGTGTCATTGACTTTGGAGGCTCGTGGGATCAGTTTTTGCCTTTAGCAGAGTTTGCTTACAACAACAGCTACCTATCGAGTATCCAGATGGATCCTTATGAGGATTTATATGGTAGGTGGTGTTAGTCTTCGGTTGGATGGTTTGAGTCGGGAGAGGCTCCGTTGTTGGGTACAGATCTGGTTCAGGATGCCGTGGACAAGGTCAGGATCATTCAGGATAGGCTTCGTACAACTCAGTCCAGGCAAAAGAGCCGACCGCAAGGTTCGAGATTTGGCTTTCATGGTCGGTGAGCGGGTATTGCTTCGAGTGTCGCCTATGAAGGGCGTGATAGGATTTGGGAAGAAAGGCAAGCTCAGCCCTAGGTTCATTGGCCCGTTTGAGATTGTTGATCGAGTGGGAGAGATGACTTATAGACTTGCATTGCCGCCGAGCTTATTAGTCGTGTGTCAAGTTTTTCATGTATCCATGCTACAGAAATATCACGGCGATCCATCCCACGTGTTAGATTTCAGCACTGTCCAGTTGGACAAGGACTTGTCTTATGAGGAGGAGCCGATGGCTATTCTAGACTGGCAGGTTCGTTAGTTGAGATCGAAGAGTTTTCCTTCTGTTCATGTTCAGTGGAGAGGTCAGCCTGCTGAGTTATCGACCTGGGAGTCCGAGTCCGATATGCGGAGCCGTTATCCCTATCTTTTTCCCGACTCAGGTACTTCCTTCTTCTGCACGTTCGAGGACGAACGGTTGTTGGTCATCACTTGTTTTTAAATGAAATTCTACCTTTCGAGGCTTTAAAAACCTCTTTTAGCATCACTTCAATTTGCGTGCGCAGTCCGGGCGCATAGCCGGTAAGCTTATATGTGAAAATTTATGAAAAATGATAAATTTTGACTATAAAATGAATTAATTTGACTTCGATCAATGTTTGGGTAAACGGACTCGGACCCGTGATTTAATGGTCCCGGAGGGTCCGTAGGAAAATAAGAGATTTAGGCGCATGCCCGGTATTGAATTTCGAGGTCCCAAGCCCGAGAAATGAATTTTTGAAGAAAATTATTTTCTGAAATTATTTATAGAGTTTGGAAATAAATTTTGATTAGAACATGTTGGTATCGGGCCCATATTTTGGTTTTGACGCCCGGTACATGTCTTATATATGATTTAAGATGACTCTGTGAAGTTTAGTAAGAAACGGAATCCGTTTGACGTGATTCGGACCTTAAATGCAAAATTTGATGTTTAAGAAGTTTTGATAAATTTCATTGATATTAAGGTTTAATTCGATGTTTCTGATGTTATTTTGGTGATATGAGTACACAAATAAGTCCGTGGGATGTTTTTGAAGTTGTGTGTATATTTGGATTGGAGCCCCGAGGGCTCGAGTGAGTTTTGGATAGGCCACGGGGTGCATTTGGAACTTAGAAAAATTGCAGAATTTTAGCTGGTGTGCCCAGGCCTGCAGGTTTCGCATTTGCGAAGCCTGGCTCGCAAATGCGAAGGTTGGATCGCAAATGCGAAACCAGCACAGGCCTGCCTTGGCTCGCAAATGCAAGATTTTCTTCGTAAATGCGAAGATTTGCCAATGGGCTATGTATCGCAAATGTGACCTATGTATCGCAAATGTGAAGTCGCAAATGCGACACTATTTTCGCAAATGCGAAAGTTCAGCATTTCTGAAGCGGTTCTCAAATGCGAACCCTATTTCGCAACTCCCATGTTAGCAGAGGTCGGGGTAACCCCTATTCGCATTTCCCATACGTGCGACCTGCAACTTTATACTTAGACGATTTTAAACCCATTTTCACATCTTTTCAAAACACACACTCCTTTGGGCGATTTTCCAAGAACAACTCTTCTTCCAAATCGATTGTAAGTTAATTTTAACTCATTTCCTTCAATCATTGACATTTTGTAACATGATTTCATCTCAAAATCAATGATTTTCATGAGGGAAATTGGGTGTTTTGGGTAGAACCTAGGTTTTTCAAAAATTGGGATTTGGACCTCGATTTGAGGTCCGATTTCAAAACAAATTATATATTTGGGTTCATGAGGGAATGGGTAATCGGGTTTTGGTTCAAACCTCGGGTTTTGACCATGTGGGCCCGGGGGCAATTTTTGACTTTTTGGGCAAAACTTTGGGAAATTCATTCTCATGCATTCAAATTGATTCATTTAACATTTATTGATGTAATTAAGTAACTTGTGACTAGATACGAGCGAATTGGTGGTGGAATCGAGGGGTAAATCTATAATTGAATCGTGAATTGTGTTCGTGGCATCGAGGTTAGTGTTTGGTCTAACCTTAGCTTGAGGGATTAGAAGTTATGTCCTATTTGCTCTTTGCTTCTTGTTGAGTACGATGTATAGGCATGGTGACGAGTATCTATACGTTGGTGTCAAGCATGACCGTGAGTCTTATATTGTGATTTTCATGACTTCGTTGTATTATTCATGCCTTGGTGAAGATTTCTATTTGTTGTGTAAAGTTGTGGAAAGAATTGCGACATATGAACATTGAGGAGCATTGGCTCCAGTTGTATAACGAATTGTGAAAGTATAAGTTGTAAGCACGTGATTTTTGCTTCGCGGAAATTACTCCAAAAAGAAAAAGAAAATATATGCATAAGTGTTTCTTGTTATTGGTTGATTTTTACTAAATGTTAATTTGTGGGTGTATAAATTTATTTTAATTATTCAAGAGTTTTTGTTTAAATTAAAATGGAAAGGGAAGGAGGACACTCGGTATTGGGCCAGGAAATTAAACAAAAATAGGCCCAAAACGAGTTGGCCCGATGAGAAAAATGGCCCGTCTCCTTAAAGGGGTCCAAACGGCATCGTTCTGTCCCGTCTAAGCTGGGCCGTTGATCTCAAACGGATCAACGGCCAGGATCACACCCCAGATCCGTTTGCATGACCCGGTCCATCCCCCTACCCGGTCTCAACCCACCATCAACCCCCGAACGACGTCGTCCCTCTTCAATGAGTAGATCCCGACCCTTGATCTCACATGATCCGACGGCCAGGATCTAAACCTCAAAATCATATATAAAGCCCAACTTGGTTACCCCGCCCCCTATCCAAAACACCCCCCGGCTTCATCGTCTCCCTGACCAACCCTAACACCCAAACCCTAGCCGCCACCCCACCCCTTCGCCTGAAAGCCGGCGGCAACGGTGCCGTTGGCCATGAGTCTAACACCCCTGAACCACCATGACCCCCCCTCCAAATCCACACTCAGCTTACCTCGAATCTTCCCCGAATGTCTCGAATCTTCATTCGAAGATCCGAGACCAAACCTAGATCTACACCAAACCACCCCATATTCACCCTAGTCACTCCCCTAACGTCCCTCAGGCCTTAATCAGCTTTGGTTCCGGTCAAATGCAAGCAGAACTTGTCGAATCCCAAACCTGAGTTCAAGAACCCTAAAAAACCAAACCTGTTTCATTTGAGGTAAGTGTCCGATGTAATCGTCTTTTCTTTCCTCTTGTTTAGGTTTATGCATATGTTTGTGGATTTGTTCTAGATTATTTTTTATTATTTTCTGTCCATCTTCAAAGACCCTTTTGTTTGGTCGATTTCTTTTCTCAAATGTTAGTTGAGTGTTATAAGATGTTTAGTCGCCTCGATTGATGTTGTCGACCAGTTAAGTTTCATAAACTCCATGTTAAATGCCCCGAGTTTGGAAATAAATTGGTGCTTTGTTTAGTCTATGATGTTTGTCGATTAATTGTTACGTATATTAGTTCGTATAGTCGACCTGAGTAACGTCGTCAAATAATTAAGTGTTGTAAAGTTCCATTGTTGTCCGAAAAAGGCCTGAAACACTCAGTTTGTTTCTGTTTTAAGTTTAGTTGATTAGCGACTAATTAGTATACGTTATAACTCGCAAAGTCGACTCGACACATGTTTGACGTTAGTTTCGCAGTATTGAATAACAAACGACCTAACTCTTACTGGCTGATTTTGTTGATTGTTTGTGTTGGACTGATTATAGGTTGGTTTGTTAGCTGTGGGGGGGTTCGAACTAGTTCTCAAAGGGTCATAACTGACAGATTCAATAGAATGAAAGGATGGGGCAAAACAGCAATGATCCAGGGTCTGTTGGGTAATCTTGGTTGGGAAAAGACTGATTAAATATTCAGGATTAATGGGCTATCAGTTGTTTAATCAGAAATGCTATTAATCTAGTATTAGTAGGGACAAAACATAAGAGTATGGGAGTTTAATACTTAACTAAACCCATGACTCTTGAATAGAGAAATAGGCCAGGCGTGGGGAACCAAATAACTGGCATCAAGAAGATGCCTAGGCATGGGGAATGAAGGGGATGGGCAGACCTTAGGCTGGAAATTCTAGGCAGACCTGAGGGGGTTCTCTTTTAGGTTATAAATAGAGCTATTTTTAGCTAAGAAGGGGCTGGACATTTTTTAGTCTTCAGAGAGGTTTTAAGTTGGAAAAACTGAAAGAAAGAAAGAAAAAGAAAAATTTCAGAATATTGTAACCAAACATTGTCTGAAAACTACATAAGAGTTCAAGTTGGTCAAGCTGTCTTTGCCAATTGTTGTTGGTTATCTGCCGAGCTGTTTGTGATTGTTGAACTGCTGGTGTTGTTACATTGAATACTCTGTTTTTCTGCTGGATTCATTGTTCTGTTTCTGGGATTGTTTGTTTGTTGCTCGACCACTTGTGAGCTTCATCATTGTTGGCGGGTTGTTGTTGCTGTGTTGTTGCTGTGTATCTGCTGTTGCTGTGTTTGTTGCATACTACTCAGCTGATCATTCTACTTCTTCTTTTGCTTTGCTATTACCAGGTACACGATTAATACACTGTCAATGTAACTTGAAAGTTGAGCATGGATACAAAAGAGAAGAGTTGAAGATGTTTATTTCATACATAGACTGTTATATGGAACATCATTGTAATGCATAATAGTTTACATTTCTGTTAGAATACTGGCATTAGCCCTCATACATAGCAAAATGACAATTGTAGGGTAACTTGATATTTTAGTATGTGTGTAGGTTGATAGATGAAAGGTTTGACAGTATACTAGGTTATAGCTCAGAAACTAGTTATGTCTGTGATTAACATGACCATGAATGCATGAAAGCTGCCAACCATTAGTTAATCTTCTTCCCCTTTGATCAACTGCCTTGTTATAACTGATAAACTACATCTTAGAACAAAGAACCAGTTCAGGGCCTCAACCTCACGAAGGTCGAGCCCAAGTCGAAACGGGCTAAGCAGGCTTTCACCGGAAATCACTGGCTCAGGTCTGGCGATTCCCGCATAAGCTGGGTTTGGGCCCATGAGGTCCGATTGCTCGCCCATGGGTCTGGCCCTGTTTTTTATTTTTGTTTGAAAAAGCATTCGGAATCCTGCTGTAAATAACTTTAAACATGTAAATAACTAGGGCTATTTCTGCTTTCAACTGGTAGAGACAAATGCGACAAGAAACATAGCCACTATAGGATACCCTTTAAAATAAAAAGATGAGATGAGCCTCGACAAATAAAGAACGCACAAGCTGCGAGGCCCTCGTTAAATGTATATGTCAAAGCATTCAGTTTCCGGGGCGGACCATTTAGCAAATTCCACGGCCCTACCAAAAATAACAATACGCTAGTCGCTTTAGGCGCGTATCTTAATAATCTTACCTTCTTAAACTCGGGTGCGCATTTCATGCGACCCAAATCCAAATCCTAAAACATTGAACAAAAATATGTTCCGGAACGCGGGCGCATTTCATGTGACGCAAGCTAAAGACATGTTTTACGCAATGTTCACGTTTCTTTTAAAATAATAATAATAAAGCGGTAAAAAGTTAAAATTGGCACATCGGTTCATAAATGTATTAAAATCAGATAAATAAGCCGAATATAACAGTTGAGCGACCGTGCTAGAGCCACGGAACTCGGGAATGCCTAACACCTTCTCCTGGGTTAACAGAATTCCTTATCCGGATTTCTGGTACGCAGACTGTAATATGGAGTCATTCTTTTCCTCGATTCGGGATTAAAATTGGTGACTTGGGACACCCTAAATCTCCCATGTGGCGACTTTGAAATAAACAAACCAATCCCGTTTTGATTGTTCTTTAATTGGAAAAAACTCCCTTGTACCCTCGCAGGTGCGTAAAAAAGAGGTGTGACAGCTCTGGCGACTCCGCTGGGGAATTTTATCCAGAGCCACTGGTTCAGGGTTAGAAATTCGAGCTTAGATAAATTGTTATATTTGGTTTTACCTGATTTTTACATGTTGAGCCTAATGTGCTAAATGCTGCTTTTACCGCTTTGATATTACGTGAACTGTATATAAACTGTGCCGAAACCCCTATCCTTTCTGAGTCTTCTAAATCATGAAGAAGGGGGTACTTCGTACGACTTCTTTTCTGTATAGTGTCATATCCCAATTTAGAACGAGGTTCGGACAAGTTGCTAAGCCGGTGAAGCTTCTGTATTCCCGGTACGCTGCCCCCCCTCGGCTCGAGCTGTCCGCTTGGGTAAGCCAGGTCTAGAACAAACACCCAGGTTCTGAACCTAGAATAACTCAACTTCATGCTGGATCCCTAGTAGGAACGCTTATCTGCATCATGTGCATTTTTGACTTAGGGGACTCAACACAGGGGTTGGGTTCGGCTAGGAATAGCAACCTGAAACAGAAAAGGTCATCCTGATGCATCCTGCTCACTGCTTGTGCATTTATTTGCTTTGAACATGCATGATGACCGGTTTTGAATGTTGGGAAATTTTTACAAAAAAAATGACAAAGTTCAAATAGAAGAGAAAATGGGTATGTTTTATTTTAATAGTTTGGTTTTACTAAAAACAAAGGAAAAGAGAAAAGAGAAAAATAGCATGCTGAGAATGAGGAATGAGTTTTTATTTTAATTTGCTTTGTTTTCAAAAAAAAAAATATATATATATATATATATAAACTAGTTAGTTTATTATCCGAACTATGTCGGTTTGATTCTCACCGGATGTGGGATATGTAGGCAACCCTCATCGGGTCCAACTCCCTGTTTCATTTTACCAATAATGATATACAACAAAGTATATATGTATAAATATATATACACATGGATATATATACATATATTGTTTTTCGAAGATTTTTTGTTTGGAATCAAAATAAAGATTTTTACTTTCGCCTAAAAACACCTTAATAAATGTGCAGGATGAGCACAGAGCAAAATGAACCGTTCTCGGCCCTCAGCGAGGTCCCTCTACAACTCCACATGTGGTGGAATGACTTGGAAGTCGATGGCAAAGAGATAGCGGGAAGAGTATTGGGAGGTTTTGTCGATTTGCTGAGTGTTAGGCCAAGGACAGATATTCTTGAAGCTCTAATACCATTTTGGGACCCAACCCGTAGTGTATTCCGTTTCGTTGACTTTGAACTTTCACCAACACTGGAGGAAGTCGCCGGATATGCAGGATTGAATGGGAGGTTAAGAGGGCAATACCTACTTTCGCCAAGGCCGGTATCTCCGCATGCGTTTCTGGATCTGCTAAGCATCAGTCGAAAGATACAACATGATGATTTATCGAGAGGATATTGTGATCTCCATTTTTTGTATCAGCGGTATGGAACTCCGCAAGGTTTCGAGGAACCAAGCCTCGGACTAACTCATGGCGGGAACAGAAACAAATGGGAAGCAAGACGTACTTTGGCTTTCATCACAGCGTTCTTGGGAGTCGTGGTCTGTCCAAGGAAGGATAAAAAGATAGATATAGGCCTTGTAGGGATGGCCGACGTTGCAATCAAAAGAACCGACAGTACTGTGGTTCCTTTGATTTTGTCCGAAATATACCGAGCTTTGACTGTATGCCGAGAAGGAGGCAAGTTCTTCCAAGGTTGCAATCTGTTACTTCAGCTATGGATGCAAGAACACCTCCATCACCGAGTAGGATACATGAACCACGGGTTGACCGAGAGGAATTGTATCAGCGGCTTCGAGAAACGTATGACAGGCGCCAGATTTCCTGAAGGTGTCGAAGCATGGTTTACACGGCTGAGGTCAACAACAGCGGACCAAATTGAATGGGCATTCGGTTGGTTGATTGATACTGAGGTGATCTACATGTCGGCTGAAGAATGTCATATTCTCTTAATGGGACTTCGCAGCATCCAGCCATATGTCCTCATCGGGTATTACGATAGCTGGGCAGGTTTCAAGTAATCCCTACTGATGAAGATCTGAGCAAGCATGCTATTGAGCTGAGCCCGGGAGTCATCTTTCCCGAGGGGAAGATTAGAAAGTTGTGGCACGAATGTAGATTCTTGGAACCCAAGACCATGGTACGAGAACTAGCCAAAGGTGAGGCAGACCCAAAGTACGATGCTTGGTTCGAAAGAAGGTTTCAGATTCGGCAAAGACCTGCTAAAAGAGCCCACGTACAACAATTCACAGATGATTCGCAGGAGCAATGAGGATGGTTAAAAAGGGAGGAAGGTTACCGGGTTGAAATCGGGAAGCTAAAGCAACAAGTTGAAAGGCTTGTATTTGAGAACAACGTGCAAGTCGCCTCGGAGCAGGCTGAAAGAAACAAGCTAGCCCAAGAGAACCAAACACTGAAGGCCCGCCTTCGCCAAGCCAGTAAGAGTAACATTGACCGACAGAAGCGTCGCTCCGACGAAAGATTGATAGCAAGTTTGAGAAATCAGGTCATCCAAAGCCAAGAAGAATTAGAACAATCAGAAGCTTGCATAGCAAGGATGAAGGTCAAATGGGCAAAAGGTACAATGGCCCGGAGGCAGCGTCTGCAACAGGTCATAAGGGATTATGAAATGAGCATCGGGATATTAAGGAAGACGAACTCCACTCTTCATGATCAAATCGTCAAACAAGCACGAGATGCTCAGGCCGACAGAAGACATTGTTACGATGCAATGGCCTGCATGGAAAGACAAATAGAGATATTCCAAGATCGACTTGCTGACAATGCTCAAGCACTGGGATTAAAGAACCGGCGAATAGAGCAGTTGTTCGCTGAAAGGGACAACATTCGAGGAAGGATCGACGAGATTGGGCGCCACATCTACATGAGATGCCTAGCATGCGAGCAAAATGCCTCGGAAAACCCTCCTTGTTTCCATCATGGGCTGCGTCCACCGGATCATGAATGAATTGAAAAGCTTGCAGAGAGACCTCACACCTAGAACCACGAAAATGCCGAATGATGCCTCGAGGGCCCCCAAGTTGGAAGTCATGTTCATTTGACCTTTTGTTTTCCCATATGTTGTTTTCTTTTCTTTTAGTCAAATCGGGTTAAGAACTGTGGAGTCTGTACTATTTCCATTCTTTGTTTGAAGTAACTTGTAATCAAAATTTTGAGAATGAATTTAATGATTCCAAAAGAATTTTGCGTTTCTTTACTTTATGGCAGAACTACGCATGGTCTGATTCGCGCGGGGACGTGATACGTAGGCAATCCCCATAAGATTAGACCGCTTTTAATAAAGAAAGAAAGAAAAAAAAAAGAGAAAAAGAAAATACAAAAATAAAATAAAATACAGGGTTTCCCAAAGTACTTTAAAAAAAAGGACAAATGAGCAAGCCGGGATGACACATGTTGTTTGAAGCAAAGCATGTAGAAAACGGTTAACTGCCTAGGAGCATTGCATCCTCTATGTGTTGTGATCAAAGCTGTTAAACTCTAACGCTAACAAAGTCTGTTGTTGTCTGATTACCAGACAAGTTAGTTGTTAAAGAATTCTGGCAACACACTCTTACCAAACCAGATCCAAAGGACCGGTAGCAACAAGCATGACTACTTCAGAGAATAGTAACGAGGAAGAAAGGCCGATGAGCCAATTGTTAAAAGAAGCGATGGAAAAGATTGAAAGGATGGGACTAGAGATGAACGCAATGCAGCTAGCTTTAGCCAAGGCACAAAAGAGCCCTGAGCTACTGGGGCACATGCCGGAATACCCTCACTCCGGCCCTTCAACAAGCCTCCCGAATCCCCGTTATCATCAGGAAAGAAGCCCCCATGATTCCCAAGCTCCACCACCCCATCAACCTCTCCCAACGCCAAATATTCCCACTTTTGTGGGACCCACATCAGCCACCCTGCAAAGAACGACCAGTGAGCCATTGTTTCAGGCTCACGATACGCAATACTATCCCCCTGAGCCTACATTCCATGCCCCCGAACCACAGGCCTACAATCCGCACTTGGAGGTACCGGCAGAGATTGAAAAGCCGGTTAAAGCCCCTGAATAGGATGAGGTACTGAGAAAGTTCAAAAGCCTGGAGCAGTCCTTCAGGAACCTGCACGGATTGGGCAACCAAGTCAGCGTGGCTTACAAAGATCTATGCCCTTTCCCGGACGTCCAACTCCCGGCTGGGTTCAAGATGCCCAAATTTGATTTATATGAAGGGCACGGTGATCCCATGGCACATTTGCGGGGATTCTGTAGCAAAATGAGAGGGGCAGGCGGCAAAGATGAGCTGCTGATAGCTTATTTCGGCCAAAGTCTGAGCGGATCTGCACTGGAATGGTATACCAGGCAGGATTCCAGCAGATGGTACACTTGGGATGATCTGGCGCAGGCTTTCGCGGGTCATTTCCAATACAATCTCGAGATAGTCCCTGACCGTCTCACATTATTGAGGACCGGGAAGAAACGCGGGGAAAGTTTTTGCGAGTTCGGGTTCCGCTGGAGAGAGCAAGCGGCCAGAGTCGATCCTCCCATGAGAGAGGGAGAGATGATGGACTATTTCTTGCAAACATTGGATCCAACCTACTTTAGTCACTTGGTGACGACGGTTGGAAAATCCTTCAACGAGGTGGTGAAGATAGGGGTCATGATAGAAGAGGGTCTGAGGTCTGACAAAATCCTGAATTACTCAGCACTCAAAGCGACGACCCAGGCTATTCAGAACGGCACGCGAGGTGCACTGAGAAGAAAGAAAGAAGAAATTGCCACGATCGAGGCAGACAGTTGGTCCAGGTCTGGCAAGCCACAGTACAACCAACCCAGACCTCACAGGCCAAACTACCCATACAACCCACCACATCACTATTATCCACCCCAAGAACCGCATTTCACCGTCCATCAAGCCCAGACATACACCCAACCACCAGTTAGCCCACAATGGCGTGCGTCAGCTCCCCACAATACATACCCAGCTCCACATAATACTTACCCACCACCACAAAGTACCTACCCTCCACCCAGAGCATACAGGAACCCTCTAGGGACAGGTTTTCGAGGGAGTCGAGCTGCTAAGAATGATAGGCTACAAAAACATAGAGCCTTTATTGAGCTGGGAGAGTCCTATACCGCCGTATTCCACAAACTGAGACGGTTGGGTCTGGTGAGTCCTGTCGAACCTAGAGCGCAAAACCCCCTATCCCAAAATGTGAACAGGTCAATAAGCTGTGAGTACTGCTCAGGAATGCTGGGACATGAAACTGAAAAATGTTGGAGACTGAAGCAGGCGATACAAGACCTCATTGATGCTAACAAAATCGAGGTCCAGACGCCGGAGGCACCTAACATCAATCAGAACCCACTGCCAGTGCACCACGAGACTCACATGATCGAGTTGGTGTATGAGGGAGGAGAGTTGAGACAGCCCTCACAGACAGTGATGATGATCCAGGCTTCTCCGAAAGAAGGATCGACCAATGGAGGGACGGGGGTACAGTCGCAAGGAGAATGCGTCAAGCCAGTAGTGATATTGGGAAAGAGCCCGTCCGCCATAACAAGCAAACTCGAGCCCAACAAGTTGGTAACATCAGGGACTCCACCCACGCCTGCAGTTGTGTTGAAAGGGGCGTACAGGGAACTGGTCACTATAAAGCCTGTAGTCCAGCTGCCGATGATTGATAGCAAGGTTGTGCCTTGGAAATACGAGAAGGCAGTGGTGATGTACAAAGGAAAACAGGTGGAGGAAGTTAGTTGTGAAGCGCAAGGGCTGACTAGATCAGGTCGGTGTTTTGCTCCGGTGGAGCTGAGAAGAACCAACCCAGCTGCAACCAAGAAACCTGTGTCCGAAGAAGAGGCTGAGGAGTTCCTGAGGAAGATGAAAGTGCAGGACTACTCCCTCATCGAACAGCTGAGGAAAACACCGGCCCAAATCTCGCTGCTGTCATTACTAATCCATTCTGAGGAGCATCGTCGGGCCTTGATGAAGATATTAAACGAAGCTCACGTGCCCAACGAGTTTTCTGTAAACCACCTGGAAACCATTGCCAACAAGATTTTCGAGGTGAATAGGGTAACATTCTCAGATGATGACTTGCCAATGGAAGGTACGGAGCATAATAAAGCTCTCTACCTATCTGTCAAATATGAAAACTCGGTAGTTACTCGGGTATTGGTGGATAACGGTTCAAGTGCCAATATTTGTACATTATCCACTCTGAACCAGTTAAAGATCGACCACGGAAGAATCTGCAAGAATAGCATCTACTTCCGAGGGTTTGACGGAAATGGAACAGCCACTGTGGGGGATGTTGTACTCGAATTGACCATCGGCCCAGTCCTGTTTACCATGGAGTTCCAGGTGTTAGATGCCATAGTATCTTATAACCTTCTGTTAGGACGACCGTGGATTCACGCTGCCAAAGCAGTGCCTTCCACCCTCCATCAGATGGTCAAGTTCGAGCGGGATAGGCAGGAGGTCGTACTACACGGCGAGGACACGACGTGCACCATGGGCGGCGCCATTGTACCCTTCATAGAGACCGATGATGACAAAGGTCCTTGGGTCTACCAGATTTTCGATACAGGGTCGTCGAACAAAATTGCTGAAGGAGAAATCATCCCGCACCCTAGGGTAGCTGCCGCGACAGTCATGATGGTCTCGGAAATGCTGGGTAATGGATTTGTGCCGGGAAAGGGCCTGGGAGTCGAGCTTCAGGGGATTGTCCAACTTGTCTCCTTGCCTAAAAATCTGGAAACTTTCGGATTGGGGTTCAAACCAACCGCAACAGATGTAAAGCAAGCGCGGAAAATGAAGAAGAAAGTCTGGTATCTTCCCAAACCCGTGCCATGTCTTTCAAGATCTTTCGTCAGAGCAAGCGCCAAAGGGCCACCGGTCCCAAAGATTCTAGGACCATTGATTGGTATGGATGGAGACCTGAATCAGAGTTTCGAGAGGCTATTCGCTGATGTCAGTATGGTAGAAGCTGGAGAAGGTTCCAGCAGAGCAGAGATACAGTTTGTGGGGCCTGAGGCCAAAACCAACAATTGGACAGTTACTCCTCTTCCTGTCCGAGGGGAGTCTTGGTAGTAGGCTTTGATTTATGTTTTGTTTGTTTTGTTTTGTTCGGATTATTCCAGGATGTAATCCAAATTTTACTTTTGTTTCGTAAAAGTGTGAAACCTTTTATCCCGCAAGTTTAATAAAGTTCTCTTCTTTTGTCCCATTTTAATTTTGTTTTGTTCTTTTTCTTTCTGAACAGTTCTCTTTTTACTGGTTCTAATGACATGGAATGCACAGTGGATCTTTGACCTAGTCTAATAAATCAATCTGAATTCGACTTAATGACACAAGAGGTCGTTTGTAACGATGAATCTGAATATGACGAAGATAAAGCCTTCGAAGAGATAAATCGAGAACTGTGCCAATTTGAAGAGAAACCTAAGCCTAACCTAAATGGCACTGAGGCTGTGAATCTAGGAGACGCTGATAATGTCAGAGAAACCAAAATAAGCATCCATATTGAGCCGAATATCAGGGAAGAATTGATCAAAACCCTCGTGGAATTCAAAGATGTTTTTGCATGGTCATATGATGATATGCCGGGATTAAGCACCGATTTAGTGGTTCACAAATTGCCCACTGACCCGGCATACCCTCCGGTCAAGCAAAAGCTAAGGAAATTTAAAACAGAAATGAGTGTAAAGATCAAAGAAGAGGTGATTAAGCAGTTGCAGGCGAAGGTCATTCGGGTCACTCGATATCCCGAGTGGTTGGCCAATGTGGTACCAGTCCCAAAGAAGGATGGAAAAATCAGGGTGTGCGTCGACTACCGCAATCTCAACAAAGCAAGTCCCAAGGACAATTTTCCGTTGCCCAACATCCATATCCTGATCGATAATTGCGCTGGGCGCGAGATCGGATCCTTTGTGGATTGCTATGCGGGATATCATCAGATCCTGATGGACGAGGAAGATGCGGAAAAGACAGCTTTTATTACGCCATGGGGAACTTACTGCTATCGGCTAATGCCGTTCGAACTGAAGAATGCCGGGGCAACGTACATGCGAGCAATGACTGCTGTGTTTCACGACATGATACACAAAGAAATTGAGGTGTACGTAGATGATGTGATCGTAAAGTCTTGGCGTCAGGAAGACCATGTAGCAGACCTAAGGAGATTCTTCCAAAGACTCCGAAGGTATGATATCAAGCTTAACCCGGCCAAATGCGCATTCGGGGTTCTATCAGGAAAGCTATTAGGATTCATCGTTAGTCAACGGAGTATTGAGCTGGACCCATCAAAGATCGAATCCATCCGAGATTTGCCAACGCCAAAGAACAAGACAGAGGTAATGAGTTTGCTGGGTAGACTCAATTACATCAGCAGGTTCATCGCTCAACTCACAGCAACTTGTGAGCCCATATTTTGGCTGCTGAAAAAGGATGTTGCGGTAAGTTGGACGGTAGAGTGTCAAGAGGCTTTCGACCAAATCAAAGGGTATCTGTCTAATCCACCCGTGTTGGTCCCGCCTAAGCCAGGGAAGCCCTTAATTCTTTATCTGACAGTCCTGGAAAATTCATTTGGTTGTGTACTGGGGCAACATGATGACACAGGAAGGAAGGAGCAGGCCATTTATTATCTTAGCAAGAAATTCACAGTATATGAGGTCAAGTACACTCAACTCGAGAAAACATGTTGCGCCCTAACTTGGGTAGCTCAGAAGTTGAAGCACTACCTGTCCTCGTATACTACTTATCTCATATCCCGTTTGCACCCATTGAAGTATATCTTTCAGAAACCTATGCCCACATGAAGGTTGGCAAAATGGCAAATTCTGCTCACAGAGTTTGATATCGTCTATGTGACGAGGACAGCCATGAAATCCCAGGTGCTGGCCGACCATTTGGCAGAGAATCCTGTTGATGAAAAATACGAGCCTTTAAGAACGTATTTTCCCGACGAAGAGGTGATGCATACAAATGAGCTGGAGTTACCCGAGGAATTGGGTTGGAAGCTTTTCTTCGATGGAGCTGCGAATGCGAAAGGGGTTGGAATAGGAGCAGTACTCATTTCTGAAACAGGACGCCATTATCCTGTTACGGCTCAACTACGCTTCTATTGCACCAATAATATGGCCGAGTACGAAGCTTGCATTTTGGGTCTGCGATTGGCTGCGGACATGGATGTCCAAGACGTTTTGGTCTTGGGATACTCGGACCTCTTGGTACATCAGATTCAGGGTGAATGGGAAACACGGGATTTGAAACTCATACGATATCGACAATGCTTGCACGATCTGAGCAAGCGATTTCGATCGGTGAAGTTCAAATATATCCCGAGAGTTCATAATGAGGTTGCGGATGCATTGGCCACCTTAGCATCAATGTTGCACCACCCTGACAAAATGTATGTTGACCCTCTACACATCCAGGTTCGTGATCAGCACGCTTATTGCAACACGATGGAAGAGGAAGCGGATGGCAAGCCCTGGTTTCATGATATCAAGAAGTACCTCAAAATGGGGATATATCCGGAACAGGCCACTAGAGACCAAAAAAGAGCCCTTCGGCGCCTGTCAAATGGTTTCTTCCTCAGCGGAGGAGTGTTGTACAAAAGAACCCCGGATTTGGGATTGTTAAGATGTATAGACGCCGGTCAAGCCACGACGGTTATGGCAGAGGTACATGCTGGAGTTTGTGGGCCACATATGAGCGGATATGTATTGGCAAGGAAGATCCTTCGAGCAGGGTATTATTGGCTTACCATGGAGCATGAATGTATCACTTTCGTGAGGAAATGCCATCAGTGTCAGATACATGGAGATTTGATTCATTCTCCGCCAACAGAGTTACAAACGATGTCGACACCCTGGCCGTTTGTGGCATGGGGCATGGATGTCATTGGACCTATCGAGCCGGCAGCGTCCAACGGTCATAGGTTCATTCTGGTAACCATTGACTACTTCACCAAATGGGTTGAGGCTAAAACCTTCAGGTCGGTAACTAAAAAGGCAGTGGTGGATTTTGTTCACTCCCATATCATCTGCAGATTTGGGATCCCAAAAGTGATCATTACGGACAACGGTGCAAATCTTAACAGCAGTTTGATGAGAAAGGCATGCAAGCAATTCAAGATTACACACGGAAATTCCACCCCATATCGTCCCAAGGTGAATGGAGCGGTCGAAGCAACCAATAAAAATATCAAGAAGATACTGCGAAAGATGGTGGAAGGATCTAGACAATGGCACGAGAGATTACCCTTTGCTCTGTTGGGTTATCGCACTACCGTCCGGACTTCCATAGGTGCAACTCCTTATTTGTTGGTGTACGGAACTGAGGCCATAATACCGGCGGAGGTCGAAATTCCGTCCCTCCGGATTGTCGCTGAAGCCGAGATTGATGATAATGAATGGGTCAAAGCTCGATTGGAATAGTTGAGCTTGATAGATGAGAAAAGATTGGCAGCGGTGTGCCATGGTCAGCTGTATCAGAAGAGAATGGCAAGAACATATAATAAGAAGGTACGCCCCAGGAAGTTTGAAGTAGGGCAGCAGGTATTAAAGAGGATCCTCCCGCATCAGGTCGAAGCAAAAGGCAAGTTCGCCCCAAATTGGCAAGGGCCTTATATCGTGACCAGAGTGTTGTCCAACGGTGCTTTGTGTCTGACGGATATCGAGGGAAGATGTGTCGACATGGCTATCAATTCGGATGCAGTCAAGAGATATTATGCGTAATTTCTTTGATTATGGCAATTATTGGTTCGTTTGTTTGTACTTGGTACTTATTGGATAATGAAATGACGGAGGCAATTCTTTCTTCTACCCAAACACTTTTAACCCTTGTTTCTCCCTTTTTGAGCCTTAAGTTATTCTTTCATACCCCTCTTTTAGAATCACTAACGGAAAAGATATGAAAAAAAGAAAGAAGAAGAAAAGAAAATGTTTAAGAGAAAAAGAAAAAAAAGAAGAAAAAAAAAAGAAGAAGATAAAAATCACAAGAAATACAAAACCGTGGGAACTACGTTTGACCTGATTCCTCAAAGAGGATACGTAGGTGCCTCACGGCTCGGTCATAGTGTGCATAATGTCCATAAGTATGCATAATAGGCACAGTGTGCATAACGCACATAGCTCAACATAGTGTAAAAATAAAATCCCCCAAGCAAGAAAACTGGGGCAGAGGTTATGTTTTAAAGTTCCAACAAAGGTTTGATCCCAAAAGTTGTAGCATATCACCCATCAAGTTATTTCATTTTTTATAGCCTTTCTTTTAGCCCCACACCAAAACCAACATCGACGTCTAAAAGACCTCCCGATCAATATCCAAAAGGTGCCAAGTCAGGCAAATAAAGCCGATAATAATACACTGATCCCCGGCAAAGAAGAGGAGCATAAAACTAGAAATGAATTGATATTCCAAAGGAATCTCCAGAAGAGAGGGTCATATCGACAGCACTCCAATCCTCCGTTGAAAAAATAAAATGAGAGAGTCTTGGCGGTGAAAAACCTTCGCAGGCACCGCAAGGCGACGAAAGATGAGGGATATAAAATAAGAGAGTCTTATCGGTGAAAACCTTCACAGGCACCATAAGGCGCCAGGAGCTGAGAGAAAAGAGAGAGTCTCATTAGTGAAAACCCCTCGAAAGGCACTATGAGGCGACAAGACAAATCAACAAAAGGATCCACATTCACAAAGAAATGGACGCCCATTTATCCCCAGCAAGTAAGGTCATCAGGCAAGTGGATTGATACAAATAGACTGGGTCGGGAATCTATGGTGCACGTCATGATCACAAGGACCAGTCATGTTATCCAGATAAGCTCTTCTCTTTTCCTTTTCCACCAAGTATTGGTTCAGAAAGAGTTTCCTCCTTTTCTATCTTTTTTCATTTTTCTTTCTAAGAATTCGTTTTGAAAAAGATTTTTCAAAGTTTACTACCAGAGGCCAAAGGGGTACGAAAGCAAAATACAAAAAGGGTAGGCCAAGAGCCGAGGCAATAAGACAAAAGGCATCGGCTGCAAAACCAAAAGACGAATTGAGTAGAAAAATGGTGACGTAAAGAGAGCGGAAAATGACGGGTGAAGGACTTGTGGACCAAGTTACGAGAAGGTTTCCCCGCAGAATGTTGATAAATCCCGGACCCAAATCCGAAGTGGTCAGATGCCACAAGAAAGGGAAATCAATCCGGTGCAAGATATCCCCAGGCAAAGCAATTCTATGCCTTGCAGTTCCGGGAGGAAGTAAACTCTTGAAGGGAGTAGTTTAGAGATTAAAAGCAGACTCCCACAGCATGTCCTGAAAAGAGAATGCAGAAAAGGGGATAAATGGAAAACCACCCCCAAGCAAGCAACGTCGTCCACCAACCAGTTGTTGGAGCATAGAGCAAGGAAAAGAAAAGGGAAGAATCACCCCCACAACGGAAGGATCACCGTTGCCCCACCATGATTAAAACTAACTAAATCCTTTTGTCTGCTGCAGGAAAATAAAGGTTGATGATGGCAGAAGGACGCGATACCAGAAAGGTCACCAAAACCGGGGCAGAAAATTTTCTGCCGTTGCCAAATACTTTCTCGGAGGAACGAGAAAACAAAATCAAATATGTCTTAGTTTAAATAGGCGCCCACCTGTATAACGAGAGGAATACTTTTCAGTCTTAGTTTAAATAGGCGCCCACCTGTATAACGAGAAGAATATTTTCAGTCTTAGTTTAAATAGGCGCCCACCTGTATAACGAGAGGAATACTTTTCAGTCTTAGTTTAAATAGGCGCCCACCTATATAACGAGAGGAATATTTTCAGTCTTAGTTTAAATAGGCGCCCACCTGTATAACGAGAGGAATACTTTTCAGTCTTAGTTTAAATAGGCGCCCACCTGTATAACGAGAGGAATACTTTTCAGTCTTAGTTTAAATAGGCGCCCACTTGTATAACGAGAAGAATATTTTCAGTCTTAGTTTAAATAGGCGCCCACCTGTATAACGAGAGGAATACTTTTCAGTCTTAGTTTAAATAGGCGCCCACCTGTATAACGAGAGGAATATTTTCAGTCTTAGTTTAAATAGGTGCCCACCTGTATAATGAGAGAAATATTTTCAGTCTTTGTTTAAATAAGCGCCCACCTGTATAATGAGAGGAATGTTTTCAGTCTTAGTTTAAATAGGCGCCCACCTGTATAACGAGAGGAATACTTTTCAGTCTTAGTTTAAATAGGCGCCCACCTGTATAATGAGAGGAATAATTTTCAGTCTTAGTTTAAATAGGCGCCCACCTGTATAACGAGAGGAATACTTTTCAGTCTTAGTTTAAATAGGCGCCCACCTGTATAACGAGAGGAATACTTTTCAGTCTTAGTTTAAATAGGCGCCCACCTGTGTATAACGAGAGGAATATTTTCAGTCTTAGTTTAAATAGGCGCCCACCTGTATAACGAGAGGAATATTTTCAGTCTTAGTTTAAATAGGCGCCCACCTGTATAACGAGAGGAATACTTTTCAGTCTTAGTTTAAATAGGCGCCCACCTGTATAACGAGAGGAATACTTTTCAGTCTTAGTTTAAATAAGCGCCCACCTGTATAACGAGAGGAATATTTTCAGTCTTAGTTTAAATAGGCGCCCACCTGTATAACGAGAGGAATATTTTCAGTCTTAGTTTAAATAGGCGCCCACCTGTATAACGAGAGGAATACTTTTCAGTCTTAGTTTAAATAGCCGCCCACCTGTATAACGAGAGGAATACTTTTCAGTCTTAGTTTAAATAGGCGCCCACCTGTATAATGAGAGGAATAATTTTCAGTCTTAGTTTAAATAGGCGCCCACCTGTATAATGAGAGGAATACTTTTCAGTCTTATTTTAAATAGGCGCCCACCTGTATAACGAGAGGAATACTTTTCAGTCTTAGTTTGAATAGGCGTCCACCTGTATAACGAGAGGAATATTTTCAGTCTTAGTTTAAATAGGCGCCCACCTGTATAACGAGAGGAATACTTTTCAGTCTTAGTTTAAATAGGCGCCCATCTGTATAACGAGAGGAATACTTTCCAGTCTTAGTTTAAATAGGCGCCCACCTGTATAACGAGAGGAATATTTTCATGTTTTAGTTCAAACATTTCGGGTTTTGAGAGCAGTAACCCCACCGAAAGGCAGAAGGTTACAATAGGAGTACCCAGTAGGAAACAATAAAAATCCCCAGCACCGGGAAGCAGAAGGTTGCAAACTCAGGCGCACAAATCAAAAGGACGCGTAAGGACGCGTTTTGAAAGAAGCAGCTTGTGAACATTAAATCATGCCCAGCATGGCAAATCTGATGAAGAGAGTCGTACCACCAGAGGAACCACTGAAAAGCTTAATGAAGAAAGCCGTGTCCCCAGCGGACCAAGCAAAATGATGAAAACCGGCATTCAGAAAGGCAGAGGACCGGTGTAATCCCCAAGTTCACAAAATAAAAGCATCGGAGGAAAACGCAAGCCGACAAGAAAGCAAGGCGACGAGAACAAGTTGAAGATAGATGAGATCCTATGATCCATAGTCTAGCCTAGCTTCTTGTTTTTCCTTTTGGCACAATGTAACCGGGAGATCGGTAAGCGATAACAGCATACAGCAGCATGTAATAGCACACAACAACAGCGAACGTTACAGTCACACGGTAGTCCCAGCTACCGAAGCTTCCCAAACTACATTGACCTGATTCCTGTTCAGCCCAGGATATGTAGGAAACCTCTGAAGCCAAGGTTCGGTCAAATCTTTTTCAAAAAATGCTTCGCACGGAGTACGCGGATGAGCAAAAATCGCTCACTTTGACTTTGCACGAAGACCCTTCATGTCTTCGGGCAAAGAGGGGCAGCTGTAAGCACGTGATTTTTGCTTCGCGGAAATTACTCCAAAAAGAAAAAGAAAATATATGCATAAGTGTTTCTTGTTATTGGTTGATTTTTACTAAATGTTAATTTGTGGGTGTATAAATTTATTTTAATTATTCAAGAGTTTTTGTTTAAATTAAAATGGAAAGGGAAGGAGGACACTCGGTATTGGACCAGGAAATTAAACAAAAATAGGCCCAAAACGAGTTGGCCCGATGAGCAAAATGGCCCGTCTCCTTAAAGGGGTCCAAACGGCATCGTTCTGTCCCGTCTAAGCTGGGCCGTTGATCTCAAATGGATCAACGGCCAGGATCAGACCCCAGATCCTTTAGCATGACCCGGTCCATCCCCCTACCCAGTCTTTACCAACCATCAACCCCCGAACGACGTCGTCCCTCTTCAATGAGTAGATCCTGGCCCTTGATCTCACATGATCCGACGGCCAGGATCTAAACCTCAAAATCATATATAAAGCCCAACTTGGTTACCCCGCCCCCTATCCAAAACACCCCCCGGCTTCATCGTCTCCCTGACCAACCCTAACACCCAAACCCTAGCCGCCACCCCACCCCTTCGCCTGAAAGCCGGCGGCAACGGTGCCGTTGGCCATGAGTCTAACACCCCTGAACCACCATGACCCCCCCTCTCCAAATCCACACTCAGCTTACCTCGAATCTTCCCCGAACGTCTCGAATCTTCATTCGAAGATCCGAGACCAAACCTAGATCTACACCAAACCACCCCATATTCACCCTAGTCACTCCCCTAACGTCCCTCAGGCCTTAATCAGCTTTGGTTCCAGTCAAATGCAAGCAGAACTTGTCGAATCCTAAACCTGAGTTCAAGAATACTAAAAAACCAAACCTGTTTCGTTTGAGGTAAGTGTCCGATGTAATCGTCTTTTCTTTCCTCTTGTTTAGGTTTATGCATATGTTTGTGGATTTGTTCTAGATTATTTTTGATTATTTTATGTCCGTCTTCAAAGACCCTTTTGTTTGGTCGATTTCTTTTCTCAAATGTTAGTTGAGTGTTATAAGATGTTTAGTCGCCTCGATTGATGTTGTCGACCAGTTAAGTTTCATAAACTCCATGTTAAATGCCCCGAGTTTGGAAATAAATTGGTGCTTTGTTTAGTCTGTGATGTTTGTCTATTAATTGTTACGTATATTAGTTCGTATAGTCGACCTGAGTAACGTCGTCAAATAATTAAGTATTGTAAAGTTCCATTGTTGTCCGAAAAAGGCCTGAAACACTCAGTTTGTTTTTGTTTTAAGTTTAGTTGATTAGCGACTAATTAGTATACGTTATAACTCGCAAAGTCGAGTCGACACATGTTTGACGTTAGTTTCGCAGTATTAAATAACAAACGACCTAACTCTTACTGGCTGATTTTGTTGATTGTTTGTGTTGGACTGATTATAGGTTGGTTTGTTAGCTGTGGGGGGTTCGAACTAGTTCTCAAAGGGTCATAACTGACAGATTCAATAGAATGAAAGGATGGGGCAAAACAGCAATGATCCAGGGTCTGTTGGGTGATCTTGGTTGGGAAAAGACTGATTAAATATTCAGGATTAATGGGCTATCAGTTGTTTAATCAGAAATGCTATTAATCTAGTATTAGTAGGGACAAAACATAAGAGTATGAGAGTTTAATACTTAACTAAACCCATGACTCTTGAATAGAGAAATAGGCCAGGCGTGGGGAACCAAATAACTGGCATCAAGAAGATGCCTAGGCATGGGGAATGAAGGGGATGGGCAGACCTTAGGCTGGAAATTCTAGGCAGACCTGAGGGGGTTCTCTTTTAGGTTATAAATAGAGCTATTTTTAGCTAAGAAGGGGCTGGACATTTTTTAGTCTTCAGAAAGGTTTTAAGTTGGAAAAACTGAAAGAAAGAAAGAAAAAGAAAAATTTCAGAATATTGTAACCAAACATTGTCTGAAAACTACATAAGAGTTCAAGTTGGTCAAGCTGTCTTTGCCAATTGTTGTTGGTTATCTGCCGAGCTGTTTGTGATTGTTGAACTGCTGGTGTTGTTACATTGAATACTCTGTTTTTCTGCTGGATTCATTGTTCTGTTTCTGGGATTGTTTGTTTGTTGCTCGACCACTTGTGAGCTTCATCATTGTTGGCGGGTTGTTGTTGCTGTGTTGTTGCTGTGTATCTGCTGTTGCTGTGTTTGTTGCATACTACTCAGCTGATCATTCTACTTCTTCTTTTGCTTTGCTATTACCAGGTACACGATTAATACACTGTCAATGTAACTTGAAAGTTGAGCATGGATACAAAAGAGAAGAGTTGAAGATGTTTATTTCATACATAGATTGTTATATGGAACATCATTGTAATGCATAATAGTTTACATTTCTGTTTGGATACTGGCATTAGCCCTCATACTTAGCAAAATGACAATTGTAGGGTAACTTGATATTTTAGTATGTGTGTAGGTTGATAGATGAAAGGTTTGACAGTATACTAGGTTATAGCTCAGAAACTAGTTATGTCTGTGATTAACATGACCATGAATGCATGAAAGCTGTCAACCATTAGTTAATCTTCTTCCCTTTTGATCAATTGCCTTGTTATACTGATAAACTACATCTTAGAACAAAGAACCAGTTCAGGGCCTCAACCTCACGAAGGTCGAGCCCAAGTTGAAACGGGCTAAGCAGGCTTTCACCGGAAATCACTGGCTCAGGCCTGGCGAATCCCGCATAAGCTGGGTTTGGGCCCATGAGGTCCGATTGCTCGCCCATGGGTGTGGCCCTATTTTTGATTTTTGTTTGAAAAAGCATTCGGAATCCTGCTGTAAATAACTATAAACATGTAATTAACTAGGGCTATTTCTGCTTTCAACTGGTAGAGACAAATGCAACAAGAAACATAGCCGCTATAGGATACCCTTTAAAATAAAAAGATGAGATGAGCCTCGACCAATAAAGAACGCACAAGCTGCGGGGCCCTCGTTAAATGTATATGGCAAAGCATTCAGTTTCCGGGGCGGACCGTTTAGCAAATTCCACGGCCCTACCAAAAATAACAATACGCTAGTCGCTTTAGGCGCGTATCTTAATAATCTTACCTTCTTAAACTCGGGTGCGCATTTCATGCGACCCAAATCCAAATCCTAAAACATTGAACAAAAATATGTTCCGGACAGCGGGCGCATTTCATGTGACGCGAGCTAAAGACATGTTTTACGCAATGTTCACGTTTCTTTTAAAATAATAATAATAAAGCGGTAAAAAGTTAAAATTGGCACATCGGTTCATAAATGTATTAAAATCAGATAAATAAGCCGAATATAACAGTTGAGCGACCGTGCTAGAGCCACGGAACTCGGGAATGCCTAACACCTTCTCCCGGGTTAACAGAATTCCTTATCCAGATTTCTGGTACGCAGACTGTAATATGGAGTCATTCTTTTCCTCGATTCGGGATTAAAATTGGTGACTTGGGACACCATAAATCTCCCAAGTGGCGACTTTGAAATAAACAAACCAATCCCGTTTCGATTGTCCTTTAATTGGAAAAAACTCCCTTGTACCCTCGCGGGTGCGTAAAAAGGAGGTGTGACAGCTCTGGCGACTCCGCTGGGGAATTTTATCTAGAACCACTGGTTCAGGGTTAGAAATTCGAGCTTAGATAAATTGTTATATTTGGTTTTACCTGATTTTTAGATGTTGAGCCTAATGTGCTAAATGCTGCTTTTACCGCTTTGATATTACGTGAACTGTATATAAACTGTGCCGAAACCCCTATCCTTTCTGAGTCTTCTAAATCATGAAGAAGGGCGTACTTCGTACGACTTCTTTTCTGTATAGTGTCAAATCCCAATTTAGAACGAGGTTCGGACAAGTTGCTAAGCCGGTGAAGCTTCTGTATTCCCGGTACGCTGCCCCCCTCGGCTCGAGCTGTCCGCTCGGGTAAGCCAGGTCTAGAACAAACACCCAGGTTCTGAACCTAGAATAACTCAACTTCATGCCGGATCCCTAGTAGGAACGCTTATCTGCATCATGTGCATTTTTGACTTAGGGGACTCAACACAGGGGTTGGGTCCGGCTAGGAATAGCAACCTGAAACAGAAAAGGCCATCCTGATGCATCCTGCTCACTGCTTGTGCATTTATTTGCTTCGAACATGCATGATGACCGGTTTCGAATGTTGGGAAATTTTTACAAAAACAAATGACAAAGTTCAAATAGAAGAGAAAATGGGTATGTTTTATTTTAATAGTTTGGTTTTACTAAAAACAAAGGAAAAGAGAAAAGAGAAAAATAGCATGCTAAGAATGAGGAATGAGTTTTTATTTTAATTTGCTTTGTTTTCAAAAATATATATATATATATATATATATATATATATATATATATATATATATATATATATATATATATATATATATATATATATATATATAAACTAGTTAGTTTATTACCCGAACTACGTCGGTTTGATTCTCACCGGATGTGGGATACGTAGGCAACCCTCATCGGGTCCAACTCCCTGTTTCATTTTACCAATAATGATATACAACAAAGTATATATGTATAAATATATATACACATGTATATATATATACATATATTGTTTTTTTCGAAGATTTTTTGTTTGGAATCAAAATAAAGATTTTTGCTTTCGCCTAAAAACACCTTAATAAATGTGCAGGATGAGCACAGAGCAAAATGAACCGTTCTCGGCCCTCAGCGAGGTCCCTCTACAACTCCACATGTGGTGGAATGACTTGGAAGTCGATGGCAAAGAGATAACGGGAAGAGTATTGGGAGGTTTTGTCGATTTGCTGAGTGTTAGGCCAAGGACAAATATTCTTGAAGCTCTAATACCATTTTGGTTATAGCTGAGGTAGTTAGGTATTGTAACAATTTGGTTATAGTTGTTTCTCTCTTGCCGGGATGTTTGTTTCAATATTATTGTTCCCTTGCCGGGATTCCTTATGATTATTGTTGGCTTATAAATGGGAGCGGGCGGTATGCCTACCACAAGATATAATGAAATGGGAGCGGGTGGTACGCCTGCCACGAGATAAATGAAATGGGAGCGGGTAGCACGCCTACCACGAGATAAATGAAATGGGAGCGGATGGCACGCCTGCCACGAGATAAATGAAATGGGAGCGGGTGGCACGCCTGCCACGAGATATAATGAAATAAGAGCGGGTGGTACGCCTGCCACGAGATATAATGAAATGGGAGCGGGTGGCACGCCTTCCACGAGATATAATGAAATGGGAGCGGGTGGCACGCCTGCCACGAGATACAGGAAATGGGATCAGATTGCACGCCTGCAACAAGATGTGAAAAGAAAGTGAAATCTGCCTTTGTTTTCCCTATTCTTGTTAGTGGTTGGATTTTGATTCCTTTATAGTTCTCTTGATATTCTGTTTTTACCTGTTATTTCCCGAAGCATGTTTCCCCTCCCATCTTTACTTGTTTATTTCCGTATTTCTTTTTCGCTATATATATTTGAAATGTACAAGTTTATTTGGTAGTCTGGTCCTAGCCTCGTCACTATTTTGCCGAGGTTAGGCTAGGTACTTACCAGCACATGGAGTCGGTTGTGCTGATACTACATTTTACACTCTTTTGTGCAGACCTTAGTGTTGTAGACTTCGGACCGCAGTGAGATTGCTGAATCTTGTTCATCAGGCGACCCGAGGTAGCCGTGCAGACGTTCATAGGCCTTGGCGTCTCCTTCTATCTACCTTCCTGTTTCTTACATGTATTTCCAGAGACAGTGTCGTATTTAATTCTTTCAGACCTTTATTTGTAGTATTCTTAGACCGTCTGTGAAGCTATGTCACCAATTCTGGGTAGTCGAGACTCAAACAGTTGTATTAGATATTCATGTTCAGATAGCTTATTGTTTCTTTCTTCCGCTCATGTTAAATTCCGTTGTTTAAATGTTATTATTTCGAAATTGTTAATGAATATAAAATTGGTAAAAAGATAAATTATGCAATTAATTGGCTTGCCTAGCTCGTACTAGCAGGCACCATTACGATTCCCGAGGATGGAAATCTCTAAAATATATAATACTCCGTTATAGAACAAATTTCTTAAGTGTTTTACTTTATATAATAATTCTCTCTGTCCGAAAACCAAGTGTTTTGCTTTATGTTTTTAAGTTGTTCCAAACTTCTATTCAATTTGCATAACACATTTATAGCCTGTTTGGCCAAGCTTAATTTTGGTCAAAATTGTTTTTCTTTTTGCCAAAAGCATTTTTGGCCTCAATTTGAGGTGTTTGGCTAGAAGGAAAAAAAATGTTTTTGAAGAGAAGCAGAAAAAAGTAGCTTCTCTCCAAAAGCACTTTTTTGAGAAGCACTTTTGAAAAAAATACACTTAGAAGCAGTTTTCTAAAGCTTGGCCAAACACTAATTGCTGCTCAGAAGTGCTTTTCAAACTAATTAGCCAAATACAAACTGTTTCTCACCAAAAGTACTTTTGAAAAAAAGCACTTCTCAAAATAAGCTGATTTTTGCAGCTTGGCCAAACGAGCTATTATTCCCAACTAAACTCTTTTGTCGGCGTTCTTTATATTATCATGGAAATCTTTTGCAATTTATTTTAATAATGAAAAGGTTCAAATTCTTTAATACAACAGAAATTAGGAGGGAGGAATGATTTGTTTCTCATAATTAACAGCAGCAAGTTTAACGAAACTGGGCTGTTACCCTTCTATTTCATGTACAGTAAAGTAAAATATTAGTAAACGTACATATGAATGATATTGTTACATTATTACCAAAACTTCCCTGTCAATAATATGCGTGAAAAGCAACGATCAACCCCATAATGACGAAATGAGTAGATATACACTACCATCTTGGTAAAGTTTGATACAAAATATACTTTGATGAAGACATGCACTAAACTTTTATCATACAAGCTAAGTTAAGAAGCAATAAATTAAAGATCATAGCATATCAAAATGACAGATTCCAAAAAGAAAAAAAAGATACCGAGAAAGAAAAAAATTCATAACCTATAAATTAACTTCATCTCTCATACGTAAGTTGGCACGTCGCATTCATGCAATAACCATAATATATTTCTATACTTTTTCTCTGTTGTTTCTGATTTTTCTGTTTGTCTGTTTGTACACTACTTCTTTAGCTAGCTTTGTGTATATATTTAACACCGTAGCTAGCCACCACATGTACCAGAGTAGCAGAGAAAAATTAACAAAATTAAACATCAGTAGAAATGGAAGGAAGAAACTTCCTTAGATATCTTTTCTTTCTCATGAGCATAATCTTGCTCTTATTTTTCACTTTTTTAAATTTACCATCTCCTCTTTCTCACACAACTGAGTTGTTGGACTGCACCACTTACTCCCCATGGTGCAGTTCAAGAAAACCTTTTTTTCTCCGAAATTCCAATAAAGACAAAAAACACTACGCCGATTTCCCAAATCACCCTTTAGACCCGTTAACCATACAAGAAATTCAAAAGGTGAAAAAAATTATTAACTCCCTCGATGATTTTAAAGTAAAGGGTAGTTATGTACTTCACTCTGTGGTACTTGAAGAGCCAGAGAAAGAGGTGGTGTTGAATTGGAGAAAAGGCCAACGGCTTCCGTCGAGGAAGGCGTCGGTCGTTGCACGTGCACACGGTGATGTGCACGTGCTCACCGTGGATATTGAGGCGGATCGTGTGACCCGCCGTGAAATGGATCATCTTTCGGGTTACCCGATCTTGACTATCGAGGATATGATCACGGCGACTGCTGCCCCGCTTGGTAACTCTGATTTTAACCGTACGATTATTCAGCGTGGAGTTGATTTGGGTGATCTTGCTTGTTTGCCTATCTCCACTGGTTGGTATGGTGAGTGTCAATTTTCTTATATTACAAGTTTGATGGTGAAATTCTTACTATATATCGTTACAATTTAGGTGTGTTTGTTTTTGGTTTGAGCATGACATGATAAAGTTTTTGTCTTATTGTATTCAATAAATTGGCAAAACGGAGATGAACTTGTATTTAATGAATTAAACATTGTTTAAAATGAAAGTAGAGGTGAACCTATTATATTTTTAAAATTATAAATTCAGTCTTATTTTTTGTTATAGTTATTGTAAATTTTTATACATAGTAAATTTATACTACACATGAAAAGTGATGAACTCAGATGAACTCGATGTTACAAAGTTGTATCTGGCTGATATACCTTTTTTTTAATTATAATAAACTTGGAGAAGTTTAGTATATGGAAAGTTTTCATTTTGGTGAAAGTGTTTCCGATTTTTAAACAACTAGTTTTAGAGTACGCGCTTTGCGCGTGTAGTTATATCAATGAGTATATAATTTTAAAAAATTACGTAAATATTATTAAATAATATATTTGAATTATTGAATAAAAATTAAAAAAATAATTTATTTATTTTTAATTTGGGATTCGAGCCTTTACAATGATATAGAAAATAGAGATACTTTTTTAAACTCCTTCTTACTCGAATAACATCTTTTTCTCTTCATCGATGTTTTCACATAATATTTAAAAATTATATTTAATTATTAGAAAAATAGTTAATTAAGTACATACATCTTAATTTAATAGTAAGAATATATAGTGTCCTCCCCTTAGAATTATAAGTTGAAACATATTTCATATAAAAATTGTCGTAAACAAATATAAGCAAAAGACAATGTAATACTGTTATTTCTCCCCAAACAATATTTTATGTTAAGACAATGTAATATTGTTATTTCTCCCAAACAATATAAGTAAATGATAATAGATCTTTGTGGTCTGGGCCTTACCTGGACCCCGCACATATAGTGCACCGAGCTTTCTTTAATATTTATTTTAAAGTCCTAAATATTAGGACTTCCTACATAATTTAACACAAGAAATATTTTATAACCAAATTAGTTGATTTCAAAGTAATGTATTACGATAATAACTAAATTACGATTTTGTCTAATGTGAATTTTAATTTTAAATGATAAAAAAAGCGAACAATATTTCATTAAGGGCCTTCGTGTATTTAATATAGATAGATAGAACGATATGTAAGTTATTATGTATTCTAGAAATTAATCAATTTAGTAGTGTACTTGATTAATCTTCTCTTCTTCTTTTTTTAACGTTTTAATTTAAAATCCTACAAATGATATGGAGATTAGACGTGGTAAAAAGAGAGTATTGTTTTTCCTTTTGAAACAAAAGTCTTTATTGTATTAAAATCACGTCTTCCTATTGCAAATAAAATTGTAATACAATCTAATAAGGAAAGATTAACAAATTAATTCTAGTTGATTTTAAAGTTCTAACTTTAGGAAAATTAGCATAAATGGTAATTGAATGTTTATTCCTAAATATTAGGAAGGCAACTGAAATTACAATTTTATCTAGTGTAAAGTCGATTTTTTAAGGGTAAAACAGTCGAACGACATTTCGCTATGGGCCTTCGTGCTTTTAATATAGTATAGATAAAAAAAAAATTAAAACAATACAAACATCTTTTTGGCGAAATGACGAGAGGTAAAAATTATTCTCACTGATGTGTACATGCACTAAATTATACCATCATAGTTAAGTAATAGATCAAGCTAATAAATAATGTGTATTAGTAATTAATTTCGGTTTGATGGTGACCTATGTGAAGATACTTATATAATTGTTGAGTTGTACAATGATCAGATTTTGGATAAGTTTTTTCCATTATCAGTTGTCTCCCTTTTTGTTTTGTGACATCAGACATTAGATACTTTTCTGCGTACTGCAATATTTAATATGTCCTTGGTACCTCGGTATGTAATATATATAAGCAGTGGAGCCAAATTTTAAATGATGTCAAAATATAAAGAAATAAACTCACCAAAGTATCAATATATAGTATATATATATTTATTTATTTTTAAAATTACCTATCTACACACTATAAATTTCCAAATTTCCGACGAAGGGTATCGGTTGACGCCCTTAGGCGCATGTGGCTCCGCCACTGAATATAAGTATATTAAATATACTCATTATTACTTATTGTCTGGTTAATGATGAGACACATACTTAGCGGTTTTAATATATACAATTGTCCATTGTTAATTAATTTTGCTTTATTTTAATTTTCAGGAAAAGTTGAGGAGAAAAGAAGAGTAATTAAAGTTCAGTGCTATACAATGAAGGACACAATTAATTTCTACATGAGACCCATTGAAGGACTAACAGTACTACTCGATTTAGACACCAAACAAGTTATACAAATTTTAGACGAGGGAAAGAACATACCAATACCAAAGGCCGCCGACACAGACTATCGTTTCTCTACTCAAAAAAATACACAAAAACTAAACTTACTCAAGCCAATATCTATCGAACAACCAAACGGTCCAAGTTTCACTATAGAGGATAACCATATAGTGAAATGGGCAAACTGGGAATTTCACCTTAAACCCGACCCGAGAGCCGGTGTGATTATATCCCGGGTCATGGTCCAGGATCCGGATACGGGGAAAATGAGAAATGTGATGTACAAAGGATTTACATCGGAGCTTTTTGTACCGTATATGGATCCTTCGGATGCATGGTATTTTAAGACGTATATGGATGCTGGAGAATACGGGTTCGGGTTACAAGCTATGCCACTTGACCCGTTAAATGATTGCCCACGTAATGCATATTATATGGATGGTGTGTTTGTGGCAGCTGATGGAACGCCATATGTTCGTTCGAATATGATTTGTGTGTTTGAAAGCTATGCTGGTGATATTGGATGGCGACACGCTGAATCTCCTATCACTGGTTTGCCTGTAAGTGATATAATATTTTTAGGCTAATTTCAATTAGCGGCGGAGCTAAAATTTTTACTAAGGGGTATCAAAATATAAAAAAAATAAGGAAAATTAACATATATAGTATATATACATAAAAATAATTTTTTGACCTAGCTAAACAATGTAATTTTCCGATAAAGGAGTATGAATTGACACCCCAAAACACAAGGTGTTAGAGTAGTTAATGTTTGATAGGAGTATTTGAGAAGAAGTTGTTTTGTCCCTTATTAGAAGTTATGTATTCAGCAGAATTTAGTAATTTTGAATTAAATCTTGTATTTGTATTAAAAATTCTTTAATATCTATAAATAGTTTATTTTAAATCAATAAGCAAAAAGAGAAGTTATGGGGGAGGGGTATCAACAATAGAAGTTATGTATTCGGCAGAGTTAGTAATTTTGACTTAAATTTTATATTTGTATTAAAATTTTTTTAATATGTATAAATAGTTTATTTTAAATCCAATAAGTAAAAAATTTATAATTTAAAACTAATAAACTTAAAATCTTGAATTCTATATCCCGAAGGGGTGGGGACACAAATTAGCTTGATCTTGTGCCATTTTGTAACTTCATGACAAGTACCATTCATTTGATCAATCGTCTTCACATTTAGCGGTTCAGCTAGAACTACTTAAATTTGTCTATACATTATTTGTCAACACTCAACACTGGTCACTGAACAAGTGTTCTTTCACATTTGTTTTTTTAAATTAAGTTATGTTTGACGTTTTCTGATTGTTATTTTCCGTTTGCATGAGACTTTGGACAGATTCGAGAAGTGAGGCCAAAGGTGACGTTAATGGTGAGAATGGCAGCGTCAGTAGCAAACTATGATTACATTGTGGATTGGGAGTTTCAAACGGATGGACTTATCCGAGTTAAGGTTAGCACATAATCTTAGAATAATATACTTACAATTTATATATAATATGTGTATAATCGATGAATATTCTATGTATACTGATAAAATAAGTAAATAATAGTAAGTCTGCCGACTACTTGTGTAAAATCTTATACTCACTCTACATGTCAATTAAACAAAATTAAAATCCTTTCATTTACCGTCCAAAACTCTATCAAGTAACAAGCATAAACTAGATTATCAAAATTTAAAGGTATTCAACTAAATTATTCTTATTGTTTCAAAATGAATAATTAATAATTCTAGGCCTTCTTTAGTTGCAAAGGCGGAATAAAAAATAAAAAATAAAAACTCTCTTCTTGGTTTCTGGAAGTGATAGATACTTTGGGCCATTTTTTTAAAGCTAAAATGACAGATAAAAGGACCTGAAGGAATAATATTTACTTGATCTGCATCTATCTAATTAAGCATTTTATTTTTTTAATTTGTTTTTTCAATAATATTATAAACATCTCCTAATATTTGATACTAAAGTAGTTTTCTGTATATATGTTACTCCCATTGTTATCTTTGTATACCTAATTTAAACAGAAAATAGATTTAATCTTTTATTTTTCAAAAGTAAAGTTAGAATCCGACAAAGAGTTAATGCAGGAAAACCAACCGGTAGAGTATTATTGGTAGCAAACTACTCCCTCCGGTCCAAAATAAGTGATTTTTTGGCATTTTTCTTGTGGTCCAAAATAAGTGATTTTTCCATATTTCAAAAATGAATTAATTATTTTTTTTCTGTATTGTCCTTAGAGTAAATAGTGTTGGAATATGTGTTAGGAGTATTTATGTGAGATAATAAAGGTTAATATGGTCAATTCTATTACTAATTAATGGTAAAAGGTGATTTTCTTAATCTGTGTGAAAACATCCAAAAAATCACTTATTTTGGACCGGAGGGAGTAGCAAATAGCAATCACATCAATTTAGTTATAAATCGAAAATAACGAATCTATGTATATTGTATTAAAAGGAGGGAGTATGCATTGTGGTTAAGCTAAGTGACAAACTAAAATGAAGCCACTTGACAATTTTAGGACAACATTAATAATTAGAAATTATAAATAGAAACATAATTAATGGAAGTAGTTTAATGAATCTTATACATAATCTAAATAAATCTTAGATAAATCTAATCTTTATATCAATATCTATATTTATATTTATATGTATTTTTGTATCTATATCTATATTTATATCTATATATTGATCCACTCATAGATATTCTTCTATATTAGCTAGAAATATGGAGGTAAAAATTAATTAAAAACTATAATAGAAAAAAATAAAAAATATATAAAGACGTAAATTGAGATAACTTATAACTATTTATACTTTGGAGTAAGTTAAATAATATTTTTATAGCAGAAATATTTTATTACTACAACATTTAGATATAATGTGTTCAAACAATTAAGAAAATATTTTTCTATGATTAATATTTGAATCGAGTGCAGTTAGTTTAAGTTTGAAAGTATAACATAATTTTTTGAAAATACGGTCCAATTAAGCAAATAGAATGATAAAAATTATTTGAATTTGAGATGAGAAAGTTTTTTTATTTTTATCTATATTATATTAGAATGAGTGTGGTATAAATAGATATTAAATTCAAACAAACTAATAAAAATTCACATGACAATGTAATAATATTAGGTATTGAATAATATAAAATCAAAAATAAAGAATAAATAGAGAAAAATAAAAAATCATATTTTGTATCATAGAGAAAAAGGGTAAAACTTATTGAAATTTGAGATGAGAAAGTTTTTAATATTATGATAAGAAAAGTCATAATATACGTCAACTTAACTCAAGTCTAATAGATAAAATCAAAAATTAAAAATATTGAACAATAAAAATAAATTAGAGATAATGTAAGGACATTTATAAATCATAAGTTTAGAAAATAAAATAAAGTAAATATTCAATTATTAAAAAAATTTCCTTAATTTAAATAATTTAAAATTTTTGAGCAATAGTTTTTTAAAAAAATGAATATTTATTTTATAATTAAAAAATTATATATTTATCTTATATTTTATTAAAGAAAAGTAGTTGATAATGATATTAAATAAAGTTACAAGTTAAGAAAAAGCCACATAAAACGTAATAAGACTATATATTAGATTAAAAAAATAGCAAAATTATGTTAAATTATTAAAAATTTACTATTAGAAATGAAAGAAAAAGACTATTTGAATTTGAGATTAGAAAGCTCTTAAAACTATGATGAAAATGCACAAATTATGGATAATACCACGAAATTGTAGTTTTATTTATGAAAAATAAAATAAAAAATAAAAATAAAATTTTAAAAATACAAAATAAATTTCTAATAGAGGTAATTTTACTAATAAAAATTAAAAAATTAATTTGTATCTTAAAACGGAAAAATAATTATGTAAAGAAATAAAATGACAGTGAAATATTACTATAATGTTTAGATATAATATGTTCAAACAATTAAAAAAATATTTTTCTATGATTAATATCTAAATTGAATGTAGTTAGTTTAAGTTTGAAAGCATAGCATAATATTTTGAAAATGCGGTCCAATTTAGAAAATAGAATGATAAGAATTATTTGAATTTGAGATGAGATTTTTTTTTGTTTTTGAAAATATTACGTAAAGAAATAAAATAAGTAAAAATATTACTATAATATTTAGATATAATGTGTTCAAACAATTAAGAAAATAATTTTTTATGATTAAAATTTTTAAAAATACAAAACAAATTTCTAATATTTGTATTTTACTAATGAAAATTAAAAATTACATTTTATCTTATAGCTAAAAAGGAAAGAAAATTTAACTGCATCTTAATACAAAATTAATTATAAGATAACTGAATACATTTGGAACATGATAATCAAAAAACATATGTATTAATATTTTAGACTAATTAAAAATTAAAATTTAAAATAAAATATGATATTATTTTGGTTATAGGTAAAACATTAATATAAAAATTAATTAAAATTTATAGTAGGGAAGAGAATGTATAAAAAAATAGAAGTAGTGTGAGGATACTTATACTTTAAATTAATTTAAAAATAAATAAAATAAAATAATTAAATTATATTTAAAAATATTACTGATAAATTTGTGATTAAAATATTCTGAATAAGAGGATATAAGCACAAAATTATAGCAAATTTCTAGGATAAAATATTTATATTTATTAAATACTATTAAAAGGATAATAAGCAAGACATTAATTAATTATTAAGCTAATAAAAAATTATATGATAGTATAAGAATATTAAATAATAAATAATATAATAACTATAAGAAAAGAATAAAAAGATAAAAGAATTTACGTAAAAATGATGTGATGAATAAGACATATTTGATTTTAAGATAAAACTAAAGTGATAGTAAGAATTTTGTTAAAATAATATTATCTAATGTGCTCAACCAAGACAGATCACAATATGACATGTTTAGTATTCTTTAATATTGATAGCGAAATGAAATGCAAGTACTAAAATCAAGGGGTTAGGTTGCTACAAATATAAACAAAAAATAGGTTGTCTACTACGAGATTTGAATAATAATTCCATATTCTGCTTCATAATTAAATTCTCATGTTATATAATTTTTATCTGAGTGGTTTATATTTTAAGGTTATTTGCACATAATTCAAACAACCTACATCGCAATTTGACATGATTTGTTCGCGCATCGCGTGGGTACTAATACTAGTATATTATAGTAAAAGGAGAGTAGTATGCATTGTGGTTAAGCCAAGTGACAAGCTAAAATGAAGTCGCCTGGAAATATTAGGACAACATTAATAATTAAAAATTATATATAGAAACATAATTAATGGAAGTAGTTTAATGAATCTTATACATAATCTACATAGATCTTAGACAAATCTAATCTATATATCTAATTTATATGTATATTTTTATCTATATCTATATCTATATTTATATTTATATATTGATCTACTCATAGATGTTTTTCTATATTAGCTAGAAATATGGAGGTGAAAACATAATTAAAAACTATAATAGAAAAAAATAAAAATATATAAAGACGTAAATTGAGATAACCTATAACTATTTATACTTTGGAGTAAGTTAAAATATAAAATAAAACTAAAATTTACTTAAGATATTAAGGATTTATTGAGTTTAAAAATTAAATAATTTCAAGCAGCAAAATAAGATCTTATATAAAGTATACAAATTATTTATAAGGTAAGAGAAAACTTAAATAATCAACAAAAGATATTTTAATAACAAGAATAATAAATTCATATTAATATTGATAAATCGTGCAAATGAATATTTTATACGTAAATATTACTACAACATTTAGATATAATGTGTTCGAACAATTAAGAAAATATTTTTCTATGATTATATTTGAATTAAGTTCATTTCGTTTAAATTTGAAAGCATAACATAATTTTTTGAAAATATGATCCAATTAAGAAAATAGAATGGTAAAAATTAGTTGAATTTGAGATGAGAATGTTTTTAAATTTTTATCTATATTATATTAGAATGAGTGTGGTAAAAATAGATATTAAATTCAAACAGACTAATAAAAATTCACATGACAATGTAATAATATTAGGTATTGAATAATATAAAATCAAAAATAAAGAATAAATAGAGAAAAAATAAAAATTCAGATTTTTTATCATAGGAAAAAGGGTAAAACTTATTTAAATTTGAGATGAGAAAGTTTTTTATATTATACTAAGAAAAGTTATAATATAAGTCCACATAACTCAAGTCTAATAGTTAAAATCAAAAACTAAAAAAATTGAACAATAAAAATAAATTAGAGATAATGTAAGGACATTTATAAATCATAAGTTTAGAAAATAAAATAAAATAAATATACAATACTTTAAAATATTATTCAATTTTAAATAATTTGATTTTTTCGAACAATATTTTTAAAATAAAAAAAATATTTATTTCATAATTAAAAATATTATATATTTATCTTATATTATTAAAGAAAAGTAGTTGATAATGATATTAAATAAATTTACAAGTTAATGAAAAGCCACATAAAGTGTAATAAGACTATATATTAGATTAAAAAAATAGCAAATTATGTTAAATTATTAGAAATTTACTATTAAAAATTAAAAGAAAAGACTATTTGAATTTGAGATTAGAAAGTTCTTAAAACTATGATGTGAATGCTCAAATTATGGATAATACCACAAAATTGAAGTCTTACTTATGAAAAATAAAACAATAATAAAAAATAAAAATTTTAAATTACAAAATAAATTTCTAATATAGGTAATTTTATAAATATTAAATTTGTATCTTAAAACTAAAAAAGAAAGAATATTTATGTAAAGAAATAAAATGACAGTGAAAATATTATTACAACATTTAGATTTAATATGTTCAAACAATTAAGAAAGTATTTTTCTATGATTAATATCTTAATCGAGTGTGTTAGTTTGAGTTTGAATGCATAGCATAATTTTTTAAAAATGCGGTCCATTTTGGAAAATAGAATGGTAAGAATTATTTGAATTGGAGATGAGATTATTTTTTTGTTTTTTAAAATATTACGTAAAGAACTAAAATGACAGTAAAAATATTACTATAATATTTAGAAATAATGTGTTCAAACAATTAAGAATTTTTTTCTATGATTAAATAAAATTTTAAAAGTACAAAATAAATTTCTAATATTGGTAATCTTACTAATGAAAATTAAAAATTAAATTGTATCTTATAGCTAAAAAAGAAAGAAAACTTAACTGCATCTAATACATAATTAATTATAAGAGAACTCAGTACATTTGAAACATGATAATCAAATAACTTATGTATCAATATTTTAGACTAATTAAAAGTTACAATTTAAAATAAAATATGACATTATTTTGGCTCTAGGTAAAACATTAATATAAAAACTAATTAACATTTGTAGTAGGGAAGAGAATGTACATAAAAAAAATAGAGGTAGTGGGAGGATACTTATACTTTAAATTAATTTAAAAATAGATAAAATAAAATAATTAAATTATATTTAAAAATATTACTGATAAATTTAAATGATTAAAATATTATGAATAAGAGGATAAAAGCATAAAAATATACCAAATTTCAAGAATAAAATATTTATTTTTATTAAATACTATTAAAAGGATAAAAAGCAAGACATCAATTTAATTATAAGCTAATAAAAAAATTATATGATAGTATAATAATATTAAATATTAAATAATACAATAACTATAAGAAAAGAACAAAAATAAAGAATTTATGTAAAAGTAATGTGATGAATAAGATATATTTGACTTCCAGATAAAAATAAAGTGATAATAAGAATTTTGTTAAGATAATATGATCTAATGTGCTCGAACAAGATAAATCACAATATGGCATGTTTAGTATTCTTTAATATCGACAACGGAACGAAATACAAGTACCAAAATCAAGGGGTTAGGTTGCTACAAATATATATTAAAAAAATTGGTTGTTCACTACGAAATTTGAACAATAATTTCATATCATGTTTCATAATTAAATTCTCACGTTATATAATTTTTATCTGAGAGGTTTATATTTTAAGGTTATTTGTACATGATTCAAACAACCTACATCGCAATTTGAAATGATTTGTTCGCGCATCGCCGAGTAGTGATACTAGTTATAATAAATTGGAAAGTACTTTTTGTGGTTTTGGTGATTAGTCACATCTCAGTATCAATTCCAAGTTGAATCATTAAGTCATCGAGATTCTTCTTTCCCCATTAAGATCCCTTTGATATTAATTTTGTTCTAACTCATAAATAGTACTAGTACTAGTGACTTATCATAAATTGCATAAGTAGTAATTTGTTTGGTGATTAGTCACATCTCAATATCAGTTCCAAGTTGAATCTCAAGATTCTTTTTCCCTCATTAAGATTCCTTTAATATTAATTCTAACGATTTTTCACATCTTGTTATACTTGTCATAGGTGGGACTAAGTGGAATATTGATGGTGAAAGGCTCTCCATATGTGAACATGAATCAAGTGAACCAAAATGAGTATCTCTATGGCACTCTCTTATCAGAAAACATAATTGGTGTAATCCATGATCATTACATAACTTTCCATCTTGATATGGATATCGATGGATCGAACAATTCTTTCGTGAAGGTAAATCTCCAGAAAGCAACAACTTCTCCAGGCGAATCGCCACGAAAAAGTTACTTAAAAGCTGTTAGAAATGTGGCTAAAACTGAAAAAGATGCACAAATTAAGCTCAAGTTATATGATCCTTCAGAATTTCATGTAATTAATCCTAACAAGAAGTCAAGAGTTGGAAATCCTGCTGGTTATAAAATTGTTCCTGGTGGTACTGCTGCTAGTTTGCTTGACCTTGATGATCCACCACAGAAGAGAGGTGCTTTTACTAATAACCAAATTTGGGTCACTCCTTATAATGAATCTGAACAATGGGCTGCTGGCTTGTTTGTTTACCAAAGTCAAGGAGATGATACTCTTGCTGTTTGGTCTAACAGGTAAAACACATTATTCCCTCTTATACATTGATAGTTCAGTAAAAAGCACAGTTCAATGCACAAAGTATTCAGCGTTTACGCAGGGTCCGAGCACTACTAAAAAAAATTAGAATTAGCTACGAACTTCGTCGATAATCTGTCACTAAATCGCTCGTAGCTAACAATTTTTTTTGATAATTTGTTGCTAATCTGTCACTAAGTAGGATTAGCGAAGATTTTGTTGTTTAGCTACAAAATTTACCCGTCGCTAATTCCAGTTTTCTTAGTAGTGGGGAATAGTTGCACCCCAAGGGGGTGTGATGTAGGTAACTTACTTTGATGCAAGCATCAATGGCCGATTACATATCTCGAACCCATGACCTATAGGTCACACGGAGACAACTTGATCGTTACTCCAAGGCTCCCCTTCAGATTGATAGTTCAGTCACCTAAAATATAATTACAGGTAATCGTCCATAAAAAATGAGACAATGACCTGAAAAATAAGGCATGTTACTTGCTACAACAGGCTAAAATACACTGGTAGTGTAAAAGCTCAGGAGTAAACACTATTTTAAAGGGCGACAAAATCCAAAGTCTGATTTGAGGTAAAAGGAAAATTATTTGAGGTGGAAATTCCATGACTGAACTTCTAACCTCGTCTCCAGACTCCTGAGTTAGAGTTGTAGCATAATATATAGTTGTAATTTCAAAGTGTATTGCTTAGGTGAAGTATTTGAAATTATGGGATAAAAGAAAAAATATAGTAAACAAATTGAAGGGAAAAAAAGGATCATAGCATCCTTAATATTGTGATCTTTCATGATGTGAACATCTATATAAATTGCAAAATAAGAACTTTCCACACACCCTTTTATTAGTTTTATTTGACTTTAGATAGAACTGTTTGAATTGGCTTGGAAATTTTAGAGTAATTAACACTCTTTCTTTGTATTTTGCAGAGACAGGCCAATTGAGAATAAAGACATAGTGCTGTGGTATACATTAGGTTTCCATCATATTCCATGTCAAGAGGACTTCCCAATTATGCCAACAGTATCATCAAGTTTTGAGATAAAGCCAGTGAATTTTTTTGAGAGCAACCCAATTCTGAGGATTCCACCTAATTCTCCAAATGACCTGCCAATTTGCAAAGCTGCTGCTTCTGCTTGATCATCAGTGTGTTCTTTCTCTTGTCAAGTGTGCATAATATGTATAAAAGAAGGCGATAGACTTGTATTTTAGTCTCAAAATTTCATGAATAAAAAGTGAACTAGTTAGTTAATTAGTTGCAATTTCATTTCTGATGTTATTATTGTAGGAAAATGTTGTGTTTGACTGGGAATTGAACACAAACAATGAAACTTTGAAAAATGGGATTGTTAACAAATAGTTGGCCAGCTTTACTGTTTACTTTTTTTATCCGGTACACATAGATTATACATTAATTATACACAACTATACATATATTATACATCGGCCGGCCAGATTTACTGTTTACTTTTCTAGCCGGTACACATATATTATATATTGATTATACACAGTTATATGCACATTATACATATATTATACATCAACCGGCTATTTTTAATTTAAGAGATTAGGTGGACATCTATTTGGGTTAGTTCTTCTTGAAAATTTAAGCTATATGAGACAATTTGTATATTCATATATAAATGGCCTAAATATTTAAAATTGCAATAGATGTTGAAGTTTGGCAAAATGTCAAAGTCCCACATTGGTTGGGAGTTAAGTTTGGAGGGGATTTTTCCCCTATAAAAGAAGGCCTAATGTTTAGGATTGAGACACACCTCTCATTTGCCTTCTCATCTGTTTAAGGCATTTGTATCTTCTCTCTTTAGTATTATTTCACTTGTATTTTTGGAGTGGAATAAAATATTGGTTGTGTCCGAGGAGTAGGCAAAATTAGCCGAACCTCGTAAATTCTGGTGTTTCCTTTATTGTTGTTTTATTGTCTTATTTATTATTTGGTGGCTGTCATAATTTTTGGTATAGTAGTTGTGACTTATTCACACTCTATACATTTGGCTTCCGCAACAATTGGTATCAGAGCCAAGGTACTGTCTAAGTATGCTCTGTGGTTGCAGCTTAGTCTGATCTTCCACACCAGAAAGGAAATAATCTTGATTTGTGTCGTCAGCTATTAAATAATATTTGTGTCAAAGATGGGAGACAATAAACAAGAAGAATCTACATCAAGTGTCAACAATACGTCATCATTGGCATCTTCGCTTATGACAAGAATTGTGTCAAATGCGAAATTTGCGGTCGAAATATTTGACGGGTCCGGACATTTTGGGATGTGGCAAGGCGAGGTTCTAGATGTCCTTTTTCAACAAGGGCTAGATCTGGCCATTGAAGAAAAGAAACCAGATGTTATTGGAGAAGAAGATTGGAGAATTATCAACCGTGTTGCTTGCGGTACCATTCGATCCTACCTTGCTAGAGAGCAGAAATATCCATACACAAAGGAAACTTCTGCATGTAAATTATGGAAAGCACTGGAGGATAAATTTTTGAAGAAAAACAGTCAAAATAAATTGTACATGAAGAAGAGACTGTTTCACTTCACCTATGTTCCTGGTACCACGATGAATGAACATATCACCAGTTTCAATAAGTTGGTTACAGATTTGCAAAATATGGATACAACTTATGATGATGGTGACTTGGCCTTGATGTTGTTGGCGTCACTTCCTGATGAGTACGAGCACCTTGAAACTACTCTACTCCATGGAAATGACGAAGTTTCTCTCAGAGAAGTTTGTTCGGCTTTGTACAGCTATGAACAAAGAAAGCGAGAAAAACAGAAGGGCGGAGAAGGAGAAGCACTATTTGTGAGGGGTCGTCCTCAAAATCAAACGAGGACAAAGAAGGGAAGATCCAAGTCAAGATCCAGACCCAGCAAAGATGAATGTGCCTTTTGTCGAGAAAAAGGACACTGGAAGAAAGACTGTCCGAAGTTGAAGAATAAGGCCAAACATAACAATGGAAAGGCCATTATGGATTCAAATGTAGCTGATTGTGATGATTCAGACTTCTCATTAGTTACAACAGAGTCATCAACATCTTCAGACATATGGTTGATGGACTCGGCTTGTAGCTATCATATGTGTCCCAACAGGGACTGGTTCGTGGAATTTCAAGAAGGAGAATATGGAGTCGTCCACACAGCGGATAACAGCCCTCTTACCTCATATGGCATTGGTTCAATACGATTAAGGAACCATGATGGAATGATCAGAACATTGATAGATGTTCGATATGTACCGGATTTGAAGAAGAATCTCATCTCTGTGGGAGCCCTAGAATCAAAAGGGTTCAAAATCATTGCAGAAAATGGAGTGATGAAAGTATGCTCCGGTGCACTAGTGGTAATGAAGGCTAATCGGAAGAATAATAATATGTACCGCTATCGTGGCAGTACAGTTATTGGGACAGCGACAGTGACATCCAGTGACGACAAAGAGGCAAAAGCAACCAAGCTATGGCACATGCGCTTGGGACATGCTGGAGGAAAATCCTTGAAAACTCTATCAGATCAAGGATTGTTAAAAGGAGTAAAGGCTTGCAACTTGGAGTTTTGTGAGCATTGTGTCAAAGGGAAACAGACAAGGGTTAAATTTGGTACAGCGATCCATAATACTAAAGGCATTTTGGATTATGTACACTCTGATGTTTGGGGTCCTTCCAAAACACCTTCATTGGGTGGGAAGCACTATTTTGTAACCTTTGTTGATGATTTTTCTCGAAGAGTGTGGGTGTATACAATGAAAAACAAAGATGAAGTGCTGGGAATTTTTCTCAAATGGAAGACGATGGTGGAGAATCAAACAGGCAGGAGGATCAAGTGTATTCGCACAGACAATGGAGGTGAATACAAAAATGATCATTTCAATAAGGTCTGTGAAAATGATGGCATCGTCCGACACTTCACTGTTAGACATACACCACAACAGAATGGAGTGGCAGAACGTATGAACCGGACCTTGCTGGAGAAGGTACGGTGTATGTTGTCCAATGCTGGCTTGGGCAAAGAATTTTGGGCTGAGGCAATTACATATGCATGCCACCTCATTAATCGTCTACCATCTGCTGCTATTGATGGCAAAACACCATTTGAAAAATGGTACGGAAAACCTGCTGTAGATTATAACTCTTTGCACGTGTTTGGCTCAACTGCATATTATCATGTGACGGAGTCAAAATTGGATCCAAGGGCAAAGAAGGCTATTTTTATGGGAATTACTTCTGGAGTCAAAGGATATCGCTTATGGTGCCCTATGACAAAGAAAGTAATATTCAGCAGAGATGTTACCTTTGATGAATTTGCTATGGTAAATAAGGTAACAGAAGATACCAAACAAAATGAAGGTGCTTCTAAGCAGGTGGAGTTTGAGGGAAAATTTATTTTTCCTACACAAGAAGCAGAGGAGGAAACAAATGAAGATTACCCTCTGGAAGGAGAGCCAGTAGATGAGATTCCAACTCAGGAATCTCAACAACAACTTGAATCAATAGCAACCAGCAGGCCAAAAAGAACAATAACGAAACCTGTTCGTCTCATAGAGACGGTTGCTTGTGCAACCTCAATTGTAGCTGATGATGTTCCTACTACTTACAAAGACGCTGTCCAAAGTTCAGAAGAAGATAAGTGGAGGATTGCCATGAATGATGAAATACAGTCCCTTCATCAGAATCATACATGGAGATTGGTCAATCTCCCGAAGGGAAAGAAAGCAATTGGGTGCAAATGGGTATTTGCAAAGAAAGAAGGATTTCCTAACCAATTAGATGTTCGCTACAAAACAAGATTGGTGGCCAAAGGATATGCTCAAAAGGAGGGAATTGATTACAATGAAGTGTTTTCTCCAGTTGTAAAACATTCCTCCATTAGAATTATGTTGGCTTTGGTAGCACAATTGGATTTGGAACTAGTTCAGATGGATGTAAAAACTGCGTTTTTACATGGAAACTTGGAGGAGGAAATCTACATGACTCAGCCAGAAGGATTCAAAGTTGCTGGAAAAGAAAATATGGTGTGCAAACTTGAAAAATCGTTGTACGGATTGAAACAATCTTCTAGACAATGGTACAAGCGATTTGACGAGTTTATGTTGCAGCAAGGGTACAAGAGAAGCAAATACGATCATTGTGTGTATTTGCACAAGCTTAAAGATGGTTCCTTTGTATATCTTCTCCTATATGTTGATGATATGTTGATAGCTTCCAAGAATTTGGAAGAAATTGATAAGTTGAAGATTCAACTGAAGAAGGAGTTCGAGATGAAGGATTTGGGTGAGGCAAAGAAAATTCTTGGCATGGAGATAATTAGAGATAGACGTTCAAAGAAACTCTGTTTATCTCAAAAGGAATATTTGAAGAGAGTACTTCAACGTTTTGGCATAGATGACAAGACTAAGCCAGTTAGTACTCCACTTGCTTCCCATTTTAAGCTAAGTACTACTATGTCGCCAATGGATGAAGCTGAACGAGAGTATATGTCAAAGGTACCATACGCAAATGTTGTTGGTAGCTTGATGTATGCAATGGTTTGCACAAGGCCTGACATTTCACAAGCTGTTGGAGTTATTAGCAGATATATGCACAATCCAGGGAAGGAGCATTGGCAAGCTGTGAAGTGGATTCTACGGTATATTCATAATACTGTAGATGTCGGGTTAGTTTTTGAGCAGGAAGACAATCAGTCTGTAGTTGGATATTGTGACTCAGATTTTGCGGGTGATATGGACAAACGAAGATCAACTACTGGTTATGTGTTTACTTTTGCAAAGGCACCAGTTAGTTGGAAGTCTACTTTGCAGTCAACAGTTGCTTTGTCTACAACAGAGGCAGAGTACATGGCTATTACAGATGTTGTGAAAGAGGCAATTTGGCTTCAAGGATTGCTAAAGGAGCTTGGTGTTGAACAAAAAGGTATCACAATTTTTTGTGATAGTCAAAGTGCTATTCAATTAGCGAAGAACCAAGTTTATCATGCAAGGACGAAGCACATTGATGTTCGGTATCATTTCGTACGAGAAATCATAGAAGAAGGTGGAGTCACGGTGAAGAAAATTCATACTACAGAGAATCCTGCTGATATGCTGACAAAGGTGGTGACTGCGGTCAAGTTTCAACATTGTTTGGATTTGATCAACATTGTTGAACACTGAAGATTGAAGATGAAGACACAACCAAAATTTGTTATTGAGAGAGAATTGAAAATGTGGAATTTTGCCAAGGTGGAGATTTGTTGAAGTTTGGCAAAATGCCAAAGTCCCACATTGGTTGGGAGTTAAGTTTGGAGGGGATTTTTCCCCTATAAAAGAAGGCCTAATGTTTAGGATTGAGACACACCTCTCATTTGCCTTCTCATCTGTTTAAGGCATTTGTATCTTCTCTCTTTAGTATTATTTCACTTGTATTTTTGGAGTGGAATAAAATATTGGTTGTGTCCGAGGAGTAGGCAAAATTAGCCGAACCTCGTAAATTCTGGTGTTTCCTTTATTGTTGTTTTATTGTCTTATTTATTATTTGGTGGCTGTCATAATTTTTGGTATAGTAGTTGTGACTTATTCACACTATATACATTTGGCTTCCGCAACAATACCACTAGTGCACCGGAGCATACTCTCATCACTCCATTTTCTGCAATGAAGCAACAGATAGCCATGGTAAATTCCAGAATGGCTGTAATAAAAAAATATGAAGTTATCATACTTTGATAACACTATTCTAACTATTATACATATTTTATTTCAAAATACTAGTGTACATTTGTAGTATCACATCACTTATTTTACATTATTGTATTTGATCTTATAAATACAATAACCAGTGGGCAAAATCAGTCTAGCCTAGCCCCTTCCTTCAGAGTCTATATTACATCTTCCTGATAATTTACTGATACAGTTCTAAATTTGGTAACCTGGGCGTAGGGATGGCGAAAAGCCGCTTGTTTTTCTTAATGACAATCCCATGTCCTTCTGAAAGATCAAGCTTTTCCCCCTCCTGGAGTTTCCAATCAAAGGAATGCAACAATGAGGCCAATACAAACATAAGCATTTTCTCAGCTAAAGGAAGGCCAGCACAAATTCTCCGCCCTGATCCAAATGGAAGGTACTTGAAATTATTGCCAGTATAGTTTAAATTTGTAGATTGACTCAAGAATCTTTCAGGCTGGAATTTAGTCGGATTTTCCCACACTTGAGGATCTCTATGAATTGCATAAACATTCAAGAATACTTTAGTTCCCTCAGGTATTGTGTATCCACCTACTGTTGCAGATTGGCTCGGGCGCTTAGGGAGAAGTAGTGGTAATGCAGGGTGTAGACGTAGCGTCTCCTTTAAAACTGCATCAAGATAGTGTAGTTTTGGCAAATGGGATTCTTCAACAATGTTATTCATGCCTATGACATGTTTCAATTCTTGTTGCACCTTTGCCATTATCTCTGGATTATTCAGAAGCTCGCTCATTACCCACTCGACCATAGTGATTGTAGTGTCAGTCCCACCTATCACAATGTCCTACAATGCAAAAACATATATGAAGTCAGGGGATAGAATTTGATGATGTTTGATTCAAATGGCATTCAATATTATTCAAGAATTGATTAGTCATCTTAGTTAATCCTCAACTGATTTCTGTTACAAGTTTAAGGCAGAACAAGACAGGCAATGCTATACAAAATATATATAGGGACTCTATAACTTACCACCAATATGGCCTTTATTTTCAGCAAGTCCACTGGTGTTCCTGTGTCTTTCTGCTCCATTAGCTCTAATAGGATCTGTATAAAATCCTTCTTCTCATTCCCCTGGATTTCACCCTTTCTTTTGTCCGAAAGCATCTTTATTCGTTCGTTTATGACAGGTTCCAATATACTTTCAACTGACTTCAAAAGAGCCTCCATCTGTTTCTTTATTCCTTGTAAATCAAACCTGGCAAGCATAGGGAAGAAATCAGATATGTTTGGCTCTCCAATCAGTTGAGGAATTTTTGTCACCAATTCCCTAAACTCTGCTCCAACAGTTCCATGCTTCTCCATCTCCTCAACAAAATTGCTGCCAAAGACCATACTAATGACTACATTAATTTCAGTTACAAAAGCCAATTTACCAATATCAACGGGGTTGCCAATCTTCGTATGCACGCTCCTGATTGCCTTTCTGATCTCATGTTTGCGATGACTATAACAAGCCTCAAGGTTCCTATTACTTAGCATCTCCCTCACAAAGAGTTTGCGTATGTCACGCCAGTAGGAGCCATAGGGAGAAAATACAATGTCTAGTCCACCATATGTGGCTGCCAATCCTGCTATTGGAGAGTCACGGTTGGCAAAAATAGAGTCTTGATCACAAACCACTTCTTTGGCTAAGGATGCTGAGTTCAACACAATGCATAGTCTACTTCCTAGCCAAAACTTGTATATTGGACCATACTGTTGAGACAATTCTGTAAGCTGGTTATGAAAATTGGAGCGGAGAAATGGTAAAAATCCCACGATTGGTAGACCACGAGGCCCTGGTAGCAACCTGGATTTTTCGTTCTGTGATATATTTGAGTACCATAGGATAGTCAGTGACAAAATTAAAATGGTGAGAGGTGCAAGACCAAGCTCGTTTAACAGTGCTAGAATCATGTTTACGGGGAATATTGTTCAAGCGGTTCTAATACCTCAAAATGAAGTAGTTTATAATCTTTATCTCTAAGCATGTGATATATATCCAGTTTTGGGTGAAGTCATGTTCTTGTTTTTGATGCAATAAAGACATATTTCCAGCTTGTGAGGCCAAAGGGTCTTTGATAGATATGGAAATCCAGGCGTAGCTAAGTGCTAAAAGAATTCTAGTACTTATGCTGCGGTCACGACAAGTTTTTATATGGACAAGTGTAAGGTCTAAAATAGAGGGAAAATGTATTGTTTCATTGATTGCCAAAGTCCCACATCGGTTGTGGGCAAAGTGTTTATGAAAATTTCACCTATAAAAGGAGGCCTAATGTTTAAGATTGAAACACACCTCATTTGCTTTAGTATCTTCTTAAGACATTTGTATCTTCTCTCTTTTAGTATTATTTCACTTGTATTTTTGGAGTGGAATAAAATATTGGTTGTGTCCGAGGAAGTAGGCAAAATTGGTCGAACCTCGTAAATTCTAGTGTTCTTTTTATTGTTGTTTTATTGTCTTATTTATTATTTGGTGGCTGCCATAATTTTTGGTATAGTAGTTGTGACTCATTCACACTATATACATTTGGCTTCCTCAACAATTGGTATCAGTGCCAAGGTACTGTTTAAGTATGCTCTGTGGTTGCAGCATAGTCTGATCTTCCACATCAGAAAAGATTTATCTTGGTAACTGTGTCAAGGTTCTGTCTTAGTATGCTCTGTGGTTGCAGCTTAGTCTGATCTTCCACATCAGAAAGGAAATAATCTTGATTTGTGTCGTCAGCTATTAAATAATATTTGTGTCAAAATGGGAGATAATAAACAAGAAGAATCTATATCAAGTGTCAATAATACGTCATCGTTGACATCTTCACTTATGACAAGAATTGTGTCAAATGCGAAATTTGCGGTAGAAATTTTTGATAGATCAGGACATTTTGGGATGTGGCAAGGCGAGGTACTAGATGTCCTTTTTCAACAAGGGCTAGATCTTGCCATTGAAGAAAAAAGACCAGATGTTATTGGAGAAAAAGATTAGAGAATTATCAGCCGTGTTGCTTGCGATACCATTCGATCCTACCTTGCTAGAGAGTAGAGCAGAAATATCCATACACAAAGGAAACTTCTGCAAGTAAATTATGGAAAACACCGGAGGATAAATTTTTGAAGAAAAATAATCAAAATAAATTGTACATGAAGAAGAGACTGTTTCGCTTCACCTATGTTCCTGGTACCACAATGAACGAACATATCACCAGTTTCAATAAGTTGGTCACAGACTTGCAAAATATGGATGCAACTTGATGGTGACTTGGCCTTGATGTTATTGGGGTCACTTTCTGATGAGTACGAGCACCTTGAAGCTACTCTACTCCATGAGAATAACGAAATTTCTCTTAGAAAAGTTTGTTCGGCTTTGTACAGTTATGAACAAAGAAAGGGAGAAAAATAAAAGGGCGGAGAAGGAGAAGCACTGGTTGTGAGGGGTCGTCCCCAAAATCAAATGAGGACAAAGAAGGGAAGATCCAAGTCAAGATCTAAACCCAGCAAAGATGAATGTGCCTTTTGTCGAGAAAAGGGACACTAGAAGAAAGACTATCCGAAGTTGAAGAATAAGGCCAAACATAACAATGTAAAGGCCATTATGGATTCAAATGTAACTGATTGTGATGATTCAGACTTCTCATTAGTTACAACAGAGTCATCAACATCATCAAACATATGGTTAATGGATTCGGCTTGTAGCTATCATATGTGTCCCAACATGGACTGGTTTGTGGAATTTCAAGAAGGAGAATATGGAGTCATCCACACAGCGGATAACAACCCTCTTACCTCATATGACATTGGTTCAATACGATTAAGGAACCATGATGGAATGATCAGAACATTAACAGATGTTCGATATGTACCAGATTTGAAGAAGAATCTCATCTCTGTGGAGCCCTAGAATCAAAAGGGTTCAAAATTATTGTAGAAAATAGAGTGATGAGAGTATGCTCTGGTGCACTAGTGGTAATGAAGGCTAATCGAAAGAACAATAACATGTACCGCTATCGCGGTAGTAGAGTTATTGGGACACCGACAGTGACGTCCAGTGACGATAAAGAGGCAGAAGTAACCAGGCTATGGCACATGCGCTTGGGACATGCTGGAGGAAAATCCTTGAAAACTCTATCAGATCAAGGATTGTTAAAAGGAGTAAAGACTTGCAACTTGGAGTTTTGTGAGCATTGTGTTAAAGGAAAACAGACAAGGGTAAAATTTGGTACAACAATCCATAATACTAAAGGTATTTTGGATTATGTACACTCTGATATTTGGGGTCCTTCCAAAACACCTTCATTGGGTGGGAAGCAATATTTTATAACCTTTGTTGATGATTTTTCCCGAAGAGTGTAGGTTTATACAATGAAGAGTAAAGATGAAGTGCTGAGAATTTTTCTCAAATGGAAGACGATGGTGGAGAATCAAACAGACAGGAGGATCAAGTGTATTCGCATAGATAATGGAGGTGAATACAAAAATGATCATTTCAATAAGGTTTGTGAAAATGATGGCATCGTCCGACACTTCACTGTCAGACATACACCACAACAGAATGGAGTGGCAGAACGTATGAACCGGACTTTGCTGGAGAAGGTACGGTGTATGTTGTCCAATGCTGGCTTGGGCAATGAATTTTGGGCTTAGGCAATTACATATGCATGTCACCTCATTAATCATCTACCATCTGCTGCTATTGATGACAAGATACCATTTGAAAAATGGTATAGAAAGCCTGCTGTAGATTATGACTCTTTGCACGTGTTTGGCTCAACTGCATATTATCATGTGACAGAGTCAAAATTAGATCCAATAGCAAAGAAGGCGATTTTTATGGGGATTACTTCTGGAGTCAAAGGATATCGCTTATGGTGTCCTATGACAAAGAAAGTAATATTCAGCAGGGATGTTACCTTTGATGAATCTGCTATGGTAAATAAGGTAACAGAAGATTCCAAACAAAATGAGGGTGCTTCTAAGCAGGTGGAGTTTAAGGGAAAATTTATTTTTCCTATACAAGAAGCAGAGGAGGAAACAAATGAAGTTTATCCTCTGGAAGAAGAGCCAGTAGAGAGGGAGATTCCAACTCAGGAACCTCAACAACAACTTGAATCAATAGCAACCAGCAGGCCAAAAAGGACAATAACAAAACATGTTCGTCTCATAGAGACAATTGCTTGTGTCACCTCAATTGTAGCTGATGATGTTCCTACCACTTATAAAGATGTAGTCCAAAAGTTCAAAAGAAGATAAGTGGAGGATTGCCATGAATGATGAAATACAGTCCCTTCATCAGAATCATACATGGAGATTGGCCAATCTCCCGAAGGGAAAGAAAGCAATTGGGTGCAAATGAGTATTTACAAAGAAAGAAGGATTTCCTAACCAAGAAGATGTTCGCTACAAAGCAAGATTGGTGGCCAAAGGATATGCTCAAAAGGAGAGAATTGATTACAATGAAGTATTTTCTCCAGTTGTAAAACATTCCTCCATTAGAATTATGTTGGCTTTGGTAGCACAGTTGGATTTGGAACTAGTTCAGATGGATGTAAAAACTGCGTTTTACATGGAAACTTGGAGGAGGAAATCTACATGACTCAGCCAGAAGGATTCAAAGTTGCTGGAAAGGAAAATATGGTGTGCAAACTTGAAATATCGTTGTATAAATTGAAACAATCTTATAGACAATGGTACAAAAGATTTGACAAGTTTATGTTGCGGCAAGGGTAGAAGAGAAGCAAGTACGATCATTGTGTGTATTTGCGCAAGCTTAAAGATGGTTCCTTTGTATATCTTCTCCTATATGTTGGTGATATGTTGATAGCTTCCAAGAATTCGGAAGAAATTGATAAGTTGAAGATTCAACTGAAGAAGGAGTTCGAGATGAAGGATCTGGGTGAGGCAAAGAAAATTCTTGGCATGGAGATAATAAGAGATAAACGTTCAAAGAAACTCTGTTTATCTCAGAAAGAATATTTGAAAAGAGTACTACAATGTTTTGGCATAGATGAAAATACTAAGCGAGTTAGTACTCCACTTGCTCCCCATTTTAAGCTAAGTACTACTATGTCGCCAAAAGATGAAGCTGAACTAGAGTATATGTCAAAGGTACCATACACAAATGTTGTTGGTAGCTTGATGTATGCAATGGTCTGCACGAGACCTGACATTTCACAAGCTGTTGGAGTTATTAGCAGATATATGCATAATCCAGGAAAGGAGCATTGGCAAGCTGTGAAGTGGATTCTACGGTATGTTCATAATACTGTAGATGTTTGGTTAGTTTTTGAGCAGGAAGGCAATCAGTCTGTAGTTGGATATTGTGACTCAGATTTTGCGGGTGATCTGGACAAACGAAGATCAACTACTGGTTATGTGTTTACTTTTGCAAAGGCACCAGTTAGTTGGAAGTCTACTTTGCAGTCAACAGTTGCTTTGTCTACAACAGAGGCAGAGTACATGGCTATTACAGAGGTTGTGAAGGAGGCAATTTGGCTTCAAGGATTGCTAAAGGAGCTTGGTGTTGAACAAAAAGGTATCACAATTTTTTGTGATAGTCAAAGTGCTATTCAATTAGCGAAGAACCAAGTTTATCATGCAAGGACGAAGCACATTGATGCTCGATATCATTTCGTACGAGAAATCATTGAAGAAGGTGGAGTCACGGTGAAGAAAATTCGTACTACAGAAAATCCTGCTGATATGCTGGCAAAAGTGGTGACTGCGGTCAAGTTTCAACATTGTTTGGATTTGATCAACATTGTTGAACACTGAAGATTGAAGATGAAGACACAACCAAAATTTGTTACTGAGAGAAAATTGAAGATGTGAAATTTTGCAAGGTGGAGATTTGTTGATTGCCAAAGTCCCACATCGGTTGTGGGCAAAATGTTTATGGAAATTTCACTTATAAAAGAAGGCCTAATGTTTAGGATTGAAACACACCTCTCATTTGCTTTCTTATCTTCTTAAGGAATTTGTATCTTCTCTCTTTTAGTATTATTTCACTTGTATTTTTGGAGTGGAATAAAATATTGGTTGTGTCCGAGGAAGTAGGCAAAATTGGTCGAACCTCGTAAATTCTAGTGTTCTTTTTATTATAATGTGAATGAGTCACAACTACTATACCAAAAATTATGGCAGCCACCAAATAATAAATAAGACAATAAAGCAATAGTTTCCTTTTCACTATATCTTTATCATAAGTGTCGACATTTTAGTTAAGATTGTATCCATTTAAACCACGGCAGTGCAGCAATTACAGAATATATATATACGTGGGCAATAGAAAAGTAAGGTGGCACCTCTCTTTGGCAGCATTTGTATTTATCTTTTTTGTCATTTTTTTGGCCTTTTTTCTTATATTTCCCTCAAAATATTTGCTGCAAAATTAAGACACTTTATTAAAAAATCAATAACTGTCTACATTGATTGCTCAATTAAAACGGAAAGGCATTTAAAAAAATGAAGACTATCAGTTTTTAAATTCATTATCATAATTTCTATTTGTATTAATATTCTTAAGTTTTTATGCCTTTTACATTGGTAACATCCAAAAATTTCATGTGTAAATTAATGGCATGATTGTTAGTATTACTCTATCTATGCTTATAAGTTATATGTATCATAATTCACAAGCCGAAAAGCCAAACAACAAATCCATGAGATTATCATATTAGCGGCATCTTTCACGTTATTATTTCATTTGCAAAGCTGTAAAGTTAGAGAATAGTGTGGAGCCAACTGGTAAATACGTGAAGACACTCTTGTGGATTCTTTTGGATGTACACTGACTTTCTTTTTAGAGATTTTTCATGATTCAAAAAAATGACAAGTTTGAACTCCACCATTGATATAGTTTCATGGATTGAGATTTTAAATATTATTTTTCCTAGGATTCGAATTGAACATCTTATTCTTAGCTAACTACTACTGCAACTATTTTAAATATGGAAATATCTTAAGAATCTGATTCTCGATAAGTGATGAAAATGAAATTTTTGCTCAAACAATTTATTTTCGTAACAAAATGGATAGATGCACTACAAAAAAAAAGGCCTAATTACGGGGGTTATTTTTAAGGTTTGCGGCGGTTTAAAATCCCCGCAATACGTTATTGCGGCAGTCATTAAAACCCCCATAATAAGAGTCGTCGCAATCGATTTGTGGCAGTTATTTGCTGACCGCCAGAACTAAGTAGCGGGGTTACTTCGCGGCGGTTGACCCCCGCAGATTTAAAACTTAATTTTTTTAAAATAATTTTCAGCTACGAATTGCGGCGGTTGTAAACCTCCGCAATATAATTTTTATTCTTTTTTATTAGCTTATATTTTAAGCTCCAGTCAGTCATAACCTTATTGAATTTTTTAATTCATATATTATTGACAAAATTACTAATTAAGTTGTAAATCATAATCAAAGCAAAAAAATATATATTTAAAAGTAAAAAGATATCGATAACATATCATAAAATCACAAAACGTTATCATAAAATATCATTAGTTTTTAAAACTAAATTGTCAACATTAAGTAGCATCACTCAAAAACTATTTTAAACACAAAACATTCACTCCAACATTCTAACATCAGCTTCAACCACACAATTACATCGTCACAATTAATTATCTAAGACAATTACAATAAAATCAATGGTTGCCGCTAGAATTACTATCACCACATGATCTTCTTGCGTCCATTGGCGAAAGGGGTCCACTGTCCGCATCACTTGGCTGCATAAAAAAACAAAGTATAAAAATCATGTCAGAATCAGAAATTGCAGTAGGTTCTACTAAATAATGTAAGCAAATAAATACAACTCTTCAAGCTTCCTTTGTACTTAAATATCAAATTTAGATCAACATTGCAGTCTTTTTTTTATTGGACTGTGAAAAAAGATGTTTGTGCATCCTATTAGAAAGTGAGACTAATTCATGCTAGAATCAGAAAGAAAAATATAATAGAGAGAGAGAGGAGTTATACAAAGAAAACAGATACAACATACAAGAATTGTACTAATCTAAGCCACTCTATCTTTGCAAATAGACAAATTAAAGTGAAAATTTTTTGAAGAACTTTACTTACCGTTGTAGGAGAAACCGTCGAAGGAGAAGCAAAGAACCCCGCAAACTGTTCTGGTAAAGTCCCTTCTTTCATTATCATATATGCCTTGAAAGCATTCATCATTTGATTGTGAGCATTCATCATTTGATTATGGTTATGTTGACATTGGGACGAACATGAACCTTCAGTACTTGAAGAACTTGTACCACCAAAACGGGGTCTTACTTGTTTAAAAACTTTACTAGGGACAGGGCCTAAACCCAAACACCTCACCCTTCCAGAGTGCTCTTTTCCTAGCACCTTACCAACGGCATCATTTGGCGAAATTTGAGACTCGTTTATGGTGTTTTGGCTCAAAGCTAACTCAATTTTTTCCTACACATACAAAACTCATTGTCATAAATTTGTGGGGGTCGGATCTGACCCCGCTATTAAACCGCCGCAATTAGGCTTTTTTTTTGTAGTGATGATATTAATTGTTTTCAAAGACTTTCCGAATGAACATTTAATTTAAGCTCATCCACCACGGGTGAGTTAATCATTTAAAAAGAAACAAACAAGAAAAATAAAAAATAAATGAACATTTAATTATCAGAATATTTTTTGAGACACCAAACTTACCTGGAACTCTGACATGTTGATATACAAAAGGGAATTGTTTATGCTTAGACAAATTACTTTTGAGCATTAGACACGAAAGGACCTTATTATGCTTAGAGAAGTTATTTTCATATTGCTTTTACTTGGTAATTAGTAAAAGTTTCTACTTACCAAAAAAAAAAAAAGGTTACATTCTTGGCATTGACTATTGATTCTAATATATTTTTCTTACTCATAATGCATAATAATGAATTAGTAAAAATGTCAGTGACGTGTTTTATTGGATCAAGATTAGCTATATTATACAAGAAGATACGGAAAGGATTAAAAAATACAAAAATATTATAAACGTACGTAAAAACTAAAAGTTGTGCTGCCTTTTGTAATATTAAGTTCGGTTGAGTTATAAATATAAAGTAGGAAATGATAAAGCTGGCGCAACACATCTATTTGGCTTTCATTCATATTTATCTTTTTATGGCTTTTTCGTTTTTCACTTTATTTTAATATAACTATTTATTTACTCAATATGAATTATAGCCTTCTTGATAGTTCCAATAATTTCTATCATAAATGAAATAAGGGAAGGAAAGATTCTTTTGGTACGTTACTTATTTTTGCAATTCCCAATATTTACTACCTCTTTAGTACCATCACAATTATAACTTTTAAGACCATGACCTTCATTTTAGTAAAAATAAATATGGCACCCAAGAGTCAATCCCTTCAAATAGTCCTTTTATTCTCAACTATGTTTTTCATTCCTTTTGGCATCATGTAATCCTGTTGGAATCTTTTTTTTTCTTGCTTTTTATTTATTTGTAATATTTGACTTAGAAGATTATTATTTTGGATGTAACACTATTTACCTGGCCTACTTTTATTTTTCGAAAATCGTTGATGTATTAATTTCCTTATAATAATTATTTTCAAATGTTATTTGTCTCTTCAAATTTTAATTTGGTGGATGTAATTCTATTCCTCTGTTTTGTTTTTATATTTTATTGATTCAATAATATGTTATTTGTAGCAGATTATCATGGTTTTCAGTTGATATTACTTTCTTCTTCTTTGTTTCGTTCTATTTTGGACATGGAAGTGGAACTTCTATTTGATTTCTGATGAATATGAGTTTTTGAAGTGAAAGCAATTAAGTTTGTCAAGGTATTATAATCTCTAATGCAAATTGTCCTATCTTTCTTTTTGATAAAATTTATACATCTTATTTTCTCCATTTTGGAATACATAAATAGCCAAAATACTTTGACGCCTTTCATGTATTTTACTAAAATGTGTAAGAATATTTGTTTGTTTGTTGTTAAGATTAAGAACTATATCAATAATAGTATGTACATATATTGTTTTAAGATAAATTTATCAGAAAATACTTATATTTGCTAAAGTATATAGTTCCATCGTGTTAGATGAGTTTGGGGATTGTTTCCCACTTAGCATTTGGACCGTTTGGTGCTCTTTTTTTTAGAATGGTAACAATTGCTGTTTTTTACTTTTATTTCCAAACATATGTATTCTTTTAGAACTTTAGATTCCTAAACCTTAATCAAATTATTGTTTCTACTCTCAATCAAATAATTAAGCTGCTAAAAGAGAGTCCCCTAAAACGGACTGAGCACCAAAGGAAGGACCTACATTGGGCTGGTTTAGCAGAAGAAGCCAGACACATATTTAATGCAGTATTTGGTGATGTATTGAGATCAATAGACTATGATGAAGCAGGGTGAAGAGAAGTCGGAAAAAAAAAAAACAGAAATGAAATAGAGGATGCATTAACTTTCTCTTTGTTTTCCTTAATCAAGTTCATATACTGATTTAAATATTTGTTCATTTAATTTAAAATGTCTTTCACATACCTTTTCTTAAAAAGTTTTTGATGGATATTATAAGAATCGGAAAAAGGATAATAGTAAGAATTCATATTTAATTTTATTCATTTTCGATTTTTTTATGACTGTGCGAAGCGCCTGCAAGTACACTAGTTATAAAATAATAGCTTGTTTGAACTTCAACATTTTTAGTGATATTTTATCCAGTTAAACACGGCAGTGTACTAATTTCAAGTCAGAAATCTTTCTGGAATAAATTTCAATGCATTTTCCCAAATTTAAGAGGTTCTTTTAATTGTGCATACGTTAACGAAAATGGTGGACTTCTTCATTATAGCAATTTGGTAATGTAATTTGGGCTTGTGACACTCTTCAACAACAGCGGCCCAGTATAATTTCACAAGTGGGGTCTGGGGAGGGTAATATATACGCAGACCTTACACCTACCCCAAGGGGCAGAGAGACTGTTTCCAGGAGACCCTTGGCTCAAGAAGCAACAAGAGAAGATATATTAGTATCATCAATAGACTCATAATAAAATAACAACAATATAAGAAATACAAAATAGATGGATGTCATAATAATAACCGACAGATAAAGCCCTGCATCTGTAGATGACCAGTAGCAGCCAAAGACTAACTCCTAATTGGCTAGTCTCACTATAGTGTGTTGTGTAAATATTCATAACTTCCCCCTAACCTAGAACCTTAATACTCGACCTCCACAATTCCTTGTCAAGGGCCACGCTCTCAGTAATCCTAAGTCGCGCCAAGTCCTGTCTGATCACCTCTCCCCAATACTTCTTAGGTCGCCCTCTGCCTCTCCTCGTGCCCACCACAGCCAGTCGCTCACACCTCCTCACCGGTGCATTAATGCTCCTCCTCTGAATATGCCCGAACCATCTGAGTCTTGCTTCCCGCATCTTGTCCTCCACGGGGGCCACGCCTATCTTCTGTTGAATATCTTCATTCCTAATCTTATCCATCCTTGTATGCCCGCATATCCACCTAAACATCCTCATCTCTGCTACTTTCATCTTCTAGACGTGTGAGTTCTTAACCGGCAAACACTCAGTCCCATACAACATAGCCGGCCTAACTACTGCTCTATAAAACTTACCTTTTAGTAACAATGGCACTTTCTTGTCACACAAGACTCCCAACGCTAACCTACACTTCATCCACCCCACCCCTATACGGTGTGTGACATCCTCGCCGATCTCCCCGATCCCCTGAATAACCGATCCAAGGTACTTGAAACTACCCCTCTTGGGCATGACTTGAGAGTCCAGCCTCACTTCCACTCCCGCTTCCGTCGGCTCGACCCCAAATTTGCACTCGAGGTATTCCGTCTTCGTCCTGCTCAACTTGAAACCTTTAAACTCAAGGGCATGTCTCCAAACCTCTAGTCTCTCGTTAACGCCGCCTCGTGTCTCGTCAATTAGAACTATATCATCAGCAAATAGCATGCACCATGACACCTCCCCTTGAATATGATGAGTTAGTGCATCCATCACCAGGGCAAATAGGAATGGGCTGAATGCAGACCCTTGGTGTAACCCCGTAACAACCGGAAAATGCTCGGAGTCGCCTCCTACTGTCCTAACCCGAGTCTTAGCTCCATCATACATGTCTTTAATCACCCTTCAACCCGAGTGACACTCTTCAACAAGACAACAAAAATGGAAAATTCTATAGAGTTCGAACTTGTCAGTGCCACAAGTTCAAAGTTCGTAAAAAGAAGTGAGGTTTTATACTTCAATGCCACACCAGGGGGGGGGGAGATTTGTGTGGTGTCCAATTTTCGCGTGTACTGATTATAGAAGGACCTGGTTCTTCTATGTATTCCTTATACTACTGTTGCGGAAATAGTAAATGTGGAAAGTAAAGAACATAATTATTTTTACGTGGAAAACACCCGACTCAAAGGATGAAAAACCACGACCTATTACACAGTAGGATTTTCCCAATACTTCACTAAATCACTGAGTCAAAATTTACAAAATTATTTATAAACCTAAGGATTACCTCTAATCCCGTTGTGGCAACCAGCCTTTAACGATTGTGACAAATTCAAGTTAAATCTAACTTGAATACTCAGAGTACCTAATACAATAGCCTCTAGATAAAGCTGAAAGGTACAATTTGAAAACACCTACTACAATGAAACTAGAATAAAAGGCAGACACTTGGAACTGGTTCTTCTATCTGGTTTATGTAGCTTCAGGTTCACACACTTGATCACATAAGAATTGTTTGCAAAATGCCTTGCTATTTTACTCTCAACTCACATTTAACTTTAGCGTTTGTGCGTCCCTTTAAATGAGAACATCCTGCAATTTATATAGTTAGTAGAATAGGAAATAACTAGAGTTCTAATGTTATACTCTTCCATGGTGGAAGAGTTCTAGTTATCTTCAACTTCTAACTCCTCCCTTATCTAGGATAGATTTCTATTCGAGTAAAGAATCCTTTTCCTTATCACTTATGCAACATTTTCGTTCAGGAGATATCAGATATAACCACTTAAGCTTATCTCATTCACGTGCATGGCTTGTACTCGAATTTTGCCCGTGTCTGTGTTCACTTTGTATGAACCTGGTTCATGCTTGAGTTCCTTTGTCAATCGTCAAAACAAACTTCACTTCGGCCAACAAGAAGTTTATGAAAGGATTGATGCGGATTAGTGTTGTTTATTGATCTGATAAAGAAATCTCTCCAAAAGTCTTTTATCTTGCTTGATTTAAATCCAGCAGCTAACAAATTTAGTGCACAAAAAAATCATATGCAAGGTACATTAGTTGAACTTCATTTACCTATTGTCCAATATTTCACTTTGATCTTATAAATATTACAACCAGTGGATAAAGTCATGTCAAGCCCCTTTCTTCAAAATCTCTAGTTCATCTTCCTTATGGTTTCTTGGTTTTACTGATAGAGTTCTAAATGTGGTAACCTGGGCATAGGGATGGCGAATAGGCTCTTGCTTTTCTTGATGACAAGTCCAAATCCATCCGAAAGGTCAACATTTTCGCCCTCTGGGAGTTTCCAATCAAAGGAATGCAGCAATGAAGCCAATACAAACATAAGCACTTTCTCTGCTAAAGGAAGGCCAGCACAAATTCTCCTCCCTGATCCAAATGGAAGGTACTTGAAATTATTGCCAGAATAGTTTAAATTTGTAGAGTGATTCAAGAACCTTTCAGGCTGAAATTCCAATGGATTTTCCCACTCTTGAGGATCCCTATGAATCGCATAAGCATTCAAGAATACTTTAGTTCCCTCAGGTATTTTGTATCCTCCTACAGTTGCAGATTTGTTCGGGCGCTTAGGGATAAGCAGTGGTAATGCAGGGTGCAGACGTAGCGTCTCCTTTAAAACTGCATCAAGATAGTGTAGTTTCAGCAAGTGAGATTCTTCAACAATGTTATTCATCCCTACAGCATTTCTCAATTCTTGTTGCACCTTTGCCATTATCTCCGGATTATTCAGAAGCTCCGCCATTACCCATTCGACTGTTGTGATTACAGTGTCAGTTCCACCAATCACAATATCCTGCATAGCAAAAACATATATGAAGTCAAGGGTAAGGAACATTGTCATCACAGGAATTTAGTAATGTTTGATTCTAGCTGTAGGTGGACGCGACATTCATGTTTAGGTATGTATATGTACCTCTTCTTTTGTAACACCCCATACTTTAGACAGAGTCTCATATCGGCAAAACACAAGAGGGATGTTGGGTATATAAGTTAACAAGACTTAGGCCTTAGTGACGCATTTTAAACCCGTGAGCGCCTAGGCCAAGAGCGGACAATATCACTAGCGGGCTGAGCTGTTACATTTTTAGACTATTATAGCTAGTTATGCGATTTAATCATCTTCAGTAAGAACTCAAATGCATTCTCATTTTTCTTTACTTTCTTATCACATTGATCCTGTATATAGTAAACATGATTAAGCAGTTTGTATAAGGCTAAGTTTTCGGACTTCTTTCTGGTAAAGTATTATCATGGAATTTTCAGGATTCCCAAGTTCAAAGAGACAAACAATGACATAGAGAAGATATAAGGACTATATAACTTACCACCAACATAGCCTTTATTTTCACCAAGTCCAGTGATATCCCAATGTCTTTCTGCTTCATTAGCTCTATTAAGATCTGCACAAAATCCTTCTTCCCATTCACCTGGATTTCACCCTCTCTTTTGTCGGAAAGCATCTTCATGCGTTCGTTTATGGCAGGGTCTAATATACTTTCAACTGACTTTGAAAGAGCCTTCATCTCTTTCTGTATTCCTTGTAAGTCAAACCTGGCAAGCATAGGAAAGAAGTCTGATATGTTTGGCTTTCCCAATACTTGAAAAACTTTTATCACCACTTCCTTGAACTCAGCTGATCCATCTTTTCCATGCTTCTCCTTCTCCTCTACAAATTTGCTGCCGAAGATCATACTCATGACTACATTCATCTGAGTTACAAAAGCCAATTCTCCAATGTCAATGGGATTTCCAATCTTGGTATGCACCTTTTTGATTGTCTTTCTGACCTCGTGTGTCCGTAAACCATAAGAAGCCTCAAGGTTACTGTTGCTTAGCATCTCGCTCACAAACAGTTTGCGCATATCACGCCAGTAGGAGCCATAGGGAGAAAATCCAATGTCTACTCCACCATATGTGGCTGCCAATCCTGCTATTGGAGGGTCACGGTTAGCAAAAACTGAGTCTTGATCACGAACCACTTCTTTGGCTAAGGATGGTGAATTCAACACAACGCATAGTTTGCTTCCTAGCCAGAACTTGTATATTGGACCATACTGTTGAGACAATTCTGTAAGTTGATGGTGCAAATTGGGGCGGAGGAATGGTAAAAATCCCACAATTGGAAGGCCACGAGGCCCCGGTGGCAACTTGGGACCTTCTTTGTATGAGATATTTTTTGTCCATCTGTACCATAAAATTGTCAGGAATACAATTCCAATGGTGAGAGCTGCAAGACAAAGCTGGTTTGATTGTGCTGAAGCCATGGTTAATTGGTTAAATTGTTTCAGCACTTTCTACTTATAATGGATCAGGTCAAATGTCCTCCTCAGCATATTATTATTACAATTATATCATGTCTTAGTTGAATTATTGTTCTCACTTTCTGCAGCCAGAATTTGGGTTCTTAGAAAGTTTCCAGAAGACACAATATTTGACCATATACTATTGACGAAGATAATCTTGGCAGTGGGACTGCAACCGAAGGTGTCTCCTTTAACACAACGTGCAGCTTTTCTTTCAGGTTTAAATTCTCTGCATCAGGAAGTTCAAACAATTTAAGTGAAGCAAGTTATTATATCACCGGTCAAAAGTTAATTTTTCACACTCGGCCAGAGAAGAAACTAAAAAAACAATAAACCTTGGGTTGACGGGAGGCTTGCACTATGGGCTATTAGCTTAGAGGTAGAACACGCCTCTAATAATAGCGATTGCTTACCCACGGATCGGACACCTAGGCCTTCTAGGCAAAGAGAAGAGAGGGGAGCTGCAATTCCAGCACATATTCTTCTACCCTAACTAAATTGAATCTATTTGTCAGCATTTTTAGTTATGGAATATTCATTTTGTCCTTGAGCCGAGGGTCTTCGGAAACAACCTCCCTACCTCCCTAGACCTCACTTGTGAAATTATAGTGGGTATTGTTGTTGTTGTTGTTGTTGTTGTTGTTGTTTATTTATATAATACACACCATTATACTATCAAGTAATGAATAACTATAAAAGATTCACATTATCTTCCTTAAACAATTTGGTATTTTTTTGTGTGGGCATTTTCTTTTGGACTGCATATATGTGTTCGTAACACGCAGCGGAAGATAATAACAATTCTAGGCAGAACTTTTCGTGTTTAAAATTTATTTACATGTCAAAGATCGGATCTAAGACGTACCTGGTGAAGAAAGTCTCGTTTCAAAATTTTTCTTCGATTGTGCGAAGACTCTATGCGTATCCACACCGAGACCGATTCTTTGCTATCAACTCTTTCATCAATTAAAACCCGCGAACAAATTGAATAAATTGTGTGCTGAAATTTTTCTCAAAACTTCCAGCCAACTTCTTGACAAAGAAAGTAATTACTTTGTCAAATATATCTCGTGTTGTCTCACTCCAGAAAAATTAAGTGTCTTAACACTTTATTTTGTATGATATTTATACATATAAGTTGCCAACTTTTTCCTATACGGTTTGAGCAAAAAGACAGACTTGTCTTAACAAGTATGGAATTTTTTTCCTTTCATTACAATATAGTAGCGGTACAATCACATTCCATATATGCATGATGAGTATAAAAACCAATTCACATAATAATTGGACCTTTTCTTTCTTTACAATTTTGTCTTATGTTGTAAAGGTACACGCATGATGAGTGTGAAAACCAATTCACATAATAATGGGACCTTTTTCTTTCTTTACAATTTTGTTTTATATAATAAAGGTACAATCATTTTCATATATGCATGATGATTGTGAAAACCAATTCACAATATTAATAGGATTTCTGTCGTAGGATAAACTTCAATTCCAATCAACAGAATTGTCGGCAGGCGTGGTTAGTCCTTATGGACTTTCAATTGCTAATCCAATTCATAATTGGATTATTATTTTCTTGTAGGAAAACTTAATCCCATTTCAAATGGGTTTCATGAAGGCCTCACGTTATTTTCTAATCCAATAAATTAGATTATAGAACTAACTAATCATATTATATATGCAACTTAATATAAATCCACACACCAAATATTAATTATATATATCACATATATATTTCAACCAAGAGATAATTTAATTTTCCACTGCAAATAGAAAACTTCAATTTGTTCACAATATTAATTATATCATCTGTGCTAGCAAAGAATATAATAATATTTCATTTGGACTAATAACTAAATTTATTTGACTAATTAAATTCTTTAATTTAATTACCAAATAATAAAGCAATTAATCCTTTAGCAAAGATCAGAACACTCGTTAGTGTGCGACCCCATAGGTTTATTACTAAACCGGTAGTAAATTGATCACATCAATATACTAATCAAGGGTGGCGTCTAGCAACACTCCTTAACGACCGGATAGCATGAAGTATACAATTTACTCTTAAGAACCAGTAGAAGAATAATGTAGTAATTTCTTCTGTCCTTATAGCTCTAGATCACCCTAGGATATGGTTCAACTGTCAAATCCAAATAGGCAACCAACTATGTGTTCATGTCAAATATAATCGACCATTGAATGACCTAAGAAACTCATTTCTTCTTTCATTCAATTGCCCTGGCCAAGGTCTTAGTTTGGTCGTTTATAATTCATGACAACATGAAGCTTAAACTCATTACCAAGAGTTGACAGATTCCATCTTGGATCAATCACTAATTCTACAAGTATTTAACCGTACCCAATATCCTTTCAACTATCGCCCTAGGGCCATAGGTGTCTAGTATCAAAGCACAATAAATAACTTGTAAATTACCATGACGATCTCAGGTCAAAGAAAATTTTTACATCACATTCTTCAAGAGAATATCCTATTGACAGTTTATGGTAATTCTAACCATTAGGAATTATACAATGAGTCGGTTCAATGATCATATCTTTATATGCATCATCTATCTATGCGAATTAGTTAATGAGATCAACTAATCTTTATCCAATAAAGACAATCACATAAATATTGATCTTACCAGATTACCAATGTCCAAATTAATAATCCTACGATCAAGAACAAATTTAGATTAAATTATAAGAAACTTGGCTCTCATTATCATGATCTCCATCACAATGTCAAATCTCAATAATTTAATCAAAGACCTTATCAAGTTAATCAAATAATTAATAATAACTATGATAAAAGAATATCAAATGCCATATATAATTTATATCAAATAAAAAATATGTTCAAATCATCAAATTGGATCTAGGGCATATATACTATATCCCTAACAATCTCCCACTTGCACTAGAGTCAATCGCTCTTGTACTTCATCCCCAATTTCCACTTGTGCTTGTCAAAATCCTTTGCACCAAGAGCTTTAGTGAATGGCTCTGCTGCATTTTTCTTTCCATCAACTTTTTGAATCTCCACGTCTTTACGTTCAATGATCTCTCTTATCAAGTGATACCTTCGCAGAACATGTTTGGACTTTTGGTGTGATCTTGGTTCTTTTGCTTGAGCAATGGCTCCAGTATTGTCATACAACAGTGGAACCGCACCTTCTATTGAAGGAGCCACACCAAGTTCAGTTAAGAACTTTTTCATCCATACAGCTTCCTTAGCAGCCTCACTAGCTGCTATATATTCTGCTTCAGTTACTGAATCAGCTACTATAGCTTGTTTGGAACTTTTCCAACTCACTGCACCACCATTTAAGGTAAATACATAACCAGAAATAGATTTGCTATCATCCCTATCTGAAGAGAAACTTGCATCAGTATAACCTTCAAGTTTCAACTCAGAATCTCCATAGATGAGGAATTGGTCTTTAGTCCTTCTTAAGTACTTAAGAATGGTCTTCACCACTTTTCAATGTTCCTCACCAGGATTTGCCTGATAACGGCTAGTCACTCCAAGTGCATAAGCCACATCAGGACATGTACATGTCATGGTATACATGATAGCTCCTACTGCACTAGCGTATGGGATCCTACTCATGCGTTCTCTCTCTTCAGGTATTTTAGGACAATCCTCCCTACTGAGAGTAATTCCTGTGCCTATCGGTAGATAGACTCTTTTAGAATTATCCATATTATACCTCTTTAAGATGGTATCAATGTATAAAGACTGGGAAAGTCCAAGCAACTTCCTAGATCTATATCTATAGATCTTTATTCCTAATATATAAGTTTTTTCTCCCAAGTCTTTCATGGAGAACTGTTTAGATAGCCAAATCTTGGTACTTTGCAATGCTGGTATGTCATTCCCTATGAGCAATATATCATCAACATACAATACTAAGAATATAATTGTGCACCCACTAACCTTTTTGTACATATAAGGTTCTTCTTCGCATCTAACAAAATTGAACTTTTCAATTGTCTTGTTAAAGCGAATATTCCAACTTCGAGAAGCTTGCTTTAGTCCATAAATAGATCTTTGTAGCTTACAAATTTTATTATGATCAGATGAAGATGTGAAACCTTCAGGTTGTGTCATGTACACATCCTCTTCTAGCTCACTATTAAGGAAAGTTGTTTTCACATCCATTTATCAAATTTCATAATCATAGTATGCTGCTATAGCAAGCAAAATCCGAATAGATTTGAGCATTGCCACGGGAGAGAAAGTCTCGTCATAGTGGACTCCTTCTTTCTGACGATATCCCTTGGCAACAAGACGGGCTTTGTAGGTCTCCACCTTTCCGTCTGCTCCAATCTTTTTCTTAAAAACCCATTTACAACCTATAGGTTTTATATCCTTTGAAGGTTCAACTAAAGTCCATACTTTATTTTCCTTCATGGATTCCATTTCGGATTCCATGGCCTTCTGCCAATCGGAACTTTGTATAGCCTCTTCATATGTCTTAGGGTCATCATCATTATGATCAACCTCATTTGATACATCATATTGTACCAATAAATTTAATCTAGTTGGTATATGACATTCTCGTGTAAACCTTCTAAGAGGTACTTGTGCAACCTGTTCACCTTGTGTTGGATTTGGTTGTTGTTCAATTTGGTTTGGAACTGGTTCATTAACCTGTTTTTTGAACTTCATTTAGTTCTTGAACTTCAACCGTTGAAGATGGCAACTTTCTTGGCAACTTCAAAACATCCATTAAAGGTTCTTCAACTTGGGTCTCATGATCTTTACATTGTATTGATTCATTAGTTTCTTAAACTTCATCAAGTTCTATTTCTCCATTATAATTTCCTTCTAAAAGAAATTCCCTTTCCAAAAAGGTTGCTCCTCTGGCCACAAACACTTTATGGTCAGAAGGGTGATAGAAATAATATCTCATTGTTTCCTTGGGGTACCCAATGAACCTACACTTATCAGATCTTGAGTCAAGTTTATCAGACTGCAGTCTCTTAACATAAGCTGGACAACCCCAAACTTTAATATGTTTAAGGTTAGGCTTACATCCTTTCCATATCTCATATGGTGTTGTAGAGACTGACTTAGGGGAACTTTATTTAGTAAGTATGTTGCTACTTCCAAAGTATATCCCCATAAATTTATTGGAAGATCAGTGAACCCCATAATAGATCTCACCATATCTAATAAGGTTCGATTTCTCCTTTCAGACACACCATTATGTTGTGGTGTTCCTGGAGGTGTCCATTGTGAGAGAATCCCATTCTCTTTGAGATGCTTAGTAAAATCTTTACTAAGATATTCTCCACCTCTATCAAACCTTAGTATCTTGATACTTTTACCTGTCTGTTTCTCAACTTCACTACGGAACCTTTTGAACATTTCAAAAGATTCAGATTTGTGTTTCATAAGATATACAAATCCATATCTTGACATATCATCAGTGAAAGTGATGAAGTAAGAATATCCACCTCTAGCTTGAATTTTCATGGGCATCTGTATGAATTAATCCCAATAATTCAGTATATCTTTCTCCACTTCCAGTAAATGGAGATTTGGTCATTTTTCCTTTGAGACAAGATTCACAAGTTGGATATAATTCAAAATCATATTTTCAAGGTACCCTTCCTTGTACACCTTGTTAATTCTTTTCTCTCCAATATGACCAAGCCTACAATGCCAAAGGTATGTATGATTTACTTGATCATCTCTTTTTCTCTTAAGACCTGAAACATGCAAAATTGAATTAGAATTCACATTAGGTAAGACATAAACATCATGTTGGAGATAGTCATTCACATATAAATTATCACCATAATAAATAGAGCAAATACCATTGCCTATATTTATGTGAAAACCACGTTTATCTAATATAGAAGCTGAAATTATGTTCGAAACAAATTTAAGAACGTAATAACAATCATCCAACATAAGTACTTTGCCCGTAGGCATTATTAAAGAAATTGACCCTACAACTATGGCCGCAATTTTTGCACCATTTCCAACTTGTAGATTAATTTCTCCTTTCTTCAACCTTCTACTTATTTGGAACCCCTGCAACATATTGCAGATGTTATAACCACTACCAGTATCTAATACCCACAATGAAACATCAGTAGTAGTTAAAGAAACTTTAAAATCATTTTTCAATTGAGTCTTACCTTGTTTCTTATCATTTAGAGTTGCAAGATACTCCGGGCAGTTTCTTTTCCAATATCATATCTTCTTACAGTGGAAACATTCAGCGTCAGATTGGTCAGTTTGCCTCTTTTGCCTTTGGGTTTGTTCACACCACCCTTAGGCGCAATAGATTTCTTCTTGGGTTTAATTTTACTCTTACCCTTCTTCTTAGAAGAGTTTCCAACCAACATGACGATTCCTTTCTTCTTCTCAGATACAAGTTGATTCTCATAATCAATCAGCATGTTGAGCATCTCATGAAGATTACAATCCATTTTATTCATATTGAAATTAATAACAAATTGTGAAAAGGATTCTGATAGTGACTGTAAGATCAAATCTTGAGAAAGCTCTTTACCCAGTTTGCACCCCAACTTCTCAAGTTCTTCAATAAGATCAATCATACGATTAACATAGGGTCCAACTGGAGAGTTTCCAGTCAATTTGGATCCAAATAAAGCCTTAGATAGCTGGTATCTAGCTGTCCTAATTTGTGTACCAAACATCTTCTTAAGATGTTCAATGATTGCAGTTGGATCCATATCCTAATGTTTCCTTTGTAGTTCAGAATTCATAGAAGCGAGAATGATGCATTTGTTAGTAAGACATTCTTCCAAGTATTTCTGATAAATCTTGGTGGCATCATCATTATTCTCATCTGGGACTTCCTTGGCAGGCTTATCGATCACATGAATAAGCTTTTCATGCATGAGAACAATTCTCAAATTTCTGTACCAATCATCAAAGTTTGGTCCTACCAACTTGCTGGTCTCAAGTATTCCACGTAGTGATATCGCAGACATATTGAGAAATCTAAAATATAGAAAAGAAAAGGCAATAATATAAGAACATATTTGCATATATAATAAAGATATGAACTTTTATCTATATGATATTTTCACTAATTATTTTAAACTATTTTCCCTCATTATGTTTTACGAAATCTTTATTTTTGTTAGTGGAGTAAAGAAATCCTTTAACAATATGTATGAGCCCCTTGGAAGTCAAGTCGTTTCTCACATATATTTTAAAGGTAGGTACTCTTACCAATTGTATCCCTATACAACTTTCTTAAATAGCTCTATGTCAAATAGTCCCGTGGTAGTTAGGTCGATCCTATTGGTATAGTTGAGTTCAACCATCATGATAGCAAAGAACTTATTAAATTTTATACTCCCCCGGGTAGTCCAGACGTCTAATGTAAAATTGAATAATTCTTTCAATCCATACATCTCATGCAATAAATAATTTTAACATATTCTCGTACTATAAGTCTCCTGGTAGTCAGGCCGCTCCTTATAAACAAGAAATAAGTAAAATTATTTACCTTGATGGATAGCTCTATAATAAAATATATTATATTTTATTATTTAAGAACTCAAATTTTAGTATAAGGGAATTGTTACTAAAATAATTTTTAATAACATGAAGATCAAATCTTTTATAGTATGTGAATTTAGTTCAGGTTGTCTACATGCTTAGTCCTAAATTAATTTACATCACATGTAATAAATAATTCAAAATTATGTAATGAACAATCACATGACATAAAAATGAAATTCAACATCCTCTCTAACATATTTATCTTATATATCACATAAAAAGACATGCTAGAATATTATTATTAATTAATATCTCATGAACTAATAACGATTAAAAAATTAACAATAGAATCATGTAACCTATTATAGATTCCCATTGTATCTAATACAAAATTTCAAATTCAAGTTATGAACTATCTCAATAGTTATATGAATACATATTTTATCCACAATAAAATAATATCAACATTCAAACGATTTGACTATTGCACAAGACACATGTATTATGGTTTGAACTCTTCAAATATAATATTAAAATATTTCGTAAATAAATTTTAGACACAATAAACCACGGCTCTGATACCACTTTTGGACTGCATATATGTGTTCGTAACACGCAGCGGAAGATAATAACAATCCTAGGCAGAACTTTTCGTGTTTAAAATTTATTTACATGTCAAAGATCGGATCTAAGACGTACCTGGTGAAGAAAGTCTCCTTTCAAAATTTTTTTTCGATTGTGCGAAGACTCTATGCGTATCCACACCGAGACCGATTCTTTGTTATCAACTCTTTCATCAATTAAAACCCGCGAACAAATTGAATAAATTGTGCGCTGAAATTTTTCTTAAAACTTCCAGCCAACTTCTTGACAAAGAAAGTAATTACTTTGTCAAATATACCTCTTGTTGTCTCACTCTAAAAAAATTAAGTGTCTTAACACTTTATTTTGTATGATATTTATACATATAAGTTGCCAACTTTTTCCTGTACGGTTTGGGCAAAAAGACAGACTTGTCTTAACAAGTATGGAATTATTTTCCTTTCATTACAATATAGTAAAGGTACAATCACATTCCATATATGCATGATGAGTATGAAAATCAATTCACATAATAATTGGACCTTTTCTTTCTTTACAATTTTGTCTTATATAGTAAAGATATATGCATGATGAGTGTGAAAACCAATTCACATAATAATTGGACCTTTTTCTTTCTTTACAATTTTGTTTTATATAGTAAAGGTACAAACACTTTCATATATGCATGATGAGTGTGAAAACCAATTCACAATATTAATAGGATTTTTGCCGTAGGATAAACTTCAATTCCAATCAAAAGAATTTTCGGCAGGCGTGGTTAGTCCTTATGGACTTTCAATTGTTAATCCAATTCATAATTGGATTATTATTTTCCTGTAGGAAAACTTAATCCCATTTCAAATGGGTTTCATGAAAGCCACACGTTATTTTCTAATCCAATTCTAAATTAGATTATAGAACTAACTAATCATATTATATATGCAACTTAATATTAATACATATATACATATATATATATTTCAACTAAGAGAAATAATTTAATTTTTCTATTCCAAATAGAAAACTTCAATTTGTTCACAATATTAATTATATCATCTGTGCTAGCAAAGAATATAATAATATTTCATTTGAACTAATAACTAAATTTATTTGACTAATTAAATTCTTTAATTTAATTACCAAATAATAAAGCAATTAATTCTTTTGCAAAGATCAGAACACTCGTTAGTGTGCGACCCCATAGGTTCATTACTAAACCGGTAGTAAATTGATCACATCAATATACTAATCAAGGGTGGCATCTAGCAACACTCCTTAACGACCGGATAGCATGAAGTATACAATTTACTCTCAAGAACCAGTAGAAGAATAATGTAGTAATTTCTTCTGTTCTTATAGCTCTGGATCACCCTAGGATATGGTTCAACTGTCAAATCCAAATAGGCAACCAACTATGTGTTCATGTCAAATATAAAACCATTGAATGACCTAAGAAACTCATTTCTTCTTTCATTCAATTGCCCTGGCCAAGGTCTTAGTTTGGTCGTTTATAATTCATGACAACATGAAGCTTAAACTCATTACCAAGAGTTGACAGATTCCATCTTGGATCAATCACTAATTCTACAAGTATTTAACCGTACCCAATATCCTTTCAACTATCGCCCTAGGGCCATAGGTGTCTAGTATCAAAGCACAATAAATAACTTGTCAATTACCATGACGATCTCAGGTCATAGGAAATTTTTACATCACATTCTTCAAGAGAATATCCTATTGACAGTTTATGGTAATTCTAACCATTAGGAATTATCCAATGAGTCGGTTCAATGATCATATCTTTATATGCATCATCTATCTATGCGAATTAGTTAATGAGATCAACTAATCTTTATCCAATAAAGACGATCACATAAATATTGATCTTACCAGATTACCAATGTTCAAATTAATAATCCTATGACCAAGAACAAATTTAGATTAAATTATAAGAAACTTGGCTCTCATTATCATGATCTCCATTACAATGTCAAATCTCAATAGTTTAATCAAGAACCTTATCAAGTTAATCAAATAATTAATAATAACTATGATAAAAGAATATCAAATGCCATATATATTTTATATCAAATAAAAAATATATTCAAATCATCAAATTGGATCTAGGACATATATACTATATCCCTAATATGCCTAGGTGAATATTACTAGAGTATGCCAAATTTGGAGTGGTTACCATGGCAACATCAGTAGTCAGCAACAATTAATAGTAGGCGGATAAACTATTAGAGTTAATCATAGAAATAACTACAATTTATTTTTTTATTCAAAGTAGTAAGTTATAGACTTGGTTTTATATTACAAAAGGAAATATGACACCTTTTTGGTTGGGAAATGGTTTTCATGAGCAGTTAGTTTGTTCTTGATGATCCCTTCACAGAAAAGAGCTACATTTACCTAATAACTAGGTTTGATTTATCTCCATGTTGAGTGGCGCCTTCCTCAGATGTCTTGGGAAGGTGCATAAGGCAAAAGCAACCTACTTCTGTCTAATTACTCTCCGCCAACTGAACGCTCCCTCCATACGCTAGATTAAACTGTCGGTGTCGTAAAGCAGTGTGCAAAGAGAGACTTGAAATGATTACGAGAAAGTCAATGTAGTGCCGGGGGGGGGGGGGGTTAATAGTCGAAGTTTCCACCAGCAATTCAAATCTCTGTATTGGTGTCGCGCGCAATTTTATTTTAGCATTTGTTTTTCAAGTAGAATATCTTTTTCCACATTAAAGGGAATACCACATGCCCTCCGAAAGAAACCAGTACTAAAATATTGTGCAGGCAGAGTATCTAAAGACAAATAGATTTAAAAGAAGCAATTGCAACTAAAAACAATACAAACTTGCAGCCATAACAAATTTAAGAATAGTTGAATACGGAAATATCCTCCTTTTGATAATAGCATTACATTAAATGTAAATATTTTATTTAAAATGCAAGGTACATTAGTTGAACTTCATTATTTATCGTACAATAATACATAGTATTGATCTTATAAATACAACAACCAATGGGAAAGATCATGTCAAGCCCCTTCTTCTGCAGGATTGCGTATAGGTGTTTGTAACACGCAGCGGAAGACAATAACAATCCTAGGTAGATCTTTTCGTGTTTAAAATTTATTTACATGTCAAAGATCGGATCTAAGACGTACCTGGTGAAGAGAGTCTCGTTTCAAAATTTCTTCGATAGTGCGAAGACTCTATGCGTATCCACACCGAGACCGATCCTTTGCTATCAATTTTTTATCAATGAAACCTGTGAACAAATTGAACGAAAAACTTGTGCTGGAATTTTTCTCAAAAATCTCAATTCAAATTAGATGAACAAGAAACACTTTTCTTGTAATTGTATTTTCTCTCTTGGCTTGGTATGACACTCTCACTTTCACAAAGTATTTTTTCTTCTCAAGAATTGATGCGGAAAATTTTCTCCATCACCCTTTATATAGCATCACCATAATTTTTATTGCAAAATATCAGATTCCCTTCCAAAGGGATTAACGACGTGACCAACGTCCTTAAGGACTTTGACGTGAAGATGCTGTCTAATTCTAAATTGGACTTCAAGTAATAATTTATATTAAAATTATCAATCCCATTCTTATGGGGAAGAAATAACCGACGTTGACTTTCACGTCAATCCAATTCTTAATTGGATATATATATATATATATATATATATATATATATATATATCAACCAAGAGATATAATTTAATTTTCTATTCCAAAAATAGAAAACTTCAATTTGTTCACAATATTAATTATATCCTTTGTGCTAGCAAAGAATATAATAATATTTTATTTGGACTAATAACTAAATCTATTTGGACTAATTAAATTTCTTAATTTAATTATCAAATAATAAATTAATTAATCCTTTAGCAAAGATCAGAACACTTGTAAGTGTGTGACCCCATAGGTTCAATACTAAACCGGTAGTAAATTGACCACATCAATATACTAATCAAGGGTGGCGTCTAGCAACACTCCTTAACGACCGGATAACATGAAGTATATAATTTACTCTCAAGAACCAGTAGAAGAATAATGTAGTAATTCCTTCTGTCCTTATAGCTCTGGATCACCCTAGGATATGGTTCAACTGTCAAATCCTAATAAGCGACCAACTATGTGTTCATGTCAAATATAATCGACCATTGAATGACCTAAGAAACTCATTTCTTCTTTCATTCAATTGCCCTGGCCAAGGTCTTAATTTGGTCGTTTATAATTCATGACAACATGGAGCTTAAACTCATTACCAAGAGTTGACATGTCATGACCCGGCCCACACTGTGCATATATTGTCCGCTTTGGGCTTCGCCCTCAAGGTTTTGTTCTCCCCCAATCGAACATGGGGAAAAGGCCTATGCACATGTAGGTCCAAGTCCTACTAATATAGCACAGGACTCCCTCTCTTTTCCGATGTGGGATTCCTGCGAGCTACAGGAGTGCTACAGCACCTGTACTGTACTCACCCCACCAACAAGAACACAACGTCCTCGTTGTGGGTACCCGTGAGGGCGAAGCCCAAAGCGGACAATATATGCACAGTGTGGGCCGGGTCATGACAGTTGGTATCAGAGCCGACTATCAGGAAGTACGATGGGTGGGTACCCACAACGAGGACGTTGTGTTCTTGTTGGTGGGGTGAGTACAGTACAGGTGCTGTAGCACTCCTGTAGCTCGCAGGAATCCCATATCGGAAAAGAGAGGGGGAGTCCTGGGCTATATTAGTAGGACTTGGACCTACATGTGCATAGGTCTTTTCCCCATGTTCGATTGGGGGAGAACAAAACCATGAGGGCGAAGCCTAAAGCAGACAATATATGTACAGTGTGGGCCGGGTCGTGACAGTTGGTATCAGAGCCGACTCTCAGGAAGTACGATGAGTGGGTACCCACAACGAGGACGTTGTGTTCTTGTTGGTGGGGTGAGTACAGTACAGGTGTTGTAGCACTCCTGTAGCTCGCAGGAATCCCACATCGGAAAAGAGAGGGGGAGTCCTGGGCTATATTAGTAGGACTTGGACCTACATGTGCATAGGCCTTTTCCCCATGTTCGATTGGGGGAGAACAAAACCGTGAGGGTGAAGCCCAAAGCGGACAATATATGCACAGTGTGGGCCGGGTCGTGATAGTTCAACTCATATCCACAAAAGTTCAAGTCTGGGTACCTACAACGAGGACGTTGTGTTCTTGTTGGTGGGGTGAGTACAGTACAGGTGCTGTAGCACTCATGTAGCTTGCAGGAATCCCACATTGAAAAAGAGAGGGGGAGTCCTCGGCTATATTAGTAGGACTTGGACCTACATGTGCATAGGCCTTTTCCCCATGTTCGATTGGGGGAGAACAAAACCGTGAGGGCAAAGCCCAAAGCGGACAATATATGTATAGTGTGGGCCGGGTCATGACAATTCGTATCAAAGATGACTCTCAAGAAGTACGATGGGTGGGTACCCACAACGAGGACGTTGTGTTCTTGTTGGTGGGGTGAGTACATTACAGGTGCTGTAGCACTCCTGTTGCTCGCAGGAATCCCACATCGAAAAAAAGAGGGGGAGTCCTTTGCTATATTAGTAGGACTTGGACCTACATGTGCATAGGCCTTTTCCCTATGTTCGATTGGGGGAGAACAAAACCGCGAGGGCGAAGCCCAAAGCGGACAATATATGCACAGTGTGGGCCGGGTCGTGGCATGACAAATTCTATCTTGATCAATCACTAATTCTACAAGTATTCAATCGTGCCCAATATCCTTTCAACTATCTCCCTAGGGCCATAGGTGTCTAGTATTAAAGCACAACAAATAACTTGTCAATTACTATGATGATCTTAGGTCAAAGGAAAATCTTACATCACATTGTTTAAGAGAATATCCTATTGACAGTTTATGGTAATTCTAACCATTAGAAATTATCCAATGAGTCGGTTCAATGATCATATCTCTATATGCATTATCTATCTATGTAATTTATTTAATGAGATCAACTAATCTTTATCCCGTAAAGACGATCACATAAATATTGATCTAACCAGATTACTAATGTCCAAATTAATAATCCTACGATTAAGAACAAATTTAGATTAAATTATAAGAAACTTTACTCTCATTATCATGATCTCCATCACAATGTCAAGTCTCAAAATTTAATCAAGGAACTTATTAAATTAATCAAGCAATTAATAACAAATATAAAAGAATATCAAAGGCCTATATATTTTATATCAAATAACTTTCACAAAAATATGTTCAAATCTTCAAATATGATATTGGATCTAGGGCGTATCTACTATATCTCTAACAATCTCCCACTTGCGCTAGAGCCAATCGCTCTTGTACTTCATTCTCAATTTCCACATGTGCTTGTCAAACTCCTTTGCACCAAGAGCTTTAGTGAATGGGTATGGAGATTTTCCTTTACATCAACCTTTTGAATCTAGACGTCTCCACGTCCAATGATTTCTCTTATCAAGTGATCCCTTCGCAGAATATGTTTTGATTTTTGGTGTGATTTTGATTCTTTTGCTTAAGCAATGGCTCCAGTGTTGTCACACAACAATGGAATTGTACCTCCTATTGAATGAACCATACCAAGTTCAGTTAAGAATTTTTTTTATCCATACAGCTTTCTTAGCAGCTTCACTAGCTGCTATATATTCTGCTTCAGTCACTGAATCAGCTACTGTAGCTTGTTTGAAACATTTCTAACTCACCGCACCACCATTTAAGGTGAATACTTAACCAGAAATAGATTTGCTATCATCTCTATCTGAAGAGAAACTTGCATCAGTATAACCTTCTAGTTTCGACTCAAAATCCCCATAGATGAGGAATTGGTCTTTAGTCCTTCTTAAGTACTTAAGAATGGTCTTCACCACCTTTCAATGTTCCTCACCAGGATTTGCCTGATATCGGCTAGTCACTCCAAGTGCATAAGCCACATCAGGACGTGCACATGTCATGGTATGCATGATAGCTCCCACTGAACTAGAGACAAATCTTGGTACTTTGCAATGCTGGTATGTCATTCCTTATGAGCATATATCATCAACGTACAACACTAAAAAAATAATTGTGCTCCCACTAACCTTTTTGTACACACAAGTTTCTTCTTCGCATCGAACAAAATTGAACTTTTCAATTGTCTTGTTAAAGCGAATATTCTGACTTCGAGAAGCTTGCTTTAGTACATAAATGGATCTTTGTAGCTTGCAAATTTTATTATGATAAGACGAAGATGTGAAACCTTCAGGTTGTATCATGTACACATCCTCTTCTAGCTCACCATTAAGGAAAGTTGTTTTCACATTCATTTGTCATATTTCATAATCATAGTAGGGTGCTATAGCAAGCTAAATCCAAATTGATTTGAGCATTGCCACGGGAGAGAAAGTCTCGTCATAGTTGACTCCTTCTTTCTGATGATATCCCTTGGCAACAAGACGAGCTTTGTAGGTCTCCACCTTTCCGTCTGCTCCAATCTTTTTCTTAAAAACCCATTTACAACCTATAGGTTTTATATCCTTTGAAGGTTCAACTAAAGTCCATACTTTATTTTCCTTCATGGATTCCATTTTGGATTCCATGGCCTTTTGCCATTTCTCATAATCAGAACTTTGTATAGCCTCTCCATAGGTCTTAGGGTCATCATTATTATGATCAATCTCATTTGATACATCATCTTGTACCATTAGATTTAGATTTAATCTAGTTGGTACATGACGTTCTCGTGTAGACCTTCTAAGAAGTGATTGTACAACTTGTTCACCTTGTGCTGGATTTGGTTGTTGTTCAATTTAGTTTGGTACTGGTTCATTAACCTGTTCTTGAACTACATTTAGTTCTTGAACTTCAACCGTTAAACATGGCAACTTCCTTGGCAACTTCAAAACATTCAATAAAAGTTCTTCAACTTGGACCTCATGATCTTTATTTTGTGTTGATTCATTAGCTTCTTGAACTTCATCAAATTCTATTTCTCCATTATAATTTCCTTCTAAAAGAAATTTCTTTTCCAGAAAGGTTGCTCCTCTGGCCACAAACACTTTATGGTCAGAAGGGTCATAGAAATAATATCTCATTGTTTCCTTGGGATACCCAATGAACCTACACATATCAGATCTTGAGTCAAGTTTATCAGACTGTAGTCTCTTAACATAAGCTGGACAACCCCAAACTTTAATATGTTTAAAGTTAAGATTACATCCTTTCCATATCTCATATGGTATTGTAGAGACTGACTTAGTGGAAACTTTATTAAGTATGTTGCTACTTCCAAAGCATATCTCCATAAATTTTTTGGAAGATCCGTGAACCCCATCATAGATCTCACCATATCTAATAAGGTCCGATTTCTCCTTTCAGACACATCATTGTGTTGTTGTGTTCCTGGAGGTGTCCACTGTGAGAGAATCCCATTCTCTTTGAGATATCTGGTAAAATCTTCACTAAGATATTCTCCACCTCTATCAGACCTTAGTACTTTGATACTTTTACCAATCTGCTTCTCAACTTCACTATGGAACCTTTTGAACATTTCAAAAGATTCAGACTTGTGTTTCTAAGATACACAAATCCATATCTTGACGTATCATCAGTGAAGGTGATGAAGTAAGAATATCCACCTCTAGCTTGAATTTTCATTGGCCCACAAACATCTGTATGAATTAGTCCCAATAATTCAAAAGCTCTTTCTCCACTTCCAGTAAATGAAGATTTGGTCATTTTTCCTTTGAGACAAGATTCACAAGTTGGATATGATTCAAAATCATACTTGTCAGGGTACCCTTTCTTGTACAACTTGTTAATTCTTTTCTCTCCAATATGACCAAGACTACAATGCCAAAGGTATGTATGATTTACATGATCATCACTTTTCCTCTTAAGACTTGAAACATGCATAATCGAATTAGCATTCACATTAGGTAAGATATAAACATTATGTTGGAGATAGCCATTCACATATAAATTATCATCATAATTAATAGAGCAAATACCATTGCCTATAATAATGCGAAAATCACGTTTGTCTAACATAGAAGCTGAAATTATGTTTGAAACAAATTTAGGAACGTAATAACAACCATCCAACAAAAGTACTTTGCCCATAGGCATTATTAAAGAAATTGATCCTACAGCTACAGCCGCAACTTTTGCACCATTTCCAAATTGTAGATTAACTTCTCCTTTCTTTAGCCTCCTACTTATCTTGAACCCTTGCAACATAGTACAGATGTTATAACCACTGCCAGTATCTAATACCCACAGTGAAGAATTAGTAGTAACTAAAGAAACCTTGAAAATATTTTTCATTAATGTCTCACCTTGTTTCTTGTCCTTTAGAGTTGCAAGATACTCCTTGTAGTTTCTCTTCCAATGCCCTTTTTTCTTACAGTGAAAACATTCAGCATCATATACTGACTGCAAGATCAAATCTTCAGAAATCTCTTTACCAAGCTTGTACCCCAATTTCTTATATTTTTCGGTAAGAACAATCATATAATTGATAAGGGGTCCAACTGGAGAGTTTTCAATGTCCAACTGTGTATCAACCATCTTCTTAAGATATTCAATGATTGTAGGTGGATCCATATTCTGATGTTTCCTCTGGAGTTCAGAACTCATAGAAGCTAGAATGATGTGTTTAATAGCAAGGCATTCTTCCAAGTATTTCTGATAAACCTTGGTGCCTTGAACATCATTCTCTGGTGGGATTATCTTTGCAGTACTATCGATCACATCAATGAGCTTTTCATGCATGAGAACAATTCTCAAATTTCTATACCAGTCATCAAAGTTTGGTCCTACCAACTTGTTGGTCTCAAGTATTTCACGCAGTGACATAACAGACATACTGAGAGATCTAAAATATAGAAAAGAAAAGGCAATAATATAAGAACATATTTGCATATATCATAAAGACATGGACTTTATCTAAATGATATTTTCACTAATTATTTTAAACTATTTACCCTCATTATAGTTTACGAAATCTTTATTTCTGTTAGTGGAGTAAAGGAATCCTTTAATAATATGTATGAGCCCATTGGAAGTCAAGTCGTTTCTCACATATATTTTAAAGGTAGGTACTCTTACCAATTGTATCCCCATACAATTTCCTTTAAATAGCTCTATGTCAAATAGTCCCCTGGTAGTCAGGTCGATCCTATTGGCATAGTTGAGTTCAACCATCATGATAGCAAAGAACTTATTAAATTTTATACTCCCCGGGTGGTCCAGGCGTCTAGTGTAAAATTGAATAATTTTTCTTTCAATCCATACATCTAATGAAATAAATAATTTTAACATATTCTCGAACTATAAGTCTCCTGGTAGTCAGGCCACTCCTTATAAACAAGAAATAAGTAAAATTATTTACTTTGATAGATAGCTCTATAATAAAATATCTTATATTTTATTATTTAAGAACTCAAATTTTAGTAAGAGGGAATTGTTATTAAAACAATTTTTAATAAAATGAAGATCAAATCTTTCATAGCATGTGAATTTAGTTCAAGTTGTCTACATGCTTAGTCCTAAATTAATTTACATCACATGTAATAAATAATTCAAAATTATGTAACAAACAAGCACGTGACATAAAAACGAAATTCAACATTCTTCTAACATGTTTAATCTATATATCACAAAAAATTAATTCATGCTAAAATATCATTATTAATTAACATCTCATGAACTAATAAAAATAGAATCATATAACCTATTATAGATTCCCGTCGTATCTAATACAAAATTTCAAATTCAAGTTATTAACTATCTTAATAGTTATATGAATACATATTTTATCCACAATAAAATAGTATCAATATTCAAACAATTTGACTATTGCACAAGACACATGTATTATGGTTTGTACTCTTCAAATATAATATTAAAATATTTCGTAAATTAATTTTAGAGACAATAAACCATGGCTCTGATACCAATGCAGGATTGCGTATAGGTGTTCGTAACACGCAGTGGAAGACAATAACAATCCTAGGTAGATTTTTTCGTATTTAAAATTTATTTACATGTCAAAGATCGGATCTAAGACGTACCTGGTGAAGAGAGTCTCGTTTCAAAATTTCTTCGATAGTGCGAAGACTCTATGCGTATCCACACCTAGACCGATCCTTTGCTATCAACTCTTTGATCAATGAAACTCGCGAACAAATTGAACGAAAAACTTGTGCTAAATTTTTTCTCAAAAATCTCAATTCAAATTAGATGAACAAGAAACACTTTTCTTTTAATTGTATTTTCACTCTTGGCTTGGTATGACATTCTCACTTTCACAAAGTATTTTTTCTTCTCAAGAATTGATGCGAAAATTTTTCTCCATCACCCTTTATATAGCATCACCATAATTTTTATTGCAAAATATCAGATTCCATTCCAAAGGGATTAACGACGTGACCAACATCCTTAAGGACTTTGACATGAAGATGTTGTCTAATTCTAAATTGGACTTCAAGTAATAATTTATATTAAAATTATCAATCCCATTCTTATGGGGATGAAATAACCGACGTTGATATATATATATATATATATATATATATATATATATATATATATATATATATATATATATATATATATATATATATATATATATATATATATATATATATATATATATATATATATATATATATATATATATATATATATATATATATATATATATATATATATATATATATATATAGTTCAATTTGTTCACACTATTAATTATATCTCTGTGCTAGCAAAGAATATAATAATATTTCATTTGGACTAATAACTAAATCTATTTGGCTAATTAAATTCCTTAATTTAATTATCAAATAATAAATTAATTAATCTTTTAGCAAAGATCAGAACACTCGTAAGTGTGTGACCCCATATGTTCAATACTAAACCAGTATTAAATTGACCACATCAATATATTACAAGGGTGGCATCTAGCAACACTCCTTAACGACCGGATAGTATGAAGTATACAATTTACTCTCAAGAACCAGTAGAAGAATAATGTAGTAGTTTCTTCTGTACTTATAGCTCTGGATCACCTTAGGATATGGTTCAACTGTCAAATCCTAATAGGCGACCAACTATGTGTTCATGTCAAATATAATCGACCATTGAATGACCTAAGAAACTCATTTCTTCTTTCATTCAATTGCCCTGGCCAAGGTCTTAATTTGGTCTTTTATAATTCATGACAACATGGAGCTTAAACTCATTACCAAGAGTTGACAGATTCCATCTTGATCAATCACTAATTCTATAAGTATTCAATCATGCTGAATATTCTTTCAACTATCGCCCTAGGGTCATAGGTGTCTAGTATTAAAGCACAACAAATAACTTATCAATTACTATGATGATCTCAGGTTAAAGGAAAATCTTACATCACATTATTCAAAAGAATATCCTATTGACAGTTTATGGTAATTCTAACCATTAGGAATTATCCAATGAGTCGATTCAATGATTATATCTCTTTATGCATCATCTATATATGTAATTTATTTAATGAGATCAACTAATCTTTATCCCATAAAGACGATCACATAAATATTGATCTAACCGGATTACTAATGTCCAAATTAATAATCCTACGATCAAGAACAAATTTAGATTAAATTATAAGAAATTTGGCTCTCATTATCATGATCTCCATCACAATGTCAAATCTCAATAGTTTAATCAAGAACCTTATCAAGTTTATCAAATAATTAATAATAACTATGATAAAAGAATATCAAATGCCATATATATTTTATATCAAATAACGTTCACAAAAATATGTTCAAATCATCAAATATGATATTGGATCTAAGACATATTTACTATATCCCTAACATCTTCAACATCTATAAACATTTTCCCTAATAGCTTCTTGTTTCTATTGATATAGTTCTAAATTTGGTAACCTGGGAGTAGGGATGGCGAATAGCCTCTTACTTTTCTTGACGACAAGTCCAAATCCATCTGAAAGGTCAACATTTTCGCCCTCTGGGAGTTTCCAATCAAAGGAATGCAACAATGAAGCCAATACAAACATAAGCATTTTATCTGCTAAAGGAAGGCCAGCACAAATTCTCCTCCCTAATCCAAATGAAGGTACTTGAAATTATTGCACAATACACATATATTATGGTTTGTACTCTTCAAATATAATATTAAAATATTTCATAAATAAATTTAAGACCCAATAAACCACGGCTCTGATACCACTGCAGGATTGCGTATAGGTGTTCGTAACACGTAGCGGAAGACAATAACAATCCTAGGTAGATTTTTTCGTGTTTAAAATTTATTTACATGTCAAAGATCGGATCTAAGACGTACCTGGTGAAGAGAGTCTCGTTTTAAAATTTCTTCGATAGTGCGAAGACTCTATGCGTATCCAGACCGAGATCGATCCTATGCTATCAACTCTTCGATCAATGAAACCCGCGAACAAATTGAACGAAAAACTTGTGCTGAAATTTTTCTCAAAAATCTCAATTCAAATTAGAAGAACAAGAAACACTTTTCTTGTAATTGTATTTTCTCTCTTGGCTTGGTATGACACTCTCACTTCCACAAAGTATTTTTTCTTCTCAAGAATTGATGCGGAAAATTTTCTCCATCACCATTTATATAGCATCACCATAATTGTTATTGCAAAATATCAGATTCCCTTCCAAAGGGATTAATGACGTGACCAACGTCCTTAAGGACTTTGACGTGAAGATGCTGTCTAATTCTAAATTGGACTTCAAGTAATAATCTATATCTATATTATTATAAAAGCATAAATACAATGTCAGTTTATAAAAATAACCTTATAACATTAAGCATAATAACTCATAATAAAAGGACATAACCGAAATTCTAGATATTAGCCTTATAACCCTATTAGTTTTAGGATATAATGCTACACATTAGGAATCCTATTAGTATAATTACTGTCATGGGCGGCTTTTCAGCCGTGCCCCATGACCCCTTGGGCGCGCCCCCTGGCGTCCTAGCAAGCCTTCCAATGCCTAGCGCCACGGACGGCCCTGTGGTCTTGGCCGTGCCAAGTGATAAGCGCGCATGTGCCTCTGTCGCCCCACCGATATCCCTCGCCAGCGCCCAACCGCAGGAAGATGCCAACAGCGCCGCGCACGCAGACAACGCCACACGCGCAAACCTTGATGCCAAAGACTATGCTGCTGACAACTGACCTATTTATGCCTTATAGCAAACTAAGTCTGTTTTATTGTAATTATAGAGTAGTTTTATTCCATGTACTTCCATTATGTTTCTCTAGCTTAATCAAGTGTAGTCTTGTAGCTTTGGATTTTTTTTAAGCATTATTAGGGGGGATCAAGCAATCAAACTTTCTAGCAAGCAAACAATTCTCTGTACTGGTGTATATCCCCCTCGACACCGCGTTGCCTTTCTATAATAGCTTTCATTAATGCAATCAAGCTTTCTTTAATTCTCAATTCTCATTCTTGTTCTCGCAATTGCTCGTGACATTGGTTCTCCCGTACGACACTGACAATCTAGTCTAGCGTACGGAGGGGACCTCAGCTGGCGGACAGCAACTGCCCTGACATCAGTTACTTAGCCTTACATCGCCCTTCCAAGAAATCTCAGGAAGGTGCCGCGTAACAGTTGGTATCAGAGCCTAGGCTCGACATCGGACGAGGGAACGCATTACCATTACCACCATTTCTGACCATGGTGAATCATAGGGACCGCATTGCGGCCCTTGAACAGACGGTTGACGGATTACTGCCCATCATGGATACGGTGCCTGAACTAAGAACCAGCCTAGGGCAAAGGTTGGAAGACCTGGACCGTAGGGTGCTCCAGGCCGAAGTTGACATTGAAAACATCAGTCGTGACTCCGAGGGAGACCGACAAACGGCAGCCACAGAGGCAGCCGAAATTTTTGGCAAATTCGAGGGACTCCAATAGGAGCGTGCCGAGGATTTAGCTTACAGGGCACAAGAGGCAGACAGGGTGACTGCCATGCAACAAACTATTGACGACTTGACAGACAAGCTCAATGTCGTCAATGCTGCTTTACAGGGCCTATTACGAGGCGGTGGAAACCAGATCGGGGGCGCTGCAAACCCCACTTCCACGACACAAAAACTGAAAATTCCTGAGCCAAAGCCATACAGTGGAGCTAGGAATGCCAAGGAAATGGAGAACTTCATCTTTGATATCGAACAATATTTCGATGCTGTTGGGGGCCTAGAAGAAGCTAAAAAGGTCGCAACTGCTGCCATGTATCTTCAGGGTGATGCTAAACTCTGGTGGCGGGTGAAATACGAAGCCATCAAGGCCGGTGAAGATGCTCTCGAAACATGGGCAGAACTGAAGGCAGCCATACACCTACAGTTCTTCCCCGAAAATGTTGAATACAATTCAAGGAGAAAGCTACGGGAGCTCCGCCAGACCAAATCCGTGCGGGACTACGTGCGGGAATTCTCCGCGCTCATGCTAAACATACGCGACATGGGGGACAAAGACAAGCTCTTCACTTTCCTAGAAGGGCTGAAACCTTATGCCCGTATGGAGCTACAAAGACAACGGGTAGATACCCTGCCCAAGGCGATCCAAGCAGCTGAATGCCTTGGGGACTATCAAATGGAAGCTCGGAAGGATAGACCTCAGCCGCCTGACCGAGCGGGATTCAAAGGGGGCCAGTCTAGCAATGGTGGCCCTAGCAGAAGTGGGGGAGATCGGGGCTCAACCAAACCTAAGGCTCCCTCCACAGGCAGCAACAGTGCTGCGTCTAACAACAATGATCGGGGGAGGAAGCCTCATTCAGGATGCCATCATTGTGGCGGACCACATTGGAACAATGAGTGCCCACATGCACAGATGAATGCTCATCAGACTTTTGATAATGGGACAGATGACGACTCAGACGACACAGATCAGACTGAACTAGTAGGTGCCTTCAATGCAATTGTTGGCTCCATTTCTGAGGCATTAGCAGAGACTAGTGCTGGTATCCGTAAGAAGAAGGACCCATGTCCAGTCACCAAGAAAGGGAAAAAGAAGGCGGGTGATAAGACTCCTCTTAAGCACGAGAGGACCTTAATGTTCGTTGAGATGAAGGTGAATAGCAAGCCCATTCGGGCCATGGTAGACACGGGTGCTACCCTCAACTACTTAGCCTCGACTTAGGTGGAGCGCCTTGGTCTAGTTGTAGGGAAAGATAGAGGTCGTGTCAAGGCTATCAACTCACCTCCCCAGCCAGTGGGTGGAATAGCCAAAGAAGTACCGGTGAAGCTTGGCCCTTACGAAGGAAAATTCAACATGCGCGTGGTGATCATAGATGACTTTGAGTTGATAGTTGGATTGGAATTCCTGAGGCAAACCAACACCATGCCTGTACCGTATGCTGACATGTTACTGATGATGGGAGCAAACGGGACCAAGCCCTGCATTATCCCGTGCATGCCCATGAAGATGGCCGTTGAAAACATCTCGGCCTTGCAGTTGAAGAAGGGGGTCAAAAGAAATGAACCCACGTTCCTGGCTACCCTCTATATCGAAGATGTAGAACACTCCTCGGGTCCCATTCCTGAACCCGTGAAGGAGCTACTACTAGAGTTTGAAAATGTCATGCCACAAGACATGCCAAAGCGACTACCGCCTAGGCGCATTGTGGACCATAAGATTGAGCTGGTGCCGGGCGCGAAGCCACCCGCCCGGGCGCCTTACAGAATGTCACAACCCGAACTCACCGAGCTTCGGAGACAATTGACGGAAATGCTAGACACAGGGGTTATCGTGCCCTCCAAATCCCCATACGGGTCCTCTGTGCTATTCCAAAAGAAATATGATGGTAGTCTACGACTCTGTGTGGACTATCGGGCTCTAAGCAAAATTACTGTGAAGAACAAGTACCCTATTCCGCTAATGGCAGACTTGTTCGATAGACTGGGTGGTGCGATGGTGTTCACCAAAATAGATCGAAAGATAGGTTATTGGCAAGTTCGGATTGCAGAGGGTGATGAGCACAAGACGACCTGTGTGACAAGATATGGGTCGTACGATTTCCTGGTTATGCCATTCGACTTGACTAACGCCCTAGCTAAGTTTTGCAATTTGATGAACCAAGTCTTCCGAGAGTACATTTATGAATTCGTGGTGGTCTACTTGGATGACATTGTGGTATATAGCCAAACATTGGAGGAACACCTGATGCACTTGCGGAAGGTCCTAGCTCGATTGCGGGAGCATGAACTATATGCGAAGCTATCTAAGTGCTCCTTTGCTCAAAAGCAAATTGACTTCCTCGGACATGTCATCGAGGAAGGGCGGATCAAGATGGACCAGCAGAAGATTCAGGCAATCACAGATTGGCCGCCGCCTAAGGATATCCACGCCTTGAGGGCGTTCCTTGGTCTATGCAATTTCTATCGGCGATTTGTGAAAAACTACTCCCTCATTGCAGTACCATTGACAGAACTCCTCAAGAAGGTCACACCTTGGTAATGGGGACCCAAGCGAGCGGAAAACCTTCAACGCATTGGAAGTGGCTATGACTAGTATCCCCGTCTTGGCCCTTCCTGATCTGGCCAAGCCATTCGAAGTACAAACAGATGCATCTGACTATGCCCTCGGTGGAGTCCTGCTACAAGAAGGGCATCCTGTAGCGTATGAGAGTCGGAAGCTGAAAGATGCAGAGCGGCGCTATGCCGCCCATGAGAAAGAATTATTGGTTGTCGTCCACTGCTTGCGCTTCTGGAGGCACTATTCTGCTGGGGACCCCGTTCGTGGTCAAGACAAACAACACAGCTGTTAGCCATTTCATGACCCAGCCGAAGTTGAATGGTCGACAGGCCTGGTGGCAGGAACTCCTAGCTGAATTCCACTTCAACCTGGAGTACCGAAGTGGGAAGACCAATCATGTGGCTGATGCGCTCAGTCGGAGAGCTGATCTAGCATCGGTGTGCCTACTCGCCACCCTAAGGGGGATCGAAGTAGCCACCTCCATCAAGGACAAGATACAGGATTTACTCATCAAAGATCCTACTGCACAATATTTGGTTGATTTGGTAGGACAGGGAAAGACTCGCCAGTTCTACATGGAAGATGGTTTTCTGAAAGTGAAAGGGAACCGACTTTATGTTCCTAAAGGAGGAGATCTACGAAGGACTCTTCTGGCTGAATGTCATGATACTTTATGGGCCGGCCATCCAGGTGAAGAACGCACCATGGCATTACTTCGTCGTGCATATTATTGGCCTCAAATGGCCGATGACGTTGCTCAGTATGTGAAGACTTGTCTAGTATGCTAGAAGGACAAGTCAGACTGCTTAACACAGGCGGGACTCTTGGAACCACTAACTGTCCCAAAGAGACCTTGAGAAAGTGTCTCCCTGGATTTCATCACCGGATTGCCCAAGGTCGGAGATCTAACAACTATCTTGGTTGTGGTAGATCGGTTTTCCAAGTATGCTACCTTTATTGCTGCCCCGCAATATATATCAGCAGAAGATACAGCTCGACTCTTCTTCTCTCATGTCGTCAAATATTGGAGCCTGCCCAAAGACATTGTTAGTGATCGTGACTCACGCTTCACTAGTAACTTTTGGACCCAACTCTTTAAGTTCTTTGGGTCGAAGCTGAGTCACAACTTAAGTTTTCATCTGCAATCTGATTGCCAGACGGAGCAGTTCAATGGTATGTTGGAGGAATATCTCCGTCATTTTGTAACCGGATCGCAGAAGAATTGGGTGAAGCTTCTGGATGCTGCTCAACTGTGTTTCAATTCAAAAAAAGATCTCTAGTACAAACAAAAGCGCTTTTGAAATTGTTACCAGACAGCAACCGCTACTCCCACACACAGTCAATGCACCAAATATGTCTAAATCTCCTCGAGCTGCTAGCTTCTCTAAAGAGTGGAAGCAAAATTTGGAGATAGTGCGGAGCTGTCTTGTCAAGGCTCAAAAGCGGATGAAGAGGCGTGTTGATCAGAATCGTCGCTTTGTTGAATACCAAGTAGGAGACAAAGTGATGGTCAAAATTCCAAAGCGTTACTTATTTGCGGGGGTCCATGACCCTCGCCCATTACAAAAATACATTGGACCCTTGTCCATTAAAAGGCGCATTGGGAAAGTTGCATACCGGGTGGATACCCCAGCTTGGTGGAAAATTCATCCTGTCTTCCATGTCAGCCTCCTGAAACCTTTTCTCGAAGACACGGAGGATCCTTCAAAGAGCCAGCTCACAATACCTAGTTTTCGAGGGCCCAATTCAACCGGAAAAAGGCGTGTTGAAGATATCCTTGATGATAGAGTGATTCATGCCTCAAGGAAAGATCACCAAGAGTTTTTGGTGAAATAGCAGGGCTGTGATGCAGAGGAGAACACTTGGGAGAGGGGAACAAACCTCAAAGCCTACAAGAGCCTAATTGAATATTATCTTGCAAGTAAGGCGCCGAGGACGTCGCCAACTCAGGTGGGGGAGAATGTCATGGGAGGCTTTTCAGCCGTGCCCCATGACCCCTTGGGCGCGCCCCGTGGCATCCTAGCAAGCCTTCCAATGCCTAGCGCCACGGACGGCCCCGTGGTCTTGGCCGCGCCAAGTGACAAGCGCGCATGTGCCTCTATCGCCCCACCGATATCCCTCGCCAGCGCCCAACCGCAGGCAGATGCCAACAGCGCCGCGCGCGCAGACAACGCCGCACGCGCAGACCATGATGCCAAAGACTATGCTGTTGACAACTGACCTGTTTCTGCCTTATAGCAAACTAAGTCTTTTTCATTGTAAATATAGAGTAGTTTTATTCCATGTACTTCCATTATGTTTCTCTAGCTTAATCAAGTCTAGTCGTGTAGCTTTGGATTATTTTTTTTAAGCATTATTAGGGGGGATCAAGCAATTAAACTTTCTAGCAAGCAAACAATTCTCTGTACTGGTGTCTCTCCCCCTCGATACCGCGTTGCCTTTCTGTAATAGTTTTCATTAATGCAATCAAGCTTTCTTTCATTCTCAATTCTCATTCTCGTTCTCGCAATTGCTCTTGACATTGGTTCTCCCATATGGCACTGACAATCTAGTCTAGCGTACGGAGGGGACCTCAGTTGGCGGACAGCAACTGCACTGACATCAGTTGCTTAGCCTTACGTCGTCCTTCCAAGGAATCTCAGGAAGGCGCCGCGTAACATTACTTTCGGGCATAGACATATAATACTACATCTTAGCATGTTTGCCTAATACCTTTAGGAACATATTATGTTTACTTTTATCATAATTGGAGAAGAATGACTATTAAGAAAGAGGATCGGCTTATCATATTCTTTAAAATTTATTAAAAAAATTATGTAGGAAAAAATTATAATTAATACTTTGAGGTCAACACGTAAAATTAGGACCCAAAAAAAAAGTTGGAGTAAGATTAAGCTTCTTTATTACCGTGTCTTATTCTCCTCTACTTTTGAGGTAAGCGTTCACATCAAACATCGATGACACTGATCACAAAAGAATGTGTAATTGCAGAAAGAAGTACATATAATGGTGAAAGAAGTAGAAAATTGTTCAAATCCATATAGAAAAAAAGAGAGCATATATTTAATTTAAAAGTACAAATATAATATTAATAGATCAAAAAATAGCCCTAAAATATTAAATGGAAGAACTCATAGGGAAAGGACATAACTGCAATAATCTATATTTTGAACTAATTTGAGAATGTATTATATTGTCCAAATCCGTTTAGAAATAGGAGAGTCTATATTATTATAAAAGAAAAAAATACAATATTAATAAACCAAAACAACCCTAAAATATTAAATGGAAGAACTTATAGGGAAAAGACATAACTGTAATAACCTACTTATTAAAAATATATAGGAAGGTTTAATAAAATCAATTCCATAAGAATCCTCCGTTGTGGTAATACATTAACACTCCATAATGTTTAATACCAAAAAAAATAAAAGTAGTATTAAAAGGACTGCATAAAGAGTTGAAGTTGAGAAAAAACAATATCCCCAAGATAATATATTTTTATATTATATATAAAATATTTTTCTACTCAAATAATATTTTTTTATTCAATTGTTTGTGTAATACTAAAAAATACTCAATTATTAAGCAACAACTAAGAAAATATTTAAGAATATAAATGTGTGAGAAAGAGAAAAAAAATAGTTGGTAAGAGTCAATACCACTAATGATTCTACAAACATAAAGATCTAAAAGTGAAATATCATATCAAGTTTTTACTATTTGAAAATAAAATTTATGATGGATAAAATTATAATTAAGATTAAATATTCAAAACAAGAGATGAACTAATATTAAGATCTGAATCAATATAGAATAAATTATTTTTTATGTTAAAACTAAATAATTAAATCTTTTAATTAATTATTTATTAAGAGAATCTGATTCAGTTATTTTTTAAATTCATCATATGAGTAAAATTTTTATTCAAGTTTTTTTTTTAAAACTAGGATACATAAATTTATTCCATAAAAAGAGCGTTAGAGATTAAAAAAATTAGAACACAAAATAAAAAGTTAGTATATTATTAAGAATCAAAATATTATACAAGTGTCTAAGGAAGCATACAATCAAAGCTAAATCTTAAATAAGATCAAGCTTTCAAGACTATATTATAAAGAGTTGACTCTGGTATAGCGGGATTATTCCTTGTAGATGCCTCCGGCGGAATCACAATAATATTCTATCTCATGCATTACTTGCAAATATCATATCAAGAGGCATGATACTATTAGCAATAACAGTAAGTGGTGTGCCAACAACGATTTTATTGTGAGGCTACCCACTTTAGATTTGATATAACTCTTCAAACAACTTAAATAATCATCACAAATATATCAAAGCAGAACAATATTGGTAAATTTATAAGAAAAGCAAAATTGATTAACTAAATAAAAGGTTGATTGCAAGATTTTATAGTAAAAACAAAATATTTTTCAGTTTCTGACTTAGCAGAAATGATACCAATAATTACTACCAAGAAGAATACTTAAATATCAAATGGCCCTCTACCATACATGTTTGTTGTCAAGTTTATTATTTCTTACGTATGTTAGTGTCACTGTATATATAATAGACTAATTTAAAATTGATCTTCCATTGTATATAGGTTGATTTTGAAGAAAAATATGTCCTTCATGCTACTGAAAAACTTAAATATGCTGAATAGCTTATGTAATAGCACACAAATGGTATATAGAAGTTTTGACAATAACGTCAATACGCAAAAATTATGATACTGGTCAATGTGCTTCTAAGTATATTCATATCCCTGAATTCAACTTTGGTCTTCCAAAACTAAGGAATATCCTTTTAAATTTGTGTGAAAAATAATTTTTAGTGTGTTTATGTTTTGCAAATATAATAAATAAAGCACAAGGAAAAACATCCTAAATATTGAACTTTATTTACCGCGATATGTTTTATTGCACGAACAACTGTATGTTGCACTTTCTAGAGTGATATCAAGATCGACAATAAGAGTTTTGGTTAAGGCAGAGCAACCAAATCATTACGAGAAAACATACACGCAAAAATATTGTCCACAAAGAAGTGTTTGGTAAGATTCCATCACATTAAATACTTTTAAACTATACTCCCTTCGGTCCACTTTAAGGTTAATATAGTCAATTAAATTGTTAATTAAAGCTAAAAAGTAGATTCCTTAATATGTGTGAAATCAACCAAAAAAGTTACTAAGTGGATCAGAGGAAGTAATAGATAATTATCTAACTAACATGACAAAATTGATCATTTGTGTAAGTTTTGATGATGTCTTTTTATTTTAAATTCATGTATTATGCTAATTGTCTTGAGCTGAGGGTCTATCAGAAACAGCCTCCCTATCTTTATAAGGTAGGAGTAAGGTTTGCATACACACTACCCTCCCCAGACCCCATTTATGGGAATACACTGGGTTCTTTGTTGTTGTTGTTGTTGTTGTTGTTGTTGTTGTTGTTGTTGTTGTTGTTGTTGTTGTATTATGTAATGTAATTCAATATTTTTCAGCATTTAGATGATTGTTATATTATTATACATAAAATTTCCCGCATTAATTAAATTTTATTATTCCTTCATATAAATAAATGTTTAAATCATCACGTGTCATTGTTAACGTGCAACGCACGTTCATAGATACTAGTTTATATTAAAATTATCAATCCCATTCTTATGGGAATGAAATAACCGACGTTGACTTATATATATATATATATATATTCCAAATAGAAAACTTCAATTTGTTCGCAATATTAATTATATCTTCTGTGCTAGCAAAGAATATAATAATATTTCATTTGGACTAATAACTAAATCTATTTGGCTAATTAAATTCCTTAATTTAATTATCAAATAATAAATTACTTAATCTTTTAGCAAAGATGAGAACACTCGTAAGTGTGCGACCCCATAGGTTCAATACTAAACCGGTAGTAAATTGACCACATCAATATACTAATCGAGAATGGCGTCTAGCAACACACCTTAACGACCAGATAGCATGAAGTATACAATTTACTCTCAAGAACCAGTAGAAGAATAATGTAGTAATTCCTTCTGTCCTTATAGCTCTGGATCACCCTAGAATATGGTTCAACTGTCAAATCCTAATAGGCGACCAACTATGTGTTCATGTCAAATATAATCGACCATTGAATGACCTAAGAAACTCATTTCTTCTTTCATTCAATTGCTCTGGCCAAGGTCTTAATTTGGTCGTTTATAATTCATGACAACATGGAGCTTAAACTCATTACCAAGAGTTGACAGATTCCATCTTGATCAATCACTAATTCTACAAGTATTCAATCGTGCCCAATATCCTTTCAACTATCGCCCTAGGGCCATAGGTGTCTAGTACTAAAGTACAACAAATAACTTGTCAATTACTATGATGATCTCAGGTCAAAGGAAAATCTTACATCACATTATTCAAGAGAATATCCTATTAATAGTTTATGGTAATTCCAACCATTAGGAATTATCCAATGAGTCGGTTCAATGATTATATCTCTATATGCATCATCTATCTATGTAATTTAGTTAATGAGATCAACTAATCTTTATCTCATAAAGACGATTACATAAATATTGATCTAACCGGATTACTAATGTCCAAATTAATAATCCTACGATCAAGAACAAATTTAGATTAAATTATAAGAAACTTTACTCTCATTATCATGATCTCCATCACAATGTCAAGTCTCAAAATTTAATCAAAGACCTTATCAAATTAATCAAGCAATTAATAACAATGATAAAAGAATATCAAATGTCATATATATTTTATATCAAATAACGTTCACAAAAATATGTTCAAATCATCAAATATGATATTGGATCTATGGCATATCTACTATATCCCTAACATCTTCAACATCTATAAACATTTTTCCTAATAGCTTCTTGTTTCTATTGATATAGTTCTAAATTTGGTAACCTGGGAGTAGGGATGGCGAATAGCCTCTTACTTTTCTTGACGACAAGTCCAAATCCATCTGAAAGGTCAACATTTTCGCCCTCTGGGAGTTTCCAATCAAAGGAATGCAGCAATGAAGCCAATATAAACATAAGCATTTTCTCAGCTAAAGGAAGGCCAGCACAAACTCTCCCCCCTGATCCAAATGGAAGGTACTTCATATTATTGCCAGCATAGTCTAAATTTGTAGAGTGACTCAAGAACCTAACAGGCTGGAATTTCAATGGATTTTCCCATATTTGAGGATCCCGATGAATTGCATAAACATTCAAGAGTACTTTAGTTCCCTCAGGTATTGTGTATCCGCCAACTATTGCAGATTGGCTTGGGCGCTTAGGGAAAAGCAGCGGTAATGCAGGGTGTAGACGAAGTGTCTCCTTTACAACTGCATCAAGATAGTGTAGTTTTGGTAAATGGGATTCTTCAACAGTGTTATTCATACCTATGACATCTTTCAGTTCCTTTTGCACCTTTGTCATTACCACCGGGTTATTCAGAAGCTCCGCCATTACCCATTCGACCATCGTGATTGTAGTGTCAGTCCCACCAATCACAATGTCCTACAGTGCAAAAACATATATGAAGTCATGGCAAGAGAATTTTGCCGTAGCCTAAATTTGAAATGCCTGCTTCTATCCGTAGGGGGGATGTGACATTCATCCTTCAAATATGTATATATATGAGCATCTTTTTAAGACTATTCTAACTAATTATGCGATTCATGCATCTTGATCAAGAACTCAAAATATTCTCATATTTCTTCAAACTAGTTATCCCATTGATTCTGCATTCAATAAAAATGATTTTTAATAACGGTGGTGTTCGAGCAAACTTGCACGCACCTCGACTAATTCCATATTGTACCGGCTCTGCCTACCATGGCTTAGGGAGATAGGAAAAAATAACCTACTAATATTTTTTGTCTATGATGGGACTTGAACCCTTGTTTCCAAGGTTTGCACCCACTTCATTAACCAACAATCGCTTGGCCACACCCTTGGGTGCTTCGGTAGACAGTATAAACTTTGAATAAGACTGTTAAATCTTTAGACTGATTTCTCGTAAACTAAAATGATAGATTCTTAGGATAACAAATTGTAAGGAGACAAGCAATGATATAAAAAATAGATAGAGACCCTATAACTTACCAGCAAGATGGCCTTTATTTGCACCAAGTCCACCGATTTACCAATATTTTTCTGCTCCATTAGCTCTAATAGGATCTGCATAAAATCCTTCTTGTCATTCCCCTGGATTTCATCCTTTCTTTTGTCCGAAAGCATCTTCATGCATTCGTTTATGGCAGGGTCCAATATATTTTCAACAGACTTCAAAAGAGCCTCCATCTCTTTCTGTATTCCTTGTAAATCAAACCTGGCAAGCATAGGGAAGAAGTCTGATATGTTTGGCTTTGCCAACATTTGAGTAAATTTTATCACCAATTCCCTGAACTCAGCTCCATCTTTTGCATGCTTCTCCTTCTCCTCTACAAAATTACTGCCAAAGATCATACTCATGACTACATTCATTTCAGTTACAAAAGCTAATTCACCAATGTCAATGGGGTAGCCAATCTTGGTATGCACTTTTCTAATTGTCTTTCTGACCTCCTGTTTCCGAAGACTATAACAAGCCTCAAGGTTCCTGTTGCTTAGCATCTCACTCACAAACAGTTTGCGTATATCACGCCAGTAGGAGCCATAGGGAGAAAATGCAATATCTAATCCACCATATGTGGCCAGCAATCCTGCAATTGAAGAGTCACGGTTGGCATAAACGGAGTCTTGATCACGAACTACTTCTTTGGCTAAGGATGGTGAATTCAGCACAATACATAGTTTGCTTCCTAGCCAAAACTTGTATATTGGACCATACTGTTGAGACAACTCTGTAAGCTGGTGGTGCAAATTGGGGCGGAGGAATGGTAAGAATCCCAAAATTGGAAGGCCACGAGGCCCTGGCGGCAACCTAGGTTCTGTCTTCTGTGGTATATTTGATGTCCTTTTGTACCATATAATTGTCAGGAACACAATTGAAAGGGTAATACCTGCAAGACCAAGCTCGTTTAGAGGTGCGAAAGCCATGTTTAGTATGGGGAGATAGTGCTGTATTCTGGGCCGGGCCCGGGCCTTCGTGGGCCTGGGCTCTGGCGGTCCCGGACTTCGTGGGCTCAATGGGTGGAATCGGCCCGTGACGGGCCTAAGCCCACATGGTCTTGTGCTTAACGGGCCGGGCTCGCGGGCTTCGCGGGCCTAGCGTTTTTTTTTTTTAAAGACAATTTCTTGTAGTATCATGGCTATATTAAAAATATATATGTAGTATATATGTAGATCTAATTATTAAAGTGCTTGACGAAAAAGAAAATAACAAAACAATAGTAAAACACTAAATTGTCATGCATAATATATTGTCTTGTAGTATATATATTGTATCTTATGTATATATATTCTCTTATATATTTTCTTGTAGTATATATATTGTATCTTATGTATATATATTCTCTTATATATTTTCTTGTAGTATATATATTGTATCTTATGTATATATATTCTCTTATATATTTTCTTGTAGTATATATATTGTATCTTATGTATATATATTCTCTTATATATTTTCTTGTAGTATATATATTGTATCTTATGTATATATATTCTCTTATATATTTTCTTGTAGTATATATATTGTATCTTATGTATATATATTCGCATAATATATTGTCTTGTAGTATATATATTGCATCTTATGTATATATATTCGCATAATATATTGTCTTGTAGTATATATATTGTATCTTATGTATATATATTCTCTAATATATTTTCTTGTAGTATATATATTGTATCTTATGTATATATATTCGCATAATATATTTTCTTGTAGTATATATATTGTATCTTATGTATATATATTCTCTTATATATTTTCTTGTAGTATATATATTGTATCTTATGTATATATTGTAGCTTATAAATAATTCTAAGTAAAGACAAAGAAATATTGCGAAAAGATATTCAAGGGTAGAAGCAATAAATTTTATTACCAAAAATGACATATCTTTCTTAGTCATCCTTCCCCCAATGGAATGAGCACAACAAAGTACTAATACCACCATTAGAAGGAAAAAAACTAAGGAAGATGTGCCAAAATACAAGTTACATATTAGTCTATGTATTATCTCTAACAAATCTCATAAATCCTTCAAGGTTCGGAGGAGGTTGCGTTGGTGGTGGTGGAAAAGAAGCTTGTTCATCACCACTTCCGGGCGAAGCCGAATCCTCCGCAAGTTCCGCTATCATTTCTTCATAAGCTTCATCTATCGCCGGTTGTGCTTCTGCAATTCCAAAGTTTCTTCTTTCCGAGCGGATCCAATCTCTAAACAGTACTGATTTTTCCAAGCTATCCCTCATAGACGCTCTATGATCACCTATTTGCAGTCTTGCTTGACTGAAAGCGCTCTCTGATGCAACAGTTGAAGCTTGAATTGATAAAATATCCCGAGCCATCCTTGCAAGAACCGGGAAATATTTTTCCCTTGCCTTTCACCATTCCAAAAGATCAAAAGAGCCGTCTGGATTCTCCTTTTCAAGTCCCTGAGACAAATAAACTTGAAGCTCATTTAGATGTGAAGTTTCATCATAATTATCACCTTGAGAACCCCTGAACTCCGTCCAAGATTTAAGAGCTTTTAAGCCCGCAACTCTTTTAGACGATTGTGAGCTAGACGAAGTAGGGGTTGGAATAGTTGGCCTAGCATGCTCTAAGGCAAGTTGATAAACATTATAAACTGTTTGAGCATTAATTTTAATTGAAGCTTTTGCATCTGCAAGTGTAGCAATTTCCTCATTTGAAAGATCTAAAGCCTTATAAATATTTGAATACCAAAAATGAGGACCTCCCAATTTCATTGTAAGATTTAGCATTGCAGCAAGACCATAAATATGAGGGATAAGAAAAAAAATATTTTTTAAACTTTTGTTTCATTTCATTTATAGCAAGTTCATAAATGTCCTCACCCTCACCAAATTCAACAAACAAATCAGATAGTGCTGCAATATAAACTAAACAGTTTGAAATAGTAGGATAATATTGCCCAGAAAATGCATTTGTAGCAATTTGAAAATGTTCTAAAAAATCTAAAAGAATTTTAACATTCGTCCAATCTTGAGTAGTAAGCATTTCATCATCATCCTCACCACCTACCCGAGAATTAAACGTTGCATTAATTGAGTTTCTATATTCATATGCAACTACTAAACTTTCGTACATACAATTCCATCTAGTCGGGCAAGGTTTAGGAACCTTTCTTTCTCTAAGGCCATATTCATCACATTTTTTAAAATACTCTCTAAGTCTACTTCTACGGTTTGAATAAAAAAGCCAATTAAGAGCCATTCTAACCTTTTCAATTTCTATGTTTAAAATTCGCATACCATCACCGACAATTAAATGATAAATATGACAAATACATCTAACATGGAAAATATTAGTAAATGCAGGATTTAGTGTTGTTGTAAGCATGCCTATAGCACTAGTGTTACTAGAAGCATTATCCATAGAAATTGCCATTATTTTATCGCTAAAGCAAAAATATCTACAAATATCTGCAACAGTGTTAGCTATAAACTTACCTGTGTGACGCGAATTAATTATTCTATATACAATTATGCGTTTTTGCATTATCCATTCCTCATCTATCCAATGACTTGTAACAGTTAGATAATCACAATCATTACCACTTCTACCAATATCAGTAGTAATAGAAATCCGATTAGGTATATGAGTAAATAAATACCGCAAATATTGTTCATATTCATGTTTGAATTTATAAATATCACTCTTAACTGTTGCGCGAGGCCAACCTTTATAAGTAGGGTTAAAAACTCTTCTAATATAATGAACCCAATTAGGATTAGAAGCAAAAGTATAAGGTAAGCACATAACAGTAATCATCTTTGCTAATTCTTCACGATCTCTATTTGGATCGTAATATAAAATACCTCCGGTGACAGTGTTAATTCCTGGTTGAACTAGATTTGAACCTGTATTAGGGTTAACCGCAGAATCTACACTTGTCCCCTCTAGCTGCGCTTTTATTTGAAAAAATCTAGCCTTATCTCTAGGGTGTGTTTTTATGTGCCTAGTCAAACTACCTGTGCCGCTACGGTCTCCAGTATATTTATGCGAAATTAATTTCCCACAAGTTTTACACTTAGCCTTATTTTGTTCTCTTACTTGAGTAAAAAAATTCCAAACTAATGATGTTTCTAGGCGTTTAGCAGGTTCTCTATTAAAAGTAGGAGTTTCTATAGGTGGGTCGACCGGTGCATCAGTTGGGTTATTAAGAGGACTAGTAGGTGTATCATCTAAATCCGGTGCTTGGGTTTCATCATCATCCTCATTTTCCTCAATATTTTCTAAGATGGTTTCATTAGGATAAAGAGCATTCATAATTTCATCATCTAATCTTTCACCTGGTGCAACATTATGGTAAAATTCACTATCGGTAAATTGAAAACAAGGGTGATCACTATCAAGAATTAAAGAAGGAGGAGGACGTCTAGGTTGACGACTACTTTCAACTTGCTTATCTTTTCTAGGTCGGGGAGCCGGGGGAAGGGTAGTTGGTTGGCCACTACTTTCACCGGTTTTATCTTTTCCTTTACCAAACATTTTTTTCAAAGAAAATGCCATATTAATTATAATTATGCAATCTAAACCACACAAAAATATATTCTTAAAACGTAAGAGTTGAAACGAGTTTACCGGATTGCCGAACAACTTCTTAAAAATTGAAAATCGTTGAACACTTGAAAACTTCAATTCAACAACTTCACAATTTTTCACGAAATTTCAACAATAGATTAAGTAATTGTAGTAGAGAGATTGAGAGAGATTGAGAGATATTGATGAATTGGTGAATAAAAATGAAAGAATGAGGGGGTATTTATAGTTGAGAAATGGGGAAAAGTGTAATTATATAAACCAAATAGCCATTTTCTAAACTACCAAACAGTCAAAAAAAGCCCCAAACGGCTACTTTTTAAATATGGTCGTTGGGCTATTTTTTTTTTTTTAAAAAAAAAATTTAAATTATAGCCGTTAGGCCCGCTGTGCTCGGACCAGGTCTGCCAGCCGGTCCCGGGCTAAACGGTCCCGGGCTCGTGGGCTTACCAAACAAGACCAGCCCGCCACGGGCTTAAAGAGACCACCAGGACCGGCCCACCAGGCCCGTTAAGACCGCGGGACCGGCCCACAGTGCAGCATTATGGGGAGATAGTCTTAGAGCTTCTTCTAATATCAGTTTTTGAAAGGAAGCCCATTATTTAACCTCACAAATGAAATACTCTTATCTTTATCAGTACATAAGCCAATTTTTCCATCCATATAGATAAGGCAAGAATGGTTGAAGGCAAATGCAATGTTGGCTACTCAATAATAATGGAGTACTGACTATATTTGATTTGAACTGGCAAAAGGAAAGGTTAACACACCTTAAAAGAAGGAAACAACCAACATCACATCAAAAGAAAGTGACTTTTAAAGCACATGTAACATAACATATCATAAGCAAGGCTGTAATGGAAAGAGGCAAATTTTTACCCTATAGTAGGACCATTTGAAAGTCAGCAGACAAACTAGATGAATATTGATATATACTACATCCTTCCCAACCATGCTGTTGCTTCAAAAACATAAAAATGGAAAAAACTGTTCCAAGATGGGTACTGTTTCTTTCTTCGCGTTTCTATTTTTTTTCTTGAATGAGGAAAAAAGTAATGTATATGCTTTAGATATCTATTTACTATATTATAAAACTACGAAGCTCCACACGAAATGTAGATCTAAGCTTTTTACCCGATATATAAGAAACTGCACCACTCCGAATTTCACTAACAGTATCCTGAGTACACCCCTGATTCCACGCCAAGATGACTTTTTAATAGTGTCAACTGTATCATCAAGATTTGAGACAGTTCTGTAAGCTGGTGATGCATATTGAAGCTTTGAGACAGTTCTGTAAGCTGGTGATGCATATTGAGGCAGAGGAACGGTAAAAATCCCACGATCGGAAGGCCACAATTTTGTGCTCATAAGACATAACTGTTGCGGAAGCCAAATGTATATAGTGTGAATAAGTCACAACTGCTATACCAAAAATTATGACAGTCACCAAATAATAAATAAGACAATAAAGCAACAATAAAGGGAACACCAGAATTTACGAGGTTCGGCTAATTTTGCCTACTCCTCGGACACAACCAATATTTTATTTCACTCCAAAAATACAAGTGAAATAATACTAAAGAGAGAAGATACAAATGCCTTAAACAGATGAGAAGGCAAATGAGAGGTGTGTTTAAATCCTAAACATTAAGCCTTCTTTTATAGGGGAAAATCCCCCAACCATTCTTTTCCCACCGATGTGGGACAAAAGATTTCTGCCAAACTTAACAAATCTCCACCTTGGCAAAATTCCACATCTTCAATTTTCTCTCAATAACAAATTTTGGTTGTGACTTCATCTTCAATCTTTAGTGTTCAACAATGTTGATCAAATCCAAACAATGTTGAAACTTGATCGCAATCACCACCTTAGTTAGCATATCAGCAGGATTCTCCGTAGTATGAATTTTCTTCACTATGACTCCTCCTTCTTCTATGATTTCTCGTACGAAATGATACCGAACATCAATATGTTTCGTCCTTGCATGATAAACTTGGTTCTTCGCTAATTGAATAGCACTTTGACTATCACAAAAAATTGTGATACCTTTTTGTTCAACACCAAGCTCCTTTAGCAATCCTTGAAGCCAAATTACATCATTCACAGCCTCTGTAATAGCCATGTACTCTGCCTCTGTTGTAGACAAAGCAACTGTTGACTGCAAAGTAGACTTCCAACTAACTGGTGCCTTTGCAAAAGTAAACACATAATCAGTAGTTGATCTTCGTTTGTCCAGATCACCCGCAAAATCTGAGTCACAATATCCAACTACAGACTGATTGTCTTCCTGCTCAAAAACTAACCCGACATCTACAGTATTATGAATATACCGTAGAATCCACTTCACAGCTTGCCAATGCTCCTTCCCTGGATTGTGCATATATCTGCTAATAACTTCAACAGCTTGTGAAATGTCAGGCCTTGTGCAAACCATTGCATACATCAAGCTACCAACAGCATTTGCGTATGGTACCTTTGACATATACTCTCGTTCAGCTTCATCCATTGGCGACATAGTAGTACTTAGCTTAAAATGGGGAGCAAGTGGAGTACTAACTGGCTTAGTCTTGTCATCTATGCCAAAACGTTGTAGTACTCTCTTCAAATATTCTTTCTGAGATAAACAGAGTTTCTTTGAACGTCTATCTCTAATTATCTCCATGCCAAGAATTTTCTTTGCCTCACCCAGATCCTTTATCTCGAACTCCTTCTTCAGTTGAATCTTCAACTTATCAATTTCTTCCGAATTCTTGGAAGCTATCAACATATCATCAACATATAGGAGAAGATATACAAAGGAACCATATTTAAGCTTGTGCAAATACACACAATGATCGTATTTGCTTCTCTTGTACCCTTGCCGCAACATAAACTCGTCAAATCGCTTGTACCATTGTCTAGAAGATTGTTTCAATCCGTACAACGATTTTTCAAGTTTGCACACCATATTTTCTTTTCTAGCAACTTTGAATCCTTCTGGCTGAGTCATGTAGATTTCCTCCTCCAAGTTTCTATGTAAAAACGCAGTTTTTACATCCATCTGAACTAGTTCCAAATCCAATTGTGCTACCAAAGCCAACATAATTCTAATGGATGAATGTTTTACAACTGGAGAAAACACTTCATTGTAATCAATTCCCTCCTTTTGAGCATATCCTTTGGCCACCAATCTTACTTTGTAGCGAACATCTACTTGGTTAGGAAATCCTTCCTTCTTTGCAAATACCCATTTGCACCCAATTGCTTTCTTTCCCTTCGGGAGATTGGCCAATCTCCATGTATGATTCTGATGAAGGGACTGTATTTCATCATTCATGGCAATCCTCCGCTTATCTTCTTCTGAACTTTGGACAGCGTCTTTATAAGTGGTAGGAACATCATCAGCTACAATTGAGGTTGCACAAGCAACCGTCTCTATGAGACGAACAGGTTTCGTTATTGTTCTTTTTGGCCTGCTGGTTGCTATTGATTCAAGTTGTTGTTGAGGTTCCTGAGTTGGAATCTCCTCTACTGACTCTTCTTCCAGAGGGTAATCTTCATTTGTTTCCTCCTCTGCTTCTTGTGTAGGAAAAATAAATTTTCCCTCAAACTCCACCTGCTTAGAAGCACCTTTATTTTGTTTGGTGTCTTCTGTTACCTTATTTACCATAGCAGATTCATCAAAGGTAACATCCCTGCTGAATATTACTTTCTTTGTCATAGGACACCATAAGCGATATCCTTTGACTCCAGAAGTAATTCCCATAAAAATAGCCTTCTTTGCCCTTGGATCCAATTTTGACTCCGTCACATGATAATATGCAGTTGAGCCAAACACGTGCAAAGAGTCATAATCTAAAGCAGGCTTTCCATACCATTTTCAAATGGTGTCTTGCCATCAATAGCAACAGATGGTAAGCAATTAATGAGGTGGCATGCATATGTAACTGCCTCAGCCCAAAATTCTTTGCCCAAGCCAGCATTGGACAACATACACCGTACCTTCTCCAGCAAGGTCCGGTTCATACGTTCAGCCACACCATTCTGTTGTGGTGTATGTCTGACAGTTAAGTGTCGGACGATGCCATCATTTTGACAGACCTTATTGAAATGATCATTTTTGTATTCACCTCCATTGTCTGTGCGAATACACTTGATCCTCTTGCCTGTTTGATTCTCCACCATCGTCTTCCATTTGAGAAAAATTCCCAGCACTTCATCTTTGTTTTTCATTGTATACACCCACACTCTTCGAGAAAAATCATCAACAAAGGTTACAAAATAGTGCTTCCCACCCAATGAAGGTGTTTTGGAAGGACCCCAAACATCAGAATGTACATAATCCAAAATGCCTTTAGTATTATGGATCGCTGTACCAAATTTAACCCTTTCTGTTTCCCTTTAACACAATGCTCACAAAACTCCAAGTTGCAAGCCTTTACTCCTTTTAACAATCTTTGATCTGATAGAGTTTTCAAGGATTTTCCTCCAGCATGTCCCAAGCGCATGTGTCATAGCTTGGTTGCTTCTGCCTCTTTGTCGTCACTGGATGTCACTGTCGCTGTCCCAATAACTGTACTGCCACAATAGCGGTACATATTATTATTCTTCCGATTAGCCTTCATTACCACTAGTGCACCGGAGCATACTCTCATCACTCCATTTTCTGCAATGATTTTAAACCCTTTTGATTCCAGGGCTCCCACAGAGATGAGATTCTTCTTCAAATCCGGTACATATCGAACATCTATTAATGTTCTGATCATTCCATCATGGTTCCTTAATCGTATTGAACCAATGCCATATGAGGTAAGAGGGATGTTATCCGCCGTGTGGACGACTCCATATTCTCCTTCTTGAAATTCCACGAACCAGTCCTTGTTGGGACACATATGATAGCTACAAGCCGAGTCCATCAACCATATGTCTGATGATGTTGATGACTCTATTGTAACTAATGAGAAGTCTGAATCATCACAATCAGCTACATTTGAATCCATAATGGCCTTTCCATTGTTATGTTTGGCCTTATTCTTCAACTTCGGACAGTCTTTCTTCCAGTGCCCTTTTTCTCGACAAAAGGCACATTCATCTTTGCTGGGTCTGGATCTTGACTTGGATCTTCCCTTCTTTGTCCTCGTTTGATTTTGAGGACGACCCCTCACAAATAGTGCTTCTCCATCTCCGCCCTTCTGTTTTTCTCGCTTTCTTTGTTCATAGCTGTACAAAGCCGAACAAACTTCTCTGAGAGAAATTTCGTCATTTCCATGGAGTAGAGTAGTTTCAAGGTGCTCGTACTCATCAGGAAGTGACGCCAACAACATTAAGGCCAAGTTACCATCATCATAAGTTGTATCCATATTTTGCAAATCTGTGACCAACTTATTGAAACTGGTGATATGTTCATTCATCGTGGTACCAGGAACATAGGTGAAGTGAAACAGTCTCTTCTTCATGTACAATTTATTTTGACTGTTTTTCTTCAAAAATTTATCCTCCAGTGCTTTCCATAATTTACTTGCAGAAGTTTCCTTTGTGTATGGATATTTCTGCTCTCTAGCAAGGTAGGATCGAATAGTACCTCAAACAACACGGTTGAGAATCTTCCAATCTTCTTCTCCAATAACATCTGGTTTCTTTTCTTCAATGGCCAGATCTAGCCCTTGTTGAAAAAGGACATCTAGAACCTCGCCTTGACACATCCCAAAATGCCCGGACCCGTCAAAAATTTCTACCGCAAATTTCGCATTTGACACAATTCTTGTCATAAGCGAAGATGCCAATGATGACGTATTGTTGACACTTGAGGTAGATTCTTCTTGTTTATTGTCTCCCATATTTGACACAAATATTATTTAATAGCTGACGACACAAATCAAGATTATTCCTTTCTGATGTAGAAGATCCGACTAAGCTGCAACCACAGAGCATACTCAGACAGAACCTTGACTCAGTTACCAAGATAAATCTTTTCTGATGTGGAAGATCAGACTATGCTGCAACCACAGAGCATACTTAGACAGTACCTTGGCTCTGATACCAATTGTTGCGGAAGCCAAATGTATATAGTGTGAATAAGTCACAACTACTATACCAAAAATTATGACAGCCACCAAATAATAAATAAGACAATAAAACAACAATAAAGGGAACACCAGAATTTACGAGGTTCGGCTAATTTTGCCTACTCCTCGGACACAACCAATATTTTATTTCACTCCAAAAATACAAGTGAAATAATACTAAAGAGAGAAGATACAAATGCCTTAAACAGATGAGAAGGCAAATGAGAGGTGTGTTTAAATCCTAAACATTAAGTCTTCTTTTATAGGGGAAAATCCCCCCAACCATTCTTTTCCCACCGATGTGGGACAAAAGATTTCTGCCAAACTTAACAATAACTCTGTAATTGTTATTGGCTATTTGGTTCATTGCATTAAAATCAATATATACATTGTTTAATGTAAAATGTGTTTGATTTAAAATTGGAAAAAGATTTATTTTCTATAATATCCATGCAGTGGTAGAAGGCTGCTCACATATCTATGAGGGAGATGCCAATCATCTCTCCCTTCATAGGAAAACTAACTAAAGAAGTATTAATATGAAGGGCACACTTTGTTATTTTTAAGTGCTCTGATGAAGTAACACACGTATTATTATTTCAAACTTGGTACAGTATACAATAGTTAAGGACTCACGGCCATTAGCCATTTCAGATGGAACAGTTGAACATTCTGATTTTTCGTGTCTACGCTTTGAGTTGTTCATAAGATTATTGCCAGGATAAAGCAACATATTTTATCTTACTCATAGAGTGTTGGACTGGATAATCTTGGAGTAGGTATAGCCACCAGAGGAATTTTCTTCTTCAAAACAATACCAAACTTCTCCGTAAGGTCTACTATCTCTCCTTCGGGCAACTTCCAGTCGAAAGAGTGAATAAGTGAAGCCAGTGAATACATGAACATCCTCTCTGCCATGGCTATTCCCGCACACATTCTTCTTCCAGAACTAAATGGAATAAAGTTGAAATCGTTTCCACTATAATCCAATTTATTGTCCAAAAATCTTTCCGGATAGAACTCAGTCGGATTTTCCCATATAGAGGGATCTCTCTGTATAGCCCATACATTTATGAAAACACGAGATCCTTTAGGAACGGTGTATCCTCCCACAGTGACTGTCTCACTAGGACAATGTGGCACCAATAGTGGGAGTACTGGATGTATGCGCAAGACTTCTTTCATAACTGCATAGAGATATGGTAAGTGCTGAATATGAGACTCTTCCACTATGTTATCTTTTCCCACAACTGTCTCCAGTTCCTGTTGTAGTTTCCTCAGGACCTTTTGATTGTTCATAATTTCAGCCATGGCAAACTCAACCGTGTTGGAGGTTGTGTCAGTTCCACCAACAACCATATCCTGTTCATGGTATTTGTAAAAGTTATTATCATGTACAACAAAATTTAAGAATTTTGTAGCTGTATATTGGAGTTCAGTTCAAGGTTTACTCTGAATTCACAGTTAACTCTTTACATGTTGTCTGATGTGTACTCCAATAACTAGGTAGCAACCACCAGTTCAGGACATGAATTTTTTGAGTCTGATTCTTGTATTTATTTCTTATATGCCACAACAGTTCTTTGATAAATTTGCAATCGCATCTTCCATTTTTGTTAGCATTTGATCCTCTTTTATGACTAAAATATCGCACTAAGCCAATTATTCATCCATAATAAATAAAGATCGACTGTTTACACGCAAATGCAAACTTAGAAATCAGCACCACATCCATTTTAAGTAAAGTTTACGATAGTAGAAGAATGCAACCAAAGTTCAGGACATGAGTTTATGAATCTGATTTTCTTAAATTTATTTCTCAAACAGCAACAACAACAACATACCCAGTGTAATTCCATAAGCGGGGTCTGGGGAGGATAGTGTACGCAGACCTTACCCCTACCTTGTGAAGGTAGAGAGGTTGTTTCCGATTGACCCTCGGCTCAAGGAAATCATAATCACAACAGTTTCAAAAAAGACTTAAATTTATTTCCCATACACCAAAAAAAATTTCTATAAATTTAAAATCCCATTCTTTCCTTTGATTCGATCTTTTTATTATAAAAAAAAGGTCTGCCATCATGATCAGTGTAAGCCAATTATTCATTCACATAGATAAGGTATGAACTGTTGAAGGCAAATGCAATATTGACTACTCGGTAATGATGCAGTAATGACTATGATTTGGAAACTCATTTAGAAGGAAACAACCAACATCAGATCTGATAAAGTGACTTTTCATGTAGTGGAATGCACAAATGACTATGCATACCATGAGCAAGGCTTTGAGTTCAGACATGGTCAGAGGTATTTTAGCATCGGCATCATCTTTCAACTTCAGCAAAACCTGCAAAAAATCCTTGCTTTCTTGGCCAACACCACTTCTCATCCCACCATCTCTATCCGTTTTCCGTCTTTGATCAATAATGGTCTCAAATATCTTGTCAAACCGCTTTGCCAACACCTTCATCTTCTTTGTTACACCTTGCAAATCAAACCTGGCCAAGCCCGGATAAAAATCCGAAACATCCGGAGTACCTAGCAGCTCAGTTATACTAGTCACAACAAGCCTAAACTCTGCACCAAGACTAGCTCTTTCCTCACCCTTCACTGTGTCACCCCATAACATGCTCGTGATCACATTAAGAACATTCAAGAACATCTGCTCACCGATACTCACCGGTGAACCCGCCTGATTATATAAGTAATTAACCGTCTGTCTAAGCTCCCGTCGCCTTAGTGCATAAACGTAGTCTAAAGTAGAACCATTAAGCATTTCACGAACAGAAACCTTCCTCAACATGCGCCATTTTGGTCCATAAGGAGTCCAAACTATGTCCTTACCACCATATGAAAATTCTCTAGCAGCAGCAGGCACATCTCTGTTAGCAAAAATAGTATCTTGTTCCTTAAGCACCTCACGAGCTAAAGCAGGAGAAGTAATAATAATCCCAACTTTTTTACCAAGCCAGAGTCTACAAATAGGGCCATACGCTTGGGAAAGAGATGCAAAATAGGTGTGGAGTTCAGGATCAAGAGAGAGGAGATTACCTACTAAAGGCAAAGCTTTAGGCCCTGGTGGCAATGGGGGTTGTCCCTTCTTTGACTTATCGATGAAAATCCAAACAAACCATAGTAAAGCTACAAATCCAAGAATATTGGATAAAAAGATACCATTTTGCTCAATATTGGCTCCATCCAAATGCCACGACCAAGAATCAAATAGAGGTTTGAAGAACTTGAGAGACATTATTTGAGCCTTAGAGGGAAATGAGATTAGAAAGAGCAGTGGTGTAGAAAAATGGAAGAACCAATGTGATTGAAAGCTCAATGCTTTAACTCCACTTAAAGAAAATGGAATTCTGAAGACTTAGATATTTTGGATCAAGACAAATTAGAAGTTTGACAGTCCCATAAGATGAAAATGAATATAGATACCTCCACACTCATACTGTTACTTCAAAGGAAAAAACAACAATGTACTATTGGTCCCAAATTGTTTCTTGTTTCTAAATTGGGACCACTTCTTTCCTTCTTCTTCTTTTTTTTTTTTTAATTGTTTGGGCAAAAAGAAGAAAAAAAATTGTCATCTATGCATTGAATATGCAGTTTCTCTAAAGAAGCATGCCATGCTTATTTTCAGTTGATTGAGGGGCAGATCACTCTAATCTGGAGTTTATCTCACATCTCCTTGGAAAAATCCAATCTGCCCTTATTTTTAGAGCTACTAACAGCAGTAAGTTTTTTCCATTTTAATTCAAATACTAATTCAGCATATTAATCAACCTCTTAAAAGAGTGCACAACATTTTTAGTTTGCATAAATATCAGAGTTTATGATCATGGTTAGATAAGATAACTTGTACACGACTTAATATAAGGATTCATTATGAAGCAACATAATTATTATAATATTTGTATTTGTGATTGGACATTTGGTTTAGCGCATTAAAATCTACATATGCATTGTATAATATAGTATGTGTTTGATGTTAAATTGGATAAAGATTTGTTTTCAATATATCTCACAATGTGTTCAAGGGATATTTACATATCTATCAGGGAGATGCCAACCATATACTCTTTATATGAACACAAACTAAACAAGGAACGGTATGAAATCATTTACGTACTCCAAATAAAATGATACATATATTGATATCTCAAATTCAATTTAGTATATAATACTAAAGGAGTCATGGAACTAGTTTCACATGGAACATTAGAACTTTGAGTTGTTCATAAGACCATTGCCAACGTAGAGATGCATCTTTTATCTTACTCATAGAGTGTTGGATTGGACAATCTTGGAGTAGGTATAGCAACCAGAGGTATTTTCTTCTTAAAAACAATCCCAAACTTCTCTTCAAGGTCTAATTTCTCTCCTTCAGGCAACTTCCAGTCGAAAGAATGAATGAGTGAGGCCAGTGAATACATGAACATTCTCTCCGCCATGGCTATCCCCGCACAAATTCTCCTGCCAGAACCAAATGGAAAATAGTTGAAATCATTTCCACTATAGTCCCAATTATTGTCCAAAAATCTCTCCGGAAGGAACTCAGTTGGATTTTCCCAGAGGAAGGGATCTCTCTGTATTGCCCAAACATTTATGAAAACACGAGCTCCTTTAGGAACAGTATATCCTCCGACAGTGACTGTCTCACTAGGACAATGAGGCACCAACAGTGGGAGAGCTGGATGCATGCGCAAGGCTTCTTTCATAACTGCATAGAGATATGGTAAATGCTGAATATGGGACTCTTCCACTATGTTATCTTTGCCCACAACTGTCTCTAGTTCCTGTTGTAATTTCCTCAGTACCTCTGGTTTGTTCATAATTTCAGCCATGGCAAACTCAACCGTGTTGGAGGTTGTCTCAGTTCCACCAACAACCATATCCTGTTCATGGTATTTGTAAAGTTATTATCATGTACAACAAAAGGAACATTCCGTAGAACTACATGTTGGAATTCAGTTCAAGGTTCACTGTCTTAATACACAGTTAAGTCTTTATATGTTGTCTGATACTAATATTTCCGACTCTTTTCTTACTGTACTCTAATAACTAGGTAGCAACCAATAGTTCTGGACATGAATAAATGATTCTTCTTGTATTTGTTTCTTATATGCCACAATAATTCTTCAATAAATTTACAAACCATCTTTCACTTTTATTAGCATTTGATCCACTTATTATGACTAACATCAGTACAATCCAATTTCTCAACCATAATAGGTAAGGATAGACAGTTTAAAAGCAAATGCAAACTTGGAAACCAGCACCCCATCTATTGAAAGTGAATATTCCTATAGTAGAAAAATGTAAGTATGCAACCAACAGTTCAGGACATGAATTTGTGAATTTGATTCTTCTTAAGTTTGTTTCTCATATGCCACAATAATTCTTCTATAAATTTACAATCCCACTTTCTCTTTCATTTGATTTTGATCCTTTTATTATTATAACTGAAAGAGTATCTTTCTTAATCAGTACCAATTATTCATCCATAGAGATAAGGTAAGAACGGTTGAAGACAAATGCAATCTTGGCTACTCAATATAATGCAGTACAAGATTTCTTTTTGGTTCATTTGTAAAATCACATTTAGAAGGAAACAACCAACATCACATCTAGTGAAAGTAATAGACTTTTTTCTGTTTTCTCTAATCAGGTCTAATGAAACTGACATACTTTTCCTATATACTCTAGTAGAATATGCACAAATGACAAAAACATACCATGAGTAAGGCTTTGAGTTCAGTCATGGTAAGAGGCATTTTGGCATCTGCTTCATCTTTCAACTTGAGCAAAACTTGCAAAAAATCCTTGCTTTCTTGGCCAGCACCACTTCCGATCCCGCCATTTCTATCCATTTTCTGCCTTTGATCAATCATAGTCTCAAATATCCTATCAAATCTCTTTGCCAACACCTTCATCTTCTTTGTTACACCTTGCAAATCAAACCTAGCCAAGCCCGGATAAAAATCGGACACATTCGGAGTACCTAACAACTCAGTCATCTCAGTCACAACAAGCCTAAACTCTGCACCAAGACTAGATCTTTCCTCTCCCTTTACTGTACCACCCCATAACATACTTGTAATCACATTAAGCACAGTCAAAAACATCTGTTCACCAATATTCACTGCTACACACTTCTGATTATAGAGGTAATTAATTGTCTTTCTAAGCTCTTTTCTTCTTAGTTCATAAACAGAATCTAAAATAGAACCACTAAGCATATCACGAACACAAACTTTTCTCAACATACGCCATTTTGGTCCATAAGGAGTCCAAACTATGTCTTTACCACCATATGTAGCTTCTCTACCAGCAGCAGGCACATCTCTATTAGCAAAAATTGTATCTTGATCCTTAAGAATCTCCCGAGCTAAAGCAGGAGAAGTAATAATAATCCCAACTTTTTTACCAAGCCATAGTCTACAAATGGGGCCATAAATTTGGGAAAGAGAAGCAAAATATGTGTGGAGTTCAGGATCAAGAGAATGGAGATTACCTACTAAAGGCAAAGCTTTAGGCCCTGGTGGTAATGGGGGTTGTTCCTTCTTTGACTTATTGATGACAATCCAAACAAACCATAGTAAAGCTATAATTCCAAGAAAATAGGAGAAAAAGACACCATTTTGCTCAATATTTTGTTCCTGTAAATGCCATGGGAAAGAATCAAACAGAGGTTTGAGAAATTTGAGAGACATTATTTTGAGTTAAGAGGGAAAATGAAAAATGGCAGAACCAATGTGATGGGAAGTTCAATGCTTTTACGCCACTTAAAAGAAAATGGTATTTCCTAAAGGAATGTGATATTTTGGATCAAGACTAAAAACAAATTAGGCAGATTTTTAAAGATGAAAATGAACATTGAATATATACATTACTGCCCCTCCCATACTGTTATCTCTAAGGAAAAAACAATAAAATAATATTGTTGGTCCCTTAGGGGTCGTTTGGTTGGAAGGAAATTATTCCGGAATTAATTATTCCGGGATTAGTTATTCCAGCCTCCCAATTATCCCGGAATTAGTTATACTGTAATTTTTCACTAACCAAATATAAAATAAACTGATCTCAAGTTTAATTTCGGGATTAATTATCCCTTATCCATCGTACCAAACGAGCTCTTAGTTATTTCTTCTTTCAAAGTGGAAACCATTGTTCCCTTCTTTTTTCTTGTTCGGGAAAAAACAAAAAAGATAACTTGTTACGTATGTACCTAGAGTGATTTCTCATAGGTTACTCAACTAATGAAAATTGTGCATGAAAATTAGTACTTTATTTTGTAAAAAAGTCACTCAATTAAGGAAAATTAGTGCAAAAAAGTCACAATTTGTTTTGTAATTACTCTATCTTTGTTATTTTAGCTACAATATCACCTACATATTCAAGTGATAATTTTTAGTGACTTTAGTTGATGTAGTAGTTTTTTTTTTTAAAGCCAAAGGTTTAAAAAATAAAAGCCACCAATTATAAACATTTTATTAACCCACTTCAATAACTCGATATTTATATGGATCAAGTATGTAAGAGAGGACCCATTTTTATTGTAAAAATAGCACGATATAGCCAGTTTTCGGACTGGTTATTCAAAAATAGTCAGCGTTTACGAAGTCAATAAAAAATAGCCACTATTTTGCCGCAACAGATGCCGGTCCAGCATAATATACTGGAGTTTGGTGCACTTGTGTATGAACTCCAGCATATTATGCTGGACCGGTATACTTTGCTGACTCCAGTATATTATACTGGACAATTATACTTGCTGGAACTCCAGTATATTATGTTGTAGTTCTAGTGTACTCATGCTGGAACTCCATCATATTATGCTGGAGTTCCAGCATACTTATCCTGGAACTCCAGTATAATATGTTGGAGTTCAAGCATAGTTATGCTGGAACTCCAGTATAATATACTGGCGTATTTTTCGGGTTTTGAACAGTGTTTTCGCTCAGATTTATCTTTACATGAAAAATGACTAAATTTCGATTACTTTTGAAACTGGGCTATTTTTGAACGATCAATTGTAAATCTGGCTATTTTTGAATTTCTCCCATTTTTATTTTACTAATTGATGGCTTCAACATTACTTTCCTCGATCAAAGTTGATTTAGGGTTTTTTCTCAAATAGTCCAAATTTTTTGCTTTTAAATCCACTATCTTGATTCCATCTTCGAAAGTGCAAAACTAGACAGAGAAAGAGTCCTAAATCGCCTTGATTAAAAAAAAAAAAAAAAAAAAAAACGCTGAAGCCAATCAATTGCCATGTAACATAATTAATTCGCATTGACAATAAAGTTTTATCTTACATGATATTGCAGCAAACTAATGAATACATCATATGTGTTTTTAATATACATATGTATATATTATAACATCAATTTACAATTTTTACTATGATAAATTAATACAAATTTGAGTAAGGATAAGTTTTTTTTTCCTTATTTCTTTTCTATCAATATCAGGCTATCAGCACCAATTGTCAAACTCAAAGCATTTATTGTCATCATTTGCCATTTATATTAAGATTGGGTTTCGGTCGATTCGGTCGGTTATTATGAAAGTGCGGTTCAGTTTATCGGTTTTCGATTTTATAATATTAATAACCAAATCAAACCAAAGTATTTATGATTCGGTGCGGTTTTTTCAAAGTTCGATTCGATTATTTCCGGTTTAGTTTTTCGGTTACTAACGGTTCAAGATTTTTATGTCTTGGATTTACAATGGATCCAGCAAAACTCAGTAATTAATAAATCAATGTAAATTAGAAGTCGAGACTTAAATCCCAAATATAATTTTATATCTAGTATTCTTGCTGCTCTGGTTCGTGTACGTTAGAGATATCAGTTAAATTACTTATTAGTACAATATAAATGTTGATAATATAATGTTAATATGTTATATACATACTGTAACATCCAAATTAATGAGTCTCACAAATGTTATAGGAGGAGGTCTGAACAGGTTTAATCGTTTCCACCCTGAACTTTATGTTACATAATGTTAACAGAAGGCATATTCAGTTTTTCTGTTTAACCGAAAACCGAAACATCAAAACCGTAAACCGCACCGAAAAATCAAAATTTAATAATTTAAAAATCATGCACCGACCGAATAAACGAATAAACTGAAAAATCAAAATTCACGGTTCGGCCGATTTTTTCGATTCGGCCAATTTTTTCGGTTCGAACGATATTATGCCACCCCTAATTTATATGGCAAGAGGCCAACCATAACTTTTATCTCTTGTTATTATTATTATTATTATTCGGCAACCACTCGTTTTGCTCGTGGATTTTACTTGAATGAGACTGCAATGAGAGGCTGTTGATTTGAGGAAGCCCTTCCCCCTCCCCCCCCCCCTCTAAGGTTTGAGGGACCTACGGTATTAGCAATTTATGATTTAATAATTGAAGTCAATAGCCCTTCATTATTAAAAAGTTAAAATTAAAAAAAAAAAGGACCCTCCATTTTTGTTGACTAGCACAGATGAATCTTCACGTTTTGATACCTTCCAGCTTGAAATTTGTTGGTTCGTCCGGTCTGCAAGACAAAAAGGTATGCACAAAATATCTCTTTCATTAGCAAGAAAAAAAAAAAGTAGTCGTATTATTTTATTAAAGCTTTATGCTCTAGGCCTTTGCACCCTAGCTGATGTCGTTAAGTGTCACTAACAAGTAGCGGTACTGACACTCCCACCGAATATATAGACTATGCAATATTTTTTGTCGACTTAAATAGTGTAGGTAGGTTTAGATAAGCTATTTCTTAAGTAGATACATACTATAAAATAAAATCGAGTGATTTGTGAAATGATTTATAGGAACAATAACTGATTTTCAATTTGGATGTTCGTTGAGATGAACAGCAAAAATTCCCAAGTAGAATTGATAAGAGCTCTACACATAGTTTTTTTAGTGTGGAAGAAATGTCTGCATCCACGTCAAATTAGTTCAACAGTTTAGCCTTAAGCAAGTACTTTTATCCAAGCATATTCATATTATTTTATACTTCTTGTTGTGTAATCCACTTCAATTCATTATAGAAAGGAACAAAATAAATACTTATTAAGATGATAAGCATATCAGATGCTTCAAAGTAAGGCTGTACTGTGGGCCAGTCTGGTCCCGGGACCGCGGTTTAAACGGAGCCTAACGGGCCTAATGGGCCGGTTCAAGTGGGTCTGGGCTTAAGTTGTGTAAAAGCCCGTGACGGGCCGGTTCAACACAAATAGCCCGTGAGCTCGGGACCGTTAAGCCCGGGACCCGCAGGCGGGCCTGGGCCGGTTCAACCGGGCCAAACGGGCCCCAACGGCTAGATTTTAAAATCTGACCGTTGGGCTTCAAAATTGGTCCGTTATGCACTTTAAAAAATAGTCATTTGGCCCCCAAACTTTTTATAATTACACTTTTCCCAATTCTCAACTATAAATACCTCCATTCTTTCATTTTACTCACAAATTCATCAATCTCTCTCTAATTTTCTTCTATAATTGCTTACTTTATTATTGCAATTTCGTGAAAAATTATGAAGTTGGTGAATTGAAGTATTCAAGTCTTCAACGATATTCAATTTTCAAGAAGATGTTCGTCAATTCGGTAAACTCGTTCCAACTCTTAAGTTTTAATATTATAGATTTGTTAGTTTTATTTAGTATAATTATAATTAATATGGCATTTTCTTTGAAAAATATTTTTGGTGGTAAGGGAAAATCTAAAATTGGTGAATCTAGTAGTGTGAGCACGTGATTTTTGTTTACACGACAAATACTCCAAAAGAAATCAAAATAAACAACAAATTGTCTTCGTATATAATTTTGTAAATTTGCCGGTCATTTTTTGTTAGCTATTTGTGGTTTTGTCCGTGTCTATTTAGTCTTATCCAACAAAAATACAAAAATAGGTGTCGAGTATAAGTTTATGATATTATTCTACTATTAGGAATTAATCGAACCATAATTCGGTTATAAAAAGGAAAATCACAAAATGCATCTTTTATTTTATTTTTCGTCGTTAAGTGATGTTATTTTAATTAAATGTTAATATGTGTTAATTGTTGACTAATGTTTGTATAGTGTTATTTGACAATTTAATTGGGAGATTAAAGAAGAAAAGGATTTTCGGATTGGGCCAGTCTAAATTAAATAGGAACAGGACCAAACCAAAATGACCAGCCCAGGTTCCCTTTTATCCGGTCCAATTGAGCTGGCCACACGACCATCCAAACGACGTCGTTGTACCATTCTTAATCTGGACCGTTAATCTCACTAGATTGACGGTCCAGATCATTTACCCGTTACCTGACCCAACCCAATGAAACCCGGTTTGACCCATTCCTAGCATGAGAACAAACGACACTGTTCCCTTCAGTAGAAAGATCACAGCCGTTGATCATTGGCAATCCAACGGCCAACATCCGATCACTCACCCCGTATATAAACCTTCCCCCTTCACCCCGCGCCCTAAGCCAAACCCCCCTGCCCTTAGGTCGTCCTCACCACAGACCCAAACCCTTTAGAACCCTAGCCGCCCCTGTGCACCTTCACCGTAAAGCCGGCGGCAAGGACGCCGGTGACCACCACCTCAACACCCTAGGACCACTCAACCGCCCTGAACACAGATCTGTTAGCCTTAGGTCTCGAATCCTCCCCCACCATCTCGAATCTTCATTTGAAGATTCGAGCCGGACCTCGACCTACACCAAACCCCCCCAGATTCACACTAGACAATCCCCTGACCTCCCACGTGACCAAACCAAGCTTGGTTTGGTCCGAATCTACCCACAAATCCCAAAAACCCAAATTTGAAAAAAATTGAACCCTAGAACACAAGAATTTATGGAGTCTGTTTGAATTTAAACAAAGTTTAGGGTCTAGTAGATCCTAATCGAAGTGTTTTCATTCGAGAACACCTCGGTTAGGATTTGTCCGACCTCAAATGGGCGAATCAAGCTCGGGCCTGGGTCATCTGTGTTTAAAACTCTTTTGGTTTGTTCACTGTTCCTTTTTGTTATCTATTTAGTTTAGATTAATTTATCAGCATGTTTATTTAGTTGGTTTGTCTATTTTTGGGATTTTCTGTTGTCAGTTTGTTTCCCCATCTCTATTAAGACCTTTTATTTGGTCGTTTGTTTATTCTGTTATGTTGAATTCATATAGTAGTATACATATTTCAATGTGATTAACTTCGTCGAGTCAATAAGGCCTGGTTTTCCCCTGTATCGTGCAAAATGGTCAAGAACAGTTTGTGCCCTATTTGTGTTTGTTTGATCGACTGTTTGTTCCATGTTATACTTAGTTTAGTCGATTCGATACGTGTCGTCGATTAGTTTCAGCTGTTGAATGGTAACAATTTGATTCATTTTGTTTTGTTTCATGCTGAAACTTTGTTTGAATCCAACTAGGAACTGAGTATAGCTGTTTGTTAGTTGTTCAATTTGAATCAGAAACATTCATGGTTTAAGTTATAGTTTCAATTCAAGTTTGAGTTTTGAATTGATGGCATGTGTATTCTTGGGCAGCATGTGCACCATAGTTCTTTAATAATAATTAGAGCAAATGGGACAGCATGTGCTGTCTGGCCATATTCAGGTTGTCCATACCCTTGTTTTAGTTTAATAAGATGATAAAGGGCTGTCAGGGGAATCTCATGGGAAGGGTTCTACTTTTTGTTTGAGTGGAAAAATAGCAGAAAAGGGGGGGGGAGTCTGAATGGTTGTACAGGGTGTGATTGGTCTGAGAAAGGTTATAAATAAAGGGATCATAGGGATATGAAGAGATGGACACATAGAGAGAAAAGGGAGATAGATACACAGAGAGACACATATAGAGACTGAAAAAGAGAGATACAGGGATATACAGAGACATACACAGACACATATAGACACACACACACAGACAGACAGAGATAAAAGAACACAGGCAGAAAAGAGAGAGGAGGGAGATATACAAATACACACATACAGAGAGAAGCTGAAACTAGACAGAAAACAGTTTTGAATTAGAAAAAGAGGGTTCAGAAATCAGGGAGGAAGATAGAAAAGAAATTCTTGTTTGTTCAAAACTGAAAACATTGTTTTTCCTCATCCCTTTTGTTTGGAATTTAGCATCAGTTGCTACTGGCTCTGTCAAGATTTAGGATTTTCCTTTGAGTATTTGAAAAATTGACATTGGGTACTGTATCATCGGGTTACTGCTTTGGTTTATTTTGCCTGGGATTGTCATTGCTGCTTTATTGTTTGTCGTTGCTGCTACCTTCTGCTGCTGCTGCTGCTGATTTTCCCCATCTTCTTCTTCTTCTTTGCATTTCAGCATTCCAGGTACACATTTCGAATCCCACATTGATGTAAACGTAACAGTTGAAAGCATGAAATGAAAGATGTTGAAGAAGTTTAATCATTTGCCGCAATACTTATAGTATATTGATGGACCCACGTAATTTGCTAGTTTGTAACTCAATAGCATAAAACAATAGTTAGTTCTATACTTAACTAAAGTTTTAGTTTTCTTTAGTATTATGATTCATAGTGTTTGGTTGTGCGAAGGACGCAATTATGCAATTCGTGGAATACATGAATAGTTAACATAGTGATAACTAGATCCCCTTTCAGCTATATGTTGTATGTATAAGGTAGAATGCTTCAAACTTGTTAAATAACAATGTAGTTCTGGTTTATTTTAAGTCTCTTTTTATCGGATCCCGTGAGGCACTATATAGGACCATGTTCGAATTCCATTAGTAACAGTTTCTAGAAGTTAATTCTCTTAATCTGCTTTAAATAAGTTAGTTAAATTCAACTCGAGAAACATTCGGAGTAAGTTTAGCATTTCATAAAATTTCGTATGCAATTCCCTTTATCAAATTAAAAGCATGTTTACCCATGGAATAAGGCACGAAACAATTCCCGCCTCGTAAATAATTAACCAGATAACTAACAAGAATCCGGGTTAGGCCAAACATGTAACTTAGTTAGAATGTATTTTCCTTCTTCCATTTATTTTAAGAAAACAAAAAATAGGAAATGTAGTCATGCTAAGATTATCCTTTAAAATAACGAGACGAGCCTCGCCAAATAAAAAATGCAAATTGCGGGGCCCTCAATAATCGGTCATAATAAATACTTAGAATTTGGGATGGACTGTTTAGTAAATATCACTGTCTTCCCCAAAGATAATAACGTGATAGACTCTTTAGGCGCGATTTAATTAAATTACATTCTTAAATTCGGGTGCGCATTTATGTGACCCAAATTCAAATCTCAACGGAGTCAAAATGTGTTAACAACTACGGGTGCATTGATTGTGACGTGGTTCGAGATGCATTTTTACGACGTTGCAATTCTATAAAAATAAATGATAATAATAAAAGCGGTTTAAACTTAATAAAAGCACATAAGTCACAACATGTATTTAAATCAGATATTTAGCCATTATAACAATTTAAGCGACCGTGCTAGAACCACGGGATTCGATGGTGCCTAACACCTTCCCTCGGGTCAACAAAATTCCTTACTTAGAATTTCTGGTTCGCAGACTTCATTTGGAATAGTCGAATATTTTCCTTGATTCGGGATTCAAGATAAACCGGTGACTTGGAACACCAAAAGCCAAACCTTTCCCAAGTGGCGACTCTGAATTAAATAAATAATCTCATTTCGAATATTGTCATTTAAATTGGAAAAACTCCCCTCGCGCATTTAACCCTTCGGGGCGGGGCGCTCAAAAAGGAGGTGTGACAGCTCTGGCGACTCTGCTGGGGATTTACCCAGAACCACTGGTTCAGGGTTCAAGAATTCGAGCTTAGAATAATTGTTATATTTGGCTTTATTATCTGATCTTTATTACATGTTTTGGCATAACGTGCTAAGTGTTGTCTTTTACCGCTTTGATATTATCTGAACTGTATATAAACTGAGCCGAAACCCTTCTCTCTTCACCTCCGGGGATGTGCTTACTGGTTGAGACTCCCTATTCTGTTAGTGTCATGCCCTGAAATAAAAAAGAGGCTCGGACAAGTTACGAAGCCGGATGGCCTTTTGGTTCCCGGTAAGTTGCCCCCTCCTCGACTTGAGTTGTCCGCTCGGGTACACAGTCTAGAACATATACCCAGGTTATAAACCTAGTATAACAAAACCTCATGCCGGATCCCTAGTAGGAACGCTTATTTGCATCATGTTGCATTTGACATAGGGGACTCAACACAGGGGTTGGGTCCGTCTAGGACATGTAACCTAAAATGAAAAGACCATCCTGCTGCATCCCGTTTGTTTGACGCATTTATTTGCTTCAAATCTGCATGCTGACCGGTTTCTAAAAAAAAATTCAAAAAAAAAGGAAAGAAAAATAGCATCGTAGGGAGATAATTACTTATTTTTGAAAAAAAAAAAACCAATGTCCAAGTAGTGTCAAAACCTCACCGAAATTTTCTTAAAAAAAAATGAAAACAAAATTTGTCTTTTAGTTTGATTTATTAAAAAATATAAAATATATAATACAAAAAAAATTTCCTTTTAATCACTTTCAAAATCCAAAAAAAGAGTATTTATTCAAAAGTAAAAAAAAGGGGGGAAAATTCAGAGTTCAAAAAATGCGGTTTCTTTCGTAGTACCTCTTTTATAAATTCAAACTGATAGTCCAAATACTTCCTTAAAAATATTTTCTTTATCTCTTTTCAAAAGAAAAATAAAAAAAATAATATATAAAAATCCAGAAAAATATATTCTTGCTTTTTCTTTATTGTATTCAAAAAAGGGTTTAATTGATTTACTCTATTCACGATGGCCCGAACTACGCCGGTTTGATTCTCACAGGGCGTGAGATACGTAGGCAACTCTCATCGGGTCCAACCTCCCATTTTGCAAAAAAAAAAAAGAGAAAAAAAAACGACAAAAAAAAGACAAAATGTCGCCACTTTTATAAAGAGTCGGGTGATGCCGTTTTTGTAAAAACAGCTGAATGTTCCCAAGAGGGACGCCGGAAGGCTGACATTGCATAAATGACCATCTTTGGTCATCATTTTTTGATCAGTTGATCCTCGCAGCCTTAAAGTCTTCATTCTCGAAGTGCTAAAAGGCCGCATTTGAAAATCGAGTTCGTCGTTTTTTTTTAAAATAAAAAATAAAAAAAAATCTTGAAAAAGATCTAGATAGTTTTATTTTGAGTCTAATAATTTTTTTTTTCATTGGCATAATCACCCTAATAAATGTGCAGGATGAGCACGATATAAAACGAACCCTCTTCAATAATGACCAAGATCCCTTTTGAGTTGCGATTATGGTGGAACGACTTAGGCAAGGAAGGGCAAGACAAAGTAAGGAAATATCTGAAAGATCTCCCGGATTTACTAGACGTTCAGCCTCGGGGTGATATTATCAGATCATTGGTCACTTGTTGGGATTCAACACACAATGTATTTCATTTCTCGGACTTTGAGCTCACCCCGACATTGGAAGAAATAGCGGGATACATCGGAGGTGATGAAGCTCCGTTAAGGTTCAAATACTTGATTGCACCTAGGGCCGTCACGGTACACCGGTTTCTGGATTTCCTAAAAATACCCCGAACGTTTCACCATCCAGATCTTGCCAAAGGTTTTTGCAGTCTCCACCTCATATATGCTAGATACGGCCACGTGGGCGGATTCAATAAGCCAGATTTCAAACTATACAGTAGAGGCAACCGACAAAAGTGGGACGAACACAGGCTGGTAGCTTTTAAGACAGCCTTTTTGGGTCTTATAGTGTTCCCAAGGAAAGACGGAAACATCGATCTAAAAGTAACTGGGGTCGTCAGTACTTTGCACACCCAAGATAAAAGTACTATGGCGCCTATGATTATGGCTGACATCTTCCGGGCTCTCACTGCTTGCCGAGTCAGGGGCGACTTTTTCGAAGGATGTAACCTACTGTTGCAAATGTGGATGACCGATCATTTATGCCACCGCTCCCCGCTCTTGGGTTACGGTTCGCCCGAGAAAACTTGTATTGGAGAATTCTACACAAGAATCAAAGGGTTCAGTCTACCCGAGGGAGTCACAGCATGGACCTCATTTTTCCGAACTCTCACAACCAACCAAATCCAGTGGACGCTCGGATGGTTGCCCGTTGAGGAAATCATATACATGCCGGCAACCAGGCCCCACTTTCTGTTAATGGGACTTAAAAAAATCCAACCCTATGCATCGTATCGGGTTTTGAGGCAACTTGGGAGGTATCAAGTGGTGCCGAAAGATGAAGATCTGAGTACCCAAGTGATTGAAATCAGTCCGGACGGTCATTTCCCCGAAGAAGAAGTTCGCCAAATCTGGAGTGAGTGCCAACATCTGACAGCAAACACTTGTGTGATGGATACGGTAAAAGGGGAAGTTGCCCCGGGGTATCACGCTTGGTTTAGAGGTGACATATCCTGCGAGAGACCAGTTAAGAGACCTCATCTCAAAGATTTTGTTGAGTCGTCCCAAGAGCAATGGAACTAGTTAGCAAAAGAAAAGGGGTATCGGGCAGAGATCGGTGATTTGAAGCTACAGATTGACAGTCTGAAATTCAATAACAGCATACAAATCGCTGCGGATCGAAGCGAAAAGAATAGATTGGTCCAAGAAAATGAAGAACTTAAGGCCCAAATCCAGAAATTGAGATTGTCTCTTGATGAACAGCCCAGAAGTCGATCAGACGAGCAATTGATAAAAGTGCTGAAAAAAGAAGTCAGGGAATGGCGAGATGGTTTAGAAGAGCTTGAAAATGTCATGGTAGAGCTCAAGGTACAGTGGGGTACAAGAGCAGATAAGCATCGCCGATACTTGAATCAATTGAAACGCGACCACGAGAAAACTGTTGCTAAAATGAAGAGAGAGATGGCTACACTTGAGGTTAAAGCAGTTAAGCGGGCCGAGGATTTCCAATTTGAGAACAGATACTGTTACGACCTGTTGGCCCAAATGAAGGCAGAAGTGCGGCAACTGAAGAATTAGCATGTACAAGATTCTCAGGTTTTAAAAACGTGCAGTGACCAGATAAAACGCTTGCTCATAGAGAAGAAACAAACCAGAGATAGGATCAGGACCATTGCCCACGCCATCATCAGACGATGTCTACGGTGTGAGAACATGACCAGCGTTACCGTTCTCTCGGCAGTAATGGGTTATGTCAAGAAGACCATGCATGAACTGGAACAACTTGAGCGGGATCTCACACCTAGGACCGTGGCAGGGCCGAACGATGCCCCGCGGGCACCAATTTTCGAAGCCTTAATGTATTCATAGGTCAAGTCTGTATCATAGCATCTTCTGTCCGTCTTCTCGCATCAGGGTGCATTAGTCTGTTTGAGTCTATGTTTATTTTCAAGTTTTGTTTTTCCTTTTTCGAAAATGTTGCTTGTAATAGATCGTTTCAGTAATAAAATGTGTGTTTCTTTTACACTCATCTGTTTTTGAACTACGTAATGATCTGATTTGCGTGGCATCGTGATACGTAGGCAATCCTCATCGGATCCGGTCATATTTTAACCACAAAAAATTGAAAACGGTAACAAAACGAGAAAGAAAAGAAAAATAAAAACATAATAAAAATAATAAATAAAAATCCTAAAAAGGAAGCCGGAATGACGCATGTTTTCGTTGCAAACATGTAGGAATTCACTTAACTGTATAGGTGCATCATGCCCCAACGTGAGATTGCCTATCTGTTATTTGTTTCGAACTAACCGTTCGTTTGTCGTTGAGTCCTTCCAGGTTTTGGAAAAGGCGGTTAGTTTGGTGAAAGTCTGGCCTCACACTCATACTTCACGAGGTCGAAAGGGAGTGTTCAATTATCTGTTGTTAAGTCAGGAGGCGGTGCTCACACTTACTTCACAAGGTCAAAAGGAAGCATAGAAATGTCTTCAGAAATTCCTTTGCCGACAATTCCTGTTCCCGAGGAGAGTTCGATCTCGGCCGTCCTCATGCCCGAGTCCGTAACCGCGGAGGAGAATAGAATCATGCGGCTCCGCATGTTGGAAATGCTGGATGACTGGAATAACGGAAAAGAGCCACCAAGTGTCATCCCTGGATTCCCTGAGTTGTTCTCCAGGACAAGCGGGACTTCTAACGTCCCCATAAGCTATCCGGCTGCCCCATTCGGGTACCCAGCCATTTCGGCCTTCTCTGCTGGATCGACCTCTGATTCTTATCCCCGACTGTCAACAACGGATATAAATACAAACATCTTTACTACACCACCCTGTCCGATCATGGCACAACCTGCTACACATAAGCCAAATTTCGACTCGTCCTCGTTTACATTCCAAGCACCATCTTTCTCAATGGAGCCAACTCAGTTCGCCACCAGCACTCATCCTCCACAGCCTCAATGCGAGTTTGCGCCTGGGCGGGATCAGAACCCCAAAATCGCTGAACAAGATGAGATGGCCAAAAGAATGAGAAGCCTTGAGCAGAGTTTGAAAAACATGCAAGGTTTGAGCGGACAGAAGAGCGTCTCCTATACCGATCTATGCATGTTCCCTCACGTGTACCTACCCGTGGGTTTCAAAACCCCAAAGTTTGAAAAATACGACGGGCACGGCGACCCCATTGCTTATCTCAAAAAATATTGCAACCAACTGCGGGGAGCCGGCGGCAAAGAGGAATTGCTAATGGCATACTTCGGGGAAAGTCTGGTAGGAATAGCCTCAGAATGGTATATGGATCAAGACATATCTCGCTGGCATATGTGGGATGATATCGCCAGAGATTTTGTGAGACAATTCCAGTATAACATCGACATTGCACCAGACCGAATTTCTCTTTCAAACTTGAAGAAGAAACCGTCGGAAAGTTTTAGAGAATATGCTATTAAGTGGAGCGAGCAGGCGTCGAGGGTAAAACCTCCCATGGATGAGATAGAAATGGTCACTACTTTTCTCCAGGCTCAAGAGTCCGACTATTTCCAAAACATGATGTCAGCCATGGGAAAGCCTTTCACAAAAGCGATTAAGATTGGGGAGATGGTGGAGAATGGTCTGAAAACGGGTAGAATTTTGAGTCAGGCAGCCATAAGGGCAACCTCCCAAGCCGCCCAAAGCGGGTCCGGAGGAATGGCAAGAGGAAAGAAAAAGGAAGAAACGGCCATGGCAGCATCAGAAGCAAAGGAATATCGTAATCTCAGGCCCCGTTTTCCAGAAAGGACCCCACAACACTACTACCCCCACCAAAATGTGGCATACGCTCCTCAACCCTACATGGTCATGAACACCCAGCCTTATGTCCATCCGCCGCAACAAGCCAATCGAGGACAAGCTCCACCTCTCAGAAATCAGCCTCCATACCGCAACCACTATAACCCACATCCTCCTCAAAATAACTTCCGCCCTTAGGAACCACCTAGAAGGCGGACTTTCACACCCATCGGTGAACCATACTCTACTTTGTTCCCGAAGCTAGTCCAGTTGGGTTTCCTGCAGCCAGTCCCTCAGACAAGGCACAATCCGGCATCACCTTCTTACAAAGCCGGTGTTAGGTGCGCCTATCATTCAGGAGCGGAAGGGCACGATACAAACGACTGCTGGGCTTTGAGAAGGATAGTCGAGAATTTAATAGAGCAGGGGAAAATAGTGCTAAGGGACGAGGAAGTCCCAAACGTGACTAACAATCCGTTGCTAGCTCATAATAACGGGTCGCTGATTGAAATGATCTGGGAGGACAAAGAATTTGATCCTGCTTTAAAAGCCATAATCGCCATCGTCGACGCAAGGAAAAAGCCTGAAACAACCCCGAAGCTAGAAAAAGGGGAAAAGAAGGTCAGTACTGTCAAGGGCGAGCCCGAAAAGAAAGTGGAGAAAAAGACGGTGCCTGTCAGGAATGGAGTTCTCTATGTCCCACGAGGTCGAGCAGAAAAGCCGCAGAGTTTCGAAGTCAAAAAGGGCAAAACCAATGTACGTACCAAAAGGGGCCTATGTGGTCCGGGGGACGATTCAACCACCTCGGCTGAATGAGCCAGTGGTTATCGGACGCGTGCCACAGAAGCCGATGACCAACCCGTCCACAGTGCCATGGAACTATCAGAGAACATTGGTTACATACAAAGGTAAAGAAGTCACGGGAGAACTTCCGGAAAATACTTTCATTGGAAGGTATTCGAACACTCAAGAGCTAAACAACGCCACACGGAGACGCTTCCCACCGAAGAAGCCTATAAGCGTTGAAGAAGCGGAAGTTTTCTTCCAACAGATGAAAATGCTAGACTATGAAGTGTTAGATCAACTACGCAAGTGCCTCGAGCAAGTGTCCATGCTATCACTGCTGATGAGGTCAGCCGAGCACCAAAAGATCTTACTCAAGACCCTGAATGAAGCATACGTACCAGTCGAAACCTAAGTCGAACAACTGGAATGGATGACGGAGAGGTTCTTCGCCATTAACCAGGTCTCTTTCAGCAAGAACGATTTACCCCCAGAGGGAGCGGCTCACAACAAAGCCTTGCATCTAACAGTTAAATGCGAAGACTACTAAGTCAAGCGGGTAATGTTGGATGGAGGTTTAGGTGTTGACATTTGTCCTCTCTCCACGCTACAGAGAATGGAAATTGGGACCGGAAGAATCTGCCCCAATAATGTCTGCGTAAGGGCTTTTGATGGCGTCAAGAGAGACACCCTTGGGGAAATAGACTTGGTGTTGACTATAGGACCAGTGGAGTTTGAAATAACCTTCCAGGTGCTTGACATGGATACGTCCTACAATTTTCTCCTCGGCAGACCTTGGATTTATGCGGCAGGAGCTGTGCCTTCCACTCTTCACCAAATGGTGAAGTTTGAGAACGAAGACTGGGAAATTGTGGTCCATGGAGAAGACGAGCAGTCTATTTATTGGGACCCATCCATCCCATATCTTGAACCAAGGGAAGGGAGCGAGCACACGGTCTATCAGGCTTTCGAAGTTGTGTTAGCAGAGCAGTATGAAGAGGGAAGACCTTGCCCCCAACCTTTCTTGTCTAACGCCTCGATCATGGTGGCTAAAGAGATGATCCGGCACGGATTCAGGCCAGGGAAAGGGCTCGGACGAACATTGCAAGGAATAACGGAACCCATCACCTTGCCTTCTGCCAAGAAACTTTTTGGGATAGGTTTTCAACCCACTCCAGAAGATGAAGAATGGGCAAAGAAGAGGACGAATGAGGGTTGGAAACTGCCTCGGCCACCGCCGGATTTATATGAAACTTTCGTCGGACCAAGATACACTGAAGAAGAAGACGATGAGGTTTTCACGGCTGAGGAAATCGAGGAGATATGTGGGGCAATGAGAGAAATGCACTACGAGGCTCACATAGTTCAACCAGGAGAAGGCACCAGCACCGCCGAGATGCTATATATGGGGCCAAACGCCAAACTTCGAAACTGGGAGGCCACGCCATTCCCGACTAGGCAGAAGTCCGGGTAGACCTGTCCTGCCACCTTTCCTGCATCACGAGTTATCTCCAGGATATAACTTGGATGTTTTCTTCCCTTCAATTGTTGTTTTGAATTCCTGAGTTGTAAATATTGCAGTCTTCCAAATTCCAAGAAAAATAAAAAAAAATCATCATTGTTTTCTCATTTTTCCCTTTGTTCTGATTTTTGTTATTTTTCCTTTATCTTTTCTTTCAGTTATAATGCGGCTTTAAATATGACATGCTTGCGGACTTCACGCCCAGATCACAACGAGCTATTTAAATGTGAAATAATGAACCCAGAACCAGAATATGACGAAGAAGAGGCTTTTAGGGAAATAAACCGAGAATTGGAAGACTTTGAGAATAAACCTAAGCCAAATCTGAATGACACCGAACTGGTTAATTTAGGAACTCCTGAAGAAATCCGAGAGACCAAAATAAGCATTCACACGGATGAGAAAATGCGAGACGCGATAATTCAACTCCTTTTTGAATTTAAAGATGTGTTTGCTTGGCCATACGATGACATGCCAGGACTAGGTGTTGATCTAGTGGTTCATAAATTGCCAATTCACCCTAATTGTCCTCCAGTTCAACAAAAGCAAAGAAAGTTCAAAACTGAGGTCAGTGACAAAATTAAAGAGTAGATCACCAAACAGCTGAAAACGGGAGTGATTCGGGTAGTCCAGTATACAACATGGTTGGCAAACGTAGTTCCAGTGCCGAAAAAAGATAGGAAGACTCGGGTATGTGTGGATTATCGAGATCTGAATAGGGCGAGTCCCAAAGACAATTTTCCATTGCCCAACATCTACATCCTTGTTGATATTTGTGCCAAACATGAGATACAATCTTTCGTAGATTGCTACGCTGGGTATCATCAGGTATTGATGGATGAAGAAGACGCCGAGAAGACGGCCTTCACTACACCTTGGGGCACTTACTGTTATCGGGTTATGCCATTTGGTCTGAAGAATGCTGGGGCAACTTACATGAGGGCCATGACTAACATTTTTCATGACATGATGCATCAAGAAATAGAAGTGTATGTGGACGACGTGATAGTCAAGTCCAGGACGCAGGATAATCACATCCAAGACTTGAGGAAGTTCTTCGAGAGACTGAGGAAATACGACTTGAAGCTGAACCCAGCCAAATGTGCTTTCGGAGTCCCATCGGGCAAGCTTTTGGGCTTTATAGTAAGCAGAAGATGTATCGAATTAGATCCAACAAAGATAAAATCTATCAGAGATCTACCTCCCCCAAGAACGAAGAAAGACGTGATGAGTTTGTTGGGCAGGTTAAACTATATCAGTCGATTCATTGCCCAGCTGACGAGCACGTGTGAGCCCATATTTAAGCTATTGAGGAAAGACGCGGCGATCAAATGGACGGCTGAGTGTCAAGAAGCTTTTGACAGAGTCAAAGAATATCTTTCAAATCCCCCAGTTTTGGTCCGACCAGAGCCAGAGAGACCACTGTTCTTGTATCTGACAGTCTTGGAAAATTCTTTCGGTTGCGTCCTCGGGCAACATGACATAACCGGAAAGAAAGAACAAGCGATCTACTACTTGAGCAAGAAATTCACCGGCTACGAGGCCAAGTATACTCTGCTAGAAAGAACGTGTTGCGCTCTGACGTGGGTTGCTCAAAAGCTGAGACATTATCTCCAAGCTCACACTACTTTCCTCATAAGCAGGCTGGATCCTTTGAAGTATATATTTTAGAAACCAATGCCTACTAGAAGACTGGCCAAATGGCAAATCTTGCTTACTGAATTCGACATAGTCTATGTCACCCGCACGGCAATGAAAGCCCAGGCATTAGTTGATCATTTGGCCGAAAATCCGGTTGATGATGAATACCAACTATTGAGCACTTATTTTCCGGACGAAGAAATAAACACCGTAGAAGTGGTCTCGGAAAATGCCCATGTTTGGAAGATGTTCTTTGATGGGGCCGTAAACGCCAAAGGTGTAGGAATCGGGGCAATTTTGATTTCGCCCTCCGGTCAGCATTATCCTGCCACAGCTAGACTACGTTTCTTTTGCACGAACAATACAGTTGAGTATGAAGCCTGCATCATGGGCATGCATATGGCGATCGATCAGGATGTCGAAGACTTACTGATTATGGGAGATTCTGACCTGATTATCCGGCAAGCCCAAGGTGAATGGGAAACTTGGGATGTCAAGCTTATCCCTTACCGACAGCACGTGGAAGATCTCGGCAAGCGTTTTAAATCAATAGAGTTCAGGTATATCCCGCGGTGTCACAATGAACTAGCGGATGCACTTGCTACCTTGGCTTCAATGCTACCCTACCCAGGCAACTCCCACGTCGATCCCTTGGAAATCCAAATCAGGGAAAGACACGGTTACTGCAATGCAATCGAGACAGGATCGAGTACACAGCCATGGTACCATGATATCAAGAGGTTCTTGAAGACACAAGAATACCCCGAGCATGCGACTGGAGATCAAAAAAGAACCATTAGGCGGCATGCAAGTGGTTTCTTTTTGAGCGGCGAGTTGTTGTATAAGAGGACCCCGGATCTCAATCTACTAAGATGTGTTGACGCCGAGGAAGCGAGAAGGATCATGCACGAAGTACACGCAGGAGTGTGCGGATCTCACATGAACGGGTATGTTTTAGCAAAGAAAATCCTTCGAGCAGGTTATTACTGGATGACCATAGAAAAGGACTGCTTTAGCTTCGTTCGGAAGTGTCATCAGTGTCAGGTGCACGGTGATTTTATTCATGCACCTCCCACGGAATTGCATCCCATGTCTGCACCTTGGCCATTTGTTGCCTGGGGCATGGACGTCATTGGTCCGATCGAGCCGAAGGCCTCAAATAGACATAGATTTATACTGGTTGCCATCGACTACTTCACAAAATGGGTAGAGGCTGTCACTCTCAAGTCAGTCACTAAAAAAGCTGTGGTGGATTTTGTACATTCAAATCTTATCTGTCGTTTCGGTATTCCTGCAACTATCATCACAGATAACGCAGCGAACCTGAATAGTCACTTGATAGGAGATGTATGCGAGCAGTTCAAAATAACGCATAGGAATTCCACTCCTTACCGGCCCAAGGCCAATGGCGTTGTAGAAGCAGCAAATAAGAACATCAAGAAGATTTTGAGGAAGACGATCCAGAGTTCCCGACAGTGGCATGAGCAGTTACCGTTTGCATTGTTGGGATATCGCACTACGGTATGCACATTAGTAGGGGCAACCCCTTACCTCTTGGTTTATGGGACCGAGGCTGTGATACCAGCAGAGGTAGAAATTCCTTCACTTAGAACCATTGTCGAAGCAGAAATCGAAGACAGCGAGTGGGTTAAGACTCGATTGGAGCAGTTGACTTTGATCGACGAGAAACGAATGGCTGCGATTTGTCACGGGCAGTTGTACCAACGAAGAATGGCTCGTGCTTACAATAAGAAAGTCCGACCCAGGAATTTCGAAGTGGGTCAACTGGTACTGAGGCGCATTCTGCCACATCACCAGGAAGCGAAAGGGAAATTTGCTCCAAACTGGAAAGGCCCATACATCATCAGGAAGATATTGCCGAGAGGAGCATTGTACCTAGGTGATATTGAAGGAAATGATCCCGAAACAGCAGTGAATGCGGATGTAGTCAAAAGATACTATGTCTGAGTGACACCCCAACGGTCCTGACACATTTGAAATGATGAAGGTTTTATTCCCACTACCCCAAACACTATCAACTCTCTCTACAAGCCTTTGAGCCGGTTACATTTCTTTGGTTACCAATCAAAAAAAAAAGAAAAACACAACAAAACATTGATTGAGGCATGAACTACGTCTGACTTGATTCCGAAAGGATACGTAGGCAGCCTCTCTCTGAGGTTCAGTCACACCAACAATAAAATCCCATCTACCCTGAAATTGAAGCCGGGGCACACCAAATGGTTTAGAAGTCGTAGTATCATCTACCTTTCTTTACCAAGCACAAGTCCTTTGGATCAATTACCAAAGGTAGGGGGAAGCCAAGAAGTGTCACGAATGGAGGCTGGTACACTATAAATTGAGAGAAATAAAATGAGAGAGTCTTGTCGGTGAAAACCTTCGGGCACCGTGAGGCGACGGGAGTAGAGAAACCAAAATGAGAGAGTTTGTTTAGTAAAAACTCGCAAAGAGTGCTATCAAGCGACAACAAGGAGGGAAATGAGAGAGGTCAACTAGCGAAAACCCGCAAAGGGCGTTGTTGGCCGAAAGGATGACTCCACCTTAGGAAATCTTGGCAAAGTTCCACCGGTTCAGAAACATAGATCCATTCTGGGTCGTGAGGAAACACAAGTTCGTTGAAAGTCAGGCGTCCAGTCCAAAAAGCATGTCATGTCCATTTAAAGTCAGCATATTTCCCTCAGATAAGTCTTTCTTGTCCCAAAAGGGACACCTTTTTTTGAAATTTGCTTTCCCCGTTCTTTGTTTTACTTTTCTTTGAATCCCTTTCATTTTTAACCCCAAGTTCCAGATATACTGGAAAGGATAGGTGGCAGGATTGGTTTCACGGAGCTCCGTTTCGCAAGGGAAAATACCCCGCTTCAGTGGTACGTTTGTCCAAACCCGATGGATCATGATGTTGGCCGCATTCGAAGTAGAGCCTCAAACACAAACAAAAACAAAAACAAAAACAAAAAATCCCCCACAGGTTTTCCCTTTATACAAATCCCCACAAAGCCTCCCTTTGTAAAAATTCCCCAAAGAGTCTGCCCCAACAAATCCCCAGCGAGTCCGCTTTGTAAAAAATCCCCACAGAGCCACCTTCAGACAAATCCCCACAAGGGTCTCGCCTTGTACAAATCCCCACAGATTCCCACCAGTAAAAGTCCCCACTCAAAATCCCCAAACAGAATGGGATGGAAGAACCAAAGCCTTACGCCGGCAAATCATCACAGAATCTGGAAATGCGAGTCTGAGCAGTCTAAAAGGGTTTCGCCTTTGAGTCCAATCAATGGCAGAATGTTTCACCAGAAATGAGGACGCAACAAAACAACTGGAACAATCAAGGTCACCGAACCAACCGCCGTTTCCGAACTGACGATTGTTCTTTGTTTGAAAAGTTGAAGCAGGTATGATCCAAGACAACCGTGCAAGAAGCAGGTGTCGCCCAAAGAAGGAAAATAAATATACGAGTGCAAGAAACAGTTTGGCAATAAGGAATCCACTCAAAAGGGAAGTTTCCACAGAATTCTCTTTTACATTTTACTAAAAAAAAGAAAAAAAAAACTCAAAAAAAGGGGTCAGTTAGTATCCCCAGCATTTTTCCATTTAGCCAACATTAAGGCTCCAACCCTGAACTGAGCATCTGTCTGTTAGCCAGCATTAAGGCTCCAACCCTGAACTGAGCTTTTTCCATTTAGCCAGCATTAGGGCTCCAACCCTGAACTGAGCATTGTCTGTTAGCCAGCATTAGGGCTCCAACCCTGAACTGAGCTTTTTCCATTTAGCCAGCATTAGGGCTCCAACCCTGAACTGAGCATTGTCTGTTAGCCAGCATTAGGGCTCCAACCCTGAACTGAGCTTTTTCCATTTAGCCAGCATTAGGGCTCCAACCCTGAACTGAGCATTGTCTGTTAGCCAGCATTTGGGCTCCAACCCTGAACTGAGCATTGTTCTGTTAGCCAGCATTAGGGCTCCAACCCTGAACTGAGCTTTTTCCATTTAGCCAGCATTAGGGCTCCAACCCTGAACTGAGCATTGTTCTGTTAGCCAGCATTAGGGCTCCAACCCTGAACTGAGCTTTTTCCATTTAGCCAGCATTAGGGCTCCAACCCTGAACTGAGCATCTGTCTGTTAGCCAGCATTAGGGCTCCAACCCTGAACTGAGCTTTTTCCATTTAGCCAGCATTAGGGCTCCAACCCTGAACTGAGCATTTTTTCCATTTAGCCAGCATTAGGTCTCCAACCCTGAACTGAGCATTGTCTTTTAGCCAGCATTAGGGGTCCAACCCTGAACTGAGCATTGTCTGTTAGCCAGCATTAGGGCTCCACCCCTGAACTGAGCATTTTTCCATTCGGCCAGCATTAGGGCTCCAACCCTGAACTGAGCATTTTCCATTTAGCTAGCATTAGGGCCCCAACCCTGAATTGAGCATTTTTACCTTTGGCGACATTAGGGCTCCAATCCCGGAGTTGCATTTTGTAGACCGGAATTTTCCAATCCCTTCATCAGTTCTATAAACTTCCTGGCAATTAACTCACGAAATTTTCCTAGTGAAATTGGGGCAGAAAATTTCGTTCGTCTGTTTTTCCCCGCAGGTCTGACCTCGAGGCGCATGGATCGAGGCGACCTACGAGATGAGTCTCAATCCAGAATAAAGAAAAGAAGAAAAGACAAAAGAAGATGTTCCTAGATATTGGGAAAAACGAAGGGCGGATCGCTCCAAGATTTGGTCAAGGTCCCGAGCTCTGCCAATCCCGTCTCACTCAATATCACAGAAATAAACAGGCGCCTACAACTTGCAAGCATCAAGATTCAGATCGAAGTCTACAAGCAGAATCAGCTAAGATCCGAGATCAAGTTGCAAAAGAATAATAGATAGGAATCTTATAACTAGCGGTTGACAGTCATACGTAGTTAGTTCAGTTTCAATTTTCCTTTGGTTGTAATAAGGGAGTCGGTAAGCAGCAGCGGCAACAGCAACAACAGTAACAGCAAGCATTGCAATCCCATGGTAGTCCCAGCTACCAAAGTTTCCCGAACTACATTGACCTAATTCCTGTTTAGCCCAGGATATGTAGGAAATCTTTGAGGCAAAGATTCGGTCAAATCTTTCAAAATGTGTTTCACACGGAGTATTCCAATAGGCAAAAATCGCTCATATATCTTTGTATGGAAACTCTTCGTGTTTTCGCACAAAGAGGGGCAGCTGTGAGCACGTGATTTTTGTTTACACGACAAATACTCCAAAAGAAATCAAAATAAACAACAAATTGTCTTCGTATATAATTTTGTAAATTTGTCGGTCATTTTTTGTTAGCTATTTGTGGTTTTGTCCGTGTCTATTTAGTCTTATCCAACAAAATACAAAAATAGGTGTCGAGTATAAGTTTAGGATATTATTCTACTATTAGGAATTAATCGAACCATAATTCGGTTTTAAAAAGGAAAATCACAAAATGCATCTTTTATTTTATTTTTCGTCGTTAAGTGATGTTATTTTAATTAAATGTTAATATGTGTTAATTGTTGATTAATGTTTGTATAGTGTTATTTGACAATTTAATTGGGAGATTAAAGAAGAAAAGGATTTTCGGATTGGGCTAGTCTAAATTAAATAGGAACAGGCCCAAACCAAAATGACCAGCCCAGGTTCCCTTTTATCCAGTCCAATTGAGCTGGCCACACGACCATCCAAACGACATCGTTGTACCATTCTTAATCTGGACCGTTAATCTCACTAGATTGACGGTCCAGATCATTTACCCGTTACCTGACCCAACCCAATGAAACCCGGTTTGACCCATTCCCAGCATGAGAACAAACGACACTGTTCCCTTCAGTAGAAAGATCACAGCCGTTGATCATTGGCAATCCAACGGCCAACATCCGATCACTCTCCCCGTATATAAACCTTCCCCCTTCACCCCGCGCCCTAAGCCAAACCCCCCTGCCCTTAGGTCGTCTTCACCACAGACCCAAACACTTTAGAACCCTAGCCACCCCTGTGCACCTTCACCGTAAAGCCGGCGGCAAGGACGCTGGTGACCACCACCTCAACACCCTAGGACCACTCAACCGCCCTGAACACAGATCTGTTAGCCTTAGGTCTCGAATCCTCCCCCACCATCTCGAATCTTCATTTGAAGATTCGAGCCGGACCTCGACCTACACCAAACCCCCCCCAGATTCACACTAGACAATCCCCTGACCTCCCATGTGAGCAAACCAAGCTTGGTTTGGTCCGAATCTACCCACAAATCCCAAAAACCCAAATCTGAAAAAAATCGAACCCTAGAACACAAGAATTTGTGGAGTCTGTTTGAATTTAAACAAAGTTTGGGGTGTAGTAGATCCTAATCGAAGTGTTTTCATTCGAGAACACCTCGATTAGGATTTGTCCGACCTCAAATGGGCTAATCAAGCTCGGGCCTGGGTCATCTGTGTTTAAAACTCTTCTGGTTTGTTCACTGTTCCCTTTTTATTATCTATTTAGTTTAGATTAATTTATCAGCATGTTTATTTAGTTGGTTTGTCTATTTTTGGGATTTTCCCCATCTCTATTAAGATCTTTTATTTGGTCGTTTGTTTATTCTGTTATGTTGAATTCACATAGTAGTATACATATTTCAATGTGATTAACTTCGTCGAGTCAATAAGGCCTGGTTTTCCCCTGTATCGTGCAAAATGGTCAAGAACAGTCTGTGCCCTATTTGTGTTTGTTTGATCGACTGTTTGTTCCATGTTATAATTAGTTTAGTCGATTCGATACATGTCGTCGATTAGTTTCAGCTGTTGAATGGTAACAATTTGATTCATTTTGTTTTGTTTCCTGCTGAAACTTTGTTTGAATCCAACTAGGAACTAAGTATAGCTGTTTGTTAGTTGTTCAATTTGAATCAGAAACATTCATGGTTTAAGTTATAGTTTCAATTCAGGTTTGAGTTTTGAATTGATGGCATGTGTATTCTTGGGCAGCATGTGCGTTATAGTTCTTTAATAATAATTAGAGCAAATGGGACAGCATGTGCTGTCAGGCCATATTCAGGCTGCCCATACCCTTGTTTTAGTTTAATAAGATGATAAAGGGCTGTTAGGGGAATCTCATGGGAGGGGTTCTACTTTTTGTTTGAGTGGAAAAATAGCAGAAAAGGGGGGGAGTCTGAATGGTTGTACAGGCTGTGATTGGTCTGAGAAAAGGTTATAAATAAAGGGATCATAGGGATATGAAGAGACGGACACATAGAGAGAAAAGGGAGATAGATACACAGAGAGACACATATAGAGACTGAAAAAGAGAGATACAGGGATATACATAGACATACACAGACACATATACACAGACACATATAGACACACACACACACACAGACAGACACAGATAAAAGAACATATGCAGAAAAGAGAGAGGAGGGAGATATACAAATACACACATACAGAGAGAAGCTGAAACTAGACAGAAAACAGTTTTGAATTAGAAAGAGAGGGTTCAGAAATCAGGGAGGAAGATAGAAAAGAAATTCTTGTTTGTTCAAAACTGAAAACATTGTTTTTCCTCATCCCTTTTGTTTGGAATTTAGCATCAGTTGCTACTGGCTCTGTCAAGATTTAGGATTTTCCTTTGAGTATTTGAAAAATTGACATTGGGTACTGTATCATCGGGTTACTGCTTTGGTTTATTTTGCCTGGGATTGTCATTGATGCTTTATTGTTTGTCGTTGCTGCTACCTTCTGCTGCTGCTGCTGCTGATTTTTCCCATCTTCTTTTTCTTCTTTGCATTTCAGCATTCCAGGTACACATTTCGAATCCCACATTGATGTAACCGTAACAGTTGAAAGCATGAAATGAAAGATGTTGAAGAAGTTTAATCATTTGCCGCAATACTTATAGTATATTGATGGACCCACGTAATTTGCTAGTTTGTAACTCAATAGCATAAAACAATAGTTAGTTCTATACTTAACTAAAGTTTTAGTTTTCTTTAGTATTATGATTCATAGTGTTTGGTTGTGCGAAGGACGCAATTATGCAATTCGTGGAATACATGAATAGTTAACATAGTGATAACTAGATCCCCTTTTAGCTATATGTTGTATGTATAGGGTAGAATGCTTCAAACTTGTTAAATAACAATGTAGTTCTGGTTTATTTTAAGTCTCTTTTTATCGGATCCCGTGAGGCAGTATATAGGACCACGTTCGAATTCCATTAGTAACAGTTTCTAGAAGTTAATTCTCTTAATCTGCTTTAAATAAGTTAGTTAAATTCAACTCGAGAAACATTCGGAGTAAGTTTAGAATTTCATAAAATTTCGTATGCAATTCCCTTTATCAAATTAAAAGCATGTTTACCCATGGAATAAGGCACGAAACAATTCCCGCCTCGTAAATAATTAACCAGATAACTAACAAGAATCCGGGTTAGGCCAAACATGTAACTTAGTTAGAATGTATTTTCCTTCTTCCATTTATTTTAAGAAAACAAAAAATAGGAAATGTAGTCATGCTAAGATTATCATTTAAAATAACGAGACGAGCCTCGCCAAATAAAAAATGCAAATTGCGGGGCCCTCAATAATCGGTCATAATAAATACTTAGAATTTGGGATGGACTATTTAGTAAATATCACTGTCTTCCCCAAAGATAATAATGTGATAGACTCTTTAGGCGCGATTTAATTAAATTACATTCTTAAATTCGGGTGCGCATTTATGTGACCCAAATTCAAATCTCAACGGAGTCGAAATATGTTAACAACTACGGTTGCATTGATTCTGACGTGGTTCGAGATGCATTTTTACGACGTTGCAATTCTATAAAAATAAATGATAATAATAAAAGCGGTTTAAACTTAATAAAAGCACATAAGTCACAACATGTATTTAAATTAGATATTTGGCCATTATAACAATTTAAGCGACCGTGCTAGAACCACGGGATTCGAGGGTGCCTAACACCTTCCCTCGGGTCAACAGAATTCCTTACTTAGAATTTCTGGTTCGCAGACTTCATTTGGAAAAGTCGAATATTTTCCTCGATTCGGGATTCAAGATAAACCGGTGACTTGGGACACCAAAAGCCAAACCTTTTCCAAGTGGCGACTCTGAATTAAATAAATAATCCCATTTCGAATATTGTCACTTAAATTGGAAAAACTCCCCTCGCGCATTTAACCCTTCGGGGCCTGGCGCGCAAAAAGGAGGTGTGACAAGTAGCCAAGCTACTACTCTTACCCCGGCTCCCCGACCCAGACCTGTTACCCGTCCTCCTCCACCTATTATTCTTGATAGTCAATTTTGTCATGATGTTGCACCAGGTCAACAATTAAATGAAGAACTTATGAATGCTCTTTAAACTAATGAAACAATATTTGAAAATGATGAGGAAAATGATAATTTAGATAAAACGCAACCGGATTTAGATGATACACCTACTAGTCCTGTTAATAACCCAACTGATGCCCCGCCTGACCCTCATGTAGTAACCCCTACTTTTAATAGACAACTTCTAAAGGCCTTAAACATCTCTTGTTTGGCATTTTGTTACTCAACTAAGAGAACAAAATAAGGCTAAGTGTAAAACTTGTGGGTCTCAACTAGTTCATAAATTTACTGGAGACCGTAGCGGTATGTGTAGTTTGACTAGATACATATTGAAACACCCTAGAGTTAGCTAGATTTTTACAAATGAAAGCTGCGCAAGAGGGGACAAGTGTAGATACTACAGTTAACCCTAGTACAGGTTCAAATCTAGTTCAACCGGGAATTAACACTGTTACCGGTGGCATTTTATATTATGATCCAAATAAAGATCGTGAAGAATTGGCAAAAATGGTTACTGTTATGTGCTTACCCTATAGTTTTCCTTCTAACCCTCATTTTGTGCATTATATTAGAAGAGTTTTTAATCCTACTTATAAAGGATGGCCTCGCGCAACCGTAAAGAGCGATATTTATAAATATAAACATGAATATGAACAATATTTGCACTATTTATTTACTCATATAGATTGTCGCATTGATATTACTACTGATATTGGTAGAAGTGGTACTGATTGTGATTATCTAACTGTTACAAGTTATTGGATAGATGAGGAGTGGATAATGCAAAAGCACATTATTGCTTATAGAATAATTAATTCACGCCACACGGGTAAGTTTATTGCTAACACAGTTGCAAATATTTGTAGATATTTTTGCATTAGAGATAAAATTATGTCGGTTTCAATGGATAATGCTTCTAGTAACACTAATGCTATAGGCTTGCTTACAACTACACTAAATCTTGCATTTAGTAATAGTTTTCATGTTAGATGTATTTATCATATTTACCATTTAATCGTCGGTGCTGGTGTGAAAGTTTTAAATGTAGAAATTGAAAAGGTTAAAATGGCTCTTAATTGTCCTTTTTATTCAAACCGTAGAAGTAGACTTAGAGACTATTTTAAAAAATGTGATGAATTTGGCCTTAGAGAAAGAAAGGTTCCTAAACCTTGTCTGACTAGATGGAATTACATGTATGAAAGTTTAGTTGTTGCATATGAATATAGGAACTCAATAAGCGCAACGTATAATGCTCGTGTAGGTGATGGTGATGGTGATGATGATGAGCACCTTACAAATCAAGATTGGAGTAATGTTAAAATGCTTGTAGACTTTTTAGAACAATTTCATATTGCTACAAATGAATTATCTGGCCAATATTATCCTACTATTTCTAACTGTTTAGTTTATATTGCAGCATTTGTAGATTTATTTACTCAATTTTCAGAGAGTGGAGTAATTTATCAAGAAGCTATTAATTCTATGAATGCTAAGTTTAAAAAATATTTTTTTCCCTATCCCCCCTATTTTTGGTGTTGCTGCATTGTTAAATCCTACAATGAAATTAGGAGGTCCTCACTTTTGGTATTCAAAAATTTATAACGCTTTATCACTTTCAGCTGAGGAATGTACTACACTTGGAGATGCAAAAGCCTCAATTAAAATAAATGCTCAGACTATTTATAATGCTTATCAACTTGCCTTAGATCAAGCTAGACCAAATGTTCCAACTCCTACTTCGTCTAGTTCGCAAGCATCTAAAAGAACTGCGGGCCTAAAATCCCTTAGTTCTTGGACGGAGTTCAGGGGTTCTCAAGGTGATAATTTTGGTGATAGTTCACAGCTAAATGAGCTTCAAGTTTATTTGTCGCAGGGACTTGAATCAGAGAATCCCGACGGCTCCTTCGATATTTTGAAATGGTGGAAGGACAAACAAAAACACTATCCGGTTCTTTCAAGGATGTCTCGAGATATTTTATGTGTTCAAGCTTCAACAGTGGCATCGGACAGCACATTCAGTCAAACGAGACTTCAAATCGGTGATCATAGAGCGTCTATAAAGGAGAGCTTGGAAAAATCAGTACTCTTCAGAGATTGGATCCATTCGGAAAGAAGAAATTTTGGACTTGCAGAATCACAACCAGAGATAGATGAAGCTTATGAAGAAATTCTAGCGGAACTTGCGCAAGATACTGCTTCGCCCGGAAGCGGTGATGAACAAACTTCTTTTCCACCACCACCAACGAAAATTCCTCCGGGCCTTGAAGGATTTATGAGATTTGTTAGAAATAATACATAGACTAACATGTAACTTGTATTTTGGCACATCTTCCTTAATTTTTTTTCCTTTTAATGGTGGTATTAGTACCTTGTTGTGCTCATTCCATTGGGGGGAGGAAGACTAAGAAAGATATTGTCATTCTTTGTTAATGTCGTAATAGTAAAATATATAAGACATTCCCTTGAATATTTCTTTGCAATTTATTTTGTGTTTAAATTTGATATAGTATATATATTATATATCTAATACATATAAACTATATATATATATATATATAAGGCACTATATATATATCTCTAATCCTTATATATATATATATACTATACATACTATATATACTATATATATTTATATAGCTATATATAAGCAATTTATACTAGTATATACATATATAGTTTACAAGAAAGTGCCTTAGATAAAAAAAAATTAAAAAAAAATAGCCCGAAACGAAAAAAGCCCGTTAGGCCCGCGGGCCCGGCCCATTTAGCCCGGGACCATGTGGGCTTAGGACCACCGTGGGCCGGTTATATATATATATATATAAGGCAATATATATTACATAAGGCAATATATAATTATATATACACATAATACACCCTTATATATACATACTATACATACTATATATACTATATATATTTATATAGCTATATATAAGCAATTTATACTAGTATATACATATATAGTTTACAAGAAAGTGCCTTAGATAAAAAAAAATTAAAAAAATAGTCCGAAACGGAAAAAGCCCGTTAGGCCCGTTTAGGCCCGCGGGCCAGGCCCCTTTAGCCCGGGACCATATGTGCTTAGGACCACCGTGGGTCGGTTCCACACATTGGGACCGTTTAGCCCGGGACCGCCTCAGCCCGGCCCGCCTCAAGCCTAGGCCCCGTTTGGCCCGGCCCGTTTAGGCCCGTTTGGCCCCGGACCACAATACAGCCTTACTTCAAAGTGCAAAGGATGCAGCAGATAAGGTCGCTTTATCTATATACTCACAAATAATACTAATAGTCTGTTTGGCCAAGCTTTTCTCTTCTTTTTTTTTATCCAAAATTGCTTCTTCTTTTTTTGTTTTGTTGTCAAAAGTTATTTTTTTTCCCACACTTAAGGTATTTAGCCATGCCTTTAGAAAGAAAAAAAGGTATTTTTCAGCTACTTTTTGAGTAGAAGCTGTTGGGTTTTATGTATTTAATTATATTAAATACTTAAAAGAGGGTGAATGTGAAATGGAGGGAAACGAAATTTTTGAGTGAAATTTTAAGTTTCCCCCCTTGGCAAAGGAACATTATCCCATATTGGAAGAGGAAGAGGTTTTTCATGGGTACATAAGCAATTGTTCTTCTTTTAGCTCTTAAAGAGTTGAGAAGAAGGCAAGCCTTGTGTCGCCGTCGCCGTCGCTCGGCTTCGGCTTCATATTTGGTCAAATGATTGATTAATTAATTTTTTGGACCAAATTTATTTGTTAATAATAAAATATCAACAGAAATGTTATTAAATATTTGTTTTAATAATAAAATATTAATATTAAATCCTCTAATCTGTTTTTCTGTTTTGGTAACAAAAAATTAACTACCCTCTTCAATTTTCCCTTTTTATTGTTGAGTAAATAGCCATTTATGTTATCATGGCATTTATGTTGTGGCCATTTTGCATAAACAGCCATTCTGAAGAGTTGCACCTCTTCAGATTTCAGAACTTTGGCCATAAATATAACACTATTCTGCTCAGAATTTCAATACGATTTTCTGAGTTTCTCCTTCTCCTTCTGCATACTTTTAGCATCAAACAAAGCAATAGTAAGTGTGATTTGCTACCGAACTTTGTATTCGCTGAAACACTGGGGTTTGAAGTACCATTACACCAGTGTGTAATTCATTCTATCTTGGGAGGAAATAATCCATAACCCTGGGTACTAGGAGGGGATTAAATTCCTTAAGGAAACACTGTGAATTTAGTGGACTCGAATTAGTTTTCTGTAATTTCGTTGTTCATTTCTGTTTATGTTCATTTATATTTCCAGAATTATTTTACAAATAGAGTTTACTAACAAGCTTAAGGAATTTAATATATTTTCTGTATTTGTACTCACTATTTCTAGAGAGTAAAACCTTTGTGGTTTTGTACTCTATTAAAATCTACGTGATTTTAACGTTTGTGTCATTCTTTTATAGAAATGACTAATGATAATGTGAACCAAGCTGTTCCAATGATGACTGTCAATGACTCAACAAGTCGAACAACACCGACAGCATTGACACCGGCGGAGAAACCCAGAAAATTTTTCGGGATTGATTTCAAGCGCTAGAAGCAAAAGATATTTATCTATTTGACTACTCTAAGTCTCCAGAAGTTCATCAAGTAGCAGCGATGATTGAGAAGCATTCCAAGTAGCAGCGATGATTGAGAAGTTGCCTCCTTTGTGGAAGGACTTCAAAAACTACTTGAAACACAAACTCAAGGAGATGTCCCTTGAAGATCTCATTGTTCGATTGAGAATCGAAGAGGATAACAAAGCTGCTGAAAAGAGAGCCCGTGGAAACTCAACAATAATGGGAGTAAATATAGTTGAAGAGAACAAAAGGAGGAAGAAGGCTTCTGGACCGAAATACAACCCAAGCAAGAAGCGGTTCAGCGGAAATTGCTACAACTGTGGAAAAACCGGACACAAATTTACGGAGTGTCGTGCTCCGAAGAAAGACAAGAAGAAGGGTCAAGCAAACATGGTTGAAAAGCATGATGATGTTGATGACTTGTGTGCCATGCTTTCCGAGTGCAACTTGGTGGGCAATCCTAAAGAGTCGTGGATTGATTCTGGAGCCACTCACCATGTTTGTGCTGTTAGAGAAGCTTTTTCTACTTATGCTCTTATTGGATCCGATGAGACGATTTCTATGGGAAATGCTGCAAAGGCCAAGATTGAAGGATGTGGGAAAATATTTCTCAAAATGACTTCCGGCAAAGTGGTGACTTTGAACAACGTCCTTTATGTTCCCGAGATTAGGAAGAATTTAGTCTCTACCAGACTTCTTGTTAAGAATGGTTTTAAATGTGTATTTGTATCTGATAAGTTTGTAATAAGTAAGAACAAGATGTTTGTAGGAAAAGGTTACCTCACTGAGGGCCTTTTCAAGCTGAATGTAATGGTTATTGAAAATAATAATAAAATTTCGGCTTCGTCTTACTTACTTGAGTCAAATGAATTATGGCATATACGTTTGAGTCATGTCAATTATAAAACCTTTCAAAAAATGATTAATTTGGAAGTATTGCCTAAGTTTGAATGTGACAAATCAAAATGTCAAGTATGTGTGGAATCTAAGTATGTTAAACATCCTTATAGGTCAGTTGAAAGGAATTCAAATCCTTTAGACTTAATTCACACAGATATTTGTGACATGAAGTCAATACCATCTCGCGGTGGAAAGAAGTATTTCATAACTTTTATTGACAATAGGACTCGATATTGCTATGTTTACTTACTTAATAGTAAAGATGAAATAATAGACGCATTCAAGCAATACAAAAATGAAGTTGAAACACAACTTAATAAGAAAATTAAAATGATAAGAAGTGATAGGGGTGGTGAATATGAATCTCATTTTGAACAAATATGGTTAGAATATGGAATTATTCATCAAACAACGGCCCATTACACGCCCCAATCCAATGGGATTGCAGAAAGAAAGAATCGTTCATTAAAAGAGATGGTGAATGTATTATTGATAAGTTCTGTTTTGTTACAGAACTTGTGGGGGGAAGCCATTCTTACGGCTAGCCGAATACTAAACCAAGTACCCCATAGCAAAACAGAATCCATTCCATATAAAAAATGGAAAGGAAGGAAACTCAATTTGAATTATTTTAAAGTGTGGGGGTGTTTGGCAAAAGTGCAAGTTCCTAAACCCAAAAGGATAAAAATAGGACTGAAAACCGTTGATTGTGTTTTCATAGGATATGCAACTAATAGTAAAGCATATTGATTTCTGGTCCATAAATCAAAAATCCCGACATTCATAACAATACAGTTATAGAATTAGATAATGCTGAGTTCTTTGAAAATATATATCCGTATAAAAAGGAATGTGAGTCGATTGGTGAAGGATCTAAATGACCTCGGGAAGAAACAAAAGAAAGTACACTTAACCAGGAGGATCCAAGATGTAGTAAACGTCAAAGAATGTCTATTTCATTTGGACTAGATTTTATGACTTTCTTATTGGAAAATGAGCCTCAAACATTTAAATAAGTTATGTCTTCTTCGGAATCATTGTTATGGAAAGAGACAGTCAATAGTGAAGTAGAATCCATATTGAACAACCATACATGTGAATTGGTTGATGTTCCTCTTGGAAATAAACCGTTGGGTTCTAAATGGATCTTTAAGAGGAAAATGAAAGATGATGGCACTATTGACAAATATAAGGCAAGACTTGTGGTCAAAGGGTATAGACAACGAGAAGGTCTTGACTATTTTGATACATATTCTTCAGTTACAAGAATTACGTCCATACGAACGTTAGTAGCATTAGTTGCAGTTTATGGTCTTGATTCATCAAATAGATGTTAAGGCGATCTTCTTAAATGGAGAGCTGGAGGAAGAAATCTACATGGAACAACCTGAAGGGATTGTGGTTCCAGGTAAAGAAAAAAAGGTCTGTAGACTTGTTAAGTCCCTTTACGGACTAAAACAAGCACCCAAACAATGGCATGCGAAATTTGACCAAACAATATTGTCAAATGGGTTTAAGATAAATGAATGTGATAAATGTGTGTACATTAAAAATGTTCCAAATCACATAGTCATTGTTTGATTATATGTGGATGATATGCTCATAATGTGTAATGACATTGCCAACATAAATGCTACTAAGCGTATGCTAACTAGCAAATTTGATATGAAAGACTTGGGAGTTGCTGATTTAATTCTATACTCCTCAAGGTTTGGCATCTCGTTATATTAAGACAATGCTTGAAAAGTTCAAACACTTAGGGTTTAAAGTTGCAAAGACTCCAATTAATGTGAATCTTGCATTACCAAAGAACAAAGGCCAAAGCATATCATAATTGGGTTATGCTTGTGTGTTGGGTTGCTTAATGTACATCATGAATTGTACACGGCCAGATATAGCTTGTGCTATAAATAAATTGAGTCGATATACGAGTAATTCATGTCAATCTCATTGGATGGCAATGAAACGAGTTTTGGGATATTTAGAAAATACCTAGGGCTTTGCTTTACACTACAGTAAATATCCTGCAGTGATAGAGGGATACTGTGATGCAAATTGGATCATCGGTTCAACTGATTCTGAGTCCACAAGTGGATATGTATTCATTATTGGTGGATGAGCGGTATCTTGGAAGTCATCCAAACAAACTTGTATTGCCCGCTCTACAATGGAGGCTGAGTTCATAGCCTTGAATAAAGCCAGTGAAGAAGTTGTATGGCTCCGGAATTTCTTGGAAAATATTCCATTTTGGCCCAAACCATTGGACACCAATATGCATACATTGCGATAGTCAAGCGGCAATTGGAAGGGCTAGGAGCATTATGTATAATGGTAAATCTCGTCATATACGACGAAGACATAAAACCGTTAGACAATTACTCTCTAGAGGAATTATCACGATTGACTGTGTAAAGTCAAGTGATAATGTGTCGAATCCACTTATAAAAGGCCTAACTAGAGAAGTAGTTGAGAAATCATCAAGGGGAATGGGACTGTAGCCGAGAACAAGTCATAGTGGCGGTAACTCTACCTAGAAGACTAGAGATCCCAAGATATAGGTTCAAGGAGATCAAACAAAGTCATTTATGACGGTTCAACATTGTCAACCAAACCTTTGGTCCATTCTCGTGATGAGACAATGTTCAGTACCAAGGATAAAGTATTAAGGCTTTTTAATGATTTCTAAATTTGATACGGGGTATATCAAATAGTGTATCTACGGGATGACACGTTTAGGAATCACATATGTAAGTGTGAAGTGTTAGCCGCTTCAAGGAGAATTTTGTAAGGCCAGTTCTTATGCACTTATGAAACCAAGCGATGTTCATGGCTGAAACGAACACAACAATGAGAACCAAAGGCGGTTAAGGGTTGGTTGTGTGACTTATGGTTGTCTAGGTGTACACCAAAGTTCGACGGTTCAAAGATATCAAATCTACCAATTGATCGAGTATATCCGACATAAGTTCACTACGTAAAGTTCAAAGGGAAACCTACTTATCCAGATGCAATTAATCCTTGCTTGCAAATCACATATTTTTTCATGCATGTTTCCATGATATAACCATTCCCCATTCTTGTTGGGTTTTATGTATTTAATTATATTAAATACTTAAAAGAGGATGAATGGGAAATGGAGGGAAATAAAATTTTTGAGTAAAATTTTAAGTTTTCCCCCTTGGCAAAGGGACATTATCCCATATTGGAAGAGGAGGAGGTTTTTTATGGGTTTATAAGCAATTGCTCTTCTTCTAGCTCTTAAAGAGTTGGGAAGAAGGCAAGCCTCGCGCCGCCGTCGTCGTCGCTCGCTCAGCTCGGCTTCGGCTTCGGATTTAGATTTGAATTTGGTCAAATGATTGATTGATTAATTTTTTGGACCAAATTTATTTGTTAATTGTAAAATTTTAACAGAAATGTTATTAAATATTTGTTTTAATAACAGAATATTAATATTAAAATAAATATTAATATTAAATTCTCCAATCCGTTTTCTGTTTTGGTAATAGAAAATTAACTACCCTATTCAATTTTCCTTCTTTATTGTTGAGTAAATAGCCATTTATGTTATGACATTTATGTTGTGGCCGTTTTGCATAAACAGCCATTCTGAAGAGTTGCACCTCTTCAGATTTCAGCCCAACTTTGGCTATAAATACAATACTATTCTGCTCAGAATTTCAATATGATTTTCTGAGTTTCTCCTCCTTCTTCTGCATACTTTTAGCATCAAACAAAGCAACAGTAAGTATGATTTGCTACCGAACTTTGTGTTCGCTGAAACACTGGGGTTTGAAGTACCACTACACCAGTGTGTAATTCGTTCTATCCTGGAAGGAAATAATCCATAACCTTGGGTACTAGGAGTGGATTAAATTCCTTAAGAAAACACTGTGAATTCAATGGGCTCGAATTGGTTTTCTGTTATTTCGTTGTTCATTTCTGTATATGTTCATTTATATATTTCCAGAATTATTTTACAAATACTGTTTACTAACAGAAGTTGTTTTGAGAAATTGAAAATGTAGCCCAAAAACTCTTTTGAGAAAATACACTTAGAAATATTTTTTTATTAGAGAATAATCAACCACCAGCTACTTTACTGCTTCGACCAATTCTTTAGCTAGTAGTTAGGATTTTGTTAGTCATTTATTTTCTCAAATAAATCTTCTTATTCAAGGAGTTTGTTTAGCAAGTAGTTTAGTTCTCCTCTTCTAGAGGAGTTCGTTTAGGGAATTGTTTTTTCACTCTTGTATTTAAAGGTTGCTTTGATTCAAAAAACACATAAGCTTTTTGTGTTTCTCTTGTTCTTATATGGTATCAGAGCAACCTTTAAATACAAGAGTGAAAAACCAATTCCCTAAACTAACTCTTCTGGAAGATTAAACTACTTGCTAAACAAACTCCTTGAACAAGGAGATTTATTTGAGAAAATAAAGGACTAACAAAATCGTAACTACTAGCTAAAGAATTGCTCGCGAGACAAATTTTTAGTTTGTAATTCTTGTTCATCGAATAAAGCTCATCGCCATTCTTTTCAGATCTTACTTTATCAAGTACCAAACCATTTCAAATACTATCTAGTGATTTATGGGGTCCTCCGATTTTATCGATTGACCAAAAATCATACTACTGCATTTTTGTTGATCAATACACCAAATATACTTGGCTATATACATTAAAAATAAAAGTGAGGTTAAAGACCTTTTCAAAAATTATCAAGCATTAATAGAATGTCATTTCAATACAAAAATTCTTTCTATCTTTACAGATGGTGGTGGCGAATATAAAAGTCTTAATCCATACCTAAGTTCTCAGGGTATTAAACATCTTTTATCTCCCCCATACATCCTCTAAAGAGTTGCTCTTGTCGAAAGACGTCACAGACATATTATTGAAACGACAAGAGCTTTACTTCATGAAGCTTCGCTTCCACCGACTCTTTGGTCTTTTGCTTGTCAACATGCGGTTTATTTTGTAAATCACTTGCCAACCTCACTTTTACAAAATAAATCACCTTTTCAAATATTGTTTGGTGACAATATCCAGATTATAATTCTTTAAATTTTCGGGTGTCTCTGTTATCCCTGGCTCAAACCCTATTCAAAAAAATAAATTAGAGTCATTGTCAACAACTTGTATTTATTTAGGTTATTTTTTAAATTATTATTGTCATCAATGTTTTGATCCAAAATTGTCTAAAATATATTTATCTCGAGATGTAAACAATTTTGAAAATAATTTTCCTTTTCAGAATATTTTCTTAAATTTTAAAACTCTTGCATGGGAAAACCTAACTGAAACTAACCCAACAAAATCTTCTATTGTTTCTCCTCCCATAATAAATGAATTACTCAACCCTATACTTATCCCAAATACAGAAACCAGCGCTCACAAAGACACTGTATCATCTGCATGTGCTCCACCAGAATCTGCAATTACAGGTATGTCTTCTACTTCTCCTCTTACAAATTCTGTTGTTCCTCCTGATCTTAATGATACCCAAATGTATACAGTCACACAACCTCAACTACTATCTTTTCCAATTGTATACAGTCGCAGAACGACCAAAATGGCATCTACTGGCCAAACCACTATTGCTCGTACCACTGCCTCAACTCCGCAACCCTCACAACCTTCCCTCGAACCACTTCCAGTCACAAAAACACAACAACCTTCTCTCCCCCTCCAAATCGTGTTGTGACTCGTTCATAAAAAAATATTTTTAAACCGAAAACAATCCTTGACTCCATGGCTCACTTATCCCCCACCATCATCCTTACCAGTTTTAAACAAGCTAACAAACATCCAGACGATGAAAAGTGAATTTGATGCATTCTTGAATAATCAGACATGGGAATTGGCACCACATGACCCCACAAAAAATATTGTTTCTTGCAAGAGGTTATACAGGTTGAAGAGAAAAGCTGATGGGACAATCGATCGCTACAAGGCTCGTTCTGTTGCAAAGGGATTTACACAACGCCCTGGAATTGACTTTCACTCTATGTTTAGTTCGGTTGTCAAACCCACTACTGTGCGCTTGGTGCTTTCAATTAGGGCCGTTCAAAACCGAACCGAAACCGTTAACCGAACCAAACCGATAGCTTATTGGCTTATTGGTATTGGATTATTGGGGTAATGGATGGTGGACGGATTGAGATTTTATAATTAGTGGCTTAACAGTTTGGGGGCGGATTACTCAATTTTCTTATCAAGTAAATCGTTAACCCATTAAGAATTTTTATATTTTTGTACTTTTACCCCTATGTATATAAAGTATTACTGAGAAGTCGTCAGTCACCAGAGCTTAGAAAATCTTTCAGTAGTTCTGCAACGTAAGTAGTTGCCTTCTGCAACGTAAATGTCATCTAAGTTACTTAGTTTCCACTTAGATGCCTTAGAAATTATGTTCCAACATAATCAGACTATGTACTTGCAGCCGATTCAGACTATGTTGCCTTAGATGACATTTGGACTAAGTAACTTAGATACCTTTGTAATAACTGATGATAGGCTATAATTACGTATTTTAGTCGATTATTACACTCTAATTTACTGCACTTTAGTTGAGTTTGCGCTTTAATCGTTAGTGTTTTGCACTAATTGTGTTTTATATGCCTTGTAAGTGTGATTCCGAGCTATATAGATGTTATGGAATGAATTTTCAAAAAATATGCATGAAAATTGAGACAGTGCAAAAACAATTCCAAGATAGAACCAAGGAAGACATCAACACAACATCTCAAGATAGAACATCTCAAGATCTTAGATGGTATTGGTTTGAAATTGTTTGGTATTGATTGAATGATTGTTCAAAAAAAATTATTTGACTTAGCCGATAAACCGCCTCATAATCGTCCGATAATCATTAATCTGATACCAATCCCCCCGTTGTCTTATTGGATGGCTAGCGGATTACTACATTTATAATCCGATATTCGATAAGCCGAACCATTATACGTAATTATCCACCCGATCTGTGCGATAAGCACCCCTTCTTTCAATTGTTGTCCAGCAGAATTGGCCCATACATCAGCTTGATGTCAACAACGCGTTCTTGTAGGGTCACCTAGAAGAAGAAGTCTACATGGTCCAACCTCCGCATTTTGAAGACGAGCGCAGTTCCCCTCACATATATGTCGCCTAAAGAAAGCTATATATGGACTCAAGCAAGCTCCTCGGGCCTGGTACAATGAACTTAAGACGTTCCTTCTTTATTTGGGATTTGTCAAGTCTGAATCTGATGCATCGCTTTTCATTCGCAAAGTGTCGAACATCGTGTTGTATGTGCTGGTTTATATCGATGATATCATCACCGTTGTGAGCACGCAATTTTTTGCCTCATACGAATTACTCCAAAAGAATTCCCAAAATTAGGTCTTTTCTTTAATTATGTGTTATTTTTAGGAATTATTGTGTGATTTCCCTGATTGTTCGCATATATTTGTGTTCATGTTTAATTTTGTTAATGCATTAAAAATACAAAATATAGCATTTTCATTTGAGATTAGATTTTTACATTTTTTGGAATTAATTAATAATTAGATGTTTTACAAAAATGAAAATTCAAAAAAAAAAAAAATATAACATATTTTTGTAATTTTAGTCAAATTGTGTGATTTTCTTTTAATTTTGCATTTAATTATTTGTGATAATTATTAGTTAGAATTAATTAGTATTTTTAAGTTAATTTGGTGTTTGATAATTAATTAGGATTTTAGTTTTAATTGTTGAAAAGAAAAAGGAAAAGAAAATTGAAAAGGAAAAGAGAATAAGAAGAGGAAAACCTGGTTGGGCCAGTTTAGCCAGGCCCAAAACCAAAACTCAGCCAAACCCATTGAGAATAAGAAGAGGAAAATCTGGTTGGGCCAATTTACTAATTGAGAAGCTTCTAATAGTGGTAGGGTAGTATTTGCATTATCAAATTAACTAAAAGCACTAATTGAGTGGACAATTAAGTGGATGATTAAAGAAATGAAAAGTTGAATTGGTAGTGGAAAATGCACTAATTGAATGGCCATTTAAGGGAGCTGAAAATCAGATTAGAGAAGAAAAAAAAGGGGGGCGGAGAGAGCGGTATACACTCTAGATACAGGGACAGAGAGCTAAGTTAACTTGGAAGAGATTCTGAGATAGGGAGAATATTCAAAGAGGGTAGAAGGCTAGGAAATTCGGAGAGGAAAAAAAAAGACTATTTATGATTTTTTTTTATTTTTTAAAACAAAACCGTTAAACTAAAGCAAGTTCTAAGCTATACTAAGGCTACAACTGGATAACCACAAATTAACAGTCCCAAACAGTCCAATTAGGTACAAATTACGCAGTCCGAGTTTCATGTGAATATAAATCCAATTAGACTACACTACACAGTTACATATCATTAATATCTACTTAACTACAGATGTATAGTCGTCCAAACATGCATCATCCAGTAAACAAATGTCTGAGTACTTTTATTCATCTCAAAGCTACACCAATTTGAGTTCAAGTGTACACTTGGAAATGAAAGAAGGAAGCAGAAAAATGAGGTATCAGCAGTTACCAACAACAACAGTAGTATTCAACACCTGAAAATGAACCAGCAGACTAATTTTGAAACCAAGGGATGTGATACGATAGTCAGACCCTAATTTCAATCTTAGTGAATCAGCAGACCCCAAACCCGGCTCGTAACAAAACTAAGTGTAAGTAGTCTGCTGGGGCAGAAGTTGTACTTGTAATAAGAAATGTGATTCCAAGAGTTGTAATTTTAAACCCGTGTCGAAATTGCTTTGAGCCTTTGATACCCTTTCTTTCTAACCCCATCCAAAAGCCCACATTACGGTCCAAAGAAAGACCTTCCGATCAGTCTCTGAGAGATTCCAAGTCGAGCAATGTACCGAGAATTCATATCAGGGGCAACACTCCAGTTTAAGTAAGAAAAATAAAAAAATGAGAGAGTCTTATTGGTGAAAACCCTCATGGGCACCATGAGGCGACGAAAGTTGAGAGAAAATAAAAATGAGAGAGTCTTATTGGTGAAAACCTTCACGGGCACCATCAGACGACAAGTAATTGAGGAATCAACAAATGAGAGAGGTTTGTCGGTGAAAACCCTTCAGGGCACTGCAAGTCGAACGAGGTCCGTAAGTTGGCAAAAAGTAAAATTGGGTTGTGGAAATCTTGGAGAACAAAGAAAAACAATTGGAAAGGAGATTGGTTAAATAGACTGGGCTGATTAATCCAAATGCATACCATGATAATCCCGTTTCGATTGTCCTTTAATTAGAAAAACACCCTTTACATATACCTTTTTCCGGGGTGTAGGTGAAAAAGGAGGTGTGACAACCGTGATCCCTTGCTCATATGTAAATCAGGCTATATATCATATTGTTGACCGTTTTTCCATTAAGGATCTCGGAAACCTTAACTTTTTTCTCGGAGTTGAGGTGCTTCGTGTTGCAGATGGAATTACTCTATCACAATCCAATTACATCAATGAAATCCTCTCTGAAGACAATATGAAAGACTGCTGTAAGCACGTGATTTTTGCCCTATGAAAGAATTACTCCCAAAAATTCAAAATAAAATGATTTTCCTTTGTGTGCAATTTTGAGAATTTTTGTGACATTTTGGATAATTATTTGTATTTTTGTCCATGCATGTTTATTTGTTAAATTAATAAAAAATACAAAAATATGTCACATTTGCATTTAGGATTTAATTCTACAATTAGGAATAATTAGGTTTGTTTTACGAAAATGAAAATTACAAAAATAGGCATCTTTTGCATTTTTAGCATTTAATGTCCAATTGTACAATTTTATGCTTAATTATTACTTAATTGTGTGTTAATTGTTATTGGGAGTTAATTTGCGCTTTTACGAATTAATTTAGTTCTATATGATAATTTAAGGATTTTAGAATTTAGTTTCAGTTTAAGAAAAAATAAAAGAAGAAAAGAGAGCAAAAATATAAAGAAAATCGGAATTGGGCTCTTCTTCAAATTCAAGCCACAGGCCCAAAAAAATACTCAACCTTCCCCATGACCCAGTCCATCTCCACACGGGTCGACCCGGTCCGCCCCATAACCCCAATACCTAACCCCTCTTCATTTTTCACTTTTTCCCAAACACAAAACAAAACAAAAAAAAAAACCAAACCCTAAAACTAAACTATCCGCCCCCACCCTCTCTTCTTCTTCTCTAAGACAACACCCCAAAACCCCAAGAAGCCATGGCTGCTGCCCTTTCCCCCTCACGGCTCACCCTCAACACACACACACACTCACCATCATCGTCAACGAGCAGCCACGAACGACCATGTTGCCACTGCTTCATCTTCTTCGTCAAGCTCGAGTTTGAGCTTGACACCCATGGCTGCTGCTGCGTCTTCTTCTCAACCCCGTCACTGCTGCTTCATCTTCAGCTGCCTCGTCGAGCTCGAGCCTGAGCTCCCATGGCTGCTGGTCGTAGCGTCTTCAGCTTCACCTACTACCTCTTTTGCTTCGTTTTCAACAGCTCCAGCCACCACTATTTTTGAGCTCGCTTCTGCTGCTTCTGCTACGTCCATCACGTCCAAGCAAACCCCATCGCCACTGCTTCGTCAACCAGCCAGAACCTCGCCATGAACGAACCACCCAGACCACGCTTCTACTTCTACTTCGTCGACCCCGCTGCCTTCTTCTCCACCTGAAAAAAAAAAGAAAAAAGAAAAAGGGGCTGCACAAAACACACAAAACAACCTTCTCGTCGTCTTCTCTGATCCAGTCGACCTCCAGTTCAATGGTCCGTTCATGGTCGTCTTAGGCGTCGAGTTATTTTGGTGCGATAATCGTTTTTGGACAAGATTTGTTTTCATTCAAGTTCTTCGTCGTTTCGATCCGGTTAGTTGGATTAAGTTTCAGTTCTGTCCGTATCTTGTTTGATATTTTTGGATTTGAAATTTGTATATGTTTGATTCATTTCTTGACTATTTCTTCAATGTGTTTTTATGTATTTTTCAGAAATTGTTAATGTTGTTAGATTCAAGTTGAAATTCAATTAAATTATTTCTTCTTCGGTTTGTTTTTATTTGTTTAAAAGAATTTATTTGTAATATAGAAATATGTTGGTTTAATCATTTGAATCCGTCATGTTTGTTGTTTAATATAGATTTAATTCATGTTCATTTTTGTTTGAAGTTCGTTTTTAATCCAGTGATTTAATGTGAGTTTATGTTTTGGTTTTTGATTTGTTGATTTAGTTTGAATCATGTATCTTTGTTGTTAATATTGTTGTCTCCTTGCTCATTCATTTTTGTCTAAGTTAACCAGGATTGGTTCCCAATATGGTTAACTTATTTTCCATTAATTCGATGTTGTTGTTCAATCTGTGTTCATGGGATTTATTATTTAAATTTGTTTAAAAATTGGTCATATTTGCTGTATTTTGGTTGGAATTGATTAGGTGATTTGGTTATAGCTGATGGGGGTAGATTGGTAAATTGCAGTACGTTCAGGGGTAAAATGGTAATTTCAGTAAGGTCGGAGGGATATTTTGGAATTGAACATTTGAACAATTATTTAATCTGAGTGCTCTGTCCAATAGACATTAACAATATTAAAATAATACATTGTGGGGGACAAGACATAAATTAGTGGGGTTGATATATTTATTTAATGTAATGGGGGACAAAACATGTAGGCATGGGGGACAAGGGTTTAAAATAAAGAAGACATAGGGTAATGGGGAACAAAACATGCAATTAGGGGAATATTTCGGGTTGGGGGTTCAAGACAAGAGTCTTGTTATAAATAGATTTTTTTTGACACAATTTAAAGGGAGACTATTATTAGAAGGATTTATTAGAGAGGGATTTGGGGAGAACATTTTGAAAGGACTTGAACTTGAAGGATTTTGGGGGAAAACATTTTTGAGAGAGGAATACATTCTGAAAATCTGAAGAGAGTGTGGTAGAGTTTAAAAAGAGAAAACAAAAACAAAGTGAGAAACGAGTTTAGTTTCGGGTTTAATACACGCGTGGTTTGTTGCTGTTTAGTTGGTTTACAAACTTTTGGGTTTGTTCTATTGATCTTGTTTGGTTTTCTTCAAATTTTTTTGGGCTTTGAATCTGGGTCGAATTGCTGCTGTTGGTTTGCTGTTGCGTTGTTGTGTATTTACACTATTGCTACTTCTACTGATCTTCATCTTCTTTCCTTGCTTTCCAAATACCAGGTACATAAACTGATACACTGGTTCATCTTGTAAGCCACTTGAAGCATGAATGCAAAAATGAGAAAGATTTGAAGTTGTAGTTTAATGTAGTCTTTTCTTTCTTTTTACTGTCTGTATGTAGAATATTCTATGCGCTGCCCATGTAAACTCTTTAAACGACTCACTTTCGAAACTTAACTATAATAACTCGAAAATATGTAAATAAAGTAGGACCTTTTCTTCATTTACTTTTGAAAACGAAAAATAGAAAATGTAGTCATGCTAAGATTATCCTTTTAAAAATAATGAGACGAGCCTCGCCAAATAAAAAATGCAAATTGCGGGGCCCTCAATAATTGGTCATAATAAATACTTAGAATTTGGGATGGACTGTTTAGTGAATTTCACTGCCTCCCCAAAGATAATAATGCGTTAGACTCTTTAGACGCGATTTAATTAAATTACATTCTTAAACTCGGGTGAACATTTATGTGACCTAAATCCAAAGCTCAGTGGAGTCGAAATGTGTCTCTAATCACGGGAACATTGATTGTGACGTGGTTCGAGATGCGTGTCCATGACGTTGCAAATTCCTTTTAAAAAATAAGAATGAGATGAGCCTCGCCGAATAAAAATACAAAATTGCGGGGCCCTCAGTAAATATTTGCTTTAAAATTGCTTAGATTCCGGGACGGGCCGTTTAGCAAATTTCACGGCCCTACCCAAAACAATGATACGCTAGTCACTTTAGGCGTGTATTTAATAATGTTAGCTTCTTAAACTCGGGTGCACATTTATGTGACCCAAATCCAAATCTCAACAGAGTTGAAATATGCCAACAACTACGGGTGCATTGATATGACGTGATTCGAGATGTGTTTCCACGATGTTGCAATTCTTGATAAAAATAATAATAATAATGACAAAAGCGGTTAAAAGTTAAAATTCGCACATAGGTTCAATAAACAAACAAATCCCGTTTCGATTGTCCCTTAATTGAAAAAACTCCTTCACCCCTCGCAGGGGCGGAAGAAGGAGGTGTGATAGCTCTGGCGACTCTGCTGGGGAATAGAGCCCAGAATCTCTGGTTCAGGGTTCAGAATTCGAGCTTAGATAAATTGTTGTATTTGATTATATCTGATTTTCCTTCATGTTTTATGCTGAGTGTGCTAAATGTTACCGCTTTGATATTATCTGAATTGTATTTAAACTGTGCCGACACCCTTCTCTCTTCATCTCCGGGGATGTGCTTACTGGTTGAGACTCCCTATTCTGTTAGTGTCATACCTTGAAATAAGAAAGAGGTCGGACAAGTTACTAAGCAGGATGGCCCTTTGGTTCCCGGAAAGTTGCCCCCTCCTCGATTCGAGTTGTCCGCTCGGGTACACAGTCTAGAACACCGACTCAGGTTTTGAACATAGAATAACATGACTTCATGCCGGATCCCTAGTAGGAACGATTATTTGCATCATGTTGCATTTGACTTAGGGGACTCAACACAGGGGTTGGGTCCGTCTAGGACTAGCAACCTGAAATGAAAAGACCATCCTGATGCATCCTATTTGTGCTGTGCATTTATTTGTTCCGAACCCGCATGTTGACCGGTTTTTGAATCTCGGGAATGTTGGAAAATTGAAAAAAAAGGAGAAAAAGAGAGAAATAACAGTTAGGGAGTTGATTGATTGTTTTAGAAAAACCCAGTGTCCAAGTACTGTCGGAACTCTGCCGAAATTTTAAAAAAAATATATTTTACTTTTAAAATTGTTTGTTTACCCAAAAAAGCAGAAAGTGTGTAGGAAAGAGTCCTTTATTTTAGTTTGCTTTGTTTTCAAAAAAACGGAAAGGAAAAATAGTTTCTTTTGCTAAAAAAAAAAGGGAAAAATATGTTTGTTTTCAAAATTAGTTAGTTTATTTCCCGAACTACGCGGGTTTGATTCTCACCGGATGTGAGATACGTAGACAACTCTCATCGGGTCCAACCTCCCCTTTTGCTAAATTAGCCCAAAAATATGTCAAATTTTAATTTCATCATAAAGAAGTCAGGTGACGCTGTTTTATGAAAACATAACCGAATATTCCCGAAAGGGACGCCGGAAGGATGACTTTGCCTAAACAGCCACCTTTGGGTCATTTTTTAGATTTGGTCCAGTTGACCTACACAACCTTAAAAATCTTCGTCCCCGAGGCGCTGCAAGGCCGTGTTTGCAATATCGGGTCTTCTATTTTGAAAAACAATAAAAAGAGTCACAAATAAGTCGGGCGATGCTGTTTTTGTCAAAAATAGCCGAATGTTCCCGAAAGGGACGCCGGAAGGCTGGCTTTGTATAAACAGCCACCTTGGGTCATTTTTAGGATTTTGGCCGGTTAGCTAACGCAGCCTTAAAATCTTTGTCTCCGAGACACTGAAAGGTTGTGTTTGCAACACCAGGTCTTTTATTTATTTTTTAAAAAAAAACAAAAAAAAAACAAAGAGTCAGCAGCTAGGTGAATACTGTTTGGATTTTTAGTCAAGATAAGCCGAGGCAACTTCGGCAGTGTCTTAAACCGTTCTTGCCGAAATAGCCTTAGAGTATCTTTCAGTTGTCGAAAGGCTATTTTCGTAAAAGAAATGACAAGTTTGTAAAGTGTCATAAAATAATCCTCCCCGGCATCAAAATTCATGTGAAATTTGGAAGGGGCCACATTTGCAAAAATAACCGTTCGGTTGCATTTGTCAAACGGAGAAAGGAAGCTGGCCATTTGTTTTTGGAGTTTGTAAATCTTTTGATTAGAATATGTGAGTTGTTTGATTTTCGAGTTTGTAGGTCATCTTCAAACCTTTGAAACCCAGTTTGTTTTAATATGAAAATTGAAAAAAAATTGTTTATTATTGTTTTTTCTTATTTTGCCGAACTACGCAAGGTCTGATTCATGCGGGGTCATGATACGTAGGAAATCTCCATAAGATTCGACCACCATTGAAAAATGAATGATAATAATAATAAAAAAAAAGAAGAAAAATAAAGGAAAGTGCGGGTGCATTGCATCTCTGATAGAACGGTTTAACTGCTTAGGTGCATTGCATCTCTGATATATGATTATCTGTCAAATGCCCTAACACTAACGTGATGGCTTCCCTTTGCTATGTTCATATATAGAGAAGTGGTTGGTTGTGGTAACTCCTCCCTGCAAAGTAAAAAAGGACAATGACACAGAACCTCAAAACCGAGTGGGTCGGTACCGATGACCGACAACAACTGGTCGAACGGAACAACGGGTTGGTAGAAGAAGTGAAAATGCTGAGACAACATGTGGCAGACATGTATCGGGCGTGGATGGCTCGAATAGCACCACCCCCGCCACCACCTAGCTTCCTGGAATCTGTACTTACCCAAACACCGAGCACAAGGCCAGACGCTCCCCCACACTCTCCATATATAACCGCCTATCACAGCTTTCCCAGCCACCCGAGTAGCTCCATCACTCGCCCTCCGGCTATGTTTTCTCAATGCTTCTCCCCTCCCCAACACCACTTTTCTCCCCGTGACCCTAAAAACCATACTTCACTTTCCAGATGCCCGGCTCCACAAAATGCCTATCCACCCTCACAAGCCTACCGGAAGCCCCCTGGATCAGGTTTCCGGCCTAATCAAGCATTTAGGAACAAGAGGTTGCTGAAGCGAGGAAAGGCTCTCACCCCTATCGGAGTATCTTATGCAAGTCTATTCGAAAGGCTAAGGCATGCTGGCCTGATTCAGCCGCTCCCCGCATATACTCCAGATCCACATGCAAGAAGATTTGATCCTGCTGCACGATGCACATACCACTCCAATGTCATAGGGCATAACATTGAGAGTTGTCGTAATTTGAAAAGAGAAATAGAAAGGATGATCCAGGAAAATTTGATTATGATCGAGGACAGTGACATGGAGCACTCGAATCCTATTGGGAACTTGTTGACTGAGGTTGATGATATTGAAGTTGGTAATGGTCTTGGCAATATTGATGCAAAGCTCAGTGGCCAAGATGTCAGGTTCGAGAATTGGGAGGACGCTCCGTTCCTTGGTTAGCAGGAAAGAAGCTTTTGATGGCTTGTTTTGTTGTCATTTTTGTTCTCCAGATTATTCTTAGGATTGTAATACGGATGTTGTCTTGTGTCAAACTTTCTTATCTTTCCATTTTGTCATAACGGTTTGTTTAAGCTTTGGCCATGTCGTTTCGGGATTTTATTCTGGTTTGTTTTGTTTGTTTTGTTATTCAAACCATTTTCACCGGTAATGCAAAATCCGGCCTTTTATTATTTCCAATCATCTTCTTTGTTTAATTCTTTTTATCCCTTTTGTTTTGCCCTCGTTCAGCGCCGATTCTAGTGACATGACATGCGCACACAGTTTAGGCCTAATCTTAAAAGTTAATCATAAAACCCTGGAGAGGGGATCAGAATATTTAAAGGAAATAAGGACGGTTCGAGATTATTCGAAGCTCGAGTCATGTGGAACTGGGGCAAGTAAAACATAAAGAAAACCGTTAAAAGCAAGATTCGCCAAATTGACATGAGGGTCGTTCATGATAATGAGAGTTGTCCAACAGTGCTTTCGAGGTGATAAATGAAAAAGCAAATGAGTGAATATAATTGTCAAGTCCAGCACCATCAGAAGAGGCTACAAATCTTTTGTTGTTTACACTTGACATGTTTTGAAGATTGGAATGACGAAGGCATTTTATTCTGCTATCTAAATACTTTATCCTTCATTAATCCTTTGAGCCTTATTTGTTTTCTTTCACACCTCTCTTTCGGAATCTGTAGAAAAGAGTAGAAACACAAGCATAAAAAGATAAGAAAAGAAAAGAAAAAGAAAAAGAAAAAAAGAGAAAAGTAAAGGAAAATGATCACAAAAAAAAAGTCAGAAGAATAAAGAGGAATTGGGAACTACGTTTGACCTGATTCCTCAAAGAGGATATGTAGGCGCCTCATGGCTCGGTCATAGTGCACCATTGTGTGCATAGGGTGCATGATGTGCATAATGTGCATAGTGTAACATAGTATAACGAAAATAAATATCCCCAAGCAAGAAACTAGGGCAAGAGTTGCGCTTGTTGTAAGCAAATATGGTTCTGAAGGTTATAATTTTAAACCCCAAATTTATTTTGTTTTTAAGCCTTTAATACCCTTTTTTCTAGCCCTATCCAAAACCCCACATTACGGTCCAAAGAAAGACCTTTTGACCAATTTTCGAAAGATGCCAAGTCATACAAACGGAAGTCGGGGATAGCACCCCGATTCCCAACAGAGAAAAGGATCATGGATTGGACATGAATTGATAGCCGAAAAGAATCCCCAGCGGAAAGAGTCATATCGGCAACACTCCAAATCCCAGCTGGAAAGTGATACAAATGAGAGAATCTTATCGGTGAAAATCTTTAAGGACACCATAAGGCGATGAAAGCTGAGAGAAAACCAAAATGAGAGAGGCTTAATAGTGAAAACCCTTCGGGCACTACAAGTCGAATAAGATTGAGAGTCAAATGGGGAATCGCCAAGGGAAAATCTTGAAAATGACTGACGGCAGAGGATAGGCCACATGTGCATGTCATGATTATTAGAGTCGGTATCTGCGTTTGATAGGCTTTTATTTATAGTTTCTCTTGTTAAAGAGTCATCTTTTTCCTTTGTCTTTTATTCGGTTCCCTTTTTGTTTATATTTCTCCTTCCGTAGAAAAACTCTCCAGTAGAGTCTGTTTAGTCAGAACAAGTGAGAAATGACTTCAAAATCTGCCATCAGCTTTCCAATTTCACTTGCTATGCCGCAAAAGAAGAGGGATATCCCCAACAGAAAAGGTTGCTTTCAGTGACACGAATAAATAGAGATTTGGAGTGTTATCCCCAGAAGATCATCTCAATGAACATGCACGATCTTCAAGTTACATCAGCTGCCATGAAAATGTGTGAGGTCAGATAAGGAGACCAGGAAAATTGTTAAGTGGTTTGGGAATAATGAATCGTCAAGAAGGGCGGAAGGTATCAGCCCAAGCTTCAAGATGGACAGACAACGCATAGATGGAGAATGGTTGACGGCATCCCCAACAGGGGTATCGCAACCAACCACCATATTTTAAACTGACCAAATTTTCTTTGATTTGAAGCAGGGATAGGGGATGCTACCGATGACAAAAAGATGCGCCGCAAGAAAGATTGTCAAACTGGGGCAGAAAATTTTCGTTCATTTCGAACATTTTCGAGAAGTCTAACACAAGCTTGGTGAAAATCGGTATCCTCAGCGGGTTTTTTTTCGGGGAAAGGCAAAACGAGTTTTAAGGGAGGCAGTCTTCGAAGGATGAAGCTAGCAAAACAAAGAAAAATGAAAATAAAATTTAAATAAATAAATAAAAAAAAACAGTTTTGCAAAAGAAAACAGTTTGCAGAGGAATGAAACATCCTACTTAAAAGGAAGTAGTTTTGGAAGGAGTAAGATAACATATTTTACTCAGTAGAGTTATCCTCAGCAGTGTTATCCCCAGCAGATCATCGAGATGTAGAAGCACCCTTGACAGATTTTCGACCAAGTTTCGAGAGGGTCGGACAACCCAGAGTGGGGAAGGAAGAAAAGGAAAATTCATCCCCAGCAAAATAATCCCCAGCAGGTTTTGAGGTAAGACATTTTCAAGTTTTGAGGATATTTTGGGTTCATCCACCCTCGAACAGGATATGTTGGGTTCATCCGCCCTCAAACAGGATATGTTGGGTTCATCCGCCCTCGAATAGGATATTTTGGGTTCATCCGCCCTCGAATAGGATATGTTGGGTTCATCCGCCCTCAAATAGGATATGTTGGGTTCATCCGCCCTCAAATAGGATATGTTGGGTTCATCCGCCCTCGAATAGGATATTTTGGGTTCATCCGCCCTCGAATAGGATATTTTGGGTTCATCCGCCCTCGAATAGGATATTTTGGGTTCATCCGCCCTCGAATAGGATATTTTGGGTTCATCCGCCCTCGAATAGGATATGTTGGGTTCATCCGCCCTCGAATAGGATATGTTGGATTCATCCGCCCTCGAATAGGATATGTTAGGTTCATCCGCCCTCGAATAGGATATGTTGGGTTCATCCGCCCTCGAATAGGATATGTTGGGTTCATCCGCCCTCAAATAACATTTTATTTTCAAAGTTGTTGTTGAAGTCAGGCACCCACCTGTATAACGAGAGGAATACTTTCAGTCTTTTCGTTTCATGTCCTAGGTCGCCCACCAGTATAATGCGGGAATACATTTCTATTTTTTCATTTCATGTCCTCGGCGCCCACCAGTATAATGCGGGAATACATTTCTATTTTCTTTTCTTGGTAGCCCACCGGTATAATGCGGGAATACATTTCTATTTTTTCATTTCATGTCCTCGGCGCCCACCAGTATAATGCGGGAATACATTTCTGTTTTTTCATTTCTAGGTCGCCCACCAGTATAATGCAGGCATACATTTCTGTTTTCATTTCTAGGTCTCCCACCAGTATAATGCGGACATACATTTCTGTTTTCATTTCTAGGTCGCCCACCAGTATAATGCGGGCATACATTTCTGTTTTCATTTCATGTCCTAGGTCGCCCACCAGTATAATGCGGGAATACATTTCAGTCTTTTCATTTCATGTCCTAGGTCGCCCACCAGTATAATGCGGGAATACATTTCTATTTTTCATTTCTAGGTCGCCCACCAGTATAATGCGGGCATACATTTCTGTTTTCATTTCTTGGTCGCCCACCAGTATAATGCGGGCATACATTTCTGTTTTCATTTCATGTCCTAGGTTGCCCACCAGTATAATGCGGGAATACATTTCAGCCTTTTCATTTCATGTCCTAGGTCGCCCACCAGTATAATGCGGGAATACATTTCTGTTTTTTCATTTCATGTCCTCGGCGCCCACCAGTATAATGCGGGAATACATTTCTGTTTTTCATTCCTAGGTCGCCCACCAATATAATGCGGGAATACATCTCAGTCTTTTCATTTCATGTCTCAGGTCGCCCACCAGTATAATGCGGGCATACATTTCTGTTTTCATTTCTAGGTCGTCCACCAGTATAATGCGGGCATACATTTCTGTTTTTCATTGCATGTCCTAGGTCGCCCACCAGTATAATGCGGGAATACATTTCTGTTTTCATTTCATGTCCTAGGCGCCCACCAGTATAATGCGGGAATACATTTCTGTTTTTCATTTCATGTCCTAGGTCGCCCACCAGTATAATGCGGGCATACATTTCTGTTTTCATTTCATGTCCTAGGCGCCCACCAGTATAATGTGGGAATACATTTCTGTTTTTCATTTCATGTCCTAGGTCGCCCACCAATATAATGCGGGCATACATTTCTATTTTCATTTCATGTCCTAGGCGCCCACTAGTATAATGCGGGAATACATTTCTGTTTTTTTCATTTCATGTCCTCGGTCGCCCACCAGTATAATGCGGGCATACATTTCTGTTTTTCATTTCATGTCCTAGGTCGCCCACCAGTATAATGCGGGAATACATTTCTGTTTTTTTCATTTCATGTCCTCGGTCGCCCACCAGTATAATGCGGGCATACATTTCTGTTTTTCATTTCATGTCCTAGGTCGCCCACCAGTATAATGCGGGCATACATTTCATATTTTTCCACTCAGGCGCCCACCTGTATAACGAGAGGAATACTTTTCAGTCTTATACTTCAGATCTGGAAATCAGTAACCCACCGGAAGGCAAAAGGTTACAACAAAAATCCCCGGCATAACAAATTTTGATGAAGAGAGCCGTATCCCCAGAGGAACCACCGAAAAGCTTAATGAAGGAAGCCATATCCCTAGTAGACCGAGCAAAATGATGAAAACTAGTATTCAGAAAAGCAAAAGGCCAGTGTCATCCCCAAGTTCTTGGAAGAAAAACACCGGAAGAAACACAAGCCGACAAGAAAGCAAGGCATCAAGAACAAATGGAAGATAGATGTGATCTTGTAATCCGTAGTCTAGCCTAACTTCTTGATTTTTCTTTTAAGCACGGTGTAACAAGGAGATCGGTAAGCAGTGGTAATAGCATGCAACAACAGTAACATTACAGTCCCATGGTAGTCTCAGCTACCAAAACTTCCCGAACTATATTAACCTGATTTCCCTTTAGCCAGGGATATGTAGGAAACCTTTGAAGCAAAGGTTCGGTTAAATCTTTTTCAAAAAAAAAAATGCTTCACACGGAGTACTCGGATGGGCAAAAAATCGCTCACTTTATCTTTGCACGAAAACCCTTCGTGTCTTCAGGCAAAGAGGGTCAGCTGTAAGCACGTGATTTTTGCCCTATGAAAGAATTACTTCCAAAAATTCAAAATAAAACGATTTTCCTTTGTGTGCAATTTTGAGAATTTTTGTGACATTTTGAATAATTATTTGTATTTTTGTCCATGCATGTTTATTTGTTAAATTAATAAAAAATACAAAAATATGTCACATTTGCATTTAGGATTTAATTCTATAATTAGGAATAATTAGGTTTGTTTTACGAAAATAAAAATTACAAAAATAGGCATCTTTTGCATTTTTAGCATTTAATATCCAATTGTACAATTTTATGCTTAATTATTACTTAATTGTGTGTTAATTGTTATTGGGAGTTAATTTGCGCTTTTATGAATTAATTTATTTATATATGATAATTTAAGGATTTTAGAATTTAGTTTCAGTTTAAGAAAAAATAAAAGAAGAAAAGAGAGCAAAAATATAAAGAAAATCGGAATTTGGCTCTTTTTCAAATTGAAGCCACAGGCCCAAAAAAATACCCAACTTTTCCCATGACACGGTCCATCTCCACACGGGTCGACCCGGTCCGCCCCATAACCCCAATACCTAACCCCTCTTCATTTTTCATTTTTTCCCAAAAACAAAAAAAAAACCCAAACCCTAAAACTAAACTATCCGCCCCTCACCCTCTCTTCTTCTTCTCCAAGACAACACCCCAAAACCCCAAGCAGCCATGGCTGCTGCCCTTTCCCCCTCTGCCTCACCTTCACACACACGCACATCCCCATCATCGTCAACGAGCAGCCACGAACGACCCCGTTGCCACTACTTCATCTTCTTCGTCAAGCTCGAGCTTGAGCTCGACACCCATGGCTGCTGCTGCGTCTTCTTCTCAACCCCGTCACTGCTGCTTCATCTTCAGCTGCCTCGTCGAGCTCGAGCCTGAGCTCCCATGGTTGTTGGTCGCAGCGTCTTCAGCTTTACCTACTGCCTCTTTTGCTTCGTTTTCAACAGCTCCAGCCACCGCCATTTTTGAGCTCGCTTCTACTGTTTCTGCTACGTCCATCACGTCCAAGCAAACCCCATCGCCACTACTTCGTCCACCAGCCAGAACCTCGCCATGAACGAACCACCCAGACCACGCTTCTGCTTCTGCTTCGTCGACCCCGCTGCCTTCTTCTCCACCTGAAAAAAAAAAGAAAAAAGAAAAAAGGGCTGCACAAATCACACAAAACAACCTTCTCGTCGTCTTCTCCGATCCAGTCGACCTCCAGTTCAATGGTCCGTTCATGGTCATCTTAGGCGTCGAGTTATTTTGGTGCGATAATCGTTTTCGGACAAGATTTGTTTTCATTCAAGTTCTTCGTCGTTTCGATCTGGTTAGTTGGTTTAAGTTTCAGTTCTGTCCGTATCTTGTTTGATATTTTTGGATTTGAAATCTGTATATATTTGATTCATTTCTTGACTATTTCTTCAATGTGTTTTTATGTATTTTTCAGAAATTGTTAATGTTGTTAGATTCAAGTTGAAATTCAATTAAATTATTTCTTCTTCGGTTTGTTTTTATTTGTTTAAAAGAATTTATTTGTAATATAGAAATATGTTGGTTTAATCATTTGAATCCGTCATGTTTGTTGTTTAATATAGATTTAATTCATGTTCATTTTTGTTTGAAGTTCGTTTTTAATCCAGTGATTTAATGTGAGTTTATGTTTTGGTTTTTGATTTGTTGATTTAGTTTGAATCATGTATCTTTGTTGTTAATATTGTTGTCTCCTTACTCATTCATTTTTGTCTAAGTTAACCAGGATTGGTTCCCAATATGGTTAACTTATTTCCCATTAATTCGATGTTGTTGTTCAATCTGTGTTCATGGGATTTGTTGTTTAAATTTGTTTAAAAATTGGTCATATTTGCTGTATTTTGGTTGGAATTGATTAGGTGATTTGGTTATAGCAGATGGGGGTAGATTGGTAAATTGCAGTACGTTCAGGGGTAAAATGGTAATTTCAGTAAGGTTGGAGGGGTATTTTTGGAATTGAATATTTGAACAATTATTTAATCTGAGTGCTCTGTCCACTAGGCATTAACAATATTAAAATAATACATTGTGGAGGACAAGACATAAATTAGTGGGGTTGATATATTTATTTAATGTAATGGGGGACAAAACATGTAGGCGTGGGGGACAAGGGTTTAAAATAAAGAAGACATAGCGTAATGGGGAACAAAACATGTAATTAGGGGTATATTTCGGGTTGGGGGTTCAAGACAAGTGTCTTGTTATAAATAGATTTTTTTTGACACAATTTAAAGGGAGATTATTATTAGAAGAATTTATTAGAGAGGGATTTGGGGAGAACATTTTTGAGAGAGGAATACATTCTGAAAATCTGAAGAGAGTGTGGTAGAGTTTAAAAAGAGAAAACAAAAACAAAGTGAGAAACGAGTTTAGTTTCGAGTTTAATACACGCGTGGTTTGTTGCTGTTTAGTTGGTTTACAAACTTTTGGGTTTGTTCTATTGATCTTGTTTGATTTTCTTCAAATTTTTCTGGGCCTTGAATCTGGGTCGAATTGCTGCTGTTGGTTTGTTGTTGCGTTGCTGTGTATTTACACTACTGCTGCTTCTACTGATCTTCATCTTCTTTCCTTGCTTTCCAAATACCAGGTACACAAACTGATACACTGGTTCATCTTGTAAGCCACTCGAAGCATGAATGCAAAAATGAGAAAGATTTGAAGTTGTAGTTTAATGTAGTCTTTTCTTTCTTTTACTGTCTGTATGTAGAATATTCTATGCGCTGCCCATGTAAACTCTTTAAATGACTCACTTTCGAAACTTAACTATAATAACTCGAAAGTATGTAAATAAAGTAGGACCTTTTCTTCATTTACTTTTGAAAACGAAAAATAGAAAATGTAGTGAGGCTAAGATTATCCTTTTAAAAATAATGAGACGAGCCTCGCCAAATAAAAAATGCAAATTGCGGGGCCCTCAATTATTGGTCATAATAAATACTTAGAATTTGGGATGGACTGTTTAGTGAATTTCACTGCCTTCCCCAAAGATAATAACGCGTTAGACTCTTTAGACGCGATTTAATTAAATTACATTCTTAAACTCGGGTGCACATTTATGTGACCCAAATTCAAATCTCAGCGGAGTCGAAATGTGTCTCTAATCACGGGTACATTGATTGTGACGTGGTTCGAGATGCGTGTCCATGACGTTGCAAATTCCTTTTAAAAAATAAGAATGAGATGAGCCTCGCTGAATAAAAATACAAAATTGCGGGGCCCTCAGTAAATATTTGCTTTAAAATTGCTTAGATTCTGGGACGGGCCGTTTAGCAAATTTCACGGCCCTACCCAAAACAATGATACGCTAGTCGCTTTATGCGCGTATTTAATAATATTAGCTTCTTAAACTCGGGTGCACATTTATGTGACCCAAATCCAAATCTCAACAGAGTTGAAATATGCCAACAACTACGTGTGCATTGATGTGACGTGGTTCGAGATGTGTTTCCACGATGTTGCAATTCTTGATAAAAATAATAATAATGACAAAAGCGGTTAAAAGTTAAAATTCGCACATAGGTTCAATATGTATTAAATCAGATAATCAAGCCGAATATGACAGTTGAGCGACCGTGCTAGAACCACGGAACTCAGGAATGCCTAACACCTTCTCCCGAGTTAACAGAATTCCTTATCCGGATTTTTGGTTCGCGGACTGTAATACAGAGTCATTCTTTTCCTCGATTCGGGATTAAATTGGTGACTTGGGACACCCTAAATCTCCCAAGTGGCGACTCTGAAATAAACAAACAAATCCCATTTCAATTGTACCTTAATTGGAAAAACTCCTTCACCCCTCGCGGGGGCGGAAGAAGGAGGTGTGCCAACTACAATTCCGCAAAAACTCCAATGAGTTCCAGTGAAGTGCTTCAACAAAATGATGGAGCAGAACCAACTGATGCCACTCGTTCACTCATCCAGACATAAGTTTCTCGGTGAACAAATTGCCTTAATTTATGCATTCCAACATCTGAAGTACACTGAAAAGCACTCAAACGAGTACTCAGGCATCTTCAAGGAACAATTCAGTTTGGTCTTCGCATTCAAAGAGATAATGATTTCAAGCTACACATGTATTCTGATGCGAATTGGGCTTGAGATGCGAGTGATCGAGCCTCCACTACTAGTTATATACTGTTTTTTGGCCAAAATCCTATGAGCTGGTCTTCCAGGAAACAAAGAACAGTTGCTCGTTCATCAACTGAAGCAGAGTATCGAGCGATTTCAAGTGCACTTGTTGAAACAAATTGGGTGACGAATCTGCTAAATGAACTACATGTTTCACTTCCACAAGCACCGACCATCTACTGTGACAATGTTGGTGCAACTTATTTGTGCAAAAATCCAGTCTTCCATGTAAGCACGTGATTTTTGCCCTATGAAAGAATTACTCCCAAAAATTCAAAATAAAACAATTTTCCTTTGTGTGCAATTTTTGTTATTTTTGTGGTATTTTTGTATAATTATTTGTATTTTTATGAGTGCATGTTTATTTGTTTTAATTAATAAAAATATAAAATATATCACATTTTTATTTAGTATTTAATTAAGTTTGTTTTACAAAAAAAATGAAAGTCACAAAAATAGGAATATGTTGCATTGTTAGCATTCAATGTCAAATTATGCAATTTTTGTTTTGGTGTTTAATTGTGTATGATAATTTTTGTTAGGAGTTTAATTAGTATTTTGGAGTTAATTTAGTTTGTAGCTCAATTTAGAATTTTAGTTTTATCAAAAATAAAAAAAATAAAAAAAAGAAGAAGGCTACAACATGTTAATATTTGAATTGAGTCTAATATAGCTATTTTGACTATTTTACTTTATTTCGTCGCAAAAAGAAAAATTACAAAAAATATATATGTAAATTTTAGCTTATGTATTTCTCATAAACTTGAAAAAAGACAAAAATAGTACCTTATTTTTTATACTTTATATAATTTCGAAAATTATAAAAAATGTAGTTTTATTAATGTTTTGTAGTCATTTTAAACTTAAAAAATATAGAAATAGTACTTTATATTTTTATCGTTGTATAATTTCGAAAATTAAAAAAAAGAGTTATTAACGTTTTGTAGCCATTTTAATCTTGAAAAATACAAAAAATAGTACTTTATATTTTATCTTTATATATAAAAACGAAAATGACAAAAATAATTTTATTTATGCTTTGTAGCTATTTTAATCTTGAAAAAATACTATAAAAAAAAAAGAAAAAAGAAAGAAATAGTTTTGTTTTAAAAGTTTGTCTTATTTTTGTAGTTATTTTGCTTGCATAGGATTAATTAAATAACATCGTGTTTCTATTCTCGGGTCTGGACAAAGAATAATATTTGGGTTTAAACTACCCATTTTTAGGCCTAATTTTCGGACCTGACCCATAATAATCCGAGCCCACCACACACGGTGAACCCCACCGCGCATGGGGGAAACATGTCTTGGACCCCTACACACGTGGGGTCCATGTCCTTTGAACAAGGACAAAACACATGGAATTAGAAATTTTAAAAGGTTGAAAAGTTTGAAAAGGGGGGGGGGGGGACAACACGTGAAAGGGGGGAAGGAATTTCGAAAAAGCAAGATTTTTGGAAAAAGAAAAAAAAACAGAACGTGAAAGAAAGAAACGGGCAGGGGGATTGGATAAAAAACAAAAAGGAACGTGAGAAAAGAGAGAGGTTCGAAAGAATTTTCAAAGCAAAAGGTTTTTAAAAAGGGAAAGGGGGGACAAAAACGTGAAAAAGGATTGGAGAGGAAAAAGAAGAAAAAAAAAGGCACTGTTCATCTTCTTCTTCATTTTTGAAGAAGAAGAAAACTGAAGAAAACCTCTCCATAACCAGCCCGAACTCCCACCGTCGAACCACCATTGCTGCTTCACCATCCTCACGTCAAACGACCCCGCCACACAACACCCACCAGCCCGTCGCCTGCTTCACATTGACCAAACCCCACTGTCGGTCGTCGCCTCACCACCAAAACCCCGCTGCCCAGGTGCTCCTCACGTCGACCATGGCAGCAGCGAACCCAGTTGCTGCCGCTGCTGCTCCTCGATGCCTCACGACCACCCTCGTCCCTCCATGCTAATCCACCACAGTCCGTTCGACCTCCAATAGTTCAAATCCGAGTTTCGACTTGGGTTCGTTCAAGTTTCAGATTTTTTTTTTTATTTTTTTTTTTTAAGATTATTTAGTTCATTTGATCTACTTTTCTGTTATGGTTTTTGGTTCTAAGTGTTGTTTGTAATCTTGTTTTGTTCATTTTATTTTTCGGATTATTGATTCTTTGTTTAAAGTGTTATTTTGTAATCTTGTTTTGTTCATTAGTTCTCCTTCTTCGTCAAGACCTTTTTATTTGGTCAAGATTTTTCTTCTGTTTGTTTGAGTGTGCGTTATAAGCTACATTCGATTTGAACAACTTCGTCGAATAGTTAGTTTATGACTGTTTTTATTTGGATGAATACAGCATGAATCACTTCGTTGGTCTGTTTTAATGCTTGAATCATTTGTGTGAATTTGACTTAAGGATTGGTTGTAACTGTGTAGTGATTTGGTGTAGTTGTAAATCAGAGAGGTTTAAATACATATTGCTAAGAGTGAGGGCAAGGCAATAATAATAGGGGATTTTCAGGGGTATTTTTGGGTGTTAAAAGATTTAAAATGATTAGTGTTAGGGGAATATACAGGCTGAAAGTGAAAATTTGAATAAATAATGTTTAGTTCTGGCCTATAAATAGGAGGGTTTGGGACTGAAAGAAGGGACTGGAAAAAATTCAGAGAGGAAAAATTTTCAGAACTTAAAAGGGAGAAATAGGCTAATTTTTTCAGAACTAAAAATCAGTCTTTGAGAGCTAAAAACTGAAAGTGAGGTCCTTTTCTTTACTACTAAAATCAGAACTTTGTTACTGCGTCTATGGATTGTGTTTAGTGTTACTGATTTTCAGTTAGGCTTTCCGGGTTTTTTTTTTCAGTTTGGTTCTGACCATGGTTACACTGGTTATTGCTGGTTTTGTTGCTGTTATTTGCTGTGGGATTCTGTTAATGTGTTATTGCTGCCGCTGACTCCTCCTTCTTTTGTTCTTGTACTGCCATTTCCAAGTACACAGTTGTACACTCTCGGCTTGAAGCGAAATGAAATATTAATCAGGCTTTGTTCCTGTTGAATTCCTCCTGTTTAGATTTGTGTTTGAATACAATTTTCCTTTCTTTGTATAAAAATGTAGTTAACTGATTAATGAGTAACGATGGCATAACTTCTTCATCTAATAATATTAGTTTAAATTAATCAAAGAACAAGTAATCTGTTTTGATATTATTGTGCGTAAATCTCATGTTCCAGTGTTATTAAATAATAGAATATAGAACGGAAGCAATCTCTCTTTGTACAAACTCGATTGCAATTTTCCATTTGCATTAGCCGTAAACTAATAACTAATAAGTTCGACTTTTTCAGCATGTAATTAATTGAGGGATTTCCTTTTATTTTAGAGACGAACTTAATAGAAGAAATGTAGTCACTATAGGTTTATCCTTTTAAATAAAACGAGACGAGCCTCGTCAAATAAAACACACATATTGCGAGGCCTACACAAAAATATATGTGTTAATTACTTAGAATTCGGGAGGGCCGTTTAGCGAATTTCATGGCCTTCCCAAAATAATAACGCGATAGTCTCTTTAGGCGCGTGTTTAATAGTTTACTTTCTTAAGCTTGGGTGTGCATTTCATGCGACCCAAATCCAAATCCCAAAACATCAAGTAAAATGTGTTCCGGATTGTGGGTGCATTTCATGTGACGCAGTCCAAAGACGTGTTTTAAGCGATGTTCACATTCTTTTAAAAATAATAATAATAAAGTGGTAAAAAGTTAAAATTGGCACATCGGTTCATAATTGTATTAAAATCAGATAAATAAGCCGAATATGACAGTTGAGCGACCGTGCTAGAACCACGGAACTCGGGAATGCCTAACACCTTCTCCCGGGTTAACAGAATTCCTTATCCGGATTTCTGGTACGCAGACTGTAATATGGAGTCATTCTTTTCCTCGATTCGGGATTAAAATTGGTGACTTGGGACACCCTAAATCTCCCAAGTGGCGACTCTGAAATAAATAAATAAATCCCATTTTGATTGTCCTTTAATTGGAAAAAACTCTTTGCACCCTCGCGGGGGCGGAAAAAAGAGGTGTGACAGCTCTGGCGACTCTGCTGGGGATCTAGACCCAGAACCACTGGTTCAGGTTTAGAAATCGAGCTTAGAATAAATTGTTATGTTCAGCTTTATCTGATTTTGTTACATGATCTGTGCTTAATGTGCTAACTAATTGCTTTTACCGCTTTGATATTTTGTGAACTGTATATAAACTGTGCCGAAACCCATCTTCTCTCTGAGTCTTCTGAATCATGAAGAAGGGTGTACTTCGTACGACTTCTTTTCTGTATAGTGTCAAGTCCCAATTTAGAACGAGGTTTGGATAAGTCGCAAAGCCAGTGAAGCTTCTGTATTCCCGGACTGCCGCCTCCTCCTCGGCTCGAGTTGTCCGCTCGAGTAAGCCAGGTTTAGAACAAATACCCAGGTTCTGAACCTAGAATAACTCAACTTCATGTCGGATCCCTAGTAGGAACGCTTATCTGCATCATGTGCATTTTTGACTTAGGGGACTCAACACAGGGGTTGGGTCCGTCTAGGAATAGCAACCTGAAACAGAAAAGACCATCCTAATGCATCTTACTCACTGCTTGTGCATTTATTTGCTTTGAACTTGCATGATGACCGGTTTTGAGTATGGGGAAAAATAAAAATAAAAAATAAAAAGAGAAAGAAAGGAAAATAGCAGTGTATAGGGTTACTCTTTTGTTTTGAAAAAATAACAATGTCCAAATATTGGCGAAATTCTGCCGAAATTTTGGGAAAAATGAAAAGAAAAGAAAAAATATATTTTTTATATATAGTTTGTTTCGCTCAAAAAGCAAAAGAAAAAAAATAGAAAAGAGTCCCTTATTTTTAGGTTGAAGAATATGTTGGTCATTTTGTTGAAACTAAAAAATCTTCACTTTGTCTTGTTTTCAAAATGAAAAATGAAAAAGAAGAAAAAGAAAATAGTTTGTCTTGCCATGAAAAATGAAAATGAAAAAAGAGTCTTGTTTTTAAAATGGTTTTATTTATTTATTTATTTATTTATTTAGTTGTTTATGAAAACGCCAAAAATGAAAATAAAAAGAGTCTTGCGTTGAACGTGATTTTATTATTTGTTGCAATATATATATAAATCCAAAAAGTATTTTTCTTTATTTCCCTTCTAAAAAAGTTTTTTAGACCCCCAATTTTCAAGAAAAAAAATCCAAAAATATTTTTCATTATTGATGTCTTTAGAAAGTCTTTTTAATTGTTTTGAATAAAAAAAATATTTTCTTTGAACTTCTTCCAAAAATCCGAAAATATTTTCATTCTTCTTTCAAAATTGAAAAGAAAAGTAAAAATTCAAAAATATTTTTTAGAAGCATTTCTTTCATTGAAAGTAAAATTCCAAAAATATTTTCTTTCTTTTTTAGAAGTTTCTCTTTCAAAATTCAAAAAAAAAACTCTTCTTTATAAGTCTTTCCTTCAAATAAATAAAAAAAGTAATAATAATAAAAAGAAAAAGGGTTAGTTTATTTACTTTATTCATGATTGCCCGAACTACGCATGTTTGATTCTCACCAGATGTGAGATACGTAGGCAACCCTCATCGGGTTCAACCCCACCTTTTGCTAAAATAGCCAAAAATAAATAAATAATAATAAAAAAAACATGTCAAAATCTTAATTTTGTCATAAATAAGTCGGATGATGTTGTTTTGTCAAGAATAGCCGAATGTTCCCGAAAGGGACGCCGGAAGGCTGACTTTGCATAAACAGCTACCTTTGGGTCATTTTTTTTTAAGATTTGGTCCAGTTGACCCATACAGCCTTAAAAATCTTCGTCCCCGAGACGTTGAAAGACCGTGTTTGTAATATTGAGTTTTCTATTTTGAAAAAACGATAAAAAGAGTCATAAATAAGTTGGGTGATGCTGTTTTTGTCAAAAATAGCCGAATGTTCCCGAAAGGGACGCCGGAAGGCTGACTTTGCATAAACAACCATCTTTTGGGTCATGTTTAGGATTTTGGTCCAGTTGACCCGCACAGCCTCAAAAATCTTCGTCCCCGAGGCGCTGAAGGGCCGTGTTTGCAACACCAGTTTTTTTTTTGTAATTTGAAAAGAAAAAAACAAAAAACAAAGAGTCAGCGGTCAGGTGAATACCGTTTGGGTTTTAGTCAAAAATAAGCCGAGCCAGCTTCGGCCGCATCTTAAGCCATTCTTGCCGAAATAGCCTTAGAGTATCTTTCAGTTGTCGAAAGGCTATTTTCGTAAAAGAACGAACAAGGTTGTAAAGTGTCATAAAATAATCCTCCCCGGCCTCAAAATTCATGTGAAATTTGGAAGGGGCCACATTTGCAAAACATAACCGATTGGTTGCATTTGTCGAACGGAGAAAGAAAGCTGGCCATTTGTTTTGGAGTTTGTGAATGTTTTGATTAAAATAGGTGGGTTGTTTGATTTTCGAGTTTGTAGGTCATCTTCAAACCTTTGAAACCCAGTTTGTTTTAATATGAAAATTGAAAAAATGTTTATTATTGTTTATCTTTTATTGGTCCGAACTACGCAAGGTCTGATTCATGCGGGGTCATGATACGTAGGCAATCTCCATAAGATTAGAAAAGAAAAAAAAAGAGAAAGAAAAATAAAGGAAAGCGCGAGTGCATCGCATCTCTGATAGAACGGTTTAACTGCTTAGGTGCATTGCATCTCTGATATATGATTGTCTGTCAAATGCCCTAACACTAACGTGATGGCTTCCCTTTGCTGTGTTCATATATAGAAAAGTGGTTGGTTGTGGTAACTCCTCCCTGCAATGCAAATGACACAGAACCTCATAACAGAGTGGGTCATACTGATGACCGACAACAATTGGTCGAACGGAACAACGGGTTGGTAAAAGAAGTGAAAATGCTGAGACAGTATGTGGCAGACATGTATCAGGCATGGATAACTGGGAAAACACCGCCCCCTCCACCGCCAAGCCTCTTGAACTCTGTCATTTCCCAAGCACCCAACATCATAACGGAAGATCCCTCATACTCTCCATCCCAACCCACTTATGGCAGCTTTCCCAGCTACCCGAGTAGCTCCATCACTCATCAACACTACTCCCCTCCCCAACGCTACTATTCTCCACGAGATTCCCAAGGACGGACTTCACTGTCCAAATACCCAGCTCCACAGAAGGCCTATCCACCCTCACAAGCCTACCGGAAGCCCCCTGGATCAGGTTTCCGGCCCAATCAAGCATTTAGGAACGAGAGGTTGCTGAAACGAGGAAAGGCTCTCACCCCTATCGGAGTATCTTATGCCAGTCTGTTTGAAAGGCTAAGGCATGCTGGCTTGATTGAGCCACTCCCCGCATGTACTCCAAATCCACGTGCAAGGAACTTTGATCCGGCAGCACAATGCGCATATCACTCCAATGTCAGAGGACATAGCATTGAAAATTGCCATTCCTTGAAAAGGGAAATAGAAAAAATGATTCGGGGAGGGGCAATTGTGATCAATGACAGTGACATGGAGCACGCGAATCCTCTTGAGAGCTCGCTGACCAAGGTTAATGATGTTGAAGCTGGTAATGGTTTTGGCAGTATTGACGCAAAGCTCAGTGGCTAAGATGCCAGGTTTGATAATTGGGAGGGCGCTTCGTTCCTTGGTTATAAAAAGAGAAGTTTTTGATGGTTTATTTTGTTGTCATTTCTGTTGACCGGATTATTCTTAGGGTTCTGTCAAACTTTCTTATCTTTCCATTTGTCATAGCGGTTTGTTTAAGTTTTGTCCAGTTTGTTTTTTTAGGTTTTGTTCTGGTTTGTTTTGTTTTGTTATTCAAACCATTTCACCGGTAGTCTAATGCAAAATTCGGTCTTTTATTATTTCCAGTCATCTTTTTCTTTAGCCCTTTTATCATTTTTGTTCAGCGCCGATTCGAGTGACATAACATGCGCACATAGTTTGGGCCTAATCTTAAAGGATAATCATAAATCCCCAGAAAGGTGATCAGACCATTTAAAGGAAATAAGGACGGTTGAGATTATTCGGAGCTCGAGTCATATGGAACTGGGGCAAGTAAAACATAAAGAAAACCGTTAAAAGCAAGATTCGCCAAATTGACATAAGGGTCTTCATGATAATGAGAAGTGAGAATGTCGCCCAACGGTGCTTTAGAAATGACAAATGAAAAAGCAAATGTGTGAATATAATTGTCAAGTCCAGCACCATCAGAAGAGGCTACAAATCTTTGTTTAATTGTGTTGTTTGCATTTGGCATGTTTTGAAGACTGGAATGACGAAGACATTTTGTTCTGCTACCTAAACACTTTATCCTTTGTTACCCCTTTTTGAGCCTTATTTGTTTTTCTTTCGTACCCCTCGTTCGGAATCAATAGCAACGACTAGAAAATACGAGCCTGGAAGGTAAAGAAGAAGAAAAAAAAGGGAGAAAGAAAAGAAGAAAAAAAACAAAAAAAAAGAAGAGAAATGAGAAAAAAGAAAAGAAAAGAAAAATGATAAAAAGAAGAAAACAAAAGAATTGGGAACTACGTTTGACCTGATTCCTCAAAGAGGATACGTAGGCGCTTCACGGCTCGGTCATAGGGTGCATAGTGTGCATAGTATGCATGGTGTGCATGGTGTAAAAATAATATAATAAAAAATAATAAATAAATAATCCCCAAGCAAGAAACTGGGGCAAGGGTTGCGTTTATTGTAAATTAATATGGTTCCGAAGGTTGTAATTTTGAACCCCAAATGGATTTGTTTTTTGAGCCTTTAATACCCTTTCTTTCTAGCCCTATCCAAAAAACCCACATTACGGTCCAAAGAAAGACCTTCTGATCAGTCTTCAAAAGATGCCAAGTTAGACAAATGAGAGTCTTACCGGCGAACATAACATTCTGTTCCACAGCAAAAAGGACTCTAATCTCCAGCAGAGAGAGTCATACCAGCAACACTCCAAATCCCCATCTGGACAGTAATACAAATGAGAGAGTCTTATCGGTGAAAATCTTCACGGACACCATAAGGCGATGAACGCTGAGAGAAAAACCAAAATGAGAGAGACTTGATAGTGAAAACCCTTCGGGTACTACAAGTCGAATAATATTGAGAATCAGATGGGGAATTGCCAATTGAAGGTCTTGAAAGACGATTGACGGCGGAGAATAGGTCACATGTGCATGTCATGACCATTAGAGTCGGTATCCACGTTTGATAGGTTTTTATTTGTAGTTTCTTTTTCATCTTTTTCCTTTGTCTTTTTATTCTGTTCCCTTTTATCTTTTCCTTTCATAGAAAAATTCCCCAGTAGAGTCTGTTTGGTCAGAACAAGTGAGAATTGACTTCAAAATATGCCATCAGCTTTACAATTATGCAAGATGAGATCTGGCTAGTACATCCAAGTGGTATAGTCAGCAAGGAACAAGCGCGAGGCCAGTGTCAAGAAAGATATCCCCAGCAAAAGGGAATTGACAAAAGGATTGACGAATGTCAAGAGGGATATCCTTGCCAAAATCAAAGGTTATTAAAACCTCAAGGCCGAGGCCCGTGGACAAAGCAAGGAGAGCAGTGAGCATGATTTGGGGAAATTCATATGAGACTAAAAGGTCGGGGAAATGCCAGTTTCCGAACTATGCCACAAAAGAAGAGGGATAACCCCAGCAGAAAGGGATTATCCCCAGCAAATAATATCATCCCCAACAAGTTTTGGAGCGCAGAGCAGGGAAGGAGAAAGGGAAAAGCCATCCCAGTAGGAGTATCACAACCAACCACCGCGTTTTAAACTAACAAATTTTGTTTGATTTGAAACAGGTAAAAGAAATGGCATTGACGACAGAAATGCATGTCATAAGGGAGACTGTCAAACTGGGGCAGAAAATTTTCCTTTCATTTAGAAAATTTTCTGGAAGTCAGGTACACATTCGGGGAAGAATAAAGATAACGCCAGTCTCAAGGGAAGTGGTCTTAGAACCAGTGTTGCCCCCAACATAATAGGTTTCAATGGAGGAAGTTGTTCCCCAGCAAAGGGATGAAACTTGAGCTCAGAAAAAGCAAGAGGCCAACATCATTCCCAACAGCCTTCCGAAGAGTGAAGCACTAGTTCTGAAGGAATCAGAATCCCCCAGCAGTGTTATCCTCGACAGCGTTATCCCCAGCTGATAACATTCTATCCCCCAACAGGTAAGTAAATAATTCCCCAACAGTGTTATCCCCAGCAGTTTCAAGGAGTCCAACACAAATTTGGTGAAAATCGGTATCCTCAGCGGTTCCTTTCGGGGAAAGGCAAAACGAGTCTTAAGGGAGGTAGTCTTCGAAGGAAGAAGCTATGCAAAAAAAAAAAGAAAAAAAAGAAAAAAAAAGAAAAAGAAAAAAAAGAAAAAAAAAAAAAGAAAAAGAAAAAAAAGGGGGAAGTAGTTTGCAGAGGAGTGAAACATCCTACTTAAAAGGAAGTAGTTTTGGAAGGAGTAAGATAACATATTTACTCAGCAGAGTTATCCTCAGCAGTGTTATCCCCAGCAGGGTTACTCAGCAGTTCGCAGTGTTATCCCTAGCGGATCATCGAGATGTAGAAGCATCCTCGACAGAGTTTCGACCAAGTTTCAAGAGGGTCGGACAACCCAGAGTGGATAAGGAAGAAAAGGAAAATTCATCCCCAGCAAAATAATCCCCAGCAGTTTCGAGGGAAGACAACACAGGTAAGTAAATAATTCAGGAAGAAGGAAATGGTTCACTCATAGGAGACGCACTTCCTAAGTTTAAAGTTTCACCCATAGGAGATGCATTTCCTCCTAAATTTATTTTACCCATAGGAGATGCATTTCCTCCTAAAGTTTATTTTTACCCATAGGAGATGCATTTCCTCCTAAAGTTTATTTTTACCCATAGGAGAGGCATTTCCTCCTAAGTTTAGTTTCACCCATAGGAGAGGCATTTCCTCCTAAGTTTAGTTTTACCCATAGGAGATGCATTTCCTCCTAAGTTTGTTTTTTACTAATAGGAGATGCATTTCCTCCTAAGTTTATTTTTTACCCATAGGAGATGCATTTCCTCCTAAGTTTGTTTTACCCATAGGAGACGCATTTCCTCCTAAGTTTATTTTTACCCATAGGAGATGCATTTCCTCCTAAGTCTGTTTTTACCCATAGGAGATGCATTTTCTCCTAAAGTTTGTTTTTACCCATAGGAGATGCATTTCCTCCTAAGTTTATTTTTACCCATAGGAGAGGCATTTCCTCCTAAGTTTGTTTTTTACCCATAGGAGATGCATTTCCTCCTAAGTTTGTTTTTACCCATAGGAGATGCATTTCCTCCTAAGTTTATTTTACCCATAGGAGACGCACTTCCTAAGTTTATTTTTACCCATAGGAGAGGCATTTCCTCCCAAGTTTAGTTTTACCCATAGAAGAGGTATTTCCTCCTAAGTTTGTTTCACCCATAGGAATGACATTTTTATTTTAAAGTTGTTTGTTGAAATCAGGAGCCCGCCTGAAGAGAGGAAATGAGTTTTATTTTTAAAGTTGTTGTTGAAGTCAGGAGCCCGCCTGAAGAGCGGAATGACGCTTATTTTAAAAGTTGTTTGTTTGAAGATAGGCGCCCACCTGTATAACGAGAGGAATATTTTTATGTCTTAGTTTAAATAGGCACCCACCTGTATAATAAGAGGAATATTTTTATGTCTTAGTTAAATAGGCGCCCACCTGTATAACGAGAGGAATATTTTTATGTCTTAGTTTAAATAGGCGCCCACCTGTATAATAAGAGGAATATTTTTATGTCTTAGTTTAAATAGGCGCCCACCTGTATAATAAGAGGAATATTTTTATGTCTTAGTTTAAATAGGCGCCCACCTGTATAATAAGAGGAATATTTTTATGTCTTAGTTTAAATAGGCGCCCACCTGTATAATAAGAGGAATATTTTTATGTCTTAGTTTAAATAGGCGCCCACCTGTATAATAAGAGGAATATTTTTATGTCTTAGTTTAAATAGGCGCCCACCTGTATAATAAGAGGAATATTTTTATGTCTTAGTTTAAATAGGCGCCCACCTGTATAATAAGAGGAATATTTTTATGTCTTAGTTTAAATAGGCGCCCACCTGTATAATAAGAGGAATATTTTTATGTCTTAGTTTAAATAGGCGCTCACCTGTATAATAAGAGGAATATTTTTATGTCTTAATTTAATAGGCGCCCACCTGTATAATAAGAGGAATATTTTTATGTCTTAGTTTAATAGGCGCCCACCTGTATAATAAGAGGAATATTTTTATGTCTTAGTTTAAATAGGCGTCCACCTGTATAATAAGAGGAATATTTTTATGTCTTAGTTTAAATAGGCGCCCACCTATATAATAAGAGGAATATTATTATGTCTTAGTTTAAATAGGCGCCCACCTGTATAATAAGAGGAATATTTTTATGTCTTAGTTTAAATAGGCGCCCACCTATATAATAAGAGGAATATTTTTATGTCTTAGTTTAAATAGGCATCCACCTGTATAATAAGAGGAATATTTTTATGTCTTAGTTAAATAGGCGCCCACCTGTATAATAAGAGGAATATTTTTATGTCTTAGTTTAAATAGGCGTCCACCTGTATAATAAGAGGAATATTTTTTATGTCTTAGTTAAATAGACGCCCACCTGTATAATAAGAGGAATATTTTTATGTCTTAGTTAAATAGGCGACCACCTGTATAATAAGAGGAATATTTTTATGTCTTAGTTTAAATAGGCGCCCACCTGTATAATAAGAGGAATATTTCTATGTCTTAGTTTAAATAGGCGCCCACCTGTATAACGAAAGGAATATTTCTATATCTTAGTTAATTAGGCGCCCACCTGTATAACGAGAGGAATATTTTTATGTCTTAGTTTAAATAGGCGCCCACCTGTATAATGAGAGGAATATTTTTATGTCTTAGTTTAAATAGGCGCCCACCTGTATAATAAGAGGAATATTTTCATGTCTTAGTTAAATAGGCACCCACCAGTATAATGTGGGAATACATTTCTGTCTTTACATTTCTGTCCTAGGTCACCCACCAGTATAATGCGGGAATACATTTGTGTCTTTACATTTCTGTCCTAGGTCGCCCACCAATATAATGCGGGAATACATTTTTGTTCTAGGTCGCCCACCAGCATAATGCGAGAATACATTTTTGTTCTAGGTCGCCCACCAGTATAATGCGGGAATACATTTCTGTCTTTTCATTTCTGTTCTAGGTCGCCCACTAGTATAATGCGGGAATACATTTCTGTCTTTTCATTTCTGTTCTAGGTCGCCCACTAGTATAATGCGGGAATACATTTCTGTCTTTTCATTTCTGTTCTAGGTCGTCCACCAGTATAATGTCGGCATACATTTCGTATTTTTGCATTCAGGCTCCCACCTGTATAACGAGAGGAATACTTTTGAGTCTTATACTGCAGATCTTGAAATCAGTAACCCATCGGAAGGTAGAAGATTACAACAGGAATCCCCAGCAGGAAACAATAAAAATCCCCAGCACCGGAAAGTAGAAGGTTGCAACAAGAGGTCCCAACACAAGTTCAAGCGCATGAGTCAAAAGAAAGAAAAGACGCGTCTTGAAAGAAGCGGCCTGTGAACATTAAATTATGCCCAACATAACAAATCTGATGAAGAGAGTCGTATCCCTAGAGGAACTGCCGAAAAGCTTAATGAAGAAAGTCATGTCCGCAGCGGACCGAATAAAATGATGAAAACTGGTATTCAGAAAGGCAAAGGGCCAGTGGCATCCCCAAATTCACGGAAGAAAAGCACCGGAGGAAACACAAGCCGACAAGAAAGCAAGGCAACAAGAACAAGTTGCAGTCTAGCCTAGCTTCTTGTTTTCTTTTAAGCACGGTGTAATAAGGAGATCAATAAGCAGTGGTAATAGCATGCAATAGCAGTAACATTGCAGTCTCACGGTAGTCCCAGCTACCAAAACTTCTCGAACTACATTAACCTGATTCCCCTTTAGCCAGGGATATGTAGGAAACCTTTGAAGCAAAGGTTCGGTTAAATCTTTTCAAAAAAAAAATGCTTCACACGAAGTACTCGGATGGGAAAAAATCGCTCACTTTATCTTTGCACGAAAACCCTTCATGTCTTCGGGCAAAGAGGGGCAGCTGTAAGCACGTGATTTTTGCCCTATGAAAGAATTACTCCCAAAAATTCAAAATAAAACAATTTTCCTTTGTGTGCAATTTTTGTTATTTTTGTGGTATTTTTGTATAATTATTTATATTTTTATGAGTGCATGTTTGTTTGTTTTAATTAATAAAAATATAAAATATATCACATTTTCATTTAGTATTTAATTAAGTTTGTTTTACAAAAAAATGAAAGTCACAAAAATAGGAATATGTTGCATTGTTAGCATTCAATGTCAAATTATGCAATTTTTGTTTTGGTGTTTAATTGTGTATGATAATTTTTGTTAGGAGTTTAATTAGTATTTTGGAGTTAATTTAGTTTGTAGCTCAATTTAGAATTTTAGTTTTATCAAAAATAAAAAAAATAAAAAAATAGAAGGCTACAAAACGTTAATATTTGAATTGTGTCTAATATAGCTATTTTGACTATTTTACTTTATTTCGTCGCAAAAAGAAAAATTACAAAAAATATATATGTAAATTTTAGCTTATGTATTTCTCATAAACTTAAAAAAATACAAAAATAGTACCTTATTTTTTACACTTTATATAATTTCGAAAATTATAAAAAATGTAGTTTTATTAATGTTTTGTAGTCATTTTAAACTTAAAAAATATAGAAATAGTACTTTATATTTTTATCGTTGTATAATTTCAAAAATTAAAAAAAAGAGTTATTAAAGTTTTGTTGCCATTTTAATCTTGAAAAATACAAATAATAGTACTTTATATTTTATCTTTATATAAAAAAACCAAAATGACAAAAATAGTTTTATTTATGCTTTGTCGCTATTTTAATCTTGAAAAAATACTAAAAAAAAAAAAAGAAAAAAGAAAGAAATAGTTTTGTTTTAAAAGTTAGTCTTATTTTTGTAGTTATTTTGCTTGCATAGGATTAATTAAATAACATCGTATTTTTATTCTCGGGTCTGGACAAAGAATAATATTTGGGTTTAAACTACCCGTTTTTAGGTCTAATTTTCGGACCTGACCCATAATAATCCGAGCCCACCACACACGGTGAACCCCACCGCGCATGGGGGACACATGTCTTGGACCCCTACATACGTGGGGTCCATGTCCTTTGAACAAGGACAAAACACATGGGATTGGAAATTTTAAAAGGTTGAAAAGTTTGAAAAAAGGGGGGGACAACACGTGAAAGGGGGGAAGGAATTTCAAAAAGCAAAATTTTTGGAAAAAGAAAAAAAAAACAGAACGTGAAAGAAAGAAACGGGCAGGGGGATTGGATAAAAAACAAAAAGGAACGTGAGAAAAGAGAGAGGTTCGAAAGAATTTTCAAAGCAAAAGGTTTTTAAAAAGGGAAAGGGGGGACAAAAACGTGAAAAAGGATTGGAGAGGAAAAAGAAGAAAAAAAAGGCACTGTTCATCTTCTTCTTCAAAAAGCATCACCATCCTCACGTCAAACGACCCCGCCATACAACACCTACCAGCCCGTCGCATGCTTTACGTCGACCAAACCCCACTGTCGGTCGTCGCCTCACCACCAAAACCCCGCTGCCTAGGTGTTCCTCACGTCGACCATGGCAGCAGCGAACCCAGCTGTTGCCGCTGCTGCTCCTCGATGCCTCACGACCACCCTCGTCCCTCCATGCTAATCCACCACAGTATGTTCGACCTCCAATAGTTCAAATTCGAGTTTCGACTTGGGTTCGTTCAAGTTTCAGATTTTTTTTTTTTTTAAGATTATTTAGTTCATTTGATCTACTTTTCTGTTATGGTTTTTGGTTCTAAGTGTTGTTTTTAATCTTGTTTTGTTCATTTTATTTTTCGGATTATTGATTCTTTGTTTAAAGTGTTATTTTGTAATCTTGTTTTGTTCATTAGTTCTCCTTCTTCTTCAAGACCTTTTTATTTGGTCAAGATTTTTCTTCTGTTTGTTTGAGTGTGCGTTATAAGCTACATTAGATTTGAACAACTTCGTCGAATAGTTAGTTTATGACTGTTTTTATTTGGATGAATACAACATGAATCACTTCGTTGGTCTGTTTTGATGCTTGAATCATTTGTGTGAATTTGACTTAAGGATTGGTTGTAACTGTGTAGTGATTTGGTGTAGTTGTAAATCAGAGAGGTTTAAATACATATTGCTAAGAGTGAGGGCAAGGCAATAATAATAGGGGATTTTCAGGGGTATTTTTGGGTGTTAAAAGATTTAAAATGATTAGTGTTAGTAGTCTGCCAGTTAATATTCAGTGTATAATTAATGAATTATTTAATGAAAAGGGAATTAGTAGTGCAGAATACACCCTGTCTGGTATCTTTAAGGGTGGAAAATCAGAAAATAAGCATGAAATTAATGATAAAAGTGTATAGATGCACATGAGAGGGAATATACAGGCTGAAAGTGAAAATTTGAATAAATAATGTTTAGTTCTAGCCTATAAATAGGAGGCTGAAACTGAAAGAAGGGACTGGAAAAAATTCAGAGAGGAAAAATTTTCAGAACTTAAAAGGGAGAAATAGGCTAATTTTTTCAGAACTAAATATCAGTCTTTGAGAGCTAAAAACTGAAAGTGAGGTCCTTTTCTTTACTACTGAAATCAGAACTTTGTTACTGCGTCTGTGGATTGCGTTTAGTGTTATTGATTTTCAGTTAGGCTTTCCGGGTTTTTTTTTCCAGTTTGGTTCTGACCATGGTTACACTGGTTATTGCTGGTTTTGTTGCTGTTATTTGCTGTAGGATTCTGTTGCTGTGTTATTGCTGCTGCTGACTCCTCCTTCTTTTGTTCTTGTACTGCCATTTCCAGGTACACAGTTGTACACTCTCGGCTTGAAGCGAAATGAAATATTAATCAGGCTTTGTTCCTGTTGAATTCCTCCTGTTTAGATTTGTGTTTGAATATAATTTTCCTTTCTTTGTATAAAAATGTAGTTGACTGATTAATGAGTAACGAGGTTGCATAACTTCTTCATCTAATAATGTTAGTTTAAATTAATCAAAGAACAAGTAATCTGTTTTGATATTATTGTGCGTAAATCTCATGTTCCAGTGTTATTAAATAATAGAATATAGAACGGAAGCAATTCTCTCTTTGTACAAACTCGATTGCAATTTTCCATTTGCATTAGTCGTAAACTAATAACTAATAAGTTCGACTTTTTCAGCATGTAATTAATTGAGGGATTTCCTTTTATTTTAGAGACGAACTTAATAGAAGAAATGTAGTCACTATAGGTTTATCCTTTTAAATAAAACGAGACGAGCCTCGCCAAATAAAACACACAGATTGCGAGGCCTACACAAAAATATATGTGTTAATTACTTAGAATTCGGGAGGGCCGTTTAGCGAATTTCATGGCCTTCCCAAAATAATAATGCGATAGTCTCTTTAGGCGCGTGTTTAATAGTTTACTTTCTTAAGCTTGGGTGTGCATTTCATGCGACCCAAATCCAAATCCCAAAACATCAAATAAAATGTGTTCCGGATTGTGGGTGCATTTCATGTGACGCAGTCCAAAGACGTGTTTTAAGCGATGTTCACATTCTTTTAAAAATAATAATAATAAAGTGGTAAAAATTTAAAATTGGCACATCGGTTCATAATTGTATTAAAATCAGATAAATAAGCCGAATATGACAGTTGAGCGACCGTGCTAGAACCACGGAACTCGGGAATGCCTAACACCTTCTCCCGGGTTAACAGAATTTCTTATCCGGATTTCTGGTACGCAGACTGTAATATGAAGTCATTCTTTTCCTCGATTCGGGATTAAAATTGGTGACTTGGGACATCCTAAATCTCCCAAGTGGCAACTCTGAAATAAATAAATAAATCCCATTTTGATTGTTCTTTAATTGGAAAAAACTCCTTGCACCCTCGCGGGGGCGGAAAAGGGAGGTGTGACATTCCATAGCCGCATGAAACACATTGCGGTGGACTTTCACTTTGTTCGCAAGCAAGTCCAATAGAATCAAGTTCGCATCGTTCATATTCATACTGCAGATCAGCTCGCGGATACTCTCACCAAAGCGCTACCAAAGCCAGCCTTTGACAACCACTTATTCAAGCTAGGCGTAGTTACACACTGCCTAAATTGAGGGGGGCGTATTAGAGCATAAGTTAACCTCCAACTACTTTACTGCTTTGACCAATTCTTTAGCTAGTAGTTAGGATTTTGTTAGTCCTTTATTTTCTCAAAAAAATCTCCTTATTCAAGGAGTTTGTTTGCAAGTAGTTTAGTCCTCCTCTTCTAGAGGAGTTAGTTTTGAGAATTGATTTTTCACTCTTGTATTTAAAGGTTGTTTTGATTCAATAAATACATCAGTTTTTTGTGTTTCTCTTGTTCTTATATTTTTAAAAGTTGGGTCAAACAATAATCACTGCTCAAAAGTACTTTTCAGATTGATTAGCTGGATATAAACTACTTTAGAAAAATACTTTTCAAAATAAACTGATTTTAAAAACATGATCAAAAGCACATCTTTATTATGCTCATATTGCATAGTCTATATATTCAGTGGGAATGTCAATACCTCGAATTTTCGCAGCTTCATTGAAGAGGAAGAATAAAGATCAGTTTCATTCCAATACTCGATAAATTCATTATGATGAAGTTGGGGGACTCAACTAGCGTCACTAGAAGTTTAATTGGATACTATAATTTGTGACAACGTAACTTCCTCTAACTGCATAGCTTGGTTTCAACTGGAAAAAAGAGAACTTTTTATCTGTATTATTGCATTCTCTTCACATGATAATTAAGAGAGCTAGATTTGATCATATTTGTTACTAATATTCTTGCATGTCCACATCAATAGAGCAACTTATTTTGGAAGAACGCAAAACAACAGACACGCCATACCAATAGCCTTGTGCAGCCATCCTTAAAATTAATTTCATCTCTAGCTTCTATTATAAAAAATAAAAAAAATAAAAACTAAACAGAAAAGGAAAAAGTGAATAATAGTTTTAATCACTAAAAAGCAAAAGAGCTACATATCTTTCATTTATAATTAGGAATTCAAGTGAGAATGAAACATGCATGAAACAGGCAAATTAAAGGTCACGAGCATGAAAATGAGAATCTAATTAGGATATATAGATATCAACGTAGCATTTTGCCATGACACTTAGAGCCTGTTTGGACATACATTTTTTTTTGCTTTTTTTCAAAAAAAATAATTGAAAACAATGTTTGGACATACAATTCTTATCATTTTTTTCCTTTTTCACTTGAAAATGGGAATTTTCAAGTTTTTAGATTTACAAATTTACCCAATATTTTTAAATAATAGCATTTTGACTGCTTACGATATATATTTTGTTGATTTTTTGGGCTGCTACTTCTTTTTCTTTGTAATATCTGCATCTTCTTGATGCCTTTGGCTAATAATATTCACTTACTTCATCAAAAAAAAAATAGCATTTTGATTGTTTATTTCAAGTAGGATAATCAAATTGGGGTGGTTTTGATATTTTTTACAAGTTGTAGGGTATTACTCATATTTTATGGTTTTGAAAAAAAAAACATCCAAATATGTTACAAAAATTATAACCAAACACTAACTTCATTTTCAATTCAAATTTTAGTTAAATTCCAAATTTGAAAAAAAAATTTGGAATCATGTCCAAACGCCTACTTAAACAAGAAATGTGAGTGGTTTAATTTATCAAGGGATTAACCAGATAACAAAATTTTCTAGCTTTAAAAATGAAACAATAGCTATCTTATCACAGTGATAGATAAGCGAGAAATGGTAGCAAATATCCAATTATGTGCAATGCACAAAACAGAAAATTTTCACATCATGAATCTTTCTATGGCATCAATGACTAGTATATGAGACCAACATCAGAAAGCAACTCAAAGTAAAGATGATGAAGAAGATGCATTGTTTATTTTATATACTTTATACTGTAAAATACTAAAATTAAGATTATTAACAAAGGATCAATATCTACTTTCTCTCGGATAATTCACTGAATTAAAGACTTCAAGGGTTAGATTGGCCAATCATAAATCATCTGTATGCAACTTCTACTTCTAATGGCAATATCTAGAGTCAATTACTCAAATGGTCACTCAACTTTTTCAAATTATCTCCGAAAGTCACTTTTCTATCGGTTGTAACAACAAAGTCACTGAACTATGCCTATTGCACTCAGAAGATCACTCAACTAGATTTTTCAAATTTTGGATTATCAAATACCTATTTTACCCTCTAAATTATACATATTTATCTTCTTTAACTTTTCAATATTATGATTTTCCCTTTTTAATTTATACTATGGACTTACCTATAGGATAAACAAATATTATTTATAAATTAAAAAATAAAAAGTATTTAAGCATCTATAATCTATAATGTTGGAATAACAAAATAATGAGCATAGTAAAATTAATTAGAATAATTTGTTCGTAATAATAATTTTAGTCTTAACAACAAAAATTTAAAAATTTATTTACACAATTCAGAATGAAAGAAAATAAAGGTTGTAAAATATATATTCCATTCATATAATATAAAAATAATTATTTACATAAAAGTATTTTTATAATATACATATATATATTCTTGAAAATTTTGCTCAATTATATTATATATATTCCATGCACGATTTAACATAGTATATTTTACCTTATACAGATAGTCCCCCTACTTTCCGGTGACATAACTTTGTGTCATCGGAAAGTTGATAGAAAATATATAATATAATTGAGCATAATTTTCAAGAATATAAAATGTATATTATAAAAATATCTTTATTTAAATAATTATTTTTGTATTACGTGCATGAAATATATATTTTACAACCTTTATTTTCTTTCATTCTGAATTGTGTAAATAAAATTTTGAAGTTTTGTTGTTAATACTAAAATTATTATTACTAACAAATTATTCTAATTAACTTTTTTGTACTAAGCTTGTTATTTTGTTATTCCAACATTATACATGCTTAAATACTTTTTATTTTTTTAATTTATAAATAATATTTATTTATTTTATAGATAAGTCCATAATATAAATTAAAAAGGAAAAATCATAATATTAAAAAGTTTTAAAAAATAAAAAGAAGATAATAATTTAGAGGGTAAAATAGGTATTTGGCAATCCAAAATTTGAAAAATCTAGTTGAGTGACTTTCTGAGTGCAATAGACATAGTTCAGTGACTTTGTTGTTACAAACGAAAGTAAAGTGACTTTATGAGATAATTTAGGATAGTCGAGTGACCATTTGAGTAATGAACTCCAATATCTATGGCACTAAAATTGATTAATCTCACATTATTTTCATATCTGTTTCAAAAATTGCCTGTGACAAAAAATTATGACAAAACAAGATCACTATATTTATCAAGCTCCAAACTACCAGGTTGACTCAAAATAAATCCATATAGCAGCGCTATGTAGAGTTGGAGTTTCATAAGCATATCCTGCCTACCAGACACCTTGACCGAGAACAGACAGTTGACTGAAATGATCGTACAAAAGGATACTCCTTCCGCCCAAAATAAGTGATATTTTAACCCTTTTTTTTTTGTCCAAAATAGGTGATTTTTTCAGATTTTAAGAATGAATTAATATTTTTCCTATATTGTCTTTAGAGTAAATAGTGTTGGAGTATGTGTTAGGAGTGTTTATGTGAAGAGATAGTAAATATTAATATGGTCAATTTTATTACTAATTAATGTTAAAAGATGGATTTCGTAGTCTGCGTGAAAACAACTAAAAAATTACGTATTTTGAACCGGAGGGAGTAATATATTAGTTAATTAAATTAATTAAACTTCATGTGATCAACTATAACACATAAGTCTTAGAACTATTTTTTCCACGTTAAGGTAACTAAACTTTACTCACAACATTTTCAAAACCAATTTCCAGAACAGAAGACCAGCCCAAACAGATTTAAGCCTTATGTGATCTGTAATTTTTGTACGCTAATGAGAGAGTTGTGATTTCAACCACTACTAGAAAAACATTAATTTGTGACTGAAATTTCCGACTGAAAATGAAGTAGTCGCTAATGGGACTACTTTTGCGACTGTTGTAGTTGGAAACAGACTGATTTTTTATTACTTTTTTTTAAAAAGAAATTTGATTATTATTCCAACGAAAGCAGTGGAAAAATAGCAGGCCAATTTCCCGCCATCACTTTTGCGACCGACTCGGTCGGACAATAAAAAGTCAAAAATATTAGTTGACCAACAAAGCGACTGTGTCGGTCACAAAGTTAAAATTAAAATGGTAAAAGAATATTTAAGTGGGTTTGCGACCACGGTAGTCAGAAACCTAAATTTAATATTTCGGATTTATGCCAAAGCCTTATTTCCCAATTTCTGCCGCGCCCTATTTTCCCAATTTTTGGGCGCCCAATTTCCCTCCTCTCTTTCCCTCTCATATCTTTTTTCTTCTTTGATTTCTCTTTCATTTCACCCGTGAGGCTGATTGATCTTCGAGTTCATCTGTGCGACTGACAGAGGCAAACGACTGAAGGAGACAAAAGGCTGACAGAGGCAAACGGCTGAAATCTTACGGTAAGAAAAGATAGAAGTAATTAGTTTTGTTTGCTGGTCACATTATTTTTAAATTGTTGCAAATTGAAAGCTTCAATGCGCTTTTGTCATGTATAGATTTCCATATATGAACTTTATTCATAGGACCAATTGACTTTTTGGGGTACTTTGTTAAAGAAATCTGCCTGTGGTATACATTATTGATAGTAATGTCCACCATGTCTGTAGCATTTCTGGCTCCCTCTGCCAAAACTTTATCCGACTATATGCTTTGTCGAACATTAGTTCCTTGTATCGTACCAGCAAAGTAGAAACCTAAAAGAGAATTATGCATCACTGTCTTTGAAGGAATAAAATAGTGGACACACACTTCACTTGCATTCAAAGTGAAATTCAGCTTGGACTTTCAACTTTCTGGTGCAAAAAAAGAAAACTCCACTCGAGTTCTCACGCGCTTTGAGCTTGAATTTAGACAATTATAAAGATACATATTCTTGCTAATGAAACAGAAAGCTTACAATTTCACAGAAGTAAAACAAGGCTTGTACATAAACTCCTATCTTCATATTGATAAGTAAATTCAACTGTAAAAGAGATTTGAGAGAAACATTTTACAAAAGCTGTGCTAGTTATATATGAAATGAACTAAAGACATATTTAATACTCTGGGATTCTAGTAGACTAGAAGTCCTTCCGAGCCCTAAAAAGTACGAGCAAAAATGCATACTTGTTGACAACACTATAGGAGAAAACATACGGTAAATGCTCAACATAACCTGGAATCTGTGATGATTATGTGCAGAGCACATCAGATTTCCATACATTAAGAGTCTAGATCAAAAGTGATAAGTATAAACTGAAGCAGAAGAAGATTTAGGGCTATATTTGACTGCATTATATGGCAATTTACTAAATCATGACTGCATTATATGGCAATTTACTAATTAATATATTGTTTTACATATCTTGGATTTATTTTGTGTAGATGGAGCTTGCACATCGTAGATGGATGTGTAATCGAACTTATCCTAATCGTAGTGGGTTGAGGGAGGAATTTATAGAGGGGGTTGCCGAATTCATGGCTAAAACAAAAACACTTCATGAATTTCTCAGTGAAGGGGTGATTATGTGTCCTTGTATGAAATGCAAATGCGGAAAGTTATTACAACTAGATGTTGTTAAAGTTCATCTTTATAAAAAAGGGTTTATGGAAAATTATTACGTGTGGACTATTCATGGAGAGGATGTTGCTAGTGTTGGTAACGTTGATTTTCAAAAAAAAATTGATAGTGAGGGTAGTCCATTAGCAGAGAATAATGCTGAAAATTCTCGATTCAGTGAAATGGTTAGGGATGCTTTTGTGATGCACCCGGGGGCTCAGTCTGAACCAAATGATGATGCTAGGCGTTTCTATGAACAGTTAGAGGAAGCAAGTCGTCCATTGTATAAAGGCTCAATGCATTCTAAGTTGTCTGTCGCAGTTAGATTATTAAGTATTAAATCAGATTCAAGTATTTCTCAAGCAGGCATGGACTCTATCATTAGCCTTATGAATGAACTTAATCCGAATAAAATTGACCTGCCCAAAGATTTCTACACAACAAAGAAATTGGTTTCTAAGTTAGGACTTTCATCAGAGAGGATTGATTGTTGTGAGAAAGGTTGTATGTTATTCTATAAGGATGATGCAGCCTTAGAAAATTGCAAATTTTGCAACCAACCTCGTTATAAGAAAGCCATAAATTCAAAAAAGAAGAAGGTTCCTGTTAAGGCGATGCATTACTTACCCCTTATACCTAGGTTAAAGAGGTTGTATGCATCAATGAGCTCTGCTCCTCATATGAGATGACACCATGAATATAAAAGGCCACCTGGTATTTTGTGTCATCCGTCAGATGGAGAAGCATGGAAGCATTTTGATAGGTTGTTTCCGAATTCTGCTAGTGAACCTAGAAATATTAGGTTGGGTTTATGTGCAGACGGATTCACCCCTTTTTCTGTCTCTGCTACACCATATTCATGTTGGCCAATGTTTGTTACGCCGTATAATCTTCCTCCTGAGTTGTGTATGACAAGTCCATATTTGTTCCTAACTTGCATTGTTCCAGGTCCGCGCAATCCGAAAAGTTTGATTGATGTATACATGCAACCTTTAATTGATGAGTTAAAGTTATTGTGGCATGAAGGTGTGGAAACATATGATATATCAACTAAACAAAACTTCAGATTGCATGCTGCTTTGATATGGACTATAAATGATTTCCCTGCTTATGGAATGTTGTCCGGGTGGTCGATTGCAGGAAAGTTAGCTTGCCCAACTTGTATGGAAGAAACAAAAGCATTCACGTTGAAACATGGAGGAAAGAATACATGGTTTGACTGCCATCGTCGATTCTTGCCTATGGATCATGAGTTTAGGAGAAATACTAGTGCATTTATGAAGAACCAAACTGATTTTGAGGAGCCACTGTCACCATTGTCGCCAGAAGAAATTTGGAACAGAGTTAGGTTTCTACCAAAGGTAACAGAGTCTCTAATGTCTAATAAAATACCTGGTTATGGTGTTACGCATAATTGGACTAAACAGAGCATATTTTGGGAGTTATCTTATTGGAGGCATAATCTTCTTCGGCATAATTTAGATGTCATGCATATTGAGAAAAACTTTTTTGACAACTTGTTTAATACAATAATGGATGTCAATAATAATACAAAAGATAACTTGAAGGCTAGGATGGACTTAAAGGAATATTGTAGGCGAAGTGAGTTGTACCTGACATATTTGAACAACAAGATGCAGAAGCCCAAGGCCAGTTACACATTCACTTTGGATGAGAGAAGAGAGATTTGTGATTGGGTTAAGAATTTGAGGATGCCTGATGGATATGCATCAAACTTATCCAGGTATGTTGATATGAAAGAAGGGAAGTTGACGTCTATGAAGAGCCACGATTGTCACATTTTCCTCGAATCTTTGATGCCTATTGCATTCAAAGCCTTGCCTGATAGAATATAAAAACCCATTACTGAGATAAGTTTATTTTTCAAGGAGTTGTGTTCTAGCACATTGAAGGTAGAGAACTTAGCTTACATGGAAAGTAACATTTGCTTAACTTTAAACAAGCTAGCAAAAATTTTTCCTCTTGGGTTTTTTGATGTAATGGAACATCTTCCAATTCATCTTGCACAAGAGGCACGACTTGGAGGGCCTGTATAATGTAGATGGATGTATCTTTACGAGAGGTAATAACTTTAAATTATTTTTTAAAATTATTTTTCCTTGACTTGTTTTAATTAAACATTATTTCATCTAAAAATTGTGCTATGTAGGACTATTGTAAAATGTAAACGGATCGTAAAAAATCGATCCAGGATTGAGGAATCGATATGCGAGGCACATTTGGCTAAAGAAACTTCTTTTTCTGTTCATATTATTTTGAACATGATGTGCCATGTTTGAGAAATAGGCCAAATCGACATGATGATGGAGGTGTTAGTGATCCTTTGGCACCACCATTTTCCATATTCAATCAACCAGGTAGAGGTCCAAAAACTAGTAAAACGCGAAATTTGACTGAGATGGAGAAAAAGTCCGCTACAACACATGTATTGTTGAATTGTCCAGAGGTCCAACCTTATTATAAGTAAGTCTTAATTTATACTAAATGCAATTATTACACGATCAAAGTTATTTTAACTAATGAAAGCTATAATTTTGTGTGGCAGTTACTTTATAGGTGTAAATGGGCATGATGCTATTTATCCAAGATTTTCAGAGTGGTTTCGGGAGTTTGTAAGTTCTATTTTGTGACTACAAATTAAGTACATGTATCTTTAAAATTCTAACTTTTCTTTAACTTTATATAGGTTCATAATCCGGTGAATGGAATTAATGACCCATTTTTGCGTGATATTACTTGGGGACCTGACCATAAAGTCAAAATAATGTCTAAGTACTTTGTCAATGGATACAAATTTCATACAAAAGAATGGTCTAAGAATAAGAAAACTAATAATAGTGGGGTATGGGTAAAGAGTGATGGAGATGTTGATTATTATGGTGTGCTCCAAGAGATTTTAGAACTAGAGTATTTCGGTTGGCCGAGAAAAAAGTTGGTACTCTTTCGGTGTAAGTGATATGATCCAACACCTAATAGAGGTACAAAGGTTCACCCTCAGTATAAAATAGTTGAAATTAACCCCATGAAAGAGTATGAATTCTATGATCTATTTATCATTGCACAAAATATAAAACAAGTACAATACTTTATCTATCCTTATTTATGTGTTATACTTTTTTTTTAGTCTATCTCAAATAAAATATTATATTTTCTCAAAAAAAATATTATACTTTCTTGTCTAAAAACAATTTAATTCTAATTTTTTTATTTACTCCTAATGAGAAGATTTATAGCCACATAAATATAGTAATAATTTATCTAGACCACAAGTTTCAAAAGTCTATTTGTATTTCAAGTATCTTTATTTCTTGAATTCTGTCCCCATTCAAATACCACACATAAATTAGGACGGAGAAAGTACTCCATCTGTCTCATATTATCAGTCGTTGTTACTAAAAATAGTTGTGTCAAATTATTTGTCATTTTAAAAGTTCAATACAAAATTGATATTTTTTTCTTTTTTTAACCCTTAGTAATAATTATCCTTTAAAAAGTTTTTTCTCGTAGTGTGCAACTACAACTACAAGTCTCTCTCGGTGCATGTTAGCTTAACCTGCGCCTACCATGGGTAAGAGAGCTCATATCCCGTCTCAAAAAGCACTAATGGCGAAGGAGGCAACAGATTCACAGAGTAACGCTCAACGAGGGACTAAAGGAAGGATAGCAACAACTAAAAATTCTGGAAATAAGAAATTGAGCCCTAATGTCAATGGAACAGTTCCAAAAATTCCGAAAAATGAGAAACTTAAGCAGATTGAAGCAATTCAAGTATGGGATGAACTCCAGCAAGCGTCAACAAGCAGTAATCCAATGGTGCATGTGAGCACTGGAAGGAAATCATGGGCAGATGAGGTCGATGAGATGAACAAAGTGCAGGGGAAGAAGAGTTTAGTGTGGGATAACTTTGATATCACAAAAATATCAAATGCTAGGTACAAATTGGAGTTTGTCCAACCTAAATCAACAGAAGAGTTTACTTTTGCTGAAATTGAGCTGGATGATATTAGTACAGAAATTGATTACTAGGGAAATATTGTGATCTGCTATGTGCTTGGGGCTCATCCACCGTTTGCTGTAATTCAAGGCTACATACAGAGGCTGTGGGGTAAACATGGCATAGATAGGATTGCAATGTTAAAAAATAGGGTAATCGTTGTTCGATTTGACACTGCAATAGGAAAACATGAGGTAATTGAGGGTGGCATCTATCACTTTGACAACAAACCTCTCATTGTCAAAGCTTGGACACCTGATTTGGAGTTCACTCGTGAGGAGCTATTAACAGTACCAATCTGGATCAAATTGCCAGCATTGAACTTCAAATTTTGGAGTCCAAAAGAGCTAAATAAGATAGGGAGTCTGGTTGGTAAACCCTAATGGTTGACCAGAACACAGAAAAGAGGATTGGGCTGAACTTTGCTCGACTGTTAGTGGAGGTTAAAATGGATGCTAAACTACCTGATGTGGTGATGTTTAGGAATGAGAAGGGCAAGCTAATAGTGCAAAAAGTTAGCTATGATTGGAAGCCAACTCTTTGTACCCATTGCTTAAAGTATGTGCATGAAGAAGGAGTATGCAAACTCAAGAATAAAGCTCCAAAGAATGAACAAATGAACAAAGAACAGATAACAGACACTCAGGTGGAGAAGCAAGGTCAAGTGCAAAGTGAGAAGAACCATGAAGCTCAGAAAACAAATGTAAATGCCATAAGGATTACTGGAGGAAAAAGGAGCTCTAGGGAAAACACAACAATATGTAGCAAATGAGCAGGGGGTAACAAAGGAAAGAAATGCAGAACAAGGTTGGAAAGCACCTAATAAATATGGCAAGACTGTGGTAAGGTAAAAGGAACAAATGGAGAAATCCAATTCATTCCAGATTCTTAATAAGCAGAAGGGCCTCAATCTGTCCAAGGAGGGGGGAGGGAAGTGATGTGGATGGTCTAATTATCCCTCACAATGGGGATAGTTAGTCTACTAAGATGGAACACTAGGGGGCTTAATGCTCCTAATAATCAAAAGGAGATTAAGCTCCTTTGCAATGAGGAACGAGTAGTTTTAATAGGCCCGCTGGAAACAAAAATTAAAAAAGAAAGGATGGATCAGTTGGCAGAGAAGATGTTTGCTGGATGGAAGTTTGTAACAAATCTTAACTGCCATTACAATAGGAGAATCTGCATCACCTGCAGGCCAGATTACTTCCAGATAATACCTAGGCAAAAGACTACTCAACTAATAACCTGTGAATTATTGTATGTTCCTCTCCAACTATCATTTGAGGTAACCTATGTATATGATTTTAATACAAAAGATGAGAGAAAGGGACTGTGAGAAGATTTAATTACTCACGGTAGAAGATGTAGTAAACCATGGATGGTAATAGGTGATTTTAATTCAGTTCTGAATGCAGAGGAAATGAAGTGACATGGGCTGAAGTGGTGGATTTCTATAATTGTGTGGTGGAATGTAGATTGATAGAATTACCTGCACAAGAAAACAGATACATTTGGAGTGATAAACATGAAGGGCACAAAATCTTCTAAAAAATTGATTGGATTTTTATTAATGAGCAATAGTTTGATACCACGCCAGAATGCAATGCAAGATTTTTGACAGAAGGGATTAGTGATCATTGTCTTGAAAAGGTGACTTTTGTAGAGGAGAGGCAGAGGAGTAGGAGATCATTTCAATTTTGTAATGTGTGGACTCAACATCCACAATTCATGAGCGTAGTCAAAGAGGGTTGAAACTATAATGTGTAAGGGTGCAAAATGTTACAGTAGTAAGAAGACTGAAGATGTTAAAGATAGGATTGAAATCTTTAAACACACAGGCATTTTATAACATAGTGACTGAAGCAAATGAGGATAGAAACACACTAAAGCAGATCCAAGTTCAACTGCAAAGATGTCCTAATAATTTAGAATATCAACAAGCTGAAATTAGTGCATATCAAAAGTTCAGGCATTTATCTTACCTAGGTGAAGTGTACTTACAACAAAGGAGTAAAAAAAACATGGATTAGATTGGGAGATGATAATACCAAATACTTCCACTCAGTAATCAAGAACAGAAAACAGAAGCAGGCAATTACTCAGCTCAAGGACAGCTCTGGTCTTTGGCAAATAGATCCTAATACAATTGCTGGTATGTTTGTTGATTATTATGAAAATTTACTAGGGAGGAAAGCAACTGAAAGGGTGAAAGCTTTTAGTAGTACAATCAGAAATGGAAACAGGCTATCAGAAGCTCAACAACAAGAAATAATGCAACCTTTTTTGGAAAGAGAAGTAAAGCAGGCTATGTTTCAGATTGATAATAATAAGAGTCCCGGTCCTGATGGATTTGGGAGTGGATTTTACAAAGCGGCATGGCCAATTGTGGGAAGAGATATCACTGCAGCAGTCCTGGAGTTTTTTCAGAATGGCAACATGCTCAGGCAAATAAATGCCACTAACATTGCCTTGATACCTAAAGTGGAAGCTTCAGAAAATGCAGGCCATACAGGCCTATCTCCTGTTGTAATGTTCTATATAAATGCATATCTAAAATGATCTGTTCCAGGTTAAAACCAGCAGCCAGTCATATAGTAGCATATAATCAGTCAGCTTTTGTACAAGGAAGGTTCATGATGCACAATGTGTTAATATGCCATGATTCACTAAGGCACTACAATAGGAGGACAACTCCTAGATGCTAAATGAAAATAGACCTTAGAAAGGCATATGCTATGGTTAGCAGAGAGCTTTTGGAGGAAGCTCTAAGAGGATATGGATTTCCAGATAAGTTCATACATTGGATCATGGTATGTGTTTCTACTACTATGTTCACAGTAAAAGTTAATGGTGAAGGACATGGTTACTTTGCTGGAAACTGAGGGTTGAGTCAAGGAGATCCTATTTCTCCATTGCTATTTGTTCTTGTAATGGAATACCTTTTTAGAACTTTAAGGACAATCAGTAGACTACCTGACTTCAGGTTCTATCCAATGTGCAAAGAGATCAAGCTGACACATCTCATATTTGCTGATGATTTGATGATATCTGCAAGGGAAATACTAGCTCAGTAAATAGAGTAATCGAAGCCCTCGATCACTTTAGTAAAGTATCTGGTTTGATTGCCAATATGAAAAAATCTAGCATTTTTGTAGCTGGGGGTGAAGATGATATCAAAGATCAACTGTTAGGAAGAACAGGTTTCACTGCTAAAACATTTCCTATCAAATACTTGGGACTGCCTCTATCCCCTAGGAAATGGAACAAGATGGATTGTCAAATGTTGAATGGGAAGATCACTCACAGAATCAATATTACTATTCTAAGCAATTGTCATATGCAGGAAGACTTCAAATAGCTACTGTTGTGCTCTTCTCTATATATAGCTTCTGGGGGAATGTTTTCGTTTTACCACAAAGTGTGGTGAAAGGAGTAGATAGGCTATGTAGGGAGTATCTGTGGGGGAAAAGGAGGGACAGAAGAAAGTGGCTCTGGTTGCATGGGATAAGGTGTGTTGTCCAAAGAACTTGGGGGGTCTAAATATCAAAGGTTGTAAGGAATGGAATATAGCCTCAGTAGGTAAACTAACATGGTAGCTAGTTTTGAATAAGGAATCCCTATGGGTAAGGTGGGTTCATGGGGTATATATGAAATCTGATCATGACATATGGGTTGATACGCCTCTTATAGATAGTAGCTGGTAATGGAGAAAGCTAAACTCAACTAAAGAACTGATGAAGGAATAGTACTCCCAGGGCAGATAGACATTAACTCCAGAAGGGAGTTACTCAACCACTCAAAGCTATTTTGCAATAATTGATCGTCAACAGAAGCTGAAGGTCACAGATTTAATCTGGACAGTTGTAGCACAGCCTAAACACAGGTTTATTGGTTGGCTTGCAACACTTGGGAGGCTGCTAACTAAGGACAAGATGATTGGATGCAATTACAGGTTGAAAACATTAACTGTAATTTATGTAATGAGGACAAAATGGAATCACAGGACCACCTGTTTGTTAAATGTAGCTGGATCAATGCAGTAAGGCAAGAGTTACATCTGTGGCTAGGGCATGCAGTGCAAATTACAGGAATCAAACAAATGCTAGAACAGATCAAAAAGAAGCATGGGAAGCAATTGAAAAAGGAAGTAATAGATGTAGTGAGTATAGCAGTGATATACCATACATAGAGAGCTAGGAACGTAAAAAAATTTCAAGGAAGAACTGTAAATAGAGCAGAGGTAGTTACACAAATTAAGAGATAAGTGATAGAAAGGATAGAATTACTTCAGCAGTCAAAGAAAGCACAAAAATGTAGAAGTTTAGTTAGACAAATTACTTGTAATTAGTTATTTTTTTTCTGTTTGTTGGAGGTCTAAAAGTCTGTAGTCAGATACTTAGGTGCTCTATAAGTGTAATTGTTTGATGATGTCAATGGTAATATTCACATTGTTACCAAAAAAAAAAATTATCCTTGAAGACTACAAACATCTCAATTATGAATAACTGAAGAAACATTAAATAATAAGACATGAATAAGGATAAAATAGTCAAAATTCTATCCTATTTAATTTTTCTTAAGGGACGTATACAAAAAAAATCATGATAAATTATTTGAGACCGGGGGAATTAAATATGAATTAGAACAAAAGACAAAGGGAAAATATGCACTTGTTGCTGCTACGATCATCTCGAAGAGGTGGCAGTGGGGTTATAAGAGCAATACAAGGTAGTTGGTCTTCTTCTCCACACCTATCTAATTGGCAAACATAATTCTCACCTACCTCGTAACAAAGGGGATCATTCTCTTAGTTTTCCTCTCAGTGTCATTTGTTGCAGATAAAGGTGGGTGTACTTTACTTCCACTAATTTTGTCCAAAGAAGTCTTTAGCTACATTACTCTCAATTGACTTTGATTAACATGTAAATTGAGCTACTAAAAGTGGTCTTTCCCTTTTGTATGATGAAGTCATTTTATGTAGAAACCATTTTGCATTATACAGTCAGACTTCTCTATAACATCACCTTTATATAATAATCATTCACTATAAAAGTTAATTTTTTCGGAACTGATTTTAACATTATGTTACTCCCTTCGTTCATTTTTACTTGTCATGTTTTGCTTTTCGAGAGTCAAACTACATAAACTTTGAACAACGTTTTAACATGTATTTTTTCACCATATTGATATGAATTTTTTTTACAAATTATAGTATTTTTCGTATAATTTCCGAATATCTAAATTTTAATTTTATAATATTTTTAAATTCTAATTCAATTTAGCTTCAAAAATTAGTCAAATTGACTCTCGAAGAGCAAAACATGACAAGTAAAAGTGAACGGATGGAGTATAATAAATATTCTTTATAACAATACTTCACTATAAAAGCCAAAAAATATCGGAACGAACGAGACTGTTATAGAGAGTTTTGATTGTATTTGATAAGAAGTGACATGAAAAAACTTTTAAATACTAATTAAGTTAGAACTTGGTATTAATCATACACTATTATGTTGTATGTACTCCTTTATATAGTCCAAGGTTCATAAACTTAGTAACATTATACTTAAATAAAATAAATTGAGTTCAAACGATTGAAAAGGAGATATTTTGATCTTAAAAATGTCAGAATAAAGATTTGAATAAATTCATGTGCCCGCTTCATGCTTGTTACTAGTACTTAATTACTACTATAGGGTAAGCAGCAAAGCTTTTCTTTTTTATTTTCGTTTTTTGTTTTGTTGTCGTTGTTGCTGTATAATTCTTTATACTGTTTTTAGGAGTAAATTTAATTTGCACATAGTTTTGTCTGGCTCACCGGTTTTAAAAAGGTTTTTCTTGGTTAAAAACTGTCTTTAGACATCTTTTTCAAAATCATTTTTGGAAAAGGAAGAAAACTTCTAAAAGACACTAATTAACTATCCAAATACCTTTATCGAGCAATTTTTTTTAACGGAATACTAAAAGATTTTTCTAAAAACTTTAATTTATATACACTGATAGTGTGTGAAGAAAATACTATCGGGTTATATTTATTTGTTGCAGTAAATAATTTGCTTTATTTTCAAGATTAGAAATAACATTTTTCAAGTTACAGTGTATAAATTTATTCATTACACTATCAATATAAATATGTTAAATCTCTCAAAATATTTTTTTCTGGAAAATTTCTCTCAAAATATTGTGCAAATGGGTAATGTGAACACATCATGTTTAGTCGAAAGATGACATAATTAACTTTATCACTAGATCATGGTTCTAGTGTAGTGCCTTAGTTTAGTAGCTCCATTAATGGGCAGCATATTTTATATTTTTCCTAATAATCTTATAACTCAATCGTCATCTGCCGACAAACTTCAGCTGGTTAGTGCTCAAATTTGTAAAAATGTCATTTTGCACTACTTTTAACGTGTCAGTTTACCGTAAAAAGGTTAAAACGATTACATTATTATTAATTTCTATGTTGTTTGGAATATAATATTATAAAAGTACTTTTTACTGGATAAGTTTGTTGAGAGAGCTAATGATTTAGCTGATTACGTTAAAAAGAAATTAATAATAAGATAAAAATTTTGAACTTTTGTACCCTAGTTTTCTGGCGTAAGACAGCATTTTTACAACCTTGAGATAAAAAGCAATATTTGTTGGCAGACATAAAAAATTGCTACAACACTTGCACTTCTGATTTGTAAAGATCTTTACCCTATTTTTATTGTGGAGTAGTTCCTGTATATGTCCGTTTTCAGAAAAATAAAATCGTGACGAACTCTAAAACTACAAGTGTTAAAATTAACATCATTCAACTCCCAAATCATCTCACTCACTTTCAAGAACTTCAAAAAATTCCAATAATTCTAGGATTCTTGCTAGAATGAATATCTATACGAGCCACCTTCAAAGGTATTTATATATAGTATGAATTTACGGTTCTAAATATGGACAAGTTAGATGAAATTTGGAGGATTAAAATGGGTTGAATCAATAAATAAGAAGGTCAATTAACTCGCTCAAATATTACTTGGGTTGAGATTAGCCGGGTCAAAATGGCTAGAGCCATAGCCTAACAATCTAACTAAGTTTTAATTTCTTTGTTTGTTTTCTTATTATTTACTTAATTACAAATGAAACTAATGGAGTAAAAAAAAAAAAGAGAAGTAAATTATCACTTTTAGCCCGTGTCAGAAACTATTTACATCTGATAGCCAAAAAGTGTATAAAATTTTTATAATTTTTATATATAACATTCATAGCTTAACAATCTAACTAAGTTTTAATTTCTTTGTTTGTTTTCTTATTATTTACTTAATTACAAATGAAACTAATGGAGTAAACAAATCTCCTTTATAGTTATATCAAACATAAATATAATTTATCCCAATTAGTCTAACTCTTTGATGGTTTGACTTGAGCTGTGCCCAAGTTGACCCGTCAAAAGAATTGTCCATCGTAATAACATGAGCAGATTTAGTGAGTCACATTATAGTGACCTAATCCGCCCCCACCACATATATATATAGAGAGAAAAGAAAGAAATTAAAGAGAAGACAAATAAAAACAACAAATTGTCATTATAGTTTATGATCTTTACATAATATACAAAAGGTTTTCTTAATATACATATGAACCCCTCTAATGATTTTGCCTAAGAGTACATGTCCCCATCCTTGGCACAGGGATAAAACTAAATCACTACTATTGATACTACTATTATTTCTTTTTATCTCTTTGGATTTTTTTCTTCTAACATGATTGGTTTAATTGACTGGTTGGTTGGTAGGTTGGCTAGCTTGTCCGAAACCTCTAAATTAGAAGCAAAGGTTTCACCATGGACTCTTCGCGAATATTCTACTAAAATTTGTACAAATAAAAAAAACAAAATACAGCTCCACCAAATCTAACATCCTAGTACTATAGACATGATACATTTGTAAACATGCACGTAAAAAACACTAACGTTGTGAAAAGCTAGAATTAATTCCTTGGCTATGTCCCTTCGGCCATTCATTATATTTTTCATCTGGGATTAATCTTGGTTATTAATGATCACTGCTTGTTTTCCATGTCATCTATGGTGTTAAACACCTCTAATTCAACATCATTAAAGCAATTATCAAAACCAAAGTCATGAATACCAAAATCTTGACAATCCAATAGCCAATTCAAACTGTCGTCCCAGGATGCCATGTTATCGAATTTTTTTTGTTCTTCACAAGATACTGGAAGTTCCCATAGCGAATCGACAAGAGGAGCATCAACTTCCAGTAGGGAGCTTAGCAGCGGATCATTTTCACCGAGGGCGTTGAGAACCAACTTGGATTCATCGGTGATACTTGAAGAGTTTTCAGACGAAGAAATAGAAGAAGCGGAGTAAGATGAGTTATCTAACTCTGAGGAGGTGGCTGCTGCAGTGACACTTGTACACTCGGGTACAACTTGTACCTGCTGATGACCATTATTTTTGTTTTGATCAGATTCTGGGATAGGTTGATCAATTAGATTTGCTTCTTTTTTGAGTGGTTCATGTGTAACAGGATCAATCCCCATCTTTAGAAGCTTTTTTTTAATATGAGTGTTCCAATGATTTTTAATCTCATTATCTGTCCTTCCTGGTAATCTTGCAGCAATCTTGGACCACCTTATTAAAACAAATTAAATATTTAGTACCATATAATTAGTGTTATAAATTGTTTGAAAATCAGAATGAAGACAAACTAATAAAGCAAAGATAAGGGAAAAGATCTACTATTTCAAGTCCACTTCAAGAAGACATGTAATAGATTGATAAGATAATTAGAGCACTTCCTTTTGAAGCCAGAATATTTTAATATTAACTTAGTACATTACTTGACAATGCAGAAAATCATGAACAACAAAGTAAAAGTAGTAATCAAGAAGATTCATTAAATCAGAAATAAATATTCAATCAGAAATCATGGCATATGATATGCTGTTAACTTGTTTTTTTTTTCTTTATACACAAAAGCCATGCACTTTAAAGAGCAACAAAAGCTTTCGAAATACTAGCATTATGAGTTTAATATGTTAGGATTTTGCCCTTAATTTTTAATCCATTGGAATTCTGTTTCTTGAAAAAAAAGAGAATAAATTTCATGGAGGAAGATTTTTACACTTTTATAAATTGAGGATTTCTGCTACTCATAACAACAACAATAATATCCACAATGTAGTCATTAAAGGATTCTTATTTATTTAAGGAAGAATTTATTCTCTCAATTAGTTTTTTTCTTCTTTTAATAGTAGGAGATTTATGTAGGTTGACCAAATCATATTAATATAATATGTTTTTTTTGGTATATTTTCTTTTGTGTCTGATTTATCGTCTACCAAACTTTATATTGTTAGCTTTCACATGCATTATGTTATATCGATCCCAACACAATCATAACTCGTGGCAGAGAAACTTTCCCTTTTGCCTTTCTTTCTGTGGCATGAAAATGCACATAGAGAAAAAAAAAAAAACCATGCAACCTAAGAGAAAGGGAAGACAAATGGATAAAAAGGCCGAAAATAAACTCATCATTAGTAATGCTTAAAAACAATAAATAAAAAACTCTAACACAAACATAGTAATTTCAATGGACTTTCTCATAACAAAATCACCACATAATAGATGGATATAAGCCGTTTAGCTCAGTTTGTAATTAGTAAATTAATTTATTAAACATCTTAAGTTTATGGTTCTTATTGATAATAAACAAGTTTCTCCTTACGACAGGACGGCTCAGTCCAAACAAGTTTCTGCATGTTTTATTAGAATAGAAAAAGAGAGAAGTATATTACCTGTTTCCAAGACGAGCATGGAGATCAATTACCAATTTCTCCTCAGCATCACTAAGAAGTCCTCTCTTCAAGTCGGGTCGAAGGTAATTAGTCCATCGGAGACGACAACTCTTACCGCAGCGCCTAAGACCGGCGAGTTTAGGGACAGCACGCCAACAACATTGGCCATTTGTAAGAATAAAATTGATGAGTTTCTTGTCTTCATCAGCTGTCCACGGACCTTTCTTCACTCCAAGTTTGTCACAACAAGGTTGTCTTCCCATTATTACTACTACTCTCAACTACCACCAAACAAACAAGTTGATTTATTTTTTACAAAGTGTTTGATAAATTTGCCTTCTACCCACCTTTATATATAATCCACCAACTTCAGCTTTTCTTGTAAAGTCCTCACTTTTCTCTTTGAAAATTTGTTTAAGCACATATATTTTGATTAATGGAAGGGTATGCCTATATATATATATATATATAGTGAGAGAGAATGTAAGATTCCATGGCCCACCTATGGTTTGTGAAAGCAACTCTTGAACTACAATTCCTTTTCTGGTGTTATCAACTCCACCCAAGAGAGAGTGATAGTGAATGATAGATGACCCTAACACCAAGCTAAAACTCAAGAAATCCACTATTCTTCTTCCCTTTTTCTTAATCATTTGATATTCGATATTTATTGGCTCGACTAATTCAGATACGTGCTATATATGACTCATTAAACAAAAAACGTTCTCTATATTAGGAATTTCTTCATTCTGTGACGTAGGGTAGGATTTCTTATAAGCGTGTTCAAAAAAGGAAAAGCTCAGACATTTAAAAAGACTGTGGTCAGTGAGAATTAAACCAACGATCTTACAAAGGTTTTGAACCCCCTTGACCGTTGAGCAATGCTTTAATTTGGGACATCAAGGAAATTCAAAATATTAAATATAGAAGTACAAACTAGATTTTACCTTATATATACAGTTTAATTTTCTGACAAAGAGGGTTCGAATTAACCCCTTCTGTCTCATATATCTGCCCCTGTTTCCATTCACAAACTCGAACTTAAAACCCTAAATCAAAGGTGAAAGGATATCATCCTTCTATTACGCCTCTAGTGGTATTCTTATTACTCTTTAACCATTGCCCCACACTCCGAAAGATATATGGTCTGTTCTTTTTATTGTTTCTTTTCTTATTTTTTTCTTCCCATTTTCATACACTATGTACTCTCCGTGATTGCACGCTTACTCAACCATTTCGTCATCGCCACGTTTACGGGACCTTTCAAACATGGGAAGTAATCTCGTACTATGTTTACCATGATAACATTAATTTAGCCGAATTGTTTGATCTGTTTACTTTTGATGAGTTTTTCAAATCATCTATCTCATCAAAAAACTTAAGTTAAATTATTAGATGAATAATTACACAATTCAATATAGTATTAAACAATATTTTAAAATGTATGGGCGTAAGGCAAAACGTTTTCTTCAGTGAAGCGTAAGCCTCATGGATATTTAATTTTAATATTTTATAAAATAACATAATTACAGTAAGTATTTAGTAATAGATAAATTACATAAAAATTGAAGAAAACTATAAATATGTGAAAAATATATATAGATGTGCTCCATCTCAACAAAAAATTAGTCATACAATCTATTATACGCTACTTACAAGCACATGTAACTTAAGTCGAAAAGAATAAAGTTTTCTACATGGAGGAACAAAAAGGATGACTAACTTGTAATTTGAACTTTGAACTTGCTACTATGAAGGAGAATGAATTTCTCTTTATGTTTGTACAAAAAAATTTAATACTTGCTTTTGGAAATATTAACAGACTAGCGGACAAGATAAAGAATTGGGAAAGACCATAAATTAGGGCTTCAATCAATAAAAAAAAAAGTCTTCACTTTTAAATTTAATATATTTCAATTCCTTTTTAAAGCTTTTGAGTAATTACAAGCTCACTTTTGAGAATTTGAGTATTATATGAAGGACGTATTCAACAAATTTTATTTTAATTTGAAAAAGTCTCTGGAGCTTACGCTTCACTACAAAAATGTGCCTCAAACGCTGTCACGACCCCAATTCGCCCTCCGTGAACTATCGTGGTGACACCTAGTCTCTACGACTAAGTAAGCCTAACAAATGCGGAAAAGAAACAATTTGCAGGAAGAAAATAATATAAAACCGAGATAACAAAATGAAATAGTTTTTAAGATGCCTCCCAGCATATAACAGTACAAGAATCTCAACTTAACACTCCCAAAATCTGAAACCCTATGAATCACAAGCTAAGAGATACATAAGAAGCTCTAACTCCAGAAATGTCTAACAAAAGGAAAATACAGAAGGGCTATACTATTACAGAAAGATAGAAAGGGACTCCTTGGTCTGCGGATGCGACAGATATACCTCAAAGTCTTTACAGAAGTGCCTCGCCTCAAGGATGATAAGATCGAGTGGAAGTACCTGGATCTGCACATGAAAAACATGCGCAAAAAGGGCATGAGTACACCACAACGGTACTCAGTAAGTGCCAAGCCTAACCTCGGCCGGGTAGTGACGAGGAAGGTCAGAGCCCTACTTAGGTTAAATAAAATATAAGCCCTACTTAGGTTAAATAAAATATAAGGTATGGCAGTGTAGAATAAGGCAGTATAAATAAATGCAACAGTAAGAAATAACACAAAATAGAAGGAACAACAGTACCTATAATAGAGACAAATAATCACGGAAAAAGAGTACAACTCAACTCAGAGATAACAATCGGGGATCTTCCAGGATACCGTCCTGTAGTCCCAAATATACATATCCAATAGATCTCCCGGGATACCGTCCCGTAGACCAACTCATAGTGCGCGGGGATCTACCAGAATCCCGACCCGTTGTCCCAAATGTAAATACCTAGTACTGGGGGAATCTACCGGGTGAAGTCCCGTAGTTCCAATATAAATGTGTAGGGAGATCTCCCGGAATACCGTTCCATAGTCTCAAAGTAAACATACAGGGGGGATCTCCCGGGATACTGTCCCGTAGTCCCAAAGTAACACACAACAACAACAAGAAGAATACACAGTTCAATTCAAATTCCATACCAAGGTAAAATAGGTATTTCTAGCTTAGCATGCTGCTAGTAATCCAAATAAGGCAGTTTGAGTAAGTAAAGCAATTAGACATGCTTCCTTAAGCTAACAATATGCTTAAATTACAAGTAGTACAAACATGAAAGAAACATAATTGTAATGACTTAATGAAAACCGGATTTCAACAATTAGCACAAGTATGCACTCGTCACATCACGTACAAGACATTTCAAATATCAATAATACCCAATCCTAAGGGGAGTTCCCCCACACAAGGTTAGGCAAGTCACTTATCTCGAACTGGCTCAAAATCAACCCGAAACCACGTCTTTGCCACAAGTACTCAACTCCAAATGGCCCAAATTTATTCAATTCAATTGTATAATATAAATAACACTTCAAGTAACTGATTCTACAATTAAATTCTAAGCTAATACGCGAAATTAGGTAAAATGACCAAAGAGCCCCTCGGGCCCACGTCTCGGAATCGGCTAAAATTTACATTTTGAGAATCCTCACACTCTCACGAGTTCATGCATACCAAAATTATCCCAATCCGATATCAAAATCTAGATCAAAATTCCAAAAGTTAAGCCTAGGAACTTTTCCCAATTTTCTCCAAGTTTTCTTCCCAAATTCGAATTCAAAGGATGAATTTAAGCATAGATTCGTGGAAATTAATCAAAACCGAGTAAGAATTACTTACCCAAAACACCCAGGTGAAAATCCCTCTCAAAATCGCCATCACTGAGCTCCCAAATCAATTTTCCAAGCTTTTTGATTAAACCCTCGATTCTGTCCCTTTTCTGCTAGTGAAACCGCTTATGCGGCTCCGGAACCGCACCTGCGGTCCCGCTTCTGTGAAGACCCAGTCGCATCTGTGATATTTCATTATAAAGGGGGTTTCCGCACCTGTGACTGCTTCCGCAGATGCAGTGCCTTGACCACATCTGCGGTCCAACCCCATTTCGCCTCAAATTGCATATGCGGTGCTTCAACTGCTTCTGCGGACTCGCACCTGCGGTTCCCTAGCCGCAAGTGCGATTATGACAGCAGACTGAAGCTAACTCTCAACTCCAAATTTCCCGTTAACCATACGAAATCATGCCCAGACCCCTGAGAACTCAACTAAAAGCACGAACAAGTCATATACCACTATCCAAACTTATATCAATCCTTAAAACACCTAAAACAACATTGAAACATCGAATTAACCATGGATTCAAGACTAAGAACTTCAAAACTCTCAATTTATGCTTTCGATCAAAAAGTCTATCAACCATCATCCGAATGACATGAAATTTTGCACACACGTCACATTCAACACTACGGAGCTACTCCAACATCCGGAATCCCATTCCGAACCTTAAATCAAAATCTCACTATCTAACTGGAAACTTTCAAAAATTCAACTTTCGGCATTTCAACCCTAAATTAGCTACGGACCTCCAAAACACAATCTGATCACGCCCCTAAGCTCGAAATTACTCAACGGAGCTAACAGAACTAACGAAACTCCATTCCGATATCGTCTTCATACTGCTCCGACTACTGTCCAATTTCTAGAACTTAAACTCTCATTTAGGGACTAAGTGTCCCAAAAACTCTCCGAAACTCAAAACTAAATATCCCGGCAAATCAGATTAGCAGAAAAAAACATAGGGAAAACGGTTAATAAGGGATCGAGGCGTAAATTCTTAAAATGACCAGCCGGGTCGTTACATCTTCCCACACTTAAACATTTGTTCGTCCTCGTACGAGCATAGAGACATACCTGAAGTAGTAAAAAGATGAGGGTAACAGTTGCGCATATCCTGCTCGGTCTCCCAAGTCACCTCCTCGACCGGCTGACCCCGCCACTAAACCTTTACTGATGCAATGTTCTTTGACCTCAGCTTTCGAACGTGCCTGTCCAATATCGCCATTGACTCCTCAACATAAGATAGATCCTTGTCCAACTGGACTGAACTGAAATCTAACACGTGCGACGGATCATTGTGATACCTCTGGAGCATCAAAACATGAAATACCGGATAAACTCCTACCAAACTGGGAGGTAAGGCAAGCTCATAAGCAACCTCCCCAACACGTCTCAATATCTCAAAAGGACCAATAAACCTCGGACTCAATTTCCCTTTCTTCACAAATCTCATAACGCCCTTTATAGGCGAAACCCGAAGCAGAACCCGCTCTCCAACCATATAGGAAACATCACGAACCTTCCGGTCCACGTAACTCTTTTTTCTAGATTGGGATGTACGGATTCTATCCTGAATTACCTTAACCTTCTCCAAAGCATCCTGAACTAAGTTTGTGCCCAATCATCTGGCCTCGCCCGGCTCAAACTAACCCACCGGGGATCTACACCGCCTACCATATAAAGCCTCATACGGTGCCATCTGAATGCTGGACTGATAGCAGTTGTTGTAGGCAAACTCCGCCAATGGCAAGAACTGATCCCAAGACCCTTCAAACTCAATCACACATGCACGGAGCATATCCTCAAGAATCTGAATGGTGCGCTCGGACTGTTCATCTGTCTGAGGGTGAAATGTTGTACTCAACTCCACCAGAGTACCCAACTCATGCTGTACGGCCCTCCAGAACTGTGATGTGAACTGAGTACCTCTGTCTAAAATGATGGAAACTGGAATACCATACAGACAAAAAATCTCCCGGATATAAATCTCCGCCAACCGCTCCGAAGAATAGGTAGTACACATAGGAATAAAGCGCGCGGACTTGGTCAGCCGATCCACAATCACCCAAATGGCATCAAAATTCTTCAAAGTCCGCCGGAGTCCAAATACAAAGTCCATGGTGATCCTCTCCCACTTCCACTCCGGAATCTCTATCTGCTGAAGCAACCCACCCGGTCTCTGGTGCTCATACTTTACCTGCTGACAATTGAGGCGCCGAGCTACAAATCCAACTATATCTTTCTTCATTCGCCTCCACCAATAGTGCTATCTCAAATCCTGATACATCTTCGTGGCACCCGGATGAATGGAATACCGCGAACTATGGGCCTCCTCTAGAATCAACTCCTGAAGCCCATCAACATTGGGTACACAGACCCGACCCTACATCCTCAATACCCCGTCATCACCAATAGTCACATCTCTTGCATCGCCGTGCAGAACCTTGTCCTTAAGGACAAGCAAATGAGGGTCATCATACTAACGCTCCCTAATACGATCAAATAAGGAAGACCGAGAAACCACACAAGCTAGAACCCAACTAGGCTCCGAAAGATCCAATCTCACAAACTGGCTGTCTCAGGCCTGAACATCTATTGCCATGGGCCTCTCCACTGCTGGTAAATAAGCCAATCTCCCCAAACTCTCCGCCCGACGACTCAAAGCATCGGCCACCATATTGGCCTTGCCCAGGTGATACAAGATAGTAATATCATAGTCCTTCAGCAACTCTAACCAACCTCATCTGGTGCAAATTAAGGTCCTTTTGCTTGAACAGGTGCTACAAGCTCCGGTGATCAGTATAAAACTCACAAGGAACACTGTACAAATAATGACGCCAGATCTTCAAGGTGTGAATAATAGCAACTAATTCGAGATCATGGGCAGGATAATTCTTCTCATGTACTTTTAACTGTCTGGACGCGTAGGCAATCACCCTACAGTCCTGCATCAATACCGCTCCAAGGCCAATCCTCGAGGCATCACAATAGACCGTATAAGACCCCGAACCTGTAGGCAATATAAAAACTGGGGTTGTAGTCAAAGCTATCTTGAGCTTCTAAAAGCTCGCCTCACACTCTTCCGTCCATTGGAACGGAGCATCCTTCTAGGTCAACCTGGTCATAGGTGCTGCAATAGATGAAAATTCCTCAACAAATCAACGGTAATAACCCACCAAGCCAAGAAAACTGCGGATCTCTGTAGCTGAGAATGGTCTGAGCCAACTCTGCACTGCCTCCTCTTTCTTCGGATCCACCCATATACCCTCACTCGATACCATGTGACCCAAGAAAGCCACGGAATCCAACCAAAACTCACATTTCAAGAACTTTGCATATAACTTCTTTTCCCTCAACGTCTGAAGCACTGTCCTTAGGTGCTGCTCATAATCTTCCCGACTCTAGGAGTATACAAGAATATCATCAATAAAGACAATGACGAACGAGTCAAGATATGACTGGAACACACTGTGCATCAAATGCATAAAGGCTGGTGGGGAATTGATCAGCCCAAATGACATAACAAGGAACTTGTAATGACCATACCGAGTCTTGAAGGCAGTCTTTGGGATATATGGCTCCCGAATCTTCAACTGATGGTAATCTGAGCGCAAGTCAATCTTAGAAAACACTCGTACACCCTGAAGCTGGTCAAACAAATCATCAATACGAGGCAAAGGATAACAGTTCTTCATTGTAACTTTGTTCAACTAGCGATAATCAATGCACATACGCATAGAACCATCCTTTTTCTTCACAAATAAGATAGGAGCACCCCAAGGTTATACACTAGGCCGAATAAAACCCTTATCAAGCAATTCATGTAACTGATCCTTCAACTCAGGAGGAGCCATACGATACTGAGGGATAAAAATGGGCTGAGTGCCCAGTAACAGATCACTGCGAAAATCAATATCTCTATCGGGTGGCATGCCCAGAAGATCAGCTGGAAACGTATTAGGAAAATCTCGTACTACTGGGTTTGAATCAACTGTAGGGGTATCAATACTGATATCTCTCACATAAGCTAGATACATGTCACACCCCTTCTCAACCATACACTGAGCCTTAATTAAAGAAATAAATCTACTAGATGTGTGATCTAAAGTACCCCTCCACTCAACTCTCGGAATACCTGGCATAGCCAGTGTCACGGTTTTGGTGTGACAATCAATAATAGCATAATGGGGCGACAACCAGTCCATGCCCAAGATAACATCGAAATCTACCATGATGAGTAATAACAAATCGGGTCTAGTCTCAAATCCACTAAGAGCAATCAAACACGACCGATAAAAGCGGTGCACAACAAGAGAATCTCCTACACGAGTAGAAATATAAATAGGGGAACTCAAAGAGTCTCGAGATACACCCAAATGCGGAGAAAAATAAGAAGACACATAAGAATAGGTAGAGCCTAGATCGAATAAAATCGATGCATCTCTATGACAAACTATGACAATATATGTGATGACAGAATATGAGGCAACAACCTCGGTATGGGCAGGAAGGGCATAATATATGGTCTGTCCTCCCCCTCTAGGGCGACCTCTACCTCCCCGACATCCACCTCTAACTGGTTGAGAAGGTGGGATAGCAACTGGTGCTGTAATCATAGTCTGAGAACTCTGCGGGGCACGCTGTGGCTGAGAAATCTTTGGAGGTGCACCCTTCCTAAGTCTGGGGCAATCCCTCACCATATTGCGTGTGTCACCACACTCAAAACAAGCTTTGGGAGGGCGTGGCGGCTATGACTAGCTCAGGCCAGGTCTGTTGGACTGACCACTTAAAGCACCCCGCGCAGGAGGCACACTAGATACTGGAGGTTCATAATAAGGCTCTTGAGGCCTAAGAGGAGCTGGAATACAACTAGCTGCTGGAAGAGCTGAATGAAAAGGGTGACTCATATAACCCCTATCATGACGAACTGCAGCTGGAGCACGGGCACTAGAATAATGGCTCGACTCTTGAGACCTCTTGGCCTCCCTCTCCTCTCTCTCCCTAGCATGCATACCCTCTATCCTCCTAGCAATGCTCACCACCTACTGATAAGAAATATCCATCTCCAACTCATGAGCCAGGATAGACCCGATGTTGGGAATGAGTCCCTCAATAAACCGGCGAACCCTCTCGCGTACAGTAGAAACCAAGGCTGGGGCATGTCTAGCCAAGCTACTGTAATGGACAGCATACTCCGAGATAGTCATCGTATCCTGGTGCAAACTCAAACTATGCGTGCCTTGCGTCCCTGAGGCTTTGAGGAACAAACTCTCTCAGGAACATATCTGAAAACTGAGTTCAAGTTAGTAAAGCTGCCTCATCCAGATAGTCTAACTCATAGGTACGCCACCACTCATAGGCAGCTCCTCGAAGTTGGAAGGCGGTGAAAGAGACCCCACTTTATCCTGATATACCCATAGTGCGGAGGATATGGTGACACTCCTCGAGAAATCCTAAGGCATCATCTAATGCTAACCCACTGAATACAGGAGGATCATACTTCTTGAACCTCTCAAGCCTCTGCTGCTCATCCTCTGAAGCCGCTGCCCTATCCTCAGGCTAACCTGGGACTGTAGATGGTACAGAAATAATCTCTAGAACCTGATTGACATGCACTCACTGCTCAGGAGTGCGGGCTGTAGGATTCTGTGCTCCTCCCCCGGCCTGAGATTTGGCTGCAGCAAGGGGAAGCAACCCTGCCTGAGCCAGAGTGGTGTACATGCTCATGAACTATGCAAGAGTCTCCTAGAGAGCTGGAGTAGTAGTAGCAGTAGGCGTATCAGATGCAAGGACTCCGGCTGGAACTGCTGGTGGTACCTCAATGGCAGCTCGCGCAGGTGCTCTGGTTGCACCACGTGCGCGTCCTCGGCCTCTACCCCGACCCCGGCCTCTGACGGCTGCAGTAGGGGGCGCAGGTGCTTGATAATCTCGGGTAGCACATGTCCTCACCATCTATGAGAGAATAGAAGACAGAAGTTTTGAGTTGTGATATCAAAATCTCGCACGACAAGGAAATCAATTGAAGTGGAATTTTCCTAATAATTGCATAGCCTCTCACAGATAAGTACAGACATCTCCGTACCGATCCGCGAGGCTCTAATAAACCGGCTTGTGATTCATGACTCCTATGAACCTAAAGCACTGATACCAACTTTTCACGACCCCAGTTTACCCTCCGTGAACTATCGTGGCGGCACCTAGTCTTTACGACTAGGTAAGCCTAACAAATGCGAAAAAGAAATAATTTGCAGAAAGAAAATAATATAAAATCGAGATAACAAAATGAATAGTTTTTAAGATGTCGTCTGGCATATAACAGTACAAGAATCTCAACTTAACACTCCCAAAATCCAGGACCCCATGAATCACAAGCTAAGAGATACATAAGAAGCTCTAACTCCAGAAATGTCTAACAAAAAGAAAATACAGAAGGGCTATACTATTACAGAAAGATAGAAAGGGAATCTTTGGTCTGCGGATACGGCACATATACCTCGAAGTCTCTATAGAAGCACCTCGCCTCAAGGATGATAAGACCGAGTGGAAGTACCTAGATCTGCACATGAAAAACATGCGCAGAAAGGGCATGAGTACACCACAATGGTACTCAGTAAGTGCCAAGCCTAACCTCAGTCGGGTAGTGACAAGGAAGGTCAGGGCCCTACTTAGGTTAAATAAAATATAAGGTATGACAATGTAGAATAAGACAGTATAAGAAGGTGCAACAGTAAAAGTAATACAAGATAGAAAGAACAACAACAACTACAACAGAGACAAAAACAAACATAGAAAAGGAATACAGCTCAACACAGAGATAATAATCTGGGATCTCCCAGGATACCGTCCTGTAGTCCCAAATATAAATATCCAGTGGATCTCCTGGGATACCGTCCCGTAGTCCAACTCATAATGCAAGGGGATCTCCCGGAATACCGATCAGTAGTCCCAAATGTAAATACTCAGTATAGGGGGAATCTACCGGGTGCAGTCCCGTAGTTCTAATGTAAATGTGCGGGGGATCTCCCGGAATACCGTTCCGTAGTCCCAAAGTAAACATATAGGGGGTATCTCTCGGGATACCGTCCTGTAGTCCCAGAGTAAATACACAGCAACAACAACAAGAATACACAGTTCAATTCAAATTCCATACCAAGGTAAAACATGTATTTCTAGCCTAGCATGCTGCACGTAATCCAAACAAGAAGAATACACAGTTCAATTCAAATTCTTCTCACTCTCACGAGTTCATGCATACCAAAATTATCCCAATCTGACATCAAAATCTAGATCAAAACTCCAAAAGTTAAGCCTAGGAACGTTTCCCAATTTTTTCCAAGTTTTCATCCCAAATTCGAATTTAAAGGATGAATTTAAGCATAGATTCGTGGAAATTAATCAAAATCGATTAAGAATTACTTACCCAAAAACCCAGGCAAAAATCCCTCTCAAAATCGCCAACCCTGAGCACCCAAATCAATTTTCTAAGCTTTTTGATTAAACCCTTGATTCTGTCCCTTTTCTGCTAGTGAAACCGTTTCTGCGGCTCTAGGACCGCACCTGCGGTCCCGCTTCTGCGAAGACCCGGTCGCATCTGCAACATTTCATTAAATAGGGTTTTGCACACCTACGACTGCTTTTCCGTAGATGCGGTGCTGCTTCTGCGGTGCCTTGACCGCATCTGCGGTCCAACCCCATTTTGCCTCAAACCGTATCTGTGGTGCTTCAACCGCTTCTGCGGGCTCGCACCTGCGGTTCCCCAGCCGCAGGTGCGATTATGACAGCAGACTGAAGCTAGGTCTCAACTCCAAACTTCCCGTTAACCATCCGAAATCATCCCGAGACTCCCGGAACCTCAACCAAAAGCACGATCAAGTCATATACCACTATCCAAACTTATACCAATCCTTAACACACCTAAAACAACATCGCAACATCGAATTAACCATGGATTCAAGCCTAAGAACTCCAAAACTCTCAATTTACGCTTTCGATCAAAAAGCCTATCAACCCTCATCCGAATGACCTGAAATTTTGGACACACGTCACATTCAATACTACGGAGCTACTCCAACTTCCGGAATCCTATTCCGACCCTTAATTCAAAATCTTACTATCGAACCAGAAACTTCCAAAAATTCAACGTTCGGCATTTTAAGCCTAAATTAGCTACGAACCTCCAAAATACAATCCGATCACGCCCCTAAGCCCGAAATCACTCAACAGAGCTAAGGAACTAACGAAATTCCATTCCGAGGCCGTCTTCACACTGCTCCAACTACGGTCCAATTTCTAGAATTTAAACTCTCATTTAGGGATTAAGTGTCCCAAAAACTCTCTGACACTCAAAACCAAACATCCCGGCAAATCAGAATAGCAGAAACAAATACGGAAAAAGTAGTTATTAGGGAATCGGGGTGTAAATTCTTAAAACAACCGGCCGGGTCGTTACAAACGCTCGGGCGTACGCACCGAATTGCTAGGTGTACGTCTCTTGAGACTTTCGCTCCACACCATCGCCTCGAGATATTTTTGGTGCGCCTTGCTCTGGAGCTCGCCCCAAAAATGCCTTTTAAAATACTGATATTAAAATAGACAAGTGATCTTGAGTTCAAATTACTTTAATTTACCATCATCTCCAGAAAAAATATAATATATTTTCACGGGTTTGAATTATGAAAAGAATCAGACTCTCATGCGTTGACACATAAAATAGTTAAGTAATTAAAATATTCTCTTTAATTGTATTCGAAGCTTTTAGATTAATTGATCATAAAAATTAAATGAAATTTTCGTCAATCATGTGGTTATCTTAATTTCATTTATGCTTGAGCTTTTCTATAAATTACACAAAAATTGTCGACTGTCGTCAAAATACTGTATCCCACTTTCTTGTCCGTGCTTCATTTTCATTTTTATTTTTCTTTTACTTGTTCAATGTGCAATGATAACATTCTCCTCATTTAATGTTAGCCAAAAGAATTTATGAAGGAACTAGATGAGGATATGCCGATGATTTTTCAATGTCTTATAATTGTGGAAAAGAATGTTTAACTATGTAGTACTCCCTTAGTTCATTTTTACTTGTCCACTATTTTAAAAATAAAATTTCACTTTTACATGTCACTTTTCACATATTAATAGAAGATAATTTATTATATTGATAGTATTAATTATTCATTTCAAATTATTTTTCAAATCCATCAAATATATGTATCAATTAATATGAGTATCATGGTAAATTATGTATTTCATTTATTATTTTTTAAGAAACGTGCAAAGTCGATAGTGAACAAGCAAAAGAAAATGAAGGGAGTAACTTGCAAGAGAGAGTTATCGTATTACACATAGTTTACAAACAAATATGAGATCATTCTTCATTCTTTTCATCAATTATTTGTTAAAAGCTTTAATTTATGTGTGACTGAAAGGTTTTAATAAATCTTTAGATTTTTTTCTTTTTATTTTTTTGCTCAACACATTAGAGTAGTGGGCCAGAGTCTCATGTACAAGGCAAGAAACATATTTTAGTTACCTGTATTTTTGCCATTATTCTTCCTTCTCTAAATTCTACAATTTATTTATTTAACATAACATATTGATAAGGCTTTTTGCGTACTAGGAAACTATTTTAGTCACACACATAATTATAAAGCTGGTGGAATGTCAATATCTTGTCCCCCTTGATATGATTTTGTGGTTTGAACACAGATTTGAAGTAGTTTTCAAGTATTTTTGGGGAAGTAAACAACCATCATAGGAACCATGAAAACAAAATTAAAGAAAATTAAACCACATGGAAAACTAGGAGTTCAAGTGAATTAACAAGTTCTTTCTGCTGGTTCCTACTTGCTCCAATAAATAAGTAAATATTATTTATACTGTCTGTTTATATAGGTTAATTAAAGCCCAATACAAATATATAATATTTTAGAACGGATTACACATTTTTGGCCTAGTTTACAAGTTTCTTCGGTTCTTTCTTTCTCTAAACAAGCAGGGCGAATTTAGTGTGTCACCTACGCTACACGTGAATGCAATAGCTTTTTGTTCAAATCCTATTTTAGTATGTATAAAATATATATTAAATATCTATAAATATTTGGCTTTTTGGTATAGTAGGTAGTCTAGAGTGTTCATATCAGTAGTATTGACACGCAGTCTCGCTTTTTGTTGGTAGGAGGTTTTTATGACTAACCGTTGTTTTCTTTCATTATTGATCACCTTATTGTCTTATTGTTTTTATTCTGCTTTTATATGGTTTTTTGGTACTGTCCTTTTTTGTCTATATTTTTATTAATGTGGTGCTTATGCTAACCTGAACCGAGGGTCTATTGGAAACAACTTCTTTATCGTCTGCGTATACACTACCCTCCCCAGACCTCGCGTAATACTGAATATGTTTGTTGTTGTTGTATCTATAAATATTTGATTATAAATCCGATTATTATTGTATGTAATTTCATATTACTATAAGAACTCATAAATTTTAAATTGTGAATTTGCCCAGAAAAATAAGTTGTTTCTTTCTTCTTCCCCTTTTTTTCGAACGACTCGTGTCTACCGCCAGAAAGTTCCTGCTTCTCAGTTTCGTCACATCTAGCCATGTAATCATTTTAATTTTTTCTTGAACATAGTACACCAGAAAATTGACCTTTTTTTTTTATAAGGCTGTCTTAATTCCTACGTATTGTTATAATTAGGGGTGTATAAATCGAATCGGAAAACCGCACTAAACCGAAAAATCAAATTAAATCGATTAAAAACCTTGATAAAACCGAATCAATCTAAACCGATATAGTTGATTTGATGTGGTTTAGTTTTGATAAAAACTGAGCCAACCCGATCCATGTATACCTTGGTTATAATATTTGAAGTGTCACTTAATCCATGCTTACAAGCCATACAATTAGCCATCTGTTTAATCACCGCTAAACAAGTACAAATACTTGTCTTCAATTAATCTTCCTAGCTACAAAGCGTGACAGATGGTTAAAAATGAGAAAACTTCAAGTTTTCTTAATATTGGGGAACAGAAACATAGAATACCTCAATCATAATAACAATATAGTATATTAAATAATTAACAATAACCACATGTAAAGGTGTCCTAGTACAGGGATTGACACCACTAAAATTGTTGTTTACTTCACCAAATAAGACAACATTTATACGTACGCGTGCATGTCTTAAATAAACAATTAAACCAAAGAATAATCATTTACTAATATTTTTTTACAAGCAATGACGTTAATTAGTCTCAAATCTTGTTTCCCGAATAGCGATCAGTTCTAGATTATTCTGTTTGCAATTAATTAATCTTAAGGTTAGCTAATTGGATTGAAAATACAGATGGTTTTGAACCACAAAAACTTTGGTTCAAGAGATCTTATCCATTCTGTTGTTACATATACTATATATATAAATCTTTAATTCTGGATACTATAGACTATAGTGCGTGTCGTAAAGGAGAGATTTCTTGAGCAAAGGTACATTCTCTTCAATTTGTGTTGTACCGTGTACGTGTACGTGTACGTGTACGTGTACGTGTAACATATAATATTGTCAACAGGGCACAAATTTAATATAATAAAATAACAGTAATAAAAGCCCAAATTCTTGGTCTTTGACTTGCAGCTCTTGGATAAGGTGACTAATGTCAAGCTGTGGACGTCATTTCAACTATATACTCATTCGTTACTCCATGATTAGCTAAATAATGTTTCATTTTGTAGGAACAGTGTTTGATTTTAGATGTTACTTTAATTCATAAGGTGTCCGAAGCTCATGTTATCACCGGACATCAAAAGATAAATATACCAAAAGATACACAGATATTTTACGGGGTTGAGTGAAGACCAACATTCATTAATGAAGATGAGCAATCTACTATTTAAAAGTGAGTATAAAGTATAGATAGAACATTCTCACAAAGAGACACCCACAAGTAGTAGACTAACACTTGTCTCAAAAATTCCCTCCCCCTCCCAAAAAAAACTCTCAAATTAAACCCTTTTATGGCTACGTTGTGGATGCCACCAAATGAGAAGGAATGATCTTTAATTTATAGAAATCCAAACTTTTTTCTCTAAGAAAAAGTACTAGCCAATATGACAGATTTATAATTACTTTTAGGAAAATAATTCAGTTACGCTAAATATGTAGACTGTTCTACGAGAACAAGGAAAACTAAATATAATAAGAAAATCATAATAAAACACTTGACAATTCATAATTGAAAAAAATTGTTTGATAGGGAATACATTATACCAAAGTTTAAATTTCAAAATTTTGAAAGTTATGAAAATTCTACAAAGTAATATAGGGAGTAATTGATTAACCTCCGACATTCTTTCCATATACCTTGTTAATTCACGATGAACTTGCAACATATTTTCTCGTAGAAAATGCATTCTCTTTTCATAATTCTTACGTGGCGGAAAATTCAAATTTGCCGGACAAATAAATTTTAAATATCAAAATAATTATATAAAAAAGAAAACAATATGCAACATGCTTAAAGAAAGGAAAAAATAAAAAAACAGTAGTATAATATTATCTTTAGCATGTTCACTCAAAGTTGCAGCAGCTTCTGAAATCCACAAGATTGAGACTTCAAGTGAGACATGTTGAAGACAGATGGCTAAAGAAGAGCTTTTCTTGAACATTAAAAAATCCGAAAAAATCATGGTAGATGACTTATAGAACTCTAAATTTAGAAATTCTTCTATTTTATTTCTTGGTTTTTGATGTTTTCTGATATGGATGTCAGATGTGTATCATATTCATAATTCATACGTACATGCACCTGGTAATTTGTCATCTATACTTTCCCCATAAGGAAGGTTAACTGATGGATATTTCATTCTTGTATTATATACATGAATGTCACCATCATATACTCCTACTTTTATGTCTTGCATTACAATACAATATTCAAGTGTACTAAAGATCAAACACGTATTAAGTTTTTGGAAGTTGGATATATAGATCATGAGCACAAAGTTGAACCATTAAGCAAAATTTATTCGAACTTAGGACTGAAATAACTTAGTGATGACCCCATTTGGCAACAAGAGGTGGCATGGGCAGCTAAGGTCAAACTTAAGCGGGTCAAAACGGATCAAATTATTAGATTAAACGGGTTGTGACTAGACCAACTTAAAGTTTGTTTGGATCAGAATGAGTCAGATAGCGAGTTATCATCCACTCTCTACGCAACATGATCCAACCTTTTCCTTTTCTTATTTTTGCTTTTTGAGAAAGAATGTGAAAGTTAATGTAATACCCGTAAATTTGGTTTAGGTATGAATGAGTTAAAGGAGTAGTAAGGTTATATTTTGAACATGTGAAGTCCTATCGGGATGATTATGGGTGAAAATAGTTGTTTCAAAATCAAGATGGAAAGTAAGGTGCATAAGATTTGACAAAATCGACTAAGTTTGCAGAAGGTCTGTCTTCCAGTAGGTTTTAGTGAAGATGTGTAAGGAATTTAGGAAACCTCAAAGCACAAAAGTTGTAGGACATTGAAATAGCTTTCCAATGATACATTATGGAGCTCGAACGGATCTCTGTGCAAAAAAGTTATCCGTGTTTTACAGAACAGTATGCGATATGTGCGCCCTGTAGCGCGCCCCTAGCGCGGCCGCGCTTCTTTTGAGGCAGTGTTACTGCCGTTTTGCACTGTCAGTAGCGCGTTCAAGTCTCCAGGTGCGCGGGCGCACTCGTGGGGGGTCATTTTAAAGCCATATTTCGTCCCCTACATCCCCAAAACATAAAAACTTGCTCTAGAAAGAGGAACTCTCAAAAACCTAACTCCTTAAGGGTCCCTCTACCACCCAAGATAAGTTCTAATGATGATTCTAAGTTAATTTCAATTTTCCAACATCTTATTAACATGGGTAAACCCTCCATATCATTAGATATTCGATTGGGACATCATTGTTGAGAGAAGAAACCCGAGAACTCGAATTCAAGCGGATTGAACTTCAAAAACGTAATATCTTCACCCTCTAATTGATTCTATCATTGAATTAATGACTATAGACTCTAGTTCACGAGATATGAGTTGATGGGTTTGGTAGAAAAATATGAACGGCGAGACTTTAGAATTTATCTAGGAGTAAGAGAATGGGTAATAGGGTGCAGAAACACCATTAATAAGGGCTATGAAGCTTTATGCCACCAAGTGTTTGATAAAATGCTTAAATGACCAAAACATGACTATTGTTGCTAATTTGGAATCCCTTTGACTTGTATTGATATAGATTAAAGTTGAAAGGGTTGGCGAATGTTGTATTATGCTCAAGAGCAGGAAGTTAAGGTATGTGAGGCTAACTCTCTATGTTTGGGAATGTTAATGATCCTCTATACACTACGTTTCTTTTACGACGTATCAATTGCCTTAAAAATATATTTAAGCCTAGTTCCTTGAATAGTTGTACAACTTCTATTCTCTAGCTTCATAACTCGTTCATGACTTTCATTCTGAACGTTGTGAGCTCAGTTCATATTCAATATAGACTTGGGTTTGATGTCCCTAAGTCTCAATATAGCTTACTCAGCATATCATAAATAGTTGAATTCAGTGTTCATAATCAGTTCAAGAATACATGTCTCATTCTAGTCCTATTCAGTATTCTAATATTATGTAACTCAGTATGATTCAGTATTCTAGTATTATGTAACTCAGTGTGATCTAGTATTCTAGTATCATGTAACTCAGCGTGATTCAGTATTTCTCTATTATGTACTGCACTATGATTCTCAATTCCTAATTTTAAATCCCTAAATGTCGAACACCTATATTTGGGCCTGAGGCCGCAATTAATGCTTTATGCATCTTTGGGCTTGAGTCCGTAGTTTATGCTTTATGCATCTTTGGGCCTGAGGCCGCAGTTATGTATATGTATACTTGGGCCTGATGCCGCAGTTGTGCACACACACACACACACAAACACACACACACACACACACATATATATATCTATCTAAGGTCGCAGTTTATGCTTTATGCATCTTTGCGCCTGACGCCGTAGTTATGTATACGTATACTTGGGCTCGAGGCCGCAGCTTGTGCACATATATATTGGGCCTGAGGCCGCAATTTAATATTTAGATAAACAGGTGGTTCATCATTTAGAAGAGGGAGTATTCATATCCTTACTTCCTTTGTTCAATATAGTTATTAGTTATCAGTTATCAGTTATCAGTTATCATTTCGGTTTCACTTTCAGGAGGTATCATTTCAGTTATCAGTTATTAGTTATCATTTCAGTTATTAGTTATCAGTTATCATTTTAGTTTAAGTTTCAGCAGTTATCATTTCAGTTATCTGTTATTAGTTCTCAGTTATCAGCTCAGTTTCAGTTTCAGCATTTACAGTTCTTTCTTTCAGGTGTTTTACATACCAGTGCAATTCAAATGTACTGACACACACACACAGATATATACATATATATATATTGGACCTGAGGCCGTAATTTAATATTTAGATAAACAGGTTATTCATCATTCAGAAGAGGGAGTATACATAACATTATTTTCTTTGTTCAGTTCAGTTATCAGTTATCAGTTAACATTTCAGTTATTAGCTATCAGTTATCATTTGAGTAACCAGTTATCAGTTCAGTTATCCGTTATCAGTCATCAGTTATCATTTCAGTTTCAGTTTCAATAGTTATTATTTCAGTTATTAATTATCAACTCTTAGTTATCAACTTAGTTTCAGTTTCAGCATTTATAATTCTTTCTTTCAGTTGCTTTACATACCAGTACAATTCAAATGTACTGACGTCCCTTTTGCCCGGGGCCTACATCTCACAATGCAGGTAATGATTTACAGGTTGATGATTCAGAGTGCTAGGACACTCATATCAGTTGTTCGGTAATCCCCAATTCTTTCGGAGAATTATAATTATCTTATAGTCTTCAGTATTTTCAGACAATCAATATTTTCAGTACTTCATTATAAGCTTCATAGACTAGAGTAACAGCTAGACAGAGTCGCAAGCTTTTCATATTAGGTTGTGTTGACTACAAATATGTTTCAAAATTGTATTTGTATTTCCGCACTTTGATTGTTTTGTCATTCAGACTTTCAGTATATCAGCATGTGTTAGTTTATCTTCCGCATCTAATATGTTATGATATCACATGTTGATTCAGCCAGCTAGTTGGTTCGCTCGGTCACATGTAGCCAGGCACCGAGTGCCGTGTTACGTCCAGGCCCAAGTTCGAGGCATGACAAAGTTTGGTATCAGAGCACTATAGGTTCAAATGTTCTAGGGAGTCTATGAAGCCGTGTCTAGTGGAGTTTCCATTATATGTATGTGTCGACCACTCATATAAATGGTTAACTACCAAGACATCCAGGATTGTCTCATTTCTTTTTACTCTAGATCATGCCATGAAGCTTAGAGCAATAGGTAATCTTATCTTCCTATCGAATTCCAAACATATTAGATGCCCAAGCGATGCGCGGGAGAAACCTATGGTCCTAGAGAGGATAATTGTCCATTGGAGTATAATTATGGAGTATAGCTTGGTAAATATGAGACTTGATAGGGTGTTAAAAGTGGGATACAATGGATAGTAGTATAGATTAAAGCATAACCTTATCAGAAAGTACAAAAGCAGTTATCATGTCTTATGACTATTAGTTTACCTCAGTTACCAGTTATACAGTCTTTCAGTTAGCAAATTTATAGTTATTCAGTATGCCAAAATTCAGTTATATGTTTACCAAATATCCAATTTTCAGTGTATCAAAATTTCTGGTGACTTGTGAGTATACAGTGATGCATATGGATGCTCAAAGAAAATGTAAGTAACAGTGATTATAGAGAAATCTTCGCATGTTTTAGGGATTAAGACCCAAGACTCACCGGATGGTGCATAAAGTGACTTATCAGATGTGTATGACATTGTATCCGTATGTCAGACCCCATGGTGTAACATGTTAAGAATTCAACCGCATCGGGCATAGAATTGATCACTATAGTTTTGGACAAGAAAGAGCCTAAGGGAAATATAGCTAAGAATAATATGTTGTACGAAATGAGAACCAAGAGCATGCGACATTGAATTTTAAGGAACGATTTTAAGTTGTTTAGATTTATTCAAATCAGAACTAGAAAGTACCATGTTAGTGAATTTTTATACGAAGTGGCTATTATTGTGAGATAAAAGATATGGTAGTTCCCCTTCACATGATGTGACTTTGTGTTTAGGCTGGAGGTTTATAGTCTGAAGTGATTTTGAAGTGTATAGAAAGTTTAGGGTTAGATATTCCAATTTTGTTTAAGACAGATGAAATTTCCCTAAGTGTGATCCATGTGCATAGTTCAAAAGAATGATAGTGTATAGCAAAAAAATATGGTCAGATAACGAGGGAAGTTAGGATAAACCTTATACTTCACTTAGTTATTCAAAGCAGAGCAAGAAAACGTGATGCTAGCAGGTGGTTAGTAAAAGAATAGTAAATAAGTTTTGAGTAAATATAGTGAATTAGCAATTTCAGTAGAGCTAGTAGAGGTAAGATTTGATTCACTTAGTCAGGTTAACTCCAGTGAGTGGATGACAGTTTGAAATATCGAACATGTGTTAGTATCCAAAGAGTTTAAGTTAAACCCGAAGTACAGTAACAGTGGGAAAAAAATCAGCTAGCAGTGAGAGAGCAAGCTATAGAAGAATAGCCTTTAGGAATTATCGAAATATGGTTACTCCAAGATTGACAGTATGAGCAGAGTTAAATTATTAAGATTGTGTATGATAGGTGTGAATACATTAGCTTTTCGTTATATGAATAATTTAGTTTTTCCTAGCTTAGAAGTAAGTTGGGAGATGAGTCGTCATTGACGTAGAGTGCAAAGAATTGCAGAAAATAAGGAAGGTTATTTGGATCCCAAAAAAAATAGAAGGATCCACAAGTATAAGACCTTTGGTCTAAGGGGTGAAGCAAAAGTTTTCAGTAAGTCCAGTCACAGATTTGAATCCCGAATAGTTAGCATGGATATGGAAAACGAAAATCAGTTCGGTAATGAGGGAAAATTGTATAACTACCACAAGGAATATGTCTAGCATGTGTAAGAAACACAAAGTGAGTAGAATGACCACCGAGCTTAGTTATTGATGATAAAGTAATCACAGATAAGCGATAAAATCATGCCCAGTTATGTATTACGAGGGCAGTGCCATTGTACGAGACTCTAATATTCCGAGGAATGGTTAGTGACTTAGCTCACAACAATACTATAAGTGTTTTCATGAAGTGCTTAAAAAGATAATCAAGTGTGGGAAGTATAACTCATGATTGAGGTAGATAAGAGAACTCTGGTGAAAGAAGTTCACTATCCAAGATAAGAGTTTGACTTCGGACTCCGAAGATGACGGAGCTGATGTCTAGAACAGGACTTGTTCCCCCTTAGTAGCCGAAGAGAAGGAGAAACAATTTGATGATCCCTACGTGTTGCAGTTGAAAGAGGAGATTCACAAGTATAAGATGATGACTTTTGAATAAGGGGGAGATGATGGTACTTTGAGGTACCAAGATAGATTGTGTGTTCCAGACATATATGGACTTAAAGAGGGAAGATCATGTTAGAAGCCTATAATTCCTGGTATTCTTTCCATCCAGGTTCCTTAAATATGCATCATGACCAAGGAGATTGATTGGTTGAACGACATGAAAAACAACGTCGCAGACTTGTAGCCAATTGTCTGAATTGTCAGCAAGTGAATGTCGGGCAGCAGAAGCCTAGTGTTTTATCACAGAATACACATATTTTGAGTGGAGATGGTAAATATGAAATTTATAACGGGATTATATTGCTCATTTTAAAAGCATGATTTGATTGGATGATTGTAAATCGACTTACCAAGTCAGCACATTTCTTGCCAGTAAAAATCTACAGATTTAGTAGAAGATTATACCAAGTTGTACATTCAGGAAATCATCTGATGTATGGGACTCCGTTGTCCATCATTCCGAATTGTGGTGCTCAGTTTAAAATGAACTTTTGGAAGTTCTTTCAGAAATGATTAGGAACACATTTTCATCCTCAGAAATATGGCCAGGCAGAGCGCATTGTTCAAACAGTTGAGGATATGTCCTTGATGTTAAAAGTAATTGGGATGATCACACACCTCTTATTGACCTTGCTATAATAACCTACCATTCTAGTATCAAGATGGCACCGTATGAAGCTCTGTATGGGCGAAAGTGTAGATCACCAATTGATTGGTTCGAAGTTAGAGAAGTGGAGTTGTTAGGACCCGATTTGGTCTATCAGACTATAGAGAAAGTTAAGTTGATTCAAGGGCATTTGAAGAAAACTCAGAGCTGCCAAAAGTCCTATTCGAGCGTGCAGCATAGATACCTAGAGTTTCAAGTTGGTGATTGGGTGTTAGTTTTGCTTATGAAAAGCATTATGAGATTTGGGAAGAAGGGGAAGCATAGTCCCTGCTATATTGGGCCATATAGATTCTTGCGAAGGATCAGTCAATTAGCTTATGAGTTGGAGTTGCCACCATAATTAGTGGTGGTACAACCAGTATTTCACGTGTCATATTATAACATTCAAGTTTCCAGTACTCAGATACTCATGTTAGTTCAGTACTCAGATACTTAAGTCAGTTCAGTACATAGATACTCATGTCAGTTTGGTACTCAGATACTCATGTCAGTCCAGTACTCAGATACTCATGTCAGTTCAGTACTTAGATACTCATGTTAGCTCAGTACTCAGATACTCATGTCCGCTCAATACTCAGCTACTCATGTTAGTCCAATACTTAGACATTCATGCCAGCTTAGTACTCAGACTACTCAAATATTCGTGGCAGTTCAATAATCATATATCCATGTTAGTTCAGTATTCACGTATCCATGGCAGACCAATATTCAGTCAATGTAGTAGTCATTCCGTTCAGTATCGCAACAGTTCAGTAATCATGTATTCATTCAGTTTAGTATACAAGTGTTAATGAAAGTTCATTTTTCCACCAGACCCGTTTAAGGTACGGAGTTAGCAGAAGTTACAGTCAGGACAATCATTCGAAGACGAATGATACCAAGGGGGAGATAATGTAATACCCCTTAAATTTGGCTTAGGTATGAATGAGTTAAATGAGTAGTAAGGTTATATTTTGAACATGTGAAGTCCCATTGGGATGATTATGGGTGAAAATAGTTGTTTCAAAATCAAAATGGAAGTAAGGTGCATAAGATTTGACAAAATCGGCTAAGTTTGTAGAAGGCCTAACTTCCAGTAGATTTTAGTGAAGATGTGTAAGGAATTTAGGAAACCTAAAAACATGAAAGTTGTAGGCCTTTGAAATAGATTTCCAACGATATATTATGGAGCCTGAACGGATCTCTATGCAAAATGTTATCCGGGTTTTACAGAACAATATACGATATGTGCGCCCTGTAACACGCCCCTAGCGCGGCCGCGCTTCTTTTGAGGCAGTGTTACTGCCGTTTTGCGTGGTCAGTAGCACGGTCAGTTCTCCAGGTGCACGGGCGCGCTCGTGGGGGGTTGTTTTAAAGCCATATTTCGTCCCCTACAGCCCCAAAAGATAAAAACTTGCTCTAGAATGGGGAACTCTCAAAACCTAACTCCTTAAGGGTCCCTCCACCACCCAAGGTAAGTTCTAATGGTGATTCTAAGTTAATTTCAAATTTCCAACATCTTATTAACATGGGTAAACCCTCCATATCATTAGATATTCGATTGGGACATCATTGTTGAGAGAAGAAACCCGAGAACTCGAATTCAAGAGGATTGAACTTCAAAAAGGTAATATCTTCACCCTCTAATTGATTCTATCATTGAATTAATGATTATAGACTCTAGTTCATGAGATATGAGTTGATGGGTTTGATAGAAAAACATGAACGGTGATAGGTTTGGGTTGTTGATTGGTTATTATTGGTTATGGATGTTGATTGCCTTATGGGTGATAAAGAATAATGTTGATTATAACCATTTGAGACTTTAAAATTTATCTAGGAGCAAGAGAATGGGTAATTGGGTGCAGAAACACCATTAATAAGGGCTATGAAGCTTTATGCCACCAAGTGTTTGATAAAATGCCTAAGTGACCAAAATATGACTATTGTTACTAATTTGGAATCCCTTTGACTTATATTGATATAGACTACAGTTGAAAGGGTTGGAGAATGTTGTATTATGCTTAAGAGCAGGAATTAAGGTAGGTGAGGCTAACTCTCTATGTTTGAGAATGTTAATGATCCTCCCTACACTACGTTTCTTTTACGACGTATCAATTGCCTTAAAAATATAGTTAAGCCTAGTTCCTTGAATAGTTGTAGAACTTCTATTCTCTAGCTTCATAACTCGTTCATGACTTTCATTCTGAACGTTGTGAGCTCAGTTCGTATTCAATATAGACTTGGGTTTGATGTCCCTAAGTCTCAGTATAGCTTACTCAGCATTTCATAAAAAGTTGAAGTTTTAGTGTTCATAATCAGTTCAAGAATACATGTCTCATTCTAGTCCTATTCAGTATTCCAGTATTATGTAACTTAGTATGATTCAGTATTCTAGTATTATGTAACTCAGCGTGATCCAGTATTCCAGTATCATGTAACTCAGTGTGATTCAGTATTTCACTATTATGCATTGCAATATGATTCTCAATTTCTAATTTTAAATCCCTAAATGTCGAACACCTATATTTGGGCCTGAGGCCACAGTTTATGCTTTATGCATCTTTGGGCCTGAGGCCGCAGTTGTGCACACACACACACACACACACACACACACACACACACACACACACATATATATATATATATATATATATATATATATATATATATATATATATATATATATATATATATATATATATATATATCCCGCCTTGTCAATATTCATATAAACAGGTTGTTCATCATTTAGAAGAGGGAGTATTTATAACCTTACTTCCTTTGTTCAGTTCAGTTATCAGATATCATTTCAGTTATCAGTTATCATTTTAGTTACTAGTTATCAATTCAGTTATCATTTCAGTTACTAGTTATCAATTCAGTTATCCGTTATCAGTCATCAGTTATCATTTCAGTTTCAGTTTCAATAGTTATCATTTCAGTTATTAATTATCAACTCTTAGTTATCAGTTTAGTTTCAGTTTTAGCATTTATAATTCTTTCTTTCAGTTGCTTTACCTACTTGTACAATTAAAATGTACTGACGTCCTTTTTGCCCGGGGCCTACATCTCACAATGCAGGTAATGATTTACAGGTTGATGATTCAGAGCGCTAGGACACTAGTATCAGCTGTTCGGTGATCCCTAGTTCTTTCGGGGAATTATAATTATCTTATAGACTTTAGTATTTTCAGACAATCAATGTTTTCAATACTTCATTAGAGGCTTCATAGACTAGAGTAATAGCTAGACAGAGTCGCAGGCTTTTCATATTAGGCTATGTTGACTACAAATATGTTTCAAAACTGTATTAGTTTTTCTGCACTTTGATTGTTTTATCATTCAGACTTTCAGTATATTAGCATGTGTTAGTTTATCTTCCGCATATAGTATGTTATGATATCACATGTTGATTCAGCCAGCCAGTTGGTTCGCTCGGTCACATATAGCCAGACACCGAGTGCCGTGTTACGTCCAGGCTCGGGTTCGGGGCGTGACAGTTAATGTTCTTTTCTAAATTATAAATTTAAGTTCTTACAAAATTACATAATACTTTAATTCTCAATCTCCAAATTTTATATTGAATGTCTGGGTTTACGTTGCATTTTGACCAATTAGGTTATATTAGGAGGAATTTTCAGAAACCACTATAGTTTAGTGGCTATTAATTTTCTATCGCTATCATATACATATTCACTTTCTATAGCTAGTATTTTGTTGCTATCGAATTGCATTCACGCTACTGTTTTCATGAATACAGTCACCAAATACGCCTAATAAGCAAGGAGTCCAGCTGTTTAATAACGAAATTAAAGAGGATCAATTGGCGTATATTATTCCTAAACTAACTCAACAAAATCAATTCTACAAAATTTCGTCGCTACTATGCTGTATTCCGTGTCTTCACGATTCTGTATTTATAAATACATTGAGGCAGTCCACCTAAAAAATAGGGATTACAATTGTTTAATTATGTATTCCATATATTCGCGCGATTGTATTTATAAATATAGTGAGGTAATCTACCTAAAAAATAGTGGGGTGTTTAATAAGGGAAAGCACAATATTGAATTGTATTCAATCTTACTATATTGAATTCACTTATATTCAAATAAAAAAAAGTCAAGAAATAGGGTGTATACCGTTATATTCAATTCGACTATATATATTGTATTCAATGCACCGATATTCATTATTCATTGTTATACATTGTATTCAATTCAATTGTATTCAAACAACAAAAATCACAAAAAATAGTGATATTCGGCTGTATTCAAACAATACAGGCCTTCAGAATACATAAATATAGGCGAAAATATAATATATTTATACAAAAATACAATGTATTTAAGTGTATATTTGTATCATTGTGTGTGACTCAATAGCAAAGAAGAGAAGAAAGTTCGTCGGAGGTGGCGTTTTCCAGGCAAGCAAAATACTATATACATTGCATTAAAACTAAAAATGGAGACGAACAAAAACCCGACCCTCAAATCTTCTCCGGAGACTCTGCTTTAGATTTCCAAAAGCTCAATCCGTAGCCATGGCCAGATCTGTTCGCCTACTCATTCGCTTCAGAAATTCCACCATCGCCACAAAAAATGACTGCTACGACGGTTGACTTGATGTAAAAGAGAGAGAGTTGAGGGAGAAGAGAGAGGATTGAGAATCTTGCTGATAGAGAGAGAGAAAGAACATAACTGACATATTTCACGTATCAATGGTAGGGTATAAAATAAATATCTATTTTGCTATAAAATATAAAAGGTATCTATAAGTAATAATATTTTGAAATTAGTTTGGTTTATAATAAATAGGATGTAATAGTTTGCTATAGGAGGTAAAATTTTCTTATATTAAGGGTAGTCATTTGAGCCCAAACTCATTAATCCGCCTAACCCTCCCAAGGTTGGCCGGTTATTGGCCTGCTCATTTGATGAACTCAACCCATTTTGACCCGGCTCATCTCATTCCTTTTAAAGTTAGGTTGATTTTTACTCCAAATTGATCCACGAGTAACATTGTTAAAATATCTTTAAAATAATTATTTTTTTACAACAATAACAACCCAGTAAAATCCCACTAGTGGAGTAAAATAATTATTTTTTTGTTATATTATATATGACCATAACAAAACAAAAAAAAGTTTTATTTGATAATTAAATAATTCATAAAAAAATAATACACATTAATTAAAGTTTGATAAGAGTTGGGCAGATTGGGCTATGACCCAAATTTTAACCTATTTTGACACATCTTAATTCTCATCTCAACATAAGTGACTTTTGGGTGGGTTAATGACCCGCCCATTTATTTACTCGGTCCACTATGACCCGCCCAAAAACGGCCCAGCTGCCCATTTAACCCCCTAGGTTACACTATTGCCCAGTATGACTCAAATAGTTTAATAGGTAACTTTGAGTTCAATCCATCGGATCAAGCCAACAAATAGAATATGAATCAACCTGTTTAAATTTTGACTGGATTGAGTTTGCCACTCAGAGAAGAAAAGGAAACTGCACAAAAGTGGAATTGCTTAAAAAGTTGGAGCTTTCTAGTTCAAAAGATTTCTAGTTCTAAGTGCTGTCATTACTGTATAAGTTGTGAGTTCATGATCAGCATAATGACATAGTCCAAACAATTGTTTTCTGTTCAGATTTCACTATTCCTTAGTCTTGAAATTCATGTTATTCACACAGTACCCTCGAGCAAAGGAAAAACGGAAAACAAATTAGGAGCGTGATAAGTGTTATTAATGCAAGTAATGTGCAGGCAACAATTACATCATTAAGGTTTAAGCACCATCTTAATTAAAGCGACACATTAGCTAACATATTGCAACTGTAAAACGTGGTTGTAAATATTTATTTCCAATTATATTGGAATTCCACTATTGTTGGACGATTAGAACAAGATGAAGCAAAAGTAACATTAACCATTAAAGTTAATGATGTCATTTGTATGTAATGCATACATCATTAAACCAAATAAAACACTCATTAAGTCTTAACAACGTAATAACATACGCTAAAAATTATGTTATTTTTTTTCCTTTTGGGGGAGTTTTGTCCCACTTCAAGAGTTTTCAAGTTGTATACGGTCTAAATTGAAGAGCTCGATTTCGAAGACTTGATCATACCCCGAATTCGAGTTCGGAAGCTCGAAGTAAGAATCGAGCCTGGCCGGGATATGCGCATCTCGAGAAGCCAATCAGAGGTCCGTCATGATCTGCCTCGAGGGCAGTACAATTTCGATGACACTCAAGAAAGAGTGGGAATTTCTTAAAGGCTTAAATATCTAAGGATAAGATTTGTACGAGTTGGTACAGGTCCGTACTAGGTTGTTATACAGCTGTACCAATAGAATTCTTTACCACAATTAGGAATGTACTATATTGGGGTTTTCTCTTCCTATATAAAGGGGACCCCAATCATTTATAAACAAAAACATTATTGACTGCAATAGAACATTCTACTCTGCTTTTCTCGTGCTCCACAATTGTTCTTCAGCTTTATTGTTTATTTAATATTTTTGCTTTATTTGTTCTTAACTCACCTCGATGCCCCCGAGATAACCGAACTCGAGGTCTCAGTTTCTCTAACAACACTGGTTTGGTTCACCAATCCTTCTTACTTAAACCTAATATTACTTGTATATTTATTAGTATTGAAATAAATCACATATCTTTAAAACCACAAATCATCTTTAATTGTTATTCATATTTTTAGAGGTAAACAGCTTGGGCCCCACCGTGGGGCTAAAGATAATAGTGATTATTTCTTTACTAATTCTCGTTACACACGTTATCCTTACACTTTTTCTTGTCAAGATTTTTTGATTCTCAGGCTTAGACATGTCTAGCACACCGAATGCACCTATTCACGACGACGAAGGTCTTGGAGAAAACAGCGAAATAGGGGTCGGTATACCACCCATACACCCTGAGCAAGTGCCAAATATGGAGCTGATTGATATTAGCTCGCATAACGCTCTAAACGCGGATTCAGGTGCATACCCCGTAGGGAATGCACGTAGGGAAGCCTGGCCCGATGGCCAAAGAACACGAGGAATGGAAGAGGGAGGAGTCAACCTCTAGGTGATATTCGAAATGTTGCAAGCCCAGGAAGTTGCCATCGCTCAACTTCAGAGTCAGAATAGAACTCCAAACACAGCGGAACCAGTAAACACTTGGTGTGCTGAACTAGCGCTAGAGAGGCCTGATGAAAGTGGCTCGGGGACTGACCCCACGATTATGAAAATGTTCCAAGAGCTCGCCAAAAGGATCAAGATTGGAGAAAAAAAGATTGAAGAAAATGACAAAAAGGTGGAGACATATAACTCAAGGGTCGACCAAATACCGGGAGCACCTCTGATTTTGAAAGGACTGGACCCGAAGAAATTCGTGCAAAAACCATTCCCGCAGAGTGCGTCTCCAAAGCCCATCCCGAAGAAGTTTCAGATGCGAGATATCCCAAAATACAACGCAACTACTGATCCCAATGAGTACATCACCACATATACTTGTGGTATAAAATGAAATGATTTGGAAGAAGATGAGATTGAGTATGTTTTACTAAAAAGATTTGGGGAAACTCTGTCTAAAGGTGCCATGATTTGGTACCATAAATTACCCCCGAACTCTATCGATTCATTTGCCATGTTGGCAGACTCATTTGTAAAGCCACATGCTGGTGCCATAAAAGTTGCAACAAGGAAGTCTGATGTATTCAAAATAAAGCAAAGGGAGAACGAGATGCTGATGGAGTTTGTATCCCGTATCCAGTCAGAACAAATGGAGTTACCACCAGTCTCCGATGACTGGGCCATACAATCCTTCACTTAGGGGCTAAATGAACAAAGTTCGATAGCTTCGAAGCAGCTGAAGCAGAACTTTGTCGAGTATCCCACCATGACTTGGGCGGATGTGCATAACAGGTACCAATCAAAAATTAGGGTCGAGGATGACCAGTTGGGAGCCCCTTCGGGATCAATTTATCCAAACAGGTTACTAGCAAATAAGTCAGGAAATGCAAACAGGGGGTCACGATCGAATAAGGAAAGATATCAGCCCTACGTCGAGGATCGAACGAACATTTCAAGGCGTAACACACCTCAGAATGATCGAAGAGCAGATCGAGGTCAAAGTTCCCGATGACTCATGAGCAAAACCGAGTTCGATAGACACTTAGGACCGGTAGAGGCACCTCAATTATCGGAGTACAATTTCAGTGTCGATACCTCGGGTATCGTCTCAGCCATTGGCAAAATTAGAGATACTAGATGGCCAAGCCTATATAGACCGATCCTTCTCAGAGGAACCCCAACTTGATGTGCAAATATCATGGTACTCATGGGCATAGGACCGAGGATTGCAGGCAGCTTAGACAAGAGGTAGCCTAGTTGTTCAACAAGGGGCATCATCGTGAATTTCCTAGCGACCGGGCCAAGAACCTTTTTCGAGAAAGAGATGCATATAGGAAGAATGAGCCTGAAGAACCTCAACATGTCATTCATATGATCATCGGAGGAGTCGATGTCCCATAGGGACCCATATTCAATCGTACCAAAGTATCTATCACAAGGGAGAAACGAACTCGGGACTACATGCCCGAGGACAACCCCACATTAAGCGAGGAAGACATCGAGGCCTTATCTTAGCCTCACAATGATGCACTGGTAATTTCTATCCTTTTAAATAAAGTTCAAGTTAAACGTGTTCTCGTGGATCCAGGTAGCTCAACAAATATAATCAGATCAAGGGTCGTGGAGCAGCTCGGGCTGCTTGACCAAATCATATCCGCCTCTCGAGTCTTGAATGGATTCAACATGGCAAGTGAACCGATGAAGGGAGAAATCATCCTCCTAGTCAACGTGGCCTAAACCATACAAGACACCAAGTTTTATGTCATCGAAGGAGATATAAGGTATAATGCTTTACTTAGAAGGTCGTGGATCCATAGCATAAGGGCAGTGCCATTAAACCTTCATCAAATGATGAAGTTCCCAACAAAGGATGGCACGAAAACAGTATATGGAGAGCAACATGCAGCTACGAAGATGTTTACATCACACAACTTGGCACCAGTATCGGCACCATCCACATCGAAGAAGTCAAAGGACAAACAGGTCGCCAAAAGTAATCACTGTCCATACCCTCGGTTAAGCCCAAGGGACAGGCGATCGATGAACAGGTGGTCGAGGATGAAGAAGAAGATTTCCTCACCCCCCTGAACCTTCGTTGCCCCCATGGAAACGGATGCGAAAAAGTCCACGGTTGAAGAACTCGAGCAGGCCATATTGATTGAGCATATTCCAGAACGAAAGGTATACCTGGGGACGGGGTTAATTCTTGAACTCAGAAAAAACTCATTCAATTTTTTATCGATAACATTGACTGTTTTGCCTGGTCCCACTCAGATATGATAGGGATCCCACTAGATATAACTACTCATCGACTAAGTGTCGATCCCAGATTTAAACCGGTGAAACAAAAGAGGAAACCTCAGTCGGAGGTGAAACATGCATTGATCAAAGAAGAGGTTACCAAACTTCTCAAGATAGGATCCATTAGGAAAGTAAAATATCTTGAATGGCTAGCTAACGTAGTAGTAGTCCCTACAATGGGAAACAAACTTAGAATGTGTGTAGACTATAAAGATTTGAACAAAGCATGCCCTAAAGATTCTTTCCCACTGCCAAACATCGATCTATTGATCGATGCTATGGATGTCCACGAGATCCTTACTTTTCTCGATGCCTACTCCGGGTACAATTAGATTCAAATGAGACCGGAGGACTAGGAAAAGACTTTGTTCATCACGAAGTATGGTACATATTGCTATAATGTAATGCCCTTTGGGCTATAAAATGCAGGAGCTACGTATCAACACCTAGTTAATAAGATGTTCGAACATCAAATAGGCAAATCTATGGAAGTTTATATTGATGACATGCTAGTTAAGTCCTTGCACGTAGAGGACCATTTGACTCATTTGCAGGTGATGTTCAATATCCTAAGAAAGTAACATGAAGCTCAACCCCGAGAAATGCACTTTTGGAGTCAACTCGGGCAAGTTCTTGGGCTTTATAGTGTCGAACAGGGGGATCAATATCAACCCCCATAAAATTAAAGCCATCGAAGAGATCACCGTAGTGAACGATATGAAAGCCGTACAACGACTGACCAGAAGGATAGCTGCCTAGGCCGATTTATCTCGAGGTCATCAGATCAGATCCATCATTTATTTTCCCTACTTAAGAAGAAGAACAACTTCGTATGGACTCCGGAGTGCCGACAAGCCTTGGAAGAATTTAAACGGTATCTCTCGAGCCCACCCCTGCTCCATACTCTAAAGGAGGATAAAACACTCTACTTGTCTTTATCTGTATTCAAGATGGCGGTAAGTGGCGTGTTGATTCGAGAAGAACAAAGGTACGCAATTTCCTGTTTATTATATGAGTTGGCCCCTAGGAGATGCTGAAACCAGGTACCCATATTTGGAAAAGTTAGCATCTAGGAAGTTAAAACCATATTTTCAATGTCATCCTATATGTGTATTGACCACATACCTGTCATACCTCCTTTTTACCTACACCCCGAGAAGGGTGTAAGAGAGTTTTTTCCAATTTAAGTGACGATCGAAACAGAATTATTTAATAAAAGATTCAGAGTCGCCACTTGGAAAATCTATGGTGTCCCAAGTCACCAGTTTAAAAATACCAAATTGAGGAAAGATTGACTCTGTATTACAGTCCGCGAACCAGAAATCCGAGTAAGGAATTCTGTTAACCCGGGAGAAGGTGTTAGGCATTCCCGAGTTCCGTGGTTCTAGCACGGTCACTCAACTATTAAAATTGGCCTATTTACTTGATTTTAATACATGTTTTAGCCTATGATGCAATTTTAACTTATTAGCCGTCTTTAATCATTTTTAAGGAAGATTGCAATGCCCTTGAAAATACATCTTGAACCACGTCACATAAATGCACCCGCAACCCTCAACATATTTTATCTAACATTGTTGAAATTTGCATTTGGGTCACATAAATGCGCACCCGAGTTTAGAAAGGTAATTTTAAGTATCGCGCCTAAAGCAACTACGCACTTTCAAGTTTGCGAGGGCCATGGAAATTCCACTAGGTGGCATGCCTCGATTTCTAAGGACAAAACAAAATTAATTAAATGAGGGCCATGCAATTGAAATTTTATTTGGCACAGTGCACCTCAATTTATTCTAACCCGAAAGCTTTCCAAATTAACTCTTAAGGGCCATAAATTATAACTCGTCTAATATGGCTTGCCTCAATTCATTTTTAGACAACCTAATTAATCAAAGGACATGAAGGGGACCTAACTGATCATTTGCACTATGGTGAGATTAACAGAGAGGTCGTGTTGATTAATCCCAAGCTCTTTCACCAAAACCTAAATAATTGGGACTGCATTTGTTGAAGCTAAAGAAATTCAAATAGTAAAACAATATATTGATACACACATGCCGGCTTGGGCTCAAGTAAGCCCAAATTTGGTAGAAGCTCCACCGTCCATGACAAAGTATTGGTAACTGAAGTGAATCTTTTAACACCTGGGCCACGCACTAAGCCCAACGTCCAAAACCAGGCAATGGCACTCGACCATTTGGAAATGCAAACACAATCAGAAAACTATGCGTTGTGTTACTAAGATGAGCATTTTGAAGCCCAATTTCGAGACATTTAAACCATTACTGAATCTCTAAGTATGTCAGGCAAGTGACTTATTACTTGTTTTAATTAATGATAAAGATTTAAGCAAAAATTGAAGTCGCAATGAAGACCTTCATTTACTAATAAATCAAGCCTACATAGTAACTCAAAATAAACATTTTCTTGATTCATTGTGCTACTTTATTCAACAGGACACCAAACCAACATTTCTTGTAGGTGCTGAAGCATAAACTTTGCACTCAAAATAACGTGTCTAATTAACCATTTGTAAAGCCAGCTGAAGAAAGGATCAAACAAGAGAAACAACCTTTAACCTAGACATAGATTCAGGAACTTCTACCCAAGCCTACCAGTCATATAAAAGAGAAACTATTTCTGCAGGGAAACATACATGTAAAACTAAACTTCTCACATAAATGTGAAACTAGGAAAAGAACTACAACCAAAACTTGTGGATTTTATCTCACACACATGCTCATCTTTATCAACAGAATTAACCAAACGATTTTAACCAAACAACTTGACAGGTTATCTGATTCCACATCCCACTTTAAGACAAAATGTTACATAAGGATATAAATGGATACCATAAATCATAATTACATGGCGCTACTTCAGAAAACTCCTAAAATTATAGCTAACATCCATGAGAAAAGAATAGTATTCATTTCTGAAGTCTCCAATCAATTACAGTATTCTGAATTTACACCTCATGTATTCAGAGAATCAAAAGTACCTGGATATGGGAGGAAACAAGGGTGAAGGATCAGCAGTAACAATAGTAGGACCCAACAACAAAAACAACTATCAAAATCAACTTCAAACGAAGAAGTGATGTGTAGCCGCTCAAAATAACAGTCTCAACCAAATAACAACCCATCAAACTTTGAACCAAACTTTTGAAGATCAAATTCAATCCATTCCCAACTCGGATGAGTCAAAATTATTTCAGAAGTTGAAAAGAAAATCAAAAATCACTGAAGAAATTCAATGAAACAGTAAAAAGTTTAGCCATTTATATTTTTTTGAATTTTTTCTCTTCCATCTCTGCCTTGAAAGGCAAGGAAACATGCCTTTATAGGCAAGGACGTAGGGCAGCCTAGAAAAGTTCAGCTTTTGCAATTAGGCCCTTTTCAATTTTTGTTTTTTCCTAAATAGCCTTAGTTAAACATCTGAAAATCAACTTAAACCCCCCCACCCAGCTTCCTAGAAACTTCTCAAGTAGTTACCAAAAGATTCCCTATGCCAATTACCCAGATTACCCCCACCTATACTTCCCAAGCTGCCCCGACCCCTGTTAATATACCAGACAGACCAAATGGGCCATGGGTCAATTTTGACCCAACTATTCAGACCTAAACGAGCCGGAATAGACCCAAAACCCCACCCACAAGATCAAAAATCTATTCGGCCCAACTAGCAATTATCTAATTAACAAGTTGTAAACACCAAATAACATAGGACAATTAAAACTTTAGCCTAAATGATTTACTAACTAAACTTAACCAAACTAATAATTTTAAAACTAATGTGATTACGGCCTAACTATACTAATTAAGAAAAAGACTCCAATTACTCATGCATGAATAAATACTCTAGAACAAATGAAGAATGATTCAAGAAGAGGAGAAGAAACAGAAAACCAAAAAACAAACGAAGAATAGGTTAAACCAAGAGAAGAAAAGAAAATACCTAAGAAAAGTTTCAGAAAATGAAAGAGGGGGCCTGAGTCTTCAAATCCTCGGATTTTCCGACCAAATCTGATGTTAATCGTGTGCTCTTACGAAGAACACATGAATAAAATCGGATTCGACACGAAATTTTGCCAAAAACTTGACTTGGGATTTCTAGGGTTCGTCTCTGATCTAAGATTCGAGGAATTAGGCCAATATTCAAGGGTAATGGAGTGTGGATTTGGAAAAAGGGGAGTAAGGAGGCTCTAGGGTGTGATTTTGGTGGGGGAAAGGTGGTGGCGCCGGCAGCGGAGGACGGTGGCAAAAGGTGGCGGCTATTAGGGTTTACGCTGGGTCTCTGGTGTGAGAGAGATGACTGAGCTAGGGGGAGAAGGGTTCAGACCTATAAATATTAACGGGAACCCAGTTCCCGTCCGTTGGATTGGGAATCATCAACGGCTCAGATCAAAACTAATGAAACGACGTCGTTTTGATTAAGGGGGGGACTGGACCGGGTCAGGGTAGTTTTGGGCCGGGTAAGGGATGATGGGTAACGTTTGGGCTTCGAATTAATGGCCCAGCTCTGATTCTCTTCTTATTTTATTCCATTTTCCTTTTCAATTCAATTTTCCAAAAAAATTTTAAATTAAAATTTAAAAATAAAACCTAAATTGATCCCTAATCAAATAATCCTTATCAAATTAAATTAACTAACTCTAAATAATAATTATCACAACTATTTAATTCCCAAATTAAAGCAAGCGGCAAAATTCAAATGCGCAAAAATAAACTATTTTTGTGATTTCCTTTTTATAAAACAACTTAATTAATTAATTACTCCTAAAATGTCAAATTAAATCCTAAATGCAAATGTACGTATTTTTGTATTTTTCATTAGTTAAATAAAATAGACATGCACAAACAAATGCAAACATTTAACATAAAATGCCACGAAAATCCATAAAATTGCAAATAATGAAAAGAAATTATTTTGTTTTGAAATTATGAGAGTAATTCATATAGGGCAAAAATCACGTGCTCACAGCTGCCCCTCTTTGCTCAGAAACACAAAGAGTTTTCGTACAAAGATAAAGTGAGCGGATACGAGCAATTTTTGCCCGTTTGAATACTCTGTGGGAAGCATTTTTGAAAGATTTGACCGCACCCTGCTTCCGTGGTTGCCTACATATCCTTGGCTATAAAGGAATCAGGTCAGTGTAGTTCGGGAACGTTTAGTAGCTGGGACTACCATGAAGCTATGATTTCACTGTTGCTGCTGCTGCTACTGCTACTGAATCCCCTTATTACACCATGATAAAATAAAAAGAAGCTAGACTAGACTATGATCTATGCATTACAAAATCCTATCTATATCTTCAAACGTGCTCTTGTGGTTCCTGTTGCCTTGTTGACTTGTATTCTCTCGGTGGAATCCCCTTGTTGCCGCCTTGAATTTGTAGTCTGAGATGTTTTCCCTTTCTCCAGGTGAACGCCTGATTGCTGAATTTGAAATGTATTCCCTTGTTCTCCAGGTGGACGCCTGATTGCTGAAACTTGAATGTATTCCCTTATTCTCCAGGTGGGCACCTTATTGCCAAACTTTGAAAAATGTATTCCCTTGTTCTCCAGGTGGGTGCCTGATTACTGAACTTGAGAAATGTATTCCCTTGTTCTCCAAATGGGCGCCTAATTACTGAACTTGAAAAATGTATTCCCTTGTTCTCCAGGTGGGCGCCTGATTACTGAACTTGAAAATGTATTCCATTGTTCTTCAGGTGGGCGCCTGATTGCCAAACTTTGAAAAATGTATTCTCTTGTTCTTCAGGTGGGTGCCTGATTACCAAACTTGAGAAATGTATTCCCTTGTTCTTCAGGTGGGCTCCTGATTGCCAAACTTTGAAAAATGTATTCCCTTGTTCTCTAGGTGGGCGCCTGATTGCCAAACTTTGAAAAATGTATTCCCTTGTTCTCCAGGTGGGTGCCTGATTTTCACAAAATAAATAAAATAAAGAAAACGCCTGCCCCGGTTTGATGTTGGGTGCATTGAATCATGTTACCAAATATCTCTATGAATTTGAAAGTTAAATCCCATTATCTAGGAGGGTCCTGAAAACTCCTAGTTAAATGACGACTTTACAAATCTAAATTATATCTTCTAAATGTGCTACTCCTGCTACATCTTGTTATCTAAGAAAGTCTTAAACTACATCCCATTATCCAGGAGGGTCTTGAAAATCAAAAACCAAGTCTTATCTTAAGAGTGACTATTCTTTTCGGCCGAATTATGCTTCCCTACAACAGAACTTACGATACATCTTGTTATCTAATGGAAATCTTAAAGCTAGGTCCCATTATTCTGGAGGGCCCTGAAAACTCTTACTTGAATCATATCTCAAACATGCAAACTTTGAAACCATCTTATATTCCTTGGGGTACATTTATGCTAGATTTTACTACTCATGATTGTTTTGAATTTTAAACTAGGTCCCATTTTTCAGGAGGGTCCTGAGAACTTCAAATTAAATCCCATTATCTAGGCGGGACCTGAGAGTTTACCGTCAAACTTGTTTGGTGCTCGCCTTTCTTTACGGAGGGTTTCCCTGAAACAAACGGAACTTTCTCTGCCCCTGTTTCAATCAAAGAGAAATCTTGTTAGTTTAAAATGTGGTGGTTAGTTGATGGCATTCTTTGCTGAAGGTTTCTCCACTATCGTGCTTTGTTTTGATTGGTTTCCTCTGAACTAGCTAAGAACCGCCTAACTTCTGGCTGACTCTCAAACCCCCATTACTTTGGATGACCCTCCTATTCTATACCCGAACCGTTGTTTCACACTTCTGACCCCTTTAACTTAACCTCTGCATCTTCCATGAAATGACTAAATCATTCCACGGATGGAACTTTTGCCGGCACTTTATCCCACTTTACATCATGCTATCTTTGGTATGTTTTTGCAATTTTTGAAGCTGGTAGTGAGCTTTGAAATCCCTTCTTATTTGCTTAAACAAAACAGACATTGGAACATCTTAGAGAAATGAAACCTAAAAGAAATGAAATGCAATGACCTTGAGAGTTAAGGATAAAGAAAATCCAAAACTAGATGACTTGCTAAAAAGGAAAGAGGAAAGAGACTTATCTATGTGGAACAGTTGGTACCAATGATCATGACATGCATTTCGGATTAATCGGCCCAATCTGTCCAACCAATCAACTTTCAGTTGCCATACTTGTTGCCCCGAAATTTCCATAACTTGATTTCTTTACAAAAACCTTGACCTTGTTCGGCCTCCGGTGCCCTGAAGGGTTTTCACCAACAAGCCTCTCTCATTTTTTTTATCTCTCAACTCACTTTCGCCTCAAGGTGCCCGTGAGGGTTTTCACAAATAAGACTCTCTCATTTTTTATTTCTCTCATCTCCCATCGCCTTACGGTGCCCATGAGGGTTTTCACCAATAAGACTCTCTCATTTTGATTTTCTTGCTTGGACCAGAGTGTTGCCCTTGATATGAATCGCTTCTACTTGCTCGACTTGGCATCTCTCGAAGACTGATCTGAAGGTCTTTCTTTGGACCATAACGTGCGCTTTTGGATAGGGTTAGAAAGAAATGGTATCAAAGGCTCAAAATAATTCCAATGGGTTCAAAATTACAACTTTTGGAATCAGATTTCCTACAACAACCACAACTTCTGGCCCAGTTTCTTGCTTGGGGACTTTTGGATTTTATTTTGATGGGACTGAACCGTGAGGCTGCCTACATATCCTTAAAAGGAATCAGGTCAAACGTAGTTCATGTCATAGAAATTACTTTGTTGTTGTGATTTTCTCTTTTCTCTTTCTTTTCTTTCTCTTTTTTGCTTTCTTTTTCTCTTTTTGTTGCTTTTCTTCTCTCTTTTCTCTCTTTTCATTCTTTTCTTTCTCTTTTTATCTTTTCTTTCTCTTTTTTTTTCTTCCTTTACTTATCTTTTGCGCTTGCGTTTTTGAACTTTGCTACTAATTCCAAAAGGGGGCTATGAAGGAAATAAATAAGGCTCAAGGGGGCAACAAAGGATAAAGTGTTTAGATAGCAGAACAAAATGCCTTCGTCATTCCAATCTTCAAAACATGCCAAGTACGAACAAATACAATTTAAACAAAGAAATCATACATAATATCTTTTGACCGCATCGGCATTGATGGCCATTTCTAAACATTTTTCTTCTATATCTGTTAAATACAAAGCACCATTGGACAACACTCTCGTTACAACGAACGACCCTTTCCAGTTTGGGGCGAACTTGCCTTTGGCTTCAGCGTGATGAGGAAGAATGCATTTCAATACTAACTGACCCACTTCAAACATCCGTGGACGCACCTTCTTATTATATGCTCCTGCCATTCTCTATTGATGCAACTGGCCATGACACACTGCTTCTAATATTTTCTCATCAATCAAACTCAATTGTTCTAGATGGGTTTTAACCCACTCATCATCGTCAATTTTGGCTTCTGCAACAATCCGAAGGGATGGAATTTCAATTTCCGCGGGTATCACTGCTTCTGTGGCATATACCAACAAATAAGGAGTTGCCCCTACTGAAGTACGAACAGTAGTGCGATAACCCAACAATGCAAAAGGCAGCCTCTCATGCCATTGCCTGGACCCTTCCACCATTTTTCGAAGTATCTTCTTTATGTTCTTGTTGGCTGCCTCGACTGCTCCATTCACCTTGGGGCGATATGGGGTGGGATTGCGATGTGTAATATTATACTGTTGACACACCTCTTTCATCAGATGACTATTGAGATTAGCCCCATTGTCTGTAATGATCACCTTTGGTATCCCAAACCGGCAAATGATATTTGAGTGCACAAAATCAACCACCGCCTTCTTGGTTACAGACTTGAATGTTTTAGCCTCTACCCACTTGGTGAAATAGTCTATGGCCACCAGAATGAACCTATGCCCGTTTGACACTGATGGCTCAATTGGCCCAATGACATCCATTCCCCAAGCGACAAAGGGCCATGGTACGGACATTGTATGCAATTCAGATGGCGGAGAATGAATCAAATCTCCGTGTACATGGCATTGATGACATTTGCGCACAAAACTGATGCAATCTCGCTCCATGGTGAGCCAATAATAACCTGCTCAAAGAATTTTCTTTGCCAGAACATACCCACTCATATGCGGTCCAGAGACTCCAGAATGTACTTCGGTCATAATAGTTGTAGCCTGCCTAGCATCTATGCATCTCAGAGCCCAAGATCTGGGGTCCTTTTGTACAGAACCCCTCCACTGAAGAAAAAACCGCTTGCCAACCGCCTAATTGTTCTCTTTTGATCACATGTGGCTTGTACTGGATATACCCCCATCCTGATGTATTCCTTGATATCTTGAAACCAAGGCTCCCCATCGAGCTCTTCTTCCCCCACATTACAGTAAGCATGCTGATCATGGATCTGAATCTGCAAAGGGTCCATATAAGCCTTATCGGGATGGTGCAACATTGACGCCAAAGTAGCCAAAGCATCGGTGACCTCATTGTAAATTCTTGGAATATGCCTAAACTCTATTGATTGGAACCGTTGATAAAGATCCTACAAGCACTGTCGATACGGTATGAGTTTTAAATCTCGTGTTTCCCATTCTCCCTGAATCTGGTGCACTAGGAGGTCCGAGTCATCCAAGGCCAAGACTTCCTGGACACCCATATCCACAACCATCCTCAAACCCAAAATGCATGCCTTGTACTCAGCCATGTTGTTAGTACAGTAGGACCGAAGCTGAGCCGTAACAGGGTAGTGATGCCCTATTCCAGAAACAAGTACCGCTCTTATCCCAACGCCTTTCATGTTATCAGCCCCATCAAAGAAAATTTTTCATCCCGACTTTTCAATTTGTTCCAATTCATCAATATGCATGACTTCTTCGTTAGGGAAGTAAGTCTTCAAAGGTTCATATTCTTCATCCACTGGGTTCTCAGCCAAATAATCGGCCAATGCCTGGGCTTTCATTGTAGTCCTAGTCACATAGATGATGTCAAATTCTATGAGCAAGATTTGCCACTTTGCGAGCCTCCCTGTAGGCATAGGTTTCTGAAAGATATACTTTAACGGATCCAAACGAGAGATGAGGTAAGTAGTGTAAGATGACAAATAGTGCTTCAACTTCTGTGCTACCCAAGTTAGGGCACAACATGTCCTCTCAAGGTGAGTATACTTAACCTCGTAAGATGTGAACTTGTTGCTGAGATAATAGATGGCCTGCTCCTTCCTGCCGGTGACGTCATGCTGTCCCAACACACATCCAAATGAATTGTCCAAGACCATCAAATACAGAATCAAATATCTCCCTGGTTCTGGCGGGACCAACACAGGTGGGTTTGATAAGTACCCCTTTATCTTATCAAATGCTTCCTGACATTCATTTGTCCATGTGACCGCAACATCTTTCTTTAACAGTTTGAAGATAGGCTCACAAGTCGTCGTGAGCTGAGCAATAAACCTGCTGATGTAATTCAATCTCCCCAACAGACTCATCACCTCAGTCTTGTTCTTTGGGGATGGCAATTCCTGGATAGCTTTGATCTTTGACGGGTCTAATTCAATACCTCGGCGTTGACTATGAATCCCAACAACTTTCCAGATGGATTTTGCAGGATTGAACTTGAGATTGTACCTACGAAGCCTTTGGAAGAACTTTCTCAGATCTCTGACATGGTCAGACTGCTTTCTAGTCTTTATAATCACATCATCCATATAAACCTCAATCTCACTGTGTATCATGTCGTGGAATATGGTCGTCATCGCCCTCATGTAGGTTGCCCCAACATTTTTCAAACCAAATGGCATGACCCGATAGCAGTACGTTCCCCATGGCGTGATGAATGCCGTCTTTTCAGTGTCCTCCTCATCTATTAAGATCTAGTGGTAGCCCGTATAACAATCCACAAAAGAACCAAGCTCAATGGCACAATTATCGATCAATATATAGATGTTCGGCAATGGGAAGTTATCCTTGGGAATTGCCTTGTTGAGATCTCTATAATCAACACACACCTTGGTCTTGCCATCTTTCTTCGACACAGGCACAACATTAGCTAACCAGGTGGGATACTGGGTGACCCGAATGACTTTGGCCTCGAACTGTTTGGTGACCTCTTCCTTAATCTTCATATAAATTTCCTCAGCTTCTACTTGACAGGGGGAAATGCCGGGTCAGTGGGCAATTTGTGAACTACCAAGTCAGTGCTTAGACCCGACATGTCGTCATAGGACCATGCAAAAACATCTTTATACTCGAACAGTGCTTTAATTATCTCCTCTCTGAGTTGTGGTTCAAGATGGACACTTATATTAGTTTCCCGAACATTATCTTGGTCCCCTAAATTGATTGCTTCTGTATCACTCAGGTTAGGCTTGGATTTTTCTTCAAAATGGCTTAGTTCTTTACTAATCTCTTCAAAGGCCTCATCCTCGTCGTATTCTGATTCACCATCACACTCTATTTCTTGAATTACTATTTCAGAATTAGATTGGCTTTTAAGACTGGGCCGGAGATTCCTCATGCATGTCATATCATTGAAGCCAGCATAAAAAGAACTGTACAAGGAAGAAAAGAAAAACAAAAATAAAACTATCAGGAAGGAAGAAAAAGGGAAATTGCATTTCATTGAAATTAAAGATAACAAGGTTTATACATCCAAACGGACGGAACCTAGAATCTAAATTACAACCCTGGAATAATCCAGATAAACTAAAAGAAAATCAAAGCAAACTACCAAAACTCCTTCCTGGTGGGGAGAGGAGTAGCTTCCCAATTGTTAATCTTTGCACTGGGCCCAACAAGCTGCACATCCACTTTACTCGAACCCTCTCCAGCTTCCAACATGTTCACATCGGCGAATAACCTCTTGAACTTTTCAATCAAATCTCTATCTACATCAACCATTGAACTGGGAACTATTGCCACTGGGCATTTCTTGGTGCCAGGCCTAACAAATGATCTGAAGAGCCATGAGATGGGCTTTGGGAGGACCCATGCCCTCTGTTTAAACTTTCTAACTCTTTTCATGTCCGCAGTTGTGGGCTTGAACCCCAAACCAAACGTATCCAAGTTTTTGGGGAGAGACACCAACTGAACGATACCTTGTAGAGATGCACCCAAACCCTTGCCTGGTACAAATATTTTTTTTCAACATTTCGGTAGCTACCATGACTGATATGGTAGCTACCCTCGGGGTTGGAATGCACTTCCCTTCTGGAATTTTCTCTACCGATACCGTGTCAAAAACCTGATAAACCCATGGCCCCTTGTCGTCCTCGAACTCTATGAACGGAACAATGGCATCGCTGGGAACACACCAATTATATTCGCCGTGCACAACGATTTCCTATCTATCCCATTCAAACTTAACCATTTTGATGCAGAGTAGATGGGACCGCTTTGGCAGCATGAATCTAGGGTCGATCTAACAGCAAATTATAAGAAACAACCACATTGAGCACTTGGAACTCCATGGTAAATTCAACTGGCCCTATTGTAAGCTCAAGCACTATGTCACCGACTGAATCTTTCCCTCCACCGTCGAATCCCCAAACACAGATACTGTTCTTGTGAATTCTTTCATCATCCACCTTCAACTTGTTCAGAGTAGAGAGAGGGCAAATGTTCGCGCTGGAACCATTGTCAACCAGCACCCGAGTAACTACAGAATCTTCGTATTTCACTGTCAGATAGAGGGCTTTATTATGCTTGGTACCCTCCATGGGCAACTCATCATCAGAAAAAGTGACTCTGTTCACCTCAAATATCTTGTTAACTATCTTTTCCAAGTGGTTTACTGAGATTTTGTCAGGAACATGGGCCTCATTCAGGATCTTCATCAAAGCCCGACGGTGCTCGTCTGAATGGATCAATAATGACAATAATGAAATCTGAGCCGGTGTCTTCCCTAACTGCTCCACAATGGAATAATCCTGCACTTTCATCTTTCTCAAAAACTCCTGTACTTCTTCCTCAGTCCCAGCTTTCTTTGCTAATACTAGGTTATCTTTGGAGCTTTTAACTTTTCTCAACTCTTCGGGGGCAAAGCATCTCCCCGATCGAGTCAAACCATGGGTCTCACATACCTCTTCTTTAACTTATTTCCCCTTGTAAGTCACGATCACTCGTTCATAATTCCACAGGACCGCCCTACTGTTGACTATTGGTAATTGAGTTACCGTCTTGATAATGACAGGGTCTATGCGGGCACCTTCCACAATTACAACAGGCTTGTTTGTCACTCCTAGCACAACCACTTTTACTCTTTCATATTTCCCTACAACGTCACTAGAGGACCCCTTCTTGACCACCATAGATGGTTCACTATTTGCCCCATTCAACTTGATCGCAGACTTCTCACTTGTTGACTTTTCAAACGGCCTGGCTTCACTGGACCGAATCATGATGACAGTTTGCGAAAGATTCTTAGGCTCCCCTTCCTTATGCACTATCTCAATCATATTTGTCTCTTGATGAGCTGGCAATGGGTTCTAGTTGATATTAGGTGCCTCCTGAGCTTGGACCTCAATTCGATTAGTATCAATGAGCTCTTGAATAGCTGTTTTCAATTACCGACACTTCTCTGTGTCGTGCCCCGGGGCACTAGAACAATATTCGCAACTCACGGAGTGATCAAGATTCCTCGGGGGAGAATTTGGCAATTTTGGTTCAATCGGACTCAGCATACCCAATTGTCTTAACCTGCGGAACAAACTGGTATAGGATTCTCCCAATGGAGTGAAAGTCTTCTTCTTCTGCAACCTCTCATTCTTGGTGGCCTGATTGGGACGAAAACCTGTTCCAGGGGGATTTTGGTAGGCTTTGGGGGTGGATAGGCATTTTGTGGAGCTGGGTAGATACTTTGTGAAGCTGGAACATGCCATTGCGCATGAGCGGGAGGTTGAGTGTATATTTGTGCATAATGGACAGAAAAATGGGGATCTGGCGGTGGGTAATAGTGTTGTGGTGGACTATATGGAGTGTGGTGGTAAGTTTGGTGATAGGGTCGAGGCTGGTTGTAGTAATGTGAAGGGCCCTTGGATCCGACCCAAGCTCCCGACTCAATTGTCGCAACATCCTCTTTCTTCTTCTTTCCGAGTACACCCCCAGTACCGTTTTGAATGGCCTGGGTGGTTACTTTAATTGCTGAGTAACTCATGATTTTATTAGACTTGAGTCCCTCTTCTACCATGCCTCCCATTTTTACAACCTCATTAAAGTATTTGCCCACTGCTGACACCAAATGACCAAAATAAGTGGGCTCCAAGACCTGCAAGAAATAATCAATTATCTTGCTTTCTTTCATCGGAGGGTCAACCCTTGCTGCTTGCTCACTCCAACGGAATCCATATTCTCTAAAACTCTCGCCAGGCTTTTTTTCAATCTTCGTCAATGACAGACGATCTGGGATAATTTCAAGATTGTACTGAAAATGGCAGGCGAAGGCTTATCATCCCATGTGTACCACCTGCTATGATCTTGTCAGGTATACCACTCCAACGCTGATCCAGTCAGACTTTGGCTGAAATATGCCATCAGTAACTCATCTCTTTCGCCTGCTCCTTTCATCTTGCTACAAATCCTCTTAAGTGTGCTACCGGGTCACCATGCCCGTCATACAGATCAAACTTGGGCATTTTTAACCCTGCTGGTAACTGAACATCTGGGAACAAACATAAATCCTTATAGGCCACACTTACGTGACCTCCCAACCCCCTCATATCTCTGAACGATTGTTCTAAGCTTTTGACCTTTCTAATCATCTCCTCCTGTTCGAGATTTTTAGACGGTTTTTCAATTTTCGCAGGGAGGTCAAAATGAGGAGTGAAGGAATAGGGTTCGGGAACCTTGAAAGTGGGCTCCGGGGGGTAATACTGGTTGTCGTAAGTCTGGAATAGAGGCTCACTGGAGGATCGGTGTAATGCAGCAGGTGGAGGTGCCACAAAAATAGGAGTGACCGGTGAAGGAGGGTGCGAGACTTGTTTAGGTGGTGGAGCTTGTGATGTATGGGAAGTGGTGCCATAGCACTGTTGGTAGAGGGTAAAGGCCGGAGATGAGTTCACAATGGGAGGTTCCTGGTTTGAGCCAATGGAGGGATAAAAGTAGGGTTGACGGGGTAAACTGGCGGTGGGTGCCCTTTTGCCCATGCTTGGTACATTTCAGCCATTTGCTGCTTTAGCTTATATAACTCATCTCTCAAATTAACCTTCGATTCATCCAGCTCTTTTGACGGATCGACAATGCTTGCCTCCAAGTCTTGGTTGGCCATGTTCAGCTTGTCTTTTGACCGGGTGTTGTAGGAATGAGTTGCCAGAATGCCAATCAACTAACCACCTGCCTGGACTCAATACATCAACAACAACCTTGTTAGCGATTAGGGCTTTAACAGATTAGTAACCGCACATTTTGGGGAATGAATGCACCTAAGCAGTTAACCGTTTCTATTATGCATTTGGTCGGCTGCTTGCGTCACCCCGGATTATAATTATTTCCATTTGCAACTTATCTTTTTTTTTTATTCTTACCTTTCCTTGCTTGATCTCTCATGGTTTCCGCCCCATGGTTTCTTATTATTTTTTCTCTCTTTTCTTTTCTTGTTTTTCCTCTCTTTTTTTCTTTTTCTTCTCCTTTTCTTTTTCTTTTCTTTTGGTTATGGTCGAATCTTATGGATATTGCCTACGTATCATGACCTCGCATGAATCAGACCGAGCATAGTTCTGGGAGATAAGTGTAAAAGTAAATAATAAAATATTTTGGGATTTTCAATTTTTATAAAAAGCAAATGCTTTGATTACAAAGACTCAAAACCAACAAACTCCAAAAGAAACTAACAGACTCTGATGCAAAGATGAAATACATACTCCAAATATAAACTATCATACTCCAACAAAAGAAAATACAGACTCGAAAACAACTGACAGACTCCAGTAGAAAGAAAATACAGACTCAAAACAACTGACAGACTCTAACGAAAAAGAAAATACAGACTTAAATGAAACATCATGAATACATTAATGCTCCTGGTGCTCGCGGGACTTCATTCGGTCTCGCCGCGGCCTATATGCAAGATCCCTTTGAAGTCTATCCAAGTCACTCATTATCTGTTTAACAAATGTCATCACTGCCGCGAAGAAGGTGGTGCGAGTCATATCCTCACAGGCTTGGCACTTCATAACAATGTAATCGGCTATGGTTCTAATTCTCTCTCTTATGACACCTTTTTCTTGCAACAAACGCCCGATCTGCTGGGCCCTGGCTTCCAAAGTTTGCTCGGCCACATGATTCTGCTCCTGAAGTTGTTGTAAGTCTATTTCTAATTATGCCAATGCTGTATAACAATGTTCTCTTTCTGCCTTAAAGTCTTTCGTCTGCTTGATCATTTTGTTTTCCGTGGTGACGATCCTTTTCTTTAATCCTGCGACCTCATTATCGTACTTTTCTTTCAACTGCTTAACCAGGCATGCTCGTTCATCCGCATTTTTAGCCAATTGCTTTCGAGCCCTGGCTAGTTTACTTTCTACTTTGTTCAAATCAAAACTATAGTCACTCACTTTCTGCCTCAGGTTATCTATGAGTTTTTCATCTTTGGCACTTCTGGCAGGATCTTTTGCTGCTATTTTCATTTTCTGAATTTGGGCTCGAAGGGCCTCATTTTCTTTTGTCAGCCTTTTCTTTTCCCCTTCATTTGTCGTAGCTTGCAAGCTATTCTCGAATTGAAGTTCTTTGACTTGTTTTTCCAACTTTCCTATTGTGGCCCTGTACTCATTCCCCTTGGCCAACCAAGCCCATTGTTCTTCTGACGCCTCGACGAATTCTTGAAGGTGGGGTCTTTTAGCTGGCCTCCCAAACTCAATTTCCCTTCTATACCAAGCAAGGTACCCCAGTGAAACCTCACCTTTAAATCGATCACGTACATAGGTGTTTGCTGTTAAGTATTGACACTCGCTCCAAATTTGGCGGACTGCTGCTTCATGAAACTGGCCGTTAGGACCAATCTCTACTACTTGGGCACTAAGATCTTCATCTCTCGGCAATATTTGGCATCTCCCCAGCTGCCGCAAAACCCGATATGGGGCATAAGGCTAGATACTCCTGAGTCCCATCAAGAGGAAATGAGGCCCGGTGGCTGGCATGTATATGATCTCATCCACAGGCAGCCATCCAAATGTCCACTCTATTTGGTTTGCAGTGATGGAATAGAGGCGTGCTACCCACTTTGTGACCCCTTCTGGCAAGCTGATCCTATCACCCTCGTATAAAATTCTTCTATGCATGTTTTCTTTGTCGACCCATAACTCATAAATTGAGGACGATGGCATAGGTGTTCAATCATCCACATTTGCAGTAACACGTTGCACCCCTCGAAAAAGTCTACTTCGACTTTACAGGCTGTGAGAGCAAGGAAGATTTCAGCTACTATCATGGGTGCGAGGGTGTTGTTGGCCTGAGTAAGCAAAGTGCTGACAACCCCGGCTACTCGTATGTCAATATTCCCATCTTTTCTAGGAAACACCAAGAGTCGCAAAAAGACCACCATGAAAGCAAAACACCTGTGTTCTTTCCACTTAAGGCGGTTTCCTTTGCTGTAGATTTTGTTTTCCGGCTTGTTGAACCTCCCTATATGACCATATCTGTTGTATATAAACTGCAAAGTACAAAAACCAGCTACCAAGTCTGGGTTGTGGACCCCCCTGCTTATTTTCAAAGAGTCTAAGAACCTGTGTACGGCTACGACCCTTGGAGCAATCAGGTACTGGTGTCTCAGAGGAACTTTGGGATCCCCAATATATCCAGTTATTTCTTCCAATGTTAGGGTAAGTTCAAAATCTGAGAAATGAAATACGTTGTGGGTCGTGTCCCAGAATGTAACCAACGCCTTTATAATGTCTCCCCTAGGATTAATCTTCAGCAACCCAGTGAGGCCTCCCAGGTATAGATTAACCGTGTCTTGTCCTAATTTACCCAGATCATCCCACCACATATGCAACTCCAAAGGGATCTTGTTCACGATTGTTATTGGCAAATTCTGACTTGTGCTCATTCTGCACATTTATTAGGGTGATTAAGCAAAAATCATGATTCAATTGACTCAAAAACAAAGCTGACACTTTTCAGATTTTCATTTCAAAAGTAAAACCCGACTTTGCAAATATATCCTTTCAACACTTCCGGAGGAAAGATTTTAAGTATGTGCTCGCTAACCGGCAAAAAAATTGAAAAAGAGACCGAAGGTGGCCGTTCTTGCAAAAACAGCCTTCCGGTGTCCTTTTGGGGACAATCGGCTAGTTTTGACAAAAATGGCATCACCTTAACCATTATAATAATTTTTTTTTGTTTTTTGGGCTGTTTTTGCAAAAAGGGAGTTGGACCCGATGGGGGTTGCCTACGTATCTCACACCCTGTGAGAATCAAACTGGCGTAGTTCGGGCAATTTTGAAAGAAAAAAAAACCAACTTTTTTTCTCTTTTCTAAAAACACAAAGATTTTCCTTTTTTTTTCTTTTCTTTAAAAACCACAAAATTTCTTCTTTTTTTTTTCAAAATTTCGGCAAAGTTTCGGTATGTTTTGGGACATCGGTTTTTCAAAACAGGCACTTATCCCTCCCAGCCTCCTCATTAACTTTTCTAAATTTTCCTTATAATCCGGTCAACATGCAAATTCGAAGCAAATGAATGCACAAGTAGCAAGTAAGATGCATCATAGTGGTCTTTATATTTCGGGTACATCTGTCCTAGACAGACCCAACCCCTGTGTTGAGTCTCCAAAGTCAAATGCACATGATGCAAACAAACGTTCCTACTAGGAATCCGGCATGAGGATGAGTCATTCTAGGTTCAAAACCTGGGTATTTGTTCTAGACTGTGTACCCGAGCGGACAACTCGAGCCGAGGAGGGGGCTACGTACCGGGAACCAAAAGGCCATTCGACTTAGTAACTTGTCCGAGCTTCTTTCTTATTTCAAGGTGTGACACTAATAGAATAAAGAGTCTCGACCAGCGAGCACATCCCCGAAGATGAGAAGAGAAGGGTTTCACAACAGTTTATATACAGTTCAGATAATATCAACGGTAAAAACATCACTTAGCACATTAGGCCCAAACATGTAATAAAATCAGATAACAGATAAAACCAAATATAACAATTTATCTAAGCTCGAATTCTTGAACCCTGAACCAGAGATTCTGGGTTCGATCCCCAGCAGAGTCGTCGGAGCTGTCACACCTCCTTTTTACCTACACCCCGAGAAGGGTGTAAGAGAGTTTTTTCCAATTTAAGTGACGATCGAAACGAGATTATTTAATAAAAGATTCAGATTCATCACTTGGGAAATCTATGGTGTCTCAAGTCACCAGTTTAAAAATTCCGAATCGAGGAAAGACTGACTCTGTATTATAGTCTGTGAACCAGAAATCCGAGTAAGAAATTCTGTTAACCCGAGAGAAGGTGTTAGGCATTCCTGAGTTCCGTGGTTCTAGCACGGTCGCTCAACTATTTAAATTGGCCTATTTACTTGATTTTAATACATGTTTTAGGCTATGATGCAATTTTAACTTATTAGCCTCCTTTAATCTTTTTGAAGAAAGATTGCAATGTCATTTAAAATACATCTTGAACCACGTCACATAAATGCACCCGCGGCCCTCGACATATTTTATCTAACATTGTTGAGATTTGGATTTGGGTCACATAAATGCGCACCCGAGTTTAGGAAGGTAATTTTAAGTATCACACCTAAAGCAACTACGCACTTTCAAGTTTGCGAGGGCCATGGAAATCCCACTAGGTGGCACGCCTTGATTTCTAAGGACAAAACAAAATTAATTAAACGAGGGCCATGCAATTGAAATTTTATTTGGCACGACGCACCTCAATTTATTCTAACCCGAAAGGTTTCCAAATTAACTCTTAAGGGCCATAAATTATAACTCGTCTAATATGGCTCGCCTCAATTCATTTTTAGACAACCTAATTAATCAAAGGACATGAAGGGGCCCTAACTGATCATTTGCACTATGGTGAGATTAAAAGAGAGGTCGTGTTAATTAATCCCAAGCTCTTTCACCAAAACCTAAATAATTGGGACTGCATTTGTTGAAGCTAAACAAATTCAACTAGTAAAACAATATATTGATACACACATGCCGGCTTGGACTCAAGTAAGCCCAAATTTGGTAGAAGCTCCACCGTCCATGACAAAGTATTGGTAACTGAAGTGAATATTTTAACACCTGGGCCACACACTAAGCCCAACGTCCAAAACCAGGCAATGACACTTGACCATTTGGAAATGCAAACACAATCAGAAAACTATGCAGCGTGTTACTAAGCTAAGCATTTTGAAGCCCAATTTCGAGACATTTAAACCATTACTGAATCTCTGAGTATGTGAGGCAAGTGACTTATTACTTGTTTTAATTAATGACAAAGATTTAAGCAAAAATTGAATTCGCAATGAAGACCTTCATTTACTAATAAATCAGGCCTGCATAGTAACTCAAAATAAATATTTTCTTGATTCATTGTGCTACTTTATTCAACAGGACACCCAACATTTCTTGTAGGTGCTGAAGCATAAACAATATAGGCAATACAGTATAGATTTTGCACTCAAAATAATGTGGCTAATTAACCATTTGTAAAGCCAGCTGAAGAAAGGATCAAACGAGAGAAACAGCCTTTAACTTAGACATAGATGCAGGAAATTCTACCCAAGCCTACCAGTCATATAAAAGAGAATATACTTCTGCAGGGAAACATACAAGTTGTTATACCATCTGAAACTAAACTTCTCACATAAATGTGAAACTAGGAAAAGAACTACAACCAAAACTTGTGGGTTTTATCTCACACACATGCTCATCTTTATCAAAAGAATTAACCAAACGATTTTAACCAAACAACTTGACAGGTTATCAGATTCCACATCCCACCTTAAGACAAAATGTAACATAAGGATATAAATGGATACCATAAATCATAATTACATGGCGCTACTTCATAAAACTCCTAAAATTATAGCTAACATCCCATGAGAAAAGAATAGTATTCATTTCTGAAGTCTCCAATCAATTACAGTATTCTGAATTTGCACCTCATGTATTCAGAGAATCAAAAGTACCTGGATATGGGAGGAAATAGGGGTGAAGGATCAGCAGTAACAATAGTAGGACCCAGCAGCAAAAACAACTATCAAAATCAACTTCAAACCAAGAAGTGATGTGTAGCCGCTCAAAATAACAGTCTCAACCAAATAACAGCCCAACAAACTTTAAACCAAACTTTTGAAGATCAAATTCAATCCATTTCCCACTCGAATGAGTCAAAATTGTTTCAGAAGTTGAAAAGAAAATCAAAAATCACTGAAGAAATTCAATGAAACAGTAAAAAGTTCAGTTGTTTATATTTTCTGAATTTTTTCTCTTCCATCTCTGCCTTAAAAGGCAAGGAAACATGCCTTTATAGGCAAGGAAGTAGGGCAGCCTAGAAAAGTTCTGCTTTTGCAATTATGCCCTTTTCAATTTTTGTTTTTTCCTAGATAGCCTTAGTTAAACATCTGAAAATCAACTTAACCCCCCCTCCCAGCTTCCTAGAAACTTCTCAAGCAGTTACCAAAAGATTCCCTATGCCAATAACCCAGATTACCCCCACCTAGACTTCCCAAGCTGCCCACAATGGGCCATGGGTCAATTTTGACCCAACTATTCAGACCTAAATGAGCAGGAATAGACCCAAAACCCCACCCACAAGATCAAAAATCTATTCGGATCAACTAGTAATTATCTAATTAACAAGTTGTAAACACCAAATAACATCAGACAATTAAAACTTTAGCCTAAAAGATTTACTAACTAAACTTAACCAAACTAACAATTTTAAAACTAATCTGATTACGGCCTAACTATACTAATTAAGAAAAATACTCCAATTACTCATGCATGAATAAATACTCCGGAACAAATGAAGAATGATTCAAGAAGAGGAGAAGAAACAGAAAACCGAAAAACAAACAAAGAACAGGTTAAACCCAGAGAAGAAAAGAAAATACCTAAGAAAAGTTTCAGAAAATGAAAGAGGGGGCCTGGGTCTTCAAATCCTCGGATTTTCTGGCCAAATCTGATGTTAATCATGTGCTCTTATGAAGAACACACGAATAAAATCGGATTCGACACGAAATTTCGCCAAAACATGACTTGAGAATTCTAGGGTTCGTTTCTGATCTAAGATTCGAGGAACTAGGGCAATATTCGAGGGTAATGGAGTGTGGATTTGGAAAGAGGGGAGTGAGGAGGCTCTAGAGTGTGATTTTGGTGGGGGAGAGGTGGTGGCGCCACCATCGGAGGACGGTGGGAAAAGGTGGCGGCTATTAGGGTTTACGCTGGGTCTCTGGTGTGAGAGAGATGACCGAGCTAGGGGGAGAAGGGTTCGGATCGATAAATATTAACGGGAACCCAGTTCCCGTCCGTTGGATTGGGAACGATCAATGGTTCAGATCAAAACTAATGAAACGACGTCGTTTTGATTAAGAGGGGGACTAGACCGGGTCAGGGTCGTTTTGGGCTGGGTAATTTATGATGGGTAACGTTTGGGCTTCGAATTAATGGCCCAGATCTGATTCTCTTCTTATTTTATTCCCTTTTCCTTTTCAATTCAATTTTCCAAAATTCTTTTAAATTAAAATTTAAAAATAAAACCTAAATTAATCCCTTATCAAATAATCCTTATCAAATTAAATTGACTAACTCTAAATAATAATTATCACAACTATTTAATTCCCAAATTAAAGCAAGCAACGAAATTCAAATGCGCAAAAATAAACTATTTTTGTGATTTTCCTTTTTATAAAACAACTTAATTAATTAATTACTCCTAAAATGTCAAATTAAATCCTAAATGCAAATGTACGTATTTTTGTATTTTTCATTAGTTAAATAAAATAGACATGCACAAACAAATGCAAACATTTAACATAAAATGCCACAAAAATCCATAAAATTGGAAATAATGAAAAGAAATTATTTTGTTTTGAAATTATGAGTGTAATTCATATAGGGCAAAAATCACGTGCTCACAATACCCACTTCAAAATATCTTGCATACAACCCGAATTATCAGGCCGATTGGCCAAATGGGCCATCGAACTTGGGGGGGGGGAGGTATGATATCAAATATCATCCTTGAACGGCTATCAAGTCTAAATTTTAGCAGACTTCGTGGCTGACTTTTTGCTTGCCCTCTTACCCGAAGTAGAAAAGGAACTCTTGCTAAAAATGGGTGTGTCATCGGGGGTATGGACCCTCTTCATAGACTGTGCCTCGAATGTGAAAGGATCCGGGCTCGGCATTGTTCTAAAACCACCTACGATCAATGTCATTAGTCAATTTATCAAAACTTCTAAATTGACTAACAATGAGGCCGAGTATGAGGCCACGATTGCAGGTCTCGAACTAGCCAAGGGCCTTGGAGCAGAGATCATCGAGGCAAAGTGTGACTCCCTTTTGGTAGTAAATCAAGTAAACGGGAGCTTCGAGGATCGAGATGATCGAATGTAGAGGTACTTAGACAAATTTCAAGTGACATTGCACCGCTTCAAGGAATGGACACTCGACCATGTACCTTGAGAACAGAATAGCGAGGCTGATGCACTTGCAAACTTGAGGTCATCGGTTGAGGAAGATGATATCATCCACGGGACCGTCGTCCAACTATCGAGGTCGGTGGTCGAAGAAGGCCATGCAGAAATTAATTCAACAAGTTTAACGTGGGATTGGAGGAATAAGTACATCGACTACTTGAAGCATGGAAAGCTCCCCACGGACACAAAAGAGTCGAGAACACTTTGAGCCAAAGCAGCTTGATTCTCACCCGATGAAAATGGAACGTTTTATAGAAGAACCTTCGACGAACCACTGGCGGTGTGCTTGGGACCCGGGGACACCAATTATGTATTACGAGAAATCCACCAGGGCATTTGTGGGAACCATTCTAGTGCCGACTCTTTGATTCGCAAGGTGATCAAAGCAGGGTATTATTGGGATAATATGGAAAAGGATATTGAGGAGTTCACTCGAAGGTGTGATAAATGCCAAAGATTTGCACCAATGATCCATCAACCCGGTGAACAAGTCCACTTGGTCCTATCCCCGTGGACATTCATGAAATAGGGGATGGACATCGTCGGTCCCCTACCAACGGTACCAGGTAAGGCTAAATTTATTTTGTTTATGATTGACTATTTTTCAAAATGTGTAGAAGCGCAAACCTTCGAGAAGATAAGGGAAAAAGAAGTCATCGACTTCATATGGGACCACATCATATGTCGGTTCGAAATACCTACCGAAATAGCATGTGAGAATGGGAAGCAATTCATCAGCAGCAAAGTAACAAAATTCCTCGAGGACCACAAAATCAAAAGGATTCTATCGGCGCCTTACCACCCAAGTGCAAATGGTCAGGCCGAGTACTCAAACAAAACCATCATTCAAAACTTAAAAAAAGGTTATATGATGCAAATGGGAAATGGAGAGAAGTATTGCCTGAGGTGCTATGGGCATATCGAATGACATCAAAGTCGAGCACGGGGGAGACCCCGTTTTCTTTGGTATACGGTTCCGAAGCATTGATTCCAATTGAAGCCGGGGAACCTAGCGTCAGGTTTCAGCATGCTACCGAGGACTCAAATCACAAAGCTATGAACACTTTTCTTGAACTACTAGTTGAAAAATGTGAGGCCGCATTAGTTCGAATAGCCGCACAAAAACAAAGTATCGAAAGGTATTACAATAGAAGGACAAACCTTCGATATTTCAGAGTCGGGGACTTAGTCCTAAGGAAAGTCACTCTCAACACTCGAGACCTAAACGAGGGGAAACTAGGCCCCAATTTGGGAAGGACCGTATCGTGTCCTCAGAGTCGTAGGGAAAGGATCCTACAAACTTAGCACAATGGAAGGCGAGCAACTACTGAACAATTGGAATGTATCGTTGCTCAAACGCTATTACTACTAAGGTATGACCTTATCCCCTTTTCCATTTATATTTAAAACTAACTCCTTGCAGATGTTCGATTGGAAATATCGAGGCACCTCCAGCTCGAAGACCTTGGGTTTTAAAGCATGTGTTGCACATCTTTTTCCTTGGATCGGATTTTATCCCAAACGGATTTTACCGGCAAGGTTTTTTAACGAGGCAACGCCTATATGCTACCTAAGGAATATTCAAAAATTATTCAAGGCTTCTTTTCAATCAACCTCGAACACTGGAGGCTATCACCCTCGGAGGACACATTCTCGAAGAAAGCAATTCGCGCCAAGAAGTGCCTTGATAGGGGAATGTTGTAATGGGCCAAACGGTCAAATGAACCGTGTCCATATGGAATAGTCGAGCCCCCAACGGCAAAACATGTACGCATGGATCAATTATTCTTATTATTGAAACATTTTGTGCCTTAAAAGAAGTCTACTATTTTCACATTTAACGGCTCAAAGGCCAAAACCCCAAATGCACCCGAATACTCGGGGACTGTCATCGACAATTGAAATATCGAGTCATCGAACACTCGAACTTATAAGACCTTAAAGAGGCATACTCGAGCTCACAAGACCTCGAAGAGGCATACCTCGATATTAAGGCCAAGGCCGTCACACTCGGGGACTAAAGGCTATGGTCATATAACGTTTGACTTCCACCATAAAACTAAAAGGCCTTCATATACTTCGAAAAAATTGGTTAAATTAGGCTACACTCGGCAAAAGCAAATTATAAGGGGCTTCGATAAAATCAGCCCTCGAATGATGCGAAGACTTCGATAGTATCAGCCTTCGAAAAAACCTCAAGAGGTGTTCGACAACCGTTACATATCAAATTACAAACAAGGTTCAAATCAATCGAACCTTCAGAAATCGAAAAGTACATGCTAAGACATACCAAAAATTTCACTAAGTCTTTAGCCAGAAAGAGGGATAAATTTATAGCCATTTTAGAGGCCAAATCGGCCCTACCTAAAGAGCCTAAGGGCCAACCTAATAGAGCCTAAAGGCCAACCCAAATGAGACTAAAGGCTAACCTAAAGAGCCTAAGGGCCAATATTCGAAGAGCTAAAAGGCCGAAGCATACCATGCTCGAGACCTAACCCAGCTCGGGCTCAAAAGTCTCAAGCTAAAACGTAGCTCGGAGATCGAACCCAAAGTGGTAACCTATTATCGATCGATGATCAAAACAAAAAACTCGAGGGTCTGCTCTACCTCGAATTTGAATAAGTACTCAAAGATTATAGCATCAAAAATCAAGAAAACTTTAAAGAAAAATTGAAGGCAAACAATCAAGGAAACTCCTTTCATTTTTATATATACAAAAGATATTACACAGGAGTTCTACAAAGCAAAAAATTACAAAAAAAATAGAAAACATTCTACCTACACCAGAGGGGTATCCCCCCCGGACCTATCACTCCCCCGGGACCAGCCTCTTCCATGGGGGTAGCTTCTTCGGTAACCCCCTTCTCTTCATTATCTTTGACGTCATCATCATCGTCGGAGGAAAGGACAAATTTGGCATCAGCCTCATCTGCCTTAGCTTGCTCTATCTCCTCGAAAAGATCGAAGCCCTTAGCATGGATCTCTTCGAGGGTCTCCCTTCGGGATCGACGTTGGGCATAGTCATTGCTTCTTTTCTATCGATCGGAAGCCCCCTAACCTCTATCTGAGCATCGGTAGCATCCTTCAAATATATGGCTACTATACTATCGGCCTTGGCTTGTATTTCTCTGGCTTCAGCCCGGACTTCCACAACTTCGGCCTTGGCCTTCACAAGACCGTCCTCGAGCTCGGCTATTCTGCCAGCCTGAACCAAGCTGCTCCCTTGAGCATTCCGAAGTTGAACCTCGAGGGATGATACCTTCGCCAGTGCATCATTTTTAGCCACAATGAGGGTGTCCATCTTCTCTTTCCATTCATTACACTTGGCTCGAACTTGATCTACCTTGCCCCGGAGCTGCCCAATCATATCTAGCTTTTGTTGCAGCTGTGACATTCAAGTATTAGCCTCCGAAGAAGTGAGAGGTAGCCCGTATTTTTTTAGAACAGAGTTTACCTACTTTTCTAACTCACTCTCGTATTCACGAGCTTTGGTAAACTCCGATCAAAGATGATTCAGTTCTTCCTCCTTTTGTCAAGGAGAAGCCTAAGGGTTTTCTCCTCATTCGAAGCTCTACGCAACTCAGCTTCACAATGACGCAATTCGGTCTTCAATTTGTCAAAGGCCTACAGAAAGGAGAGGACTATTCAATCAGACAAAGTAAGAAAAGTATGATATTAGAGAAATTGCAGTGCCACTAAAAACTTACAATTGAGAAAAAACATTGAGCCTCCTCGAAGATTGAGCCTGCATCTACTGGGTCGGCCTCATCGACCCCAGCAAAGAAACCCTGGAAAAGGTCGTTTTCACTCGGGACTCCGCCTAGTTCGGACGTCTTCAGGTTCCGAGCATCCCTGATGGCATTCTCGGAGAAGGCCGGAAATGACTGGGAATGACCTACTGTCATGGCCTCGGGGTAATCACCCGAGGTGCTCTGTTCAGGCAAAGGGGCTTCGAAGCTCACTCCCTTTGGAGTATTTCCAGAAGTTTGAGAAGCAGTCACCATGTCAGGTAAGGCAGGGTCTTCATCCCTTTTTTCTTTTAAAGTTCCTTCTTCGAGGCTAGAGGCCCCAATCTTAGCAGGTTTGACAGCCTCGGAAGATTTCCTGGTTCGAGTCACCAACGTCGAACCCTCCATCTCGTCACCATCATCGTCCATGAACTGGTGGACCGAGTCAATATCTACGTTGATGACGACGCTTTTCTTGCACCTCCGAGCGGGCCCTACTTGGCTTTGGGTGTCCTCGCTCTTTGAGGACCTTTTCCTCTTGTCATCCTTCTTTGGCTTTGGAGCCGAAGATCCTACTTCCTTCTCGAGAAGGGGCAGTCTCATCTCGTAGAACTTACCAATACTTGCGACAGAGAAATCAAGTCACATAAAGGAAGGTATTCTTAATAAGGAAAGAAAAATTATAACACGTACCGGGGTGTTTTGCTTCCCACTTTCCCTTCGATAAGTCCCGCCATTTGCGTTTGTCGTATGAGGAAATAGCAGCTAGTTTGCAAACCTAGCCCTCAAGGTCGAGGACCGCATTAGGCAGCCACGGGACCGCTGCGAAAAGGGGAAAGGAATAATTATGCGAAGTTTAGCAAAGTTTATGAAAAAGAACTAAAGCAAAAAATTCCACTCACGTTCGAAGTTCCATTTCTTGGGGAACGACAGGAACTCCTCGGGAATAACATCGGCGGTCCTCACCCGGATGAACCGACTCATCCAACCTCGATCCTTGTCTTCGTCTAACTGGTGAAGAAGGATTTGGTTGATCGGCATTGGAGTTTGATTAAACCTCGGAAATGTTGAGGTCAATATAATCGGATAAGGTGGTTGAGAGTGAACTCGAGCCCGACCTTTTGAATGAAGAACCTCATCATTGTTACGATCCGCCAAAAGGATAGATGAATCTGGCCCAAAGTGACTTGATATCTTCGACAGAATTCAAGCACGAGCGGGTCGAGAGGACCCAACATAAAGGGGATGTATACACACTCAGGAACCCTTCTACGTAAGTTGTGATGTCCTCCTCACGAGAAGGTATTTGTAGAATGACCTTCTCTTCCCATTTACATTCTCTCCTCACAACGTCGAGGTGTTCTTTCTCAATTGACCTTATGTACCTCGATACATTCTCTCAATGGTCGGGGACGTCGGGAGGTTTCTCAACTATAAAGTCCCTTTTCAAGGAAAAATTGCTCGGTACGATCTCGTGGAGCACCGACAGTTTACCACCGGCCAAACGGGAAGTAGAAGTAGAGGTTCCTTCTTTCTGAGGAATGGACTTGGAAGTTTTAGCCATCGGTTCTTTAGAAAAAGAAGGAAGAAATAAATAAACCGGCGAGGTTTTGAGCTGATACAACGGAGAAACTGATGGTAAAAAGGAAATGTACATAGGAAAATAGGTGTTGCAGGTGGAAAAGTTCTTAATGAAAAGAGAAAACAAGTATATATAGAGGAAAGCGACGACGATTCGTTAATATTGATGGCCGACCGACTCTGACATGCATTTAATGCTTTTGGGGAAGAGAATCAATGAGACGCTTCGATCATTTCAACACTTACGTTATAAGAGTGATGCCATCATACAGGACTTCGGGAATTCAAATCGTTTCATATCATTTCATTCTAAAAAACGTGGGGACTATCTGTATACGGTCTAAATCAGAGAGCTCGATTTCGAAGACTTTATCATACCTCGAACTCGAGTTTGGAAGCTCGAAGTAAGAATCGAGCCTGGCCGGGATATGCGCATCTCAAGAGGCCAATCGAAGGCCCGTCATGATCTGCCTCGAGAGCAGTACAATTTCGATGACACTCAAGAAAGGGCGGGAATTTCTTGAAGGCATAAATATCTAAGGATAAGATTTGTACGAGTTGGCACGAGTCCGTACCAGGTTGTTATACAATTGTACCAATAGAATTCTTTACCACAATTAGGAATGTACTATATTGGTGTTTTTTCCTCCTATATAAAAGGGATCTCAATAATTGTAAAAAACACATTATTGACTGCAATAGAATATTCTACTCTACTTTTCTCGTGCTCCACAATTGTTCTTCAGCTTTATTGTTTATTTATTGTTTTTGCTTTATTTGTTCTTAACTCACCTCGAGGCCCCCGAGATAACCGAGCTCGAGGTCCCAGTTGCTCTAACAATACTGATTTGGTTCACCAATCCTTCTTACTTAAACCTAATATTACTTGTATATTCATTAGTATTAAAATAAATCACATATCTTTAAAACTACAAATCATCTTTAATTATTATTCATATTTTTCTAGGTAAACACAAGTAAAGATCATAGTAGAGTAAATACAAGTTTTCTAAAAAGTCAAGTTTATAATTAGTGAACCAATGACGAGACACTGAAAATGTTGGTAGTTGGTGAAGGAATCATAGGAATTAGGAAGTGACTTGTGTTGGTCAGGATTCACCCATTATTCAAAGCAACTGGAACTTTATCAATTCGTCATAATTTTTTTTCTTTTCTCTTTGGCCTAAAAGTTGTCTTTCAGACCTTAATTTAGATTTTTCTCTTTAAGCCATACGAAGTGCAAATTACAAAGTTTTTAATCAGAAAATCAACTTCCTCCGTATAAATTTAGTAGCAGTCTACGAAATTGATATTTAAAGACCATTTTAATTTTTAACATGTACAATACCTTGATGACTCTTATAAAAAAATTCATGACAATATGAAACACCACCTAAACACTAAAGACACTTTTGTACAACTAAATTTATTAACTAAATATTTTTCTCCTACTATAGAGTCAATCAAACACTATTGTATAAAATGAAACAAACCCAAGTATTGGAATCTGCGTCTACACGAACATTCGGTCGCTCTCAAACCCTTTGAAATTAATGGTCATGGCTCAAAAGAAACATGAGGTCATGGGCAGGTAGAATAACTAGAATTTCAATGGAAATGCGAGTCTAACTTTTCCTTTGTGGATTGGTTGATCAGTCTCACTCAGCCTTGGAATCGGGGCATTTGCATTTATACCCGTTTTTTGGGTTATGTTTTAATTTATATTCGTTTTGCAAAAAAAATTACAAGTGTATCCACTTTTCGCGTAATTTCAAGCATATGTGCCTGAAGTAGCAAAGACAATCACGCAAACTTCAGCATTCTAGTAGACGGGCGTGAAGTAGCAAAAATTGCTGAACCAATTGTTGGCTGAAGTTTTGTTTGTAACTGCTGATCTTAAACATTCTAGTAGCTGAAGTTGTGTTCTCTATTTGTTAAACTTCAGCATGTTTTAGCTAAAGTTTTGTTCTACATTTGCTGAATTTCAGCATGTTTTAGCTGAAGCTTTGTTATGTTTGTGATGAACTTCAAGGCTAAAGTTTGCTTTGTATTTGCTGAACTTCAGCATTCTAGGAGCTGAAGTTTTTGTTTATATTTGCTGAACTTCAGCATTCTTAGAGTTGAAGTTCTAAAACAACAATGACAAGTTGTCATTAAGATCCAGTTGCTATAATGGAATTATCAGGAAATTTGAAAAGCAACACTCCTATAAAAACAAGACCATTAGTAAAAGTAAGATCTTCACCTAATGCACAGGGAATCAAGTCGTGCTTTCATGTTTCAATAGCAATTAAAATTAGAATTTCTGAACTGGACGGTCCAGATTCCTAGCTGTAAAGAACTAAAATAACAAATATAAGTTAGGCAAAAACACATAACAATATCTCAATCTTTAGCATTCAAAAAATGAAGGAGGAGGAGAAAGAGACCCAGAATTGTTTCAACAGTGGATACAAGTTAAAACTTTTTTAAAAAGTGGATAAAAATTAAATGGGGGCGATCAAATAAGACGCCCCGTACAATTTTTACCTTCAAATTTGGCAGTTGCAAGAAGTACACCAAAATCTTTGAAATCAGATGATTTTTGTTGGCCACGACAGTTGATCCTCCTATGTTTCGCCTAACTAAATACAGCACAGATTTCGAAAAACAGACTATTTCAGACCATCATATTTTTCAATGTTATTTTATATATTGATTTCTCAAAGTTTCAAAATAAAATCCATGATAAAGAATTATTGTAGACCAATCCTCTACTTGGAAATCTAAAACCATTAGGTTACCTGCAGCTTGAAATCTTCATAGTTCAAAACTTTCACAATCAGCTTGATAGTAATTTATCTAATGATCCTTTCCAGCTACTCGATAAGTGAACCTAAAACAGAATATCCTACTGGATGAGCAAAGTTTGGCACAACTGATAGTTCTAACCATAGCAAAAAAGATGACTTTTGAGACTAAGGATCTAAAGTTTCACATCATGTCTAATTCAACCAACTACTTGTAGCTCAGAACATAAACATGCATTGGAAAATTTCATTAAGTTATTAACTCGTTGTGTAGTGATTTTAAAACTACTGAAAGTCTATCTATTCACAATGACATGTGATTTTCTTAATTAATTAGATTACATTATATGTTAATTTAAATTATCTATAAATTGACAATATCATAGATTAATGCTCAGTGAATTGAATTTGGCACAACCTTCATAATACAAGTAAAACTTTACGATGATGGTGGTAGAATTATCTTTGTTCCTCAAGAAAGGTCATAACGCCACACTTTTTCTTTATGAGGCCATTCTTCTTTTGATCTCATCCTTACTTGGTTTAGTTTTTTCCAATTTCTTTTGAACACCAAAATAAATCATCTTTGAGTATCATGAATATACGGAAAGAAACTGAGAATTTTGAAAAAGAACGTTAGAATAAACACATTATAAATTTACGAAACTCATTTGAAGGAAATTTAATTAGGAGTGATGAGTGTTAGAAGAGAAACAACTTTAGACATGGAAAAACAATTCAAAAATGTTCATTGAAGAAAAGAAATAGAGGCAAAAAGAATTAAGAACATATAGCAAAATATATTTATAAAATGATAAATCTGTATATAACAGGAAAAGAAAAGAATATTAGAATGTCACATCGACATAGGAGAAAATCACGACTCAAAGTTATTGTATTGTAAAGTATAAATATATACAACAAAAAACAGATATCAAAATCTCTATGTATTATTTAAAAAAAAATCACTACTTCAACATATACAACATAAATCTAAGATGACAAAATCAAAGACTATTAATGAGAATTGTGAAATAGGCTTTGCTTCGATCTTCGCCTCATTATTTGACACTTTATCTTAAACATTCTTCTTTAGATTCACATCTGTATGGAGTATCTTCGTAATTTACCTTAAACAAAATACAAAGAATAGAACTCAAACCATACCTTAGAATAATTTTTCTTTTCCACTCTACAGCCTTTGACATAGAGATAGCTCTGTAGGCATATAAATTTTATTAAAATTAAATCCATAAAATAATTTAGATTATATTTTAAAATTTAAGATACATTGGTCCAAATAAATATTATGGGCTAATATAATTAAATTAATTATATAAGTCCAATATATATGGATTAAATAAATAAGTCTTAATCCATTGGGCTAGCCCAATTAGTTGGGCTAAAGAGATGAGTCCACTTCATTAAGCCCAATATGTCATCTTCCTAAAGGCCCAGTTTGGTGCCACATGTCAAATGACGTGGCACGCCAAGTCAAACGGAAGAGCCAATAAGATCATGCCACGTGTCAAAACGACAAGGCATGTCAAGTCACATTAAAAGGCCAATGAAACTGCGCCACGTGTACAAGTGAAATGCTCTGGCCAATCAAATGCGGCCATGTCACACTTCAATTTGATTTGTCGGAAAGAGTTTGTTCTTATCATAACTCCTCCCTTCCATAACTATAAATAGGGGTCTTCATAACCCAGAAAAGACACCAGAAGTTATAACAAGAAGCAAGAGAGAGCTTGTGGATCAAACACCGCAAATTTCTCTACAAGTTTCAAGCGTCAAACAAATCAAATTCAAGCTCAATAACGAAGAACAAATCAAGTTCAAGCTGAAGAACGAAGAACAAATCAAGGTCAAGTTCAAGTAATCAAGCTCAAGCTCAAGAATAAGATCATCGTTCATGGCAACAACTACACATTCAAGATCAAGCTCAAAAACCCTTGAATTTATATTGAAAAGAAGAATCAGAGGATTCATAGAGATTGTACACTCAAATATTCGAAATAAAATACTACGATTGTTGCAATATTTTTCGGTCTTGATTTTATTTTCTCGACGCAAATTTATTGTCTATAAATTCTGGCACGCCCGGTGGGACAATCTTTACCTCTCATCTCAACTTTTCAATCACCAAAGTTCAAGAACATTGAAATGGCTTCAAAGAAAATCAACTTCAGATCAACATCCACCAAGGCTGCTAACTTTAGGTTCTATGCTGATATGGAAAGCATCCTTGATGTTAACTTTAGAAGCTTCGGACCAGTTACTAGGAGCAAAGCAAGATCTATAGGATAATAAGCACTCAGTCCGCATCAACGCCTGTTTTCGGATCTTCATCCTCAAAAGGAGCAAGATATTCCACAAACGCACCTGAAGAAGGAAGCGATGTTACTGAAAAGATCAAGAAAACTCTTGCTCTGCTTGACCTCTCCGGATCCAAGCACTCTACTGTGAAGGAAGATGATGATGCTTCAAGTGATGGATCCTCCCCACTTATACCAAATAGCGTGAGCCAATCAAGGATCAATCTGTGTGAAAATCCATGCTACTCTCCATCGTCCACGATAATCATGCAAGCTACGGTAACAAACACTTCATCTGTGGAGGAGAAATTGGCAAACTTGACGGATCACTGGCTTGACCAAATGCATGTAAAATCAAGAGGCTAGAATTGACAAGCTAACAGACAATATGAGAATCTTGATGGAAGAAGAATCCACCCATGCACCCGGCAAGCTCCCAGAAGTTCTAGAGAGTGACTCTCCCCCAAGACAAGTAGCATCCACTAAGGCTATTCCTGTCTCATCTGAAGGGATGATTCCAATCGATCAATTGAAGGAGTTCATTGAAGGAACCATTAAGAACAAATATGGAGTTGCTGCCAAATCCTCCCGTACATATGCAAAGTCGTACACTGCAAGGGTCGATATGTTAAAAATGCCTGCTGGCTATCAACCTCCAAAGTTTCAATAATTTAATGGTAAAGGTAACCCAAAGCAACATGTGGCGCACTTCGTAGAGACGTGTAACAATGCTAGGACTTATGGAGATTACCTCATCAAGCATTTTGTCCGCTCGATAAAAGGAAATGCTTTTGACTGGTACACAGACCTCAAGGCTGGATCTATCGATAGTTGGGATCAACTAGAGCAAAAGTTCCTCAATCGCTTTTATAGTACGAGACGTATTTTGAGTATGATAGAACTTACAATTACCCGTCAATGAAAGGGCGAACCAGTTATCGGCTTTATCAATCTTTGGAGGAATGCAAGCCTCAACTTGTCACGACCCGAATTTCCCACCCTCGGGAATCGTGATGACGCCTACTCGTAGAAGCTAGGCAAGCCACAAAGTAGAAAGTCTTAACTCTGTTGTTTTAATCCTTTTTATAACATACATTAACGAGCGATAAATATTTAAATAACAGCAGAATATGAGATTAAGCATAAGACTTAGATAAAATGAACCAAAATAATAAGAAACTCCACATGTGCCTCTACCCAGAAACTGGTGTCAAACCATTCACGAACTAACTATGAGTACTACAAATAAGTGTTTGAAAGAAAAGAACATAGTCTGTTTCGAGTACAAATGATTACAGAACATAAAAACTGATAGAAGAGACGTCGGGCCAGCGGACGCCTGCAAGGCTACCTCGGAGTCCCGGTGGACTGAAGGCTGGCTCCCCTACTGCTGCTGACCAAGTGCTGCTCTGGTATCTGCACAGAGTGCAGAGTGTACTATCAGCACAACTGACCCCATGTGCTGGTAAGTGCCTGGCATAACCCCAGCAAGGTAGTGACGAGGCTAGGACCAGACTCCAGATAAACCTGTGCAGTTATATAATATACAACGGAAAAATAAACAGGAAATAAGCAGCTTAAAAAGGGAGGGGGAAACATGATTCAGGGAATGTATCAAATGTATCAAAAACTAAATAGAAATCTGAAAGGATAGTACAATATTTACAATAATACAGTAACACTACTGTTGTGGCGCGCAACCCGATCCCTTATCATTTAACACTATTGCGGCATGCAATCCGATCCACATATATAACTATTGCGGCGTGAAACCCGATCCACATATATAACTGTTGTAGCGTGCAACCCGATCCATATATATAACTGTTGCAGCGTGCAACCCGATCCATTATATATAGTCAATGGGTCCCACATATAATAATAATAATAATAATAATAATAATAATAATAATAATAATAATAATAATAATAATAATAATAATAATAATAATAATAATAATGTTGAGAGCGCGCAAACCGTTCCAAATATACAGTCAACAATAATCATAATAACTATCCCGGCAAGGGATCAACAATAAACTACACTATCCTGGCAAGGGAACTCAACAGTACAAGTATATACGCCCCAGCAAGGGAGAATCAGCTATAATCAATCTCAACTCAACTCCTACTCATCTCAGTTATCACCATTACTCAATCATAAGTAAATTCCACGAAAAAAACTAAGGCTTTGCTCCATGTCAAGAATTCATCCACTAAAACATCCGTAGCAGCATTTAAGAATACAACAAGTATCAATTTTAGACTCACGGTCATGCTTGACACCAACGTATAGATATTCGTCACCATGCCTATACGTCGTACTCAAAGAGAAGCAATTAGAAAATAGGACTCAACTCCTAATTCGTCAAGCTAAGGTTAGATCGGACACTTACCTCGATGCCTCGAACACAACTCAAGTTTCAATTATAGCTTTACCCCTTGATTCCACTGCCAATTCGCTCGTGTCTAGTCACAAATTACTTAATTACATCAATAAACACTAAATGAATCAATTTGAATGCATGAAAATGAGTTTTCTAAAGTTTTACCCAAAAAGTCAAAAATCGCCTCCGGGCCCACATGGTCAAAACCCGAGGTTCGAACCAAAACCTGATTACCCATTCCCCCACTAACCTAAAGATATGATTTGTTTTGAAATCAGACCTCAAATCGAGGTCCAAATCCCCATTTTTTGAAAAACCTAGGTTCTACCAAAAACACCCAATTTTCCCCATGAAAATCATTGACTCGAAGTTGAAATCATGTCAAAAGATGTTAATGATTGAAGAAAACTAGTTAAAAACGACTTACAATTGATTTGTAGAAGAAACGTTGTTTGAAAAATCGCCTCTTATATTTTTGGGGTTTTGAAAAATGAATAATGACTGAAAATCCCGTTTAATTATACCCTTCTTAGACTCCCTGTGCGAACCGCACAAAACGGACTGCGGCCACACAGGCCTTCCTGAGGGTACTGCGCTCTAGTGCCCTGTATGGACCGCACAAAATGGACTACGGCCGCACAGCCCTCCACCGCGGACCACACAAGGCTGACCACAGACCGTACTGGCCCCTTCCGCGGTCGCACACGTGTTTGTGCGGACTGCACTGGCGGGTTTAGAGATCTGCAAATTCTCTGAACCTGCAACAACTGTGTTTTTAGACCTAAGACATCCTAGAACCTACCCGAAACTCACCCGAGCCCTTGGGGCTCCAAACCAAATATACACAAAGTCCTCAAAAACATCGTATGACCTACTCGTGCGATCACCTCATCAAAATAACATGTAAAATCATGAATTAAACCTCGAAACTCAACATATTCATCAAGAACTCTCATTGTTCATAACACTCCAACCAGAAGTCCAACTCACGTCAAATAAACTCCGTTTTTTGCCAAATTTCACAGTTATCTTTCCAATACCATAACAAGTTTGTACCGGGCTCCAAAACTAAAATACGGGCCCGATACCATCATGTTCTAATCAAATTTCATTTCAAATTTCCTTAAATAATTTTAGAAAATAATTTCCTTTAAAAATTCATTTCTCGGGCTTGGGACCTCGGAATTCGATTCCGTACATACGCCCAAGTCCCATATTTTCCTACGGACCCTCCGGGACCATCAAATCACGGATCCGTTTACCCAAAATATTGACCGAAGTCAAATTAACTCATTTTATAACCAAATTTTATCATTTTTCATAGATTTTCATATTTAAGTTTTCCAGCTACGCGCCTAGAATGCGCACACAAATCGAGGTGATGATAAATGAGGCTTTCAAGGCCTCGAAAGCATAGAATTTCGTTTTAAAACAGGCTTAGTGAAGCTTCAGGCATAGAGAGGTGCATCCAAGGCATGCATTGGGGATTGCGCTACATCTTGCAAGGTATCTAGCCTGGCACATTTGAAGAACTTGTAACTTGTGCCCATGACATGGAATTGAGCATGGCCTCCGCTGGAAATGAAAGGCTGCCCATCTATAAATCTGGGAATGACAAGGAAGAAGTCAGGAAGTGTGGCAAGTTTGTACCCAAGTCTGAAAGCAAAGAAGCTATGAATGTCAACACATCACCTGTGAAGTTCACAACGAAGGTGAGCAAGAAGCAGAGTATGAAATCCACTTCTTTCCAAGATAAGCCAAGTGGAAAGTTGACTTTAAAAGAAATGCAAAAGAAAGAGTATACATTTCTGGATTCTGATGTGCCAGCTATTTTTGAAGAACTCCTCGAGTTAAATCTCATTGAGCTTCTGGAGATGAAGCGACCAAATGAAGCTGGAAAAACAAATGACCCAAATTACTGCAAATACCATCGACTTGTGAGCCACCCTCTGGAGAAGTTCTTTTTCTTCAAGGACAAAGTCATGGACTTGGCTCACGAAAAGAAGATCGTTCTTGAAGATCGAAAAGCAAGCGCAAACCAAGTCTCTATCACCTTTGGCTTATTTAGTCCGAATGAATTATGCGGTATTAAAGAAAGTAAAGATGAAGAATTACTAGAGAGTGACAAAAATGAAGTCAATCAAGTTGATGATGATAAAGGTTGGACTTTGGTGACTCGTCGTAGGTGTAGACATGTGATTTTTGACCATCCCCAAGATCTTTTATATATTAGCGTAAAATATTTAATTTAGGCATAATATAGATATTTTAAGTAATTTTGACTCTTTTGCTTTATTTTAGTACAAGAAAACAAAAATTACAAAAAAAGAAGTTCATTAATATTTTATAGTCATTTTTAATCTAAAAAAAATAATATATAAAAATAGTATCGTATTTTTATTTTTAATATAATGTTTGAAAATACAAAAAATAGATTTGTTTTAATGGTTAGTCTTGTTTTAATAATTATTTTAATAGTAGGACTAATTAATAAATGGGCGCGTATTTTTAATCTCATTCGCGGCAAAAGAATAGAGCTTGGGCTCGAGCAACCCATCTTTAGGCCTAATTTTGGACCTAGCCCACAATTGTTAAGCCCATAATTCCTAGGTCCATACCCCTTAACCTAAAACCCTACTACTAACCTAGACCTATATATATTAAACAAAGCCTAAAAAAGTAAAAAAAAAAAGGGCTGAAGGAAAGGCAGCAAAGCTGCGCATGAAAAAGGGGAACACTGAAAGAAACAAAAGCTGGGAAAACAAAGGGTTGCGCCGAAAACTACCCCCCCCCATAGGATTTCTTTCTGGACAAACGAAGAAGGCTTCTTCGTTTAAGAAGCTGCGAGGAAAAGCTGTGCATGAGCAACCCCGACCACCACCCCTGCGTCACCTGCTTCAATTCCCCCACCTTTCTTCATTTTTCCCAGCGAAAATCGACGTGAAGAACAACCTATCCATCATCGAAAGTTTGCAACCAGATTCATCTATCTCTAATGTCCTTCCCTCTCTTCTTTTGGTGTCGCCGCTGTGTGGTCGTCATTTATGGCGGAGTGACTGGCGACGATGCACCTTCTCCTCCTTCAGTGGTGGCTATCGCTGATTGCTTCGACCAGCCATGGTCAAAACAACCTTACTCCTCGTCTCCCTCGTCCTATGTCATCATTAATGGTTTGGTAACAAACCTGGCCGAAAAATGCCATGAATGGAGTCCTCCACTGCACGTACCAAAACAAAACCAGAAACAAAAGTTTTGGATAGAAAGATTATGAAAGATTGGAGTCGATGGAGTCCGTTTCGAGTGTCGTCCGACGAGATTCTGCCTCATCGAGGTCCAATCCCTTTCCCTTCTCTTTACTTCATTGTTATAATGATGGCTAGAATATTGGTGATTTTAAACATGATGCGGGCTCATTGTTTTCTAATTCTTCTAGGTTCAAGTTAACGTTGAAATGGTTAGAAATTTTTGGAGTATTATATGAAGAGATAAAATTAGCTTTGATATGAATTTCTGTTTATAGTTTATTCTTAATATGCCACTGCCAAACTTTGGCGCATTTTCATGGCCAGTAACAATGTTGAAATGAGTCTGCAAATTGTTTCTTAGTTTGTAGTGGTTGTCTTTGACAAGTTGGCCAACCCACAGATCGTCTGTACATAGTTTGAGGACAAATAACTTATGCTTGAATTTCAGTGCTAATTCTAAGTTTCACGTTGCCATCTTGCTCCACTCATCAGTGTCCCATTCTTTCTTGGTAATCCAATTAATTAGTTCTTTATTTCTTGTTCTCGATTGTTAGTGTTTGCGCATTTGATCTTTGTTAGAATTGTTTGAATGATCGTGGGATCGTGGGGAGTGATAGAAAGGTCGAAGCCCATTAGCAATTAATTTGTTCCGTGTTTTAGATATCGGGTTCAGCCGGATAGGAGAAGGGGTTAAAAGGGGATTGTTCATGAAATCTCATTTAGTAAAAGTGTTCCATATCTCATGGCCCTCGAAAACTTGGTTTGAATTTCCCCAAAAATTGGAATTGAAGTGCGTCGCGCCAAATAAAATCTTAGTTGCACGACCCTCATTTTAATTAGTCTTCATTTTAATCCTTAGAAATCGAGGTGTGCCATTTAGTTGAAACTCCATGGCCCTCGCAAAGTGCAAATGCGTAGTTGCTTTAAACGCGCTCTTAATAAAATTACCTTCTTAAACTCGGGTGCGCATTGATGCGATCCAAATCCAAATCTCGATGAAGTCGACATGTGTTGACAATCATGGGCGCATTGATTGCGACGGGGTTCGAAACACGTTTTTCACGACATCGTAATTCTTATAAAATAAATAATGATAGAAAAGGGGTTCACAAATTGAGACGAGCCTCACCACACAAAAATGAATAAATGTGGGGCCCTCAATAAATGGTTGATTAAAAATATTTTAGACTTCGGGATGAGCCGTTTAGCGAACTTCACGGCTTTTCTCCAAAATAATATTGCGTTAGAGTCTTTAGGCACGATTTTAATTAAATAACCTTCTTAAACTCGGGTGCGCATTGATGCGACCCAAATCCAAATCTCGACAAAATCGAAATGTGTTGATAACCACGGGTGCATTGATTGCGACGTGGTTCGAAACGCGTTTTCACTCGTCGCAATTCTTTTAAAATAAATAATGGTAAAAAGTTGTTTACGAATAAAAAGCACATAGTCTAACATGTATCAAAGTCAGATAAAATTAAATACAACAGTTAAGCGACCGTGCTAGAACCATGGAACTCGGGAATGCCTAACACCTTCTCCCGAGTTAACAGAATTCCTTACTCGGATTTCTGGTTCGCGGACTGTTAACAGAGTCATAAATTTTCTCGGTTCGGGATTCAACCGGTGACTTGGGACACCATTAATCTTCCAAGTGGCGACTCTGAATAATAAATAATTAAATCTCGTTCTGATTGTCCTTTAAATGGAAAAACTCCTTTACGCCCTTGCGGGTGTATATGAAAAAAAGGAGGTGTGACAGCTCTAGCGACTCTGCTGGAGATCGAACCCAGAATCTCTGGTTCAGGGTTCAGAATTCGAGCTTAGATAAATTGCTGTATTTAATTGTATCTAATTTTCCTACATGTTTTGTGCTGAATGTGCTAAATGTTACTGCTTTGATATTATCTGAACTGTATATAAACTGTGCCGACACCTTTCTCTCTTCACCTCCGGGGATGTGCTTACTGGTTGAGACTCCCTATTCTGTTAGTGTCATACCTTGAAGTAAGAAAGAGGCCGGACAAGTTACGAAGCCGGATGGCCTTTTGGTTCCGGGTAAGTTGCCCCCTCCTCGACTCGAGTTGTCCGCTCGGGTACACAGTCTAGAACACTGACCCAGGTTTTGAACATAGAATAACGTGACTTCATGCCGGATCCCTAGTAGGAACGCTTATTTGCATCACGTTACATTTGACTTAGTTGACTCAACACAGGGGTTGGGTCCGTCTAGGACTAGCAACCTGAAATGAAAAGACCATCCTGACGCATCCTACTTGCTCTGTACATATATTTGTTTCGAACCTGCATGTTGACCGATTTCTGAATCTCGGGAATGTTGGAAAATTGAGGAAAAAAGAGAAAAGAGGAAAAAAAAAGAAATATCAATTAGGGAGTTAATTGATTATTTTATAAATAAAAAATCAATGACCAATTGCTGGCGAAACTCTGCCAAAATTTTGAGAAAAAAAAAAGGAAAATGTTTTATTTTGTTTTACTAAAAAAAAAAGCAAGGAAAAAATAGAAAAAAGAGTCTTTTATTTTTGGAAAGTTGGTTGTTGAAAAAGAAAAGGACAAGAAAAGTTTTTGTTTTAGTTTGAAAAACATAAGTTGTTTCATTATTTGTTAAAAAAAGGAAAGGAAAAAAGAGTCTTTTATTTTTAGTTTGGAAAATAGGTTGTTTTATTATTTGTTGAAAAGAAAAAAGAAAAAAGAGAGCCTTGTTTCTAAAAATAGTTTTTATTCGCTTATGAAATGCCAAAAATAAAAATGGAAAAGAGTCATGTTTTAAAATAGTTCGGTTAATTTGCCCGAACTACGCATGGTTTGATTCTCACAGGGCGTGAGATACGTAGGCAACCCTCATCGGGTCCAACCTCCCCTTTGCAAAAATAACCAAAAATATCAAATTTTTTATTTTTGTCATAAATAAACCAGGTGATGCCGTTTTTGTCAAAAAATAGCTAAATGTTCCCAAACGGGGCGTCGGAAGGCTGACTTTGCACAAACAGCCACCTTTGGTCATATTTTGATTCTGACACTCACAGCCTTAAAATCTTCGTCCCCGAGGCGCTGGAAGGCCATGTTTGCAATATCGGGTCGTTTATTTTAATTTGAAAAAAAACAAGAAAAAGAGCCAGTGGTCAAGTGAATATCGTTCAGATTTTGGGCCAAAATTGGCATATAGGGGAAGGAATCTGTCATTTTTGGGGTTTGTATTTCTCTTGATTAGAGTATATGGGTCGTTTGATTTTCGAGTCTGTATTTCATCATTAAGTTGTTTAGTTTTGTTGTTATTATGAAAATGGAAAATTCCAAAAAATATTTTATTGTCGTTTACCTTTTATTTGCAAGAACTACGCACAGTCTGATTCATGCGGGGTCATGATACGTAGGCAATCTCCATAAGATTCGACCGCAACAAAAAAAATGAAAAGTGAAAAATAGAAAAGAAGAATTGAAAAAAATGGGAAAAGATGTTGTGAATAATGAGGACCGACCCAATCCCTTCTAACATGTTTTGTTTTGAATTGTGAAAAAAGTTAAGGTGGTCGGTTGTGGTAAGCTGGAAACACAAGATCCAAGGAAAATGATAACTGACATCGAAGCGGTTACGAGTGCTCAAGAGACTCAGGGTCAGAGGGTTCAACAAGGGTTTACTGTGGTTGAGGAAAATAGAACACTGAAACAACAAATGACCAAAATGCGTCAAGCCTGGGCCAATGGCCAAGGACAGCCTTGTCACGAGTCACAATTTGCTACACAGCAAGAACAGTACCACTATCCCGAGTACCACTCGTACTCATTTGATCTTCCTGCAAACATCGAGAAGCCTGCCCGAAAGAGGGTACAAGAAGAAATAACCCAAAGAGTGAAAAGATTAGAACAACGGTTGAAAAACACGCAAGCAATGGCAGGTCAAAAGAGTGTTGCCTTCAGAGATCTATGCATGTTCCCCGATATCCACTTGCCTCCTGGCTTCAAGATCCCCAAATTTGAAAAGTACAATGGACATGGAGACCCCATAGCCCACCTGAAAAGGTATTGCAACCAATTGAGAGGTGTTGGAAGAAATGAAGAATTGCTTATAGCTTATTTTGGGGAAAGCCTCACGGGAGTAGCATCTGAATGGTTTTTGGATCAAGACACATCTTGCTGGTACATCTGGGATGACATGGCACAGGCCTTTGTCAAACATTTTGAATACAACATCGACATCGCCCCAGACCGCATCTCCCTTTCTAACCTAAAAAAGAAACCAACCGAAAGTTTCAGGGAATATGCCATCAAATGGAGAGAGCAGGCAACTAGAGCTAAGCCACCCATGGATGACCACGAGTTAATCACTGTCTTTCTACAGGCTCAAGAGTCAGATTATTTTCAATACATGACGTCCGCAGTGGGTAAATCCTTCCCGGAAGAAATCAAAATGGGAGAAATGGTGGAGAACGGTCTTAAGACAGGCAGAATTATAAGTCAAACAGCTCTCAAAGCTGCAGCTCAAGCTGTCCAAATTGAATCTGGTAACACGAATGATAGGGATGAAGAAATCATGGTGATATCAGGGTCGAGACGAGGTCCTAGGAGAACATCTCGAAGGTATGTGCGGCTTCATTAGGTCTTCCATGACCCCCTAAGCATTACTATCCACCTCCGAACCCCCCATACTCGCCACCAAATCACCCAAGAAAGCGAGCACGAGTATCACAAAATCTCCACCAGCCTCCGCAAAATTTTCAATTACCTTGTAACCCACATCCAAGCCAGGGGTATAGAAGGGAACAAAAGTTGAAAGATAGTTTTACACCAATAGGAGAGTCATATGCAAGCTTATTTGAAAAGTTAAAACAACATGACATGATTGCACCAATTCCTCCAAATCAAGTGGACCGACATGCGAGAAGTTTTGACTCATCTAAAAGGTATGAATACCACTCCAATGCTCTGGGGCACAATGTGGAAAATTGTCGGGATTTGAAAAGAGAAATAGAAAGGATGGTCCAGGAAAATTTGCTTCAAGACAGTGGCACCCAGAATATCACGCTGCATCCCTTACATGAGGAGGCACACTTGGCGGGGATGATGCCCGGTGACATGGGGTATGAGAATGCTCTTGGGAACTTGTTGACTGAAGTTGAAGATACTGAGGCAGATAGTGGTCATGGCAATATGGATGCGAAGCTTAGTGGCTAAGATGTCGTGCTTGTAATTGGAAAGACGCTCCAATCCTGAGTCAGCTAGGGAGGAGCTTTGGTGGTCTATTAGGCTGTCATTTCTGTTGTCCAGATTATTTGCAGGGTTGTAATCCGGGTATTGTCTTGTGTTCAAACCCTCCTATCCTTTCATTTTTGTCTAGGTTGTTTAGTCGTAGTGGTTTGTCTAGGGTTGTCTAGGATTGTTTCAGTTCATTCTAGGGTTGCAATCCAGTTTGTTTTGTTTCTGTTTTGTTATTCGAACTGTTTCATCGTTTGTCTAATGCAAATTCCGATCTGTTGTTACTCTCAATCATTTTCTTTGTTTAGTTCTTTTCTAACTTTTTGTTTTGCCTTTTGCCGGTTCTAATGACATGACATGCATGCATAATTCTCAGTTTGATCTTCAAAAGTTGCGAAACAATGAGACCATTTTGAAAACGATAAGGACACTTGAGGAAATGAGAATAGATTGGGACATTTTGAGATTGTTTGCCCGAACCATGTGAAACTGGGGCAAGTAAAACATAAAAATCCCCGTAAAAGCAAGGTGGCCAAATTGACAGGGGGCCGGTCGTGGTAATAAGAGTAAAAGTATTGTCGAATGGCACATTATATCTGACAGATGTAGAAGGAAAATGTGTGGAAATGGCCGTCAATTCCGATGCGGTCAAGAGATGATGTGTATGGTTTCTTTATTCTGATTGTGTTGTTTGTATTTGGCATGTTTTGAAGGTTGGAATGACGAAAGCATTTTTCTGTTATCTAAACACTTTATCCCTCATCACCCATTTTGAGCCTTGTTATTTTTCTTTCATACCCCTCTTTCGGGATCAACGACACAATTCAGAAATGCAAGTGCGGAGGATAAGAAAGTGAAAAGAAAAGAAAAGAAAGAATCAACAAGAAAGGAAAAGGAGAAGAAAAATGAAAAGAGAAAAGAAATAGAAAGAAAAAAAAGAAAAGAGAAAAGCAGAAAGAAAAAAAGAAGGAAAACTACAAAAAGAAAAAAAAAGAGAAAGAAAAGAAAAAAAAAGAAGAGAAAATTACAACAACAAAGTAATTCCTATGTTGTGAACTACGTTTGACTTGATCCCGAAAGGGTACGTAGGCAGTCTCTCTGTGGTTCAGTCATACCAAAACAAAAATCCAAAAGTCCCCAAGTAAGAAACTGGGGCAGAAATTGTGGTTGTTGTGAGAAGTTGGATTCTGAAAGTTGTAATTTTAACCCATTTTGAAATTGTTTTGAGCCTTTTATACTCTTTCTTTCTAACCCATCCAAAAGCCTACATTATGGTCCATAGAAAGACCTTCTGATCAGTCTTTGAGAAATGCTAAGTCAAGCAGGTAAGGTAATTCCTGTCAGGGGCAACACTCCGGTCCAAACAAGGAAAATGAAGATGAGAGAATCTTATTGATGAAAATCCTCATGGGTATCGCAAGGTGATGAAAGCTGAGAGAAATAAAAAATGAGAGAGTCTTATTGGTGAAAACCTTCACGGGCACCTTGAGGCGACAGTAAGTTGAGAGAAAGAATGAAATGAGAGAGGTTTGATGGTGAAAACCCTTTGGGGCACTACAAGCCGAATAAGGAATGCGAATCAAATTGGATAACCGGAGCAATGAAGCCCAGTTTCACAGCAAAAAGGAACAACAAGAGATGAACATCAGATTTGCTTAACAGAATAGGTCGCAGGTGCATGTCAAGGTCATTAGAATCGGTATCCACATCTGATAGGTTTCTACTGTGTAGTTTTCTTGTTAGGAATCATCTCTTTCTATTTGTCCTTTACTCTGTTCCTTTTGTTTTGTTTATGTCCCCTTTCAAAGTCTTTTGGTCGTAACAAGTGTGGAATGACTTCAAAATTTTCCACCAGCTTCCAGTTGCACAAAATGGGGTCACAAGTCAGGAAAAATAACAAGAGCACTAAGATGGTAATAATCAACATACTTTGGGATCCTTATGAAACACAAAGTTTGGTAGAGGTCGGTTCAGGAATAATGCAACAGATAGAGGGTATTGGGATTGGACAGGGAAAGCGGTTAATCAATAAACATGCAATACCTTCAAGAAGAATCAGTTGTCACAGAAAACATATGGGGTCAGATAAGAAGACTAGAAGTAATAATTGAGAAATAGTCGTCAAGAAGGGCGGAAGTTATCTGCCAAGTTTCAATGATAGTCGGACAACGCAAAGCATGGAAAGGAGAAAAGGAAAGCCATCCCAGCGGGAGTACCACAACCAACCACCGCACTTTTAAACTGACAGAATTTTCTTTGATTTGAAACAGGGGCATGGAAATGTTATTGATGGCAGAAAGATATGCTACATGAGGATTATCAAACTGGGGCAGAAAATTTTCTGTCGTGTTGAATTTTTTTTCCGGGTACCCATCTGAAGAACATGAAGGTCAATACAAGTGTTTTAAAAAAAAAAGAGAAAAAGAGAGGGAAGTAGTTTTCAGGAAAGAAACACCAGTTCTAAGAAAAGTAATTTTTGGAGGAATGAAACACTAGTTTTTAGGGAAGTGGTTTTTTTTGAAGGAGGACAACACCAGTTTTTAGGAAAGCAGTTCTGAAGGAAGATAATTCAAGTTAGTGGGTAGGTAAAACAAATTTTGAAGGAAAATGGTCAAAAGAAATCTTAGTCTGATGAATTTTTCACCTAAGATAAAGAAATCTTAGTCTGTTGAATCTTTCACCTAAGATAAAGAAATCTTAGTTTGTTGAATTTTTCACCTAAGATAAAATCTTAGTCCGATGAATCTTTCACCTAAGATAAAGGCAGAAGTCGGAAAAACGAAAGGAAGACATAATTTGGAAAAAATAAAGGCAGAAGTTGGAAAAGAAGGGAAGGCATAATTTAAAGAAGGGGAGGGCAGAAGTCGAAAAAAAGGAGAGAAAGGAAGGAATAATTTGGGAACAAGAAAGGAAGGCGGAATTTGAAAAGAAAGGAAGTTGGACTTTGGAAAATTAAGAAAGTCGGGATCACGCAAAGATGGACCTAGTCTGATGAATTATCTCCTAGAGTCACAATCTTAGTCTGATGAATTTTTCACCTAAGATAAAGAAATCTTAGTCTGTTGAATCTTTCACCTAAGATAAAGAAATCTTAGTCTGTTGAATTTTTCACCTAAGATAAAAATCTCAGTCCGATGAATCTTTCACCTAAGATAAAGGCAGAAGTCGGAAAAATGAAAGGAAGGCATAATTTGGAAAAAATAAAGGCAGAAGTTGGAAAAGAAGGGAAGGCATAATTTAAAGAAGGGGAGGGCAAAAGTCGAAAAAAAGGAGAGAAAGGAAGGCATAATTTGGGAACAAGAAAGGAAGGCGGAATTTGAAAAGAAAGGAAGTTGGACATTGGAAAATTAAGAAAGTCGGGATCACGCAAAGATGGACCTAGTCTGATGAATTATCTCATAGAGTCACAATCTTAGTCTGTTGAATCTTTCTCCTAAGATGAAAATCTTAGTCTGATGAATTTGATAAAAATCTCAGTCTGTTGAATCTTTCTCTTAGATGAAAATCTTAGTCTGATGAATTTGATAAAAAACTCAGTCTGTTGAATCTTTCTCCTAAGATGAAAATCTTAGTCTGATGAATTTTTCACCTAAGATAAAGACAAAAATCTTAGTCTGTTGAATCTTTCTCCTAAGATGAGAATCTTAGTCTGATGAATTTTTAACCTAAGATAAAGTTTAAATCTTAAGATACATTGCAGTCTTTAAATTTTTAAAAGTTGCATTTCAGTCGTATCACAATTCAAGTTTCGGAAGTCAGGAGCCCGCCTGTATAACAGAGGTATTTCAAGTCATGTTTTAATCAAATTCTTATTAATATCAAGTAACATGTACCCAGTTTCCGAACTGGGGTAGAAAGTTTTCTTTGTTTTGTCTATTTTTATGAAGTCAGGAGCCCGCCTGGATAACAGAGGAATATATTCAGTTCAAGTTCAGTAGTCAGGAGCCCGCCTGAATAACAGAGGTGATACATTCAATTTCAAGTTTCGGAAGTCAGGAGTCTACCTGGAGAATAGAGACATACAATTCAAGTTTCAGCAATCAGGAGTCCGCCTGAAGAACAGAGGTGATACAATTCAAATTTTTAGTTCTCAATCAATTTTTTTGTCTTTTTGAAGTCAGGAACCCGCCTGAAGAACAGAGGTATACAATTGAAGTTTCGGAAATCAGGAACCCGCCTGGATAATAGAGGAATACATTTCAAATTTCAGAAGTCAGGAGTCCGCCTGGAGAATAGAGACATACAATTCAAGTTTCGGAAATCAGGAGCCCGCATGTATAACAGATTTCAGCAGTTAGGAACCCGCCTGAAGAACAGAGGTGATACAATTCAAATTTTTAGTTCTCAATCGATTTCTTTGTCTTTTTGAAGTCAGGAACCCGCCTGAAGAATAGAGGTATAAAATTCAAGTTTGGGAAATCAGGAACCCACCTGGAAAATAGGGCGCCCACCTGGAGAACAAGGGAAAACAACTCAAGTTTCAAGGGAAGACAGTTTCGAAGGAAGACAGTTCGAGTTTCAGGGAAAATGGTTCAAAGTGTAAGGGAAAATAGTGTCAAGTAACAAGGGAAGACAGTTCAGGTTCAGCAATCAGGTGCCCACCTGGAAAAAAGGGAATTCAATTTAGAAGGCAATTCAGAAGTTGATGAAGGATGTGAGCTGCTCAAGACATGGCCGAGGTCACAAGCACTACATGTCCGGTCCTGACCCAGAAGCTGTAGAAGAACGAGCTAGCACCTACAGCTAACAAGTGTCAATGTTCGAATCTAAAGTCTGTATGAAGAACCATTCAAGACTCAAGATCAAACTTCAGAAGACTTATAGATAGGAATCTTGTAGCTCGTAGTCGATAGGCTTAGCTAGTCTTTTTCTTCTTTTGATTTTTGATGTAATAACAGGGACCGCAGATCGGAACCTCGACAGAACGGCACCTCGACCGGATCTCCACCGCGGTATACTCCATCACCTCACTCATCTCTGAACTACACGTGGCTTGATTCTTTTATAGCCAAGGATATGTAGGCAGCTCAGAGACCAGGGCTCGGTCACACTCCCTTCTCTCTTAGTCTTAGTCTCTCCAAATAAGGGTCGGGTCAAAAACCTGTCTAGTCAATCTTTGGCATAATATAGATATTTTAAAGAGGGGCAGCTATAGACATGTGATTTTTGACCCTCCCCAAGATCTTTTATATATTAGCGTAAAATATTTAATTTAGGCATAATATAGATATTTTAAGTAATTTTGACTCTTTTACTTTATTTTAGTACAAGAAAACAAAAATTACAAAAAAATAAGTTCATTAATATTTTGTAGTCATTTTTAATCTAAAAAAATTATATATAAATATAGTATCGTATTTTTTTTTTTTAATATAATTATTGAAAATACAAAAAATAGATTTGTTTTAATGGTTAGTCTTGTTTTAATAATTATTTTAATAGTAGGACTAATTAATAAATGGGCGCGTATTTTTAATCTCATTCGCGGCAAAAGAATAGAGCTTGGGCTCGAGCAACCCATCTTTAGGCCTAATTTTAGACCTAGCCCACAATTGTTAAGCCCATAATTCCTAGGCCCATACCCCTTAACCTAAAACCCTACTACTAACCTAGACCTATATAGACCTATATATATTAAATAAAGCCTAAAAAACTAAAAAAAAAAAGGGCTGAAGGAAAGGCAGCAAAGCTGCGCATGAAAAAGGGGAACACTGAAAGAAACAAAAGCTGGGAAAACAAAGGGCTGCGCCGAAAACTACCCCCCCCCCCCATCGGATTTCTTTTTGGACAAACGAAGAAGGCTTCTTCGTTTAAGAAGCTGCGAAGAAAAGCTGTGCATGAGCAACCCCGACCACCACCCCTGCGTCACCTGCTTCAATTCCCCCACCTTTCTTCTTTTTCCCAGCGAAAATCGACGTGAAGAACAGCCTATCCATCATCGAAAGCTTGCAACCAGATTCATCTATCTCTAACGTCCTTCCCTCTCTTCATTTGGTGTCGCCTCTGTGTGGTCGTCATTTATGGCGGAGTGACTAGCGACGACGCACCTTCTCCTCCTTCAGTGGTGGTTATCGCTGATTGCTGCGACCAACCATGGTCAAAACAACCTCACTCCTCGTCTCCCTCGTCCTATGTCATCGTTAATGGTTTGGTGACAAACCTGGCCGAAAAATGCCATGAATGGCGACCTCCACAGCACGTACCAAAACAAAACCAGAAACAGAAGTTTTGGATAGAAAGATTATGAAAGATTGGAGTCGATGGAGTCCGTTTCGAGTGTCGTCCGACCAAATTCCGCCTCATCGAGGTCCAATCCCTTTCCTTTCTCTTTACTTCATTGTTATAATGATGGCTAGAATATTGGTGATTTTAAACATGATGCGGGCTCATTGTTTTCTAATTCTTCTGGGTTCAAGTTAACGTTGAAATGGTTAGAAATTTTTGGAGTATTATATGAAGAGATAAAATTAGCTTTGATTTGAATTTCTGTTTATAGTTTATTCTTAATATGCCACTGCCAAACTTTGGCGCATTTTCGTGGCCAGTAACAATGTTGAAATAAGTCTGCAAATTGTTTCTTAGTTTGTAGTGGTTGTCTTTGACAAGTTGGCCAACCCACAGATCGTCTGTACATAGTTTGAGGACAAATAACTTATGCTTGAATTTCAGTGCTAATTCTAAGTTTCACGTTGCCATCTTGCTCCACTCATCAGTGTCCCATTCTTTCTTGGTAATCCAATTAATTAGTTCTTTATTTCTTGTTCTCGATTGTTAGTGTTTGCGCATTTGATCTTTGTTAGAATTGTTTGAATGATCGTGGGATCGTGGGGAGTGATAGAAAGGTCGAAGCCCATTAGCAATTAATTTTTTCCGTGTTTTAGATATCGGGTTCAGCCGGATAGGAGAAGGGGTTAAATGGGGATTGTTCATGAAATCTCATTTAGTAAAAGTGTTCCATAGCTCATGGCCCTCGAAAACTCGGTTTGAATTTCCCGAAAAATTGGAATTGAGGTGCGCCGCGCCAAATAAAATCTTAGTTGCACGACCCTCATTTTAATTAGTCTTCGTTTTAATCCTTAGAAATCGAGGTGTGCCATTTAGTTGAAACTCCATGGCCCTCGCAAAGTGCAAACGCGTAGTTGCTTTAAACACGCTCTTAATAAAATTACCTTCTTAAACTCGGGTGCGCATTGATGCGACCCAAATCCAAATCTCGATGAAGTCGAAATGTGTGGACAATCACGGGCGCATTGATTGCAACGGGGTTCGAAACACGTTTTTCACGACATCGTAATTCTTATAAAATAAATAATGATAGAAAAGGGGTTCACAAATTGAGACGAGCCTCACCACACAAAAATGAATAAATGTGGGGCCCTTAATAAATGGTTGATTAAAAATATTTTAGACTTCGGGATGAGCCGTTTAGCGAACTTCACGGCTTTTCCCCAAAATAATATTGTGTTAGAGTCTTTAGGCGCGACTTTAATTAAATGACCTCTTAAACTCGGGTGCGCATTGATGCGACCCAAATCCAAATCTCGACAAAATCGAAATGTGTTGATAACCACGGGTGCATTAATTGCGACGTGGTTCGAAACGCGTTTTCACGACGTCGCAATTCTTTTAAAATAAATAATGGTAAAAAGTTGTTTACGAATAAAAAGCACATAGTCTAGCATGTATCAAAGTCAGATAAAATTAAATATAACAGTTAAGCGACCATGCTAGAACCACGGAACTCGGGAATGCCTAACACCTTCTCCCGAGTTAACAAAATTCCTTACTCAGATTTTTGGTTCGCGGACTGTTAACAGAGTCATAAATTTTCTCGGTTCGGGATTCAACCGATGACTTGGGACACCATTAATCTTCCAAGTGGCGACTTTGAATAATTAATAATTAAATCCCGTTCCGATTGTCCTTTAAATGGAAAAACTCCTTTACGCCCTTGCGGGTGTAGATGAAAAAAAGGAGGTGTGACAGTAGGCACCACAAAAGGAGCCCACGAAAAGAATCAATAGAACAACCAACAAGGAAAATGATGGTGAAAAGACCATGGAGATGGAATCCAGTTAAATATTTAAAGAAAGCAAAAGTGGAGGTGCACCATCCTCAAAAGCCATGACATCCAGTAATCTTGGAGGAGTTCTTACGAAGTTGGTTCCGCATGAAGATTTCCCATTAGGGTATTGAGGCCTCTTGTTGCAATGTTGATAAAGGGGAAGAAAAGAGTAATTACCTACCGTTGGCACCATCTTTGGAAAAGCTCATCAAGTCCACTCCTCAAGAAGTTAATTCTGGTGAGGAAAAAGTCACGTTCACAAATGACGATCTTCTGCTAGGTGACACTCTTCATAATCGCCCATTGTACCTGATTGACTATATGCGTGATGAAAAGTTAAATCGAATTTTAGTTGATAGAGGATCCTCAGTGAACATTTGCCAATTCGCACTGTGAAAGAACTTGGTATTCCCATGAACGAACTCTCAGAAAATCGTGTGATGATCCAAGGATTTAACCAAGGGGGTCAAAGAGCCATAGGCGCGATCAGGATGGAAATCACCATTAAAGATATGCAATCAAGTGCATGGCTACATGTGATCGATGCAAAGACTTCATACAACGTCTTGCTTGGAAGGCCTTGGATACATGAGAACAAAGTGGTTCCATCTACCTACCATCAATGTTTGAAATACTATGAGGGTGAAGTCAAGAAGAAGATAGTTGTTGATGATGAGCCATTCACCGAGGCTGAGTCACACTTCGCCGATGCAAAGTTCTACTTGAAGAACCGCATTGTGAAGGAGATAAAAGTTGATTATAGCATGAAAAGCAAGAATGACAAGCCCATAACTAAAAGAGCTGAGGTGACTATTGGTAAAGCTAAAGTTGTTACTAAGGAGGTACCCGCCAACGTGAATAAATCTCATAAAGGGGGTATTTCGTCTTATGGAAAGAAAGTAAGTCCCGTGCTCCAATATGTCCCTAAAAGGAAGAAAGACGAGGGTGAATCATCTAATCTCCAAGCTAACACGCTAAAGGAACTAACTCTTCCGGTAAAACGAATTGAGGCAATAAAGTTGTCCTCGAAGCCACTTGTAGGGTTTGTAGCCCAAAATTGTTATACACAATGGGCCACTCTCTACAAAGCAAACAGATGTAGGTTTTGATCCTAACGCTTACAAGCTATTTGCAAAAACTGGATACAATCCCAATGAGCCGTCAAAGTTAGGGAAGCTCCCATCAGAAGATACAACGAGGCAACCACGTGAAGGCTTGGGATACAAGCAACCATCACCAGTGCGCATCTCTATAAGAAGGTCGAGTAGCAATTATATCACTGTTGAAGACGAATCTGCGGCTTCCAACAAGCCTTTTATCTTTGATCGACTTGGAAAATCACCTGTGAGGACCTCCGTGTTTGAAAGATTGGGTCCATTAAGGAAAGGGAACAAGTTCCAGATAAATTTTTGAAGCATAAGAACACCCGCTTCACCCAAAATCCAGAAGATCTCTAAGGATTTCCAAAGTTTAGTTCCTTCTAGAATGAGGCGACAAACAAAACTTGTGGTTTCATGTAAAGAAGTACTGAAGGTAAAGCCATATACTGCGGTCTATACTAAGGAGTGTAATGAAGATGAAAAAAGTGTGGGTTCTTCGTATCATGTTACTGTACAAGGCGAGAATGGTGTTTCATCTTCAATGGAGGATAATGCACAATTGGAGGATGTTTCACCATAGTATCACATATCCTTCAACGATGGGGACCCTCAAGAAGATGAAGATGCGAAAGACACTCCACCTGAACTTGAAGAAGGAGTGAAGATGACAATTTATTCCTTAAAAGAAGTTAACCTTGGCACCAATGAGGAACCAAGACCCACCTACCTAAGTGTTTTACTAGAAGCTGATGAAGAAAGCACTTATATTGAGTTACTCAAGGAGTTCAGGGATGTCTTCGCTTGGAGTTACAAAGAGATGCCTGGCTTGGACCCAAAAGTAGCAGTCCATCACCTTGTAGTCAAAAATGGTGCTCGCCCTGTTAAACAAGCTCAAAAGAGTTTTAGGTCGGACTTGGTTCAATTGATTGAAACTGAAGTTAACAAACTCATCGAAGTTGGATTTCTTCGTGAAGTTAAATACCCAACATGGGTTTGAAGTATTGTCCCTGTAAGGAAGAAAAATGGCCAGATTCAAGTGTGCGTTGACTTTAGGGATCTTAACAATGCATGTCCGAAAGATGAGTTCCCACTTCCCATTTCAGAACTGATGATCGATGCTACTACTGGGTACGAGGCAATGTCATTTATGGACTGTTCATCAGGCTATAACCAAATTCACATGGCGCCACAGGATGAAGAGCTTACTACATTCTGTACCCCCAAGGGTATTTATTGCTACAAGTTAATGTCTTTTGGCTTGAAAAAGGTTGGTGCTACTTACCAAAGGGCTATGTAGAATATTTTTGACGATCTTCTCCACAAGAATGTCGAATGCTATATTGATGACTTGGTAGTAAAATCAAGAGAGAAGGGCGACCACTTGAAAGACTTGAGAATGGTGTTTGAGTTGCTCCGGAGGTACCAACTTAGGATGAACCCATTGAAATGTGCCTTTGTAGTTACTTCTGGAAAGTTCCTTAGTTTCATTGTTCAACATCGAGGGATTGAAATTGATCAAGCCAAAGTGGATGCCATTTTGAAAATGCCTGAGCCTCGGGATATCCATGAATTGAAAAGTCTACAAGAAAAGCTAGCATACCTTAGAAGATTCATATCAAACCTGGCTGGGAGGTGCCAACCATTTAGTCTCCTCATGAAGAAAGGCATTCCTTTCAAGTGGGACCAAGCTTGTAGCAATGCCTTCGAAATTGTCAAAACCTACTTGATGAAGCCTCCAGTTTTAGCAGCTCCTATACCTAGAAAGGCATTGATACTATACATTGCGGCGCAAGAAAGGTCTGTTGGAGCACTGTTGGCCCAAGAAAATAATGAAGGGAAAGAAAACTTTCTTTACTACTTGAGCAGGATGATGGCACCAAACGAGCTGAATTATTCGCCAATTGAAAAGTTGTGTTTAGCTCTAGTCTTTTCAATTCAAAAGTTGAAGCACTACTTTCAAGCTCATGTTGTACGTCTTGTTTCTAAAGCAAATCCCATCAAGTTCGTGATGTCAAAACATGTTCTTAGTGATTGACTAGCGAGATGGTACCTCCAATTTCAACAATTCGAGATTTTGTACATCCCTCAAAAGGCTGTAAAAGGACAAGCATTGGTAGACTTCTTGGCAGATCATCCGATACCTAGTGATTGGGAGCTAAGTGATGAACTACCTGATAAGGATGAAATGGTCATTGAAGTTCAACCTCCATGGTAGATGTACTTTGATGGTGCTGCGCATCGTAGGGGAGTTGCGGCTGGTGTAGTATTTGTCACTCCCCAAGGTGAAGTCTTGCCCTACTCCTTCACCTTGACACAACTCTGTTCCAACAATCTTGTTAAGTATCAAGCATTAATAATTGGGCTTGAAAGGGCCGTTGATATGAAGCAATTGCAAGTCTTTGGTAACTCCCAATTAGTGGTCAATCAGCTTTTGGGTAGTTATGAGGTTAAGTAGCCTGAACTACGCCCATATTATGATTACGCTAAAAAGTTAATGGGGTGGCTCGGTGATGTGACTATTCATTATGTGCCAAGGAAAAAAATAAGAAGGCTAATGCTTTAGCTTCCCTAGCTTCGTCATTAGCCCTGCCTGATCAAGCACAAGTTATTGTCTGGCAAAAATGGGTAGTACCGCCGCCAAATGAGGCTGAAGGTGAAGAAAATGAACTCAAGCATCTTGTCGTTGTTTCTGAAGTCGAGAAAGAAGAATGGAGACAACCCATTATTGACTACTTGTGCTATGGGATACTTCCAGAAAATCCGTGGAGAAGAACTGAAATCCATCGTTGTGCACCCCGCTTCCTTTACTACAAAGATACCCTATATAGAAGATCATTTGAGGGAGTGTTGATACCCAATTTTTTTTTTGTATATTTTTATATGCAAAATACTTTCAAAATAGCATGTATATGCATATATAAGTATGTCCAAGTGTTTTAGTATTTTTTCTAATTTTTAAAAAGATTGTTTAAATCAATTTATTGCCCTATTTTAACAGTACAAAAACCAATAATTGTTCCTCAACTTATCATTTTGGTGCTTAATGTATTTTATTCTCATATTCATACCAAAATAGAGCTAAGGTAATTTTTGCACATTTTTATAAATATTTTTGGTATTTTTAAAGCTAAATTGCACTTAACTGCAATATTAGCCTATTTTAATATTTAATCGCGTTTATAATTACAAAATTGATTCCAGTATTTTTAATTTAATATCTGTACATTATTAGTTTATTTTGTACCTTTAATTTGTTTCCAGAAATCACTTTACTATTTTTTATAAAATAAAAAGGGAAAAAGTGGCTATTTAAAATTTAGCCCTAACTATTTCAATTCTAGCCAAATCAGTCTCCCCAATTAACCCAATTTCAAACCCCAAATGGACCGACCCAGTTTCAATTTAACCCACCCTAACCCGTTTATTTTACCCGCCCGGCCTTCCCTTTTGATCCAAGTCGTTGATCATTTTGATCAACAGCCATAATTCTCCATTTCCTTTTTTAATTCACAAATGCCCCCCAACCCTAAAATCATTTTCCCCTAACCCGCCGCCTCTTAAATCCTCTCCTCTCTTAGACTCTCTCGAACATTCCCTAACCCTAGCCCCTCTCACCGTCTTCAAACTTTGAAACTACCGGAATCCATGGCTTCTCAGGCCATGGGAGCCCTATACTCACCTCCCTTTACCCTTATACACTTGATACTTGAAGATTCGAGATCTGACCTCGAAGGTTTTCACCCAGTCCTCTGCCGATTCAAGGTTCCACGGTCCTCTCCGGCTCTGTTTCGGCATTCCATGGTGGTTTGAACCTGATTCTAACCTCTCCGACTCAGATCGGTGACCTTTCAAAGCCTTTCTCGTCTCTAGGGTTCTTCTGAAACCCCAACCCTTCGAGGTTTTCTCCGATTTCTTTATATTCGTTGTGTATCTATGCTCTCCTTGAGTTTCAAACGATTTCCCTAACTTTTCTTTCAAAAAATTACTTTCAAAATTGTTTCTTTTCCGATCTAGGGTTTTCTGAGAAAATGTTTAAGTATTTTCTAACTTTCTTTTTCCTTTGTGTGTATTTGATTCTACTGTGATCTTGTATTTTTACCATGTTCTTATATGTTTATCTTACTGTGTTTTCCTATATATTTTTCTGTTGTACTTTTCCGGTGTTCTTGTGTTCTTCTACTGTATTTTCCTACTAAGTTCTTAAGTTTCTTTATTTGCCTTCTGCTGAGCCCTCTTTAAGTTTCTTCTAGCATACTTCTTCTACTGTTCTTATTAGTATTTTCCATTATGTTCTTTGAATCCTTCTACTGTGTTTGCATGTTACTTTGCTATCATGTCTTCTCATGAGTTCTGTTGTTGAAAGAAGCATGAAGAAGTTTCAATTCTTTTCTGAAACTTCTAAACATGTTTTCATTCAATTGCATGTCCTCTCATCTTTGCTTTGTGATTTGTCCTAGATAGGGTTTTTATTTCAAAAGATCCCTAATTCTTTCAGACTGACTTTGAGTCTCTGAACTGAGTTTGGACTTCCTTGTTTGCATATGATTCTGACTCTTTTGCTAAAATCTTCTACACTGAATTTTCTACTGATTTTACAATGGCATGACAATTTTCTTTCATGCTCACATGCTCCTCATACATGATGATCCTCCCTTTAAAGTGACTTTCAAATTTTGTGATTGGTTTGTACTTACCTCTGATTTTGGTCTGATTGATTTCCTTCCACTATTTGCTGATTTCCCTTAAGTTAAAACCTTCCACCTTTCTGACTTGGTTCATTCATACCAAATCTGTGATCTCTGATTTCCTGGCTGTTAACTGATTCTCTTGCCTTATTTGCACAAATCGTGTACTGTCAAGACCCTGTCCTTAAATTACCTTTATGTATTTTCCTCTAATTTACTACTTTGCACAAAGTGTTTGACTACTTTCTTTCCTTAATTAGTTTTACCCGTTTGAATCTGAATCCCTTAATTAAAGGAAACCTTGTGTAATTGATTGACAACCAGTCTTCAAACTATTTTCTTACCTTATTTCTGCTTGTTTCTACACTATAAAAGGCACGACCCCTTTTCACTGCTATACACTTCAGACATCACAAGATCACAACCTCTTATGAATTCATACTTAGAGTATTCTTGCTTCTTGTCTGCATTTTGGCTTTTACAAGACTACTACTTTCTTCTTTATTTGTCCCTTTGAAACTGCTATGTCCTAACTTAATTTTCAGCATCACCCCAATGTGTTTGCTTACAGTCTTTGTATCCATGTCTACTTTATTATTTTCTGTAAAGTTTAGCATCTAACTTAATATGCCTATGTGCTACTGCTTGACTCTTTCTGTGAACACTTGCTCCCTATCCCATTACCCCTATGTGTTTGTTAGTCAAGACTTAGGGCATGGCAACAAGAATTGTTGTCTATAAACTGAGTTTCGAACCTCTGAGGTCTTAACCTCTAAGTAGGCTGGAGGGTGTGCCAGTATGTCTCATTGCTGGGTATGCCCCTTTGCCTGCTCTTCCTGCAAATTCCCCACTCCCCTATACCCCTATGTGCACTGGTTTTAAGTTACTTCCTTCTCCTTTCCCCCTCTCAGAACTCTGCACTTGCACTCACTCTTAGCTTCTAAGTTTTGCCCCCTCCTGTGAGTCTTGCCTTGGGACATTGAGTTCCCTCTAAACTTGGACACTTGAGGGTTGGCCCTTCCACACTGCACTATGACTTAATCCTACAATGCACTTGGATGTGAGAACTGCCCAGAGTCCATATGAGGCTCTTAGGGAACTCTGACACACCCAGATTAGAGAAAGGCTTGGGGTCTTGATCTTGGGAGTTGGTTTGCTTCATACTTCAGATAGTAAGTCTGAATCAGGCTATCCTTGGTTGTAATTTTTAATTTTCTGATGTATTTTCTCTGTTTTATTTTTGGATTGTAATAACTTTGTAATAAACTTTTGGGGTGATTAGTGAAAAGGGAGGGGTAACCATGTATGCAAAGGGTAGATGTCCTACTTATAGGGTTTTCTGCACTTTTGCATTTATACAGATACCCTGCCTATAGTTTCTGCCCTTCTGCATTCATGTAGATGTCCTGCTCATAGGGTTTTCTGCACTTTTACATTTATACAGATACCCTGCCTATAGTTTCTGCATTTCTGCATTCATGTAGATGTCCTGCTCATAGGGTTTTCTGCACTTCTGCATTTATATAGATACCCTGCCTATGTTTCTGCATTTTTGCATTCATGAAGATAACCTGTCTTTATGAATTTCTGCATGTATGTAGATAACTTGACTATAAGAAATTCTGCATTTCCAATTTAGATACCATGACTATAAGAATCTTTGCATTCGTATATAGATACCATGTCTATAGGATGCATATGCATGTAGATAATATGCCTATAAGTCCTTTCTGATTCTTGCATACTCGCCTCTCATTGGGCAAACTTGTTATAGGTTTTAACAACCAGTGAAATTAGACATCGCGTTCGTAATAAAATGCAGCACCTAGATAACGTGTTTTAAGTTAACAAACACATAGAAAGCATGTCTGTAGGGGTTCTAATCAAATCTGAATCGCTTCACTCGCTTGTAAGTTTAAACTGTCAGTAGTAATGCATTATCAATTGCAAACTTGTATTATTCTGTTAAAACTGGTAACCTATTTGTAATCCGTTTGCCTCTTCATTTCTGAAATCAGTAGATAGCATGCCTATAGGTCTTCGTCTAACACTTAGGCAAGCCATAAGGTAAACTTGTCAGATTCTTATTAACTACAACCAGCAGGTGTCACACCTCCTTTTTCCGCCCCGAGAGGGGGTGAAGGAGTTTTTCCAATTAAAGGACAATCGAAACGGGATTTGTTTATTTATTTCAGAGTCGCCACTTGGGAGATTTAGGGTGTCCCAAGTCACCAATTTAATCCCGAATCGAGAAAAAGAATGACTCTGTTTAACAGTCCGCAAATCAGAAATCCGGATTAGGAATTCTGTTAACCCGGGAGAAGGTGTTAGGCATTCCCGAGTTCCGTGGTTCTAGCACGGTCGCTCAACTGTTGCATTTAGCTATTGTCTGATTTTTACATGAATAACTTATGTGCTGATTCTACTTTTTATTGCTTTTACATATACATATTTATTCGAGAGAGTGAACGCCGTTTAAAGTATGTTTTCATATTGCTCCGCATCAAATGAACCCGCAATCTTAGGCACAACCTATTCAACGTCTTAGGATTTGGATTCGGGCCGCATAAAATGCCCACCCACATTTAAGAATGTAATTTACTAAAGTCGCGCCTAAAGATTCTAGCACGTTATTATCTTTTGGGAGGGCCGTAAAATTCGCTAAAACGGCCCTTCCCGACTTCTAAAAAAATTCTTAAACCTTTACTGTGGGTCCTGCAATTTTTTTATTATTATTTTTTTTATTTTTATTTGACGAAGCTCGTCTCATTTATTTATTTATTTAAAAAAAGGAAAGTAACTACATTTCTATTTTTTATTTTTGTCCCTAAATAAAGAAAAATCCTGTTAAATACATGCTAAAAAAACCGTAACTTATTTAATTAATAGATTACAACAGATGCTAACGAAAATTGTACTTGAATTTAAAAAATGGAAAATTGTTTCGCGCCTTATTCCATAATCTAATATTACTAAAACTGGAATTATGTATATAAAAAACGTACAAGATTGACTAATATTACTATAATTAACCATTTTAACTGTGGTGAGGTTAACTAAAACTAACTAAAGATATGTTACTTATCATGATTTACCCCATTAATCTAACAAAATTGAAAGGTTCATGTTATATCAGCGCATGACCATTTATATGATTCCTTCTTTTTTCAGTTCAATTATACAAAAAAAAATTAAAACAGTTCACAAAGAAAAAAAACAAAATAGACCAGATTATCTACTATCTACTTTATTGAAGCGGTTGGATTTTATTGTTGCATTTCAACTTCAAAGCTTTATCACTACAAGATTCGAATATGTACCTGGAATTCGAATTACAAATAGAGAAAAAAGAGGTCAGGAGTAACAACGTACAGCAGTAGCACAGCAACAGAATCCCACAGCAAATAACAGCAACAAAAACCAGCAATAACCAGTGCAACAATGGTCAGAACCAAACTGAAAAACCCCCGGAAAGCCTGACTGAAAATCAGAAACACTAAACGCAATCCACAGATGTAGTAACAAAGTTCTAATTTCAGTAGTAAAGAAAAGGACCTCACTTTCAATTTTTAGCTCTCAAAGACTGACTTTTAATTCTTAAAAATTAGCCTATTTCTCACTTTGAAGTTTCTGAAAAAAAATTTCTTCTCTAAATTTCCAGTCCTCTTTTCTCTATATCAACTCCCCTTATTTATAGGCTAGAACTAAACATTTATTTATTCAAAGCTTTTCACTTTCAGCCTGTATATTCCCTCCCATGTGCATCTATACACTTTTATCATTAATCTCATGCTTTTTTCTGATTTTCCACCCTTAAAAATACCAGACAGGGTGTATTCTGCACTACTAATTCCCTTTTCATTAAATAATTCATTAATTATACACTGAATATTAACTGGCAGACTACTAACACTAATCATTTTAAATCTTTTAACACCCAAAAATACCCCTGAAAATCCCCTATTATTATTGTCTTGCCCTCACTCTTAGCAATATGTATTTAAACCTCTCTGATTTACAACTACACCAAATCACTACATAGCTACAACCAATCCTTAAGTCAAATTCACACAAAAGATTCAAGCATCAAAACAAACCAAAGAAGTGATTCAGTTTGTATTCGTCCAAACAAAGCAGTCATAAACTATCTTATCGACGAAGTTGTTCAAATCGAATATAGCTTATAACGCACACTCAAACAAAAGAAGAAAACCTTGCCCAAATAAAAAGGTCTTGAAGAAGAAGGAGAGTTAATGAATAAAACAAGATTACAAAATAACACTTTAAACAAAGAATCAATAATCCGAAAAAAAATAGAATGAACGAAACAAGATTACGAACAACACTTAAAACCAAAAACCCTAATAGAAAATAAATCAAATGAACTAAATAATCTTGAAAGAAAAATCTAAAACTTGAACGAACCCAAATCGACCTCGGAGTTGAACTACTGGAGGTCGAACGGACTGTTTTGTGGACGTTGAAAAGGGACGAAGCAGCAGCTGGACGTTTGGACTATGGTGGATTATCATGGAGGGACGAGGGTGTCGTGGCGTCGAGGAGTAGCAGTGGCAGCAGCTGGGTTCGCTGCTGCCATGGTCGGCGTGACAGCAACAGCGACCGGTCGTGAGGAACAGCAACAAAGACGCGAGGAACAGCAGCAACGGTAGCCTGCAGCAGCGACGGGGCAATGAGGTGTGGTGTTGAGGTGTTTGGGCAGTAGCAGCAATGATGGCTGCTGAAGAGGACGTCGCGGGCAGTGGGTGGTTGATGGGGCGCGCATGGTGGTGCGCGAGGATGGCGTTTCGAAGGGGTGGCGATGGTTATGGCGTGAGGTCGTTTTGGACGTGAAAGAAAAAAAGAACCATGGCCAAACTTTACATTTCTCTCTTCGTTTTTCTTCAGTTTCAAATGAGGAAGAAAGTGAACAGTCCCTTCTTCAGTTTGTCAGAAATTTCCTCCACGTTCCTTTTCACTTTTTCCTTTCTTTTCGTTTTAAAACCCTCCCATTTTCACGTTCTGCCCGTTCTCTTGTTACCTTATTCCAAGAAATGGACCTCACGCGTGTAGGGGTCCAAGACTTATGTCCCCCATGCATGGTGGGGTTCCATCCGTGTTCCCCACGCGTGTCCCCCGTGTGTGGTGGACTCGGATTATTATGGGCTAAGTCCGAAAATTAGGCCTAACACGGGTAGTTTGAACCCAAATATTATTCTTTTGCCCGGACCTGAGAATAAAACACGATGTTATTCAATTAATCCCATGGAAGCAAAATAACTACAAAAATAAGACTAACTTTTAAAACAAAACTATTTCTTTCTTCTTTTTTTTTAGTATTTTTCAAGATTAAATTAGCTACAAAGCATAAATAAAATTATAAAGTACTATTTTTTGTTTTTTTCAAGATTAAAATGACTACAAAACATTAATAAAACTATATTTTTTTATAATTTTCGAAATTATATAAAGTATAAAAAATAAGGTATTATTTTTGTATTTTTTCAAGTTTATGAGAAATACATAAGCTAAAATTTACATATATATTTTTTGTAATTTTTCTTTTGCGACGAAATAAGGTAAAATAGTCAAAATAGCTATATTAGACTCAATTCAAATATTAACGTTTTGTAGCCCTCTTTTCTTTCTTTTTTTTTTTGATAAAACTAAAATTCTAAATTGAGATACAAACTAAATTAACTCAAAAATACTAATTAAAACTCCTAACAAAAATTATCATACACAATTAAACACCAATTAAAACAAAATTGCATAATTTGACATTAAATGCTAACAATGCAAAATATTCCTATTTTTGTGACTTTCATTTTTTTGTAAAACTAACTTAATTAAATACTAAATGAAAATGTGATATATTTTTATTAATTAAAATAAATAAACATGCACTCATAAAAATACAAATAATTATACAAAAATACCACACAAAAATAACGAAAATTGCACACAAAGGAAAATTGTTTTATTTTGAATTTTTTGGGAGTAATTCTTTCATAGGGCAAAAATCACGTGCTTACAGCTGCCCCTCTTTGCCCGAAGACACGAAGGGTTTTCGTGCAAAGATAAAGTGAGCGATTTTTGCCCATCCGAGTACTCCGTATGAAGCATTTTTTTTTTTTGAAAAAGATTTAACCGAACATTTGCTTCAAAGGTTTCCTTCATATCCCTGGCTAAAGGGGAATCAGGTTAATGTAGTTCGGGAAGTTTTGGTAGCTGGGACTACCGGGGAACTGTAGTTCTGCTGTTACTGCTGTTGTATACTATTACCATTGCCTTACTGACCTCCTTATTACACCGTATCCAAAAAGAAAACAAGAAAATCAGAAGCTAGGCTAGCCTATGGATCACAAGATCTTATCTATTTTCAACTTGTCTTTGCTGCCTTGTTTTCTTGTCGGATTGTGTTGCTTCCGGTGCCTTTTTTCCGTGAATTTCTGGCCCTTTGCTTTTCTGAATACCAATTTTCATCATTTTGCTCGGTCCGCTGGGGATATGGCTTCTTTCATTAAGCTTTTCGGCGGTTCCTCTAGGGATACGACTCTCTTCATCAGATCTGTTATGCTAGGCATAATTTTAATGTTCACAGGACGCTTCTTTCAAGATGCGTCTTTTCTTCCTTTTGACTCATGCGCTTGAACTTGTGCTGGGACCTCTTGTTGCAACCTTCCGCTTTCCGGTGTTAGGGATTTTTATTGTTTCCTGTTGGGGATTCCTGTTGTAACCTTCTACCTTCCGGTGGGTTGCTGATTTCAAGATCTGCAGTATAAGACTCAAAAGTATTCCTCTCGTTATACAGGTGGGCGCCTGAATGTAAAAATATGAAATGTATGCCCGCATTATACTGGTGGGCGACCTAGGACATGAAATGTAAAGACAGAATTGTATACCCTCATTATACTGGTGGGCGACCTAGGACAGGAAATGAAAAAATGCATACCCTCATTATACTGGTGGGCGACCTAGGACATGAAATGTAAAGACAGAATTGTATACCCTCATTATACTGGTGGGCGACCTATGACAGGAAATGAAAAAAATGCATACCCTCATTATACGGTGGGCGACCTAGGACAGGAAATGAAAAAAAATGCATACCCTCATTATACTGGTGGGTGACATAGGACATGAAATGTAAAGATGCATACCCTCATTATACTGGTGGGCGACCTAGGACAGGAAATGAAAAAATGCATACCCTCGTTATACTGGAGGGCGACCTAGGACATGAAATGTAAAGATAGAATTGTATACCCTCATTATAGTGGTGGGCGACCTAGGACAGGAAATGAAAAAATGCATACCCTCATTATACTGGTGGGCGACCTAGGACATGAAATGTAAAGATGCATACCCTTATTATACTGGTGGGCGACCTAGGACAGGAAATGAAAATTGTATACCCTCATTATACTGGTGGGCGACCTAGGACAGGAAATGAAAAAATGCATACCCTCATTATACTGGTGGGCGACCTAGGACATGAAATGTAAAGACAGAATTGTATACCCTCATTATACTGGTGGGCGACCTAGGACAGGAAATGAAAAAATGCATACCCTCATTATACTGGTGGGCGACCTAGGACATGAAATGTAAAGATGCATACCCTCATTATAATGGTGGGTGACCTAGAACATGAAATGTAAAGACAGAATTGTATACCCTCATTATACTGGTGGGCGACCTAGGACAGGAAATGAAAAAATGCATACCCTCATTATACTGGTGGGCGACCTAGGACATGAAATGTAAAGATGCATACCCTTATTATACTGGTGGGCGACCTAGGACAGGAAATGAAAAATGCATACCCTCCTTATACTGGTGGCGACCTAGGACAGGAAATGAAAAAATGCATTTGGATTTGTTTCCTCGTTCCTCCGAGAAATTTTTTTTAACAACGGCAAAAAAAAAAAAATCTGCCCCGGTTTTGGTGACCTTCTTTGTGGCGTGTTTTTCTGCCATCATCAACCTTTGTTTTCCTGTAAAAATCAAAGAAAACATTGTTAGTTTTAACATGGTGAGTGATGATGTCACTCCTGCTGGGGGATGATTTTTCCTTTCCCTTTTCCTTGCTTTGTGTTCCCAAAACTGGTTGGGGATAAAGTTGCTTGCTGGGGATGATATTCCTTCTGGGGATGGTATTTCATTTATCTCTTTCCCGCTTTTGTTTCAAAACATGATGGGGGAGTTCTCTTCAACTCCAAAGCTACTCCCTTAAAAGTTTATTTTTCTCCCAGCACTGCAGGGCATAAAATGTTATCATCTGGGGATAACGTTATTGAGGATAAGACTGTTAGGGTTATCTTGTTGCGGATTAATTCTCTCTCCCTCTTTCCCCCTTTCTGTTTTGTCTGACCCCCTTGGACCTTGGTCAGTGATCTATCGAAGTTCTGCCGGGGATCTTTTGGAACTTGGTTCATAAGTCTTTAAACCTCTGATTCCCGCTTTTCTTCATGTTCCCCTTAACTTTCCAGGACAGTTTGTCATTTGGTCTTGCAACAAACGTCTTTTGTCTTATTGTCTTGACTTTGGCCTGTCCCCTTCGTATTTTGATTTGTATCCTTTGGACCCTGGTAGTAAACTCTGAAAAAATCCTTTTCGAAACAAATTTCTGGAAAAAAAAAATCTTTTTAGACAAAGAAAATGAAAAGATAGAAAAAGAGAAAAAATCTTCCTGAGCAAACGCTGGGGGAGAAGAAAAGGAAAGAACTTATCTGGACGGTATGACTAGTCTCAACGATCATGTCATGCATTACGGATTAATCAACCCAGTCTATTTGTATCAATCAATCTTCCTGATGGCCTCACTTGCTGGGGATAAATAGGTGCTCACCTCTTCGCAAATCCAGATCCTTTTTTCCAATCTATCTTGTTGCCTTATATTGCCCTTCGAGGGGTTTTCACTAATGAGACTCTCTCCTTTCCCTCATCTCCCGTCGCCTTATGGTGCCTGTGAAGGTTTTCACCGATAAGACTCTCTCGTTTCATTTCTCTCATCCTTTGTCGCCTTATGGTGCCTGTGAAGGTTTTCACCGATAAGACTCTCTCATTTTATTTTTCAGCGGGGAATTGGAGTGTTGCTGATATGACTCTCTCTTCTGGAGATTTTTTCGGCTATCAATTCATTTCCAGTTTATGATCCTCTTCTTGCTGGGGATCAGCGCATTATCCTCGGCTTTCATTTGCCTGACTGGCCACCTCTCGGATATTGATCGGGAGGTCTTTTTTGGACATCGATGTTGGTTTCGGCGTGGGGCTAAAAGAAAGGCTATCAAAAATTCAAAATAACTTTGATAGGTGAACTACTACAACTCTTGGAATCAAACCCTTTTTTTTTGAAACTTTAAAACCTAACTTCTGCCCCAGTTTTCTTTGTTTGGGGGATTTTATGGATTTCATTTTTGTTACACTATGTTGAACTATGAACACTATGACCGAGCCGTGAGGCGCCTACGTATCCTCTTTGAGGAATCAGGTCAAACGTAGTTCCCACTGCTTTTGTTTTTCTTGTGATCTTTATCTTTCTCTTTTTTCATTTTTCTTGTAATTTCTTTTTCTTCTTCTTCTTCTTCTTCTTTTTCATATCTTTTCCATTAGGGATTCCAAAAGAGGGGTATGAAAAAATAACTTAAGGCTCAAAAGGGGGAAACAAGGGTTAAAAGTGTTTGGATAGAAGAAAGAATTGCCTCCGTCATTTCATTATCCAATAAGTACCAAATACAAACAAACGAACCAATAACTACCATAATCAAAGAAATTACGCATAATATCTTTTGACTGCATCAGAATTGATAGCCATGTCGACACATCTTTCCTCGATATCTGTTAGACACAAAGCACCGTTGGACAACACTCTGGTCACGATATAAGGCCCTTGCCAATTTGGGGCGAACTTGCCTTTTGCTTCGACCTGATGCGGGAGGATCTGTTTCAATACCTGCTGCCCTACTTCAAATTTTCTGGGGCGCACCTTCTTATTGTATGCCCTTGCCATTCTCTTCTAATACAACTGACCATGACACACTACTACCAATCTTTTTTCGTCTATCAAGCTCAACTGCTCCAGCCGAGCTTTGACCCATTCATCATCATCAATCTCGGCTTCAGCGACAATCCGGAGGGACGGAACTTCAACCTTCACTGGTATTACTGCCTCAGTCCCGTATACCAACAAATAAGGAGTTGCACCTATTGAAGTACGAACAGTAGTGTGGTATCCCAACAATGCAAATGGTAGCTTTTTATGCCATTGTCTGGATCCTTCAACCATTTTCCTCAATATCTTCTTTATGTTTTTGTTGGCTGCCTCAACCGCTCCATTCGCCTTGGGCCGATACGGGGTGAAATTACGGTGTGTAATCTTAAACTGTTCACATACTTCTCTCATCAAGTTGCTGTTAAGATTAGCACCATTGTCCGTGATTATTACTTTCGGGATCCCAAATCTACAGATGATATGGGAGTGGACAAAATCCACCACTGCCTTCTTGGTTACTGACTTGAAAGTTTTGGCTTCAACCCACTTAGTGAAATAATCGATGGTTACCAAAATGAATCTGTGACCGTTCGAAGCTGCCGACTCAATAGGCCCAATGACATCCATGCCCCATGCCACAAATGGCCATGGTGCTGACATTGCGTGTAATTCCGTTGGTGGAGAATGAATCAGATCTCCGTGTATCTGACAGTGATGGCATTTTCGTACGAAACTGATACAATCATGCTCCATAGTGAGCCAATAATACCCTGCTCGAAGAATCTTCTTTGCCAATATATATCCGCTCATATGTGGGCCCACAGACTCCAGCATGTACCTCTGTCATCACTATCGTGGCTTGACCCGCATCAATACATCTCAGCAATCCCAGATCTGGGGTTCTTTTGTACAACATTCCTCCACTGAGGAAAAATCCATTTGCCAGTCGTCGAATGGCTCTCTTTTGATCTCCGGTTGCCTACTCCGGATATATCCCCATCCTGAGGTATTCCTTGACATAATAAAACCATGGCTTGCCATCCACTTCTTCCTCTATCATGTTGCAATAAGCATGTTGATCACGAACCTGAATATGCAACGGGTCAACATGGATCTTGTCTGGATGGTGTAACATCGATGCTAAAGTGGCCAAGGCATCGGCAACCTCATTGTGAACTCTCGGGATGTGTCTGAACTCCACTGATCGAAATTGCTTGCTCAGGTCGTGCAAACATTGTCAATATGGTATAAGTTTTAAATCCCGTGTTTCCCATTCACCCTGGATCTGATGTACTAGGAGGTCCGAGTCTCCCAAGACCAAGACGTCCTGAACATCCATGTCTGCAGCCAATCGTAGTCCCAAAATGCATGCCTCATATTCAGCCATGTTATTGGTACAATAGAAACGTAGCTGAGCTGTAACAGGATAGTGATGTCATGTTTCCTAAATAAGTACTGCTCCTATTCCAACTCCTTTTGCATTTGCAGCCCCATCGAAGAAAAGCTTCCACCCTGGTTCCTCTTTCAGTTCTAACTCCTCTATATGCATCACTTCTTCATCTGGAAAATACGTCCTCAAAGGCTCGTATTCTTCATCAATAGGATTCTCAGCCAAGTGATCGGCCAATGCTTGGGCTTTCATGGCCGTCCTCGTCACATAGACAATGTCGAACTCTGTGAGTAATATCTACCATTTTGCCAATCTTCCTGTAGGCATAGGCTTCTGGAAAATATACTTCAAAGGATCCAGGCGTGAAATAAGGTAAGTAGTATGTGACGACAGATAATGCTTAAACTTCTGTGCTACCCAAGTTAGAGCACAACATGTCTTCTCAAGTTGAGTGTACTTATTCTCATAGACTGTAAACTTCTTGCTGAGATAATAGATGGCTTGTTCTTTCCTTCCTGTGATGTCGTGTTGCCCCAACATGCAACCAAACGAGTTCTCCAGGACTGTCAGATAAAGAATTAATGGCCTCCATAGCTCAGGTGGAACCAACACAGGTGGATTGGACAGATACCCTTTAATCTGGTCGAAAGCCTCTTGACACTCCGCCGTCCAGTCTACCGCAGCGTCTTTCTTCAACAGCCGAAATATGGGTTCACAAGTCGCCGTGAGTTGAGCGATGAACCTGCTGATGTAATTTAGTCTCCCCAACAGACTCATTACCTCTGTTTTGTTCTTTGGCGGTGGTAAATCTTGGATGGATTTGATCTTGGATGGATCCAATTCAATACCCCGTCGACTGACGATGAATCCTAACAACTTTCCTGATGGAACCCCAAAGGCGCATTTGGCCGGGTTGAGTTTAATATCATACCTTTGAAGTCTTTGAAAAAATCTCCTTAGGTCTGCTACATGGTCTTCCTGACGCCAAGATTTTATGATCACATCATCTACGTACACTTTAATTTCTTTGTGTATCATGTCGTGAAACACAGTAGTCATTGCTCGCATGTACGTTGCCCCAGCATTCTTCAGTCCAAACGGCATGACCCGGTAGCAGTAAGTCCCCCATGGTGTGATGAAAGCTATCTTTTCCGCATCTTCTTCGTCCATTAAGATCTGATGATATCCTGCATAGCAGACCACAAAGGATCCGATCTCGCGCCCAGCGCAATTATCGATCAGGATTTGGATGTTGGGCAATGGAAAATTATCCTTAGGACTTGCTTTGTTGAGATTGCGGTAGTCGACGCATACCCTGATTTTCCCATCCTTCTTCGGCACTGGTACCACATTGGCCAACCACTCGGGATATCGAGTGACCCGAATGACCTTCGCTTGCAGCTGCTTAATCACCTCTTCTTTGATCTTCACACTCATCTCTGTTTTAAATTTCCTTAGCTTTTGCTTGACCGGAGGGTATGCCGGGTAAGTGGGCAATTTGTGAACCACTACATTGGTGCTTAATCCCGGCATATCATCATATGACCATGCAAAAACATCTTTGAATTCCACGAGGGTTTTGATCAATTCCTCCCCGACATTTGGCTCAATGTGGATGCTGATTTTGGTTTCTCTGACATTATCTGCGTCCCCTAGATTTACAGCCTCAGTGTCGTTCAGATTAGGCTTGGGTTTCTCTTCAAATTGGAATAGTTCTCGGTTTATTTCTTCGAAGGCTTCATCCTCGTCATATTCAGACTCATTGTCACGATCGACCTCTTGTATCATTAAGTCGGAGTCGGATTGATTTATTAGACTAGGTCGAAGATCCGTTGTGCATGCCATGTCATTAGAACCAGTAAAAAGAGAACTGTTCAGAAAGAAAAAAAAAACAAAACAAAAATCAAAATGAGGCAAAAAGAATTTTATTAAAATTTGGGATAACAGGGTTCACACTTTTACAAAAATAAAAAATGAAATCTGGATTACACCCTGGAATAATCCGAAACAAAAAAAGCAAAAATCAAAGCCTACTACCAGGACTTCCCCCGGATAGGCAGAGGGGTAACCATCCAATTGTTGGTTTTGGCCTCAGGCCCCACAAACTGTATGTCTACTCCGCTGGAACTCTCTCCAACTTCTACCATATTGACATCAGCGAATAGCCTCTCGAAACTCTGATTCAAATCCCCGTTCATCCCAATCAATGGTCCGAGAATTTTTGGGACCGGTGACCCCTTGGCATTTGCTCTAACAAAAGATCTTGAAAGGCATGGTACAGGTTTGGGAAGAAACCAAACTTTCTTCTTCATTTTCCGCGCTCGCTTTACATCTGCCGCAGTCGGTTTGAACCCCAACCCAAAGGTCTCCAAATTCTTGGGCAAGGAAACAGGTTGGACAATCCCCTGAAGCTCAACTCCCAGGCCTTTTCCCAGCACAATCCCATTACCCAACATTTCTGAAATCATCATGACCGTAGCGGAAGCTATCCTAGGGTGCTGAATGATCTCACCCTCGGAAATCTTGTTTGCCGATACTGCATTGAAAATCTGGTAAACCTAGGGACCTTTGTCATCATTGGTCTCTATGAAGGGCACAATGGCGCTTCCCATAGTGCACGCAGTGTCCTCGCCGTGCAGTACGACCTCTTGTCTATCCCACTCGAACTTGACCATCTGATGCAAGGTGGAAGGCACTGCTTTAGCTGCGTGGATCCATGGTCGTCCCAACAGAAGGTTATAAGATACCGCGGCATCTAATACCTGGAACTCCATGGTAAACTGGACTGAACCGATGATCAATTCAAGTACAATATCCCCCACGGTGGCTGTTCCATTTCCGGCAAATCCTCGGACGCAAATGCTATTCTTGCGGATTCTTCCATGGTCGATCTTTAACTGGTTCAGGGTGGATAATGGGCAAATATTGGCACTTGAGCTGTTATCCACCAATGCCCGAGTAACTACCGAATTTTCACATTTGACAGTTAGATAGAGAGCTTTATTATGCTCCGTGCCCTCTACTGGCAGATCATCATTTGAGAATGTTACCCTGTTCACCTCGAAAATTTTGTTGGCAATCGTTTCCAGGTGATTTACAAAAATCTCGTTGGGCACATGAGCTTCATTCAGTATCTTCATCAGGGCCTGACGATGTTCATCTGAATGGATTAGTAATGATAATAGCGAGATCTGGGCCGGTGTTTTCTTCAACTGTTCGACCACGGAGTAATCCTGCACTTTCATCTTCTTCAAGAATTCTTCAGCTTCTTCTTCTGACACAGGTTTCTTTGTTGCAGCTGGGTTGGGTCTTCTCAACTCTACTGGAGCAAAACACCGTCCTGATCGAGTTAGTCCTTGCGCCTCACAACTATCCTCCTCCACTGGTTTTCCCATGTACATCACCACTGCTTTCTCATACTTCCAAGGCACGGCCTTGCTATTAATCATGGGCAACTGGACTACCGGTTTTATGATGACCAGTTCCCTGCATACCCCTTTCAACACAACTGCGGGTGTGGGTGGTGTCACTGATATTACTAATTTGGATGGCTCCGGTTTCTTTGTTGCGGTGGACGGACTTTTTCCCAATATCACCACTGGCTTGACACCTTCCCCTTTCAAATGTACTCTGGTTTTCCGCCGGTCGATTCTTCTTTCGGAGCGGCCTGGATCATCATCACTGTCTGTGAGGGCTTCCTCGGCTCTCCTCCCTCATACACCAACTCGATCATGTGAGCCTCGTGGTGTGTTGGCAATGGGTTCTGGTTGATGTTAGGTGCCTCCGGTGTCTGGACCTCGATCTTGTTGGCATCAATAAGATCTTGTATTGCATGCCTCAATCTCCAACATTTTTCGATATCATGCCCCAGCATCCCTGAGCAGTACCCACAACTTATCGATCGGTCCAAATTTTGGGGTAAGGGATTTGGCAATCTAGGCTCAACAGGATTTAATAAACCCAACTGCCTCAATTTGTGGAACAAGGTAGTATAAGTTTCTCCCAACTCAGTAAAGGTTCTTTGCCTCTGCAGTCTTTCATTTCTGGAAACTGGATTTCCCTTGAAACCCATCCCTAGAGGGTTCCTGTAGGCTCTTGGCGGTGGATAGGTGTTTTGTGGTGGTGGGTAGGTATTATATGGAGGTGGGTATGTATTGTGGGGAGCTGGCGCGCGCCATTGTGGGCAAACGGGAGGTTGGGTGTATGTCTGGGCTTGATGGACGGTGAAATGTGGTCTTGAGGTGGATAGTAGTGCTGTGGTGGGCTGTATGGGTAGTTTGGCCTGTGGGGTCTGGGTTGGTTGTAGTATGGTTTTTCGGACCTGGACCAACTGCTTGCCTCAATCGTGGCAATTTCTTCTTTCTTCCTCCTTCCCAACGCACCTCCCGTGCCGCTCTGAATAGCCTGGGTCGTTGCCTTGAGCGTCGAGTAATTCATGATTTTGTCAGACCTCAGACCCTCCTCTATCATGACCCCTATCTTTACTACTTTATTGAAGGATTTTCCAACCGTCGTCAACTTCCCGATTTCAACCCGGTAACCTTCTTCTCTTGCCAACCAACCCCACTGCTCTTGCGAATCATCCGTAAACTATTGTACATGAGCTCTCTTAGCAGGTCTCGGATAAATCTGGAACCTTTTACCGACCCAAGTATTGTATTTTGGGTCTACCTCACCCTTAGCCAATTCTCTAACCATAGTCTTGGGCTCCAGGAATCAACATTCGTGCCACAACTTTCTAATTTTTTCTTCGAGGAATACGACTCCTGGGCTTAATTCAATGGCGTGCTTGCTTAGATCTTCATCAGTGGGAATTACCTGAAATCTTCCTAGCTGGCGCAATACCCGATGAGGAGCATATGGTTGGATACTACGCACTCCTATCAAAAGAATGTGACATTCCTCGGCCGACATGTATATCACCTCAGTATCAGGCAACCACCCAAATGCACATTCAATTTGGTCGGCCGTCATTGAACTTAATCGTGCAAGCCATGCTTCGACACCTTCGGGGAATACAACACCTATCATCCGTTTCTCACAACCACTGATACAGTTTTTTGCGGTCAACCCGTGATTCATGTATCCTGCTCGGTGACAGAGGTGCTCTTGCATCCACAGCTGGAGTAACAAATTGCATCCCTGGAAGAAATTTCCTCCCTCTCGGCATATAGTCAAGGCTCGGTAGATTTCGGACAAAACCAAAGGGACCACAGTACTGTTAATTTTTTTGATTGCAACATCAGCCATCCCTACAAGGCCTATCTCTATTTTCTTATCTTTGCGGGGACAAACCATGATTCCCAAGAAGGCTGTGATGAATGTCAAAGTACGTCTTGCCTCCCACTTGTTTCTGTCCCCACCATGAGTTAGTCCAAGGTTTGGTTCTTCGAAACCCTGAGGAGTACCATACCGTTGATATAAGAATTGAAGAGCACAATAACCTTTCGACAAATCGTCATCTTGCACCTTCCGACTAATGTGTAGCAAATTCAAAAACTCATGTAGAGACACTGGTCTAGGAGAAAGCAAATATTGCCCCCTCAATTTCCCATCCAAACTTGCATAACCCGCAATCTCCTCTAATGTAGGTGTAAGCTCAAAGTCTGCAAAGCGGAATACATTACGGGTTGGATCCCAAAATGGTATCAAAGCTTCAATGACGTCCGTCCTTGGCTTGATATCTAACAGACTGACGAGGCCTCCCAAAATTCTTTCCACTATTTTCTTACTATCATTTCCCAAATCATTCCACCACATGTGGAGCTGCAGAGTGACCTTGCTAAAGACTGAGAACGGTTCGTTTTGATTTGTGCTCATCCTGCACATTTATTAAGGTGATTAAGAAAGAAAAAAAACTTTTATTCGACTCAAAAATAAAACTATTTATATGTTGTTTTGTGTGTTTTCAAATTGGAAAAAAATAAATAAAAAACTTGATTTTCAAACGCGGCCTTTCAGCACTTCGGAAGCGAAGATTTTTAAGACTGTGTGGGTCAACTGGACCAAATCTTAAAAAGAATGACCCAAGAGGTGGCTGTTTATGCAAAGTCAGTCTTCCGGCGTCCCTTTCGGGAACATTCGGCTATGTTTTGACAAAACAGCGCCACCCGACTTCTTTATGACAGAATTAAAATTTTGACATATTTTTTTATTATTATTTATTTGTTTATGGCTATTTTAGCAAAAGGTGGGGTTGGACCCGATGAGGGTTGCCTACGTATCTCACATCCGGTGAGAATCAAACCAGCGTAGTTCGGGCGAATTAACCGCACTATTTTAAAATAGGACTCTTTTTCATTTTCATTTTTGACATTTCATAAAAAACATAAAAAAAACATTACTTTTAAAACAAAACTCCCTTTTTTTTTCTTTTTTTTTTCAACAAACAACCTATTTTCCAAAAAAAAAATCTTTTTTTTTTAACAAACAATATAACAGCCTATTTTTCGAACCAAAAAACAACCCTTTTTTTTTCTTTTTCGCTCTTTTTTTCTTTTTCTTTTTTTAGTAAAATAAACCAAAAAATAAAACTTTTTATTTTTATTTTCCAGAGTTTCGACAGTACTTGGGCATTGTTTTTTTTTCAAAACCATTAGTTAACTCTCCAACTGCTATTTTTCTCTTTTTCTTAATTTTCTAACATTTTCGAAATTCAAAAAAACCGGTCAACATCCAGGCCAGAGCAAATAAATGCACAGAAAACAATTAGGATGCATCAGGATGGTCTTTCCATTTCAGGTTGCTAGCCCTAGACGGACCCAACCCCTGTGTTGAGTCCCCTTAGTCAAAATGCACATGAAGCAAACAAACGTTCCTACTAGGGATCTGGCATGAGGCTGAGTTATTCTAGGTTCAAAACCTGGGTGTTTGTTCTAGACCTGGCTTACCCGAGCGGACAACTCGAGCTGAGGAGGAGGTGGCAGTCCGGGAATACAGAAGCTTCACCGGCTTTGCGACTTATCCAAACCTCGTTCTAAATTGGGACTTGACACTAGACAAAAAAGAAGTCGTACACCGTACACCCTTCTTCACAATTCAGAAGACTCAGAGAGGAGATGGGTTTCGGCACAGTTTATATACAGTTCACAAAATATCAAAGCAGTAAAAGCAGTTAGTTAGCACAGTATGCACAGATCATGTAACAAAATTTGATAAAGCTGAATACAACAATTATTCCAAGCTCGAATTCTGAACCCTGAACCAGAGATTCTGGGTCATACTTTCCCCAGCGGAGTCGCCAGAGCTGTCACACCCCCTTTTTTCGCCCCGAGAGGGGGTGAAGGAGTTTTTCCAATTAAAGGACAATCGAAACGGGATTTGTATATTTATTTCAGAGTCGCCACTTGGGAGATTTAGGGTGTCCCAAGTCACCAATTTAATCCCGAATCGAGGAAAAGAATGACTCTGTTTAACAGTCCGTGAACCAGAAAGCCGGATAAGGAATTCTGTTAACCCGGGAGAAGGTGTTAGGCATTCCCGAGTTCCGTGGTTCTAGCACGGTCGCTCAACTGTTGCATTTAGCTATTATCTGATTTTTACATGAATAACTTATGTGCTGATTCTACTTTTTATTGCTTTTACATATACATATTTATTCGAGAGAGTGAACGCCGTTTAAAGTATGTTTTCAGATTGCGCCGCATCAAATGAACCCGCAATCTTAGGCACACCCTATTCAACTTCTTAGGATTTGGATTCGGGCCGCATAAAATGCCCACCCACATTTAAGAATGTAATTTACTAAAGCCGCGCCTAAAGATTCTAGCGCGTTATTATCTTTTGGGAGGGCCGTGAAATTCGCTAAAACGGCCCTTCCCGACTTCTAAAAAAATTCATAAACCTTTACTGTGGGTCCTGCAATTTTTTAATTATTATTTTTTTTGTTTTTATTTGATGAAGCTCATCTCATTTATTTATTTATTTAAAAAAAGGAAAGTAACTACATTTCTATTTTTTATTTTTGTCCCTAAATAAAGAAAAATCCTGTTAAATACATGCTAAAAAAACTGTAACTTATTTAATTAATAGATTACAACAGATGCTAACGAAAATTGTACTTGAACTTAAAAAATGGAAAATTGTTTCGCGCCTTATTCCATAAGCTAATATTACTAAAACTGGAATTATGTATATAAAAAACGTACAAGATTGACTAACGTTACTATAATTAACCATTTTAACTGTGGTGAGGTTAACTAAAACTAACTAAAGATATGCTACTTATCATGATTTACCCCATTAATCTAACAAAACTGAAAGGTTCATGTTATATCAGCGCATGACCATTTATACGATTCCTTCTTTTTTCAGTTCAATTATACAAACAAAAAAAAATTAAAACAGTTCACAAAGAAAAAAAACAAAATAGACCAGATTGTCTACTATCTGCTTTATTGAAGCGGTTGGATTTTATTGTTGCATTTCAACTTCAAAGCTTTATCACTACAAGATTCGAATGTGTACCTGGAATTCAAATTACAAATAGAGAGAAAAGAGGTCAGGAGTAACAATGTACAGCAGTAACACAGCAACAGAATCCCACAGCAAATAACAGCAACAAAAACCAGCAATAACCAGTGCAACAATGGTCAGAACCAAACTGAAAAACCCCGGAAAGCCTGACTGAAAATCAGTAACACTAAACGCAATCCACAGAGGCAGTAACAAAGTTCTAATTTCAGTAGTAAAGAAAAGGACATCACTTTCAATTTTTAGCTCTCAAAGACTGACTTTTAATTCTGAAAAATTAGCCTATTTCTCACTTTGAAGTTTCTGAAAAAAAAATTTCTTCTCTAAATTTCCAGTCCTCTTTTCTCTATATCAACTCCCCTTATTTATAGGCTAGAACTAAACATTTATTTATTCAAAGCTTTTCACTTTCAGCCTGTATATTCCCTCTCATGTGCATCTATACACTTTTATCATTAATCTCATGCTTTTTTCTGATTTTCCACCCTTAAAGATACCAGACAGGGTGTATTCTGCACTACTAATTCCCTTTTCATTAAATAATTCATTAATTATACACTGAATATTAACTGGCAGACTATTAACACTAATCATTTTAAATCTTTTAACACCCAAAAATACCCCTGAAAATCCCATATTATTATTGCCTTGCCCTCACTCTTAGCAATATGTATTTAAACCTCTCTGATTTACAACTACATCAAATCACTACACAGCTACAACCAATCCTTAAGTCAAATTCACACAAAAGATTCAAGCATCAAAACAAACCAAAGAAGTGATTTAGGTTGTATTCGTCCAAACAAAGCAGTCATAAACTATCTTTTCGACGAAATTGTTCAAATCGAATGTAGCTTATAACGCACACTCAAACAAAAGAAGAAAACCTTGACCAAATAAAAAGGTCTTGAAGAAGAAGGAGAGTTAATGAATAAAACAAGATTACAAAATAACACTTTAAACAAAGAATCAATAATCCGAAAAAAATAGAATGAACGAAACAAGATTACGAACAACACTTAAAACCAAAAACCCTAACAGAAAATAAATCAAATGAAATAAATAATCTTGAAAGAAATATCTAAAACTTGAACGAACCCAAATCGACCTCGGAGTTGAACTACTGGAGGTCAAACGGACTATTTTGTGGATGTTGAAAAAGGACAAAGCAGCAGCTGGACGTTTGGACTATGGTGGATTATCATGGAGGGACGAGGGTGTCGTGGCGTCGAGGAGTAGCAGCGGCAGTAGCTGGGTTCGCTGCTGCCATGGTCGCCGTGACAGCAACAGCGACCGGTCGTGAGGAACAGCAACAAAGACGCGAGGAACAGCAGCAACGATGCGAGGAACAGCAACAACGATGCGAGGAACAGCAGCAACGGTAGCCTGCAGCAGCGACGGTGCAGTGAGGCGTGGTGTCGAGGTGTTTGGGCAGCAGCAGCAGTGATGGCTGCTGCAGAGGACGTCGCGGGCAGTGGGTGGTTGATGGGGCGTGCATGGTGGTGCGCGAGGATGGCGTTTCGAAGGGGTGGCGATGGTTATGGCGTGAGGTCGTTTTGGACGTGAAAGAAAAAAAGAACCATGGCCAAGCTTTACATTTCTCTCTTCGTTTTTCTTTAGTTTCAAATGAGGAAGAAAGTGAACAGTCCCTTCTTCAGTTTTTCAGAAATTTCCTCCACGTTCCTTTTCACTTTTTCCTTTCTTTTCGTTTTAAAACCCACCCCCTTTTCACGTTCTGCTCGTTCTCTTGTTACCTTATTCCAAGAAATGGACCTCACGCGTATAGGGGTCCAAGACTTATGTCCCCCATTCATGGTGGAGTTCCGTCCGTGTTCCCCACGCGTGTCCCCCATGTGTGGTGGACTCGGATTATTATAGGGTAAGTCCGAAAATTAGGCCTAAAACGGGTAGTTTGAACCCAAATATTATTCTTTTGCCCGGACCTGAGAATAAAACACGATGTTATTCAATTAATCCCATGGAAGCAAAATAACTACAAAAATAAGACTAACTTTTAAAACAAAACTATTTCTTTCTTCTTTTTTTTTAGTATTTTTCAAGATTAAATTAGCTACAAAGCATAAATAAAATTATTTTTGTCATTTTCGTTTTTTATATAAAGATAAAATATAAAGTACTATTTTTTGTATTTTTCAAGATTAAAATGACTACAAAACATTAATAAAACTACATTTTTTTATAATTTTCGAAATTATATAAAGTATAAAAAATAAGGTACTATTTTTGTATTTTTTCAAATTTATGAGAAATACATAAGCTAAAATTTACATATATATATTTTTTAATTTTTCTTTTGCGACGAAATAAGGTAAAATAGTCAAAATAGCTATATTAGACTCAATTCAAATATTAACGTTTTGTAGCCCTCTTTTTTTTTTCTTTTTTTTTTTTGATAAAACTAAAATTCTAAATTGAGATACAAACTAAATTAACTCAAAAATACTAATTAAAACTCCTAACAAAAATTATCATACACAATTAAACACCAATTAAAACAAAATTGCATAATTTGACATTAAATGCTAACAATGCAAAATATTCCTATTTTTGTGACTTTCATTTTTTTGTAAAACAAACTTAATTAAATACTAAATGAAAATGTGATATATTTTATATTTTTATTAATTAAAACAAATAAACATGCACTCATAAAAATACAAATAATTATACAAAAATACCACAAAAATAACGAAAATTGCACACAAAGGAAAATTATTTTATTTTGAATTTTTTGGGAGTAATTCTTTCATAGGGCAAAAATCACGTGCTTACAGCAGGTAGGCCTGATTCGGATTTCTTATCTGAAATATGTAATAAATCAGTCTGCCTCAACCTTTTAAGTTTTAATCAGACCCTAAGTAGTATGTGCAAGACATGCTAAACTGTGTCTTTTGTTTTAAGGAGGTCTGTTGAGCCTTATTTGTTTATGCGCTTTCTCCCCAAACTTGCCACATGTATGTTTTGTTTGTCGCCTTAGAATTTTTCCTTTGAAACTACAAAGCCTAATACTCCTTCCCTTTAGGATTAGTAGTCCTAAGTGTCTCTAGGACTGATAGGAATGGGATGGGTAATAGCATGCAATAAGTAATCGAGACCAATCCGCGCTTTAATACCTTAATGGGGTGGGAAGGGTAGATATGGATATGATGACCACGCGATAACATATCGTGTAGCCCCTCATTGAGGAGTGATTACCGGATGTTGTGTGGGGTGATCCATATTATTTATAAACCTAGGACCCCCTTTTCCTTTACTTGTTTATTTAATTGTTTGCTTTCAAACTATTTTCTCAAAATTCAACTTTTCTTTTGTTTTCTTTTAATTTCACCTATTTGTAACCCTTATGTGCAAATCCCCTCTTATTTGAAGTCTTACTCGCCTTCATGTTATTTGTACTTAAAGTCACAACCGTAGCCTGGCCGGGAACCACATTAGTGGATCCTGAGGGGTGCCTAACACCTTCCCCTCGGGATAATTTCAAGCCCTTAACCAATCTCTGGTTTCCTAAATCAAATTCTTTCTAGTGTCCTAATGCACTCAAATCATTAGGTGGAGACTCTTCAATCCAAACCCAATTCGCAAAAGGGAACGAGTTGTCCTCCCAAATGTCATGAACCCGCTTTCGCGACGAAAAAGGGGGCGCGAAAACATGGCGACTCCGTTGGGGACTTCTTTTAGGCTATTACCATTTCAGGCTATTATTGTGACTTTGCGCTTCTCTATATGTCTTTATTTGCTTAATGCCTTTAAGGATTTAATTCCCTCTTCTACTGCAAAAACTAACTTGTTTCTTGTTTCTTTCCCTTGTTTCTTTCACTGCTTTCCTTTACTGCACTCCTTTATTACTGTTTTAAATTATTGTAATTATTATTTTATGAATGTGCAGATACGTGATAACTTGTTTTAATTACATATGCATGTTTCCAACATCATATTCCACTCGTGCCAAACAAATACCATAGCAACGCTTATAATGAGTCATTGCGCTCTTCCGATGATATCACCCTTTAAATCCAGAAAAGGCATATTTGCGGTAAAACCACTCGATCAACGATGTAGTCGACGATTTTGTGCCTTTCCCTCTTAAGTTGTTCGCTCAAGGGTACCAGTTACTTTGTTTAAACTATGTATGCATCATGGTCAAACCTAGCCGAGTCAGTTATGTTGTCCGCATAATGACTCTTTAAGATAGCCTTGTCCAAAGTCCACTGGGTTTCCCAAACCCAAACGGACACTATCACATTTTGTGCATTTATTTGGAGAACTGAATGCTTTTATGCCAATTATTGGTATTTTATAGTCGAGTCTGGTGGGGGTAAGGGCCTAACCCTTTTGTCTTGTAGAAACATGAGGCACGAGGTCCCCAGCTTCAATATGGTTAGCACACCCTCACTCTTGCTGGACTGGTGGAGGAGTCTTCCATCAAATGACCAAATCAACGAGTGGAAAGAGAGGGTCGCCAAAGCTAGCGAAAAGTTGGAATATCTGGAGTACAGTCTGCTGGAATTGGAAGGGAAAGTGAGGAAGAGAGTCACCGACTGCCAGAACGCTGAAGGAAACGAAGGAGAACACATGGCGAAGACATTTCTACTGGTGAACCTATGCGAGCTGGAGGATTTGATTAACAAGAGCATTCAACCTGAGGAAGGTCCTTCTGGGACCAAATAGATAGGAATTTTCTTTTGCTTTATGAAATGTAATAAGGTCAATAACCACTAGTGACATTTTATTCCTTGTTATTTAGTGTCGTTTTGGGATTCGTCTGCTTTTTATCAATAAAATGAGGCATTTAGCATTCTAAGTTCTCCAAATCAATTTGTCTCTAGGCCTACCTCGGGCACAATGGGGCTCCCAAATTAGGACATGATTTACATTCTTGCACTATGTGTTTAAATATCGCAACACTTTCTTATAATACGCACTGACTTGTTACCTTTTTTGTTTTTACTTTTATTTTATTTATTCCCCTCCCCAAAGGTTAGTTCGTGCACTCTGGCATCGTCATCATATTCCACAAGATCAAAGGGCCCTCCACCCACTCCTCCTCCTAGTCCTATCAGAAATAGGAACAAAGGAAAGATGGAAGATTTGAACAACACCAGAAAAGAAAACTCAACTGAATGGGTAGAGGTCATTCATGGTGCTCAGGTATCCAAAGAAAGTGTGTCCCAACTCGAGCAGAAACTATTGAAATTTTAGGAGGAACTTGATCAGGTTCGGAATCTGGCAAACTTGTCATTTTCCCTCACCACTCCAGATATCAATTTTCCAAACGCTCAGAATAGCACGCCTCCACAAAACATCCTAAAACCACAAAACCATCCCACTCCTCACCACCACTGCAATACATACCATATATCCAGCAATACTCCACTGCTCATCCCAGAACCTCTGAATTCCACAAATGATCATTTCCACGCCCCTTATAACACCCCCATCTATGTGGAAACCATGTCACACTCCACCCAACCTGTCTCAAGCACACCCAAATATGATGATAAAGACTTACTCATCAAAAACCTAGCTGCGGAACTCAAGAAATTGACTAGTCAAATTTAGGGTGTCGAAGGAAGCAAGGGGATTGAAGGGTTGAACTACGAAGATCTTTGCATACAATCGGATGTCGAACTGCCTGAGGGGTACAAACCTCCTAAGTTCGAGATGTTTGATGGTACAGGGGATCCGAGAGTCCACTTGAGAACAAACTGCGACAAGCTGGTCGGAGTAGGGAAAGACGAAAGGATTCGCATGAAGCTTTTCATGAGGAGTCTAAAAGGAGATGCTCTGTTTTGGTACATCAGCCAAGACCCGAAAAAATGACCAAACTGGGTGAGTATGGCGTCCGACTTTATGGACAGATTCAGGTTCAATATAGAAAATGCACAAGATGTGTTCTACATTTAGAACTTAAAGAAGAAGCCCGCGGAAACATTCCGCCAGTATGCCACTCGCTGGAGATCAGAAGCTGCTAAGGTCAGACCTGCTTTAGAAGAAGAACAAATGAACAAGTTTTTTGTCTGGGCTCAAGACCCGCAGTACTATGAAAGGCTGATGTTGATTGAGAGCCAGAAATTTTTCGACATTATCAAGCTGGGTGAAAGGATTGAAGAGGGCATCAAAAGTGGTATGGTTACGAACTTTGAAGCCTTGCAAGCTACCAATAAGGCTTTACAGTCTGGTGGTACGTCTAAGAAAAAGGACGTAGGTTCCATAATGGTTGCACAAAGAGCCAAATCCCCTATCAAATACCAAGCCTATCTGATACATCCACTCACATATCAGCCTACCCTGAATTACCAAGCACCCTCACCCTCTTACCAAACTCCACCACCTACTTACCAATCACCCCCACCTCCTACATATCAACCTACCTCACCCAGATATTCCCAACCCGCACATGTCTACCAAGCCTACAATGCTCAACCATCCCACTATCAATCACCTCCCACACGACAAAACTTTCCTAGACCTCGACAAAATTTCAACCACAAACCCCCCAAATAGTATACCGCCATTGCTGAACCGATTGACCAGTTGTATGAAAGGCTCAAAGCTACCGGTTACGTCACCACTATCCCTGCTATAACCCCTGAAAACCCTTCTTAGTGTGTTAATCCGAATAAATCCTGTGCATGCCATTCCGCCATGAAAAGGGCATATCATTAATGAATGCCGCTCTCTGAAAGACAAGATCCAGACTTTGATTGATAACAAGATCATTGTGGAAAAGGAGCCTACTCTGAATGTTCGCATCAACCCTCTGCCAGATCATAAGGGTGGAGGTGTTCACATGATTGAAATAGAGGATGATTGGGATCCCAAAGGATTGATCGGTTTAATCATAGAAGGTGACGAACCAAAAAAGCCAATAGTCACCCTTAATCCGATTGTAGTCCAGACTCAGCCTTCTAGGGATGCCGAGGTAAACATGTCTGTACCACTTGAGTTTGAAGAACTACCCCCTGCAAAGACACCAACACCAATTGAGGTCGAGTTTGGGTCTCCAGCAAACGCACCCGCACCATTTGAAGTTGCGGTTTTACCCTCCAAAATACATGCTCCGTTCGGAGTAAAGGTGCCCATTCCAATAGCAATGTCGGTTGTAACACCGTTCCATACAAATGTCATACCTGGGTATTACACAGCCGAGGCGAGAAGAAAAGGGAAGGTCAAGTTCGGGGAAGCCATTGCGGCACGAGGTATGACAAGAACTGACAGGGTTTATACTCCGGAGCATTTAGCTGAGTCGAGTAAGCAGGCCTCTGGTCGGCTGACCATTACTAAAACCGGGACCGACGATCTATGGAGAAATATACAAGCCAAGGAATATTAAGTCATTGATCAGCTGAACAAAACACCAGCACAAATTTCTATCCTAGCTTTGCTGCAAAGTTCCGACATACATAAGAATGCCTTGCTAAAGGTGCTGAGCGAGGCATATGAACAAGAAATATCACCGGAGGAGAAATGGCAAACATGGTAGGGCAGGTATTGGAAAGTCACAAGATCACTTTTCATGAAGATGAGCTACCACCAGAAGGGTTGAGTCACAACAAAGCATTGCACATTACTGTGCAATGCGAAGATTATTTTATCACTAGGGTCCTGATTGATGGAGGGTCCAGCCTTAATATTTGTCCGTTGGTAACACTCAGAACATTGGGAAAGGGTCTGTATGAGATCAAGGACGGGGCCATCAACGTTAAAGCTTTCGACGGTTCCCAAAGCCACCATTGGGGAAATCAGTTTGTGCTTGCAAATGGAGCCTACTTGGTTTGATGTCGATTTCCAAGTAATAGATGTGTCGGCATCCTACAATCTGCTATTGGGACGGTCGTGGATTCATGCCGCTAGGGCCGTAGCATCAACACTGCATCAGGCGGTGAAATTTGAATGGAACCACCAAGAGGTGATCATTCACGGCGATGGTAGCAATCTCATATACAGTTGCCAAACCATCCCAGCGATCGGAGGAAGGATAAAGATAGGCGGGGAAACCTATCACCACATCGAGCGAGTCAACGCCGTTTACAAAGACAAATGGTGGGATAATAAAATTGAAAGCATATTGAACTGGAGCGGACATGAACCTGGCAAGGGACTTGGCAAGAATCTCCAAGGAATTGTCAAGCCTATCAAACTGAAGAAACATGTCACTACTTTCGGTCTGGGATATGAGTACACCTGGGAGGAATTCAAACACTGGTCTCCACTATGGCACGGTCCTTACCATCCGCTGGAGCAGCCAATACCACATTTGGAGCAGACTTTATAGCCGGCCGATGTTATCTATTGGTCGGAAGAAGAGGAAGCACTAGCAGCTGTGAAAAACATGTTCTTAGAGGACAATGACATGGATTATTGTGTTGTTCTCGAGGAGGAGGAGGAGGAGGAGGAGGAGGAGGAGGAAGGTTCATCCATACAGGCAGTTAGAAAAGGAGCATGCCTCAACAATTGGACCATCAAAACCACCAAAGCCCGGAAAGCCTCGGGGTAGCAAGGCTGAACAAAGCATCATGCACTATCTTTTATTTTTACTAGTTGATTTTCCTTTCGCATTTTTGAATTTTCAAAATAAGATCTTCCAATGCTCAAAACAGTTACGGAATTTATCAAAGCATTTCGGTTTCCTTACAAATCTTACTCTTAATGTTTTTCTCTCATTACTTTACTTAATACAGCATTACTATTACCTATCTTGATGAACCAATGACTGTGACATACAACGAGACAATGCAACAAACAGAGGAAGATGAAATACCGGAAGAGATCGTTAAGGAAGTTGAGGATTTTGAGAACAAACTTAAGTCCAACCTGAACGAGACCGAGATTGTTAACCTGGGAGATGCAAATATCAAAGAAACTCGGATCAGCATTCATTTGTCACCATCAGAAAAGAAAGAATACATAGAATTTCTGAAGGAATATGAGGACGTATTCTCCTGGTCATATGATGACATGATTGGTTTGAGTACATCTATTATAGCGCACAAACTACCAACTGATCCGACATGTCCACCGATAACAAAAGCTCAGAAAGTTTAAACCCGACATGAGTCTAAAAATCAAGGAAGAAGTCACTAAGCAGGTCAAAGCTAAGGTTCTCAGAGTAGTAGAATATCCGACATGACTAGCCAACATCGTGCCAGTACCGAAGAAGGACCGGAAGGTCAAAGTCTGTGTCGACTACCGGGATCTCAACCGGGCCAGTCTGAAAGACGACTTTCCCTTGCCAAACATACACATCCTGATTGACAATTGCGCCAAACATGAGTTGCAATCATTTGTAGATTGTTTCGCTGGGTATCATCAGATCTGGATGGATAAAGTAGATGTTGAGAAAACGGCCTTCACTACGCCATGGGGAATGTATTTCTACAAGATGATGCCATTCGTGTTGAAGAATGCAGGGGCCACCTACATGAGGGCCATGACTACTATCTTCCATGATATGATACACAAGGAGATAGAGGTGTATATAGATGATTTTATTATCAAGTCCAAGAAAGCCGCTGATCACATGGAAGATTTGAGGAAATTCTTCAATATATTGTGAAGGTATAATCTAAAACTAAATCCCGCAAAATGTGCATTCGAGGTTCCTGCTGGAAAGACACTTGGGTTTATTGTGAGTTGCCGAGGAATAGAACTGGATCCATCAAAGGTCAAAGCTATTCAAAAACTACCACCGCCAAAGAACAAGAAGGGTATGATGAGTTTCTTGGGGAGACTTAACTACATCAGCCGATTCATAGCACAGTCTACAGTTATCTGTGAGCCGATCTTTAAGATGTTGAAGAAGAATTCCGCTACCAAATGGACTAATGATTTCCAAAAAAACTTTTGACAGAATCAAGGAATACCTATCAACACTACCAGTCCTAGTTCCACCTGAGCTAGGTAGACCTTTATTACTCTACCTCGTAGTATTGGATGGAGCGTTTGGTTGTGTTCTGGGGCAGCATGATGAAACATGGAGGAAGGAGTAGGCCATCTATTACCTCAGTAAGAAGTTCACTGAGGCTCGGTATTCTCTGTTAGAGCGCACCTGTTGTGCTTTGACTTGGGTAGCTCAGAAGTTAAGGCACTACTTTTGTGCCTATACTACATATCTCATATCAAGGATGGATCCTTTGAAGTACATCTTTCAGAAGCTCATGCCCACTGGCAAGCTAGCCAAGTGGCAAATCCTGTTGAGTGAATTCGACACTATCTACATAACTCAGAAAGCAATCAAGGGACAGGCATTGGCCGATCATCTCGCCGAGAATCCCGTGGACGGAGAATACGAACCCCTAAAGACGTATTTTCCTGACAAAGAGGTATCATTCATAGGAGAAAACATTGAAGATTCCTATGATGGTTGGAGAATGTTCTTCGACGGAGCAGCAAATTTCAAAGGAGTTGGCATAAGAGCTGTCCTAGTATCAGAAATTGGCCAATACTATCCATTGTCTGCTAAACTCAAGTTTCCGTGCACCAACAACATGGCCAAGTACGAAGCCTACATCTTAGGGCTCAAGATGGCCATTGACATGAACATCCGAGTTGCTAGTAATTGGGGGTTCAGACTTGCTTATATATCATGTCCGAGAAGAATGGGCGACCAAGAAATCCAAGATACTCCCTTATTTGCATCACGTGCAGGAGTTGAGAAAGAGGTTCACAAAGACAGAGTTCCGGCATGTTCCCAGAGTCCAGAATGAGTTTGCCGATGCATTGGCTACACTATCATCCATGAAACAACATCCAGATAAGAACTTTATTGATCTCATTCCGGTAAAGATCCATGATCAGTCAGCTTAATATGCTCATGTTGAGGAAGAAGCAGACGGAAAGCCTTGGTTTCATGATATCAAGGAATACTTGACGAAAGGAGAATACCCAAAACTTGCAAATCCACGCACAATTCGGAGGTTGTCCAACAATTTCTTTCACATCGGAGGAATCTTGTACAGAAAGACTTCTGATTTAGTATTGCTAAGATGTGTCAACACAAAAGAATCATCTAAACTGCTAGAAGAAATCCACATTGGGACCTGAGGTCCACATATGAATGGCTTTGTTTTAGCGAAGAAGATACTCCGAGCTGGTTACTTTTGGATGACTATGGAGATGGACTGCATCCAGTATGTCCAGAAATGCCACTGCTGCCAGATACATGCAGACATGATAAAGGTACCTACAAATGAGCTTAATGCAACAAGTTCGCCATGGCCGTTCACCGCATGGGGGATGGATGTTATCGGACCAATCGAATCTACTGCATCAAACAGGCACAGGTTTATCCTAGTAGCAATTGATTATTTCACCAAATGGGTTGAAGTAGCATCTTACAGAGTAGTGACCAAGAAAGTCGTGGCAGACTTCGTCCGCGACCGTATCGTGTGTCGGTTCGGAATTCCAGAGTCAATCATTACTGATAATGGCTCCAACCTCAATAGTGATTTGATGAAATCCATGTGTGAAACCTTCAAGATCAAACAAAAAAATCTACAACTTACAGACCTCAAATGAACGGAGCCGTAGAGGCCGCCAACAAGAATATTTGTAAGCACGTGATTTTTGACCCTCCCCGAGGATTTTCACATTTTCTTTAGCATAAATATGAAATTGGGTCTAATATAGCCATTTTAACTATTTTACTTTATTTCGTTGCAAAAAGAAAAAAAAATCACAAAATATATATATAAATTTTATTTTATGTATTTCTCATAAACTTGAAAAATACAAAAATTGTACTTTATTTTGGTACTTTATATAAATTCGAAAATTACAAAAAATATAATTCGATTAATGTTTTGTAGTCGTTTTAATTTCGGAAAAATACAAAAATATTACTTTATATTTTTGTCTTTATTAAAAAACGAAAATTACAAAAAAAATAGTTTTATTAATAATCTATAGTCATTTTAACTTTGAAAAATACAAAAAAAAATATTGCTTCATATTTTATCTTAATATTTAAAAAAAACGAAAATTACAAAAATAGTTTTATTAATATTTTGTAGCTATTTTAAATCTTGAAAAATATTTAAAAAGATATAGTTTTGTTTGAATACTAGTCTTATTTTTGGTAGTTATTTTGCTTACATAGGACTAGTTAAGCAACGTGTTCCTATTTCTCGGGTCCGGGCAAAAGAATAATATTCGGGTTCAAACTACCCGCTTTTAGGCCTAATTTTCGGACCTAGCCCATAATAATCCGAGTCCGCCACACGTGGGGAACACGGACGGAATCCCATACACGGGGAACCCCACCACGCGTGGGGAACACAAGCCTCGAACCCCACCACGCGTGGGGCTCATTTGTCTTGGCCAAAGGGATCAAATACACGGACAAAGAAGAAAAAGGAAAAAAAAACAAAAAGTTTTCTGAGAGGACTATTCATCTTCTTCTTCAAAGAGAAGAAGAAGAAAAAGCCGACTGAAAAGAACCGGACCTCAAACCATCGTCGACCACTGTTCATCTTCTCCAAAAGGAGAAGAACAAAACCCTAACGCTCCCTCCATTGAAACCAGTCCGGATTCCTCCATCACCACCATCGTTCCACCTCCATCAACAACCCCAAAACCACCGTCAACCTCCAGCTCATCCCCCCCTCGTCGTCACTGTCCAACCCACGACCAAACGACCACTCCGTCACGACCCCTACAGTAAACCACCAAACGACCCTTCAACCACCATCCCCTCACGTCCAAAACGCCACCACCTACGTCCGCAACCTCCCAGCTCCACCACCGTCAACCAAACAGGCCCGTTCGAACCACCGTCGACCACCTGCCCGACGCCATAACCACCAACCTTCAACGAAAACCCACCAGCTCATCCAGTCGCACCCCCACGTCCAAACGACTGCCTGCATCGTCCAAACACCACCTTCAACCAACAACCTCCCGTCGAACCCCCTCCTCCTCACGTCCAGCAAAACCACCAGCCCCATCACCCACCCTCGCACCCCGGCAACGAACCACGACCACCTCCATAACTGCCCCTTCCTCACATCCAAACGACCCTTCTGCTGCAGCTTCATGCACCAGTTGCTGCGTCGGAGATACAGAAGCAACCAACAATCTTGGGCGTCGACAGTTGTGGGGTCCAAGCTTTCCATCGAGGTCGTCTTTGGTTCGTCGAGGTGTTTGTCCGAGGTTTCGTCGTTGTTCCGCGTCCAGTGAGGTCTGGCTTGAATTCCGTCGGGGTCGTGTTTGTCGTCCTAAGTTTGCCGAGGTTCAAAGGTTAGTAAACCTCAAGCATTAAATAAGGAGATGTTATGTCAAAAGTTCAAAAAATGCAATATAGAAATTGGTATGATAATTTCTTGCTCATGTTTTCACCATATGCGTTTTGTTCATTTGTGGTGTTATGTATTTTTGTTTATTTGATATCATTTAATTAAGTAGGGTTAGTTGTTCTATGACACAGTTTAACGTCAATTTGTTCGTCCTTTCCCGTGCTTAGTTCATTCGGACAAAACTAGCATTACTTGTTGTTATTACTTTCAAAACACTCATTTTGCTAGATTCCTTTTATTAAATTGTGTAACGAGTTATGAGATTTCAGCTGTAAATAGGCTATAAGGTTTAGTATTGTTAAAGGCGTAAAAATGGCATCCTTTTAAAAAAATAAAAAAAATAAAAAAAAGTAAATAAAAAACAAATAAATAAATAAACAAAAAGAAAAAAAAAACGAGACTAGCTTCGCCAAAAATAAAAATGTACAGATTGCGGAGCCCTCACAAAGTATATGTATTAAATACTTAGATTCCGGGACGGGCCGTTTAGCAAAATTCACGGCCCTACCCAATATAATAATGTGCTAGTTGCTTTAGGCGCGCCTTTAATAATGTTATCTCCCTAAACTCGGGTGCACATTTATGTGACCCAAATCCAAATCTCAACGAAATCGAAGTGTGTCTCTAATCACGGGTATATTGATTATGGCGTGGCCCGAGATGCATTTCCACGACGTTGTAAATTCCTTTTAATAATAAATGAGATGAGCCTCGTCGAATAAAAAATATAAATTACGGGGCCCTCAGTAAATACTTGTTTTAAATTTACTTAGAATTCAGGAGGGCCGCTTAGCGAATTTCGTGGCCTTCCCAAAATAATAACACGATAGTCTCTTTAGGCGCGTGTTTAATAATCTACTTTCTTAAACTTGGGTGTGCATTTCATGCGACCCAAATCCAAATACCAAAACGTCAAATAAAATATGTTCCGGATTGTGGGTGCATTTCATGTGACGCAGTCCAAAGATATGTTTTAAGCGATGTTCACATTCTTTAAAATAATAATAACAAAGTGGTAAAAAGTTAAAATTGGCACATTGGTTCATAATTGTATTTAAAATCAGATAAATAAGCCGAATATGACAGTTGAGCGACCGTGCTAGAACCACGGAACTCGGGAATGCCTAACACCTTCTCCCGGGTTAACAGAATTCCTTATCCGGATTTCTGGTACGCAGACTGTAATATAGAGTCATTCTTTTCCTCGATTCGGGATTAAAATTGGTGACTTGGGACACCCTAAATCTCCCAAGTGGCGACTCTGAAATAAATAAACCAATCCCGTTTCGATTGTCCTTTAATTGGAAAAACTCTCTGCGCCCTCGCGGGTGCGGAAAAAGGAGGTGTGACAGCTCTGGCGACTCTGCTGGGGATTTTAGAACCAGAACCACTGGTTCAGGGTTAAGAATTCGAGCTTAAAATAATTGTTATTATTTGGCTTTATTTATCATCTGATTTTTACATGTTTGAGCCTAATGTGCTAAATGCTACTTTTACTGCTTTGATATTACGTGAACTGTATATAAACTGTGCCGAAACCCCTATACTTTCTGAGTCTTCTAAATCATGAAGAAGGGCGTACTTCGTATGACTTCTTTTCTGTATAGTGTCAAATCCCAATTTAGAACGAGGTTCGGATAAGTTGCTAAGCCGGTGAAGCTTCTGTATTCCCGGTACGCTGCCCCCCCTCGGCTCGAGCTGTCCGCTCGGGTAAGCCAGGTCTAGAACAAACACCCAGGTTCTGAACCTAGTATAACAAAGCCACATGCCGGATCCCTAGTAGGAATGTTTATTTGCATCATGTGCATTTGACTTAGGGGACTCAACACAGGGGTTGGGTCCGTCTAGGACAAGCAACCTGAAAATAATAGACCAGCTTTTGGCATCCTATGTGCTACATGTTGTATTTAGTCAAGGGCGAATGGGTCATTTGGTCACTTCCAGCATGGTGTTATTTTAATCAAAGCATGGGGAACATTTGTGGAATCCAAGGAGCCTTGGAATTCCCTATGTCCCCCACGCTTCATTTTTGGGAAAAGCACCTAGGGAACATTTGTGGAATCCAAGAAGTCTTGGAATTCTCTATGTCCCCCACGCTTCATTTTTGGGAAAAACACATGGGGAATATTTGCGGAATCCAAGAAGTCTTGAAATTCCCTATGTCCCCCATGCCACATTTTTGAAAATATTATAAATATAAAAAATAAAATATATATGTATATATATAAAAAAAAAACATTGAAAATTCGAAAAAAGATTGTGTATGTTTTCATCATCATCCACAAATTAGAAAATAGTGGAAAAGAGGAGAACATAACAGTGTAGAGATATAACTACTTATTGTTAGAAAAAAAAACAAATGTCCAAGTAGTGTCGAAACTCTGCCGAAATTTTGAGGATATAAAATAATAAAAAAAACATATGTCTTATTAGTTTGTTTTATTAAAGCAAAGGAAAAGTAGAAAAAATAATCATTGTTTTGTCTTATTTTTTTTCTTTTTTTTAAAAAAATATTAATAGAAAAGAAAATAGTTTGTCTTGCCATAAAAATGAAAAAAGAGTCTTGTCTTTAAAATTTGTGTTATTTATTTGTTTATGAAAATGACAAAATTAAAATAATCCAAAAATATTTTCTCCATTATTGACTTCTTTAGGAAGTCTTTCTAATTGTTTTCAAAAATAATATAATATATATATATAAAAAAAAAACAGCTCCGAAAATATTTTGATTCTTTTTTCAAAATTGAAAAGAAAATTCAAAATTCAAAAAAAAACATTTTGAGAAGCATTTCTTTTATTAAAAGCAAAATTCCGAAAAATATTTTCTTATTCTCCTTTAGAATAAAAAAAAAGAGCAAATGAAAATTCAAAAATATATCTTAGAAGTGTTTCTTGTAAAAAGAAAATCAACCAAAAAATGCTTCCTTTCTTCTTTTAAAGTAGTTCTTTTGCCCGAACTACGCGGGTTTGATTCTCACCGGATGTGAGATACGTAGGCAACCCTCATCGGGTCCAACCCCACCTTTTGCAAAAATAGCCAAAAATCAAAAATTTAATCTTGTCATAAATAAGTCGGGTGATGTCCAACCCACCTTTTGCAAAAATAGCCAAAAATTAAAAATTGTGATCTTGTCATAAATAAGTCGGGTGATGGCCAACCCACCTTTTGCTAAAACCGCCAAAATCAAATAAATAAAAAATATATGTCAAATTTTAATTTTGACATAGCCGAATGTTCCCGAAAGGGACGCCGGAAGGCTGACTTTGCATAAACAGCCACCTTTGGGTCATTTTTTAGGATTTTTGGTCCAGTTGACCCACACAGCCTTAAAACATCTTCGTCCCCGAGGCGCTGAAGGGCCGTGTTTGCAACACTACGTTTTTACCGTAATTTGAAAAAAAAAACAAAGAGTCAACGGTCAGGTGAATACCGTTCGAATTTTGTCATAATAAGCCGAGCCAGCTTCGGCCGCGTCTTAAACCGTTCTTGCCGAAATAGCCTTAGAGTATCTTTCAGTTGTCGAAAGGTTATTTTTGTAAAAGAATGGACAAGTTTGTAAAGTGCCAGAATAATCCTCCCCGACCTCAAAATTCATATGAATTTGGAAGAGGTCACATTTGCAAAAATAACCGTTTGGTTGCATTTGTCAAACGGAGAAAGGGAGTTGATCATCTGTTTTTGGAGTTTGTAAATCTTTTAATTAGAATATGTGTGTTGTTTGATTTTTTTTCAGTTGTAGGTCATCTTCAGACCTGTGAAACCCAGTTTGTTTTAATATAAAAATTGAAAAATTGTTTGTTATTGTTTATCTCTTATAGTCCGAACTACGCAAGGTCTGATTCATGCGGAGTCATGATACGTAGGCAATCTCCATAAGATTCGACCACAACAAAGAGAAAAAAAAAAAGAAACGAAAAAGAGAATGAAAAAAAGAATGAAAAAAAGAAAGGAAAAAGGAAAAGAGAAAAAACAAATTGCAAGCTGGGAATGAGGAATGAGTTTTTATTTTATTTTACTCTATTTTCAAAAAAAAAAAGAGAAAAAGAAAAATAAAATAAAATAAAATAATAAGCTAGTTAGTTTATAACCCGAACTACGTCGGTTTGATTCTCACCGGATGTGAGATACGTAGGCAACCCTCATCGGGTCCAACTCCCTTTTTCATTTTACCAATAATGATATACCATAAAGCATATATGTACACACATGTATATAAATACATATATTGTTTGTTTTGTTTTCCAAGATTTTTGTTTAGAGTCAAAATAAAGGTTTCTGTTTTCGCCTAAAAGGTCACCTTAATAAATGTGCAGGATGAGCACAGAGCAAAATGAACCATTCTCGGCCCTCAGCGAGGTCCCCCTACAACTCCACATGTGGTGGAATGATTTGGAAGCCAATAGCAAAGAGGTAGTAGGAAGAATATTGGGAGGTTTTGTAAATTTGTTGGGCGTTAGGCCAAGGACAGATATTCTTGAAGCTCTAATACCATTTTGGGACCCAACCCGCAATGTATTCCGTTTTGTTGACTTTGAACTTTCACCAACACTTGAGGAAGTCGCCGGATATGCGGGATTGAATGAGAGGTTAAGAGGGCAATATTTGCTTTCGCCAAGGCCAGTGTCTCCGCATGCGTTTCTGGATCTACTAAGCATTAGTCAGAAGGTACAACATGACGATTTATCGAGAGGATATTGTGATCTCCATTTCTTGTATCAGCGGTACGGAACCCCGCACGGTTTCGAGGAACCGAACCTTGGGCTAACTCACGGCGGGAACAGGAACAAATGGGAAGCAAGACGTACTTTGGCTTTTATCACAGCATTCTTGGGAGTCATGGTCTGTCCAAGGAAGGATAAAAAGATAGAGATAGGTCTGGTAGGGATGGTCGACGTGGCAATCAAAAGAACCAATAGTACTGTGGTTCCTTTGATTTTGTCCGAAATCTACCGGGCTCTGACTATATGCCGAGAAGGAGGCAAGTTCTTCCAAGGTTGCAACCTGTTACTTCAGCTATGGATGCAGGAACATCTCCATCACCGAGTAGGATACATGAACCACGGGTTGACCGAGAAGAATTGTATCAGCGGATTCAAGAAGCGCATGACAGGCGCCAGATTTCCTGAAGGTGTCGAAGCGTGGTTTACACGGTTAAGGTCAACAACAGCCGACCAAATTGAATGGGCATTCGGTTGGTTGACTGATACTGAGGTGATCTACATGTCGGCTGAAGAATGTCATGTTCTCTTAATGGGGCTTCGCAGCATCCAGCCATATGCCCCTCATCAGGTATTACGACAACTGGGCAGGTTTCAAGTAGTCCCTACTGATGAAGATCTGAGCAAGCATGCCTTGGAATTAAGCCCGGGAGTCATATTCCCCGAGGGGAAGATTAGAAAAACTGTGGCATGAATGTAGATTCTTGGAGCCCAAGACCATGGTGCGAGAACTAGCTAAAGGTGAGGTAGACCCAAAGTACGATGCTTGGTTCGAAAGAAGGTTTCAGATTCGGCAAAGACCTGCTAAAAGGGCACACGTCCAACACTTCACAGATGATTCACAAGAGCAATGGGGATGGTTAAAAAGGGAGGAAGGTTACCGGGTTGAAATCGGGAAGCTAAAGCAACAAGTCGAAAGGCTTGTATTTGAGAACAATGTGCAAGTCGCCTCGGAGCAGGTTGAAAGAAACAAGCTAGCCCAAGAAAACCAAACCTTGAAGGCCCGCCTTCGCCAAGCCAGTAAGAGTAACGTTGACCGACAGAAGCGTCGCTCTGACGAAAGATTGATAGCAAGTTTGAGAAGTCAGGTCATCCAGAGCCAAGAAGAATTAGAACAATCAGAAGCTTGCATAGCAAGGATGAAGGTCAGATGGGCAAGGTACACAATGGCCCGGAAGCAGCGTTTGCAACAGGTCATAAGGGATTATGAGATGAGCGTCGGAATATTGAGGGAGACGAACTCCACTCTACATGATCGGATCGTCAAACAAGCACGAGATGCCCAAGCCGACAGAAGGCGATGTTACGATGCAATGACCAGAATGGAAAGACAAATGGAGATGTTCCAGGATCAGCTTGCCAACAATGCGCAAACACTGGGATTGAAGAACCGACAGATAAGGCATTTGTTTGCAGAAAGGGACAACATTCGAGGAAGGATCGACGAGATTGGGCATTACATCTACATGAGATGCCTGGCATGCGAGCAAATGCCTCGGAAGACCCTCCTTGTTTCCATCATGGGTTGCGTCCACCGAATCATGAATGAGTTGAAAAGCCTGCAGAGGGACCTCACACCAAGGGCCGCGGAAAGGCCGAATGATGCCTCGCGGGCCCCTAAGTTGGAAAATTAATCTTTGGTTGAGTCTTGTTTATTTGGCTTTGTTGCTTTTCCATATGTTGTTTTCTTTTCTTTTAGTCAAAACGGGTTAAGAACTGTGGAGTCTGTACTATTGCTATTCCTTGCTTGAAGTAATTTGTAATAGCAAAATTTTGAGAATGAATTTAACGATTTCACAAGAATTTTGTGTTTCTTTACTTTAAGGCAGAACTACGCCTGGTCTGATTCACGCGGGGACGTGATACGTAGGCAATCCCCATAAGATTCGACCGCTTTTAATAAAGAAAGAAAAGAAAATACAAAATAAAATAAAACACAGGGTTTCCCAAAGTACTTTAAAAGGGGACGAATGAGCAAACCGGGATGACGCATGTTGTTTGAAGCAAAGCATGTAGAAACGATTAACTGCCTAGGTGCATTGCATCCTCTATGTGTTATGATCAAATCTGTTAAACTCTAACGCTAACAAAGTTTGTTGTTGTCTGAATCAAACAAATTAGTTGTTAAAGAACTCTGGCAACACACTCCTATCAAACCAGATCCAAAGGACCGATAGCAACCAGCATGACTACTTCAGAGAATAGTAATGAGGAAGAGAGGCCGATGAGCCAGTTGCTAAAAGAAGCGATGGAAAAGATTGAAAGGATGGGACTAGAGATGAATGCAATGAAGCTAGCCATAGCCAAAACACAAAAGAGCCCTGAAACACTGGGGCACATGCCGGAATACCCTCACTCTGGCCCTTCCACAAGCCACCCAAATCCCCTTTATCATCAAGAAAGAAGCCCTCATGATTCCCAAGCTCCACCACCCCATCAACCTCTCCCAACACCCAATATTCCCATTTTTGTGGGACCAACATCAGCCCCTTTGCAAAGAACGACCAGTGAGCCATTGTTTCAGGCTCACGATACACAATACTACCCCCGAGCCTACGTTTCATGCCCCCGAACCACAGGCTTACAATCCACATTTGGAAGTGCCGGCAAAGATTGAGAAGCCGGCTAAGGCCCCTGAACAGGATGAAGTATTGAGAAAGTTCAAAAGCCTGGAGCAGTCCTTCAGGAACTTGCACGGGCTGGGCAATCAAGTCAGCGTAGCATACAAAGATCTGTGCCCTTTCCCAGACGTCCAACTCCCGGCTGGGTTCAAGATGCCTAAGTTTGATTTATATGAAGGGCACGGTGATCCCATGGCACATTTGCGGGGATTCTATAGCAAAATGAGGGGGGCAGGCGGCAAGGATGAGTTGCTGATAGCTTATTTCGGCCAAAGTCTTAGCGGATCTGCACTAGAATGGTATACCAGGCAGGATTCCAGCAGGTGGTACACGTGGGATGATCTGGCGCAGGCTTTTGCAGGTCATTTCCAGTACAATCTCGAGATAGTCCCTGACCGTCTCACATTATTGAGAACTGGGAAGAAACCCGGGGAAAGTTTTCGCGAGTTCGGGTTCCGCTGGAGAGAGCAAGCAGCTAGAGTCGATCCTCCCATGAGAGAGGGAGAGATGGTGGACTATTTCTTGCAGACACTGGATCCAACCTATTTTGGTCACTTAGTGACAACAGTTGGAAAATCTTTCAACGAGGTGGTCAAGATAGGGGTCATGATAGAAGAGGGTCTGAGGTCTGACAAAATCTTGAACTATTCGGCACTCAAAGCCACAACCCAGGCTATTCAAAGCGGCACGGGAGGTGCGCTGAGAAAAAAGAAAGAAGAGGTTGCCACGATCGAGGCAGGCAGTTGGTCCAGGGCTGGCAGGCCACACAACAACCAACCCAGACCTCACAGGTCAAACTACCCGTACAACCCACCACAAAATTTCTATCCGCCTCGAGAACCACATTGTTCCGTGCACCAGGCCCAAGCATACACTCAGCCTCCGGTTCGCCCACAATGGCGCGCGCCGGCTCCCCAGAACATATATGCACCACCACAAAACACCTATCCTCCACCGAGGGCGTATAGAAACCCTTCAGGGGCAGGCTTCCGGGGAAATCCAGATGCTAGGAATGACAGGTTGCGGAAGCAGAGAACTTTCACGGAGTTGGGAGAAACCTACACCGCTTTGTTCCACAAGCTGAGGCAATTGGGTTTGGTTAGTCCTGTCCAGACTCGAGAACCAAATCCCCCACCTCAGAACTTGGATCGATCAATCAGTTGTGAATACTGTTCAGGGATGCTCGGGCATGATACCGAGAAGTGCTGGAAATTAAGGCATGCCATACAGGATCTTATCGACACCAATAAGATCGAGGTCCAGACACCAGAAGCTCCTAACATCAACCAAAACCCACTGCCAGCGCACCACGAAACTCACATGATTGAGTTGGTGTGTGAGGGAGGAGAATTGAGAAAACCCTCACAAACAGTGATGATGATCCAAGCCGCCCCGAAAGAAGTCTCAACCAGTGGAGGAATGAGTGTACAGTCGTAGGGAGAAGGCGTCAAGCCGGTAGTGATATTGGGAAAGAGCCCGTCCGCTATAACAAGCAAACCCGAGCCAAGCAAGTTGGTAATACCAGGGATCCCGCCCACACCGGCGGTTGTGTTGAAAGGAGTATGTAGAGAACGGGTGACCATAAAGCCTGTGGTCCAGCTGCCGATGATTGACAGCAGGGCTGTGCCTTGGAAATATGAAAAGGCGGTGGTGATGTACAAAGGAAAACAGGTGGAAGAAGTCAGTTGTGAAGCGCAAGGGCTGACTCGATCAGGCCGATGTTTTGCTCCGGTGGAGCTAAGAAGAACCAACCCAGTTGCAACCAAGAAACCTGTGTCCGAAGAAGAGGCTGAAGAGTTCCTGAGGAAGATGAAAGTACAGGACTATTCTGTGGTCGAACAGCTGAAAAAAACACCGGCCCAGATCTCACTGTTGTCGTTACTGATCCATTCTGAGGAGCATCGTCGGGCCCTGCTGAAGATATTGAACGAAGCTCATGTACCCAGTGAGATTTCTGTAAACCACCTGGAAACCATTGCCAGCAAGATTTTCGAGGTGAACAGGGTAACATTCTCAGATAATGACCTGCCGGTGGAAGGTACGGAGCACAATAAAGCTCTATACCTAACCGTCAAATGTGAAGACTCGGTGGTAACTCGAGTATTGGTGGATAACGGCTCAAGCGCCAATATTTGTCCATTACCCACTCTGGACCAGTTAAAGATCGACCGTGGAAGAATCCGGAAGAATAGCATCTGTGTCCGAGGGTTTGACGGAAACGGAACAGCCACTGTAGGGGATGTTGTACTTGAACTGACCATTGGTCCAGTCCTGTTTACCATGGAATTCCAGGTGTTAGATGCCATAGTTTCTTATAACCTGCTGTTAGGACGACCCTGGATTCATGCAGCCAAAGTGGTGCCTTCCACCCTACATCAGATGGTGAAGTTCGAGTGGGAAAGACAAGAGGTCGTGTTACACGGCGAGGATACAACATGCACCATTGGCGGAACCATTGTACCTTTCATAGAGACCGCTGATGACAAAGGTCATTGGGTCTACCAGATTTTCGATACAGGGTCGGCCAACAAAATTTCTGAAGGAGAAATTATCCCGCACCCTAGGGTAGCTGCCGCAACAGTCATGATGGTCTCAGAAATGCTGGGTAATGGATTTGTGCCGGGAAAAGGCCTGGGAGTCGAGCTTTAAGGGATTGTCCAACCTGTCTCCCTTCCTAAAAATCTGGAAACTTTCGGATTGGGGTTCAAACCAACCGCATCAGATAGAAAGCAAGCGCGAAAAATGAAGAAGAGGGTCTGGTTTCTGCCTAAACCAGTGCCACGCCTCTCAAGGTCTTTTGTCAAAGCAAGTGCCAAGGGGCCACCGGTCCCAAAGATTCTAGGACCTTTGATCGGTATAAATGAAGACCTGAATCAGAGTTTTGAGAAGCTATTCGCGGATGTCAGTATGGTGGAAGCTGGAGAAGGTTCCAGCAGAGCAGAGATACAGTTTGTGGGGCCTGAGGCCAAGACCAACAATTGGACAGTTCTCCTCTTCCTGTCCGAGGGGAGTCTTGGTAGTAGGCTTTGATTTATGTTTTGTGTGTTTTATTTTGTCCGGATTATTCAAGGGTGTAATCCAAATTTTACTTTCGTTTTTGTAAAAGTGTGAACCCTTTTATCCCGCAAGTTTAATGAAGTTCTTTTCTTTTGTCCCATTTTAATTTTGTTTTGTTCTTTTTCTTTCTAAACAGTTCTCTTTTTACTGGTTCTAATGACATGGCATGCACAACGGATATTCGACCTAGTCTAATAAATCAATCTGATTCCGACTCAATGATGCAAGAGGTCGTTTGTGACGATGATTCTGAATGTGACGAAGGGGGAGCCTTCGAAGAGATAAACCGAGAACTGTGCCAATTTGAAGAGAAACCCAAGCCTAACCTAAATGACACTGAGGCTGTGAATCTAGGAGACGCTGATAACGTCCAAGAGACCAAAATTAGCATCCACATTGAGCCGAATGTCAGGGAAGAATTGATCGAAACCCTCATGGAATTCAAAGATGTTTTTGCATGGTCATATGATGATATGCCAGGATTAAGCACCAATTTAGTGGTTCACAAATTGCCCACTGACCCGGCATACCCTCCGGTCAAGCAAAAGCTAAGGAAATTTAAAACAGAAATGAGTGTAAAGATCAAAGAAGAGGTGATTAAGCAGTTGCAGGCGAAGGTCATTCGGGTCACTCGATATCCCGAGTGGTTGGCCAATGTGGTACCAGTCCCAAAGAAGGATGGAAAAATCAGGGTGTGCGTCGACTACCGCAACCTCAACAAAGCAAGTCCCAAGGACAATTTTCCGTTACCCAACATTCATATCCTGATCGATAATTGCGCTGGGCGCGAGATCGGATCCTTTGTGGATTGCTATGCGGGTTATCATCAGATCCTAATGGACGAGGAGGATGCTGAGAAGACAGCGTTTATTATGCCATGGGGAACCTACTGCTATCGGGTAATGCCGTTCGGGTTAAAGAACGCCGGGGCAACGTACATGCGAGCAATGACTGCCGTGTTTCATGACATGATACACAAAGAAATCGAGGTGTACGTCGATGATGTGATCATCAAATCTTGGCGTCAGGAGGACCATGTGGCAGACCTAAGGAGATTTTTCCAAAGACTCCGAAGGTATGATATCAAGCTTAACCCGGCCAAATGCGCATTCGGGGTTCCATCAGGAAAGTTGCTAGGATTCATCGTCAGTCGACGGGGGATTGAGTTAGACCCATCCAAAATTGAATCCATCCGAGATTTGCCACCGCCAAGGAACAAAACAGAGGTAATGAGTTTGCTGGGTAGACTTAATTACATCAGTAGGTTCATCGCTCAACTCACAGCAACTTGTGAGCCCATATTTCGGCTGCTGAGAAAGGATGCTGCGGTAGGTTGAACGGCAGAGTGTCAGGAGGCTTTCGACCAAATCAAAGGGTATCTGTCTAATCCACCCGTATTGGTCCCGCCTAAGCCCGGGAAGCCCCTAATTCTTTACCTGACGGTCTTGGAAAATTCATTTGGTTGTGTATTGGGGCAACATGATGACACAGGAAGGAAGGAGCAAGCCATCTACTATCTTAGCAAGAAATTCACAGTACATGAGGTCAAGTACACTCAACTCGAGAAAACATGTTGCGCCCTAACTTGGGTAGCACAGAAGTTAAAACACTACCTGTCTTCGTATACTACTTATCTCATATCCCGTTTGGACCCATTGAAGTATATCTTTCAGAAACCTATGCCCACGGGAAGGTTAGCAAAATGGCAAATTCTGCTCACAGAGTTTGATATCGTCTATGTAACGAGGACGGCCATGAAAGCCCAGGCGCTGGCAGACCATTTGGCAGAGAATCCCGTTGATGAAAAATACGAGCCCTTAAGAACGTATTTTCCTGACGAAGAGTTAATGCATACAAATGAGTTGGAATTGCCTGAGGAACCGGGTTGGAAGCTTTTCTTCGATGGAGCTGCAAACGCGAAAGGTGTTGGAATAGGAGCAGTACTCATCTCTGAAACAGGACGGCATTATCTTGTTACGGCTCAACTACGCTTCTATTGCACCAACAATATGGCCGAGTATGAGGCTTGCATTCTGGGTCTGCGCTTGGCCGCGGACATGGATGTCCAAGACGTCTTGGTCTTGGGAGACTCGGACCTCTTGGTACATCAAATTCAGGGTGAATGGGAAACACGAGACCTAAAGCTCATACCATACCGACAATGCTTGCATGATCTGAGCAAGCAATTTTGATCGGTGAAGTTCAAACACATCCCGAGAGTTCACAATGAGGTTGCGGATGCCTTGGCCACCTTAGCATCAATGCTGCACCACCCTGATAAAATGTATGTTGATCCTCTACACATCCAGGTCCGTGATCAGCACGCCTACTGCAATGCCATAGAAGAAGAAGCAGATGGCGAACCCTGGTTTCATGATATCAAGGAATACCTCAGAATGGGGATATATCCAGAACATGCCTCTGGAGACCAAAAAGAGCCCTTCGGTGTTTGTCGAATGGTTTCTTCCTCAGCGGAGGAGTATTGTACAAAAGAACCCCGGATTTGGGATTGTTGAGATGCGTAGATGCCAGTCAAGCAACGACGGTTATGGCAGAGGTACATGCTGGAGTTTGTGGGCCACACATGAGCGGATATGTATTGGCAAGAAAGATCCTTCGAACAGGGTGTTATTGGCTCACCATGGAACACGACTGTATCACTTTCGTGAGGAAATGCCATCAGTGCCAGATACATGGAGATTTGATTCATTCTCCGCCAACAGAGTTACATACGATGTCAGCACCCTGGCCGTTTGTGGCATGGGGCATGGATGTCATTGGGCCCATCGAGACATCAGCATCCAACGGTCATAGGTTCATTCTAGTGACCATTGATTACTTCACCAAGTGGGTTGAGGCTAAAACCTTCAAATCGGTAACCAAAAAGGCAGTGGTGGACTTTGTTCATTCCCATATCATCTGCAGATTTGGGATCCCAAAAGTGATCATCACGAATAACGGTGCGAATCTTAATAGCAGCTTGATGAGAGAGGTATGCCAACAGTTCAAGATTACACACCGCAATTCCACCCCATATCGTCCCAAGGCGAATGGAGCAGTCAAAGCAGCCAATAAGAATATCAAGAAGATACTGCGAAAAATGGTGGAAGGGTCCAGACAATGGCACAAGAGATTACCCTTTGCTTTGTTGGGTTACCGCACTACCGTCCGAACTTCCATAGGCACAACTCCTTATTTGTTGGTGTACGGAACTGAGGCCGTAATACCAGCGGAAGTCGAAATTCCGTCCTCCGAATTGTCGCTGAAGCCGGGATTGATGATGATGAATGGGTCAAAGCTCGATTGGAACAGTTGAGCCTGATAGATGAGAAAAGATTGGCAGCAGTGTGCCATGGTCAGCTGTACCAGAAGAGAATGGCAAGAACATATAATAAGAAGGTGCGCCCCAGGAAGTTTGAAGTAGGGCAGCAGGTATTGAAGAAGATCCTCCCACATCAGGTCGAGGCAAAAGGCAAATTCGCCCCAAATTGGCAAGGGCCTTATATCGTGACCAGAGTATTGTCCAACGGTGCTTTGTGTTTGACAGATGTCAAGGGGAGATGTGTCGACATGGCTATCAATTCAGATGCAGTCAAGAGATATTATGCGTAATTTCTTTAATTATGGAAATTGTTGGTTTATTTGTTTGTATTTGGCATTTATTGGATAATGAGATGACGGAGGCAATTCTTTCTTCTATCCAAACACTTTTTAACCCTTGCTTCCCCCTTTGAGCATTAAGTTATTCTTTCATACCCCTCTTTTGGAATCACTAATGGAAAAGACATGAAAAAAAAAGAGAAAAAGAAAAGAGAAAGAAAATAAAAAGAAGGAAAAGGAAAAAGGGAAGAAGATAAAATCATAAGAAATACAAAACCGTGGGAACTACGTTTGACCTGATTCCTCAAAGAGGATACGTAGGCGCCTCACGGCTCGGTCATAGTATGCATCATAGCGAATATAGGATGCATAATGTACATAGTGTGCATAATAGGCACAGTGTGCGTAACGCACATAGCGCAACATAAGTGTAAAAAAATAAATTCCCCAAGCAAGAAAACTGGGGCAGAGGTTATGTTTTAAGTTCCAACAAAGGTTTGATTCCAAAAGTTGTAGCACATCACCCATCAAATTATTTTCATTTTTATAGCCTTTCTTTAACCCCACACCAAAACCAACATCAACGTCCAAAAGACCTCCCGATCAATGTTCAAGAGATGTCGAGTCAGGCAAATGAGGCCGAGAATAATACACCGATCCCCAGCAAAGAAGAGGATCGTAAGACTGGGAATGAATTGATGGTCAAAGGAATCTCCAGAAGAGAGGGTCGTATCTACAACGCCCCGATTCCTCGAAAGAAATAAAATGAGAGAGTCTTATCGGTGAAAACCTTCACAGGCACCAAGAGGCGATGTAAGATGAAAGAAATAAAATGAGAGAGTCTTATCGGTGAAAACCTTCACAGGCACCAAGAGGCGATGTAAGATGAGGGCTATGAAATGAGAGAGTCTTATTGGTGAAAACCTTCACAGGCACCATAAGGCGCCGGGAGATGAGAGAAAAGAGAGAGTCTCATTAGTGAAAACCCCTCGAAGGGCACTATGAGGCGACAAGACAGATCAACAAAAAAGCGACCACATTTGCAACGAAATGGACAGTCATTTATCATCCCCAGCAAGTCAGACCATCGGGCAAATCGATTGATACAAATAGACTGGGTCGGGAATCTATGGTGCACGTCATGATCACGGGGACCAGTCATGTCCTCCAGATAAGTTCTTCTGAGTTTCTTCTCCCCACAAAATATTGGTTCAGAAATATTTTCTCCTTTTTCCATCTTTTATTTCTTTTCCTAAAAAGTGTCTTGAAAGGATTTTTCAAAGCTTACTACCAGAAACCGGAGGGGAATTCATCCAATGCAGGATAATACAAACCGTCTTAAAGGCTGATCCCAGGCAATGCAGTGATCGTGCCCGGCAATTTTGGAGGAAGTAAGCTCATAAAGGGAGTGGTTTCGGGAGTTAAAAACAGACTCCCACAGCATGTGCTTAAAGAGAAAGCAGGAAAGGGGATTAATTGAAAGCCAATCCCCAGCAGGCTAGAGACCCCCAGCAGGCAACTCTGCCCATTAATCAATTATGGGGACATAGAGCAAGAAAAGGAGAAGAGAGAAAAATCGTTCGCCGGAAAGGCACCCTCTACCACCACGATTAAAACTGACTAAATCCTTTTGTCTGCTGCAGGAGAACAAAGAATTGATAATGGCAGCAAGAAGCAATGCCAGGGAAACCACCAAAAACCGGGGCAGAAAATTTTCTGCCGATTGTCGAAAATTTTCTCGGAAGAACGGGGAAGCAATTTCAATACATTTAAGTTCTAGGTCGCCCACCAGTAAAATGCGGGAATACATTTAAGTTCTAGGTCGCCCACCAGTAAAATGCGGGAATACATTTAAGTTCTAGGTCGCCCACCAGTATAATGCGGGAATACATTTAAGTTCTAGGTCGCCCACCAGTATAATGCGGGAATACATTTTAAGTTCTAGGTCGCCCACCAGTATAATGCGGGAATACATTTTAAGTTCTAGGTCGCCCACCAGTATAATGCGGGAATACATTTAAGTTCTAGGTCGCCCACCAGTATAATGCGGGAATACATTTAAGTTCTAGGTCGCCCACCAGTATAATGCGGGAATACATTTTAAGTTCTAGGTCGCCCACCAGTATAATGCGGGAATACATTTTAAGTTCTAGGTCGCCCACCAGTATAATGCGGGAATACATTTTAAGTTCTAGGTCGCCCACCAGTATAATGCGGGAATACATTTTAAGTTCTAGGTCGCCCACCAGTATAATGCGGGAATACATTTTAAGTTCTAGGTCGCCCACCAGTATAATGCGGGAATACATTTTAAGTTCTAGGTCGCCCACCAGTATAATGCGGGAATACATTTAAGTTCTAGGTCGCCCACCAGTATAATGCGGGAATACATTTAAGTTCTAGGTCGCCCACCAGTATAATGCGGGAATACATTTTAAGTTCTAGGTCGCCCACCAGTATAATGCGGGAATACATTTAAGTTCTAGGTCGCCCACCAGTATAATGCGGGAATACATTTTAAGTTCTAGGTCGCCCACCAGTATAATGCGGGAATACATTTAAGTTCTAGGTCGCCCACCAGTATAATGCGGGAATACATTTAAGTTCTAGGTCGCCCACCAGTATAATGCGGGAATACATTTAAGTTCTAGGTCGCCCACCAGTATAATGCGGGAATACATTTCAGTTCTAGGTCGCCCACCAGTATAATGCGGGAATACATTTTAAGTTCTAGGTCGCCCACCAGTATAATGCGGGAATACATTTAAGTTCTAGGTCGCCCACCAGTATAATGCGGGAATACATTTAAGTTCTAGGTCGCCCACCAGTAAAATGCGGGAATACATTTAAGTTCTAGGTCGCCCACCAGTATAATGCGGGAATACATTTAAGTTCTAGGTCGCCCACCAGTAAAATGCGGGAATACATTTAAGTTCTAGGTCGCCCACCAGTATAATGCGGGAATACATTTTAAGTTCTAGGTCGCCCACCAGTATAATGCGGGAATACATTTTAAGTTCTAGGTCGCCCACCAGTATAATGCGGGAATACATTTAAGTTCTAGGTCGCCCACCAGTATAATGCGGGAATACATTTAAGTTCTAGGTCGCCCACCAGTATAATGCGGGAATACATTTAAGTTCTAGGTCGCCCACCAGTATAATGCGGGAATACATGTAAGTTCTAGGTCGCCCACCAGTATAATGCGGGAATACATTTAAGTTCTAGGTCGCCCACCAGTATAATGCGGGAATACATTTAAGTTCTAGGTCGCCCACCAGTATAATGCGGGAATACATTTTAAGTTCTAGGTCGCCCACCAGTATAATGCGGGAATACATTTAAGTTCTAGGTCGCCCACCAGTATAATGCGGGAATACATTTTAAGTTCTAGGTCGCCCACCAGTATAATGCGGGAATACATTTTAAGTTCTAGGTCGCCCACCAGTATAATGCGGGAATACATTTAAGTTCTAGGTCGCCCACCAGTATAATGCGGGAATACTTTTAAGTTCTAGGTCGCCCACCAGTATAATGCGGGAATACATTTTAAGTTCTAGGTCGCCCACCAGTATAATGCGGGAATACATTTAAGTTCTAGGTCGCCCACCAGTATAATGCGGGAATACATTTTAAGTTCTAGGTCGCCCACCAGTATAATGCGGGAATACATGTAAGTTCTAGGTCGCCCACCAGTATAATGCGGGAATATATTTTAAGTTCTAGGTCGCCCACTAGTAAAATGCGGGAATACATTTAAGTTCTAGGTCGCCCACCAGTATAATGCGGGAATACATTTAAGTTCTAGTTCGCCCACCAGTATAATGCGGGAATACATTTTAAGTTCTAGGTCGCCCACCAGTATAATGCGGGAATACATGTAAGTTCTAGGTCGCCCACCAGTATAATGCGGGAATACATTTAAGTTCTAGGTCGTCCACCAGTAAAATGCGGGAATACATTTAAGTTCTAGGTCGCCCACCAGTATAATGCGGGAATACATTTAAGTTCTAGGTCGCCCACCAGTAAAATGCGGGAATAAATTTAAGTTCTAGGTCGCCCACCAGTATAATGCGGGAATACATTTAAGTTCTAGGTCGCCCACCAGTATAATGCGGGAATACATTTAAGTTCTAGGTCGCCCACCAGTATAATGCGGGAATACATTTAAGTTCTAGGTCGCCCACCAGTATAATGCGGGAATACATTTTAAGTTCTAGGTCGCCCACCAGTATAATGCGGGAATACATGTAAGTTCTAGGTCGCCCACCAGTATAATGCGGGAATATATTTTAAGTTCTAGGTCGCCCACTAGTAAAATGCGGGAATACATTTAAGTTCTAGGTCGCCCACCAGTATAATGCGGGAATACATTTAAGTTCTAGGTCGCGCACCAGTATAATGCGGGAATACATTTTAAGTTCTAGGTCGCCCACCAGTATAATGCGGGAATACATGTAAGTTCTAGGTCGCCCACCAGTATAATGCGGGAATACATTTAAGTTCTAGGTCGTCCACCAGTAAAATGCGGGAATACATTTAAGTTCTAGGTCGCCCACCAGTATAATGCGGGAATACATTTAAGTTCTAGGTCGCCCACCAGTAAAATGCGGGAATACATTTAAGTTCTAGGTCGCCCACCAGTATAATGCGGGAATACATTTAAGTTCTAGGTCGCCCACCAGTAAAATGCGGGAATACATTTAAGTTCTAGGTCGCCCACCAGTATAATGCGGGAATACATTTAAGTTCTAGGTCGCCCACCAGTAAAATGCAGGAATACATTTAAGTTCTAGGTCGCCCACCAGTAAAATGCGGGAATACATTTAAGTTCTAGGTCGCCCACCAGTAAAATGCGGGAATACATTTTGTCTGTTCATTCCATATTCCAGGTCGCCCACAAGTATAAATGCAGGCATGTCATTACCAATAGGAGACGCATTTCCTCAGTTTAGTTTCACCATAGGAGACGCACTTCCTAAGTTTAATCTTACCAATAGGAGACCCGCCTGTAGAACGGAGTTTGTTGTAGGACAAAGAAAAATAGAAATCAGGCGTCCACCTGGAGAACAAGGACAAAGAAAAGAAGTAATCAGGTGTCCACCTGGGGAATAAGGTCAAAGGAAGGAAGAAATCAGGCGTCCACCTGGAGAACAAGGATAAAGAAAAGAAGAAATCAGGCGTCCACCTGGAGAACAAGGACAAAGAAAAATAGAAATCAGGCGTCCACCTGGAGAACAAGGACAAAGAAAATAGAAATCAGGCGTCCACCGGGAGAAAAAGGATAAAAGAAATAGAAATCAGGCACCCACCTGGAGAATAAGTTGAATACAATTGAAGTATTGAAGTCAAAAGCCCGCTCATATGAGGAAGGAGCACACTTAGAATCAATGAAGCAGAGGAATACAACAGGAATCTCCAGCAGGAAGCAATAAAATCCCCAGCATTCACAAAAGGCTGGTCAAAAAAGACAACAAGAAAACAAGAGGGGAAAAGAACCCAAGGTACGGAAGTGGAGAACAGATGTGGTCCGCTCAAAGAACTAGCACCTACGACTAGCAGTATCAAGGTTCAAATCTGAAGTCGGTATGAAGCACCATTCAAGACTCAAGACCAAGTTTCAGAAGACTTACAGATAGGAATCCCTGTAACTAGTAGCTGATAGGCTTAGTTAGTCTTTTTCAGTTTTTATTTTTGTTGTAATGACAGGACCGCGGACCGGAACCTCAACGGAACGGCACCTCGATCGGCTCCTCACCTCGGTACCCTCTACCATCTCTCTCATTTCCGAACTACACGTGGCTTGATTCCTGTATAACCAAGGATATGTAGGCAGCTCAGATGTCAGGGCTTGGTCACATTCCCTCCCTTTCCTTAAGTGTAGTCCGTCCAAGTAATGGTCGGGTCAAAAACACGTCTAGTCGTTCTTTGTCGGAAAACTCTTCGTGTTTCCAGTCAAAGAGGGGCAGCTGTAAGCACGTGATTTTTGACCCTCCCCGAGGATTTTCACATTTTCTTTAGCATAAATATGAAATTGGGTCTAATATAGCCATTTTAACTATTTTACTTTATTTCGTTGCAAAAAGAAAAAAAATCACAAAATATATATATAAATTTTAGTTTATGTATTTCTCATAAACTTGAAAAATACAAAAATTGTACTTTATTTTGGTACTTTATATAAATTCGAAAATTACAAAAAATATAATTCGATTAATGTTTTGTAGTCGTTTTAATTTCGGAAAAATACAAAAATATTACTTTATATTTTTGTCTTTATTAAAAAACGAAAATTGCAAAAAAAAATAGTTTTATTAATATTCTATAGTCATTTTAACTTTGAAAAATACAAAAAAAAATATTGCTTCATATTTTATCTTAATATTTAAAAAAAACGAAAATTACAAAAATAGTTTTATTAATATTTTGTAGCTATTTTAAATCTTGAAAAATATTTAAAAAGATATAGTTTTGTTTGAATACTAGTCTTATTTTTGGTAGTTATTTTGCTTACATAGGACTAGTTAAGCAACGTGTTCCTATTTCTCGGGTCCGGGCAAAAGAATAATATTCGGGTTCAAACTACCCGCTTTTAGGCCTAATTTTCGGACCTAGCCCATAATAATCCGAGTCCGCCACACGTGGGGAACACGGACGGAATCCCATACACGGGGAACCCCACCACGCGTGGGGAACACAAGCCTCGAACCCCACCACGCGTGGGGCTCATTTGTCTTGGCCAAAGGGATCAAATACACGGACAAAGAAGAAAAAGGGAAAAAAAACAAAAACTTTTCTGAGAGGACTATTCATCTTCTTCTTCAAAGAGAAGAAGAAGAAAAAACCGACTGAAAAGAACCGGACCTCAAACCATCGTCGACCACTGTTCATCTTCTCCAAAAGGAGAAGAACAAAACCCTAACGCTCCCTCCATTGAAACCAGTCCGGATTCCTCCATCACCACCATCGTTCCACCTCCATCAACAACCCCAAAACCACCGTCAACCTCCAGCTCATCCCCCCCTCGTCGTCACTGTCCAACCCACGACCAAACGACCACTCCGTCACGACCCCTACAGTAAACCACCAAACGACCCTTCAACCACCATCCCCTCACGTCCAAAACGCCACCACCTACGTCCGCAACCTCCCAGCTCCACCACCGTCAACCAAACAGGCCCGTCGAACCACCGTTGACCACCTGCCCGATGCCATAACCACCAACCTTCAACGAAAACCCACCAGCTCATCCAGTCGCACCCCCACGTCCAAACGACTGCCTGCATCGTCCAAACACCACCTTCAACCAACAACCTCCCGTCGAACCCCCTCCTCCTCACGTCCAGCAAAACCACCAGCCCCATCACCCACCCTCGCACCCCGGCAACGAACCACGACCACCTCCATAACTGCCCCTTCCTCACATCCAAACGACCCTTCTACTGCAGCTTCATGCACCAGTTGCTGCGTCGGAGATACAGCAGCAACCAACAATCTTGGGCGTCGACAGTTGTGGGGTCCAAGCTTTCCATCGAGGTCGTATTTGGTTCGTCGAGGTGTTTGTCCGAGGTTTCGTCGTTGTTCCGCGTCCAGTGAGGTCTGGCTTGAATTCCGTCGGGGTCGTGTTTGTCGTCCTAAGTTTGCCGAGGTTCAAAGGTTAGTAAACCTCAAGCATTAAATAAGGAGATGTTATGTCAAAAGTTCAAAAAATGCAATATAGAAATTGGTATGATAATTTCTTGCTCATGTTTTCACCATATGCGTTTTGTTCATTTGTGGTGTTATGTATTTTTGTTTATTTGATATCATTTAATTAAGTAGGGTTAGTTGTTCTATGACACAGTTTAACGTCAATTTGTTCGTCCTTTCCCGTGCTTAGTTCATTCGGACAAAACTAGCATTACTTGTTGTTATTACTTTCAAAACACTCATTTTGCTAGATTCCTTTTATTAAATGTGTAACGAGTTATGAGATTTCAGCTGTAAATAGGCTATAAGGTTTAGTATTGTTAAAGGCGTAAAAATGGCATCCTTTTAAAAAAATAAAAAAAATAAAAAAAAGTAAATAAAAAACAAATAAATAAATAAACAAAAAGAAAAAAAAAACGAGACTAGCTTCGCCAAAAATAAAAATGTACAGATTGCGGAGCCCTCACAAAGTATATGTATTAAATACTTAGATTCCGGGACGGGCCGTTTAGCAAAATTCACGGCCCTACCCAATATAATAATGTGCTAGTTGCTTTAGGCGCGCCTTTAATAATGTTATCTCCCTAAACTCGGGTGCACATTTATGTGACCCAAATCCAAATCTCAACGAAATCGAAATGTGTCTTTAATCACGGGTATATTGATTATGGCGTGGCCCGAGATGCATTTCCACGACGTTGTAAATTCCTTTTAATAATAAATGAGATGAGCCTCGTCGAATAAAAAATATAAATTACGGGGCCCTCAGTAAATACTTGTTTTAAATTTACTTAGAATTCAGGAGGGCCGCTTAGCGAATTTCGTGGCCTTCCCAAAATAATAACACGATAGTCTCTTTAGGCGCGTGTTTAATAATCTACTTTCTTAAACTTGGGTGTGCATTTCATGCGACCCAAATCCAAATACCAAAACGTCAAATAAAATATGTTCCGGATTGTGGGTGCATTTCATGTGACGCAGTCCAAAGATATGTTTTAAGCGATGTTCACATTCTTTAAAATAATAATAACAAAGTGGTAAAAAGTTAAAATTGGCACATTGGTTCATAATTGTATTTAAAATCAGATAAATAAGCCGAATATGACAGTTGAGCGACCGTGCTAGAACCACGGAACTCGGGAATGCCTAACACCTTCTCCCGGGTTAACAGAATTCCTTATCCGGATTTCTGGTACGCAGACTGTAATATAGAGTCATTCTTTTCCTCGATTCGGGATTAAAATTGGTGACTTGGGACACCCTAAATCTCCCAAGTGGCGACTCTGAAATAAATAAACCAATCCCGTTTCGATTGTCCTTTAATTGGAAAAACTCCCTGCGCCCTCGCGGGTGCGGAAAAAGGAGGTGTGACAAGTACGATTAAGAGAAAGCATTCAACATAAGAAGTGGCACGAGAAGCTCTCATTTTCTTTATTGGTATAATGCACCACAGTCCACACATCAACTGGGGTAATCCCCTATATGCTGGTTTACGGTACAGAGGCTGGTATTCCCGTTGGGGTAGAAATTCTTTCCCTATATATCATATAAGAAGCTGAACTCGGCAATGCAGAATGGGTGAAAAGTCGTTACGAGCAACTAGATCTTATAGACGGAAAGAGAATGAATGCAGTTTGCCACGATCAGCTTTATCAGAACAGAATGTCCAGAGCCTTCAACAAAAGAGTCAAGCCGAGACAGTTCACACCGGGGCAGCTGGTGTTAAAGAAAATCTTTTCACATCAAGATGAAGCCAAAAGGAAATTCTCTCTCAACTGGCAGGGTCCGTACATAGTTCACCGGGTTCTAACAGGAGGAGCCCTCATACTCACAGAAATGGACGGAAAAGTCTGGCCAAAGCCGATCAATTCAGACGCAGTCAAGCGATACTATGTGTAATCTTTATGCTTTCCTTATATGATGTAATTTGAACTACGCCTAACCTGATTCACGTTTAAGAGGGGATACGTAGGCAGCCCTATGGGTTTGGACACAATTCAATAAAATTTCCATTTCCCCCGCGTCGATTCCAGCCATTTATCATTAACAGCCATCAGAAACAACAACCCAGTAAACTGGGGCAGAATTTTGAGGAGGACCCTCAAAATTCCGGAGCAAGAGAAGTTGCAATGTCTTGAACCACGTCGCAGTCGTTGGTTCATCTAAAGAGAACTATTCTTAATTATGTACTTATGTTATTTTTTACTAAATCATGCATATTTATTACTAAAATTGCCTTGTTTAGCGATGCTACCCCAGTGGTATATACGGTATCGCCGGATCAAAGCCGAGCAGGTAAAGCAATGCTAGCGGGGATACGAACTAACCTTTCCCCCTTTACAAACTCATGATTTTTCTTTGGATTCAGGCACTTGAGTTGCAAAATCATCAAATATACTATACGCTCACTCACAAAGTTCAGGAATACAACTCTCCAAATTGTTGGACTCGCTCGCAACTGCTATCCGCATAACAGTATCCCCATCAGGCACAATATCCCCAGCAATCGCGATACCGCAATCCGCTATCAGCTAAGAAAACTCTATTGCCATTTGTCATTTTACTTCCTGCATAAGGCTACCATTATGCCTTCCGAGACTAAGCTCTGTCTCCATCTGCATTCTCTGCATTGCATAAGGCTACCATTCTGCCTTCCGAGACTAAGCTCTGTCTCCATCTGCATTCTCTGCATTGCATAAGGCTACCATTCTGCCTTCTAAGGTTAAGCTTTATCTCCATCTGCATTCTCTACATTGCATAAGTCTACCATTCTAAGCTCTGTCTCCATCTGCATTCTCTGCATTGCATAAGGTTACTATTCTGCCTTCTGAGGTTAAGCTCTACCTCCATCTACATTCTCTGCATTGCATAAGGCTACCATTCTAAGCTATGTCTCTATCTGCATTCTCTGCATTGAATAAGGCTATCATTCTGCCTTCCGAGGTTAAGCTCTACCTTCATCTGCATTCTCTAGATTGCATAAGGCTACCATTCTAAGCTCTATCTCCATCTGCATTTTGTGCATTGCATAAGGCTATCATTCTGCCTTTCGAGGTTAAGCTCTATCTCTATCTGCATTCTCTGCATTGTATAAGGCTACTATTCTAAGCTCTGTTTCCATCTACATTCTCTACATTGCATAAGGCTACCATTCTGCCTTCCGAGACTAAGCTCTGTCTCCATTTGCATTCTTTGCATTGCATAAGGCTACCATTCTGCCTTCTGAGGTTAAGCTCTACCTCCATCTGCATTCTCTGCATTGCATAAGGCTACCATTCTAAGCTCTGTCTCCATCTGCATTCTCTGCATTGCATAAGGCTACCATTCTGCCTTCCGAGGTTAAGCTCTACCTCCATCTGCATTCTCTGCATTGCATAAGGCTACCATTCTAAGATCTGTCTCCATCTGCATTCTGTGCATTGCATAAGGCTACCATTCTGCCTTTTGAGGTTAAGCTCTACCTCCATCTACATTCTCTACAGTGCATAAGGCTACCATTCTGCCTTCCGAGGTTAAACTCTACCTCTATCTTGCATGGCTGAAAGATGGCCACTTCATTTACCTCTTATATCGGCTGAAAAATTGCCACTTCATTTACATCTTGCATGGCTGAAAGATCGCCACTTCATTTATACCTTGCATCGGCTAAAAGATCACTACTTCGTTTACATCTTGCATGGCTGAAAGATCGCCATTTCATTTATACCTTGCATGGCTGAAAGATTGCCACTTCATTTACATATTGCATGGATAAAAGATCGCCACTTCATTTATACCTTGCATCAGCTGAAAGATCGCCACTTCATTTATATCATCTCATGGGCTGAAAGATCGCCAATCTGTCCAAAGGCGTCATTGTTCGGAGGCATCATCTTCATAGCCCGAGAACGCCATGTCATGGCTTGAGGACTCCTTTTATCTTTTGCATATCATTATTCAAAGGCATCATAGTTCGGAGGCATATTCTCATAGCCCGAGAACATCATTTCATGGCCTGCGAATCCTTATTATACGCTTCATAGCCCAGGATGTCATGGTCTGAGGACATCATCCTAACCGTCCAAAGACAACATTCATGGTCCAATGGGAACTTGCATCATGTTTAAATTTTTTGCACAGTATACACTTGTATTTCTTATTTGCAGGTAAACCGGCGAGCAATGGCCGTCTCATCAAGAGCAATCCCGCTCCAGTTTCTCACAACCCTGTCATATTTTGACCATCCCAAATAGCACGTTCGTCTTGGAAAACCTCCATCGGCATATTCCGCCGACGGATCCTGAACTACATATGGTCTGATTCCTGTAAGACCAAGAATATGTAGGCAGCTCAAGAGCCAGAACTCGGTCAAATTCTACAAACCATTCCGTTTGGTCAAAATTGGCCATCATATCTTTACCTGATAACTCTTTCATCCTTCCCGGGTAAAGAGGGGCAACTGTTAATACCCAATTTTTTCCTGTATATTTTTATATACAAAATACTTTCAAAATAGCATGTATATGCATATATAAGCATGTCCAAGTGTTTTAGTATTTTTCTAATTTTTAAAAAGATTTTTTAAATCAATTTATTGCCCTATTTTAACAGTACAAAAACCAATAATTGTTCCTCAAATTATTATTTTGGTGATTAATATATTTTATTCTCATATTTATACCAAAATAGAGTTAATTTAATTTTTGCACATTTTTATAAATTTGTTTGGTATTTTTAAAGCTAAATTGCACTTAATTGTAATATTAGTCTATTTTAAGATTTAATTGTGTTTATAATTACAAAATTGATTTCAGTATTTTTAATTTAATATTTTTACATTATTAGTTAATTTTGTACCTTTAATTTGTTTCCATAAATCACTTTACTATTTTTTATAAAATAAAAAGGGAAAAAGTGGCTATTTAAAATTTGGCCCTAACTATTTCGATTCTAGCCAAATCAGCCTCCCTAATTAACCCAATTTCAAACTCCAAATGGACGGACCCAGTTTCAATTTAATCCGCCCCTAACCCGTTTATTTTACCCGCCCGGCCTTCCCTTTTGATCCAGGCCGTTGATCATTTTGATCAACGACCATAATAACCCTTTCCTTTTTTAATTCACAAACACCCCAACCCTAAATCATTTTCCCTTAACCCGCCACCTCTGAAATCCTCTCCTCTCTCAGACTCTCTCGAACATTCCCTAACCCTAGCCCCTCTCACTGTCTTCAAACTTTAAAACCACCGGAATCCATGGTTTCTCAGGCCATGGGAGCCCTATACTCACCTCCATTTGCCCTTATACACTTGATACTTGAAGATTCGAGGTCCGACCTCGAAGGTTTTCACCCAGGCCTCTGCCGATTCAAGGTTCCACGGCCCTCTCTGGCTCTGTTCCGGCATTCCATAGTGGTTTGAGCCTGATTCTGACCTCTCCGACTCAGATCGGTGACCTTTCAAAGCCTTTCTCGTCTCTAAGGTTCTTCTAAAACCCCAACCCTTCGAGGTTTTCTCCGATTTCTTTAGATCTGTTGTGTATCTATGCTCTCCTTGAGTTTTCAAATGATTTCCCTAACTTTTCTTTCAAAAAATTTCTTTCAAAAGCGTTTCTTTTCCGATCTAGGATTTTTCTGAGAAAATGTTTAAGTATTTTCTGACTTTCTTTTTCCTTTGTGTGTATTTGCTTCTACTATGATCTTGTATTTTTACCATGTTCTTATATGTTTATCTTACTGTGTTTTCCTATATGTTTTTCTGCTGTACTTTTTCGGTGTTCTTGTGTTCTTCTACTGTATTTTCCTACTAAGTTCTTAAGTTTCTTTATTTGCCTTCTACTGAACCATGTTTAAGTTTCTTCTAGCATGCTTCTTCTACTGTTCTTATCAGTATTTTCCATTATGTTCTTTGAATCCTTCTACTGTGTTTGCATGTTACTTTGCTATCATATCTTCTCATGAGTTCTGTTGTTGAAAAAAGCATGAAGAAGTTTCAGTTCTTTTCTGAAACTTCTAAACATGTTTCGATTCATTTGCTTGCCCTCTCATCTTTAATTTGTGATTTTCCCTAGCTAGGGTTTTTATTTCAAAAGATCCCTAATTCTTTCAGACTGACTTTGAGTCTCTGAACTGAGTTTGGACTTCCTTGTTTGCATATGATTCTGACTCTTTTGCTAAACACTTCTACACTAAATTTTCTATTGATTTTACAATGGCATGACAATTTTCTTTCATGCTCACATGCTCCTAATATATGATGAACCTCCCTCTAAAGTGACTTTCAAATTTTGTGATTAGTTCGTACTTCCCTCTGATTTTGGTCTGATTGATTTCCGTCCATTGTTTGCTGATTTCCCTTAAGTTAAAACCTTCCACCTTTCTGACTTGGTTCATTCATACCAAACCTGTGATCTCTGATTTCCTGGCTGTTGACTGATTCCCTTACCTTATTTGCACAAACCGTGTACTATCAAGACACTGTCCTTAAATAACCTTTATGTATTTGCCTCTAATTTTCTACTTTGCACAAAGTGTTTGACTACTTTCTTTCCTTAATTAGTTTTACCCGTTTGAATCTGAATCCCTTAATTAAGGGAAACCTTGTGTAATTGATTGACAATCAGTCTTCAAACTATTTTCTTACCTTATTTCTGCTTGTTTTCTACACTATAAAAGGCATGACTCCTTTTTACCACTACACACTTCAGACTTCACAAACTCACAACCTCTTCTGAATTCATACTTAGAGTATTCTTGCTTCTTGTCTGCATTTTGGCTTTTACAAGACTACTACTTTCTTCTTTATTTGTCCCTTTGAAACTGGTATGTCCTAACTTAATTTTCAGCATCACCCCTGTGTGTTTACTTATAGTCTTTGTATCCATGTCTACTTTATTGTTTTCTGTAAAATTTAGCATCTAACATAATATGTCTATGTGCTACTGCTTGCCTCTTTCTGTGAACACTTGCTCCATATCCCATTACCCCTATGTGTTTGTAAGCCGAGACTTAGGGCGTGGCAACAAGAATTATTGTCTATGAACTGAGTTTTGAACCCCTAAGGTCTTAACCTCTAAGTAGGCTGGAGGGTGTGCCAGTATGTCTCATTGCTGGGTATGCCCTTTTGCCTGCTCTTCCTGCAAATTCCCCACTCTCCTATACCCCTATGTGCACTGGTTTTAAGTTACTTTCTTCTTCTTTCCCCCTCTCAGAACTATGCACTTGCACTCACTCTTAGCTTCTAAGTTCTTCCCCCCTCCTATGAGCCTTGCCTTGGGACCTTGAGTTCCCTCTGAACTTGGACACTTGAGGGCTGGCCCTTCCACACTGTATTATGACTTAATCCGGCAATGCACTTGGATGTGAGCACTGCCCGGAGTCCATATGAGGCTCTTAGGGAACTCTGACACACCCAAATGAGAGAAAGACTTTGGGTCTTGATCTTGGGAGTTGGTTTACTTCATATTTCAGATAGTAAGTCTGAATCAGGCTCTCCTTGGTAGTAATTTTCTTATCTGGAATATGTAATAAATCAGTCTGCCTCATCCTTTTAAGTTTTAATCAGATCATGTGCAAGACATGCTAAACTATGTGTTTTTCTTTGGTTTTAAGGAGGTTTGTTGAGCCTTATTTGTTTATGTGCTTTCTTCCCAAACTTGCCACATATGTGTTTTGTTTGTCGCCTTAGAATTTTGCCTTTGAAACTACAAAGCCAAATACCCGTTCCCTTTAGGATTAGTAGTCCTAAGTTCCTCCGGGACTGATAGGAATGAGACGGGTAATAGCATGTAATAAGTAATCGAGACCAATCCACACTTTAATACCTTAATGAGGTGGGAAGGGTAGATATCGATATGATGACCATGCAATAACATCTCATGTAGCCCATCATTGAGGAGTGATTACCGGATGTTGTGTGGGGTGATCCATATTATTTATAGGACCCCCTTTTCCTTTACTTGTTTATTTCATTGTTTACTTTCAAACTATTTTCTCAAAATTCATCTTTCCTTTTGTATTCTTTTAATTTCACCTATTTGTAACCCTTATGTGCAAATCCCCTCTTATTTGAAGTCTTACGCGCCTTCATGTTATTTGTACTTAAAGTCACAACCGTAGCCTGGCCGGGAACCACATTATGGATCCTGAGGGGTGCCTAACACCTTCCCCTCGAGATAATTTCAAGCCATTACCCAATCTCTGGTTTCCTAAATCAAATTCTTCCTAGTGTCCTAATGCACTCAAATCATTAGGTGGCGACTCTTCAATCCAAACCCAATTCCCGAAAGGGAACGAGTTGTCCTCCCAAATGTCATGAACCCGCTTCCGCGAGGATAAAGGGGGTGCGACAGGGAGTACTCTTGCAATGCTTAGGGGAAGATGAAGCACTCCAAGCTTTGCAAGAAGCGCATTCTGGGGTATGTGGGTCACACCAGTCTGGACCAAAGCTTCACTTCCATATAAAAAGGATGGGATATTATTGGCCAACGATGGTAAAAGATTTTTTGGACTAAGCTCGAAGATGCAAAGCTTTTCAATTCCATGCGAATTTTATTCATCAACCTCTTGAAGTGTTGCACCCGACTGTGGCATCCTAGTTGTTTGACACTTGGGGATTGGATGTTGTTGGACCACTGTCAAAGTCCTCTGCAGTGCACCTGTACATCCGGGCTGCAACCGACTACTTCTCAAAATGGGCTGAAGTTCCTCTTAAGGAGGTAAAGAAGGAAAATGTTGCAAATTTTATCCGAGTAAACATTATTTATCGCTTTGGCATTCCTCGTTACATAATAACGGATAATGGGAAGCCACTCGATAATAGGTTGATGAATAAGATTTGTGATCTCTTTGGCTTCAAGAGGCATTCAACAAAACTCTATGCAACTTGCTAAAGAAAGTCGTCTCCAAATCCAAACGAGATTGGAATGACCGTATGGAAGAAGCTCTATGGGCATATAGGACGACTCACCGCACGCCAACACAAGCAACTCCTTATTCACTTGTTTATGGAGTCGAAGCCTTCTTGCCACTTGAGCATCAAATACTTTCATTATGACTGGTTATTCAAGAAGGGATCACTGATGAAGAAAATGCTCAACTTCGAATAGTAGAGTTGGAGGCTCTTGATGAGAAGAGGTTGGAAGCTCAATAGAGTCTTGAATGTTATCAAGCTCGATTGTCTCGCGCCTGCAATAAAAGAGTTCGCCCGAGATCCTTTCAAGTAGGAGATCAAGTCTTTGTCGTACGAAGACCCATAGTTACTTCCCATAAACCTGTAGGGAATTTCACTTCAAAATTGGATGGGGCTTACAAGCTGTTTGATGCAGATGGCATGAGAATCGGCCCTATCAATGGCAAGTTTTTGAAGAAGTATTATCCTTGAAGTTGCAACGCTCCTTGACGCATGATCCTAAACTGCATGTTGCTACACTCCTGGCCCGCATGAGTCTAAACTGTGTACGATCCCCACAAAAAAAAGTCCGCTAGGTTGAAAATGAAAGAGGCGGCTTAGGCAAAAGTTAGGACATAAAAAACTAAAAAATAAAAATAAAAATCACCCAGTCTGAACTACATACGACTTGATCCTCTTCACTAAGGTACGTAGGCAGCTTAGAGTTTCATTCTAAGTTCAGTCGCATGAGTTCAAAAGATACATATTGCCCCAATTCTTATTCGAATGAAGTATAAAGGAATGTAAGATCAAGATGAAATGTCATCCTCCTGTTGATCTTTGATCTCATTTGATTTAAAGGGGGCAACCCTCCATGGTAAATTGATATCTTCAATGGGCCGATTTTAAGAGGATATCAAGTATTTACATTGAAGCCTAGGGATTCTCTACGTCTTCAGGTTCGCTAAACCTTTAAGTTTGTAGGTCTCCAAGTCAGCCCTCTGCCTAAAAAAAAGGGAAGAGAAGAGAGGTGTCAAAAGGAAACACAGGTATAAGAAAAAGATTGCTTGGCACAACGTTTCAAATTCAGTGAGACTTGAACTCAATATATTTGTGAGAATATAGCTCTTAAATTTTGATTGATGGCAAGTAAGACATCTTCCAATCTCGAGGCTTCTATACCAAGATATGATTTTTTTGGTGAGACTCTGCAAATCTGGAATTGATAGTGTGGTGCAATATAAAGTTGATTTCAAAATATTATCTGGGACGATTCTGAAGTTGTTTGATTGAGAATTTTAGATATATTCTAGATCTTGAAGTCTAATTTTCAAGAAATCAAACGTTTCGTAATTTCGACGTTCCTACAGCAAGATATAATTTTTTTTGGTGAGACTGCGCAAATCTGGAATTGATAGCGTGGTACAATATAAAGTTGATTTCAAAATATTATCTGGAACGATTCTGAAGTTGTTTGATTAAGAATTTTGGATATGTTTTAGATATTGAATCTAGTTTTCAATAAATCAAACGGTTTGTAATTTCGACGCTCATACACCAAGATATGAATTGCTTGGTGAGATTGCGCAAATCTGTAATTGATAGCGTGGTGCAATATAAAGTTGATTTCAAAATATTATCTGGAACGCTTCTGAAGTTGTTCTACTGAGAATTTTGGATATGTTCTAGATATTGAAGTCTAGTTTTCTTGAAATCAAACGGCTTGCAATTTTGATATTTCTACACCAAGATATGAATTTTTTGGCGAAACTGCGCAAATCTGTAATTAATAGCGTGATGCAATATAAAGTTTATTTCAAAATATTATCTGGGACGATTCTTAAGTTGTTTGATTAAGAATTTTGGATATGTTTTAGATCTTGAATCTAACAACAACAACAACAACGACCCAGTATAATCCCACAAGTGGGGTCTGGGGAGGGTAATATGTACGCAGACCTTACCCCTACCCCGAAGGGTAGAGAGGCTGTTTCCAGGAGACCCTCGGCTCAAAAAAACAATAGGAGATGATATATTAGTACCATATAAATGCGTAATAAAAATAACAACAATAACAACAACAATATATAAGAGATACGAAATATGGAATACAGGATACAAAATACGAAATACGAAATAGATGGCTGGTATAGTACAACTAGAAGGGAAAGCCCTGCATCAATAGACGACCAATGACATTCCTAGTCTAACTCCTAACTGGATAGTCTCCCTCTATTGCGCTGTAGAAATATTCACACTCTCCCCTAACCTACAACCTTAATGCTCGACCTCCATAATTCCCTATCAAGGGCCATGTCCTCAGTAATCCTAAGTCGCGCCATGTCCTGTCTGATCACCTCTCCCCAATACTTCTTAGGTCTTCCTCTACCTCTCCGCGTGCCCACTACAGCCAGTCGCTCACACCTCCTCACCGGTGCATCAGTGCTCCTCCTCTGAATGTGCCCGAACTATCTGAGTCTTACTTCCCGCATCTTGTCCTCCATGGGGGCCACACCCACTTTCTCTCGAATATCTTCATTCCTAATCTTATCCATCCTTGTATGCCCGCACATCCACCTCAACATCCTCATCTCTGCTACTTTCATCTTCTGGATGTGTGAGTTCTTTACCGGCCAACATTCAGTTCCATACAACATGGCAGGCCTAACCACTGCTCTATAAAACTTACCTTTTAGTAACGGTGGCACTTTCTTGTCACACAAGACTCCCGACGCTAACCTCCACTTCATCCACCCCACCCCTATACGGTGTGTGACATCCTCGTCAATCTCCCCGATCCCTTGCATAACCGATCCAAGGTACTTGAAACTACCTCTCTTGGGAATGACTTGAGAGTCAAGCCTCACTTCAACTCCCGCTTCCGTCGGCTCAACTCCAAATTTGCACTCGAGGTATTTCGTCTACGTCCTACTCAACTTGAAACCTTTCGACTCAAGAGCATGTCTCCAAATCTCTAGCCTCTCGTTGACGCCGCCTCTTGTCTCGTCAATTAGAATAATGTCATCAGCAAATAGCATGCACCATGGAACTTCCCCTTGAATATGATGAGTCAGTGCATCCATTACCAGGGCAAATAGGAATGGGTTGAGCACAGACCCTTGGTGCAACCCCGTAATAACTGGAAACTGTTCAGAGTCGCCTCCTACTGTCCTAACCCAAGTCTTAGCTCCCTCATACATGTCTTTAATCACCCTAATATAGTTACTCGAGACCCCTTTATCCTCTAAGCAGCTCCACAAGACCTTCCTAGGCATCTTATCGTACGCTTTCTCCAGATCAATAAACACCATGTGGAGATCCTTCTTCTTATCTCTGTACTGTTCCGTCATCCTCCTAATAAGGTGGATAGCTTTTGTGGTAGATCGTCCCGGCATGAACCCGAACTGGTTGTCTGAAATAGACACCATCCTTCGCACTCTCATTTCTACCACTCTCTCCCAAACTTTCATGGTATGACTTAATAATTTGATGCCCCTATAGTTGTTACAGCTCTGGACATCACCTTTGTTCTTATACAGCGGGACCATTGTACTCCACCTCCACTCTTCAGGCATTCTCTTAGTCTTGAATATAACACTAAACAATGCAGTAAGTCATTCCAAGCCTGCTCTACCCACACACCTCCACAGTTCAACCGGAATTTCGTCTGACCCGGTAGCTCTGCCCCTTCTCATCTTACGCATTGCCTCCATGACTTCATCGATCTCAATGTCCCTACAATTACTTACTTCATGGTGACTGTCGGCATTCCTCGATTCCCCAAGTATAGTATCTTGATCCCCTTCTTCACTTAGAAGTTTATGAAAATAGGTCTGCCACCTCCTCTTAATCTGGTCATCTCCCATCAAAACTTTGCCGTCATCATCTTTTATGCACCTCACTTGGTCCAGATCCCGAGTTGTCCTCTCTCTCGCCTTAGCGAGTCGGAATAACTTCTTCTCCCCACCTTTGTTCCTTAGTTCCTCATACAGACGAGCAAAAGCTGTCGTCTTAGCCTCCGTCACTGCCATCTTCGCCTCCTTCCTAGCTACCTTATACCTTTGATTGTTCTCTCTCTTATCCTCCTCGTCAGTTCTCCCTACTAACCTTAGGTAAGCCGCCTTCTTTGCTTCCACTTTCGACGTTCATACACCAAGATATGAATTTTTTGGTGAGATTGCGCAAATCTATAATTGATAGCGTGGTGCAATATAAAGTTGACTTCAAAATATTATTTGGGACGATTCTGAAGTTGTTCTACTGAGAACTTTGGATATGTTCTAGATCTTGAAGTCTAGTTTTCTTGAAATCAAACGGCTTGCAATTTTGATATTTCTACACCGAGATATGAATTTTTTGGCGAGACCGCGCAAATCTGGAATTAGTAGCGTGATGCAATATAAAGTTGATTTCAAAGTATTATCTGGGACGGTTCTGAAGTTGTTTGATTTAGAATTTTGGATATATTCTAGATTTTGAAGTCTAGTTTTCAAAAAATTAAACGGTTTACAATTTTTTCTACACCAAGATATGATTTTTTTGGTGAGAATGCGCAAATCTAAAATTTTCAAAGTGGTGGAATCTAAAGTTGGTTTCAAAATATTATATGGGGCGATTCTGAAGGTGCTTGATTCTAAATTTTGGATATATTTTAGATATTGAAGTCTAATTTTCGAGAAATCAAATGGTTCATTATATGGACTCTCCCACGACAAAATATGAATCTTTTGTTTTAAGTGTTTAAAGCTGAAAATTATGCAACTAAGATAAAAGTCAGACAATGTAAAGCAAAAGAGAAGTTGAAACATTTAAGCCCTCGAAGTCTCCAAGTTGAAATCTTCAAGTTCGTCGGTCTTCAAGTTGAAGTCTCCACGTTCGCCACTCTTCAAATTGAGATATCTAAGCCCTCCAGGTCACCTAGTTGAAGTCTTCAAGTTGAGGTCCTCAAACTCGTCGTTCTTCAAGTGGAAGTATTTGAGCCCTCAATGTTTTTGGATTGAAACGTCAAAGTCCGCCGAATCTTCAAGTTTGCCGGTCTTCAAGTTGAAGTCTACAAAGTCCGCGAAATCTTCAAAGTTTTCCAAATGTTCAAGTCGACGTCATCAAGTACATGATGTCTTCGAGTTGAAGCTTTATAATTTTCCAAACTTAAGGTGGACATATGAGTCCCTTTGCACCTTAAGTTGGCCTCTTTGTGGGTTTGTCCATAAAAGGAACTGTAATTTTTCAATCTTAAGGTGGACGCGTAAGTCTCTTTGCACCTTAAGTTGGCCTCTTCGTGGGTTTGTCCTTGAATGGAACTGTAATTTTTCAATCTTAAGGTGGACATATAAGTCCCTTTGCACCTTAAGTTGGCCTCTTCGTGGGTTTGTCCTTAAATTGAACTATAACTTTCTAATCTTAAGGTGGACATATGAGTCCTTTGCACCTTAAGTTGGCCTTTCGATAGTCGGGCCGTTTTGAGAGTAATCTCTCTGGTAGTCGGGCCACATTGAGAGTAATCTCTCCGGTAGTCGGGTCATTTTGAGAGTAATCTCTCCGGTAGTCAGGCCACATTGAGAGTAATCTCTCTTGTAGTCGGGCCATTTTGAGAGTAATCTCTACGGTAGCCGGACCACATTGAGAGTAATCTCTCCGGTAGTCGGGCCACATTGAGAGTAATCTCTCCGGTAGTCGGGCCATGAGAGTAATCTCTTCGATATTCGTACAGAAATTTGTACTCATTCCTTCACACCTAAAACTGCCTTTTTCATGCATAAATCATCTCGTTAAACAAAAGCACATCCTTCTTGTTTGACCTAAAAAAAAGAACGACAAAAGAACCTAAAAAAAAAAAATACGACAAAAGAAGAAAAGCACAAGGAAGGAAGAAAAAATTACCTTCGGTGATACTTCACAAGAGTCAAAGGCACTGGAAATTGATGATCGTGAGTTGGAGAAAGTGCAACCTTATATAGATGATTTGAGTAGGCTATTGAGAACTACGTCCCGATGTGGGATCAGTATTAAAGGAGGCTGTCACGGTTAGTCTCCAACATAAACTGGGCTACTGCAATTTGACTCCTACTCAATTTAACAATTGTAGTCGGAGAAGAAAAAAACGTGCTTCAGAGTACTACTTGAATTAAAACAATTGTGGTGATACGAATCAACACCAATAACAAATTGTGATGAATTCATATGTTCTAGATACTGCCACGTGGAGTAGATCAGCTATGTGCTCCATTAAGAAGTCAATTTTGAAGTCTTGCAGCATCACTTTAACTAAGATTGCTTGGCATTTAAAATTCTTTTTTAATTTTGGTGCTTAAGTAAAAGAGAGAGTTAGTTAAAGGATTACTTATGGCAAATGGGATCTGTCACTACTTTGGTCCAGATAGAATGCAACTAAGGTGTTCTAATTATAAGACGATACTAGAAATTCGGAAAAAAGCGATCATAAAAAGTAATTAAAGTTGGCCGCTTACAAGTCACAAAGCGATCAAAAAGCGTCCAAATTGGCTTGGTCGCCATTTTGTTGGTCGCTTTACCTTAAAGACCAAAGTTGATCGCTAATTAGCGACCAACTTTAGTTTCTAAGGTAAAAGGACCAAATATTCCGGGTAAACAATATACCGACCAACTTTGGTCGCTTTAATATTTTAACAATATAAATTTAGCGACCAAAGTTGGTCTCTATATTTAAATTACGTTTTTTTTTTATTATTATTCAAAATATAACGACCAACTTTGGCCTGTAAACCAAATATTATATTTTAAAATCTGGAAAATAGCAACCAAAATTAGTCATTTTTTTTATTTTTATTTTTTAATATAAGCGACCAAAATTGGTCGCTAATTTCAAGAATACTTTTTTTAATAGAATAGCGACCAAAGTTGGTCGCTTTTTAGGAAATCTGGGTTAATTAGCGACCAACCGTGGTCGCTATTGCCCAGAAAATATTTTTTTAAATAGAAAAGCGACTAAAGTTGGTCGCTTTTCAGAGTATAATTTTGACAGAAATTGTCTGTTTTGGCAGCTACACCACCTGCCAGCATACCAAATTCCCTAAATAACAATATAATTCAATTCATATACTATAATTTCAATACCAAAACCTCCACAACAACCCAACAACAACAACAACAACAACAACACAATTCAAAAAATACATTAAAACCAACAAATTAAAGTTCAATAGAACTAATAAATTAAACTAAGTTAACGCTTATTACACCTAGTTCAAAACCGGTTCCATTTGTCTAATTCAAAGTATATAAAAGTCAAGGAGTGTTTTGTACAATATCATTATCATCACCATCTGATGAATTTTTATCACCAAGACTGTATCCAGAAGGGTCTACTTGTCGAGGACGGGAAGAACGATCACGGAGAGGACGGAAGAAACGGTCACGTCCAAGTCGAGCCTATGGCGATGACTCACGATACCGGGGAATCGGAAAACCTCCAGAAGCTAGGAGAGATTTGAGCTGCTCTTGCATGCCCTGGTACTGAGCTTGCATGCCAATGTATTGAGCATCTCTAAGCTTTTCTCTTTCCTAGGCCGCTTCTAGCTCGGATGTGAGCTTTGTCACAGTCTCCCGCATAGCGAAGAGGCTCTCCCTATCAAGTTGCTCGTCTTGCGAGGAAGTCCTTATTCCTTGCATTCCATACTTATAGCGATGGAATTTCTTAGTAGGAAGCCTGTATACCTTCCAAATTTTGGACCGCCAGCAGCCTCCGTCCACATTCTTTCCAGCATCCTCGTCCGAAGGTTGGATTGGCTCGCCCGACTAATCTCTTTGCCTTATAGAAATCACCAGGTAATTTGATATTAGGGTCAACTAGTTCACTCATAAGGTCAATGAAAGACTCTTTGGCTGCTTGAGAAATATTCCAATCAGATTTGATACTTAGTAATCTAACTGCACCAGACAGCTCAGAGTGCGGACTTCCATTACGTAGTGGACGACTAGCTTTCTCTAACTGTTCATAAAAACGTTTTGTGTCATCATTAGGAGTTTGTTCAACATTTTCATTGGGCTCACCCCTTAAGTGCATCCCAAAAGCATCCGCAACCATATCATGAATTCTAGAATCACGATTTGTAGTCTCTACCGACCTACTACTTTCACCCACAACTATGTTATGAAATATCTCATGGCTACCCTTGATCTCTCCATGATTAGTCCACACAAAGTAATTTGCTGTAAACCCCTTCCTATAAAGATGATGCTTAACTTTCGCCGGTTTTCCAAACATCATACAGTCGCACCTAACACAAAGGCACATAATTACTCCTTCACTTAGGCATGGTGGAAGTGACATTGCATGTCTAATAAAGTCATCCACCCCTTCTACAAAATCCTCCTGCAATCCCTGTCGATTAGGATAATTCGTATTGTACATCCAAGTACAATGTTCCATCTATACAAATAAAACAAGAACAAATTAATTTAGTTAATTCATATCCTAATCTTTTTTTAGTTAATTAATTTCATGTCCTAAAATTTCAATTCATATCCTAAATTTTCAATTTACAAACTAAAAGTTCAATTTATAAACTAAAGTTTAATTCATAAACTACAAGTTCAATTCATATCCAAAAAGTTTAATTCATATACTAAAATTTTAATTCATATCCTAAATTTTCAATTTACAAACTAAAAGTTCAATTTATAAACTAAAAGTTTAATTCATAAACTAAAAGTTCAATTCATATCCAAAAAGTTCAATTCATACACTAAAATTTCAATTCATATCCAAAAGATTCAATTCATAAACTAAAAGTCCAATTCATATCCTAAAATACTCAATTTAGAAACTAAAAATTCAATTCATATCCTAAAATTTCAATTTATAAACTCCAAGTCCAATTCATAAACTAAAATTCCAATACATAAACTAAAAGTCCAATTCATATCCTAAAGTTCAATTCGTATCCTAAAATTTCAATTTTTGTAAACTAAAAGTCCAATTAATATCCAAAAACTTCAAATCGTATCCTAAAATTACAATTCATAAACTACAAGTCTAATTCATAAACTAAAAGTCCAATTCATATCCTAAAGGTTCAATTCATATCCTAAACCCTAGATTCAGACTAAACTATCAAGACAATACAAAGTATAATTCAAATCTAACTAAACTAAATTCAACATTAATTAAAATAATTAGTTAATAAAATTAATTAACAAAACTAATTAAAACAAGACCCCAACCCTAATCCTCAATAAAATACAATGTTCAAAAAATTGAAACACTAATTGAAACAATAAACTACAATACATCAAATATTGTAACACACACACTAGAAATAACAAATATTGAAGGGTTATAATTCTAACCTTGGTTCTTTTAGGTGGAGAAGGAGAAAGAGAGAGAGAGAGAGAGGGGCGACAGTGGTGGTGGCCGGCGAGGCGGCGACGAGCAAGGGGGGAAGTGGTGGCACGTGGTGGGGGATGGGATTTGGGTGAGTGAAATAGAGAAGGGGAGGAAAAGAGAAAGTTGGGGAAATTTTGGGAAAGGAAATAAGAGAAATGGGGGGAAACTCGTTTTTGTCTCTGGAATTAGGAAAAGCGACCAACTTTGGTCGCTATCTGCTTCCCCTTTCGTAAGCGACCAACTTTGGTCGCTACCTTACATCTAAGTAGAGCTAAACCCACCTCTTCTGCAAGATTTGTATGATACCAAGTATGTATGATGTATCCCTAATATCCCTTTATATTTACAGACGCTATAATATACATGAATACATGGTTAAGCTGTAATGAGTGGAGATTCGATGTGTTACTAGATTTTTTGAACTGGAATTCGAAAAATTCTTAATCTTTAGATAATGTTAAATGCTTTACGATGTTATGCTATATCCCAGTTGATCATGACCGTTTTATATACTCTGTATCCAATTTTCTCTGAGCCACTCTCTTGAGAACATAAAATCAACATTCTGAGTTCACGTTGTAAGGGTCGTTTGGTAGGAGGTATTAGAAAAAATAATGCAAGCATTAATTCTATGCATTATTAATACTTTATTTGGTATATTTTTTCAACCTGTATATAACATATACTTGTATTAGTTATACATCATACTTAGTATTATCTTATGTATAAATAATGCATAGAAAACCATAGCATTAGTAATACCAAGGTTATTAATGCATGCATTAATATGGTCAAAGATAAAATTGTTCTTAAAGTCCCTTAAAGCTAGAGAATATGGGGGGCATTTTTGTAAGCAACTATTTTTCTTAAAAATTATGCAATGCATTATAATTTTAATACACCACACCAAACAGTAGATAATAAATAATATCCGCATAACTAATGCTTGCATTACTAACTCATGCATTACTAACTCATGCATTATTAATACACCTTATTCCGCACTATTCTTATACACCCTACCAAACGACCCCTTAGAGGATTTGAAATGAGAGACGACAATGACGAGCAAGTGGGACAAATAAATCTTTTTTTTTTTTTTTTTTGGATAATTGTGGTATGCGGGCCAACTTGCGCACACCTCAACTAATTTCCTAGATATCCATTACCTCTCACCAACATAGTTGTAAGTTGTAATTGTCGATGCAGATCGAGCTATTTGATGATTTTTTTTTTTTAACAAGTTGCTTTTCAAGCTCAAATTTTGACCACAAAAAATTATTGCACAATCAAGGAAATTTGGGAAAAGATCTGATTTACATAACTACTGTAGGTTGATATGTTATCTATGTTTACCTTCAATTATACACGGTAACCCTTCTTAACACATATACAGTTCCCTTAAAGAGCCAACTTTGTCCAAAGTTTCTAAGACATATACCCCTAAAGAGTGAAAAAACATATATATACTACGGTCCAATTTGTGAGTAATTACTATTTGCAGATAGAAGTAATATAAAACAAAAATTAATAATCTCTTAATGTGCCATTGTTTACACATTCCTATAGAATGCAGTACCGAGTCATTTTTCTTATAAGGCTAACGAAACTGAAACTTTTAGGTGTATCAAGTTCAATTTTTCTTCTCCATTACTGCCTCCATACAAGGGAGCAAGTGTTTCCCAAACACAAAAGCAACCTAATTTAGTGGTTTTTGTAAAATTCAATTCTTGATATATCAATATCATAAGTATCTTAGTAAAACACACAACCGAATCAACTACCACACACAATGCAGCCTCACAATGATGTGGATGATCTTAAAAGGGCTATAACTGTTAAGGAATCAGTCATTTTTGAATCGTAGACAAGACAAAAAGCAGCAAGTCTTAGGAGGGTTCTTAATGAAGTCAACGTCATCTTGGACCTTGAAGCTTCTGCAACTTATGTGATAGACCGGTCTAGAGCCATTGTGGAATCTAGAGCTCGTTAAAATTGAGGAGAAACTATGGTATTTTGTTTGTCTCTACCATAGGAAGTGCAATAGCCTATGGAGTCATGATCTGTTACTTCGCCTGCTACACATCTTCCCCAGCGGTTTAGCTTTTCTATGCAAAGTCTTTCAATAAATTTGTTTTGCTTTTCATTCAACAATTTTATTTCATACTATATACAAATGTCTTTCTCTTCGGTACTATTACCTTCCCCATGCTGCTTAGCTTTTTTATGTAAAATCTTTTCATTATTTTTTAATTATGGGGAAGCATAAAAAAAAACCATCTTTCCATTGTTTATTAACATAGTATTTTCTTATGTGAGATATGTCTCTTTTCAGACTTTTATCTTTTTTCCTTTATCTTCCTCCTTGTTTTATTCATCTTCCATTAATTTTACTTTGAGAAATGGGTCGATCTGAATGTGTCCTATGAGTCTTTTCTTGATCTTTCTGGGGTTCCGTGTTGAACTTAAGATGCCTTTTAAGACCACTTATTCGTGTTGATTTGATATTTTTTTGAAATATTGCCTTGTTGATTTGATGTTCTTTTGAAATATTAGAAAACAAAAGAAAGAAAAATTTAGAGAAATGGCTTCCTGGCCACTTAAACTTGCATCAGTTTGTAAAGTCGATACTTGAACTCTTGAGTTTCTCATTTGAATACCTTTACTTGAAAAAATGACTACTAATAAACACTTGTGATAGTGCGTGTTGTTCAATTGCTGCTGACATGGATTTAATTTAATATTTTATATAGCCACATCATCAATTCATTCACATTTTGTTGACACTGTATGTTCAAGGTCCCAATTTGTGGGCCATGTCCTTTTCCAAAATTAATTTATTAAATTTTTTTTTCTTCTCTTTTCCTTCTTTTATTCTTCACCTCCTAGGCACGAACTGTAAACAAAAGCTCCGATAATGGAGACTGTAAACATAAGTTCCGATAATGGAGACTGAAGTTCAATCGAATTCTGATATATGCAAGACTTTATCAAATTCTCATACTCCATAAATTCCTATATATATAAAAAAATCAATCACAATTAAGTAAAAAAGTTTTCATTTTCATTGAAAGTAAAACATAGGAATTCTTAAGTCAGCAACTGTAAAGAGCAACAAAGAAAATAAAATAAACGACCTTGTTGAATTGGAACCATTCGTAATAAGGAGGGTCAAAAATACCCTCAACTTCAGATTTGCCTTGACAAGGAAAAGATGCATCAACAAAAGCAAGATCCAATTTTTCTACAACTTGAGTTGGTCATTTGTCAAAGACTTGTTTCTTAAGAATTTAGCAACTGGTTCGAAACCCATGAAGACAAAGAAATATGGGTTTCCTCTTATTGGTAACGTTGTTGGTCTTGACATCACCTTTACTTCTGATGGTTATTGGAGTTTGGTGTTGATATCTTGAAAAGAGTTACGCGAGTGCGTTGGGGGTGTGCTAAGATTCTGAGTTTTTTCCTTTGTTTGGGTGGTGTTCTATGTTTTGCTAGAAGTAGCTATGGTAGAATAGAAGAGGGAGGGGGAAAGGGGAGATGGGAGTTTGGTAGGGAAGACGAGGGGAAAGGGAAAGGTCTTTTTTTTCTTTTTCTTTTTTATTAAAAATAATACTATCCACACACCTTTGTAGCATGATTGCACACAATTTAGCCATGCCAGTTGCGTCATTTCTACATAGGCATAGTCAATGTTCAAATGTGTTTATTAGTATTTATTGCATCAAGTTGGAGTGTTCAAATGGGAAAAGTACAAATTCATGTATCGGCTTTTAAAAGTCCTACAAGTTTAAGTAGTCAGGAAGTCATTACGCCAAAAACTTAAATTTAAAAGTAAAAGATGAGATATATGAACACAATTTTATTGAAACATAGATGTGGAAATTGATAGATCTAGTTTTAATGATGCAAATAATATATCTATGCAGGAAATCAATTATAGAAGAACAAGGACTCAAAAAGATACTACAAGATCGCTGAAGTCAATCTTGATGCTTAAGGAAAGAAAACAATCAGCAAAGATTACGAATCAATTAGCAAATTTGGATGCCTAAGGAAAGAAATCAATCAACAAAGATTGTGGACAGCTGCGATGGAAAGAATCAAGCAAGCCTAAACTTAAGGCATTAATCAAGGCCAGCATATCCAGAAGATCGAAGATCCTGTAAAGATTGCTAAGCGGCTAATTTCGGAAGGACCAACAATCAAGGAGTAAATCTTCATCATAAACAACTGTTGAAGGAAGGATATCAAGGAAGTGCAACGGCTAGCTATCTTATTCTTGAAAAGAATCAATCTCTTTCCAAGGATAAAATCACTTGGGTTGTCAAGCCTCGTCATCAATCAATCTTCACCAAAGTATTTATACCCGGCTTTAAATCTTAGAAAAACATACTTTGATCGAACCAAAAAACCCTCTCTTTGTTCTACTGCAAACAAATTATATAGTTCTCTAAGATCTGTTGTGTAACAAGTCAGAGAAAAAAGGAGAGTACAACACTGGTGAGGCATTATATCAAAAAGAAACGAGTGGTAGAGGAACTGAATTATCAAGTCATTTCCACTGTAATCGAAGAAACGCATTTACTAAAGAGAACTCCCTTGCAACCCAAGGGGACTGGACTAAGATTCACATTGAATCCGAATCAGTATAAAATTCTGGTGTCTTTATTTCATGCACTTACTTTCTGTATCTTACTTTTTGTTATTATAACTGTTAGGTCATTGCATCTAGTCGACTAATTGACAAACTAGTCAACTAATAAGAGATTAAGTTTAAAAATATACAATCCCCCCCCCTCTCTTGTACTTTCAATTGGTATCAGAGCAAGGCTCACATTCTACTTTTGCTTAACAGCTTGTAAGAAAAGATCATGGCAAATCAAGTTATCATAGGAGCTCTTTTTCAGGAAGGAACTTCACAAGTTAGACCAGCATACTTTAATGGACAACATTTCCCCCATTGAAAAATGCGGATGGAGATCTTTGCCAAGGCCTATGACGTCAAAGTTTGGAGAGTCATCAAAAAGGGGAACTATCCCTTACCTGCTGCTACTCCACCACTTGTTGATCCTGAAGATATAGATTCATATACAAAAGAGCAAATGGAAATGGTACAAGTTAACAATAAAGCGAGAAATTTGCTTCATAATGCTATAAGTGGTGAAGAATATGAGAAAATCTCAAGCTGTGACACAGCCAAAGAAATATGGGACAAGTTTGAGGTCACATATAAAGGAACCAGCAAAGTAAAGGACTCACATATCAACATGTTGGTTCATGATTACGAACTCTTCTCAATGCAAGAAGGAGAATCTATTGAAGAGATGTTTGCCAGGTTTAGCAAAATAATCAGCGATCTAAAGGCATTTGGCAAGCCTTATACCAGTGGTGATCAAGTAAGAAAAATTCTCAGAAGTTTGCCAACCACTTGGCAGACCAAAGTAGTCACACTGGAATCTCAGGATCTAAACAAATTATCTTATGATGAGCTACGAAGAGAACTCATAGCTTTTGAAAAGACGCATCTCAAGAAGACTAGTCAAGAAGAAAAAAAGAAAATAATTGCATTCAAGACCTCAACTGAATTAGCTGAAAACGAAATTGATGATGATCCTGAAGCTCTACAAGAAGAGACTGTTATGCTATCAAGAAACATGGATGGATTAATGAGAAGATTCTGGAACACAAAGAAAGGAAGAATTCCACCAAGACGATCCAGGCAATACAACGTACATGACAAGAATGATGGAAAGTTCTATGAATGTGGAAGATTTGGGCATATGCAAGCTGAGTGCCTAGAACTGAAAAGTAAGATCTCTAGAGGCTTTAACAAGAACAAATCCTTAGGAAGCTGGAGTGATAAGGACAATTCAGACCATGAAGAGATAGCAAATCTCTGCTTCATGACGATTCTGAAAAATGAAATGAACAAGTCCTCAGGATGTTGGACAGATAAGGACACTTCAGAAGAAGAAGAACAACAACAACAACAACAACAACAACCCAGTATAATCCCGCTTAGTGGGGTCTGGGGACGGTAGTGTATACGCAGACCTTACCCCTACCCTGGGGTAGAGAGGCTGTTTCCAAAATAGACCCCCGGCATCCTTCCCTCCAAGAACTTCCCACCTTGCTCTTGGGAAGACTCGAACTCACAACCTCTTGGTTGGAAGTGGAGGTTGCTTACCATCAGAGCAACCTCTCTTGTCACCAGAAAATGAAAACTGTTTCATGGCACGAGGTGAAACAAGTGAGGTAAGATCTTATAACTGTGAAAGATGCAATGAATTGCAGGATATTCTTGATTTAACTTTGAAAGAGTCTCAAAAAATAATGAAAGAGCTTAAGAGACTTACTAAAGAAGTTAAAGGCCGGAAACTCAAACATGAAGTATGTGAAATCAAAAAAGAAGTACTTCAAGAAGATTTTGAGGAATTGCAAATGCAACTCAATGGCATGCGCAAATCCACCAGTCACAGTTCTGTTAGGTCAAACCAGACGACTTACAAGTCAACTGGAAAAGAACCAGCCAGAACTAAGTCGACTAGTACTAACACTAATGAAAGACCTAAAGGTGGGTCATAAGTTACGTGTCATTACTGTAACAAAAGTGGGCATAAATATGTCTTTTGTCATTTTCGTAAAGCAAACGTTTAAGGATGGGTTTGGAAACCAAAAAACAATTCTAAATCTGGTGACACTAACCCTCTAGGACCTAGGAAAGCTTGGGTACCTAAAAGAAAGTAATCACTTTGTTTTGTAGGAACGCCACAGAATAACCCGCAAAGGAAAATGGTATCTAGACAGTGCGTGTTCCAGTCATATGACAGGCGACAAAAACTTGTTCAAAAAGTTACAAAAATTAATGGAAGAAGTGTTAAGTTTGGGGATGACTCAAAAGGCAAAATAATTGGTACTGAAATAATTTCCCTCAATAACAACTATGACATGTCGATGGCCTCAACTACAATCTCTTGAGCATAAGTCAACTTTGTGACTTAGGATATGAGGTAAATTTTAAGAAAATAGGTTGTGTTATTGAAGACGAATCAGGTAAAATCGTCCTTCCTGGAAAAAGGTATGGAAATGTTTATATTCTTGATAGTTTTGAAAAGATAGATGGTCATATTTGCTTAACTTCTATGTCCGATGATCCATGGTTGTAGCATAGGAAACTTAGTCATGCTAGCATGCATTTGATAGAAAAATTGTCCAAACATGAGTTTGTTGTTGGTCTACCCAAATTGAATTTTTCTAGAACTCATATCTATGATGCATGTCAAATGGGTAAGCAGACCAGAAACTCTTTCAAAAACAAAGATATAGTATCTACTTTCCAACCTTTGCAATTACTGCATATGGATTTATTTGGGCCTACTAGAACTGCTAGTATAGGAGGAAAGAGGTATGCCTTTATTCTTATTGATGATTATTCACGTTTCACTTGGGTAATTTTCTTATCTCATAAGGATTAAGCATTAAGAAATTTTGAAGTTTTCTGCAAAAAGGTTGAAAGAGAAAAGGGATATCTGATCTCAACAATTCAGAGTGACCATGGAGAAGAATTTGAAAGTAGAGCATTTGAATATTTCTGTAATGATCAGGGATACATATATAATTTCTCCGCACCACGCTCACCACAATAGAATGGGGTTGTAGAAAGAAAGAACAGAACTCTCCAAGATATGGCAAGAACCATGTTACTATATCATTCACTGCCAAATCACTTCTGGGCAGAAGGTGTAAGTACAACATGTTACATTCTCAATCGATGCCTCATAAGGCCTATTCTGAAGAAGACTCCATATGAATTATGGAAAGGTAAACGTCCCAATATCAGTTACTTTCATCCCTTTGGAAGTAAGTGTTTTGTCCACAATAACGGTAAGGATAATCTTAGAAAATTCGATCTAAGAAGTGACGAAGGTATTTTTCTGGGCTACTCATTAAATAGTAGATCTTTTAGAGTCTATAATAAATGCACATTATGTGTGGAAGAATCAGTACATGTTATATTCGATGAAAATAATCCCTTGGTCGAGAAAGGAATTACTGCAGGTGATGAAGATCAAGCTCAAGAAATTCAGGAGACAAGCAAATCTCAAGAGTTGACTGATATATCTGTTGCGGCAGAGTCAACTGGTGAAATCAGCAGCAGTGTACCAGATCAACCAATCGAGTCAACTTCCAATGTAGTGCATCCAAATAAATGGAGAAGCGAGCCTGAATATCCTCAAAAATTCATTATAGGGGATCCAAATGAAGGAATGAAAACCGGGGGAACTCTCAAAAAGAAAGCAAATGTTGCATTAATCTCTCAGGTTGAGCCAAAGAAGATAGAGAAAGTGCTAAAAGATTCAAGTTGGGTTCAAGCTATGCAGGAAGAGTTAGATCAGTTCAGTAAGAATCAAGTATTAAATTTAATACCCAAACCTGAAAATGTTTCTGTAATCGGAACAAAGTGGGTTTTTAGAAATAAATTGAACGAGGACGGAAAGGTCATAAGAAATAAAGCCAGACTAGTTGACCAGGGGTACTCACAATAGGAAGGAGTCGACTATGATGAAACCTTCGCTCCAGTAGCTCGTTTGGAATCCATACGAATTCTTCTGGCATACGCATCATTTAAAGGATTTAGGCTATTTCAAATGGATGTTAAAAGTGACTTTTTGAACGGATTTATTAAGGAAGAAGTATATGTGAAACAACCACCTGGGTTTGTAGATTCAAAGTTCCCATACCATGTATACAAGCTCATTAAGGCGATGTATGGGCTAAAGCAAGCTCCACGTGCTTGGTATGATAGACTTAGTTCCTTTCTTGTTGATCATGGGTTCACAAGAGGTAAAATAGACACTACCTTGTTTATTAAAAGATCATCGGAAGATAACCTCATTATTCAGATTTATGTTGATGATATTATATTTGGTAGTGCTAACCCTCTTATGTGCAAGGAATTTTCAAATCTTATATAAAGCGAATTCGAAATGAGCATGATGGGAGAGCTAACATTCTTTCTTGGACTACAAATTCAACAATCTGAAGAAGGAATCATTATATGTCAGACCAAATACACAAAAGAAATGATTCAAAAATTTGGTATGGGCAATGCAAAATCCATTGGCACACCAATGAGCCCTTCCACAAATCTAGACAAAGATGAACAGGGAATCAAAATAAATATCATGGATAATTGGATCACTGTTGTACCTGACAGCAAGTCGATCGGATATTATGTTCAGTGTATGTAAATATGCCAGGTTTCAGTCAGCTCCTAAGGAATCCCATTTGACAGCAGTAAAAAGAATCATTCGATATCTCATTAGGATTGTATCTCATGGACTATGGTATCCTCGCTCTAACTCTTTTAAATTAGAAGGTTTTTCAGATGCTGACCTTGCAGGTGATAAGGATGATAGAAAAAGCACAAGTGGTACTTGTCAATTACTGGGAAAGGCATTGATATCCTGGAATAGTAAAAAACAAGCATCAGTTGCATTGTCTGCTACTAAAACTGAATACATTGCCATTGGACAATGCTGCGCACGACTACTGTGGATGCCTCATCAACTGGGTGACTATGAACTTTTGTTTAAGCCTATATAATTTTTTTGTGATAATTCAAGTGTTATTTGTCTTTCCAAAAATCTCGTGCATCATTCGAGAGCAAAGCATATAGATATCAAGCATGATTTTATTATAGATCATGTTCTTAAGAGAGACATAGGAATATCTTTTGTTGGAACTACTGATCAGTTAGCTGATATTTTTACTAATCTTTTATTAGAGGAGAGATTTTGTGATTTACGAAAGTTACTTGGCATTACTTGCTTTACTAATAACCTTTAGGACCTATATGTAATGTTGATTCTTTTACAGGTGTAATGATTGTCTTGTACTCATGCATTAATTACGCCTTCATTTTTCCCTCTCTTTTCTCTTCTTTCACATCAGTTCGTCGTTCAAAGTTGGAAAGCCAATCATCGCGTCCCTTCAACTGACATCTTTTCATTTTCTGTACTCAACCGTCAGAAACTTTCTTCTTAAGGCGGAGAACCCTTTTCAGTCATTTTCATCATTATCCCTTCTCCAAAGCTTCAATTAAACCCCTTCCCTTCAATGGCCAAACATTCCATAAATCCCTCTACCTCTACCAGAAAGAGCACCCGTTCCAAAGCAAAACCCCCATCTATGCCCCCAGAACAAGTAGACTTAGGGTCCGATCACTCTGAGGGTTTCGCCTCTTCTTAGGGAGATTTCTCTGAACACTCTCAACTCCTAGGAGAAAAAGCCCTAGGAAAACAACCCATGGAAGAACCCCCTTTTTCCTCTACCCCAAAGAAATCCAAGGTTGATTTTTCTGCCTCTCTCAAATCTAACCTAAACTTTTGGGATTCTCTAAATAGGGATCTTTTCATTGCTCTAAAGGACAAGACTGTTGCTCATAGAAGGGTTGTCAACCTTGACAACATGAAAGCCCTTAATTGCAAGGTCAAAAACCTCTTTGTTCATCAAGGGTAGTTTAAGTTCCTCTCTATTCCTCCGCCTAAGGTATCTGAACCCCTGGTAAAAATGTTCTATGCCAATCTCCATTCTAGTAAGCCTGATAGGTTGGAATCCTTAGTAGGTAAGCGCATTGTTCTTGATTGTGCCCTGTTTGATTCTCTCTTTCAGTGTCATTATTCTGGTTTTCCTATGCTTTTTAAAAACACCTAGCCTGATGACTTTGAAATTTCTTTTGACCAAGCCAAACAGTTTATTGCTGAGTGTCCCTCTGACTCCTTTCCCAACCATATTAGGTACCAGTGATGTTAGTTTCGAAACTCGGGTTCTGACCCACATTGTAGCAACTACTTTGCTTCCCCGTACTAGTTCCTTTTCAACCTTCTCTCAAAGAGACACCTTCTTTGTATGCTACCTTGTGACCAAACTCAAAATCAAGTTGTCCTCCTGGGTTATTAATTTCATGATCGAGAGTGTTGAAGATCCCACCAGTCTACCCTATGACATGGAAATCACTCACATTCTAGAAGCTCATCAAATTTCCCTGTCCAACTATCCCTTCATCACTTTTTCGAAGTTTTACAATTCTAGAGCCTTTGCTAGTATGAGATATGTAAGTGTAAAGGGCTCCTGGGTTAAGAAGCACAATAATGAAGCAAAGCATGCTCCGATAGAGCCCAAACCTTCACCTTCTATTACTCATCCCAGTCCTGGTAATCCTGATCTTGTTGACAAGCTTCGTGCCATTGACTCTCAACTCTCATAAATCAAAAATCTTCTCACAGCCACTTAGTCTACTGTTGGTGAAATTCATGCAATCTCCAAGGAAACAGGGTTTGATGTGTCCAAAATTAGAGTTGACGTTCTCAGATTAAGGGAGAATGCGGTCAAAGCCTTCAGGGAAATTCATGACAGGTTGGATGGAGTGAGCATCTCAGCCAATGCTAGCTTTGAACAATTGAAGGAGGCCATCTGCAATACCCTTACTTATTTTCTACTATCACGACCCTAACCCCGAACCCAGTCGTGATGGCGCCTCTCGTGAATACAAGGCCAGCCAATTAAACCCAATTCACTTTATAAAACAGTTAAACAACATTTAAAAAGTCTAAAACATGATTTAATGATACTAAGTAGCGAATAATAGCAAGTAAGTGCGGAAGTACAACCCAACACATCCCTAACCAGGGTGTCACAAGTCACAAGCATCTAACAACACAAAATCCTCAAATGTAACTACAGAGTGTAAATACTGAACTAAGGATATAAAGGAAAAGAGATAGGGAGGAGCTCCGATCTGCGAACGCCAACAGCTACCTAAAGACTCCTCGAGATCTGCCTGAAGTTAGAATGAATCAGCACTCGGGAGCGGGACCAGCTACGCCTGAATCTGCACATGGGGTGCAGGGAGTAAAGTGAGTACTCCAACTCAGTGAGTAACAAATGTAAATAATGACTGCAAGTTAGAAAACACGTAAGGCATAAGGCATTCTATAATGAAGTAGTAAAAACATTTAAAAGCAGTAAACCAGTGAAAAGTTAAGTAACAATCCTTTTTCAACAAGTAAACAGGTAATTGATAGGCAGTTAAGGTAAAGTAACTAATTAGAAGTTTGCCTTTCGGGTACAGTATCACAAATCCTCCCCTCGGGCAACATCGGAGATCAATACCAGCCTCTCGGGCTCAATCTCACATCACAATGGGTACCCACGCTCACTTGGGGTGTGCAGACTCCTGGAGGGACCCCTTACGGCCCAAGCGCAATATCAAACCATCTCGTGGCATCAACCTAGGCCCTCAGCGTCATATCAATCAAGTCACCTCGTGGCATACATATCTCAGGCCCTCGGCCTCATAATCAGTGTCAAATCCTCACAACATAGGACTTCGGCCTTACTTAGTTAAAATCCTCACAAGCCCCTCGGGCAATAGTAAAACAGTATTTCTCAGACCAAATATCATTTAAAATGTCATTTAAGTATTAAAATTGAGTAAACACGGCTAAGTAGTAAAACAGTGGAAAATAACATGACTGAGTTCAAGTATAAAGTTAAAACAGTGAGGAAATATCAATAAAAATCCTCGAAGGGTTCAAATAGTTGGCACTAGGACCAAATATGGCATTCAGCCCAAATAATGATGATAGCAAATAGTTTTCAATCAAATACGCGGTAAAATAGTCATTCGGGACGGACCAAGTCACAATCCCTAACAGTGCACGACCCCACGCTCGTCATCAAGTGTGTGCCTCACCTCAATATAGCACTATGATGTGCAATCCGGGGTTTCAAACCCTTAGAACATTATTTACAATCATTACTCACCTCGAACCAGCTAAATTTCTAACTCGCGACGCCTTTTCCCCTCAAATCGGCCTCTACACGCGTCGAATCTATCCAAGATCTGAACGAGGACATCAAAATATGATAAGGGAACAAAGCCCAAGCGAAAACAATCAATAAAGGGCACAAATCCCGAAATTACCAAAACCCAACCCCCGGGCCCATGTCTCAAAAAATCAGAAATTTTCACACCAATAGATTCCTTATCTCCCCACGAGTTCATACATATCAAAAGTTCTCAAATCTGACCCCAAATGGTCCTCCAAATCCCCAATCAAAAGTCCAAATTTCCAAGCCCTAGCTCTTCAATTTTTAGCTTAATTTCCATGATTTTCTTGGTGGAATTCACATAATAATCGAGTTTTAAGTCCAAGAATCTAACCTCCCAACGATTCCTCTTGAATCCCTCTTCAATATCCTTCAAAAATCTCCAAAAACGATCAACTATGGAGGAAATAAGCCTTAAAATCGTGGACAAGACGAGCTTAAAAACATTCTGCCAGGCATTTATTCCTTCTTCGCGAATGCGGTCAAACCCTCGCGTTCGCGAAGCACAATCTTACTTTGACCAATTTTTCCTCTATGCGAACGCGACATGACCATCACGAACGCGATGGTTCCTCAACCTTACCTTTTGCGAATACACACCCTCTCTCGCGAACGCGAAGCACAAACACGACCTCAGACGGCTGACTAAAAGACCCTATGTGAACGCGACGTACATCTCGTGAATGCGATGCACGAGTATCCAGCCCCTTCGCGAATGCGGAGCCTCCCTCGCAAACACGAAGGACAAACTTCCACTGACTCTTCGCGAACGCGAGGGTCCACTCGCGAATGCGAAGAGTAAAAACCTGCAATAGCTGAACCTACAACTTCTGCAATTTTCTAAACTCCAAAATGATTCGATTGACCACCCGAAACTCACCCGAGGCCCCAGGACCTCAACTAAAGGCATCAACATGTACTAAAACCTTATTCAAACTTATTCCAATCACCAAAACACTTCAAACAACATCAAATCACCCAAAACACATCGGATTCAAGCCAATTTCTAAAATCTTCCGAATTACGCTTTTGATCAAAAACCCAACCAAACCACGTCCGAATGACCTGAAATTTTGCACACACATCCCAAATGACACAAAAGAACTACTGCAACTCTCGAAATTCCATTCCAACTCCTATATCAAAATCTCACCTACCAACCGGAAATTGCCAAAATATCAACTTCGCCAATTCAAGCCTAAATCTACTCCAAACCTCCAAAACACATTCCGATCACACTTCTAAGTCACAAATCACCTCCCGAAGCTAACCGAACCATCAAAACTCACATCCAAGCCCTCTAACACATAAGTCAATATCCGGTTAACTTTTCCAACTTAAACTTCTTTAAAAGAGACTAAGTTTTTCAAACCTTGCCAAAATTATTCCGGGCTCGATCCGACCAATCCGATTCCACAAAACATGGATAACAAAGCATAAAGAAGCAGAAATAGGGAAAACAGAGCGGTAACTCATGAGACGATTGTCCGGGTCGTCACATCCTCCCCAACTTAAACAAACGTTCGTTCGCGAACGAATCAAGAAACATACCTGAAGCCTCAAACATGTGAGGATATCTGCTCCGCATCTCCCGCTCGGTCTCCCAGGTAGCCTCCTCCACGGGCCGACCTCTCCACTACACTTTCACTGAAGCTATATCCTTTGACCTCAACTTTCGAACCTGACGACCCAAAATAGCTACTAGCTCCACATCATAGGTCAAATCATCATCCAACTGAATCGTGCTGAAATCCAGAAATGAGACGGATCCCCTATATACTTCCGGAGCATAGAAACATGAAATACTGGATGCACACACGACAAGCTGGGTGGAAAAGCACGTTCATAAGCCACCTCCCAATCCTCTGAAGCACCTCAAAAGGCCCAATGAAACGCGAACTCAATTTCCCTTTCTTTCCAAATCTCATAACACCCTTCATGGGCGAAACCTTCAACAGAACCTTTTCACCAACCATGTAGGACACATCTCGAACCTTCCTGTCAGCATAACTCTTTTGCCTCGACTGTGTTGTACGAAGCCTCTCCTGAATTACCTTCACCTTTTTAAGGCATCCTACACCAAGTCTGTCCCCAATAGCCTAGCATCACCGGGCTCGAACCAACCAATTGGAGATCTACACGCCTCTCATACAAAGCCTCATATGGAGCCATCTGAATACTCGACTGGTAGTTGTTGTTATAAACAAACTCTGCAAATGGTAGAAACTGATTCCATGACCCTCCGAAATCAATGATACAAGCACGCAACATGTTCTCCAATATCTGAATAGTGTGCTCGGACTGACGTCCGTCTGAGGGTGGAAAGTTGTGCTCAACTCAACCTGAGTACCCAACTCTTGCTGCACAGACCTCCAAAACTGCGATGTAAATTGAGTGTCCCTATCTGAAATGATGGAAACTAGGACACCATGCAAACGAACAATCTCTCGGATATAGATCTCTGCCAACTGCTCTGAAGAATAAGTAGTACACACAGGAATGAAGTGTGTAGACTAGGTCAGCCGATCCACAATCACCCAAATAACATCGAACTTTCTCAAAGTCTATGGAAGTCCAACCACAAAGTTCATAGTGATCATCTCCCACTTCCACTCTGGAATATCTATCTACTGAAGCAAGCCACCCGATCTTTGATGCTCATATTTCACCTGCTAACAATTGATACACCGAGCCACAAATCTCACAATATCTTTCTTCATTCTTCTCCACTAATAGAACTACCTTAAATCCTGATACATCTTCGTGGCACCTGAATGAATGAAATACCGTGAGCTATGGGCCTCCTCCAGAATCAACTCCCGAAGCCCATCCACATTGGGCACACAAATCTGGCCCTGCATCCTCAACACCCCATCATCTCAAATGGTCACATCTCTAGCATCGTCATGTTGAACTTTGTCCTTAAGGAAAAGCAAGTGCGGATCATCATACCGGCGCTCTCTGATGCGATCATATAAGGAAGACCGAGACACAACACAAGCCAATACCCGACTAGGCTCCGAAACATATAATCTCACAAACCGATTGGCCAAATCCTGAATATCAACTACGAGAGGTCTCTCCCAACTGGAATATATGCCAAACTACCCATACTTACCGCCTTTCGACTCAAGGCATCGGCCACCACATTGGCCTTTCCCGGATGGTACAATATAGTGATATCATAATCCTTAAGCAACTCTAACCATCTCCGCTGCCTCAAATTGAGATCCTTCTGCTTGAATAAATGCTGAAGACTGCGATGATTAGTGAACACCTCACAAGATACGCCATACAAGTAATACCTCTAAATCTTCAATGCGTGAACTATGGCAGCCAACTCCAAATCATGAACGAGGTAGTTCTTCTCATGGGGCTTCAACTGAAGAGAAGCATAAGCAATAACTCTACCCTCCTGCATCAATACACAACCAATTCCAACTCTCGAAGCATCACAATACACGGTATATGAACCTAAAGCTGATGGTAAAACCAACACTGGAGTTGTGGTCAAAGCTATTTTGAGCTTCTGAAAGCTCTCCTTACACTAGTCCGACCATACAAATGGAGCACCCTTCTGAGTCAACCTGGTCAAGGGCGATGCGATAGATGAGAATCCCTGAACAAACCGGCGATAATAGCATGCCAAACCAAGAAAGCTGCGAATATCTGTAGCTGAGGATGGTCTGGGCCAACTCTGAACTACCTCTATCTTCTTCGGGTCAACCTGAGTACCCTCGCTGGACACCACGTGCCCCAAGAAAGCCACTGAACTGAGCCAAACTCACACTTGGAGAACTTTGCATAAAGTTTCTCCTCCCTCAATCTCTGCAACACAACCCTCAAATGCACTGCGTGCTCCTCCTGACTATGCGAATACACCAGAATATCATCAATGAAGACTATGACAAACGAGTCAAGATAAGGCTGAAACACATCGTTCATCAAATGCATGAATGTTGCTGGGGCATTGGTCAGCCCAAAAGACATCACCAAGAACTCATAATGACCATATCGGGTCCTGAAAGCTATCTTAAGAATATCCGAGTCCCTGATCTTCAACTGGTGATAACCTGAACGAAGATCAATCTTGGAGAACACTCTCGCTCCATAAAGCTAGTCAAATAAATCATCAATGCGAGGTAAAGGATACTTGTTCTTAATTGTTACTTTGTTCAATTGTCTATAATCAATGCCCATTCTCATAGTGCCATCCTTCTTCTTCACAAATAGAACTGGTGCACCCTAAGGTAACACACTAGGCTTAATGAACCCTTTTATCAAGGAGTTCCTGAAGCTGCTCCTTTAATTCCTTCAACTCCGCTGGTGCCATATGATACAGCGGAATAGAAATGGGTTGAGTGCCCGGCACCAGGTCAATACCAAAATCAATATCCTTGTCCGGTGGAATGCCGGCAGGTCTATAGGAAACACATCAGAAAAATCCCTCACAACTGGAACATAATCAATACTAGGAGTCTCAACTCCGACAACCCTCACGAAGGCTAGATATGAAAGATAAATCTTCCCAACCATACGCTAGGCTTTGAAGAATGAGATCACTCTACTGGGAACATAATCAATCACACCTCACCACTCGATCCGTGGCACACCCGGCATAGAGAATTGCACGACACGAAGATAACCAATCCATGCCCAAAATGACATCAAAATCCACCATGATCAATAGCAATAGATCTACTCGGGTCTCCAAAACCCCAATAGTTACCACACATGACCGGTACACATGGTCGACAACAACAGTATCGTCCACCAAGGTAGATACATGAACATGTAAAGCAAGAAACTCACGGGGCATACGCAAATAACGAGCAAAGTATGATGACACATAAGAAAAGGTGGAACCGGGATCAAATAATACAGAGGCATCTCTGTGACAGACTGAAACAATACCTTTAATGACAGCATCTGAAGCAATAGCATTGGGTCTACCTGGGAGTACATAAAAACGGGTCTGACCGCCCCCTGATCGACCTCGCCCTCTAGGGCGACCCCTGGCTGACTGACCTCCACCCCTAGCTGGCTGAGCGGGTGGTGGTGAAGAAATTGGAGCTGAAGCAGATGGCCGACCCCTCTGCTGAGATGAACTCGCAAAACGACGAGGGCACTGCCTCCACATATGGCTCATCTCTCCACACTCAAACAACTTAAGATATTTTGTGAGTCTCATACACCTACGGAGCATAACATAATCTTTTGCTTTACTCCAGCCATCCTCGGTCTCAAATCTTTGTAAGCCATAACTGATTCTCTCTAATGCTTCAAACTGGAACCAACATAGCACACAACTGTGCAATCAACTAATCAATAGCAGACTCCCTCACTTGGCTCGAAGCCATAGATCAAAACACACTCAATAACTCACAACGCATATACTCTATTGTTGCCACAATACCATAGTGAGATTAAACTCAATCCTTCATAAGCTTGTGAAACACAAACCATCTGGAACTTTAACTCTTGTACAAATCTCGCATTCACTCTCGTAATAGTTAAACCCATTCTCTTAAGCGACCCAAATTAAAATTGCAACACATATATTTCACTTATAAATGAGATCTTCTAACAGACAACATAGGGACCACACAACCTCAGAACACTCTGCAGGAGATAACCCACCTGATTTGCCTCAAACTGGCATTTCTTTATACCTTCCTCCATCATAAACGTTACACAGTCACTTAATCTTCCTGAGTCTGAACTCATACCGCAACATGAAATTTACTTCACTCCTAACTAGAAAACATGGAAAAATTCTTCACACACCCATAACTCGGGGCTATTCCTCAAATCAAGATGAAAATCGAGCACCTAATAGTCCTTCTATCCTCTAGCAGACCCTTCTCGTCGCTTTTAAATCATATGAATACATATCGCAGTCACATCACACTTATCACGTAACTATCCAGTCATCACCTCATTTAATAGGGACACAACAGAACATATGGACCTAGAGACACGCGCTCACAAAATCAACAGCTTAGGGCTCAAGCTATAGGCAAAAATCCGGCCTCGAGTCCTCCAGACTGGACCAACATCAACGCACAGAGATCACATCTCGCCCCTCGATCAGGGAATCACAAGCCATCGATGCATATCCAATACCGAGCGCTCATGTGCATATAGGAACGCGTGGAAGGAATTCAAAGAGTTACTTTTCAAGCTGAATCAAGGACGCACGATAAGAATTCAAGAATATGAAGCTTTTCCTAAAGGTTCTGCAGCCTCTCGAGGATAAATACAAACGTCTCTGTACTGATCCGCGAGACTCTACTAAACCTGCTCATGACTCGTGAGACCTATGTAACCTAGGCTCTAATACCAACTTGTCACGGCCCTAACCCCGAACCTGGTCATGATGGTGCCTCTCGTGAAGACAAGGCCAACCAATTAAATCAAATTCACTTTTTAAAACAGTTAAACAACATAAAAACAGTCTAAAACATGATTTAGTGATACTAAGTAGCAAATAATAGCAAGTAAGTGCGGAAGTACAACCCGATACATCCCTAACCGGGGTGTCACAAGTCACGAGCATCTAACAACACGGAATCTTCAAATGTAACTACAAAGTGTATATACTGAACTATGGATATAAAGGAAAAGAGATAGGGAGGAGCTCCGAGCTGCAAACGCCAACAGCTACCTAAAGACTCCTCGAGATCCGCCTGAAGCTAGAATGAATCAGCACTCGGGAGCGGGACCAGCTGCACCTAAATCTGCACACGGGGTACAGGGAGTAAAGTGAGTACTCCAACTCAGTGAGTAACAAATGTAAATAACGACTGAAAGTTAGAAAACACGTAAGACACAAGGCATTCTATAATGAAGCAGTAAAACCATTTAAAAGCAGTAAACCAGTGAAAAGTTAAGTAACAATCCTTTTTCAACAAGTAAATAGGTAATTGATAGGCAGTTAAGGCAAAGTAAACAATTAGAAGTTCGCCCCTCGGGCACAATATCAACAAATCTGCCTCCTAAGCAACATCTCAGAACAATACCAGCCCCTCAGGCTCAATCTCACATCACAATGGGTACCCGCGCTCACTGGGGTTGTGTAGACTCCTAGAGGATCCCCTTACAGCCCAAGCGCAATATCAAGCCATCTCGCGGCATCAAACTAGTCCCTCGGCCTCATATCAATCAAGCCACCTCGTGGCGTATATATCTTAGGCCCTCGGCCTCATAATCAGTGTCAAATCCTCATAACATAGGCCCTCGGCCTTACTCAGCTAAAATCCTCACAAGCCTCTCGGGCAATAGTAAAACTGTGTTTCTCAGACCAAACATCATTTAAAATGTCGTTTAAGTATTAAAACTGAGTAAACACGGCTGAGTAGTAAAACAGTGAAAAATAACATGACTGAGTTAAACAATAAAGTTAAAACAGTGAGGAAATATCAATAAAAATCCCCGAATGGTTCAAATAGTTGGGACTTTGCCCAAATATGGCATTCAACCCAAATAATGATGATAGCAAATGGTTTTCAATCAAATACGCGGTAAAATAGTCATTCGAGACGAACCAAGTCACAATCCCCAACAGTGCACGACCCCACGCTCGTCATCAAGCGTGTGCCTCACCTCAATATAGCACTATGATGTGCAATCCGGGGTTTCAAACCCTCAGAACATCATTTACAATCATTACTCACCTCTAGCTGGCTAAATCTCTAACACGCGATGTCTTTGCCCCTCGAATCGTCCTCCACGCGCGTCGAATCTATCCAAAATCAGAACGAGAACGTCAAAATATGCTAAGAGAACAAAGCCCAAGCAAAAACAATCAATAAAGGGCACAAATCCCAAAATTACCAAAACCCGACCCCCGGGCCCACGTCTCGAAAAATCAGAAATTTTTACACCAATAGATTCCTTATCTCCCCACAAGTTCATACATATCAAAAAATTTCAAATCCCTAATCAAAAGTCCAAATTTCCAAGCCCAAGCTCTTCAACTTTTAGCTTAATTTCCATGATTTTCTAGGTTGAATTCACATAATAATCTTTTAAGTCCAAGAATCTTACCTCCCAATGATTCTCCTTAAATCCCTCTTCAATCTCCTTCAAAAATATCCAAAAACGATCAACTACGGAGGAAATAATCCCCAAAATCGCGGACAAGACGAGCTTAAAAACATTCTACCCAGGCATTTATTCCTTCTTCGCGAACGCGGTCAAACTCTCGTGTTCGCGAAGCATAATCTTACTTTGACCAATTTTTCCTCTATGCGAACGCGACATGACCATTGGGAACGCGATGGTTCCTCAACCTTACCCTTCGTGAACGCACACCCTTTCTCATGAATGCGAAGCATAAACACGACCTCAAATCGGCTGACGAAAAGACCCTACGCGAACGCGATGCAGGAGCATCCAGCCCCTTCGCGAACGCGAAGGCTAAACTTCCACTGACCTCCACTGACTTCCTCTGACTCTTCACGAATGCGAAGGTCCACTCGCGAATGCGAAGAGTAAAAACCTGCAACAACTGAACCTGCAACTTCTGCAATTTTCTAAACTCCAAAATGATCTGATTGACCACCCAAAACTCATCCGAGGCCTCCGGGACCTCAATCAAAGGCACCAACATGTCCTAAAACCTTATTCAAATTTGTTTCAATCACCAAAACACCTCAAACAACATCAAATCACCCAAAACACATCGGATTCAAGCCAAACTTTCTAAAATCTTCCGAATTACGCTTTTGATCAAAAATCTAACCAAACCACGTCCGAGTGACCTGAAATTTTGCACACACATCCCAAATGACACAATGGAACTACTGAAACTTTTGGAATTCCATTCTGACTCCTATATCAAAATCTCGCCTACCAATCGGAAATCGCCAAAATATCAACTTCGCCAATTCAAGCCTAAATCTACTCCAAACCTCCAAAACCTATTCCGATCACACTCCTAAGTCACAAATCACCTCCCGAAGCTAACCAAACCATCGTAACTCACATACGAGCCCTCTAAAACATAAGTCAACATCTGATTGACTTTTCCAACTTAAACTTCCTTAAAAGAGACTAAGTGTCTCAAACCTTGCCAAAATCATTCCGGGCTCGATCCGACCAACCCGATACCACAAAACACGGATAACAAAGCATAAAGAAGCAGAAATAGGGAAAACGAGGCGGTAACTCATGAGACGGCTGGTCGGACTGTCATATCTCGTTGTTAATGTGGTTGCTTAAGACAATTTTTTTGTTGTGCTGGTTGTGGTCTGTTTTCTCAGCCATTGGATAATTTATTTTTTGTTGTGCTTTTTTGGTCTATTTTCTCAGCCATCAGATAATTTCTATAACTCTACTATCTAATGCTATATATTTTGTTTAGTTCTTGGTTTGCTCCCTCTTTGTTGATGCCAAAAAGGAGGAGAAGAGTATATATTGTATATGTACAGGTACAGTTTCCCGTTGGCAGGAGTCAACTCTAACCATGGACTAGTTAACTACATGAACTGAGGGAGAGTACCATGGACTAGTCAACTGCATGCATTAAGGGTGAGTAAAACACAGGGAAGTCAACTGGTGTTTACACCTATATATTATTTTGTCATCATCAAAAAGGGAGAGATTGTTAGATCTAGTTTTAATGATGCAAATAATATATCTATGCAGGAAATCAATTACAAAAGAACAAGGAATCAAGAAGATAATACAAGATCGCTAAAGTCAATCTTGATGCTTAAGGAAAGAAAACAATCAGCAAAGATTACGAATAAATCGGCAAATCTGGATGCCTAAGGAAAGAAATCAATCAACAAATCAATCAGCAAAGATTGCAGACAGCTACGATGGAAAGAATCAAGCAAGCCTAAACTTAAGGCATTAATCAAGGCCAGCATATCCGGAAGATCGAAGATCCTATAAAGATTGCTAAGCGGCTAATATCGGAAGGACCAACAATCAAGGATTAAATCTTCATCATAAACAACTGTTGAAGGAAGGATATCAAGGAAGAGCAACGGCTAGCTATCTTATTCTTGGAAAGAATCAATCTCTTTCCAAGGATCAAATCTCTTGGGTTGTCAAGTCTCGTCATCAATCAATCTTCACCAAAGTATTTATACCGGGCTTTAAACCTTAGACAAACATACTTTGATCGAACCAAAAAATCCTCTCTTTGTTATACTGCAAACAAATATTGTAGTTCTCTAAGATATATTGTGTAACAAGTTAGAGAAAAAATGAGAGTACAACACTGGTGAGGCATTGTATAAAAAAGAAACGAGTGTTAGAGGAGCTGAGTTATCAAGTCATTTCCACTGTACTCGGAGAAACGCATTTACTAAAGAGAACTCCTTTGCAACCCAAGGGGACTGGACTCGGATTATATTGAATCCAAACCAGTATAAAATTTTGGTGTCTTTAATTCCTGCACTTACTTTCTGTATCTTACTTTCTGTTATTATAACTGTTAGGTTATTATATCTAGTCGACTAATTGACAAACTAGTCAAGTAATTAGAGATTAAGCTTAAAAATATACAATCCCCCCCCCCCCCCGTACTTTCAGAAATAAAAATAAGAAAATTATTTACTTTCCTTTTATCAAATAAATATAATGTCCCCATAGAGAAAATCTCATTCATATAGCAGAGCGGTTAATCCTAAAGTGCTTCGAATGTGTAAAGCTGAACCTTCATTTAGCAAGGCAAATATCTATTTATTTTTCAACTAATTTCTTAGAGCTCGACCATTAGCTTCTTCTGTATACCACTAGTGAGTTTGATACTTCTTCTTATTTTCCTTTTATATTTTAGGTACTCCTTATCTTCCTAAAGTCCTCCGTTCAAATGTTTCTGATTTGGTTGCTCTCAAAAGAGATCATACCAAGTTATATCTGGCTATTATGGATTTGTAGAAATGCACAAATGAGATTTTTAGCTCATTTAGAAGCCAAATTGGTGTTGGATTCATGTTTTCTGGAGGAGGAATATATTTTCAGAACACAGTAATCCCTTGTGATGCTCTCATTGTATTTGCCGTGTCAAATGTTGTTGCCTTCTGTGCAGCCACTTATGTAATGTATATCAACTTTAACACAATGCATCTTTGCATCAATGATTTGGACGATTAGAAAAAGGGTTATATCTAATAAGGCATTAGTCATTTTTGAAACGAAGGCAAGACGAGAAGCAACACGTCTTAGGAGGTTTCTTATAAAGTCAACATCATTTGGGACTTTGAAGTTCTGCAACTTTTGTGATAGACCAGTTCAGAACCATTGTGGAATCTAGAGCTGGGTTAAAACTGAGGAGAAACTATGTTAGTTTATTTATCTCTACCATATGAAGTGTGATAGCCTATGGAGTCATAATCTGTTATTTGGCCTACTACATATTGTAAGTAATATCACTCATACTTTAATAAATTCATATGTATATTAGGATGTGCGCTTTGTTGGGAAATTAAAGCTTTCTAATTGGTTTTTTCTATTTGTGTATAAATGGTAACAATGAGTGCAAATGTGAGTGCATGGAAGGAGTCTTATATGATGGATGTGGTTTACTGTTTTGGGTTTTGAACATTAAAAAGTAACACTTCAACTTAGTCTAGTGAGCTTGTTTATTTGAGTATTTTTAATTAGTTTTAAAGACTAATTACCATGTGTGATATGGTACTTATTAATTCATATTTTATGACATTGTGTTACCTTTTTAAATAGCATATGTAAATTTTTTTTGGAAGTAAGTCTGTGCACATTCTTTTACAATAGCAACGTTATATGTTTTTAATTTAATTACTCCTATTAAATTATTGATTAACTAGGGCCTTTTCTATCATCACTACTTATAAGTAATATTCTTGGAGACAATTCGATGAGCATAATTTACAGTTTCTACGTTAAAAGATGCATGCAATTACACTCGAAGTTTGATAAGCATGATTTATAATCTATTATTAAAAAATGTTGAACTACACTTAATTAATTAGATACCACAAACCAAAATTAAGAAAAGAAAATTAAGAAGATCAACTCAGTTTTAAAGATATAGATCATCACTAGTATTCGTATACAACCATCTGGATAAATATGAGAAGAAAAATATAGTACGTACTCATAACGTTAAGTATTGGAGTTTCAAGGCGATCTAAAGCCAGAAAATATAGAGAAAATATAGATGTAGTTTGTATTTTGTAATAAAATATTTTTCTACATATTGGTATCAGAGCTTCTACGATATTTTCCTTCGTAGAAGATCTTATACCAATATGAAGGAAAAGATGTTACTATTATAAAATCTCTGAAAGTTCTCTACAGTTCTCCTCAAATCTCCACACGTAAAATAAGGTATTAATACTCCTATTTATAATAGTATGAAATCTATTTCAACTAGAAACATGAAAACATATTCTTACTTCTCCTCAAATCTCCTCACGCAAAAGGGTTTTAACTTTATATACTGCATAGTATATGCATTGTCTTCTCCACATGAAAATAGAGAACATCTATGTAGTCTTTTCAACAAAGTGAACATGTCTAGTAGATTTGTTTGGGAAGGGAACATCCATATTTTTTATAATTTATGAGGCGTTATGCTCCATTCAAGTCGAAACAATTGCTCGATCAAGGTATTATCATTTTATTGTAGTAGGTAACAATGTTAATGCTAGATTTATATTGTTTCTTTCAATGCAAAGTCTTTTCGAATCAGTAGTTTTTTTTAATTCAATAACTTCTTTCTCTTAGGTACTAGTACAATCACGCTCGGCTTTTTTTTATGTATAGTCCTTTCACTATTTCTCTTTATGCATGTCTTTTCATTGTTTATTAACTTACAACATTAATACTAGATCTAATTTTTTTTATTTATATTATTTCTTTCAATGCAAAGGTTGTTCATATTTTCTGGTTCGATAGCTTCTTTCTCTTGGGTACTACTAGTACCATACTTAGCCTTTATCCAATGTCTTTTCATTATTTATTACTTACCTTAAATATAACATTAATGCTAGAGGATGATATTTGGCTAAGCTTATAAGCTGGTCAAACTGGCTATAAGCACCTTTTAGTTTATCTACCTGTTTAGTAAACTCCCAAAGTACTTATCCATAAGTCTAAAAAAAACAAGATGCATAATTCCCCACATCTTCTTTCTGAAGGATTTAATAAAGCAAGTGAGCAATACATTTACAATTGTTTGAATCTTGGTATATCTCTATAAATTATTAGATGGAAGCCACGTGTACATAATATATTTATTTTACTTGCTAACATGATTAAAGTTGGAGAAGCAACTATTCTTTTTACCTTCCTCTTCGCTAATCAAGACCCAAAGTTGTTGTCCTCTTCTCTTTTAGCCTTATCGTTCCGGTACACATACATTTTTTGTTTTTAATTACCAAAAACATATGAGAAAATTTTTTTTTAGCTCAACTCTCACATTGTTTGGCATATGAAATACATTTCTTTCTTTTTTCTACATTGCAATTCTGGGTTTTCACAATATTATTTAAGAAATTTTGATTCATGAAAAATCCACTTAGTGTCTTCCAGATGAGAATTGACAGACTTTAGACTTCTTTAAGTACATGTATAGATGTAGATTTGTTTGTGATAAATCTACATAAATTTTTTGGACTCTGTATTATATCTATATTTTTATGTGTTAGGTGCTTCTACTTCTACAAGTCTTAAAGCCCTCAAAGCAAGTGTTACTGCTTTGGTTGCTCTCGAAAAAGAGCGGACCGATTCACAATTTCATCAGTGCGTTTCAGCAACTCCATTATAAACAGATGTAGATCGGTCCGTTCTTTTTAAAGAGAAACCAAAGCAGTAACACTTGCTACTTGTAGAATTGGGAGCACTTAACACATAAAAATATATAGATAAACAGAGTCCAAAAAATTTATGTAGATTTATCACAAATAAATGTACAAATATACATATACTTAAAGAAAACTAAAGTCTATCAATTCTCATCTGGGAGAAACTAAGTGAAATTTTGGGCTCATTTAGAGGCCAAGTTGGATTTGCATTCATGTTATGTGGAGGCGGGATGCTTCTCCAGAACCCAATAATCTTTTGTGATGATGTTACTGTAATTGTTGGGTTAACAATTGCTACCTTTGTTGTTACTTTTCGTGCTACATGTTATGTATTGTATATCAACATAGATACAATACAACCTCATATTACTGATTTGGGCAATAAAAAAGAGTCATAGCAGTGAAGGCGAAGCTCATATTGAAGTCCGAGTCACCACAACTCAACAATGAATAATTGGACCTTAAAATGTCTGCAGATTCTATGATAGAGAGGTCTAAAACAATTGTGAAATCTAGAGATAGAATTAAATTAAAGAGAAACTATAACTTTTTAGTGTTTTCTAGCATTGGATGTGTAGTTGCTTATGGAGTAATGATATGCTTTATTGCCTACTACAAATATAGGAAGTAATATTTTTTTCTCATACTTTAATAATTTAGATGTGTGTATTAGGATGCAGACTATGTTAGAAGATTAAAGCTTTTTAACTTGTTTTTCCTATTTGTGTACAACTGATAAAAGTGGGTGTAAATGAGCTATCAACAAAAGTGAATGGAAGGAGTACCTGCAGAATATGGCCTACTTTTGAGTTTGGAGGAGTTTATGAAAATTGGGCGACGGTTTGAAGTCTTGGAAGAGACAAAAGGAGTTCTAGAGAAGGAAAGAGATGAAAAATAAAGGGGATGATGGAAGCATGGTGGTGATACTATGGTAGTGATAAGAGATACGGTGAGACTTTTAAAAGATGAAGATGATATATTAAAATAAGTAAAATAAAATAAAGGTTCACATATAAGCTTTGGTTGTTCACGCATCTATTTTCAGTGTAAGATACACACGTGTTATGTTACAAAATAGTATGCCTTAGATACACTTTGCAAAAGTTGATTGTGTAAAGTAATTTTAGTCCACAAAAATTGTGTCATATAGGGATTTGGTCCTTAGTTAAATTATGTATTATGCCCTTATATTTTAGCTGATGTTGGTGTTGCTGATGGTGATGCTTCGGCTGGTGATGTTTCTTGACGAGTTCTGGGCATATATAATTTTTCTGCTCGTACTCTGTTAAATTATAGTAAAGTTTAAGATATCGTCCACAGAGATTGGAACCACCTAGGCTACAGAGTTATATTGTCTTTGCCACTATTTGAGAGAATCAAATTGATGAAAGGATTTGTTCTTAAAAATGTAAAATAAAAGCAATAAATATTTTTGGTTTTTAAAAAAAATAAAAATAGAGGTTGGAATCTTTGAATCAGCAAGATAATACCATTATAATAAGATCAAAATTCTATTACTTATTTCTCTGTTTAATGAAATGATTGCTTATTCTAATTCAATCAAAGCACATAAAAGTAACCAATTAATAACACCCCTTTCGATTAGTGTAGTCAATTGATTAACAATGAAACAAAGACCTTGTTTAAAGAATGACCACTTATTTCTAAGACATCCTTCACATAATAACAATATATAAATAGCACCACTAGCGCTTAATGTTATCAATTTTTTGACAATTATGACATGAAACAATAATTGACTAATAATACCTATTTCGATTAGTGGAGGTAACCAATTAAAGTAATGGCTTCAAACAAGAATTATCTTAGTTGAGTGCACCAAGTGATAAAAAGCCTCTTTGGATTAGCCTTTTCTAAATCAATAAACTTGTTTAAGTCTTTCTCTTCTTTCGAATAAAAAAATAAAATAATAAGACAAAGATTTCAGTATGTGATATAATTATATCAAATAATAAAAATAATCAATATCAAATACATTGGTGTATAATGATGATAAAGAGAAAATCTCAACATAAGAAGGTAATAACATTAAGATAATTATTATAATACTTTTATAGCTTCATCTAGTATCCCAACCATTGAAAATTACTCCATTATGGAGAAAAAATAAAAAAGAAAAATACTATTCATACAATAAAAGAAATAACTTTTAAAACTAAAATAAAGCCAATTAAAGTTAGGTGTTCTTTGCACAAGAATGGTTCTCCTCTTCCATTGAAAAGTCATGCCTATTAATAGGAAATTATGCCCGTAAAATTCTTAGGAATGTCATTCTTGGATTGGGGATGATATCCTAGCTCTTGAATCAATTTCTTCTAGGTGCCTCTTTCCACGGATAACATCCAAAGAATTGAGGATGACATCTTTGGATTGGGGATGTCATCCTTGGCCTTTTTGTTGTCTCTGCTTGAATATTTTTTTCTTCTCTTTTTCTTTTCTTTTCTTTCCTGCAATATTTATTAATAATTTGTGTAAATATTGAACAAAAAGCTGTATCTATAATAAAGTATTTGTTTATTTAATATAATATATACCTAAAAACATATATAATATATACTTATCACTTCTTATATGTCTAAGGTCATGGCAACCAATGTTGATGCCTTGGTTATCGTGGAACAAGATCGAACCAAACTACATCTTGACATTATGGATATGGAGCAGCGTGCGGGTGAGATTTTCAACTCCTTCATGGGCCATATCACTTTTGTGATTCTATTTTTTGGAGGAGGGCTAATCTTCCAAAGCCTAATGCTCCAATGTTCATCTATTAAAGTATTCACCTGGATGATCATTGGTGCCTTCATTTGGTATTGTCTTTTGGGTAATGCACATTAGACTCAATAGAATGAAGCCCTGCATTAATGATTTGGACAGCAGAAGAGAGCTATAGCAGCAAGTGCAAGATTAATTTAGAAGTCAGAAATGGATCGAAAAGATGCAAGACAACCTGGACAAGTTATTGTGGTTGAGGAGTTAGACCCAATACTGTCCGCTGATGAAGTAATAAACCGATCCAATAAGGTTATTGATTTAGAGAAGGTGGTAGAACTGGAAAAGTACTATTGACAACTAGCTTTGACTACTTTTGTGTGCTTGGCAGTTTATGGATCACTGCTTTACTATCTTGCATATTACACGTATTGTGGTAGGTGAAGTTCTTTGTAGGATATAACAGTTGCTTGTAATAGTGAAAATAAAGTGTTTGTAGTATCGTCTCTTCCGAGTTTTAAATATGTCTTGTTTTGGTCTGACTTCTGTCAGATAATTTCTGATTTAACATCCAATCTCGCATTCTCCAAAGTGTCAGGCGCAATTTTCCATCTTTTGCAACACTATTCCTTCTTACGGATAAAGGTATTATTATGGAGTAAAACTTTTTGTGCTTTTTATTTTGTTGTTGCCTCATTCTATGCTAACTATATATTAATTTAATTTTTTTATGCTACTATTGAAGTAAAGCTTCTTTGCTTTTTATTTAATTGTTGTCTTTTTTCTATGCTACCTATTACTCAAAAATATTTTTTATTTATTTATTTCAATATTACCGCGGGAGTAAAGCCTTTTGCTTTTTTATTTTATTGTTTCCTTTATTCAAAAAATTATTGTCGCCTTACCTTTTTGTTCGTACATAACTTCACATATTAATATATTTTTTTTATATTGGGATGAGTCAAATTCAAATTAATAAGATGTTACCATGTATTTTGCAATACACCTTAAATCTTGTTATAAAAATCTTTGTTACTAGTATAAAAGGTTGAGTAGTTTAATTTAAAATTTTAAAATATTTCAAATGTTAAAAGTAGGCAGTGTTTCTTAAAAAAAATTGCCTATTTTTTCCCTACAAACTTTAATATTATTTAAGTGAATATAAATTTATAAAATTCTCTAAAGCAAAAAATATACTATCTTCCTTTGTGCCGCCTTAGGTTTTGGTCTACCTTTGAATGTTTGATAGTTCATGGATCCATAGTATATTATCTTGCACAGTACATATATATTTGTAAGTGAAATTCTTTTAATACTTTGATGAATTTAGATGAAGGTTTTGTATTAAATTAAAGTTTCTTTATGACTGATTATTTTTTCTATTTGTGTACGAATACTAAAAAAAAAGTGTAAAGATATTATGATTTTACAATATGGTGTATCAGCTATTTGAAAAATATTAATAAAAGAAGGTTTTTCGAAGAATGTGACCGATCACTTTTGAAAATGAAAAAGTAGCACTTCACTTTATGCGACGGTGAGCCCGTTTGACTTAGCTGATTTAGAGTAACTGATAAGTATTAGGTGCTGAAAAGCACTTTTAAGTACTGAAGTTGATTTAAAAAATAAGCAGTTACGTGTTTGGATAAAAGTGTTGAAATTAATAATATGCAGCTGAAGAACTGGGTATATGAAGAGTTTGTTTTAAAAAGAAGTATTTTAGGGATAGAATAGTAAATATTTTGGTCAAACTTAAAGTGCTTATAAGCTTGAAATTTGATAAGTTGGGGGAGACTAACTTATGGCTTTTGGCTTATTTTTGACTTAGAAGCACTTAACTTATAAGTACTTTTAATTTTACCAAACGCGTAGATAAGCCAAAAAGTGCTTATAAGCCAGTTTAACTAGCTTATAAGCTTAGCCAAACACCCTCTGCGTCTGGTAGTTTTAAGGCTTTTTTTAGGTCAATAATTCTTAAACTACTGTTCATACATATGGATCAGCCACAAAACAACAAGATAAAGATGAAAACAACAAACAGATGCCTAGATAATTTTCAAATTTACTCTTCCTGGACTACAAAACCCAAATAACAAATCGCATGCAATACGAGTGTACCCGTTCGTACCCCACGAGAGGCCATAAGTGTTCTTAATGATGTAATAAGGTTCACCTTTATATTTTTCATATCCGGCATGGAATTGTAGTGGTGGTTTACCCAACTCATGTATAAGCAACTCATGTTTATTGTTACGCGTCGCCTTCCTGAGATTCCTTGGAAGGGCGACGTAAGCCTAAGCAACTGATGTCAGTGCAGTTGTTGTCCGCCAACTGAGGTCCTCTCCGTACGCTAGACTAGATTGTCAGTGTTGTACGGGAAAACCAATGCCAAGAGCAATTGAGAGAACAGGAATGAGAATTAAGAATGAAAGAAAGCTTGATTGCATTAATAAAAGCTATTACTGAAAGGCAACGCGGTGTCGAGGGGGAGAGACACCAGTACAGAGAATTGTTTGCTTGCTAGAAAGTTTGATTGCTTGATCCCCCCTAATAATGCTTAAAAAAATATAATCCAAAGCTACAAGACTAGACTTAATTAAGCTAGGGAAACATAATGGAAGTACATGGAATAAAACTACTCTATATTTACAATGAAAAAGACAGTTTGCTATAAGGCAGAAATAGGTCCGTTGACAGCAACATAGTCTTTGGCATCCGGGTCTGCGCGCGCGGCGCTGTTGGCATCTGCCTGCGGTTGGGTGCTGGCGAGGGATATCGGTGGGGCGACAGAGGCACATGCACGCTTGTCACTTGGCGCGGCCAAGACCACGGGGCCGTCCGTGGCGCTAGGCATTGGAAGGCTTGCTAAGACGTCATGGGGCGCGCCCAAGGGGTCATGGGGCACGGTTGAAAAGCCGCCCATGACATTCTCCCCCACCTGAGTTGGCGACGTCCTCGGCGCCTTACTTGCAAGATAATCTTCAATTAGGCTCTTGTAGGCTTGAGGTTTGTTCCCCTCTCCCAAGTGTTCTCCTCTGCATCACAGCCCTGCCATTTCACCAAGAACTCTTGGTGATCTTTCCTTGAGGCATGAATCACTCTATCATCAAGGATAGCTTCAACACGCCTTTTTCCGGTTGAATTAGGCCCTCGAATACTGGGTATTGTGAGTTGGCTCTTTGAAGGGTCCTCTGTATCTTCCCGAAAAGGTTTTAGGAGGCTGACATGGAAGACAGGATGAATTTTCCACCAAGCTGGGGTATCCACCCGGTATGCAACTTTCCCAATGCGTCTTTCAATGGACAAGGGTCCAATGTATTTTTGCAATAGGCGAGGGTCATGGACCCCCGCAAATAAGTAACGCTTTGGAATTTTGACCATCACTTTGTCTCCTACTTGGTATTCAACAAAGCGACGATTCTGATCAGTATGCCTCTTCATCCTCTTTTGAGCCTTGACAAGATAGCTCCGCACTATCTCCAAATTTTGCTTCCACTCTTTAGAGAAGCTAGCAACTCGAGGAGATTTAGACATATTTGGTGCATTGACTGTGTGTGGGAGTAGCGGTTGTTGTCCGCAATTTCAAAAGCGCTTTTGTTTGTACTAGAGCTCTTTTGTGAATTGAAACACAGTTGGGCAGCATCCAGAAGCTTCACCCAATTCTTCTGCGATCCGGTTACAAAATGGCGGAGATATTCCTCCAACATACCATTGAACTGCTTCGTCTGGCCATCAGATTGCGGATGAAAACTTGAGCTGTGACTCAGCTTCGACCCAAGGTACTTAAAGAGTTGGGTCCAAAAGTTACTAGTGAAGCGTGAGTCACGATCACTAACAATATCTTTGGGCAGGCCCCAATATTTGACGACATGAGAGAAGAAGAGTCGAGTTGTATCTTCTGCTGATATATATTTTGGGGCAGCAATAAAGGTAGCATACTTGGAAACTCGATCTACCACAACCAAGATAGTTGTTAGATCTCCGACCTTGGGCAATCCGATGATGAAATCTAGGGAAACACTTTCCCAAGGTCTCTTTGGGACAGCTAGTGGTTCCAAGAGTCCCGCCTGTGTTAAGCGGTCTGACTTGTCCTTCTGGCATACTAGAAAAGTCTTCACATACTAAGCAACGTCATCGGCCATTTGAGGCCAATAATATGCACGGCGAAGTAACGCCATGGTGCGTTATTCACGGGGATGGCCGGCCCACAGAGTACCATGACATTCCACCAGAAGAGTCCTACACAGATCTCCTACTTTAGGAACATAAAGTCGGTTCCCTTTCACTTTCAGAAACCCATCTTCCATGTAGAACTGGCGAGTCTTGCCCTGTCCTACCAAATCAACCAAATACTGTGCAGCAGGATCTTTGATGAGTAAATCTTGTATCTGGTCCTTGATGGAGGTGGCTACTTTGCTCCCCCTTTGGGTGGCGAGTAGGCACACCGATGCTAGATCAGCTCTCCGACTGAGCGCATCAGCAACATGATTGGTCTTCCCACATCGGTACTCCAGGTTGAAGTGGAATTCAGCTAGGAGTTCCTGCCACCTAGCCTGTCGCCCATTCAACTTCGGCTGGGTCATGAAATGGCTAATAGATGTGTTGTCTGTCTCGAGCACGAACGGGGTCCCCAACAGATAGTGCCTCTAGAGGCGCAAGCAGTGGACGACAGCCAATAATTCTTTCTCATGGGCGGCATAGCGCCGCTCAGCATCTTTCAGCTTCCGACTCTCGTACGCTACAGGATGCCCTTCTTGTAGCAGGACTCCACCGAGGGCATAGTTAGATGCATCTGTTTGTACTTCGAATGGCTTGGCCAGATCAGGAAGGGCCAAGACGGGGCTACTAGACATAACCGCTTTCAATGCATTGAAGGCCTCCGCTCGCTTGGGTCCCCATTCCCAAGGCGTGACCTTCTTGAGGAGTTCTGTCAATGGTACTGCAACGAGGGAGTAGTTTTTCACAAATCGCCGATAGAAATTGCATAGACCAAGGAACGCCCTCAAGGCGTGGATATCCTTAGGCGGCGGCCAATCTGTGATTGCCTGAATCTTCTGCTGGTCCATCTTGATTCGCCCTTCCTCGATGACATGTCCGAGGAAGTCAATTTGCTTTTGATCAAAGGAGCACTTAGATAGCTTCACATATAGTTCATGCTCCCGCAATCGAGCTAGGACCTTCCGCAAGTGCATCAGGTGTTCCTCCAATGTTTGGCTATATACCATAATGTAATCCAAGTAGACCACCACGAATTCATCAATGTACTCTCGGAAGATTTGGTTCATCAAAGTGCAAAACATAGCTGGGGCGTTAGTCAAGCCGAATGGCATAACCAGGAAATCGTACGACCCATATCTTGTCACACAGGTCGTCTTGTGCTCATCACCCTCTGCAATCCGAACTTGCCAATAACCTATCTTCAGGTCTATTTTGGTGAACACCGTCGCACCACCCAGTCTATCGAACAAGTCTGCCATTAGCGGAATAGGGTACTTGTTCTTCACAGTAATTTTGTTTAGAGTCCGATAGTCCACACAGAGTCGTAGACTACCATCATGTTTCTTTTGGAATAGCACAAGGGACCCGTATGGGAATTTGGAGGGCATGATAATCCCTGTGTCTAGCATTTCCGTCAATTGCCTCCGAAGCTCGGTGAGTTCGGCTTGTGACATTCTGTAAGGCACCCGGGCGGGTGGCTTCGCGCCCGACACCAGCTCAATCTCATGGTCCACAGTGCGCCTAGGCGGTAGTCACTTTGGCATGTCTTGTGGCATGACATCTTCAAACTCTAGTAGTATCTCCTTCACGGGCTCAGGAATGGGGCCCGAGGAGTGTTCTACATATTCAATGCAAAGGGTTTCTAGGAACGTGGGTTCATTTCTTTTGACCCCCTTCTTCAACTGCAAGGCTGAGATGTTTTCAACGGCCATCTTCATGGGCATGCACGGGATAATGCAGGGCTTGGTCCCGTTTGCTCCCATCATCAGTAACATGTCAGCATACGGTACAGGCATGGTGTTGGTTTGCCTCAGGAATTCCAATCCAACTATCAACTCGAAGTCATCTATGATCACCACGCGCAGGTTGAATTTTCCTTCGTAAGGGCCAAGTTTCACCGGTACTTCTTTGGCTATTCCACCCACTGGCTGGGGAGGTGAGTTGATAGCCTTGACACAGCCTCTACCTTTCCCTACAACTAGACCAAGGCGCTCCACCTGAGTCGAGGCTAAGTAGTTGTGGGTAGCAGCCATGTCTACCATGGCCCGAATGGGCTTGCCATTCACCTTCATCTCAACGAACATTAAGGTCCTCTCGTGCCTAAGAGGAGTCTCATCATCCGACTTCTTTTTCCCTTTCTTGGTGACTGGACATGGGTCCTTCTTCTTAGGGATGCCAGCACTAGTCTCTGCTAATGCCTCAGAAATGGAGCCAACAATTGCATTGAAGGCACCAACTGGTTCAGTCTGATCCGTATCGTCTGAGTCGTCATCAGTCCCATCATCAAAAGTCTGATGGGCGTTCATCTGTGCATGTGGGCACTTATTGTTCCAATGTGGTCCGCCGCAATGACGGCATCCTGAAGGAGGCTTCCTCCCCCGATCATTGTTGCTAGACGCAGCACTATTGCTGCTTGTGGAGGGAGCCTTAGGTTTGGTTGAGCCCCGATCTCCCCCACTTCTGCTAGGGCCACCATTGCTAGACTGACCCCCTTTGAATCCCACTCGGGCAGGCGGCTGAGGCCTATCCTTCCGAGATTCCATTTGATAGTCCCCAAGGCATTCAGCTGCTTGGATCGCCTTAGGCAGGGTATCTACCCGTTGTCTTTGTACAGCCCTTCTAGGAAAGTGAAGAGCTTATCTTTGTCCCCCATGTCACGTATGCTTAGCATGAGCGTGGAGAATTCCCGTACGTAGTCCCGCACGGATTTGGTCTGGTAGAGCTCCCGTAGCTTTCTCCTTGAATTGTATTCAACATTTTCGGGGAAGAATTGTAGGCGTATGGCTGCCTTCAGTTCTGCCCATGTTTTGAGAGCATCTTCACCGACCTTGATGGCTTCGTATTTCACCCGCCACCAGAGTTTAGCATCACCCTGAAGATACATAGAAGCAGTTGCTACCTTCTTAGCTTCTTTTAGGCCCCCAACAGCATCGAAATATTGTTCGACATCAAAGATGAAGTTCTCTACTTCCTTGGCATTCCTAGATCCACTGTATGGCTTTGGCTCAGGAATTTTCAGTTTTTGTGTCGCGGAAGTGGGGTTTGTAGCGCCCCCGATCTAGTTTCCACCGCCTCGCAGTAGGCCCTATAAATCAGCATTGACGACATTGAGCTTGTCTGTCAAGTCATCAATAGTTTGTTGCATGGCAGTCACCCTGTCTGCCTCTTGTGCCCTGTAATCTAAATCCTCGGCACGCTCCTGTTGGAGTCCCTCGAATTTGCCAAAAATTTTGGCTGCCTCTGTGGCTGCCATTTGCCGGTCTCCCTCGGAGTCACGACTGATGTTTTCTATGTCAACTTCGGCCCGGAGCACCCTGCGGTCCAGGTCGTCCAACCTTTGCCCTAGGCTGGTTCTTAGTTCAAGCACCGTATCCATGATGGGCAGTAATCCATCAACCGTCTGTTCAAGGGCCGCAATGCGGTCCCCATGATTCACCATGTTCAGAAATGGTGGTAATGGCAATGCGTTCCCTCGTCCGATGTCGAGTCTAGGCTCTGATACCAACTGTTATGCGGCGCCTTCCTGAGATTCCTTGGAAGGGCGACGTAAGGCTAAACAACTGATGTCAGTGCAGTTGCTGTCCGCCAACTGAGGTCCTCTCCGTACGCTAGACTAGATTGTCAGTGTCGTACGGGAAAACCAATGCCAAGAGAAATTGAGATAACAGGAATGAGGATTGAGAATGAAAGAAAGCTTGATTGCATTAATGAAAGCTATTACATAAAGGCAACGCGGTGTCGAGGGGGAGAGACACCAGTACAGAGAATTGTTTGCTTGCTAGAAAGTTTGATTGCTTGATCCCCCCTAATAATGCTTAAAAAAATAATCCAAAGCTACAAGACTAGACTTGATTAAGCTAGAGAAATATAATGGAAGTACATGGAATAAAACTACTCTATATTTACAATGAAAAAGACTTAGTTTGTTATAAGGCAGAAATAGGTCTGTTGACAGCAGCATAGTCTTTGGCATCCGGGTCTGCGCGCGCGGCGCTGTTGGCATCTGGCTGCGGTTGGGCGTTGGCGAGGAATATTTGTGGGGCGTCAGAGGCACATGCGCGCTTGTCACTTGGTGCAGCCAAGACCACGGGGTCGTCCGTGGCGCTAGGCATTAGAAGGCTTGCTAGGACGCCACGGGACGCGCCCAAGGGGTCATGGGGCGGTTGAAAAGCCGCCCATGACATTATACACGTCCATTGTATTCTGACGGTCAATGAAGCTTTGATATGGAAAATGATCACGGTAATGGGATCCCGACTTAAAGCGTCGATGATTGACTCTTTCTCACCTAGACGTGTCCAGCCTATAATAGTAGCTTTAGGTCGTACATATTAATTATTCCTACACTCACCACGTTGATCCACATAGGTATAGTATTTCTCAAGATGCAATCCATTACTTGATACATAGTTATAAACATCATCAAATGTGGGCCCACAGTTCCGAATGCTAATCCCCACCTGAGAGATTTGTAATGCTAATTGAGCACTAATAACCATTGAAACTACAAAGGCAGCATATGCGGGTATATGGCCTTGGTCAGCAACAAGGGTCATGACGCTCGGGCCACACCTACGTGTTGCAGCATCTTGACAAATAGTTTTTCCAAAATCTTTCATTTGGCTGTTGTAGGCGGACCTTCGAGTCACGGATCTACTCCCTTAACCAAGAACTAAATCTCAAACCGAATAAGTTTCAACGTCTCTGTTCTAGGGTGAGCTTTTTATTATAGTACCTTTTTTTTTAATTGTATGGCATCTTAGTTTTCTTTGAATGTGAAAACATCATGATTAGTATAATCCCCTTTTTTATTAGGCCTTTTCCAGATAACGAGCAAACTCTCATAGTTTGGAGCGCAACTCTAAAAAGAATTTCTATTTTGCTTAATGACAAGATGCTTTAATTTGATAGAACTTATTTTGCATAATATGACAAAATATTATTAGTGTTATCAATTTACCTTTTACAAAAAATGCTAAGATTAACTTGGCAGATTGGAAGCTTCTGAATCATTTGTCTATTTGGCAATACTTATTCAAGAATCATTATGCCAGGACTAGAAATCCACAATAGTAGATCTTCTGGTTGGATATGTAAAAAAATTCCACATGAAGAGTAGAAAAAAACTTATAACGTGTTTAATAATGTTAATGATATGATGTTTTTTGGAGAAAATTGTGTGACTTAGCCCAACATCTTAATTATAACGTGTTTAATCATACCATGTTAAGAGTATTGTTTGGTCAGTTTAGCACAACAACTGGTATTAGAGCTAATAATTATGTGAGACAAGTAAGAAAATCGCGGAGTGTTGGTGTAGGGCTCGTCTTAGTGTCTTTGTCCATCTATGATTCAGTATGATACTTTAACTCGCAGCTTCAAAGACGCATATGTTAGACAAAGCTAACCTTTGGACTTTGGTGGCCATAAATACTTGAATGATATGGGTGTCAGAAAGCTAATCTCCAAATTAGACTATGATTATGCGTAAGACCACGTAAAAGTCTTGTAATAACTAGTTAATTAATACTAATGTGAATGCAACAACACGTCTAATTACTTTTTATTTTTGCCCTCTATGTATGAATACTCTTATTTTAAAACTTTTTATGAAATGGATAATCTCTTAATTTATATTTGAAGTCATCCACATTCGCTCATAATTCTCATACTACTGGAACTTTATAGCAAAAAAAGATATAAAATTAGTGAGTGATCCTTAAATAATTATATTTAGGCGTTTTTTTTTGTAATAATCCGAAATATTTTATGTACTTATTAATTGTGAGACTAAAGAATTAATTTTCTTTGAAGTTATTGAGTCAAATACTAACCTAGTGGAAGAAAATTTATTGTAACATATAAGGAAAATAGAATTATTATAATATAAGATACTGTATTAAATAAGTGGCTAGTGGCTAACCTCACAACTCAACTTATGTTTTCCTTAAATAAAAAGGAGTGGGCCAAGCCCATGCTCTTACTGGCATCACGTTTACTACGCAAGGAATTGTAAAATAGTGTATTTTATAATATAATTCCTTAAGAGAGAACAACCAAAATAAAAAGGATTGCCGGAGAATTTCTAAGACAACAGTGACGGCGCAAGGTTTTATTAGTGAAAGACTGTAAGTTGATTCTAATGGCCTAACCTTTTCTGGAATCTTTCATGGAAAATCCAAGCATACAGGTAATATTATTTAGTCCCCATATTAACGTATATTGCACAGATGAATTAGAGTAATGGAGTTATGATTTATATCTATGGCAATGATGGCGAACACAATGATTATTCAAATAATGGCAACGATGCAAGCTTGGATATCAAACAAGAATTCGTCCATAATGTATGGAACCTAGTTGGACATTAATATTGAAGCTACTGTTCATAGTCTTTACTTTACGTATTCTAAGGATTTTTTTTCTTTTTAATGTTACTCTATGGTTATTAACTATGGAACTGGAGTACTAATTTACGGAAATTAAAATTTAATATTGAGTTACATTGAGATACTGGGATATATTTTCATGGTTGTATAGATTACTAAGATTTAACTCTAAACTTGAAAGTTAGGGATATTGAGATTTGACTCCGATGAACATAACTGACATTGTTATTAATATTTTTGCATAGATTGAAGTCATTGGAGGCAGTTTGATTGGTGTTCTAGGCATCATGAGGTTGGGAAACTTGTTGCTCGCGAGGTAAGTGAGACTTTAAGCTTTGATGCTTGATTTTCTAAAACCTGTTTTGAAAGTGTGTTTTTTCTGCCTGGTCCATGTGTTGGGACAAGTGTGCGCTTGACAAAATCGGTGGTCTTAGACTAGCCGCAAATATATTATTTTATATAAAAAAAATTATAAGTTGTTTGATGAGTTTGATACTGCTGTGTGCCATGATATTTAGTTTAATACGGCTGTGCGCCATGATATTGAATTTGATACGGCTGTGCGCCATGATATTGAGTTTGATACGGTTGTGCGCCATGGCATTGAGTTTGATAGTTTGATACGGCTGCGAGCCATGTTGTTGAGTTTGAGACGGTTGTGCGCCATGATGTTGAGTTCGATAGTTTGATACGGTTGTGAGGCATGGGGTTGAGTTGATACGACTGTGAGCCATGATATATTTGGGGCATTGTGTATGCTTCAGTGAGCATTGTGTATGCTCTGTTACATATTTTGAGGTATTGTGGTGTCATTGTGGACTTATAGAGGTATTGGTTAATTTCTTTCACTGTAGTTATAACAAGCTCTTAGTGTGTCGTGGGTTGAGATATGTGTGTTCTTGTTAGTTAATTGTTATTAACTCTGTTGATACCTATATATTATGTTATTATATAATTATTGTATTTAGTATATTGTTTTTGTTGTGTTGTATTTGTATTTTCCAACACTTGTCTCAGAGGTATTAAAAGTACGGATCGAAAATTTTACTGGGTTATATTTACGTATAATTCACTCCTTACCTGCATGTCCATGCAGATACTATTGGTAAAGACAAAGCTAGTAGCTGACGAGTTCTCTAGAGTTGACTCAGATATTGAGGTGAGCCATCGTATTGTTCGTGGAGGCTACCAAAAGAGTCTTTATCATTTATTCATATGATGTCATTTGTAATCCTCTTAGATGCTCTATGGTCTAGTATAGGATTTTCGCTAGAGTGTTCTTTTCAGTTTTTAGTTGTTATTATTCATAAATATTTACGGAACAATTTGGGGTATTAATCATTTGCATTTAATTATCAAATTGTTGGAACCTACATTTATTTCGGTTGAGTTTGAATAAATGTAGAATATATGGTATAAGTTAGTTCGCCTGGCGGGTAGTGTTAGTTGGGTGTCAGTCACGTCTAGAGGATATTTTGGGATGTGACAATAACGGTGTTTTAAAATTATAGTAATTACAGATGATGACATACACATAAGTTCAATGTTTGACAAAAAATAGCGTACGCATGTATTTAATATTAGGCCAAAGAAGTGGCATAATTAAAATCGAAAGAGTCGGAACCTGGAAAAGAGAAAAAGTAAATAGAAAGAAATAAGAAAGAAAACATTTGAAAATAGCTTGTCAACAAGACAAATTGGAAAAGAGTTTTAGCTTTATGATACTCCTATTATGCATGTGTGCACTGTCTTGAAGCATCAATTGTTTTTATACAGTTGCAAATAGAAAAAGAAAAATGTGTAATAATAAATTTAAAAATGTCGTCTTCTGATAGGTTGCTCATCCGGAAACAAGAATGTCCATCATCACGTTTACCAATATTAGGCATTCATTTCTGTCTGGACCTTTTTCCCCAAATCGAGGTAAAGGGTTTTTATTGTATTGTTCCTTTCAATGCAATGCAAAGGCATTTCATATTTTATTTTTTTACTTTTCATTGAATGGCTTTTTTTCTCTTTGGTATAGTATCTTTCTCATGCTGCTTAACTTTTCTATGCAAAGTCTTTTCAATGAATGTTTTTTTGCTCTTCACAATAACATTTTTCTATACTACAAACATTTTTTCTCTTCGATACTAGTACCTTCCTCTTGTTGTTTCGCTTTTTTACGCAAAGCTAGAAATTTCACTGAAAGAGTTTAAGTAAGACTGCAGGAGTATCAGAGCAAAAGGGTAGTAACACTTGCTTGTAATAGTGAAAATAGAGCGCCTGTGGTATCATATCTTTCGAGTTTCGAATATGTCTTGCTTTGGTCAACTTTTGTTAGAGAACTTTTGATTTTCCATCCAATCTCGCATTCTCCAAAGTGTCAAACACCATTTCTGTCACGATCAATTTCTCCTATATGTCCTGATGGTGCCCAACATTACCACTAGGCAAAGCCAACAATGAATGAACTCTGTGATCATTTCTTTTAAAAATTTAAAATAGTTGATTTTTAGTTTGTGCATACATGGGAAGTAAGAATTTAATAAAAAAATGAGAGATAAATTTTTTGAAAATAAGTGAGATAAGTAAAATAACCCAAAACCATCAAGTGTCTACTAGCATAAATCTTCAAGACCTGGTGTCACTAAGTATGAGCTACTAGAAAAAGTACAAAGAATACTACACTACTGTCTGAAATAAAATAGATAGAAAATAAAGCAAAAGAAAGACTTCGGCAGCTGCAGAACAGGCTCGAAAGGCAGCTCACCGCAGAGTCTAGTAGAAATTAAGGATGCTCGCATGACTGATATCCAGATACACCTGCCTCAGATCCTACACATTGAGTGCAGAAGTGTAGCGTGAGTACATAAACAACATGTACCCAGTAAGTATCCAGTCTAACCTCGAAGAAGTAGTGATGAGGGGTCGACTCTGACACTTACTATGGGCTAACAATAAAATAATAGAATTATAACTAAGCATGGTGTATATAAATACAACTGAAGACGAAATAACAAGAATACACAAATAATTCTTTCACTAATTGTAAGTCCCAATTAACTTCCATCATTTAACAAATTAATCTTTCAAGCCAATGAAACAATATCAATTATAGTTGGGCTTCAAGAATTATTACGCACAACTACGCTGAGGTCGTAGGGCCCGATCCTACAGATGAATATATAAACAGTGCACTGTCGAGGGTCAAACGCCACGAACCATAGATGCATCTATTCTATTACCGAGGCGTTCGGCCCGCTCCACAACAAGAGAAAATAATTTATAAATAACCAATTCAAGGATTATTAAGAGGCTAATATTCAAGTAAACATCAATTCTCATTAACGGTCAAGTAACCCGTCCACAATATTATAAAAGAGAATTACCTCGTCTCAAAGTTTACTTTCGGGTCCACAATTGTGCTTTAAACCCTCAATTCGGTGCCAAACGACTCGAAACTAGTCAAATGTTATATAAAATAGTCAATACATATTCAAAAGTTCATATCATAATTATTAAAGTGATTACCCAACCCCAATTGAAGAATTCCTAAATTTTACCTCCGGGCCCACGTGCCCGGATTCCTGATCGAAGAAAATTGTTACCCATAACTTCATGAACTCAAATATATGATTTTCACTAAATTCCCTATCCTTTTTCGTGGTTAAATCTCATTTTTACCAAAACCCTAGGTTTTTCATTTAAACCCATGAATTCTATCAATTTACATGTTATAATCTACCCCTAAACTATGCATTTAACTCACATTAGATAGAAATTACTTACCTCAATTAGCTAACGAAAACCCCTTTCTAACCAGCTCTAAAATCGCCTCAAGAAGTGTAAGAAATGAGCCAAAAATGCCTAAGTCTTGTATTAAATGAGGGTCTGCCTCCAGCGATTTCAGCTTCTGCGAACCTAGGGCCGCATCTGCGACGCCTCACCTGTAAAAAATCCATCGTAGGTGCAGTCCTAGCCCCGGCTGGCTGGCTCCGCTTTTGCGGAGGGTGGGGCGCATCTGCGGTTCCTGGTCTGCCCTTCCTGGGCCATTTCTGCGAGCTCGCACCTGCAGCTGGACCTACGTAGGTGCGATTGCACCAGAAGCTGAAAGCTTCAGCTGATGCTCCCAAGTCCAAACTTGGTCTGAGCCTCGTCCGATTACATCCGAGGCTCCCGGGGCCCCGCCCGAATATGCCAACAAGTTTAAAATCATAAAACAGATTCACTCAAACTCTCAGAACGCACAAAACAAATTAAAACTAAGAATCACACCCCAAACCAAATGAATCAAAAATATGAACTTCAAGTTCTAACTCACTCCCAATGCACTGAAATATACTTAAACTACTTGGAATGATGCCAAACTTTGCGTGCAAGTCATACCATACGGAACTATTTCCAGACTCGGAATCCTAATTGGACCTCGATAACACAGTATTTTCTTATATGAGACATGTCTCTTTCCAGACTTTTTCCACCTTTTCTTGAGCCGAGGGTCTATCGGAAATAGACTCTCTACCTTTCTAGGTATGGGTAAGGTCTGCGTACATATTAACCTCCCCAGACCCCACCTGTGAGATTATACTAGGTTTGTTATTGTTGTTGTTGTCTCTTTCCAGACTTTTCAATTTTTCTTTGTCTTCCTCATTGTTTTATTCATCCTCTATGAATTTCATTTTCATCCTCTTCCAATCAATTCTTACTATCTAGAAAGTGAACTACTTCGAGATATGGGCCGATTTGAATGTGTCATATGAGTTTTTTCTTGATTTTTTGGGGTTCTATGTTGAACTTAAAGATGCCTTTTAAGACCACTTAGATGCGTTGATTTTATGTTCTTTTGAAATATTTCCTTGTTGATTTGATGTTCTTATGAAAAAAACAGAGATATATAAATACCATTTTTGTAACGACCTGACCGGTCGTTTAGAGCTTTAGCACGTTCTTCGGCAGTTTGAGGCTATGAACAACTTTACTACAGGTATTATGACTTGTACGCACTGTCGGAATTGAATTTCGGAAAATTCGGAGTTGATTTGGAAAGAGAATTCTCATTTCGGAAGCTTTAAGTTGAAAGAATGGACTAAGATTGGATTTTTGAGTAAACAACCTCAGAATCGGGATTTGAAGGTTCCAGCAGGTTTGTATGATGATTTCAGACTCGGGCGTATGTCCGGACTGGGTTTTGAAAGATCCGGGAATGTTTCGGCGCCTATTGTGGAAGTTAGCATTTTGGAAGAATCTCATAAGTTAGGGTTGAAGTGCATTTCAGTGTTATCAATGTCCATTTGGATTCTGAGTCTGGGAATAGCTCCGTATGGTGATTCTGGTATTGGGAGCGCGATCGGAAGTGAATTCGGAGGTCCGTAGGTCGTTTTGAAGTCATTTGGCTAAAGATAGAAATTTGAAGGTTTTTGAGAAGTTTGACCGAGAGTTTGAATTTTTGATATCGGGGTCGGATTTCAATTCCGAAAGTTGGAGCAGGTCCGTAATGTCGAATATGACTTGTATTGCTTGACTGAGAATTTTAAATGTTGATAATTGCCTTTCCTGGCCAAAGATAAATTGATAAAGATAATGAAAAGTAAATCTTTGGAAATCCTTATTATTTGAAAAGTTGTTTACCTGTTTTCCGGCTTTATGGTTTTAATTTTGCTTATGAAATCCATGAATTTCTCATACTTTTACTATATTATCATTGGACCGCTAGTAAGTGTCGAAGTCGACCTCTCGTCTCTACTTCTTCGAAATTAGACGGGATACTCATTGGGTACACGTTGTTTTCGTACTCATACTACACTTGCTGTGCATTTTTGTTGCACGGGCACATGCATATCTAGTAGTCTAGTGGGTGTAGCGGCATGGTTGATACGAAGACTTAGGTGAGCTGCACTTCTCGAGACGACTCGCAGCCAGCAGAGTCTCTTTCAAATTACTGTATTTACTGTCTGTCCAATATTGTATTCCGGACGGTTGTTGTACTACATTATTTCCTAGAAATTGCTCATGTACTTGTGACACCGGGTTCTGGGATGATCACGGAATTTTTCAGTAGTTAAATTTTGTAAAGACATCCTCATTTATCCAGCGGAGTTTATTATTTATTTGTTTAAAGGAAATGATTTTAAAATAATTAAAATGAGAAATTGCTAGTAAATTGTGGTTGGCTTGCCTGACATTGGTGTCCGGCGCCATCACGATCCTTAGTGGATTTTGGGTCGTGACAATTTTATCGAGAGACAGATGCGGAAAGAAAAAGTCCGTTTTGCCAACATAAGTTCGAGGGAAAATATTTATTTTTTTTCCTTTTATCAAATATATATAATGGTTCCGTAGAGAAAATCTCATTCATATAGCCGAGCAGTAAATCCTGCAGTGAAGCTTCGAATGTGTAAAGCTGAATCCTCCTTTAGCAAGGTAAATATCACCTCAGCCCTTAGCTTCTTCTCAATATTACTAGTGAGTTTGATACTTCTTCTCATCTTCCTAATATATTTTGTATGTTTTAGGTGCTCCTGATCTTCCTAAGGTCCTCCGTTCATATGTTTCTGATTTGGTTGCTCTCGAAAATGATCAGACCAAGCTACATCTGGCTATTAGGGATTCGCAGAAATGCACAGATGAGATTTTAACTTATTCAGAAGCCAAACTGGTGTCACATTCATGTTCTCTAGAGGAGGGATATATTTCCAGAACCCACCAATTGGGAATACAACAGCTAATGGGTCCTCACCCTTATTTCACCTATGCTTGTTTTTTTTGATAATCCACAAAACCTCGAGAGACAGTGCACTAGCTAGTAGCGCACGGTTTGAAACACGGCGGATAATCCACCCGTCCCTCTGCTCATTTCCACTTAAATTACTAGGCTTGTCTTTTTCACCAATTTTATTATCCATTGCCAACAACCATCACCACCACCTAGGCCACCCCCAACCTCAAAATCAAAAGGGGGACGCTCTGAACGATCCGTATTCGTTCTTCAGACAAAGTCATCAATAACACAGCCACTAGCTAGCTTCCATTGTTAAAACTCAAAAACAAATAGAACTCCCACATTGCCCATTAAAAGTATTCCATAGGCCCCCACAACACTGTATATCCACCACCCTCCACCCTCAAACACACCCCCAAACACAAAAAAGAATAACTAAATATGAAAACTTTGCAAGAGACAATAATACATATAAATATTAATGCATGCATTACAATTTCTTGAGTTAAAATGGGGACCACAAGCAATGCATATAATTACAAACATAAAGTAGACGACACTGCTCTGAACAAACCCCACTAAAACCCTACATTCACACTGCTGTAGATGTATACTATCCAAATACAAACTAAATCATGCACAAGTTCTCTCATTTGATGCTCATTTGATAACCAAGTCTTTCTCGGTACACACCAGAGACCATACCGGACCAACGATGGAAGAAAATTCTCATGCATGCTTTTCCACGAGACCACATACTAAAGCGTTCATCAAGTATCACTCCAGTACCTAGCTATTCTCCATCACTACTTGATCAAGAAGTTCCATTCCGACAGCTGACCGTTACATCAGCAACTACTGTACTAGCAACAATTAGAAAACTAAAGATCCATATTGAAAACATCTGAGATATTGTATAGCAAAATACCACACACCAGCATGAAAAATTGAAGTTGAACATTAGCAACAAGTCAAGTGACTAAAGTTAGCAATTATGTGCCTATAAAAGCATATCAATTTCTTTCTATCAATAATGCACAAGATCTATTGTGAACCTGAACTTGCAGTAAACACAATCTAGAGGCATGACCCTCTGCGTACTCGATGAAACAAAGTTTACAACAAAATCACACCTCCGTACCAAAATCTAGAAACTCTCACTGACAGAAGCCCAAAAACTCTCAGTTACTTCCAGCAAATTTGCTCATCATTTTCGCAATAATTGGAGCAACTTTAGGATTTGCCTGATGCTTGGCCAAATTAGCAGGGTTCTTCATCACTGCAAAATAACAACCACATCAGTAAGAGGAAACAATGATCTTGAAATACCCAGTATGTATGACATTGAAGTCTAGATGGATGCAATTGTCAACAGATATAGCAAATTGCTACAGCCAATTGATCAGCAACAAGATTCACAGACTCCACTACTTGCTGGGAACATTACAAAATAAAATATACTAGCTCAACCGTTAATGTCTTTCTGCGGACTTGAAAATTACAAACTGATTAAAAAGCTCCTTACCTGTCTCTCCTATTTCAAAACCTTAATAAGCACAAAAACAAGCAAAGAGGTGGGGAAAATATGTTTAAGACACTGTCGGATATGCAATAAAACTCTCCGCAGAGAAATTTAATTTACTCCTTATCCATAACCTTATCCATATTCTTTTTCTTGTGAGATGATTTAGAAACTAGTTTCTAACTCAGGTGCTACCAAGTGGCGTAGACACATTGAGGTAACAGCCAATGAAGAATCAATTTACTGGAAGCCTTTAAATTTTTTAACTAGAGCAAAATGGCAATGATATACATAAACTTCCACTGATCAGACAGGTAGTCATAAGTTGATGATAGCATCAATTTTCCCTTAACTATAATCCAAAACAGATGATATTCAACCACAGAAACTTACAAGTGTATAAAGCATATGTTCTTAGATGACCTGAGACCAGTGTTAGGCGAAAAGCGCAAAAAAGCTCTAATGTCCATTGGGGCTTTAAGCGCAAAGCGCAAATAAATCGTAGGCTTTTAATGAAAAAAGGCGCAACGGGAGAAAAAGTAAAAATATGCATGTAATCCAAGACTAATCATTATAAGCATGAATAACAAGTTATGGAAAAAGAAATTGAAAAACAAATTCACAATAAAGTGAAATATCAATTATTTAAGGTTGCCTTTTCAGGATTACACTCATTGACAAGGAAACGTATGATGCCTTAGAGCTTTGATGCGACACTAAAGCGCCAGCAAAGCGAGGCAAAGCGCTCAACGTGTTTTGAGCCTCACTTTAGGGCTTAAGCGCGCCTTTGACAACACTGCCTGAGACTTAGTGGTAAGTGGAAACTAGTACCAAGCAACACAAAGAATCAGCATGATAAGCCAATGATACAACCATGAACTTATGTCTGCTACATGACAACCCATTCACCCACAGTAAATACCTGGAAATTTGACTGCTTTGATCCGATAATTTAGCAATTAGAAAGCCAAAAAGAAGAGTAAGAATAGGACCTAAACTACAATCTGATACACACAACGCGATCCCCATATACAACTCCTTGATACTAACTGGGACCAAAACTACAATCTGAGACACACAACCCGATCCCCATATACAACTCCTTGATACTAACTGGAACTCTAACTGTCTCTACATTTTTGTTCCTGATCGGTAAGCAAAACTTCCAGTATCTAGCAATAAAGATGAAAAAGCGATTCTGAAGTGGAAAACGTGGATTAGACATATCATACCATGTCATATAGTTTATACAAATGAGAAGTAACTTCACAAACTGCTATAAAATTCTCTTTTTGAAAGGTCGACTTGTTATTTCATAAAATCCAAGACAAAGGCATTTGGCTGGCAGGGTTAAGCAGTATCGGTAGTAGATAATTGTTAAAAGGGCAGCCCGGTGCAATAAGCTCCCACTATGCGCGGGGTCCGGAGAAGGGCCGAACCACAAAGGTCTATTGCACGCAGCCTTACACTACATTTCTGCAGGAGGCTGTTTCCACGGCTCGAACCCGTAACCTCCCAGTGACATTGCAGCAACTTTACTAGTTACGCCAGTTACATAACTGTTAGTCGACCTAAAATGAAACCAATAGGTCAGAAATCTGCTTGAACCGTACAGTAATTCATAAAGATGTGATAAATTTCATAAAGATCTTCACTGCAATTGTTGGATGACTTGTCTAGAAGAACTGAAATGACTTAGTTATCTAATTAAAACCCTGTAAGAGATAACTGGAATAGCCAGGCTAAAGGCTTAGAGCCGAAAGGGAGGTACCATCTTGCAGGGCAGCCATGACATCTGGATCCTTGAATGCCGCCATTAACTCAGGGTCCTGCTCCAACCAAAAAACATAAAGAATATTTTAAGATCCCTGTTATGGACAAACTGTGACTTGAAAGCTACATATACTATAAAGCAATAAAAGATTTTCTTTCTATTGAAATTAATCTTCACCTAAGTTAATAACTTTCCTTAGACATTAAGGTAAAAACCATAGTTTGCTTCAAAAGTAAACATACAAAAGTAGATCTACTTACATTCAGTATTTTGCTGTAGTCCATGTTACCAGGCATTCCTCCAGGCATGGCCCCAGGAAAGCCTCCCGGCATGGCCCCAGGAGAGCCACCAGGCATGTCCCCAGGAGAGCCCCCGGGCATGCCCCCAGGAAACCCTCCTGGCATGCCAGGAAACCCTCCTGGCATTCCACCAGGGAAGCCACCAGGCATGCCACCAGCTCTCCTACTTGATGAGGATTCTTCTTGCTTCTTGGCCTTCTCATAAGCAGCCTGAGATTAAACATATAAAAGAATATTAACATGCAGAAACACTGAGCAGCCAAACATAAAACCAATCAAGTAATTGAGGTGTACCTGAGCTTCAGCCTTTCTTCGTTGTCTCTCACGCTCATTCTTTCTATCTTCTCGTTCTTTGCGCAGCCTATCATACTTCCTGCGGTGTTCTTCAATTCTATGTGCATTTGGCTCAACCTGCGACAGAGACACCACATATTCATTTGACAACAATGACTGTAGCAACTTAAGTGAAATGCAGTACAACACCAAATTACAAAAACAAATAAACTAAGGAGAGGGAAAAAAATGTGGCAATGCCACTTGACCATATAGATATTATGAGATTATATTACGGTAACCAACCTTCTTAAGCACAGCACTTATTTCCTCATCATAGTCCAGCTTTGAAGCCAAGTGAAGATCCTTAGTAGCCTCCTCCCATTTTCCCAGCATGGCACGGGCAATGCCACGTGATTTGTAACCTTTAGCAGAATCTGGGTTTATCTGCAAGAACAGTCAAGTTTATGATACATTGAACAACAAATTACAGCTCAGTGCCTCTACTTTAATCAGCATCTACAGAAATCCCAACCTGGTCCAATATATCTTTTTAACTGAAATGCGAATACTTCCGGACAGAAATTACATGCAAGACCCACAAAAAAAAAAAAAAGGGAGGGAGTGGGGGGGATAATTGCCTCAATCAAAAGCGGTCTTTCCCAAGTCATGTCATCTACTTTTCCAGTTGCTACCCATATTTATATACGGTTCTTAAAAGAAGCATTTTAAGTGGGGATGAAACAAAAATAGATGATTTTTATAATTACTATATTACAACATCTAAAACAGGGAAATGGGAATGAACACTTTGGGAAGACTATAATTTACTGAAGCAGATATCAAAGAAAAAGCATTAACTAGGAAGCATGCAAATTTTATGTGTGTTTGCCTCCCAGTCTGCCTCAAGAATGGAAGAGAATTCTAAGGGGATACGCCCAATGAATTCTTCAGGGTACTTTCCGTATAAAAACCTCAAGAATTATTAGCCAGTCAATGCAACTACTTTTTGATAAAGCTCACTCACTGCAATCATTGAGCGGCCTTACTAAAAAATAACTGTATCTTTAGAAATTGACGTATAAAGGACAACCAAATTCAGGCAAGCAAATCTGAAATCAAGACCTCTAACGCTGCATTTGCATCTCGTATGGCAGCATTTGGCTTCTTCATCTTGATATACACACTAGCTGTGTTAGAAAAAGAAAAGAAAAAACTATGAGTGACTGAATAAAAATGACTATTCAATTAGAAAACAACAAAAAACCAAGTAAAGTGTACCTCTAGCAGCATACATAATTGCTGATGTAGGATTGAGGAGAACTGCCTTTGTAAGATGCTCAATTGCCTCTTCTAGCTTACCTGATGAGCACAAAGACCAAAAGTAAGCGACATGATACCCACTGAATTTATGAACACACAGAACGCATGCACACATATAGACATTGAACAGCATCACCTTCAGAAATTGCTTCCATGGCCTGGGCTTTGGACTCTTGAGAAGCATCGCGGGCTTCTTCAGTCACCTCAACAGAAGGGTCTCCCATCTAGAAAATTAACTTTAATAAGTCAAAAATAAACAAGAACCATTAAACCCAAAGTGGACAGAAAATGTTAATCTGTCAGATATCAGACCTTTTGCGGCTCATCATTGTCAGGTTCCACAGAGTCACTCTCATCAAGCTCAATATCAGATTCAATTATCTCAGGCTCCTCGTCTTCTTCAACCGCCCCTTTAGCATGAGCATCGTTCTCATCATCACCCACCTCGTCATCACTCTCATCCACCACATGAGACTTCTGCATAACAAATGATAGTTCAATAGGACAACATAAAATCCAAAGCGAGGTGTTTAAGTTTCCAATTACCTCATATTTAATGAGAAACCATGACCATACTAATATAATAATAAAGGAGAAACCTTATAAAGTGGAAACTTGCAGGTATATAGAGAAACCACAATTAAATCAGTTAATCAATCAACTACACCACAATCCCAACTGGTTGTGTACGGGATCTTCATATATTCCACTCTATTCGAGCCCATTTCACTACAATAAAGGTCATTAACTCGTCTATCAAAGCATATCAGAAGTTCTCTAAACCACACACTTATCCTCGCCTGGACTTAACCAAGTGGAACAACAACTCAGCTTTACTCACGCTAATCGGTATCATTATAGGGATCCTTTGCTTCCATTATAGTATTCTTAATTACTAGAGATTGTACTTTCATGTGATTTTAGGTCTAGATTGTTCGGAAATTAATTGCGGTAGGTCTCTTTGCTCAGACATTTAGTATCCACACATAGATTACTAAGAGCCAGAGATCTTAGGTAAACTTGGAAGTTTACTCTTTGCCTATTTGAGAATGTACAAGTTAGAATATTAAATTTTTACAAAATTACTAACAGTTTCTCTTAAATACTTCAACAGGAAAATAGCCTACGCCTACATTATCTCAAGTTCAGCAACGAAAAGAATTTAAAAGACTCAATAAGGTTTAAATAATACCGCTTTGTAATCTCCAGTATCGTAAGCAGACGGAGGAAGTTTACCACCGAGACTGGAAAAAAAAAAACAGATGAGCTAAGTGGTGATCCATTCATATGTTCATAATAAATTAATCTTTGAAAAGTTACTATTTACAAATGGAATTAAGTAGCGTACCTTTCAATGTAGTCACGGAAGAAGGAAAGAGAAGGATTAGAGAGAATAGAAGGATTGGATTTGCACTGTTCGACGAATTGCTTCAGTTCATTCAACTTCGCCGGCTCCATTGCTCTTTTCTATTACCTTCGAGTCGGATTCACAGACCCTAATTTTGCCAATAAATTGTTTCCACTATCGCTTGCAGAGTGGTACTGTGTTACGGTTACAGAGCTGACTGCATTGTGACGCGAGGAATTGCAAGGGACTTGAGCTGACTCGGTCCTTCTGGTAGCTTCTATTATTGGATAAACCCTTGCTTTTATTTTTGGGCAAAATATAAAATTAGTCCGTCCATATTAAATATATTTATTAATTTAAAAACATATAAAATTTATATATTATATGTATATAAAATACATATATATAAAAAATATATATTTTATTGATTATTATTTTTTGGAGTGACTAGAAGTAAACAGTTCTCTTCATTTTATTTTATTTTTTGTTTTTATTCTCCTTCCTTTTTTTAATAAAATCATAATTAAGGAAATAAAGACACGTTTTGAATATTTATCTTGTTTTTATTTTGCCTTTATATGGCTTTTTGGTACTGTCCCTTCTTGTCTATATTTTTATTAATGTAGTGTTTATGCTTTCCTAAGCTGACGGTCCATTGAAAACAACATTTCTATCCTCACAAGGTAGCCCTATCCTCACAAAGTAGTAGTAAGATCTGCGTACACTACCCTCCCAGACTCTACGGTGTGGGATAATATGGGTATATTGTTGTTGTTGTTGGTTAGGTCATTAAAATATAATCACTTGCTTCATGTATAAACTGCTGAATGTTTTAGGAGATTCGTCTTTTAAGTAAACTTTATTTGAGTGTCTTTTCTGAACTTTTATTTTTGTTAATCAAAAAATATATTTCTGAATTCAAATCCGTTTATTACTATTTTCAATAGATACAAGAAAATATAATTGATCAAACTGTAAATAGTGAACTTATGTTTTAAGAATACTTCTATTATCTTTTTCTTTAAATACTGAAAAGTTTTGATTAGCTGAACCATGAGGTGCTTAGGATGGCATTAAGTACGAGTATGGAGGGGCATTGCACATTAGACTTTGCCTTGATTAGTTTAGTTGATAGCGAAAACCACAGTGGAACATATGCAACTGAGCTAAAGGTTACACAATATTTATTTTTTATAACCGTGGTGTCCGGACCAGCTTGCGCATACCTCAACTAATTTCACGGAATACTTATCACATCCCGCCAACAATAGGTAAAAGGTTATACGATATACAAATAGATTAGGGGCAGAGAGAAGGCAAGCCCACGAAAACAAAGAATAATTAACTCTTGAAGTTGTCAACAAGACACAAAATTACTTAATGCCAGTGTTGCGTGCCTTAAATTACGTTGCCAGTGCAAGCTAAATTCTTTCCTGTACCAAGATAATAAAGGGCAATAAAAACAGAGGCTCTTGCTCATATTTAACCTGCCAATTTCGCATAACAAACCCCAAGAATACAACATCAAGAACATGTGAACACAAAGTATGCAAATCTTAAAACAATCAAAGAGCTCCTGTGACTCATACATCAATTTAGTTCATCTCAGCAGATAACAGAATGCAAAACTCAGAGTACAAGAGATAAAGGCTTGGAGAGCAATCCGCCAATCCTCCGAATAATAATTGAGTAGAGAAATTCATCAAGATGACCCTAATACTAGAAGAACATGATCATTGATCTAAGCAAGCACGATAGAAGCGCAGAGCATGAGTACGCTTGACATTCCGGTCCATGCAATCCTGCTCACTCCATTTTTATCTTTTGCAGCTGGTGTGACTGTAAAACAGTCAAGACAGCAATATTGTTACCAAGAAAGCACACAAATTAACCATGTACATCTGTTTTTTGCACATAAGTAAATTAAAACATGTACAACAAGTAAGCCACCTCCAATTAACTTTATTTTGAATCAATTCCAAATGAGGAAGAGATGGATGCATATGATTTAGAAATAGACGCTCTGGTGCTCATTTGGCTAGCCCTCACCTCCAGTTCAGTGACTACAAATGCCTAAACAAGGTACTTGCACACTTAACTTGTAAACTAATTGTGATCATAAGTCGAGTAGCATCAATGGCGAAACCAGAAATTTTCTCAAGGGTGTTCAAACTGGAAATAAGTAAAAAAAATCCGACAACGGGTGTTCAATATATGTTATGTAACTCTAAAACCTAATTTTTTTTTACCTATATACGCAGTGTAATTTTCCGATAAAGGGTGGTCAATTAAACACCCTAGCCAAAGTATGGTTTCGCCCCTGAGTAGCATAACAGATGTGCCACTTTTCATATGGACTGCCTCAAAATTCTCAGAGTACCTAGTATATTACTTCAAAACGGAGTAAAACCAAAATAACTAAGCAGCAGTTTTAATAATATCTAAAAGACTGTCATCCTCTATCCCCCTTCTTCTTCTTTTTTGCCAGCCTTAGAGAAACCTCCAAATTGGCATGACTTAAGAGGTGGAGAAATTGAAGATGGAAAAAGGCTACTCTGGAAAGACAAAGCCACCAAGGGGGTGTGGGTAAAAAAAGGACTTTAAGAACTTAATCCCTAACTATCACAGAAGACACGACTATTAAGACAAATCCGAAGAGAATCAACATCCATGAGAAGCGAATACTTATGGGATAAGCATAAAATGATCAGAAAAAATTATCGGACAAGCAAGAACAAGTTTCTTAGATTGAGAAGCATAACTCTCTTAGTAACAAAGTGATTCAGGAAATTTTCATTTCCACCATGAATGACTTTCTTTCCCGTTCAATTCATTTTAGTCGTTAAGATACAGCTTGATTCACACAAATCAAGCTTTTCAAAGTAGGACAAAAGTTTTGGCTGAAGATCTATGTAAGATTGAACACCACTGAGAAGTGAGAAGTAGGATGGCCCTTCAGCAAGTCCTCATCACCAACAGTTTAATGATTGTGCTTGGAGAAGAAACATAAAATTATTTCGCAACCCTAGGGAAACTTGAACAAAACAGGAAGAACAGGATATTTGAAAGAAAAGGCAAGAAATACTTATATGAATTTAATTTTACACCTAATAATATTCAATGCTATTTTTCTTTTCATTTTCTTCTCAAAGCCTCTAAGGTGCAAACGAAGAGAGACTTCTAAAAAGGTTATGTGTCTGATACCAAAGACCTGGGAAAATTTTATTACAGCACAAAATGAACAAAACATGTTGAGTGCATTTATAAGTCCAACATAGACATTCTTGTTGGACAAAAATTTATATATCACAACCTATTCATGTTGTCCTTTCGCAAGTGGGAACACAATATTATGTTTTGTCTCGTTTCAAAGATCTTATACCATAAGTTCCTTAGTGATCAACTAAGTTAATAGTAGGAAAAGGTTAAGAAATTAAACTATGCCATCAACTTTCAAAATTGGGGCTCTGGATTATTGAAAAAGTACAAGATGTCAAGTCAACCTTTGAATTTGCAAGTTTTTCTATAACTTATATTAACAATAGTAGGCCCTAGGAGTGGAAACCGGGCGGGTCGGGTCGGATATTGTTCGGGTCGAAAACGGGTGGTGGAAAAACAGATAAATTATCCGACCCGACCCATATTTAATACGGATAAAAAACGGGTTAACCGGCAGAAAATATGGATAACCATATTATCCATGACTTCTTGCATATGATCACTTTTTGAAGAATTCTTAGGACCCATTTGGCCACAGATTTTGCCAAAATAAACTTGGGTTTTATTTGGGAAACACATGTTTGGCCATAGATTTTGCTTATATTTTGGCAAAATTCCAAATCTCAAAACTAGCTCAATAGTTGGTTTTGGGCCAAAATCTTTACAAACAATAATAATATACATGTTTTTCCAAAATAAATTTGGGAAATATATTTTGAAAACGTATGTCCAAACACATTTTCATCTTCAAACCAAACTTCACCTAAATCAGATTTTTCAAAACAAATTTTGGAATTTATGGCCAAACGCTAGCTTAGTCTCCCTAACTTGAGGAACCCCCAATTTGAGGTTTTACAGATGTAAAAGTTAGACTCATTAGTTACCCATTGGTTACCCATTGGTTATCCATTTTCTAAATGGATAATATGGTTCTTATTCATATTTGACCCGTTTTAAAAAAGTTCATTATCCAACCCATTTTTTAGTGGATAATATGGATGGTTAATTATTTTTTTTAACCATTTTGTCACCCCTAGCAGGCCCCTAAAAGACAAAACAAACTTTAAATTTACAACTTTATTACATATACCAGAGTGGAGCACATGAACAATAAATACAAACACCTACGGATCACGATTCAGTACATTTAAAGGAGCAATAACTAATAGTAAAAATTAAATCAAATTGCTGCATACTCCGAGATAGTTAATTAGTTGACAAATATTAATTCGGTGGTAAACAAAGTAGAAAAATTGAGCATTAATCTCAATTACCTGGCGTTGTCCCAGAAGGAGAAGAACCTGAACTTTTTGGAGCAGCAGCTGCAGACAAATACAAAGAATCAAATCAACACTGAACCGAAAATTGGTACACAGTAACAACAACAATAGTTAAGCCCCAATTATTTACTAAAGAAATTTTTACACCATTTCAAAAAAAAAATAATTCTCCTATAAAAAATGAAAAGGGACAAAAAAAGTGAAGAATATCAGATTTGAAGTAGTTTTAGTTCTTGATCGCAGTAAAAACAGAAAATTACCAACTTCAAAAGCAATTAATTGAATCCCAATTCAAATCACAGCTCCTCATTTTCGAAAACAAAAACGAAACAAGATCTGGGTTTTATTTTAAACTAAAAGGCCATTGATTTAGTACTATTAAGTGAAGAAAAATGCATAAAAATCTTACCTTTACAAGCGCTAATATCGCCGGGGATATTACAGGCCTTAGGAAGAGCAAGTGCTTGAGTAACATTAATACCAAGAGAGGGCAACAACGTAGGATTTTCGTACAGGTTGCAGAGACAATCAAGATCTTTGGTCACGGCTTCTCTGAGTGGGTCACAGCAAGAAGCCGGTGGTTTTGTTGAGTTGAGGTAAGGTGCACATGGTACTAATTTAGAAGCACATGACGGTGGTTGGGCCACCGTTAGTGTGGTGGTTGCCGCCATCAGCGCCACCGTGATCAGTAAGGAGAGTTTGGAGGAGAACATGTTTGGTTTGATTTTTACTTCCGACGGAAATGGGTAATTTGTTTTGCTATAGATGACTAGTGGTCTTGTTTGTTGTACTTATAGGTGGGAACTAAATGCTACTACATTTATTGGAGCGGTTAGATCCTTAGATTAGTATACAGAAAAAATACTACAATAACCAGGTACATGCTCTTAATTATAATCACTTTTTTTTAATCAAAGAGCAAACAAGAGAGAGGGGAGGCCGTGTCCTGTCTCGATGAGTATTAAATTTTATAAAATTATATAAATATTAAATTAAAAATTATATTTCTATTATAAATTAAAAATTAAAGAAAAAAGTGTAGTTCCTGACAATGATAATTGTTGATCCTACTAATTCAATCAAGGAAGAAACTCTACATCATAGAAGTCTTGAATCATCTCACTTAATATATCCAACTTAAACTTTAGTCTAATTTTATTACTTCAATTTCAAAATTAGCATGCAAGGATATAGGAGCGGAACAACATTGTACTACCATCAAACTACTCCCCTCCCGATAGCATAGATTATGTATTTCCTTTTCGTATCTCAGTGATGTTTTCTCTTAGAATAGTTTGATGATAATAGTCTAATAATGCAATCTATTGAGAAAAGGAAAAGCTATAGAACTAACAATAAAATATATTGTACATGTAAGAAGTATGTTAATTTAAAAAAATGCCTTGATATATAGAGTCTAAACATCTTAATATACTCAATCATTTCTAAGCATTCTGGTAATTAAGGCATCAATATAAAAGCCACATGTTGAAGAAGTGGTACTCTTGTTACAATGATTTTCCGGTTTAGCAAACGACTCGGAGAACTTGATCGGGCACTCCTTTTGATTGCCGTTTATGTAGTATGGTTGCGTATAGATTGTTTGGTTATGTAATCATTTATGGAGAACACGCAATCATTGTCTTGTGATCGTTTATGGAGAACTTGATCGGCTTATGATTGCGTGTAAGATATTGAGATTCACAATGTTAAATCTCAGTTTATATTTTCGTTGTTAGTATGTTTGTACTTTAATTACATATTTTCAAAGGTTTAATTCTAGTCTTTTATTAATTATAGGTAAATATTAACTCATTAATAGTATTCTACTTGATATTGTTGGAATTGAAAATACGAAGGGTACGACCTCTTTATTAACGAAGGATTGGGGAGATTGGCAGAATAAACGTGGTTAAGATTTTGTGATTTAGTTGCTAATTTTGGGTCGTTGGTGATTTTTCTTTCTTTTTAATAATTTATATATATGGTAAAAGTTTATTTAATTTTAAAATCCTAAATATCGTGACTTCATACTTATTTCAAAATGGGAATAATTTAATAAGAAATATTTTAGTTTTTTTCAAAGTCCTAAATATTAAGAAATAATTAAATAACTATTTTGTCTAGTGTGAACTCTATTTTAAAAAAATAAAAATATGAATGATATTTCGCTAAAAGTAGCGTGTGCACTTTGCGCGTGTTCTCCTTGTCAAAAAGTAAATAACTCTTTAAAAATTACACAAATAATATTAAATAATGTTTTGAGTTATAATAAAAAATAAAATAAAATGTATAACTTTCTAAAAATATATATATTGATCTCATATTCAGCGCAATGAAAGTCCTTATAGTTTTATAAGAATATCTTATGATAATTATTATTATTGTATGCATTGTTAATGATCAAATAATTAAAATTAATTACTTTTATCATGACGAGATTGGCCTGAAAAAAATTTATATGTGAAAATATAAACGTTAAGATAAAATATATATATATAAAAGGAAGCTTTCATTTATTAAAATATTTGCAAAAAGAAAAAGATAATTATCGACAACTCATGTAGAATCAATTTTTTCTTCTATTATTTTATCTTTGTTGTTTTAAGTTTGCATACATTAATAAAAAAATAATAATTGATTGTATGTTGTTTTATAATTAGTGAATTGCTACACCCTATGTTTTTGTACGTTAGAGTATCCGTAAGTCAATTGATGTAAGCTCAGAAATGAGATCAACTTTGAAAGTACGTAAAGTAAGTTAATCCTTTTATAATGAAGGTTACAAATCTTTATGTTCATGAATAACGAGTACCAAAAGGGTTGGAAAGCTTAGGCGCTAAATGAATTAAAGAAAATAAGTTTCGTCGAATATCGACAAGTTTGGAATGTTATAACCTATACTTTTGGGGTGAGACAAGGGTGATTAACATGATGATGAGGTTATGTTATGAGTTAGTTTAGTCGTATGATAGTCGTGTGTTATGTTTTTAAGTCAAGCAAGTTGTGGAACAAAAGTTGGAAAAGGTCATCACAAGTTACATTCAAAAATGAGTTGAAACTTAGGTTAAATGTAGCTGAGTTTTTCTCCCAACATACTTTGAATCAAGGGATGATCTACATATGAAATTGAAGATCTATGAGTCTAGTTTTCAACTCATTAAACCGTTTATCAATACGATCTCGGAGTATAGAGATATTCGTATTTTCGCGAGACCGCGCAGCTAGTAGGTGACAAGTAGGTGCATCACCTACTTGCCAAAAAGAGAGGCCTCAACTAAGTCGGTCAAGAGGGGACTTTTAAGGGATTATAAACTCAGTTATTTCACCTATCTTTCAGACCAAGAAAACCTAATTGAACCCCTGCAACTCCTCCCCAAAAATCCCACACAAACCCTAGGGTATTCCGGGTTGCCTTTGGGTACAATTTTGAGAATTTTGCGTGATATTTTGGATAATTATTTTTGTCTGTAAATGTTTATCTTGTTTTAATTAATTGAAAAATACCAAAATACACGTTGCATGTACACTTAGGATTTTTATTTTTACAATTAGGAATTAATTAACCATAGTTTGGTTTTAAAATAAAGAAAATCACAAAAAATACATATTTTTTGTATTTTTGGCATTTAATGTCCAAGTGCCCGATTTTGTTTGTAATTAATATTTTATTTTGGTGAGATATTTATTGTTAAAGGTCAATTAGTATTTTCTAGGTTAATTTTGTTTTTTTTTACAATTTATTTTAGGAATGTTGGTATTTAGGAATTAAAAGAAAAATGAAAGAAAAAGAAGAAAAGAGTGAAAATCGGATTGGGCCATTATTTTTGGACCAAAATTCAGGCCCAAATCACCCATTTACCAGGTCCAGTTGGCCTGGCCAGAGACGTCTTAAAACGACGTCGTTTGGTCACTCTTAATCAAGGCTGTTGGATTAAATCGATCCAACGGCTGAGATTTAATCAATACCCGTATCCAAGAACCGAACCCGACCCGTCTACCCCGAACCAAACCCGCCTCAGTACTTAACCAAAACGACCCCGTTTGACCCCCTAACCTAATCTGGACCGTCAATCTTCACTGATCCAACGGATCACATTAATCCCCTCAATCTAATATACCAAAATATCCCAGACCCATTACCCCTCTTTCATTTCCAAACACCCCCCTGTTCAGTCATCTCTCTCAGAGATGACCCCTCAAAACCCTATCCGCCCTAAAACCCCTCCGCCTGAAATCCGACTGCAACAATGCCGCCGGTCACCAAATTAACACCCCTAAGCCATCTGACCACCCTCGTTACAGATCCGCTAACCATTTGCCTCGAATCAACCTCCAGTTTCTCGAATCTTCAATCGAAGATTCGAGCAGAACCTAAACCTACCCTAACCAGTCCCAAACTCATACCGGACATCTCCCTGACCTCCCTCGTCACCAAACCACCTTTGGTTTGGTTCGAATCAGGCTAAAATCGTTCGAACCCCAAATCAAACCCCAAGAACCCTAGAAAACCAAAGGTTGGAGTTTGTCCGAATTAAAGGAATTTGGGTGTCCAGTGGACCTTAGTCGAAGTGTTCTCAGTTGAGAACACTCGATTAAGGTCCGTTCGACCTCAAAAAGTTCCGAGTCAGAGTCCAAGTCAGGGTCGTCCAGTTTCCGAGTTCTTGAGGTATTTTTCCTTTCCTGTTTGTTCCATTTTTGTATTTGTTTATATCTGTTTATTTGTTTAGTTTAGTTTTATTGATTTTTCAATTCTTTTTTGTCGATTGATTCAGTCCTTCTTCAATGACCTTTTATTTGGTCGAACTTTTTCTGGTCATAGTCAAGTATATGATAAACTATATAATCGATTTGAATGAGTTTCGTCGATTAGTTAAGTTTCATTATAAATCCTTGTTTCTATCAATACGACTCGAATCACCTGCGTGCCTGTTCGATTCTGATTTGCTACTGATTGTATGTGTTATAATTCGTGTAGTCGATTGGATAAGTGTCGTCGATTAGTTTTACATGCTTGAATGTTAGAATAACCTGATAATAATTGGATTCATACTGCTTCAATTCTGATTGAATCATTGTTTGAATTTGGTTGTGAATTGGTTATAGCTGTAGTGCTTTAGTGATCAGTTAGAAATCAGTTGTTAAGGTTATAACTTATAAAGTTCTACCATCAGATTAAGAGGTTTACGGCAGGGCAGTAATTTCAGGGACTTTAGGAGGGTATTTTGGGATTGAAAGGTTTGAAATTGGTTTAAGTTGAATGTTCTAATAGTAGGGTACTAAAGTACCATTAAACTAATGAATGGTTTAAGTGCTAATTGGGAACAAAACATAATGGTGGGGGAAGGTTTAAAGGAAATGTATTAAGAAATAGGTGCCCATACCTATTTGAATTTAAATAAAGAAAAGACAAGGGTAGTGGGGAACAAGTGAATTAAAAAGAGAACAAAACTTGTAGTAATGGTCGAGGAATATGATGGGCAGAAAATCTGATAAGGCAGGGAGGGCAGGCCTGTTTTTGGGTGATAAATAGAGTCATTTTTAGACAGATGGGGGGATTCTAAAAATCTGGGGGTGGGGCTTTTGAATCTGAAAAAAGATCACTGTTTGAGAGTTAAAAAAGGGTTGGCTTTTGAAAAGACCACTCTTTCAAGAAGTCACACGTTTGAAAATCAATGGAAAAGGGTCCTAAATCAGTCTAGGATAGATGTTAAGTCAGTTCTTGTTTCTTCTTTAGTTTGGGAGAATCAGTTTAAAAGGAAAAAAGGTTAGGCATTCATGGAGTTTGTTACTGTGCCATTGGGGTCCAGCGTTGTTGCTGATCTGATTTTGAGTAAGCTCGGTCTGTTGTAGTTGTTTGGTTTCTTTCCTGAAGTTGAAACTAGTGTGATGTCTAGTTAAAGTTGACTCTTGGATTGATTTCTGCTACTCTTGTGGTTTGAAGTTGGTTTCAAGTTAGATTTATTTTGGGTGCTGTTATTGTTGTTGGTTTGTTTGTGTTGATGTTTGGTATAGCTGGGGAATTTTTAACTGGTTTTCCTGAGTTGCTGCTGGATATCTGTTACTGTTGTTGTTGTGCTGTGCTATCTGTTGTGCTGATCACTCCTTCTTCTTCTCCATTGTATTCCATTTCCAGGTACACATTCTAAAAAACTTATGTTGATGTAAGCCCGAATTTGAAGTTGAAGTTGAGATGAAATGGAAATGCAGTTGTTAGTTCTATTTGACATGACTGCATAAATAAACTAAAACTGTTTCTTTACTAGCTAGATTATCACTCGATATGTCTTGAATGTATATAAGCCTGTGATCTCGAGCAGTGGTTGTATTTAGTTTTATGTTAGGCTAATAGGATAGTTAGATTAATTCAGTTTTGGTAATTTGTTTCGTGAAGTCATTTGAAAGCGATTCACATTGCAATAAACCTTTAGTATGGTCGTCATGTGTTTTGTGCTAAAATAGGACTGTTTATTTGCTACATCATGGCATGTTAAAATTGGTCCATAAAGAGTGTTGTGGTTATTTTGTTCAAGTTGTTCCAAGTAGAACGACGTACTGCTTTCACTATAAAATCAGGATGCTTACCTAATGACATGCAAATGAATAAGTAAATGCTTGACTTCAGGGGCTCGATCCCTCGATCTCTCCTACGCAGCTTGGCACGCCCCATTCGATTTTGGGCTTGCCTCAAGGCCCACTTATTGTTGTTCGTTCACAAGTAGAATTAGTTGGCCCATTTAATTTGGGCTTGATTTAAAGGTTTCAGCATATAGTTAACACAATATAGGTTTGGGGCTTTGAGTTAGGTAGCGGGTTCAAATTAAAAGGTCCGTCCCTTTGTTTGGACTCGAACTTGAACTCGAAGCCCGCTTTTATAGTATTAACTAATTAGGACTTCTTCTCTTTTATTTTAGAGACGAACTCAATAGAAAATGTAGTCACTTTAGGATTGTCCTTTTAAAATAAACGAGATGAGCCTCGCCTAGTAAAATGCATAGATTGTGGGGCCCTCACAAATGTATGTATTAATTACTTAGAACTCGGGATCGGCCGCTTAGCGAACTTCACGGCCTTTTTCCCAAAATAACCACGCGTTAATCTCTTTAGGCGCGTACTTTAAATAACATTACCTTCTCAAATTCGGGTGCACATTTATGTGACCCAAATCCAAATCCCAACGGAGTCGAAATGTGTCGCTAATCATGGGTAAATTGATTGTGATGTGGTTCGATATGCATTTCCACGATGTTGCAAATTCCTTTAAAAATAATGAATAAGACGAGGCTCGACAAACAAAAGTACACAAGCTACGGGGCCCTCTATACGTGTTGGTAAAATTACTTAGATTTTGGATGGGCCGTTTAGCAAAATTTTACGGCTTTACCCAAAATAATAATACACTAGTCACTTTAGGCGCGTCTTTAATAACATTACTTCCCTAAACTCGGGTGCACATTTATGCGACCCAAATTCAAATCTCAACGATGTTAAAACGTGTCCAAAATCATGGGTGCATTGATGTGACGTGGTTCAAAACGTGTTTTAATAACGTTGCAATTCTCTTTTAAAATAATAATAATAATAATAATAAAAGCGGTAAGAGTTAGAAATTTGCACATAAGTTTATAATTGTTAAAATTAGATAATTCAAGCTGAATATGACAGTTGAGCGACCGTGCTAGAACCACGGAACTCGGGAATGCCTAACACCTTCTCCCGGGTTAACAGAATTCCTTATCCGGATTTCTGATTCGCGGACTGTAATACAGAGTCAATATTCTCCTCGATTCGGGATTCAACCGGTGACTTGGGACACCATAAATCTCCCAAGTGGTGATTCTGAATTAAATAATAAATCCCGTTTCGATTGTCCTTTAATTGGAAAAACTCCCCTAATCCCTCTGCGCCACTGCGGGCGCGGGTAAAAAGGGAGGTGTGACAGCTCTGGCGACTCTGCTAGGGAACGAACCCAGAATCTCTGGTTAAGGGTTTAAGAATTCGAGCCTGGAATAATTGTTATTATGTGGCTTCATTTATTATTTGATCTTATTACATGTTTTGGCCTAAATGTGCAAAATGTTGCTTTTATCGCTTTGATATTATCTGAACTGTATATAAACTGCTACGAAACCCTTCTCTTCTCACCTCCGGGGATGTGCTTACTGGTTGAGACTCCCTATTCTGTTAGTGTCATACCCTGAAATAAGAAAGAGGCCGGACAAGTTACAAAGCCGGACGATCTCCCGGGTCCCCGGTATGTAGCCCCCTCCTCGACTCGAGTTGTCCGCTCGGGTACACAGTCTAGAACAAATACCAAGGTTACGAACCTAGAATAACTCAGCTTCATGTCGGATCCCTAGTAGGAACGTTTGTTTGCATCATGTGCATTGACTTTGGAGGCTCAACACATGGGTTGGGTCTGTCTAGGACAGGTGTACCAAAACGACAAAAGACCATCGTGATGCATCCAACTTGCTACCTGTGCATTTGTTTGCTTTGGACTTGCATGCTGACCGGCTTTTGAATACTTTGAGGAAAGAGAGATAGAGGTAGTTAATCGCTTGTTTTGAAAAAAATCAATGTCCAAATAGCGTCGAAACTCTGTCGAATTTTTGAGAAAATGAAAAAAAAGGTTTTGTTTATGAAAAATGGTATTTGCCATTGAAAAGAGTCTTGTTTTCAAAAGAAGTTTGTTTTATCTACCCGAACTACGCCGGTTTGATTCTCACAGGGTGCGGTATACGTAGGCAACCCTCATCGGGTCCAACCTCCCCTTTACAAAAATGTCAAAATTTTAATTTTCATCATAAATAAGTCGGGTGACGCCGTTTTTGTCAAAATAGCCGAATGTTCCCAAAAGGGACGCCGGAAGGCTGACTTTGCATAAACGATCACTTATAGTCATTTTTTGGATTTTTGACCAGTTGACTTACCCTGCCTCAAAATCTTCGTTCCCGAAGTGCTGAAAGGCCGTATTCGGATCCGGATCTTTCTTTTAATCAGTGAAAAATTAAAAATAGCCAATTGGTTGAGTCAAATAAATTTTATTTTTTGCTTAATCACCTTAATAAATGTGCAGGATGAGCACGATGCAAAATGAACCTTTTTCAATAATGACTAAAATTCTTTTCAAGTTGCGGCTATGGTGGGATGATTTAGGAGGTGAAGGGCAAGATGAGGTCAAGAAATATCTAAAAGGTCTTACGGGTTTATTGGAAATCCAGCCTCGGGGGGATATCATAAGAGGTTTGGTCACCTGCTGGGACCCGGCACACAATGTCTTCCACTTCTCCGATTTTGAACTCACCCCGACTTTGGAGGAAATAGCCAGGTACATCGGAAATACTGAAGTTCCGTTGAGGCAAAAATACCTGATTGCTCCAAGAGCTGTCACTGTGCATCGGTTTTTAGATTCGTTAAAGATACCCAGGATGGTCCATAACCTAGATTTGGCCGCAGGTTTTTGTAATCCGCGCTTTATATACGACAGATACGGTCATGTCGGAGGATTCAACAACCCGGGTAACAAGTTATGCAGCAAAAGTAACCGTCAGAAATGGGACGAGCATAGATGAGTGGCTTTTATGATAACCTTTTTGGGCCTTTTGGTATTTCAAAGGAAAGATGGAAACATTGATCTGAAAATAGTCGGGGTCGTCAGTACCTTGCTCACTCAAGATGAAATCACTCTTGCGCCTATGATAGTATCTGATATCTTCCGAGAGCTCTCATAGCCTGCAAAGCCAGAGGGAACTTTTTCGATGGGTGTAACTTGTTGCTACAAATATGGATGACTGAGCATCTCTGCCACCGTTCCCAGCTCTTGAGTTATGGTTCCTCGAAGAAAACTTGCATAGAAGAGTTCTACACAAGAATCAAGGGGGTCAATCTACCCGAGGGAGTTACGGCATGGACATCATTCTTTCGGACCCTCACCGCTAGCCAAATATAGTGGACACTAGGATGGTTTCCCGTTGACGACGTCATCCATATGCCGGCAGCTAGGACCCACTTTCTATTGATGGGGCTGAAGAGCATTCAACCTTACGCGCCATATCGGGTTTTGAGACAACTCAGGAGATGCCAAACAGTGCCACAAGAGGAAGATCTTAGTGCTCAAGTAATTGAGATTAGCCCTGACGGACAGTTCCCTGAAGCAAGAGTCCGTCAGATCTGGAGTGAATGCCAATATTTAAAAGCAGATACTTGCGTGCAAGATCAGGCCAAAGGCGAAGTGGCGCCAGGATACCTTGCTTGGTACATGAGAGAACTTGAGCACAAAAGGCCAGCTAAAAGACCCCATCTCCAGGAATTCATCAAGGCGTCGCAAGAACAGTGGGATTGGTTGGCTAAAGAGCACGAGTACAGGGTTACAATAGGCAAGTTGGAGAAGCAAGTTATAGATTTGAAATTTGAGAAAGATTTGCATATCGCTGCAGATGAGGGAGAAAAGAGAAAACTAGCTCAGGAAAACGAGGTCCTCAAAGCTCAAATCCAGGAAATGAAAATAGCTACCAGAAACCCGAAGAGAAGCCGCGCTGATGAAAGGCTCATAAACGGTCTAAAGAAGAAAGTCCTCGAGTATCAAGAAGACCTGGAAAAATCTAAAGCTGGTCTAGCGAGAATCTAGGTGAAATGGATAAAGAAGGCAGAAGAGCGAGCACGGTCTATGCAACAAATGAAAAGGGACTACGAAAGGAACATCTCTATATTGAGAGAAACAATATCCACTCTCAAAGAGCGGATCTTTAGACAAGCCCGAGATGCTAGAGCAGATAGGAAGCGCTACTATGATCTAATGGCCAGAATGGAGAAACAGATGAATGAGTTTAAGGATCAACTCATTTACAACGCTCAAATGCTGGGGACACGGAATCAACAAATAGAGCGATTGCTTATGGAAAGGGACAGAATCCAGGGAAGAATCGACTCTTTCAAGTTGCGGCTATGGTGGGATGATTTAGGTGGTGAAGGGCCACCTTCTTTGCTTCAATAATGATTTATGTCCACCAGATCATGGAAGATTTGAAAGATCTGCAAAGGGGCCTTGCACCAAAGCCCGCGGTGAGGCCGAACGATGCCCCGCGGGCGCCAAAATTCAAAACTCTGAAACATTCATAGTTTGAGTCTGTATTTTCCTTGTCTTCAGAGTCTGTTGTCCGTCGGAGTTTGTATTTCCTTTTTTTGGCATAAAGTCTGTAGTCTGTATCAAGTCTGTCAATTTCCTTTCAAAAATGTTTTGCCTTGTAATAAAACGTTTTGCTAGTAAAGGTTGAAAAATCCAAAAATGGTGTCTTTATTTTCCGCACTTGTGACAGAACTACGCACGGTCTGATTCATACGGGGACATGATACGTAGGCAATCTCTATAGGATTCGACCACCACTAAAAAAGAAAAGAAGGAAAATGGGAAAAATAATAATAAAGAAGGATAGAATAAAGGAAGAGACACAATTATGAGAGGCCGGAATGACGCACGCAACCGAAGCAAATGCATGTTAGAAATGGTTAAACTGCCTAGGACATTGCATCCCCCAACGTGAAATTGCAATATGTGTTAAACTCTAACATTAACAAGTTTGTTAATTTCCAGAGATTTCGAACCAGTTAGTTTGTTAGAACGTTCTGACAAATTACCATTACCAAACAAGATCCAAAGGGCCCATACTAAAAAGCATGACTAGTTCAGACCAAAGTGTCGAGGATGAAAGGATGGAGAATCAAATGCTGAAGGAGGAAATGGATAAGATGAGACAGGAGATGAAAGAAATGCAGTTGGCCTTAGCTAGGGTACAAAAAGTGCCTAACCCTCTCGTTACTCCCACTCTCCCACCAGGACACATACCGGAATACCCTTCCCCCAGCCCTTCGAACAAGCTTCCCCAGTCACCACTACTATCAGGGAAGAAATGCCTATGATCCCCAAGCTTCACAACCCAATCAGAACCCTCCTCCACCAAATGTTCCTGTTTCCGTGGCACCCCCACCAACCACGCTGCAAAGATCATCCAGCGAGCCGTTGTTTCAGGCTCACGATAACCCAATATTACCCCCCTGAACCAACCTTCAAAGCACCCGAGCCTCATACTTATAACACTCACTTCGAGATCCCGGTAGAGACTGAAAAGACGGCTAGGAGTCCAGAGCAAGACGAAGTGCTTCGGAAGTTTAAAAGCCTGGAGCAATCCTTCAGGAATATCCATGGGTTAGGCAACCAAGTCAGTGTGGCCTACAAAGATCTGTGCCTATTCCCCGACATTTAATTGCCGGCAGGGTTCAAGATGCCAAAGTTTGATCTATATGAGGGGCACGGTGATCCAATGGCACATCTGCAAGGTTTTTGTAGTAAGATGAGAGGGGCCGGGGGAAAAGACGAGTTGTTGATAGCTCATTTTGGTCAAAGTCTAAGCGGGTCTGCACTAGAATGGTACACAAGACAGGATCCTAGCAAGTGGTACACCTGGGACGATCTGGCACAAACCTTTGCAGGCCACTTCCAGTACAACCTTGAGATCGTCCCTGACCGTCTCACATTGCTGAAACTTGAGAAGAAGCCCGGGGAAAGCTTCCGAGAATTTGGGTTCCGCTGGAGAGAGTAGGCGGCAAGAGTTGATCCTCCAATAAGAGAGGGGGAGATGGTGGACTACTTTCTGCAGACTCTGGAGCCAACTTACTTCGGTCACCTGGTGACTTCAGTTGGCAAATCTTTCAATGAAGTAGTAAAAATGGGCTGTATGATTGAAGAGGGAGTTAAGTCCAACAAAATCCTGAGTTATTCGATGATTAAAGCAACCACTCAGGCCATCCAGAGCGGCGTAAGAGGTGCGCTCGGAAAGAAGAAAAGGGAAGATGTCGCAACAGTCGGGGCAGGTACTTGGTCCAGATCCAGAGGTCCCCCCTCACTACCAACCTATACCCCATCACTCAAATTACCCACATATTTCTACGGCCCTCCACAGCCCTACTACCCACCACAAGATCCACATTTCTCTGTCCATCACGCCTAAACTTACACCCAGCCCCCGGCTCGCCCGCAATGGCGTGCGCTGGCTCCCCAGAATACATATCCACCTCCACAAAATACATATCCACCTCCACAAAACATATATCCACCTCCACAAAACACATATCCACCACCAAGGGCCTACAACAATCCTTCGGGACCAGGTTTCCGTGGAATCAGACTTTCAGGAATGAAAGGGTGCAGAGGCAGAGAACATTCACTCTGCTGGGAGAAACCTATACTACTCTGTTCCACAAATTGAGGCAGTTAGGCCTATTGAGTCCTGTGGAGCTCAAATTTCCAAATCCCCTTCCCAAAAATCTGGACCACTCGGTAAGCTGTGAGTATTGTTCGGGGGCTCCCAGACATGATACTGAGAAGTGTTGGAAGTTGAAGACTGCCGTACAAGATCTTATTGACACAAATATAATCGAGGTCTAGGAGCCATAGGCACCTAACATCAATCAGAACCCATTGCCGGCGCACCATGAAGCCCACATGATCAAACTAGTGCACGAAGGAGGGAAGCTCAAGAAGCCCTCACAAACGGTAATGATGATCCGTGCCAGTCCAAAAGAAAAGTTGATCAGTGGAAAACGGTAGTACAGTCGGAAAGGGTAGAAGGCAAGACAGTGGTGGTGATGGGGAAGAGTTCGTCTGATGTTGCCAAGAATCCAGAGCCGGTCAAAGTAACGGTGCAAGGGATATCAAGCAAGCCAGTAGCCGTGAAGGGGGCATGCACGGGACCAGTTGTTATCAGGCCAGTAATGCAGTTGCCGATAATCAGCAAGAAAGTTGTGCCATGGAGCTACAGTCAAGTAATGGTAATGCATAAGGGGAAGGAAGTTGTGGAGGAAATATGTGAGGCACAGGGGTTAACTCGTTCGGGAAGGTGTTTTGCTCCCGCAGAGTTAAGAAGGGCCAATCTAGTAGCGACAAAGAATCCAGTTACCGAGGAAGAGGGGGAAGAATTTTTAAAGAAAATGAAGGTGCAAGATTACTCCATTGTGGAGCAGTTGAGGAAGACCCCGGCATAGATCTCATTGTTATCGTTATTGATCCATTCAGATGAGCATCGCCAGGTATTGATGAAAAGTCTGAACGAAGCCCATGTTCCGGATAAGATCTCTGTGAATCATCTGGAGAAAATAGCCAACAAGATTTTCGAGGTCAACAAGATCACTTTTTTAGACGACGAGTTGCCCGTAGAGGGTACAGAACATAATAGAGCCCTTTATCTGACTGTGAAGTGCGAAGACTCGGTAGTCACTCGTGTACTGATTGATAATGGGTTCAGTGCCAATATCTGTCTTTTGACCACATTGAACAAACTGAAGGTCGATGGTGAAAGGATTCACAAGAACAACATCTATGTTCGAGGGTTTAATAGTGGTGGTACAGACACAGTGGGTGACATCATACTTGAATTAACAATTGGTCCAGTCGAGTTCACCATGGAGTTTCAAGTGTTAGACGTGGCAGTGTCATATAATCTTCTGTTGGGGCGACCCTAGATCCACGCCGCCAAAGCAATGCCTTCTACATTACATCAGATGGTCAAATTCGAGTAGGATAGGCAAGTGATCGTAGTACATGGGGAAGAAAATGCAAGCGCCGTAAATAATGTTGTCGTGCCCTTCATAGAGACTGATGATGATAAGGGACCGTGGGTTTACCAAGTTTTCGATACGGTTTTAGTGGACAAAGTTCCCGAAGGTGAAAGCATCCCACTTCCCAAAATAGCAGTTGCAGCTGTCATGGTAGCCTCGGAGATGTTGAAGAACGGGTTTGTGCCAGGCAAAGGTTTAAGGGCTGATCTTCAAGGTATTGTTCAGCCGGTTTCTTTGCCCAAAAATCTGGATACCTTTGGTTTGGGGTTCAAGCCTACAGCGGCGGATGTGAGACGGGCCCGCAAGTTGAAGAAAAGAGTCTGGGTCCTTCCCAAGCCAATCCCGCACCTATCCAGATCATTTGTCAGAGCATGTATCAGAAAGTTGTCGGTCCCGAAAGTTCTCGGACCACTGATTGGGCCAGATGGAGATTTGAATGAGGGCTTTGAAAGGCTGTTCGCCGATGTCAACATGATAGAAGCTGGAGAAGGGTCCAGTAGGTTAGATGTACAATTTGTGGGGCCTAGGGCAAATATCAAAAATTGGATGGCTACTCCCCTTCCTACCCAGAGGGAGTCTTGGTAGTGGGCTCTGATTTTTCTTTCTTGTTTTTTTTGGATTATTCCAGGGTTGTAATACTGTTTTATTTTGTATTCGGCAATGTTTGAAACTCTGTTATACCGTATTTTAAAAAATGAAAGCTTTTTTTCCTTCTTATTTTGTTAAAATTTTGTTTTCTTCTTTTCTCTTTCTGAACAGTTCTCTTTATATTGGTTCTAATAACATGGTATGCACCACGGATCTTCAACCCAGTCTAAAAAATCAATCTGATTCCGAACTAATTGTACAAGGGTAGATTATGATGATGAATCGGAATACGAGGAGGATGAAGCCTTCGAAGAGATAAACAGAGAGTTAAGCAAGTTTGAAGAGAAATCCAAGCCCAACTTAAATGACACAGAAGCCATCAATTTAGGGGATGCAGATGATATCAGGGAAACTAAAATAAGCATCCACATCGCACCGAATATCAGGAAAGAACTAATCAAATCACTTATTGAGTTCAAAGACGTTTTTGCATGGTCGTATGATGACATGCCGGGGCTAAGCACGGATTTAGTGGTTCATAAATTGCCCATTAACCCGGTATGCCCTCCCATTAAGCAGAAATTGAGGAAGTTCAAAACAGACATGAGTGTGAAGATTAAAGAGGAAGTAACCAAGCAGCTACAAGCAAAGGTTATTCGGGTCACTCGATATCCTGATTGGTTGGCTAATGTGGTGCCAGTGCCGAAGAAAGATGGGAAGATCAGGGTGTGTATCGATTACCGCAATCTGAACAGGGCAAGCCCAAAGGATAACTTTTCATTACCCAACATCCATATCTTGATCGATAATTGTGCCGGACGTGAGATCGGGTCTTTTTGTGGATTGCTATACTGGGTATCATCAGATTCTGATGGATGAAAAAGATGCGGAAAAAACAGATTTCATTACGCCGTTAGGGACTTATTGCTACCGGGTAATGCCATTTGGTTTGAAGAATGTCGGGGCAACGTACATGAGAGCAATGACCACTGTGTTTCATGACATGATACACAAAGAGATTAAGGCATACGTGGACGATGTGATCATAAAATCCAAGCATCAGGAGGACCACGTAGCAGACCTAAGGAAGTTTTTCCAAAGACTTCGAAGGTATGATATTAAGCTCAACCTGACCAAATGTGCATTTGGTGTTCCATCTAGAAAGCTGTTGGGATTCATCGTCAGTCGGCGAGGCATTGAGTTGGACCCGTCAAAGATCAAATCCATCTAAGATCTGCCACCGCCGAAGAACAAGACAGAAGTAATGAGTCTGTTGGGAAGGTTGAATTATATCAGCAGGTTTATTGCTCAACTCACAGCAACTTGTGAACCCATTTTTCGGTTACTGAAGAAAGATGCTGCGGTAGAATGGACGACAGAATGTCAGGAAGCATTTGACCAAATCAAAGGATATTTGTCAAATCCACTTGTGTTGGTTCCACCTGAGCTAGGAAGACCGTTAATTCTTTATCTAACGGTCCTGGAGAATTCGTTTGGCTGCGTACTGGGGCAACACGACATTACAGGAAGGAAGGAGCAAGCCATCTATTATCTCAGCAAGAAGTTTACAGGCTATGAGGTTAAGTACACTCAACTCGAGAAGACATGTTGCGCCCTAACTTGGGTGGCCCAGAAATTGAAGCATTATCTGTCATCATATACTACTTATCTCATTTCACGCTTGGATCCACTGAAGTATATTTTCTAGAAGCCTATGCCCACAGGGAGATTGGCGAAATGGCAAATATTGCTCACGGAGTTCGACATCGTCTATGTGACGAGGACGGCCATGAAAGCCCAAGCATTGGCCGATCACTTGGCTGAGAATCCTGTTGATGAAGAATACGAGCCCTTGAGGACGTATTTTCCTGATGAAGAAGTGATGCATATAGATGAGTTGGAAATGACCAAGGAACCAGGATGGAAGCTTTTTTTGATGGAGCCGCAAATGCGAAGGGAGTTGGAATAGGAGCGGTACTTATTTCTGAAACAGGACATCATTATCTTGTTACGGCTCAGCTACGTTTCTATTGTACCAACAACATGGCTGAGTATGAGGCATGCATTTTGGGTCTACGGCTAGCTGCAGACATGAATGTCCAGGACGTCTTGGTCTTGGGAGACTTGGACCTCCTAGTGCATCAGATTGAGGGTGAATGGGAAACAAGGGATTTGAAGCTCATACCATATCGACAATGTTTGCACGATCTGAGCAAGCGATTCCAATCAGTGGAGTTTAGACACATCCCAAGAGTTCATAATGAGATTGCCAATGCTTTGGCCACCTTAGCATCAATGTTGCACCATCCAGACAAAATTTATGTTGACCCGTTGCATATTCAGGTTCGTGATCAGCATGCTTATTGCAACATGATAGAGGAAGAAATGGATGGCGAGCCATGGTTTTATGATGTTAAGGCATACCTCAGAATGGGGATATACCCGGAGCAGGCCACCGAAGATCAAAAGAGAGCCATTTGGCGACTGACAAATGAATTTTTCCTCAGTGGAGGAGTGTTGTACAAAAGAACACCAGATTTGGGATTGCTGAGATGTATAGATGCTAGTCAAGCCACGACAGTTATGACAGAGGTACATGCTGGAGTTTATGGGCCACATATGAGCGGATATGTATTGGCGAAGAAGATTCTTCAAGCAGGGTATATTGGCTCACTATGGAGCGTGATTGTATCAGTTTCGTGCAAAAATTCCATCAGTGTCAAATACACAGAGATCTGATTCATTCTCCACCGACAGAATTGCATACAATGTCAACACCATGGCCATTTGTTCCCCGGGGCATGGATGTCATTGGACCTATTGAGCCGGCAGCTACCAACAGTCATAGGTTTATTCTGGTGACCATCGATTATTTCACTAAGTGGGTTGAAGCTAAAACTTTCAAGTTGGTAACAAAGAAGGCAGTGGTAGATTTTGTTCATTCCCATATCATCTGTAGATTTGGGATCCCAAAAGTGATCATCACGGACAATGGTGTTAATCTTAAAAGCGGTTTGATGAAAGAAGTATGTTAGCAGTTCAAGATTACACACTGCAATTCCACCTCATATCGTCCCAAGGCGAATGGAGCAGTTGAGGCAGCCAACAAAAACATAAAGAAGATACTTCGGAAAATGGTAGAAGGTTCGAGGCAATGGCATGAAAAATTACCATTTGCGTTGTTGGGTTATCGCACCACTGTTCGTACTTCAGTAGGTGCAACTCCTTATTTGTTGGTATACGGAACCGAAGCAGTGATACCGACGGAAGTTGAAATTCCATCCCTTCGGATTGTCGTTGAGGCTGAGATTGATGATGACGGGTGGGTCAAAACCCGTTTGGAGCAGTTGAACTTGATTGATGAAAAGAGATTGGCAGATGTGTGTCATGGCCAGTTATATCAAAAGAGAATGGCAAAAGCATACAATAAAAAGGTGCGTCCCCGGAAGTTTGAAGTGGGCCAGCAGGTGTTGAAACGAATCCTGCCACATCAGGCCGAAGAAAAAGGCAAGTTCACCCCGAATTGGCAAGGGCCATTCATTGTAACTAGAGTGTTGTCCTATGACGCTTTATGTTTAACAGATATCGAAGAGAAATGCGCCGACATGGCTATCATTTCTGACGCAGTTAAGAGATATTATGTTTGATTTCTTTTGATTGTAATTGTTGTTTGTTTGCATTTGGCATGGTATCGGAGAATGAAATGACGGAGGCAATTTGTTCTTCCATCCAAACACTTCAACCTTTGCTTCCCCTTTTGAGCCTTATTTATTCTTTCATACCCCTCTTTTGGAATCAATAATGAAAATAAAAGAAAAAGAGAAGAGAAAAATAATGATAATAAAGACGAAAGAAAAGTCACAAGAAAAACAAAGGAATTGGGAACTACATTTGACCTGATTCCTCAAAAAGGATACGTACGCGCCTCACGGCTCGGTCATAGGGTAACAAAAATAAAAATCCCCAAGCAAGAAACTGGGGCAGAAGTTGTGTTTGTAATTTTGGAAAGGAAGTTTGATTCCAAGAGTTGTAATGTTTTACCCATCAAAATTATTTTGAACCTTTTGATACCCCTTTTCTTTTAGCCATATACAAAAACCCACATTGGTGTCCAAAAAAGACCTCTCGATCAGTATCCGAGAAGTGTCAAGTCATGCAAATGGAAGTCGGGAATAACACTCTGATCCCCAGCAGAGAAGAGGATCATAAGCTGGAAATGAATTGATAGCCGAAAGAATCCCCAGCAGAGAGAGTTATATCGGTAACACACCAATCCCCAGCTGAAAAAATAAAATAAAATGAGAGAGTCTTATCGGTGAAAACCTCCACGGGCACCATAAGGCGACGAAAGTTGAGAGAAATAAAATGAGAGAGTCTTATTGGTGAAAACCTTCACAGGCACCATAAGGCGACGGGAGTTGAGGGAAATGAGAGAGTCTTATTAGTGAAGCCCCCTCGAAGGGCACTATGAGGCGACAAGGGGTCAAAAGAGGCAAACAAGATAAGATTGACGAAAAGAATCTGTCGAGGCATCAAGCAGTGCAAAGATGTTGAGTCAACAAAAGAATTGGGCGCTCACATATCCCCAACCAAGTAAGGCCATCAGAAAGATTGATTGATATAAATAGACTGGGTTGGTTAATCCAAAATGCACGACGTGATCATTGGGATTGGTTGTACCATTCAGATAAGCTCTTTTCTTTTTCTTCACCCCAACATTTTTCAGAAAACTATTCTTCTCTTATTTTCTTGAATTCATCATTTTTTATTTTATTTTTAAAGACTTTATCTCCCCAGCAGTTTGTTTTTGAAAAAGATTTTCAGAGCTTACCAGTTGCCAAGATGGTGCAAAAACACAATGTGGATAGGACTGGCCAAAGATAACGCAATGGAACGAGAAAGACGTTCGTTGCAAGACCAAATGATGGATTGGTCTAGGATTTCGGGGAGGGTATGGAGCAAAGTGGGAAGCAACAATTGGTGAATAAAGAATCGTCAAGAAACAAGAGCATCCCTGGCAGATTATCGACCAAGTTCCAAGAGGGTCGGACAACACGGAGCAGGGAAAGAAGAGGGGGAAAACCATCCCGACAGGAATATGATCACCAGCAGGAATATCATCCCCAACAAATAATCTCATCCCTAGCAAGCTTTGGTAATGTAATGGAACACAAAGCTGGGAAAGGAGAAAGAGAAAATCATCCCCAGCAGGAGTGGCACGACTATTCACCACGTTTTAAACTAACAAAAAAAAATTTCTTTGATTTGAAGTAGGGACAGGAAATGTTATAGATGATGAAAAGACATCATGATACAAGAAAGATTGTCAAACTGGGGCAGAAAATTTTCTTTCATTTTGAAAATTTTCTGGAAGTCTGGTACCCACTTGGGGAAGAAGCAAGATAACACAAGTTTGGGGAAAAATGGTATCCCCAGCAGTTTTCGGAAGAAGGCCGAACAAGTTTTAAAGGAAGCAATTTTTAAAGGAAGATAACACAAGTTTTAAGGGAAGTAGTTCCAGTGGAAGGAAAGCATTAGCTTTAAGGTAAGTAGTCTTTGAAGGAGGAAAATAACATATTTTTGAATAAAACACCGGTGTTATCCCCAACCGTTTTCAGAGGGATGAAACACGCGTTTTGAGGGAAGCGGTTCTGAAAGAAGATAATTTCAAGTTAGAAGGAAAATAGTTCAGGAGGTAGGAAGGAACAACAACAATAAAACGCATTTTTAAGAAGTAGTTGAAGTCAGGAGCCCGCCTGGAGAATGGAGATGTTATATGTTAAGAAGTTATTGCAATCAGGAACCCGCCTGGAGAATGGAGGTATTATCTTTTTAAGTCATAACAGAAGTCAGGAGCCCGCCTGGAGAATGGAGGTGTTATATTTTAAGAAGTTATTGGAGTCAGGAGCCCGCCTGGAGAATGGAGGTGTTATATTTTAAGTTAAAGGAGTCAGGAACCCGCCTGTAGAACGGAGGTTGTCATATTTTAAGTTAAAGGAGTCAGGAGCCCGCCTGTAGAACAGAGGTTGTTATGTTTTAAGTTAAAGAAATCAGGAGCCCGCCTGTAGAACGGAGGTTTGTTATATTTGAAGTTGATGAAGTCAGGAGCCCGCCTGTAGAACAGAGGTTGTTATGTTTTAAGTTGAAGAAATCAGGAGCCCACCTGTTAGAACGGAGGTTGTTATATTTGAAGTTGATGAAGTCAGGAGCCCACCTGTAGAACGGAGGTTTGTTATAATTTAAGTTGAAGAAGTCAGGAGCCCGCCTGTTAGAACGAAGGTTGTTATATTTGAAGTTGATGAAGTCAGGAGCCCGCCTCTAGAACGGAGGTTGTTATGTTTTAAGTTGAAGAAATCAGGAGCCCGCTTGTAGAACGGAGGTTTGTTATATCTTAAGTTGAAGAAGTCAGGAGCCCGCATGTTAGAACGGAGGTTGTTATATTTGAAGTTGATGAAGTCAGGAGCTCGGTTGTAGAACGGAGGTTGTTATGTTTTAAGTTGAAGAAGCCAGGAGCCCGCCTGTTAGAATGGAGGTTGTTATATTTAAAGTTGATGAAGTCAGGAGCCCGCCTGTAGAACGGAGGTTGTCATATTTTAAGTTAAAGGAGTCAGGAGCCCGCCTGGAGAATGGAGGTGTTATATTTTCAAGTTGTAGTTGAAGTCAGGAGCCCGCCTGGAGAATGGAGGTGTTATATTTTTAAGAAGTCGTTAATGTCAGGAGCCCGCCTGGAGAATGAAGGTGTTATAACTTTAAATTGCTGTTAAAGCCAGGAGCCCGCCTGTAGAACAGAGAAGTACATTTCAAAACGAAGTCAGGAGCCCGCTTGTAGAACATAGGAATAAATTTCAAGTTTGAAGTCAGGAGCCCGCCTGTAGAACAGAGGACTACACTCAATTTCAAGTCAGAAGTCAGTAAAGCGGAGGGTTACAACAAAATATCCCCAGCATAAATTCCACTGCAGAAATCAGAAGGAAGACTACAAGAGCAAGTTTGAAGATAGATAAGATGTTGTAATCCCTAGTTTAGTCTAGCTTCTTGTTTTTCTTTTAGCACGGTGTAATAAGGAGGCCGGAAAGCAGTAGTAAACAATATGCAGCAGTAGTAACAGCAAAATTGCAGTCCCATGGTAGTCCCAGCTATCAAAACTTCCTGAACTACATTAACTTGATTCCCTTTTAGCCAGGGATATGTAGGAAACCTGTGAAGCAAAGGTTCGGTTAAATCTTTTCAAAAATGCTTCACATGGAGTATTCCAACGGGCAAAAATCGCTCGTATCCGCTCACTTCATCTTCGCACGAAAACTCTTTGTGTTTTCGGACAAAGAGGAGCAGCTGTGAACACATGATTTTTGCTTCACGAAAACTACTCCAAAAGAAATCGAAAAATAAAACAAATTGCCTTTGGGTACAATTTGAGAATTTTGCGTGACATTTTGGATAATTATTTTTGTCTGTGAATGTTTATCTTGTTTTAATTAATTGAAAAATACCAAAATACACGTTGCATGTACACTTAGGATTTTTATTTTTACAATTAGGAATTAATTAACTATAGTTTGGTTTTAAAATAAAGAAAATCACAAAAAATACATATTTTTGGCATTTAATGTCCAAGTGCCCGATTTTGTTTGTAATTAATATTTTATTTTGGTGCGATATTTATGTTAAAGGTCAATTAGTATTTTCTAGGTTAATTTTGTTTTTTTTACAATTTATTTTAGGAATGTTGGTATTTAGGAATTAAAAGGAAAATGAAAGAAAAAGAAGAAAAGAGTGAAAATCGGATTGGGCCATTATTTTGGACCAAAAATCAGGTCCAAATCACCCATTTACCAGGTCCAGTTGGCCTGGCTAGAAACGTCTTAAAACGACGTCGTTTGGTCACTCTTAATCAAGGCCGTTGGATTAAATCGATCCAACGGCTGAGATTCAATCAATACCCGTATCAAAGAACTGAACCCGACCCGTCTACCCCGAACCAAACCTGCCTCAGTACTTAACTAAAATGACCCCGTTTGACCCCCTAACCTAATCTGGACCGTCAATCTTCACTGATCCAACGGATCACATTAATCCCCTCAATCTAATATACCAAAATACCCCAGACCCATTACCCCTCTTTCATTTCCAAACACCCCCCTTGTTCAGTCATCTCTCTCAGAGATGACCCCTCAAAACCCTAGCCGCCCTGAAACCCCTCCGCCTGAAACTCGGCGGCAACAACGCTGCTGGTCACCAAATTAATACCCCTAAGCCATTTGACCACCCTCGTTACAGATTCGCTAACCATTTGCCTCGAATCAACCTCCAGCTTCTCGAATCTTCAATCGAAGATTCGAGCAGAACCTAAACCTACCCCAACCAGTCCTAAACTTATACCGGACATCTCCCTGACCTCCCTCGTCACCAAACCACCTTTGGTTTGGTTCGAATCAGGCTAAAATCGTTCGAACCCCAAATCAAACCCCAAGAACCCTAGAAAACCAAAGGCTGGAGTTTGTCCGAATTAAAGGAATTTGGGTGTCCAGTGAACCTTAGTCGAAGTGTTCTCAGTTGAGAACACTCGATTAAGGTCCGTTCGACCTCAAAAAAGGTCCGAGTCAGAGTCCAAGTCAGGGTCGTCCAGTTTCCGAGTTCTTGAGGTATTTTTCCTTTCCTGTTTGTTCCATTTTTGTATTTGTTTATATCTGTTTATTTGTTTTGTTTAGTTTTATTGATTTTTCAATTCTTTTTTGTCGATTGATTCTGTCCTTCTCCAATGACCTTTTATTTGGTCGAACTTTTTCTGGTCATGGTCAAGTATATGATAAACTATATAATCGATTTGAATGAGTTTCGTCGATTAGTTAAGTTTCATTATAAATCCTTGTTTCTATCAATACGACTTGAATCACCTACGTGCCTGTTCGATTCTGATTTGCTACTGATTGTATGTGTTATAATTCGTGTAGTCGATTGGATAAGTGTCGTCGATTAGTTTTACATGCTTGAATGTTAGAATAACCTGATAATAATTGGATTCATACTGCTTCAATTCTGATTGAATCATTGTTTGAATTTGGTTGTGAATTGGTTATAGCTGTAGTGCTTTAGTGATCAGTTAGAAATCAGTTGTTAAGGTTATAACTTATAAAGTTCTACCATCAGATTAAGAGGTTTACGGCAGGGCAGTAATTTCAGGGACTTTAGGAGGGTATTTTGGGATTGAAAGGTTTGAAATTGGTTTAAATTGAATGTTCTAACAGTAGGGTACTAAAGTACCATTAAACTAATGAATGGTTTAAGTGCTAATTGGGAACAAAACATAATGGTGGGGGAAGGTTTAAAGGAAATGTATTAAGAAATAGGTGCCCATACCTATTTGAATTTAAATAAAGAAAAGACAAGGGTAGTGGGGAACAAGTGAATTAAAAAGAGAACAAAACTTGTAGTAATGGTCGAGGAATATGATGGGCAGAAAATCTGATAAGGCAGGGAGGGCAGGCCTGTTTTTGGGTGATAAATAGAGTCATTTTTAGACAGATGGGGGGATTCTAAAAATCTGGGGGTGGGGCTTTTTGAATCTGAAAAAAGATCACTGTTTGAGAGTTAAAAAAGGGTTGGCTTTTGAAAAGACCACTCTTTCAATAAGTCACACGTTTGAAAATCAATGGAAAAGGGTCCTAAAATCAGTCTAGGATAGATGTTAAGTCAGTTCTTGTTTCTTCTTTAGTTTGGGAGAATCAGTTTAAAAGGAAAAAAGGTTAGGCATTCATGGAGTTTGTTACTGTGCCATTGGGGTCCAGCGTTGTTGCTGATCTGATTTTGAGTAAGCTCGGTCTGTTGTAGTTGTTTGGTTTCTTTCCTGAAGTTGAAACTAGTGTGCTGTCTAGTTAAAGTTGACTCTTGGACTGCTTTCTGCTACTCTTTTGGTTTGAAGTTGGTTTCAAGTTAGATTTATTTTGGGTGCTGTTATTGTTGTTGGTTTGTTTGTGTTGCTGTTTGGTATAGCTGGGGAATTTTTAACTGGTTTTCTTGAGTTGCTGCTGGATATCTGTTACTGTTGTTGTTGTGTTGTGCTATCTGTTGTGCTGATCACTCCTTCTTCTTCTCCATTGTATTCCATTTCCAGGTACACATTCTAAAAAACCTGTGTTGATGTAAGCCCAAATTTGAAGTTGAAGTTGAGATGAAATGGAAATGCAGTTGTTAGTTCTATTTGACATGACTGCATAAATAAACTAAAACTGTTTCTTTATTAGCTAGATTATCACTCGATATGTCTTGAATGTATATAAGCCTGTGATCTTGAGCAGTGGTTGTATTTAGTTTTATGTTAGGCTAATAGGATAGTTAGATTAATTCAGTTTTGGTAATTTGTTTCGTGAAGTCATTTGAAAGCGATTCACATTGCAATAAACCTTTAGTATGGTCGTTATGTGTTTTGTGCTAAAATAGGACTGTTTATTTGCTACATCATGGCATGTTAAAATTGGCCCATAAAGAGTGTTGTGGTTATTTTGTTCAAGTTGTTCCAGGTAGAACGACGTACTGCTTTCACTATAAAATCAGGATGCTTACCTAATGACATGCAAATGAATAAGTAAATGCTTGACTTCAGGGGCTCGATCCCTCGATCTCTCCTACGCAGCTTGGCACGCCCCATTCGGTTTTGGGCTTGCCTCAAGGCCCACCTGTTGTTGTTCGTTCACAAGTAGAATTATTTGGCCCATTTAATTTGGGCCTGATTTAAAGGTTTCAGTATATAGTTAACACAATATAAGTTTGGGGCTTTGAGTTAGGTAGCGGGTTCAAATTAAAAGGTTCGTCCTTTTGTTTGGACTCGAACTTGAACTCGAAGCCCGCTTTTATAGTATTAACTAATTAGGACTTCTTCACTTTTATTTTAGAGACGAACTCAATAGAAAATGTAGTCACTTTAGGATTATCCTTTTAAAATAAACGAGATGAGCCTCGCCTAGTAAAACGCATAGATTGCGGGGCCCTCACAAATGTATGTATTAATTACTTAGAACTCGGGATCGGTCGTTTAGCGAACTTCACGGCCTTTTTCCCTAAATAACCACGCGTTAATCTCTTTAGGCGCGTACTTTAAATAACATTACCTTCTCAAATTCGGGTGCACATTTATGTGACCCAAATCCAAATCCCAACGGAGTCGAAATGTGTCGCTAATCACGGGTACATTGATTGTGACGTGGTTCGAGATGCATTTCCACGACGTTGCAAATTCCTTTAAAAATAATGAATGAGACGAGCCTCGACAAACAAAAGTACACAAGCTACGGGGCCCTCTATATGTGTTGGTAAAATTACTTAGATTTCGGATGGGCCGTTTAGCAAAATTTCACGGCTTTACCCAAAAATAATAATACGCTAGTCGCTTTAGGCGCGCCTTTAATAACATTACTTCCCTAAACTCGGGTGCGCATTTATGCGACCCAAATCCAAATCTCAACGATGTTAAAATGTGTCCAAAATCATGGGTGCATTGATGTGACATGGTTCAAAACATGTTTTAATAACGTTGCAATTCTCTTTTAAAATAATAATAATAATAAAAGCGGTAAGATTTAGAAATTTGCACATAAGTTCATAATTGTTAAAATAAGATAATTCAAGCCGAATATGATAGTTGAGCGACCGTGCTAGAACCACGAAACTCGGGAATGCCTAACACCTTCTCCCGGGTTAACAGAATTCCTTATTCGGATTTCTGGTTCGCGGACTGTAATACAGAGTCAATATTCTCCTCGATTCGGGATTCAACCGGTGACTTGGGATACCATAAATCTCCCAAGTGGCGACTCTGAATTAAATAATAAATCCCATTTCGATTATCCTTTAATTGGAAAAACTCCCCTAATCCCTCTGTACCCCTGCGGGCGCGGGTAAAAAGGGAGGTGTGACAGAACCCCTGCAACTCCTCCCCAAAAATCCCACACAAACCCTAGGGTATTCCAGGTGTTACGACGCGATTCTAGTGCTGAAAAGTCCGGACAACTTGCTAGTTTCTCTTTCTCCTTCTTGTAGCCGTGTTGAGGAACTTATTTTTGATGAAAAAGGACCAGGTTTCGTGGGTTATACTCAGTACAAGGTAGCTTATGCTTCTCCTTCCATTATCTATGCGTTTGCGAGTTGTAACTCGATCGTAAAGAATAGACCTAACTAGTTTCGAAAGAATGGTATGTTGTTTGTTCTTGTGTAATGGTTGGCTGGTTGTAAACTTAATTTTAAGTTGAATTCATGGCTGGTTTATCGGATAAGAGGTATAATGATGTACTTTTGGTTGTATTTCCCAGTTTGAAAGAAAAGACAAGTCGAAACGTGTTTAAGTAAACTGAAAAATTATTTTTGAGTTGATGAGTTTGTGGGAATATTTTTGGGCTGTTTCATGTTGGTATTGGGTTGTCTCTTTTACTACTATTTTTATGGAGTTGAGAGAAGTAAGGTTGTGGAGAAACACCACATAATGGCAAGGTTGTTTGTTGGTCGTTCGTCGTAACATTTTCGGGTTGGTTGACACTATTATGATTGTCGTGTTGTGTATGAAGTGATAGGGGTATGTTGGGCTGTTTGTGATTGTTTTGACTAGTGTGAAGTCATATATATATAGGGGAGGTTCTGTCCGTTTTATTGTAAAATAGGTTGTGGTCGATACATAATAGTTACGACGCTTAAACGATAACGAGAGTGTCATTTCTCTTATTGTAGACTAAGGAGCCGTAAAATTGCATAGCTTGAGGTTGGGAAGAATATACAAGGTATGTTAAGGCACTTACTTCTTTCTTTTGACATGATCTAAAATGACATGAACATAAACGGTATGCTAATTTATAACGGATCTACTCCTAGAAACTAAGGTTGTCTATGTTGTTCTTTCCTTATAAAGTTATTCTAAACAAGTGTGTATGATCCTTAAATCCTACTAAGGTTTATATTGATGGTGGGGATGCCCATAATGACCTTAAGTCACTCTGAAAGGTTTAGAACGTGATTCCATGAGTCTAGAATGCATTATATATAGTATCTATTTTACTCTACCAAGCCGCGCTATAGTCGGCCGGGTATGACACATATTGTGCAACCACTGATCAGTTGGGTTTACCGAGCTCCACGTGGCCGGGTACGATTCTACCGAGCCTTATGATGGCCGGGTACGTTTTTACCGAGTCCTCTTTGAGGCCGGGTACGATATGATGATGATGATGCCCACAGAGGCGAATGTTTTTAAAAAGTTCATGTATATATATGTATTATGCATTTCATTCCAGTAGCCCCCATAGGCACTCAGATGTTACAGGTTGTATCTCCTTTATCTCTCTTTACATTACTGTTCTTGTTTATGCTTTCTTGCCTTACATACTCGGTACTTTATTCGTACTGACATCCCTTTTGCCTGGGGATGCTGCGTGTCATGCCTGCAGGTCCCGATTGATAGGTTGACAGTCCTCCTAGTAGGCTATCAGCTTAGCGAAGGTGTTGGTGCACTCCACTTGCTCCGGAGTTGCCTAGTTGGTCAGTATGCTTTGGATATGTATTGATTGGTATGGCGAGGCCCTGTCCCGATCTTTATGATTTTATGTACTCTTAGAGGCTTGTAGACAGATGTCAGGTATAGGGACACTTGTATAGCCTTGTCGGCCTATGTTTTGAGTTTACAAATGGTCATGTCTGCCTTATAGGCCTGTATGTCACATATATAAGTTTGTATATCATTTTGGGTCTTCATATGTTGAGTATTCACTTATGTTTTATTCTTGTTATCTCATGACCGGTTTTCTGGCTCATTTACTCATGATAGTATGATAAGAAAGATATGTTACGTTGGTACTCGGTTGAGTGAAGCACCGGGTGCCCGTCGCGGCCCTCTGATTCGAGTCGTGACATGAATAGATTCTACACATTAAGAATAAATGATGTTTGGAACTCGAAATAATTATTGAGTGTAGTTTCAAATATTATACAAAAGTTCAATAGATAAAATTTAGTTGATTTCAAAATTATAGATATTAAAAAATTAACATGAAAGATATTACTGATGTGTTATACACTTCAAATAAGTAAATAATTTATTTAATATTTAAAATATTAGAATTTTGTATATATGTTATAAATAGAATTTTATTTATGGTGAATGTCTATATTTAGAGAGATCTCAGGATTTATTACTTGGTGACTAAGTCAACCTCTCCCTATAAATAGAGGGTTCTATTCCATTGTAATTCATCCCAAAATCAATAAGAATTCTCTCTCCCTCTCTCTTTCTCTGCAATATTGTTCTTGTCCTTTTTATTGTTTCATGACAATATAGTTATAATAAAGAGTTATTTAATAACTAAAATTTTAGTTGATTTAAAAGTTTTAAATATTAAATTATAACTTTATCCAGTGGTTAAGTTAAGAGTATTTCTCCTTGTTTTCCAACTACACTGAATTGTATGCTATTTATTTTTCATTATTTTTTTGTATAGTTGTCAAGTATTATTTCAAAACTTCGATTTTAAGTTTTTCATAGTACTCATGATTTTTAGATGGTTAGAATGGGCTAAAGTTATAGATAGCAACAAAAAAAACTACAATTAATAACATACGTATATTTTCAAGTAAATAATAATATAAAATGATGTATATAGAGTAGTTTAAATATTTTATTGGAAGAAAAGTGTACTATATTGAATGGAGCTTTGCACGTTCCTAAAATATTCTATGCACGTAGAATAAGAAGAAGAAAATTATAAACTAATTATTTGATTTTTATATGGTAAACTTAATTGATTTTGATGTCCTAAATATTATGATTTTCCGTGTAAGGAAAACTTTAATAAGTAAAGTTTTAATTGACTTCAAAATGGTAAATATTATGGGAATAATTAAACGACTATTTTGTCTAATGCGAACTCTATTTTAAAGGGGTAAAAAAAGTCAAACGATATTTCGCTAATGGTCTTCGTGCTTTTAATATAGTACTAGCTTTAGTGTACGTGCGTTGCACGTGTGTTTCGCGTCATTCAATATAAAATATTTAAAATAAATAATTAAATTATTGTATACATTGAAACAATATCTTCTTAACATACAAAGATGATGAATATAGTTGAATTAGTTATATAATATAATATCTTGTGAAACAAGAAATAAATATGTCATGTTGTTGTATCTCGTCTAACATCTCTTTGGAATACAAGTAATACAAATTTCGACTATCAATTAGACCAATGATAGTATTATATTAAGTCACAATTTGTATTTCATCAAAATATTATAAACTTTAACTACTGGATATAAATATTTAACCTGATTGTTTATTCGGTAGATGCGTCACTACATTCCCAAATATATCTACTAAATAATGTAATTTTTCATAAAACTTCAGTCACCTAATTAGGCCAGTCTTCAGGAAGTTGTTCTTTAAATAAATTTTCTTAGATCTTTATCCAATAATATTAATTAAATAGTTATTATTTTTCTTAAAAATATTAAAAGCTTGAAAAATAGAATAATAACTTAAATTTTTGAAAAGGAGATATAGTGCATTCCTAAAATCACCCTAAAAGGAAATAATAACATTTTTTTATTAATTATCAAATAATGAATACAAAAAATAATGAAGCTTTAAAATAAATGATAACTTTTTCACAATTAATTTATCTTCAAGATTCTAACACAAATATTTTATGTAGAAAATTGAAGGTAAGCTACTTTTTATAACAAAAAAATTACAAATTTAAAATACTTGCTAAATATAAAAAGTACGTGGTATATAGTAGAGAATTATATATTTAAAGAATTAATTTTTCTAATGTAGAGGAAGGTTTAGTAAACAATATTTATTATGACTATAGATTATAAGTAAGTATAATTAGTTTTCCATTTCCATGAAGAATAATAAATAAAACCTAATTTAATTTGTCAACATTCTAAAATAAATATTTTATGTAGAAAATAAATTATTTTTATATAACAAAGAGATTTAAAGATTTAAAATATGTTCTGATTTTTTTCTCGGGTTGAGTCTTTTTTCCCCCTTGAAATCTATATGTCTATTTCTTACATGGTGGTAATATTTGTTTTTTATAATCAAGATACATAGTGTTCGTTCATATAGACTTAGAATCTTTCTAACTTTGTATCAAAATTAAAAGACAACGAAAGTAATTATCTTGTCTAAAAGATATGGCGTTGGTAAATAGAATATGGTTATATAGTTTATTTTAAATTCTTCAAAAAATTAGTTAATTTAAAGGTCCTAAATCTTAGGGAGATAATTAAATAACTTTTTTGTCTAGGGTGAACTCTAATTTTAAAAAGGTAAAAAAGACGAACACATTTCGCCAAGGGCCTTTGTGCTTTAATATAGTATAAGTTTTTAAGTGTAAGATTTACATAAAATAAACTCTTAATATTTTTAAAGGTTTTGGACTTTTTACATAATTTAAATAAGAAAAAAATTAATAAGTAAAAGTTTAATTAATTTTAAACTCCTAAACATAGATTTGTATAAAGTAAACTCTAAACAGTTTTAAAGTTGTAAATGGCAGAACTTTCTGCATAATTCAAATAAGAAAGATTTTAATGCATAAAATTTTAATTCATTTAACTATTAAATATTAAGAAATAATTAATTGTCTATTCAATAAATTATTTCTTATACTACTTGACACATACTCCAAGGACTACAGTTTTTGTTTATTTATAATTGAAACAAAAAAACCTCGTTAGTTTTAAGTTTCAATAATCTATTCTAGGAAAATATTAATTCATTGGTAGTAGTATTTTACTGATATTGTAGAATTAAGAAAATATATAATAGGTAATATATCTCTTGTTAATGAAAGGAAACGTTGGTGTTTTTGTTTTTAAGTGATTAATATAAGGTAAAAGTTAAATTGATTTTAAAGTCCTAAATTTTAGGATTTTCTACCCAATTTGAATAAGGAATGATTTAATACTTAAAATATAGTAATTAATTTTCAAGTCCTAAATATTAGGAAAATGAGTTAAATGACTATTTTGACTAGTGCAAAATTAGTTCTTAACGGATAAAAAAGGCGAACGACATTTCGCTAAGGGCCTTCGTGCTTTTAATATAGTATAGATAGATTAAAAATAAAAAACTTAAAAGGAAAGACAACGTATTATTATCAAATCGACATAAATTTTTTACAACAAATGTAATAAAATCATAAATTCCTAAATAGTATTGTCACACCTCCTTTTTACATACCCGAGAGGGTACAAGGGAGTTTTTCCAATTAAAGGACAATCGATACGGGATTGTTTATTTATTTCAGAGTCGCCACTTGGGAGATTTAGGGTGTCCCAAGTCACCAATTTTAATCCCGAATCGAGGAGAAGAATGACTCCATATTACAGTCTGCGTACCAGAAATCCGGATAAGGAATTCTGTTAACCCGGGAGAAGGTATTAGGCATTCCCGAGTTCCGTGGTTCTAGCACGGTCGCTCAACTGTTATATTCGACTTATTTATCTGATTTTAATACAATTATGCACCGTTGTGCCAATTTTAACTTTTTACCACTTTATTATTATTATTTTAAAAGAATGTGAACATCACTTAAAACATGTCTTTGGACTGCGTCACATGAAATGCACCCATAATCCGGAACACATTTTTATTTGATGTTTTGGGATTTGGATTTGGGTCGCATGAAATGCACACCCATGTTTAAGAAAGTAGATTATGAAACACGCGCCTAAAGAGACTATCGCGTCATTATTCTGGGAAGGCCGTGAAATTCGCTAAACGGCCCTCCTGAATTCTGAGTAATTTAAAACAAGTATTTATGAGGGCCCCGCAATTCGTATTCTTATTCGGCGAGGCTCATCTCCTTCTTATTTTATTATTTTTTTAAAGGAATTTGCAACGTCGTGGACATGCGTCTCGAACCACGTTACAATCAATGTACCCGCGATTTAGAGACACATTTCAACTCCGCTGAGATTTGGATTTGGGTCACATAAATGTGCACCCGAATTAAGGAGATAATATTATTAAAGGCGCGCCTAAAGCAACTAGAGCATTATTATTTTGGGTAGGGCCGTGAAATTTGCTAAACGGCCCATCCCGGAATCTAAGTATTTAATACGTATATTTTGTGAGGGCCCCGCAATTTGTCCCTTTTATTTGGCGAGGCTCGTCTCATTTTTTTTTTTAAAAAAAAGGATATCTTAAAGCGACTACGTTCTTCTATTTTTGTCCGTCTCTAGAATGACATAGAGCAAAAGATCCTAGCCCCACTACATACTTAAAGTATTTATAGTCGAACCCCAAACAAGAGATAAAATTTATGAGTTTCCAAATACAAAGGCACGTGTGGGCTTGGGTCCAACGCATATGGTATTACCTGGACTTGGCTGTCCTTATTCCGATATTAGCCTAACTGCTTGTTCTTACGCCTATTCGTGAGTTTGCAAATTGGAAGATAAAATGATACTATTTCCTTTAACAGTCTATTGTAAGTTTAAAATAGGCTGTCTGTTGTCATGAAAGGACTTTAAGATCAAGCTTTAGTCCTGATTCGAACCATTTTGTATACTGAGATTAGACTATTACAACAATTAGAAGTCCATTTACTTGATTCAAGTCTAACATGCATCTTTACAAACGTCATGAAATAAGCAGGATGATTTCTAGCCTCATATCCCTCTAAGGACTTACCTAGGGAGTTCATAAGCTAATTATACAGTTCCTTGGAAGGAAATTACATATTATTGATACACAAAATGGTTTAAGTACAATCAGCAGAAAAACTAAATTCAGTTTATAACTTCAACTTCTTCATGTGTGTATTCATGCTTCAAATGTCAACTTCAAACATGGAATTACATAGACTTAGTATGTGTACCTGGATTCAGATAACCAAACAAAAGAAAAGGAAGGATGTCAGCAGCAAGCAACCAAGCAGCAGTCACAGCAGTAACAGATAGCAACAACACAGCAACAAACAACCAGCCACAATGATGAAGCTCGCAAATGGTCGAGCAACAAACAAGCAATCCCAGAAACAGAATGATGAATCAAATAGCAAGCCAGAGTACTCAATGTAACAGGACCAGCAGTTCAGAAGACACCAATGGCTCGGCCAATAACCCACAAACAATTAGCAAAGACAGCTTGGCCAACTTGAACTCCTAAGCAGTTTTCAGACAGTACTTGGTTACAATATTCTGAAAATTTCTTTAGGTTTCTTTTTTTCTGAAGACTAAAAGCCCAACCCTTTTTAACTAAAAACAACTCTATTTATAACTGAATGAAAGACCCTAAAGGCTGCCTAGAACTTCACAGCCTCAGTCTGCCCATCCCCTTCATTTCTCATGCCTAAGCATCTTCTTGATGCAAGTCATTTGGTTCCCCACGCCTGACCTATTGCTCTACTCAAGAGTCATGGGTTTAGTTAAGTATTAAACTCCCATACTCTTATGTTTTGTCCCCACTAATACTAGATTAATAGTATTTCTGATTAAACAATTGATAGCCCATTAATCCTGAATATTTAGTCAGTCTTTGCCCCAATCAAAACTATCCCACAGACCCTTGATTATTGCTGTCTAGCCTCACCCTTTCATTCTATTGTATCTGTCAGTCTACCAGTTCGAATCCCCCTCCCACAGCTAACAAACCAACCTATAATCAGTCCAACACAAGCCTTCAACAAAATCAGCCAGTAACTGGCTGTGAAACTAACCTAAATCGCTCAGTTAGGTCGTTTGTTATTTAATACTGTGAAACTAACGTCAAACATGTGACGAGTCGACTTTGCGAGTTATAACGTATACTAATTAGTTTCTAATCAAATAAACTTAAAACAGAAACAAACTGAGTGTTTTAGGCCTTTTTCGGACAACAATGGAACTTTACAAACTTAATTATTTGACGACGTTACTCAGGTCGACTATACGAACTATCATACGTAACAATTAAACGACTAACAACATAGACTAAACAAGGTACCAATTTATTTCAAAACTCGGGCCATTTAATTATGCAGTTTGTGAAACTTAACTAACCGACAATATCAATCGAAACAACTAAACATCTTATAACACTTAACTAATATTCGAGAAAAGAAATCGACCAAACAAAAGGGTCTTTGAAGACGGACAGAGAATAATCAAAACAAACTAAACAAAACCATAAACATATGCATAACACCTAAACAAAAAGCAAGAAAGGACGATTACATCGGAAACTTACCTCAAACGAAAACAGGTTTGGTTTTTTAGGGTTCTTGAACTCAGATTTGGGATTTGACAAGTTATGCTTGCATTTAACCGGAACCAAAGCTGATTAAGGCCTGAGGGACATTAGGGGAGTGACTAGGGTGAATATGGGGTGGTTTGGTGTAGATCTAGGTTTGGTCTCGGACCTTCGAATGAAGATTCGAGACGTTCGGGGAAGATTCGAGGCAAGCTGAGTGTGGATTTGGAGGGGGGGTCATGGTGGTTCAGGGGTGTAACTATGGTAGCCACTGGCATCCTGGCCACCGGACTTATGCTGAAAGGGCACCAGGGCTGCTGCTAGGGTTTCGGGGGTTTGGGAGTCCCTTCTGAGAGAGACGAAGGAACGGGGGGTGGGTGTTTGGATAGGGGGGCGGGGTAAAAGGGTTAAGTTTATATATGCATTGAGGGTATAGATCCTGGCCGTTGGATCAAGTGAGATCTATGGCCAGGATCTATTCTCTTAGGAAGGACGACGTCGTTTAGGCGTGTGGTGGGTTGGACCGGGTAAGGAAATGGGTCGGACCAGATTAACGGGTTTAGGGGATGTGATCCTGGCCGTTGATTCGTTTGAGATCAACGGCCCAGCTTAGACGGGACAGAAACGACGCCGTTTGGACCGTGTCCGGACAGCCTGTGTTTGGGCTGGATCGGTGTCCTGGACTTGGGCCTATTTTTTGTTTCATTTTTTTTTTGGCCCAAAACGATTTTCAGCACTCTTTCTTTTGTTTTCTAGTTTTAAACTAAATGAACTAAAATAAAATAAAAATAACTAAAAGAAATGAAATTAAAACAACCAATATTGTAACACTTTAACATAATTATCACACACATATGGAAATATTTAAGTAGGTTAAATCCCAACCTAGAATAAAAGATGCATATATATTTTTTGAATTTTCTTTTAATGACCGAATTATGGTTTAATTACACATGACATACATATTTTGTATTTTGTTTGATAAGATTAAACGAAAAATGGACAGAACCACAAATGACTACCAACACGTGTCACGTGAAAATCGAAAAATTGTACAGCGAGGCCATTTGCCATTATTTTTGATTTCTTTTTGGAGTGATTGTCCGTGAAACAAAAATCACGTGCTTACAAGTATGAGTTTCAATATCCCTACTTATGGGACTATATTGGGTATATTATTATCGTTGTTATTGTTGTTGTTGTTGTTATTGTTGTTATGAGTTTCAATATGGTTCAGATAAAGAAAAAAACTAACTAATACTAAAACTTTAGTTAATGTTAAATTAAGAAAAATAAATAAATGACCATTTTGTTCAGTGTGAATTATATTTTTAAAGGATAAAAAAAACAAACAGTATTTCGCTAAGAGATTGCGTACGCGCATAATATATATATATAGAGAGAGTTACCAATTATATTAAGTATAATCGGTAGTATTATTCCTATTTGAAGATAATAGAAGGCGTAAATTTTCTTACAAATATACTTTTCCATTTAGAAATTATTAAAAATTAAGTGTAATTTCCATTTAGAAGGAAAGATCTTAGTTTACTCCTTCCTAAAATTTGGGACTTCCTAAATTTATTCAAATAAGGAAAAATGATTTACCAAAATTATTGAGTTTAAATTCCTAAATATTAGGAGAATAATTCAATTACGATTTTGTCCAATGTGAAACTTATTCTTAAAGGGTAAAAAAGATGAATGATATTTCGCTAAGGGCATTCGTGCTTTTAATATAGTACTAGTCTTAGCATATGTGCGTTGCGTGTGTCCCTCGTATTAATGAAAATAAATTTCTTAAAACAACGTAAAAAATTATTTTAAAATATATTTGCGTTATAATATAAAATTAATAAAAATTTGCAAGTTTCAAAATGATAAAATTATTTATATTTAGAAGTTTAATCTACTCTAGCAGTTTTTCGTTCAGCTTGTTCTTGTACTTGCTTCATTGTAAAAAAATAAAAATGGACAAAATTTGAGTATACTTCTAATTCTAGATCTTTTTATTGTTCAAGTGAAAAAGAGCGTCCTAATTGCTCTTCAATGTCTAAAATATTCCTACCCCTTGCTTCAAAAATATGAATTATCATTAATTCTTCCATATTTTTTTTAATCAAAATTGTATTTTTCATACATTTTTTAACTATTAGCATAAAAATTGCAGGATGAGTTAGTTACTTTAATTTTATTAATTTATTCCTTTTTTTTTACAGAATATACATCCATTAAAAGTAACATATAAGAAATATTAATGTGTTACATATATAGTCAGATAAAGAAAAAAAATTATGTAAGGTAGAATTTTAATTGACTTTAAATTCTTAAATTTTAGGACTTCTTACCTAGTTCAAATAAGTAAATATTCAATAATCAAAAGTTTAGTAGATTTTAAAGTACTAAACAATATGATAATAATTAAATGACTATTTTATCTGGTGTGAACTCTAGTTTTTAAGGGTAAAAAGGCGAACAACATTTCGCTAAGGGCTTTCGTGCTTTTAATATAATATAGATAGATAGATAGTGATAAAACTTATTTGATTGAAGTAAAATTTTGATAAAGTTATGATCAATTTTCTCGATCATTTTTCTTGTCATGTTTACTTAAATAGTTATTTCAAATATTTATTATTTTAGAAAAACTAAAAGAAAATTAAAAAAAATTCCACCTTCACTATTATTCTAAATATTTAGAGAAATTAATATGATGAAAGTAAGAATAATAATAAATTAAAATCAAAGAATAGATAAAGATAATTTAAGTAAAGTATTCTTTTAATTAATGAGTCCCTTTCTTAAGAATCGACAAACATGATAAATAAAAGAGAAAGTAGAGAGTACTATAAACTATTTTGACCCGTATAAATTTTGATCTAACCCGCGCATTGGCCACATTATTTCTCTGGTCTAACATTTTTAATCTATATATCTGTATAATTTTTGGTTCATTAAGTGCTGATGTGATGTTCAGGATTTTCTTTTCTCTCACTTTTTTTTTTTTACTTTTCTCCTTATTTGTTTAATTAGAGAATTAACCATATTCTGAACTATTATAGAATTTTATTTATTTGTATAATAATTGTTCCTTACTAAGTTAAAGCATAGTAAGAACAGAAATAAATATTCATAAAAGAAAATTCATGATATGTTAAATAAGCTGGAGATAAAATGTTGTTCCATTTTACAGTTTCAGGTATTGAAAAAGAAGTTACATTAATTTGGAATAGTTAAAAGAGCATTAATGAGCACATTACTCAAAGTATAACGTCAATTTCTCTTAAATGAGACTATTGTCTAAACTATAAAAGTGTGTAAATTTTTATACAATGGTGAAAAAAGCAAATATAATTACATAAGCATTTTAAATATGGAGAAAGCATCTCTGAAATTAGTTTGTACTATGGCACTTCTTATTGTTGCAATAGGTTTGTGACTCTCTTATTTTTCTTATGGATCATGGAAAGAATAACCGCAATTTATTTGGGAAAATTATTGTTGTTATCATTAAAAATAGGACATGAAGGAATTCGAGAATTAGGGAGAAGGTTAGTAGATAGTTGAACATGTCTTTTTTCATGCCAGTAATATTAGTATTAGTCTCATCTTTTCTTATCCGCGAAATTCTATATATTACTATACGTTGATTCTTTCGTTTTGATTTTCTTATCTTCTTATCTTGTTGTTATTCATGATTATTGAGCCGAGTCTATTACACTGAATTTATTATTGTTAAAGTTGATTAATGACATTTATTTACAGATCTTCTATGTTTTAAAGCGGCAGCTCAATCAGAATGCACAAAAGATGAAGATTGTGCCCATATGAGTGTATATCATTGTAGACCATTTTGTGACGATTATGAAGTTTGCGACTGTATACCTTATACCACTCAAGATCATGGTATTACAGACGGCACTCCAAATTTATCCCCTGTTTAATTTTGGTTTCCCTCATATTTTTCTTATATTTCTAAATACAGAAGTAATCATATTCCACATTGATATTTATTGAATTTTGTATACAAGGGATAGAGAGATTTATGGATTGTTCTAGTTCAATGCAAAATCACCTTCCCTCAACATTACGCAAAATTTGTAAACTTTCATTGCGTTCTACCTTAGCTTTAGATGCTTACATAATTATAAACTATATTCTGATTGCTTCCTATCAAGAATAATGATAGAATGTGCATAAACAAAGGGAACTAAGCACTTAATCCAATTTTATTACTTGGAAAGGCAGTCTATGCCATATATTGATAAAATGCCTCTCATAAATAATTGCTACGATCAATTTACTCCATTTCTTATAAATATATTATATTATGGATGTTCATTTATTGCTTTGTTGTAAATAATCTTCCTGAAGAAGCTTATCCATATGAGACTCCACCGTAAATATGTTTATCCATTTAGTACTCTATTGGAAATAGGCTTCCTGAAGAAGCTTATCACTTCGGTACCCGGTTATGGATAAACATTACCTAGGTAGAAGATTATCTCATACCGGGTATAATAAGCTTATCCATTCAGTATTCCGTTATGGATATACATTGCTCTCAGTAGAAGATTATCCATAGCTGGTATAGCAGCAGCTTACACAGCAGCTTGCAGTAGCAGCTTACAATAGCAGCTTACACAGCAGCTTGCGTAGCAGCTTACACAACAACTTGTAATAGCAGCTTACACATCAGCTTCCTTTCTTCTATAAATAAAAGAGATTTCAGTTCATTATGTACATCAGTTTGAATTCGAATAATATATCAGTTTCTATCTATACTTGTCTTTACTTTACAGTCTTTATTTTATAACACGTTATCAGCACGAGACTCTGACATCTCGAGCAAATACTTTGAAAGTATTAGAGGTAAGAACTTTTTTTTCCTAAATAATGTCAAATCTTTCTAAACTTGAATTTGTAGCCCTGAATATATCGGACAAAAGTTACATGTCTTGGGTGCTTGATGCTGAAATTCATCTTGATGTGATGGGTCTGGCAGACACCATCAAGGATAAAAATCAGGCATCAAACCAAGACCGTGCCAAAGCAATGATATTCCTACGCCATCACCTTGATGAGAGCCTGAAAATGGAATATCTCACTATTAAAGATCCAGTCATAACGTGGAATAATTTGAAAGATAGATATGACCACCTGAAGATGGTCGTTCTTCCACAGGCACGTTATGATTGGACTCATCTAAGGCTACAAGATTTTAAATCTATCAGTGAGTATAATTCTGCTATGTTCAGAATTATTTCCCAATTGAAATTATGTGATGATAATATTACTGATCATGATATGTTGGAGAAAACTTTCACCACTTTCATGCCTCGAATATGCTCCTGCAGCAGCAATATCGAGAGATGAGATTTAAAAAGTATTCTGAACTTATCTCACATCTTCTTATATTAGAGCAACATAATGGGCTATTAATGAAAAATCATGAAAGTTGACCTATTGGTTCTTGTCCATTCCCTGAAGTGAATGAGACGAACTTCCACCAAGCTAAACGTGGAAGAGGTCGTGGCCCCAGTCGTGGTCATGGCCGTGGTCGGGGAAGAAACCCCAATCATGGTAATAATAATGCACCAAAGAAGCCTCCTCACCACCAGTAGTGGAAAAGGAAGGAACAAAAGCATGAAGCGGTGCAAGCGCCAAATGCAGAAAATGCATGATATAGATGTGGAGGAAAAGGGCACCGGTCACGTACCTGCCACGCCAAAGCACCTGGTTGAGCTTTATCAAGCCTCTCTGAAGAAGACAGAGAAAAATGCTGAAGCAAATTTTATTTCTTAAAATAATTTAGACTTTATGCATTTGGATGTAGCTGATTACTTTGCACTCCCAGAAAGAGAAACAAGTCATGTAATCGGTAGTGAATCTGTAGAAATGTAAATATTTTAATTTTTGTTGTTTGTAATAGATAGTATGGTTATGTAATTATTGTACATAAATAAAAGTTATGCTTTGATAATGATGTTTACTATAATATATTTTATTTATGTTATTTTGAAGAATATGGATAACCCTCAAATTATGTTTGGATCAAAGACAAATCATGAAGATATTTGTGTTATTGATAGTGGAACAACTCATGCCATATTCAACAATCAGAAATACTTTTCTTATTTGCATAAGGAAAAAGCAAATGTTTCAACAATTTCTGGTAATATAAGTTTGATTGAAGGCTCCGGAAGAGCCATAATATTTCTGTCTAAGGGAACAAAACTTATTATAGACAATGCATTGTTCTCCTCCAAGTCCCGAAGAAACTTGTTGAGTTTTATAGATATCCGCCGAAATGGGTATCATGTTGAGACAATAGATGAAATGAACAGGGAATATCTTTGTATTACAAAGAATATTTCTGGCCAGAAATGCATTGTAGAAAAGTTACCAACTTTATCTTCTGGCTTATACTATTTAAAAATTAGTACAATTGAAACACACTCTATCGTAAACCAAAAGTTTACGGATTCAAATACTTTTGTGCTTTGGCATGGTCGTTTGGGCCATCCTGGATTAATAATGATGAGACGAATTACTAAATATTCGAGTGGGCATCTGATAATAGGTGAATTTAACTATATTCAGGCCCTAAATAACCGCCTTCTTGCATAGTTTTGATAATAAAATAACAAAATGCTCTTATTAGTGCTTTTCATGACTTGCATGTTATATATGACTAGAGAAGGCTAGGGAGTACTTTTGGAGTCAAAAATTGAAGAAAGAGAGGCCATTCGTGAAATATCCCAAGTAAACCACGCAAAAACAGGCTGAAGAATCAGAGAAATGATTCTGCCGCAGTTCCACCGCGACTGCGGCAGAACCGCGGTGAAGACTGCTCGCGGACAGAAGGAGATTCAGAGGAGCTGTTTGGCCGCGGTTCCACCGCGACCGCGGCAGAACCGCGGCAGACGCGAGAAAGTCCAGGGACTAAAGTGCAAAACACAGGATTTTTAGCCCAAAACCCTATTTTAAACACTAGACTCCGCCCAAGAGAGGCATGTATTGAATTTTAGAGTATCTTGGCAAGAAAAATAATTGTGAGAGATCACCCAAAACATCTTTCTTCTTTTCTTTGATTTTTATTGCTAGTTTATGATGAATCTTATCTTAGTTTGTTTACCCATAGTTATGAGTAGCTAAATCCTTTGTCTAAGGTTTTGATGGAACCTATTGGGGGATGAACTTCTTGTTGATGTGAATACAAATTGCTAGTTTCAATCTTTATTTGTTCAACTATGTTCTTGTTGTAGTTAATTGACAGGATCCTCAATTAGCTATGCCTATTTAGTGTGCATAACTCGGGAGAGAGTGCATATATAGGTTATTGTTGAACAACACTACTCCCAAAGTATAAGAGGGATCTATAACTGCGGGTTTACAGGCGGAATTAGGGATAACGAAGCCTTGAGTGCAATCTGAAGTGAACTGTGTTAATTAAAGCTAGCTAGTGTATCTCGGGAGAGTGCATTGAGTATATTACTGTGATTACTCGGGAGAGATTTGTGGTAAGATGAGCGTTCATGATTGATAGAGGTGTGTTGGTCAATTTGTATGAAGCATAAACAGAAGGGATTCCATAAATAGGGGAAGTCATTACCTTAGCATTTTCTCATTATTATTTACAACCTTAGCATTTTAGTTTACAGCTTGTTATTTACTTGCAATCTTAGTTAGTAAAGAAACCATCAACGGTGATTCAAACGTCTGGGGAAGTTAGTCCTCAAGAGTTTAGTAGTTCTAAAGATTGTGATTGATAGGTTAATTCTCTGTGGATTCGACCCTGGGCGGAATACTCAGGTTATATTTGCAACGTCCGCATTGTCTTTTTTATAAGGCATAGTTGGGCGTGATCAAATTTTGGCACCGTTGCCGGGGAATTAACGAAATTATCAATTACCATTGATAGAAATACAACAAAATTCTTAATATAGTCAGTCTTCTCTACACCAAGATTTGATTGAAAATTTTTGACGGTTGTTGACGTGGTTGCACAGGTGTATGCCTAGAAACTCTACGAGGACTGGAGAAGTACTTGAAGGACTCTCAGACCTAGAGAAAACATTTCGGATATTGAACCGTGCCAACAAAAGACTTCAACAACCTCATCAAACACACAACCTCGAAATTGACATGGGTGACGTAGACAACGTCAACGGAAACGTCAGAGATAGGGCACTTCCTGTGCCTGAGGCTGTACTATATGACTGGGCACAACCCACAGCTGACAATCTGGCCACTGCCATTGTTGTGCCCGCGATACAAGCTGAATCGTTCCAGATCACGAACAACATGCTGCACTTGCTGCAAAACAAGGGATTATTTTCTGGGACACTAGCCGAAGATCCTCAGCAGCACTTGAAGAACTTCCTATCGATTTGCAAAACTCAAAGGCAACCTAACGTAACTTCGGAAGCAATCAGACTGTTATTATTTCCATTCTCGGTGACAGGAGCTGCTCGGGTCTGGCTAAACTCACTTCCCATAAACTCTATATAAACTTGGGATGAGCTAGTCAAGCAATTTCACATCAAGTTCCACCCGCCCAACAAAACAGCTCAACAAATTGATGAGATTGTGAGCTTTAAACAGAAACTAATGGAGACATTGCATGAGACATGGAGCCGGTTTAAAGGAATGTTGGTTATATGTCCACACCACGGTATTCCAGATCAGATGTTGGGACAACGGTTTTACATGGGACTGTCAGATAGCATGAAGAACATTGTAGATGCCTCAGCTGGTGGGGCGTTTTTGAGCAAAACTTGGAGAGAAGGTCAGAGTCTGCTTGACAAAATGGCTCAAAATTCGGGGTGGACAACGAGGAATGCACCTATCACTCCAGTGGTACACTTAGTGCCTTTTGACCCATCAAATTCCATGGCTGAAAATGTGGCGACCCTTTTGACACAGATGAGCATACTCACCAAAAAGGTGGAGGAATCGGGGCAGAAACAGCAAGTGCACATTATAGATACCACCAATGGGGGCTTGTGCACATCTTGCATTAGTTAGCCAATTGGTAATCTGTGGAATGTTGAACATGATTATCATCATCAGCACCCTGAGGACATGAACTATGTGTCAAACTATGGAGGCCAGAGACAGGGCAATCAGAACTGGGGTCAGCAAACTCAGTAGCCATACAGACCACTTCAGTCATAGTACAACGCTGGAAACATGGGAGGTATGAGACCCCCCAACAATATGGCACCTTATCCAAGTTCACAGGGGTACAATAATCAACAACAAGGGTATCTCCCACCTCAGCAACAGCATGGTGGAAGGCAAGGAGATGGGTTCACAAGACTTGAAGCAATGATGCAGCAGGTGATTGGGTCCAATGCAAAAATAAATGAAAGAGTAGATGCACATGACGCAGCAATCAAAAATATTGAAGTGCAATTGGGCTAAATTTCAATGTCTCTGAACAATCGTCCTCAGGGGACATTACCTGCAGATACCCAAATCAATCCTAAAGATCAGGGCCCGAAGCAGCTGATGGCGGTGAGTCTCCGTAATGGCAGGGATCTTGATGTAGAGCAGGAGAGAGCTCGTGACAATATACAGGCTGAGTCACTCATTCAGGTACCCATTGAGCTAGATGATTCCACAAGGCTAACAGATGTGACAATCCAGCCTGCTCAGGAAGAAAAGAATACTCAGCAGGAGACCGAGAAAGTTGCTGAAGCAGTTGAAGAGCCGGTAGTAGAGATAGTAGCTGAGAAAGAAAAGTCCCAAGAGATTGGGAAGAAAAGACCTCCTGCTCCATTTCCACAGAGGTTGGCCAAGCATCAAAAGGAGGAGCAGTACAAAAAGTTCTTTGAGATGCTCAAGCAAATTCAGGTTAATATTCCATTGATTGAAGATTTAAAGGAGATGCCTGGATACTAAAAAATGATGAAAGATTTAATGTCCCGGAAATTTGACTTCCAAGACTTGGCCACAGTGACACTTACTCAGACGTGCAGTGCAGTGGTAACTAGACCTGTTGCTGAAAAGCTCTTGTCACACCTCCTTTTTCCGCACCCGCGGGGGTACAAGGGAGTTCTTCCAATTAAAGGACAATCGAAACGGGATTGGTTTATTTATTTCAGAGTCGCCACTTGGGAGATTTAGGGTGTCCCAAGTCACCAATTTTAATCCCGAATCGAGGAAAAGAATGACTCCATATTACAGTATGCGTACCAAAAATCCGGATAAGGAATTCTGTTAACCCGGGAGAAGGTGTTAGGCATTTCCGAGTTCCATGGTTCTAGCACGGTCTCTCAACCGTTATATTTGGCTTGATTATCTGATTTTATACGAATATGAACTTATGTGCAAATTTTAACTTTTTACCGCTTTCATAATTATTATTATTATATATTTTTTATAAGGGATTGCAACGTCGTGAAAACATATCTCGAACCACGTTACATCAATGCACACGTGGTTGTCGACATATCTCGACTCGGTTGAGATTTGGATTTGGGTCACATAAATGTGCACCCGAGTTAAGGAAAATAAAATATTAAAGGCGCGCCTAAAGCAACTAGCGTATTGCTATTTTGGGGGAAAAGCCGTAAAATTCGCTAAACGGCATATCCCGAATTCTAAATACTTTAATATATACATATATCAGAGGGCCCCGCAATTTTTGTACATTTTGTTTGTCGAGGCTCATCTCATTCTTGTTTTTTAAAAGGAATTTGCGACATCATGGACACGCATCTCGAACCACGTCACAATCAATGTACCCGTGATTAGAAGCACATCTCGAATCTGTCGAGATTTGGATTTGGGTCACATAAATGCGCACCCGAATTTAAGAAGGTAAAATTATTAAATACGCGCTTAAAGAGGCTATCGCGTTATTATTCCGGGAGGGTCGTGAGATTTGCTAAACGACCCGCCTTGGAAACTGAATGCTTCAATATATACATTTAACGAGGGCCCCGCAGCTTGTGCGTTTTTATTTGTCGAGGCTCATCTCGTCCTTATTTTAAAAGGATATCCTATGGCAACTACGTTTCTTGTCGCGTTTGTCTCTACTAATTGAAAACAAAGATAGTCCTAGTTAATTACATGCTTGCAGGTTATTTATAGCAGGATTCAAAATGCTTTTATAGAAAAATATGACTACGCACACGAACAGCTGATCGAACATCACGGGCCCAAATCCGGCTCATGCGCGATGGGCCAGACCTGGGCTCGGCCCCTGTGAGGTTGAGGCCGTGAACTTGTTCTTTGTTCTTCAGACGTGGTTTAATAGTTATAAAGGGACCGTTTATTAAAGGGAAAACAGTTAACTAATGATGAATAGTTTTCGTGCACTATTGGACATGCTAATCACAAACACAATTAATTTCTAAGCTGCAGCCTATTACATGGTCGAATTTTTTTATCCAACAGCCTACACACACAATTGGATGTCAAATTACCCTACATTTTGCAGTCGCTATATGCTAAAACTAACTCAATATCTGAACAAAATACAAGCTATCATACATCCCGGATCATTCAGTGTACATGCTATACATAAAATAAATGATCTTCCACCCTTTTCTTTGTATTCATACTCAACTTCAGATTACATTGACAGTATTAGTTGTGTACCTGGTATAGAGGAACAAAAGAAGAAGGAAAATGATCAGTTGAGTAGTACACATCAAACAACAGCAACAGCAGATTCACAGCAACAACACAACAACAACAACCAGTCAACAATGACGAAGCTCACGAGCAGTCGAGCAACAAATAAACAATCCCAGAAAAACAGAGTAGGAAACAACAGCCCAGAATGTTGAATGTAACAGCAATCCAGTGATCCCAATAACCCCAAAAGCTCAACAAATAACCACTACAGTTCCGATATTCAGGAAGACTAAAACTCAATCCACAGCACACAGAAAACTCAGTGTAGTAACAATCACAGCAGAAGACACACAGCCTTCTCTTAATGGAACAGTAATAAACCTAGTTAGGATGACCAGCTTGATTTCTTATGCAGTTTTTGGACAGTGACTAGTTAAAGTGTTTTCTGAAAATTTCTTTCTGTTTTTTTTCCAACTCACAGGACCCCTCTCAAGACTAAAAATAAAATCCAATCAAGACTAAAATAAAATCCGATTCCTCTCAAGACTCAAATAAAATCCCCCCCTCTCAAGTCAAAAAATGAACCCCCCCCCCCCCTTCTAATGGAAGGTCTGCCTCTTTTATAGCCTAACCTTAACACTTTACAGTCTGTTTGACAACTCAAAATTCCCCCTCCCTGTTGTTTTTCCACTCACTTATTTTAAATAACAAAACTCCCATGAAATCCCTGACAGCCCCTCTCCCTTTTTGTTGTTAAAGTGTCCTAATCTCTTGTTTATTTAACCAAAGTATGGGCAGCAAGAATATAATCTGACAGCATGTGCTGTCAGACTATTTTAATCCAAAACAACTGACCATACGCATGCTGCCCACAATCTGAACTAAGTGAACATGGCATCCATTTAAGCTCAAAGTCTGAACTGCCATTATAACCTTCCCCCCTAGATGTTCTTTAATTCAAATTGAACAAAAATTAATAGGCAATACAATTCAGTTCCTAATGGGATTCAAATACGATCACAGCAGAAATAAACAACACGAATCAAGTTGTTACCATTAATGACTGAAACTAATTGGCGACATATATCGACTCGACTATATTAATCACAACATACACAATCAAAGCCAAGGATTAGAATCAAACAGTATCAGCAAGGGGTCAGATTGCACATGTCAATACAGAGGTTAACTTGGGGATTGATTACTCAAACAGTTTCAATTCAGTAAGTTATGCAGTTCACATACACACGCATTATCAGTGAATGAGGAAACATTTGATCAAATAACAGGGGTCCAGGCAAGGTGTGAGAAAACATTTGGTAAAATCCAAAACACAATTTGAACAAGATGTTTGGCCATACGAATAGACCTTTATCACACACACGAACTGGAATGAAGAAGAGAAGACAAACTTACCTTAAAATCTTTGAAAGAAAAGATCAGAGAAATCGACTTGTGTTTGAACAGACCCTTCTTAAAGTTTAACGGACTTTAATCGAAGTGTTTCTCAAATGAGAAACCCTTCGATTAAGGTCCATTAGACCATAAACTCTTGGTTTAAACAGGCACGGAACAGGCACGGAACATGCACGGAACAGGCACGAGGAACCCTTAATCGAAGTGTTTTGAGAAACACTTCGATTAAGGTCCATTAGACCATAAACCCTTGGTTTAAACAGGCACGAAACAGGCACGGAACAGGCACTAAAAAAACCTAGGGTTCGAAACAGCAGATCTGGGATTCCTGTTTCCGTGGTCAGATTCGGACCAAACCAAGCATGGTTTGGTCACGAGGGAGGTTCGGGGATTGTCTAGGGTGAAGATGGTGAGGTTTGGTGTAGGTCAAAGTTCGACTCGAATCTTCAAATGAAGATTCGAGAGAAGGAAGGTGATTCGAGGCTAGGGGGTAACGGATCTGTGTTCAGGATAGTGAGGTGGTCCTAGGGTGTTCAGGCGGGGGTCATCGGCATTCATGCCGCCGGGTTCTGGTGAAAGGGGAATCAGGGCGGCTACTAGGGTTTGGGGGGTTTCAGGCTTGGGGAAGGAGATGAGTGACGGGGGGTTCCGACTAGGGGGCGTGGGGTGTGATAGAAAGCTTATATATGGTCTAGGGGTTTAGATCTAAGCCGTTGGATCAGATGATCTCAACGGCTTGGATCTGATGGTGAGGGGTGAGACGAAGTCGTTTGACATTAAAACGGGGTCGTTTGGATTTAAGTGAGGGGTTGGGTTGGACCGGCTAAACAGGTCGGGTTATGGGTGCGGATGTGGACCGTTGGATGGGTGTGTTTGAACGGCTCAGATCAGACGCCTGATGCGGCGTCGTTTTGGGAGGTGCCTGGGTAGGCCTGGTTTGGACCGGGTCCTTGGACGTGGTTTTGGGCCTATTTTGTTTCATTTCTTGGGCCCAAATCAATTTTTATCACTTTTTCTTTGTTTTCTAATTTTAAAACAAAAAATGAAAAATAACAAATAAATAATAAAACAAATGAAATTAAAACAAACAACAATGTAACACTTCAACACCAATATCACGCCAAATTAAAATGTTTAAGCAAGTTAAATCACAACCTAGAAGGACGATGCACATATATATATTTTTTTGAATTTTCTTTCAATGACCGAATTACGGTTTGATTGCCATGACAGACATACTTTGTGTTTTGATTGATAAGATCAAATGCAACATGGACCGAACCACAAATGACTAAACAGCACATGCCACGAAAAATTGAAAAAATTGTACAGCGGAGTCATTTGTCACTATTTTTGTTTTCTTTTGGAGCGATTGTCCGTGAAGCAAAAATCACGTGCTTACAGCTGCCTCTCTTTGCACGAAGACACGAAGGGTTTTCGTGCAAAGATAAAGCGGGCGATTTTTGCTCGTCCGAGTACTCCGTGTGAAGCATTTTTTGAAAAAGATTTGACCGAACCTTTGTTTCAGAGGTTTCCTACATATCTTGGGCTGAACATGAATCAGGTCAATGTAGTTTGGGAAATTTTGGTAGCTGGGACTACTGTGTGACTGTAGTGTTCGCTGTTGTTGTATGCTGTTGCATGCTGTTGTAGGATGCTATTGCTCACTGATCTCCTTGTTACATTTTCTGAAAGGAAAAACAAGAAGCTAAGCTAGACTATGGATCATGAGATCTCATCTATCCTCGACTTGTTCTTGTTGCCTTGCTTTCTTGTCGACCAGCGCTTTCCTCTGATGCCTTTATTTTGTGAACTTGGGGGGATGATACTGGTCCTTCGCCTTTTCTGAATACTAGTTTTCATCACTTCGCTTGATCTGCTGGGAACATGGCCCTCTTCTTTAAACCTTTCAATGGTTTCTTCAGTGGTATGGCTTTCTTCATCAAAATTGTTATGTTGTGCATGCTATAACGTTCCCAAACTGCTTCTTCTGAGACGCGTTCCTTCTTCCTTTTGAATCGCGCGCTTTCTTTTGCAGCCTTCCGCTCCTTGGTGTTGGGGATTTTATCGTTTCCTGCTTGGGGGTCTCTGTCGTAACCTTCCGCCTTCAGGTGGGGTTACTGATTCCAAAATCTAGAGCTGAAAAGTATTCCCGCATTTTACTGGTGGGCGACCTAGAACTTAAATGTATTCCCGCATTTTACTGGTGGGCGACCTGGAACTTAAAAGTATTCCCGCATTTTACTGGTGGGCGACCTAGAACTTAAATGTATTCCCGCATTTTACTGGTGGGCGACCTAGAACTTAAATGTATTCCCGCATTTTACTGGTGGGCGACCTAGAACTTAAATGTATTCCCGCATTTTACTGGTGGGCGACCTAGAACTTAAAAGTATTCCCGCATTTTACTGGTGGGCGACCTAGAACTTAAATGTATTCCCGCATTTTACTGGTGGGCGACCTAGAACTTAAATGTATTCCCGCATTTTACTGGTGGGCGACCTAGAACTTAAATGTATTCCCGCATTTTACTGGTGGGCGACCTAGAACTTAAATGTATTCCCGCATTTTACTGGTGGGCGACCTAGAACTTAAATGTATTCCCGCATTTTACTGGTGGGCGACCTAGAACTTAAATGTATTCCCGCATTTTACTGGTGGGCGACCTAGAACTTAAAAGTATTCCCGCATTTTACTGGTGGGCGACCTAGAACTTAAATGTATTCCCGCATTTTACTGGTGGGCGACCTAGAACTTAAAAGTATTCCCGCATTTTACTGGTGGGCGACCTAGAACTTAAAAGTATTCCCGCATTTTACTGGTGGGCGACCTAGAACTTAAATGTATTCCCGCATTATTACTGGTGGGCGACCTAGAACTTAAAAGTATTCCCGCATTTTACTAGTGGGAGACCTAGAACTTAAAAGTATTCCCGCATTTTACTAGTGGGCGACCTGAAACTTAAATGTATTCCCGCATTTTACTGGTGGGCGACCTAGAACTTAAATGTATTTGAAATTGTTTCCCCGTTTCCGAGAAAATTTTGACAATCGGCAGAAAATTTTCTGCCCCGGTTTTTGGTGATTTCCCTGGCGTTGCGTCTTGCTGCCATTATCAATCCTTTGTTTTCCTGCAGCAGACAAAAGGATTCAGTCAGTTTCACTTATGGTGGGAAGAGGTGCCTTTCCGGTGGATGCTTTTCCTTCTCTTTCCTTTTCTTGCTCTGTGTCCCCATAATTGGTTGGCGGACAAAATCGCTTGCTGGGGGTTTCCGGCCTGCTGGGGGACGGTTTTCCATTTATCCCCCTTTTCTTCTCTCTTTTTACAGTACATGCTGTGGGAGTCTTTTTTACTCCCGAAACCACTCCCTTTAGGAGCTTACTTCCTCCAAAACTGCCAGGCACGATCATTGCATTGCCTGGGGCCGGCCTTTAAGACTGTTTGTGTTATCCTGCATTGGATGAATTCCCCTTCGGTCTCTGGTAGTAAGCTTTGAAAAATCCTTTTCAAGACAAATCTTTAGGAAGAGAAATAAAAGATAGAAAAGGGAGAAAATCTTTCTGAACCAAAATTCAGAAGAACTTATCTGGAGGACATGACTGGTCCCTGTGATCATGACATGCACCATAGATTCCCGACCCAGTCTATTCGTATCAATCGATTTGCCCGATGGTCTGACTTGCTGGGGATGATAAATGAGTGTCCATTTCGTTGCGAATGTGGTCGCTTTTTGTTGATCTGTCTTGTCGCCTCATAGTGCCCTTCGAGGGGTTTTCACTAATGAGACTCTCTCTTTTCTCTCATCTCCCGGCGCCTTATGGTGCCTATGAAGGTTTTCACCAATAAGACTCTCTCATCTTACGTCGCCTTTCGGTGCCTGTGAAGGTTTTCAATGATAAGACTCTCTCATTTTATTCTTCATCTTACGTCGCCTTTCGGTGCCTGTGAGGGTTTTCACCGATAAGACTCTCTCATTTTATTTTTCATCGAGGAATCGGGGTGTTGTCGATACGACCCTCTCTTCTGGAGATTCCTTTGACCATCAATTCATTCCCAGTCCTATGATCCTCTTCTTTGCTGGGGATCGGTGTATTATTCTCGGCTTTATTTGCCTGACGTGGCATCTCTTGGATATTGATCGGGAGGTCTTTTGGACGTCGATGTTGGTTTTGGTGTGGGGCTAAAGAAAGGCTATCAAAAAATGAAATAATTTGATGGGTGATCTGCTACAACTTTTGGAATCAAACCTTTGTTGGAACTTAAAACATAACCTCTGCCCCAGTTTTCTTTCTTGGGGAATTTTATTATTTTTTATACTTGTGTTGAGCTACGTGTGTTACGCACACTGTGCCTATTATGCACACTATGTACATTATGCATCCTATATTCACTATGATGCACACTATGTACATTATGCATCCTATATTCACTATGATGCACACTATGACCGAGCCGTGAGGCGCCTACGTATCCTCTTTGAGGAATCAGGTCAAACATAGTTCCCACGGTTTTGTATTTCTTATGATTTTATCTTTCTCCTTCTTTTCATTTTCCTTTAAAGATTTTTCCTTTTCTTTTCTTTTCTTTTTTTTCTTTTTTCATGTCTTTTCCATTATTGATTCCAAAAGAGGGGTATGAAAGAATAACTTAAGGCTCAAAAGGGGAAGCAAGGGTTAAAAGCGTTTGGATAGAAGAAAGAATTGCCTCTGTCATCTCATTATCCAATAAATGCCACATACAAACAAACGAAACAATAATTGCCATAATTAAAGAAATTACGCATAATATCTCTTGACTGCATCAGAATTGATAGCCATGTCGACACATCTTCCCTCGATATCTGTCAAACACAAAGCGCCATTGGACAACACTCTGGTTACAATATAAGGCCGTTGCCAATTTGGGGCGAATTTGCCTTTTGCCTCGACCTGATGTGGGAGGATCTTCTTCAATACCTGTTGCCCTACTTCAAACTTCCTAGGGCGCACCTTCTTATTGTATGTTCTTGCCATTCTCTTCTGGTACAGCTGACCGTGGCACACTGCCGCCAATCTTTTCTCGTCTATCAAGCTTAACTGTTCTAATCGAGCTTTGACCCATTCATCATCATCAATCTCGGCTTCAGCGATAATCCGGAGGGACGGAATTTCGACTTCTGCTGGTATTACGGCTTCAGTTCCGTACACCAACAAATAAGGAGTTGTACCTATGGAAGTCCGGACGGTAGTGCGGTAACCCAACAAAGCAAAGGGTAATCTCTCGTGCCATTGTCTGGATCCTTCCACCATCTTTCGCAGTATCTTCTTGATGTTCTTATTGGCTGCTTCGACCGCTCCATTCGCCTTGGGACGATATGGGGTGGAATTGTGGTGTATAATCTTGAATTGTTGGCATACCTCTCTCATCAGGCTGCTATTAAGATTCGCACCGTTATCCGTGATGATCACTTTTGGGATCCCAAATCTGCAGATGATATGGGAGTGAACAAAGTCCACCACTGCCTTTTTGGTTACCGACTTGAATGTTTTAGCCTCAACCCATTTGGTGAAGTAATCAATGGTCACAAGAATGAACCTATGGCCGTTGGATGCTGCCGGATCAATGGGCCCAATGACATCCATGCCCCATGCCACAAACGGCCAGGGCGCTGACATCGCATGCAACTCTGTTGGTGGAGAATGAATCAGATCTCCATGTATCTAGCACTGATGGCATTTCCTCACGAAAGTGATACAGTCATGTTCCATGGTGAGCCAATAACACCCTGTTCGAAGGATTTTCCTTGCCAATACATATCCGCTCATGTGTGGCCCACAAACTCCAGCATGTACCTCTACTATAACCGTCGTGGCTTGACCGACATCTATACATCTCAACAATCCCAAATCCGGGGTTCTTTTGTACAACACTCCTCCGCTGAGAAAGAAACCATTCGACAAACGCCGAAGGGCTCTTTTTTGGTCTCCAGTGGCCTGTCCTGGATATGTCCCCATTCTGAGGTATTCCTTGATATCATGAAACCAGAGCTCGCCATCCGGTTCCTCTTCTACGGCGTTGTAATAAGCGTGCTGATCGCGGACCTGGATGTGCAGAGGATAAACATACATTTTGTCAGGGTGGTGCAGCATTGATGCTAAGGTGGCCAAGGCGTCCGCAACCTCATTGTGAACTCTCGGGATATGTTTGAACTTCACCGATCGAAATCGCTTGCTCAGATCATGCAAGCATTCTCGATATGGTATGAGCTTTAGATCTCGCGTTTCCCATTCACCCTGAATCTGATGTACCAAGAGGTCCGAGTCTCCCAAGACCAAGACGTCTTGGACATCCATGTCCGCAGCTAAGCGCAGACCCAGAATGCAAGCTTCATACTCGGCCATATTGTTGGTGCAATAGAAGCGTAGTTGAGCCGTAACAGGATAATGGCGTCCTGTTTCAGAAATGAGTACTGCCCCTATTCCAACCCCTTTTGCGTTTGCAGCTCCATCGAAGAAAAGCTTCCAACCCGGTTCCTCAGTTAATTCCATCTCATTTGTATGCATTACCTCCTCGTCGGGAAAATACGTTCTTAAGGGCTCGTACTTTTCATCAACGGGATTCTCTACCAAATGGTCGGCCAACGCCTGGGCTTTCATGGCTGTCCTCGTTACATAGATGATATCAAACTCTGTGAGCAGAATTTGCCATTGTGCTAATCTTCCCGTGGGCATAGGTTTCTGAAAGATATACTTCAATGGGTCCAAACGGGATATGAGATAAGTAGTATATGAAGACAGGTAGTGCTTCAACTTCTGAGCTACCCAAGTTAGGGCGCAACATGTTTTCTCGAGTTGAGTGTACTTGACCTCATGTACTGTGAATTTCTTGCTAAGATAGTAGATGGCCTGCTCCTTCCTTCCTGTGTCGTCATGTTGCCCCAGCACACAACCAAATGAATTTTCCAGGACCGTCAGATAAAGAATTAAGGGCTTCCCTGGCTTAGGCGGGACCAATATGGGTGGATTAGACAGATACCCTTTGATTTGGTTGAAGGCCTCCTGACACTCTGCCGTCCAACCTACCGCAGCATCCTTTCTCAGCAGCCGGAATATGGGCTCACAAGTTGCTATGAGTTGAGCGATGAACCTGCTGATGTAATTGAGTCTACCCAGCAAACTCATTACCTCTGTTTTGTTCCTTGGCGGTGGCAAATCTCGGATGGATTCAATTTTGGATGGGTCTAACTCAATCCCCCGTCGACTGACGATGAATCCTAGCAGCTTTCCTGATGGAACCCCGAATGCGCATTTGGCCGGGTTAAGCTTGATATCATACCTTCGGAGTCTTTGGAAAAATCTCCTTAGGTCTGCTATATGGTCCTCCTGACGCCAAGATTTGATGATCACATCATCGACGTACACCTCGATTTCTTTGTGTATCATGTCATGAAACACAACAGTCATTGCTCGCATGTACGTTGCCCCGGCGTTCTTCAATCCAAACGGCATTACCCGATAGCAGTAAGTTCCCCATGGCGTAATAAACGCTGTCTTTTCCGCATCATCCTCGTCCATTAGGATCTGATGATAACCCGCATAGCAATCTACAAAGGATCCGATCTCGCGCCCAGCGCAATTATCGATCAAGATATGGATGTTGGGCAATGGAAAATTGTCCTTGGGACTTGCTTTGTTGAGGTTACGGTAGTCGACGCACACCCTGATTTTCCCATCCTTTTTTGGAACTGGTACCACATTGGCCAGCCACTCGGGATGTTGAGTGACCCGAATGACCTTCGCCTGCAACTGCTTAATTACCTCTTCGTTGATCCTTACACTCATTTCTGTTTTAAATTTCCTTAGTTTTTGCTTGACCGGAGGGTATGCCGGGTCAGTGGGCAATTTGTGAACCACTAAATTGGTGCTTAATCCAGGCATATCATCATATGACCATGCGAAAACATCTTTGAATTCCATGAGGGTTTTGACCAATTCTTCCCTGACATTCGGCTTAATGTGGATGCTGATTTTGGTTTCTTGGACGTTATCAGCGTCTCCTAGATTCACAGCCTCAGTGTCATTTAGGTTGGGTTTGGGTTTTTCCTCAAATTGGCACAATTCTCGGTTTATCTCTTCGAAGGCTTCACCTTCGTCACATTCAGATTCATCGTCACAAACGACTTCTTGCATCATTGAGTCGGATTCAGATTGATTTTTTAGACTAGGTCGAAGATCCGCTATGCATGCCATGTCATTAGAACCAGTAAAAAGAGAACTGTTCAGAAAGGAAAAGAACAAAACAAAATTAAAATGGGCAAAAGAAGAGAACTTTATTAAACTTGCGGGATAAAAGGGTTCACACTTTTACAAAACGAAAGTAAAATTTGGATTACACCCTGGGATAATCCGAACAAAACAAAACAAACAAAACATAAATCAAAGCCTACTACCAAGACTCCCCTCGGACAGGAAGAGGAGTAACTGTCCAGTTGTTGGTCTTGGCCTCAGGCCCCACAAACTGTATCTCTATTCTGTTGGAACCTTCTCCAGCTTCTACCACACTGACATCCGCGAACAGCCTCTCAAAACTCTGATTCAGGTCCTCATTTATACCGATCAACGGTCCTAGAATCTTTGGGACCGGTGACCCCTTGGCACTTGCTTTGACAAAAGACCTCGAGAGACGTGGCACCGGTTTGGGCAGAAACCAAACCTTCTTCTTCATTTTTCGCGCTTGCTTCCTATCTGCTGCGGTTGGTTTGAACCCCAATCCGAAAGTTTCCAGATTTTTAGGAAGGGAGACAGGTTGGACAATCCCTTGAAGCTCGACTCCCAGGCTTTTTCCTGGCACAAATCCATTACCCAGCATTTCTGAGACCATCATGACTGTTGCGGCAGCTACCCTAGGGTGCGAGATGATTTCTCCTTCAGAAATTTTGTTGGCCGACCCTGTATCGAAAATCTAGTAGACCCAAGGACCTTTGTCATCAGCGGTCTCTATGAAAGGTACAATGGCTCCGCCCATGGTGCACGTTGTGTCCTCACCGTGTAACACGACCTCTTGTCTTTCCCACTCGAACTTCACCATCTGATGTAGGGTGGAGGGCACTGCTTTGGCTGCATGAATCCATGGTCGTCCTAACAGCAGGTTGTAAGATACTATGGCATCTAACACCTGGAATTCCATGGTAAACAGGACTGGACCGATGGTCAGTTCAAGTACAACATCCCCCACAGTGGCTGTTCCGTTTCCGTCGAACCCACGGACGCAGATGCTGTTCTTGTGGATCCTTCCGTGGTCGATCTTTAGTTTATTCAGGGTAGATAGTGGACAAATATTGGCACTTGAGCCGTTATCCACCAGTACTCGAGTTACCACCAAGTCTTCACATTTGACAGCTAGGTACAAAGCTTTATTATGCTCCGTACCTTCCATCGGCAAGTCATCATCTGAGAATGTTACCCTGTTCACCTCGAAAATCTTGTTGGCAGTGGTTTCCAGGTGGTTTACAGAAATCTCACTGGGTACATGAGCTTCGTTCAATATCTTCATCAGGGCCCGCCGATGCTCCTCAGAATGGATCAGTAATGACAGCAACGAGATTTGGGCCGGTGTTTTTCTCAGCTGTTCGACCACGGAGTAGTCCTGCACTTTCATCTTCCTCAGGAACTCCTCAGCCTCTTCTTTGGACACAGGTTTCTTGGTTGCAACTGGGTTGGTTCTTCTTAGCTCCACCGGAGCAAAACATCGACCTGATCGAGTCAGCCCTTGCGCTTCACAACTAACTTCTTCCACCTGTTTTCCTTTGTATATCACCACCGCCTTTTCATATTTCCAAGGCACAGCCTTGCTATCAATCATCGGCAGCTGGACTACCGGCTTTATGGTGACCAGTTCTCTATATGCCCCCTTCAACACAACAGCAGGTGCGGGCGGAACCCCTGATAATACCAACTTGTTTGGCTCGGGTTTGCTTGTCTTGGCGGACGAGCTCTTTCCCAATATCACTATTGGCTTGACGTTTTCTCCCTGTGACTGTACCCTCATTCCCCCACTGGTTGAGACTTCTTTCGGGGCGGCTTGGATCATCATCACTGTTTGTGAGGGTTTTCTCAATTCTCCTCCCTCATACACCAACTCAATCATGTGAGTCTCGTGGTGCGCTGGCAGTGGGTTTTGGTTGATGTTAGGAGCTTCCGGTGTCTGGACCTCGATCTTATTGGTGTCGATAAGATCCTGTATGGCATGCCTTAACTTCCAACACTTCTCGGTGTCATGCCCGAGCATCCCTGAGCAGTATTCACAACTTATTGATCGATCCAAATTCTGAGGTGGGGGATTTGGTTCTCGAGTCTAGACAGGACTAACCAAACCCAATTGCCTCAGCTTGTGGAACAAAGCGGTGTAGGTTTCTCCCAATTCCGTGAAAGTTTTCTGTTTCCGCAACCTGTCATTCCTAGCATCTGGATTTCCCCGAAAGCCTGCCCCTGAATGGTTTCTATACGCCCTCGGTGGAGGGTAGGTGTTTTGTGGTGGTGCATATATGTTCTAGGGAGCCGGCGCGCGCCATTGCGGGCGAACCGGAGGCTGAGTGTATGCTTGGGCCTGGTGTACGGAACAATGTGGTTCTCGAGGTGGATAGAAATTTTGTGGTGGGTTGTATGGGTAGTTTGACCTATGAGGTCTGGGTTGGTTGTAGTGTGGCCGGCCAGCCCTGGACCAACTGCCTGCCTCGATCGTGGCAACCTCTTCTTTCTTTCTTCTCAACGCCCCTCCCGTGCCGCTTTGAATAGCCTGGGTTGTGGCCTTGAGTGCCGAATAGTTCAAGATTTTGTCAGACCTCAGACCCTCTTCTATCATGACCCCTATCTTGACCACCTCGTTGAAAGATTTTCCAACTATTGTCACCAAGTGACCAAAGTAGGTTGGATCCAATGTTTGCAAGAAATAGTCCACCATCTCTCCCTCTCTCATGGGAGGATCGACTCTAGCTGCTTGTTCTCTCCAGCGGAACCCGAACTCGTGAAAACTTTCCCCGGGTTTCTTCCCAGTTCTTAACAATGTGAGACGGTCAGGGACTATCTCGAGATTGTACTGGAAATGACCTGCAAAAGCCTGCGCCAGATCGTCCCAAGTATACCACCTACTGGAATCCTACCTGGTATACCATTCTAGTGCAAATCCGCTCAGACTTTGGCCGAAATAAGCTATCAGCAGCTCATCCTTGCCGCCTGCCCCTCTCATTTTGCTACAGAATCCCCGCAAATGTGCCATGGGATCACCGTGCCCTTCATATAGATCAAATTTAGGCATCTTGAACCCAGCCGGGAGTTGGACGTCTGGGAAAGGGCATAGATCTTTGTATGCTACGCTGACCTGGTTGCCCAAACCGTGCAGGTTCCTGAAAGACTGCTCCAGGCTTTTGAACTTTCTCAATACCTCATCCTGTTCAGGGGCCTTGACCGACTTCTCAATCTCTGCCGGCACTTCTAAGTGTGGATTGTAAGTCTGTGGCTCGGGAGCATGAAACGTAGGCTCGGGGGGATAGTATTGTGTATCGTGAGCCTGAAACAATGGCTCACTGGTCGTTCTTTGCAAAGGGGCTGATGTTGGTCCCACAAAAATGGGAATATTGGGTGTTGGGAGAGGTTGATGGGGTGGTGGAGCTTGGGAATCATGAGGGCTTCTTTCTTGATGATAAAGGGGATTTAGGCGGCTTGTGGAAGGGCCGGAGTGAGGGTATTCTGGCATGTGTCCCAGTGTTTCAGGGATCTTCTGTGTTTTGGCTATGGCTAGCTGCATTGCATTCATCTCTAGTCCCATCCTTTCAATCTTTTCCATCGCTTCTTTTAACAACTGGCTCATCGGCCTCTCTTCCTCATTACTATTCTCTGAAGTAGTCATGCTTGTTGCTATCGGTCCTTTGGATCTGGTTTGATAGGAGTGTGTTGCCAGAGTTCTTTAACAACTAACTTGTCTGAATCAGACAACAACAAACTTTGTTAGCGTTAGAGTTTAACAGATTTGATCATAACACATAGAGGATGCAATGCTCCTAGGCAGTTAACCGTTTCTACATGCTTTGCTTCAAACAACATGCATCATCCCGGCTTGTTCATTTACCCCCCTTTTATTTATTTTTGTATTTTCTTTTCTTTCTTTATTAAAAGCGGTCGAATCTTGTGGGGATTGCCTACGTATCACGTCCCCGCGCGAATCAGACCAGGCGTAGTTCTGCCATGAGGCTAATATTTTCATTCATTTATAAAAAGATGAACCGACATTACATTTGAAAACTTTGTAAGAAAATGTCTTGAAATACACTCAAAAAAATAAAAAGATACAATTTTTAACATCTCACAACGTGCCCCACTTTCCACTTGTGTTGTAAATTGTTAGATCATTTGCTCAAGGCGGGGCTTGACCTGGATGACCTTCCAGCGTACGATACATCTTTTCCAACTCCATTGCTAGATGACGGGCAAAAGTGGGTGCATGCTCTGTAAACCTTTCATAATCCATTCCTTGGTAGTTCACATAACTTTGGGAGGTGTAGACCGCCAGGTCGTGGATCTGTGCCCTGAAATCTTGGAGATGTTGGCCTTGATTCTGCAGTTGCTGCTGGCGAGTGGTGGCTATATCTCTGATACGGTCTTCACGATCTAGGGCTGACTCTAATAGAGCTCGGAGTCTGGCCTGCTCTAATCTCGCCTGCGCTCTTTCTCTGTCAATGTCCGCTTGTTGATGCTCTCTGTTGTACCTTCTTGCCTCTTCTAGTTGTGCACGAAGTTGGTCTTCTGATCGTACCCAATGGTCTTTTTCCTTCTTGAATTGTGCCCTGTCTTTCTCGGATTGCCTATCTTGGCGTTCCTTATCAGATCTGGCTTCTTCGTTTAATTGTTGGATCCTTTATTTTGCTTGGCTCAACGCCCTTTCATTTGCAGCAAGAACAGAATCATAATCTTGCATTCTTTCAAAAAGATTGGCGATGGTTTTTTGATCCTTCCAATTCCTCATTGGCGTTTCAGAAGCCTTTTTCATTCTCAGAAATCGAGCATGAAGACTTTCATTCTCACAGGCTAGACTCTTCTTCTCGCCTTCAGCTTCTTCTGCTTGCAAATCTTTCTCCAGACTGAGGTTCCTTAGATTTTCCTTTAGGGCATGGATAGTTGCTTTGTACCCCTTTTCTTTCTCCCCAGATCAACCGTTCTTGGATTTTATCATTAAAGTTTTGAATATGGGGTCTTTTGGTTGGCCTTCTTAGCTCAGGTTCTGGTACATCATCCACGCGAGACCGTTTCTCGAACCACCTTGCATATCCAGGATTTATCTCACCCTTTGTAGTGTCTGGGACTTGAGTATCACTTTTCAAGTATCGACATCCATTCCACATCTGCTGAAGTAGAGCCTCAGGAATAGTGGGTTCTGGGTGTAATTCGATTTCTTGCGTACTCAAATCTTCATCATCAGTAACTACTTGATATCTCCCTAGTTTTCTTAGGACTCTCAATGGCGCATACGGCTGGATGCTTCTCAATCCCAATAGTAGCAGATAACTATTTGAGGTTGACATGTGTATCACCTCCCTCATCGGGAGCCATCCCAAAGTCCATTCAATTTGTTTTGCCGTTAAAGCCCTTAGATGAGATACCCATGCTTCTATCCCTTCTGGAACCTGATAATTTTTTACTCTTTCCTCATAACCCTCGATGCAATTATCGTTGCTTGGCCCATACTGTATGATCTTGAGCTGTTGTTGGAGATGTTCCATCACCCACATTTGCAACAAAATTTTGCATCCTTCGAAGACTTTCGCTCCTGCTTTACATAAAGTCAAAGCCCGATAAATGTCTGAGAGAATGATGGGGACAAGGGTGTGGTTTTCTTTGGTGGTGAGGATTTGCACAACCTTTGCGGTGCGAATATCGATTGTTCGCTCTTTGTTTGGGAAGACCATGATTCCTAGAAAAGCCACCATGAAGGCGAAGCGACGGTGAACCTGCCATGCGTCTTTGTCTTGCTTGTTAGTAAGGCCTTTCTCATGAATTTCGAACCCATCTGACTTTCCGAACCTTGAATACAAAAAGTTGAAAGAACAACATCCATTGATGACATTGCTTTTCCTGATTTGACTGCTGATGTTCAGAAGACCGAAGAATCGATGTACCGAGGGAGCCTTTGTGAATATCAAGCTTTGATTCCTTAAACTTCCGTCAAAACCAACATATCCAGCTATCTCCTCTAATGTAGGAGTGAGCTCAAAGTCAGCGAAATGAAAGACATTGTGAACAGGGTCCCAAAAAGTTACTAATGCCGCAATCAGATCATCACGGGGTTTAACTTTCATAATATCTGAGAGATTTCCCAAATGCTTGATGACCCACTTTTGACCATCTTCGCCTAATTCATACCACCACATCTGAAGCTGGAATAGAAACTCTTCTGTATTTGTGGATGAGGGGTTTTGTGTTGTGCTCATTTTGTATCTGAAATTTAATATAATAAAGTCAAGACTCATTTTGAAAATATACTCTAATCATTTTCAGTTAAAACTATTTTCAAGATTTAGAACTATTTTGGGAATTTTTCAAACTATTTTCAAGATTAAATACCTTTCAAGATTAAATACCTTTATTTCAAGATTTGAAACTATATTTTCTTTTTATTTATTTTATTTATTTTATTTTTTTATTTTTTTAAAAAACAACCCATTTTATTCCTCAGTTCTCACCATGATTTCATTTAAGTCGGTCAACAAGCATGTTCGAGGCAAATGAATGCACAGGTAGCAAGTAGGATGCATCAGGATGGTCTTTTTATTTTGGGTTCACTTGTCCTAGACAGACCCAACCCCTGTGTTGAGTCTCCAAGGTCAGATGTACATGATGCAAATAGACGTTCCTACTAGGGATCCGGTACATGGCTGAGTTATTCTAGGTAAAAACCTGAGGCGTATTATTCTAAACCTGGCTTACTCAAACGGACAGTTTGAGCCGAAGTGGGGGCAACGTACCGGGAGCACGAAAGTCTACCCGGCCTAGTTACTTGTCCCAACTTCGTCTTATTTGGTATGACTTCTAACAGAAAGGTGGGTCACGCGCACGTGTACACCATAAATTTAGAAGACTCAGAAAGAAGAAGGGTTTCACAGCAGTTTTATATACACAATTCAGATAATATTAAAGCGGTAAAAGCATCATTTAGCACATTAAGCATATATCATGTAAAAATCAGATAAAAAATAAAGCCAACTATAACAGTTATTTTAAGCTCGAATTCTTGAACCCTGAACCAGTAGTTCTGGGTACCAGGTCCCCAGCAGAGTCGCCAGAGCTGTCACACCTCCTTTTTCCGCACCCGCGGGGGTACAAGGGAGTTCTTCCAATTAAAGGACAATCGAAACGGGATTGGTTTACTTATTTCAGAGTCGCCACTTGGGAGATTTAGGGTGTCCCAAGTCACCAATTTTAATCCCGAATCGAGGAAAAGAATGACTCCATATTACAGTCTGCGTACCAAAAATCCGGATAAGGAATTCTGTTAACCCGGGAGAAGGTGTTAGGCATTCCCGAGTTCCGTGGTTCTAGCACGGTCGCTCAACCGTTATATTTGGCTTGATTATCTGATTTTATACGAATATGAACTTATGTGCAAATTTTAACTTTTTACCGCTTTCATAATTATTATTATTATATATTTTTTATAAGGGATTGCAACGTCGTGAAAACATATCTCGAACCACGTTACATCAATGCACACGTGGTTGTCGACATATCTCGACTCGGTTGAGATTTGGATTTGGGTCACATAAATGTGCACCCGAGTTAAGGAAAATAAAATATTAAAGGCGCGCCTAAAGCAACTAGCGTATTGCTATTTTGGGGGAAAAGCCGTAAAATTCGCTAAACGGCATATCCCGAATTCTAAATACTTTAATATATACATACATCAGAGGGCCCCGCAATTTTTATACATTTTGTTTGTCGAGCCTCATCTCATTCTTGTTTTTTAAAAGGAATTTGCGACATCATGGACACGCATCTCGAACCACGTCACAATCAATGTACCCGTGATTAGAAGCACATCTTGAATCCGTCGAGATTTGGATTTGGGTCACATAAATGCGCACCCGAATTTAAGAAGGTAAAATTATTAAATACGCGCTTAAAGAGGCTATCGCGTTATTATTCCGGGAGGGTCGTGAGATTTGCTAAACGACCCGCCCTGGAAACTGAATGCTTCAATATATACATTTAACGAGGGCCCCGCAGCTTGTGCGTTTTTATTTGTCTAGGCTCATCTCGTCCTTATTTTAAAAGGATATCCTATGGCAACTACGTTTCTTATCGCGTTTGTCTCTACTAATCGAAAACAAAGATAGTCCTAGTTAATTACATGCTTGCAGGTTATTTACAGTAGGATTCAAAATGCTTTTATAGAAAAATATGACTACGCACACGAACAGCTGATCGAACATCACGGGCCCAAATCCGGCTCATGCGCGATGGGCCAGACCTGGGCTCGGCCCCTGTGAGGTTGAGGCCGTGAACTTGTTCTTTGTTCTTCAGAGTGGTTTAATAGTTATAAAGGGACCGTTTATTAAAGGGAAAACAGTTAACTAATGATGAATAGTTTTCGTGCACTACTGGACATGCTAATCACAAACACAATTAATTTCTAAGCTGCAGCCTATTACATGGTCGAAAATTTTTATCCAACAGCCTACACACACAATTGGATGTCAAATTACCCTACATTTTGCAGTCGCTATATGCTAAAACTAACTCAATATCTGAACAAAATACAAGCTATCATACATCCCGGATCATTCAGTGTACAGGCTATACATAAAATAAATGATCTTCCACCCTTTTCTTTGTATTTATACTCAACTTCAGATTACATTGACAGTATTAGTTGCGTACCTGGTATAGAGGAACAAAAGAAGAAGGAAAATGATCAGCTGAGTAGTACACAGCAAACAACAGCAACAGCAGATTCACAGCAACAACACAACAACAACAACCAGTCAACAATGACGAAGCTCACGAGCAGTCGAGCAACAAATAAACAATCCCAAAAAACAAAGTAGGAAACAACAGCCCAGAATGTTGAATGTAACAGCAATCCAGTGATCCCAATAACCCCAAAAGCTCAACAAATAACCACTACAGTTCCGATATTCAGGAAGACTAAAACTCAATCCACAGCACACAGAAAACTCAGTGTAGTAACAATCACAGCAGAAGACACACAACCTTCTGTTAATGGAACAGTAATAAACCTAGTTAGGATGACCAGCTTGATTTCTTATGCAGTTTTTGGACAGTGACTAGTTAAAGTGTTTTTTGAAAATTTCTTTCTGTTTTTTTTTTCAACTCACAGGACCCCTCTCAAGACTAAAAATAAAATCCAATCAAGACTAAAATAAAATCCGATTCCTCTCAAGACTCAAATAAAATCCCCCCCTCTCAAGACTATGAACCCCCCCCCCCCCTTCTAATGGAAGGTCTGCCTCTTTTATAGCCTAACCTTAACACTTTACAGTCTGTTTGACAACTCAAAATTCCCCCTCCCTGTTGTTTTTCCACTCACTTATTTTAAATAACAAAACTCCCATGAAATCCCTGACAACCCCTCTCTCTTTTTGTTGTTAAAGTGTCCTAATCTCTTGTTTATTTAACCAAAGTATGGGTAGCAAGAATATAATCTGACAGCATGTGCTGTCAGACTATTTTAATCCAAAACAACTGACCATACGCATGCTGCCCACAATCTGAACTAAGTGAACATGACATCCATTTAAGCTCAAAGTCTGAACTGCCATTATAACCTTCCCCCTAGATGTTCTTTAATTCAAATTGAACAAAATCAATAGGCAATACAATTCAGTTCCTAATGGGATTCAAATATGATCACAGTAGAAATAAACAACACGAATCAAGTTGTTACCATTAATGACTGAAACTAATTGACGACATATATCGACTCGACTATATTAATCACAACATACACAATCAAAGCCAAGGATTAGAATCAAACAGTATCAGCAAGGGGTCAGATTGCACATGTCAATACAGAGGTTAACTTGGGGATTGATTACTCAAACAGTTTCAATTCAGTAAGTTATGCAGTTCACATACACACGCATTATCAGTGAATGAGGAAACATTTGATCAAATAACAGGGGTCCAGGCAAGGTGTGAGAAAACATTTGGTAAAATCCAAAACACAATTTGAACAAGATGTTTGGCCATACGAATAGACCTTTAACACACACACGAACTGGAATGAAGAAGAGAAGACAAACTTACCTTAAAATCTTTGAAAGAAAAGATCAGAGAAATCGACTTGTGTTTGAACAGACCCTTCTTAAAGTTTAACGGACTTTAATCGAAGTGTTTCTCAAATGAGAAACCCTTCGATTAAGGTCCATTAGACCATAAACTCTTGGTTTAAACAGGCACGGAACAGGCACGGAACAGGCACGAGGAACCCTTAATCGAAGTGTTTTGAGAAACACTTCGATTAAGGTCCATTAGACCATAAACCCTTGGTTTAAACAGGCATGAAACAGGCACGGAACAGGAACGGAACAGGCACTAAAAAAACCTAGGGTTCGAAACAGCAGATCTGGGATTCGTGTTTCCGTGGTCAGATTCGGACCAAACCAAGCATGGTTTGGTCACGAGGGAGGTTCAGGGATTGTCTAGGGTGAAAATGGTGAGGTTTGGTGTAGGTTAGAGTTCGACTCGAATCTTCAAATGAAGATTCGAGACGAAGGAAGGTGATTCGAGGCTAGGGGGTAACGGATCTGTGTTCAGGATAGTGAGGTGGTCCTAGGGTGTTCAGGCGGGGGTCATCGACGTTTATGCCGCCGGGTTCTGGTGAAAGGGGAATCAGGGCGGCTGCTAGGGTTTGGGGGGTTTTAGGCTTGGGGAAGGAGATGAGTGAAGAGGGGGTTCGGATAGGGGGCGTGGGGTGTTTTAGAAAGCTTATATATGGTCTAGGGGTTTAGATCTGAGCCGTTGGATCAGATGATCTCAATGGCTTGGATCTGATGGTGAGGGGTGAGACGAAGTCGTTTGACATTAAAACGGGGTCGTTTGGATTTAAGTGAGGGGTTGGGTTGGACCGGCTAAACAGGTCGGGTTATGGGTGCGGATGTGGACCGTTGGTTGGGTGTGTTTGAACGGCTCAGATCAGACGCCTGATGCGGCGTCGTTTTGGGAGGTGCCTGGGCAGGCCTGGTTTGGACCGGGTCCTTGGACGTGGTTTTGGGCCTATTTTGTTTCATTTCTTGGGCCCAAATCAATTTTTATCACTTTTTCTTTGTTTTCTAATTTTAAAACAAAAAATGAAAAATAACAAATAAATAATAAAACAAATGAAATTAAAACAAACAACAATGTAACACTTCAACACCAATATCACGCCAAATTAAAATGTTTAAGCAAGTTAAATCACAACCTAGAACGGACGATGCACATATATATATTTTTTTGAATTTTCTTTCAATGACCGAATTACGGTTTGATTGCCATGACAGACATACTTTGTGTTTTGATTGATAAGATCAAATGCAACATGGACCGAACCACAAATGACTAAACAGCACATGCCACGAAAAATCGAAAAAATTGTACAGCGTAGTCATTTGTCACTATTTTTGTTTTCTTTTGGAGCGATTGTCCGTGAAGCAAAAATCATGTGCTTACAGCTCTCTGATCCAGGGAGTTTTACTATTCCATGCACTATTGGAAACTTTGCTTTTGCGAAAGCACTTTGTGATTTAGGGGCCAGCATTAATCTTATGCCCCTGGTCATTTACAAAAGGTTGGGCATTGGGAGAGCTAGACCCATCTTGAAGTTGTTGCAGCTGGCTGACAGGACTGTGAAGCGTCCATTTGGGATCCTTGATGATGTACTTATTCAGGTGGGGAAATTCGTGTTCCCTGCAGATTTTGTGATATTGGATTACAAAGTGGATGAAGAAATTCCTATCATCTTAGGACGACCATTCTTGGCCACAAGGAGAGCTCTTATTGATTGTGAGACCGGGGAACTTAAAATGAGGCTCAATGACGAAGAGATTGTATTCAATGTGCAGAAATCTATGAGGCGACCAAGTGAGTTCGCTAATTGCTCTCTTATTGATGTCGTAGATGTAATCGTATAGTCTGATGATGAAGTGTTGATGGTTGAGGATCCCCTAGCTGCATGTTTGACGAATTTGGAGGAAGTGAATAGTGAGAACTTGGCGGAATGGGTGTTGGCACTGGAAGGTAGAGGGTCTTGGGAAAGAAATCTAGAGTGTGAGCCCCTACACTTAGAAAAGAGGGAGACTCCTCCAGCTAAGCCATTCATTGAAGAACCACCGAAGCTGGAACTAAAGTCATTGCCAGGCCATCTCAGGTATGAATTTCTGGGACCTGACTCCACTCTACCTGTTATTATCTCATCTGGTTTGTTAGATGTGCAGGTCCAACAGCTTCTACAGGTATTGAAGGAGTGCAAAACTGCCATTGAGTGGACCATGGCAGACATCAAGGGGATCAGCCCCGCTTACTGCATGCATAAGATTCTGCTGGAAGAAGGGCACAAACCTTCCAGGGAACATCAGAGGAGGCTGAACCCAAATATGAAGGAAGTGGTGAAGAAGGAGGTGATAAAGTGGTTAGATGCGGGAATTATTTTCCCAATCTTTGACAGCAGCTGGGTTAGCCCAATTCAATGTGTGCCTAAGAAGGGTGGCATGACGGTTGTGAAGAATGACAACAATGAACTAATCTCAACGAGAACCGTCACAGGCTGGAGAATTTGCATGGATTATCGAAAGTTGAATCTAGCCACCAGAAAGACCACTTCCCACTTCCCTTCATCGATCAGATGCTGGATAGATTGGCAGGGAGGTCACACTTTTGTTTTCTGGATGGGTACTCAGGGTACAATCAGATTTCCATTGCACCTGAGGACCGAGAGAAGACCTCCTTCACATGCCCTTATGGCATTTATGCCTTTAAGAGGATGCCCTTTGGCCTGTGCAATGCACCCGTCACATTCCAACGGTGCATGTTGGCCATATTCACTGACATGATTGAGGATATAATGGAGGTGTTCATGGATGACTTCTCAGTGGTGGGAAGTTCATTTGATGAGTGCTTGGTGAATCTGACGCGTGTGCTGAAACGGTGCATCGAGACTAATATGGTGCTGAACTGGGAGAAGTGTCATTTCATGGTACAAGAAGGCATAGTCTTGGGGCACCGAGTGTCAAGCAAGGGAATAGAAGTAGATCGAGCAAAGGTTGATGTAATAGCAAAGCTGCCTCGACCAACTTCGGTCAAAGCAATCAGAAGTTTTCTTGGACATGCCGGTTTCTACCGGCGGTTCATAAAAGACTTCTCCAAAATCACCAAACCTCTCTGTAAGTTATTAGAGAAAGATCACCCGTTTGTATTTTCTGATGATTGCATGGTAGCGTTTGAGGAGTTGAAGCAGAGGCTGGTCACAACACCCATCATTGTTGCCCCCAACTGGAAGCAACCATTCGAACTAATGTGTGACGCTAGTGACTACGCAGTGGGGGTAGTGTTGGGCCAGCAGAAGGACAAATTGATGCACCCAATCTACTATGCCAACAGAATGTTGAGTGGAGCCCAGTTAAACTATACGGTGACTGAAAAGGAGATGCTAGCTGTGGTGTTCGCATTCGACAAGTTCCGATCCTACCTGATAGGATCAAAGGTAATCGTCTACACTGGCCATGCCGCTCTCAGGTACTTAATAGAAAAGAAAGACTCTAAGCCACGCCTGATTCGTTGGGTGTTGCTGCTGCAAGAGTTCGATATTGAAATACGTGACCGCAAGGGCACTGAGAATCAAGTCGTTGATCACCTATCACGACTTGAGGGAGTTGAAAATGCAATTAAAGTTGAGGAAATTCTGGAAACTTTTCCGGACGAGCAACTGCTCGCCACCACTCATCAAGAAGCGCCATGGTATGCAGACTTGGCCAATTACCTGGCCAGTGGTATAGTTCCTCACGACCTTTCATCGGTCCAGAGGAAATAATTTTTTCGTGAAAGCCGCTTGTACTATTGGGATGAGCCCTATCTCTTTCGAATATGCCTGGATAACATGATCCGGAGATGCGTCTCCGAGATAGAACAATCTTCTATTTTGCAGGCTTGTCATGCATCGACTTATGGTGGACACTTTGGAGGGATCTGGACAGCAGCAAATAGAAGCCGGATTTTTCTGGCCGACTGTGTTTAAAGATGATCACTCATGGGTGAAGGGTTGTAATGAATCTCAACGCACCAGGAACATTTCCCGGCACCATGAGATGCCCATGAACCCAATTCAGGAGATAGAAGTGTTCAACGTCTGGGGGATTGATTTCATGGGTCCCTTCGTCAGCTCCTATAGCAATAAGTACATCCTTGTTGCTATAGACTATGTGTCCAAGTGGGTGGAAGCTATAGCGTTGCCCACCAATGATGCGAAAGTGGTGGATGGGTTTCTAAAGAAGAACATATTCACCCGCTTTGGGACACCACGTGCGATTATCAGCGACGGAGGCACTCACTTCTGCAATAGAGCCTTCGAGAAGTTGCTTATAAAATACAATGTGCACCACAAGGTGGCTACTCCATACCACCTGCAGACTAGTGGACAGGTTGAGGTATCCAACAGGGAAATCAAGAGTGTGTTAACGAAAACTGTGAAGGCCACAAGAACTGATTGGGCAAGGAAGCTAGATGATGCAATCTGGGCCTATAGAACAGCTTCCAAGACACTAATTGGTATGTCACCATACAAGTTAGTGTTTGGGAAGGCCTGTCACCTACCTGTAGAACTCGAGCATAAAGCGTGGTGGGCACTGAAACAACTAAACTTAGACATGGAAGCTGCGAGCACGTCAAAAGTCACAGAATTGCATGAACTCGAGGAGTTTAGGTATCTTGCTTTTGAGAGCACAAGGCTGTACAAAGATAGAATAAAGAGGCTACACGATCAGAACATTGTTGAGCGAAATTTCAAACTTGGGGACATGGTATTACTATACAACTCAAGACTGAGGTTGTTCCCGGGTAAGCTGAAGTCACGATGGTCTGGACCATTTCGAGTAGTTGAAGTTTTCCAGTCAGGAGCGGTTGACATTGCCACTGAGAATGACTCTCGTACATTTAGAGTCAATGGTCAGAGATTGAAGTTGTATGTGGGTATGAGCGAGCCCAAGGAAGGGTCTAAACTGCAATTGACTGAACCACGGAGGTCGAGCGAGCTTTAACTGCACTCATTTGGGTCGTGCCGCGACGTTAAATCAGGTGTTGCATGGGAGGCAACCCATGAAATTGTTGTAAGTGTAACTTTTCTTAAAATAAAATTTAAAAAAAAACTCTCTCTATCGCGGGCGTCAGAATCAGAGATGGGCTCAGGCCGTGGTTCTACCGCGACCGCGGTCAAACCACGGTCCTAACCCTTCTCTGAACCCAGGCCATCGCGGTTGCACCGCGACCGCGGTCAAATCGTGGTCAAGAGGGCCATCTGAACTTGGCCTACCGCGGCAGATGTAGAAGGGGTCCAGGTAAGTTTTTTTTTTCTGTTTTGTTTTAATTTTTTTCTTTTCCCCTTTAAACAAAATACCCTCCCACCTACCAATAATCCCTCTCCCACCCGCCCCAAACCACAAACAAAAAATAACCCCCCACTCCTTTCTCTCTAATTTCTCTCTAACCTCTCTCCATCTTCTCTCTTCTCCTCTCATCTTCACAAAACTTAATTATCATCCTCCCCTACTTTCCACCTTCACCACCCACTTTCCCTCAACCAAACAAGTAAGTTTCTCTCTCTCTCTCTCTCTCTCTCTCTCTCTATTTTATCTTCTAACTTAGTGTAAATTTGATCTAAACTTATTTAGTTAAACCCTAGGTAGGAATAGTGTAGATTTCCTTTCAATTTTTGCTTCTTCTCTTTGTTTTTATTGTTGTATTTGCTTCTTGTAGATTTATTTGGTGCTAAAATGGTTGGGTCTTTCTTCTACTTCTATTGTGGAGGTTGTTTAGATGTTTTGGAGGCCTAGAGGTAATTTCTGCGGTGTAGTTTGGTGGTGGGACCTTTTTGGCCGGGAATTTGGGGCTTGTGGTGCTATTTTGAGGCATTTTGGGCCTACCCTAGGTTGTGGTGGTATTGTATTTGGTGAATGGTGGTGTTATTTTTAATGTGACTCACTTGAGGGAGTAAGTGTGGGGTGTTGTATGCTTGTGGGGTCATTGTGGAGATTGTAACTTTGAACACATCACGAGTTGAGGGTTTGGCATAGTGTCTAAATGGAATAAATGGGAGATATTATTTGGTGTCATCGGGTGGTGAAGTCTGAGTAACCATCCGGCTGACACATGTAGGATATATATGATGGTTCTTCTGTATTCTTTGCAGGTTATATGGCTCGTAAGAAGAAAAAGAGATCGGTAGGCACGTCCCAACAACCTACTTATGATGCTTCTAGGTTCGAATCCGAAGTGGCAGAGGACGACTTTCATGCCAAGGCCTCAAAGAGCTTTATCCCTGAAATACCGATTAACAGGGCAGCCCTCCATGCAGAAAAGGAGGAGATGTATGAGGAAATCCGGCGGACGGAAATGGAGTTCTTATTTGATGAACCTGAAACGGTGAACAGGATGCTTGTACGGGAGTTCTACGTGAACTGCCCAACTCATATGCTGCGGGAGGTGACTGTGCGAGGCACATGGGTAGATGCCTCAGTGGAAACTATTCGACAGGTATTGCGGCTGCCCCGGTTTACTGGTGACGTCGACTATTACCAGGACGCCCCAGGTGTCACTTGGGATACTATGACTGATGTACTCTGCGCAGGGGGGCAACCAATCTGGATACATGACCATATCACACTGAACTCCAATTCGTTCACCTATTTGGCTAAGTGTTGGCTCACTGTCATTTACAGCCGGTTCTTGCCCTCAGGAAATACGACTGATGTGAACTTCCAAAGAGCCCTTTTGACGTGGTGCTTCGTCACAAAGAAGGATTTTGATGCGGCAAGGCTTATTGGTGACGAAATGATCATACGGTCCCCGCTGAGGTCAAAAGGATTCTACTTTCCCTCCCTGGTGACTACATTGTGCCTGCGGAAGAATGTCCCCACAAATCCTGCTGATGGAGAGTTGCCCCCTAAAGCAGCCTTCAAAGCTTCGAGCATCAGAGTGGGCAGGGGTGCACGCACCACTATTGAGATCGATGATGAGGATGATGACCCGGTTCTTATGGCACCATCCAGGAGATCCTATGACAGTGTCGTACCCTCTCGGCGCCCCCATGCTGGGGCTGGCTTATCCAGATCACAGTCCACCCATCCTATGTTGCGTTCTATGGAGGAAGAGGTCGCCGATCTTCGCACCTCGGTGGAGGGCCTACACACGCGTATGGATGCCATGTCTCAGAGGCAGGCCAGGTCTGAGAGCCGGTTCATGTCCTGGTTCCGTGCTTTGGGGAGAGCTTGCCATATGGACCCTATCACAGTCTCCGGCTCTGATTGAGTCTCAGGGAAGTCTTCTTACCCTTCTGCTCTTTACCATCTTGATATGACATGGGGACATGCCATGACTTTAAGTGTGGGGTGGGAGACTTGCTTTAGTGATATGTGTATTGTACATAGACATTGTGTGTGTTGTAACATGAAATTGATGTTGTTGTATACAATTGACTGTACTTATATGAGGAGTCTGACTTGGCCCAACGACGGACACTTGTCGACGGGTCTCTTGAGGGTCCAAATTGGATTAAAAAAAGGTAGAAGACTCTTCCTGAGGACAAGTACTCTTGAGGGAAGTAGTCCATGAAGTTTTTTTTTCTTTATTTTTTTTTCCTTTTTAGGCAGTGTAGTAAGTCCCCCTTGGTTTTTCTTTTGGCCACGGTTCTTTTCCAAGAGTTTTTCTTGAACTGGGTTAGGTAGATTTTCCTTTTGTAGTTAGGACTAAGATGGGTAAAGGCTAGAATACTACCCTGGATGTACACACCTACAAACAACTAAAATGAACTTGAGAGTGTGACGTCTAGGCTCAGTTGTGGACTTGTAAATCTATGCCTTAATTTTGCACATCTTGCTTTGCTTGAACGCTCGTATGAGTGTGTTGATAAACTGATTCAGAACGAGTTACATGCTAAGTGCGTGAGATTTTACTTGCATTCTGTGCTTGCATGCGATACCTAGAACTTGCCCTGTGTGTTTGCAAAGCGAAATAGAAGCTGTTTGGTTTTAGAGATGATTGAGGCATTTCTTTGTGTAAGCCTATATATAATGGTGAATCCACCTGTCTATATTGCCATAGTTAACCTTTTGAGCTTGAAGCCTATTCTTTGATAACCCTATAATGACCTATATCCCTGTGTTTGAATAGCTGATTGTTTGAACCTATACCTCCGAGAAACACTTGAATCACTAAGGAACATACAAAAGTCAAAGTGTGGGGTGGTAGGGAGTTAGCGAAAAAAAAGGGGGAATCAGGAATGAATCATTTGAATAGTGCACTAGCATTTAAAAAAAACAAAAAAAAACAAGAAGCCAGTTGCACCTAAAGAAAAGTAGGGGTCACCTGTGAAACAAAAATGTGGAGGAATGATTAGGCTGAGCAGGGAAATTGAGATAAAAGGAAGTGTGTATTAAAAGTGCTTAAGGAGGTTAGTCACTACATCCAAATGTATCCTACCCGGCCCTTAGCCTACATTACAACCAAATAAAGACCTCTTGATCTTTGACTAAAACAGCTCGATTAGTAGAGTACTACACTATGGGCAAGCTTATGGTGTGTCTGTGTGGCATGTGAATGTTCTTTGCTGAGAGTGAGTGAATTCTTTCTATCTTCGGTTCCTTGTGTTTGAATTTTATGCGTGTGGAACTTCTCTCAGATTTTTGATGTGAGGGAATGTGACTCGGGAAGGAAAAGTAAGTCTTCACCTCTGTTAGAGTAACTAGAGTGAGCGCAAGTGTGTCATGGCAGTAGAGTCTGCATCTGGGGTATGACTGGCACATTGCTTAGGTGGTTTCGTCAAAATGGCGGGTGTGACATACTTGGGGTAATGCATAAAACGGTTAGGCTTAGAAGTGTGGTTTAGCTTGCTCGAGGACGAGCAAAGGTTTAAGTGTGGGGTGTTGATAATAGGTGAATTTAACTATATTCAGGCCCTAAATAACCGCCTTCTTGCATAATTTTGATAATAAAAGTGATAACAAAATGCTCTTATTAGTGCTTTTCATGACTTGCAGGTTATATATGACTAGGGAAGGCTAGGGAGTACTTTTGGAGTCACAAATTGAAGAAAGAGAGGTCATCCGTGAAATATCCCAAGTGAACCACGCAAAAATAGGCTGAAGAATCAGAGAAATGATTCTGCCACGGTTCCACCGCAACCGCGGCAGAACCGCGGTGAAGACTGCTCGCGGACAGAAGGAGATTCAGAGGAGCTGTTTGGCCGCGGTTCCACCGCGACCGCGACAGAACCGCGGCAGGCGCGAGAAAGTTCAGGGACTAAAGTGCAAAACACAGGATTTTTAGCCCAAAACCCTATTTTAAACACTAGACTCCGCCCAAGAGAGGCATGTATTGAATTTTAGAGTATCTTGGCAAGAAAAACAATTGTGAGAGATCACCCAAACCATCTTTCTTCTTTTCTTTGATTTTTATTGCTAGTTTATGATGAATCTTATCTTAGTTTGTTTACCCATAGTTATGAGTAGCTAAATCCTTTGTCTAAGGTTTTGATGGAACCTATTGGGGGATGAACTTCTTGTTGATGTGAATACAAATTGCTAGTTTTAATCTTTATTTGTTCAACTATGTTCTTGTTGTAGTTAATTGACAGGATCCTCAATTAGCTGTGCCTATTTAGTGTGCATAACTCGGGAGAGAGTGCATATTTAGGTTATTGTTGAACAACACTACTCCCAAAGTATAAGAGGGATCTATAATTGTGGGTTTAAAGGCGGGATTAGGGATAACGAAGCCTTGAGTGCAATCTGAAGTGAACTGTGTTAATTAAAGCTAGCTAGTGTATCTCGGGAGAGTGCATTGAGTATATTACTGTGATTACTCGGGAGAGATTTGTGGTAAGATGAGCGTTCATGATTGATAGAGGTGTGTTAGTCAATTTGTATGAAGAATAAACAGAAGGGATTCCATCAATAGGGGAAGTCATTACCTTAGCATTTTCTCATTATTGTTTACAACCTTAGCATTTTAGTTTACAACTTGCTATTTACTTGCAATCTTAGTTAGTAAAGAAACCATCAACGGTGATTCAAACGTCTGGGGAAGTTGGTTCTCAAGAGTTTAGTAGTTCTAAAGATTGTGATTGATAGGTTAATTCTCTATGGATTCGACCCTGGGCGGAATACTCAGGTTATATTTGCAACGTCCGCATTGTCCTTTTTATAAGGCATAGTTGGGCGTGATCAGCATCCATTAAAGAACTTGAAGATTCTTACAAATGACGAATTTTCTTGTGATGCTTGTTATCAAGGAAAAATGATCACTAGACCATCACCAATGAAGGTTGGTATTGAATCCCCTGCCTTTTTTGAGCGTATACATGGGGATATATGTGGACCTATTCACCCACCAGGTGGGTTGTTTAGATATTTTATGGTCTTAATAGATGCATCTTCAAGATGGTCTCATGTGTGCCTACTATCATCTCGCAACCTGGCGTTTGCAAAGCTATTAGCCCAAATAATTCGATTAAGGGCACAATTCCCAGATTATCCTATAAAGGCTATTCGCCTTGATAATGCTGGAGAATTCTCATCTTAAGCTTTTGATGATTATTGTCTATCCGTTGGGATAAAAGTTGAACATCCTGTAGCTTATGTTCATACTCAAAATGGCCTTACAGAGTCATTTATTAAACGCCTGCAATTGATAGCAAGACCATTACTTATGAAAACAAAATTGCCCACTACTGCTTGGGGCCATGCTATCTTGCATGCAACATCACCTATCCGTATCAGACCGACATATTATATTAAATATTCTCCGTCACAATTAGGTTTTGATCATGAACCAAATATTGCCCATCTACGAATTTTCGAATGTGCTGTATATGTGCCAGTAGCACCACCACAACGTAGTAAGATGGGACCACAAAGAAGGATAGGAATATATGTTGGGTTTGTATCACCCTCTATTATTCGCTATCTTGAACCATTAACTGGAGATTTATTTACTGCTCGATTTGCAGATTGTCGGTTTGATGAAACAAATTTTCCACAATTAGGGGGAGAGAAAAAGGAAATCAAAAGAGAAATTGTGTGGAAAATTTCATCATTATCTCACTTTGATCCCCGTACCCCTATATGTAATCAGGAGGTCCAGAAGATTATCCATTTACAGAATATAGCAAATCAAATGCCAGACGCATTTACTGATTTGAAAAGGATAACTAAGTCGCATATCCCAGCAGCGAATGTGCCTATCCGAATTGATGTCTCAGTAGGACCATCTACTAGCATGAGAGATAGTGAACCTAAAGCACGCCTGAAGCGTGGTAGGCCTTTGGGTTCTAAGGATCGAAATCCTCGAAAAAGAAAATCGACAAATGATCAAAACGATACTATGAAGGGATCTCCTGAAGAGACCCAAAATCTGATTAGTTTTGAGATTCCTAAAGAAATTAATGAACCCGAAGCTCATGTGAGTGAGGAACTTTTAATAAGTTCGATCGGTGATGGGATTAATTTAAATCGATCTGAAATAGTGGTGGATAATATTTTTGCATATAATGTTGCACTTAATATTATGCAAGATAGTGAGGATCTTGAACCTCGATCTGTCGAAGAATGTCGACAAAGATCTGATTGGCCAAAATGGCAAGAGGCAATTCAATCGGAATTGAAGTCACTTGCTAAAAGAGAGGTCTTTGGACCAGTAGTCCAAACACCTGCTGGTATAAAACCAGTTGGTCATAAATGGGTTTTTGTGCGAAAAAGGAATGATAAAAATGAAGTTGAAAGATACAAAGCTCGCCTTGTTGCACAAGGATTCTCACAACGACCTGGAATCGATTTTGATGAAATATATTCACCTGTTATGGATGCTATAACATTTTGATATCTCATCAGTTTAGCACTACATGAAAAGCTTGAAATACATCTAATGGTTGTAGTTACAGCTTATCTGTACGGTTCACTTGATAATGAAATTTATATGAAAATCCCTGAAGGATTTAAAATGACTGAAGCAAAATCTCATGAAATGTATTCAATCAGATTACAAAGATCTTTGTACGGTTTAAAGCAATCTGGGCGCATGTGGTATAATCGCCTTAGTGAATATTTGCTGAAAGAAGGTTACATAAATGATGTTATTTGTCCATGTATTTTTATAAAGAAAATGGCATCAGAATTTGTTATACTTGCTGTTTATGTTGATGACATAAATCTTGTTGGAACTCCAGAAGAGCTCCAAAAGGCAATTGAATATCTTAAGAAAGAATTTGAGATGAAAGATCTTGGAAAGACAAAACTGTCTTGGTCTGCAAATTGAACATTTAGCAGACGAGATCTTTATCCATCAATCTGCCTATACAGAAAGGGTCTTAAAACGATTTTACATGGACAAAGCGCACCCTTTGAGTACACCAATGGTTGTTCAATCACTTGAAGTGAATAAGTATTTGTTCCGACCTCCAGAAGAGGACGAGGAACTCCTTGGTCCCGAAGTACCCTATCTCAGTGCAATTGGTGCACTAATGTATCTTGCTAATGCTACAAGGCCTGACATAGCATTTTCTGTTAATTTACTAGCAAGATATAGTTCTTCTCCTACACGGAGACATTGGAACGGGATTAAGCATATATTGCGATATTTAAAGGGAACTCTTGATATGGGTTTGTTTTATGCTAACAAAGATAGTGTAAACCTTGTTGGTTATGCAGATGCGGGTTATTTATCTGATCCCCATAAAGTTTGATCTCAAACCGGCTATGTATTTACATATGGAGGTACTATCATATCATGGCACTCCACAAAGCAATCTATTGTTGCTACTTCTTCAAATCACGCTGAGATAATAGTTATTCATGAAACAAGTAGGGAATGCGTATGGTTGAGATCAATAATTCATTTTATTCGAGAAAAATGTGGTTTGGAATGTGAGAAAAGACTCACAATTTTATACGAAGACAATGCTGCATGCATAGCCCAATTGAAGGGAGGATTTATAAAAGGAGATAGAACAAAGTACATTTCACCAAAATTATTCTACACACACGATCTTCAGAAAAGTGGTGATATTGATGTGCAACAAATCCGTTCAAGTGATAATCCAACAGATTTATTCACTAAATCTTTGCCAACTTCAACTTTTGAGAAGATGGTATACAAGATTGGAATGCGGAGACTCAAATATTTGAAACAAGGTTTTCATCAGGGGGAGTAAAATACGCGATGCACTCTTTTTTCCTTACTAAGTTTTTTTCCCATGAGGTTTTCCTTATAAGGTTTTTAATGAGCATTTAGCAATGCGTATTACTAAATATGTGTACTCTTTTTCCTTCACTAGGATTTTTTTCCCACGTGGTTTTTCCTAGTGAGGTTTTAATGAGACACATTATCTTTTAATGAACATCCAAGGGGAGTGTTATAAATATATTATGGATGTTCATTTAGTACTCCGTTGTAAATAAGATTATCCATATGGGACTCCACCGTAAATATGTTTATCCATTTAGTACTCTATTGGAAATAAGCTTCCTGAAGAAGCTTATCACTTCGGTACCCGATTATGGATAAACATTACCCTAGGTAGAAGATTATCCATACCGGGTATAATAAGCTTATCCATTCAGTACTCCGTTATGGATAAACATTGCTCTCAGTAGAAGATTATCCATATCTGGTATAGTAGCAGCTTACACAGCAGCTTGCAGTAGCAGCTTACACAGCAGCTTACACAGCAGCTTACACAGCAGCTTCCTTTCTTCTATAAATAGAAGAGATTTCAGTTCATTATGTAAATCAGTTTGAATTCGAATAGTATATCAGTTTCTATCTATACTTGTCTTACAATCTTTATTTTATAACACCATTCATTTTATTCTCTTGCTTTTTCCCGGTGTTTACCGAAAAAACTGAAAATGTTTTCGCGTTTGTCCCACTATCATCCTTTTGTGAATTAAAAAAATAACCCTTTTGCAAACTATTCTCTCTCTATATATATTTTGGATTTAAAGGTGTTCTTTTGAGTAAAAAAATAAATAAAACAAGCTTCGACAGCAACGTGACATTTCAAATATTCAGAACAGAAAGAAAAGAGCAGCTTTATGCTTGCAGCCTTTAATTTTTTCGGTAGTTGTGATAACCAAAATAAGTGATTTTTTGGTTGTTTTCAAATATATTAAGAAATTCACCTTTTAATATTAATTAGTAATAAAATGACCATATTAACTTTCACTATCTCTTTATATAAACACTCCTAACACATACTCCAACATTAATTACTCAAAAGGCAATGTAGGAAAAAATAATTAATTCACTCTTAAAATCTGGAAATATTACTTATTTTGGACCTCAAGAAAAAAGCCAAAATTACTTATTTTGGACCGGAGGAAGTATAGGAGATGTTGTTTAAAAAAATCACAAAAAAAAAAAAAAATCTTCAGTGGAGTGAATAAAGCTCTTTAAAAGGACGAATACTATCTGTTGGTTGTGCTCAGGATATATACTTTCCCTTTGTAGGCATGCTACAGAGAAATATAGCATGGAATTTGTTTCTTTTATCAATATTGCATTTCAGTTGTAATTATTATCTTCATTATTATTTACTTAAGTGATTATCAGAATATTTAAAGCCGATCATCTTATTGGAGAAAAATGAATGTATTAGTTCAAAAACAGAATTTTTTTCATACGATCTGTCATGACAATTAAATTTAATTAATCTAATTAATTAATATTTCAAGCCGATCATCTTATTGGAGTACAAAATAAGTTTGATAGCAGATATAAAATTGTAAATCATACAGCAGGTATTTAAAACGTTCCTAGAATTCCTATAAGTTTATTAAATGCATTTCATCGACCTGAAAAGTAGCTGTATTCCCTTTATTTACTCAACTAACACGTGTTAATCCATGCACATGACAAAAAATAATATACTCCATTCATTTAGTTGTACATGGCCAACTAACTCGGCATAGAGCTAAACACCGTGATATTTATAAGACTTGAAATTTTGATTACCTTGTCACTAAAAATTAAAAAATTTGATTAATTAATTTTTAAATTATAAAAGTAGATTATCTTTTTAAATAAATGAAAAAGAAGATAAGGTCACGTTTATTGAAATAGAGTAGTTATACAATACAATAACAAGGAGGTCAGGTCGTCGTTGGCCTCGTGGCCAGCAAATAATTGTTGTTTTGTTTTTTTCAAGTTAATCAGTATAAAGTGCTCACACATGTCATGTCCTAAGATTAACAAATATGGCAATAAAAAAATTTCATACAGAGAATTCCGAGTTGTGAGTTGTGACCAATCTTAGTAGGAGTTAATTAGTTTATCATTCTTAGAAGATTTCCTGTCCGTTCCTTAATCTTTGATCAACCCTAATAGTCGAATTGTTCCGCTAACTGCCCGACGTTCATTTATTCAATTCTTCTTACTGTTTGATATTAATTTTTTTTTTGGTGTGTGTGTGGGGGGGGGGGGGGGGCGGGGGGAATTCTCGGATACAATTTTCTAAATACAATTATTTGTTTGGTATAACGGAAAATGTTTTCCAAGAAAATATGTTTTTGAAAAATAAGTAGTAATCTTATTTATTTTTCGGTGTTTGGTACGCAAATTAAGGAAAATGACTTCTCAAGAATATTCATAAATAATTTAGATATAATAAACATGAATCCATAAACTTTCAAACCAACAACCTTCCGGACCCACAAATTTCATAAACTTTTAAAACCGCGGAACTTTTGAAACTGCAAAATTTCGAACCCGTAAACATTATAATTTCTAAACCCGTAAACTTCCAAACACATAAACCTCCGAACTCATAATTTTGGAACTTGTAAAATTTTGAGCATTTAAACCGATAAATAATAAAACCAAAACTGAAAATATATTTTAAATTTTTTTTGGGGGGGGGGGGGAGAGGGCAGGGCTGAGGGACAACAAAACAAAACAAAACAGAAATTTAAATTACAAAACTTTTTTTGTGCGGGGGAGGGGGGAGGGGCAGCAAAACGAAAAAAACAGAAATTTAAATTACAAAAAAAAAATAGTAAATTTTTTTTTGTGCGGGGCAGGGCTGGGGGGGGGGACAGCAAAAGGAAAAAAATAGAAATTTAAATTACAAAAAAAAAAAGTAAATTTTTTTTTTTGTGCGGAGGGGGAGGGGCAGGTGGGGGGATTGGGGTGGGTACTGGGTGGTGCAGAAAAATGAAAAACAGAAATTTGAAATTGCAAAAAAAAAATTGCGGGGAGAGGGAATGGAGGGGTAATAGGGTGGGTGGTAACGGAAAAACTGAAATTTGAAATTGCAAAAAAAAAATTGCGGGGAGAGGGAATGGAGGGGTAATAGGGTGGGTGGTAACGGAAAAACTGAAATTTGAAAAAAAAACCTTTTTTGGAGAGGGGGTGGGATGGGTTGGTGATGGTGGGAAAGGTTGAGAAGGAGCTTTGGAAAATATTTTCCCTTTTCTTGATAAAGAAAATATTTTCCTCCAATTGGAGAAAAATGAATCGATAAGGAGATTGTTTTCCAAAACATTTAAGCCAACCAAACATGGAAAAATTAGAAAACATTTTCCGGAAAATGTTTTCCTTCATAACAAACACACCCTAAGTGTGAACATGAATGATTTACCTTTGACCAACCTGGTACCAAGTAGACTTAAACGTGAAAGCAAGTGTTTGCAACAAATTCTCGCAGAAAAATAAAATTGCAGTCACAAACAACTATAAAGAAAAAAGAATTTTATTGATAAGATTACGGGTTACAACTGTTTATCCCTTGATTCTTCCATTCGATTTGTTATCCGTAATTCAAGGGTCGTAGTGACATATTTCTCGAACGTAGGATAATATGCATCTCCTTGATGTATTTGATAATCAAGAAACATATAGCAACACTCCATTTGGGTCTTGAATGTTGCTAAAACTTTGAGGAAGACATATTTGACATGCCTTTGATCTCTTAATTAATATTTCAAGAGTTTATAGAATATCGGAGATCGTATATTTGATCTCTTTGTGCATATTTCAGGAGTTTATGGAATTGTTGAGATCTCTTTGAAGGACATATGCAGCCTTATTTATAGGCATGAATTAGATTTGGGTGGAGTAGCCCCCAAGTAACCCTAATAAACTCATAATATTTCAAAAGTCATATTGAATTTAGGATTTATCTTGACCTGTTAAATTTTAGTGTCTACAGCCAGCCTTAGGAGACTTTTGATCAGCAAACAAACTGTCTCTAAAAAGAAACTTTGATTATATGATTCCACACATCTTCAATTAAATGAAGAAAGAAAGAAAGAAAGAATTTGTCTATAATATTACTAATACTAAAGGTAGAGATTCTAATATACTAAAGGTCCTTCATTTAGAGGTTGAGCACTTGGTGATGTTGTAACGTAAACATCTTTATACAGTCAAAATGATAAAAGAAAACTATGACTTGATCTAAAACTATTGGTGATGTGGAAATGTAGATAGTCTCCTACAGTAATTGTGGTCATCACCTGTTTTTAAAGTGAATTCTACGTTCTGAGGCCTTAAAAACCTCTTTCTGTCTTACCTTAATTTACGTGCGTAGTCCGGGCGCGTAGCCGTAAAGCTAATATGTGAAAATCTGTGAAAAATGGTAAATTTTGATTATAAAATGAATTAAGTTGACTTCGGTCAATATTTTGGGTAAACGAACCCAGACTCATGATTTGATGGTCTCGGAGGGTCCATAGAAAAATATGGGACTTGAGCGCATGCCCGAAATCGAATTCCGAGGTCCCAAGCCCAAGAAATGAATTTTTTAAAGAAAATTATTTTCTGAAATTATTTATGAGATTTGGAAATGAATTGTGATTAGAACTCGATGGTATCGGGCCCGTATTTTGGTTCTAGCGCCCGGTACAGGTCTTATATGTGATTTAAGATAAGTCTGTGAAATTTGATAAGAAACGGGCTTGAAACGACGTGAATTGGATCATTTTTGAGAAAGTTGGAAATTTGAAGTTCTTAAGAAAATTTCATGATTTTGATGCTAAATTCCTAGTTGTTGATGTTATCTTAGTGATTTGAATGTACGATCAAGTCCGTATGATGTTTTTAGATTGGTGTGCATGTTTGGTTGGGAGCTCCGAGGGCTCGGGTGAGTTTTGGATAGGCCACAGAGTGAAATTTTAACTTAGGGAATTGTTGGTAGGCTTCAGGCCTACAGGCTTCGCATTTCGTAAATGCGAGCTCGCAAATGCGAGCAATGTATCGCAAATGCGAGAGGTGGCCTGGGCTTCCTTCATTGCAAATGCGAAGTTTCTGTCGCAAATGTGACATCTGCCTGGAATCCCCTTTAGTCGCAAATGCAAAACCTCAGTCGCATTCCCAAATGCGATACTGCTTTTGCAAATGCGAACATAGCAGAGGTCGGGGTTCACAATTCTATTAGATATATATATATAGTTTATATGTATTAGATATATAATATATATACTATATCAAATTTAAACACAAAATAAATTGCAAAGAAATATTCAAGGGAATGTCTTATATATTTTACTATTACGACATTAACAAAGAATGACAATATCTTTCTTAGTCTTCCTCCCCCAATGGAATGAGCACAACAAGGTACTAATACCACCATTAAAAGGAAAAAAAACTAAGGAAGATGTGCCAAAATACAAGTTACATGTTAGTCTATGTATTATCTCTAACAAATCTCATAAATCCTTCAAGGTCCGGAGGAATTTTCGTTGGTGGTGGTGGAAAAGAAGCTTGTTCATCACCACTTCCGGGCGAAGCAGCATCTTGCGCAAGTTCCGCTAGCATTTCTTCATGAGCTTCATCTATCTCCGGTTGTGATTCTACAAGTCCAAAATTTCTTCTTTCTGAACGGATCCAATCTCTGAAGAGTACTGATTTTTCCAAGCTCTCCTTCATAGACGCTCTATGATCACCGATTTGAAGTCTCGCTTGACTGAATGCACTCTCCGATGCCACTGTTGAAGCTTGAACACTTAAAATATCTCGAGTCATCCTTGAAAGAACCGGATAGTGTTTTTGTTTGTCCTTCCACCATTCCAAAACATCGAAGGAGCTGTCGGGATTCTCTGATTCAAGTCCCTGCGACAAATAAACTTGAAGCTCATTTAATTGTGAACTTTCACCAAAATTATCATCTTGAGAACCCTTGAACTCCGTCCAAGAACTAAGGGCTTTTAGGCACGCAGTTCTTTTAGATGCTTGCGAACTAGACGAAGTAGGAGTTGGAACATTTGGTCTAGCTTGATCTAAGGCAAGTTGATAAGCATAAATTGTTTGAACATTTATTTTAATTGAGGCTTTTGCATCTCCAAGTGTAGCAAATTCCTCAGCTGAAAGTGATAAAGCGTTATAAATTTTTGAATACCAAAAGTGAGGACCTCCTAATTTCATTGTAGGATTTAACAATGCATCAACACCAAAAATAGGGGGATAGGGAAAAAATATTTTTTAAACTTAGCTTTCATAGAATTAATAGCTTTTTGATAAATTACTCCACCCTCTGAAAATTGAGTAAATAAATCTACAAGTGCTGCAATATAAACTAAACAGTTAGAAATAGTAGGATAATATTGGCCAGATAATTCATTTGTAGCAATATATATTTTTCTAAAAAGTCTACAAGCATTTTAACATTACTCCAATCTTGATTTGTAAGGTGCTCATCATCATCATCATCATCACCATCACCTACACGAGCATTATACGTTGCGCTTATTGGGTTCCTATATTCATATGCAACAACTAAACTTTCATGCATGTAATTCCATCTAGTTGGACAAGCTTTAGGAACCTTTCTTTCTCTAAGGCCAAATTCATCACATTTTTTAAAATAGTCTCTAATTCTACTTCTACGGTTTGAATAAAAAAGCCAATTAAGAGCCATTTTAACCTTTTCAATTTCTACATTTAAAACTTTCATACCAGCACCGACGATTAAATGGTAAATATGACAAATACATCTAACATGAAAAATATTACTAAATGCAAGATTTAGTGTAGTTGTGTCACGACCCCAATCCCCGGTCGTGATGGCGCCCAACAGGATGCTAGGCAAGCCCGACCAATTCGTCACTCACAATCCCTTATGTAGAATTCATTACCAATTAATAGGATTTAATGCCAAATTAACATGATTATAACTCTGTAGCAATAGATAAACAGTACGGAAAATCCATAAAATATCAATATAAATCCCACCGATCTGGTGTTACGAGCCAAGAGCCTCTAATACAAGTCTGTGTAGCAACCTATACATAGGGTTGTCTAGAATGCGGAAAATAAAAGGGATAAGGGGAGAAATCGGGTCCTGCGGACGCCATGCAGCTACCTCGATGACTCCGGAATAAGCTGAACAGCAGCAGAAAGCACAAACTATGCCTCCGGGATACCTGGATCTGCACACATGGTGCAGGGAGTAAAGTGAGTACTCCAACTCAGTGAGTAATAGCAATAAATAATGACTGACAGAAAGAAAACTCGTAAAACACTACGCAGTTCTATATTAAAACAGTGAGAATATCAAAAACAACAACTGAATGAAGAAGTTAGTTAAAAGTCCTTTAAGCCATTATTCATTTCATTTACTCCTCACGATAACCGAATTCATATTTGTACTACTGCGGCGTGCAGTCCGATCCATATAGTATACTGCTGCGGCGCGCAGCCCAATCCATATATATATATATTGCTTCGGCGTGCAGCCCGATCCAAGAATAGTCGACTGCGCTCACTGGGGGTGTGTAGACTCCAGAGGGCTCCTTCAGCCCAAGTGCTATACTACTGCGGCGTGCAGTCCGAATCCATATAATATACTACTGTGGCGTGCAGTCCGACCCATATAATATACTACTGCGGCGTGTAGTCCGAACCGTATAAATATATATACTGCTGCGGCATGCAGCCCGATCCATAGCATATCAAATACCCTCACCATGGGGTTCTCGACCCCTCTCAGTCAATATAGACTTGGCCTCTCGAGCACACTAAGTAAGACGGGGTTCTCAACCCACACGTTACTCTCATTAGAATTTGACAATTTCTAAAGCTGGTTCATATTATGTTTATCAGTTAAGAACATGACTGAGGGTATGATTTCGACAAGGAAAGTGAGGTCAACCAATACAAATGCCCCCTAAGGGTTCTATAGATCGGCATAAAGCCCCAAACATGGCAACTAGCCCATAATATAATGATATTAATTAAGACTCAGTCAAAAGTACAGTAGAGTCATCAAACGGGATGGACCGAGTCCATATCCCCAGTAGTAACAAACCCCACGCTCATCATATAGCGTGTGTCTCATCTCAACATAGCACCACGTTGTGCAAATCCGGGGTTTCAAACCTTTAGAACATCATTTATAACCATTACTCACCTCAAGCAGGCCGAAATCCTAGCTCGCTACTCCCTTGCCTCGCAAATCAACCTCCTCAAGCGTCGAATCTGATCAAAACCACAAGTAATACGTTACAATAGGCTAAGGGAATACAACCCAATCGAAAAGACTCGAAAATCACGAAGTTGGTAAAACCCGAGCCCGGGCCCACTTCTCGAAAAATCAGAAAATTGACATCACCGGATTCCTTATCTTGCCACGAGTCTATACATATCAAATTTAGCAAAATCCGAGGTCAAATGCTCCCTCAAACCCCCAAATTTCTATTTCAAAAGTCAAGCCCTAATCCTTCCCTTTTTAATCAAATTTCCATGAATTTAGATGTTGAATCTACAATTAAATGACGTTTCTAGGCCATAGGACTCACCTCCAATCGATTCCCAGTCAAAACCCTCTTTAATACTCGTCAAAATCTCCCAAGGTTACTCAACAATGGAGGAAATGGGACTTGGTTTGCGGGTGAAATGTTTATTAAAACCCTTCTGTTAGCCTAGATTTTACTCTATGCGATCGCATAGCTCAACTTTCCCAGACCTCCAAAATGTCCTATGCGAACGCGACCCCTTAACTGCGATCGCACTGCTTCACCAATCAAACCTACGTGATCGCATACACTACTCCGCGATCGCATTGAACGAAGTACCCCTCAGAACCTCAGGTCCATTTAACACTACGCGATCACGTTACTCCTCATGCAATCGCAATGAACAACCTTCTCAACCTATGCGAGCGCATACCCTATTCTACGATCGCATTGAGCAATTAGAATGGCCTTCCCCAAACCTTCTATGCAATCGCAATTGCACTCCTGCGATCGCAGAGAACAAAAATGTTCTGCAACACTCAGCTGAAATCTGCAACTTCAAAAACCAAGATTGGTCCGATTGACCATCCGAAATTACCCCGAGGCCCCCCGGACCTCAACCAAAAGTGCCAACCCATCCTAAAACATCATTCATACTTGTTCCAATCATAAAAACACCACAAACAACACCAAAACCATCAAATTACATCGGATTCGAGCCTAAATTTCTTAAAAACTTCCGAAATACGCATTTGATCAAAAACCCGACCAAAACACCTACGAATGATCTGAAATTTTGTAAACACATCCAAAATCTCCTAACGAAGCTACTGCAACTCTCAAAATTCCATTCCGATCCCCGTATCAAAATCTCACCTACCAACCGGAATTCGCCAAAATACTAACTTCGCCAATTCAAGCCTAATTCTACTCCGGACCTCCAAAATCAATTCCGATCATACTCCTAAGCCACATATCAACCCCCGAAGCTAACCAAATCACCGAAAATCACATCCGAGCCCTCTAACTCAATAGTCAACATCCGGTTGACTTTTCCAAAATAATCCTTCCTTAAAGAGACTAAGTGTCTCATTTCCTATCAAAACCAATCTGATTTAACTCTAACACACCGAATATCGATAACGAAACATGAAGAAGCATAAAATAGGGGAAACGGGGCAGTAACTCACATGACGACGGGCCGGGTCGTCACATCCTCCCCAACTAAAACAAACGCTCGTCCTCGAGCGGGTCAAGAAACATACCTGGAGCCTCAAACAGGTGAGGATATCTGCTCCGCATCTCCCGCTCGGTCTCCCAAGTAGCCTCCTCCACGGGCCGACCTATCCACTACACCTTCACCGAAGTGATATCCTTTGATCTCAATCTCCGAACCTGACGACCCAAAATAGCCACTGGCTCCACATCGTAGGTCAAATCATCATCCAACTGGACCATGCTGAAGTCTAAAACATGAGACGAGTCCCCAACATACTTTCGGAGCATAGAAACATGGAATACCAGATGCACACTCGACAGGCTAGGTGGCAAAGCAAGCTCATAAGCCACCTCCCCAATCCTCCGAAGCATCTCAAATGTCCCAATGAACCGCGCACTCAACTTGCCTTTCTTCCCAAACCTCATAATACCCTTCATGGGCAAAACCTTCAGCAAGACCTTCTCGCGAACCATATAGGACACATCTCAAACCTTCCGGTCCGCATAACTCTTCTGACGTGACTGAGCTGTACGAAGTCTTTCCTGAATCACCTTCACTTTATCTAAGGCATCCTGAACCAAGTCTGTTCCCAACATCCTAGCCTTGCCAGGCTCGAACCAACTAACTGGAGATCTACACCGTCTCCCATACAAGGCCTCATATGGTGCCATCTGAATGCTGGACTGATAGCTATTGTTGTAGGCAAACTCTGCAAGCGGCAGAAACTCATCCCAAGAACCTCCAAAATCAATAACACAGGCGCGCAACATGTCCTCCAGTATCTAAATGGTGCGCTCGGATTTTCCGTCCGTTTGAGGATGAAACGTTGTGCTCAACTCTACCTGAGTACCCAACTCTCTCTGCACGGCTCTCCAAAACTGCGAAGTAAGCTGAGTACCCCTATCTGAGATAATAGACACTGGAACCCCATGCAATCGGACAATCCCCCGAATAAAGATCCCTGCCAGTCGCTCCGAAGAATAGGTAGTACATACTAGAATGAAGTGCGCGGACTTGGTCAGCCTGTCCACAATCACCCAAATCGAATCAAACTTCTTCAAAGTCCGAGGAATACCACACACAAAATCCATAATAACTCTCTCCCATTTCCACTCAGGAATAATCATCCACTGAAGTACGCAACCCGGTCTCTGATGCTCGTACTATACTTGCTGACAGTTGAGACACCGATCCACATACCCTACTATATCCTTTTTCATCCTTCTCCACCAGTAGTGCTGCCTCAAATCCTGATACATCTTCGCGGCACCTGGATGGATGGAATACCGCGAGCTGTGGGCCTCCTCCAATATCAACTCCCGAAGCCCATCCACATTGGGCACGCAAATCCGGCCCTGCATCCTCAACACGCCATCACCATCAATGGTCACATCCCTGGCATCATCATGCTGAACCCTGTCCTTAAGGACAAGCAAATGTGGATCATCATACTGGCGCTCTCTGATGCGGTCATACAAGGAAGACCGAGAAACCACACAAGCCAACACCCGACTAGGTTCTGAAATGTTTAATCTCACCATCCGATTGGCCAAAGCCTGAACATCAACTGCAAAGGGCCTCTCCCCAACTGGAATGTACACCAAACTCCCCATGCTAACCGCCTTTCAGCTCAACGCATTGGCTACCACATTGGCCTTCCCGGGGTAATACAAAATGGTAATATCATAATCCTTGAGCAACTCAAGCCACCTCCACTGCCTCAAATTAAGATCCTTTTGTTTGAACAAATGTTGAAGACTGCGATGATCGGTGAATACCTTACAAGATACGCCATATAAATAGTGCCTCCAAATCTTCAAAGCATGAACTATGGCAGCCAACTCTAAGTCATGAACATGGTAGTTCTTCTCGTGGGGCTTCAACTGATGAGAAGAATATGCAATCACTCTACCCTCCTACATCAACACACAGCCAATCCCAACTCTCAAAGCGTCACAATAGATGGTATAAGAACCTGAAGCTGATGGTAACACCAATACTGAAGCTGTGGTCAAAGCTGTCTTGAGCTTCTGAAAGTTTCTCTCGTACTCGTCCGACCATACAAACGGAGCACCCTTCTGCGTCAACTTCGTCAAGGGCGAGGCAATAGATGAAAAACCCTGAACGAACCGGCGATAATAACCCGCCAAATCGAGGAAACAACGAATCTCTATGGCTGAGGTCGGTCTAGGCCAACTCTGTACCACCTATATCTTCGTCGAGTCGACCTTAATACCCTCGCTAGACACCACGTGACCTAAGAAAGCCACTGACCCAAGCCAATACTCACACTTGGAGAACTTTGCATAAAGCTTCTCCTCCTTCAATCTTTGTAATACCACTCGCAAATGTTGTGCGTGCTCCTCCTGGCTACGCGAGTACACCAATATATCATCAATAAAAACAATCACGAACGAATCCAGATATGGCCTAAATACACTTTTCATCAAATGCATGAACACGGCTGGGGCATTAGTCAGCCCAAAGGACATAACCAGAAACTCGTAGTGCCCATATCTAGTCCTGAAAGCAGTCTTCATAATATTTGAATCCCTGATCTTCAACTGGTGATAGCCTGAACGAAGATCAATCTTGGAGAATACCCTTGCCCCCTGAAGCTGGTCAAATAAATCATCGATACGGGGCAGGGGATACTTGTTCTTCACTGTTACTTTGTTCAATTGCCTGTAGTCAATGCACATTCTCATTGTGCCATCCTTTTTTTTCACAAATAGAACCGGTGTACCCCACGGTGACACACTAGGCCGAATGAACCCCTTATCCAGGAGTTCCTGAAGCTGAACCTTTAGTTCTTTCAACTCTGCCGGTGCCATACGATATGGAGGAATGGAAATGGGCTGAGTGCCCGGCACCAGGTCAATACCAAAATCAATGTCCCTATCCGGTGGCATGGCCGGCAGGTCTGCAGGAAACACATCGGGAAACTCCTTCACAACTGGAACCGAATCAATGCTAGGAGTCTCAGCTCCAACATCCCTTACAAGAGCCAAATATGATAGACAACCTTTACCAACCATACGCTGGGCCTTTAGAAAAGAAATCACCCTGCTAGGCACATAGTCAGTCACGCCACGCCACTCGATCCTCGGAACACCCGGTATAGCCAAAGTGACTGTCTTAGCATGATAGTCAAGAATAGCATGACACGGAGATAGCCAATCCATGCCCAGAATAACATCAAAGTCCACCATGCTCAACAACAATAAATCAACTCGGGTCTCCAGACCCCCAATAGTCACCAAACACGACCGATATACATGGTCTACAATAATGGTATCACCCACCAGGGTAGATACATGAACAGGTAAGGCAAGACATCCTCGGGTCGTACCCAAATGATGAGCAAAATATGAAGACACATAGGAATAGGTGGAACCGGGATCGAATAATGCAAAGGCATCTCTGTGGCAGACTGAAACAATACCTGTAATGACAGCATCAGAAGCAATGGCGTCGGGTCTACCTGGGAGTGCATAAAAATAGGCCTGACTGCCCCCTGATCGACCTCCCCCTCTACGGCGACCACTGGCTGCCTAACCTCCACCCCTAGCTGGCTGGGCGGGTGGTGAAGTAACTGGAGCAGAAGTCGAGGGAAGACCCCTCTGCTGAGATGAGCTAGCAGCACGGCGAGGACACTCCCTCTATGCCCGAACTCTCCACACTCATAGCAACTCCCGGGTGCTGGGAATTGGGACTGAAGGGAACCCCTCGTGCCAGAGTGGCCAGCTGATGCACTCGGCCTGGAAGAACCCTGAGCAGATGGACCACGAGATGAACTCTATGCTAGAAGAGCGCTGAGAGAGGGCTAACTCTGCTGAGAACCCTGATAACCATGACCAGAAGATCCACCTCGGTACTCAAGTCGAGCTGACTGAGCGGGCCTGAAAGAACAACCCCGACCCTGCTGGAACTGGCCCCTCGAAAGAGCGCCACTAAAACTGCCAGAACCTCGAGGCCTCTTGGCCTCCCTCTCCTGACGGCGAGCCGTCTTAATATCGCGAGCAATATCAACTGCATCCTCGAAGGAAATACCCAGAACTCTCTCTCGAGTCATCAGAATATGAAGGTGATAATTAAGACCATCCACGAACCTCTTAATCCTCTCCCGATCAGTTAGAACTATCCATGAGGCATAACGAGCCAACTCAGAAAATCTTGCCTCATACTGAGACACAATCGTATCTCCCTGGCGAAGCCACTCAAACTGTCTACGCAGCTCCTCCCTCTGAGACTGCGGTATCCACTTTTCCAAGAAGAGAGTGGAGAACTCCTGCCAAGTTAAAGGTGCTGCACCTACCGGCCTACGCCGCTCATACGCCGCCCACCAAGTGAAGGCCGCTCCAGTAAACTGAAATGTAGTAAAAGCCACACCGCTGGACTCAGGAATCTCTGCTGTCCGAAGCATACACTGACACTTGTTGAGAAAACCCTGGGCATCATCGCCTTGAGCACCACTGAAAGAAGGAGGCTGAAGTCTAATGAACCTCTCGAGACGGCGCTGCTCATCATCTGGCTTAACTAGAACACTGTACTCCTGAACAGGTACCACTGGCTGAGCTGGAGGTGCCTCTGGAGTCTGTAATCCCTGCACTACCTGCTCAGGTGTGCGAGCAGTGGGGGTCTGATTGCCTCCCCCGGCCTGCGAAGTAGCTACTACTACTGTGGTGGCTGAAACCACCTGAGCCAGGCCCATACAAATTGTCAATATCTGGGCCAATGTCTCCTGGAGACTCGGTATCACAATGGGCACAGCTGGTGCCTGCACTGCTGCTGCTGGAGCCTGGTCCTGAGCTGGGGCAACTAAAGGATCCACAGGTGCTGCCCCTGCTGCTCTTCCTCTACCACGACCGCGTCCACGACCTCTAGTAGCCTCAGTAGGTGGTACTGGTGGTCGTCCGGTAGCTCGAGTCCTCACCATATATGAGAGAATGGAATAAGGAGAAATTTAGTATTCGGATCAACAAGTTCGCACGACAAGAATTTCAAGAATGTGGAATTTTCCTAACAGGTTCTGCAGCCTCCCGAGGATAAGCACAGACGTCTCCGTACAGATCCGCGAGACTCTACTAATCCGGCTCAAGACTCGCAAGACCTAGTAACCTAGGCTCTGATACCAACTTGTCACGACCCCAATCCCCGGTCGTGATGGTGCCCAACACGATGCTAGGCAAGCCCGACCAATTCGTCACTCACAATCCCTTATGTAGAATTCATTACCAATTAATAGGATTTAATGCCAAATTAACATGATTATAACTCTGTAGCAATAGATAAACAGTACGAAAAATCCATAAAATATCAATATAAATCCCACCGATCTGGTGTCACGAGCCAAGAGCCTCTAATACAAGTCTGTGTAGCAACCTATACATAGGGTTGTCTAGAATGCAGAAAATAAAGGGGATAAGGGGAGAAATCGGGTCGTGTGGACGCCATGCAACTACCTCGATGACTCCGGAATAAGCTGAACAGCAGCAGAAAGCTCAAACTATGCCTCCGGGATACCTGTATCTGCACACATGGTGCAGGGAGTAAAGTGAGTACTCCAACTCAGTGAGTAATAACAATAAATAATGACTAACGGAAAGAAAACTCGTAAAACACTATGCAGTTCTATATTAAAATAGTGAGAATATCAAAAACAACAACTGAATGAAGAAGTCAGTTAAAAGTCCTTTAAGCCAGTATTCATTTCATTTACTCCTCACGATAACCGAATTCATATTTGTACTGTTGCGGCGTGCAGCCCGATCCATATAGTATAATGTTGCGGCACGCAGTCAGTTCATTTATTCGTTCTTATCCTCAGTTCTCAATTCATATACTTCTCACGATAACCGAATCAATAAATATATATACCGCTGCGACGTGCAGCCCGATCCGTATATCGCTGTGGCGTACAACCCGATTCCATAATAATAATAGTCGACCGCACTCACTGGGGGTGTGCAGACTCCGGAGGGGCTCCTTCAGCCCAAGCGCTATACTACTGCGGCGTGCAGTCCGACCCATATAATATACTACTGCGGCGTGCAGTCCGATCCATATAATATACTACTGCGGCGTGCAGTCCGATCCGCATAAATATATATACTGTTGCGGCGTGCAGCCCGATCCATAGCATATCAAATACCCTCACCATGGGGTTCTCGACCCCTCTCAGTCAATATAGACTTGGCCTCTCGGGCACACTAAGATAAGACGGGGTTCTCAACCCACACGTTACTCTCATTAGGATTTAACAATTTCTAAAGCTGGTTCATATTATGTTTATCAGTTAAGAACATGACTGAGGGTATGATTTCGACAAGAAAAGTGAGGTCAACCAATACAAATGCCCCCTAAGGGTTCTACAGATCGGCACAAGGCCCCAAACATGGCAACTAGCCCATAATATAATGATATTGATTAAGTCTCAGTCAAAAGTACAGTAGAGTCATCAAACGAGATGGACCGAGTCCAAATCCCCAGTAGTATTAGACCCCACGCTCATCATACAGCGTGTGTCTCATCTCAACATAGCACCACGTTGTGCAAATCCGGGGTTTCAAACCTTCAGAACACCATTTATAACCATTACTCACCTCAAACAGGCCGAAATCCTAGCTCGCTACTCCCTTGACTCGCAAATCAACCTCCTCGAGCGTCGAACCTGATCAAAACCACAAGTAATACGATACAATAGGCTAAGGGAATACAACCCAATCGAAAAGACTCAAAAAATATCGAAAATCACGAAGTTGGCAAAACCCGAGCCCCGGGCCCACTTCTCGAAAAATCAGAAAATTGACATCACCGGATTCCTTATCTTGCCACGGGTTTATATCAAATTTACCGAAATCCGAGGTCAAATGCTCCCTCAAACCCCCAAATTTTTATTTCAAAAGTCAAGCCCTAATCCTTCCCTTTTTAATCAAATTTCCATGAATTTAGATGTTGAATCTACAATTAAATGACGTTTCTAGGCCATAGGACTCACCTCCAATCAATTCCCAGTCAAAACCCTCTTTAATACTCGTCAAAAGCTCCCAAGGTTACTCAACAATGGAGGAAATGGGACTTGGTTCGCGGGTGAAATGTTTATTAAAACCCTTTTGTCAGCCGAGATTTTACTCTATGCGATCGCATCCAAGCCTCTGCGATCGCATAGCTCAACTTTCCCAGGCCTCCAAAATGTCCTATGCGAACGCGACCCCTTAACTGCGATCGCACTGCTTCACCAATCAAACCTACGCGATCGCATACACTACTCCGCGATCGCATTGAACGAAGTACCCCTCAGAACCTCAGGTCCATTTAACACTACGCGATCGCGTTACTCCTCATGCAATCGCAATGAACAACCTCCTCAACATATGCGATCGCATACCCTATTCTACGATTGCATTGAGCAATTAGAACGGCCTTCCCCAAACCTTCTATGCAATCGCAATTGCACTTCTGCGATCGCAGAGAACAAAAATGTTCTGCAACACTCAGCTGAAATCTGCAACTTCAAAAACAAAGATTGGTCCGATTGACTATCCGAAATCACCCCGAGGCCCCCCGGACCTCAACCAAAAGTGTCAACCCATCCTAAAACATCATTCATACTTGTTACAATCATCAAAACACCACAAACAATACCAAAACCATCAAATTACATCGGATTCGAGCCTAAATTTCTTAAAATCTTCCGAAATACGCATTTGATCAAAAACCCGACCAAAACACCTACGAATAATCTGAAATTTTTCACACACATCCAAAATCACCTAACGAAGCTACTGCAACTCTCGAAATTCCATTCCAACCCCCGTATCAAAATCTCACCTACCAACCGGAATTCGCCAAAATACTAACTTCGCCAATTCAAGTCTAATTCTACTCCGGACCTCCAAAATCAATTCCGATCATACTTCTAAGCCACATATCAACCCCTGAAGCTAACCAAATCACCGGAAATTACATCCGAGCCCTCTAACTCAATAGTCAACATCCGGTTGACTTTTCCAAAACAAGCCTTCCTTAAAGAGACTAAGTGTCTCATTTCCTATCAAAACCAATCCGATTTAACTCTAACACACCGAATACCGATAAAGAAACATGAAGAATCATAAAATGGGGGAAACAGGGCAGTAACTCGCGTGACGACTGGCCGGGTCACATCCTTCCCAACTAAAACAAACGCTGGTTCTCGAGCTGGTCAAGAAACATACCTGGAGCCTCAAACAGGTGAGGATATCTGCTCCGCATCTCCCGCTCGGTCTCCCAAGTAGCCTCCTCCACGGGCCGAACTCTCCACTGCACCTTCACCGAAGCGATATCCTTTGATCTCAATCTCCGAACCTGACGACCCAAAATAGCCACTAGCTCCACATCGTAGGTCAAATCATCATCCAACTGGACCATGCTGAAGTCTAAAACATGAGATGGGTCCCCAACATACTTTTGGAGCATAGAAACATGGAATACCGGATGCACACTCGACAGACTGGGTGGCAAAGCAAGCTCATAAGCCACCTCCCCAATCCCCCGAAGCACCTCAAAGGGCCCAATGAACCGCGCACTCAACTTGCCTTTCTTCCCTAACCTCATAATACCCTTCATGGGCGAAACCTTCTGCAAGACCTTCTCGCCAACCATATAGGACACATCTCGAACCTTCCGGTCCGCATAACTCTTCTAACGTGACTCAGCTGTACGAAGTCTTTCCTGAATTACCTTCACTTTCTCTAAGGCATCCTGAACCAAGTCTGTTCCCAACATCCTAGCCTTGCCAGGCTCGAACCAACCAACTGGAGATCTACACCGTCTCCCATACAAGGCCTCATATGGTGCCATCTGGATGTTGGACTGATAGCTATTGTTGTAGGCAAACTCTGCAAGCGGCAGAAACTCATCCCAAGAACCTCTGAAATCAATAACACAGGCACGCAACATGTCCTCCAGTATCTGAATGATGCGCTCGGATTGCCCGTCCGTCTGAGGATGAAACGCTGTGCTCAACTCTACCTGACTACCCAACTCTCTCTGCACGACTCTCCAAAACTACGAAGTAAGCTGAGTACCCCTATCTGAGATAATAGACACTGGAACCCCATGCAATTGGACAATCTCCCAAATAAAGATCCCTGCCAGTCGCTCCGAAGAATAGGTAGTACATACTAGAATGAAGTGCGCGGACTTGGTCAGCCTGTCCACAATCACGCAAATCGAATCAAACTTCTTCAAAGTCCAAGGAATACCACTCACAAAATCCACAGTAACTCTCTCCCACTTCCACTCAGGAATAATCATCCGTTGAAGTACGCCACTCGGTCTCTGATGCTCGTACTTTACCTACTGACAGTTGAGACACCGAGCCACATACCCTACTATATCCTTTTTCATCCTTCTCCACCAGTAGTGCTGCCTTAAATCTTGATACATCTTCGCGGCACCTGGATGGATGGAATACCGCGAGCTGTGGGCCTCCTCCAATATCAACTCCCGAAGCCCATCCACATTGGGCACGCAAATCTGGCCCTGCATCCTCAACACGCCATTACCATCAATGGTCACATCCCTGGCATCATCATGATAAACCCTGTCCTTAAGGACAAGCAAATGTGGATCATCATACTGGCGCTCTCTGACGCGGTCATACAAGGAAGACCGAGAAACCACAAAGCCAACACCCGACTAGGCTCTAAAATGTCTAATCTCACCATCCGATTAGCCAAAGCCTGAACATCAACAGCAAAGGGCCTCTCCCCAACTGGAATGTATGCCAAACACCCCATGCTAACCGCCTTCCGGCTTAACGCATCGGACACCACATTAGCCTTCCCGGGGTGATACAAAATGGTAATATCATAATCCTTGAGCAACTCAAGCCACCTCCGCCTCAAATTAAGATCCTTTTGTTTGAACAAATGTTGAAGATTGCGATGATCGGTGAATACCTCACAAGATACGCCATATAAATAGTGCCTCCAAATCTTCAAAACATGAACTATGGCAGCCAACTCTAAGTCATGAACAAGGTAGTTCTTCTCGTAGGGCTTCAACTGACGAGAAGCATATGCAATCACTCTACCCTCCTGCATCAACACACAGCCAATCCCAACTCTCGAAGCGTCACAATAGATGGTATAAGAACCTGAAGCTGATGGTAACACCAATACCGGAGTTGTGGTCAAAGCTGTCTTGAGCTTCTGAAAGCTCTTCTCGCACTTGTCCAACCATACAAACGGAGCACCCTTCTGTGTCAACTTGGTCAATGGCGAGGCAATAGATGAAAAACCCTGAACGAACCGGCGATAATAACCCGCCAAACCGAGGAAACTACGAATCTCTATGGCTGAGGTCGGCCTAGGCCAACTCTGTACCGCCTCTATCTTCTTCGGGTCGACCTTAATACCCTCGCTAGACATCACGTGACCTAAGAAAGCCATTGACCCAAGCCAAAACTCACACTTGGAGAACTTTGCATAAAGCTTCTCCTCCTTCAATCTCTGTAATACCACTCGCAAATGCTGTGCATGCTCCTCCTGGCTACGCGAGTACTCCAATATATCATCAATAAAAACAATCACGAACGAATCCAGATATGGCCGAAATACACTGTTCATCAAATGCATGAACGTGGCTGGGGCATTAGTTAGACCAAATGACATACCAAGAAACTCATAGTGCCCATATCTAGTCCTGAAAGCAGTCTTCATAATATCTGAATCCCTGATCTTCAACTGGTGATAGCCTGAACGAAGATCAATCTTGGAGAATACCCTTGCCCCCTGAAGCTGGTCAAATAAATCATCGATACGGGGTAGGGGATACTTGTTCTTCACTGTTACTTTGTTCAATTGCCTGTAGTCAATGCACATTCTCATTGTGTCATCCTTCTTTTTCACAAATAGACCGGTGTACCCCATGGTGACACACTAGGCCGAATAAACCCCTTATCTAGGAGTTCCTGAAGTTGATCCTTTAGTTCTTTCAACTCTGCCAGTGCCATACGATATGGAGGAATGGAAATGGGCTGAGTGCCCGACACCAGGTCAATACCAAAATCAATGTCCCTGTCCGGTGGCATGGTCGGCAGGTCTGCAGGAAACACATCAGGAAACTCCCTCACAACTGGAACCGAATCAATGCTAGGAGTCTCAGCTCCAACATCCCTCACAAGAGCCAAATATGATAGATAACCTTTACCAACTATACGCTGGCCCTTTAGAAAAGAAATCACCCTGCTAGGCATATAGTCAGTCACGCCACGCCACTCGATCCTCGGAACACCCGGTATAGCCAAAGTGACTGTCTTAGCATAACAGTCAAGAATAGCATGACACGAAGATAGCCAATCCATGCCCAGAATAACATCAAAGTCCACCATGCTCAACAACAATAAATCAACTCGGGTCTCCAGACCCCCAATAGTCAGCAAACACGACCGATATACATGGTCTACAACAATGGTATCACCCACCAGGGTAGATACATGAACAGGTAAGGCAAGACATCCTCGGGTCGTACCCAAATGATGAGCAAAATATGAAGACACATAGGAATAGGTGGAACCGGGATCGAATAATGCAAAGGCATCTCTGTGGCAGACTGAAACAATACCTGTAATGACAGCATCAGAAGCAATGGCGTCGGGTCTACCTGGGAGTGCATAAAAATAGGCCTGACTGCCCCCTGATCGACCTCCCCCTCTACGGCGACCCCTGGCTGCCTGACCTCCACCCCTAGCTAGCTGGGCGGGTGGTGAAGTAACTGGAGCAGAAGTCGAGGGCAGACCCCTCCGCTGAGAGAAGCTAGCATCACGGCGAGGACACTCTCTCCGCATATGCCCAAACTCTCCACACTCATAGCAACTCCCGGGTGCTGGGAATTGGGACTGAAGGGAACCCCTCGTGCCAGAGTGTCCAGCTGATGCACTCGACCTGGAAGAACCCTGAGCAGATGGAGCACGAGACGAACTTTGTGCGGGAAGAGCACCGAGAGAGGGCTGACTCTGCTGAGAACCTTGATAACCACGACCAGAAGATCCACCTCGGTACTCAAGTCAAGCTGACTGAGCGGGCCTGAAAGAACGACCCCGACCCTGCTGGAACTGGCCCCTCGAAAGAGCGCCACTGAAACTCTCCAGAACCTCGAGGCCTCTTGGCCTCCCTCTCCTCTCTCTCCTGACGGCGAGCCGTCTCAATATCACGAGCAATATCAACTGCATCCTCAAAGGAAATACCCAGAACTCTCTCTCGAGTCATCAGAATACGAAGGTGATAATTAAGACCATCCATGAACCTCTTAATCCTCTCCCAATCAGTCGGAACTATCCATGAGGCATAACGAGCCAACTTAGAAAATCTTGCCTTATATTGAGACACAATCGTATCTCCCTGGCGAAGCCACTCAAATTGTCTACGCAACTCCTCCCTCTGAGACTACGGTATCCACTTTTCCAAGAAGAGAGTGGAGAACTTCTGCCAAGTCAAAGGTGTTGCACCTGCCGGCCTACGCCACTCATACGCCTCCCACCAAGTGAAGGCCGCTCCAGTAAACTGAAATGTAGTAAAAGCCACACCACTGGACTCAAGAATCCCTGCTGTCCGAAGCATACACTGACACTTGTTGAGAAAACCCTGGGCATCATCGCCCTGAGCACCACTGAAAGAAGGAGGCTGAAGTCTAATGAACCTCTCGAGACGGCGCTGCTCATCATCTGGCTTAACTAGAACCCTGTACTCCTGAACAGGTACCACTGGCTGAGCTGGAGGTGCCTCTGGAGTCTGTAATCTCTGCACTACCTGCTCAGGTGTGCGAGCAGCGGGGGTCTGATTGCCTCCCCCGGCCTGTGAAGTAGCTACTGCTACTGTGGTGGCTGAAACCACCTGAGCCAAGCCCATACAAATTGTCAATATCTGGGCCAATGTCTCCTGGAGACCCGGTATCACAATGGGCACAGCTGGTGCCTGCACTGGTGCTGCTGGAGCCTGGTCCTGAGTTGGGGCAACTAAAAGATCCACAGGTGCTGCCCCTGCTGCTCTGCCTCTACCACGACCGCGTCCACGACCTCTAGTAGCCTCAGTAGGTGGTACTGGTGGTCGTCCGGTAGCTCGAGTCCTCACCATCTATGAGAGAATGGAATAAGGAGAAATTTAGTATTCGGATCAACAAGTTCGCACGACAAGAATTTCAAGAATGTGGAATTTTCCTAACAGGTTCTGCAGCCTCCCGAGGATAAGTACAGACGTCTCCGTACAGATCCGCGAGACTCTACTAAACCGGCTCAAGAATCGCGAGACCTAGTAACCTAGGTTCTGATACCAACTTGTCACGACCCCAATCCCCAGTCGTGATGGCGCCCAACACGATGCTAGGCAAGCCCGACCAATTCGTCACTCACAATCCCTTATGTAGAATTCATTACCAATTAATAGGATTTAATGCCAAATTAACATGACTATAACTCTGTAGCAATAGATAAACAATACGGAAAATCCATAAAATATCAATATAAATCCCACCGTTTTGGTGTCACGAGCCAAGAGCCTCTAATACAAGTCTGTGTAGCAACCTATACATAGGGTTGTCTAGAATGCGGAAAATAAAGGGGATAACGGGAGAAATCGGGTCCTGCGGACGCCATGCAACTACCTCGATGACTTCGGAATAAGCTGAACAACAGTAGAAAGCTCAAACTATGCCTCTGGGATACCTGTATCTGCACACATGGTGCAGGGAGTAAAGTGAGTACTCCAACTCAGTGAGTAATAGCAATAAATAATGACTGACGGAAAGAAAACTCGTAAAACACTACGCAGTTCTATATTAAAAATGTGAGAATATCAAAAACAACAACTGAATGAATAAGTCAGTTAAAAGTCCTTTAAGCCAGTATTCGTTTCATTTACTCCTCACGATAACCGAATTCATATTTGTACTGCTGCGGCGTGCAGCCCGATCCATATAGTATACTGCTACGGCGCGCATCCCGATCCATATATATATATACTGCTGCGGCGTGCAGCCCGATCCAAGAATAGTCGATTGCGCTCACTGGGGGTGTGCAGACTCCGCAGGAGCTCCTTCAGCCCAAGCGCTATACTACTGCGGCGTGCAGTCCGACCCATATAATATACTACTACGGCGTGCAGTCCGACCCATATAATATACTACTGCGGTGTGCAGTCCGATCCGTATAAATATATATACTGATGCGGCGTGCAGCCTAATCCATAGCATATCAAATACCCTCACCATGGGGTTCTCGACCCCTCATAGTCAATATTGACTTGGCCTCTCGGGCACACTAAGATAAGACGGGGTTCTCAACCCACACGTTACTCTCATTAGAATTTAACAATTTCTAAAGCTGGTTCATATTATGTTTATCAGTTAAGAACATGACTGGGGGTATGATTTCAACAAAGAAAGTGAGGTCAACCAATACAAATGCCCCCTAAGGGTTCTACATATCGGCACAAAGCTCCAAACATGGCAACTAGCCCATAATATAATGATATTAATTAAGTCTCAGTCAAAAGTACAGTAGAGTCATCAAACGGGATGGACCGAGTCCAAATCCCCAGTAGTAACAGACCCCAGGATCATCATACAACGTGTGTCTCATCTCAACATAGCACCACGTTGTGCAAATTCGGGTTTCAAACCTTCAGAACATCATTTATAACCATTACTCACCTCAAGCATGCCGAAATCCTAGCTCGCTACTCCCTTGACTCACAAATCAACCTCCTCGAGTGTCGAATCTGATCAAAACCACAAGTAATACATTACAATAGGCTAAGAGAATACAACCCAATCGAAAAGACTCGAAAAATATCGAAAATCACGAAGTTGGCAAAACCCGAGCCCCGGGCCCACTTCTCGAAAAATCAGAAAATTGACATCACCGGATTCCTTATCTCTCCACAAGTCTATACATATCAAATTTACCGAAATCCGAGGTCAAATGCTCCCTCAAACCCCCAAATTTCTATTTCAAAAGTCAAGCCCTAATCCTTCCCTTTTTAATCAAATTTCCATGAATTTAGATGTTGAATCTACAATTAAATGACGTTTCTAGGCCATAGGACTCACCTCCAATCGATTCCCAGTCAAAACCCTCTTTAATACTCGTCAAAAGCTCCCAAGTTTACTCAACAATGGAGGAAATGGGACTTGGTTCGCGGGTGAAATGTTTATTAAAACCCTTTTGTCAGCCCAGATTTTACTCTATGCTATCGCATCCAAGCCTCTGCGATCGCATAGCTCAACTTTCCCAGGCCTCCAAAATGTCCTATGCGAACGCGACCCCTTAACTGCGATCGCATTGTTTCACCAATCAAACCTACGTGATCGCATACACTACTCCGCGATCGCATTGAACGAAGTACCCCTCAGAACCTCAGGTCCATTTAACACTACGCGATCGCATTACTCCTCATGCGATCGCAATGAACAACCTCCTCAACCTATGTGATCGCATACCCTATTCTGCAATCGCATTGAGCAATCAGAACAACCTTCTCCAAACCTTCTATGTGATCGCAATTGCACTCCTGTGATCGCAGAGAACAAAAATGTTCTCCAACACTCAGCTGAAATCTGCAACTTCAAAAACCAAGATTGGTCCGATTGACCATCCAAAATCACCCTGAGGCCCCTGGGACCTCAACAAAAAGTGCCAAACCATCCTAAAACATCATTCATACTTGTTCCAATCATCAAAACACCACAAACAATACCAAATTCATCAAATTACATCGGATTCAAGCCTAAATTTCTTAAAAACTTCCGAAATACGCATTTGATCAAAAACCCGATCAAAACACCTCCGAATGATCTAAAATTTTGCACACACATCCAAAATCATCTAACGAAGCTACTAAAACTCTAGGAATTCCATTCCGAACCCCGTATCAAAATCTCACCTACCAACCGAAATTCACCAAAATACTAACTTCGCCAATTCAAGCCTAATTCTACTTCGGACCTCTAAAATCAATTCCGATCACACTCCTAAGCCACATATCAACCCCCGAAGCTAACCGGATCACCGAAAATCACATCCGAGCCCTCTAACTCAATAGTCAACATCCGATTGACTTTTCCAAAATAAGCCTTCCTTAAAGTGACTAAGTGTCTCGTTTCCTATCTAAACCAATCCGATTTAACTCTAACACACCGAATACCGATAACGAAACATGAAGAATCATAAAAAGGGGGAAACGGGGCAGTAACTCACGTGACGACGGGCCGGGTCGTCACAAGTTGTAAGCAAGCATATAGTGCTAGTGTTACTAGAAGCATTATCTATTGAAACCGACATAATTTTATCTCTAATGCAAAAATATCTGCAACTGTGTTAGCAATAAACTTACCTGTGTGGCATGAATTAATTATTCTATAAGCAATAATGCGCTTTTGCATTATCCACTCCTCATTTATCCAATGACTTGTAACAGTTAGATAATCACAGTCATTACCACTTCTACCAATATCAGTAGTAATAGCAATGCGACAATTTATATGAGTAAATAAATAGCGCAAATATTGTTCATATTCATGTTTATATTTATAAATATCACTCTTTACGGTTGCGCGAGGCCATCCTTTATAAATAGGATTAAAAACTCTTCTAATATAATGCACAAAATGATGGTTAGAAGGAAAACTATAGGGTAAGCACATAACAGTAACCATTTTTGCCAATTCTTCACGATCTTTATTTGGATCATAATATAAAATGCCACCAGTAACAGTGTTAATTCTCGGTTGAACTAGATTTGACCATGTACTAAGGTTAATATCTACACTTGTCCCCTCTTGCACAACTTTCATTTGTAAAAATCTAGCTTTATCTCTGGGGTGTTTCAATATGTGTCTAGTCAAACTACCCGTACCGCTACGGTCTCTAGTAAATTTATGAACTATGAGACCCACAAGTTTTACACTTAGACTTATTTTGTTCTCTTAATTGAATAAAAAAGTGCCAAACAAGAGATGTTTCAGGCCGTTTAACAGGTTGTCTATTAAAAGTAGGGGTTACTACAGGAGGGTCAGGCGGGGCATCACTTGGGTTATTAACAAGACTAGTAGGTGTATTATCTAAATCCGGTTGCGTTTCATCTAAATCATCATTTTCCTCATCATTTTCAAAGATAGTTTGATTAGGATAAAGAACATTCATAACTTCTTCATTTAATTGTTGACCTGGTGCAACATCATGGCAAAATTGACTATCAAAAAATTGAAAACAAGGGTTATCACTATCAAGAATAACAGGTGGAGGAGGACGGGTAACAGGTCTGGGTCGGGGAGCCGGGGAAAGAGTAGTAGCTTGGCTACTAGATTCACCAATTTTAGATTTTCCCTTACCTTTACCACCAAATATTTTCTTCAAAGAAAAGTCCATATTGATTATAATTATACTAAATAAAACTAACAAAACTATAATATTAAAACTTAAGAGTTGGAACGAGTTTACCGAATTGACGAACAACTTCTTGAAAATTGAATATTGTTGAAGACTTGAATACTTCAATTCACCAACTTCACAATTTTTTACGAAATTGCAATAATAAAGTAAGCAGTTATAGAAGAAAATTAGAGAGAGATTGATGAATTTGTGAGTAAAAATGAAAGAATGGGAGGGGGGGGTATTTATAGTTGAGAATTGGGAAAAAGTGTAATTATAAAAAGTTTGGGGTTAAAATAAAATTTGGGGGCCAAATGACTATTTTTTAAAGTGGCAAACGGTTGAATTTTGATGGCCAACGGCTAGATTTTAAAAATCTGACCGTTGATCATTTAAAAAAAAATTAAAAAAAATAGTCATTGGGGCCCGTTTGGCCCGTTGGGCCCGGTTGAACCGGCCTAGGCCCGCATGTCGGTCCCGGGCTTAATGGTCCCGGGCTCATGGGCTATTTGGGTTGGACCGGCCCGCTACGGGCTTATGCACCACTAGAGACCAGGCCTGCTTGAATCGACCCGTTTGGCTTGGAGTCCTAGGCCGAGGTCGGACCACAATACAGCCTTAGATTTACCTTTGACCAACCTGGTACCAAGTAGACTTAATGTGAAAGCAATTGTTTGCAACAAATTCTCACAGAAAAATAAAATTGCAGTCACAAACAACTATAAAGAAAAAAAGGATTTTATTGATAAGATTACGGGTTACAACTGTTTATCCCTTGATTTTTCCATTCGATTTGTTATCCGTAATTCAAGGGTCGTAGTGACATATTTCTCGAACGTAGGATAATATGCATCTCCTTGATGTATTTTATAATCAAGAACATATAGTAACACTCCATTTGGGTCTTGAATGTTGCTAAAACTTTGAGGAAGACATATTTGACATGCCTTTGATCTCTTAATTAATATTTTAAGAGTTTATAGAATATCAGAGATCATATATTTGATCTCTTTGTGCATATTTCAGGAGTTTATGGAATTACTGAGATCTCTTTGAAGGATATATGCAGCCTTATTTATAGGCATAAATTAGGTTTGGGTGGAGTAGCCCCCAAGTAACCCTAATAAACTCATAATATTTCAAAAGTCATCTTGAATTCTGATTTATTTTGACCTGTTAAATTTTAGTGTCTACGGCCAGCCTTAGGAGACTTTTGATCAGCAAACAAACTGTCTCTAAAAAGAAACTTTGATTATATGAATCCACACATCTTCAATTAAATGAAAAAAGAAAGAAAGAATTTGTCTATAATATTACTAATACTAAAGGTAGAGGTTCTAATATACTAAAGGTCCTTCATTTAGAGGCTGAGCACTTGGTGATGTTGTAATGTAAACACTCTTTATACAGTCAAAATGATAAAAGAAAACTATGACTTGATCTAAAACTATTGGTGATGTGGAAATGTAGATAGTCTCCTACAGTAATTGTGGTCATCACCTGTTTTTAAAATGAATTCTGCGTTCTGAGATCTTAAAAACCTCTTTTTGTCTTACCTTGATTTGCGTGCGCAGTCCGGACGCGTAGCCGGAAAGCTAATATGTAAAAATCTGTGAAAAATGGTAAATTTTGATTATAAAATGAATTAAGTTGACTTCGGTCAACATTTTGGGTAAACGGACCCAAACCCATGATTTGACGGCCTCGGAGGGTCCGTAGAAAAATATGGGACTTGGGCATATGCCCGGAATCGAATTCCGAGGTCTCAAGCCCGAGAAATGAATTTTTTTAAAGAAAATTATTTTCTGAAATTATTTATGAGATTTGGAAATGAATTGTGATTAGAACTCGATGGTATCGGGTTCTTATTTTGGTTCTGGCGCCCGGTACAGGTCTTATATATGATTTAAAATAAGTCTGTGAAATTTGGTAAGAAACAGACTTGAAACGACGTGAATCGGATCATTTTTGAGAAAATTGGAAATTTGAAGTTCTTAAGAAAATTTCATGATTTTGATGCTAAATTTCTAGTTGTTGATGTTATCTTAGTGATTTGAATGCACGAGCAAGTCTGTATGATATTTTTAGATTGATGTGCATGTTTGATTGGGAGCCCCGAGGGCTCGGGTGAGTTTTGGATAGGCCACAGAGTGAAATTTTAACTTAGGGAATTGCTGGTATGCTTCAGGCCTGCAACTATCTCATAAATGCGAGCTCGCAAATGCGAGCAATGTATCGCAAATGCGAGAGGTGGCCTGGGCTGCCTTCTTTGCAAACGCGAAGTTTCTGTCGCAAATGCGACATCTGCCTGGAATCCCCCTTAGTCGCAAATGCGACTTCGCAAATGCGATACTGCTTTTGCAAATGTGAACATAGTAGAGGTCGGGGTTCGCAATTGCTAACCCTGTTCGCATTTTCCATATCTGCAACCTGCAATTTTTATACTTAGCCGAAAATTTTCCATTTTTCACACACTTTCAAAACCAAAATACTCTTGGGCGATTGTAGAAGTAGTTGTGACATTTGAATATTGAGGAGCGTTGGCTCAAGTTGCACAATGAAATGTAAAAGTATAAGTGGAAGTTGATCCTTTTAGAGTATTGGCTCAAGTTGTGAAGTGAGTTGTGAAATAAATGTGAAAAGGGAAAGAGAAGAGGATTTTTGATGTTGTTCCCTCGCCGGGATTCGATTGTTGTACTGTTGTTCCCTTGCCGGGATTTTATTGTGACTTCATTTATTTTCTTGCCTTTATTTCTTGTGAGTATTGTTTTGGTAAAAGAGTGTTAAAGCATGAAGGGTGATGCCGTGCACTTGTCCTTGATTTTCTTGAATCTTGCAGATAATTGAGTTATGTTGTCCTTTTCGTTTATTTACTGATTTTCTGTTGTTACTTGATTCTATTATGTGGTTATTGATTCCCTTGCCGGAATTTTGTTGTTCCCTTATTGTTCCCTTGTCAAGGCTCCATTGTGATTGGTGTTAAATATTATATTTGGATCGGGTTGCACGCCGCAACAATATTATATGTGGATTGGGTTGCACGCCGCAAAAATATTATATGTGGATCGGGTTGCACACCGCAACAATGTTGTATGTGGATCGGGTTGCAAGCCGCAACAATATTATATGTGGATCGGGTTGCACGCCGCAATAATATTATATGTGGATCTGGTTTCATGCCGCAACAATGATAAATGATATGGATCGGATTGCACACCGCAACAGTGTCGTTATATATTGGGATCGGGTTGCGCGCCACAACAATTATTGATACAAGTGTGTTTGGTTTGGATATTAGTTTCTGGTTGCGCGCCGCAACAATTGTTGATACAAAGTGGTTATAGATTGGATACAAGTTTCTTATTATTTTGCCGTGAATTCTAAGTTGTCCTTATGTCGTTACTCTTGATTTACTGTTGATATTGATTCACCCCTGCAGCATGTACCCCCCTCCCATCTTTACTTGTTTACTCCTGTTTTATTTTCCATTGTATATTATATAACTGTACAGGTTCATTTGGTAGTCTGGTCCTATCCTTGTCACTACTTCGCCGAGGTTATGCTAGGCACTTACCAGCACATAGGGTCGGTTGTGCTGATACTACACTCTGCACTATGTGTAGATCCTGGATTAGCTTTTGGATCGTAGCATTTGGGTGGCTATCTTCAGTCCACGCGGAGATCCTAGGTAGACCTGCAGGAGTCCGCAAGCCCTAGCATCTCCTTTATCCTTTATTTCCTGTTTCATTTCTTTGATTCGGAAATAGTGTATCTTTATTTTCAGACTTCGTATTTAGCACTCTTAGACCGTCTTTGGTACTGTGACACCAGTTCTGGGTGATTAAGTCTTAAACAGTTGTATTAGATTCATATTTCAGATATTTTACTACATTTCTTCCGCTTAATGAAATTTTTGCTATTTTTTTACATTATTGCTTTATTAATGCTAAAAGGGTATAAAAATGGATAAAGGTAATTTGTTCCATAATTGGCTTGCCTATCTCACATTAGTATGCGCTATCACGACTCCCGAGGGTGGAAAATCCGGATCGTGACAGGTTGGTATTAGAGCTCTAGGTTACATGGATCTCACAGTTCATAGACAAGATTAGTAGAGTCTGAGGGATCGGTACGGAGACGTCTGTATTTATACTCCATAGGCTACAGAGTTAGGAAAAACTTCACATCTATTCTTTCCTGTCGTGCGATTTTGTTCTCTCAATGCTAAATTGAAACCTCTACTCTTGTCCTTTCGCGAATGGAGAGGTCATGTACCGCTTCTTCAGCCGAACCGCAGCATAGACCGGTGTTAGATCAGCTACATCTTCGGAGGCTTTGCGGAGGTTGGATAGGTTTCACCAAGCTCTTCGCTACCACTTTCAGCGGCGCATCTTCTGAGGATCCCCAGGATTATCTAGACAGTTGTCATGAGGTTCTCAGGAACATGGGGATAGTGGAGACCAATGGGGTCGACCTTGTTACTTTTCGCTCGCCTGGATCCGCCAAGCCTTGTTGGAGAGATTATTGTTTGGCTAGACCAGTTAGGTCATCAGCTTTGACTTGGGATCGGTTTTCTCAACTATTTCTGGATAAGTTTCGTCCTGTCACTCAGAGAGAGATCTACCCGAGGTAGTTTGAGCGTCTCTAGCAGAGTTCTATGACTGTTACGCATTACGGGACCAGGTTTAATGATTTGACCCGTCATGCTCTTCTTATACTCCCACTGAGAGAGAGAGAGAGAGTGAGGAGGTTCATTGAGGGACTCATTCAGCCGGCTCATTCAGCTAGAGGTGGAGGTAGATGTATTAGAGGTGGAGGTAGAGGTGATAGAGGTGGAGGTAGAGGTATTAGAGGTAGATGTACAAATACTGTTCTGGTTTGTAGTAGAGATGCTTTGATTTTATTTGATCCAGGATCTACATACTCTTATGTGTCATCTTATTTTGCGTCGTATCTGGTCATGCCTAGTGATTCTTTAAGTGCTCCTATTTATGTGTCTACACCGGTGGGTGATTCTATTGTGGTAGACCGAATCCATCGTTCATGTATAGTTGTGATTGGAGGTCTTGAGACTTGTGTAGATTTGCTTCTTCTGGACATGGTTGATTTCGATATCATATTGGGGATGGACTGGTTTATCACCTTATCACGCTATCTTGGACTGTCATGCCAAGACTGTGACCTTAGCCTTGCCGGGTATACCTCGTTTAGAGTGGAGAGGGACTCCTGGTCATTTTACCCATAGTGTTATCTCTTATATGAAGTCTCATCGTATGGTCGAGAGGGGGGTGTTTGGCCCATTTGGCCTATATTCGTGATTCCAGTGCTGAAATTCCTTCTATTGATTTTGTGCCTATTGTTAGTGAGTTTCCTGAGGTATTCCTTTCAGACCTGCCGAGTATGCCACCCGACAGGGATATTGACTTTTGCATTGATTTGGCTCTGGGCACTCAGCCCATTTTTATCCCTGCCATATCATATGGCCCCGCCTGAGCTGAAGGAGCAGCTGCAAGACTTGCTTGAGAAGGGTTTCATTAGACCCAGTGTTTCGCCTTGGGGTGCGCCAGTGTTGTTTGTTAAGAAGAAAGACAGATCGATGAGAATGTGTATTGATTACCGGTAGTTGAACAAGGTTACAATCAAGAATAAGTATCCATTACCGAGGATTAATGATTTGTTTGATTAGCTTTAGGGTGCCAAGGTATTTTTGAAGATTGACTTGAGATCTGGCTACCATCAGTTGAGGATTAGGGCATCCGATGTCCCTAAGACAACTTTTCGCACTCGGTACGGGCATTATGATTCTTGGTGATGTCATTCGGGTTGACAAATGCCCCCGCAGCTTTTATGGATTTGATGAACCGAGTGTTCAGGCCTTATTTGGATTCATTCGTGATAGTTTTCATTGATGATATTTTGATCTATTCCCGCAGCCGGGAGGAGCACGAGCAGCATCTTAGAGTGGTTCTTCAGACCTTGAGGGATAGTTAGTTATATGGTAAGTTTTCTAAGTGTGAGTTCTGATTGAGTTCAGTTGCATTCCTGGGTCATGTTGTATCAGTAGAGGGTATTCAGGTTGATCCGAAGAAGATTGAGGCAGTCAAGAACTGGCTAGACCAGCATCAACTACAGAGATCCGGAGTTCTTGGGATTGGCAGTCTACTATCGTCGGTTTGTGGAGGAGTTTTCATCTATCGCAGCCCCGATAACCAGGTTGACCCAGAAGGGTGCCCAGTAAGGCAAGCTTTCAGAAGCTCAAGACAGCTCTGACATGGCACCGGTGTTGGTTTTGCCCACAGGTTCAGGGCCTTATACAGTTTATTGTGATGCATCTCGTATTGGACTTAGTGCGGTGTTGATACAGGATGACAAGGTCATTGCATATGCTTCACGGCAGTTAAAGATTCATGAGAAGAACTATCCAGTTTATCATTTGGAGTTGGCAGCCATTGTTCACGCGTTGAAGATTTGGAGGCATTATCTGTATGGCGTGGCATGTGAGGTGTTCACGGATCACGAGAGTCTGCAGTATTTGTTCAAGCAAAAGGAGTTGAATTTGAGGCAGAGAAGGTGGTTATAGTTGTTAAAGGACTATGATATCACCATCTTATATCATCCGGGAAAGGCCAACATGGTGGACGATGCTTTGAGTAGGAAGTCAGCCAGTATGGGCAGTCTCGCTTATATTTCGGTCGGTGAGAGACCGCTTGCTTTGGATGTTCAGGCCTTGGCCAATCAGTTCGTGAGGTTGGATGTTTCTGAGCCCAGCCATGTGTTAGCTTGCATCGTCGCTCGTTCTTCATTATTGGAGCGTATCCGAGATCGGCAGTATGTAGATCCTCATTTGTGTGTCCTCAGAGACACGGTGCAGCACGGAGGTGCCAAGCAGGTTACCTTAGGTGATGATGGAGTTTTGAGATTGCAGGGTCAAGTTTGTGTGCCTAATATGGATGGACTCCGAGAGTTGATTTTAGAGGAGACCCATAGCTCTCGGTACTGTATTCATCCGGGCGCCACAAAGATGTATCAGGATTTGCGGCAGCATTATTGGTGGCGGAGAATGAAGGAGGATATCTTTGCATATGTGACTCGGTGTTTGAGTTGTCAGCAGGTTAAGTATGAGCATCAGAGGCTTGGTGTTTTGTTCTAGAAGATTGAGATTCCTGAGTGGAAGTGGGAGCGGATCACTATGGACTTCATTGTTGGACTCCTATGGACTTAGAGGAAGTTCGATGCAGGGTGGGTTATTGTTGATAGGCTGACCAAGTCAGTGCATTTCATTCATGTGGCGATCTCCTATTCTTCCGAGAGGTTAGCTGAGATCTATATTCGGGAGATTGTTCGTCTTCATGGTGTGACCGTGTCTATCATTTCGGACCGAGGTATGCAGTTTACCTCACATTTCTGGAGAGCGGTTCAGCGAGAGTTGGGCACACGGGTTGAGTTGAGCACAGTGTTTCATCCTCAGACAGACGGGCAGTCCGAGCGGACTATTTAGATTTTGGAGGATATGCTCTGAGCTTGTGTCGTTGACTTTGGAGGCTCGTGGGATCGGTTTTTTCCTTCAGCAGAGTTTGCCTACAACAACATCTACCAGTCGAGTATTCAGATGGCTCCTTATGAGGCTTTATATGGTAGGTGGTATCGGTCTCCGGTTGGATGGTTTGAGCCGGGAGAGGCTCAGTTGTTGGGTACGGATCTGGTTCAGGATGCTTTGGACAAGGTCAAGATTATTCAGGATAGGCTTCGTACAGCTCAGTCCAGGAAAAAGAGTTGTGCCGACCGCAAGGTTCGTGATTTGGCATTCATGGTCGGTGAGCGGGTATTGCTTTGAGTGTCGCCTATGAAGGGCATGATAAGATTTGGGAAGAAGGGCAATCTTAGCCCTAGGTTCATTGGCCCGTTTGAGATTCTTGACCGAGTGGGAGAGGTGGCTTATAGACTTGCGTTGCCATCGAGCTTATCAGCCGTGCATCCAGTGTTTCATGTGTCCATGCTTCGGAAATATAACGAAGATCTATCCCACGTGTTAGATTTCAGCACTGTCCAGTTGGACAAGGACTTGTCTTATGAGTAGGAGCCGGTAGCTATTCTAGACCGGCAGGTTCGTCAGTTGAGATCGAAGAGTTTTATTTCTGTTCGTGTTCAGTGGAGAGGTCATCCTGCTGAGGCATCAACCTGGGAGTCCGAGTCCGATATGCGGAGCCGTTATCCCTATCCTTTTCCTCGACTCAGTACTTCTTTCTTCTGTCTGTTCGAGGACGAACGGTTGTTTTAAAGGTGGAGAATGTGATGACCTTACCTATTTTTAAAATGAATTCTACGTTCCGAGACCTTAAACCCCCTTTTTGTCTTATCTTGATTTGTGTGCACAGTCCGGGCGCGTAGCCGAAAAGCTAATATGTGAAAATTTATGAAAAATGGTAAATTTTGATTATAAAATGAATTAAGTTGACTTCGGTCAATATTTTGGGTAAACGGACCCAGACCCATGATTTGACGGTCTCGGAGGGTCCGTAGGAAAATATGGGAGTTGGGCATATGCCCGTAATCAAATTATGGGGTCCCAAGCCCGAGAAATGAATTTTTTAAAGAAAATTATTTTTCGAAATTATTTATGAGATTTGGAAATGAATTGTGATTAGAACTCGATGGTATCGGGTTCTTATTTTGGTTCTGGTGCCCGGTACAGGTCTTATATATGATTTAAAATAAGTCTGTGAAATTTGGTAAGAAACAGACTTGAAACGACGTGAATCGGATCATTTTTTGAGAAAATTGGAAATTTGAAGTTCTTAAGAAAATTTCATGATTTTGATGCTAAATTCCTAGTTGTTGATGTTATCTTAGTGATTTGAATGCACGAGCAAGTCTGTATGATATTTTTAGATTGATGTGCATGTTTGATTGGGAGCCCCGAGGGCTCGGGGGAGTTTTGGATAGGCCACAGAGTGAAATTTTAACTTAGGGAATTGCTGGTATGCTTCAGGCCTGCAGGCTTCGCATTCTTGTCTCGCAAATACGAGCAATGTATCGCAAATGCGAGAGGTGGCCTGGGCTACCTTCTTCGCAAATGCGAAGTTTTTGTCGCAAATGTGACACCTGCATGGAATCCCCCTTAGTCGCAAATGTGAGACCTCAGTCGCAAATGCGACACTGCTTTTGCAAATGCGAACATAGTAGAGGTCGGGTTCGCAATTGCGAACCCTGTTCGTAATTCCCATATCTGCAACCTGCAATTTTTATACTTAGCCGAAAAACTCTCATTTTTCACTCTTTCAAAACCAAAACACTCTTGGGCGATTTTTCAAAGATAACTCTTCTTCCAAATCGATTGTAAGTCAATTGTAACTCGTTTTCTTCAATCATTAACATCTTTTAACATGATTTCAACTCAAAACCAATGATTTTCATGGGGGAAATTGAGTGTTTTGGGTAGAACCTAGGTTTTTCAAAAATTGGGGATTTGGACCTCGATTTGAGGTCTGATTTCAAAACAAATCATATATTTGGGTTCGTGGGAGAATGGGTAATCGGGTTTTGGTTTGAACCTCGAGTTTTGACTATGTGGGCCCGGGGGCGATTTTTGACTTTTTGGGTAAAACTTGAGAAAACTCATTTTCATGCATTAGAATTGATTTATTTAGCGTTATTTGATGTAATTAAGTAACTTATGGCTAGATTCGAGCAAATTGGTGGTGGAATCAAGGGGTAAAGCGATAGTTGAGACGTGAATTGTGTTTGTGGCATCGAAGTAAGTGTTTGGTCTAACCTTAGCTTGAGGGATTAGGAGTCGAGCCCTATTTTCTATGTGGTATTTGTCGAGTATGGCGTATAGGCATGGTAACGAGTATCTATACGTTGGTTCAAGCATGCCCGTGAGTCTTATATTGCGATTATTATGGCTTCGTTGTATTATTCATGCTTTGATGATGATTTCTATTGTTGGGCAAAGTTTGGGGAAGCAATTGTGACATTTGAACATTGAGGAGCGTTGGCTCAAGTTGTACAATAAAATGTGAAAGTATAAGTGGAAATTGAACGTTTTAGAGCATTGGCTCAAGTTGTGAAGTGAGTTGTGAAGTAAATGTGAAAAGGGAAAGAGAAGAAGATTTTTGATGTTGTTCCCACGCCGGGATTCGATTGTTGTACTATTGTTCCCTTGCCGGGATTTTATTGTGACTTCATTTATTTTCTTGCCTTTATTTCTTGTGAGTATTGTTTTAGTAAGAGAGTGTTAAAACACGAAGGGTGATGTCGTGCACTTGTCCTTGATTTTCCTGAATCTTGCAGATAATTGAGTTATGTTGTCCATTACGTTTATTTACTGATTTTCTGTTGTTACTTGATTCTATTATGTGGTTATTGATTCCCTTGCTAGGATTTTGTTGTTCCCTTATTGTTCCCTTGTCGGGGCTCCATTATGATTGGTGTTAAATATTATATTTGGACGGGTTGCATGCCGCAATAATATTATATGTGAATCGGGTTGCACGCCGCAACAATATTATATGTGGATCGGGTTGCACGCCGCAACAATATTATATGTGAATCGGGTTGCCACGCCACAATAATATTATATGTGGATCGGGTTGCACGACGCAACAATGATAAATGATATATGTGGATCGGATTACATGCCGCAACAATGATATATGTGGGTCAGGTTGCACGCCGCAACAGTGATAAATGATATGGATCAGGTTGTACGCCGCAACAGTATTGTTATATATTGGGATCGGGTTGAGTGTCGCAACAATTGTTGATACAAAGTGGTTATAGATTGGATACAAGTTTCTTATGGTTTTGCCGTGAATTCTAAGCTGTCCTTATGTCGTTACTCTTGATTTACTGTTGATATTGATACACCCTGCAGCATGTACCCCCTCCCATCTTTGACAACCGTCACAAATTGTCAAAATAACCCCCACAAAATGAGCATTTTTTTGTAGTGCCTGCAGCATGTACCCCCTCCCATCTTTACTTGTTTACTCCTATTTTATTTTTCGATGTATATTATATAACTGCACAGGTTCATTTGGTAGTCTGGTCCTAGCCTCGTCACTACTTCACCGAGGTTAGGCTAGACACTTACCAGCACACGGGGTCGATTATGCTGATACTACACTCTGCACTATGTGCAGATCCCGGAGCAGCTCTTGGAACGTAGCATTTGGGTGGCTACCTTCAGTCCACGCGGAGATCCTAGGTAGACCTGCAGGCGTCCGTATGACGTCTCCTCTATCCTTTATTTCCTATTTCATTTCTTTGATTCGGAAACAATGTATCTTTATTTTCAGACATTGTATTTAGCACTCTTAGATCGTTTGTGATACTGTGACACCAGTTCTGGGTGATTAAGGCTTAAACAGTTGTATTAGATTCATATTTCAGATATTTTACTATATTTCTTCCGCTTATCTAAATTTTCGCTGTTTTTTCACATTATTGCTTTATAAATGCTAAAAGGGTATAAAAATGGATAAAGATAATCTGTTCAATAATTGGCTTGCCTAGCTCACATTAGTAGGCGCCATCACGACACCCGAGGGTGAAAAATTCGGATCGTGACAATAATAAAAAAGATAAACAAAACTATGTAATACTTCCTACAATAATTATTGTACTCCAAAACGTGTATAGTAATTCTATTGGGCCTCAGCGGGAAAATGCACTTAAAATAGTACGGTCTAGCCAGTTGTCGGACTGGTCATTCAAAAATAGCCAGCGTTTTCTAAGTCATTGAAAAATAGCCACTATTTTGCTGCAACAGAGACCGGTCCAGCATAATATACTGGAGTTCGGTGCACCTGTGTATTAACTTCCAGCATATTATGCTGGACCAATATACTTTGCTGGTTCCAGTATAATATACTAAAGACTGGAGCACCGGTGTTCCAAACTCCAGTATATTATGCTGGACCGGTATATTATACTGGAACTCCAGTATATTATGCTGGAGTATTTTTCCGGATTTTGAACAATGTTTTCGTTCAGATTTATCTTTACATGAAAAGTGGCTAAATTTCGATTACTTTTGAAACTGTGGCTATTTTTGAATGACCACTTGTACATCTGGCTATTTTTGAATTTCTCCCGAAAATGCAAGCATCAACTGGAATAAGTTGGGCCATAAATTGGAGTTGGAGACATGTACAACAACAACAACAACAACAACCCAATAAAATTTTACTAGTGGGGTCTGGGGAGGGTAAAGTATACGCAAACCTTACCCCTACTCTAGAGGGGGTAGAGAGACTGTTTCCGGGAGACCCTCAGCTCAGATACAATAAATCTGTGACAACAAAACCCAAAAAATAATCAGCAACGTGAGAGACAACAAATAAATGAAAAAGGAGTAACACAAATATTATGTAAAGGTGTGAAATACAACACAAATCGCTAGCAGTGCTAGACAAAAAGTTGGAGACATGTACATTAATCACAAATCAATTCTAAACTAATTCAATTCTTTCATACGAATGAAAGTTCTAAATCCATTATTTTAAAGGAAAATACCAGTTATGTCCATTTATAAGTAGCTTAATATTACAAAAATTAGTCAATTCATAAAATTTTACTAACATTGGCCAAATATTATCAATATTAGCCAATTAGCTATTTGTAGACAAAAAAAAGGTCAAAATTTTGCTTTCTTTTGAGTGTGTGTTGTTAAATAGATTGGGTACATCTTAAGGAGCTTGATTCTAGATTTGGGATGATTTGGTGGAGTTTTGAGGTGGTTTGAATTGAAAATTCAAAGTAGAAGATGAACATAAAAAAAATAGTATGTATATTATACTATGTATTACATATGTATCAAATGTGCATCACATGTATACCCGTGTGTGAGATACATGCGTTGATACATGTGTCACAGAATTTTTTTTGAATTTAACTATGGATTTTGATACAAATCACTCCAAATCACCTCCAATCTTCCTCAAAATTTGTATATTAACTCATCTATATGTTTTCAATGAATCTCAACAATACCCATTGAAAAAGGTCCCCTTTTAATCAACTTATTTGCCACCTCATTCATGAAATTTCATTTTCGTCTTGCATCTAATGTTGCTAATCACGCTTTAAAATATGAAAAAAGATCTTTGCGTGTGATTCTTGGAGAGAAAGAAACTTATTTATTTGGTTTTTCGATTTTTATATGTGCTTAGCTAGTTTTAGTAAGTTTAAGATTAATGACTAAAGGTTAATAAGTTAAAACTTATTTGGGACATTTACGTAAGATTCCGTTATTTTGAATAATATTGCAACTATTGTTATGTTGACGTTAGCCATAATTTTACGGACTATATAGGGTCAAGTAGATTTTCTCAAATTGTTTGACAGAATTTGACTCGGCACAACATATAAAAAAGAAAAAAAAACATTTAAAATTTATTATTTTAAATATATCATGTTATTTGTATAATTGTAAAAACTTCTCATCCAAGAAATATAAAATATGCACTAATTAGTAAATAATGCCAAACTAAATAGAATGGAGTGAGTATATAGAAAAAGATTTAAGTTATAGACATGTGATGGTATTGGCTTTTTAATGCATATCAATGTAATTTAACTTGATATTGGTTACTTACCGCTCCTTACAAATTATCAATTAATATTATCGAATATAATTAAAGATAATTATTTTTTAATGAATCTGATTTTATAAATATCTTTTACTCATAAATAAATTGTAGATAAGAGATTTTTGGTGCGCATTTCAAACGGATAAAGCAGCAGGAAACGAACCAACCGCTGGAACCAGACATTTGAAAGCTCAATCAATAACGGCCATCAATGGCCGCAATATTCAGCATCAGCTTTGCTAGTTCCGCCATTGGAGCTCACTTCCACAGGACCAAATTCAATAAACCCAAGACTTTTGTAAATCCAATTCGTTGCACGGGTAGACTAGAATGGGTATATCCTCTTTTCCCCTCTTTATATGTATCTATCATAGTAGTAATTTGCTAAGTGTTTGATAAATGGTGAACTTGAATTATGATTACAGGACCCAGAAGGCGTATTGGGTGCGGCCCAAACAGGTCACATAGCTAGACTCGAGTTCAAGAGACGCCTTGAGCAAGATGCTGCTGCCAGAGAAGAATTTGAACGTCAAGTCCGTGAAGAAAGAGAGCGTCGCAGAGTTCTTCGCGAGGTAATTTCAGTTGAATTCATGTTACCATCTTATCATAGACTGCAATTACCTTATTTGTAACGTGTGTGTAAATATTTTTATACCGTCAATCAGTGGCGGAGCCAACTTAGGCTAAAGGATGTTAATTGACACCACTTTGCCGAAAAATTACACTGTTTAGCTAGGTCAAGAATTTAGTTTTATGTATACATACTAATTACCAGTGTTGTGAAGAGCGTGAAGCTAGGAAAAGCGACCCCCATTTCGCTTTAAGCGAGAAGCGAGAAGCGAAGCGCTCGCTTTTTTTAAGTGAAGCGGAATTTAGAAAAAATATTAAAATAAGAGGAAGGGCAGTATACCATTCTGTTAAAAACTGAGCAGCATAAAAACAATGAAAGAAAACTGGGCAACATTTCAGCGAAGAGGAGAAGACATAGAAAGAATAACTGATGGTTAAAAAAAAGTCGCCAACATTTCGATGCTATTTGGACGCTGAAACAGTGAAAGAAAAAGAAAAAGAAGACGAAGAAGAAGGGGGAGGAGGAGCAAGAAATCATCACATACCTGTTGCTGCTGAATCTCTGCTGAAGTTGAAAAGGGAACCCTAGTCACTGTTGCTGCTGGTCGTGTTTTAATAAAAGAACACTGAACACCCTTCTTTTTCAATTAAATAGGCTGGCAGCTTTTTAAAACAAAGAAGCGCGTGCTTCGCTCGATTCGCTTCGCTTCGTCGCTTCTCGCTTTTTAGTGGGAAGCACAAGCTTTTGTCTGCCTGAGTCGCTTCATACAGCAGAAGCGGGTAAGGGGTCGCTTCGGTTCGCTTCTCGCTTTAAGCGAGGAAGCGAGCGCTTTTCACAACCCTGCTAATTACTATATGTTGAATCTCCTTTAACTTCTTTGTATGTTTATTTTTTTATTTTTTGACACCTCTTAATAGTGAAATTCCTGGCTTCGCCACTGCTGTCAATATATAGAACTTATATTGTTATTTATATTAGGCCAGCAACACACCCCTCAATGCATGGAATGATTCTTTTTCTTGTGCCAAGTACGTGGAGATGTTTTCTTTTGATAGAGAGTTGAATCTAAGATGTACTTGATACCATGTTAAAATTGATGTGAGCACTTTATATGAAGCTGCTAGAGAAGGAACATTTTATTTCCTTGTGTTAGGTCTGCAACAATTTGTGCAGTAGTTAGTAAGACATACTTTGAATCTCTTTCCATGTTATGTTATGGATGGATATTTAATGTGTATCTTTGTCTTCTCTTTTCTTTTCGTGATCATAGTCACGAGTGATTCCGGATACAGTAGAAGAGCTTGTGGAGTTTTTTCTTGACACTGAAGCTCAAGAGATTGAGTTTGAGATTGCCCGACTGAGACCACGGTGAGTTTTCCAGTGTCGTCAGAGCATAGGTGGGAGTAGCATTTTACTGCTCTTGTGGCAAAGCATGCAGAAAATGCCTATCGTTTTTTTTTTAATCTTGGCTGCATTAGTTCAGGTTCAGCTCTTTTAGGTTATTCTACAGTCAAGTATTCGAAGTTTCCACCTTATTCTTTTTATCATTTTAAGTCTGTGATCAAGAAAATGCATATGTATTTTAGGCTTTGTTTAATTTTGTAACTCTTCCAGTAGAAGAAAGCTATAAATAATTGAGCTTAATGTAGTGATTGAACGTGAGGATTCATATAGCCAACCCCAACTTGCAGGATTGAGACGTTGTCAACGTCATTGTTGTCCAGAAGAAGAAAGCTTTATGTTACCATTTTTTCAGTGCTTCAGGCAATTCTGTTAATTCTAACTGTTTATTCAAACACCTACTTGACACTTTGATGCAGTTATTTTAACCTTCTGAGTACTCCTTCTTGTGCTACCTTTGATTGGACGCGATATTCAAGTTGTTAATTGAATTGTTCATTATTTAAGTAGTAGAAGTAATAGTGGAAAAGTTAGTTTGACTGAGAAAGTTCTTAAATTTGATTAGTTCAATAAATTTGAAATCTTGGAACCAAGGTAATTTGTTGAAAGTAATATTTTTATAGGAATTGTATCAAACATTTCGGCACTTCCCAATATGGAAACCAATTTAATATAAGTTGGGCAGAGGAAGTGCTAGCTTTTCTTTGCTCAATCTTATGCAGCAATCAGCCAACAGCCAAAACGTGCATTTCTACTTGGAAAAGGATTGTTGTATCTTGTTCCCTACACTGTAATGAGTGTAACAAATGCCTATTTAGGTGGACTGATTATCTGAGATTATGACAAATGGGTTGCATAGCTGTAATTCAAATAATTGCCGCTTAAGAGAACAAGAGTATTTCTTTATTATCTTCCATTTTCTTGACCTTTATGTTGTTATCAAAATTTGAGAAAGTATTGGCACTTGACCTAATTTAAGGTATGCCAACATTTTCCCTTTGGAGAGTTAGCATAAGAGCTTTATAACATCAAATTGCCTGGATATCTTGTCCGGCCATTCTCTAGTTTTTTATTCTTCGCCCAAAGTTTCTGACATATATAACTTTTCAGATTGAACAAAGAGTTTTTTGACCATCTGCAAGTCGAAGTGGGAAAGCTGCGGTTTTCTATGACCAAAACTCAGGTTTATTGACAGTTTGCTCGATTTAATGAGACTGCTATGTCCGTGAAATGATACGAATTATACTATTTTTGCAGGAAGTGGAAGACAGATTAATTGAACTGGAAGCACTGCAAAAGGCCCTGCAGGAAGCAACGGGTACGATAAGTTGACTATTTGCTCTTTTGTTAGGGATTTCCAGACTATTTTACATGGAAAAGAGTATGGGTATCTGAGCAGATCCAGAAGTTGGATTCGTCATCATATAATTCTTAAGTTTCGGAGATACGTAGGAGTACATGTGCGAGTGATAAGATAACTAACAAATGTATATTATAATATAGATATTTATTTTAGTAATTGAACTTAAAAGTCATTGAACTTGAACAAGTATAAATATATTAAGGCTAAACATAATATTTGTTCTATCAGTATAGCTTGCACAATTACAAGGTTTTCTTATCCCTCTTGTGAAATATATAGACATACATAAAATCCGAGAAACGAAATAAAAGAACCTAGACAACCTATGCTTCTCGGCGACAGTTGTAGTCATCGCACTTAGGTGAATTGACCAAGTCTGGTGTATGGCATTACACCCAAATCATGTTGGATTAACATGGGTGAATCAGGGGGTATTGAATGATCCGTGTTACATAAGTATACGCCCAGATACAGTTGATGATGAAGTCTCAACAATCAGTTATCTTGTAGAGTGCTTCTGACATTTTGCCGTACTATGTTTTTCCTGCAGAAGCCTATGATAAAATGCAAGCAGATATTGTAGCAACAAAGAAGAACTTAACCGAGATTTTGACTTCAAAGGATGTCAAGGCTACTGTATGTGATAGTCTGTAAATTCTGCTCCGGTGTGTGTGTGTGTGGTTTGTATATTTTCTTAATTTTGTTGCTGAATTTAGATTGTTCCATTTTTTTGTGCAGTTATTGGATTTGGTTGAGAGAAATGAGCTGAACAGACCCTTGTTGACCCTTCTCGATGAAAACATTGCAACTGCACATAGTGTTAACCAGGTGAGACAAGCAAATTCCATACAATGCAGATAGAGGTTCTGTCGGAGTGATGATGCATATTAGTGACAATACTGGTGCAACATCACATGCGACAACTTAAAATTAAGTAGAGAAATGTGATTTGAAAAGGAAAAGAGGTACCTTTAGGAAATAAGCATCAATAACTGACATAGAAATCCATGCAATTTTCTAAAATTTCGGTGTACTCCAGGGTTATGGCTTTCTCCTAATAGTAATATCACAATCCAACGAAAAATAATTTGCTGAAAGCACACCTTTGTGTGGGTTGAGACTTGTTGGGTAGAAACGGTAAGCAGCTGCATCTAGAGGCTAGTGAATTGCCATTATAGCTTACCATGTTCCTGAGTGTAACGACCTATTGAAGTGTTACTTGCCAATCTTTGGTTGACAAAGAGGCAATGGAATCTCCATTCCTATCATTTCTTTGGTAGTTCATCTTTGATCCGAGTAATTATGATAAAGTTGATCTTTTTTCTTCGCTCAACTCTTTTCTGGCGTTTGATAGTTTCTCTGTCATATCTTTTTGGATGATTTCTGGTGAAATCTCCCTCATTTTACAAATTACAGATATACAAAATAATAACAAACCCGTAATCCTAGAAGTGGGGTTTGTAATATTCGAGTTTGAACTAAAAATACAATTTCACTGGAGTTACTGTTGGGAATAAACCCCTTACCAAAATAATATTCACGGTAATAAAGCGGAATAATAATGTAGCACCGAGATACGGTAATTAACAAGAATAAAAGAGTAACAATGACACCAAGATTTTTACGTGGAAAACCCTTCTGAATAAGGGAAAAAAAACCACGACCCCGAGAGGAGCAACTGATATCACTATAGTAAGGAATTTTACACTTTGTAGGTCGGAGGTAAATACTCCAAAGACCACTACAACACTAAAAAGAAATAACCCTCTTTTGATATTCCCACCTCACTACAATATCGCTCACTCTCTATTTTCCTCACAGACTATTTTCTTATACCTTGTCTGTGAAACCTCACTCTTTCTTTCTCTCTTTGTTGGTGTGAAGAAATGAGAGTTGAAACTCTCCTTTTATAGCCAAAGCTTCACCCTCTAAAGCCTACAATATTTGACAATTTACACACATTTTTCACAATTCAACAAAGTTGGCTACCAAACCAAAGAAATTCAACAAGGTTGGCTACCAACCAAACCAAGTCAACAAGGTTGGCTACCAAACCAAAGAAAACTCTTATTAGGCACATGCCTAATACTTCTTCAATGAGATGGACATCATCAATCTCCCCTCCAGTCTCATTCATCCAGAGGAGGTAGCACTGTCTTCTAGTTTGAATGCATGCCGACAAGTTCTTTGCATAGCTCGAACTTGTTCCTTGGTACCACCTTGGTCAGCATATCTGCGGGATTCTCATTTGTAGAAATCTTCAAGACTTTTAGAGATTCATCATCTACCATTTCTCGAATCCAATGATATCTCACATCAATGTGTTTGGTCCTTGCATGGTACATAGAGTTCTTGCTAAGGTCTATTGCACTTTGACTGTCACAATAGACGACATACTCCTTCTGATGCAATCCAAGCTCTTGAAGGAATCGCTTGAGCCATATCATCTCCTTGCCAGTTTCTGTAGCAGCAATGTACTCTGCTTCAGTTGTTGAAAGTGCAACGCACTTTTGCAACTTAGACTGCCATGATATAGCTCCCCTGAAAATGTAAACAAATATCCAGTACTGGATTTTCTGTTGTCAATGTCACCTGCCATATCAGCATCTGTATAGCCCTTCAAGATTGGATCAGATCCTCCAAAGCACAAACAATCTCCCGTGGTACCTCTCAGGTACCTGAGTATCCACTTGACTGCTTCCCAATGTTCCTTTCCAGGATTTTCAAGAAACCTGCTGACAACACCAACTGCGTGAGCAATATCAGGTCTAGTACATACCATTGCATACATCAAGCTTCCGACTGCTGAAGAATAAGGAACTTTAGCCATGTTCCCTTTCTCTTCCACTGTTGTAGGACACATCTTTTTACTCAACTTTAGATGACCAGCAAGAGGTGTGCTGACTGGCTTAGCATTCTTCATGTTGAAGCGTTCTAGTACACGTTCAATGTACTTCTCCTGAGATAGCCACAACTTTCTACTTGTTCTCTCTCGAACTATCTTCATCCCTAGAATTTGTTGTGCTGGGCCCAAGTCCTTCATATCAAATGACTTGGACAGATCTCCTTTCAACTTTGCTATCAACCCCTTGTCTTTTCCTACAATTAGCATGTCATCCACATACAACAACAATATAATAAAGTTATTCTCAGAAAATCTTTTGAAGTATACAAATGGATCAGAATAGGTCTTTAGGTATGTTTGACTTTTCATGAATGAATCAAACTTCATGTACCACTGCCTTGGTGCCTGCTTCAATCCATAAAGACTCTTATTCAATTTGCACACCATGTGTTTCTTTCCAGCTACTTCAAATCCTTCTGGTTGCTCCATATAAATCTCCTCTTCCAAATCTCCATGAAGAAATGCAGTTTTCACATCCAACTGCTCCACTTCAAGATCTAGGCTAGCTGCTAAGCTCAAAATTGTTCGAATAGAAGTCATTTTAACAACGGGGGAGAAAATTTCGTCAAAATCAATACCTTTCTTTTGTTCGAAGCCTTTAACCACCAATCGAGCTTTGTATCTGACCAGCTTGCCATCTCCATCTTTCTTGAGTTTAAAGACCCATTTGCATTTGAGTGGTCTTTTACCCTTTGGAAGTTCAACCAGCTTGTATGTGCCATTTTTCTGGAGAGATTCCATCTCTTCTTGCATAGCTTTCATCCACTGGTTCTTTTCTGGATGGGACAACACCTCCTTAAGACTTTCTGGCTCCCCCTCATCACTGATGAGGACATACTCTGTGGAAGGGTACCTGCGTGACTCTACCCTTGGCCTCTCTGATCTCCTCAGAGGTTGATGTTGTTCTTCTCCCTGAGTGGGGTGCTCCACTTCCTCGACACCTTCATCAAGTTGCTCCCCCTGCTCAATAACCTCACCAGGTTGCTCCCCCTGCTCGGCAACCTCGTCGGTCGTACTTTCTGCACTTGTGGGATTGTTAGAAGTAGAAGGAATAGTAACAAAGTTAGGAATTATACCATTCTTCGCCTTTTCTGACATATCAGCAGCAGTTCTAACTTCACTTTCTCGGAAGACTACATCTCTACTTCTGATGACCTTCTTCTTTACAGGATCCCACAGTCTGTACCCGAACTCTTCATCTCCATATCCGATAAATATGCAGGGAATAGATTTATCATCCAGCTTTGTTCTCTGCTCTTTTGGTACATGTGCAAAAGCTCTGCAACCGAACACCTTCAGATGCGAGTAGGACACCTCCTTGTTGGTCCAGACTCTCTCTGGGATTTCAAACGCCAACGGAACTGATGGACTCCTATTGATCAGGTAACAGGCTGTCTGAACTGCTTCACCCCAGAATGACTTAGGCAGTTTAGCCATTCTGAGCATGCTTCTCACCTTCTCCACAATGGTGCGGTTCATCCTCTCGGCTACGCCATTGTGCTGTGGGGTTCCAGGAACTGTCTTTTCATGTCTGATCCCATGACTTGAACAATACTCTTCAAATTCCCTTGAAGTGTACTCACCTCCATTGTCACTTCGGAGACGCTTTAGCTTTCGACCCGTCTCCCTTTCTACTAGAGCATGAAACTTCTGGAAAACTTGAAACACCTGATCTTTGGTTTTCAAAATATAAACCCATAATTTTCGTGAAGCATCATCAATAAAAGTAACAAAATATTTGTTACCGCCCATTGATTCAATTTCCATTGGGCCGCAAACATCAGAATATACTAAATCAAGTATATTCAATTTTCTTTCAGACGATGTCTGAAATGAGACTCTATGCTGCTTACCAAATAAACAGTAGTCACAAGGTTTTACAGTTGTACCTTTGGCATAAGAAATGAGTGATTTCTTGGCAAGAATCTGCAATCCCTTCTCGCTCATATGACCCATTCTTTTGTGCCATAAATCTACAGAAATCTCATCTTGTGCCGCGTTCAATTCACCTTGGCATATTTCTGCATTTGTCCTGTACAACGTGCCACGAGCAACTCCCTTTGCAATCACCAATGATCCCTTAGCGAGTCTCCACTTTTGATTTGCAAAATAACTCTCGTATCCATCTCGGTCTAAAGCAATTCCCGAGATCAAGTTCATCCGCAAATCAGGTACATGCCGCACATCCTTTAGAACCAATGTGCATCCGACATTTGTCTTGATACAAATGTCACCAATCCCCGCAATCTTTGAGTAACTTGTGTTACCCATTTTCACTGTGCCGAAATCACCTGCTACATATCTGCAAAAAAGATCTCTTACCGGTGTGGCATGGTGAGATGCCGCTGTGTCAACCACCCATTCCGACTCTGGACCTGACAGGTGCATGCATTCCTCTTCCTCATTTATAAAGAGGACAACATTATCATTATTTTGCACCATGGCGGCTGTGTTGTCGTCATTCTTCTGGCCACTGGTTTCACCTTTGCCCTTCCTTGGATTTGGGCAATCTCTTTTGAAGTGACCTGGTTGATTACAGTTGTAGCAATTTCTGACTCTTGATTTGGATCGGTTCTTTGACTTCCCACGAGCTCCAGATCTACCATAGTTGTTCGAACTCCTTTGATAACTCCTGCCTCTACCTTCTGTGATGAGAGCCTGTCCTTGATTTTCAGGCTTCTTTCTCATCTTCTCATTGAGTAGAAGAGCCGATGTGACATCTTTCAACTCAATAGTAGTCTTACCGTGCAGGATGGTTGTTGCCAAATTATCGTACGAAGATGGCAACGAGTTCAATAGCAAGATGGCTTTATCTTCTTCCTCGATTTTCACTCCGAGGTTGGCAAGCTGTGTGATTAGTCCGTTAAACACATTTAAATGTGACAAAAAATTCGTACCTTCACTCATGTGTAGGGCGTATAACTGCTTCTTCAGGTACAATTTATTTGTCAGCGTTTTGGACATGTATAGGCTTTCCAACCTTGTCCAAATTCCACGTGCAGTGTCTTCATCAATGATGTTATTTACCACATCATCTGATAAGTGCAACCTGATTGCACTAGCAGCTCTTTCATCCAAGTCAGCCCAATCCTCAGCTTTCATGGTATCAGGCTTTTTGGAATCAACATCTAGAACCTTGTGTAATCCTTGTTGGATGAGCAGATCTCTCATCCTTCTTTGCCATGTTGAGAAACCGTTATCTCCATTGAATTTTGCTACCTCGTACTTTACTCCGGACATTTTTATTTTTCACCAAGTATAGTACTACCGACAGTGAATAGTATTTAGTGAACGAGCAGAACCTGTGCTCTGATACCAGTTGTTGGGAATAAACCCCTTACCAAAATAATATTCACGGTAATAAAGCGGAATAATAATGTAGCACCGAGATACGGTAATTAACAAGAATAAAAGAGTAACAATGACACCAAGATTTTTACGTGGAAAACCCTTCTGAATAAGGGAAAAAAAACCACGACCCCGAGAGGAGCAACTGATATCACTATAGTAAGGAATTTTACACTTTGTAGGTCGGAGGTAAATACTCCAAAGACCACTACAACACTCAAAAGAAATAACCCTCTTTTGATATTCCCACCTCACTACAATATCGCTCACTCTCTATTTTCCTCACAGACTATTTTCTTATACCTTGTCTGTGAAACCTCACTCTTTCTTTCTCTCTTTGTTGGTGTGAAGAAATGAGAGTTGAAACTCTCCTTTTATAGCCAAAGCTTCACCCTCTAAAGCCTACAATATTTGACAATTTACACACATTTTTCACAATTCAACAAAGTTGGCTACCAAACCAAAGAAATTCAACAAGGTTGGCTACCAACCAAACCAAGTCAACAAGGTTGGCTACCAAACCAAAGAAAACTCTTATTAGGCACATGCCTAATACTTCTTCAATGAGATGGACATCATCAGTTACGTGGAGTGCAATTTGTGTGTTCTGCTTACTTAGCTAAACAATGAACCCTACTTCCCCTGAGTTGTTCATGAAAAATGAAGTTACTGCAGAATTTTAGGAGTAATGTTTATCTAGTTCGGAGACTGGTCCTTAATGCAGTCATTGGCAAAATAATTGATGTGCAAACCCGAGTACTCTAGTGAAAGCTGTTGTCTTGATGAGCAAGGATTTTAGCTCTTTGAGCTCATCTCATGCATGAAACACACAACAGCAATTACAAGTTAGGATAGGGTTAAGACCTATGAAGTAAAAAAGATGTGAAACAATACAAGGAAAGTTTACAAGACTTTTGGAGTATGAAACCTGGAGATAAGAGCTTGCACGTACCATAAATCAAAACTACTGTACCTACATAACCTGTAAAGAAAAGAAAAAAAAGGAGCATTATAATTGGGTTATTTGGAAAAGTGTACTACTACACTTCAATTATCTAAAAGATTGATTGATAAGGTTGATAGTGTGCTGAAACATTTTGATTCATGTAAAGTTTTGCTGAATTATCTTACTGGAAAAAATTTGTGGGGAATCTTGGGCCGACATCCTCGCTAGCACTCCCGCCCAGGGGCGAAGCTACATTCTCCTAAGGGTGGTCAATTGATCACTCTTCGTCGAAAAATTACACTATATATATTGGTAAAATGTTAATTTTTAGAGGTATATAACATATATTGAATACCCTTTGTCGGTAATTTTTTGCACTTATTTCCAGTTTGATACTTGGTAATGGCTACATATCAAAACCATCACCGTAAATTTTGAATGCATCATTTTGTATTAGAAAGTATTGATCAATATGTGCAAAAGCTTTGACTACGATTGTCTTAACTTTGAACTAATCTTTCTTTGGAAATGCAGAAACAAGCAGCAGAATACATGGAAAAGCTGCGAGGACTTGTTCTGAAGTACTTAACAGTATAGGTTTTCGTTTTAAAAATATCAACTGCTCGTCTCATTTTTATACCGAGTAATGGTGAGAATTTCTGGTTGTTTATATTCTACTAATGGTATTATAGTACAAAATTTTGTAGGAATATGATCCCTTGTAATAAGAAAAAGAAAGTATCCCCGTCTATTTTGAAAATCAAAGTGGAAAGAATGTGTAAACCATGTAATTGAAAATGCATGTTTATGAAGGTACTATTAAAAATAAAACTCCCTTAGACTGCAATTCAGATGTAAAATGAGTAGAACTGTAGAAGTGGTTATCTTATGTTTACTCGACTCTAAGTTGTACTCCCTCCGGTCCACAATTGGTGACCAATTTGTTTTTTTATTTTGATCCAAAAGAAGTATTCATTTATATAATCAAAAAAGTTCAATTTGTTTTTTCAAAATTACCCTTATGTACGTATCCTTAAAAAGTCATTTACTCCTTACATTTGAGAATAGAAGTAAGTGCTACTATAACGATGCTGCAACATTTGATTAAGGGTAATTTAGTCACACTAATTATTTTTGTCTAGAATTTAGTATTTTTTTAATAGGTGTGCCCGAAGCAAATTGGTCACTTATTGTGAACCGGGGGAGTAAAAAGGAAGGATATTTTAGGAAGAGATGCGAGGAATCTCAATGAAAGTCTAGGCAAGAAAACTAATGGGACTGATCTTTAGACTCTTGTCCTTTCTTGTAAGTTGTAATTGTAGACATGTGATTTTTTACCCTCTTAAAGATTTTATATATTTTAGTCTTTAGATATTTAGTTTAGGTCTAATATCGTTACTTTACCTAATTTTAACTATTTTACTTTATTTTGTCACAAAAATAAAAATTACAAAAATATTTTCTTTTATTTAGGTTATTGATATTTTATTTTGTTACTTTTAGTTTATCTACTTTATATAAAATTTAAAAATACAAAAAACTAGTTACAGTTTATTTTCAAGGATATTAGTGTTTTGGGTAGTAATATTATTTTAATTTTGCAAAAATTTTAATCTAATTCCATATTTATCTTTTAGTATGAAATTTGAAAAATATCAAAATAGTTTAACAATATAATATTGTTTGTTTTAATTAATTAGGATTAGTTTTATATTTTTTATATTAATATGAAAAAACATTTGGCTTGTTAAGCTTTTCTTATCCAAAATTTGGCCCAATTCAGAATGACCCACAAGATTTTGAGCTCAATACCAATATACACCGAATTAAAACCCTCACGCCCCATCAGCTCCTTCTTCTTCAAAAAAAGAAAGTTAAACAACACAGGACAAACCCGAGAATAGACCAAAGACCACCCTCCAGCTGCCGCTGCCCCCCTCGCCTCCGCCACAACCCGCCAGAAACCTATCAGAGACAGCAACAACCGTCACTCCTCTTCACCACCCCATCTCCTGTCGTCACCCTCCACCAAGAGAACATTAGCTAACCTCCATAACAGCCGTCACTTTCTCCAGCAAACACATACCAAGAGACCAAGACCTCACAATCGATCCCTTCATCCCTGGAACGCATACACACAGCCACCACTGTCGCCATTGCTGCTTTCTCACTCCAGCAGCACCCCCACGAACGACCTCACCAAGAGATGTCACACCCCTTTTTTCAAACTTCACTAACCCTCTTTTTAAGTTTGGAATGAATTAGTTCACGAGGATGTCGGGCTTAAATTAAAGAGGTTGGACTCCAAAAATGAATGTTTTGTTTGGCTAATTTTATTGCTTCAATCGCTAGGAGCATGTCTAGCCGATCGCTTAGGTAGGCAAACATTTAGGATGTTTGGTTTTAGCTTCTTTTGAGGTGAGAGGTCGCCCCTAGTTAAATTTATCTGAAAAATGGCCGGAAGGATTTGTATATATTTTATTCTGGGATATACCCGAAGTATTTGTACTCGGAGATCGATAGTAGAACTCGGTAGTATTTTATTTTTATTTCTATTTTTCTTTTATTAGGTGGGGACGAGCTCGGGCTTCGTGTGTGTTTATTTTGCTTTTCTGTGATTTCTCCTCAACTTGAATATTTTAAAAGTCAATTTGATCAAGTATGCAATCTTACTAGTTACGAAACTTGGGGGAGTGTCTAACACCTTCTCCCCGAGTTAAATGAACTCCCTTATCCGAATCTCTGGTGTAGATTTAATTTTGGAGTCTAAAGTATTTAAAAGGAAAATTATTTTAAAACGGTAGACCCAGCACACCGAAATCAAATATCGGTGTAGATTTAAATCAAATATCAGATGGCGACTGTGAGTTAATCTTTTTGAACACTAATTTATTTAAGAGTGTTAGTGAAGTTTGAAAAAAGGGGCGTGACAGTAACTGTCACCTAGGTACTGTGAGCTAGTTATGTTCCCAAAGCTGGATCTATGTCTTCATCCAACCCTAACAAAATGAAAATTTAGAGAGGAAATTTGTCTGCTGTCTATTATGGTTTTCAGTTGCAGGTAAAGTCTGTAATGCTGTGAAGTGAACATTTAATAGTCATTTCTTGGCTTCATAAACAGAGGTGAAAATTACCCTATGCAGCATATAAAAAAGTTAAAATAGGTACCCTGGATGCTTATTTTGTGCCTATCCTGCCTACTATTTTGCCATTCGGTACCCTGGAATTCATTATCCCGACTAATTTGGATTGGCGCTGGTTAGACTGTCATTTGATTGTCAAGATACTTCTCTCATGAGTTGTGTTCCTAGATAGGTAGTACATAGTTCTCTACAATGTCCCAAAACATCGCATACTGTTCAGTACTCATGAAGTATATAATACTGAAGGGGCAGGGTAGTCACGTGCATAAAGTATCCCGTATTCATTCGAAGGGCCGCACCCGAGGGTGGGATATAGACATCCTAATCTAATATAAGTATTAGTGACTGCTTCCATAGCTCGAACCCGTAACCTATAGGTCATACGGAGATAACTTTACCGTTGCTCAAAGATTGACATTTATAAATAGTTTTTCTCCGTCTTACTATTAATTGTACCAGTCTACCAGAGCTGGCTGCCAGAACTTATGTACAAAATCATCCTTTAAACTATGTAATGATTCCTCTTTGTATAATGTTGCCTGTAAAAACCATAAAATAATGTTTAGTAGGTGACATTCCACATGAATAACAATAACAGAGTTACTATTCTTTTCAACAATTAGTACATTTGGAGACACAAGGCACAGATCAGAACAAAAAACTGTATCAAATTTTGTCTTTTCTGCTCTTAATTTAAGAGCAATCGAGAACCATCCAGGAAGGAGTCCGGAACCCAATTGCTATTTTTTTGGACTCAAAGTACATTAATAAGTGTAAAAAAGAAGAAGTTATCTTTCTATATATAATGTCCAAATACAAGACGCTATACCTTAATGGTAACTTTTGCCGTTAAGGTATAACGTCTTGTATTTGGACGCTATATAGCCTGACGATTTGACCGACATATATAACGTTCTGAATTAACACGCTTTACACATAGCGTACAAAAAAAAGTGCTATACCAGATGAATTTTCTCCGTGTGCATTTTGTCAGCTTGAATGGAAAAGAAAAGGCAAGTGAGAAAGATAATATAGAGTTTTGTAGAGCCCAATTACCACATTATATGATTTTCAAACAAGAGCTTCCAAAGAGTTCAACTAGGAAAATTCAGAAGTCTGTACTTAGAGATATAGCTAAAAGTATGGGGAAAACTGGCAGCTTTAAGATGAGCAAAATGTAAAGATGAGTTAACTCGGCCTGGTTGTGTCAATGACTAGGTTCAACTCATTTTGATATATACCAAGTGTTTATCAAACAAAACTTTGCATCTTTTTTCTTTCTTTCTTTCTTTTTCTTTTTTAGTATGTGGACAAAATCAAGAAAAAACTTTGCATCTTGTTAGTCAGGTATATCGTTGTTTTTTTACGCTATATGTATAGCGTATAAATTCATAACCATATATATGTTGGTCAAATCGTTAAGCTATATAGCGTTCAAATACAAGACGTTATAGCTTAACGGCAAAAGTTACCGCTAAGGTATAACATCTTGTATTTGAACATTATATATAGAAAAATAACTTCTTTTTTTACACTTACTAATATACTTTGAGTCCAAAAAAATAATAATTGGATTCCGGACTCATCCAGGAAGTAATCAGCTTTTCTATTTTTCTTACACAATGTTTTCTAGTCACATATTGGTCAAAGCTTCTCTTTGTATCTCTTGCATTAAAACGTCGCCTAATAGGAAATTAATTTCATAATTTACTATTCTATATCTTCTCTAATTTACTAGACTATGATACTTATCTGCTGTGCTGTAACACTAATCTCACTAGGTAATGTTGGTTCTTAAGCTTCTTTCTGACAAGTAGACAAGCCACACGTTCGTGTGTTAGACATGTACTACGTTACCATAAAGTTTGTACATATCTATCTAATTGGTGATAAGCTTGAGGCGACCAAAAAAAAAAAAAAAATCGTAAACTTTAGACCACATTCCAAGTTGCAAGTTGCAACCAAAACGAGCACAAATGGCAGATTTTTGTGAGAAATTTAGGAAAGGTTGGAAATTGCATAGAAAAGAGACAAAAGCAAAAGGGGCATGTGAAAACTACCTTACATCCAAAAGAACTAATTTATCCTTTTATTTTAGTCTAAAGTAAGCGTTTATTTATATAGTAAAAAAATTTAATTTAATTTTTTAAAATTATCCTTATGTATATATCCCTAAAAAGTTTTTTACTTCTCATATTAAATTATGTTACAATATTAATTAAGGGTAGTTTAGTCACACTAACTATTTTATCTAAAATTTAGTATTTTCCTAATGGGTGTGCAAAAGATAAATTATTCACTTATTGTGGACCGCAGGGAATATTACTAACTTTCTAAACACGTTAGGCATATACTCCCTCCGATCCACAATAAGTGACCAATTTGTTTTTTTATTTTGGTCCAAAATAAGTGTCCATTTATATAATTAAGAAAAAAAATCAATTTTTTTCCCCAAAATTACTCTTATGTATGTATCCCTAAAAAGTCATTTACTCCTCACATTTGAGAAGAGAAGTAAGTGCTACTATAACTATGGTGCAACATTTAATGAAGGGTAATTTAGTCACACTAATTATTTTCATCTAGAATTTAATATTTTCTTAATTGGTATGCCCAAAGCAAATTAATCACTTATTGTGGACCGAAGCGAGTAGTAACTAGCACAACCAATTTTACTATTAAGTAGGGTGGTAAAATGGATGGTATTTTTCGTACTTAATTAGGATTTTATTATTTCTAGTTCCAAAGAATGGAGAAACTTCTGATAAAAAATATTTTTTTTCTTTAATACTCTCTTGTATCAAGTTATGTGAACCTGTTTCATTAGGCACGAAATTTAAGAAAAAATAAAGACGTTGTGAATTTGTGATCCTAAATAAGTTAAAAATGGTCCAGAGTATTTGTATGGTTATAAAAACTTCTCATCAGTGGTAGATTGAAAGTTTAAGCTAAATTATTTTCAAATTTAGAAAGAGTTCATTCTTTTTGAAACGGACCAAAAAGAAAATAGGTAGGGAGGGAGAAATTTTATTTTGTGTCTCATACAACTGACATTAGTTGTATGAGACTCCTTTTTGTCTTACAAATTTGTGAACCACAATCTTATATTTTTGGGTCCACAAAACTGTTAGATAAAAAAGTTATCTCATACAATTAGTGTCAGTTGTATGAGACACAAAATAAAATTTCCGGTACGGGGAGTTGGTCCTAAGCCACACGAATCCAAATAAGTGCAGCCAGTAAATTTCGGATACCAAATAAAGGAAAAAAATAAAAAGATAAATCTAGCAACCCTTTTAAATTCTATATAAAGTTTCACCATGCTCTGGTACACTACACTGAAAGTAGAGTCATTTCAAGTTCAAACAAAAAAGAAAAAAAAGACATGGGCAACCTTAGTCTTCACTTGCTGATAGTATTCTTCTCTTTCCAATGTTTTCTTGCTTATACCATGGCTGCATCTGCTATGCACTCAAATCCTGATGCCATAAAATTCATTAGAGTTTCATGTAAAGCCACACTTTACCCTGTTTTATGTGTCCAATGTCTCTCTGCTTATGCTAACACTGTCAAACAAAGTGAGCAGCAACTGGCTCGTGCTGCTTTATCAGTTAGCTTAAGTAAAGCAAAATCCACCACCATATTTGTTTCTAAGTTAACCAAAATTAGAGGCCTAAAGCCAAGAGAAAAACAAGCCGTAAAGGACTGCTTTGATACAATGAGTGATAGTGTTGATCAGATCAATAAATCTATTCCAGAACTTGGGCAAACTGGTCATTTTGCTGCTGGACGGGACTTTATGTGGCATGTTAGTAATGTGCAAACTTGGGTTAGTGCTGCAATGACAGATGAGAACACTTGTCTTGATGGATTTTCAGGACCTGGAATGAATGGAAATGTGAAAGCTGTTTTAAGATCAAGAATCCTTCATCTTGCACAAGTTACTAGTAATGCACTTGCTTTGGTTAATCGCTTTGCGGATAGACACCGACCTAGTGCTACCGCAAATACCCCTTGACGGGACTGGAGAAATTCTTGGTAGGGAGCGCTTAATACCTTTCAATACGAAGTTATGGAGTTTCAGTGAGGTAGCTGGTTTTGCTGTGTAAAGATTATGTTTACTGTATGCTTTTTTAATTTTGCATAAGCATGAATTTCTGGTTTTGTGTAGTAGGTTTTTGTGAGAAGTTCAATTTTATAGCTGCAATGAAGATAGTGCAGCTTAGTTTGCTGGTCTTTATGTAAATGTAAAAATATCTTCTTGCTTGTTCCAGCTCTCTTTTTGTACTCTGTTGCATTTTTGTATAATAGTACTACCTAATGCTGAACAAGGATCAATCTTGCTTTTTCTCATTTCCTCAACTCTTAGCCTCTCTTTTTGTGGGGTTTCATCTTCTTCCTTGAAAAGATGCTTAAAGCTTTAGGTATGGGTGGAGCTAGGGTGGCGGAAGGGAGTCATCTGAATTGCTTTAGTCGGAAATTCCACCGTATATATAAGGCCATATCTTACAAATATATATTATTAAATCCCCTTGGTTGTTGAATATATATAGTAGAAATTGAATCGCTTGATTGTTGAAAATCTTTGTTTCGCCGTCCTGGAGGGCATACCGTAAAATGATTCATCAGTGCCATTGGGACAAGTTTTGTGCTCAAATTTAGTAGGCTTAGTGGTTGATGGCTGGATCCTGATTGGCCTCTCTTAGTTTTTTAAAAGATGGGACAACAATTATTGAAAAAATCTTTCAATGATTTTATCAAGGCTTTAAATAGTTAATTTATAAAACAGAATTTACAGAAATTTAGAAGAATAAATATTTAAATTCAAAAATCAAAACTATCTCAACTAACTTATTCTATTAAATTTAAATTTAAACAAAGACTCCCCATTCGATTAAGCTACTTATTATTCTGGTAAATCAAATATCAACATTAACAAGTGCAAAATTCAACACTGCTCTTTACTTTTGTTGCTCTAATAGGTTGATCCTTCTGCTTTGGCAATTTGTACTTGTACATAGTTTTTTTGAACTTGCATCCATTGCAATATGACTTGTTCTTTCTTTTTCTTTTTCTTTTTGGTTTTGCGCATAAAAAACACCTCTCGTGTCCTAGTCTTACCTGAAATCTCTTTTAAAAAGATTTGATTCTGGACAATAATAGGATTTTCAGGGATTGTTCGTAAGGATTGTTCTTGCATAACAACATTCAATAAATCATAGGTTTTAAGTGAAAGTTTGTAGGGCATTCAAAGAGAGACTCCTGCTTTCCATGTTTGAAAATGAGTTTAAAAATAAATATTGGTTAAAAATAATTTGAAAATGGTTCTTTGGAAGAACTCACAAATCACGTAAGACCAATGAGGCTCTTGATACCACTGTTGGTTTTTTAAAAGATGGAGCTGCAAAAAGATTTAAAGTATTGATTGAAAAAGTATCTCACTAATTTTATTAAGCATAACAAGGCTTTAAATAACCAATTTAAAAACAAAATCTGCAGAAAATTTAGGAGAATAAATATTCAAATTCAAAAATCAAAACTATCTCAATTAACTTATCCTGTTAAATTTAAACTTAAATAAAGACTTTTCATTTGATTAAACTACTTATTATTAATCAAATATTAATAGTAACAAATGTAAAATCCAATAGACTCCAACAAGGGAAGCCCAGGGTTGCAGAAGTTCAGGAACAAGACCTGATTTTGACGTCTGCTCTCACTCTATAATTGGCATAATCTTCTGAATAATTTGAATTGTAATGAATGAGAGTTGTTCATTTGGAGAAGAATTAGATGTATAGCCTCTTTGGCTAAGTTTTTTTTGGCCAAAAGTACTTTTCGCCAAAAACATACTCAAGTATTTTTTAAATTAATTAGTCAAACACAAACTACTTCTCACCAAAAATACTTTTTTAAAAAGTATTTTTGAGAAAAACACTTCTCAAAATAAGTTGATTTTAGAAGCTTGGCCAAAAGAGCTAATAATCTACTCTGATGAAATTGAGTCGTCACTCACAATATTTTTTGTCGCAAAACGACAAAAAGATACTCCCTCATTTTCATAATAAATGTCTTTTTTGTCTTTTTATTTTAGTCTAAAATAAATATTCTTTTATATAATTAAGAAAGAAGTAATTTTATTTTCTCAAAATTTTTCACTTATTTACATATCCCAATATGTTAAGGTATTATATGCAAAATTTAATTAAGAATAATTTAATGAATACATATTTTTTCTTTATGCGTTCATATTTTCTTAAGGAACATAACAAAGATAAAAAATTACTTATTAATTTTTAGTTTGATGATTTTATGGAACGGCTTCTAAGGTGATAGAGATCTCCAAGGGTACCGTCGGTATTATCGCGCCGCAGTCCCCGGGCATATGGTTGCCTTTTATTGAAATTTCTCTTTAATAAATTATTTATAGTGAGACACCTTTTGATTTCAGTTACCTGCCCTTGACCAAAACAAATTATACGAGGACCCAGTGTCCTTTTATTGTTAGGGTTCCCTTATATTATTAATTTTTGTTTTGTTTGAATGCATGCATGAATAGTGGGGGAAAAATAATATTAAGAGGAAGGGTTTTGATTAATAGCTTATTTGGATGCTTGTTACATATTGTTTCATAATGTATTGTATCGTATTGTATTATGTTGTATTATATTGTATTGTACTCTATTGTTTAATGAATATAATGTTTGGATAGATTGTATCGTTTACCGTCATTTCATGATATCACATACCAACAATATAAAGAATAAACTTGCAACATTACTGAGAAAAAATATGATACAAAGTAGAATTATTATATAAAAAAAAACAGGATAAAGAATAAAATAAGATTATTTAATAATAAGGAAGAGCAAGATGAGAGAAAAAAAGTAAGGTAACGAGATCACCACACCAAATATATCGTTTCATAAAGTGATACTTTTTGCCGTTCCGTAACGACGAATTTAACGATACGATACAATAAAATTTAAATATCAATCAAAACAAATATTGTATTTAAAGTAACAATACGATACACTATAACGGGTAACAACCATCCAAACAAGCGGTAAAGGAGAGTTAAACTCATTAGAATATTAAAACCTTTCAATATTTTCCCCTTACTGTTCTTTATATTCTTTTGGACTGCTATTTAACTCTTAGGAGTAATAGCTAAACTTAGGGGTGGGCATATATTGGGTAAAACCGATAACCCGAACCGTTAATTACTTATTGGGTTATCGGTATTGGGTTATTGGGCTAATGGTTCGGTAACGGGTAAAAAAAAATTTCTTATTGGGTTATCGGTTCGGGCTCGGTTTATCAAATCTGTTATTGGGTAAACCGATAACTCAATAAGGGTTTACTAATTTACTAGTATACCCTTTAGTCTAGTAATACTAGGGTTTCATTTTCATTATTTCATTTTCATACCTTTCTCTGCTGTCCGCCTCTCACAGCCTCAGACCTCAGTGCCTCACTAACCTAACTCCTTTCCTTTCCTGTGCTTGAACAGTTGAACTTGAAGAGTTGAAGTCCTCACTCAGTCACTCCTCAGTTAAGCTCAAGCCCTCTCCGTCAGTCAGTCAAGCCCTTAGTCCACAGTCCAAGTCAAACCTCACCAGTTCTCTGCTAGTCCGCCACCGGCCAGGCGGCCACACGGCTGAAGCAGTCAAGCCCTCACCAGTTCGACCTAATTCGACTCATGACTCACACAGTCGGCAGTCACGCCCACACGACTGAGCCCGTCAAAACTCAGTTTTCTATATCTTTTTCCGGCAGAGCGGTGCACTAAGGTTAGTGTTTCATATCCCATTTCTGAATTCGTCTTAGTTTGGTATCTTAGAAATCAATTTTTGCATATTTTCCTTTTTTATGAAGCTCGAAAGAGTGGGGGTTACAAAAGAAGTTAACTAAATGGGAAATCGAAAGGACGCAGAAGCGGGACCAAACTAAGACTGATTGGTCTTAGTTTCCCTAAAATGTTTGGTTTCTTGAATTTATACTACACTGATTGTTTGGTTTCCTTTTTCATACTATACTGATTTATACTATAACATCATGCAAATTTAGTGGGTAACATCCTGAAAATTTGGTGTTGCACTGATTTCCTTTTTCCTTTCTGCTTGATAGTTGCTGCTTAGAGCCTTAGACTGAGTAATGTAGTGTTCTGTAATCTGTATTCCAATGTTTAACCAGTTTATAATAACCTGCAAACAAGCTCTAGAGAATTGGTATTCAAAGAACAAATGTTCAATTGTCTCAGGTGCACTATCACATATTGTGCAAATTGTCTTAGATTTTCCAGCATTTGTGCAAAGTACTGATGCCTTTGAAAATGCCTTAAGCCCTCTTAGCAACAGTAATACTGACTCACTTGTTTACTGTCTATGTTGTGGCAGGAAGTATTGAGCATTTATTAAAAAAAATATGTGTTTCATTTTAAGATTTTAAGCTAAATATGTAGTTATATGTGTTTCATTTTAAGATTTTGTTGTCTCACTGTTTGATTTCTTTTAAATCAAATTTATAGTGACACAAAAATATGGCTGAAAATATCATGATTGATAAGGTGATTGGTGAAAGTGGAGCTTCTAATTCAAATGCCACATCACAATCTCAATCAGTTCAATCGAAAGCAAAAAAAACAAAGAAAAAAGAGGTCTGTTGCCAATCTTGGAAACGAACCCTGCGATGATGATATGTAGAATCTTAGATAGTTGTAAGTTAAAACTTTGGTAAGTTAATTATTCAACTTATATGTTATTCAAATATTACTTGCTTAATATATTTTCTTGTTATGTTTAATAGGTGTAACCATGCCTCGACTTTGTGGTCTCAAAGCTATCTCACATGTTTGGAGTCACTATGAAAGGATTGAAGAAGGTGATGATGGATGGTGGAAAGTAAGATGTAGTTATTGTCATCTTGTTTTATGTATTATGTTTGGACTTTGGACAATTGGACTTGTTAATCCTAAGGTTGATACTACTTTGCATTGTTATTAATGTGTTTGAACTATTACTTTGGAGTTTGGACATTGTATACATCTGTTTTTGGGTTGTGAAAGTTGGGATCTTTTTATCTCATATTTTTGTTAGATTGGAATTTGAGCTGTTTGCATTTTGTATGCACAGGCAATTGAGGTACTATCGTACTGGGTATGTTTAGCTCCCATTAATATTTCTTCTTGATATGTACAGCTTTGTGTGACTGGGTATGTTTAAAATGGGAGTTGTTTGCATTTTTTGGGTATGTACTGTGACAGTATGACTGGGTATGTTTAGTTTGAGGCAAAAAATGTACAGCTTTGTGTGCTGAAATTATTCAGCGAGAAGTTTAACTTTAAACTGAAATTATTGTGAGAAATGTTGGTTTTATGTGCAGCTTTGTGTGCAGCTTTCTGTTATGTACTGTGACTGCCACAAGATATTCATATTAGCGTTTAGTAAACTTTGTACAAAATTTACTTTGTACAAATATTAGCGTTCAGCACTCTTAATTTTAGGTAATATTCAGCGTTCAACACTCTTAATTTTAGGTAATATTCAGCGTTCAGCAATCAACACTCTTAGTTTTAGTTTTACCTTATCGGGTAAACCGATAACCGAACCGATAATGATCAATAACCGATTAACCGATAACCGATAACCAATATCTTATCGGTTTGGTTATCGGGTTATGATATTTGTAAACCGATAACCGATATGCAAAACCGATAATGTTTAAAACCGAACCGAACCGACCGATGCCCACCCCTAGCTAAACTAGACTTATTTTTCTTGCTATTGATAGGCATAGTACGTACGATGACTGATGAACTGTGACATAGTCCCAAACAGGTTTGGGTTAATTTAATTTTACTTGCTACAAAAAATGCGGAATCCAATTTTTACTATTCCTAGAATCTTGATACAAATTTACTTTACAATTTTTATTATTTTACAATACCAAATGTAAAATAAAGATTCCACACACTTCTAAAAGTTTGGTAATTGATAGTTAAAGTTACATTTTAGTGAAGGGAAAATAAGGAGTAATTCTTTCTAGGAGAAACACATGAGCTTTGGAATCTTTGCCCATGAAAGCAGATAAGTGATAGTACACCCCACAAATCACAATTTGATACTGCGGCTCTGTGAGCACGTGAAGCCCAACTGGCCACGATAAACCTGACGGGCAAGGGCCCATTAAGATTCTCGTTATTGTGGGCCCATCGTATCAAGGGGTTAGCCCGCACCAAAAACTATTTATATTTAATAGCCGAAAAAGTATATACAATTTGTATAATTTTTATATATAACATACAAAATATATATATACAAAAAATATACAAATTTTATACATTTTTTGACAATTGTTTTTACAGCGGCTATACAGTGTCATTTTCTTTATCAACTAAGAGAGCCATGTTGAGAAAAAGTGAAAACACATGAAATAAATACAGTCAAACTTCTCTATAATAACTTTATTTATTTCGATATTTTCTGATTGCTATAGTGAAGTGTTAGTTACAAATTTACATAATTTTCAAACCTTCAAATTATATGTTAGAGTTGGAGTTACATTTTGATCTGTTGAATTACATTATTTTGACCCAATACTTCGACCGATCATTTCGAGTTTAATTTGCTAGATCAAATCAACAAACTGATCATAAATCAATTCGTTTAAACTCGGTTGGATTGGATGTGTAATTTAAAAATGGTGATAAATGATATGTGTGATATTACATATAGGACATTATCAAGAAATATCCACGCCTGTTCGGGCTTGGCGCCTTTAGAAACGTTTTTGATAGTGGATAAGTTGTAATTCATTATTTTACTAAAAGAGATTAATTTAACCTTATTTCCTTTAGACACAATTCTTACAGCACAAGGGGGGAGGAAAGAAAAGGAGCAGAAAAGAAAACAAGGGTCGAGTAATGATTGTGATTTGGGCCAAATATATATGGTGGCTGTATTGGTGATCTAGTCGAGGCCCAAGCGTTATTTTAGATACATCCTGGGAATCTTTACACAAATAGCCGATCATATTTATTGTTTATTTTTTCTAGCCATATACATTAATTATTATACATAATTATATAAATACTAATTTTTATGTACGTGCGTTACACGTAGATTTTCAGTCAATTATATAAAGAAACAATAAATTAAATTTAGTAAAAAATATATATAAGAAAAACAAAGATCTGTTTAAAGCAGTTAACATGAAAAAATTGCTGCAATCATAGAAATATTAATTATACAACATAATACTTGAATGCGATCGTTTGAAGATGTAAAAATAATTAAATTAGTAAAGTTAGATAAACTTTGTGTTTGTAATGCAAATATTTGCAATGTGGTCGTATATCACCTAATACTTCTATCTTTTTTGTAAATGGTGCTTTCGGTGTTTAATCTCCTCTCTCACTTCACATATATCTCTTAATACTCATTATAAAGATATATAAGATGAAAAGTATTTTCTTCCTCCAATTTTTTATATTAAAAATTAATTTTTTTCTAACTCTAAAAAATAGGCATTTGTTCATGTTATTTCTCAAAATATGTCAATTAACCAGCGATCTATAAAAAAAACAAACGTTAATGTCATTTAATTATTAAGGCAACATCACTTTACCCTTTCGATATCCATATGTTATGTGCGAATTCTTATTACTAAAAAGAGTTGATTTGATGCCGCTGTTGAATATATCAAAGACGATACTCTCTGCTAACTAACTTTACTTCTTAGTTATTTATATGAACAAAATTGGTAAAGAAAACTTCTATGCCCATCTGAAAATATTTGGTAAATGGATCATAAGAACTTGCTTCATGTTGTGACTTTTTTCTATTGCAGGCTGTTTTCTCTTTCTTCTTCTTATTTTATGTTTTTCCTTTTCTCCCGCTTATGATATTAAGATTTAATTTTTAGTAAGTTATTCTCTATTAATATCACGAATAATTAATATTATTATTATTATTATTACACTTTTAAATATCCGTTCTCACTTTTTCACGAAATATAATCTTCAGTGACCTTGTGATAACCGATTCTTTTATTTATCACCTGACTAACACTTACAACTTTAGTTTACATAGCTATCAAATAGCCCCTCTCTAATTATATGTTTCTATCCTCATATATACAATTCTCTCCTATACAATCCTTATTTATAGAGTGTTTCGATCCAATCTCTGTCCTTACTTGAGTGTTTTTTCCCCAGTACTTCATACGGGTTGTGCTTGCAGTCCTGCTTTATCTGACGGCATAGATGCCCAGGTCTTAGCACCTTTTGTTCCCAGAATGCTAAGTTTCTTGCTTTCCATATGTTGTATACCACAACTGCTATTGTAGCAAGCACAAATGCTCTGCACATTTTCCCTTTAACTTGCCTAGTCATCCTTCTGCCTAGTCCTCGAAACTCCACGCCAATATTCAACCATCTCAGAATATCTTCCAAATATTTTTTCGATAGTTGACATTCAAAGAATAAATGTTCAATTGTTTCCTCTTCATTACCACATATCACACATAAATTGTCTTGGCTAACTCTCATATGCTTCAGTTTATCTTTTGTCAGGAATCGTTTGTGTGCTGCTAGCATGTTGCGGAAGCCAAATGTATATAGTGTGAATAAGTCACAACTACTATACCAAAAATTATGACAGCCACCAAATAATAAATAAGACAATAAAGCAACAATAAAGGGAACACCAGAATTTACGAGGTTCGGCTAATTTAGCTTACTCCTCGGACACAACCAATATTTTATTTCACTCCAAAAATACAAGTGAAATAATACTAAAGAGAGAAGATACAAATGCCTTAAATAGATGAGAAGGCAAATGAGAGGTGTGTTTAAAACCTAAACATTAAGCCTTCTTTTATAGGGGGAAAATCCCCCCAACTTTTGTTTTCCCACCGATGTGGGACAAACATTTTGTCAAATTCAACAAATCTCCACCTTGGCAAAATTCCACATCTTCAATTTTCTCTCAATAACAAATTTTGGTTGTGTCTTCATCTTCAATCTTCAGTGTTCAACAATGTTGATCAAATCCAAACAATGTTGAAACTTGATCGCAATCACCACCTTTGTCAGCATATCAGCAGGATTCTCCGTAGTATGAATTTTCTTCACTGTGACTCCACCTTCTTCTATGATTTCTCGTACAAAATGATATCGAACATCAATGTGCTTCGTTCTTGCATGATAAACTTGGTTCTTCACTAATTGAATAGCATTTTGACTATCACAAAAAATTGTGATACCTTTTTGTTCAACACCAAGCTCCTTTAGCAATCCTTGAAGCCAAATTGCCTCTTTCACAGCCTCTGTAATAGCCATGTACTCTGCCTCTGTTGTAGACAAAGCAACTGTTGACTGCAAAGTAGACTTCCAACTAACTGGTGCCTTTGCAAAAGTAAACACATAACCAGTAGTTGATCTTCGTTTGTCCAGATCACCCGCAAAATCTGAGTCACAATATCTAACTACAGACTGATTGTCTTCCTGCTCAAAAACTAACCCGACATCTACAGTATTATGAATATACCGTAGAATCCACTTCACAGCTTGCCAATGCTCCTTCCCTGGATTGTGCATATATCTGCTAATAACTCCAACAGCTTGTGAAATGTCAGGCCTTGTGCAAACCATTGCATACATCAAGCTACCAACAGCATTTGCGTATGGTACCTTTGACATATACTCTCGTTCAGCTTCATCCATTGGCGACATAGTAGTACTTAGCTTAAAATGGGGCACAAGTGGAGTACTAACTGGCTTAGTCTTGTCATCTATGCCAAAATGTTGTAGTACTCTCTTCAAATATTCTTTCTGAGATAAACAAAGTTTCTTTGAACGTCTATCTCTAATTATCTCCATGCCAAGAATTTTCTTTGCCTCACCCAGATCCTTCATCTCGAACTCCTTCTTCAGTTGAATCTTCAACTTATCAATTTCTTCCGAATTCTTGGAAGCTATCAACATATCATCAACATATAGGAGAAGATATACAAAGGAACCATCTTTAAGCTTGTGCAAATACACACAATGATCGTATTTGCTTCTCTTGTACCCTTGCCGTAACATAAACTCGTCAAATCGCTTGTATCATTGTCTAGAAGATTGTTTCAATCCGTACAACGATTTTTCAAGTTTGCACACCATATTTTCTTTTCCAGCAACTTTGAATCCTTCTGGCTGAGTCATGTAGATTTCCTCCTCCAAGTTTCCATGTAAAAACGCAGTTTTTACATCCATCTGAACTAGTTCTAAATCCAATTGTGCTACCAAAGCCAACATAATTCTAATGGAGGAATGTTTTACAACTGGAGAAAACACTTCATTGTAATCAATTCCCTCCTTTTGAGCATATCCTTTGGCCACCAATCTTGCTTTGTAGCGAACATCTACTTGGTTAGGAAATCCTTCTTTCTTTGCAAATACCCATTTGCACCCAATTGCTTTCTTTCCCTTCGGGAGATTAGCCAATCTCCATGTATGATTCTGATGAAGGGACTGTATTTCATCATTCATGGCAATCCTCCACTTATCTTCTTCTGAACTTTGGACAGCATCTTTATAAGTGGTAGGAACATCATCAGCTACAATTGAGGTTGCACAAGCAACTGTCTCTATGAGACGAACATGTTTCGTTATTGTTCTTTTTGGCCTGCTGGTTGCTATTGATTCAAGTTGTTGTTGAGGTTCCTGAGTTGGAATCTCCTCTACTAGCTCTCCTTCCAGAGGGTAATTTTCATTTGTTTCCTCCTCTGCTTCTTGTGTAGGAAAAATAAATTTTCCCTCAAACTCCACCTGCTTAGAAACACCTTTATTTTGTTTGGTATCTTCTGTTACCTTATTTACCATAGCAGATTCATCAAAGGTAACATCCCTGCTAAATATTACTTTCTTTGTCATAGGACACCATAAGCGATATCCTTTGACTCCAGAAGTAATTCCCATAAAAATAGCCTTCTTTGCCCTTGGATCCAATTTTGACTCCGTCACATGATAATATGCAGTTGAGCCAAACACGTGCAAAGAGTTATAATCTACAGCAGGTTTTCCATACCATTTTTCAAATGGTGTCTTGCCATCAATAGCAGCAGATGGTAGACGATTAATGAGGTGGCATGCATATGTAATTGCCTCAGCCCAAAATTCTTTGCCCAAGCCAGCATTGGACAACATACACCGTACCTTCTCCAGCAAGGTCCGGTTCATACGTTCTGCCACTCCATTTTGTTGTGGTGTATGTCTAACAGTGAAGTGTCGGACGATGCCATCATTTTCACATACCTTATTGAAATGATCATTTTTGTATTCACCTCCATTGTCTGTGCGAATACACTTGATCCTCCTGCCTGTCTGATTCTCCACCATCGTCTTCCATTTGAGAAAAATTCCCAACACTTCATCTTTGCTCTTCATTGTATACACCCATACTCTTCGGGAAAAATCATCAACAAAGGTTACAAAATAGTGCTTCCCACCCAATGAAGGTGTTTTGGAAGGACCCCAAACATCAGAATGTACATAATCCAAAATGTTTTTAGTATTATGGATCGCTGTACCAAATTTAACCCTTGTCTGTTTCCCTTTAACACAATGCTCACAAAACTCCAAGTTGCAAGCCTTGACTCCTTTTAACAATCCTTGATCTGATAGAGTTTTCAACGATTTTCCTCCAGCATGTCCCAAGCGCATGTGCCATAGCTTGGTTGCTTCTGCCTCTTTGTCGTCACTGGATGTCACTGTCGCTGTCCCAATAACTGTATTGCCACAATAGCGGTACATATTATTATTCTTCCGATTAGCCTTCATTACCACTAGTGCACCGGAACATACTCTCATCACTCCATTTTCTGCAATGATTTTAAACTCTTTTGATTCCAGGGCTCCCACAGAGATGAGATTCTTCTTCAAATCCGGTACATATCGAACATCTGTTAATGTTCTGATCATTCCATCATGGTTCCTTAATCGTATTGAACCAATGCCATATGAGGTAAGAGGGCTGTTATCCGCTGTGTGGACGACTCCATATTCTCCTTCTTGAAATTCCACGAACCAGTCCCTGTTGGGACACATATGATAGCTACAAGCCGAGTCCATCAACCATATGTCTGATGATGTTGATGACTCTGTTGTAACTAATGAGAAGTCTGAATCATCACAATCATCTACATTTGAATCCATAATAGCCTTTCCATTGTTATGTTTGGCCTTATTCTTCAACTTCGGACAGTCTTTCTTCCAGTGCCCCTTTTCTCGACAAAAGGCACATTCATCTTTGCTGGGTCTGGATCTTGACTTGGATCTTCCCTTCTTTGTCCTCGTTTGATTTTGAGGACGACCCCTCACAAATAGTGCTTCTCCTTCTCCGCCCTTCTGTTTTTCTCGCTTTCTTTGTTCATAGCTGTACAAAGCCGAACAAACTTCTCTGAGAGAAATTTCGTCATTTCCATGGAGTAGAGTAGTTTCAAGGTGCTCGTACTCATTAGGAAGTGACGCCAACAACATTAAGGCCAAGTCACCATCATCATAAGTTGTATCCATATTTTGCAAATCTGTGACCAACTTATTGAAACTGGTGATATGTTCATTCATCGTGGTACCAGGAACATAGGTGAAGTGAAACAGTCTCTTCTTCATGTACAATTTATTTTGACTGTTTTTCTTCAAAAATTTATCCTCCAGTGCTTTCCATAATTTACTTGCAGAAGTTTCCTTTGTGTATGGATATTTCTACTCTCTAGCAAGGTAGGATCGAATAGTACCGCAAGCAACACGGTTGATAATTCTCCAATCTTCTTCTCCAATAACATCTGATTTCTTTTCTTCAATGGCCAGATCTAGCCCTTGTTGAAAAAGGACATCTAGAACCTCGCCTTGCCACATCCCAAAATGTCCGGACCCGTCAAATATTTCGACCGCAAATTTCGCATTTGACACAATTCTTGTCATAAGCGAAGATGCCAATGATGACGTATTGTTGACACTTGATGTAGATTCTTCTTGTTTATTGTCTCCCATCTTTGACACAAATATTATTTAATAGTTGACGACACAAATCAAGATTATTTCCTTTCTGGTGTGGAAGATCAGACTAAGCTGCAACCACAGAGCATACTCAGACCTCAGACAGAACCTTGACTCAGTTACCAAGATAAATCTTTTCTGATGTGGAAGATCAGACTATGTTGCAACCACAGAGCATACTTAGACAGTACCTTGGCTCTGATACCAATTGTTGCGGAAGCCAAATGTATATAGTGTGAATAAGTCACAACTACTATACCAAAAATTATGACAGCCACCAAATAATAAATAAGACAATAAAGCAACAATAAAGGGAACACCAGAATTTACGAGGTTCGGCTAATTTAGCTTACTCCTCGGACACAACCAATATTTTATTTCACTCCAAAAATACAAGTGAAATAATACTAAAGAGTGAAGATACAAATGCCTTAAACAGATGAGAAGGCAAATGAGAGGTGTGTTTAAAACCTAAACATTAAGCCTTCTTTTATAGGGGGAAAATCCCCCCAACTTTTGTTTTCCCACCGATGTGGGACAAACATTTTGTCAAATTCAACATAGCCAACAAATGAAGGTGTGTTTAGGCATGTTCATTCTATTCCATACCCACCCTCTCCAAGGCAAGTCCTCCATAGCCCCTTTTTTCAGCTATAGACACTACTTAGTGTATATTCCCCAGTTGCAGTTAGCCAATGATTTTGTATATAATCTGATGCAAATTTATCTCTAGTTGTACATATTTTCTTTCAATACCAGCTGCAATTTCACTCCCTTTTAAGTAGATGTGATCCACCCATCTTACTCCCTTTTAACCTGGTTCCTTTTTATTCTATAACGTCTTTGACAACATTAATGTCACTTCTAGTTGTCTAATTTTCATTGGCCTTGTAGCTATTGGTTAGTTCTTTTTTACTCTATGGCATCTTTGAAAATATTAGTATCCCATGAGATTTACTTCTATTCTATATCTTTGCAAAATAAATGTTTAGAAAGCGGTCTATCTAGACTACGGTATCCTATTATTTTTAACTTTTTTAGTTTATAAATGGAACTTCTTTGTAGAGCTGTTAATTAAGTTTTTAAGGCGAAATTAATAGCAATGTTTGGTTGGTCATAAAAGGATTTAAACTTAAACTTGTGAAGAAGAGTTCTAATTTCATTGCAATTTTGTTTGTCAAAGGTGAATGAGATATGAATCCTTATAAGAAATAATTTTGAGAAGTTAAATGATATCCAAGTTTCCTTTAAAATAAATTTTTAGTTGATTTTAAAATTAAAATATTAGGAAAAATTGTAATAATAAGTAGTCTAATTTGACATTCCTATATAAAAGTCGAAGAAAGATAAATCTTCTAATTTCATGTGGTACAGTTTCTCGTGATCTCATTCAGAATACAATACCAAATTCAATTAGCCTGAATTGTCAACACGTTCATATAAACAATAATTATATTAAGAAGTAGGCAAAAACCAAAAGATTAACATCTTGTTATCCTTGAGCGATATGGAAAGAATTAACAGCGACTTTTTGCTTGATCACCAAAGTCAAAGTAAAATTGAAACCCTATCATTGAATACACATAAAAATGATATCTATAGAATACAAAATATTTTTCATTAAAACATCAAAAACCAACTTTAGAAACAGAACTATATCAAACGTGTCAATATCCTCGTAGGAAATAAAGCAGATCTCTAAAAAGTATCAACGTATCTAAAAAGAACATATAATTCTTCAAAATCACCAACAAACATACTATTAATGCATTGAGAAAATAGAAACAGTTGAATTTAGGCAAAAAAATTACCTAATAATTGATTACTCAAACAGTTTTGGGCAAATGCTACGTGGGCTAGGGGAGAAAGCTTTTGTGGTGTTGATATCTTATGCAATTAAAATTAAGGAAAATTTTCATAAAGCACTATCTTTTAGTAGTAATTAGTCATCTATAGATACCATTTGCTATATTACGGATTATAAATACATTTTTTGTGGTTATAAGATGTATTTGATGTATTTAAGCTATTGTATTCATGAATATAGTAGCAAAAATAGGCGTGAATCAGGAAAGTTCAGCTAATCAGTTGTTGTATTCGACTGTATTCATGAAGTGAAACACAACATTACAGCTAGACATATTATTGTATTTGAATGTATTCACGGCGTGAAATAGGGGATTATAATGTTTTTAAAATGGAAAGTGAATCAATTAACATAATAGACTCCTAATATAATTCAATAAACTCAATTATAACACACAATTTTTTTATTTTCAATTATAAAAAAAGATTCTCAACAGAAAAATACCCCAAAATATAGCAATCTTCAGAGAAATTATATAATACATATGAATACATAAATTCTATTAATTAAAAAAACATATGAATACATTCATGGCATATAGCGAGACAATGAATACAATGAAATACATAGAATAGAGCGGTATACATTGAAATACAATGAGAAAAAAAGACAGTGAATACAATGAAATACATAAAATACAACGAGATACATTGAATTACAATGAAAAAAAAAGAAAATGAATACAAATAAATACATGAAAATACAGTGTGATATGTTGAAAATACCTTGAAATATATTAACAGAAAATCAAGTTGCTCAGCCCCAAAATCCATCGTCTTTGTTTAAGAACAAACCCTAATTTCCGGCGAATCCGCCGTCGAGCAAAAACCCTGAATCTCACTTCCCACGCATCCTGTACATTGCTTCTGACTGAACCAACGATAACCATTTTTGAATGATTTCTTGACTTTTCCTTCCATGGAATATATCTTATATTTGGCCACCCTCTTCTTCCTTTTAAGCTCCGGCGTTGAATACCATGGTTGATTCTCTGGTAATTGATAGTTACTGGATTTTGAGGTTTGGTATTTGTGAGAAGGCATCATATCCGTTGACGTTGTCGTCGCCAAGAGAAGTGGTGGTCGGTCAATGAATTTAGTATTATTAGGAAGAGAGAATGACATGTATCAAATTAGAGAGAGAAATAAAATAGTGTAACTGAATAGCGTATTTAGTGACTTAGGGCTAGGAGGTACCAAAATTAGATATTTTGCTATAAACCTTAAAAGGTATCTGTAGTATCCATACGACGTCGTTTGGACTCTCTCTGGGCATCATCTGGACTGGACCGGGCAGGCCTAGGTCTTGGGCTGTTTGTTTGGGCCAATTTTGTTAAAATTGGCCCAAATCCGGAAGAATAAAGGGACCCTTTCTTTTTTCTTTTTTTTTATTTTATTTTATTTATTTCCTTTTTTATTTTAAAACAAAACTAAGCCAAAAATCAAATTAAAATTAAATACACACTCAATACAATTATTTGCACACTAAAATATTTCAAACAAGTAAAGTTAAACAAAATAAAATCACGGACGAAGATGCCTACTCATGATTTTCTATTTAACGACCGGATTACGGTTTGAATTATGCAGGACACATATATTTTTTGAATTTTATTTTTAATAAAGTAAATAAATAAAAATGGGCCGAAGTCACAAATAAATCAACAAGGTGTCGCACAGAAATTCAAAATTGTACAGCAGGGCCAATTATTATTTTTTATTTCTTTTTGGAGCGATTGTCGTGCGAAAAACAAAAATCACGTGCTCACAGCTGCCCCTCTTTGTTCGGAAACACGAAGAGTTTTCGTGCAAAGATAAAGTGAGCGTGTATGAGCGATTTTTGCCTATGGACTACTCCGTATGAAGCATGTTTTTTTGAAAGATCTGACCGAATCTTGCTTCAAAGATTTCCTACATATCCTGGGCTAAACAGGAATCAGGTCAATGTAGTTCGGGAAGTTTTGGTAGCTGGGACTACCATGGGATTGCAATGCTTGCTGCTACTGCTGCTGCTGTTGTCACTGCTACGTCACTGACCGCCTTATTACAACCAAACGAAAATTAGAAACTGAACTAACTACTTATATGTATGTCAACTGCTAGTTACAAGATTCCTATCTATGATTCTTTTACGACTTGATCTTGGGTCTTAGCTGATTCTGCTTGTAGACTCTGATCTGAATCTTGATGCTTGCGAGTTGCGGCGACTTGTATAACCACTGGGATACTGAGTGAGACGCGATTGGCAAGGTTCAGGCCTTTAATTAAACGTTGGAGTCAATCCGCTCTCAATTCACTCTGATATCTCGGAATGTCTTCTTGTGTCTTTTTCTTCTTTGATTCTGAGTTGAGACTCATCTCGTAGGTCATTTCGATCCGTGTGGCTCGAGGTTAGACCTGCGGGAAAAAACAAACAAACGAACGAAATTTTCTGCCCCAGTTTCACTAGGAAAATTTCGTTAATTATTCACCAGGAAATTCATAAAATTGATGAAAGAGGATATGCATGCTCAGTTCAGGGTTGGAACCCTAACACCGGCTAGCTGGGGAGAGGTTCGGTTTGGGGTTTAAAACCCTAATGCCGAACAAAGGAAGAATTCAGTTTAGGGTTCAAAACCCTAATGCTGGCTGGAAGGAAAAGTTCAGTTTAGGGTTTAAAACCCTAATGCTGACTAAAAGGAAAATTCAGATTAGGGTTTAAAACCCTAACGCTGACTAAAAGGAAAATTCAGTTTAGGGTTTAAAACCCTAACGCTGACTAAAAGAAAAATTCAGTTTAGGGTTTAAAACCCTAATGCTGACTAAAAGGAAAATTCAGTTTAAGGTTTAAAACCCTAATGCTGATTGCATGGAAAAATCTCAGTTTAGAGTTTAAAACTCTAATGCTGGCTGAAAGGAAAATTCAGTTTAGGGTTTAAAACCCTAATGCTGATGGCATGGAAGAGCTCAGTTTAGAGTTTAAAACTCTAATGCTGGCTGAAAGGAAAATTCAGTTTAGGGTTTAAAACCCTAATGCTGAGTGCATGGAAAAGCTCAGTTTAGAGTTTAAAACTCTAATGCTGGCTGAAAGGAAAATTCAGTTTAGGGTTTAAAACCCTAATGCTGATTGCATGGAAAAGCTCAGTTTAAAGTTTAAAACTCTAATGCTGGCTGAAAGGAAAATTCAGTTTAGGGTTTAAAACCCTAATGCTGAGTGCATGGAAAAGCTCAGTTTAGAGTTTAAAACTCTAATGCTGGCTGAAAGGAAAATTCAGTTTAGGGTTTAAAACCCTAATGCTGATTGCATGGAAAAGCTCAGTTTAGAGTTTAAAACTCTAATGCTGGCTGAAAGGAAAATTCAGTTTAGGGTTTAAAACCCTAATGCTGATTGCATGGAAAAGCTCAGTTTAAAGTTTAAAACTCTAATGCTGGCTGAAAGGAAAATTCAGTTTAGGGTTTAAAACCCTAATGCTGATTGCATGGAAAAGCTCAGTTTAAAGTTTAAAACTCTAATGCTGGCTGAAAGGAAAATTCAGTTTAGGGTTTAAAACCCTAATGCTGATTGCATGGAAAAGCTCAGTTTAAAGTTTAAAACTCTAATGCTGGCTGAAAGGAAAATTCAGTTTAGGGTTTAAAACCCTAATGCTGATTGCATGGAAAAGCTCAGTTTAGAGTTTAAAACTCTAATGCTGGCTAAAAGGAAAATTCAGTTTAGGGTTTAAAACCCTAATGCTGATTGCATGGAAAAGCTCAGTTTAGAGTTTAAAACTCTAATGCTGGCTGAAAGGAAAATTCAGTTTAGGGTTTAAAACCCTAATGCTGATTGCATGGAAAAGCTCAGTTTAGAGTTTAAAACTCTAATGCTGGCTGAAAGGAAAATTCAGTTTAGGGTTTAAAACCCTAATGCTGATTGCATGAAAAAGCTCAGTTTAGAGTTTAAAACTCTAATGCTGGCTGAAAGGAAAATTCAATTTAGGGTTTAAAACCCTAATGCTGATTGCATGAAAAAGCTCAGTTTAGAGTTTAAAACTCTAATGCTGGCTGAAAGGAAAATTCAGTTTAGGGTTTAAAACCCTAATGCTGATTAAAAGGAAAATTCAGTTTAGGGTTTAAAACCCTAATGCTGATTAAAAGGAAAATTCAGTTTAGGGTTTAAAACCCTAATGCTGATTAAAAGGAACATTCAGTTTAGGGTTTAAAACCCTAATGCTGATTGGCTGGGGATAAAGCTTGAGAATACTACACGACCTATTTTGAGTTTTCTCGTTTTAATAGAAGGAAAAAGGGAGTTTTGCGGGAACTTACCTTTTGAGTGAATTCCTTATTGCCAAAATGTTTCTTGTACCCGTGTACCTTCTTCTTTGGGCGACACCTGCTTCTAGCACGGTTGTCTTGGATTAACACCTGTTTCAACTTCTCAGACAAAGAACAATTGTTAGTTCGGAAATGACGGTTGGTTCGGTGACCTTGATCGTTCCCAATTGCTCCATTGCGTCTTTACTTCTGTTGCGAAGTCCCGCCATTGATTCGATTCGAATGGCGAAACCTTTAGACTGCTCAGGCTTGTATTTCCGGATTCTGTGATGATTTGCCTCGTGAGGCCCCCTTTTTTTGTGTCCCGTTTTGATTGAGGGTTCTCAACGGGGGTTTCATTGGAGGTGTTCTGTGGGAATTTATACAAAAGGACGCTCTGTGGGGGAAATATTTACAAAATGGATCCTTTTGTGCGGATTCTGTACAATGGGGTGTGCTGGGTTTTTGTTTCAAAACGGGTTTCCCAGGGTTTGTTGGGGTAAGCTTGTTGGGGAATATTTACAAAAGGACTCGCTGGGGATGTGTTGATGAAATTCCAACGGGGATTTTTTTTTATTATTATTTTTTTTTCTTTTATACTGGGGAGACTTTGTGGGAGATTGTACACAAGAGAAACTCTGTGGGGTTTTTTAAAGGGGGAGACTCTGTGGGGATTTGTCCGAAGGTGGACTTGCTGGGGAAGATTCCAGGATTTCATTCTTTTTTCTTTACTCCGGAACACCATCGAACGTCATGATTCATCATGCTTGGGTAATCATATCAACGAGATGAGGTGCTTTCCTTCATGAGACGGGATTCCGTGCAAACAAACCTGCCACCTGTCCTTTCCGGTGTGTCCTGAACTCGGGGTTAAAATGCGAAAGGGATTCGAAAAGAAAACAAAGAAAGGGAAAAACAAATCAGAAAAGGAATACCCTTTTCGGGATGAGAAAGACTTATCTGAGGAAGATAACGCTGGCTTTAAATGACATGACATGCTTTTTGGACTGGACGTTTGACCTTCTAAAAGCTTGCGTTTTCCTGAACCAGAACAGATCTGTGATTTCAAAATCGGTGGAACTTTGCCGAGACCTTCTTGGGGTGGCGTTATTCTTTTCGGCCAACAACGCCCTTTTGTGGGTTTTCGCTGGCTGACCTCTCTCATTTCTCTTCCTGTCATCGCTTGATAGCACTCTTTGCGAGTTTTTACTAAACAAGCTCTCTCATTTTGGTTTCTCTACTCCCGTCGCCTCAGGGTGCCCGAAGGTTTTCACCGCCGAGGCTCTCTCATTTTATCTCTCTCAATTCAAAGTGTGCTGGTCTCCATTCGTGACGCTTATTGGTTCCCCATCATATTTGGTAATTGATTTGAAGGCTTGTGCTTGGTAAAGAGAGGTAGTGATACTAACTTCTCAACTGCTCGACGTGCCCCAGTTTCAATTTCAGGGTGAATGGGATTTTATTGTTGGTGTGACTGAACCTCAGGGAGAGGCTGCCTACGTATCCTTTCGGAATCAAGTCAAACGTAGTTCAGGCCTCAATCAATTTTTTTTTTCTTCTTTTTTTTTCTTTTTTTTGTAGAGAGGATTAGGTAGTGTTTGGGAGTAGTGGGGGATAAAACCTTCGCCATTCTCAAATGTGTCAGGACCGCTTGGAGTATGATCTAGACGTAGTATCTCTTGACTGCATCTGCATTCACCGCTGTGTCAGGGTCATTTCCTTCGATATCACCTAAATACAATGCTCCTCTTGGCAATATTTTCCTTACGATGTATGGGCCTTTCCAATTTGGGGCAAACTTTCCTTTTGCTTCTTCATGATGCGGCAGAATACGCCTCAGTACCAATTGTCCTACTTCGAAATTCCGAGGTTCGGACTCTCTTGTTGTAAGCACGGGCCATCCTTCGTTGGTATAACTGTCCGTGACAAACTGCAGCCATCCGCTTTTCATCAATCAACGTCAATTGCTCCAGTCGAGTCTTAACCCACTCGTTGTCCTCGATTTCTGCTTCGACAATGATTCGAAGTGAAGGAATCTCTACCTCTGCCGGTATTACGGCCTCGGTCCCATAAACCAAAATATAAGGAGTCGCTCCCATCGATGTGCGTACCGTAGTGCGGTACCCCAATAATGCAAAAGGTAAATGCTCATGCCACTGTCGGGAACTTTGTATTGTTTTCCTCAAAATCTTCTTGATGTTTTTATTTGCAGCTTCCACAGCACCATTGGCTTTTGGCCGATAAGGAGTGGAATTCCTGTGTGTTATCTTGAATTGCTCACACACATCTCCCATCGAGTGACTGTTCAAGTTTGCTGTGTTATCCGTAATGATAGTCGCAGGAATACCGAAGCGACATATAAGATTTGAGTGTACAAAATCCGCCACAGCTTTCTTGGTGACCGACTTGAGAGTGACAGCTTCTACCCATTTTGTAAAGTAATCGATGGCAACCAGTATAAACCCGTGTCCGTTCGAAGCCTTTGGTTCAATTGGTCCAATGACGTCCATGCCCCAAACGACAAATGGCCAAGGTGCGGACATGGGATGCAGTTCCGTGGGAGGTGCATGAATCAAATTACCGTGCACCTGACACTGATGACACTTCCGGACAAAGCTAAAGCAATCCTTTTCCATGGTCATCCAGTAATAACCTGCTCTAAGGATCTTCTTCGCTAAGACATACCCGTTCATGTGAGGTCCGCACACACCTGCGTGTACTTCGTGCATGATCTTTCTTGCTTCCTCGATATCGACACATCTTAAGAGATTGAGGTCCGGAGTCCTCTTATATAACAATTCACCGCTCAAAAAGAAACCACTTGCATGTCGCCTAATGGTCCTCTTTTGATCTCCAGTAGCGTGCTCGGGGTATTCTTGCATCTTCAGGAACCTCTTGATGTCATGGTACCAAGGCTGCGTATTTGATCCCGCCTCGATTACACTGCAGTAACCGTGTCTTTCCTTGATTTGGATTTCCAAAGGATCGACGTGGGCGTTGCCCGGGTAGGGTAGCATAGAAGCCAGAGTAGCAAGTGCATCTGCCAGTTCATTGTGACACCTCGGAATATACCTGAACTCTATTGAGGTAAAGCGCTTGCTGAGGTCCTCCACATGTTGTCGGTATGGGATAAGTTTGACATCCCGAGTTTCCCACTCGCCTTGAATTTGCCGGATGATCAGGTCAGAATCTCCCATAATCAGTAAGTCTTTGACATCCTGATCGATTGCCATATGCATGCCCATAATGCAGGCTTCATATTCAGCTGTATTGTTTGTGCAAAAGAAACGCAGTCTAGCTGTGGCGGGATAATGCTGACCGGAAGGCGAGATCAAAATTGCCCCAATCCCTATACCCTTGGCGTTCACGGCTCCGTCAAAGAACATCTTCCAAATATGAGCTTCCTCCGAGATCACTTCTACGGTGTTTACCTCTTCATCTGGAAAGTAGGTATCCAATGGCTGGTATTCCTCATCGACCGGGTTTTCGGCCAAATGATCTGCTAACGCCTGGGCTTTCATTGCCGTGCGAGTGACATAAACTATGTCGAATTCCGTAAGCAAGATTTGCCATTTAGCCAGTCTCCCAGTAGGCATTGGTTTCTGAAATATATATTTCAAGGGATCCAACCTGCTTATGAGGAATGTAGTGTGGGCTTGGAGATAATGCCTCAGCTTTTGAGCAACCCATGTGAGAGCGCAGCATGTCTTTTCCAACAGAGTGTATTTGGCCTCGTAGCTGGTGAATTTCTTGCTCAGGTAGTAGATCGCCTGCTCCCTTTTCCCGGTTACGTCGTGTTGCCCGAGGACGCAGCCAAAAGAGTTCTCCAAGACTGTCAGATACAAGAAAAGTGGCCTCCCTGGTTCTGGAGGGACCAAGACTGGGGGATTCGAAAGGTACTCTTTGACTTTATCAAAGGCTTCTTGACACTCCGTTGTCCACTTAATCGCCGCATCTTTTCTTAACAACTTGAATATGGGCTCACACGTGCTTGTCAGCTGGGCAATAAACCGACTGATGTAGTTCAGCCTGCCCAAAAAACTCATCACGTCTTTCTTCGTTCTCGGGGGAGGTAGATCTTTGATAGATTTTATCTTAGTCGGATCTAGCTCGATACCTCTCCTACTTACGATGAAACCCAAAAGTTTACCCGACGGAACTCCGAAAGCGCATTTGGCTGGATTTAGCTTCAAGTCATACTTCCTTAGCCTCTCGAAGAATTTCCTCAAGTCTTGGATGTGATTATCCTGCGTCCTGGACTTGACTATTACATCGTCCACGTACACCTCTATTTCCTGATGCATCATGTCATGGAAAATGGCGGTCATGGCCCTCATGTAAGTAGCCCCAGCATTCTTTAGACCAAATGGCATGACCCGATAACAGTAGGTGCCCCAAGGCGTGGTGAAAGCGGTTTTCTCGGCGTCCTCTTCATCCATCAGCACCTGATGATATCCAGCGTAACAATCTACGAAGGACTGTATCTCGTGTTTGGCGCAATTATCAACGAGGATGTGGATGTTAGGCAGCAGGAAATTATATTTAGGACTTGCTCTATTCAGATCTCGGTAATCTACACATACCCGAGTTTTCCCGTCCTTTTTCGGTACTGGAACCACATTCGCCAACCACGTTGTGTATTGGACTACCCGGATCACTCCTGTTTTCAGTTGCTTGGTGATCTCCTCTTTAATTTTGTCACTGACCTTGGTTTTGAACTTTCGTTGCTTTTGTTGAACCGGAGGACAAGCAGGATGAATCGGCAATTTGTGAACCCCTAGATCGACACCTAGTCCCGGCATGTCATCATATGACCAAGCAAACACGTCTTTGAATTCGAAAAGAAGTTGAATTATCGTCTCTCTCATTTTCTTGTCCGTGTGAATGCTTATCTTGGTCTCCCGGATTTCTTCCGGGGTTCCTAAATTTACCGGCTCAGTGTCATTTAGATTCGGCTTAGGTTTATTCTCAAAATATTCCAACTCTCGGTTTATCTCCCTAAAAGCCTCTTCCGCATCATATTCTGGTTCTGGGTTCATTAATTCGCAGTTAAATAACTCATTGTGATCTGGGCGTGAAGTCCGCAAGCATGTCATATTTAAAGCCGCATTATTAGGACTGAAAAGGAAGATAAGAGGAAAAGTAATAAAAATCAGAACAAAAGAAGGAATAGGAAAGCAATGATTGATTTTTATTTTTTTTTGTATTTTGTATATTTTTTTTTGGAAAGTTGGAAGACAACAATGTTTACAACTAGGAATTCAAAACAACAAATGAAAAGAAGAAAACGTTCAAGTTATGTCCCGGAGATAACTTGTGACACAGGAAAGGTGGCAGGGTAGGTCTACCCGGACTTCCGTCTAGTCGGGAATGGCGTGGCCTCCCAGTTTTGAAGTTCGGCGTTCGGTCCCATGTACAGCATCTCAGCAGTGCTTGTGCCTTCACCTGGTTGAACCATGTGGACCTCGTAGAGCATTTCTCTCATCTCCCCACATATTTTCTCGATTTCCTCAGCTGTGAAGACCTCATCATCTTCTTCTTCAGCGTACCTTGGCCTGACGAAAGTCGCATGTAAATCCGGCAGTGGTTGAGGCAACTTCCAGCCCTCATTTCTCCTTTTCTTTGCCCATTTTTCGTCTGCTGGAGTAGGTTTGAAACCTAGTCCAAAAGGTTTCTTGATGACTGGTAAAGTAATGGGTTCCGTCATTCCCTGAAGGGTTCGTCCAAGCCCCTTCCCTGGCCTAAGTTTAAATGCTGAATTGGAGGGCATGTGCACTCTTGCACAGCATTTGCATTGGTGCACCTCATGTGCATTGGTGCACCTCATGTGCTTTGTACACAACCTGTGGCCTGCATAAAGGTCCTTGTTTAATTTTAAAATGGTTTGACAGCATATGCTGTCAACATATCCTACTGCCCATACTTGCTTTTAGTTAAATAAAATGGAAAAGTTAAATCTGCCAGGGAATGATGGGGTTTTTATACCTAATTAACTAAAGTGGAACTGAAAAAGTTTAAAGGCACATGGGAGGGGTATGGTAATAGTCTAAACAGGCTGTTTAAAAGGGATAGTGTTGAGGCCTATAAGGGGGAGAGGTGAGGAGACAGAAGGGATATACATAAAAAAGAGGACTGACTTTTGAAGGTTTAAAAAGAAAAACACACTGTGAAGAGTTTAGGGAGGAGAGCTGGAAATACATACAAATAGATACACATAGACAGAGAGAGTGGAAGGGATAGAAGGGGTACAACCAACAATCAGAAGCTTTTTCCTCCTATTATTACTGGGTTTCAGTTGTTCAACCTGTTTCAAATCAATTCTGATTCTTTGAAATTCCAGTTGTGTCTATTAGTCGAGTGTTTTCATTGGTTTACTACTGGTCTGGTCTGTCTGGATTTCTGATTCTATTCCACTGGGTGTTGCTGCTATTTGGCTATTACTTTCTATTGGCCATATTTGCATCTCTGCACTCGAGCCTGTTTCTTGCTGTATTGTTTTGCCTGCTGCTATTCTGCCCTGTTGCTGTTGGTGCTGTTACTGCTGCTGCATTTGTTCATTGTTACTCTACTGATTGCCCTTTTTCTTCAATTGCAAATATTCCCAGGTACACAACCTTTGAACCTTGTATTGTTGAAAGTTTGAAGTTGAAGCAGAAATAAAGAAATGAACACCAGTTTATGTTATAGCATTGGTGTAAAAAGATAGTTCGAATGTTGGTTGGGCCTGTATTCTTACTGCGAACTGCAAATATTCTGTATAAACTAGCATACATTCTGTTTAAGATGAACTGTTAGATAGCATGGCTCAATAGTAATGACAGTATGACATAGACAGCATGTTTTGATTTAGTATACATTCAGTTCAGTATAACACTTGTTTGATTTAGTATGACTGTATAACATAGAGTCATGGTAAGCATTGTATGTATTTTGCCTAGACCACTGAATTGACAAAACTGTGATACTGGGTCCGGGATAAATGTATCCCCAAACAAACTCCCATACAGTCACACTAAGAGTATGGCTATGAATGCCAGTTCTCTTGTCAGTTTATTCGTTCCAATACAGGTTCGATACTGGGTTTCGGTACAGATTTTTATTTCGAAATGATGTAATGATTGTTGAGAAAAACTAATAATCATTTTTGAGTTCAATCAGTAGTAATTTTTCCTAATAAAACAACCGATTTCTTTTATCAATTTCAAATAGGTTAGAGTGTTAAGAATAGAACTTGGAGGTCGTTAAACATAACTCAATATATGTTGTTAGTTTGTTTGCAATCTCCCTTAGCGAATTAATAAGCATATTCACTTGTTGAAGACAAAGCATGCCGTAGCTCTCACCTCATGAACAATCAATCAGGTAACCAAACAAGTTTAGGTTCGGCAAACATAATAAGGATTCAGTCCGTATTTGTCTAAACCAGCAAAATTCGGCATCATCCTTCTCTTTAAAGATAAATGTAGTAAAAATGTAGTCATTGTAGGGTACCCTTCTAAAATAATGAGACGAGCCTCGCCGAATCAAAAGGCGAATTGCGGGGCCCTCAATAATTGGTCATAATAAATACTTAGAATTTGGGACGGGCTGTTTAGTGAATTCCACTGCCCTCCCCGAAGACAATAACGCGTTAGATTCTTTAGGCGCGACTTAATCAAATTACATTCTTAAATTCGGGTGCGCATTTATGTGACCCAAATTCAAATCTCAACGGAGTCGAAATGTGTTAACAACTACGGGTGCATTGATTGTGACGTGGTTCGAGATACATTTTCACGACGTTGCAATTCTATAAAAATAAATGATAATAATAAAAGCGGTTAAAACTTAATAAGAGCACATAAGTCACAACATGTATTTAAATCAGATATTTAGCCATTATAACAATTTAAGCGACCGTGCTAGAACCACGGGATTCGAGGGTGCCTAACACCTTCCCTCGGGTCAACAGAATTCCTTACTTAGAATTTCTGGTTCGTAGACTTCATTTGGAAAAGTCGAAAATCTCCTCGATTTGGGATTCAAGATAAACCGGTGACTTGGGACACCAAAAGCCAAACCTTTCCCAAGTGGCGACTCTAAATTAAATAAATAATCTCATTTCGAATATTGTCACTTAAATTGGAAAAACTTCACCCGCGCATTTAACCCTTCGGGGCCGGGCGCGCAAAAAGGAGGTGTGACAGCTTTGGCGACTCTGCTGGGGAGGATTATGACCCAGAACCACTGGTTCAGGGTCCAAGAATTCGAGCTTAGAATAATTGTTATATTTGGCTTTATTATCTGATCTTTATTACATGTTTTGCATAAAAGTGCTAAATGTTGTCTTTTACCGCTTTTGATATTATCTGAACTGTATATAAACTGTGCCGAAACCCTTCTTTTCTTACCTCCGGGGAGAAGCTCGCTGGTCGAGACTCCCTATTCTGTTAATGTCAATACTTGAAATAAGAAAGAGGTCGGACAAGTTACAAAGCCGGACGATCTCGCGGGTCCCCGGTACGTAGCCCCCTCCTCAACTCGAGTTGTCCGCTCGGGTACACGGTCTAGAACAAATACCAAGGTTTGGTCATTGGCTTTTGTGGCACGCGTCCGATAACCACTGGCTCATTCAGCCGAGGTGGTTGAATCGTCCCCCGGACCACATAGGCCCCTTTGGCACGTACATAGGTTTTGTCTTTTTGATTCCGGATTTCTGCGTCTTCTCAGCTTGACCTCGCGGTACGTAAAGAACTCCGCCCTTTGCTGGTACCACTTTCTTTTCCACCTTCTTTTCAGACTTGCTCTCTGCAACCTTGGCCTCCTCCCCCTTTTCTGATTTTTGGTCTATTTCAGGCCTCTTCCCCGTGTCGACAATGGCAATTATGGCTTTCAAAGCAGGGTCGAACTCTTTGTCTTCACAAATCATGCCGATCAGCGGCCCATTATTGTGAGCGGGCAATGGATTGTTTGTTACATTCGGGATCTCCTCGTCCCTTAGCACTATTTTCCCCTGCTCTATCAAATTTTCGACCACTCTTTTCAATGACCAGCAGTCGTTTGTATCATGTCCCTCGGCCCCTGAATGATAGGCGCATCTGACTCCGGCTTTGTAAGAAGGAGATGTCGGGTTTTGCCTTGTTTGAGGGATGGGTTGCAAGAAACCCAACTGGACCAACTTTGGGAACAAAGTTGAGTATGGCTCACCGATGGGCGTGAAAGTCCGCCGTCGAGGTGGCTCTTGGGGGCGGTAGTTATTCTGCGGGGGTTGTGGGTTATAGTGGTTGCGGTAAGGAGGCTAATTTCTGGGAGGTGGAACTGGGCCTCGGTTGGCTTGTTGTGGTGGATGGTTATAAGGTTGGGCATTCATGACCATATAAGGTTGATGAGCATATGCCGAATTTGAATGGGGGTAATAGTGTTGTGGGGCTCTTTCCGGAAAATGGGGCCTGGGATGACGATACTCCCTTGCTTCAGAGGCTGCCATAGTCGTTTCTTCTTTCTTCTTCCCCCTTGTTGTTCCTCCAGACCCGCTTTGGACGGCCTGGGAGGTTGCCCTTATGGCTGCTTGACTCAAAATCCTTCCCGTTTTCAACCCATTTTCCACCATCTCTCCAATCTTGATCGCTTCCGCGAATGGCTTACCCATGGCTGACATCATGTTCTGGAAATAGTCAGACTCTTGAGCCTGGAGAAAGGTAGTGACCATTTCCACTTCATCCATGGGAGGCTTCACTCTCGACGCCTGTTCACGCCACTTAATAGCATACTCTCTAAAGCTTTCCGAAGGCTTCTTCTTCAAATTCGACAGAGAGTTTCGGTCTGGCGCAATGTCGATGTTATACTGGAATTGTTTTACAAAATCTCTAGCGAGATCATCCCATATATGCCATCGGGACATTTCCTGATCCATATACCATTCCGAAGCTATCCCTACTAAACTTTCCCCAAAGTATGCCATTAACAGTTCTTCTTTTCCGCCGGCTCCCCGCAATTGGTTGCAGTATTTCTTAAGATGTGCAATGGGGTCACCGTGCCCATCGTATTTCTCAAACTTGGGGGTCTTGAAACCCGTTGGCAGGTGTACGTGAGGAAACATGCATAGGTCGGCGTAAGAGACGCTCTTTTGCCCGCTCAATCCTTGCATATTCTTCAGACTTTGCTCAAGGCTTCTCATCCTTTTGGCCATCTCATTTTGTTCTACAACTCTGGGGTTCTGATCCTGCCCTGGTACAAGCTCGCACTGAGGCGGTAGAGGATTAGTACTGGTAGCGAACCTAGTTGGTTCCATTGAGAATGACGGTGCTTGGAATGTAAAAGAGGATGAGTCAAGGCTTGGCTTGTACGTGGCAGGCTGTGCCGTAGCTGGGCAAGGCGATGTAGTAAAGATGTTCATGCTTGCATCAGTGGCCGACATTCGGGGATGAGGCTCAGAAGGTGATCCTGCAGAGAAGGCGGAGGTGGCTGGGTACCCAAATGGGGTAGCAGGGTAATTTATGGGGACATTAGAAGTCCCACTTGACCTGGAGAATAGTTCAGGGAATCCGGGGACGACACTTGGCGGCTCTTTCCCATTGTTCCAGTCATCCAGCATTTCCAACATGCGGAGCCGTAGGATCCTATTTTCCTCCGCAGTTGCAGATTCAGGTGTGAGGACGGCTGAGATTGAGCTCTCCTCAGAGACGGGGACTGTTTGCAATGGAATTTCCGAAGACATTTCCACACTTCCTTTTGACCTGGTGAAGTAAGTGTGAGTACTGCTTCTGGTCCTAACAACAGGTAGTTGAACACCTCTCCTTGACCTCGTGAAGTATGAGTGCGAGGCCAGACTTTCACCAAACCAACCGTCTTTTCAAAAACCCTGGGAAAAAATGCTCAATGACAAACGCACGGTTAATTTTGCAGCAAATAATAGATAGTTAATCTCACGTTGGGCATGATGCACCTATACAGTTAAGTGGATTACTATATGTTTGCTACGAGAGCATGCGTCATTCCGACATTTTTCTCTTATTAGTTTTTTCCCCTTTTTTTTCTTTTCTTTTCTTTTTCTCTTTTGTTTTCCTTTTATTTTATTTATTATATATATATATATATATATATATATATATATATATATATATATATATATATATATATATTTTATTTTATTTATTATATATATATATATTTTTTATTTTTGTAGTAAAAGAAATGCGACCGGATCCGATGAGGATTGCCTACGTATCACGATGCCTACGTGAATCAGATCATTACGTAGTTCGAAAAACACAAATGGGCGTAAGAGAAACAACCCCTTTATTGTTGAAACGTTCTATTACAAGCTACATTTTGCAAAAGAAAGAGCAAACTTGGAAAATGAACCTAGACTCAAAATAGACTGAAAATCACCTTGATGAAAAACAGGCAGAAGATGCTAAAATACAGATTTGACCTATGAATGCATTATGGTTTTAAAAATTGGTTTCCGCGGGGCATCGTTCGGCCTCGCCGCGGTCCTAGGCGTGAGATCCCTCTCAAGTTGCTCCAGCTCGTGCATAGTCTGCTTGACATAACCCATTACTGCCGAGAGGACGGTAGTGCTGGACATGTTCTCACATCGTAGACATCGTCTGGTGACGGCATGGGCAATGGCCTTGATCCTATCTCTGGTTTGCTTCTTCTCTATGAGTAGGTGCCTTATCTGATCGCTACATATCTTGAAGACTTGAGTATCTTGTACATGCTGATGTTTCAATTGCCGTATCTCCGACTTCATCTGGGCTATAGAGTCGTACCAGTATCTGCTCTTAATTTGGAAATCCTTGGCCTGACTAGCTGCTTTGATCTCAAGTGTTGCCATCTCTCTCTTTATTTTAGCAACAGTCTTCTCGTGGTCACCTTCCAATTGATTCAGGTATTTGCGATGCTTATCTGCTCTTGTATCCCACTGTGCCCTGAGCTCTGCTATGATGTTTTCAGATTTCTCCAAACCATCTCGCCATTCCCTAATTTCACCTTTTAGCCCTTTTATCAGTTGTTCGTCCGATCGACGCCTTGGTTGTCTATCTGCATCCAATCTTATTTGTTTGATCTGGGCTCTGAGCATTTCATTTTCTTGAATTAACTTGTTCCGCTCCACCAGATCGGTGGCAATTTGCACGTCGTGCTCGTATCTCATGCCTTCTACTTGTTGCTTTAATCTGCTGATTTCGGCACAATAACCTTTTTCCTTTGCTAACCAATCCCAATGCCTTTGCGATGACTCGGTGAAATTCCGGATGTGGGGCCTCTTAGCTGGCCTTTCATGCTCGAGTTCCCTTCTATACCATGCAAGGTAACCTGGCGCCGTTTCTCCTTTGGCTCGATCCCGCACGCAAGTATCTGATTTCAGATATTGGCCCTCATTCCAGATTTGGCGAATCTTTGCTTCTGGGAATTGTCCGTTAGGACTTATCTCGACTGCTTGAGTGCTAAGATCTTCCTCATGAGGTACTGTCTGGCATCTTCCGAACTGTCTCAACACTCGGCCGGGTGCGTAAGGTTGAATGCTCTTAAGTCCCATCAGCAAGAAATGAGTTTTAGCCGCTGACATATATAAGATCTCATCAACAGGCAACCATCCCAACGTCCATTGTATTTGGCTGGCAGTAAGAGTTTGAAAGAACGAGGTCCATGCCAGGACTCCTTTGGGCAGAATGATCCCTTTGGTTCTTGTGTAAGATTCTTCTATGCGGGTCTTTTCCGGGGAACCATGGCTCAAAATCTCGGAATGATGGCAGAGGTGCTCGGTCATCCATAGCTGTAGGAGCAAGTTACAACCTTCGAAGAAATTTCCCCCGGCTTTACAAACTGTAAGAGCTCGAAAGATGTCAGATACCACCATCGGCGCGAGAGTACTGTCGCTTTGCGTGAGTAAAGTGCTGACGACCCCGGATATCTTCAGATCAATGTTTCCATATTTCCTTGGAAATACCAGAAGGCCCAGGAACATCATCATGAATGCTACCCGTCTGTGCTCGTCCCACTTCTGACGAATTCCTTTGCTGCACAGTTTGTTGATTGGATTATTGAATCCCCCCTCATGACCGTACCTATCATATATGAAGCATGGAGTATAGAATCCGGCTGCTAGATCCGGGTTGTGGACTGTTCTGGGTATCTTCAATGAATCTAGGAATCGATGTGCCGTGACGACTCTTGGGGCGACCAAGTATTTTTCCCTCAACGGAAGTTCAGTATTCCCGATGTATCCGGCCATTTCTTCCAAAGTTGGGGTGAGCTCAAAGTCAGAGAAATGGAAAACATTGTGCGCCGGGTCCCAATAGGTAACCAAAGCTCTTATGATATCTCCCCGAGGCTGGATTTCCAACAGACCCACAAGACCTTTCAGATATTTCTTAACCTCATTTTGCCCTTCAACACCTAGATCATTCCACCATAGCCGTAACTCGACAGGGATTTTGGTCATTATTGAAAAATGTTCATTTTGCATCGTGCTCATCCTGCACATTTATTAAGGTGATTTTAACAAAAATGACTAACTCAAAATTTTTTTTACAGAGGGGACCAAGCTTTGAACACGGCCTTTAAGCACTTCGGGGACGAAGATGTTCGACTTTTCCAAATGAAGTCTACGAACCAGAAATTCTAAGTAAGGAATTCTGTTGACCCGAGGGAAGGTGTTAGGCACCCTCGAATCCCGTGGTTCTAGCACGGTCGCTTAAATTGTTATAATGGCTAAATATCTGATTTAAATAAATGTTGTGACTTATGTGCTCTTATTAAGTTTTAACCGCATTTATTATTATCATTTATTTTTATAGAATTGCAACGTCGTGAAAATGTATCTCGAACCACGTCACAATCAATGCACCCGTAGTTGTTAACACATTTCGACTCCGTTGAGATTTGAATTTGGGTCACATAAATGCGCACCTGAATTTAAGAATGTAATTTGATTAAGTCGCGCCTAAAGAATCTAACGCGTTATTGTCTTCGGGGAGGGCAGTGGAATTCACTAAACAGCCCGTCCCAAATTCTAAGTATTTATTATGACCAATTATTGAGGGCCCCGCAATTCGCCTTTTGATTCGGCGAGACTCGTCTCATTATTTTAGAAGGGTACCCTACAATGACTACATTTTTACTACATTTATCTTTAAAGAGAAGGATGATGCCGAATTTTGCTGGTTTAGACAAATACGGACTGAATCCTTATTATGTTTGCCGAACCTAAACTTGTTTGGTTACCTGATTGATTGTTCATGAGGTGAGAGCTACGGCATGCTTTGTCTTCAACAAGTGAATATGCTTATTAATTCGCTAAGGGAGATTGCAAACAAACTAACAACATATATTGAGTTATGTTTAACGACCTCCAAGTTCTATTCTTAACACTCTAACCTATTTGAAATTGATAAAAGAAATCGGCTGTTTTATTAGGAAAAATTACTACTGATTGAACTCAAAAATGATTATTAGTTTTTCTCAACAATCATTACATCATTTCGAAATAAAAATCTGTACCGAAACCCAGTATCGAACCTGTATTGGAACGAATAAACTGACAAGAGAACTGGCATTCATAGCCATACTCTTAGTGTGACTGTATGGGAGTTTGTTTGGGGATACATTTATCCCGGACCCAGTATCACAGTTTTGTCAATTCAGTGGTCTAGGCAAAATACATACAATGCTTACCATGACTCTATGTTATACAGTCATACTAAATCAAACAAGTGTTATACTGAACTGAATGTATACTAAATCAAAACATGCTGTCTATGTCATACTGTCATTACTATTGAGCCATGCTATCTAACAGTTCATCTTAAACAGAATGTATGCTAGTTTATACAGAATATTTGCAGTTCGCAGTAAGAATACAGGCCCAACCAACATTCGAACTATCTTTTTACACCAATGCTATAACATAAACTGGTGTTCATTTCTTTATTTCTGCTTCAACTTCAAACTTTCAACAATACAAGGTTCAAAGGTTGTGTACCTGGGAATATTTGCAATTGAAGAAAAAGGGCAATCAGTAGAGTAACAATGAACAAATGCAGCAGCAGTAACAGCACCAACAGCAACAGGGCAGAATAGCAGCAGGCAAAACAATACAGCAAGAAACAGGCTCGAGTGCAGAGATGCAAATATGGCCAATAGAAAGTAATAGCCAAATAGCAGCAACACCCAGTGGAATAGAATCAGAAATCCAGACAGACCAGACCAGTAGTAAACCAATGAAAACACTCGACTAATAGACACAACTGGAATTTCAAAGAATCAGAATTGATTTGAAACAGGTTGAACAACTGAAACCCAGTAATAATAGGAGGAAAAAGCTTCTGATTGTTGGTTGTACCCCTTCTATCCCTTCCACTCTCTCTGTCTATGTGTATCTATTTGTATGTATTTCCAGCTCTCCTCCCTAAACTCTTCACAGTGTGTTTTTCTTTTTAAACCTTCAAAAGTCAGTCCTCTTTTTTATGTATATCCCTTCTGTCTCCTCACCTCTCCCTCTTATAGGCCTCAACACTATCCCTTTTAAACAGCCTGTTCAGACTATTACCATGCCCCTCCCATGTGCCTTTAAACTTTTTCAGTTCCACTTTAGTTAATTAGGTATAAAAACCCCATCATTCCCTGGCAGATTTAACTTTTCCATTTTATTTAACTAAAAGCAAGTATGGGCAGTAGGATATGTTGACAGCATATGCTGTCAAACCATTTTAAAATTAAACAAGGACCTTTATGCAGGCCACAGGTTGTGTACAAAGCACATGAGGTGCACCAATGCACATGAGGTGCACCAATGCAAATGCTGTGCAAGAGTGCACATGCCCTCCAATTCAGCATTTAAACCAAACATCCCTTTTACATTACTGATCCAAATCAACAGCTATAAGTAAACAAAATTGGTTCTTAATTGATTCAACAAATGTTCAACAGAAGCAAATCGATTTACTATGCTCAGACAGTTGAAACTAATTGACGACTTATGTCGACTCGACTATATTAGCATTAACGTACACAATCGTAGCCAAAAATCAGACATTCAGAAGTATGGGACACATGACTCGACTTATACTGATTAAAATAGAATGGTACTTCGAGGAATCAGTTAGTCAGTACAAATTTGGAATACAACCAATACGCATGCCGTATCAGAATAGGAGGAGAGGGATTCAGACAAACACAGATGTTCAAACAAAGTGGACAAACAAAAGTTGATAAAAATTAAAACAAATATGAACAGTCTTTTAAAACAAATCATACGGACTAAAAACAAATAAAGGAAAAGAAAGCAGACTTACCTTAAAACTTGAAAAGTTTAACAGTTTGAACTCGGATTTGGACAAACTTTCTTAAGGCTGAATGGACTTTAATCGAAGTGTTTCTCAGATGAGAAACACTTTGATTGAAGTCCATTAGACCTTAATCTCTTCGGTTGGACCGGTATGAACCAGTGACGAAGGACACAAAACCTTCAAACTTAGATCTGGGATTCAGGCTTCCCTGATCAGATTCGGACCAAACCAAGTATGGTTTGGTCATGAGGGGGGTCTGGGGAGTATCTGGTGTGAAGCTGGGGTTGAACCGTGTAGATCGAGTTTCGACTCGAATCTTCAAATGAAGATTCGAGAAGGTGGGGAGGGATTCGAACTACAGGGTTAATGGATTCATGTTCAGGATGGCAAGGGGGTTCTAGGGTGTTAAGGGGAAGGTCACCGGCGTCCATGCCGCCGGTTTTCATGGTGGAGGATACAGGGGCGGCTCTAGGGTTTGATGGGGATGAGGTTGAAGACGGGAGCTGGGGTATCTGATGGGGGGCAGGGTAAGGTTATAGGCTTATATATGGAATAGGCGGCTGATCTCAGCCATCGGATTAACTGGAATCAATGGCTTGGATCTAAAGGCCTCGGGGAAACGATGTCGTTTCAACTAAAGGGGGTTTGGGTTGGTCCGGGTGGAAACGGGTCGGGTTCTGTTCGTGGGTATAGGAAATGTGATCTTGGCCGTTGATCAATCTGAGATCAACGGCCCAGATCAAACTGTATCCATACGACGTCGTTTGGACTCTCTCTGGGCGTTAGACAAGAAAGGCTGGGGGCAAGGTACTCCCTCTTCGTGCTGCTCTGCCAATACCACCTCGGATTAACTGGAATCAATGGCTTGGATCTAAAGGCCTCGGGGAAACGATGTCGTTTCAACTAAAGGGGGTTTGGGTTGGTCCGGGTGGAAACGGGTCGGGTTCTGTTCGTGGGTATAGGAAATGTGATCTTGGCCGTTGATCAATCTGAGATCAACGACCCAGATTAAACTGTATCCATACGACGTCGTTTGGACTCTCTCTGGGCATCATCTGGACTGGACCGGGCAGGCCTGGGTCTTGGGCTGTTTGTTTGGGCCAATTTTGTTAAAATTGGCCCAAATCCGGAAGAATAAAGGGACCCTTTTTTTATTTTTTTTTATTTTTATTTTATTTATTTCCTTTTTTATTTTAAAACAAAACTAAGCCAAAAATCAAATTAAAATTAAATACACACTCAATACAATTCTTTGCACACTAAAATATTTCAAACAAGTAAAGTTAAACAAAATAAAATCACGGACGAAGATGCCTACTCATGATTTTCTATTTAACGACCGGATTACGGTTTGAATTATGCAGGACACATATATTTTTTGAATTTTATTTTTAATAAAGTAAATAAATAAAAATGGGCCGAAGTCACAAATAAATCAACAAGGTGCCGCACAGAAATTCAAAATTGTACAGCAGGGCCAATTATTATTTCTTATTTCTTTTTGGAGCGATTGTCGTGCGAAAAACAAAAATCACGTGCTCACAAGAATATAGTTTTTTTAAATGATATTTATTTAAAATAAATAAGGTGTTAACCTTTGCTATAAGAGGTAAAAATTCCTAAAATTAATAATGATTTAGTTGAGATCAATTATCTATAACGAAGGAGTCCTTAACTAAATTGAATTCTAAAAACTATCACCCAAGTGCATAGCTTTTTAGCATTTAAATTTTTCAGTTGAATTCAAAGTCCCGAATATTAAAAGAATCTTTAAATATTACAATTTTATCCAGTACATTATTTGTTTCTTTAAAAGATAAAATTTAGCCTTTTGAGGTTTAAAAGTCCGTCAATATTTTGGGTATATTTTAGTCGTTTAATATTTAGCCTAAAATATCCGTACTTTTATAATAATATAGATAGATAGATAGATAGATATATAGGTAGATAATACAAAGATTATACATATATTATATCTCCATCGGCTATTTTTAGTTGAAGCGATTGGGTGTAGAAATTGCATGGGGCGTCCTATTTAGTCGCCTCATTTTAACTTATACCGTTTTGTTTTTTCGTTTGCATCCGTACCCATTTTTTTTGTTAAAAGTGTTTTAAAAAGATGATTTTGGCCTTCTTTAATAAAAGACTACTAACAAACTGCAGGACAAAAACTTAAGCATGTTTAGGCTGAAGTTTTAGCAAATGAACTAAAAAAGTTTAGCTTGTTTAGACCGAAGTTTCGGATAAAACTGTAGACTGTCTTACAAAACTTTAGCATATTTTGGTATGAACTTTTAGCAAATGAACTAAATAACTTCAGCATGTTTTGTATGAAGTTTTAGCAAATGAACTAAATAACTTTAGCATGCATTAGCAAAAACTCATTAGAAAATTACATACTGCAAGACAAAGACTTAAGCATGTTTAATCTAAAGTTTTAGCAAATTAACTAAATAACTTAAGCATGTTTAGTCTGAAATTTTAGCAAATGAACTAAAAAACTTAAGTATGTTTAGTATGAAGTTTTATCAAATGAACTAAAAAACTTAAGCATGTTTAGTCTGAAATTTTAGCAAATGAACTAAATAACTTAAGCATGTTTAGTCTGAAGTTTTAGCAAATAAACTAAATAACTTCACCATGTATTAGCGTGAAGTTTTAGCTTCAATGTAAAACAACTTCAGCGGCTACTGTAATTGGCTGAAGTTTTACACCATCTCGCATGCTAATGAATAACTCCTGATATTGTAAAACAACGTCATCTCCAAAACTTAGCATGCTAATGCTAATGCTTCAATGTAAAACAACTTTAGCATGCATTTCATGAATGAGGTTGCAGATCACGTGATTTATTAGGGGTATAATTGTTATATTATTATGGATTTTTTGTTAACTGGCTACCAAATTAATAATTTTTAAAAATAGAGTATAAATTAAAAGGTGGCATAAATATGGGACACGACTGCAAATTCCCCGATTGGGTGGATTGCTATTTGGATTAGTTCTTCAAAACAAAAACATTACTGAAAAACCAAGATGCCAACTAATTTAGCAGCCCAATTTCTTTAATTTCAGCTAATCCGTTGGTTATGGGCCAAGATATTGGCCGAAATTGCCACTCGTTTAAGAACTAAGAACTTGTGATTTTCTTTTTCGTCGTCCTCCTTCAATACATCAAACTCTTTTGTTAATTTTCGATTTAATTGGACCAAAGTATATGTAACTAGTAATGAAAAATATAATCTTATTCAATCAATTACATGTAGTAGTACTTCTCCAATTTGTATGTTGTGGTTAAATAATAACAAAGTCTATTATGAAGTACTTTTTTTGTTTTTTTTGGGGGTGGGGGGTGGGGGTGGGGGTGGGGGGGGGGGGGGGTTACAAATAGAAAACAATGGTACACTTTGGTGTAAGTTCCGGGTATGGAAAAATCCTTGGTGGGGAGCGACTTTCCTCCGAATGGGACCCTACGCGAAGCAAATTCGGATATAGTCAGGCTCCAATGCGGGTACCGAACAGTGACGGAGCTAGAATTTTCAAGATGTCACATTTAAATAATTAGATACATTGAAAAATCAAGGGGAGTCAACGTATAGTAAATATATATGAAATAAAAAAATTATCTAGCAATATAGTATAATTTTTCAGCGAAAGGGTATCGCTTGACATTCCTTGGTTATCGGATACCGGGTGGGAAACTAAAAAATGTTCAGGAATTTACTTAAAAAGGTTTCAAGGCTTTCGATTGTGTTTTTGAATTTCATGAGCTGTGTTTTGACGAGAATACAGAGAATTCCCATTTCTGAATATACACACCATGAAATAAAACATACCATCATATTAATTACCAATGCAACTAATAGCAGATTACATAAATTCAAGATTTAAATATTGATTACATCTGGCAGACAAGGCTTAGACTTATTAGAAACACACATAAAGCAGAGTATTTAAACATTAGGCCTTCAAGTGTAGAAAGTCCTCAAATACTATCTCCAACTTCATTGCCGAATACTGAAATTAACGGTGCTTAGATTTCAGATAAGCCTCTTGAACACCTGCACCATAATTTTTAGCAGTAATAGGAGCATCTTGAACAAAGCTGCTACTATAACGATTTTTTATCATTTTAGAAGCCTCTTGAATGCCACTATTACGACTCTTAACGGTGATATTGCTCTGACGAATTGATGTGGCCGTAGTAACACATAGGAGCACGACGAAGATGACTATTGTTATATTTTTACCCATAGAAACTATTTTGTTAATTCTGTGCTAAGATATGGATAATTATGCATTTGCCCTTAAAAAATATAGGCAATTAGAGCCGATTGTGGAATTGTTTCTATGTGCCTTTTGCAATGGATAATCCATTCACTTCTTGACGATCCATGCATCTTCAATCAACAATAGCTATAGTTCTCCTATGCAATTTTGAGAGAAAAGATTCCTTAGTATGTGCCTTCTTGTAAATAAAATCCAATCACCACAAGACAATTGAATGTATGTATTATATGGAGATTTAAATATTAATGCAATTAGTCCCAATTCTTTTATGTGCCATAAGCGGTTATGTGTTTGTCCTGATTTTCTTACCATATTTGATTTTAGGACGGACAACATATTTACCATAATTAATTTTTCCTTTTACGTAAAGGAAAATATAATTCTTTCATATTTGGCCGGTCCCTTTTCTAGGAGGAAAATGTTTGGATTCTATAAATTGAAGACCCTTCCTTCTCATTTAGTAGCATTCACAATGTAGCCACAAGGTGTTTTAGAGTCTTTCTGCGTGCCACTCGTGTTTGACTTTTTGTGAGGTTGTTTTCTCGATATTTTGTACTCTCTTTTATATAGTGGACTACTCGTCTGCGCCGTGGATGTAGGTCAATTGACCAAACTGTATGAGTCAAAGTCTGATCAGACAAGAATCGGCGTGAGAAGGGATGGTGAAAAGTTACTTGGAACTGTCATATTCATACCACGATGTAACGACACGCACCTCGGCCACGTCCGAGGTCATTTATTTAGGATATCTGGGAGGCGAATTGGATATCACGACATTTCAAGGGGTTAGCCCGTAATATAGTCAAATTACTTAAGTACTATGGTTAATGACCGTTGGGTAAGAGAGAAGATCTAGTATATAAACTAAGTGAGAAGAAGAAGTAAGGGGAGACGGAACAAATGAATACACAGACATACTCCCTAAAAAGAGGAGGGGTTTTCATCTCTTTCTCTCTCTCCATAAAGGAGAAAGAAGGAAGGAAGCTCAGATCTTCAACATATATCGTTAGTCTCGCCACACCATATGTACGGGGTTCTACATTATTAAAGACCGGTGACTTTTTTCATCTATGTATTCCTCATTGTCGTTCAACATTATGGAAATCGTCATTCGCTTCTTATATAATGTGATTTAATCAATATTACAATCAAATCTTATGTGTACTATGTTTTCTTACTCCCTTCTTCTAACTTAGATCTAGAGTAAAGTATCATTGGCTGATATTTACCTAAAATCTTCTTATTTAATTAGTTTAGCAAAAAGCTCAACACTTTTTGGTCAAACAATTTGGCGCCATCTGTGAGGATTTCTTAGCCAAAAATTTAGTTTCTTCTAGATCTAAAGCCAGCCAGAATATCACTTCCCAGTTGTCATGACCTCACCATCTCCGTATAAATACCAACTTGAAAAAGTGGTAGACAAGATTTTGAAATAACCAAACCAATCAGAGTCAGATCTTTGCATGAAATTGAAATTATGTCTGATATCTACACAAAATTCGTGTCTCGCTGTAGCGACGGGTTTGGTACGTCTTACGAGTACACAAAATGGTATTACGGCCACTATGCACTTAGCACGTTCGCAATCCTATTCTATATATTAAAGTTGCATATCGATCTATGCCTCCTCCTATTAGGGAAGGGCGATAGCCTAATGTGATTCTTTGAAATAACTAGCTTATCCTACCTTATTTTTGCACCCATATGCACAGTAAGTAATTTATGTATGGAGTATAACTTATGTTTCCTTTATTTTTGCGCACACCAAATACGGAATCGGACCAGGACCCGAGCGCGAGATCCCAACGGGTAAAGTATGTTCAGCCCATAAGCCTAGATGCAACTAGCGACGAGGCCAAACGCGAAGCTACCGAATCTGAAGAAGGAATTCACGCCCTTCATCGACTTATCACGTCAAGGTAACAAGCAATTTCGTTTGAGCTTAACTTGTCATTTTTCTTTTTTGGATCGAGATAGGAACACGAGCATTCTCATAGGTGCGCGAACAATGAACAAGCGCTACCAAACACATCAGGACAACATTCCGCACCATACCGTCCCGCAAGCAACGGTCGAGCCAGACCCTCCACACCATGCCATATTACAAATAACGACAAACACTCAGAACGAGACGGTATTATTAAGGAAATTTCCATAGACCTGGGACGGGCCGGTGAGTCCATGGAACAGTCTCTCCAACACAGGCAGAACATAAGCACAAAAAATAAAACTTGCACGACTGCCCGCCATGGCAATCCTTTGCCGGTTCAGCCGATTAGATATTATAAATCACGCCCGAACTGCATTTGAAATTAATCAAATTCCAGGGTGTCCAGAAGCACAAGCGACAAAATTCATCGCCCATCCCACCAAAGAAGGGACTAGATAAACCGGGACTCACCACGACGTATGGTACTCTCCAATACAAGCAAAATTGAACAAACCACGACTCACCCCGATGTACAGTACTCTCCAATGAAAGCAAAATTGAACAAATCGGGACTCACTCCGACGCACGCATAAATAATGCAGCAACGTGTAATGTTCTCCAATAAAAGTAATGCACCATGCAAATCTCACAATCCCACCAAGCTCGCATATCACCAAACGAAAGGAAAGTTCGACCTTTCTCGAACTCACAATGGGTTACAATTTCGACATTGCTCGAATTTACACCCTTACAGCCATCGGCCTTCGCCAAGAAAAAGGAAAGTTCGACTTTGCTCGAACTCACAACGGTTACGATTTTGACCTCGATCGAATTTACACCCTTACAGCCATCGGCCTTCACCAAGCGAAAGGAAAGTTCGACCTTGCTCGAACTCACAACGGGTTACGATTTCGACTTTGTTCAAATTTACACCCTTATGGCCATTGGCCTCGCTCAAATGTACATGCGCAATAGCTGCGCCTTACAAAAGGCCAAAAAGGGCCCCACAAGAAATAGATGAAAACAAATAAAAAAAGAACAAAAAAAAAACTAAGTACAAAGGCTGCAACAAATTTTCACTCGGTGTCATCTCCACCGCCATTTTCCCCAGCATCATCGTTATTAGAAGGAAGCCCATCTTCGATCTCAGCACCCTCACCGGCCTCCGGTGTCGCAGGGTCATAACCGCAGGCAAGACGAGCCTCGCGTGCCTTCGCCCGAGCATCTTCAAAAGCAGCCTCAGAAACGTTCCCCACCTCCCACAAGCCCTTATATATATCTCGTTGGGCCTCGGCATGAACCCATAGCTCATACAAGCGGCGGGGGACAGCGGCAGGGGCAGATTCATAAGGGCGGGCCTGAGCTAACAACTGCGCCTACTCAACCTTGAGAGCCGTAACTCTATCTTCTAAGATCGAAGCATCTCGATCAAGTTCATCGATCCGCTCCTCGAGCCGTGCCTCCCTCACTGTGGCTGTCGCCCTCTCGTCTGCTCAGACCTAAGGACGCGCACTGCTAGAAAATAAGCTTTTAGTGACAATTATTTACTGACGATTAGTTAATTACCACTAATCTATTTCTTAAACTTAGGTATTTATCGGTAAATGAATATTTTCTAGGAATAAGTTATTTTCTCTGGCAATTGAGACAAATTGTCAGTATAATCTATGCAACACATTAGGAAGCCGCTTTCATTATTTCATCTTACCTCCAATTTTTTTAGATTCCCTCATTTACTTTTTTTTCCCATCAAAATCAAACTTTTCCCTCTTTAAAATATTGATTTCACAGATTATCTTTTTCACCCTTCACATTTATCTCCACATATCACCTATTTCTCGTCGTGGTGAAGGCCATTAGCAACCATGGATGCTAACTACCTCTCATATGCACCTTTTCTCTGTCCTTCCTTTCTCACAAACCACATTAGTAGACAATAATGCCTCTTCTTCCACTCTCAAGGAAGTTAGGTCCGTTGGCTGTCCTTTTGTATTATAGAGGAAGAAGCAGACGAGGGAAGTGATGGAGAAAGCCGGGAAGGTATTTTCTAAATTATTATTTTTCCATCACTATGTACTTTCTATTGAAATGGGAGGACCTTTAGTTTTTGATATTTTAATTTCTAGAATTCCAAAGATGTTGATAATTGCTATATTATTGGGGATTTTGCTCAAAATGCTGCTTAATTTAGGTGAGAATTATTGAAGTAGATCTTGCTAGAACTTGAATTGTTCTATACATAGTGCTTTTTTCTTTTCTTCTTTGTTATTACTATCCTTTCAATGTTCAATTTTAATATGAGAATTTATAAGTATATATCTTGGTTGTTGATTCCAATGGTCTCAAAATATCAGTCAAGATTTGTGGGTTTCTTTGAAAAATGCATATTTTATTTTATTCATGTATTTACCAATAAGATGTTTCAGAAGGAGATAGCCAAGGAACTTCGTATTATCATGTCCTTTTTCTTGTTTACAACCTTTCATATTATCACACTAAACAATTCATTTATGTTAAGTTTGGCAAATGTTTTTGTCTCACATCGGTGGGAAAAAAAGAGTTGGGGGGATTTTCCCCTATAAAAGAAGGCTTAATGTTTAGGATTTAAAAACACCTCTCATTTGCCTTCTCATCTATTTAAGGCATTTGTATCTTCTCTCTTTAGTATTATTTCACTTGTATTTTTGGAGTGGAATACAATATTGGTTGTGTCCGAGGAGTAGGCAAAATTAGCCGAACCTCGTAAATTCTGGTGTTCCCTTTATTGTTGCTTTATTGTCTTATTTATTATTTGGTGGCTGTCATAATTTTTGGTATAGTAGTTGTGACTTATTCACACTATATACATTTGGCTTCCGCAACAATTGGTATCAGAGCCAAGGTACTGTCTAAGTATGCTCTGTGGTTGCAGCATAGTCTGATCTTCCACATCAGAAAAGATTTATCTTGGTAACTAAGTCAAGGTTCTATCTAAGTATGCTCTGTGGTTGCAGCTTAGTCTGATCTTCTACATTAGAAAGGAAATAATCTTGATTTATATCGTCAGCTATTAAATAATATTTGTGTCAAATATGGGAGACAATAAACAAGAAGAATCTACATCAAGTGTCAACAATACATCATCATTGACATCTTCGCTTATGACAAGAATTGTGTCAAATGCGAAATTTGTGGTAGAAATATTTGACGGGTCCGGACATTTTGGGATGTGGCAAGGCGAGGTTCTAGATGTCCTTTTTCAACAAGGGCTAGATCTGGCCATTGAAGAAAAGAAACTAGATGTTATTGGAGAAGAAGATTGGAAGATTCTCAATCGTGTTGCTTGCGGTACCATTCAATCCTACCTTGCTAGAGAGCAGAAATATCCATACACAAAGGAAACTTCTGCAAGTAAATTATGGAAAGCACTGGAGGATAAATTTTTGAAGAAAAACAGTCAAAATAAATTGTACATGAAGAAGAGACTGTTTCACTTCACCTATGTTCCTGGTACCACGATGAATGAACATATCACCAGTTTCAATAAGTTGGTCACAGATTTGCAAAATATGGATACAACTTATGATGATGGTGACTTGGCCTTGATGTTGTTGACGTCACTTCCTGATGAGTACGAGCACCTTGAAACTACTCTACTCCATGGAAATGACGAAGTTTCTCTCAGAGAAGTTTGTTCGGCTTTGTACAGCTATGAACAAAGAAAACGAGAAAAACAGAAGGGCGGAGAAGGAGAAACACTATTTGTGAGGGGTTGTCCTCAAAATCAAACGAGGACAAAGAAGGGAAGATCCAAGTCAAGATCCAGACCCAGCAAAGATGAATGTGCCTTTTGTCGAGAAAAAGGGCACTGGAAGAAAGACTGTCCGAAGTTGAAGAATAAGGCCAAACATAACAATGGAAAGGCCATTATGGATTCAAATGTAGCTAGACTTCTCATTAGTTACAACAGAGTCATCAACATCATCAGACATATGGTTGATGGACTCGGCTTGTAGCTATCATATGTGTCCCAACAGGGACTGGTTTGTGGAATTTTAAGAAGGAGAATATGGAGTCATCCACACAGCGGATAACAGCCCTCTTACCTCATATGGCATTGGTTCAATACGATTAAGGAACCATGATGGAATGATCAGAACATTAACAAATGTTCGATTTGTACCGGATTTGAAGAAGAATCTCATCTTTGTAGGAGCCCTAGAATCAAAAGGGTTCAAAATCATTGCAGAAAATGGAGTGATGAGAGTATGCTCCGGTGCACTAGTGGTAATGAAGGCTAATTGGAAGAATAATAATATGTACCGCTATCGTGACAATACAGTTATTGGGACAACAACAGTGACATCAGTGACGACAAAGAGGCAGAAACAACCAAGCTATGACACATGCGCTTGGGACATGCTGGAGGAAAATCCTTGAAAACTCTATCAGATCAAGGATTGTTAAAAGGAGTAAAGGCTTACAACTTGGAGTTTTGTGAGCATTGTGTCAAAGGGAAACAGACAAGGGTTAAATTTGGTACAACGATCCATAATACTAAAGGCATTTTGGATTATGTACGCTCTAATGTTTGGGGTCCTTCCAAAACACCTTCATTGGGTGGGGAGCACTATTTTGTAACCTTTGTTGATGATTTTTCCCGTAGAGTGTGGGTGTATACAATGAAAAGCAAAGATGAAGTGCTGAGAATTTTTCTCAAATGGAAGACGATGGTGGAGAATCAAACAGACAGGAGGATCAAGTGTATTCGCACAGACAATGGAGGTGAATACAAAAATGATCATTTCAATAAGGTCTGTGAAAATGATGGCATCGTCCGACACTTCACTGTTAGACATACACCACAACAGAATGGAGTGGCAGAACGTATGAACCGGACCTTGCTGGAGAAGGTACGATGTATGTTGTCCAATGCTGGCTTGGGCAAAGAATTTTGGGCTGAGGCAATTACATATGCATGCCACCTCATTAATCGTCTACCATCTACTGCTATTGATGGCAAGACACCATTTGAAAAATGGTATGGAAAGCCTACTGTAGATTATGACTCTTTGCATGTGTTTGGCTCAACTGCATATTATCATGTGACAGAGTCAAAATTGTATCCAAGGGCAAAGAAGGCTATTTTTATGGGAATTACTTCTGGAGTCAAAGGATATCGCTTATGGTGTCCTATGACAAAGAAAGTAATATTCAGCAGGGATGTTACCTTTGATGAATCTGCTATGGTAAATAAGGTAACAGAAGATACCAAACAAAATGAAGGTGCTTCTAAGCAGGTGAAGTTTGAGGGAAAATTTATTTTTCCTACATAAGAAGCAAAGGAGGAAACAAATGAAGATTACCCTCTGGAAGGAGAGCCAGTGAAGAGATTCCAACTCAGGAACCTCAACAACAACTTGAATCAATAGCAACCAGCAGGCCAAAAAGAACAATAACGAAACCTGTTCGTTTCATAGAGACGGTTGCTTGTGCAACCTCAATTGTAGCTGATGATGTTCCTACCACTTATAAAGACGCTGTCCAAAGTTCAGAAGAAGATAAATGGAGGATTTCCATGAATGATGAAATACAATCCCTTCATCAGAATAATACATGGAGATTGACCAATCTCCCGAAGGGAAAGAAAGCAATTGGGTGCAAATGGGTATTTGCAAAGAAGGAAGGATTTCCTAACCAAGTAGATGTTCGCTACAAAGCAAGATTGGTGGCCAAAGGATATGCTCAAAAGGAGGGAATTGATTACAATGAAGTATTTTCTCCAGTTGTAAAACATTCCTCCATTAGAATTATGTTGGCTTTGGTAGCACAATTGGATTTGGAACTAGTTCAGATGGATGTAAAAATTGCATTTTTACATGGAAACTTGGAGGAGGAAATCTACATGAATCAGCCAGAAGGATTCAAAGTTGCAGGAAAAGAAAATATGGTATGCAAACTTGAAAAATTGTTGTACGGATTAAAACAATCTTCTAGACAATGGTACAAGCGATTTGACGAGTTTATGTTGCGGCAAGGGTACAAGAGAAGCAAATACAATCATTGTGTGTATTTGCGCAAGCTTAAAGATGGTTCCTTTGTATATCTTCTCCTATATGTTGATGATATGTTGATAGCTTCCAAGAATTCGGAAGAAATTGATAAGTTGAAGATTCAACTGAAGAAGGAGTTCGAGATGAAGGATTTGGGTGAGGCAAAGAAAATTCTTGGCATGGAGATAATTAGAGATAGACGTTCAAAGAAACTCTGTTTATCTCAAAAGGAATATTTGAAGAGAGTACTTCAACGTTTTGACATAGATGACAAGACTAAGCCAGTTAGTACTCCACTTGCTTCCCATTTTAAGCTAAGTACTACTATGTCGCCAATGGATGAAGTTGAACGAGAGTATATGTCAAAGGTACCATACGCAAATGCTGTTGGTAGCTTGATGTATGCAATGGTTTGCAAAAGGCCTGACATTTCACAAGCTGTTGGAGTTATTAGCAGATATATGCACAATACAGGGAAGGAGCATTGGCAAGCTGTGAAGTGGATTCTATGGTATATTCATAATACTGGATGTCGGGTTAGTTTTTGAGCAGGAAGACAATCAGTTTGTAGTTGGATATTGTGACTCAGATTTTGCGGGTGATCTGGACAAACGAAAATCAACTACTGGTTATGTGTTTACTTTTGCAAAGGCACCAGTTAGTTGGAAGTCTACTTTGCAGTCAACAGTTGCTTTGTCTACAATAGAGGCAGAGTACATGGCTATTACAGAGGCTGTGAAAGAGGCAATTTGGCTTCAAGGATTGCTAAAGGAGCTTGGTGTTGAACAAAAAGGTATCACAATTTTTTGTGATAGTCAAAGTGCTATTCAATTAGCGAAGAACCAAGTTTATCATGCAAGGACGAAGCACATTGATGTTTGGTATCATTTCGTACGAGAAATCATAGAAGAAGGAGGAGTCACAGTGAAGAAAATTCATACTACGGAGAATCCTGCTGATATGCTGACAAAGGTGGTGACTGCGATCAAGTTTCAACATTGTTTGGATTTGATCAACATTGTTGAAAACTGAAGATTGAAGATGAAGACACAATCAAAATTTGTTATTGAGAGAAAATTGAAGATGTGGAATTTTGCCAAGGTGGAGATTTGTTAAGTTTGGCAAATGTTTTTGTCCCACATCGGTGGGAAAAGAAGAGTTGGGGGGATTTTCCCCCTATAAAAGAAGGCTTAATGTTTAGGATTTAAAAACACCTCTCATTTGTCTTCTCATCTGTTTAAGGCATTTGTATCTTCTCTCTTTAGTATTATTTCACTTGTATTTTTGGAGTGGAATAAAATATTGGTTGTGTCTGAGGAGTAGGCAAAATTAGCCGAACCTCGTAAATTCTGGTGTTCCCTTTATTGTTGCTTTATTGTCTTATTTATTATTTGGTGGCTGTCATAATTTTTGGTATTGTAGTTGTGACTTATTCACACTATATACATTTGGCTTCCGCAACAATTGATATCAGAGCCAAGGTACTGTCTAAGTATGCTCTGATCAATATTCTGCTCGCTCTGATTATTCCAGTTCTCTGTGTCTGAAAATACACTTGCATCGCTGGCTCTAAATTTATTCAAAATGGATTCAATGTATATCCTCAAATTGTTTTGGTCGACGAGCATATTCTCTATTAGTCATTGCTGCTATTGATGATCATGCCGGATCATGTAGTAATTTAGGCCTTATCAGAAAAGATTTAAGGTGCTTAAAGTGTTAGATCTGTAAGACATTAGCATCAAATGTTCTTTTCTGGATGGGATTGATTATTTGGTCCATTTAAGTACATAGCAATTCGGGTGAGATGAAATCTATTCCATCATCTATAGACAAACTTGGGATTCCATGGATACTCTTGATAGATAATTTATTGTTTTAACATTGTTACGTGACTTATTTAGTTTTTAAATAGACTTTATGCAAGTTTTACTATTTTCTTGTATCTTTTCTTGACAAGCCAGTTAAGATAACCCAAAATCTTTCGAAATGCACCCGATGATTACAAGTACTAGGTTTCTCTATGTGACATGATCCTTATTCTCACCTATAATATGTATTTTTTTTCTTTTTATTCAATTTCTTTTAAGAGGTAAATGAGTAGTTGAGACATGGGAGAAAATTCTTGAGATCTCAGGTTCGAATTCTACTACAACACTCAACATATGTCATCCCAAAGGCTGTATAGCTGGTCCGCATGCCATCTTTATCAAACAATAAGAGAAAAGAGAAAAACAAAAATTGAAAGCTCTGATTTTTCAAATTCTGTTAGCATTAAGCTTATGATAGAATGTAACATTTATCTTGATTATGTGTATTCGTGATTATCTTAGAGCCATTTAAAGTTTATTTCTTCAAACAGTCTTTAATTGTTCAAATGAATCTTTTATCTGCTTGATGAGATATGAATCATAAATACTTCTCTAGGTGATTGTGAATATCATATCTGGAATATACAAAGCCTTATTCGGCTTAAGCACAGTGATTGGAAGCAGAATAGTGGATTGCATCTGCAAATAGATCTGTGAAAATGTTAAAGCTAAGCTTGCAGAGGGACTGCCCTTGGGTTTTCAGAATGCGGGAATTCTTACTTGGCCAGTCATGTTTGCTTCTCTAAGTATGAGTTTCTGTGTCCTAATCTTTTGCTTATTTCATTTGTTCAATTTCAAGTCTTAATTGATATGATTTTCCTCAATATAACTCCTTATTTACAGTTCTACTTATTCCAACATAGTTTTCATAACTATGAGAAAGAGAGGGACTCATCAAGAAGCAGCGCAAAGGATAGGGAGAAAGTGCATTATAAGGATTGGGACTAGGATAAATGCAAAGATCGGTACATTGAGAAGGATCATGGTTGTCATCACAGAGATAATCACATGAATCAAAGTGACAGAAGGGAGAGAGAGAGGACAAAGATAGAGATGAAAAAGAACGTCATCATACTTGAGATTTTGACTAGTAAGAGCTACAACACTTCTCTATGTTGTCATTTATATTATTTATTTTGTTTAAATTTGGTGTTATGCTCCTGTTATGAGTGAGATTCATACTCTAGGAGCATGTTTTATATTCTTTACGTATCGTTGTGGACTAGTAGTACAAGCTAGTTCTATTTTAGTATGTGTATTTGGATATGAGATTTGCATTTGATTGTAATTCTCAATCATATAACGACCAAGGATCTATCGGAAACAACCTCTTTTAACTCACACAAGGTAGAGAAAAGGTTTGCGTATATCCTAAACTCCACATACCTCAGTTGTAGGATTATATTGGGCACGTTATTGTTGTTGTTATCTTAATCATACAATGGGATGTTGTCTGCATACCATAATGGCTGAAATACAATTGGTCCCAACAACAAAGAGAAATGAGGATTTATGTTCTGCATTTGGGAAGAGCAGAGACAGATTTATCAGAATTTGGTCTTTTTGATATATATGTAACCATGTGCCAAGTTACTTCTGTAAAATTGTTATGGTTTAAATTTCTTTGGTGGAGTGGTTCTAGGCAGTGGATGTTAGCAGTGGTTCTAGGCAGTGGATGTTAGCAGAGAAATATCAATCAAGTGCTTTTATTAAATTTAATGTGGGATATGGGAACATTATAGAAACAAATCTCATGGTATATACACAAAATTCAGTATTTTCACTTTGTTATTCACCTGTATGACTCTCATGATTTACATTTGGTTTCTTTGTTATGGATTTTGTATATTGTGCGTTTATGCAAGAGACTAAATTTAAGTCTTGGCTTCTGTTTGGATAATTGCAGGTGAAAGCTCAGATCACTTCTATAGAGAGTGATGAGAGTAGGTAAAGACTTCTGGGATCTTCGTGACGAAGTAGCTCTATTAGCAAATCACATGGCTCTTAATTTTACGGGTACTGCAAATAGCTTGTTTGTAAAAGGTGTATAATTTTTGAATATTACTTTTAAGTTATCACTCAAAAATATAGGACTATATTTTATTACTTAAGTCATGTTAATATTTACTTTATTATATCATTTTAGGTCATGCACCATGATATTCAAAATTTGACAAGTGGAAGACTTCAGTTTGATCAAGAGTTTGAAGAAATTTTTATACGCTGTATATTGTGTAGTGTAGTAGCTATTTGATACACTAGTTTTTAGGCACAAAATGACACTAGCTATTGGATCCAAATAATTTATTTATTTTCTGTTGTGTTGACACTTTCGATATTATGGATTAATAGTTATTTTTGTTTGTTGTGAATTTGATGAAATTTATCATGTTTTTAGTATTAATAATATTATTATTATTGAATATAAATAGGAATGATTGACAGTAAGAATATTGGGAAAACTCTCTTAACTTTGCAATAAGGAAACTTATTAAAAGATATCTTTTACCGGCCCTTATAATTACTATCAGAAAGTCTTCTTTTATTGGTAATATAATGGGTTTTATCGGCAAAATATAGGCTGCTAATTGTATGGTCTATGAAATATTAGAAGGATTTTAGTGGCCATTTAATTTCCAGTATACGTTGGTCGCTATAATTTATACACCTTTAGCGGCAATAGTTGGACTCTTTACCAACACTTGGTGTGATGGCCGGTAAAGTCTTTGCCAACGCTGGATACGTCGGTTATTATCTAATCGCCGGTAAAAGTTTTAGCGGCAATTTTTATTGCCGCTAAAGACCAAAATAATTGCCACTAAAAGCTTGTTTTGTTGTAGTGCGCGGATAGTGTATTCCAGCGCCGCCCGCCCTCGCCAAAGCCGACACTCGAGCCCCCTTGACTTTCTCCAACTCGGCCACTTTCTTTTCTAGCTCAACCTTTTTCTCCATCCATTCTGCGCTTAGGTCGGTGACTCTAGTGGCGTTCTGTTCAAGCTCAACTCCCAAAGACAACACCTTCGCCTGAAGGTCTTCGCACTCTGCCGCAACCTCCTTGCCCAATTTGAGCTCCTCGTCTTTTGCATGGAGCAACTGTTCTAGCTCACTGCATCTGCGGATAGACCACATCAATTCCTCATCCCTTTTCTCCAACTCCTCCCTAACGGATTGAGTGCTACCGCCCGCCCTAAGTTGCGCGTGCATCTCACGGCACTTGGTGCGATACCAGCGATACTTCGCGGCCATTTTCAGAAAGACCTCGTCCCTGGTCTCGGCCCTGCGAGCACTCTCAATCTCCAGCATGTAAGTCTAAATAAAAAGAAAAAGAGGGGAGAAATCAGCGAAAGCAAAATAGCACAAAACAAAGAAAAAGGCGAAAGGAAACTCACCCTCAAGGCCATCCCGACCACACCATGTGACAAAGCAGAATCATTGATCTCCGGAAGAGACTCACTTTCAGTGGCAGAACATAGAAGGTCAAACTAAGGCACTAGCTCCACCGTGTCCTCCAACAGGTTAAAATTCGATGGAATATCGAGTATACGAGAAGGACCCTCCGCCCTCACATTGACCCTGGTAAAGCCTTCCTCAAACATCCTCATGTCCTCAAGATCGATGTCGGAATCCGACTCATAATCATCCACCACCATGCCCTTTAACCTCTTATTTGCCGAAGAGGGGGCGTGGCCCTGCCGAGATGACGATGGACCGCTCGAAACAATCGTGGCGGCCCTCGGACTCTATCCCCTACCACAGTGGTCTCTTCCATGATCAAAATAGGCATCACCTCCGCACCCAGGATGGTGTCACCGCCAGCTTCAGATAGCGCTGAAGTAGGGTCGCCCCTCGAGGACGTCTAAAACAAAGATGCCCTCTCCGACAACCTCTACCTCTTTGAGGTGCTTCTTCGTCACTGTTGCGAGAAGGTTCTTCCGTTGAACGGACTATGAGAACAAGAGTGTTTGATCGGGGAGCATCATCGAAACGAACAGGTCTAGCCGCGGGCATGATCTGCCGAGCAACCGAACTTTGGGTGCCCTCACCCGCAGTTGCCCTTGGAACGGGATGAGCAGAGGAAGCCGGCTAGCGGAAAGCAAGTGTAGGAGCCCTTGCCCTTCTCACTCCTCTCCAACCTACCAATGAGAAGAGATTCGATCAAGTAAAGATAAGGTAAAAGAAAATACGGAGCAAAGGACAAAGTAACAGGCCACAACGAGCCGACTCTCCAACAAGAGGCTTGCGCCCAAACTTCTCATAGAAAGGTGCCCATTCGCGAATCCCCACCATATGGGGAAGAATCGCGCCCACCCACTCGCGAATATCAGCAACTGGCGGAGGAGGTACTCTCTCGGCTACAAAAACAAAAATAAACCCTCAACGAGGTCATTAAAGGGAGACGACCGACGACCATCTTAAGAGAAAGTGCATAAAGTAAAAAGAAGAAGACCTACGGGCGAAATTCCATATCTCAAGAAACCCCGCAGGGTTCGACACGACGTGCTCTGCTCGGATGCAGAAGAAGCTCTTCCAAAAGCAGCGATTTGCCTTGTCGTCCATTTTTACCACCATACTCTTGGTTCCTCGGTGACGCATGTGAATCATCGTACCCCGGAGAAAAAAAGGGGTGAAGAGGTGAAGCATGTGTCGTAGATAAATTCCTCGGCCGGCCAACTCCGCGTACTTGATGAGCATAAGGAAAAGCTTGTACGCGTACGGAGAGAGTTGAGCCGGATACACCTCATAGGAGCGGCAGAAATCCACCACCAAGGAATGAAGGGGAAATGTGTACCCGATGACAAAGGGATATGCATAAAATGCGCAGTAGCCCGGACGGTGTAAATGCACTATGTCCTGATCCGCCGGCACCAGTTTGATGTGATCAGGGATCTCCCATTTGGCTCTGAATGCCGTGAGCACTACAGCATCCATCGTAAATGGAACGAGATCCGTCTCTTCTCCAGTGGGGCTATTGAAATCGGTCCTCGCCTTCCCTGGGCGGGGGACCACCTCATCTTCCGTCGGAAAACCCTCATCCTCCACCATCTCCACCCCTCCTTCGATTAGGGGTACATCATTTTCCAGCACCGGAGCACCAACAACTCTATGAGAGTTGAAAGAAACACCAACAACTCTATCGAAGTTGGAAGAAGCACTAGCCATCTTTTCTTTGATTAAAAGAAACAAAAGTGATGAGGGAAAAAAGGTAGTAGTCACAACAAATCCTCACAGAAGCAGAAATATGAGAAACTGGAAAAGAAGAAGAGCTGCAAGAATCTCTTGAGCGATTGAGAAGGGTAATATTCAAATGAAAGATTCTCCCATATTTATAGGCATATGAATGCCCTGAGCGGGAAACCCAAACGCCGCTATTTAGAAAATGGAAGTGGGCACGAGAAATGATGCAACTCATAGAAAGCGTGCGCCATAATGACGCATGAGAGGTATTAATGGAATTCTAAACTGACGTAACAGTTTGACACATCTCTCGAAACGTCAAGTCGCTACCTCGCCATAAGGTACTCGCCTCTCGTATAAAGCGTTCAGATTTCCCTCAATTTTCAAATCAACAGAGTCCGCCCATCGAGCTTACCAAGAGGTGAGCCCAACGGGCGGAGGGACTAACTGTATGAGTCAAAATCTGACCATACAAGAATCGGCGTGAGAAGGGACAGTGAGAAGTTACTTGAAACTGTCGTATCCATACCACCCTGTAACGACACACACCTCGGCCACGACCGAGGTCATGTATTTAGGATATCTGGGGGGCGAATTGGATATCACGATATTTCAAGGGTTAGTCCGTAATATAATCAAATGACTTAAGTACTATGGTTAATGACCGTTAGGTAAGGGAGAAGATCTATTATATAAACTAAGTGAGAAGAAGAAGCAAGGGGAGGCGGAACAAATGAATACACAGACATACTCCCTAAAAAGTGGAGAGATCTTCATCTCTTTCTCTCTCTCCATGACGGAGAAAAAAGCAAGGAAGCTCAGATCTTCAACATATATCGTTAGTCTCGCCACACCATATGTACGGGGTTCTACATTATTAAAGATTAGTGACCTTTTTCATCTATGTATTCCTCATTGTCGTTCAACATTATGGAAATCGTCATCCTCTTCTTATATAATGTGATTTAATCAATATTACAATCAAATCTTATGTGTGCTATGTTTGCTTACTACCTACTTCTATCTTAGATCTAGAGTAAATTATCGTTGACTGAGATTTACCTAAAATCTTCTTATTTAATTAGTTTAGCAAAAAGCTCAACACTTTTTGGTCAAACACGAACCACGTTATATGGTTGTGTCTCTTTTGATATATTTCTCTTTTGTTTTCTGATTTATCGTCGTTCAAGGTTGCTTTACTAGCTTCCGCATGACACCTGATTATTTCGATCCCAACATAGACATGATCATTCTCTGTACTGTTAAAAGAAACTATTATATGTAGATTCAAATGTCTGATCATAGTAGTAGTAACTGGCAGAGAAGAAGAAACTTTAGTCCATGCAACCCGTCTAGACTTGGACTGATCATATATTTATCAGCGGATCATTTTGGCCTAGCACAAGTTAGTCTATCTAAAAAGTTTGAGTCGATTTGGACGGCATATGTGACTGAAAATGACACATACAAAACTCCTTAGTAGATGTCAAATTTATTACAAATGCAAATTAAATTGGATACAGCGGATAGAAAATAAGGCGGCCAGCCTTCCTTCTAACCTTTTAGAATACAATATATCTCCCTAAGCAATATGAACCATAAGCATACAAAATACCAATAACACTGAAAGAAACATTAATTATTGGAGGAAAATAGAAAACCAAATGGCTTATGCGCATTGGAAATCCTTGGGGGCATACTTTCCACAGTTGTTGAGCAACAAGCTGAGGGAAAGAGGGACATTGAGATTAATTCCCAACACATTGGCTTTAATGGCAGTGCAAAGGCAAACAGCAGCATCAAGATCAGCAAGTCCTTGAATTAAAGAGCAGCATTCAGTTTTGGCTGGGCTACTTCCAATAACAAGGTGCACCAAGTCATTCAACAAGTTGGCACACACATTTAGCTTAAGTGTGTCATTTGGGCACTTACCCTTTGATGATGGGGTTGATGGGGTAGAGGGGGTAGGGGTAGGCTTGGGGGTGGGGTGGGGCTTGGGGGTAGGGTGGGGTTTGGGGTGGTGTGGGGGTGGTGGACATGGGACATCAGTGGAACTAACCATAGTGAAGAAGAGAATGTTCAAAGTGAGAAGAAGGGCAATGGAGGATGCAGCAAACTTAGCCATTTTTCAGTGTTAATTAGCACTCTCAACTATTGAATGTGGCTAATGAAGTGAAAATGCTGTTTGCTTGGTGTTTGAAAATGATAAAATGAGAGGGTATTTATAGATGGAAATATCCTGAATATATTTGCATTTAATACTTCTTTATGTCCTACTAATGAAGAAAATTGAGAGAGGCTCATGTGAATAGAGAATATCTACACAAGCTGGCAAAATGCAACTTGAGATGCTACTATTATTGGATTATAAACTTGTAGTTTTGTGTATTTCATTAGTTGTCTATTATCTTTTTCCTCAAAGATAAAATTATCCATTCTATATTTTCACATGGGACTTAGATTATTATTCTCTTTAATTAATTATATTATTTGAACATTGTTCTTCAACATGCTTGACCTGGATCCCATCAAGATTAATTCTTTTGGTCAGTTTGGACTTTGGAAGCTAGTAGTAAAGAGCTATCTGTTTTGTTCTACTACTGTTTCTAGTGTAAATGTAACAAAAGAAGACATGGCAGAATTTACGCCTCAGGCTGAGGTTTGTACACTACCAAGAAGTTTCTTCCTTTGTATTGTATTATTTGACACTGATAGGCTACTGTTCTTCTTAATTTGACAAAAGAAAAAAGATTAAGCCCTAAATCCTGGATAGCCAAGACTTCCATACAAGCTTTTGCTCATTCTTAGCATATATATATATATATATATATACGCATAGGCGGAGCCAAGATTTTAAGCTTATGAGTTCGGAATTCTAAACGTTTTAAGTTACTGAGTTCTAAATTAATAATTTATACATATTCAATGGATTTTTTAAGACAAATACAAGGTTCGAACTAAAATTGATGGATTCGACCGAACCCGCTAACAATACTCTAACTCCGCCCCTGCATATACGTACTTACGACAGAAATATTAACATTTTGACGTTAATTAAAAAACGATGATCAGATAAGAATCAATTCCTATTCTTTGGTGTCAAGTTCTCGTTCCAGATGGGAAAACAAGAAAAAGAATTATTGCGGTTGATTTGTATAATTAAGCATCTTTCCCAGCAATAGCAATAGTTGTGTTTACCTCGAAAATACAAGTAACAATTAAATTTGATTTGTGGTTTTAAAGATATGTGATTTAGTTCAATACCAATTAACAATAAAGAAATATGAAGTAGAAATAAAAGAAACAAGTGAATCAAACAAATGTTACTCAGCAGTAGCGACCTCGAATCTTGAGACCTCGAGATAGACTTGGGCAATAAGAGCAATAAAGTAAGAAAAGTAAAGTAAGTAAGAGCAGTAGAGCCAAAGACAATTCTGATGAGTAGTAGGCAAAAGGCAGAAATATATTATTTTCTCAATGATCAGATGATGTTACAAAATGATTGAGGTCCCCTTTATATAATAGGGGAACCCTTAAATAAAGTATCTTTCTATTTACAACAAGGAATATTCTTGATACAACTGTCTAACCGCTTAGTACGGAATCGTACGATCCTATTCCAGGATTTGCGCCATGATCTTGGGGACATGGTATGAATCTAGCTCATTCTGTTACAAATTCATAACAGTGCTATTTCGGGGTCGAGCATACTCAGCTTTGGTATTCCTCGTACTCCTATCTCCGGGCATTGCATTCTATCTTCGAACTCGGATATGGTCCCTCGAGCTCGAACTCGACCTTACCTGGACTCGAGCTTTTGACGACCTCTCGAACCTATAAATCGGGTAGCCCCGATTTCTAATGTATATAGATAGTCCCCTCGTTTCTTAGAATAAGATGATAAGAAACGATTTGAACCTCGATTTTTCCGAGCCTCTTATGATGATGTCATTCCCGTGACGTAGGCGCTCGAAGTGATTGGAAATGTCATGTTAGCACGCTTCCCCAAAACATCAAATGCACGCCAGTACTGGTCAGCTACTAGCGCCACTGAACCTTCGTCGCCTTTCTATAAATATGAGGCTACTCCGTTGAACAAAAAACTGTATCATCACATTTATTCTGATTCTTTCCCTTCTTTATTTCTTTCTCTAATCATCTGTTTCTATGGTTCGAATCCGCGACCTCCTGGTCGCATGTCAGCAACTTTACCAGTTACTTCAAGGTTTCCCTTTTCAAAGCTTCGATTCGAAACAACGAGAAAAGTGCGCAGAATCCTTCCTGCATCAAAAAATATGCGAACTTCACCCTGCCACTCATCTCTCTTAACTTCAACCTATGGCACTTCATTCCTTCTGCTTTACATGGAGTGAGGTGGCATTATCACCTACTAACTCTTGCATCCACACCGGTACAACATCTCAAAAAGTGGCTTCAAAATAGTTTCGTTGATAAGACCCATACTAGCCAAGTTTTCCACCAGGCCACAATTTTCTCCAAAGACCAAGATGGAGTCCCCGATGAGGAGGTTCCCGGAGATGCCGCTCTCGAGGATATGGCCCCAAAAGTAGATTAGGTTCTTGGCTTTTGTTTCTGCTTCTTTGTTTCTGTGTAAGGGCCCCTCGTGGGTTTTGTAAATATCTTTTGTAAACATCTTTCATAAATATAAAGAATTTCTTTACTTCATCTTCGATATGTGTTAAATTCCATTCCGTCTTCATTTGTGAACATTTTTGAGTGTATAACTCTAATGATCAGTCCGAATACTGGACTCAAAATACAATAAACCCTTAGGTTTTTAATCTATCAATACAATACCCCTTGAGGGTTTTTTAATCCTTGAGCTAAGCTTAAACTGATTTGATGCAAGCTCGGGACACCGGGACTCCTGAGTTCGAGTTGAGTGAGAGCAATGTCTCGAATTTGAAATAAAGTTAGCTCTTTAGGCTTCGTAGATAGTCCCTCAAGTGAGAATTTTCTCGAACTCGGGTAGCCCTTGGGCCTAGTAGTCGAGCGAGTACTTGCTCGAACTCGAGATAAATCTAGCCCTTAGGCTTCGTAGATATTCCCCGAGCGAGAATTTTCTCGAACTCGGGTAGCCCTTGGGCTTAGTAGTCGAGTGAGTACTTGATCGAACTCGAGATAAAGCTAGCCCTTAGGCTTCGTAGATAGTCCCCGAGTAAGAATTTTCGCGAACTCGGGTAGCCCTCTGGCTTAGTAGTCGAGTGAGCACTTGCTTGAACTCGAGACAAAACTAGCCCTTAGGCTTCGTAGATAGTCCCCGAGTGAGAATTTTCTCGAACTCGGGTAACCCTTGGGCTTAGTAGTCGAGTGAGTACTTGCTCGAACTCGAGATAAAGCTAGCCCTTAGGCTTCGTAGATGTCCCCGAGTGAGAATTTTCTTGAACCCGGGTAGCCCTTGGGCTTAGTAGTCGAGTAAGTACTTACTCGAACTCGAAATAAAGCTAGCCCTTAGGCTTCGTAGATAGTCCCCGAGTGAGTACTTCCTCGAACTCGAGATAAAGCTAGCCCTTAGGCTTTTTTATACTGGCCCTTAGGCTTTTTTGGATCGGCCCTTAGGCTCTTTTAGGTCCGCCTTTAGGCTCTTTCAACTGGGCCAATTTGCCTCTAAGACACATATAATTTTTCCATCTTTTCGGCTAAAAGACTTAGTGAAAATTTCTTTACGCCTTAGCATGTGTTTCTTGTACCCGTTGGATTTTTTGGGGTTTTGACGTATCAGAACCTTATTAGTAACTTGTTTGTGTAATAATTGAATACCTCTTGAGGTTTTTTCGAAGGATGATATTATCGAAGCCTTCAAATCATTTGAGGGCCGATTTTATCGAAGCCCTTTTTGCTTTTTTCAAGGGTAGCCGAGTTTAATTGATTTTTCAAAGTATTTGAAGGCCTTTAATTTTATGGCGGAATTCGGACGTCCCCAAGCCGCATTATTTCGACTGTAGCCTTTTTATATGACCGTAGTCTTTAATATGGCCGTAGCCTTTGATATGGACGTAGCCTTTGATATGGTCGTAGCCTTTAATTTGGCCGTAGCATTTGATATGGCCGTAGCCTTCAGGTATGTCTCTTGGACTTGCTTCCCGATAATCTTTCGAACTTGTTTGGAAGGTTAGTCCTTGAGTATGATGGTCTTGGCCTATATATAGGGGGTGCCTCTTTGAGGTCTTATGATTTTGAACTAGGATAACTCGAGTAGGTACCCCCCGAGTGTTCGAGGTATGCGCGTACTTGGGTTAAGATAGCCTTTGGGCTTTATGATCGGGTGAGGATTTGCTCGAACTCGAAGTAAAGTTAGCCCTTAGGCTTCGTAGATAGTCCCCGAGCCAGAATATTCTCAAACTTGGGTAGATATAGCCCTTGGGTTTTGTATTTGTTACAAATTTCGGATGCCCACGATTCGTGTTAACTTGGCCATGGCCTTTTTAGTTCGGAACTTGCCTTTTGGGATTATCTTCCGTTTTACTTCGATCTTGACTGAGGGGTCAATCCCCTAGTGGGGTGGTCGTGGCCCGTAAAACCGAGGATTGCCTTTGAGGTTTTATGGTCTCGAAACGTTAGCAGTTTGAACTTCCGTTGCGATCGACCCTTAAGCCTGTTTACACAATAGATCAAGAGTGTGAAATAGAAAATTTTTCTAGAAGCATGAGATATCATCAAGGAAGAATACTTCTCTCATTAGACGATTACACATGCGCACATGTTTGATGTTAGGGCTCGAGTATCCTATGGGCACGGCTTATCTGACCGTTTAACCCTTACAACATTTTCCTATCGAAGCCTTTTTGTCATTAAGTAATTTTCTTGCAATAAAGAGGATATTCGAGGGTGATGACTCCCAGATCTCGAAGCTTATCTTAGGAAACTTCGGATGCCGTTGACTTGTCCTAAGTCAGCACGAATAATGGCTGTCTCGTTAAAAATCTTGTCAGAAAAACCCACCTGGGACAAAAACCGGTCCAAGGAAAAAAGAGTGCAACGCGTGCTTTAAGATTCAAAGCTTTGCGCCGATCCTTGTCGATAGCCTTGAAGTGTTAGTCATATAGAGAGAATCGGACTGGGGTTGTACCTTTATTTGGATTTTGGATATTTAATGTAATCTTCCTCGGCATCAGGCCCTCGTAAATTTTGACCTTGACCATTTCTCCTCTCATTTTGTGCAAAGCTTCGCCTAGACCCGCTACTTCTAAGGTCTCTGTTGTACGGTTGATATCGACCTCTATTTGACCTCGGCTCTCAATCGACGTCCCCTTTGATCCTGCTAGGATAAACGGACCCCGAAGGAGTCCCTTGCTGATCTTCTTCGACTGGTACCGATTATGTACGTCGGCCCAAGTGACAACCGGGTATTCGAGCAAACTCTTCTTCAACTGACGCAAAGCTATAGAACTCCGAGTGTTGAGACCTTGAGCGAAAGCTTGAATGGCCCAGTCATCGGTGACCGAAGGCAAATCTATTCTCTCTACTTGGAACCGAGATATGAATTCCTTGAGCATCTCGTTTTCTTTCTATCTTACCTTGAAAAGGTCCGACTTCCTCGTTGCAATTTTGATGGCTCTAGCGTGTGCTTTTACAAAAGAATCTGCAAGCATAACAAACGAATCAATAGAATTAGGGGGTAAGTTATGATACTATATCAAGGCACCTTGGACAGAGTCTCCCCGAACGTTTTCAGTAGAACAGATTCAATTTCGTCATCTTCCAAGTCGTTTCCTTTGATGGCGCACGTATATGAGGTGACGTGTTCATTTGGATCGGTCATCCCATTATACTTGGGAATTTCGGGCATATGAAACCTCTTTGGAATTGGCTTCGGATCCGTACTAGAAGGAAAGGGTCTTTGCACGAACTTTTTAGAGTCTAGTCCTTCCAAGATTAGGGGTGCCCCTGGTATTTGATCAACACAGGAGTTATAAGCCTCCACTTTTTGTCATTATCCTCGATATTCATCTCCACGGACTCGATTCTCTTGGTGAGTTCCTCGATCGTTCTCATAACTGTGGGGTCCGTCCCCGAGCCATTACTGTTTGATCCTTCTGGCGCTTGCTTAGCACGTCTAGCATTTCCCGGTTCAGCTATACTCGGAGTTTTATTCTGACTCTGAAGTTGAGCAATGATAATCTGTTAAGCTTGTAGCATCTTGAATATCACTTAGAGGCTGACTCCCTTATCTCCTATTCCTTGTGTTCCTTGGCCACCAGATCTGACTTCCCTGCGTGCATTCCCCCCGGGATCGGTGCTTAAATCCGCGTTTAGAGCAATGTGTGAACTAACATCAACTGGTTTCATATTTGGCACTTCCCCTGGTTTTATCGATGGTACACCGATCCTTGCATTGTTGTTTTCTCCAAGACCTTCGTTGTCATGAACATGTGCGTTTTGGGTGCTAGACATGTTTCAACCTGAGAATAAAAAAATCTTGACAAGAAAAAGTGTAAAAACAACGTGTGTAATGAGAATCAGTAAAGAAATAATCACTATTATCTTTAGCCCCATGGTGGGCGCCAAACTGTTTACCTCGAAAATACGAGTAACAATTAAATTTGATTTATGGTTTTAAAGATATGTGATTTGGTTTAATACCAATTAACAATCAATAAATATGAAGTAGAAATGAAAGAAACAAGTGAATCAAACCAATGTTACTCAACAGTAGCGACCTCGAGATAGACTTGGGCAATAAGAGCAATAAAGTAAGAAAAGTAAAGTAAGTAAGAGCAGTAGAGCCAAAGACAATTCTAATGAGTAGTAGGCAAAAGGCAGAACGTATATTCTTTTCTCAATGATTAGATGATGTTACAAAATAATTGGGGTCCCTTTTATATAACAGGGGAACCCTAAATAAGGTATCTTTCTATTTACTTCAAGGAATATTCTTGATACAACTATCTACCGCTTAGTACGGAAGCGTACGATCTCATTCCGGTATTTGCGCCATGATCTTGGGGGCGTAGCAGGAATCTAGCTTATTCTGTTGTAAATTCATAATGGTACTATTTCGGGGTCGAGCATACTCGGCTTCGGTATTCCTCGTACTCCTATCTCCGGGAATTGCATTCTATTTTCGAACTCGGATCTGGTCCCTCGAACTCGACCTTACCTGGACTCGGGCTTTGAACGACCTCCCGAGCCTATAAATCGGATAGCCCCAATTTCTACTGTATACAAATTGATTTGTGAGTTTAGCTAATTTACATGGGCAATGCAAAGAAGTTTTACACGAGTTAGTGGTTACTAAAAAGTTAATTAAAACAACTTTTTATAGTAAGCATAAAGTGATAACTCGAAATTAAGGCTGGCATGTGGGCCGATTAGGCCCGGGCACAGCCCTGGCCTGTGAGCCCATATGGGTAGTGGACCTAAACGGGCCTAACTGTTTAAGCCCGGGACTAGGGGAGGTGGGCCTGCTAAGTGGGCCGGTTCCTTGAAGAAGCCTGTTAGGACCGGGACCATTTGGGCCCGGGCCCCAGATCGGGTGCTAGTGGGCCAGTTCAATCGGTCATAACCGGGCTCAAACGGGCCCAACTACTACTTTTTTTTTAAAAAAAAACCGTTGCAACATTTAAAAAATGGTTGTTGGCCTGCAAAAATAGCCGTCTGGGATTTCTAAAATAGCCATTTAACCCCCAACTTTGTTTTAACCCTAAACTTTTTATAATTATACGTTTTCCCTATTTTCAACTATAAATACCCCCCCTCCATTCTTTCATTTTTTCTCACAAAATCATCAATCTCTCTCATTTCTCAAAGTCAAATTGAAGTATTCAAGTCTTCTAAGTCTTCACTCATCTCTCATTTCTCAAACTCAAATTCTTAATTCAAGTTAAATCATGCCCGGTGATTCTAGAGTGCACCCATTTGTTTTGGAACACTTTAATGCGGTAGAAGAAAATGAAAAAGTTTACATAATAAAGTGCAAGAACTGTGGTCGAGTCTATACTCATCGTCCAAAGTTGGAGGGCACAAGCTATTTAAGGAGACATATAAAGAGTTGTCTTGCGCGTTCTCCAGACATTCGTATTTAAGATTTTAAGTTGATTTGAGACAATTTGTGTTAGTTTAAAATTATTAGACGTATTATGCTTAATGTTTTAGTTTGTTAGATTAATTTTAAGTATTATGTTAAAGGCATTGAACTTTAATTTGAAGTATTAAATGTAAACTTTAATTTACAACTTTGATAAATAGTTCATCTTAATATATATATATATATATATATATATATATATATATATGTGTGTGTGTGTGTGTGTGTGTGTGTGTGTGTATATATATATATATATATATATATATATAGCTAATGTTATATAGAAAGCCTGGCCCACTTAAGCCCCCCATATATATAAGTTATATAATTTACAAGAAATTGCCTCAGATAATTTTTTTTTAAAAATAGGCCAGTCCCACTTAGGCCCACTTAGCCTGGGACCATTAGTTCGTGGTCCCGATCCTGGTCCGGTTACCTCCAAAAGCCCATGAAACCTGGGTCCGTTTAAGCCCGGCCCACGAAATCCAGGCCCACTTAGGCCCGACCCCGGCCTGTTTGCCACCCTTACTCGAAAGACACGATAATTAAATCTATACTATATTAAAAGCACGAAGCCCCTATCGAAATGTCGTTCGTCTTTTTGACCCTTTAAAAATAAATTTTATATTGGATAAAAATAAAAAAACTTTCCTTATATTTAGGAGTTCTAAATAAATAAATAAATCTAATATAATTTAGTGTTTGATATCTTCTCCTAATAAGGATACAATATATTAAGACATAAAAGAATACAAAAAAAGGTAGGAGGAAAGATTTTTGTTGGTTTCCAATAAGGAAACTTCACGTTTTATGTGGTATTTTTTTCTTTTTCCTTGTTTAATCAAAAAGACCAATTTTTCTTTTCATATGATTTATTTGTTGTTTTTAAAATTTAAATCATAAGTATTTTATTAGAAGCTTGGTTGTTAAATTCGTTAAAATTTACTATGGCATTAAGTTTTGAAATAGTAATTATTGTTGAAAAAAATAGTAATCATTAATTTGTGATAAGAAACTAATTATCATAATTTAATTTACAAAAGTACCTAAATTACCTCAATGCATATGTTAAAATAAAATAGATAGAAAAGGACTTTTATTTTTTGGTCAAACAAAAACTAATACTATTACTGAGAAATTTTTCTACATAATTTAACTTTACAAAACAAGAATTAATTAATAAATTTATCTTGTAGCTAATAGGATTTTTTTATAATATATAGCTGATTCTGTCACTAAGTAGGATTAGAGATAAATTTTATTATTTAACTACATAATTTGTCTATCGTTAATTTTTCTTCTCTTTATAGTTAACTTGTCTTAGAATACATGGTACCTAGATGACTATTTTGATACGAAATTAATATAAAAGAACGACATACATAATAACACTAATTAAACTTTCAATTATCTTGGTTGTTGTCGTGCTTAGATAGAACATCAACTATTTTTTGTTACTAAGTAGGCTCAATATTTGTCATATTCAAGAGCTTATATTTTCAAAAATCTTATTGTTAAGGGCTTATATTTTTCATAATTTTATACGGATCGAAGGTACACGCGCATCGCGCATATCCTAGCACGAAGACCCTTAGCAAAATATGATTCGCCTTTTTTACCCTTTAATATAGATTTTATATTGGTTATAATTATAATTTAATTATTCTACTAATATTTAGGACTTAAAAATCAACTAAATTTTGGTCATTAAATCTTCCCTTATTCGGACTACATATATAGAAACTCTTTTAGGAATTTAACACCAAATAAAAATTTACTTATAAATCCTTTGCTTAAATAAATTATGTAAAGTAATTATGACATTTTCACACGTGCATTAGACAAAATGTGTATAAACGTGTTAGAAATCTACTAATAAAATTTTAGATCTAATTTTAGGTCTTCAAAAATTAAATGTTACTAATAATATGTAAACCAAACTTAAACATACTAGGTCGTGTTTGAAAATATATATAAATAAGTTTAATACGACATGCTTACGTTTTGAAAATAATAGTAGTATTTTTAATTTGAAGTAATAAGTACTATAATGTACTTTAAGTTAATTATTTGAATTAGTTGAATACATATTGTAAATTTATACACATATTAAATTACAAAACCAATTACAATACTCGAAAAGTAAAACATATATAAGATAAATTTATATATTGAAATTAATTAAAATAAATTATATACATTTATTCATAAGTAATTTAAGGTAGTAGTTAAAATAGCTAAAAGAAAACATAGTGAGCGAAAGGTATAAATTGATATTCCTCATTGAATTAGCTATACAAAATCAATATTCTTTGTTGAAATAAATTTACACATTTATTTTAATTTAAAAATAATATTTATATAATTTTTTAAATTTTTTATACTCATTTAGATAAGGTTGCGCGTAACGTAAGACTAGTAACATAATAAAGGAGACAACAACCAAATTACACCCACAGTGAAAAATCTTATAATGTCAGTTTATATAATCTAAATTTGTCTTTCCACCGTTACAACATATATTCTGATCGATGATATGTTAATAGGAAACTCACCTAACGCTAAAGACAAGTAAGAGCATGGATATAATATATTGTGGAGAATGAAAAGTGGAAATAATTAAAGATGAAGTCGAGATCGATAAGAAAGTGATTTCGCGGATTAGTGAGGTGCTAATCAATAATCAACCCTAATGATGCGTTAATCAGAAAGCACACCTTATGATCGTGTGTCGTCTATAGAACTTTTATAGAACAACCCATTCTTGGTTGAAAATGAAGGGTGCTTACCACTAGAGCAACCCATTCTTGTCACTTTATTGCATATAAAGCCTTAGCATGCAAGGAAAAAAATAATAATACTAGAAGATCAGGTTTTGCACCACCACATTAAAATAATAATATCATTTAAATAATAAGAAAGAACACTATTCAAAAATGAATTTTTTATTTTTCAATGTAAATAAAGTAATATTAAAGGAATCTAATTAAGTAGGCGCAAGAACAGACATATTCAAGTGGATCAAGACAGTGAATTGTGAGTCGCCATGTGTGGGTTTAAGTCTTCATTAAGAGTAAGAAAATTCGTAAAATCTTTTCTATCATTAATCTTGGGCAGGTGATCAGAAGCTCCTATCAAAAGTGATTTATGATTTTTGCTAAATTAGAGGCATTCAATTCTCAAGGAGTTGGATGTGATTTCATATCGGGATATTCATATATTCATCCATTCCAATAGTCAAGGCTCATTCAGGATCAATAGTAATTTACGATAAATATGAGTCTTATATCTTATTCGCGATAATTTTTTTGTCATGTCTTGTGTCTGAGTAAGAGCTGCAAACCAACGATACACAACTTGGTTTGGGAAGAATGATACTAAAAGTTAGAGGAGATGATCGAGCCATTGAAGCAACGTATCGTGCATTCGTGCTCCTTCGCTAAGGGTATACAAAATTCAAACCTACAAAAATACTCCATTCGTCTTATATCAGTCATGATTATTAAAAATAGTTGTCTCAAATTATTTGTCATTTTAGAAGTTCAAGACAAAACTGATTATCTTTTTCCTTTTTAACCCTTAGTAATACTTATCCTTAAAGACTACAAACACCTCAATTATGAATAACTTTGTTCAAATACCAATAAAGAAAGATTAAATATTAAGACATGAACAAGAGTAAAGTAGTCAAAATTTTATCCTAATTAATTATGTACACAAGATAATCATGATAAATAATATGAGACAGATGTATTATCTCATTAAGGTTCACCACTTGATCAAGTCAATGCGTTCACCATTCCGTTTTATTGGAAAAAAGAATTTAAAGTACGTGGTTTCAAGAATTCACGTATTTGTGCAACTAGTTGAATTATAAGACAATAGTCCAAAATGTCACCATTTTTATTTTCTGTCAAGGAGATTGTGTGGCCTATTTAGGTTTTCATCAATATTAGCAAAGTCAATATTAGAAAGCACAATTGTGAAGCACAATCATATCCTTTGGTCAAAATGTGAATATAGACATTAGTGATTCTGATTTTCAGTTAGTTTTCTTTTTAGCACTATAATATGTCTGGTATTGATAAATTGTGGCTCGTGGCCAGTCTATAGAAATCCAAAAAATCACCGCAAATATTGACAATTTATCGTCAAAGATGCTAATGCGAAGTTATCATTGGATATTTTCGTTAAAAGATTTTTATTTAACTTTTTATTTAGTAATCCATAATCAAAGGACTAGATATTTTTTTATACTTGTTCATATTCAAAGTAAACCATAGATTCTGGTATTTTGAGTCATGGGTTTGAAAATAATGGCCTGAACTATTATTTTGTAGCCTGGATTTTGAAATTTAATAAAACCAAGTTGATGCTCTATGCTATTTGTTTGTTGTTTTTATGCATAAGATGCGAAGTATACGTGCCTAGAAGTTCAACGAAGGTGACAGGACAGCTCCTCCTTGTTTATCATTTGTACTTTAATTTCTGTCTTTAAACGGTATTTCGAAGATGCAACAAGTATAAAAGGACTCACATTTGTTTGGTTATGAAATCTAGGTTGTGTGAATGCCAAAAATCCATGAGTTAAGTGAAAAATGACACTGATAACGCGTTGCGAGATAAAATGGTAACAGTAAATAGAAAAATAAAAGAAATAACGGGAAAAAAATATAGTGAAAATAGCAGTAAAGAATATTATTCAATAGAAAATCTTCTAAGTTTTAGTGAATATCAAGGACCCTAATATGCAGCACGTAGTTCATAAAAAAATAAGGTATTATACCATCTATTGTATTTCTAAGCTTCCATGAAGAGGCAAAGCCAATATTTAAAGTTTATGGATTCGGGGATTCTAATCTGGGTTCTAAATGAATAATTTGTATATATTTACTGAATTTTTAAAGATAAATATAGAATTTGATTTGATGATAGCTAACACGTGTTTTCAGAAGAGGGTACGGTGGGCAAGACTCAGATTGATTTCCTTCTCCACAGGAAGGACGATAGAGGCATGTGCATTGATTGCAAGGTTATCCCGAGTGAGTGTCTATCAACACAACATAGGCTCTGAGTAATGGACTTGGAGATAAAGAGAAAGAGGAGAGCGGTGTATGGTCAACTCAAGATCAAGTGGGGAGCCTCGACTAAATATAAAGCTCATGAGTTGGAGAGAAGTTGGTGGTTATGGGAGCCTGGAGGAGTAGTGGGAATGAAATTAATATGTGGTCCACGACAACGAATTATATTAGGGAAGCTACTAGAGAGGTGTTAGGGGTCACGAATGGATACGCAGGAGGCCATAAAGGGGACTAGTGGTAGAATAAGAAAGTCCAAGAAAAAGTGAAAACCAAAAAAGCAGCATATCTGAAGCTAGTAGAGAGCATAATCGAGGACGAGAGGAGGACGAATAGGGAGTGCTATAAGAAGGCTAAGAAAGAGGCAAAATTAGCGGTCATGACGGCTAAGAATGCAACGTCTGGGTGCCTATGTGAGGAGCTGGCGAGTCAAGGCGATGACAAGAGATTGTACAGGTTAGCTAAGGTTAGAGAGAGGAAGGCTCGAGACCTGGATCAAATGATGTGAATTAAAGACGAGGATGGTAAGATATTGGTGGATGAGGCATCAATTAGGCTTAGGTGGCAGACATATTTCCATAAACTCTTGAACTAGGATGGTGACAGGAACATCTTACTTGGTGAGTTGGAGAACTCAGAGAGCCAACGAGATTATGGTTTTTAGGCGCTTTAAGGTAGATGAGGTTGAGTAGGTGATGCGGAAGGTGAGTCGGGGTAAAGTGACTGGGCCAAATGAGATTCCGGTAAAATTTTGGAAGGACGCGGGCCGGGCAGGCTTAATATCATTTTTAGGACGCAGAAGATGACCGATGAATGGAGGTGGAGCTTGATGGTCTCGGTGTACAAGAATAAAGGGGATGTCCAGAATTGTAACAACTATAGAGGTATCAAGCTGTTGAGACACACTATGAAAGTTTGGGAGCGGGTGGTGGAGAGGAGGGCAAGGAGAAATGTATCTATTTTTGAGAACCTATTCGGATTCATGCCAAGACGGTCGACCACATAAGCCATTCATCTTGTAAGGAGACTGGTGGAGAAGTATAGGGAGAGGAAGAAAGACTTGTATATAGTGTTCATTGACCTAGAGAAAGCCTACAACAAAGTCTCGAGGGAGGTCCTATGGAGATGTTTGGAGGCTAGTGGCATCCCAATAGCATAAACTAGGGTGATTAAAGCTATGGACGATAGTGCTAAAACTCGTGTGAAGACTCTGGGAGGAGACTCAGAACACTTTCCAGTGTTGATAGGGTTACATGAGGGATCGTCTCTTAGTCTATTTTTATTTGCTCTAGCAATGGATGTGTTAACACGACAAATCCAAGGGGAGGAGCCATAGTGTATGTTATTTGCAGATGATATAGTGCTGACTGACGAGATGCGTTGTAGGGTTAACGCTAGGTTTGAGGTTTGGAGACATACCCTGGAGTCTAAAGGTTTCAAGTTGAGTATGACGAAAACAGAATATTTAGAGTGAAGTTCAGTGAGAGGATGCACGAGGCAGAAGTGGACGTGCAGCTTGATACACAAGTCATTCCTAAGAGAGATAGTTTCAAGTATCTTGGGTTTGTTATCCAAGATAACAGTAAGATTGATGAGGATGTTACACATCATATTGTAGCGGGATGGATGAAATGGAGGCTCACATCTAGTGGTTTGTGTGATAAGAATGTGCCACCAAGACTTAGGGCAAGTTCTACATAGTAGTAGTTAGACCGACTATGTTGTATAGTGCTGAGTGTTGGCCAGTCAAGAAATCTCATGTCCAGAAGATGAGAGTAGCCGAAATAAGGATGTTGAGATGGATGCGTGGGCATACTAGAAAAGATAAGATTAAGAATAAAGTTATTAGGGACAAGGTGGGAGTGGTCCCTGTGGAAGACAAATTAGGGGAATCGAGGCTGAGATGGTTCGGGCACGTGATGAGGAGAGACATCGATACCCCAGTAATGAGGTGTGAGAGGTTGACCTGGTGGGTCTGAGGAAGGGTAGAGGTAGGCCTAAGAAGTATTGGGGAGAAGTGATTAGGTAGGACATGTCATTGCTTCAGCTTACTGAGGACAAGACCCTCGATAGGAAGGTGTGGAGGTCGAGAATTAGGCTTGTAGATTGATAGGTAGTTGAGAGTTTCTCCTCATCGTACAAGTAGTATTGGTATTATTCTTACATTTTTGTGTTCTTTGACCTTTGTTATTCCATATTGTGTCATTCTTACCCGTATTGTTAGTTGTATTCTTGTATTTCTTATTTTTAGATCTTTGTTACACATAGTGTCTATGTTTTTTTTCTTGTATCATTACTGTTGGTCGCTTCTTGTTTAGTGTTTCCTTAGCAGATGGTCTATCGGAAACATACAACCTCTCTATCTTCAGAAGGTAGTGATAAGGTCTGCGTACACACTACCCTCCCAAGACTCCAATTATGGGATTATATTGAGTTTGTTGTTGTTGTTAAATATAGAATCTGAACCAAAGCTACTGGGTTCACCTTAACCCGTAGGGAACATGGTGGCTCCGCCCCTGTCCATGCTGGAATTAAGTCCTGTTCTAGAGAGGAAAAAAAGTAATTGTTCTCCTCTAATTAGGACATTCGAACATAAGTCACACGACCCACGATCACAGGATGTTCCTTTCTGATTAGCACGTTATTATTTATTAAGGTTGATTATTGAATTAGCACATTATTAATCCGTTAAATCACTTTTGTATCACGGCTTAATCTTAATTGTTTCCGCGTGTCATTCTCTACGGTATAATATATTGTCCTGCTGTGGAAGCAATTACTTTGTTACTTTCGTAAGTAACTTGCTGTTGTCAAATCAATATAGCATGCGGAACGATAATTATTTTTTTAACTGTAGCTTAATAATGTTTATACGCATCAATTGCAATATTGCCTTTTTTTTTCTTCTCTTTTTCGGACGAGAACTTGAAACCAATTAGTTGAGAATATGTTTTAGTCATGTTAATATGTTTACTTTATGATACTATTATTTTTAGGAGTTTTTTAACCGTATTAGAGTTGCTAACGATGATATAAAATATAGAAACTTTCTAGTATTTTCCACAATCAACCCTAGCTTGTTTGGGATAGGGCGTCACTTATATTGCTGTCAGATTAAGAAAAATTAAATATTAGCCAATGGGTATCAGTAGCAAAATATAAATGAAGAAACTTCTTGGTAGTGTACATACAATTCCTAGAAACGCTTAGGCTGGAGAGCTACTAGTTTCCAAGACGAACAAAAATATTGATGTTGATGGGATCCAGATCTTGGCACAGGTCAAGCATGTTGAAGAACAATGTTCAAATAATTAAAGAGAATAATCTAAGTCCCATGTGAAAATAAAGGATGGATAATTTATCGTTGAGGAAGAAGATAATAGACAACTAATGACATTCACAAAACTACTAAGTCTATAACCCATAATAGTCTATCTCAAGTTGCATTGGCCAGCTTGTCTTGATATTTCTCTATAATTTTCCCTGCAATGTGGCCACATGGGACTCTCGCAATTTTCTTCATTAATTTCAGAAAATTGAAATTAGAAGAAAAATATAATCAGAATATCCACCTATAAATACCCACTCATTTTATCATTTCCAAACACCAAGCACACAGCATTTTCACTGTATTAGTCACATTCAATCAATAGTTGAGAGTGCTAATTAACACTGACAAAATGGCTAAGTTTGCTGCATCCTCCATTGCCCTTCTTCTCACTTTGAACATTCTCTTTTTCACTATGGTTAGTTCCACTGATGTCCCATGCCCACCACCCCCACACCCCAAGCCCCACCCTACCCCCAAACCCCACCCCAAGCCTACCCCTACCCCCTCTACCCCATCCACCCCATCAACCCCATCATCTAAGGGTAAGTGCCCTAAGGACACACTTAAGCTAAAAGTGTGTGCCAACTTGTTGAATGACTTGGTGCACCTTGTTATTGGAAGTAGCCCAGCCAAGACTGAATGTTGCTCTCTAATTCAAGGACTTGCTGATGTTGATGCTGCTGTTTGCCTTTGCACTGCCATTAAAGCTAATGTGTTGGGAATTAACCTAAATGTCCCTCTTTCCCTCAGTTTGTTGCTCAACAACTGTGGAAAGTATGCCCCCAAGAACTTCCAATGCGCATAAGCTGCTGTTTTCTTTATTTTCCTTGTTTATTTAGAAGCTTTTCATTTGTCTTTCTTCAGCAAGTTTGGTATTTTATGCTTATGATTGTATCCGAATTTTATTATTAATAAAATGACATCTTATAAAGATTCATAATATTGTTAGGTGGTTGTCTTGTTAAGTCATTTATCGTCATTCAAGGTTTGCTTTCATTTATCAGCTTCCGCGTGACACCTAATTATTTTGATATCACATATTTGAGATTCGAAAATTGGCTGACAAATTAGTTTCTCATTTAAAAGCTGGTTTTTACATGATATTTTTAGGCCGGTCGACTAAAAACTAATTACAGTCGCTAGTCAAATAAACAAAATATATATATATATATATATATATATATATATATATATATATATCACAGATTCAGTTATATTGATTTGGGGGTGACTAGATTGTGTAAAATTCTCTTTTAAATAGAAATCCCAGTAACAGATTTGTATTTTTCTGTCCCCATGCATCTTGTACGAACCAAGAATCGCCTAGAGAAAGAAAAAACAAAAGTTGAAAGAAGCTTCATGCAGCAACTGTAGCTGCTAGCTTCTTTCTTCAGGCTTCAGTAGTTGCGTCTGTTGTCAAAAATTGTACGTAGTTAGTTTGCTCAACCAGTTCCATTTTATATATCTAGACTAGAAAACGTTCGATTTAATTTTCATCAGTTCTAGAGTTGTTTTATAGTACTGTTTACCCGTAAAACGGTCCAGTTGAATTTATACGTGGTTTATAAACAAGTGAATTAATTTGATCCTAAAATAATAGACAAATTAGATGAAAATGTGATACTTAACCTTGAGATTTGGATAGAATGTGGCGTATCTTTTCAAGAAAATTTGTGTCTTTTACAATGGTAATGGAGCTCACTATTTATAGCTGGATCTAAGGAACAAGGTCCGGGGATCAAACCCCTCTTTAATGTCAATTATGAGGGTCATTGAAGAATGTGTAACAGCGGGCATGAATGCCATATCTTTTTGTAACGAGCAGTATACTAAATGCTGTAGAATATTCTTCATAAATACTACCTGGTGGCAAGCATTTATTTTATCTTTATGAGTATCATTCTCTCACATAATAGACGAGATCGTTGCCTTCGATTTCAGCCATCATCTATCTTCGTCTCCACGTGTCACTTTCTTATGTGATCATTTAATATAACATATTTTACCCTATACATATACATTTTTAATTACTCACTGGATTCTGATAGATATCTTGAATTGTTGCGCTAAGTAAAAAAAAAGGAAAGGAAAGAAGGATATGTTCAAAGTAAGGGGAAAATCAATATTACACTTGAAATTAATTATGTGGCTGACATAGCAAGACACATGGATCAATAGAAAAGTGACAGTTGACGAACAATACTTAAAGAGATGCGAGTCTTAATAAGTACGAGCAAAGCGTCTAGAAGACAAGAAGAAACGGTCACTCGGGTCTCTTCATACACCGATGGAATGAATCAAGACAACAAAAAGTACAGATTCGCTAATCTTCAATTAATGAGCATGAATGATCAGAAATATTACAGAATCCTCACGAAACAGTTACGATTGCCAATTATAACATTTTATTAATGTCATTAAATTCTCATAATGACTCGATTATGAGAGGAAAAAGACGTTGTACTTAAAAATAGCTATAAAAGGAAGAGAAATGGCATTTGTATGGACACGTTCTAATTACTATTGGAATATACTTGTTTATTTTGCTTTATTGCTTTGCTATTTTTCATTCTAATTTTCCTTTTTCATTGCAAAAACATTCTTTTATTTGATTATCAATAGCCCGAGTACTTCATAAAATAAGTTTTGACAGAAATTCTTATTTTCTGGTTAAATAGTAACATTTCTCTGTTGTGGGAATGGCCAGGTGATTCGTGGAAAGAATTAGACTGCAATATTAAGGAAGTTCTAGCTTCAATTAAGTGTTGGTACAAAATGTTTAAAACATATATAGGTATTCTGAAAAACTTTCTCGATCTCAAACATTTACATGTCACGTCTAAATGTCCGATCATCATAATATTGGTGAGACCTAGAAGAGGAAATATACTTAGAAATAGATGGACACTGGAATTCCAAACTAGGGGTATACAAAATTCGATAAAAGTTTGAATTGTCGAATCGAAATCAAACCAAAATGGACGGCGTACGGAAATTGCAAAAAGGAAAATTCGCAAATTTAGGGTGTGTTTGGTATTAGGGAAAAATGTTTTTATGGAAAATGAGTGATTTTATCACTTATTTTTCCTTATTTGGTTGGTGAGTAAAAAGAATTTTCCGAAAAATATTTTCTAGTATTTGATTAGTGTTATAAATAGAATTCTATTTAAGGTGAATGTCTATATTTTAGAGAGATATTAGGGTTTGTTACTTGGTGGCTAAGTAACTTTTTCCCTATAAATAGAGGGGTTGTATTCCATTGTAAATCACTCCAAGATCAATAAAAATTCTCTCTCCCTACTTTTCTCTGCAATATTCTTCTTCTTCTTCTTCTTTTATTGTTTTATAACACGTTATCAGCACGAGACTGTAACCAATTGAGTAGAAGCTTTGAGATTGAGCATAATGATTGTCAATTATTCTATGAACTTCCTTCATGATTAAATTCTGGATTTAAGGCAAGTATTTTATCTTATTTTTCTCTTTTAAATTCTATAATTTGATTTTAAATACAAACGAAGACAATAAACTTTGATTATAACTCTAACAGAGTTTGAAAGAAATTATAACCACCCAAAGTGGTAAAATTTCTATGTCTTGCCATGATCAAAGTCATGTATGATCGTGAGCACAAGAAGTGAAAACCCGCCCCGTTGAATTTGCTCCATTCTCATTCCCTTAAGAGAATATAATAGCAATATGTGATAAGTCTGAAGGAAGACAAAACTATTGCCATGAAGGTATCAATGGATGTGCACGTGGCAATAGACGAAATTATAATTGTCATCATTGTGGTAATGAGAATAATAAGAGTTCTCAAAATAATCCTTCACTCTGTGAAAGTAATATTTGTCATCGATTTGACATGAGATTTTATAAAGCACATATAGATGATTATGGTCCATTCATGATGTGAATGTGACAACATCTGATTTATGAATACATATTCATTCTTAGAAGAATATGAACGTGCTAGTGGTAGTGAATATACCACACGCACCTCTAAAAGGAGGTCTGAGATGATATTAAAAATAATGTCATTATTATGGCATGAATGGTCATTGGTCACGTACCTATTGCATGCCAAAATATTTTGGTAATGTGATTATTAAAAAATAACATTAATGCAAGAAACATATCTTGCATATAATTTTGACCATAACCATAATGGTATAATTTTCTCTTTAAAAGAGATATTCACCATATGGATGTTGATGAATATGTGGTACTACAAAATTAATTGAGAACTCTGCAAGAGCCAATTATACTATTTTGGAGAAACATAATTGATTACCAATAAGGTATTGTGTTGTAATAAGTATCAAAGAAATTTATTCATTTTCCAAAGTATACGCAAAAGCGGTTGATTATATTGAGACTATAAATAAAAGAAAGATTTAATATCTTCTATTACTACAACTTGTAGCGGGATAATATGTATGTGAAAAACTACCCGCTTTATTCTCCAGTTTGTACCACACAAATAAAATAATACCAGATTAAACTGAATGTTTATTGATATAAAACCCATATCATAATAAACTTGGAGTTTATTGATATTCAGTTGGCATGGCTGGTTTAGTCATATTAATTTAAGTATGATGTGCAAAATATAAAAGAGAATTCACATGGGTAAATATTAAAGAACTACAAAGTTCTTTATGAATTCTCTTACGTTGTTTGTTCTCATTAATTAATTGTCACGACCCCAGTTTTCCCTGCGTGAACTATTGTGACGGTACCTAGTCTCTACGACTAGGTAAGCTTTGCAGAAACGGGAAAACAACAGACAAAAACTAATAAAAACTGCTGGTAAACATAATGAAAATGTATAAGATGCCGCTCGGCATATACAAATACACACTCTTAACTGAAAAAATCTCCCAAAATCCGGAATCTCATGAAATCACAAGCTAAGGATACTACATAGTGCTCTAACTCTAGAATGTCTAAATCAAAGTAAATACAGAAGGACTATAACTACAAGAGAGAATGAAGGGGGACTCCTCGGTCTGCGGACGCAACAGATATACCTCAAAGTCTCTGAAGAATCGCCTCACCTCAAGGATGGTAGGGCTGAGCCGAAGAACCTGGATCTGCACATGAAAAACATACGCATGAAGGGCATGAGTACACCACATCGGTATTTAGTAAGTGTCAAGCCTAATCTCGATCGGGTAGTGACGAGGAAGGTCAGGGCCCTACTGGTTATATATATATATATATATATATATATATATATATATATATATATATATATATATATATATATATATGACAGGGTAAGCAGTATGAAGTAAAACAGTATGATTAAAGTACTAACAGTCGATAAAGAATTAAAGACACAGAAAGGATATACCTCAGTACACAGAAATAGCAACAGGGGAATCTATCGGAATATCGTCTCATAGTCCCAAATGTAAATGTGCAGGGGGATCTACCGGAATACCAATCCGTAGTCCCAAAGTAAATATCCAGTATAGGGGAATCTACCGGGTGCTGTCCCGTAGTCCCAAACGTAAATGTGCATTAGTCCCAAAGAAAATATCTAGTACAGGGGGATCTACCGGGTGCTGTCCCGTAGTTCCAAACGTAAATGTGCAGGGGGACCTACCGGAATACCAATTCGTAGTCCCAAAGTAAATATCCAGTATAGGAGGATCTACCGGGTGTTGTCCCGTAGTCCCAAATATAAATATGCAGGGGGATCTACCCGAATACCGATCCGTAGTCCCAAAGCAAACACACAACAATCTCAGAAGAATTTACGGTTTTATTCTAGAATTAAGCAGGAAATTCTACTCTAATATGCTGCACAAAGTACAAATAGGCAATTAAAGCAGGTAAGACAATTAAATCACATAAACATGATTTTCCTAAGCTAAACAGGAGTTTTCAATTACAAGTATTGCTTAATCACAAGAAAAATACAGATATTTACGTAATGAAAATGAGTTTTTCAATAATTAGCACGTGTACGCACTCGTCACCTCACGTACATGACACTCATATAACAACAGTACCAAATCCTAAGGGGAGTTTCCCCACACAAGGTTAGGCAAGCCACTTACCTCGAACGAGCTCAATCAACTCGAAATCACGTTCTTGTCACGAGTACTCGACTCCAAATGGCTCAAATCAATTGCATAATATAAATATAACTTCAAGTAACTAATTCTACTAATTAATTCGAAGCTAACACGCGAAATTAAGAAAATTGCCCAAAAAGTCCCCCGGACCCACATCTCAGAATCAGGTAAAAGTTACGGATTATGAACCCCTATTCACTCACGCATTCACTCGTACCAAAATTACTCCAATCCGATACCAAAATCTACCCCAAAATTAGGCCTAAGAACTTTTCCAAGTTTCCCCCCAATTTCTCACCCCAAATCCGAAATTAGATGATGAATTCACGTTTAAATTAATGGGTTATAAGCCAAAAGGATTTAGGAATCATTACCCAATTGATATATCTGAAAACCCCTCAAAATCTCGTTCAAATCCGAGCTCCCAAACTCTAGTTCTTATAAAAATAGCTGAACCCTCGATTTTGAAACTTTATAATCTACGCAGGTAATTCCTTCTTCCCGATCGCGAGTCCATTATCGCAAACGCGATGCACAAAAATCACTGGCCAGTATTTCCTCTTTCGCGAATGCGAGGGTCCACTCGCAAATGCGTAGCTTACACTGGCGGACCCTACGTGAACGTGAGGACCATGTCGCGAGCGCAAAGACCAAATAGCCCACACCTTCGCGAACGCGGGGCATCATCGCGAATGCGAAGCATGATTTAGCTTCTTCACCCAGATGCTCTACGCGAACGCGAGAACCCTCCCGCGAACACGATGAAGGTTTTCTCTGCAACACAACAACAGAAAACCTGCAACTTCTATAAGTCCAAAAATGACCCGTTGAGCATCCAAAACACACCCAAGGCCCCCGGGACCTCAACCAAACATGACAACAAATCCTAAACCATCATACGAACTTATTCCAACCCTCGAATCACATTAAAAAATGCTAAAACCACAAAGTACTCTCCAATCCAAGCCTTATGAACTAGAAATCTCAAGAATCCTACATCCGATGATAAAACCAACCAAACCAAGTCCGATTGACCCCAAATTTTGCATACAAGTCACATTCAACAATACGGAGATACTCCAACTCTCGAAATCGGATTCCGGCCTTGATATCAAAATTTCATTATCGAACCGGAAACTTCAAAAATTCAACTTTCGGTATTTCAAACCTAAATAAGCTACGGACCTCCAAAACACAATCCAAACATGCTCCTAAACCCGAAATTACCCTACGAAGCTAACAGAACTGTCGAAATTACATTTCGAGCCCGTCTTCATACTGCTCCGACTACGGTTCAAATTCTAAAACTTAAACTCTCTTTTAGAGACTAAGTGTCCCAAAACACTCCGAAACTCAAAACAAATCATCCCGACAAATCAAATAGTAGAAACAAGCACAAGGAAAGTAGTTAATAGGGGATCAGAGCGTTAATTCTTAAAACGATCGGTCGGGTTGTTACATCCTCCCCCTCTTAAAATATTCGTTCATCCTCGAACGAGCATAGAGATATACCTGAAGTGGTGAAAAGATGAGGGTAACAACTGCGCATATCCTGCTCGGTCTCCCAGGTCGCCTCCCCAACCGCCTGACCCCGCCACTGAACCTTCACTGATGTAATGTTCTTTGACCTCAGCTTCCGAACCTGCTTGTCCAATATTTCTACTGGCTCCTCAACATAATATAGATCTTTGTCCAACTGGACTGAACTGAAATCCAACACGTGTGATGGATCGCCGTGATACTTTCGGAGCATCAAAACATGAAATAGCGGATGAACTCCAGTCAAGCTGGGAGGTAAGGCAAGTTCATATGCAACCTTCCCAACACGTCTTAGTATCTCAAAATGACAAATAAACCTCAGACTCAACTTCCTTTTCTTCCCAAATCTCATAACGCCCTTCATAGGCGAAACCGGAAGCAGAACCCACTCTCCAACCATATAGGAAACATCACGAACCTTCCGGTCTGTGTAACTCTTCAGTCTGGACTGGGCTGTACAGAGTCTATACTGAATCACCTTAACCTTCTCCAAAGCATCCTAAACCAAGTCTGTGCCCAATAATCTAGCCTCACCCGACTCAAACCAACCCATCGGGGATCTACACCGCCTACCATACAAGGCCTCATATGGTGCCATCTGAATGCTGGACTGATAGCTGTTGTTGTAGGCAAAATCTGCCAGTGGCAAGAACTGATCCCAAGAACCTCCAAACTCCATCACACACGCACGGAGCATATCCTCAAGAATCTAATTAGTGCGCTCGGACTTTCCGTCTATCTGGGGGTGAAATGATGTGCTCAACTCCACCCAAGTACCTAACTCATGCTATATGGCCCTCCAAAACTGTGATGTGAAATGAGTACCTCTGTCTGAAATGATGGAAATTGGAATACCATGCAGACGAAAAATCTCCCGGATATAAATCTCCGCCAATCGCACCGAAGAATAGGTAGTACACACAGGAATGAAGTACACTGACTTGGTCAGCGAATCCAGAATCACCCAAATAGCATCGAACTTTCTCAAAGTCCGTGGGAGCCCAACTACGAAGTCCATGGTGATCCGCTCCCGCTTTCACTCCGGAATCTCTATCTGCTGAAGCGACCCACCCGGTCTCTGGTGCTTCTACTTCACCTGCTAACAATTGAGGAACCAAGCTACAAACCCGACTATATCGTTCTTCATCCACCTCCACCAATAGTGTTGCCTCAAATCCTGGTACATCTTCGCGGCAACCGGATGGATGGAATACCGCGAACTATGGGCCTCCTCTAGAATCAACTCCCGAAGCCCATCAACATTGGGTATACATACCCGACCCTGCATCCTCAATACCTCGTCATCACTAATAGTCACATCTCTGGCATCACCGTGCAGAACCTTGTCCTTGAGGACGAGCAAATGAGGGTCATCATACTGATGCTCCCTGATACGATCAAATAAGGAAGACCGAGAGACCACGCAAGCTAGAACCCGACTGGACTCCGAAAGATCCAATATCACAAACTGGCTGGCTAAGGCTTGAACATCCATCGTCATGGGCCTCTTCACTGCTAGTAAATAAGCCAAATTCTCCAAAATCTCCGCCCGACGACTCAAATCATCGGCCACCACATTGGCCTTGCCCGGGTAATACAAGATAGTGATATCATAGTCCTTCAGCAACTCTAACCACCTCCTCTGGCGCAAATTAAGATCCTTTTTCTTGAACAGGTGCTACAAACTCTGGTAATCAGTATAGATCTCACAAGGAACACTGTACAAATAATGATGCCAGATCTTCAATGCGTGGACAATAGTAGCTAACTCGAGATCATGGACAAGATAATTCTTCTCATGTACCTTCAACTGTCTGGACGCGTAGGCAATCACCCTACCGTCCTGCATTAATACCTCTCCAAGGCCAATCCTTGAGGCATCACAATAGACAGTATAAGTCCCCAAACATGTAGGCAATATCAGAACTGGGGATGTAGTCAAAGCTGTCTTGAGCTTCTAGAAGCTTGCCTCACACTCTTCTATCCATTGGAATGGAGCACCCTTCTGGGTCAGCCTGGTCATAGGTACTGCAATAGATGAAAATCCCTCAACGAATCGATGGTAATAACTTGCCAATCTAAGAGAACTACAGATCTCTCTAGCTGAGGATGGTCTAGGCCAACCCTGCACTGCTTCCACTTTCTTCGGATCTACTTGTATCCCCTCACTTGACACCACATGACCCAAGAATGCCACGGGATCCAACCAAAACTCACATTTCGAGAACTTTGCATGTAACTTCTTTTTCCTCAAAGTCTAAAGCACTGTCCTCAGGTGCTGCTTATAATCCTCCCGACTTCGGGAGTATACCCGAATATCATCAACAAAGACAATGACGAACGAGTTAAGATATGGCCAGAACACACTGTGCATCAAATGCATGAAGGCTGCTGGGGCATTAGTTAGCCCAAACAACATAACAAGGAACTCGTAATGACCATACCGAGTCCTCAAAGCAGTCTTCGGGATATTTGACTCCCAAATCTTTAATTGATGGTAACCTGAATGTAATTCAATCTTAGAAAACACTCGTTCACCCTGTAACTGGTCAAACAGATCATCAATACGAGGCAAAGGACACTCCTGCTGCCCTAGCTGCTCTGCCCTTACCACGACCACGGCCGCGTCCTCGGCCTCTGGTGGCCACGGCTGGTGGTACTGGTGGTCGTCCATCCTGACCGGTAGCGCGTGTCCTCACCATCTGTGAGAGAATAGAACAACAAAATTTTAGTACTCGGACCAGCAAATTCACACGACAAGAATTTCAAGAATATGAAGTTTTCCTAAAGGTTTTGCAGCCTCTCGAGGATAAATACAGACGTCTCCGTATTGATCCGTGAGACTCTACTAAACCTGCCCATGACTCGTGAGACCTATGTAACCTAGGCTCTGATACCAACTTGTCACGACCCTAAACCCGGACCCGGTCATGATGGCGCCTCTCGTGAAGACAAGGCTAGCCGACACTTCCCATTCTCCAATTTATTAACAATTACGCATTTAGAAACAGTCTAAACATGAATAAATAAACCAAAGTTTAAGCAAATGCTAGTATAATATGCGGAATACAACCCAAACACAGCCCGATACCGGGGTGTCACTAGTCATGAGCATCTATAAAACCTAATACACGTCTGAAAAGTCTACAAGCCATTACAAATGTCTGATAAGAGATAGAAATGATAAAGAGGGAGAAACACGGAACTGCGGACGCCAAATAACTACCTCATGGACTCCGATATCTACCGTAAGCTCTCAACTCGCACTGGCAGGATCAGCAATGCCTGAATCTACACACGGAGTGCAGGGAGTAAAGTGAGTACTCCAACTCAGTGAGTAACAAATGTAAATAAAGACTGAAAGCAAGAAATCACGTGAAGCACAAAGCATTCTATAATGAAGCAGTAAAACCATTTAAAAATCAGTGAATTAGTGGAAGATAAGCAAAAATCCTTTATATCAAATGTAATTTCATGAAAAGCCTTTTTCAACAATTAAGCAGGTAATGGACAGTTAATTAAGAAAATAAACACATAAAGGTTAGACCTTCGGGCACAGTATCCACAATTCCGCCCCTCGGGCAACATCTCAGAACAATACCAGCCCCTCGGGCAATTACATAGGACAGTACCAGCCCCTCGGGCTCAATCTCACATCACAATGGGTACCCGCACTCACTGGGGGTGTACATACTCCTGGAGGGGTCCCTTATGGCCCAAACGTAATATCAAGCCACCTCGTGGCATCATCACTAAGACCTCGACCTCATATTAATCAAGCCACCTCGTGGCGTACATATCTCAGGCCCTCGGCCTCATAATTAGTATCAAATGTTCCCTCACAACATAGGCCCTCGGCCTTACTCAGTCAAAATCCTCACAAGCAACTCAGGCAATACTAAAACATGATTTTCAACCCAAAATATCATTTAAAGATCATGTAAGTGTTAAAATAGAGTAAATATGGCTGAGTACGAAAAATAGTAAAATATGACATGACTGAGTTCAAGTATGAATTCAAAACAGTGAGGAAATACCAGTATAAATCCCCGAAGAGTTTAAATAGTTGGAACAAGGCCCAAATATGGCATTCAGCCCAAATCATGATGATAGCAAATAGATTTCAGTCAAATACGCGGTAAAATAGTAATTCAGGACGGACTAAGTCACAATCCCCAATAGTGCACGACCCCACGCTCGTCATCAAGCGTGTGTGTCACCTCAATATAGCTCAACGATGTGCAAGTCCGGGATTTCATACCCTCTGAACATCATTTACAATCATTACTCACCTCGAACCGGTCAAATCTCTAGCTCACGATGCCTTTGCCCCTCGAATCGGCCTCCACTCGCGTCGAATCTATTCAAAATCAGAATGAGGACGTCAAAATATGCTACGGGAACAAAGTCCAAGCGAAAATAATTAATTTATAACATAAATCCCGAAATTACCAAAACTCGGCCCCTGGCCCACATCTCGGAATTCGATAATTTTTACATCAATATATTCCTTATATCCCTATTAGTTCACACATATCAAAAGTTCTGAAATCCGACCTCAAATGGTCCTTCAAATTCTCAATCAAAGGTCTAAATTTGCAAGCCCTAGTTCTTCAATTTTTGGCTAAATTTCCATGATTATTTAGGTGGAATTCACAAGTCCAAGAATCTTACCTCCAAGTGATTCCCATTGAATCCCTCTTCAATCCCCTTCAAAAAGATCTAAAAATGACCAACAATGGAAAAAATAAACCCCAAAATCGCGGACAAGATGAGTACTTAAACATTCTGTCGAGGCCTAAATTTCCTTCTTTGCGAACGCGGTCAAGGCCTCACGTTCGCGAAGCACAAAAATTCCGTGGACCAAAATTCTTCTTCGCGATCGTAAACACCCCATCGCGAACACGATGCTTTACCCAGACAGACCTTCGTGAACACGCTCCCTCGCCCGCGAACGCGATGACCAAAATATCTCAAAACCCAGCTGGCCAATTTCTTCTATGCGAACGCGGAGCAGACCTCGCGAACGCGATGCATCATTTCCCAGCCGTTCGCGAACTCCATCACGAACATGAAGGCCAATGTCTCAGCCTACTCCAGCTAACCCTTTTCCATCGCGGCTCACCTCTCGCGAACGCGAAGAGCATTTGTCTGCAACACTGAGCAACAGATTTTTGGAAATTCTAAACTTCATGAAATGGTTCGATTGACCACCCGAAACTCACCCGAGGCTCCCGGGACCTCAACCAAACATGCAAACATATCCCATAACCTCATTCAAACTTGTTCCAACCTTCGAAACGCTCAAAAAAACATCGAAACACCAAATTCGCATCGGATTCAAGCCTAAGAATTCCAAAATCTTCTAAATTACGCTTTTGATAAAAAATCCAACTAACCCACGTCTGAATGACCTGAAAATTTGCACACATATCCCAAATGACACAACAGAGCTTCTGCAACTCTCGGAATTCCATTCCGACCCCTATATCAAAATCTTGCCTACCAACCGGAAATCGCCAAAATATCAACTTCGCCAATTCAATCCTAAATCTACTCCAAACCTCCAAAACTCAATCCGATCGTGCTCCTAAGTCCCAAATCACCTCCCGAAGCTAACCAAACCATCGAAATTTACATCCGATCCCTCTAACACATAAGTCAACATCTGGTTGACTTTTTCAACTTAAGCTTCCTCAAAAGAGACTAAGTGTCTCAAACCTTACCAAAATCATTCTAGATTCGATCCGACCAACCCGATACCACATAACACAGATAAACAAAGCATACAGAAGAAGAAATGGGGGAAAACGGAGCAGTAACTCATGAGACGACTGGACAGGTCGTCACATCCTCCCCAACTTAAACAAATGTTTGTCCTCGAACGAGTCAAGAAACATACCTGAAGCCTCAAACATGTGAGGATATCTGCTCCGCACCTCCCGCTCGGTCTCCCAGCCTCTATGGGCCGACCTCTCCACTATACTTTCACTGAACCTATATCCTTTGACCTCAACTTTCAAACCTGATGACCCAAAATAGCTATTGGCTCCATATCATAAGTCAAATCATCATCCAACTGAACCGTGCTGAAATCCAAAACATGAGATGGATCCCCAATATACTTCCGGAGCATAGAAACAGGGAATATCGGATGCACACTTGATAAGCTGGGTGGCAAAGCAAGCTCATAAGCCACCTCCCCAATCCTCCAAAGCACCTCAAAAAGCCCAATGAGTCGAGGACTCAATTTCCCTTTCTTCCCAAATCTCATAACACCCTTCATGGGTGAAACCTTCAATAGAACCTTCTCGCCAACCATGTAGGACACATCTCGAACCTTCCTATCAACATAGCTCCTTTGCCTCGACTGCGCTGTACGAAGCCTATCTTGAATCACCTTCACCTTTTCTAAGGCATCTTGTACCAAGTCTGTTCCCAATAGCCTAGCCTCACCAGGATCGAACCAACCAACTGGATATTTATACCACCTCCCATACAAAGCCTCATATGGAGCCATCTGAATACTCGACTGGTAGTTATTGTTATAGGCAAACTCTACGAGCGGTAGAATTTGATCCCATAACCCTCTGAAATTAATGACACAAGCATGCAACATGTCCTCCAATATCTGAATAGTGTGCTCGGACTGCCCGTCCGCCTGAGGGTGAAAAGTTGTGCTCAACTCAACCTGAGTACCCAACTCTCGCTGCACAGACCTCCAAAATTGCGATGTAAACTTAGTGCCCCTATCTGAAATGATGGAAACTGGGACACCGTGCAAACGAACAATCTCTCGGATATAGATCTCTGCTAACCGCTCTGAAGAATAGGTAGTACACACAGGAACGAAGTGCGCAGACTTGGTCAGCCGATCCACAATCACCCAAATAGCATCGAACTTCCTCAAAGTCCGTGGAAGTCAAACAACAAAGTCCATAGTGATACTCTCCCACTTCCACTCGGGAATATCCATCTACCGAAGCAAGCCATCCGGTCTCTGATGCTCATATTTTTTCTGTTGACAATTGAGACAACGAGCTACAAATCCCACAATATCTTTCTTCATTCTCCTCCACCAATAGTGCTGCCTCAAATCCTGATACATCTTCGCAGCACCCGGATGAATGGAATACCGCGAGCTATGGGCCTCTTCCAGAATTAACTCCCGAAGCCCATCCACTTTGGGCACACAAATCAGGCCCTGCATCCTCAACACCCCATCATCACCAATGGTCAGATCTCTGGAATCACCATGCTAAGCTCTGTCCTTAAGGACAAGCAAATGCGGATCATCATACTGGTGCTCTCTGATGCGATCATATAAGGAAGATCGAGAAACCACACAAGCCACTACCCGATTGGGCTCCAAAATATCTAACCTCACGAATCGATTGGCCAAGGCCTGAACATCAACTACAAGAGATCTCTCCCCAACTGGAATATATGCCAAACTCCCCATACTCACCGCCTTTCGGTTCAAAGCATCGTCCACCACATTGACCTTTCCCAGATGGTACAATATATTGATATCATAATCCTTAAGCAACTCCAACAACCTCTACTACCTCAAATTGAGATCCTTCTGTTTGAAGAAGTGCTGGAGGCTATGATGATCAGTAAACACCTCACAAGACACACCATACAAGTAATGCCTCCAAATCTTCAATGCGTGAACTATGGCAGCCAACTCCAGATCATGAACGGGGTAGTTCTTCTCATGGGGCTTCAACTGACGAGAAGCATAAGCAATAACTCTACCCTTCTATATCAATACATAACCAATACCAACTCTCGAAGCATCACAATACACGGTATATGAACCTGAAGTTGATGGCAAAACTAACACTGGAGCTATGGTCAAAGCTATCTTGAGCTTCTGAAAGCTCTCCTCACACTCGTCTGACCATACAAATGAAGTACCATTCTGAGTCAACTTGGTCAAGGGCAATGCGATAGATGAGAATCCTTGAATAAAACGACGATAATAACCCGCCAAACCAAGAAAGCTGCGAATCTCTGTGGCTGAGGACATTTTGGGCCAACTCTGAACCGCCTCTATCTTCTTCGGATCAACCTGAATACCCTCGCTGGACACCACGTTCCCCAAGAAAGCCACTGAACTGAGCCAAAACTCACACTTGAAGAATTTTATATAAAGTTTATCCTCCCTCAATCTCTGCAACACAACTCTCAAATGCTCCGCGTGCTCCTCCTGACTACGTGAATATATCAGAATATCATCAATGAAGACTATAACGAACAAGTCAAGATAAGGTCGGAACACACTGTTCATCAAATGCATGAATGTTGCTGGGGCATTGGTCAGCCCAAAAGACATTACCAAGAACTCATAATGACCATATCGGGTCCTGAAAGCTGTCTGAAGAATATCCGAGTCCCTGATCTTCAACTTGTGATAACCTGAATGGAGATCACTCTACTGGGAACATAATCAATCATGCCTCGCAACTCAATCCGTGGCACACCCGGTATAGCCAATATGACTGTCTTAGCATGATAGTCCAGAATAGCACGACACGGAGATAGCCAATCCATGCCCAAAATGGTATCGAAATCCACCATACACAATAATAAAAGATCCACACGGGTCTCCAAACCCCCAATCATCACCACACACGACCAGTACACTCGGTCTATAATAACAGTATCGTCCACCGGGGTAGATACATGAACATGTGAAGCAAGAAACTCATGGGGTGTACCCAAATAACGAGCATAATATGATGACACATAAGAAAAGGTGGAACCGGGATCAAATAATACAGAGGCATCTCCGTGGCAGACTGAAACAATACCTATTATAACGGCATCTGAAGCAATAGCATCGGGTCTGCCTGGAAGTGCATAGAAACGGGCCTGACGGCCACCTGATCAACCTCCCCCTCTAGGGCAACCCCTAGATGACTAACCTCCACCCCTAGCTGGCTGGGCGGGTGGTGGTGAAGTAACTGGCGCTGAAGCCAATGACTGACCCCTCTGTTGAGATGACCTCGCAAGACGATGAGGGCACTGCCTCCACATATGACCCATCTCACCACACTCATAACAACTCCCAAGTGCTGGAGAAGGGGACTAAAGGGAACCCCTCGCACCGGAGTGACTAGCAGATGCACTCGGCATAGAAGAGCCCTGGACTAATGGAGCACGGGACGAACTTTGAGCTGGAAGGGCACTAAGTGATGACTGACCCTGATGAGAATTGTGAGAACCATGACCCGATGACGCCCCACGACAACCTGGGCGAGCTGGCTGAGCATGCTTGAATGGACGACCTCTGCTGTGCTGAAACTAACCTCTCAAAGGAGTATCACTGTAACTACCAGATCCTCGAGGCCTCTTGGCCTCCCTTTCCTCGCGCTCCTGGCGACGAACAGACTCAATCTCATGGGAAATATCCACAACCTCCTCAAACATAACACCAATCACCCTATCCCTGATCATGAGAATACGAAGCTAATAAGTGAGGCCATCAACAAACCTCTTAATCCTCTCTCTATCTGTCGGAACCATCCAAACAGCGTGACGAGCTAACTTGGAGGACCTCATCTCGTACTGCGTCATAGTCATCTCTCCCTAACGCAACCACTCAAACTCCCTACGCAACTCCTCTCTGCGGGACTGTGGCACATACTTCTCCAGAAAGAGAACGGGAGAACTGCTGCCAAGTAAGGGATGCTGCACCAACAGGCCTACGCCTCTCAAAAGCCTCCCACCAAGTGAAGGCAGCTCCATATGTAGATATTTATTTTTGACCCACGCATTAGAATCACCTTTAATAGTCCTAGTATTTTTAGTATATTTATATGAGTTTATTTCTATAGAATTTTAATTTATTACTAGTTTTAATTCTATTTTTAAGGTACAAAAATTGAAAAATACAAAAAAATATTTTCATTTTTTATTTTATTTAGTATTAGGTATTTTAGAAAGATATATTACTTTCAACCTATTTTTAATCTAATACAATCCTTAAAATTACCAAAAAATAGTTTCAACTTTCATTTTTAGCTTTTATTTTTAATACTAATAGTTTATCAATTTCAATTAAGAGTTTTTATATTTTTGTAGGTATTTAAATTGGATTTTTAGCTTGCTTTTGGCCCAATTTTGTAAAGTTCGGAGCCCAATTCAAATATAGCCCAATACCCCTGACCCGCCGACCCAGTCCGCCTGACCCGCCCCACTCATTTGTTTTAATCCTGGCCATAATTAATTTTAATCCAATGGCCCATGTTTTATCCCACTCCCATATAAATATAACCTTATAATCATTAACCCTCAACCTAAACACTAACCAAACGGCGCCCCACCCCAACGCCTCTACCACTGCGTTCGGTCGCCGGAAAACTCCCTTTCCGGTGACGCGTTTTGTGGTCCCTTCTCTCATGGTCCCATCCTCTAATTCTTTCCCTCCACGTCACCCAAATCACAACAAACTCCTCACTCACCACAATCTTCCATCATTGTTTTCCCTCTATTAATCAAATTCAAATTCTTTTTAGACAATTTTTGGAAAATTGGAGGTTGTAGGATTAAGATTCTTTGGTCCTAGACTTCCACTTGTCTAGAATTTGTCTATATAGAAGAATTTCGGATTTTACTTTAAGGTTTTTGTATTTTTCGGATTTTTTTTTAAAAAAGAGAGGAGATAATTTTCGAATTCCTTGGAAAGGGAGAAAGAAGAAGCTTCTAGGATCCCTATATATATCGGAATTTTTCGGACAGAAGAGGGAGGGAGTCGGAGAAAAAGAAAAAGAGAAGTAAGAACTAGGGTTTCGATTTTGATTTTTTCCTCTGATTTTTGGTTAGTTTTGTTTTCCTATATATATATATATATATATATATATATATATATATATATATATAATCAGTTTCATCTATTTAGCATTTTACATCAAGAATCAGAAAAGAAAACACAAAAAGAAATTTTCTTCTCTGGATTTCGATCTTTGCTTGAAACATGGAATTTGTTAGAGTCCGTGCGGGATTTTGAAGCAACCATCCGTGGCTTGTTCGCGGTCTTACTTGCAATCCATTTGTTCGATTCTATCGATATTTCTTGTCGGATTTTTGGGGTTAAAGAAGTGTGTAGTAGCGGATTTTTCCTCTGTTAATTAGAAGAACTTCGACGTAACAGGTTCATTCTTCTCCCTCTATCTATTGGTGGCAATATTATCTTGTGTGTGATGATAAGTTATTCTATAATATCGGCCCATAGAAATGGTTTCACGTCACTGAGATTTGGGGTTAATGAACTTAAACTCACTGAGGCGTATTTAGTTTCTTCGAAAAATATAGTACTGCTCCATTGATGTCCGTTAGATTTGGTTTATGGCGCTTCTCCTTTCAAGCTAAGCTTGAGATTTCACTTTAATGGGTATAACTTATTTTGGGAGTCACACAGTTGATCTCTTCCTTTATACGTGAATAACACTTCTTTGGTTCATAGCTTTGCCAAATAGATTTTTAGTTAACAAATATTTGGTATGGTTTCGAAATTGTGATTCTCTGCTCATTTAGCCAATTTTTAGTCACAAATGAAAACATGACTGAATTTCCTTCAAGTATTTACTGGAACCCAATTCTTGAGACAGTGAATCTATTAGTATTTTTCTTTCATTCTTGGCGTTTATATCTTTTACTAGCTTTGTGTAAGATTTGGAGTATTCTAGTGTTCTGCCCTTTTATAAATATTTTAAAATGTGATTAAATATACTGTTAAATGAAGGGGTATTTCACATGAGTAGTATTGTTTTTAAAACAGAAAAAGAAAAAGTAGACTTGAGGTTCAGACGGTCTTATGGAATGGAGCTTAAAATTGCAATGTTAGTAACATTAATATTCAGTTACAGTCATGAATCTTCCTTTTTAGTGTAGTTAAAAAATCAAAATTGGAAAGTCTGCAGTTAACTTTGCTAACTCATATTAAATTGTGGTCATTCCGTTTCTTTGTCTTACTCGGTCATTAAGGAAAATTTCAGTTGGGCATTTGTCCATTTCTTTGTTTGCATTAGATATTATGAGTTATGCTTTAAGTATGCTTTTGTTTGCTTCGCCTTTGTGTTTTCTGTTCTGAATGCCTTGTATCACATTGTGCGCATATCTCTTGTTGATGAGTATGGATCGTTGGGTTGGGTTTAAATAGAACGAATCAAATTTGAGCATGAATTGAATTTTCCTCTTATTTAATACTCTTCTATTTATTTTACTTTCATAACTTACCCGTTAGTAGCATGTTTAGGCCGACCACATTTGGGTAGGCAAGCCTTAGGATTTTTATTGGTTTCGAGGCGAGAGGTTGTTTCCTTAGTTAAGTTTGTCTGGGGAATGCCCCGAGGTATTTGTAATTGGAGGTCGATAGTAGAACTCATGGTATTTTCATTTTTATTTTCATTTTTCTCTTTATTAGGTGGGGACGACCTCGAGCTTCTTTTGTGTTTATTTTTTTTTGTGTGTTATTACCTCAATTCGAATATTTTAAAAGCCAACTTGATCGAGTACGCCACCGTACTAGTTACGGGACTTGGTGAGTGCCTAACGCCTTCTCCCCGAGTCAAATGAACCCCCTTACCCGAATCTCTGGTGCAGACTAAGTTTTGAAGTCCTAGTGTTTTAAAAGAAAAATTTATTTTTTAGAAAAACGGTGACCTGACACACCGAAATCAAATGTCAGGTGGCGACTCTAAGTTAATCCTTTTGAACACGGATTTTTGTCACTTTCTAATTGAAAACCCGTTTGAGCCTCACAAAATATTTTTATTTATTTAAGAGGATTTGTGAGTTTGTAAAAAAGGGGGTGTGACATCTCTGGCGACTCGGCTGGGGACTTGCAGGTTCGAACTAGTACTTGATCTTGTTGGCTTTTTAGGATATTCGTTTGAGGTTTTTATGTGTGTTTGTTTGCTTTATTTGATTTTTATTTTTGTTTTATTATTTTCTAGATGCTTATTTGTTTACAGATTTCTTTTTATGTGTTTATTGCTTTATAATTGTTATCATTTGCATAACCCTGGGTCTTTTTTCTGCAACAAGTCTTCCGGAGTACGTTTGAGCGTACACAGTCTTTTTGTGAGTCACCCGTGTCTTTAGGGGGGTGGCGTGGGAGCGTGGAGTGGGCGGATAGCTAGAGCAGCCGCCATCGACCACGTGTCGCCCCGAATTGCCTTGTTAGTGAACCCCAAACTTGGGTCAGCCTTTAGGTCATTTTTATTTGCATCATGTCATTTACACCTAGTTAGGGCTCGGTCCCAGGCACCGTGTCCCATCGTAGGAGGCCTATCCAATTTTTGTCAAAATGGGCTTATGGCCCAAAAAGACATTTAATCATCCTTATGTGCTACATGCTGCATTTCTTTAGTGGTAAAAGAGTCATTTGGCGGACCAACAATATTTGAGGGCGAAGTATAAAATGAGGCAAGTAGGGCCCACTCACATTTTTCTTTTATAATTTTTGGAAATCCAAGAAAAAAATGAAAAAGAAAATCCAAAAGATTTTACATTTTTCTATTATTTTCCAATAATTCAAAAAAAAGGGAAAAAGAAAAATCCAAAAAAGATTTTACATTTTCCAAAAATAAAAAAAAGTGAGAAAAAGAAAATCCAAAGAAATTTTACATTTTCCATCATTTTCCAAAAAGACAAAAAATATGGTTTTTCCAAATTAGTTGCATTTCTTTTAAAGGCTTTCTCCTATGTCCAATCTTCCCGAACTACGCGAACCTGATTCTCGTCTCTCGGGGCGAGATACGTAGGCAACCCACATAGGGTTCAGTCTTCCTAGTGTCTTAGGTTCTTGGCTTTGCGGGGTCTTAGCCATATCTTGCATTTCTAGCCACTTTCGGCCATTCTTGCAAATTGGGGTCATTTTCGCAAAAGTGGTTCAATAACCCATGTCTTAGGATCTTGAGTCCACAACTAGGTGTCATATTATTCTAAGGTCCGTCCTTTTCAAGTTTGCATCTTTAGCCACTTCTGGCCATATCGGCCGTTTTTGCAAAACGGGTCATTTCTGCAAATTAATTTTGGGCCATGATTATTAAGAGTTAGAATTCATATAAGCTTTAGTGAGATATTCCCATGTCTTTGAGGTCACCTTTCTTGAGTTTGCATTTTTAGCCACTTTTGGCCCCTCAGGCCATTTTGTAGAAATAGCCCAACCGTCCCCTAGAAAATGTTGTGGTGTCACATAATATCTTGAGTCATTAACCATGATTTTCCCATTCAGGTATGGATCCACTTACTAACATTAGAGTATCGATGGTGGTCAAAGTCCCTAGAAGGCTAGTAAAATGGTGGAACATGTTCACATTACTTGAGCAACGTGATTTGATGGGTAAATTAGGGACTCTTATTTCTTTGATGGACATCACTCCCCGTCCCGACCTTGTAGAAGAAATTTTGACATTTTGGGACCCACAGAAACTAGTATTCAAGTTTGGGGATCTTGAGATGATACCCACCTTAGCTGAGATAGCCGGGTTAACCCGCCTGCCATACCTAGACAAAGATTTGATTTACACAAGGGCTCATTCAAGCACCAAGTTCCTTAAGATCATAGGGATGGATTTGGAAGATCACATGGGGTGTCTAGATCAATCTTGGGTACCTTTGAACTTTTTATTCGAGAGGTTTGCTCGTCCTACTGGGTATGAGACCTTCGTAGATGAATTTTCCATATCATATAATTCTTGGAAGAAGAGGCGTCCTATGGTCTTCGCTATCGCATTGTTGGGTCTCCTGGTCTTTCCTTTGGAAGGTAGACATATTAGCACGCGTCTGGGGTCAATAGTCTTTGCACTCTTCCATGATAAACATAGTAGTAAGGTCACCTCGGTTCCGACAATTTTGGCAGAGATCTATCGTGCTTTGACCAGGATTCGAGAAGGTGGGATGTTCTTTGAAGGAATCAACTTGTTGCTACAACTGTGGATGATAGAACACTTACACCCCGACACCATGTTTGAGAAAGATGTGATTGACTGTTGTCTAAGAGATCGAGTGAAGTGGATCGAGCATAGGATGACGTTCGATAAGTTTGCCTTACCACTCGGAGATCAGGATTGGGTTGATTACTTAGGATCCTTGACTGAAGAGAAGATATTGTGGTCATACCTTTGGATTGATTTGAATGTGATTTTGGCAGGATCTCACGTGCAAGACTTCTTGGTACTAATTGGACTTTGGTGTACTAGACCATATACCCCTGCTAGAGTGATGCGTCAGTTAGGGAGGCGGCAAAAAGTCCCCTACATTCCTGATTCTCATGACTTCATTAGGGAATTTGACACTATGCCGCATAGGGAGGTCGACATCTAGACCTATCATGCAATGAAGATGGGTAGGGATACTTTAGCAGCTGACCCACATTCACCTGGGTATACCCATGGGTACTTCATATGGCTACAGTCTACTCAGCGAGGGGTTAGCAGGCCATTGCCCCGACGTGTTAGAGGAGTATTTGACGAGGAGGCCACCTCACGGATATTACTTAGACAGTTGATGGATCGATTTACCCAGGCATAGGAAGACCATGCAGCAGAAAGGGTTGGGGTTCGAGCTACACTTCAGTCACTAAGATCACAGTTGGCAAAGTTGGTAGAGAACATGGGACAACACCGTGAGTACCTTACTATAGTCAGCCTTCCAGATGCGGGCGCGCATTCCAGGATTCTCATTCCCAGCTTCGAGGTGTCCTTGCAGGGTATAATACAGAGCTTAGATTCGACAGGATTGATGGGGCCATCCGGATCTTCATCGGACCCATCCCATCCACGACTGTTGCATTCAGGAGCAGTTTGAGGAGCCATTCTATTTAGATGTTTTGAGATTGTCTTATGTTGTCTTTTACTTTCGCATCTTGTCTAGGAGTACTGAGTCCTTTAGGTAGTGTCAGAGTCTGTCATAGTGTAGTCGAGTCTGTCATGTCTTTCATTATCGTACTTCCCTTTGTATTTTAGTATCGAAAAGTTTTAAATGAAAAATCCCAAAAAGATTTTATTTTCCATCACTTTTCCAGAACTACGCTTGGTCTGATTCATGAGGGACATGATACGTATGCAACCTACATCAGGTTCGATCAAATCATTTTTGGTTCAAAATAAAAAGAGAAGGGAAAAGAGAAAAGAGTGATAAGAGGTGTTGGAAAAGAAAGAGAAGGAAGGATTGAAATGAGCAGATTGGGATGATGCCATATGACCCTACAAACCTCAAAGCCATTTTAGAACTGTTAATTATTGCTAGGTGCATTACACGTACTGTGATATTATTATTTGATAAATGCCCTAACGCTAACATGGCAGTTTTGTGTTGTTGTCCTCTGTTATTTTTATTCAATTTACAGGAGGGTGGTTAGTTTGTTGGCATCCTGGCAAGTCATCCATACAACACCCGATCAAAGCATCAAACAGTCATGGCTAGCAAGGAAACAGACACTGGAGTTGTAGACCCACCAAGGGAGATTGTTGAGTCGGAATCGGAATTGCAAGAGGAGGTCTGGAGGTTGAAGCACCAGATGGCGGAAATGTATCAGGCCTGGATTAAGGGACACCCTCCACCCTCGTTCCCTACCAACTACACAGAAAACCCTACTTCCATTCCACCACTCTCTCAATCCTAGATGCCCAATACTATTGATCTTTCCCCACAACACGCACCTGGCTTTACACCTTACCACAACTACCCCGACACTTCAGCCCAAACTGTTCATGCTCCGCCAGCCAAAACAACCTCGTACCCTCCTCTGACATCTGCTCCTATTTTTATGCCCCCTCCACAAGATACCCTCCATCGATCCTCTAGTGAGCCCGCATTCCCCACTCCAAATGCCCACTACTATGCACTGAAGCCCATCTTCAAAGTCCCAGATCCTTACTCTTACACTCCCCAATTTAAGCCTCATGTTGAAACTGACAAACCACCCAAGAACACAGAGCAAGAAGAGATGTTTAGGAAGGTACAGAGTCTGTAGCAATCATTGAGAAATATGCAAGGAATGAGAAACCAGGTGAGTGTGGCCTACAAGGATTTGTGTTTGTTCTCCGATGTCCAACTGCCTGCTGGGTTCAAGATGCCCAAGTTTGACTTATATGATGGCCATGGGGATCATGTAGCTCATCTGAGGGGTTATTGCAGTAAAATGAAAGGCGCCGGGGGAAAAGATGAATTACTAATGGCATACTTCAGCCAAAGTCTGAGTGGGGAAGCTTTAGAATGGTACACCCGCCAGGACGCTAGCAGGTGGTACACCTGGGACGATATGGCTCAGGCCTTCGCCCGACACTTTCAGTACAAAATAGACATTGTTCTAGACCGTCTATCTCTGACCAAGGTGGAAAAGAAACCCAGTGAAAGCTTTAGAGAATGTGGGTTCCGATGGAGGGAGCAAGTTGCACGAGTCAATCCTCTAATGGAAGAGGACGAGATGGTTAAATACTTTCTTCAAGCCCTGGAGCTCACTTACTATGGACGTTTGATCTCAGCCATTGGTAAGTCTTTCAATGATGTGGTGAAGATGTGAGAAATGGTGGAATAGGGGCTCAAGTCGAGTAAGATTATGAGCTATTCTGCTATAAAAGCAACCACCCAGGCAATCCAGAGTGGTACCGGAAGTTTGCTAGGCAAGAAGAAGAAGGAAGATGTCGCTATGGTTGTCTCCGGATCATGGCATGGCCAGAGGGGTTCGCCTCATCAATATACCCATCCTCTACCCCGACCTCAAACCTACGCCCAAGCTCCATATAATCCACCTCAACATTACTTTTCCCCGCAAAACTCCCAATACTCAGCCAGGCCATCCTAATACCTTGTTCACCATGCACAGTCATATGCTCAACCCCCTCCTTACCCGCAATGGCGTGCTCCTACTCCGTAGAATATATACCCAGCTCCACAAAATACCTATCCACCCCCAAAACCCTATCAAAACCCCACTGGTTCAAATTTCGATTAAGACCAAAGTATAGGAGAGAGCCAGCAGCAGAAACAAACTTTCACCCCGCTTAGAGAGTCCTATGCTAGTCTGTTTCAAAGGTTAAGGCAGTTGGACGTCTTGAGGCCGATTGAGTCAAAGATACCAAATCCTCCTCCAAAGAACCTCGATTATTCCCTGAGGTGCACCTATTGTTCTGATGCTCCAGGGCATGACATAGAGAAGTGTTGGCATTTGAAAAGGGCAATCTAGGAGCTCATTGATACAAACCAAATTGTAGTCCAAAGCCCAGACGCGCAGAACATCAACCAAAACCCTTTGCCAGCCCATGAAGAGACACATATGATTGAAATAGTTCACAAGGATGGGGAGACCAAGAAGTCTTCTAAGTCCGTCATGATTATTCGGGCTAGTGAAAGTAATTTGGTTAAAGCTCCAGACTTTACTAAAGCAAAGCCCTTGACAGTTGAAGGGGCGACAGAAAAGCCGAGCTCGCTTAATTTGAAGCCACCAGTGTTGGTCGTGAAAGGTCTTTCAAAAGATATTGGGGCAAGTACGGAAAGTTCAAAGGTGGTAGTGCCCGGGATTCTAAGTAAGCATGTCATAGTTGTGAAGGGGGCTCCTATCACCACTATCATCATTAAACTAGTGACCCAGCTGCTAGTGATTGATGCCAAGGCTGTTCCGTGGAACTACAAATAAGTGATAGTGCCATACAAAGGAAAAGAAATAGAGGAAAAGGTTAATGAAACTGGAGGATTGACTCGTTCTAGGAGATGTTTCACCCTAGAAGAATTAAGGAAAGCCAAGCTATTCAAGGATAACAACCAATAAAGAAATCGGTCACCGAGGAAGAGGCTGAGGAGTTCCTGAAAAAGATGAAAGTGTAGAATTATTCCATTGTAGAGCAGTTAAGGAAAACACTAGCTCCGATTTCTCTTTTGTCTTTGCTGATACATTCAGATGAACACCGCATGGTCTTGATGAAGATTTTGAATGAGGCACATGTTCCTGATAAGATCATAGTCAACCACTTGGAAAAGATAGCTGGCAAGATCTTCGAAGCAAATAGGATCACTTTCTCGGGCGATGAACTTCCTATGGAGGGTAAAAAACACAACCGAACTCTTTATCTCATAGTGAAGTGTGAAGATTCTGTTGTCTCAAGGGTTTTGGTTGATAATGGCTCTAGTGCGAATATTTGTCCCCTGTCTACTCTGCAAAAAATGAAGATTGGCTCTGAAAGAATCCACTTGAACAGTGTGTATGTTCGAGGCTTTGATGGGAGAGGTAAAGATTCTGTTGGAGATATAATTCTCAAATTGTTGATAGGGCCAGTTGAGTTCACCATGGAATTCCAAGTGTTAGAGGTGGTTGTTTCCTATAATCTGTTGTTGGGTAGGCCCTGGATACATGCTGTTAAGGCAGTCTCGTCTTCTCTGCACCAAATGATGAAGTTCGAATGGGATAGGCAGGAAATAGTGGTGCACGATGATGAGGATTTGTCAGCTTGTAATGACACAATTGTTCCGTTTGTCGAAGCTGAAGAGGATAAGGGACCTTGAGTCTATCAGACTTTCCAAAATAGTGTCTGTTGATAAAAGTCCTGAAGGAAAATGCATTCCGGGTCCTAAGCTATCCTCCGTGTCCGTCATGGTTGCGAATGAAATGTTGAAGAATGGTTTTGTGCCGGGCAAGGGTCTGGGCTCATCTCTACAGTGTATTATGCATCCAGTGCACCCCAATGGGAATCTTGGTACATTTGGTTTGGGATTTATGCCCACAGAGAAGGACGTGAAAATGGTTAAAAATCTGAAACAGAAGATATGGTCGCTCTCTAAGCCCGTCCCATACATCTCTAAGTCTTTTGTCAAACCAGGGGCCGAAAAGCCTCCAACCTCCTCAATCCCAAAACCTGTGGTCGATGTTGATCAAGAGCTGATCAAGAGGTTCTAGAGTCTGTTCGATGAGGTCAATATGGTAGAAGTTGGTAAAGGCTCTATTAAAGTAGATGTGCAGCTCGTTTGCCCAAACGTGTAGCTTAGCAATTGGGAAGCTACTCCTCTCCCCACCAGGAGGGAGTTTTTGTAGTTTGCTTAGTTTTCCTTTCTGTTATCTAGGTTATTCCAGGGTTGTAATCCAGATTCTTAGTTTTTGCTTGTTTTGATGTTCAAACCCTTCTATCCTTTTAGTTTCAATGAAATGCAATTTCCCGTTTTTCGTTATTCTTAATAGTGTTTTGTTCTTTTTCTTTTGTACAGTTCTTTTTATGCAGGTTGCAATGACATGACATGCATGAAGAATTTTTTGCCGAGTCTTAAAAGCCAATCTAATTCTGAAATAATAATCCAAGAAGTAGAATATGATGAAGATGTAGCATTTGAGGAAATCAGTAAAGAGCTAAAACAATTTGAAGAAAAACCAAAGCCTAATTTGAGTGAAACTGAAGCAATCAATTTAGAGGACCAGGATAATATTAGGGATACCAAGATAAGTGTGCATTTAGAGCCGTAAGTTAAGGAGGAAATAATCAAGACATTGTTTGAGTACAAAGACGTCTTTGCATGGTCATATGATGATATGCCGGGCCTAAGCACTGATCTGGTAGTTCATAAATTGCCAACTGATCCAGCATTCCCTCCTGTCAAGAAAAAGTTGCGAAAGTTCAAGACTGATATGAGTGTGAAGATCACAAATCAACTTACTGCAAATGTCATTCAGGTCACTCGATATCCCACTTGGTTAGCCAATGTTGTTCCAGTACCAAAGAAGGATGGTAAGACCAGGGTATGTGTTGATTACCGTGATCTTAACAAAGCAAGCCCAAAGGATGATTTTCCATTGCCGAACATTCACATTCTGATTGATAATTGTGCCAAGCATGAGATTGGGTCTTTTGTGGATTGTTATGCAGGATATTACCAGATCTTGATGGATGAGGAAGATGTAGAAAAGACAGCGTTCATCACGCCATGAGGAACATATTACTACCGGATAATGCCATTTGGTCTGAAGAATGCTGGGGAAACTTACATGAGGGTGATGACCACCATATTTCATGACATGATACACAGAGAGAGAGGTTTATGTAGATGATATGATCATAAAGTCAAAGAAGCAGTCTGACCATGTCAAAGATTTAAGGAAGTTTTTCCAAAGGCTCCGCAGGTATAACCTCAAGCTCAATCCAGCAAAATGTGCATTTGGTGTCCCGTCTGGGAAACTGCTGGGATTTGTAATTAGTAAACGCGGCATTGAGTTAAATCCGTCGAAGATCAAAGCCATCCAAGAGTTAATGCCGCCAAAGAACAAAATAGAGGTGATGAGCCTGCTTGGAAGGTTAAATTACATCAGCAGGTTTATTGCTCAGCTCACAACAACCTGTGAGCCCATCTTTAAGCTGCTGAAGAAGAATGTTGCAGTCAAGTGGACTGACGAGTGTCAAGAAGCATTTGATAAAATTAAGAGGTACCTGTCGAATCCACCTGTGCTGGTCCCACCAGAGCCTAGAAGACCTTTAATTCTCTATTTGACAGTCTTGGATAATTCTTTCAGTTGTGTATTGGGTCAACATGACATCACGGGAAAGAAGGAGAAAGCAATCTATTATATCAGCAAGAAGTTCACTCCCTACGAGGTTAAGTACACTCCGCTTGAGAGGACATGTTGCGCCCTGACTTGGGTGGCACAAAAGTTGAAGCATTATCTATCGTCCTACACTACTTACCTCATTTCTCACATGGATCCTCTAAAGTATATCTTTCAGAAGCCTATGCCCACGGGAAGACTTGCAAAGTGGCAGATTTTACTTACAGAGTTTGACATCATCTATATGACTCAGACCGCGATAAAAACCCAAGCCTTGGCCGACCACTTGGCCGAGAATCCGGTGGATGATGAATATGAGCCACTGAAGACTTATTTTCCTGATGAAGAGGTCATGTGTGTTGACGAGGTTGACCATGATGAAAAGCCAGGCTGGAAACTCTTCTTTGATGGAGCTGCTAACATGAAAGGGGTCGGAATAGGGGTTGTACTTATCTCTGAAATAGGGCAACACTACCCTGCAATAGCCCAGCTTCGATTTTATTGCATCAACAACATGGTTGAGTAAGAAACATGCATTCTGGGTTTGAGGTTAGCTATAGACATGGGAGTCCAGGAAATACTTGTTCTAGGAGATTCAGATTTGTTGGTTCACTAGATTCAAGGAGAATGGGAGACTCGATATTTGAAGCTTATACTGTACCGACAGTGCTTGCATGATCTTTGTCAACGATTCAGATCGGTTGAATTTAGACATATTCCCAGGATTCATAATGAGATTGTTGATGCCTTGGCTACTCTGGTGTCAATGTTACATCATCCGGACAAGGCTTATGTCGACCTCGTGCATATCCAAGTTCATGATCAACATGCTTATTGTAATGTGGTGGAAGATGAAATCGATGGCGAACCTTGGTTCCACGATATCAAGGAATACATCAGGTCGGGGGTATATCCAATACATGCTACAGGTGACCAAAAGAGAACCTTTCGATGTCTGGCTAGTGGATTTTTCTTGAGTGGAGGAATCTGATTCCAAAAGTTGTAATTTTGATCCCTTTTCATCTTAAGTTAGTTTGAGCCTTCATGCCACCCTTTCTTTCTAACCCTATCCAAAAGCCTACATTACGGTCCAAAGAAAGACATTCCAATCAATCTTTGAGGATGCCAGATCAAGCAAGATAGAGGTATGATTTACATCATGGGTAACACTTTGTTCATGGGCGCAAGAGAGAATTTAAAATGAGAGTCCTATTGGTGAAAACCCTCACGGGCACCGTAAGGCAATGGTGAGCTGAGAGAAAATTAAAAATGAGAGAGTCTTATTGGTGAAAACCCTCGCGGGCACCATAAGGCGATGGTGAGTTGAGAGATGAACAAATGAGAGAGGCTTGTTGGTGAAAATACTTTAGGGCACTACAAGTCGAATGAGGCTCATGACTTTACAGAGAAATTGGATCAGTGAAAGCCCGATTTTAAAGTATGAAGACATGACATGAATTGAAAATATGATTGGTTGGACGGATTAGGCTTATTAGTCCGAAATGCATGTCATGATCATTGGAGCTGGTTGCTTCCCTCAGATAAGTCTTCTTTTTCTCGTTCTTCTTCATATAGTCATCTGTGTTCAAAATTTTCCTTTATTCCTTTTGTCAAAAATCATTTCACTTTGCTCTTTGAGTCTATCTTTATGGGTCTCTTTCGAGTCAGCCCTTGTTGAACAAGCAGGAAAGAATTTCAAAGCCTACTTCCAGCTTCTAAATTGCACAAAGCGGAGTCCGGCCAGGCACATCACAATTGACTTGATTTAGAATAAGCAGTATGGTGATAACTAAGGTTCAGGTAATCAAGTGAATCTTGAATTTTGAGAAAATACAAGGATTCAGCAACTTTCAAAATGAAAACACAATGCAACAAGTGAGTGTGAGAGATTCAGGTCATGCAGAAGTTTTGTGGTCCAGTTCCAATTAAAAGGTCAAATAACTCCTTGCTAGCCCGAAACAGCTAATCAAAATGAAGCATGGCAGTGGCGGAAGCAGACACTCAGCAATGATGCCACAAATTAACCACAACATTTTCAAACTAACAAGATTTTATTTGTCTGAAACAGGGGCAAGAATTTTTTTTAATCCACAGGGACCTCCCATGGAAAAGCATGGTTCAGGGAGCAAGAAATTCTGTTAAGAATCCTCCAGGATGTGGGCATGGCTCAGGTAAGTTCATTATCAGTTCTCAAGACCCTCCTGGATAATGGGATTTAATTTTCAAATTCTCAGGACCCTCCTGGATAATGGAAGTTAATTTTAAAAGTTTTCAGGACCCTCATGAATAATGAGATTTAATTTAAAAGTTCTCAGGACCCTCCTGGATAATGGAATTTAATTTAAAAGTTTTCAGGACCCTCCTGGATAGTGGGATTTAATTTAAAAGTTTTCAGGACCCTCCTAGATAATGGGATTTAATTTAAAAGTTTTCAGGACCCTCCTAGATAATGGGATTTAGTTTTTAAATTTTCAGGACCCTCCTGGATAATGAGATTTAATTTAACATTTTCAGGACTCTCCTGGATAATGGGATATAGTTTTAAGTTCTAGCGTAAGTTCTCCCTTTAGAAAATATAATTTAGCTTTAAAGTTATCACTCTTAAGATGAGATTTAATTTGAAGTTTTCAGGGTCCTACCGGATAATGGGATTTAGCTTTTAAATTCTTAGAGCTCTGTAGGTACCATGATTCAATTAACACTCACAAATATGCCCAGATCCCAAACTGGGGCAGAAAAAATTCTTTTGTTTTGTTTGTTTTGTTGAAATGTCAGGCGCCCACCTGGATAACGAGGGAATACAGTCTCAAGTTTTAGCAATAAGGCTCCCACCTGGATAACGAGGGAATACAGTTTCAAGTTTTTGCAAGCAGGCGCCCACCTAGATTACGAGGGAATACAGTCTCAAGTTTTAGCAATTAGGCGCCCACCTGGATAACGAGGGAATACAGTTTCCAGTTTTAGCAATCAGGCGCCCACTTGGATAACGAGGGAATACAGTTTCCAGTTTTAGCAATCAGGCGCCCACCTGGATAACGAGGGAATACAGTTTCAAGTTTTAGCAAGCAGGCGCCCACCTGGATAACGAGGGAATACAGTTTCAAGTTTTAGCAAGCAGGCGCCCATTTGGATAACGAGGGAATACAGTTTCAAGTTTTAGCAATCAGGCGCCCACTTGGATAACGAGGGAATACAGTTTCCAGTTTTAGCAATCAGGCGCCCACCTGGATAACGAGGAAATACAGTTTCAAGTTTTAGCAAGCAGGCGCCCATTTGGATAACGAGGGAATACAGTTTCAAGTTTTAGCAAGCATGCGCCCACCTGGATAACGAGGGAATACAGTTTCAAGTATTAGCAAGCATGTGCCCACCTGGATAACGAGGGAATACAGTCTCAAGTTTTAGCAATCAGGCGCCCACCTGGATAACGAGGGAATACAGTTTCCAGTTTTAGCAATCAGGCGCCCACCTGGATAACGAGGGAATACAGTTTCAAGTTTTAGCCAGCAGGCGCCCACCTGGATAACAAGGGAATACATTTTAAAGTTTTAGCAATCAGGAACCCACCTGGATAACGAGGGAATACAGTTTCAAGTTTTAGCAAGCAGGCGCCCACCTGGATAATGAGAGAATACAGTTTCAAGTTTTAGCAATCAGGCAGCCACCTGGATAACGAGGGAATACAGTCTCAAATTTTAGCAATCAGGCGCCCACCTGGATAACGAGGGAATACAGTTTCAAGTTTTAGTAATCATGCGCCCACCTGGATAAAGAGTGAATATAATTTCAAGTTTTAGCAAGCAGGCGCCCACCTGGATAACGAGGGAATACAGTCTCAAGTTTTAGCAATCAGGCGCCCACCTGAATAACGAGGGAATACAGTTTCCAGTTTTAGTAAGCAGGCGCCCACCTAGATAACGAGGGAATACAGTCTCAAGTTTTAGCAATCAGGCGCCCACCTGGATAACGAGGGAATATAGTTTCCAGTTTTAGCAATCAGGTGCCCACCTGGATAACGAGGGAATACAGTTTCAAGTTTTAGAAAGCAGGTGCCCACTTGGATAACGAGGGAATACAGTTTCAAGTTTTAGCAAGCAGGTGCCCACCTGGATAACGAGGGAATATAGTTTCAAGTTTTAGCAATCAGACGCCCACCTGGATAACGAGGGAATATAGTTTCAAGTTTTAGCAATCATGCGCCCACCTAGATAACGAGGGAATATAATCTCAAGCTTTAGCAATCAGGCGCCCACCTGGATAACGAGGGAATACAGTCTCAAGTTTTAGCAAGTAGGCGCCCACCTGGATAATGAGGGAATACAGTCTCATATTTTAGCAATCAGGCGTCCACCTGGATAACGAGGGAATACAGTCTCATGTTTTAGCAATCAGGCACGCACTTGGTTTACGAGGAAATACAGTTTCCAGTTTTAGCAATAAGGCGCCCACCTGGATAACCAGGGAATACAGTTTCAAGTTTTAGCAAGCAGACGCCCACCTGGATAATGAGAGAATACAGTTTCAAGTTTTAGCAATCAGCTGGATAACAAGGGAATACAGTCTCAAGTTTTAGCAATCAGGCACCCACCTAGATAACGAGGGAATACAGTATCAAGTTTTAGTAATCAGGCGCCCACCTGGATAACGAGGGAATACAGTCTCATGTTTTAACCATCAGGCGCCCACCTGGATAACGAGGGAATCCATTTAAAAATTATTGTGATTTTCAGGCGCCCACCTGGAGAACGAGGGAATTCATGTTAGAGTTACTTCAATTTGCAAATTCAAGAAGCATCTGGAGCCTGCCTAAAGAACAAGGTCCATTTCTCAATTGCATATTGAAGATCAAGTAGAGATTCGCGGAAGATTCATGACAAGAAGTAGATAGGATCTTTTATTTTTCTTTTACTTTTGCGGTAATTTTTCCCTTTTATTTTTGATGTAATGGCAGGAATCGCGGACCGGAACCTCGACGGCACTTCACTCGGCTCTCCACCTCGGTATACTCCTTCGCTCTTCTCACTCTGAACTACATGTGGCCTGATCCTTTATAGCCAAGGATATGTAGGCAGCTCAGATACCAGGGCTCGGTCACATTCTTTTTTCTTTAGTTTTTGTCTTTCTAAATAAGGGTCGGGTCAAAAAGTATGTCTTGTTGTTCTTTGTCTGAAAACACTTCGTGTTTCCCGTCAAAGAGGGGCAGCTTGTAATTTTTGACCCACGCATTAGAATCACCTTTAATAGTCCTAGTATTTTTAGGATATTTATATGAGTTTATTTCTACAGAATTTTAATTTATTACTAGTTTTAATTCTATTTTTAAGGTAGAAAAATTAAAAAAATACAAAAAAAATATTTTCATTTTTTATTTTATTAAGTATTAGGTTTTAGAAAGACATATTACTTTCAACCTATTTTTATTCTAATATAATCCTTAAAAATACCAAAATATAGTTTCAACTTTCATTTTTAGCTTTTATTTTTAATACTAATAGTTTATCATTTTCAATTAAGAGTTTTTATATTTTTGTAGGTATTTAAATTGGATTTTCAGCTTGATTTTGGCCCAATTTTGTAAATTTCGGAGCCCAATTCAAATATGAGCCCTAAATTCAACAACCCAACCCAATACCCCTGACCCGCCGACCCAGTCCGCATGACCCGCCCCACTCTTTTGTTTTAATCCTAGCCATCAATCAATTTTAATCCAATGGCCCATGTTTTATCCCACTCCCATATAAATATAACCTTATAATTGTTAATCCTAAACCTAAACACTAACCAAACGGCGCCTCACCCCAACGCCTCTGTCACTGTGTCCGGTCGCCGGAAAACTCCCTTTTCGGTGACGCGCTTTGTGGTCCCTTCTCTCATGGTCCCCTCCTCTCATTCTTTCCCTCCACGTCACCCAAATCACAACAAACTCCTCACTCACCACAATCTTCCATCATTTTTTTCCCTCTATTAATCAAATCCAAATTGTTTTTAGACGATTTTTGGAAAATTGGAGGCCATAGGATTAAGATTCTTTGATCCTAGACCTCCACTTGTCTAGAATTTGTCTATATAGAAGAATTTCGGATTTTACTTTAAAGTTTTTGTATTTTTGGATTTTTTTTTAAAAAGAGAGGAGATAATTTTCAAATTCCTTGGAAAGGAAGAAAGAAGAAGCTTCTAGGATCCCTATATATATGGGAATTTTTCGGACAGAAGATGGAGGGAGTCGGAGAAAAAGAGAAGTAAGAACTAGGGTTTCAAATTTGATTCTTTTCCTCTGATTTTGGGTTAGTTTTGTTTTCTTATATATATATCAGTTTCATCTATTTGGCATTTTACTTCAAGAATCAGAAAAGAAAACACAAAAAGAAATTTTCTTGTGCGGATTTCGATCTTTACTTGAAACATGGAATTTGTTTGAGTCCGTGCGGGAGCTTGAAGCAGCCGTCCAAGGCTTGTTTGCGGTCTTACTTGCAATCCATTTGTTTGATTCTGTCGATATTTCTCGTCGGATTTTTGGGGTTAAAGAACTCTGTAGTTGCTGATTTTTCCTCTGTTAATTAGAAGAACTTTGACGTAACAGGTTCATTCTTCTCCCTCTATTTATTGGTGGCAATATTATCTTGTGTGTGATGATAAGTTATTCCATGATATCAGCCCATAGAAATGGTTTCACGTCACTGAGATTTGGGGTTAATGATCTTAAACTCACTGAGGCGTATTTAGTTTCTTCGAAAAATATAGTACTGCTCTGTTGATGTCCGTTAGATTTGGTTTATGGTGCTTCTCCTTTCAAACTAAGCTTGAGATTTCACTTTAATGGGTATAACTTATTTTGGGAGTCACACAGTTGATCTCTTCCTTTATACGTGAATAACACTTCTTTGGTTCATAGCTTTGCCAAATAGAAACAAATATTTGGTATGGTTTCGAAAGCGTGATTCTCTGCTCATTTAGCCAATTTTTAGTCACAAATGAAAACATGACTGAATTTCCTTCAAGTATTTACTGGAACCCAATTCTCGAGACAGTGAATCTATTAGTATTTTCCTTTCATTCTTGGCGTTTATTTCTTTTACTAGCTATGTGTAAGATTTGGAGTATTCTAGTGTTCTGCCCTTTTATAAATATTTTAAAATGTGATTAAAATACACTGTTAAATGAAGGGATATTTTCACATGAGTAGTATTTTTTTAAAACAGAAAAAGAAAAAGCAGACTTGAGGTTCAGACGGTCTTATGGATTGGAGCTTAAAATTGTAATGTTAGTAACATTAATATTCAGTTACGCTCATGAATATTCCTTTTAGTGTAGTTAAAAAATCAAAATTGGAAAGTCTGTAGTTAACTTTTCTAACTCATATTAAATTGTGGTCATTCAGTTTCTTTGTCTTACTCGGTCATTAAGGAAAATTTTAGTTGGGCATTTGTCCATTTCTTTGTTTGCATTAGATATTATGAGTTATGCTTTAAGTATGCTTTTGTTTGCTTCGCCTTTGTTGTGTCTGTTCTGAATGCCTTGTATCACATTGTGCGCATATCTCTTGTTGATGAATATGGATCGTTGGGTTGGGTTTAAATAGAACGAATCAAATTTGAACATGAATTGAATTTTCCTCTTATTTAATACTCTTCTATTTATTTTACTTTCATAACTTACTCGTTAGTAGCATGTTTAGGCCGACCACATTTGGGTAGGAAAGCCTTAGGATTTTTGTTGGTTTTGAGGCGAGAGGTTGTTCCCTTAGTTAAATTTGTCTGGGGAATACCCTGAAGGATTTGTATATATTTTATTCCGGGGTATGCACCGAGGTATTTGTAATTGGAGGTCGATAGTAGAACTCGTGGTATTTTTATTTTTATTTTCATTTTTTCTCTTTATTAGGTGGGGACGACCTCGAGCTTCTTTTGTGTTTATTTTTCTTTTTCTGTGTTATTACCTCAATTCGAATATTTTAAAAGCCAACTTGATCGAGTACGCCACCGTACTAGTTACGTGACTTGGAGAGTGCCTAACGCCTTCTCCCTGAATCAAATGAACCCCCTTACCCGAATATCTGGTGCAGACTTAGTTTTGAAGTCCAAGTGTTTTAAAGAAAAAATTTATTTTTTAGTAAAACAGTGACCTGACACACCGAAATCAAATGTCAGGTGGCGACTCTGAGTTTATCCTTTTGAACATGAATTTTTGTCACTTTCTAATTGAAAACTCGTTTGAGCTTCACAAAATCTTTTTATTTAATTAAAAGGATTAGTGAGTTTGTAAATAAAGGGGGTGTGACACCAAAAAACTGATAAGTAGTGAAAGCGACCCCGCTGGTCTCCAGAATACCCGCTGTACGAAGCATCCTCTGGCACTAATCTAAGAAACCCTGGGCATCATCGCCCTCTGCACCACTGAAGGTCGGAGGCTGCAGTCTACCAAACCTCTCCAACCTACGCTGCTCGTCCTCTAGCATAGCATGAACTACACAGTCCTGAGCAGCTGCAACTGGCTGGGCTGGATGTTCCCCCGACGTCTGAAGTCCCTGCACGACCTGCTCATTTGTGCGAGCGGCGGAAGTCTGATTGCCTCCCCCAGCTTGAGAAGTAGCTGCAGCTGTAGTAGCTGAAACCACCTGGGCTAGGCCAGTGTAAACTGATAAGATCTGAGCCAAGGCCTCCTAAAGAACCAGAATCACAATGGGCATAGCTGGTGCCTGAGCTGGTGCTGCTGGAGCATCCATAACTGGGACCTGATCCTGAACTGGGGCAGTTGGTGGATCTGCAGGTGCTGCCCTAGCTGCTCTAACCCTACCACGACCACGGCCGCGTACTCGGCCTCTGGTGGCCACAACTGGGGGTACTGGTGGTCGTCCATCCTGACTAGTAGTGTGTGTCCTCACCATCTGTGAGAGAATAAAACAACAGAACTTTAGTACTCGGATCCAACAAATTCGCACGACAAGAATTTCAAAAATATGTAGTTTTCCTAAAGGTTCTGCAACCTCTCTAGGATAAATACAGACGTCTCCGTACCGATCCGCGAGACTCTACTAAACCTGCTCATGACTCGTGAGACCAATGTAACCTAGGCTCTGATACCAACTTGTCACGACCCTAAACCCGGACCCGGTCGTGATGGCACCTCTCGTGAAGACATGGCCAGCTGACACTTCCCATTCTCCAATTTATTAACAATTACGCATTTAGAAACAGTTTAAACATGAATAAATAAACCAAAGTTTAAGCAAATGATAGTATAATATGCGGAATACAGCCCAAACACAGCCCGATACTGGGGTGTCACTAGTCATGAGCATCTATAAAACTTAATACACGTCTAAAAAGTCTACAAACCATTACGAATGTCTGATAAGAGATAGAAATGATAAATAGGGAGAAACACGGGACTGCGGATGCCAAGCAGCTACCTCGTGGACTCCGATATCTGTCGTAGGCTCTCAACTCGCACTGGCAGGATCCGCAATACCTGAATCTACACACGGGGTGCAGGGAGTAAAGTGAGTACTCCAACTCAGTAAGTAACAAATGTAAATAAAGACTGAAAGCAAGAAATTACGTAAAGCACAAAGCATTCTATAATGAAGCAGTAAAACCATTTAAAAATCAGTGAATCAGTGAAAGATAGGCAAAAATCCTTTAAATCAAATGTAATTTTATGAAAAGCCTTTTTCAACAATTAAGCAGGTAATGAACAATTAATTAAGAAAATAAACACTTAAAGGTTCGCCCCTCGGGCACAGTATCCACAATTCCGCCCCTCGGGCAATATCTCAGAACAATACTAGCCCCTCGGGCAATCACATAGGACAGTACCAGCCCCTCGGGCTCAATTTCACATTACAATAGGTACCCGCGCTCATTGGGGGTGTACAGACTCCTGGAGGGGCCTCTTACGGCCCAAGCACAATATCAAATCACCTCGTGGCATCATAACTAGGCCCTCGGCCTCATATCAATCAAGCCACCTAGTGGCGTCCATATCTCAGGCCCTCGTCCTCATAATCAGTATCAAATGTTCCCTCACAACATAGGCCCTTGGCCTTACTCAGTCAAAATCCTCACAAGCCACTCGGGCAATAGTAAAACATGATTTTCAGCCCAAAATATCATTTAAAAGATCATATAAGTGTTAAAATAGAGTAAACATGGCTGAGTACGAAAAATAGTGAAATATGACATGACTGAGTTCAAGTATGAAGTCAAAACAGTGAGGAAATACCAGTAAAAATCCCCGAAGGGTTCAAATAGTTGGTACAAGGCCCAAATATGGCATTCAACCCAAATCATGATGATAGCAAATAGATTTCAGTCAAATACGCGGTAAAATAGTCATTTGGGACTGACTAAGTCACAATCCATAACAGTGCACGACCCTACGTTCGTCATCAAGCATGTGCGTCACCTCAATATAGCGCAACGATATGCAAGTCCGGGGTTTCATACCCTTAGAACATCATTTACAATCATTACTCACCTCGAACCGGTGAAATCTCTAGCTCGCGATGCCTTTGCCCCTCGAATCGGCCACCACTCGCGTCGAATCTATCCAAAATCAGAACAAGGACGTCAAAATATGCTAAAGGAACGAAGCCCAAGCGAAAATTATACATTTACAACATAAATCCCAAAATTACCAAAATCCGACCCTCGGGCCCACGTCTCGGAATTCGATAATTTTTACATCAATAGATTCCTAATCTCCCCACGAGTTCATACATATCAAAAGTTGTGAAATCCGACCTCAAATGGTCCTTCAAATCCTCAATCAAAAGTCTAAATTTCCAAGCCCTAGTTCTTCAATTTTTGGCTAAATTTCCATGGTTATTTAGGTGGAATTCTCATTAGAATCGAGTTTTATGCCCAAAAATCTTACCTCCAAGTAATTCCCCTTGAATCCCTCTTCAATCCCCTTGAAAAAGCTCCAAAAACGACAAACAATGGAAGAAATATATCCCAAATTGCGGACAAGACAAGTACTTAAACATTCAGTCCAGGCCTAACTTTTCTTCTTCGCGAACACGGTCAAAGCCTCGCGTTCGCGAAGCACAAAAATTCCGTTGACCAAAATTCTTCATCGCGATCGCGACCACCCCATCGCGAAAGCGATGATTAACCTAGACAGACCTTCGCGAACGCGCTCCCTTGCCTGCGAACGCGATGAACAAAATATCTCAAAACCCAGCTGGCCAATTTCTTCTATGCGAACGCGGAGCAGACCTCGCGAACGCGATGCATCGTTTACCAGCCCTTCGTGAACGCGAAAACTCCATCTTGAACGTGAAGGCCAGAGTCTCAGCCTTCTCCAGCTAACCCTTCGCGATCGCGGCTCCCCTCTCGCGAATGCGAAGAGCATTTGTCTGCAACACTGAGCAGCATATTTCTGCAAATTGTAAACTTCATGAAATGGTCCGATTGACCACCAGAAACTCACTCGAGGCCCCCAGGACTTCAATCAAACATGCCAACATATCCCATAACCTTATTCAAACTTGTTCCAACATTCGAAACGCTCAAAACAACATCAAAACACCAAATTCGCATCAGATTCAAGCCTAAGAATTCCAAAATCTTCTAAATTACGTTTTTGATCAAAAACCCAACCAACCCACATCAGAATGACCTGAAATTTTGCACACACATCCCAAATGATACAACGGAGATACTGCAACTCTTGAAATTCTATTCCGACTCCTATATCAAAATCTCGCAACCAACCGGAAATCGCCAAAATATCAACTTCGCCAATTCAAGCCTAAATCTACTCCGAACCTCCGAAACTCATTCTGATCACGCTCTTAAGTCCCAAATCACCTCCTGAAGCTAACCGAACCATCAGAATTCACATCCGAGCCTTCTAACACATAAGTTAACATCCAATTGACTTTTCCAATTTAAGCTTCCTCAAAAGAGACTAAGTATCTCAAACCTTACCAAAATCATTCTAGATTCAATCCGACCAACCCGATACCACATAACACAGATAAACAAAGCATACAGAAGGAGAAATGGGAAAAACGGAGCGGTAACTCATGAGACGACTGGCCGGGTCATCACATACCGGGATATCATCTCGTAGTCCCAAACGTAAATGTGTAAGGGGGTCTACCAGAATACCAATCTGTAGTCCCAAAGTAAATATCCAGTACAAGGGGATATACCGGGTGCTGTCCCGTAGTTCCAAACGTAAATGTGTAGGGGGATCTTCCGGAATACCAATCCGTAGTCTCAAAGTAAATATCCAGTACAAAGGGATCTACCGGGTGATGTCCTGTAGTCCCAAATATAAATGTACAAGGGGATATATCGGAATACCGATCCGTAGTCCCAAAGTAAACACACAACAATCTCAGAAGAATTTACGGTTCTATTATAAAATTAAGTAGGAAATTCTACTCTAATATGCTGCATAGAGTACAAATATGCAATTAAAGCAGGTAAGACAATTAAATCACATAAGCATGCTTTTCCTAAGCTAAACATGAGTTTTCAAGTACAAGTATTGCTTAATCACAAGAAAAATACAGATATTTACGTAATGAAAATGGGGTTTTCCACAATTAGCACGTGTACGCACTCGTTACCTCACGTACGCGGCACTCATATAATAACAATACAAATCATAAGGGGAGTTTCCCCACACAAGGTTAGGCAAGCCACTTACCTCGAACCAGCTCAATCAACTCGAAATCACGTTCTTGCCACGAGTACTCGACTCCAAATGGCCCAAATCCATTCAAATCAATTGCATAATGTAAATATAACTTCAAGTAACTAATTCCAGTAATTAATTCGAAGCTAACACGCGAAATTAAGAAAATTACCCAAAAAGTCCCATGGGCCCACGTCTCGGAATCAGGTAAAAGTTACGGATTATGAACCCCTATTCACTCACGCGTTCACTCGTACCAAAATTACTCCAATAAGATACCAAAATCTTAATCAAACCCCCAAAATTAAGCCTAAGAACTTTTCTAAAATTTTCCCCAATTTCTCACCCCAAATCCGAAATTAGATGATGAATTCAGGTTTAGATTAATGGGTTATAAGCAAAAAGGAATTAGGAATCATTACCCAATTGATATCTCTGAAAATCTCTCAAAATCTCATTCAAATCCGAGCTCCCAAACTCTAGTTTTGATAAAAATGGTTAAACCCTCGATTTTGAAACTTTATAATCTACCCAGGTAATTCATTATTCGCGAACGCAAGTCCATTGTCGCGAACGCGATGCACAAAATTCACTGGCCAGTATTTCCTCTTTCGCGAAAGCGAGGGTCCACTCGTGAACGCGTAGCTTACACTGACGAACCCTATGCGAACGCGAGGACCATGCCGCGAACGCGAAGACCAAAGAGCCCATACCTTCGCGAACGCGGGGCATCATTGCGAACGCGAAGCACAATTCAGCTGCTTCACCCAGATGCTCTACGCGAACGCGATGAAGGTTTTCTCTGCAACACAACAACAAAAAATCTACAACTTCTCTAAGTTCAAAGATGACCCGTTGAGCATCCGAAACACACCCGAGGCCCCCGGAACCTCAACCAAACATGCCAAACAAACCTAAACCATCATACGAACTTATTGCAACCCTCGAATCACATCAAACAATTCTAAAACCACAAATCACTCTCCAGTCCAAGCCTTATGAACTAGAAATCTCAAGAATCCTATATCTGATGTTAAAACCAACCAAACCAAGTCTGATTGACCCCAAATTTTGCATACAATTCACATTCAACACTACAGAGCTACTCCAATTCTCGGAATCCCGATATCAAAATTTCACTACCGATCCAGAAACTTCAAAAATTCAACTTTCGGCATTTCAAACCTAAATAAGCTACAGACCTCCAAAACACAATCCGAACACGCCCTTAAGACTGAAATCACCCAAAGAAGCTAACTGAACCGACTGAATTCCATTCCGAGGCCGTCTTCACACTACTCCGACTACGGTCCAAATTTTAAAGCTTAAACTCTCTTTTAGGGGCTAAGTGTCCCAAAACACTCCGTAACTCAAAACAAATCATCCCGAAAAATCAAAATAGCAGAAACAAACACGGGGAAAGCAGTTAATAGGGGATCGGGACGTTAATTCTTAAAATGACTGGCCGGGTCATTACATTAATAGACCAACTAAAATTGGGATTGAATCCCATGAATGCTGGAAATATCAAAGGTGAATATGAGCTCATTCACCTGCCATGTATACCACATAAGATGCATCTATGAGATGGTTACATGTTCGATTATTATTAACCCGCAACATGGTATTTGTGAGGTAACTTGCTCAGTAATTTAATTTCGAGCATAATTTTCATATTTTTCATTCAAGACAGTTTATCTTGATAAGTTGGTATTAATCACAGTTGATTTAGCAAAATAATTTATTGAGTGCCTCCACTTAATAGCTAAACTATTATATATTAGTACAAAGTTATGTATATCAGTTTGATATACATTATATACGAATGTATATTACATGTTCCCCTTACAAGTGGTTCATGGTCAGGAACCAAATAATTCCATCTTATTATTATTGATGTGCGGTGTATATTTTCATTAACACTATAAAACACAAAGGTTAACGCCAAAACGCGTAAAGATGGGTTCTCAAAGTTGAGAAAACAAGTTAGTTTTTCTGACATGAGGGGGAGACATGATAAACAGTTGAGAAAAAGTTACGAGAAATGAATTATCATTTGTACATTTAGATCCTCGAATAAGATAATATGAACTTGAGGTTCATAAATTTAAAAAAAAAAGATAATTCATTTGCAATATATTGCAAAACATGCCATACGCATTTACTTACCGAATGAAAGTAACTATATTCTCACTGGAAATGCTCCTATTAGAATAAGTCCTAGAAGGACAAAGTCTATGGTACGCTTAAAGCGTATAGACAAATCGGTTTCAAATAAACTTTTTGATAAAGAAGATGAGCAAATGATCTAAATGATCATAATAAAGGAAGCAAGTGAACTAGAAGGTCACATGACATAACACTTCATAAAATATCAGGAGAGATTCAAGTACCTAAAAATATAAATGAAGAGATCTCTATGTTATGTCTTTATGAAAAATAAGGAGGTTGGAACCGATATAAAATGTTCGTCGATAATATCTATGATAGCGCTAAATATATATAAGCATCTTAAGTCTGGAGAAACAATTTCGAATAGAATTGGTTTCATATGAAAGATATGTAGTTTTGGACATGTAGTTCAAACACTTGAAAGCATAAAGCCAATATGTGCAATCAGTTTTTGATATCTTATTTGTCTAGCATGACATGAAAACTTGATATGCATCTAATTAAAGTCTATTTATATGACTTATTTGACTATACTTATATGATAATCCCTGAAGGATTTAAATTGTTTGAAGCATATACAATTCTTGACCTTGAAGTACCACATCCTCAGTGCAATTCATGCACAAATGTATCTTGTTACAACTATAAGCATGATAATGTGATAGCGAGAATTTTTACCTCTATGGAGATATTGAAAAGGTCATTCCACGGTAGTTTATGAAGACATTACATCTCTATCAAGAATGATGATTTCAAGGTGCAACATATTCATTCAAGTTAATATGGTTGATTTGGTTATCAAATCTCTACCAAAGATCTTCTGAAGCTAGTGCACAAGATTGAAATGCGAAGACTCAAGGATGTGAACTGTTTCTCTCATCAGGGGGAGTTAATACACGTTGTACTCTTTTTCCCTTACAAGGTTTTGTCCCACTGGGTTTCCTTGCAAGGTTTTTAACGAGGCAACCAAAAGGCGTATTGTTAGATATGTGTACTCTTTTTCCTTTACTAGAATTTTTTTCCCATTGGATTTTATTTTAGTTAAGGTTTTAACGAGGCACATTATTTGTTGGGTAGACATTCAAGGGGGAGTGTTATAAATAGAATTTTATTTAAGGTGAATGTCTATATTTTAGAGAGATATTAGGGTTTGTTACTTGGTGGCTAAGTAACTTTTTCCCTATAAATAGAGGGGTTATATTCTATTGTAAATCACTCCAAGATCAATAAGAATTCTATCTCCCTACTTTTCTCTGCAATATTCTTCTTCTTCTTTTATTGTTCTATAACAGTTTGAGTGTAGAAAATATTTTTTTAGAAAAATATTTTTTATGCTACTCTACTCACCCCGAACTTCCCCATGACCCCATGTTTCCTTACTCCCCCCCCCACCTCCCCCAAATACAAAATTCACACAAACCCAAATGAACTAATGTGTGCTTTACTTTTTTACGCGAAAATAACATTAAAATTTGTGCGTCATAACTCAAAAAAAATACTCTTTTTTGGTTGAAAAAGAAAATACTATTTCTACAACATGAAAATAAAGTACTCATTTTGTTGAAATGAAAAAAAATACTTTTTTTTACATCATGAAAAGAAAATACTTTTATTTTTGTTGAAATGAAAGAAAATACCTTTTCTATGAAAAGAAAGTACTTTTTCATATCATGTAAAAAAAATACTCATTTGTTGAAATGCAAAAAAAAATCTATCTATAACATGAAAAGAAAGCAGTATTAATGATACTTTTATTTAGGTTGGGGGGTGAGGAGGTGGAGTGGGTAGGCATGGGGTGGGGCGGGGGTCTGTTGGGTGGGTGTGGGGGTGTGAGGATGGAAAATAGGGTGAAGGAGGTTGAGAAGGAGTTTTGGAAAATGTTTTCCCTTTTCTTGATAAGGAAAATGAGTTTACAAGGAAAATGTTTTCCAAAATATTTATGTCACGACCCAAATTTACCACGTCGTGATGGCACCTATCGTGGTACTAGGCAAGCCGACACACTAACAAAACCAATCAATATTTCCATTTTAAAGATAAATTCAAAGCTATTAACAATAAACCTTCATAAAGTGATTAAGTCAAAATAATAGTACGGAAAGAAAGCCCAACATCGGGGTGTCATTAGTCATGAGCATCTACTATAATGTATCTCACAATATCAAGACCAGCATAGTTTGGAAAGTAACTAAATACATCTAAAGGAAGATAAGAGGGAGAAAAGCAGGGTTGCGATTGCCATGCAGCTACCTTGCTAACTCCAACAGATCCGCGACGGATGAAAACACCACTCACTAGCACATCCAGCAACCCCTGGATCTGCACACAAGATGCAGGGAATAATGTGAGTACGCCAACTCAGTAACTAATAAAGGTAAATAAAGACTGAGCAGTAGTGACGAGCAATAAAACATATATAGTTCATAACATGAAATCTCAGTAGAATATAGCAGGCTTTTAAAATCAGGATTTTGAATCAACTCATCTCATTTAAATCCAGTTTCAGTAAAACCATTTAAAACATCTTTCAACAGTTTCAAACGAAGTGATAAAAATAGTGAGTAAAAATGATGAAAACATAATCAGCCCATCTAGCAAAACTCACTCGTATACAGCCCCTCGGGTAACATAAATCATAAAAAGCCCCTTGGGTAAACATCACTCGTATACAGTACCTCGGGCAAACATGAATCATAAACAGCCCATCGGACAAATATCACTGTCACTCATATACAACCCCTCGGGCATACCTCACAATCACTCGTAAACAGCCCCTCGGGCACAAAATGAATCAAGAACAGCCTCTTGGGAAAAACATCATATCACTCACTCAGGGTACTCGCGCTCACTGGGGGTGTACAGACTCCGGAGGGGCTTCTACAGCCCAAGCGCTATAACAAGCCACCTCGTGGCATAAATCAATCTGGCCCTCGGCCTCATAACAAGTCACCTCATGGCATAAATCAATTAGGCCATTGGCCTCATAATATGCCACCTCGTGGCATAAATCAATCAGGCCCTCGGCCTCATAACAAGCCACCTCATGGCATAAATCAATCATGCCCTCGGCCTTACAAAATCATGAATCGGTAACAACATGTTGCGGCCTGCTGTCCGATCCCATAAATATCCTCACAAAACAGGCCCTCGGCCTCACTCAGTCATAATCCTCTCAAGCCACTCATGCTATCAGTAAAACAGGGTGCTCAGCCCAAAATAACATTTTTATGCATCAAAACGGAGTAATAAAGATTGAGTTATGAAATCAGTAAGTATAACATGACTGAGTATAGATTTTTAATCAAAAATAGTGAGAGGATAGTATGAAAAAGGCCCCTAAGGGTCCAAACAGCTCTAACACAACGCCCAAGCATGGCATTCAATCCAAATTATAGAAATTCTTTCTAAAACACAAAAGTATCATATAGACTTAATCAAATACGCAATTATTTACTTGCTACGGGATGGACCAAGTCACAATTCCCAGTGATGCATGCCCACACGCCCATCACCTAGTATATGCGTCACCTCAAAATAGTAAAACAATGTGAAATTCGGGGTTTCATACCCTTAGGACAAGATTTACAATCATTACTTACCTCAAACAAGCCAATTCCAATACCGAGCAAGCCAAGCGATGCTCCAAAAATGCCATCTCGCGCGTTCCGACCTCCGAATGGCTCAAAACTAACCAAAAACAACTCAAATATATCAAACAATGCTAGAGCAACAATTCTCAATCGAAAAAGGTCGAATCTATAATCAAAAGCCCAAAATCGGCCAAAAAGCCCAATCCGGGCCTGCATCTCGGAATCCGACAAAACTTACAAAATCCCACAACCCATTCAATTATGAGTGCAACCATACTAGTTTCATCCAATTCCGACTCTGAATCGATGTTCAAAACTTAAAATTTCACTTTATGAAACTTTAGCCAAAAACCCCCCAAATTTCACTTTCAAATCATCAATCAAATACCAAATATGAAGATGGATTCATGAAATATAACCAAAACCAATTAAATAACACTTACCCCAATACATTTGGTGAAAATCTCCTCCAAAATCGCCCAAATCCGACCTCGCTAACTTAAAATATGACCAACTGAACAAACCATTATTTTATATATTTTCCTGTCAGCTATTCTGCCTCGTTTCTCGTGTCAAATAATCCCAAAACTCACTTTTGATACCTTCAATGGATTTTTTGTAAAATTTTAGTCAAGTTAGGCTCTTTAATCACTCCATTTGACCTTATATTGAAGGAGATATGTTGGTTTTAATATTTGAAAATAGTGCAGATTTTTAAATACGAATTAGAGGCAATTTTATAATTAATCTAAAAAATCTAGCAACCTAGTTCTTAGTAAAATGACCATAAAATCCTCATACGATGTCCAAATTCGACAATTCTTTTCTCTATGGCTCTGTAATTACGATACAAATCAAATGCTTCAATAAAACAGAAATTGGAGCTCATTTGCTTAATGTAGTACCATTTATACTTGAAAAACGACGTCGAAACATCAAAAACGAGCACAGCACAACCTAAACCTATCTGAAACTCACTCGAGCCCCTTGGGACCCTGTTTGAACATACCAATAAGTCCCATATCATAACATGGACCTACTTCAGGCCTCAAAACACACATAACAACATCGAAACGACGAATGACACCTCAATTCGAAATCAATGAACTTGAAACTTTAAACTTCCACAACCGATTACGAAACCTATCAAATCACGTTCGATTAACCTCAAATTTTGTACGAAAGTTACATTTGACATTATGGACCTACTCCAACTTCCGGAATCAAAATCCGACCCCGATATCAAAAAATCCACTCCTCGATCAAACTTTCCAAAACTTCAACTTTCGCTATTTCAAGCCAAATTCTATTACGAACCTCCAAATCACAATCCAAACGCGCTCCTAAGTACAAAATCACCCAAAGGAGATACATTCGTCCTCGAACGTGCCCAGAGTTGTTCCAAAAGCCATCAACTTGCTGTATAATCTCACTATGCACATACCCGGGGGTGATCCCACATCACCCTATCCCATATAGGTCTGATAACACAAGATAACTGAAATTTCTTAATCCAACCTAGTCCATAAGTCTTAGGGCCCAATTTCTAACATCCGAAATTTTCTATAAGATCAGAACCTCGCATCTACACACTGTGTAGGTCCGAACAAGCTGTATCAAACCATATCCGTAACCCAAGATGTAATCAAATGATATACCACATAACTCAAACACTCATGGCGATAACTCCTAATCACAGTAGCTGCTCAAAATAACCCAATACCGGTACTACACCTCTTAACAAACAAAGACTTGTTCTAACACTTTCATATACTGCCAATGATGAAAGAAACACTCAGAAACTCATAACCATTCGTCAGATCAACAAGTCATGGAGCTCCCTCTTCTCCGACAGGAACTATAACAGATTTCTAAGTCGACTTCTGATATTATCCTTCCAACCATGTTGTAACCAATTCTAATAGTATTCACTCTAGGTCCGATGACCTCATCTCATCCAACATGACCACTCTGATCACATGACACATTAATACAATCCAAAGCTATAAACTGTGCAATTCGTGCACCCAATAGCAACATCCCAAATGTACTCAAATCATGGGAAAAAAACTCAAACGAGAGGATTGTCATGCAAGCTTAACAAGTACTGCCACAACGAAATACTAAAAATCCATCACACCCCGTAGGACCATCATACGAATCTAACACAAAGGTTCATACCTTAACATAATTTCGCTGCAATGCGTGCCCTATCCAAACACTAATCCATGCCATATACCTCAAGCCACCTTGCTCAAAATCAATAACCATGCGCAATTCAACATCAAATACTCAAAGTGTATTACCATAACCACGAAGAAGCAAATGACATAATGCCACACAAAACCCAAAAGATCATAATCAATACGCCATCTACCAAACAATACCCACTACTTTTCCCGCTCAAATTCCGCTATAAGATCCCAATAGAACCGCACCATATGTGCATATAACTAACTAATCATAACCCCTCATAACACGAAAGAGTAGCTCATAGATCATTCTAGAACACGAATAAACTCAACAACAATCGAATGGCATATCCTTCAACAATAGCAGTTCGGAGTCAACAAATCTGACCCGATGCAGAACATACCTCCATGTTAGGCCTACCAATGAACCCCAAATCAGCTCTGGTCCACCACAATAGATAAATAACTCCAGAAAGTTCACAATGGCTGAATCATGGCACATACTAACATCTGACTAGCTTTGCCCATATCTTCACAGTCCATAAGCACGATATAACCTATTTGTGAGAACTCTCAGTCCCCAAATTCATGAAGCACACGAATCACCATATCCGATCCCAACTCCACCGCCTGAATATCTAACACGTCTCTAATACTTGATCATTCCACGAGGGATACTCCTATAATTCTTTTGTGCCACCAAGCAAAATTTGAACTCCAGTAGTCATTCAAACAAAAGATTGCCCCAATACCAATGAAGTATTCATAACTCCCACACATCGGCCTTTCTGAAATGTATAGTCTCATCAAGCCATACCAGTTAGTAATATCATTTACCTAGTCATCTGAAATTGTCCATGTTGTCTAAGAATTTATGACCTTCCTTTTAGAACTGTACTGTGACCTTACACATGCAAATATCAACCATACACAACATACCGCGTATACTATGCCATCCCATGATAAATATGAGAACTTCATAATCCACTCCAAGTCACAAGCAACTACGTACTCAATAAGCCAAGAACTTTCCATTTGATCCCATCTAGGAGAAAATCACTATACATCACATGCTCCTCACGCTAGTAGAAGATATACCTCTCTAACCGTGGTAAAAACCATTAAGAACTCTCTGAATCCCATTTGCTCAAAACCCAACTGTCAGGACTGAATCTTTCTAACCCAACCAAGCTACGCAGGTCACCAAAACTCAAGAGCATTGCCACGAAACACCTGTAGAAACCCATTATCTCATAAACACCCAAAGAACTAATCATACCCATTACCATGCCGATTTAACCTACTACCAAGCTGTCATATCTATCCGAGTTACTTCTGAATTGCATTTACATTTATACTTCTCATCTCCATAATACCTTAATCCTCAACCCATACTCACTACACGAGACCTTAACATAAACCACACTACCCTAAGGCTCATAAGCCGTTGAATGCTCTCTTAAGCACCCCAAAAGTACCACAACCGAGATACCCACTCCGAAGAGAACTTATGTGAATTTCAAGTTGTTCATCTTACTTTCCTGATACTGAAATATAGAATCCATAACGATGTAGAAATACTGCGAGCCTCGACACTATCCAATGTAACTCTCAGCTTCTAGCCACATACAAACCCGCAAAAATTCTCAATTGCCACATATAAATCTTGAATTTATTAGAATCGTTCTCGAGAGTTATCAACTCTTCTCAAATCTCAATTAGACTGGTCAAACGGGCCGATCGACCTGTGCCCCATTAGCACTCCACACCCAAGGATGTAACCCCACCTTAATACAACCAGATAAATTTCTACTCCACGCACATTACATCCTTCACCAATAACAACTCAAACCATTCCATGATTCTCATATACTCATAAACCTAATACATCTCATATCCAGAAATTCCCTTTACTCGAGTCATCCTTGATCTCAACCTCTGCAAGTCATAACTAATTCACCAGTATAACTCAAACTGAAACTAATACGACGCTTAGCCGTGCAATCAACTTATCAATAATAGACTCCCCACTTGGCTCAAAGCCATAGATCAAAACACACAAAAACTCACAATGCCCATACTCTATTACTGCCATAATACCATAGTGAGATTAAACTAAATCCTTCATAAGCTCGTGCAACACAAACCATCTAGTACTTCAAATCATCTACAAATCTCGCATTCTCCCTCGTGATAGTCAAGCTCACTCTCATAAGCGATCCAAACTCAAGTTGCAACACGCATATTTCACTAGTAAAAGAGGACTTCCAATAAACAACATAGGGATCACACGCCCTCAGGAAACCCCTCAGGAGATAACCCACCTACTTCGCCTCAAACTAACATCTTTTCGTACCTTTCCACCGTCATAAACATCACATAATTACTTAATCTTCCTGAGTCTGAATTCATATCACGACATGAAATATACTTCACTCCCTAACTAAACAACATGAAAAGATCCTTCAACACACTCATAACTCGGGGATATTCATCAAATCAAGATGGAAATCAAGCACCAAATAGTTCTTTCTACCCTCAAGAAGACCCTTATCGTCATATTCAAATCATATGAACACATCTCGCAGTCACATCATACTCATCACATAGCCATCCAACCATCACTTCCACTAATAGGGACACTACCGAACATATAAATTCAAAAGCAGGCGCTCACACAATCAACACCTCAGTGCTCAGCTACAAGCAAAGCATGGCCTCAAGTCCTCCAGACTATCCCAACATCAACACACAAAAATCACAGCTCGCCCCTCGTTCAGGGAATCATAAGTCGTCGATGCATAACTGAACGAGCGCCCACGTGTGCACACGAATGCATGGAAGGAATTCAAAGAGTTGCATTTCAAGCTGAATCAATGCCGCACGATAAGAATTCAAGAATGTGGGATTTCCTAAAGGTTCTGCAGCCTCTCAAAGATAAGTACAGATGTCTCCGTACCGATCCGCGAGACTCTACTAAACCTGCTCATGACTCGTGAGACCTATGTAACCTAGGCTCTGATGCCAACTTGTCATGACCCAAATCTACCATGTCATGATGGCGCATATTGTGGTACTAGACAAGCCGACACACTAATAAAACCAACCAATATTTCCATTTTTAAGATAAATTCAAAGCTATTTAACAATAAACCTTCATAAAGTGATTAAGTTAAAACAATAGTGCAGAAAGAAAGCCCAACATCGGGGTGTCACTAGTCATGAACATCTACTATAATATATCTGAAAATATCAAGACCAACATAGTTTGGAAGGTAACTAAATACATCTAAAGGAAGATAAGAGAGAGAAGAGCAGGGTTGCGATCGCCAAGCAGCTAACTTGCTAACTCCAACAGATCCACGATGGATGAAAACAACACTCACTAGAACGTCCAGCAACCTCTGGATCTGCACACAAAATGCATGGAGTAATATGAGTACACCAACTCAGTAAGTAATAAAGGTAAATAAAGACTGAGCAGTGGTGACGAGCAATAAAACATATATAGTTCATATCATGAAATCTCAGTAGAATATAACAGGCTTTTAAAATCAGGATTTTGAATCAACTTAGCTCATTTAAATCCAGTTTCAGTAAAACCATTTAAAACATCTTTCAACAGTTTCCAACTAAGTGATAAAAATAGTGAGAAAAAATGATGAAAACATAATTAACCCCTCAGCAAAACTCATTTGTATATAGCCCCTCGGGCACAACATGAATTAAGAACAGCCCCTCGGGTAAATCATCACATCACTCACTCAGGGTACCCGCACTCATTGGGGGTGTACAGACTTCGGAGGGGCTCCTACAGCCCAAGCGCTATAACAAGCCACCTTGTGGTATAAATCAATCAGGCCCTCGGCCTCATAACAAGCCACCTCGTGGCATAAATCAATCAGACCCTCGGCCTTACAAAATCATGAATCAGTAACAACATGTTGCGGCGTGCAGCCCGATCCTATAAATATCCTCACAAAACAGGCCCTCGGCCTCACTCAATCATAAACCTCTCAAGCCACTCGGGCTATCAGTAAAACAGGGTGCTCAGCCCAAAATAACATTTTTATGGATCAAAACGGAGTAATAAAGACTGAGTTATGAAATCAGTAAGTATAACATGACTGAGTATAGATTTTTAATCAAAAACAGTGAGAGGATAGTAAGAAAAAGGCTCCTAAGAATCCAAACAGCTCTAGCACAAGGCCCAAACATGGCATTCAACCCAAATTATAGAAATTCTTTCTAAAACAGAAAAGTATCATATAGTCTCAATCAAATACGCAACTATTTAGTTGCTACAAGACGGACGAAGTCACAATCCCCAACGGTGCACGCCCACATGCCCGTCACCTAGCATGTGCGTCACCTCAAAATAGTAAAATAATGTGAAATTTGGGGTTTCATACCCTCAGGACAAGATTTACAATCATTACTTACCTCAAACAAGCCAATTCCAATACCGAGCAAGCCAAGCGATGCTCCAAAAATGTCATCTCGCGAGTTCCTACCTCCGAACGGCTCAGAACTAACAAAAAATAACTCAAATACATCAAACAATGCTAAAGCAACCAATCCCAATCGAAAAAGGTTGATTTTTTAATCAAAAGCCCAAAATCGGCCAAAAAGCCCAATCTGGGCCCGAATCTCGGAATCCGACAAAACTCACAAAATCCGACAACCCATTCAATTATGAGTACAACCATACTAGTTTCATCCAATTCATACTCCGAATCAATGTTCAAAACTTAAAATTTCACTTTATCAAACTTTAGCCAAGAACCCTCAAAATTCACTTTCAAATCATCAATCAAATGCCAAAAACGAAGATAGATTCATGAAATATAACCAAAACCGAGTAAAGAACACTTACCCCAGTACATTTTGTGAACATTACCTCCAAAATCGCCCAAATCCGAGCTCCCCAACTTAAAATATGACCAAATGAACAAATTTTTATTTTATATATTTTCTGCTAGTTATTCTGCCTCGTTTCTTATGTCAAATAATATCAAAACTCACTCTTGATACCTCCAATGGATTCCTTATGAAATTTTAGTCAAGTTAGGCTCTTGAATCACTTCATTTGACCTATATTGAAGGAGATATGTTGGTTTTAATATTTGAAAATAGTGCAGATTTTTAAATACGAATTCAATGGCAATTTCGTAATTAATTTGAAAAAAATATGGCAACCCAATTCTTAGTAAAATGACCATACAATCCCCATACAATATCTAAATTCGACGATTCTTTTTGCTATGGCTCCGTGATTACAATACGGATCAAATGCTTCAATAAAAACAGAAATCGGAACTCATTTGCTTAATGTAGTACCATTTATGCTTGAAAAACAACGTCGAAACATAAAAAACGAGTGCAACACAACTCAAACCTATCTGAAACTCACCCGAGCCCTTAGGACCCTGTTAGAACATACCAACAAGTCTTATATCATAATATGGACCTACTTGAGGCCTCAAAACACACATAACAACATCGAAACGTCGAATCACACTTCAATTCGAAATCAATGAACTTGAAACTTCAAATTTCCACAACCGATGACGAAACCTATCAAATCACGTCCGATTAACCTCAAATTTTGTACGCAAGTCACATTTGACATTATGGACCTGTTCCAATTTTCGGAATAGGAATCCAACCCCGATATCAAAAAATCCACTCCCGATCAAACTTTCCAAAATTTCAACTTTCGCTATTTCAAGCCAAATTCTATTACGGACCTCCAAATCACAATTCGAACTCGCTCCTAAGTACAAAATCACCCAGCGGAGCTAACAGAACCATCAGAAATCCAATTCGAGGAACCTATTTCCAGTAGAAAAATAGTACTCCCTTTGCTCCAGTTTATGTGAACCTATTTCCTTTTTGGTTCGTTCAAAAAAGAATGACCATTTTCTAAATTTGTAAACAATTTAATTTAAATTTATAATTTTACCCTTTTCTATATATATATATATATATATATTGCATTTTTCATTAAAACTCAAATATTTAAAAATATGAAAAATAATTTTATAAAAATTATGGACCGGCCCGTGACCCATATAGAGTTGGCTTGGGCCGACCATTATAAAGGTCCATGGAAATAGTAGCCGGGCCTAGTTAGCCTGTCAAATGCTAAAGCCCGCGTGACAGATAGATTTGGCTACTTAGCAAATCCTCCGTTGTTTGCTTTAGTAGTCATAAAAGTAGACAAATACTACTTTTGTCAAAATACTATTATCTCAACTACATGTATGGCTTCGGATATGTGCTTATAATAGAAGCTCACATTTTGTAATGACGCATAATATAATAATATTTCCGTTTCTAACCAAAAAAAAAAAAAAACTTAATCACGGACAAGAAATCTGTGTAATATATCAAGTCACGTAGAGAGAGCTCTTAATCAATCTTTCAAATATTACTATATATGGTATGTGATAAATCGTGGCTCGTGGCCAGTCTATGAGATCCAAAAAAAACAACAGCAAATATTCTCTTTATCATTGAACAACTGCTAGAAATGCAAGGATATTGTTGCATGTGTCCAATAAAATAATTTCTTTCAATTTCTCATTCCATAATCACAAGAACGGAGATATTCGGTGCTTATTTATATCCTAAAATGAACACCTATCTGGTCAAATTATGTCCTAAAATACTAAGTACTAATAAATTTGCAGCTTGGATTTTGAATATTTATTAGCAACCACATGATTCACAGTGCTATTTGTTTATTTTCAACGAACGTGAGAGGACAGTTCCTTCTGTCAGGTGTTTGCCATAATTTTCTTACCATATTTGATTTTCCTATTTGTTGAAGGAAAAAGAGTAATATAATTACCTTAATTGGGTTTTCCTTTTTGTAGAAGGAAATTATAATTCTTTTATACTCAGCTAGTCCTTTTTCTTGTAGGAAAAGATTTGGACTTCTATAAATCGAGGATCCTTCCTTCTCATTCAACAACATCCACAATGTAGCCATAGAGGGCTTGAGAGTCGTGTTTAGGGGGAGAACTTTACGGGACAAGTGTTAGTGTGTCAATTGTGTTTGCCTCTTCGTGAGGTTGTTCTCTCGATATTTTGAACTCTCTTTTTATTATAGTGGATTGCTCATCTCTGTGGTGGACGTAGGTCAGTTGACCGAACCACGTTAAATGTTTGTGTTTCTTTTGGTATATTTCTCCTTTGTTGTATGATTTATTGTCGCTCAAGATTTGCTTTGCTAGCTTCCGTATGACACCTAATTTTTACGGTCTTAACACCTTCTTCTTGTTTACTTATTGTACGTACTTCACATTTTCATATTGATAGGAGAAATAGAAGATTGAACAAAGTAAAACACGACCCAATTCCTTGAAAATGAACTCCATATATTCACGAAATAATTTCGAATGGGCAAAATGCATTCATAGAAGAATTGGTCGCTTAGTTCTGATCCTCTAATCTAAATTATCGCAAGAAAACTCTTATGACAGGCAAAATGCATTCATAAGTTAATTTTTTATTTTGCATGTAGCTTTTATAGGCATATAAGCAAAAGTGGAACACATCACATCTATGGTTTAACCATAGTGTATAGTATATCTTTGTATATCACTCAATTACAATTAAATAACATAGTTCAGTGTAAATATCATGTATCAGCAAATTTTTTTTCCATCATAATGTCGTTGACTCATACAGAATATAAGGAGGTAATTTAAGCCTCATGTGAAAATAAAGGAGGAATATTTTTTTCTTTGAGGAATAAGAATTGATAGGCAATGAAAATCTCATAACTATAAAGTCAATAATCCAACATAGTTTTATGTCAGTTGGAATTTGCCAGCTTGTTTTCATATTCCTTACATTTTGTACTGCAATTATGACCACATGGGCATCTTCTAATTTCTTCATTATTAATTTCATAAAATAGTAAGCTAATGCAATATTTTTCAGAATTATCCATCTATAAATACTCACACATTTTCATCATTTCCAGCACCAAGCAAACAACATTTTCACTAACTAATTCAATTGTTGATAGTGCTAATTAACTTTAGTGGAAATGGCTAAGTTTGCTGCATCCTCCATTGCCCTTGTTTTCACTTTGAACATTCTCTTTTTCACTATGGGTAGCTCCACTAATATCCCATGCCCACCACCCCCACAACCCAAGCCCCACCCTACCCCCTATACCCCAAGCCCCACCCCACACTCCAAGCCTACCCCTACCCCTTATACCCCAAGCCCCAAGCCCCACCCTACCCCTAATACCCCAATCCCCACCCCACACCCAAAGCCTACCCCTTATACCCCAAGCCCCAAGCCATACCCTACCCCCAATACCCCAAGCCCCACCCCCAACCCCAAGCCTACACCTACCCCGAATACCCCACACCCCAAACCTACCCCTACACCTAATACCCCTACTCCATCAACCCCATCATCAAATGGTAAGTGCCCAAAGGACACACTTAAGCTAAAAGTGTGTGCTAACTTGTTGAATGACTTGGTGCACCTTGTTATTGGAAGTAGCCCAGCCAAGACTGAATGCTGCTCTTTAATTCAAGGACTTGCTGATCTTGATGCTGCTGTTTGCCTTTGCACTGCTATTAAAGCTAATGTACTGGGAATCAACCTTAATGTCCCTCTTTCCCTCAACTTGCTTCTCAACAACTGCGGAAAATATTGCCCCGAGAATTTCCAATGCACATAAACCAACTTTTCAATTTTGTTTTTCTAGCTCCAATATATGTATTTGGAAAATTTTCTCTTCTGTTTTTTGTATTTGTGTGTTTATGATTATTGTTTATTTTCTCAGGAAATAATTTTTTCCTAATTGGTTAGGAAAGAAGACACCGTGGCCCTTGCATTCTTTTCGTTGTATTCCAGTTTTATTAGTAATAATAACATGATATTTTATTTTTGATATCTTTGGAAATAGGCTGACACAAATAAAATTATCATTTGTAAGGAGAAGCAGAAGCAGTTTTGGAGAATCAGAAAAAAATAGTTTCTCTCCAAAAACACTTTTTCGAGAAGTACTTTTGAGAAAAATACATTTAGAAGCAGTTTTTTAAAGCTTGATCAAACACTAATTGCTACTCAGAAGTGCTTTTCAAATTAATTAGTCAAACACAAACTGCTTCTCGCCAAAAGTACTTTTGAGAAAAGCATTTTTTTAAGAAAAGCAATTCTCAAAATAAGCTAATTTTTGCAGTTTGGCCAAACGGGCTATAAATCAAAGGCGCAATGCTGCTTTCCATTTTGACTTAATTGCTGCGGTCTTAGGAAGAATATAAATTAAATGATAAAGCACTGGGAATGATCACGAAAACCAAAAAATGAAGAAAAAACTGAAGCATTTCTCTAAGTCTATCCTACAAGCAGAAGCAGCATTTAATCTCAGTGTAATGTTATATAACTCTTTGCAAAAAATAAATAATCTTACGACTCTGCCGTTTGTGTTTTATATACAGAATGACTGTCTCGAATCATTTCCAAGTTTTGCCAAAACTTCTCAATGTTGCCTAAAATAAGAAGTCAACACATAAATCACGAAGAACTTAACACACAATCAAACTTGCTGCTAACCTGCCATAGCTTTAATTTACTGTCTCGGGTAAAAAATCAATACCCCCTCCCCTCTAAAGAAATTTAGAATAAGGATGATTTAGAAGTTCAGAATACTTCCCCTTGACTTCATACATGGAGTTACTTGATGTATATATACATCTTGTCAAGAGTTCCTTGTAGCTAATATTTAGCTATTGTATCTCTATCTACCGGTGATTATATTAATCACAACCACTTGTATGTGCTATTTTATATCTCCTAGAAGTTATCCTTTCACAAATAAGGCTAGTGGGATAATCATATACAAACACTAGCTATATAATTCATGACAGCTAGGAATAAAGTTCAAAGGAGTCCTAGGTTACACCCAATACGAAATCATACGGTTGTCTAACATCCCCCTCAAGCTAGAGTTGGGTAGCTGCACAACTCCTAGCTTGGTCCGTAAAGTCCGAAATTGAGTCTCGACAGTGGCTTCGTGAAGATGTCCGCTATCTAGTGTAAAGATGGAATGAGCTTGGCGACCATAGCTCCTTGAACAACCTTTTCTCGCACAAAATTATAGTTAATTCCAACATATTTGGTGCGAGCATGGAGTACCGAATTAGCCGTGAGATGCAAAGCACTTAAATTGTCTGTAAACAACATTGGTGTGTGAGGTAAAGAGATGCCAATATCCTTTAAAACATAGGTAACCCATGTGACTTCTGCAGCCAGAGAAGCCAACGACCTATATTCCGCCTCAGCACTAGTTTTTGCGACTGTATGTTGCTTTCTTGATGCCCATGAAATGCAGTTTGTGCCAAGAAATACACACATGTCGGTCGTAGATTGCATTGTAAGGGGACACCCAGCCCAATCAATGTCAGAAAATCCCACAAGATGAAGGGAAGAGTTAGATGTGTTGTGGAAGCCAAATGTGTATAGTGTGAATGAGCCACAACTACTATACCAAAATTATGACAGCCACCAAATAATAAATAAGATAATAAAGCAACAATAAAAGGAACACCAGAATTTACGTGGTTCGACCAATTTTGCCTACTTCCTCGGACACAACCAATATTTTATTGCACTCAAAAAATACAAGTGAAATAATACTAAAGAGAGAAGATACAAATGTCTTAAGAAGATAAGAAGGCAAATGAGAGGTGTATTTAAATCCTAAACATTAGGCCTCCTTTTATAGGGAAAAATTCCTAACCAATTTGGTCCTCCACTGATGTGGGAGTTTTGGCATTCAAAAATCTCCACCTTGGCAAAATTCCATATTTTCAATTTTCTCTCAATAACAAATTTTGATTGTGTCTTCATCTTCAATCTTCAGTGTTCAACAATGTTGATCAAATCCAAACAATATTGAAACTTGACCGCAGTCACCACTTTTGTCAGCATATCAGCAGGATTCTCTGTAGTATGAATTTTCTTTACCGTGAATCCACCTTCTTCTATGATTTCTCGTACTAAATGATATGTGCTTCGTCCTTGCAAGATAAACTTGGTTCTTCGCTAATTGAATAGTATCATAAAAAATTGTGATACTTTTTTGTCCAATACCATGCTCTTTTAGCAATCCCTGAAGCCAAAGTGTCTCCTTCATAGCCTCTGTAATAGCCATGTACTCTGCCTCTGTTGTAGACAAAACAACTGTTGACTGCAAAGTAGACTTCCAACTAACTGGTGCCCTTGCAAAAGTAAACACATAACCAGTGGTTGATCTTCGTTTGTCCAAATCACCCGCAAAATCTGATTCACAATATCCAACTACAGGTTGATTGCCTTCCCGCTCAAAAACTAACACAACATCTACAGTATTATGAATATACCGTAGAATCCACTTCACAGCTTGTCAATGCTCCTTTCCTGGATTATGCATATATTTGCTAATAACTCCAACAGCTTGTGAAATGTCAGGTCTCGTACAGACTATTGCATACATCAAGCTACCAACAACATTTGTGTATGGTACCTTTGACATATACTCTCGTTCAGCTTCATTTTTTGGCAACATAGTAGTACTTAGCTTAAAATGGGGAGCAAATGGAGTACTAACTGACTTAGTCTTTTCATCTATGCCAAAACGTTGTAGTACTCTTTTCAAATATTCTTTCTGAAATAAACAGAGTTTCTTTGAACGTCTATCTCTTATTATCTCCATGCCAAGAATTTTCTTTGCCTCACCCAGATCCTTCATCTCGAACTCCTTCTTCAGTTGAATCTTCAACTTATCAATTTCTTTCAAATTCTTGGAAGCTATCAACATATCATCAACATATAGGAGAAGATATATAAAGGAACCATCTTTAAGCTTGGGCAAATACACACAATGATCGTATTTGCTTCTCTTGTACCCTTGTCGCAACATAAACTTGTCAAATCGTTTGTATCATTGTCTAGAAGATTGTTTCAATCCGTATAACGATTTTTCAAGTTTGCACACCATATTTTCCTTTCCAGCAACATTGAATCTTTCTGGCTGAGTCATGTAGATTTCCTCCTCCAAGTTTCCATGTAAAAACGCAATTTTTACATCCATCTGAACTAGTTCCAAATCCAACTGTGCTACCAAATCCAACATAATTCTAATAGAGGAATGTTTTACAACTGGAGAAAATACTTCATTGTAATCAATTCCCTCCTTTTGAGCATATCTTTTGGCCACCAATCTTGCTTTGTAGCGAACATCTTCTTGGTTAGGAAATCCTTCATTCTTTGCAAATACCCATTTGCACCCAATTGCTTTCTTTCCCTTCTGGAGATTGGCCAATCTCCATGTATGATTCTGATGAAGGGACTATATTTCATCATTCATGGCAATCCTCCACTTATCTTCTTCTGAACTTTGGACTGCATCTTTATAAGTGGTAGGAACATTATCAGCTACAATTGAGGCGGCACAAGCAACCGTCTCTATAAGACGAACATGTTTTGTTATTGTCCTTTTTGGCCTGCTGGTTGCTATTGATTCAAGTTGTTGTTGAGGTTCCTGAGTTGGAATCTCCCTCTCTACTGGCTCTTCTTCCAGAGGATAATCTTCATTTGTTTCCTCCTCTGCTTCTTGTGTAGGAAAAATAAATTTTCCCTCAAACTCCACCTGCTTAGAAGCACCCTCATTTTGTTTGGTATCTTTTGTTACCTTATTTACCATAGCAGATTCATCAAAGGTAACATCCCTGCTGAATATTACTTTCTTTTTCATAAGACACCATAAGCGGTATCCTTTGACTCCAGAAGTAATCCCCATAAAAATAGCTTTTTTTGCCCTTGGATCCAATTTTGACTCTGTCACATGATAATATGCAGGTGAGCCAAACACATGCAAAGAGTCATAATCTACAACACGTTTTCCATACCATTTTTCAAATGGTGTCTTGCCGTCAATAGCAGCAGATGGTAGATGATTAATGAGGTGGCATGCATATGTAATTGTCTCATCCCAAAATTTTTTGCCCAAGCTAGCATTGGACAATATGCACCGTACCTTCTCCATTAAGGTCTGGTTCATACGTTCTGCCACTCCATTCTGTTGTGGTGTATGTCTGACAGTGAAGTGTCAGATGATGCCATCATATTCACAGACCTTATTGAAATGATCATTTTTCTATTCACCTCCATTGTTTGTGCGAATACACTTGATCCTCCTGCCTGTTTGATTCTCCACCATCGACTTCCATTTGAGAAAAATTCTCAACACTTCATCTTTGCTCTTTATTGTATACACCCACACTCTTCGGAAAAAATCATCAACAAAGGTTACAAAATAGTACTTTCCACCCAATGAAGGTGTTTTGGAAGGACCCCAAACATCAGAGTGTACATAATCCAAAATGCCTTTAGTATTATGGATCGTTGTACCAAATTTAACCCTTGTTTGTTTCCCTTTGACACAATGCTCGCAGAACTCCAAGTTGCAAACCTTTACTCCCTTTAACAATCCTTGATCTGATAGAGTTTTCAAGGATTTTCCTCCAGCATATCCCAAGCGCATGTGTCATAGCATGTTGCTTCTGCCTTTTTTTCGTCACTGGATGTCACTGTCACTATCCTAATAACTGTATTACCACGATAACGGTACATGTTATCATTTTCCGATTGGCCTTCATTACCACTAGTGCACCGAAACATACTCTCATCACTCCATTTTTTGCAATGATTTTGAACCCTTTTGATTCTAGGGCTCCCACAGAGATGAGATTCTTCTTCAAATGCGGTACATATCGAACATCTATTAATGTTATGATCATTCCATCATAGTTCTTAATCGTATTGAACCAATTCCATATAAGGTAAGAGGGATGTTGTCCGCTGTGTGGATGACTTCATATTCTCCTTCTTGAAAATCCACGAACCAGTCCTTGTTGGGACACATATGATAGCTTCAAGCCGAGTCCATCAACCATATGTCTGATGATGTTGATGATTCTGTTGTAACTAATGAGAAGTCTGAATCATCACAATCAACTACATTTGAATCTATAATGGCCTTTCCATTGTTATGTTTGGCCTTATTCTTCAACTTCGGATAGTCTTTCTTCCAGTGCCCCTTTTCTCGACAAAAAACACATTCATCTTTACTGGGTCTAGATCTTGACTTGGATCTTCCCTTCTTTGTCCTCGTTTGATTTTGAGGACAACCCCTCACAACCAGTGCTTCTCTTTCTCCGCCCTTCTATTTTTCTCCCTTTCTTTGTTCATAGCTGTACAAAGCCGAACAAACTTCTCTGAGAGAAACTTCGTCATTTTCATGGAGTAGAGTAGTTTCAAGATGCTCGTACTCATCAGGAAGTGACCCCAACAACATCAAGGCCAAGTCATCATCATCAAAAGTTGCATCCATATTTTGCAAATATGTGACCAACTTATTGAAACTGGTGATATGTTCATTCATTGTGGTACCAGGAACATAGGTGAAGCGAAATAGTCTCTTCTTCATGTACAATTTATTTTGACTGTTTTTCTTCAAAAATTTACCCTCCAGTGCTTTCCATAATTTACTTGCAGAAGTTTCCTTTGTGTATGGATATTTCTGCTCTCTAGCAAGGTAGGATCGAATGGTACCGCAAGCAACACGGTTGATAATTTTTCGATCTTCTTCTCCAATAACATCTGGTTTCTTTTCTTCAATGGCAAGATCTAGCCCTTGTTGAAAAGGGACATCTAGAACCTCGCCTTGCCACATCCCAAAATATCCTGACCCGTCAAAAATTTATATCGCAAATTTCGCATTTGACACGATTCGTGTCATAAGAGAAGATGCCAATGATGACGTATTGTTGACACTTGATGTAGGTTCTTCTTGTTTATTATCTCCATCTTTGACACAAATATTATTTAATAGCTGACGACACAAATCAAGATTATTTCCTTTTTGGTGTGGAAGATCAGACTAAGCTGCAGCCACAGAGCATACTCAGACAGAACCTTGACTCAGTTACCAAGATAAATCTTTTCTGATGTGGAAGATCAGACTATGCTGCAACCATAGAGCACGCTTAGACAATACTTTGGCTCTAATACCAATTATTGCAGAAGTCAAATGTATATAGTGTAAATGAGTCACAACTACTATATCAAATTATGACAGCCACCAAATAATAAATAAGACAATAAAGCAACAATAAAAGGAACACCAGAATTTACGAGGTTCAGCCAATTTTGCCTACTTCCTCGGATACAACCAATATTTTATTACACTCCAAAAATACAAGTGAAATAATACTAAAGAGAGAAGATACAAATGCCTTAAGAAGATAAGAAGACAAATGAGAGGTGTATTTAAATCCTAAACATTAGGCCTCCTTTTATAGGGAAAAATTCCCAACCAATTTGGTCCTCCACCGATGTGGGAGTTTTGGCATTCAACAAGATGTGATGCGCAATCCAAGTTGTGATGTCCCGACAATGTAACGCATGTTGCATGAATTGACATAAGAGATTCATAGCATGTGATGTTTGTGGACGTGTTAGAGTAGTTGAAATGGAAAAAACTATACGTACTGTTGCAGCCTTTACTACTAGACTAAATGTGTATTCAAAGTCGACTCCTTCAATTTGGTTATAGCTTTTAGCTACTAACCTCGCCTTGAAACGTTCCACTTGACCATCTTCTTTCAATTTCGTCTTTAAAACCCATTTAGATCCAACAACATTCATATGTGGTTGGCAAGGAACCAATTAACAAGTATCATTTGTTCTTAAAGCTTGCATCTCATCAGTCATTGCAGCCTTCTAGTGAGGTTTGAGCAGTGTCTCCTTGATGTTTTAGGTTCGTTGAGGTCCTGTTGGAGAGATGCAATGAAGGATTGTGAGAAAGAATTATTCTAGGAGTGTGTTTTGGTGCGGGTGAGCACTGGATGGGTATTGCCTAGGTTGGGTGATCGAGCAAATGTGTGATAATGGCGGGAATAAAGATTCTGTCTATGTGAGTAGAGGCAGGTTGTATGGAATTTTCATCTAGTAAAGTTGGTGTGCATGGCGATGGTTGTAAAGTACCAATAATATCAATGTCTTGGGAATTAGGTAGGTCAATAGGTAGTGGGGAATTACTTGACTCAATATAGGAGTGTGAGGCAATAGAGTTATATGTTTGTTGTGGACTTGGGCATACATCATTGGTCAAGGATGGTTGAACATCATTTTGTTGAGAACTAATCTCAAGATTCACGTCTAGTGTGTGCATGGGAGGCTCATCAGATAGTACCTCAAGATTTTTGCTACTATTTTGTTGCTCCAAATATTCCTTGGAAGTACTGAAGTGAGGATTTTGTGATTCTGCAGGCAAATCAACACTAGGAGAGACATAGGGTAAGTGTAATTCATCAAAAATAATGTATCTTGATATAAAAAAACCTTTTAGATTGTGGATGATAACATCTATAGCCATCGGCCACTGCATTTGTAACACTCCTCAAATCTATAGAAGTTTCAAGACCCGCTAAATATAGAATTTAATTTTATAATCTTAAATTATACTTTTATTACGGATTAAAAACCCTTGTGATTGATTTTTGAGTTACTTCTATATTTATAAATAAGTGGTTATATAATTATGGTAATATTAATAATTTTAATATTACTAATTATTAAAAGTGGGTATCATTAGTTATTAGTTAAGTCAAAACAAAACAAAAAGGGAAAAGAAATAAAAGTAAAATAAAAATAAAAAGGAGGGGGAGGGGCATAAAGTGGCTTGAAACGTACTTCTTTTTAAAAGGTCAAAAGGCTTGAAAGCCTTAATCAAACACAACTTAAAAAAAAGGTTGAAGGCAAGCCTTACCAAAACAGAAGGTTTAAACTTCTGTTCGTGAGATTCACGTATCGCTACGAAACAGAGGCAGCAAGGTTGTTTACGCAGACAAGAAAATTATAGGGTTCTTTACAAATCACTAATTCTCGAACTCAGGTATATAAAATTTTCTATTTTTAATTATCCTAAAGTAGTAGTAGATAAGAATTAAATAGTTAATTCCCTTCTTTCTCTGTATCAACATTAAATTTCATGTTTAGGTGTGAAACTTTAAAATTAATTAAAAGGTACCGGTTGTTGTAGAATCAATTGTTTGACGGGCATAAATTGGACTGGGGCCTACGTATTGGCTCGAGGAGTTTTGAGGTGAGTTGATATAACCCTTTACTAAAGTGGTTTAACTCACAAAAACACGCATACAACGCGTTTGATGAATTGCTTAAAAGAGTTTATATTTACTTAATTGGAGCGAGTGAGTACCTACTAACTTAGAATTGTTCTAGCAAAAGTTAAGATAATTTATTATGATATATATGCATAAATTTTCAGATTTTTGTGCTATTCTTATATGCTATTTTTATGTTGAAAATTTATGAAGAAGCAAGAATCTTTAGAAACACTTTTACATGTTTATTTCATTCTTATGTCATGATTTACATTTAAGGATATCAGCATGAGCATTTACATGGTGTTCTATAAAGAAAAGATTTAGACTTGAAAAGTCACAAGAAGAAGTTTTAGAAAGAAAAGACTTTTGGGAGTATCCTTTATTCTGAGAAGGGGTCATCATCCAGGCTGAGGGTCCTGACCAAAGCGTTGACTTCCTGAAACTACTTGTGCCAAAGTAGGGAGCACACGAGCCGAGGGTCTCGTTGCTGAGAATTTACTTACCTAAGCTAAAATATGATACATGAGCGTTGAGAACCATGAAGCGAGTAGCACCTCGTGGATTGGGCCTATTCGATCAGGTTGGGATCGAACCCGTGCTGATCACACGGTGACTGAGACAGAATTAAGTCAGAATAGTTGGAACTCTCAAAGTATAAAGTGAAGTATTTTTTTATAAGAAAGAAAAAGAAAAGAATTTCTTTTAGAATTTTCATAAACTGCTATTATGCAATTATTTAGAATTATTCTTATAAGCTTTAGTTTTACATGCATTTAGAAACTTTGCTCGTAATGTATATGATATTAAAGTTTCGCCCCTGTTGTTGAGACTCACTGAGTACAATGGATGATACTGACGTTTTCTTTTGGGAACCTACGTTGGTCTGCGGTACAACGTAGGAACCGATTTTGCAGGCGAACAGGTTACGGGTTAGGACTTCCTTCTCTTCCAGTGCTATTGGTGAGATCCGCTTTTGTTCGTGAAGTATTCCTTAGAGTCATCTTTATTTAGTTATTTCTTTGTTTGCTTAGAGAACTGGCCAGGAAATCTCATGTCCTGAGCAGTGCGTCAGTTTATCAGTAGAGGCTTCAGAGACATAGTCGTTGGGTTAAGATTCAGATGTTTTTGATAATAACTTAGCAGTAATTCAGTAGTTACTACGAATAAAGTTTTGGAATTAATTTATTTAAATATTTAAATTAATCAAAAGAATTTGGTTAGAGTATTGCCTTGTTGCATATAAAGTTTGAAGTTATAATAGATTTGATAAGCAGAGATGGTTCGCTCGGTCATGTTTAGTGATCGAGTGCCAGTCTCGGCTTGTTCAGAAATGGGCCGTGACAACTATAACCAATAAACACACATTGAAATGTTTTTGATTGAAATTTATCTTTATTTTGCCCTTTGAGATAAGGAAAATATCTGCAACCAAACACTTTCAGAGTGTTATATAATCACGCTCCATATAGCTTAGAAAATGGAGATTGCGTACTTAAAGTAGAGGTAGACATTCTGTTGATTAGAAATGTTGCAGTCATAAAGGCTTCAATCCAAAGAAACATTGTTAATTTTGCATTGAAAATTAATGCGAGCCTAGTTTTAATAATATGCCTATGCTTTCTTTATGCTATCCCATTTTGCCCAGGTATATAAGGACAAGAGATTTATCTTCTAATACCATTTTGAGCCAAATAACTTGTGAACTCCAAGCTATTGAATTCTCCACCTCCATCACACTGAAACACTTTGAGTTTCTTTGAAAACTGATTTTCTACTAATTTTTGAAATGTCATAAAATTAGAAATAAAATCAGATTTCTTCTTTAAGGGATAAATCCAAGTGAATCTTGTTGTCAACAAAAATAACACAATACTTTATTCTTTGAGATGAAGCGATGGAAGCAGGACCCCATAAATCACTATATAATTTTGATAATAGCTCAACTTCTCTTTTATTTAACTCTTGAAAAGGTAACTTACAACTTTTTCTTATTTGACAACTAGTACAAGCTGAAACATTTTTATTCCAACTACTAACATCAATCAACTTATTAGTATGCAAATAACTTAGAGTTCTTGAGTGTGGATGTCCTAATCTTTAATTCCAAATTGTGTCTGAGTTCTTGTCTGCTTTTATAACTGCCAATGCCTCATGCGAGTCATCTTCCAAAGTATATAAATCATGCCTCTTATTTCTCATTTCTAGAATTGTCCCTGTTCTTTTGTTTTTAACAAAAAAACCATCGTCAGTAAACTCAAGAGAGCATGAATTATCCTTAACAAATTTACTGACACAAATGAGATTCTTCTTAAGTTTAAGCACAACAAAGACATCTTTTAAATGTGGGTTCTTCCCAATAATCTTATCTCTTATATGTGTAATCAGCATTTTATCACCATTACCTACCATAACAAGATCAGTTTCCTTAAATGGAGATGAATTCACAAGAGTAATTGCACCATGTGATTGGTACCACCTGAGTCCATGTAGAGATGATTATTATGTTGATCAGTAAGAGACATAGTTGCTAGAGCTTGTGGTACTTCTTGTTGTGCCTGATATGAATAATCTCATCTATAGAAATAAGAGAGCGTTGTATGGTTATTTCTACCACAAATCTGACATGGATTATATTTTTAGGTTCTCTTTTGGCTGATTTGTTCAAGTTGATTGTGTATAAAATTATCTTTGATTAAATCCTCCTCTATTTCCTATTCCTCTTTGATTTCCTCTTCCTCTAAAGGAATTAACACGACCTCTTCCTTGAATTTTCTGTTCCATAAAGTCTACAACTGAATCAAGGTTTGTTTGTGTCACATGTTCCTCTGCATCTTCTCTTATTTCGAACCCTCTAAGGGTAGTCACAAACTGATTAAAAGTAGGGTATGGTGCTTTACCCAACATCACAGTACGAAGGGTCTTGTATTTGCTTCCAAGACCTGTGGTAAAATTAATTACTTTGCTATCTTCATCTAGTGGTTTTTGGATAGCTATCAGGCGATCACAGATTCCTTTAAACTCCTTTATATACTCATCAATGAATTTGGAACCTAGTTTTATAGTTTGAAGTTGTTGCTTCAACTGAAACTCCTTGTCTTTGCTTGCTTGTAGGTAGGTATCTTCAAGACAAGCTCACATCTGTTTTGCAGATGAACATCCTATGATGATAAACATTGACTTTTTGGTCATTGTTCCAGAAAGCCAACTCCTAATAAGAACGTTGTCATCTTCCCATTCACTGAACTTTGAGTTTGGATTGATTTCTCCTTTCTCACCTTCTATGCTCTCCATGGGAGGTTCTTCTTTGATGACCTTGTCAAGTTTCAATGTTTGCATAAGTTGAAGGATTTGTTTCCTCCAAATAAGGTAATTTGATGATTTTAGCTTAACGGGACAAATTGCAATGAGTTGGTGAAGTGAAGAGGGTGAGAGGGCTAGAGTAGTGCTAGAGGATGCTGTCATAGTTGTTTTAAGAGGGAAGAAAGAACCTTCAGGATCGTTTAGTTTTCAATGAAGCCTAAGCTCTTGATACCATGAAGAAATTTAGAATAATGATGATTTAGAAGTTCAGAACACTTCTTCTTGACTTCATACGTGGAGTTACATGATGTATATATACATCTTGTTAAGAGTTCCTTCTAGCTTATATTTAGCTATTGTATATCTATCTACCAGTGATTATATTAATCACAACTACCTGTATGTGCTATCTTATATCTCCTAGAAGTTATCCTTTCACAAATAAGTCTAGTAGGATAGTTATATATAGACACTAGCTATATAATTCATGACGGCTAGAAATAGAGTTCAAAGGAGTCGGTTACACCCAATACCAAATTATACGGTTGTCTAACACCCTCAACATAACTTTTGATTTAGAGACTAAATTCCTCCAAATTTCAACAAATATAGAAGATTCCCCTTCTCCCATTTTTCTGTGATTGACCGGTTTTCTCTCTTTAAAACAAAAGAATATCCCATCATTTCATCTATGGTGTTCTCCACTATTCCCAAGTTGAGTTAACGTTAAAAATATTTACGTAGTTCACTTAATCTCATAAAATTTAGTAAACCCAGTTAAACGATTGAGAATAATAGTTTAAGAGAAGATAAAAATAAATATAGTGACTTCCTGTTTTTGTTTCTAAGGTGATAAATTAAGATATAAAAGGCGCTAATTTTCTTCATGATATTTTGATTTCGTTAGACGCAAGTGACATAATAGTATTTATGTGAACACTATTAGATTTGATTTTAATGATGCAAATAATATATCTGTTCTATGTGCAGGAACTCATGGACAAGATTCAAAGATTGAAGGAATCAATCAGAGAAGATCAAGGAATCAATGGTTAGCTACGAGATGGAAGCAATCAATAAGGGAATTTAAGGAAAGCAATCCGAGATTAGCAAAGATCAAGAAATCAATGGACGGCTACGAGATGGAAGGAATCAAGGAAAGCAATCCGGGATCAGAGAAATCAATCAAAGCCAAGACGGAACCAATCAAGCCTAGACTTAAGGAATCAAATAAATCGAGCGTATCAAAATTTGGAAGGTGCAAGATCTTGGGAAGCATATATGGAAAATCAATCAAGTCTCTCGTAAACATAGTCGTTGTTGTATGACCTTATTCTTTGAAAGAATCAATTTCTCTCCAAGGATCAAATCTCTTGGGTTGACAAATTTCTCGAGTTATCAAGCCTCTCTCAAAGTATTTAAACTTGTATTTTTACCCTAGAGCCACATACTTTGATCGAACCAAATACTCTCTCTTTATTCTACTACAAACAAACATTGTAGATCTACTAGATCTGTTGTGTAACAAGTTAGAGAAGAAAGAGATAACAACACTAGTGACGTATTGTATCAAAAGAAATGAGTAAAATAGGAACTAAGTGATCGGTGTAGATCACACCATTCTCTGTATTCTCGAAGAAACTCATTCACTGAAAAAAGAACTCCCTTGCAACCCAAGGGGACTGGACTAGGATTCACATTGAATCTGAACCAGTATAAAAACTCTGGTGTCTTTAATTCCTTCATTTAATTTCTGCATCTTAATTTCTGTCTTTACTAGTATCAAGTTCTTATATCTAGTCGACTAATCGTAAAACTAGTCAACTGCTAGCTATTAAGTTTAAAAATAAACAATTCACCTCCCCCTCTAGTATTTTTACTGTTGAGGCAATTCAGAGCAAGGCTCACACTTTTCTTTTTACTTAACAGCTTGTGAGAAAAGATCATGGCAAATCAAGTTATCATAGGAGCATTCTTCCAAGAAAGTACTTCCCAAGTAAGGCCATCATACTTCAATGGACAATATTTCTCCCACTGGAAAGTACGTATAAAAGTATATGTAAAGGCGTATAATGTTAAAGTGTGGAGAGTCAACAAAAAGGGAAACTATCATCTGCCGGCTGCTGCTCAACCTCTTGCTAATCTTGAAGATATAGACTCATATATAGATGAGCAAATGGCGGTTGTGCAAGTCAACAACAAGGCAAGAAATTTGCTCTATAATGCTATAAGTGGTGAAGAATATGAAAAAATCTCTAGTTGTGATACAACCAAAGAAATGTGGGATAAACTTGAAGTTACATACAAAAGAACCAGCAAGGTGAAGGAAACACATATCACCATGTTGGTTCACGATTATAAACTCTTCCAGATGAAAGAAGGAGAATCCATTGAGGATATGTTTACCAGATTCAGTAAAATCATAAGCGACCTAAAAACTTTCGGCAAACCATACTCAAGTGGTGATCAAGTTAGAAAGATCCTTAGAAGCTTACCAACCACTTGGCAAACTAAAGTAGTCACAGTTGAATCACAGGATCTGAATAAATTATCTTATGATGAACTTCGTGGAGAACTCATAGCTTTCAAAAAGACACATCTCAAGAAAACAAACCAAGAAGAAAAGAAGAAAACAGTTGCATTCAAGGCTACAACTGAGATAGCTGACAATGATATAAATGATGTACCTGAAGCTCTTCAAGAAGAAATTGCTATGATGTCAAGAAACATGGATTGCTTAATGAGAAGATTCAGGAATATGAGAAGAGGAAGGATTCCACCTAGGCTAACCAGGCAATACAACAAACAAGATAAGAATGATGGAAAATGCTATGAGTGTGGAAGATTTGGACATATTCAAGCCGAGTGTCTAGATCTAAAAAGAAAAATCTCCAGAGGTTTCAACAAAAATAAATCATTTGGAAGCTAGAGTGATGAAGACAGTTCAGAACATGAAGAAATAGAAAAATCTCAGCTTCATGACAATTTTGGAAAATGATATGAACAAACTTTCAGGATGCTGGACAGACGAGGATACTTCAGACGATGAATGCAAAGATAACAATGAAAACTGCTTCATGGCTCGAGGTGAAACAAGCGAGGTAAGGTCTTATAATTGTGAAAGATGTAATAAATTGCAGGATATTCTTGATCTCACTTTGAAAGAGACTCAAAAAATGATGAATGGACTAAAGAGACTCAACAAAGAAGTAAAAGACTGGAAACTCAAACATGAAGTATGTGAAATCGAAAAAGAAGTACTTCAAGAAGAGTTTTAGGAATTGCAAATGCAACTCAATGGCATGCACAAATCCACCAGTCATAGTTCTATCAGGTCAAACCAAACGACTTACAAGTCAACTGGAAAAGGATCATCCAGAACTGAGTCCACGAGTACTAACACAACTAAAAGACCCAAAAATGGGTAAGGAATTATGTGTCACTACTGCAATAAAAGTGGACATAAATACTCTTTTTGTCATTTTCATAAGTCAAATATTTTAGGATGGATTTGGAAACCCAAAAATGATCTTGAACCTAGTAATACTAACCAACCAGGACCCAAGCAAGCTTGGGTACCTAAAAGAAAGTAATCATTATGTTTTGCAGGAACACCACAGAAGAAATCGCAAAGGAAAATGGTACTTAGATAGTACGTGTTCAAGTCACATGATAGGTGATAAAAACCTGTTCAAAGAAGTTACAAAAATAGACAGAGGAAGCGTTAAGTTTGGCGATGACTCAAAAGGGAAAATAATCTGTACCGAAACAGTCCCTTTCAATAACAATTGTAATATCATTGAGGTTTATCTAGTTGATGGGCTTAATTACAACCTTCTGAGCATAAGTCAGCTATGCGACTCAGGATATGAGGTAAAACTTAAGAAAACAGGTTGTGCTATTGAAGATGAGACAGGTAAAACAATCCTCCCAGGTAAAAGGTACGAAAACATTTACATTCTTGATTATTTTTAAAATATTGATGGTCATATCTGTTTAACTTCCATATTTGATGATCCCTGGTTATGGCATAGGAAACTTGGTCATGCAAGCATGCATCTGATAGAAAAACTTTCCAATCATGAGTTAGTTATTGGCTTACCTGAATTGAATTTCTCTAGAAATCATATATGTGATGCTTGTCAAATTGGAAAACAAACTAGAAACTCTTTCAAAAACAAGGATATTGTATCCACTTCTAAACATTTGCAACTGCTTCATATGGATTTATTTGGGCCTAGTAGAACTGCTAGCATAGGAGGAAAACGATATGCTTTTGTTATTATTGATGATTATTCGCGTTTTACTTGGGTGATTTTCTTATCTCATAAAGATGAAGTGTTAAGAAACTTTGAGGTTTTCTGTAAGAAGGTTGAAAGAGAAAAAGTATATTTGATTACAACAATCCAAAGTAATCATGGAGGAGAATTTGAAAGCAGAGCATTCGAAGACTTCTGTAATGATCAAGGATATACTCATAATTTCTCTGCGCCAAGATCACCCCAACATAATGGAGTTGTGGAACGAAAAAATAGAACACTACAAGATATGGCAAGAACGATGCTACTAGATCATTCCCTATCAAACCATTTCTGGGCAGAAGGAGTAAGTACAGCATGTCACATTCTCAACCGATGTCTCATAAGGCCAATTCTGAAGAAAACTCTTTATGAACCGTGGAAAGGTAAACGTCCTAATATTAGTTACTTTCATCCCTTTGGAAGTAAATGTTTCATTCACAATAATAGTTAGGACAATCTTGGAAAATTTAATCCAAGAAGTGATGAAGGTATTTTTCTGGGTTATTCATTAAATAATATATCATTTAGAGTATACAACAAATGCACGATGTGTGTGAAAGAATCTGTGTATATTGTATTTGATGAAAATAACTCCTCGATCGAGAAAGAAATTATTGCAGGTGATGAAGATCAAATTCAAAAAAGTCAGGAGACAAGCAAATTGCAAAAGTCGGCTGATGCATTTGACGCTGTGATAGATAAACTAATGAAACCAGCAACAATCCACCAGAACTACTGAAGGAGTCGACTACTCATACAGCTCGCCCAAACGAATGGAGAAGTGAACCTGAATATTCTCAAAAATTCATCATAGGAGATCCAAATGAAGGAATGAAAACCAGGGGAGCTCTCAAGAAGAAAGCAAACATAGCACTGATCTCTCAGATTGAGTCAAAGATAAAATAGAGGAAGCTCTTAAAGACTCAAACCGGATGCAAGCAATGCAGGAAGAGTTATATTAATTCGACAAAAATCAAGTATGAAAATTGATAACCAAACCTGAAAACGTTCCTGTGATAGGAACAAAGTGGGTCTTCAGAAATAAGCTCAATGAGGATGGAAAAGTTTTAAGAAACAAAGCCAGATTAGTTGCTCAAGGATATTCACAATAAGAAGGAGTCGACTATGACGAAACCTGAAACCTTTGCCCCAGTAGCTCGACTGGAATCTATACAAATTCTTTTGGCATATGCATCCTTTAAAGGATTCAAGTTATTTCAAAAGGATATTAAAAGTGCCTTTTTAAATGGTTTCATTGAAGATGAAGTGTATGTGAAGCAACCCCCTGGGTTTGTAAACTCAAAGTTTCCATATCATGTGTATAAGCTAACTAAAGCACTGTACGGACTGAAGCAAGCTCCACGAGCATGGTACGAAAGATTAAGCTCTTTTCTTATTGACCATGTGTTTACAAGAGATAAAGTAGATACTACTCAATTTATTAAAATATCATTAGAAGGTAATCTCATTATTCAAATTTATGTTGATGATATTATATTTGGTAGTACTAATCCTCTTATGTGCAAGGAATTTGCAAATCTTATGCAAAGTGAGTTCGAAATGAGCATGATGGGAGAACTGACGATCTTCCTTGGACTTCAAATTCAACAATCTGAAGAAGGAACATTCATATGTCAGACTAAATACACAAAGGAGTTAATCCAAAAATTTGGTATGAGTAGTGCCAAAGCTATTGGCACACCAATGAGTCCCTCAACAAGTCTCGACAAAGATGAATAGGGAAAATCTGTTGATGGAACTAAGTATCGTGGAATGATTGGTTCTATTCATTATCTAACTACTACTCGACTAGATATTATGTTCAGTGTTTGTAAATGTGCTAGGTTTCAGTTATCTACTAAGGAGTCTCACCTGACTGCAGTGAAAAGAATTATTCGATATCTCATTGGAACTGTCTCTCATGGATTATGGTATCCTCGTTCTAATACTTTTAAATTAGAAGGTTTTTCAGATGCTAATCTTGCAGGTAATAAGGAAGACAGAAAAAGCACAAGTGGGACATGTCAATTGCTTGGCAAGGCTTTGATATCTTGGAATAGTAAAAAACTAGGATCAGTTGCACTATGCACGACTGAAGCTGAATACATTGCTATTGGACAATGTTGTGCACAATTACTGTGGATATCTCATCAACTTAGTGAATATGAATTATTTTTTAAGCCTATTCAAATCTTCTGTGATAATTCTAGTGTTATATGTCTTTCAAAGAATCCTGTGCATCATTCTAGAGCAAAGCATATAGACATCAAACATCATTTTATTAGAGGTCATGTTCTTAAAGGAAACATAGAAATATCTTTTGTTGGAACAACTAATCAATTAGTAGGCATTTTTACTAAGCCTTTATTAGAGGATAGGTTTTGTACTTTGAGAGAATTACTTGGCATTACTTGCATTGATAATAAATTTTATGACCTATGTGTAATCGGGTTAATTTTATAGGTCTAATATTTTGTTTCTTAATTTTTCATTAATTACGCCTCCATTTTCCCTTTCTTTTCCTCTTCTTTCACATCAATTGCGACGTTCAAAGATGGAAAGCCAATCATTGTGTCTGTTCAACTGATGCCTTTTCCTTTTATGTACTCAACCGTCAGAAGTTTCAGAATCCCTCTTTTTAAGGCGGAGATCTCTTTTCAATCACTTTCGTCTCTATCATCTAGAAAACCCTTCTCAGAAGCTCTGCCCAAACCAAAATCCTTCAATGGTTAAACACTCCAAAAACCCATCTGCCTCCACTAGAAAAAGTACCCGCTCCAAAGCAAAACCCCCTTCTATGCCCCCAGAACAAGTAGACCTAGGGTCCGAACATTCTGAGGGTTTTGCTTCTCCGCCGGGCAATTTGTCTGATCATTCTCGAATCTTAGGAGAAAAAGCTTTAGGAAAACGACCTATGGAAGACCTCCTTGTTTCCTCCACTCCAAAAAAATTCAAGATAGATCTTTCTAGCTCCCTAGAATCTGACCTGAATTTCTGGGATTCTCCAAACATGGATCTTTTCATCGCCTTGAAAGATAAGCCCATTGCTCATGGAAGGGTAGTCGACCTTGACGACATGGAAGCCCTAAATTGTAAGGTAAAAAATCTTTTCGTTCATCAAGGGTGGTCAAAGTTTCTCTCTATTCCTCCGCCTAAAGTCTATGAACCCATAGTAAAGATGTTTTATGCTAATCTTCGCTCTAGTAAACCTGATAAGTTGGAATCCTTAGTGTTAGAAAAGCGCATTGTTCTTGATTGTGCCATGTTTGATTCACTCTTTTTAGTGTAAATGTTCTGGTTTCCCCATGCTTTTCAAAAATACCTGGCCCGATGATTTTGAAATTTCCTTTGAACAAGTTAAGTGGTGTATTGCTGAGTGTTCTTCTGAATCCCTCCCCAACTAGTTAGGCCCTAGTGATGTTAGTTTTGAAACTCGAGTCCTGGCTCATATCGTAGCAACTACTCTGTTTTCTCGCACTTGTTCCTTCTCCATCTTCTCTCAAAGAGACACCTTTTTAGTGTATTGTCTTGTGACCAAATTCAAAGTCAAGTTATCCTCCTGGGTCATTAACTTTATGATTGAAAGTGCAGAAGATCCCACTAGTCTACCCTATGTTATGGTCATCACTTACATCCTAGAAGCTCACCAAATTTCCCTGTCAGCATATCCTTTTATCACTTTTTCGAAATCTTACAATTCCAGAGCCTTTACAAGTATGGGGTATGTGAGTGTGAAAGACTCATGGGTTAAGAAGCACGAAGGCGAAGTCAAGAATACTCCAATAGATTCCAAATCTTCTGCCTCTCATCATAGCCCTAGTGATCCTGACCTTGCTGAGAAGCTTCGTGCTATTGACAATCAACTCTTTGAAATTAAAGATCTCCTCACATCCACTTAGTCAACTTTTAGTGATATTCATGCCATCTCCAAAGAAATAGGTCTGATGTGTCCAAGATAAAAATTGTTGTTCTCAGAGTAAGGGAGAACGATGTCAAGGCATTCAAGGAGGTCCATGACAGGTTTGATGGAATGAGAATTTCAGCCAATGCCAGCTTTGACCAACTGAAGGAGGCCATTTGCAATACTCTCACCTACTTTCTGCGTCGTTAATGTGGTTGTTTAAGACAATTTTTTGATGTGCTGTTTTTGGACTATTAAATCAGTTATTGGACAATTTTTTGTTTTTGTTTCTTGTTTTGTTCTGGTTGCTTTTTGGACTATAACTCTACTACATATAATGCTATAAACCTTGGTTTAGTTCGTGGTTTGCTCTACCTATTCCCTCTTTGCTAATGCCAAAAAGGGGGAGAAAGATATATGTATGTATTTACACAGGTACACAAAGTTTAGTCGATTGAAGGGTAAGTGCACGTTAGCATCTTGGCTGACGGGGAGTCATAGATCCTCTACAGCAGGAGTCAACTACAAAAACATTAGCAACTATAACCATGGACCAGTCAACTGCATACATTGAGGGGGAGTAAAATAGCAACTATAACCATGGACTAGTCAACTGCATACATTGAGGGGGAATAAAATACAGTGAAGTCAACTGTTGTTTATACATATATATTATTTTGTCATCATCAAAAAGGGGGAGATTGTTAGATCTGATTTTAATGATGCAAATAATATATATGTTCTATGTGCAGGAACTCATGAACAACATTTAAAGATTGAAGAAATCAATCAGAGAATATCAAGGAACCAATGGTTAGCTATGAGATGGAAGCAATCAATCAGGGAATTTAAGGAAAACAATTCGAGATTAGCAAAGATCAAGAAATCAATGGATAGCTACGAGATAGAAGGAATCAAGGAAAGCAATCCAAGATCAGAGAAATCAATCAAAGCCAAGACGGAATCAATCAAGCCTAGACTTAAGGAATCAAATAAATCGAGCGTATCCAAATTCGGAAGGTGCAAGATCTTGGGAAGCATATATGAAAAATCAATCAAGTCTCTCGTAAACATAGCCATTGATGTATGACCTTATTCTTACAAAGAATCAATTTCTCTCCAAGGATCAAATCTCTTGGGTTAGCAAATCTCTCCAGTAACCAAGCCTCTCTCAAAGTATTTAAACTTGTATTTGTACCCTAGAGCCACATACTTTGATCGAACCAAATACCCTCTATTTATTCTACTACAAACAAACATTGTAGCTCTATTAGATCTGTTGTGTAACAAGTTAGAGAATAAAGAGAGAACAATATTGGTGAGGCATTGTATCAAAAGAAACGAGTGAAATAGGAACTAAGCGATTGGTGTAGATCACACCATTATCTGTATTCTCGAAAAAACTTATTCATTGAAAAAAGAACTTTCTTGCAATCCAAAGGGATTAGACTAGTATTCACATTGAATTCGAACTAGTATAAAAATTCTGGTGTCTTTAATTCTCGCATTTAATTTCTGCATCTTAATTTCTGTCTTTACTAGTATCAAGTTCTTATATCTAGTCGACTAATCGTAAAACTAGTCAAATGATAGCTATTAAGTTTAAAAATAAACAATTCACCCCCTCTTGTACTTTCAAATACGTGATATCGTATCCTCAGTATTGTGTTCCTAGTCAAATTTGTTAAGAAAAAATGTATTATTCTCCAATATTCTTGTCCATTAATGAGCACGAACATTGAATATTCTCATGAAATTATGCAACATTTCTTTTTCAATTGAAGTTATTCAATCAAGTCGGTTTTTTGGAATCTTTCCAATTAAACACTTGGATGTTATTCCAAATAGGTGTATCAGCCGCCGCCATGCAAGTTTCTATGGATATTAATTCAATAATTGCATGGTTTGAAGGCCATGTTGATGGACATTAACTTTACTGATGCAAACAAAATCTCTACCCAATAAGTGTATAGGGTAAAATATTATATGACACATGGTCATCTAAATAAAAGTACGTGGAATTCATGACGAGGATGACCGAATACCGAACATAGATATTCCGCTTGTCACCAGAAGGGATAATGTTCATAAAAATGTGTTAAATGTCTTGCGCCCTGTAACATTTAATAAGGAATATTCTGCAATATTAAGCGCAACGGCCCGTTATAGGGAATTTGGCTTTTATATTCACCGTTACATCTTCATCAATGACCCTCGTAATTGACATTAAAAGTGGGCACGATCCTAGGACCTTCTTCCCTAGATACAACTATAAATAGTGAGCTTAGTTATCATTGTAAGACACGAATTTTCTGACAAACTTATACTACATTCTATATAAAGCTTAATACAATTTCACTCTAAGTATTGCATAATTCTTTATTTATTTTATTATTTTCAGGATCAAATTAGTTCACTTGTCTAAAAACCACGTATAAATTTAACTGTACCGTTTTACGGGTAAACAATGAGATAACTATTAATTAGAGAGTACAGGAAGAGGGCCCATGCATGCAATAATACGGACTACTTAATAAGTATGTTACGTGCACGTACATTCATTTTTACTTCTCCAGTATTTGGTTCTGACTTATGACTGCTAACTACTAAGCTGCTATTAATATATATCTGTAACTTTAAGGTCAGACGGTTGACTGATAATATTTGTCTAAAACTGAATGTAAATCTAAATCAAAACTTTAATTTATTACATAAACTTAGATGGATTGCAGATTCGACTAATAAGGATTAATCACTTGAACTTAAGATTCGACTAATAAGGATTAATCACTTGAACTTACGACGACGAGAAGATTATTTTACGACTGAAACCGCAATCAGGTTTGTGAGACTAATGCATTAATAATTTATAGTTTGCTCAAGCTACTTGTCGAGCGCGCGCATATATATATATATATATAGCGATATTCAAGAAAGACGACATAGAAAAATGATCATTTCCTATGCTAATTTGCAATTTGAATAAAGAAAATGATCATCTCATATCCTAATTGTATAGATCAATCCTGTATTATTTTTTACTAATCTCTGTGAAAGATGATCATTATTTAATAAATATATATATATAAAGAACTACAAAACCGAATTTCCTAACGCCTTACTCTTCAAAAACGGATTAAAAGTTTATCTTCCAAGATTGAACCATAACTGCGCATCTGCACTCTCGATAGTTGATGATTCTATATATATATATATATATATATATATATATATATATATATATGTTGGTAGTATAAACTATTATTAATTTTCACATCCTGATGAATCAAAATGGAATATCGTGTATGATTAGGTGCACTAATTCCTAGCTCATTCAACCTTGGCGGGTTGAATATGAAAATGGAAGGCAAATTTCTCTGCTGTACATCAAAATTTCTTTTCCTGCTTCTTATATTTTCCACCTTTACAACTTTTTTCTACCATTGCAATATAAGAAAATCTTAGATTGTCCGTAACTCAGTATTATTTAACCTATTATGTTGGTTTCTTAGCTGGCTTATACGTAAGAAATTGCAAGTATTTTAGCTTTTTCCTTTTAATTAAGGTCATTTGTTTAGTTGACTGTTATGAAATTTGAGCATTTGTACTGTAGTTTGGTTTGAGTAGGATATTTATTACTGGACAGAAATTGTATATTGACATATTTTTCTTAGCTTAGAATACACAGCATTTTCACTTAGATTTGTTAGCATAGGTAAACATAGGTAACTTATTAATTATAAAATTCTCAAAAACCAAAGGAAACGGGGACCTGTAAGAGTAACCGAGATTTCCATTGATCAAATAATAGTTAGAGAATACTACTGTAATATACAAACAGTAATGTATATATATACAAGCCAGAGAAAAAAACCTGCACAATTTTGCCTAACGAAGGAAGTTGAAGTTCACAAATATGGGATTTCAAGCTAATGTCAAATAAGACCTAATTGCACTTTTGGGGGGTTTAATTGCATTCAAACAACAATTTTCAGGACTCATGCTTTGGATACAAAGCCCATCAAAAGTAGTACTACAAAGGCCATAAAATTTTGAACTTTGTAAATTGACTGGGATAATTTTATTTTTAACATTGAATTAGCCACTAATTCTTGGTTGAATGACACAAATATATGATACTTTTGTGTCACGATTAATTTTTTTACCCTAGTAACACAAGTTCTAAAAAAGAGTCTCATGCTAGAGTTTTAAAGCATGTTAGGCAGTACTTTTCTTAAGTGCTAGAATTTTAAAGTACGACGCGCAGAATATTAAAAGTAAAAATTGTGTGGGTAGTCACTTTTTAAAATGGTATTTACTTTTTATCCAGTATTTTCAATCCTTAGCAATAGTAGCCACCAATCTATTAAAACTAATATGAAAAAACTGTGTTACTCTTTCTTCTATCTCTTTCATGTTAGGGAGAAGAACTGTGCAACTAGACTCTTTCTCATCTGTTGGATTGACGGACGCATCAGAATTCCTCCTCGAATCATCAAGGGTTAAGCTCCTTTTTGCAATGGAAAGACTTGACTGTAGCGATCTCATTTGTTTCTGCCATATTTCTTCCATGGATTTCATTTTCAACTCATACTCTGACCAAACGATTCTCATACTCTGACCAACGATTCTCATAAATTGTAATTATTATTATTATTTTTTGTGAAAAGATATAAATAACGTATGGTTTTCTGCTACATTATAGATCCTGAACTTACAGTTACAAGTTCAAAAGTTAAGGACACTTGGTCATGAACTTAGAATTACAAGTTCAAAAGTTAAGGACACTTGGTCCTGAACTTAGACTAACAAACTCAAAAGTTAAGGGCAATAGGTCTTGAACTTATAGTTACAAGTTCAAAAGTTAAGGACAATAGGTCTTGAAGTCCTGAACTTAGATTAACAAGCTCAAAAGTTAAGGACAATAGGTCCTGAACTTAGGCTAAGAAGCCCAAAAGTTAAGGACAATAGGTCCTCAAATTATAGTTACAAAGTTTAAAAGTTAAGGACAATAGGTCCTGAAGTCCTGAACTTAGACTAACAAGTTCAAAAGTTAAGGACAATAGGTCCTAAACTTAGGCTAAGAAGTCCAAAAGTTAAGGACAATAGGTCTCGAACTTAGACTAACAAGCTCAAAAGTTAAGGACACTTGGTCCTGAACTTATAGTTACAAGTTCAAAAGTTAAGGACATGTAGTCCTGAAGTTAAGTTCAAAAGTAAAGGACATATAGTCCTGAAGTCCTGAAATTAAGTTCTAAAGTTAAGGATATGTACTCCTGAACTTAAGTACAAAATTTAAGGACATGAGCAGAAGGGTATTTTTGTCCAAGCAATTAAAGTTTGTTAAAGCAGTGGCTAAAGACTAAAGACATTTTAAACAATGGCTTAAAAGTAAATACATGTGTTATTATTGGCTAACCGTGCAATTCCCCCATAATAAAACACGCAACAATTATAGTGATCATTAGAATTTTGCCATAAACACTAATGGATCGCCAGAATTTAGTCGTATTATGGCTGAAAATTTAGATAATCGGTAGAATTCCTAGTGCTTCAATATTCTAGCGATCGAGGAAAATTCCATCAAACGTACTTTAAAATTATGACGCATTGTGATGACCTTTATTTTGGAAATAAATTCTGTGTTTCGAGGCCTTAAAACCACCTTTTTATCTCACCTCAATTTGTGTGTGCAGTCTGGACGTATTTCTGGAAAGCCATTATGTGAAAATCTGTGAAAAATGGTAAATGTTGCTTTTAAAATAAATTTAAGTTGACTTCGGTCAGTATTTTGGGTAAACGGACTCAGACCCGTGATTTGACGGTCCCGGAGGGTCCGTAGAAAAATATGGGACTTGAGCGTATGCCCGTAATTGAATTCCGAGGTCCCAAGCCTGAGAAATGAATTTTTGAAAAAAATTATTTAACTGAAATTATAAGAGTTTTTTTGAAATTTGGATGTGTTTGAATTTGATGGTATCGGGCCCGTAATTTAGTTCCGGAGCTCGGTACATGTCTTATATGGTATTTAGGTTGAGCCTGTAAAATTTGGTAAGAAACATACTTGATATGACGTGAATCGGACCATCGGTTGTTAAAAAAAATGGAACTTAAGAGTTCATGAGATTTTTCTTTGATTTTGATGCTAAATTCATAGTTATTGATGTTATTTTGATGATTTGATAGCACGATCAAGTTGCATGATGTTTTTAGACTTATGTGCATATTTGGTTTGGAGCCCCGAGGGCTCGGGTGAGTTTTGGATAGGCCACAGAGTATTTTGAACCTTAAGGAAAGTTTGTTGGTATTGCAGGTCTGCAGATTTCACATTTGCGAAGTCTGGCTCGCAAATGCAAGCTTGCATTTGTGAAGACCCATCGCAATTGTGATGATGGGGTGGGGTAGGAACCCTCGCATTTTGCGAGGCTTATGTCACAAATCCGACTTCAACAGGGACCGCAAATGCGAACAACTATTCGCAATTGCGAAGAAAGCAGGATTTGGCCTACCTTTGCATTTGCGAAGTCTGGGTCGCATTTGCAAGTTCGCATTTGCGAACCTGACTTCTCAAATGCGATATCTGCACCTGTGCAAATTATAACTTAGCCGAGAATTCTTCATTTTTCAAACTTTCTCAAAACCTAAATATATTTGGGCGATTTTTAAAAGGCAACTACTTCTTCCAAATCGATTGTACGTCATTTCTAACCCATTTTCTTTAATCTTTAATATCTTTTCACATGATTTCAACTCAAAATAAAGGGTTTTCATGGGAAAATTGGGTGTTTTGGGTAGAACTAAGGTTTTTCAAATTTTGGGGATTTGGACCTCGATTTGAGGTCCGATGTCAGAACAAATTATATATTTGAGTTCGTGGGTGAATGGGTAATCGGGTTTTGGTTCAAACCTCGGGTTTTGACCATGTGGGCCCGGGATCGATTTTTGACTTTTTGGGGAAATCTTTAGAAAATATATTTCTATGCATTAGAATTGATTTATTTAGCATTTATTGATATCGTTAAGTAAATTGTGGCTAGATACAAGTGAATTGGTGGTGGAAACAAGAGGTAAAACGGTAGTTGAGGCATGATTTGTGTTCGAGGCATTGAGTTATGTGTTTGGTATAACCTTAGCTTGAGGGATTAAGAGTTGTGTCTTATTTGCTATGTGTTGATTGTGGAGTACGACGTATAGGCATGGTGACGAGTATCTATACATCGGTGTCAAGCATGCATGTGAGTCTCGTATAGTAATTGTTGTGAATCTATTGTGACTTATTCATGCTCAATATATGGATTATCATTGTTGGTTCCCTTGCTGGGATGTTATTGTTTATGATATTGTCTCCCTTGTCGGGATATTATTGGTTATGATATTGTCTCCCTTGCCGGGATATTACTATTTATGATAGTGTCTCCCTTGCCAAGATGTTGTTGTTATACTCATGTTCCCTTACCGGAATTCTTTCATGACTGATGTTGAATTGTAAATGGGATCGGGTGGCACACTGCCACGGTAATATATGAAATGGGAGTGGGTGGCACACCACTACGGTAATATATGAAATGGGAGCGTGTGGCATGCCGTCACGGTAATATATGGATTGGGAGTGGGTGGTACGCCGCCACGGTAATATATGAAATGGGAGCGGGTGGCACGCCGCCATGGTAATATATGAAATGGGATCGGGTGGCACGCCACCACGGTAACATATGAAATGGGAGCGGGTGGCATGCCGCCATGGTAATATATGAAATGGGATCCGATGGCACGCTGCCATGGTATTATATGATTCGGGATCAGGTTGCACACCTGCAACAAGAAAGAAATGAAAATGAACACAGTGTTTGTTTTCCTTATTCTTGTTGGCAATTGAATTTTGGCTTCTTTACATTTCTCTTTGGTATTTTGTTGATTATCTGATACTTCTCGCAGCATGCTTTTCCCCCTCCCATTTTTCACTATAAATATCTGCTTTTATTTTTCCGATTTATATGATCAACTACACAGGTTTATTTGGTAATCTGGTCCTAGCCTCGTTACTACTTCGTCGAGGTTAGGCTAGGCACTTACCAGCACATGGGGTCAGTTGTGCTGATACTACACTCTGCACTGTGTGCAGATCCCGGTGCAGCAGCTTTCGGGCCTCAGTGAGGGTGCTGTCTCCAGTCCATTCAGGTGACCCGAGGTAGTCCTGCAGGCATCCGCAGGCCTTGGCGTCTCCTTCTATCTTTCTATATTGTTTCTTTTATGTATTTCAGAGACAGCGTTGTATTTATCTTTTGGACCCTTATTTGTAGTATTCCTAGATAGTTTGTGATATTGTGACACCAGTTCTGGGTAGTGTATGTTTAAGGATTGGTATCGACATTTTTATTAAACTATTACATTTTATTCTTCCGCTTTATTATTTCCGCTAATTATGAAATGTTATATCACAACTACTAAAGGATTAAAAATGTAAAAGGTTAAGTAATTGAAACATTTGGCTTGCCTAGCTTTTACTAGTAGGCACCATCACGACTTCCGAGGGTGAAAAATCTGGGTCGTGACAAGTTGGTATCAAAGCTCTAGGTTACTTAGGTCTCACAATTCACGGACAAGATTAGTAGAGTCTGACGGACTGGTACGGAGACATTTGTATTTATCCCCCAGAGGCTACAAAGTTAGGAAAAACTTCACATCTATTCTTTCTTGTCGTGCGGTTTGGTTTCTCAATGCTAATTGAATTTTTACTCTATTCTTTCACAGATGGCGAGAACACGCGCTTCCCCATCCATCGATCAGTAGCCCGAGCCCCCAGTAGCAGCTCCCACGAGGGGCATAGGGCGAGGCCGAGGCTGTGCTAGAGGCTGAGGTAGGGCAGAGCTCAGCCCAGAGCAGCAGCACCAGCGGCGGAGCCTCAAATTGAGTTTGATGGTGAGGTTCCGGCCCAGGTAGTTCCGGTTGGGCCAACTCAGGTCCCAGAGGGGTTCATTGCTACCCCAGTACTCTAGGATGTTCTGGTCCATCTAGTGGGCCTTATGGAGAGTGTCACCCAGGCAGGCTTACTTCCTATAGCACCAGCCATCTCTTAGGGCAGGGGAGGAGCACAGACTCCCGCTACTCGCACTCCGGAGCAGATGGCTCCCCAGTTTAAGACTCCAATAGCTCAGCCAGTTGGAGCAGTTCAGTTGGGTGTGGTAGCTCAGACCGGTGATGGAGCAGTTATGTCTGCTGATGCCTTGTGGAGATTGGACAAGTTCACCAAGCTCTTCACTACCACTTTCAGCGGTGTATCTTCTGAGGATCCCCAGGATTATTTTGATAGTTGTCATGAGATTCTCAGGAACATGGGATAGTGGAGACCAATGGGGTCGACTTTGCTACTTTTCATTTGTCTGGATCCACCAAGACTTGGTGGAGAGATTATTGTTTGGCTAGAACAGCTGGGTCACCAGCTTTGACTTGGGATCAGTTTTCTCAGCTATTTTTGAAGAAGTTTCTTCCTATCACTCAGAGGGAGAACTATCGGAGGCAGTTTGAGCGTCTCCAGCAGGGTTCTATGACTGTTACTCAGTACGAGACCAGATTTATTTTACTTGGCCCGTCATGCTCTTCTTATACTTCCCATTGAGAGAGAGAGAGTAAGGAGGTTCATTGAGGGACTCGTTCAGCCGATTTGATTGCAGATGGCTAAGGAGATGGGGAGCGAGATTTCTTTTCAGGATACGGCCAATGTGGCTAGGAGAGTTGAGATGGTTCTATCATAGGGGGGTGGTGAGGGTTCTGACAAGAGGCATCGTCATTCAGGCAGATTCAGTGGTGCCTCGTCTGGAGGCAGGGATTCATTTGGTAGAGGCCATCCTTCTAGGCTTTTTCAGTCAGCACTTCAGGTTTCTCACGATGCTTCAGATGGTCGTGGTTCTCATATGAAGTATTATGATCAACAGTCCTACAGTGCATCGCCAGCCCCTATCAATGCACCTCTACTACAAAGTTTTTAGAGTGGGTATTCAGGCCGTCAGGGTCAGCAGTCTCAGCAGCCGAGGGCTTGTTTTACTTGTGGCGACACGAGACATATTGCTAGATTTTTCCCTAGGGCACCGAGCAGCTTTCAGCATTAGGGTTCCCGTGCCATGGCTCAAGCATCGGGTGTTCTACAGCCCGCTCAGTCAACTAGAGGTGGAGGTAGAGGTGCTAGAGGTGGAGGTAGAGGTGTTAGAGGTGGAGGTCAGGCCACTAGAGGTGGAGGCCAGCCAGCAACAGGCCGTCCCAGAGATGTAGTTCAGAGTGATGGGGCCCAGCCTCGATGTTATGCTCTTCCAGCCAGGCCTGAGGCTGAGTCTTTCGATGCAGTTATCACAGGTATTGTTCTGGTTTGTAGTAAGGATGCTTCAGTACTATTTGATCCAGGGTCTACATACTCCTATATGTCCTCTTATTTTGCACTGTATTTGATCATGCCTAGTGATTCTTTGACTGCTCCTGTATATGTGTCTACACTATTGGGTGATTCTATTATGGTAGATCGTGTCCATCGTTCATGTAAAGTTGTGATTGGGGGTCTTGAGACCCGAGTAGATCTGTTACTTTTGGATATAGTTGATTTTGATGTCATATTGGGGATGGACTAGTTATCACCTTACCACGCTATCTTGGACTGTCATACCAAGACTGTGACCTTAGCCTTGCCGGGACTGCCTCGTTTAGAGTGGAGATGGACTCCTGGTCATTCTACCCGTAGTATTATCTCATATATGAAGGCTCAGCGAATGGTCGAGAAGGGGTGTTTGGCCTATTTGACATATGTTCGTGATTCTAGTGCTGAGGTTCCTTCTATGGATTTTATGACTGTCGTTCGTGAGTTTCCTGAGGTGTTTCCTTCAGAACTACTGGGCATGCCACCCAGCAGGGATATTGACTTCTGCATTGATTTGGCTCCGGACACTCAGCCCATTTCTTTTCCACCATATCGTATGGCCCCACCTGAGTTGAAAGAATTGAAGGACCAGTTACAAGACTTGCTTGATAAAGGCTTTATTAGACCTAGTGTCTCGCCTTGGGGTGCGCCGGTGTTGTTTGTTAAGAAGAAGGACGGATCGATGAGGATATGTATAGATTGCCGGCAGTTGAACAAGGTTACAATCAAGAATAACTATCCATTGTCGAGGATTGATGATTTGTTTGATCAGCTTCAGGGTGCCAAGGTATTTTTGAAGATTGACTTGAGATCAGGCTACCATCAGTTGAGGATTTGGGCATCTGATGTCCCTAACAGTTTTTCGCACTCGGTACAGGCATTATGAGTTATTGGTGATGCCATTTTGGTTGACAAATGCCCCAGCAACTTTTATGGATTTGATGAACCGAGTGTTCAAGCCTTACTTGGATTCATTCGTGATAGTCTTCATTGATGATATTTTGCTCTATTCCCGCAGCCGGGAGGAACATGATCAGCATCTGAGAGTGGTTGTTCAGACTTTGTGAGATAGTCAGTTGTATGCTAAGTTTTCAAAGTGTGAGTTCTGGTTAAGTTCAGTTGCATTCTTGGGTTATGTTATATCAGCAGAGGGTATTCAGGTAGATGCAAAAAAGATAGAGGCAGTTAAGAACTGGCCTAGGCCCGCGTCAGCTACATAGATTTGGAGTTTCTTGGGTTTGGCAGGCTATTACCATCGGTTTGTGGAGGGGTTTTCATCTATTGCAGCCCCGATGACCAGGTTGACCCAAAAGGGTGCCTAGTTCAGGTGGTCGGACGAGTGTGAGGCAAGCTTTCAGAAGCTCAAGACAGCTTTGACTACGGCGCCGATATTGGTTTTGCCCACAGGTTCAGGGCTATATACAGTTTATTGTGATGCATCTCGTATTGGACTTGGTACGGTGTTGATGCAGGATGGAAAGGTCATTGTCTATGCTTCGTGGCAGTTGAAGATTCATGAGAAAAATTATCCAATTCATGATTTGGAGTTAGCAGCCATTGTTCACGCGTTGAAGATTTGGAGTAATTATCTGTATGGCGTGTCATGTGAGGTGTTCACAAATCACAAGAGTCTACAGTATTTGTTCAAGCAGAAGGAACTAAATTTGAGGCAGAGGAGGTAGTTGGAGCTATTGAAAGACTATGATATCACCATCTTATATCATCCAGGAAAGGCCAATGTGGTGGCCGATGCTTTGAGTAGGAAGTACTCCAGTATGGACAGTCTTGCGTATATTTCGGTCGGTGAGAGACCGTTTGTTTTGGATGTTTAGGCCTTGGCCAATCAGTTCATGCGGTTGGATATTTCTAAGCCCAGCCGTGTGTTAGCTTGCACAGTTGCTCGTTCTTCATTATTTGAGCGTATCCGTGATCGGTAGTATGATGATCCTCATTTGTGTGTTCTTAGGGACACAGTGCGGCACGGAGGTGCCAAGTAGGTTACAGTTGAAAATGATGGAGTTTTGAGGCTACATAATCGAGTTTGTGTTCCTAATGTGGATGGGCTTCGAGAATTGATTTGAGAGGAGGACCATAGTTCCTGGTACTCTTTTCATCTGGGCGCCGCTAAGATGTATCAATATTTGTGGCAGCATTATAGGTGGAGGAGAATGAAGAAGGATATTGTTGCATATGTGGCTCGATGTTTGAATTGTCAGCAGGTAAAGTACGAGCATCAGCGACTTAGTGGTTTGTTTCAGAATATCGATATCCCTAAGTGGAAGTGGGAGCGGATCACTATAGATTTCGTTGTTAGACTCACATAGACTCGGAGGAAGTTTGACGCAGTATGGGTTATTGTTGATAGGCTGACCAAGTCAGCACATTTCATTTGGTGGCAGTCTCTTATTCTTCTGAGCGGTTGGCAGAGATCTATATCCGGGAGATTGTTCGTGTTCATGGTGTGCCCGTGTCTATCATTTCTGACCGAGGTATACAATTTACCTCACGTTTCTGGAGGGCAATTCAGCGAGAGTTGGGCACACGGGTCGAGTTGAGCACAGTATTTCATCCTTAAATGGACGGGCAGTCCGAGCAGACTATTCATATTTTGGAGGATATGCTCTGAGCTTGTGTTATGGACTTTGGAGGCTCGTGGAATCAATTTTTTTCTTTAGCGGAGTTTGCCTACAACAATAGTTATCAATCGAGCATCCAGATGGCTCCTTATGAGGCTCTATATGGTAGGCGGTGTCGATCGCCAATTGGACAGTTTGAGTAGGGAGAGGCTCGGTTGTTGGGTACGGATCTAGTACAAGAGGCCTTGGACAAGGTCAGGATCATTTAGAATAGGTTTCGTACAGCTCAGTCCAGGCAAAAGAGTTATGCCGACCATAAGGTTCAAGATGTGGCATTCATGGTCGGCGAGCGGGTGTTGCTTCGGGTGTCACCTATGAAGGGCGTGATGAGATTTGGGAAGAGGGGCAAGCTTAGCCCTAGATTAATTGGTCCTTTTGAGATTCTTGATCGAGTGGGAGAGGTGGCTTAAAGACTTGCGTTGTCGCCGAGCTTATCAACCGTGCATCCAGTGTTTCATGTGCCCATTCTTCGGAAGTATCACAGCGATCTATCCCACGTGTTAGACTTCAGCACTGTCCAGTTGGACAAGGATTTGTCCTATGAGGAGGAGCTGATAGATATTCTATACCGGCAGATTCGTCAGTTGATATCGAAGAGTTTCCCTTATGTTCGTGTTCAATGGAGAGGTCAACCTATTGAAGCAGCGACCTGGGGGTCCGATTCTGATATGCAGAGCCGATATTCCCATCTTTTCTCCAACTCAAGTACTTCCTTCTTATGTCCGTTCGAGTACAAACAGTTGTTTTAGATGTGGAAAATGTGATGACCCAAAAGGTCATCACTTGTTTTGGAAATAAATTCTATGTTCCGCGGCCTTAAAACCTCCTTTTTGTCTCACCTCGATTTGCATACGCAATCTGGGCGTGTACCTGAAAAGCCATTATGTGAAAATCTGTTAAAAATGGTAAATTTTGCTTTTAAAATGAATTAAGTTGACTTCGGTCAGTATTTTAGGTAAACGGACCCGGACCCATGATTTGATGGTCTCGGAGGGTCCATTGGAAAAAATGGGACTTGGGTGTATGCTCGGAATTGAATTCCGAGGTCCCAAGCCCGAGAAATGAATTTTTGAAGAAAATTGTTTAACTAAAATTATAAGAGTTTTTAGAAATTTTGATGTGTTTGAACTTGATGGTATCGGGCCTGTATTTTGGTTCCGAAGCCCGGTACATATCTTATATGGTATTTAGGTTGAGCCTGTAAAATTTGGTAAGAAACGGACTTGATATGACGTGAATCGGACCATCGATTGTTAAATAAATGGAACTTAAGAGTTCCTGAGATTTTTCTTTGATTTTGATGTTAAATTCATGGTTATTGATGTTATTTTGTTGATTTGATCGCACGAGCAAGTCCGTATGATGTTTTTTGATTTGTGTGCATGTTTGGTTTAGAGCCCCGAGGGCTCGGGTGAGTTTTGGATAGGCCACGGAGTAATTTGAACTTAGGAAAAACTGTTATGTGTTGCAGGTCTGCAGGCTTCCGCTTTATTATTTCCGCTGATTATGAAATGTTAAATCACAACTGCTAAAGGATTAAAAATGAAAAAGGTTAAGTAATTGAAATAACTGGCTTGCCTAGCTTTCACTAGTAGGCGCCATCATGACTCCCGAGGGTAGAAAATCTGGATCGTGACACGCATAGCTATATTTTCAACTTTTCGTAACGAGATCAAAATATAAATAGTGTTAAAAAGGTCCATCTAACTTAAATTTCCTACTAATCCTTATGCAAACATCACAACACCTAAAAAATAGTAAAAATTATCTGGGGTAGCCACTATTTAAAGTGGTATTTACTTTTTTATCCAACATTTTTAATGATGAGCAAAAGTAGCCACTAGTTTATTAAAATTAATATGAAAGGACATTGTTATCCTTTCCTTTCCAAACGAAAATACACTGGTATCACAGGCTGGATAGATATGCCATTTTCAGGTTCTTTCCTTACTTCTACTTGTTCCTTTTTCACTTTCTTTCCTCGAGTAAGTATTTCAGTTCATTTCTAGAATGTGACACTTAAATGTTCATTTTCATGATCTGCATTCGTAGTAATTAAAGAGTTTTAGAAGAAAGTCGTTCAAGACATATTCGAAGATTGGCTGATCTGGATATTAGGAAAAACTTTTGAAGTGCATTCTGATCCTATTCCTCCTAAGCCTTCCACCTAATTATTATTTTAAGTTAAAAAGTTAAGAACACTTGGTCCTTAACTTCGATTTTCAATTTCAAAAGTTAAGGATACTTGGTCCTGAACTTAGAATTACAAGCTCAAAAGTTAAGGATACTTGGTCCTGAACTTAGACTAACAAGCTCAAAACTTAAGGACAATAGGTCTTGAACTTACAGTTATAAGTTCAAAAGTTAAAGACAATGGGTCCTTAAGTCCTGAACTTAGGCTAACAAGCTCAAAAGTTAAGGATAATAGGTCATGAACTTAGGCTAAGAAGCCCAAAAATTAAGGACAGTAGGTCCTAAATTTAGACTAACAAGCTCAAAAATTAAGGACAATAGGTCATGAACTTACACTAACAAGCTCAAAAAGTTAAGGACACTTGGTCTTAAACTTACAGTTACAAGTTCAAAAGTTAAGGGCACTTGGTCCTGAACTTAGACTAACAAGCTCAAAAGTTAATTACAATAGGTCCTGAACTTAGACTTACAAGTTCAAACGTTAAGGACATGTAGTCCTGAAGTCCTGAACTTAGAGTTACAAGTTCAAAAGTAAAGGACACTTGGTCATGAACTTTATGAGCAGAAGGGTGTTTTCGTCCGGGCAGGTAAAATTTATTAAAGCAGTGGCTAAAGACTAAAGATATTTTAAACAGTGGTTTAAAAGAAAATACATGTGCTATTAATGGCTAACCATGCACTTTCCCCTAAAAAATAAGCAATTTAATCCTCCAAATTAAAACGGGGACATATGGATAGACATTAATAAAAGAGGTATTTTATCAAAGGACAAAGAAGGTGTTATGATATACATATTTATATGGATGTCCACTAATCAAATATAATTCTTACTACTTTGTCTCATGACGTAGATAACCTCCACTACTTCTCACCATTATAGTTGTAACTCTTAGACCTCCATAACCTTCCCATGATCTTCTTTCATGATCTCAAATGTTTAATAGCATGTTTAAAGTAACCTTTTTGTAAGCCTCTATGTAACCCTATAAATAGAGGTATTTGGGATCATGTACTACACACTTAAAAAACACCTGACGAAATAAGAAAGTTCTCTCTTCCTCTCTACTTCTCCCGTCTATATTCTTGTTTTACATTATTACTTTAAGCTTAGTTTCTTACCAAGTTATCAACATGAATGCCTCATTCTTCATCAAGTTGTGGTAGATGTTTCTTAACTTTCTCGGCTTGGCCTACTCATACCCTTTTGGTTGTCAGATAACTATTTGTTTATCTGTTTTCACATAAAATGGTAAGAGTCTCTATGCTATTTTTGTTTACCAATCCACGTATTTTTAATTTTATGATTATGCTTAAAAACTGACATGCATTCGGTGTGGTGGTTTAGACTTCCAAGATATAGATCATTCTTCAATCTCTGATTTAATATATTAGAATAGGTGTTCAAAGTCCAACTGACCTATTTTAACAAGTTCAAGTAATGATCTAATAAGACTAGTATGCTAATTCAATTGCAGAGTGCCAAGTTTAATATATAGGTGCATTATGGTAATAAGACAACTTACCATATCGTTATTATCTACGTAAGCCATATAATATTTTCCTTTAGAGTTAATATTAATAGATATAATGCATAATCTCTTTATGCTTTTTGCAGCTGTTAAACATTATGATGAGTTCCCCTTTTTATTGATGCAGATACTTAAGTTTTATTGATCACTAGATGAGTTTACACTTATATCCATTGGAAGTGATAATACTTTAAGCCTTATGATGATTAAATGCGATGATGCAAGGGTAAGAAGATGGGTTCAAGCCCACCGTACCATGTGGGTAAGACATCGATTTCGAATCTTGATGCATCATGATAAGAGTTGGTTTGAGTCCCAACACATGCCTTTATATGGTTAAGGCATTGGGTTTGAGTCTCAATGCACCATATTGATGATATAATGACTAAAGAAAAATAATATATTTTTTATGAAAAAGCATGAAACATGCCCTACTTGATTTGCTCCATTCTTAAAGTGAATGTGGCAGCGGTGCATAATAAGTCTCAATGAAGACAAGTGGTTGACTAATGAACGTGGGCATGCCTAAGAGCAAAATAATAGTAGTCATCATTATGGTAATTGTAAAAAGGAGAATAATAAGGGTTCTCAAAATAATCCTTCAAAAGTGAAGGAAATATGTATCATTGTGACATGTTAATACGAGACACGTTCACATAATTATAAAAATGTGACTTGTGATAAGCATGGTAAATGCAGACTCATTCATGAAAGTGAATGAAGAAATATATGTGTGGTATAAATTATGCATAAGTATGCGCTACTGCATGGTTGAATAAACACTACAACTCACCTTTTCGGGAGGTTTGAGAGAAAGAAAGATAATGAATATTACTGTGAAGTTACATGAATATGTCTCGAGTACATGTGGTATGCCAAAAATATTTTGCCATGCCTTATAAAAAGTTATTAAAGACAAAATTAAAGCAAAAACTAATTTTGCTTATGATGATTTTGACCATGACAATTATTACAATATTATTTTCTCCGTGAAAGAGAAATTCACAATATTGATGGCGTGACAAAAGATCTTATAGTACAAAATCAGCTAAGAGCTCCGGAAGAACCAATTTGTTACTATCCAGATGAATAAAATTGTTAATGACATCGATATTGTATTAAGACTCAAAAACCTTTTTGAGTTTCAAATGTATTAGCCAAAGTGGTTGGCATATTGATACTATAAATGAAAGCAAGATTGAACATCTTAATATTACTATAAATACCGGAAAAATATAAAAGGTTACCTGACTTTCCTTCTATTTATACTACGCTAGTATAAGAATGATGATAGAATCATATGCCACAAGTAAACTAGAGGCTTACTTAAACAAATATCAGTTGGCATGGCCGGTTGGCCATCCCGGATCAATTATGATGCGAAAAATTGATTAAAAATTCACATTGGCATATATTGAAGAAATAGAATATTTTTCAAGAATTCTCTTGTGCTACTTATTCTCATGATATACCAGTTAAGGTTGGGATTAAATCCCTTGATTTCTGGAACGAATAAAAGGTGATAAATATATGGGCTCAGTCACCTGCCATGTGGACCGTTTACTAATATATGATTTTTAATAGATGCATCTATTCTATGGTCACATGTGCATTTGTTATCAACTTGCAGTTTGACTTTTGCAAGATTGCTTGCTCAAATTATTAGAGCACAGTTCCAGAATATAAATTATGATGATTTTCAGAATGTAAATTATGATGATTTGTCTTGATAATGCTGGTTTAAATCCAAGTTGGTTTATGTTAGAAACTGTGCGTCCACCAAACTATATAGAAAACCGGGTTCTCTATGTGTTTCCTCTAAAAATACTGATGAACTAAACTGCATAGCGATCTGGTCCTATATCAGTTTGGTATAGTGCTAAGTTTGTGTGAGTCCGCCAATTAGTAAAGTACCTGGTCCTTTATGCGGTTCTGCTGTGAATGCTTGTAAAGTTGTATGTAAATAAGGCAGAGAATTTTTACGTGAAAAATCCCACACAATGGGATAAAAAACCCACGACCTACACCTGTAGGCTTTTAACTTCACTAACGTGTATTCTCCCTATTACAAGCCACTTTACAATAACCCTATTGCAAAGACTTCAACTAACGTGTGATGCTCTCATAACAAGCCACTCTATATCTATCCTAGTTACAAAGACTTTGACTAACTTCTGATGTTTCCACCACAAGCCATTTTGTCACACTACGGTTACAAAGGCTTTTGTTTATGACTAATCCTAGACACAACATAAACTTAAGGAGTTTACGTATTTCCAACGGTTTCCTAGTCAACGCTTCTAAGAAAGCCGGATAGGAGTTATAATAAAGAACACATGACAAAGACTCAACAACCCTAAGGACTTAAGATATCATCAATCTTGGATCAGGTTCCTGAGGTTGCAGTAGCTTTTGTTCTTGAGAGAGGTTCTTGAGCACTTGAGAGAATTTTCGTTTTTGTATTTGCAAGTGTTGGAACCTGAATCTTGTGCCTTGCATAAGGTTTATACTAAACAAGACATCCTTAGTTATGTCCAATCTCAATGGGAAGTGACTGTTGCACTGTCTGCTACACTGTTGCAGGCAATTACTTTCTGCAGTTGCTTTCCAGCTGTACAGTTGACTTATACTTCTATCAGAGAACCCTAAGGGACCAGATCCCTGTTGTGTTCCTCTTTGTACAGTTGCGGACAGTCACTTTCTGTAGTTGCATTCCAGCTGTATAGTTGATTGACTTGTACTTCTGTCAGAGGATCACCAAAAGATCGGGTTCCTAATCTGGTGTTTGTGCACACTGCCCAGATTATCTTAAGTTGAGTAACTTGAATGATGTTTCTATAGACTCATTGTAAATACACCTTGATCACATCACTTGAAGTGATGTGAGCACTTTAGTTGATCAGAGAATGAGTGGGCACTGGAAACAGTGCAGTGCGGCAGAATCTTCATTTCCATCTGTGTCCAATTGACTTTGTACTGCTGTGAGAAACTCACAAGAGTATCAGGTCCTTGTTTGGGTTCCTACCTCCTGAAGCTGTAGCAAGTTCACATTTGGCTGGAATCCGTTAGATGCAGTATAATCTAAGTGAGTCAGGTTCCCTATCTGGTTCTTGACATTAAGTTTGTTAGATCATCAAAACACAAGACAGAGATATTAAAACCTATCAATTTCTCCCTTTTTGATGATGACAAACTTAGCATAAAAATAAGAAGTTAGAGTTTAGAGAACCAGATTGAATAACAGGAGACCACAGGTTTCCCCTGACTTTATGCCCTTACTTACACATGTTTCCCCATATGTTCCCCCTGACTTTTTACTATCACTCTTGATCTTTTATCTGGTTTTATACAGAAAGTTTGTTAGATCATCAAAACATAGATTAAAAGACCTTAAGCCCATCAATTTCCCCATTTTTGATGATGACAAACTTTTAACATTGATGACTATTTGACTTAACCAGATAAGGTACCAGCAACTACATATGTTCCCCCTGACTCTATTTTTCCCCCTGACTCTATTCTTCCCTCTGACATATGTCTGCATATGTTCCCCCTGACTCTATTCTTCCCCCCAACATATGTTCCCCTTGACTCTATTCTTCCCCCTTTTGGCATCAACAAAAAGACACAGTCAGACAAAAAGGCATAAAAAAGTCCAACAAAGCTAACTCATGTCACATATGTGCACACAATCATGATAGAAAAGAGAAGCAAAAGGGAAAACAAGCATTGTACAAGCAAAAGAAGAGTTATTTTATTAATAAGAAACTTGACTGTTTCAACAGGAGCAGCACGGTGAAATCCAACATGCTATCATAAAAAGACAAACAGAAAAGAAAAACAACAGCCACAAAATCAACAGAGCAAAAGATAACTGGCCAGTGAGAGGATCCTAGGGGGTACTAGAAGAGGGAGGCTTGGAAGAGGAGGCAACACTGATTTTGAGAGCTAGGTTCATGCGGGCAGTTGCAGACAATTGTTAGTCAAGTAGTTTCTCCCGCATGTTCTCCACTAGTTGCCTAAGTCCAGAACCTGTCTTATACCTGCCATCTCCTAGATTGTCGGGCAAGCATGCAACTCCACAAGACTTTTTTGAGTGCTCAAACTCTCCTGCCCAAGGCCACCGTCACTTGGAATGGTTTTTATTGAATCGGGTCCTCCCACAGTTTCCCACTTTTGTTTTCTAGACATTTTAACAAACTTCCCGTTCCTGCTTGCAACAGCCACAATGGCACTTTTTCAAAACAAATCTGTCTCAATCACAAGCTTTTGTAGATCTTTTTACTAAGAAACTAGGTTCCTCCACAACATCTTTATCAACCTCAACCACTGGAATGTGTTTATCAGCCACAGCTTCCTACTATTTCATCAACCTCTTCTTCTTTTTCTTAATACTCTGCTTACTCTTCTGTAAGGCAGACTCAAAAAGCCTCTTTCTTCTACAACCACCTGGTTTGTTTCAGCTAAAAGAGAATCAGGTTCTTCTATGATGGTGTCACGAACCAGAGACTCAAAAAGCACCAGAGTCCTTTCATCCCCTAAGAATGGAGTTTCTTCCCCCTGAGATTTAGGAACAGAGGAGAAGTAGAGTTTGCAACATATGGAAGTGAGACAGGGTTTGATGGATGAGTAGAGGTGACTGAAGATGAGGAGGAAACCGGTATGGGTATAGTAGTATCAGGGATAGTGAAGAAGTAGGTTTTTAGTGATAGTGTTAAGGGAGGAGGAGATGTGGGAGTGATGTTGATGGCAAGAGAAAAAGATGATTATTCGTTGGCCATGGTGAGAGAAGTGGTAGAGAGTTCTGAAGGAAAAATTAAAAAGATGCAAAAAGGAGACAATGGTTTAGAATTGCTGGTCTGAAAAGTCGGATGATGTGGCAGTTGAATTAATTTTTCTATCTTTTTTTTTAACAAGTATGCGAAAAACATATTACTACTAACCTGTAGTGCATGAACCAGGTTCCTAACCTATTTTTGTAAAAAGGTTTTTACAGCTCTCCTCCAAAGTTCAACACTGTACGTTTAGCTTCTATGATCATCATGTGTGTTTACCTGCAATGGTATAGATGTGAGTTAGGCCTAGTCAGAAAAACTTTAGCCAATTTTACCTTAGTGTGACTATCATAATCATGTCAGTAGAACCAGGTTCTCAATTAGGTTTAAGATACCCCAATGCCATCCTGTTTCTCAAAGTGTTCCCTGCTCAGAGCTTTGGTGAGGATATCTGCAATTTGATCATCTGTGCAGCAAAATCTTATACAAATAAGACCTTTTTCCGTATTGTCCCTAAGAAAATGGTGTCTGACATCAATGTGCTTGGTTTTCTTGTGTTGAGCCAGGTTCTTTTCCATGCTGAGAGCACTGGTGTTGTCATATAGAAGCGATACACAATCAATGTATACACCAAAAATTTCTAATTGTTGCTTGACCCATAGAGAATGAGCACCCGAGGCAGCTGCAACATATTCTACTTCAGCTGTTGAGAGAGCTACTGAGTTTTGTTTCCTTGTACCCCATGAGATAAAACATGATCCAAGGAAATGAGCCATTCCAGATGTGGTTTTCTTGTCCACCAGATAGCCTGCATAATTAGCGTCAGCATAACCAATAAGGTTGAAATTGTCCCCTGAAGGATAGTACAGAACCAGGTTCTGTATGCCTTTAAAATATCTCAGAATTCTCTTAGCAACCTTCAGATGAGATTCCTTAGAATTTTATTGTAACTTTGCACGTAATCCCATACTAAATACAATGTTTGGCCTGTTGGCAGTAAGGTAGAGTAGAGATCCAATGATTCCCATGCTTCCATATCAAACCTTTTCAAGAGTTCTTTGATGCATTTCTACTGACTAATACGCATTCCCTTTATGGAATGCTTCGCTTGAAGACCCAAGAAGAAATTCAATTCCCCCATCATACTTATTTCAAACTCACTTCCCATGAGTTTAACAAATTCTTCACATAATAAGTCAGTTGTAGCTCCAAATATGATGTCATCCACATAAATCTGATCAATGAGCAGGTTCCTTCCCTATTTCTTCAAAGATAATGTATTGTCAATCTTTCCTTTTGTGAAGCCATTTTCCAAGAGAAACTTGGATAGTCTCTCGTATCAGGCTCTAGGGGCCTGCTTCAATACGTACAATGCCTTATCCAATTTAAATACATGTTCAGGATGTACATGACGTTCAAAAACCTGGAGGTAGCTTGATATAGACTTCTTCCTTGAGAAAACCATTCAGGAAAGCGCTCTTCACATCCATTTGGAATAGGGTGAATTCCATATGTGAAGCAAAGGCAATGTGGATCCTAATAGCTTCCATGCGAGCTACTGGGGCAAAAGTCTCATCATAATCGATCCCTTCCTCCTGATTGTATCCTTGGACAGTAAGCCTTGCTTTGTTCCTTGTAGTATTTCCATGTTCATCTAGATCATTCCTGAATACCCACCCTGTCCCTATGATGATTCTGTCTGAGGGTCTAGGTACCAGGTTCCATCCCTTATTTCTTTCAAGTTGATGTAGTTCCTCGTACATTTCAGTAATCCAGTCAGCATCCTTCAAGGCTTCCTTGATATTTTTTGGGTTCTATTTGGGATAAAAATGCTGAGAAGGCTAGGGAATTTCTGGTTTTTGATCTTGTCTGAACTCCAGAATCGAGGGGGCGATTATATTATCAAATGGATGGGAGCTTTTGTGTTTCCAATTTGGGACTCAAGTTTGATTGGTAGAGAAATAGGGTAAGTTAAATGGGTTTCCCTACACTCCTTGTTCTGTTACTTGGAGAGTCCCTTGCACTGCATCTCCAACTCTTTCTTCTGCTTCAGGGGTAGTAATGGAAGTACCAGGTTCCTCTTGAGAAGTAGAAGAGGATTTTGCATTGTCTCTCACTTGTCTCCTTCATCTTACTCATCAAATCAGCCTTCCCATTTGAAACCCTAGATATTTCCCAGGGACCAAAAGTGGTTCATTATCTTAATCATCATTGTTTCCTCTTTGAGGAGGATGTCTCATTGAATAGAACATGAGCACTTCCTTCCACACAGTGTGCCATTTTGTTGTAGACTTTGTAGGCTTTTCTTTATGGGGAGTATCCCAGAAGGATTCCTTCATAGCTTTTTGCATTAAACTTCCCAAGCTGGTCCTTCCCGTTGTTGAGAACATAGCATTTTCATCCAAAGGTTCTCAGATGAGTTATATTTGATTTTCTTCCATTGAGCAACTCATAGGGGGTTTGTTTAGGAGGGACCTAATCATACACATGTTCACCAAGTAGCAAGCAGTGTTTGTTGCTTCTTCCCATAAATTTTTGGCGATTCCACTATTAATGAACATTGTCTGTGCCATGTCTTCCAGAGTTATGTTCTTTCTTTCAACAACATCATTTTGTTGTGGAGTCCTTGGTGCTGAGAAGTTGTGAGTGATCCCATTTTCGTTACAAACTCATCAAATTTTGGTGTTGTCAAATTCTGTCCCGTGGTCAGATCTGATGCATACTACCTTCAATTCCATCTTCACTTGGATTTCTTGACAAAGGCCACAAATACCTTGGAAGTCTCATCCTTTGTTCTAAGAAACAGTGTTCAGGTGAATCTTGAATTTGCAGATCACGAACCAGGTCCTTCTGAATCAATTTATTTAGATGTGAGAAGCTTGAATGCCCCAATATTTTATGCCAAAGTTCTGTGTCATCATCAACTGACTTCAAACATCTCATATCACCAGCTTGTAGAGATTCAAAAGTTAGCAACGTAGATGTTCTTGTGTCTTTTGGCTACTAAGACCACTTTGCCAGTTACCACATTGGTAACTGTGCACACTTTTGATAAGAACTCTACATTAATCTCTTTATCACAGATTTGAGAGACACTCAGGAGACTGTACTTCAGAACATCCACATAGACACGTTCAATTGAGTGTCAAAGTGTTTTTCCAACACCGAGAATGTACCCCCTTTTTTCTAAAGGATACATTCCCTTCCTGCAGAGCTTTTAGTGAGAGAGAGTCTATGGTGCTTCCAGTCATATGCTTTGAGCATCCACTGTTCATGGTCCATTGTAGTCCGCTTCCTCCCACTATTCCCTGCACATCTAAATTATGGGTTAGATTTAGGAACTCAAACTATTTTGGGTTCCTTGTTATGATAAAAGGGATGAATTAAGGCTTTTCTATTCTATGCAGTCAACATTGGTTTCTTGCGAGCGGTACCTGGTCCCCTGTTAGTAGTCACTTTGTCAGTAAACACTTTGTTTTTCTGAACAGATTGAGCCCTGGCCTGGCAATTTTCTTTGAAGTGTCCATTGTTCCCACAGTGGATACACAGCCAGTTATCAGGAACAGTGACGTACTTGTTGTGAGGGTTGTAACGAGTTTTCTCCTTTTGGAACCCGATTCCCTACCTGTTTCCACTATTGTTGAAGTACATGGCAGTGACAGTATCTGAGGACCAGGTCCACTTGAGAGATTTCTCAAGATCACTTTTTATTCATGTTGAAGTTGCTTATGTTTCTCGAGTTCACCACATATCCTAATTCTAGCAGCTTTCAACTCATTTTTAAGCCTAATGTGTTCCTCACTAGCTATCTCCTTTTCTTTTTCAGAATTTTTAGGTTTTAACTTAGTACAAGGTTTCACTATTGTTTCCCTTAGGTCTATAATTTCTGCCAAAAGATCATTCTTCTCTTTTCTGAAAATTTCAATGGTTTTCTTATGGTCAGTCACTATAGCCACTAAGTCGTCTCTAGTTTGTTCAAATTCTGCTAATTCTAAGGTCAAAGAATCCTTATCCTCCACAAGACTATGAAAGGCATTGATTAATACATTAGCTAAAGACATGAGTTTTCTTGGAGAATAGGATTTCAGATTTCTCTGAACATCCTTGAAATTTACCTCTTTGTTGTCATCGTCTTCATCATTATCTGATTGAGCCATTAAAGCAAAAGTTGAGTCATATTTAATCTCCTCGCCTTCAATTACCATCATGGAACTATCACCACTACCAGGTTCATCATCTTTCTCACTGAAGGAATCCCCTCATGTTCCAAGAGCCTGTCTCATCATATTGTCAGCTGATTTTTTTCTCTTGAAGTTCTTGGAGAGTTCTTACTTCAAGAGAGGACAACTTTTCATGAAGTGTCCAGGCTTTTCACACTTGTAACAAAGATCATTGTTCTTTGATCTATTAGAGCTGTCCCTTTTTAGTACTTCTCCATTTCTTTTGACCATCTTCTTAAACCTTTTGGTTAAGTAAGTCATGTCACTATCTTCCTCACTCGAATCAGTGTTATCAGCTTTAAGTACCAGGTACTTTTCCTTCTTTGGTTCTCTCCTTTCAAAAGTTGGTAGAGCAGCCATGAGGATCCTTCCTAGGTGTTAGCCTTTGAGAAAGAACCTGCTCTGATACCACTTGTTAGAAACTGTGCGTCCACCAGACTATATAGAGAACCGAGTTCTCTATGTGTTTCCTCTAAAAATACTGATAAACCAAACTGTATAGCGATCTGGTCCTATATCAGTTTGGTACATTGCTAAGTTTGTGTGAGTCCACCAATTAGTAGAGTACATAGTCCTTTATGGGGGTTCTGCTATGAATGCTAGTAAAGCAGTATGTAAATAAGGCAGAGGATTTTTACGTGGAAAAATCCCACACAAGGGGATTAAAAAACCATGACCTACACCTGTAGGCTTTTAACTCCACTAACTTGCAATCTCCCTATTACAAGCTACTTTACAATAACCCTATTGCAAAGACTTCAACTAACTTGTGATGCTCTCATCACAAGCCACTCTATAACTATCCTAGTTACAAAGACTTTGACTAACTTGTGATGTTTCCACCACAAGTCACTTTGTCACACTATGGATACAAAGGTTTTTGCTTATGACTAATCCTAGCCACAACATAAACTTAGGGAGTTTACGGATTTACAAAGGTTTCCTAATCAACACTTCTAAGAAAGCCAGATAGGATTTACAATGAAGAACACATAACAAAGACTCAACAACCCTAAGGACTTAAGATATCATCAATCTTGGATCAGGTCCTTGAGGTTGCCGCAGGTTTTGTTCTTGAGAGAGGTTCTTGAGCACTTGAGAGAATTTTCGTTTTTGTATTTGCAAGTGTTGGAACCTGATTCTTGTGCCTTGCATAAGGTTTATACTACACAAGACATCCTTAGTGATGTCCAATCTTAATGGGAAGTGACTGCTACGCTGTCTGCTGCACTGTTACAGGCAGTCACTTTCTGCAGCTGCTTTCCAGCTGTACAATCGACTTATACTTCTATCAGAGAACCCTAAGGGACCAGGTCCCTGTTGTGTTAATCTTTGTACAGATGCGGACAGTCACTTTCTGCAGTTGCGTTCCAGCTGTATAGTTGATTAACTTGTACTTCTGTCAGATGAGCACCAAAAATCAGGTTCATAATCTGCTTCTTGTGCATACTGCCCAGATTGTCTTAAGTTGAGTAACTTGAATGATGTTTTGTATAGACTCATTGTAAGTACACCTTGATCATATCGCTTGAAGTGATGTGAGCACTTTATTTGGTCAGAGAATGAGTGGGCGCTGGAAAAAGTGCAGTACGGCAGAATCTTCATTTCCAGCTGTGTCCAATTGACTTTGTACTGCCGTGAGGAACCCACAAGAGTATCAGGTCCTTGTTTGGGTTCCTACCTCCTAAAGCTGTAACAAGTTCACATTTGGCTGGAATTTGTTAGATGCAGTGTAATCCAAGTGAGTCAGGTTCCCTATCTGGTTCTTGAAATTAAGTTTGTTAGATCATCAAAACACAAGACAAAGATATTGTAAACCTATAAGTTTAGCATAAATTGTATGCCTCCAATTATAGCTAACCTATTATTTATGAGAACAAAACTCCCAAAAAAAAAAATTGGTATGAGGTGTATTATTTAATATACAACAGCAATTGTATGCATCTAGCCAACAAGTTATGATAAATTTTCCCTATCATTATTGGTTCAGGGTTAGAAATCAAACAATTTCCATCTAAAAATATAAATGTACTATATGATTTAGTTGTTCCACCACAATACAGAAAGATTGGTCCCTAAAGAAGGTTGGGGATATGTGTTGGTGATCCCAACATTAGGGGAAGAAAATGGACAGCTAAAAAAGTAATACATGGAATGAATTATTATGAGTACACCTAGATCCCCGTACAAGGAAATGTGAACTTGAAGTTCAAGTGATAATTCATTTGTAAAATATTGTCACGCGCATTTACTGACTCAAAGCTAAATATTATATCTCAGCTGCTAATTCTCCAAATAGAATAAAATGCATGATGGACAGAGTGTATGGCAAGCATGAATCGTAATAGACTAATCGGTTCCAAAGCTAAAACTCCTTGAAGAAGGAGAGGAGCAAATGATCAAGATGGTCATAATAAGGAGACAAATATTCTAGAAGATCACCACGACCTAATATTTCATAAGACCTCATGGGAGAGGCTCAGGTACCTGAAAATAATAAGATAAAGAGATTTCAATAAGTTATGTCTTTATCGAGTAACGATGGAACCGATATAAAGTGATCGTCGGCGATATTGTTGATATAATATAGCGCTCAATATTATTAACATTGACAAGGATCTTGAGCTCAAATCTATCATGGAATTTGGACAGATAAATAATTGACTAAATAAAAAATAAAAATTGACTTCACCTAAAAGATATGAAATTGGACGAATAGTCCCAAAACCTGAAAGTATAAAGCCAATGGATGTATAAATGTGTTCTTGTGCGAAAAGTTAAATAAAAAATCAAGTCGGTAGACATAAAGACGACCGGTGGCACAAGAACACATTTATACATCCATTTGCTTATGATGAATTTGACCATGACAATTATTATGATATGGTTTTCTCCGTAAAAGAGAAATTCACCATATTGTTGGTGTGACAAAAGATCTTATAGTATAAAATCAGTTAAGAGCTCCGGAAGAACTAATTTGTTACTACCCGGATGAATAAAATTATTCATGACATTGATATTGTAGTAAGTCTAAAAAAAACTCTTTGAGTTTCAAATGTATTAGCCAAAGTGGTTGGCATATTGAGACTATAAACGAAAGCAAGATTGAATATCTTAATATTACTATAATTAAACCGAAAAAATATAAAAGGTTACCCGACTTTCCTTCTATTTATACTGCACCAGTATAAACATGATGATGTAATCACATGCCACAAGTAAACTATAGGTTTACTAAAAGAAATATTAGTTGGCATGGCCGGTTGGCCATCCGGGTTTAATTATGATGCGAAAAATTGATTAAGAATTCACATTGGCATATATTGAAGAAATAGAAGATTCTTCAAGAATTCTCTTGTGCTACTTATTCTTATGATATACCAGTTAAGGTTAGGATTAAATCCCTTGATTTCTAGAATGAACAAAAGGTGATATATATATATATGGGCTTAGTCACCTGCCATGCGGACAGATTTTAATATATGGATCTATTGTATGATCACATGCGCGTTCGTTATCAACATACAGTTTGGATTTTGCAAGGTTTCTTGCTTAAATTATTAGAGCACAATTCCAGAATGTAAAGTATGATGATTTGTCTTGATAATGTTGGTTTAAATCCAAGTTGGTTTAGCAGAAATTGTATGCCTCCAATTATAGCTAAACTATTATTTATAAGAACAAAACTCCCAAATAAAGAAATTTGGTATGAGATCTATTATTTAATATACAACAGCACTTGTACGCATCTCGCCAACAAGTTATAATAAATTTTTCCTATCACAATTGGTTCAGGGTTAGGAATCAAACAATTTCCATATAAAAATATAGATGTGCTATATGATTTATTTGTTTCACCACAACACAGAAAGATGGGTCTCTAAAAAAGGTTGGGGATATGTATTGGTGATCCCAACATAAGGAGAAGAAAATGGACAACTAAAAAAGTAATACATGGAATGAATTATTATGAGTATACCTAGATCCACGTACAAGGAAATGTAAATTTGAAGTTCAAGTAATAATTTACTTGTAAAATATTTTCAGGCGCATTTGCTGACTCAAAACTAAATATTATATTTCAGTTGCTAATGCTCCAAATAGAATAAAATTCATGATGGACAGAGTTTATGACACGCATGAATCGTAATAGACTAATCGATTCCAAAGATAAAATTCCTTAAAGAATGAGAGGAGCAAATGTTCAAGATGGTCATAATAAGGAGGCAAATATTCTAGAAGAGCACCACGACATAATATTTCATAAGACCTCATGGGAGAGGCTCAGGTACCGGAAAATAATGAGATAAAGATATCTCAATAAGTTATGTCTTTATTGGATAACAATGGAACCGATATAAAGTGATCGTCGTCGATATTGTTGATATATTGTAGCGCTCAATATTATTAACATTGACGAGGATTTTGAGCTCAAATCTATCATGAAATTTGGACAGATAAATAATTTCCTAAATAAAAAATAAAAATTAACTTCACCTGAAAAATATGAAGTTGGACGAATAGTCCCAAAACCTTAAAGTATAAAGCCAATGGATGTATAAATGTGTTCTTGTGCGAAAAGAGAAATAAAAAAATCAAGTCGATAGACATAAAGACGGCCGGTGGCACAAGAAGATTTGTAAATATTCTGGGATTGGTTATATGGAGACATGTTCTCCTATGGTAGATGTAGTCCTTCCACGTTTTGGTATGACAATACATTTGATATGCATATAATGAAAATCCTTAAAGGATTTTAATTATTCTGAAAGATATAAAGGATTCCGGAAATTTGTGAAATAAATCTTCAAGAATCCTTGTATGACATGTATGATTTATTTTTGTGTCTTAGTGCAATTGGTGTACTTGCTAGAATCTTGAGTGTAATGTTTTACTAGCAAGATTTAATCTTACTTCGATATGGAGATACTTGAATTCAATTAGTATTATATTACAAGAGAAACATTGATAGATTTGTTTATTCTAATAAATATTGCAAAAGTTTTGTTGGTTATGCAAATGGAGGGCATTACATGAAGTTCATTATTCATATCAAAATACTAACAGTTTATAAATTAAGTGACTCAACATGAATGAGACATATGATTTTTTTAAGAGAAGATTACAATAATATTGAAGACGATGTTGCGTGCATAATTGAAAGAAAGATATATTGAAGGAGATAGAATAAAGCACATCTCGCCAAAGTTTCTTTGCAGAGACGATCTTCAACAGAATGATAAAATACATATTTAAAAAATTCATTCAAGTGATAATTTGGTGGAATAATTAACTAAGGCATTGTCTATCTCAATATTAGAGAAGTTGTTATACAATCTTGGAATTTGTCATTTTCGAGAAATAAAGTGATGTTTTCATCAGGAGGAGGCAAATACATGTTGTACTCTTTTTCCCTTAGTTAAGGTTTTATCCAATTGGGTTTTCCTGGCAAGGTTTTTAACGAGGCAGCAAGTAATGTGTATTATAAGATATGTGTACTCTTTTTCTTTTACTAGAATTTTTTCCTAATGAAGTTTTAACGAGGCACATTATCTATGAATATCCAAGGGGAGTGTTATGAAATACATATTTATATAGATGTCCACTAATCAAATAAAACTCTCACTACTCTTCTTTATTATGTAGATAACCCAACTACTTCTCACCATTATAGTTGTAACTTTCACACCTCCATAATTCTCATAATCTTCTTTCATGATCTCAAATGTTTAATACTATATTTAAAGTAACCTTATTGTAAGCATCTATGTAAACCTATAAATAGAGGTATTTGGGATTATGTACTATACACTTAAAAAATATTTGATAAAATAAGAAAGTTCTCTCTTCCTTTCATACTCCTTTTGTCAATATTTTTATTTTATATTGTTATTTTGAGATTAGTTTCTTAACCAAAGGAAAATTGTAGCGCGAGAGAACTATTAGTGGATGTCGTTCAATGTCTCACAAGACAATATATAAAATACACTCTTTTTTCCTAGGCCTTACAATATTATCCCATAGTCCAAAATCCAAATAGACCTAAAAACCAAAGGTCTAAAAATGACCAAATCACCAAAAATACTCACACCTCAAACTGTTTTCATTATCCCCACCCCACTCCTTTGAGTCCTGTCCATACCAATATAAACCAGTAGTAGTAGAAATATAAACACAAACACAACCAGAAAACAAAGTAGGAGGAAGAAAAATGGCAGCAGAATCAGTGACAAGAATGTCATCTGCTGCTTCTTCACTCTGCAACTTTAATGGGTCTCAAAGACCGGTGCCCATTTCTAACCGGGTCAGCTCTTCTTCTCGGAGGAATCGTTGTGTTAAAGTACAGTCCCTTGCTTCTGAATTCCTTGGAAGCTTCAAACTGTGCTCTGTTTCGGCTTCTAGAAGCTCAAGATTAAGTCAAAAGCCCAAAAAGAATGGCTTTTCTGTCTTTGCTATGGCCGCCGCTGAAGGTATCAATTCTCATCCTTTTTTCATTTTTTCCACTCTTTCAATGTTATATACTTCAAATTTTTTTTGGGATTTTAAATGGAAATTTCAATTCTTTTTGTAGAGGTTCAACTGTGTTGATTTTTTTGTGTAATTTTAGATGGATAACTTGTAAATACAACTTTTTTTGGGGGTACCTAGTATAATAGTTGAGGTGCGCGAGAGCGCAGACACCACCATTATTAAAAAGAATAAAATGTCTAATTATGAATGAATGGATACAGAATAATTATATAGCTGACTCCTTTCAGTTTGAAATTGAGAATTAGTTGATTGATTGAATTTGAGAAATGAGATGGTTTTATGTTATGTGACTGCCTTAGACCTTAGTTACTGATTTGTATAATTTGAAACTTGATTAGGATTGAGAACATAATAAATTGGAGCGAATGGGCTCGAGAAAAGAAAGGTCATATTTGGGGAGAATAAAAGGGGTTTGGTTTGAGGATTGATGAACAAGAAGGAAAATGAAATAATTTAATTTTGGAATGTGGAACAGGAATCAAAGGTTGACTCTTTAGTCCGGATAACTGTAGAATGTAGTACTTAATTTTTGAAGGTGTCTACTTTGAGTTCCACATTGTGGAGTTTCTTGCTTAAAAGTTCAAACTCATGGTGAATAGTGATATCCTCTGTTTAGTGCATTTCAAGAAAAAATGTATTGAGAATTAAGAACTTGTTTTGATGTCAACTTCTTGATATGTTCTTTTTTCTATATAATCATGGTGTCCGGGCTAGCTTCCGTGCACCTTGACTAATTCCACGAGATACTTGCTACCTCCAACCAGCAACAAGATCACCTAGTGTTTTACCTCCATTGGGATTTGAACCTGAGACTCATGTTATGTTCTTTTTCCTAAAAAAACTTGATGATTGGAAATATTCAAGAAACTTCTTTTAGATTTATGGTTTATCAATCACGGTCTAAACAAACATCAAGTCTTAGGCGATGACCATATATTATAGGTTGATATTGACTCGTAAGTCTGCTGGTATAGATAGATGTTATACGGGACTTCTTTTTTGACTAGACAGTGTATTGGTAACTCAATCGCGGAACAGAAACTCATGTGCTGCCTCCTCTTTTTTTTCCTGCAGAGGGGAAGAGAACAGTTCCTTTGAAGGACTACCGAAATATAGGAATTATGGCTCATATAGATGCAGGGAAGACAACTACGACTGAACGTGTCCTTTACTATACTGGCAGAAACTATAAAATTGGTGAAGTGCATGAGGGAACAGCCACAATGGACTGGATGGAGCAAGAGCAAGAGAGGGGGATTACAATTACTTCTGCTGCTACTACCACGTTCTGGAACAAGCATCGTATCAACATAATTGATACTCCTGGTCATGTGGACTTCACTCTTGAAGTAGAGCGTGCCCTTAGGGTTTTGGATGGTGCCATATGCTTGTTTGACAGTGTTGCTGGAGTGGAACCTCAATCGGAAACTGTTTGGAGACAAGCTGATAAGTATGGAGTCCCAAGGATATGTTTTGTTAATAAGATGGATCGTCTCGGAGCAAATTTCTTCCGAACAAGAGACATGATAGTATCAAACTTGGGTGCTAAACCACTTGTAATTCAGATTCCAATTGGTGCAGAGGATAACTTCAAAGGATTAGTTGATCTTGTGAAGATGAAAGCTATTGTTTGGTCCGGAGAAGAATTAGGAGCAAAGTTTTCCTATGAGGATATTCCTGCTGACCTTCAAGAGCTGGCTGAGGAGTATAGGGCCCTGATGATTGAGACTGTAGTTGAATTGGACGATGATGCTATGGAGAACTACTTGGAAGGAGTTGAACCTGACGAGGAAACCATTAAAAAGTTGATCAGGAAGGGAACTATTGGTGGCAGTTTTGTCCCAGTCTTGTGTGGCTCAGCTTTCAAGAACAAGGGGGTTCAGCCGCTTCTTGATGCAGTTGTGGATTATTTGCCTTCTCCAGTTGACTTGCCAGCAATGCAAGGAACTGACCCTGACAACCCAGAAGTGACCATTGAGAGGGCCGCAAGTGATGATGAACCGTTTGCTGGTTTGGCATTTAAGATCATGAATGATCCTTTTGTGGGGTCTCTCACATTCGTCAGGGTATATTCAGGAAAGCTTAGTGCAGGATCATATGTTGTGAATGCAAACAAAGGCAGGAAGGAGAGAATTGGCAGACTTCTGGAAATGCATGCTAACAGCAGAGAGGATATAAAGACAGCGTTAACTGGTGATATCGTCGCTCTTGCTGGATTGAAAGATACAATTACAGGAGAGACATTGGCTGATCCCGATAAGCCTGTAGTGCTTGAACGCATGGATTTCCCAGATCCTGTTATAAAGGTTGCAATTGAACCCAAGACCAAAGCGGACATTGATAAGATGGCGACAGGCTTAATTAAACTGGCTCAAGAGGATCCATCTTTCCATTTTTCACGGGATGAGGAGATTAACCAGACAGTTATTGAGGGAATGGGAGAATTACATCTTGAGATCATTGTTGATCGACTCAAAAGGGAATTTAAGGTATCTATTTGGAAACCCCTACGCAACCCTGCAACACCACACCCCCCCCCCCCCCCAAAAAAAAAAAAAAAGAACTACTTTTTCTCCTATTATGATCAAGAAGAATTTCAATTTCAATTGCAATTGCTACTTTCACTATTACTCTTATTTTCTGCTGAAAGTGATATCTGATAAGAGAAAATTGTCTGGATATATGCAAAATTCTTGCTTATCAGACTCTCAAGCAGAAATTTATTACCTGGGATATTTGCAAAAAATGTCTCTCACATGGCTGAAAATATCTGATTTCTTACATTTATTAACTCAGTGTTGCTTACCCATTGACAGGTGGAAGCTAACGTTGGAGCTCCACAAGTAAACTACCGCGAGAGCATTTCCAGGATCTCAGAAGTGAAATACGTCCACAAGAAACAGTCTGGTGGGTCAGGACAGTTTGCCGATATCACAGTAAGGTTTGAACCCATGGAAACAGGTGGTGGATATGAATTCAAGAGTGAAATCAAGGGAGGTGCGGTGCCAAAAGAATATATTCCAGGTGTTATGAAGGGATTAGAAGAATGCATGAGTAATGGGGTGCTGGCTGGCTTTCCCGTTGTTGATGTTCGTGCAGTGCTAGTAGATGGCTCTTACCATGACGTGGATTCAAGTGTTTTGGCATTCCAGCTTGCTGCTAGGGGAGCTTTTAGGGAAGGGATGAGAAAAGCTGGTCCGCAATTGCTAGAACCGATAATGAAGGTTGAAGTAGTTACACCAGAAGAACATCTAGGAGATGTGATTGGCGACCTTAACTCAAGGAGAGGTCAGATCAACAGCTTTGGAGATAAACCTGGTGGTCTTAAGGTATGATTAGCGGACTCCTTTCATCTATCTGCTTGTTATATCTATGTTTTGCACTTCCAACTGCACCTTATTTTGAATGAGAATTGGAGATGCATAGTTTTAACACAGTAATCGAGCGTATCATAGTATATGAATTAAGTCAATTTAAAAGAAACAATCAGTGTTTCATCCATTCTGATTTATACGGCACTCTTTCCATTTTGAAGATTTGCAAGGTAGGTAGCTTTCTCTATCTTAAAAAAGGACCGCTTAGAGGAACTGTAACATGTCCTATTTTACCAGTATGAACAACAAACATAAGTTAAAAGTATGCATGTGATAAATTGCTGTTTCTCTGGAAAAATATATATGAATCCCTCTGATGGATCTAATTTGGTTGGTGCAGGTGGTTGATGCTTTGGTTCCATTAGCAGAGATGTTCAATTATGTTAGTACCTTGCGAGGAATGACAAAAGGCCGCGCGTCATATGTCATGCAATTAGCCAACTTTGATGTTGTTCCCCAACACATTCAAAACCAGCTTGCCAAAAAGGAGGAAACAGCAGCTGCTTAATCAGCCAGCTTCCAGATTTTGGATCCAAGAACTTAAAAATAGGTATTTACTCGACGAAGATGTTAAGGCGTGCACGATATTCTTTTTGTACCAGCATGAAAGACTGATGGAGAATAGTTGATATTGGTTATAGGTTTGAGCTTATAAACGATTTGTCTAATCTGGTCGAATTCTATAAGCTTAGTCTCTGAGGGGGGGGGGGGGAAAAAGAAGGAATGGCAACAGTGTAAATGCATTTAAGGTATATCTCATCCAAAGAAACTTCAATTGAGTATGTCCTGGTTGTGGGATTCAACTTACTATATGAACAGATTTTTGCCTGTAACAATTTAATGCTGTCTCGTTGGATCTTAGTGTAACATCTGATGGTTGAGTTGTTTAATTTACGTTTGTTTTTAAGTTGCTATCTCTTTATAATATAGAGTTCCAAAATAAGCAGAGTAGTCTAATGTTGTAACCCTAATAAGTAGGTTTATCATTTATGCACGAGGGCTTGTAGCTCCGTTAAAGTTTTTGCTGATTTACCTTTTGTTCAGGTCTCGTTATAGTAACATAGGCACCATTACCATAGAGTACTCTGATACGTTATAGAATTTATTCTAGTAATGGATTCAGCTAAGATAGAACTAATCAAGTTTAAATCATACATCTGCCTATATTGTCGTGCCAGTCAATGTAGATCTAAAATACAGGATATGCCATAGCATCAGTTTTCATCAAGCATTAACTTATCTCAGGACCAATTAGAGAGTCCTATTTTATAATCATTTTAATATCTCTAACAGGAAATATTGCCCTGAAATTCATGCAAACACATACTACAGATTTTTAATGTGATAAATTTTCGAAACGACATGATTTCGAGATACCTCCTTTTCCACTCCCTCCCTAAACTCAAGTCTGCATAAAAGAACTGAACCAACGCCTGAGAACAATTTAACGATGTACGTCGATTGTTGTTTTTTACAGTGTTAGAATTGTTTCTCTTTTGGTGGAGGAGACACCACTTAAGAATACTTGTTCTTTTTTGCAAAACCAAACAGTTACTCCAAACTATTTTAATTCTTAAAGCTGAAATTTTTCTATGACAATGTTCGATGTCAATATTTTTAACTTTTCTCTAATAATGTTCATTCTTAAATATTTTTTCTACACGCTCTTTTAAACCATCTTAAAAGCAGAGTCACCGCACTCCTACGAATTGAGCAGATCACTCCAGTGTCGGAGAGCTAGCAGCATTACTTGTAGTACAACAATCAGGAGGACATAAAAATGCCAACAAGATGCAAATTTTAACAGTTGCCACAGAAGAAAAACGGGAAACCAAAACATTGTGCGACCTTACACCCTCAAAAGAGTAAAAGGAGTTCTATGAACGATTCCCTTGAATACACGAACGACAACAAATAATGGATAGCCATGCCCTATTTCTCTTGTGAATTGTGAATGTTTCTCTACTTATTTAACTTGGACAATTCCTGCATTAATCAACTTTTGGATCTTGTTCATCACAAGAGGGTTCTTCATATGATCCTGCGCAGCTTTTGGGTTCTCTTGAAAGTCAGTTAGCACCTGCTCCAAAATACAACATTCACACCCAAATGCAGTTAGTTACAAATGTAGAAGTTACATAGTGTCATTGGTATGACAAGTCAAAATAGTACTCTCGACGACCAAATATTACCTGTCTCATTACTGGGTCTGTAAGGATGTTCTGAATTTCTGGATCCTGCATTCCCTTGGCCTGTTCAAAGAATCAGATGTATGAGTGTTACCATTACTCCCGTTACTTCTGCCCGGAGCAAGATAAGAGTACAGTGCAAAGAAATGATACCTGTCTCTCTTTGAGTTCCTCTGGAGTTAGATCTCCACGGCTTCCCCTGTTTATTTGCTCCACACATCTGCAAAAAGACAGTAGTTCAAGTTGCAAGCGAAAACCATAAAACTGACAAAACCACCTCACTTCTACATCGATGGTCATGTTGTCTTGAATAAACAAGATACAGCAAATTTCAGAGGAGGAAGAAGAAGAACCAGTAAAGTCAAATACAGATCACACCCCAAAGGAAACCAACTTTAGGAATCATGATCACTCTCAAAACCTCAGAAGAAAGCAACTGATGAGATACAAGAACATAAAAAGAAATATCTAATCACCTCTTCACACCATCTAGCAGTTCCTGATTCTGAGGATCATGCTTCAATCCTTCCTGGTAAGTTTCCATAGCTTTTTCGTACTCTTTCATGAAGAATTGAACAGCACCTTTCCTGGTGTAGCCCTTTACAAATGTTGGATCAAGCTCAATGCACTTCTCAGCATCCTTGAGCCCCTCAGGCAATGCAGCTAACTTCGTGTAGCAAGCAGCCCGGTTGCTATATGCCTAACAAAAAAAAAGGGATTCAGCCCTTAATGAAGGACTGAGAAAAGTCCTCGAGTCTAAAAAGGTGACAGAAGAGATGAATACCCTCGGGTCTTTAGGATTCCTCTTTATGGATTCAGTGTAATGCTTAACCGCCTCGGGATATTTCATCTCTTTGAAGAACTGGTTTCCTGCAACATAGTGAAGAAAGTTAGACCCATAAGAGTAAAACAACTCAGACAGCATTAGGAAGAAAATACCTTTCTCACGCTCTTCGTCTGCTATTTGCGGATTGAAATACTCTTGCTGCTCTAATTCCTTTCTCGCCTTCTCAGCATCATTGAGTTTCTTCAGAGTATCCGGGTTGCGATGTTCAGTCAGGGCTTTCTGGAAAACCTCAATTGCAACTTCAAAATCCTTTGAACTTTTTGCCATCTTTGCCAAGGCAGTTCCCTTTCGAGTCAGAGCCCTTGCAATCATTTTAAAGTCTGACCTTAGCTCTCTCCCCCTTTCAACAGCTTGGTCACAATCTTTGATGCAATCCTCATACTGAAATCATGGCAAAGAATTATGGGGTTTTCTTTTAAAAAAGGACAAAAAGGAGAAACAGACTGGGAGGCAAGGGGGATAGAAACCCAAAACTCAGCACCATGTCTATTTCTCTAACGATTCAGCATCTCATGCAGTTCCCAGAAAAGTCAAGGATACATAGGTGCAGTAAGCTAGCCAAAGATTCAAAACCAAATGATTGCTTGGGATCTCCAACTCAGCACCATGTCTATTTCTCTAACGATTCAGCATCTCATGCAGTTCCCAGAAAAGTCAAGGATACATAGGTGCAGTAAGCTAGCCAAAGATTCAAAACCAAATGATTGCTTGGGATCTCCAACTCAGCACCATGTCTATTTCTCTAACGATTCAGCATCTCATGCAGTTCCCAGAAAAGTCAAGGATACATAGGTGCAGTAAGCTAGCCAAAGATTCAAAACCAAATGATTGCTTGGGTCAAGTTGGTGATTAATTAGAAAAGGGAGTGATGAACTCGCAAACCTTTACCCATGAACTCAAGAATCTTGCTGGTCCTAGTTGGAGATCAACTAACAAAGGATGTGGATGACTCGTGATCTAAGACAAATGCCACCTGCTCATCTAATAGATTGGAATAGCCATTTCACATAGTGAAAACTCTTCATTAGGTATTATGCCCTCCTATAATTAGGAAAGGACGACTCAAATGGGCAATTCTACTGCAGCAGGTAAAACCACAGACACGCACGCAACCCCCCCCCCCCCAAAAAAAAAAAACCCAGACCAAAAAAGAAAGGAGAAGAAAGAATAGGTGAAAAAAGATCAGTGACCTGCTTCTGGATATAAAGATTAGACCGAATGATTGGAAATACTATTACAGCATTCAGCAAGACTGTACTAACAGCCAAGCCAAATAACCAAAAAATTTAACACCTTGAGAAGGGTAATCACCCAAATACATGAACTCTTCTACACAGAACAGTATGTCCAGCATTATAAATCCACCAATAAGACAAACTCCTATTCCCTGATATAATCACAGCATTCCCATATACCACGTTTGTTATATTGAAACCCAATTACAACCTTAGTAATATTGAAAAAAATCCTCCATCACAAGGTGTTACAGCACTACCAGATGGCCTTTTACCTATGAGAAAAGTGAAATCCTTCTGTGGCATCACGTATGCCTGATAATGAACTCAGAATTCCTTCAAATATGTCATCTTAGTAGACAATGCATAAAAACAGACATACAACCATAATCAGATAAAAGAAGACACAAGTAGTGACAAAGGTGCTCCATTCCTTGGTTCCAATTTATATTGACACTCTTTCCACATCTGGACGTTCCAAAATGTTGCTATCCAATTTCTATAGTAATATTTACAATTGAAATTCCTAAAAGTAACAAAATTCCTTTTTTAATCACTGTCAAGATGCACATGGATTATCCTACCATTCCCGCACCCTCCTACCAATGTCATCGGGTGCCTCTAACCACCAAGACTTACTAAGATGGGGAGAATTCAAACTTTATCTCCCATATTCTTCAGTTCAATTGTGTCACTACACTAAATTTAATATCTTTCAACCCTTTGTCTCCCATAATCTTCATTCAATTGCACTTACTAGGCTAACTCTAGGATTGCAACTTTTTAAAAATTATAACTTTGATACTGAACCATAAAATTTAATATCTTTTTAACTTTACTACTATTATTACACTACATATAACTCAAAACAACATTAAGGAATGTGGATAATACCTTTCCCATCTCCAAGTAGACAGCAGCACGGTTAGTAATGAATGAAATATCCTCATCATCAAGCTCAATAGCCTTGCTATAATGCTGAATTGCAGTCTCGAAATCCTTCTTCTTGTAAGCCGCATTACCCGCTTCCTTCTCCTTCTGTGCCTTTGCTTTCCTCTCTTTAATCTCCTTCTCCTCCTCACCCACTTCCATTGGCTCGGGCTCCGGTTCGGGCTCGGGCCGCTTCTTCTCCTCCTCCGCAGGCCTCTTCCTCTCCGGCGAAGGTTCCGGCATCTCAGCATCCTCCTCCTCCGGCATCCTCGTCGACAATTTCATACCTAATAAAACCCCAAGTGCTTGCATTACCCTTTGATCCTTCAAATAAAGGTTCAGATTACTCGGATTCTTTTGAATATCTTTCATCATGTTAACAAAATCGGGCTGGTTCAAGTAAGCCCGTGTACTTGAGTCGGCAGTCAACTTAGCCCACATCTCGGGTCCAGAAAACGCATCACCGAAAGGGTTTGCAGAACTAGCCGGGCCACGAGATCGGGCCTGAGCTGCCTGAGCATCAGAAAGGCCAGATTTTAAGGCCTCGTTATTTGGATCAATTTCAAGGCCCTTCTTGTAAGCAGAAACGGCTTCGTCGTAATGGTGAAGACCTAAGTGTGCCGCGCCAAGACGAGAGTAGCCTTTAGCCCAGTCGGATTTTAGGTCAACTGTTTTTTGAGCATCGGATAAAGCGTCGGAATATTTTCCGATGGATGCGTAAGCAGCAGATCGGTTGGAGTAAAGAACGTGATTAGTTGGTGAAAGATTGATGGCTTCAGTGAAGTGGGTAATAGCGTCGGTGAAATTGCCGGCGGAGAAGGCGGCGTTGCCCTTGGCCTTAGCTTCGTCGGCCATAGTTGATTTTATGGGAAGTTTCTGGAAGAATAAGCGAAGAGTGTAGTGAATAGAGGAAGAAGATTGCGGGTTGGGGGATTTCTTAAAGAGGGGGAGGGGGAGGGGGAGGGGAGGGGAGGGGGAGGGTTGTGTGGTAGTGGCGACTGGAGGGTTCTAGGGTGTCGTTGAGTTTCTAGAAAGTTCGATGACGATTGCTGCTATTATTGGAAATCTAGGGTTATGTTATTAGCTTTAAAGGAAACAGTGTGGAAAATTTGGCAAAGAGCGTTTTATTTTTCTTTTCCCTTTTAGAATTGGGTGTCCCAAATTAATTTTGGTTCGTCTCAGTTAAATCCTAATGTGGGAATCCTAACGTGAGGTTGAGTAATTGATATGAAAAAAGTAGAGTAATTGAAATCTTTTACTTGAATATCCTCAAATCACAAATTCAACTGAATTTTTGTAAAGTGAATTGCAAAGTTCATTCTCAATTTCATAAATTAACATCAATTGTAAGTGAAAATAGCGTTGATTCGTACCCACATTGTTTCGAGAGGAATAAAAAAGAATAGCATGCTTATTAATGGGGAAAAAAAGGAATAGAACAGAAATTGAAGCGCAATGTTACGAATTTAGCAGCATAATTGTCGAAGAGGGGAATAATTTTGGTCACTAATTTGCCATGCCTTATTAGGTTGTAACTTTATATGGACACATATATTCCCTGTACCTTAGCATAATGGTTTCATCCCTATGTTCTGTATTTATTTTATGTATGATACGTCTAGAGAACAAGTACAAAAGTTATGATTACTGTCACTACATTGGCCTCTTCAACTTCCAGCAAATATGCGGAAAATTGGCGCCTGAACTTCTAAATGTGGAGACATCTAGAGCTATGGATGTTGCCTCAAATTGGTACTCCATATAATATGTTTGCTATGGTTTCAAGAAGATCTAGATAAGGGCTCTTTAAACAAGAAGTTGTGTACCCAGTAGTTCTGTTTACCCCCAAAATTACGGTAACAATTAAATTTGTACGCGATTTAAAAATATATAATTTAATTTAATACGAACAATTAAGAATAAAAGATAAATGAATTAAGGACGAAATAAATGATCAAACCAATCGCAATGTAATGATCAAGCCTGATCTCAGATTTGAACAGTGGAACTCGTCCTCGATTGGACCCTCGGTACAAGCTCGGGCGCGAGTGAATAAAAGAACAAAAGAGTAATGCCTTGAATAATAGCTAGAAGACAAAAGTAAACTTTTATTGCTTTGAATTGCATGTTACAATGTGTCGGACTAAAGAAAACTTTCCCTTTACATAGTAGGAGAATTTCAGTCCTACTACAGGTCCTAAAAAGGTAAAAAAAAAAAATCCGGTAATTGTTGATCCATAATTGATACTGAACAGGATTCGCACTGTAATATCTGGTTGAGGGCGAATATTACGGCCCCCTATCCGTCATGCGTAACCGTTCCCCCCGACTTCCAAGGTCCAGAAGTTATACTCGATCCGGATACATTGTTTTACCATGTCAGATCTTAGATACATCGTTCATTCCTCTCGGGTCTCGATATAAGGGGTTTCTGACCTCGATTATAATCACGTCGATCCGTGCTTCCCCTTCGTTCTCTCATCGAGGAATCGAGAAAAATTTTGCCCCCTATTTTACCCGTACACTGATAGTCCCCTCGTTTTCCGAAGTTGATTTATCGAAGCAATGGGAAGCGATAAATTAACCCCGGTACTTCCTTCTAAGTTACAATCGAGTTGACGGGTCTGTGAAACTTCCCATCAGTCGCGTCGTTCTGACTTCGGACACGTGTCAGCCACCGGTTGATTGTGTCACGACCCAAAATTCACTAGTTGTGAAGGCACCTAATCCAACCCGTTATGTAAGCCAACTATACTGTCCAATTCCAATAATATTCAATTAGGCAATTTATCAAAAGAAATTATTAGAATCTTATAGTTTTCCCAAGGACTAGTAGTACAAATCATGAGCTTCTAAGAATAGAGTTTACAAAGTTGATATTAAGAAAATATATCTTCTGTTTGAAAAGTACATAAATAGAGTTTTATAAATCTAAGGCTACCATGAACAAGAGGCAGCTACAACAGGAACACATGTACATCTTCAACTCCATCTCTCATCGAACACAGCAACCTCAACAGCCAACATCTGCACGCAATGCGCGGAAGTGTAGTATCAGTACAACCGACCCCATGTACTAGTAAGTAACAAACCTATCCTTAGGTTGAAAGTAGTGACGAGCTGGAACAAAGGTCGGGTCCAACACCAATAGCCAACAACAGTTCATAATAACGTAAAGCAAGTAATAAAAGAAATAACTTGGAATTCAAGAATGCTCAAGTTATTCATAATTTTTAAAAAATAGTTCCACTTTTCAAGTGTGTCAGTGAAAACCCAAATCATTTACCGAAATCGTCCAAAACTTTTGAGTAAGTTTGAAAACTGTGTTTTCCCCCAAAAATCCTTTCGAAGATACATAAGATGTTTCATTTTTCAGATAGCATGAGGAAAGTACATTTTTATGCCTACATGTTAAGATACAGGTAAAATCATGAATGTCATCAAAACCGGCAGCAAAAGAAAATGCATCTCTATGCATGTATCTCAAGTACGCATGTCAAATGCAATGCCTCTCAGTGATGAACTCATGTACTCACACTCTTAGAGTACTCAACCTCACTGTCTCGCATTATCTCTTACCGTGCTCAATACTCAGCACACTCAATCACTTGCACTGTACAGTACTCGTTGCGGCGTGCAACCCGATCCATATACATATAGCCATAAGCTGCGGTGTGCAGCCCGATCCCATAATATATAAATAGCCATAAAGCTCGTTGCAGTGTGCAACCCGATCCATATACATACATCCCTCAGGCTCGTTGCGACATACAACCCGATCCATATACATACAGCCCTCAGGCTCGTTACGGCATACAACCCGATCCAGCCCGATCCAATAAAATATAATCAATATAACATGATGCGGCGTGCAGCCCGATCTCATAACTGTCACTCATAATCAGGCTCTCAGCCTCACTCAGTCCTCAATATCTCCAGTCTCACTCATGGGCTCACAGTGTCATGAAACTAGCCCGACAATAATGATATGATGTATCAATAAATAACAACTGAGACTGAGATATGATATGAATGCATGAACATGACTGAGTACGAATATATTAGTACAAATCAGTGAGATGACAGCAAGAAATGACCACTAAGGGTCCCAATAATATCGGCATAAAACTTAACATGATATCTAGCATGATTGACAACTCAATTACTTTATCACATGGTGAAAACACAAATAACAACAAAATAGGGCCACTATACAATACCGTGGAACCAACAGAGTCACAATTCACAGGGTGAATACCCACACGCCCATCACCTACCATGTGCGTCACCTCAATACCAATCACATAACACGTAATTCGAGGTTTCATACCTTCAGCACTAAGTTTAGAAGAATTACTTACCTCGAACAAGAAAATTTCAATACCGAGTAAGCCAAGCGACGCTCCAAGAATGCCACCTCGCACGTAGTAACCTCCTAACGGCTCAAAACTAGCCAAAAGCGATTCAAATACAACAAATAAAGCCCAAGAAAACAAGTCCAATAAAGATCGAATCCTAAATCAAATCCCAAATCTGGCCAAAAAAATACACCCGAGCCCGCACCTTGAAACTCAACAAAACTCACAAAATCCGACAACCCAATCAATTACAAGTTCAACCATACTAGTTTCACTCAATTCCGACTCCAATTCGATGTTCAAAACTCAAAAATTCATATTATGAAACTTTAGGCCAAAACCCCTAATTTACTAGACATCAAGTGTTATAACTTTAATTTTTGGATCATCTCCAAATTCTTTATAGATTGTGAGATATAAGCTTTCAAAGTCGGGTTAATGAAGCAGAAATTTTACTCTATATGATCGCGTGAAGACTTCCGTAACCGCATAGCACAACTCCATTTTTCCAAATTTTGTCTATCCTAACGCGGCCAGATCTACACTAACAGATTGTACACCCCTGTAGCCAAAAATCAACAACTAAAATGGCCTAGAAATGGTCAGAAACTACCCCGAAACTCACCTGAGCCTCTCGGGACCCCGTCCGAACATACCAACAAGTCTCAAAACATATTACGGACTTAGTCGAGGCCTCAAATCACATCAAATAACGCTAAAAACATGAATCACACCTCAATTACAAATCAATGAACTTTGAAACTTCAAACTTTCACAACCGATGCCGAAACCCATCAAATCACGTCCGATTGACCTCAAATTTTGCACACAAGTCACATTTGACGTTACAGACCTGCTTCAACTTCCGGAATCGGAATCCAACCTAGATATAAAAAAAGTCCACTCCCGTTCAAACTTTTCAAAATTCTCACTTTCGCCATTTCAAACCAAATTCTACTACGGACCTCCATGTCACAATCCGGACGCGCTCCTAAGTGCAAAATCACCCAATCGAGCTAACGAAACCATCAGAAATCCAATCCAAGGTCAAATACTAAAACGTCAAACCTGGTCAAACCTTTCAAATTTAAAGTTGCTAGCTGAGAATCATTCTTCCAAATTAAATTCTGAATAACCTAAAAACCTAAATCGACGATTCACATAAGTCATAATACATCATACGGAGCTACTCATGCCCGTAAACTACCAAGCAAAGTGCAAATGCTTAAAATGACCGGTTGGATCGTTACATCCTCCCCCACTTAAATATACGTTCGTCCTCGAACGTGCCCAGAGTTGTTCTCAAAACCATCAAACCGCAGTGTAACCTTACCATGCTTATACCCGGGGGTGATCCCACATCACCCTATCCCATATAGGTTTGATAATACAACATAACTGAAATTTCATAACTCAACCTAACCCATAAATCTCATAACCAAATTTCCAACATCCGTAATTTCCCATAAGATCAGAATCTCGCATCTACATACTGTATAAATCTAAACAAGCTATATCAAGCCATAATCACAACCCAAGATGTACTCACATAATATACCACATAACTCAAATACTCATAGCGAAAATTTCCAATCACAGTAGTTGCTCAAAACAACTCAATGCCGGTAATAAACCTCTTATCAAACAAAGCCTTGTTTTAACATCTTCATATACTACCAATGATGAAAGAAACACGTAGAAACTCATAACCATTCATCAGATCAACAAGTCATGGAGCTCCCTCTCCTTCGACAATGACTATAGCAAATTTCTAAGCCGACTATCTATATTATCCTTCCAACCATGCTGTAATTAATTCCGATAGTATCCATTCTAGGTCCAATGACCTTATCTCATCCAACACGACCACTCTAGTGACATGACACATCAATACAATCTAAAGCTGTAATGCGTGTAATCCGTGCATCAATAAGCAACATTCCAAATGTGCTCAAACATGGAAAATGACTCAAACAAGAGAATTGTCCCGCAAGTTCAACGGGTATCACCACAACGCAATTCTAAGAACCATCACAAACCGCAGAATCAAAACACACGAATCTAACACAAAGGATCATACCTCGATATAACTCTGCTACAATGTGTGACCCCATCCAAACATTGGTCCATATTATACGCCTCGAGTCACCCTACCCAAAATCAATAACCACACGAAATTCGACATCAAGTGCCCAAAGTGCATTACCATAACCACAGAGAGAAAATAACACCATACAATAATCCAGAAAAAACATAGCTAACGCGCAATCAATCATGTAACACCCAAATACCATCTCGCTCAAATTCTGCTATAAAGCCCAAATAAAACCGCACCCTATGTGCATATAACCAATGAATCACAACTCCTCGTAGTGTAGAAGAGCAACTCACAAATCATTTTAGAACACGAATAAGCCCAACAATAACCGAATGGCACATCCCTCAACAATAGCAGTATGAAGCCAACCAATCCGGCTCGGTGTAGAATACGCATCCAAATTGGGCCTACCAATGGACCCCCAAATAAGCTCTAGTCACCCACAGATAGATAAATAACCCTCCGAAAGTTCACAAAGGCTGAATCATAACACATACTATCCTCTGGCTAACCTTGGCCATATTTCCACAGTCTACAACCATGAAACAATCTGCTCCTGAGAACTCATAGTCTACAAATCCACAGAACACAAGAATCACCATATCTGATCCCAACTCTACCGCCCGAATATCCAACACATCTCTCATACATAATCATTTTACGAGGAATACTTCTATAATTCTTTCGTGCCATATAGTAAAATTTGAATACAAACAGTCGATCAACCACGAGAGTGTTGCAATACCAATGAAGTATCAAAAAATCAAAACACATTGCCTCTTCTGAAATGTATACTCTCATCAAACTATACCAGATAGTAATGTGATTTACCTAATCATCTGAAACTGTCCATGCTGCCTAAGAAATTATGTCCTTCCCTTCAAAATCGAATCGTGACCTTGCACCTGCCAATTTCAATCCCACACAAAACACATCATATATCATGCCATTATATGAAAAATACGAGGGCTTCATAATCCACTCCGAGTCATAAGCAACTACTCACTCAATTAGCCAAGAACTTTTTATTTGATCCCATCCAGGAGAAAATCACAATACGCAACATGTCAACACACCAGTAGGAAATGTACATCTTAAACCATGGTAGAAACCATCAAGAACTCTCTGAAACCCATTTGCACTTAACCAAACCGTCAGGACTGAATCCTTCTAACTCAACCAAGTTACGCAAACCATCAAAACCTGAGAGTATCGCTACATAACACCTGTATAAACTCACTACATCATAAGAACCAAAAGGGCCAATCAAATCTGTTACCATGCTGATCCAACCCGTTACCAGCCCGTTCTAATTCTCCGAGTTCCGTCCGAATTGCCTTCAAATTGATACTTCTCCTCGCCATAATACCACAATCCTCAACCAAGACTCACCACACGAGACCCTAACATAAAACCACACCACCCTAAGGCTCATAAGCCGCTGAATGCTCTCTTAAGCACCCCAAAAGTACCACAACCGAGATGCCCACTCTGAAGAGACCTTCTGTGAATTTAAAGTTGTTCCTTTTTACCTTCCGGATACTGAAATGTATAATCCATAATGATATAGAAATACTGCGAGTCTCGACACCATCCAATTTAAATCTCAGCTTATAGCCATATACAAATCCGCAACATTCTCAATTGCCATGTACAAATCTTGAATTCATTAGAACCATTCTTGAGAGTCATCCACTCTACTCGAATCTCAAAAGCACCGCCCAAACGGACTGAAAGACCTGTGCCCCATCTGCACACCAACACTCTAAGAAGTAATCGACACTTCTAAGTAACCGAGTGGATTCCTACTCCATGCGCACTACATCTCTCACCAATAACTATTCAAATCATTCCATGATTCTCATATACCCATAAAGCATAATACAACCTGCATCCTGAAATTTCCTTACCCAAGTCATTCTCGAACTCATCCTCTGCAAGTCATAACTGATTCACCAGTATACCTCAAACTGAAACCAATACAACACATAACCGTGTAATTATCCCGCCGATAGCAGACTCCCCTACTTGGTTTAAAGCCAAGAAATAAAGCATCTGATAACTTACAATAGCCACCCCCATACTGGCATAATACCGTAATAGGATTTAACTAAATCCTTCCTAAGCTCATGTAACATAAACCATATGATACCTCAAATCATTTGTAAATCTTGCATTCATCCTCGTAACAGTTAAGCCAATTTCCGCAAGTGATCCAAACTCAAATTGAACTACATATAATTCACTAGTAAAAGGGAACTCTCAACAAACAACATAGGGATAACACAAACCTTAGGACACCCAGCAGGAGATAACCCACATGTTTTGCCTTATGATGACATCTCTCTATACCCTTACACAGTTAAACAACATGAAAGATCCTCCAATATGCTCATAACTCGACATTATACGTCACATCGAGGTAGAAAATAAAGCACCCAATAGTCTTTTTAACATTACAAGCAAACTCTTCTAGTCAAATTCAACCCATATGAACACATCTCGCAGTCACATCATACTCATCACGTAGCCATCCAGCCACAAATTCCACTAATAAGGACACAACCGGATATATAAATCCAAAAGCACATGCTCACACAATCAACATCTCTATGCTCAAGCTACAGTCAAAACCCAGCCTGAAGTCCTCCAGACTAGCCCATCATCAGCATACTGAAATCACATCTCGCACCTCATCCATAGAATCACAAGCCATTGATGCAAAGCTGATATCGAGCGCTCATGTGCGCATACGAAAGCATGGAAGGAATTCAAAGAGTTACGCTTCAAGCTGAATAAATGTCGTACGATAAGGAAAGAAAGATGGGAAGTATATCCTAAATGTCCTGTATCCTCTCGAAGATAGGTATGGACGTCATCATACCGATCCGCAAGACTCTACTATACACTTGCTCATGACTTGTAGAACCTATGAACCTAGAGCTCTGATACCAATCTGTCACGACCCAAAATCCGCTAGTCGTGATAGCACCTAACTTAACCCGCTAGGTAAGCCAAATATACTATCCAATTCCAATAATATTCAATAAGGCAATTTATCAAAAGAAATTATCTGAATCTTATACATTTCCCCAAGGACTATTAGTACAAATCATGAGCTTCTAAGAATAAAGTTTACAAAAATGATATGAAGAAATACATCTTCTGTTTGAAAAGTACATAAACAGTTTTATAAATCTAAGGCTACTATGAACAAGAGACAGTTATAACAGAAACACAAGTACATCTTCAAATCTAGATCTCATCGAACACAGCAACCTCAGTAGCCAACATCTGCACGCAATATGCAGAAGTGTAGTATCAGTACAACCGATCCTATGTACTGGTAAGTAACAAACCTAACCTTAGGTTAAAAATAGTGACGAGCTGGAACAAAGGTTGGGTATAACACCAATAGCCAACAACAGTTCATAATAACGTAAAGCAAGTAACAAAAGAAATAACTCAGAATTCAAGAATGCTCAGCTTATTCAAAATTTAAAAAGATAGTTCCACTTTTCAAGTGTGTCAGTGAAAACCCAAATTCTTCACCAAAATCGTCCAAAAATTTGAGTAAGTTTGAAAACTGTGTTTCCCCCCAAAAATTCTTTCGAAAATACATAAGATGTTTTATTTTTCAGATAGCATGGGGAAAGTACATCTTTATGCCTACATGTCATGATACAGGTAAAATCATGAATGTCATCAAAATCGGGGAGCAAAAGGAAATGCATCTCTATGCATGTATCTCAAGTACGCATGTCAAATGCAATGCCTCTCAGTGATGAACTCATGTACTCACACTCTCAGAGTACTCAACCTCACTATCTTGCATTATCTCTTACCGTGCTCAATACTCAGCACACTCAATCATTTGCATTGTACAATACTCGTTGCGGCGTGCAACCCGATCCATATACATATAGCCATAAGGCTCGTTGCGGCGTGCAACCCAATCCATATACATATATATACATAGTCGACTACGCTCACTGGGGTGTGCAGACTCTGGAGGGGCTCTTTCAGCCCAACCACTATATCGCTGCGGCGTGCAGCGCGATCCAATAAAATGTAATCAATATAATATGTTGCGGTGGGTATCCTGCTCCCATAACTGTCACTCATAATAAGGCTCTCAGCCTCACTCATTCCTCAATCTCTCCAGTCTCACTCACGAGCTCACAATGTCATGAAACTAGCCCGACAACAATGATATGATGTATCAATAAATAACAACTAAGACTCAGATATGATATGAATGCATGAATATGACTGAGTACGAACATATTAGTAAAAATCAATAAGATGACAGTAAGAAATGACCACTATGGATCCCAACAGTATCGGCATAAAGCCTAACATGATATCTAGTATGATTGACAACTCAATTACTTTACCACATGGTGAAAACACAAATAACAACAAGATAGGGCCACTTTACAATGCCATAGAAACAACAGAGTCACAATTCAAAGGGTGCATGCCCACACGCCTGTCACCTAGCATGTGCGTCACCTCAATACCAATAACATAACACGTAATTAGGGGTTTCATACCTTCAACACTAAGTTTAGCAGAGTTACTTACGTCGAACAAGCAAATTCCAATATCGAGCAAGATAAACGATGCTCCAAGAATTCCACCTTGCACGTAGCGTCCTCCGAACGTCTCAAAACTATCCAAAAGCAACTCAAATACATCAAATAAAGCCCAAGGAAACAAGTCCAAATGATAAAGATCAAATCCTAAATCAAATCCCAAATCTGGCCAAAAAATCACACATGGTCCCGCACCTCGAAACTCGACAAAACTCACTAAATCCGATAACCCATTTACTTACGAGTTCAACCATACTAGTTTCACTCAATTCTGGCTCCAATTCGATATTCAAAACTCAAAAATTCAACTTTAGGCCAAACCCCCCAATTTTCTCTTTAACAAGAGCTAAAATCAAAGATAGATTCATGAAATACAACCAAAACCGAGTATAAAACACTTACCCCAATTCATATGGTGAAAAATTGCTTCAAGAATTGCCTCAATCCGAGCTTCCTAGCTCCAAAAATGCAAAAATGGCTGAAACCCTCGAACTAGAATACTTTATAATCTGCCCAGGCATTTACCCTATGCTATCGCGGACAAACTAATGCGATAGTGAAGCACAAAATTATTCAGCCCCTTTTTTACTCTATGGCGGCCATTCTCCTGCGATCGAGAAGGACAAATTTTTCCAACAGCCTTCTCCAACTCTTCCGGACAGTCTCTAGTATAATGGTCATAACTTTTTGTAAAAAAACTTCAAATTACAATTAGTTTGACTTTCTGAAAACTAGACATCAAGGGCTACAACTTTCATATTTGGATCATCTCCAAATTCTTTATAAATTGTGAGATATAAACTTCCAAAGTCGGGTTAGTGCAACAGAGATTTTACTCTATGCGATCACCTGAAGACTTCCGCAATCGCCTAGCACAACTCCATTTTTCCAAATTTTCTCTTTGCAAATGGCCTAGAAATGGTGTGAAACCTTCCCGTAACTCACCCGAGCCCCTTGGGATCCCGTCTGAACGTACCAACAAGTCTCAAAACATATCACGGACTTAGTCGACACCTCAAATCATATCAAACTACGCAAAAAACACGAATCACACCTCAATTCAAAATCAATAAACTTTGAAACTTCAAACTTCCACAACCGATGCCGAAACCTATCAAATCACGTCCAATTTACCTCAAAGTTTGCACACAAGTCACATTTGACATTATGGACCTGCTCCAAGTTCCAAAATCGGAATTCGACCCTGATATAAAAATTCCACTCCCGGTCAAACTCTCCAAAATTCCCACTTTCGTCATTTCAAGTCAAATTCTACTACGGACCTCCAAATTACAATCCGAACGCACTCCTAAGTCCAAAATCACCCAACGAAGTTAGCAGAACCATCAGAAATCCAATCTGAGGTCAAATACTAAAATGTCAAACTTGGTCAAACCTTTCAAATTTAAAGCTGCTAGCTGAGAATCATTCTTCCCAATCAATTCCGAATAACCTGAAAACCAAAATTGATGATTCACATAAGTCATAATACACCATAAGGAGCTACTTATGCCCGTAAACTACCAAGTGAAGTGCAAATGCTCAAAACGACCGATTGGGTCGTTATATCCTCCCCAACTTAAACATACGATCATCCTCGAATGTGCCCAAGAGTTGCTCTCAAAGCCATCAAACCACAGTGTAATTTTACCATGCTCATACCGGGGGTGATCCCACATCACCCTATTCCATATAGGTTTGATAACATAACACAACTGAAATTTCATAACTCAACCTAACCCATAAGCCTTAGAACCAAATTTCCAACTTCCGAAATTTCCCATAAGATCAGAATCTCGCATCTACGTACTGTATAAGTCTAAACAAGCTGTATCAAACCGTAATCACAACCTAAGATGTACTCACATGATATACCGCATAACTCAAATACTCATAGCGAAAATTTCTAATCACAATAGCTGCTCAAAACAACTCAATGCTAGTAATAAATCTCTTATCAAACAAAGCCTCATTCTAACACCTTTATTTACTACCAATGATGAAAGAAACACGCAGAAACTCATAACCATTCATCAGATCAACAAGTCATGGAGCTCCCTCTCCTTCGACAAGGACTATAGCAACTTTCAAAACCGACTTTCAATATTATCCTTCCAACAATGTTGTAATTAATTCCGATAGTATCTATTCTAGGTCGAATGACCTCATTTCATCCAACACGACTACTCTAGTGACATGACACATCAATACAATCTAAAGCCACAACCCGTGCAATCCGTGCATCAATAAGCAACATTCCAAATGTGCTCAAACATGGAAAATGACTCAAATAAGAGAACCGTCCCGCAAGTTCAACGGGTATTACCACAATGCAATGCTAAGAACCCATCACACACTGCAGAACCAAAACACACGAATCTAACACAAAGGATCAGGCCTCAATATAACTCCACTACAATGCATGACCCCATCCAAACACTGGTCCATATTATACGCCTTGAGCTACCCTGCTCAAAATCAATAACCACGCGAAATTCGACATCAATTGCCCAAAGTGCATTACCATAACCACAAAGAGAAAATAACACCATACAACAATCCATAAAGAACATAGCCAATGCGCAATCAATCATGCAACACCCAAATACCCATCTCACTCAAATTTTGCTATAAAGCCCAAATAGAACCGTACCCTATATGTATATAACCGACGAATCACAACTCCCCATAGTGTAGAAGAGAAACTCACAGATCATTTCAGGACACGAATAAGTTCAACAATAACCGAATGGCACATCCCTCAACAATAGCAGTATAAAACCAACCAATCCGACTCAGTGTAGAATACGAATCAAAATTGGGCCCACCAATGGACCCTCAAATCAGCTCTAGTCACCCGCAGATAGATAAAGAACCCTCCGAAAGTTCACAATGGCTGAATCATAACACATACTATCCTCTGGATAACCTTGACCACATTTCCACAGTCTACAACCATGAAACAATCTGCTCTTGAGAACTTCTAGTCTTCAAATCCATAGAACATACGAATCACCATATCTGATCCTAACTCCACCGCCCGATATCCAACACATCTCTCATACATGATCATTCTACGAGGAACACTTCTATAATTCTTCCGTGCCATATAGTAAAATTTAAACACCAACAGTCGATCAACTAGGAGAGTGTCGCAATACCAATGAAGTATCCATAAATCAAATCATATTGCCTCTTCTGAAATGTACACTCTCATCAAGCCATACCAAATAGTAATGTCATTTACCTAGTCATCTAAAACCATCCATACTGCCTAAGAAATTATGTCCTTCCCTTCAAAATCGAATCGTGACCTTGCAACTGCCAATTTCAACCTCACACAACACACCGCATATACCATGCCATTATATGAAAAACATGAGGACTTCATAATCCACCCCGAGTCATAACAACTACTCACTCAATTAGCCAAGAACTTTTTATTTGATCCCATCGAGGAGAAAATCACAATACGCAACATGTCCCACACACCAGTAGGAAATGTACATCTCAAACCATGGTATAAACCATCAAGAACTCTCTGAAAACTATTTACACTTAACCAAACCGTCAGGACTGAATCCCTCTAACTCAACCAAGCTACGCAAACCATCAAAACCCAAGAGTATCGCTACAAAACACATGTAGAAATTCACTACATCATAAGAACCAAAAGGGCCAATCACATCTGTTACCATGCTGATCCAACCCGTTACCAGCCCGTTCTTATTCTCCGAGTTCCGTTCGAATTGCCTTCAAATTGATACCTCTCCTCGCCATAATACCACAATTCTCAACCAAGACTCACCACACGAGACCCTAGCATAAAAACACACCGCCCTAAGGCTCATAAGCCGCTGAATGCTCTCTTAAGCACCCCAAAAGTACCACAATCGAGATACCCACTCTAAAGAGACCTTCTATGAATTTAGAGTTGCTATTTTTTACCTTCCAAATATCGAAATGTAGAATCCATAATGATATAGAAATACTGCGAATCTCGACACCATCCAATTTAAATCTCAGCTTCTAACCATGTACAAATCTGTAATATTCTCAATTGCCACGTACAAATCTTGAATTCATTAGAACCATTCTCGAAGTCATCCACTCTACTCGAATCTCAATAGCACCGCCCAAACAGACTGAACGACATGTGCCCCATTTGCACACCAACACCCTAAGAAGTAATCCACAGTTCTAAGCAACCGAGTGGATTCCTACTCCATGAACACTACATCTCTCACCAATAACTATTCAAATCATTCCATAATTCTCATATACCCATAAAGCATAATACAACCCGCATCTTGAAATTTCCTTACCCGAGTCATTCTCGAACTCAACCTCTGCAAGTCATAACTGATTTACTAGTATACCTTAAATTGAAACCAATACAACACATAACCGTGCAATCATCCCGCCGATAGCAGACACCCCCACTTGGTTCAAAGCTAAGGAATAAAGCATCTGATAACTTACAATAGCCACCCCCATACTGGCATAATACCGTAATAGGATTTAACTAAGTCCTTCCTAAACTCATGTAACATAAACCATATAATACCTTATATCATTCACAAATCTCATATTCATCCTCGTAACAGTCAAGCCAACTTCCGCAAGTGATCCAATCTCAAATTGCACTACATATAATTCACTGTTAAAAGAAAACTCTCAACAAACAACATAGGGATCACACAAACCTCAGGACACCCCGCAGGAGATAACCCACCTGTTTTGCCTCAAGCTAACATTTCTCTATATCTTTATACACTTAAACAACATGAAAGATCCTCCAATATGCTCATAACTCGACACTATACATCATACCAAGGTAGAAAATCAAGCACCCAATAGTACTTTTTACATTACAAGCAAACTCTTCTAGTCAAATTCAACCTATATGAACAAATCTCGCAGTCACATCATACTCATCACATAGCCATCCAACCAAAAATTCTACTAATAGGGACACTACCGGACATATAAATCCAAAATCACTTGCTCACACAATCAACATCTCTGTGCTCAAGCTACAGTCAAAATCCAGCCTCAAGTCCTTGATCGAGGCCAACCCGCACTACTATTAAGTAGCGAGAGAGGGTCGAAGCAGCTTTTACCCGATTAAGGTCGGGATCGATTTTCACAGGGAGCTAGAAGTTGGAGTTGGATGTCTATCTAAAGTGGAGTTGTGTATGTGTTCCAAATTGCACTTCTTAACATTTTTGGGTTTTTGATTTACTTCTAATTTTATCAAACTACAATGCTAAATTAAACTAGAATAAGCTAAGAGTAAACTATTGCGAGTTGTTCAAATGGTTAAAAGGCACTAGGGTAGTGACTTTCGCCTAGGTGGTCAATTAACGAACACTTGAGTCTAAGACATGATTGACATATTTGAGGAGTATGATATAACCATTGCACGATATTACCCACTCTACACCTCTCGGTGGTTCGAATGATTTTGCCCGAATTAACTTTCTCAAGACCAATTGGGTATGCAAATTTGCACAAGCAATCAAGGTTCAAGTCGGGTATTACTATCTCTAGGTTTAACCTTTTAATTGGGGCTATCAATCTCTTGAGTACGCCCCAATTCCTTGTTGGACCAATTTCAGAAACTTAGGCTCTCTTTCTCAAGAAGAGCCAAAGTCAACTAAACACAAACTAGTGTTTGCAACCGTCAATTCAGCAATTAAACATGAAATTAGCCCAAATATCAAACACCCATAGTCAATCTAGCCCGAAAATACAAGACCCATCAATTACCCATACTAGGGTTGAGCCACAACCCTTGCTTATGGGTCTAGCTACTCATAATTAGAGAAGAAAACAAGGAAATAGATGAAGAAAAACTCATATTAATTAATTGCTAAGATAAACTAGAAGATTCAATGTTGAAATGAAGCTAAAATTACTCAAAATAGCTAAAATATTCGAAGTCGCAAGCGCAGCCCAGTACCAAAACTATCTGATAACCTAAAAATGGGAAAAGAAGATATTTATACTAAGATGAAAAATCTGGACAAAAATACCCTTGCGGGGCTAGTGCGGACTGCACAAAATCACATGCGGCCGCACTAAGGCTCTTGACTTAAAATTTAGCTCTCTAAACTCAGGCAATGCGGACCGCACAGAATCGAGTACGGTCGCAGTGGCTTCTAGTGTGGTCTGCATGAAATGGAGCGTGGACCGCATTGGCTTCAATCTCCAAACTGGCACTTCTCTGATCCTTGGTTTTGCAGACCACACTAAATTGAGTGTTGCCGTAGTGACTCCAATGCGGACCGCATTAAATCGAGTGCGACCGCATTGCCTATTGGCCTGGAAGTCAACCTCTCTAAACCTCACTTGTGCGGACCGTACAGAATGGTGTGCGGCTGCATTGAGCCTGATTTGCCTGAGTTTGTCTTGTCTTGGTACTTGTGCAATTTTTACTCCTTTTTGAGCCGATCTTTGACATCTTGTCACTTTGTTGATCAAACCTGCAATCAAGCATAACTTGTGAGTATTTTGGGACTATTTTGTACAAATTTCTAATCAAAACATAAGCAAGAAGGATATAAAATGTATCAAAATCCCTAGTTATCAACTCCCCCAAACTTAAGTTTTTGCTTGTCCTCAAGCAAATAAAATAAGACCCACCCCTTAAGGAAAATTCCAAGAAGATTCAGCTGTCCTAAAGTGCCCTCATCTAGCATCAATTGGGACTAAAAATTGCCCTCAATACAAATGAATCATTAACAACATTTTACTCTTTGAAACACTATGGATTAAGTGCGACACAAGAGCATCAAGAGTTGACTCAACACATCAAAGAACTCTTTCTATTACTTTGGTCATTGTGGAACTCAAACTCGCATATTCTCAACTCTCCCCTAAGCAAACCTCTCCTTTAGAATAATAGCACTCAGAACGAGGTTAATAGAAAATCACTCATCTCTCTCAAGGAAAAGTCACGAGTCCGGCTTTAAGTACCATATGCTTGCCCCTTGTGTGAGTCACCACTAATGTAAGTTTCATTCAACTCAAGATCATATAGGGCTTTTGTGGAGACATAGAGAAGGCTTTTGGTTTAGGTTAGGTAATGTTTGGTTTAAGTAGGTTCCATCTTCCCTTAAGTACTTCTTTATTTTCATTTTGGCTCAAATTCATTTGACTTTTTGAGTCTTTTCACTTCTTTCTAAGGGGTTAGAGAGACACACTGTCACTCTTTCTTGTACATTTCAAATATTTTCTCCTTTTTCAACTTTCCATACCTTTCATTCTTTGCTTTTCTTGAATCCCTTTTTTTATTCAATTCTACTTTGAGCATTCTTTTTGTCTTTTTTGCTTTTCTTTCTTTTTCATTGCCTTTCTTTTTCTTTATTTTGTACCTTTTTACCACTTTGTTGCCATTCTCGTCTCTTCCCCCAAACTTATACTTTGTGCTAAAGGAAAGATTAGGTGCCAAGAGAGGGTATCTTTTAGAATGGGTAAAGGCTTGTATCATGGTTCTTTGAAGGAAAAAGGTTTAAGGCTCAAAAGGGTTGACTAGGGATCTTATTATTGGTAGGTTATGGAAGTGTTCAAGCTATCATTTGGACCAAGGAGAGCCTATAATCATGTCTCAAGTCAAAATTCACTTAGGATTTCGCCTAAACAAACATTTAGGGCAAGTTCTAGACCAATAGCTCAGGACTTGGATTGCTAAGGACACAGAGCCGGGGTCCCATAACAACCTTAGATAAGATTTGAGCACACAATGATCTCGAAAAAACACTTGATGATTATCGGTCAACACAAGAGTCTCAAGGTCACGACTTTCACCATCCTAAACACAACAATTTGTTTTTGACCATGAGATCAATGACAAATGTGCTAGGCCCAAGTGAAACTTTGCTTGAGGTACCTTACCACTAACTACTAAAAAGCAAAAAGAAAAACGGACTCAAACCCTTAAGAAGGTTGTCACGCCATCCATCATTGGGAAGAGACACCCGATTCACACAAACTCCACCTTTGGAAAGAACCGTGACATTAAGAAAACCAAAGGCTTATTACAAACATTCAAAACAAGAAGCTACGAACATAAATAAGAAGCTAAGAAAGAAAAATTGCGGAAAGTAAAATGAATATATACAAGAGGGAATTTAATCGAATATACAATAGATGGGATGAATATGTACAATGTAACATAACTTTATATATAGACCCAAAGTAAAATAAAAGTACGAGAAATGTAACGAAATGTTAAAATTATATACAAACCAAAGATGAAAAATAAAGAAAACATAAAAACTGTCAAATATATACAATAATCCAAATCCATAAAAGTAGGCTCCACCCCCTCAAATGAAAGCTGACATTGTCCCCAATGCTAATTAAACCAAATAAGTACCAAAAAGAAAAGGGGAAAAGGATATAGAGACTCCATATGGCCCATCTGTCTGCATGGTCTCCTGAGTGGTTCATGTATCCTCAATATGTTTGGGAACCTCAGACTGGTTCCCTATAGCTTGTTGTTCTGCTACTGGGACCTGGGCCTAGACCTGGACAGGCTCCTGAGGTGCATCATGTGGCTGACTGGATGAAGTCTCCGGTGGGTCTGCCAACTGGATGACTGCATCGTCTGCTCGGGCAATCATCCTCTTCTTTTTGGCAGGCCTCTAGGACTGCTCTGGCTGGGGATGAGCTTCTGGTACCGGGTCCTATAGCAATAAGTCCAAAGGTAGATGATCTACCTCCATCCTATCAACCTCAGCCCTCAGCACCTTTATGGACTCCTTGGAAGCCCGCGTCTTCCTCAACTTCTTGTGCTCCTTAGCAAGCTCCTTGAGAGCCTTGCTGTGTGAATCAACAGCATCCGTGAGCACTTTTGGGTGTCAAGGATTTTTTTTCTGGTTTGCCAGAATCTCGTTGAGGGCATCTTCGATAGACTGCGAGACCTGCGGAGGCGGAGGTGCCGACTGAGCTTCCACTGTAGAAGTGAGGATAGAAAACTTGGATGAAGCTGTCTGCATCCAGTTGTTGATGCTGAGAAGAGCCTGGCCCAGTCGGTGTGCAGTCACTAGGTAGGCTCGAGAAGAGGGTATCTCGGGATCTGCTGAAGTGGATGGACTAGGAGGAATGTCTGCGGAGGTGGAGGCAGGCTGAGTAGGAGCCACTACCACAACTGGCTCTTCAGACTGTCCAGTTGGAGCAATAGTTGTTCCCTTGAAGTTCTTATTTTTTGGGTTGTCATCACCCTACATACTATACCATGAGAACGGGGCCTTCCCTTTTACCTTTATATCAAATGGCCTCTTTTCAACTTTGAGGTCCCTGAAGTACATGGTCAAGAAGCTAGGGAAGGGGTATTTTATGTCACCCTCACTGACTACATGCGTAATTACCCGAGATATTACCTTCCCGACATTAATCGGGTACCCTACCATGATCGATGCCACCAAAACTGCCCGATGAAGAGGGAGGGAGTTGTCATGAGTAGTGGGGTCCAATCTCCTGCACACAAATGTTTCCCACCCCTTGACATCGAAATTCAGACTTCTTCTACAAATTTTCACTCCCGTATTTAGCCAATTGGGGGTGGTACCTAGGATTGCTAGATACTGTGCCAACCAAGGACAGACCTCCTCGCCCAATTCCATCTTTTCCATATACAGTTCCTCATCTTCCTCATCAAAGCCGAGGTAATCATTTATTGTTTTCCCATCAAAAAGCACCTTCAGATTTTGCACCTTGGTCACTTTTGTGCCCTTTATGATGTGGGCAACATTGGTATAGAATTCCTTGACCAGGTGCTCGTTTGCATCATCATAGTTGTTCAAGAAATACTCTCAGCCAATTCTCTCCCTAAACTGACTCCTCACATTGGGATTGTGAGGTAATAAGTCTCTATCAACAAAGCTCCTTTCCGGGATCAACTTCCTCACCGGCCACCATTCCCTAAATTTGTGATAAGCTACCTCGCTCACAAACCGTCATTGCCACACCTTCGAATTTTTAGTTCGTTCTACCCCGACAACCTGGGGCTCACCCCCTTCTCCTACTGCACCCTCTACGGATAATGAAGTTGTGGGAGAGGTGGAGTATTTGTCCCCACTGCCTTCAACTGAGCCCTCAAATGATACAAAAGATACATTTACTGACGCTTAGGCAGCGAAGGAAGTGGGAGGAGTGTTTGTTAGTCTGTTTCTCTCCGGCCAATCAGGGATGTACTCTGGGATTGAGTCTGAAGATATCTCCCAGGAGGGCTCGTACTCTCTCCCAGACAGGTCAATGGCCCTATCAACAGCTTTAACCATCTTCCTCATATTTTAAATGTTTTGCCGGGCTTGAGCAGTCAATCTTACCATTTTCTATTTCCCTCCCCGGGAGGATTCACCTCGACCAGCTTGTTTATAATCCTTGCCTCTTTGTTTCACTATTGTTTACAAACATCATCCATTAGGCTTTCTAGTATCAGTAAAAACAATTAAGATCAGAGTTGTAGAAAAGAAAAAGTTGCAGACAGTTGCAGAGGTAACACCCCGCACAAAATGGAGTGCAATCGTACAGAGGCCAATGCGGACCGCACAAAATGGCAATGCGGTCCGCATAGAGGTGGGGTTTAGACTACCCACTCTCTGTATTCAGGCAATGCGGACCGCACAAAATGTAGTATGACCGCACAAGGACCAATATGGACCGCACAAAATATAGTGCGGCCGCAGTCCCTGGAGATCAGATTATAGACACTTATCAATGCGGTCCGCACAAAATGCCATTGTGAACCGCACTAAAGTACCGCGGACCGCACTGAGTGCCCAGAAGCAACAGTCACTTAGGATTCAATGTATTTTGATTTTAAGTCTAATTTCACACCTAATAAAGGTCCCTAAGTGTTTGCCCAGTGATTTTAACTACCTAATTCTACTTTAATCAAGAAGTTCACTACCCTAACCTAACAATCGAAGAAAATACAGGAAGAACAAAATAATAGACGAGAAAAACAAAAAGTAAAGGAGAATAACAAAATTAAAGCAATTAAAAAAGAAGACAAGTTACCAGATGTGAGATTTAGTGATGATTAATGATTCCTAGCAGCTAGTTACGAGCAAAAGGGATGAAGAACAGGGGTTTTAGGGGTTCTAAGAGTAAAGAGATCGAAAAGTGTAATAGGAGGGCCTCAGGCCCTATTTATAGAAAATAACCTGGGGCCTAGCTTACCAACCTAGTGCGGATTGCACAAAATGGACTTTGGTCCGCACCACACAACATGATTCAAGTTGAGAAGGCAACCCACTGCGGTCCACACAAAATGCCATGCGGCTGCAGTAGTCCACCGCAGGCTGCACAAAATGTAATGCGGATGTAGTGGCAAACTTCAGAGAGTTGGACGTTTCATCCTTCATCAGTGCGGTCCACACTAAATGTAGTGCGTCCGCATTGAAAACTTTAGAGACTGGAACACTTTTTTCGCTATGTCCTGCACTGTATCAACATAATCCTGTAGCATCTCACAACCAGTTAGTCCAAAAATAAATCCTATACTACCATGAAAATCAAAGAAAAACACATGTGTTGCCTCCCAAGAAGCGCCTGATTTAACGTCACGGCATGACGCAGGTTACCATTAAATTATTTGAGATGAAGAAGTGCCACCACGTGGCTGTTATTAATTTTTCCCAAGTAGTGCTTGATCCTATGCCCATTCACTCTAAAAATTTCCCCATTTTTGTTCTTTAAATCAAGAGCACCAAACGGGGTCACACACACCACTTCAAAAGGTCCACTCCATTTTGATTTAAGCTTTCCCGGAAACAGACGTAACCAAGAGTTGAACAAGAGAACCAAATCACCAACTTTGAACTCCTTTCTACGAGCATATTTATCATGAAGGTACTTCATCTTGTCCTTGTACAAGGATGAACTGGAGTAGGCATGGAATCGGAATTTATCAAGTTCATTAAGATGCTCCACACAAAGATTTGCTGCAATATCCCATTCAAGATTTAGCTTCCTCAAAGCCCACATGGCCTTGTGCTCTAACTCGACCGGTAGATGCAAACTTTCCCAAACACCAATCGATACGGAGACATACCAATCAGAGTCTTATAAGCACTCCTATAAGCCCATAGAGCATCATCCAACTTCTTTGACCAATCAGTCCTATTTGCATTGACCATCTTTGACAATATGCTTTTGATTTCCCTGTTGGAGACTTCAATTTGACCACTTGCTTGAGGATGATAGGGATTAGAAACTCTGTGACTGACATCATACTTTGAAAGCAAAGTGTTAAAAGCTCTATTGCAAAAATGAGACCCCCCATCACTTATGATTGCACGAGGAGTACCAAACCTTGTAAAGATGCTCTTCTTGAGAAATGCAACAACACTCCGGGCCTCATTGTTGGGCAAAGCCATGACTTCAACCCACTTTGAAACATAGTCCACCGCTACAAGAATGTATGTGTTTTTACACGAGCTAACAAACAAGACCATAAAATCAATGCCCCACACATCAAAAATATCAACCTCAAGAATGGTATTGAGAAGCATCTCATCTTTCTTCGAAGTTCCACTCGCTCTTTGACATTTATCACACCTCTTCACAAGTTCACTTGCATATTTGTACAAAGTTGGCCAATAAAACCCACAACTAAGAACTTTGGAAGCCGTCCTCGCCCTGCCATGATGGCCACCATAGGGAGAGGAATGACAAGCCTCTAAGATACTCAATTGCTCTTCCTCCGGGACACACCTTCGGATCACACCATCCCAATAGAAATCCAAACTATCCCGCTTGAGCTTCTTCCTTTGGTTAGAAGAGAGATCACACGGGATTATACCAGTCACAAGGAAATTAGCAACATCGGCAAACCATGGCAGATCATTCATCGACACCGAAAGGAGCTGTTCGTCGGGAAATGAATCATTGATCTCTAGGCCATCACGAGGCCTCCCCTCCTCCTCCAAGCAGGACAAGTGGTCCGCCACTTGGTTCTCACTACCCTTCCGGTCCACAATCTCGAAATCAAACTCTTGAAGTAACAAGACCCATCACATCAGTCTAGCTTTGCAATCCTTCTTCATCATCAAGTACTAGAGTGCGGCATGGTCGGTATGAATAATAACATTAGCACCCATAAGATACGACCGAAATTTTTCCATTGCGAACACAATAGCCAAAAGTTCTTTCTCGATCACCGTGTAGTTCACTTGAGGGTCATTCATTGTCTTGCTCGCATAGTACACCGGATGAAATATTTTATTCACTCTTTGACCCAAAACCGCCCCAACCGCAACATCACTTGCATCACACATGAGCTCAAAGGGCAAGCTCCAATTAGCTGCGGTAATGATAGGAGTGGTGATCAACTTATGCTTGAGAAGTTCAAATGCTTGCATATATTGTTCATCAAACACGAACTTAGCATATTTTTCCAAAAACTTGCACAAGGGATTCACCACCTTTGAAAAGTCTTTGATAAATCTCCAGTAGAACCCCGCATGCCCAAGATTGGTTTCTTCACAACGGGCCAAAACCCTATCAAGATTTTTCAAGCAGTCATCAAATGAATCCCCCACAACACTAAAGTCGTCCATGAACACCTCCAAAATGTCTTCCACCATATCAATGAAAATGACCATCATACACCGCTGAAATGTAGCCGGTGCATTACACAATCCAAAAGGCATCCTAGAGAAAGCAAATTTGCCATATGGACAAGTGAATGTGGTCTTCTCCTGATCTTCAGGAGCAATCAAGATTTGGTTTTACCCAGAATACCTATCCAAGAAATAGTAGAAGGCACGCCCAGCAAGTCGGTCTAGCATCTGATCAAGAAAAGGCAAAGGAAAGTGATCCTTGCGGGTCCCTTTATTCAATTTGCGGTAATCCATACATACCCTCCAACCGGTGACAGTTCTAGTAGGAATCAACTCATTTTTGAATTTGCAACCACGGTCATGCCACCCTTCTTCGGTACACATTGCACCGGTAAAGTCCACGAGCTATTAGAGATGGGGTACACAACCCTGGCATTCAACCATTTGATCACTTCCTTTTTCACAACTTCTTGCATTGTCTTGTTCAACCTCCTTTGATGCTCCACGGAGGGTTTTGCATCATCTTCTAGAATAATCTTGTGCATACAGAATACTGGGCTTATCTCCCGAATATCATCTAAAGTCCATCCAATTGCCTTTTTCCACTTTTGAAGCACTGCCAATGTGGCATTAACCTGCATGTTATTAAGACAAAAGGAAAGAATAACTGACAAAGTAGAATTTGAGCCTAAGAACTCATACCTAAGGTATGGAGGCAGTGGTTTCAACTCCAACACCGAAGGCTCCTCAATTAAAGGTTTAGTTGGTGGAGTCTTTCTATTCTCGAGGTCCAAAGACAATTTCCTAGGCTCATAAGAGTAAGAGCCTATTCCATGTAAAGCGTTCACGCACTCCACTCGGCCCTCATCATCATTGACATCAAGATTCAATAATACGGCCTCCAAAAGGTCCTCTATATTGATCATTGCACTGGTGTCATCAATTATCATTGCTGTGACGAGGTCCACAAAAGAGCATAGCTCGGTACTGTTGGGCTGCTTCATTGATTTGCAAACATGAAAGACCACTTTTTCGTCACCCACCCGGAAGGTGAGTTCTCCTACTTCTACATCAACTAAGGCCTTCCCCGTAGCAAGGAAAGGTCTCTCCAAAATTATAGGAACTTCATAATCTACCTCACAATCCAAGATCACAAAGTCAGTTGACAAGATAAATTTGTCCACCCGGACAAGCACATCATCAAATATACCCAATGGTCTCTTCATCATTCTATCTGCCATTTGTAATCTCATGGAAGTCGGCCTCGGCTGCCCAATATCCAAAGTCTTGAAAACGGAATAGGGCATCAAATTGATACTAGCCCCCAAATCACATAGAGCTTTAGGAAACTCCGCACTCCCAATGGTGCAAGTAATGGTGAAAGCACCGGGATCTTCAAGCTTGGGGGCCATTGAATGCACTATTGCACTAACTTGGTGAGTCATCTTTATAGTTTCACAATCCATAGACCCCTTCTTTTTTACCAAGTCCTTCATGAATTTAGCATAGCCCGACATTTGTTCAAGAGCCTCTACTAAAGGCATATTGATGGATAAGCTCTTCATCATGTCAATGCACTTTTTGAACTGATTCTCATTTTTCTGTTTCACAAGCCTTTGAGGATAAGGTGGAGGTGGCCTTGACAAAGGAGCCTTGGCTTTAAGCATAACCGGCTTCGGCATGTCTATTATGTTTTTCCTAGACGGGTTCACATCATTTTGGGTTTCCACCTCGACATCTTGAATATCAATCCTCACTTCTTCATTCACATTTTCATCAACAACATTTTCAACCAACAAAGGAACTTCATCTTCTTGCAACTCAACATCATCATTCACAATTTACTTTTGTTTGGAGGCATGCACATCACCGCCTGTCCTACTTCTTGTTGTTACCACCATAACATGATTATTACCACCCTTTGGGTTCACTACCATATCATATTGTAGAGCACCCTTAGGGCGAGTATTTAAAGACTATGAGATTTGGCCTAACTACACCTCCAAGTTTCTAATAGAGGTATTGTGGGAAGCCAACTGAGCATCCGAGTCCGCATTCTTCTTCATCATCTGTTCGAACATCATTTCGATTCTACCCATATCATTACTAGAAGAACTAGGACCTTGAGATTGAAATGAGGGTGGATTGTTTGGTTGTTGGTATATTGGGGGCCTTTGAAAGCCTTGCCCTCGGTTTCCTTGGTTTCCATTATTCCATCCACCTTGATTATTATTACCACCCCAATTGTTGTTATTACTATTCCAATTTCCTTGGTTGTTTTGATTGTTGTTATGATTGCCCCAGTTGTTGTTTTGGTTGTTGTTCCCCCAGTTACCATTGCCTTGTTGTTGATTGCCCCAATTGCCTTGGGGTCTCCATTGTTGTTGGTTGGAAGAATACCTCTTTGGCCTTGATAATTATTCACGTATTTCATCTATTCACTTTGTTCATCATAACCATCATTTTGAAATCCACCACAATCATTTTCAAATTGCTCCAAATTCCCTTGGTTCTATTGACTTCTTTGTCTTCTTTTGTTGGCAAGAATGTTAACACCCTACATGGCATTCACTTGGTGAGGATTTTGAACTTGTTGCAACTGTGCCTTTGCTAGTTAGCTCATTGTAGTTGTCAACTTAGCTATAGCCTCTATGATCATGTAATTTCTTGTGCAAATGAATAACCGTAGAGTCACCCTGACGCACATTGGCGCTACTTTGCCAAGCAGAAGAAGTGTCAGCCAACTCGTCAAGAATGTCACAAGCTTCATCATATGACAACTTCATGAAGTTGCCCCCAACAAGTTGGTTCACTATGCATTGGTTTGTTGTATTAATGCCCCGGTAGAAGGTTTGTTGGATCATCGCCTCAATCATATCATTGTTGGGGCATTCCTTCACCATTGTTCTATAATGCTCCCAAATCTCATGCAAAGTTCCATGGGCTCTTGTTTGAACGCCAAGATTTCATCTTTCAATGCAGCCATATGCCCCGGTGAGAAAAATTTTGCAGTGAACTTGTCCGCCAACTCATTCCAAGTAGTGATGGAATGGTTAGGAAGTCGCTCGAGCCAATCCAATGCCTTCCCTCTAAGTGAGAATGGGAATAGTCTTAATCGGAGAGCATCCTCAGATACATTAGATTGCTTGCTCCCCCAACATGTATCCACAAACCCCTTGAGATGTTTGTAAACATTTTGATTTGCAGCGCCCGTGAAATACTCACGTTGGTTTAGTAAGGTCAACATCACATTGGTTATTTGAAAATTGCCCGTTCGGATTCGGGGTGGGACAATAGCACTTGCATAGCCTTGGTTTGGAAGCACTCTAGGAGCCACTCTTAGAGGTGGCGGAGGAGGGTCTGGGATATTGTCATTAATATTAGCATTAGCCTGGTGGCCTCTACGCTGTCCTTGAGGTACAAAAGTCACCTCATCATCTCCGACATCATCTACCTCCTCCCCCGCAATCACATTTCCAAGAGGGTCATTGGCGATGTTTGCTGCCATTTGGTACCTGAGTTGTGACACAAACAAAATTAGTAACAAAGAAGGAAAGAAGAACAATACACAAAACTATTTAGATAGATAGCCAAAACCGTTAGCTCCCCGGCAACAGCGCCAAAAAGTAATCGAGGCTAACCCTGCACTATTATTGAGTAGCGAGAGAGGGTCAAAACAGCTTTTACCCGATTAAGGTCGGGATCAATTTCCACAGAAAGCTAGAAGTTGGAGTCGGGTGTCTGTCTAAAGTGGAGTTGTGTATGTGTTCCAAATTGCACTTCTTAACATTTTTGGGTTTTTGATATACTTCTAATTTTATCAAACTACAATGCTAAATTAAACTAGAATAAGCTAAGAGTAAACTATTGTGAGTTGTTCAAATGGTTAAAAGGCACTAGGGTAGTGACTTTCGCCTAGGTGGTCAATTGACGGATACTTGAGTCTAAGGTATGATTGACATATTTGGGGAGTATAATATAACCGTTGCACAATTTTACCCACTTTACACCTCCCGGTAGTTCGAGTGATTTTGTCCGAATTGAATTTCTCAAGACCAATTGGGTATGCAAATTTGCACAAGCAATCAAGGTTCAAGTCGGGTATTACTATCTCTAGGTTTAACCCTTTAATTGGGGCTATCAATCTCTTGAGTACGCTCCAATTCCTTGTTTGACCAATTTCAGAGACTTAAGCTCTCTTTCTCAAGAAGAGCCAAAGTCAACTAAACACAAACTAGTGTTTGCAACCGTCAATTCAGCAATTAAACATGAAATTAGCCCAAATATCAAACACCCATAGTCAATCTAGCCCGAAAACACAAGACCCATCAATTACCCACACTAGGGTTGAGCCACAACCCTAGCTTATGGGTCTAGCTACTCATAATTAGAGAAGAAAACAAAGAAATAGATGAAGAAAAACTCATATTAATTAATTGCTAAGATAAACTAGAAGATTCAATGTTGAAATGAAGCTAAAATTACTCAAAATAGCTAAAATATTCGAAGTCACGAGCGCAGCCCAGTACCAAAACTATCTGATAACCTAAAAATGAGAAAAGAAGCTATTTATGCTAAGCTGAAAAATCTGGACAAAAATACCCCCGCGGGGCTACTGCAGATCGCACAAAATCACGTGCAGCCGCACTAAGGCTCTTGACTTAAAATTCAGCTCTCTGAACTAGGGCAATACGGACCGCACAGAATTGAGTACGACCGCGGTGGCTTCTAGTGCGGTCCGCATGAAATGGAGCACAGACCGCATTGGCTTCAATCTCCAAGCTGGAACTTCTCTGATCCTTGGTTTTGCGGACCACACTATATCGAGTGCAGCTGCAGTGACTCCAATGCGGACCACATTAAATCTCATGCGGCCGCATTGCCTGTTGGCTTGGAAGTCCACCTCTCTAAACCTCACATGTACGGACCGCACAGAATGGTGTGCGGTCGCATTGAGCATGCTTTTCCTGAGCTTGCCTTGTCTTGGTACTTGTGCAAGTTTCACTACTTTTTGAGCCGATCTTTGACATCTTGTCACTTTGTTGATCAAACCTGCAATCAAGCACAATTTGTGAGCCTTTTTGGGACTATTTTGTACAAATTTCTAATCAAAACATAAGCAAGAAGGAGTATAAAATGTATCAAAATCCCTAGTTATCAGTCCTCCAAACTGGCCCATCATCAGCATACTGAAATCACATCTCGCACCTCATCCATGGAATCACAAGTCATTGATGCACAACTGATACCGAGCGCTCATGTGCACATTTGAATGTGTGTAAGGAATTCAAAGAGTTACGCTTCAAGCTGAATCAATGTCGCACGATAAGGAAAGAAAGATGGGAAGTGTATCCTAAATGTCCTGCAGCGTCTCGAAGATAGGTATGGACGTCATCATACTGATCCACAAGACACTACTAGACACTTGCTTATGACTTGTAGAACCTATGAACCTAGAGCTCTGATACCAATCTGTCACGACCCAAAATCCACTAGTCGTGATAGCACCTAGCCCAACCCGCTAGGTAAGCCAACTATACTATCCAATTACAATAATATTCAATAAGGCAATTTATCAAAAGAAATTATCTGAATCTTATACATTTAACCAAGGACTGGTAGTACAAATCATGAGCTTCTAAGAATAGAGTTTACAAAGCTGATATAAAAGAAAATACATCTTCTGTTTGAAAAGTACATAAACAGAGTTTTATAAATCTAAGGCTACCATGAACAAGAGGCAGCTACAACAGGAACACAAGTACATCTTCAAATCCAGCTCTCTTCGAACACAACAACCTCAGCAGCCATTCATCTGCACGCAATATGCAAAAGTGTAGTATTAGTACAACCTACCCCATGTACTGGTAAGTAACAAACCTAACCTTAGTTTGAAAAGTGGTGAGGACCTAGAACAAAGGTTGGGTCCAACACCAATAGCCAACACAGTTCATAATAACGTAAAACAAGTAATAAAAGAAATAAGTCAGAATTCAAGAATGCTCAGCTTATTCATAATTTAAAAAAAATAGTTTCACTTTTACAGTGTATCAGTGAAAACCCAAATCCTTTACCGAAATCGTCCAAAAATTTGAGTAAGTTTGAAAACTGTGTTTTCCCCCAAAAATCCTTTCGAAAATACATAACACAACACAACTCCATTTTTCCAAATTTTCTCTATGCTAACGTGGCCAGATCTATGCTAACGCATTGTACACCCATGTAGCCAAAAACCAGCAACTAGAAATGGTCTGAAACAACCCCGAAACTCACCCGAGACCCTCGGAACCCCGTTCGAACATACCAACAAGTGTCAAAACATATCACGGACTTAGTCGAGGCCTCAAATCACATCAAACAATTCTAAAAACACGAATCACACTTCAATTCAAAATTAATGAGCTTATAAACTACAAACTTCCACATTCAATGCCGAAACCTGTCAAATCACGTCCGATTGACCTCAAATTTTGCACACAAGTCACATTTGACATTACGGACGTGATCCAACTTCTGGAATCAGAATCTGACCCCGATATAAAAAATTCCACTCCCAATCAAACTTTTCAAAATCCCCACTTTCACCATTTCAAGCCAAATTCTATTACGGACCTCCAAATCACAATCCGAATGCGCTTCTAAGTCCAAAATCACCCAACGGAGCTAACGGAACTATCAGAAATCTAATCCGATGTCAAATACTAAAACGTCAAACTTGGTCAAACCTTTCAATTTAAAGCTGCCAGCTGAGAATCATTCTTCCAAATCAATTTCGATTAATCTGAAAACCAAAACCGACGATTCACATAAGTCATAATACATCATACGAAGCTACTCATGCTCGTAAATTACCGAGTGAAGTGCAAATGCTCAAAATGACCAGTTGGGTCGTTACACACTGTCCTCGAATATGAAATGTTACACATTGATTATCTTTCCTCTATAAAAACTCCGATCCCTTTTTCATTTTTTCACTTCTCGATTCCAGAGCTCTTTGGTTTACCCTCGAATTCTCCACTTAACTCTATCCTCTTCAAATTATCATATGGTGCTTCTTAGGTTTTCATATCTTCATCTTCAAATCTTCATACTTCTTCTTTAAATCTTCAAACCAGCCCTTCATACTTTTATCCCCATCTTCAAATCTTCATCCTCATCTTTAATCCTTCATATTTTCTTCAAACTTTCATAATTTCCAGATTCTGATGGCAAAAACTTCTAAATCCGTGCCTCAGCAAACCGCCCTTTCAACTTCTAACCCAGCCACAGATGTCGAGGTGGCCATTCCCAAGGTGGTCCCGGAACCTCCCTTGAATAGTTTCGTTCTCGTGGGCTGCTCTATCAAAAAAGACTTCAAAGTCGAGAAGGCCTCAAGTCAACAGGATCGAGGCAAGGGAGTTTGGAGGTACATATGCTCTGTTACCGAGGACACAATCCCCACAGTTCGGGTGGACTGCAATTGGGAGGGTAAGGAGGTCGTTGTTCCTAGGCCCAACAAAGACATCACCACTCACATGGAGGGATACCTAAGTGTTTACACTTATCCCTTCATGCTCACCTTGGGGGACCCTATTATTCTCCGCTTCTGCAAATGATACGAGGTCTGTCTTGGGCAAATTCACCCGTCCTTTTGGAGGATCATAATCCCCCTCTACCACTTTGTAAACAACACCGAAGCACCTTAGTTTACCCTCGACCATCTGCTTCATCTATATAGTCATCGAATCTTCCGATGGGCATTGATCAAGCTCATTCATTGAGGTTGGCAACAAAGGTTCATTTGGGTGAAAACCGAAGACCTCATTCCTCTCGAATTTCTACCATTCCCTAAAAAGTGGAGCTCATCTCGTAAGTATTTTCCTTCATGAGTACTTGGCACTTTCCTTTATTCTTTTTCTAATTGCCTGTGTTTGCCGTTGTGCAGTGATCCCAGGTTCCTAATGCAGTCCCCCGCTTTCAAGGAGTGGATCGAGGGGATCTGCAAGCAAATGTCTTACTTCGAGCGCGAATGATGCAATCTCACGAAGGGCAAGTGGGAGGCCCGTTCCCATGGTAAGACTTCCTCCGAATAATTACACTCACATACTTGACTTTTATTTTTGCTAAGTCTTTTTCCTTTTCACTGGTTTACCCAAAACCATCAAGCTTAGGCCGTTGGATGAGGATGAGGCCCCTTTCTCGCTCGCTGAACCCTCCATTTTTGGAAAGCCTGGAGCTGCCGCAAATGAGGAGAAAAAAGAAGAAAAAAGGAAATCCTCGGGCTCCCTGGATGTCGAGGTGAAGAAGAAGATGGTAGCTGTCAGGGTCTATAAAAGCAACAAAAAGAACACCAAAGCTAGGGTACAAAACCCTAATTCTCTCTTCCAGATAAGGAATTCCCCTGAGGACAAAGATCTTGAGTTCATTGCTCACGGTCGACCATTGACGAGGGGAGCAGGTGGCAACCGGAGAAGGTGGCCAATAGGTCATTCCTCCTATAGCTCGGGAACCAGAAGTAGAATCGGAGGCCACGACCTCACGAGAAGCCACTCCTACCCCAAAGGAGGTAGTCGGTGTCATTGATATCGCAGAGACGATGTCCTACATAAAGTCCATGTTCAAAGACGCTCAAGCCAATAAAGAGAAATCAAACAAGATGGCATCAGGCATAGATGATGCCCTTAACATGTTTTTTGAAGGCATGTACATGAGCGCATTGAAGGACTACTCCGGGCCTGGTCACATGGAGGTCCCAAAGAAGGACGTGCCATCAGGAGCGGGCGAGTTGAGCTCGAGCCTGAAGCTAGTGAGGCAGTTCCCTGCCCCAGAGTATGGATCCCGACTGTAAGAGAGTAGTCACTCTTACTATCCCAGCGGACGTCCGGATACTATCCGCTCCAGTGGGTGTGGCTAGCTATCTTCGTTGTCTGGTGACCGAGAAAGATTAGGCAAAGATGAAAAAAGTAGGTACATCGAGCCTCTTCAATAAGGCGCAATAGGCACTGAACTGGCTAAGAAGTCTACTTCTTGTATCCTTTGCAAATTTTGCTTAGTTTTAGCATGTTCTAATGGCCTCATTTTTTTCAGGCTTCGATGCTCCATCATGAAGGCTTTCTTCGGTCCTGCTTGGAAATCAGCCAGCTCGAGTTCAAGCTTAAAGAGCAGGTCTGAAAGAAGGACATGTACAGGCTCTCAATAAATAACAAGATGAGGCTCTTAAGGATCTCCTAACTCTCTAGGACGAGCTAGAAAAGGCACAGAAGGAGGCCTCATCTCTGAAACGGGAGCATGACGATCTGGTCGAGAAGGTAAAGTTCTTTGAGGCTAAAAATCAGAAGCTACTTGTGATGACTAACGATGCAACTTTGCAGGTCCAAGAGAAGATAGACGTGATTGACCAGCCTCGGACCGAGATGGATGAGGTCAAGGCCACGAACGAGGCATTAAGGGGCATGATGGACCTACTGGCTTCGGATAAAGAGGATACAAAAGAGGAGCTAACATCAGCCAAGGACCAGCTTTGGGTGGCAAAAGACAAGGCCGATAAGTGGTCATGACTAAATGATGAACTCCGGGAACAACTAAACTCAGCCGGCCTGAAACGGGATGCCCTCGACCGGGAATACACTGTGTTGAAGTCCAAATTAGAGGAAACTTCGATCTATTCCTCTGAAGTCAAAGAAATGCTTGCCCAAGTTGAGGCCCATTTAAAGACAAAGGTCGAGTATGTAAAACGGCTATCCCAGAGGGAGACCCTCGAGGAGATTCATGCTCGTGGTTTTGACCCGTGGGCCAAGATCGAAGAAACCAAGAGGATTGAGGTTGAGGCAAAGGAACTCTATGAACCCGAAGGTCTCGAAGGCTTTAAAGGTTCTGACAGTTCCGGTGTTGAGTCGAGGCCCGATGAAGACCAGGCTTAGACGCCTTAGTTCTTTTTTGGTTTTCCTTTGTATTTTTCTTTATAGTTTATTTTGAGATCGTTTTATCGTGCCTTTGTAAATATTTTTTGAAATATATAAAATTTTCCCTTTGGCAATTGCAACCTTTTATTTGTGTATCGTTCTTAATGCCTTAGCATAGAATCAAACATAATTCTAGAGTATCCATTTTTCGGAGGCTCGAATGGGGCTCGATTTTGATGGTAACTCCGGATTATTCGTGGCTTTGAGATTTCAATAAAATCGAAGGCCTTTAAGATGCTTAAGTGTTTTAGTCATATACAACGATATTTTTTGACGAGGGTAACATTTTAATAGGTTTTGATTATACGTTAGGGCCTTACTTTCTGAGTACAGACTTCGAACGTCTCCGAGTTGTTTTAGGGTGGTTGTAGCCTTTCGTATTCGGGCGCTGACTAACAGGCTTGGTGCCTCCGGGATTTGATAGCTCGGTCCATCCGATTTTTTATCAAACGACAGTCCCTGAGTTGGGGTAGCCTGTGGGATTTAGGATCTAGATATGTTCTGAAGCATCGACGAAGCGAAATGCATAGTAATAAAGTATGAGGGATGAAAAGATTTATTTTATTGTTTTATATGTAGGGTATATAATCGGAGGCGCATAAGCCTTGTGTCGTGGCTAGAGTGGGATACATGGGCACGACTCGTATGACCGTTTGACCCTTACAATAAATCCTAATCACCAAGCCTTTGTTTTTGACATAAAATTTTCCCTTTCTAAGGATCTTAACCTAGGGGTAATGGACCCTAGTATTTGAGGCCGAACTTGTGAGGCTTGGATACTGTTGGTTTGATGCAAGCGATCAACAATTTCAATTTAAGGCCGGTCTTCAAAACTAAGGTAGCACGTTTTACCGTTGCCTCATTAAAAACCATGCCGAGAAACCCACTTTGGGACAAAATCGGTTCAAGGGAAAAAGAGTACAACACGTGCTTTCCGACCAAATAATCACATTTGCCCTTGGCCGAGTACATGCATAAGTCAGTCCATAATGGAACAAAATTAAAAAGGAAATTAAATTCGTACTTAGCAGTAGTATCGCTTTAAGTGTGTCACATTTCAGTTGTTCGGTAGTTGTACACCGTTTCCCGATTCGAGTTTATATGAGCCTTTACTGGTTATTATAGAAACTCTATTTGGTTCTTCCTAATTCGGCCCCGGTTTCCCTTCACTTGGGTTCCTAGTGTATAGTGTTAGCTTTCTCTATACCAAGTCCTCGACTTGAAAATGTCGAAGGTTGGCTCTTCAGTTATAGTACCTCCTTACTTGTTGCTTATGGGTGACAACCGAACCAGAGTGGCTTTTCGCCTTTCGTCCAATAACTCCAGGCTCGTGGTCATGGCCTCGCCGTTTGACCCTTTGGTAGCATACTGGAACCTGAGACTCAGTTCCCCTACCTTGACTGGTATTAAGGATTCCGCTCTATAGACTAGAGAGAACGGGGTCCCCTCGGTACTCGACTTCAAAGTTGTACGGTATGTCCATATGGCTTTGGGCAAGATTTCCTTCAACTTTCCCTTCGAACTGGTCAACTATTTTTTTCCAGATTTTGGAGTATAGTTTTGTTCCTCGATTTCGCTTGCCCATTCCTACTATGGTAGTAAGGTATTGATAATATCTTCTTGATCTTGTGGTCTTTGAAAAAACTTATTTACCTTATTGCCGACAAATTATTTTCCATTGTCGCAAATGATTTTGGCCGGTATCCCAAATTGACATATTATGTGATCTCAGATGAATTCGATGACTTCTTACTCCCGGACCTTCTCAAACACTTGAGCCTCGTCCCATTTAGAAAAATAATCGGTCATGATAAATATGCATTGAACCTTACCGGGGGCCCATGACATGGGACCGATAATGTCCATTCCTTACTTCATAACCGGCCATCGTGACAGGACCAAGTGGATGTCGACGCCCCCTTTTTCTCTAACCGTGGGGTCAGAAATTGGGTATACGACATTGGGAATGACAACTCTATTCCCTTTCGAGAATTGGGTTTCGAAATTTGAAGAGTCACCACCTAATGATTATAGTGCATTAGGACACTTTTTAGAAGAGTTTGGGAAAACCAGAGTTCGGGTAAGGGCTAGAAATTATCTCGAGGGAAAGGTGTTAGGTACCCCTCAAGATCCACTAGTGTGGTCTCGACCATGTTGCAATTGTGACTTTACAAGTAAACAATTAAGGCTCAAATAAGGACTCGCATATTACATTGCAATTAGGTTGAAAACTTTTGAAAGTTTATAGAGAGGGCAGAAATTTTTTAAAAGAAAGATTTGAATAATTTTACAAGAAAAGATGAAAGCAAATAAAGAGGGGGGTCCTAGGTTTATAATAATATGGATCACTTCAATGCAATATCCAGCAATCACTCCTCGGAAGAGGGGTCGCACGTGATATTAGCGCACCGGTCATCATATCCATATTCTACCCTTCCCACCTGTTAAGGTATTAAAGCGTGGAATGGTATCGTTACTTATTGCATGCTACTACCCGCCCCCAATCCTATCAGTCCCGGAGGCATTTAGGACTACTAATCCTAAAAGGGAAGGGATTTGGGGCCTTTGGAGAGTTTCAAAGGATAAAATACTAAGGCGTCAATCAAAACACACAATACAATAGAGGGGAGAGCAAATAAGCAAATACGGCTCAAGTAAACCTCTTTAAATCACATAAGCCACGGAGTTTAGCATATCTTGCACATACTGGTTTGGTCTTTAAAATTAAAGCGATAAACAGACTGGTTTAACTCATATTTTTAGACAGGAAGTCCGCATTAGGCTTACTCGAATGCAGTCATCAAAGACTGAACCGCTTTAGCTATGTGTTGGACAGAACAAACGATTTCGAAAAGCAGACTGATTATAAAGAGTTATCAGTTTTTCAGAATGAAACGAGTTTCAAGAAAAGTGTTTTCTGTTTTGAAGAGGTCTAAAAGAAATGAAAGGAACTTCAAAAGGTATGCAGACTAGTAAAAGAGATTTCACGAACTTATCATAAAAAGAGAGTTTCAGAAAATGCCAATTTGTTTAGGAAATGTTTGTTAACTTACGAGGCTCAGAAAATTGCAGAAGACTGCCAGTTTTACCAAAAGTATTTATTAATTAAACGGTTGGTGCGGTCTTGCACAAGAATGAGATAGTTCAAATTCGAAATTCCTATAGGCATGTTTTCTATATGTCAACTGATTTTAACATTTTTTTAAAAAAAACAGGAGTCTTACAAACATGGTGTCTATATGCAACCTTGTTTTTAAACCTACAGTTTGCCTAATGGTATCATTATGCGCAGAAAATATAAACCCTTATGAGCATGGTATCTATATGCGTAGTTGCGGAAAGTTTAGAAGTTAATCCCTATAGACATGTTTTCTACGTGTAGAGTTGCATAGACCAAAAATTAAATTCTATAGACATGATCTCCTTTGTGCATAAAGTAACCCCCTCCCTTTTCACTAAATCGCCATGAATTTATACAAATTATTACGGGCCAATAAAAAATAAGACAGAAATTAAAAGTACATTAGAAATCACAGCTACATCCGTGCAGCCTAATTCAGACTTAGTGTCTAACAATATGAAATTGAACCACTTCCGAAATCCAGATTTTCAAAGCCTTCTCTTATCTGGGGTGTTTCAGAGATCCAAGGAGTTTCAGGAACTCCAGGCAGTGCTTACACCCCAAATATATTGCAGATTTAGATTATAGTACAGTGTGGAAATGCCAGCTCTCAGATGTCCAAGTTCAGAGGGAACTCAAGGTCCCAAAGCAAGGCTCAAGAGAGAGGGGTAGAACTTAAGATTCTAGGAATAGGTGTAAGTGCACAAGGGGGAAGGGAATCAAAGAGAGACAGGGCAAGCTAGTGGTCATGCCCAACAATTGGGATGCTGGCACACCCCTGACCAGCCTGCTAGTCAAGCATTGAGAGCTAGGATCCATTGTGTATCAAGCCAAGGCCTGGAGAGTAATTAGGATACTGTCAGGCCAAGAACTTAACTCAGCACATAGAAGGGGATAGGGGTAGAGGATTCATAACAGAATTAGAAGCAAGCAAGAAAAATATTTAACACAAATTACTGAACATAGGCAGTGGAGTAAACAACAGTCTGAAGCACATAAGGGTGAGGCAGAAAATTAAATAAAGGACATACCAGTTTCAGGGAAACAAGAAAAGAAAAGCAGTAGTCTTGTAAATCCAACAAATAGTCAGAAGATCTTAGAAAAGAGTTGTGAGATTATGTGTGTAAAGTGCTGAATTGAGAGTGTGTGTGTGTGTAAGAGTATGCAATTCGAAGTGTGTTGTAAAAGTATTGAATTGTAAGTTAAGGATGATCAAAGAGCAGAAGAGTCGTGCCCCTTTTATAGTGCAGAAAACAAGTGAGAAAAGGTAAAGAAATAACATTGAAATCAATCTCCCTTTAGTTAAGGGATTTTGATTTCAATGGGTAAAAGCCAATTAAGGAAAGTAGTTTTGATTAAAACCTTTTCAAAGTAGCACAAAAGGGGTAAATACAGAGAAGTTATTAAAGGAAAGAATTCAATAGTACACGGCTTGGAAAAAATAAGGAAAGGGAATTAATCAAACAGCCAGGGAAATCAAAATTACAATTCAATTCGAATGAAACAAGTCAGGAAGGTAAAGGAGGTTCAATTAAAGAAAAATCAGTAACAATCAATCAAACCCCATTAGAGGATTTCAGAATCAATCAAAAACCTTTGAAGGCAGAGTCCTTATATATAAAGCACACAAATATGTGAATACCAGAGGGGTTTGTCAAATTATTTAGAAGAGAGTTTAACAAAGAAAGGTTCAAAGTCATAAGCAAGAAGAGGTATAAGTCTAGTTCGCAGACTCACAATGAGTCTGAGAGTCCAGGGTCCCGAAGTGGAACCTAACTCGCACACAAAAGATCAAAATGCCAAGAAATCCCCGAACCTTATGGTTTCGAGTTGAGTCAGACAATAGAGATGAGAAGGCAAACCATTCAATAGAGGGTCAGGAGTCTTTTCCAAAGACTTATGACAAACAAACAGACATGATACACAGTCAAAAGCATGGAGAACACATTTTGAGAAAAACTCAGGACTTAGACAAGTTCAGAAGAAAAAGTGATACAAACTTAAGAAGCAGTAGATGAAACACATTTAGCAAGAACACGAATAGAGTCCAGTAAAGCAAACAAAAATCGAAGAACTTAACAGTAAACACATATAGTAGAAGAGTAATGAAAACATAACAAGGATAATCATGTGAGCACAGGAGTAACATGTATAAAAGAAAGGTAGAAGGAAAATACAGGCATGGTAGAAAAGAAAACATACGAACATAGTATAGACACATACATACATACAAAGAAAATGAAGAGTCAGAAAAATATTTTAAGCTTTTCAGAAACCCTAGATCGGAAAGAAGTAATTTTTGAAAGAAAAATTGGGGAAAGCGTTTTAAAACTCCAGTAAAGCATAGATATAGCATAGATTTAAAAGAACAATCAGAGAAAACATCTAATAGCTAAGGTTTTAGAGGAACCCTGGAATTAGAAAGGCTTGGAAAGAGGTCCGATCTAAGTCGGATGAGGTCAGAAACAGGCTCAGAAGACCAAGAGCCACCGGAGCAAAGTCGGAGATGGCCCGAATCTTCGAATCGGTGAAGGTCTGAGTGAAGACCTTCGAGGTCTGGCCTCGAACTTTCGATCATCAGGCATTCAAGAGCCGGAGGAGGTGAATATAGGTTGTCCATGGACTGAGAAGCCATGGATTCCGGTGAAAATACGATGGAACAAGGCAGGATGAGGCTAGGGTTTGAGAACCCTGGAGAGAGTTTGAGATAGTGGAGGGTTGCAGAGGCGGCGGTTGGTGAGAATGAGGTAGGGTAAAGGGGTCGTTTGAATTAAAAAAGGAAGCGGATGAGGGGAGCCGTTGATCTAAAAGATCAACGGTTGGGATTAAAAAAAAACGGGCGGGTCGAAAAAATGGGTAAAGGGGTTGGGTTAAATCGAAATTGGGCCGGTCCAATTGGGTTTCAGAATTGGGTCAATTAGGGGGGATCAATTTGGCTATGATTGAAATAAAATGGGCCAGATTTTAAATAGCCAGGTTTTCCCTTTTAATTTTTTATAAAAATGGTAAAATGATCTTGAAAGCAAATTAAAAGTAATGAGCCAACAAACAATATATAAATATTAATTTAAAAATATTGGAACCAATTTTACAATTATAAAATGTTATTAATCTTAAAGTAGGCTACAATTGCAATTATATGCAATTTAGCTTTTAACATACCAAATAAATTTGTAAAAATATTCAAAAATTATCTTAACTATATTTTGGTATAAATATGGGAATGAAATAAATTATTCACCAAAATTGATGATTTTGGGAATAATTATGGGTTTTGCACTGCTAAAATAGACAATAAATTGATTTTAAAATCTTTAAAAATTAGGAAAAAATACCAAAACTCTTGGGCATGCTTATATATACATACACATGCAATTTTGAAAGTGTTTTGAGTATAAAAATACATAGGGAAAAATTGGGTATCAACAGCTGCCCCTCTTTACCCGAGGAGGATGAAAGAGTTGTCGGGTAAAGATAAGATGGTCAATTTTGATCGAAAGAAACGATTTGCAAAGAATTCTGACCGAGCTCTGGCTCTTGAGCTGCCTACATATCCCTGGTCTTACAGGAATTAGGCCATATGTAGTTCAGGATCCATCGACGGCATATGCCGATGGAGATTTGAAACGGACGGACGCGATGTTTTAGATTGAAAGAGGTTTTCTGAAAAACCTATAGACTGCTGGAACCGGAGTGGGATCGCTCCTGCTGAGACGGCCGTTGCCAGCTGGTGCACCTGCAAGTAAGCAATACGAGCACATATTGTGCGTAAATTTAAACGTGATGCAAATTCTCATTGGACTATGAATGATGTCCTCGGACGGTTAGGATGATGTCCTCGAACCATGACGTCCTAGGCCATGAGGCATATGGTAAAGGATTCGCAGGCTATGAAATGATGTTCTCGGGCTATGAGAATGGAGCCTCTGAACCATGATGCCTTTGAATAATGATGTGCAAAAGATAAAATGGGGTCCTCAGGCCATGTCATGGCGTTCTTGGGCTATGAAAATGGTGCCTCCGAACAATGATGCCCTTGGGCAATTTGGCGATCTTTCAGCCCATGAAATGCAGCAGGTGGCGATCTTTCAGCCGATGCAAGACATAAATAAAAGGTGGCGATATTTCAGCCGTGCAAGAAAAATAAAGTGGCGATATTTCAGCCATACAAGAAAATAAAGTGGCGATATTTCAGCCATGCAAGAAAATAAAGTGGCGATATTTCAGCCATGCAGGATGGAGACATAGCTTAGTCTCAGAAGTCAGAAAGGTAGCCTTATGCAATGCAGGAAAATGCAGATGGAAACAGAGCTTAGTCTCGGAAGGCAGAAAGGTAGCCTTATGCAGATGATGATGGAGGTAGAGCTTAACCTCGAAAGGCAGAAAAGTAGCCTTATGCAATGCAAAGAAATGCAGATGGAGACAATGCTTAGTCTCAGAAGGCAGAAAGGTAGCCTTATGCAAAATGCAGATGGAGACAGGGCTTAGTCTCGAAAGGCAGAATGATAGCCTTATGCAATGCAGAGAAATGCAGATGGAGACAATGCTTAGTCTCGGAAGGCAGAAAGGTAGCCTTATGCAATGCAGAGAAATGCAGATGGAGACAATGCTTAGTCTCAGAAGGTAGAAAGGTAGCCTTATGCAATGCATAGAAATGCAGATGGAGACAATGCTTAGTCTCGGAAGGCAGAAAGGTAGCCTTATACAATGCAGAGAAATGCAGGATGGAGACAATGCTTAGTCTCGGAAGGCAGAAAAGTAGCCTTATGCAAAATGCAGATGAAGACATGGCTTAGTCTCGAAAGACAGAAAGGTAGCCTTATGCAATGCAGAGAAATGCAGATGGAGACAATGCTTAGTCTCGGAAGGCAGAAAGGTAGCCTTATGCAATGCAGAGAAATATAGGATGGAGACAATGCTTAGTCTCGGAAGGCAGAAAGGTAGCCTTATGCAATGTAGAGAAATGCATATGGAGACAATGCTTAGTCTCGGAAGGCAAAAAAGTAGCCTTATGCAATGCAGAGAAATGCAGGATGGAGACAATGCTTAGTCTCGGAAGGCAGAAAAGTAGCCTTATGTAGTGAAAGAATGTAAACGGATGATTAGTAGTAAGATCTCTTAGCTAATAGCCGATTACGACAATATGACTGCTGGGGAGATTGTGTACGGACAGCAATTGCGGGCAAGTGATGATTCTGAGAAGTTGCATTCTTGGGAAAGTGTGCGTACATAAATATACCCGACGATATTGCAAGTCAAGTGCCTGTATCCAAAGAAAATCGTGAGTTCTGTAAGGGGAAAGGTTAGTTCGTCTTCCCCGGGCTCTTGACGTTGTGTGTCATTGGGGTAGCGTCGCTAAACAACAGCAATTCGGATAATAGTTATGCATGCTTTAGTAAATATATAATCGAAAATAGTTTTCTTTAGATGAACCAACGACTGCGACATGGTTCAAGACATTGCAACCTCTTTCGCTCCGGAATTTTGAGGTTCCTCCTCAAAATTCTGCCCCAGTTTGCTGAGCGGGAATTTTTGATGGTTGTGCTGAATGACTAAAAAAAATCATCTTCGGAATTTTGAGGGTCCTCCTCAAAATTCAACCCCAGTTTACTAGGCTGGCGCTTCTAGCGATGCATGGACTGAAATTAACTTCGGAATTTTGAGGGTCCTCCTCAAAATTCTACCCTAGTTCCAATAGTGGGGGAGAATGGAATTTTTTATTAAATTATGACCGAACCTATAGGGCTACATACGTATCCCCTCTTAAACGGGAATCAGGTCAGGCGTAGTTCAAATTACATCATTAAGGGAATCATAAGTGGTTACACATAATATCGTTTCACTGCATCTGAATTGATTGGCTTCGGCCAGACTTCTCCATCCATCTCTACAAGAATAAGGGCTCCTCCAGTTAGAACCCGGTGAACCATGTACGGACCTTGCCAATTGGGAGAGAACTTCCCCTAGGCTTCATCTTGATGTGGGAATATTTTCTTCAACACCAGCTGCCCCGGTGTAAACTTCCTTGGCTTAACCCTTTTGTTGAAGGCTCTGGACATTCTGTTCTGATACAACTGACAGTGGCAAACTGCATTCATCCTTTTCCCATCTATAAGGGCTAACTGCTCGTAGCAACCTTTTACCCATTCTGCATCATCCAACTCTACTTCTTATATGATCCTTAAGGAGGGAATTTCTACCTCGGCGGGGATGTTGGATCTGTTGGCCGTTTGTGAGCTACAACGGATGTGCTAAAACCAGTCATATCATCATATGACCAGGCGAATATGTCTTCATATTCCTTTAGGAACTCCGTGTACTCTTTCTTTTCTGATGGTGACAGGTAAATACTGATGCGTGTTTCTTTGACATTCCCTGTATCTCCCAGATTAACGACCTCAGTTTCGTCCAAGTTAGACTTAGGCCTATTTTCAAAATTCTCAACTCCTCTGATGACCTCTTCTGGTATATCATCCTCTTCTGAGTCCGTATCCGTTTGTTGCGTTGTCTCGTTGCAAGTCACAATCGTTGGTTCATCGTCAAGGCAAGTAATAGTAATGATGTGTAAAATAAAGTGAATGATAGAAAAATAATAAGAGCGAGATATATAATAAACAGAAATGCTTCGATTAAATTCGTAATTGTTTTGAGTATCAAAGCTCTTTTTAGAATTAAAGACAACGCGGAAATAAAATCAGCTAGTAAAAAGTAAAATGTGATGCATGGTGCTTTTGTTTAGCCTTGCTACCCCGAAGCTTTCCGGGCTGTGGTGGTTCTGATTGACCAATTGCTGAGGCACTCTCCTCCGTTCACAACTTGTATAGAAGGGCCTTCCTCCTCGAAAATAACACATCAATCCATATCATCATCCTCCAGGAACAGATTCTTCACGGCTGCTAATGCTTCATCTTCCTTCGACCCATATATAGTATCTGCCGGCTGGAAAGTCTGCTCCAGGTGAGGTATCGGATGCTCTAGTGGGTAGTAGGGAATGCGCCATGGTGGCGACCAGTGATTGAACTCCTCCCAAGTGTACTCATACCCCAAACCAAATGTAGTACCATGTTTCTTCAGCTTGATGGGTTTGGCGATTCCCTAGAGTTTTTTGCCGAGTCCCTTTCCAGGTTCGTATCCATACCAATTCAGGATACTTTCAATCTTGTTATACCACCATTTATCTTTGTTTACAACGTTGACTCTTTCAATGTGGTGGTATGTTTCTCCGCCTATTATCCTTCTGCCTCCGATCATCGGGATGGTCTGGCGACTATATATGGGGTTGCTAGCATCACCATGAATAATCACCTCTTGGTGATTCCTTTCGAACTTTACTGCCTGATGCAGGGTCGATGCTACAACTCTAGCAGCGTGGATCCATGGTCGTCCCAACAGCAAATTGTAGGATGCAGGGACATCTATCACTTGAAAGTCAACGTTGAACTAGGTTGGCCCCATTTGTAAGCATAGGCTGATCTCCCCGATAGTAGACCTTTGGGACCCATCGAAGGCTTTGACATTGATGGCCTCATCTTTGATTTCGTGCAGGCTCTTTCCCAATGTTCTGAGAGTTATCAACGGACAGATGTTGAGCCTGTAGCCTCCATCGATCAAGACTCTAGTGACGAAGTAATCCTCGCATTGCACGGTGATGTGTAGGGCCATGTTGTGACTTAGTCCTTCCGGCGGCAGCTCATCTTTGTGGAAAGTGATTTTGTGTCTTTCCAGTATTTGTCCTACCATATTTGCCATTTCGCCCCCAGTTATGTTGCTGGACACATAAGCTTTGCTCAATATCTTCATCAAGGCATTTTTGTGTGCATCAGAGCTCTGTAGAAGAGCTAAGATGGAAATCTGTGCTGGTGTTTTGTTCAACTGCTCAACGACCGAATACTCCTTAGCTTGTATTTTCCTCCAAAGATCATCGGGACCAGTTTCAGTAGTCCGTACCAAGGCTTGCTTACTGGACTCAGCTAGGTGCTCTGGAGTGTAAGCCTTGCCTGTTCTGGTCATACCCTGCACATCAATTGCTTCTCCCGTCTTGGTCTTTCCTTTCCTTCTTGCTTCAGCTGTGTAATCCCATGGTGTGGCATTTGAGTGGAACGGTGTTATGTCTGACATTGCTACAGGAATGGGTACCCTCGGTGGTAACACAACAACTTCAAAGAGTACAGGTGCCTTTGGAGCCCCAAACTCAACCTCAATTGGCTCGGCCACCTTCGCAGAAGAAGGTGCTTCAAATTTGAGAGGTATAGACATGTTTACTTCATCGCCCCTGGAGGGCTGGTTCTGCAAAACAATCGGGTTAAGTGTGACTGCCGGTTTCGTTGGCTCATCATCCTCAGTAATCAGTCCTATCGACCCCTTGGGGTCCCAGTCATCTTCGATCTCGATCATGTGAATGTCTCAACCATTATGGTCAGGCAGAGGGTTGTTGCGGACATTAGGAGCAGGCTCCTTTGCTACAATGACCTTATTGTCGATCAGGGTTTGAATCTTGTCCTTCAATGAGTGGCATTCGTCAATGGTGTGACCTTTCATGCCTGAGTGGTACGCGCAGGTCTTATTAGGGTTGACCCATTGGGAAGGATTTTCTGGAGTTATGGCAGGGATATGGGAGACGTAACCAACATCTTTAAGTTTCTCATACAGCCGGTAAATTGGCTCAGCGATGGCTGTATATTGTCTGGGAGGTCTTCGGTCAAAATTTGGTCTGGGTCTAGGGAAATTTTGGCGAGTGGGAGGTGATTGGTAGTGAGAGGGTTGGGCATTATAAGCTTGGTAAACAGGTGCAGGTTGAGAGTATCTGGGTGAAGTGGGTTGATATATAGGAGGTGGAGATGATTGGTAAACGGGTGGTGGATTTTGGTAAGAGGGTGCGGGTGTTTGGTAATTCGGGATAGGCTGATATGTAAGTGGAGATGACGGGTAAGTGTGGTATTTTAGTGGTGATTTGGCTCCCTGTGCGACCATCAAGGCATTGACACCCTTCTTCTTGGACGTGCCACCAAACTATAAAGCCTTGTTGGTGGCCTGCAATGCTTCAAGATTAGTAACCATACCATTCTTAATGCCTTCCTCAATTCTTTCTTCCAGCTTGATGATATCAGAGAATTTCTAGCCCTCGATCAGCATCAACCTCTCATAATATTGTGGTCCTGATCCCGGACGAAGAATCTGTTCATCTGTTCCTCTTCTAAGGCCGGCCTGACCTTAGCAGCCTCTGATCTCCAACGAGTAGCATACTCGCGGAATGTCTCGGTAGGCTTCTTCTTCATATTCTGGATGTAGAATACATCTGGTGCATTCTCTGTATTGAATCGGAACCTATCCATGAAATCTGATGTCATACCTACCCAGCTTGTCCATTTCTTGGGGACCTGACTGATGTACCATGATAAAGCATCCCCCTTCAGGCTTCTCATAAAGAGTTTCATACAGATTTTCTCATTCCTTTCAACTCCGACCAGCTTATCACAATATGTCCTCAAATGGACTCTGGGATCTCCCGTGCCATCGAACATTTCGAACTTGGGAAGTTTGTATCCCTACGGAAGTTCAACATCTGGCTGAATGCAGAGGTCTTCATAATTCATCCCCTCTATGCCTTTGTTTCCTTCCATGCCCTGGACTCGGCTTGTCAACTTCTTGAGTTCTGCTGCCAAGTTTCTAATAAGAGAGTCCTTGTCATCAGACTCGGGTGCATTTGAGATTGGTTGAGTGTAATGGGGTATGGTATCTATGTAGATGGGAGTGTTGTGGAGGTGGTCGTTTGTGGTGTTCAGTGGTTCAGGAATGAGTAGTGGAGTATTGTTTGGAGTGTGGCATGTGTTGCAGTGTTGAGCATGAATGGGTTGCATCTGTGGTTGTGGGGTGTTCTGTGGAGGTGCGGGATTTTGAGCATTTGGAAAGTTGACATCAGGAGCGGTGAGAGTGAATGATAAATTTGCAAAGTTCCGAACTTGATCCAGTTCTTCTTGAAACTTCAATAGTTTCTACTCATGTTGGGCAGCAGTTTCCTTAGCAACCAGGGTACCTTAAGGAATCTCAATTCTTTCAGTTTCCTTTCTGGTGGTTGAATCTCCCATTCTACCTTTGTTCTTGTTCCAGATAGGACTCAGAGGAGGAGGAGGTGGAGGGACCTTGGATCTCGTACTGTATGATGATGGTGCCAGAATGCACGAACTAACCTTTGGGGAGGGGAATAAAAAATAAAGAAAAACAAAAAAGGTAATAAGTTAGTGCGGGTTATGAGAAGAAAATGTTGCAATATTTAAACACATTGTGCAAGAAAATAAATCACGTCCTAATTTGGGTGCCTTGTTGTGCCCGAGGTAGGCCTAGCGACAAATTAATTTGGAGAACTTATAATGCTAAATGCCTCATTTTATTGATAAAAATAAGACGAATACAAAACGACGCTAAATAACAGAAAATAAAATGTCACTAGTGGCCATCGGCCTTATTACATCGTTAAAGCAAAATGAAAGACTCCTAACTACTTGGTCCCAGAATGACCTTCCCCAGATTCGGTATATGTGTCTCCTTCGAACAGCTTCCCTAAGTTTTTGCGGACGAGCGTCTGATCACTGGAGTGGAGGTCTTTCCACCAATTTAGCAACCTTGGATGAATGTTGGTTACCATGCCAAATCTAGGGACTTCGTGCCTCATTTTCTGCAAAACAGAGTGTTAGACCCTTACCCCACCAGATTCGACTATTTAAACCAATAATTAGCATAGCAAGCATTTATTTCTCCAAATAAATGCACACAACATGTAGGTGTCCGTTTGGGTTTCAGGGAAACCCGATGGACTTTGGACAAGGCTATCTTAATGAGTCATTATGCGGACAACATAACTAACTCGTCTTGGTTTGGCCATGATGCATGCACAATTAAACAGAGTAGGGTTTCTATTGGGGTATCAGACAGGTACCCTTGAGCAGACAACTCAAGAGGGAAAGGCACGGAACCGTCGACTGCGCCGCTGATCGACTGGTTTTACCGCAAATACGCCTTTACCAAATTTAAAGGGTGATAATATTGGAAGAGCACAACCACTCATTATAAGCGTCGTTATGGTATTTGTTTGGCACGAGTGGAATATGATGTTGAAGATGCAGTTTACAAGAATGAAACAAATTGACATGTATTTTCACGTTCATAAGATAAATGATTACAATAATTGCAGTAATTACAACAGTATTGAAATAAAGCAGTAAAGGAAAGCAGCTAAAGGAAAGAAAAGACATGAAGAGCCAAGTCAGTTTCGTAGTGAAAGAATAAAAGACAGTAAATAAAACAATTAATGAGATAGTAAAGTCACAAGCAACATGCAATGGTAAAAGCCTAAAGAAGATCCCCAGCAGAGTCGCCATGCTGTCGACGCCCCCTTTTTCTCTAACCGTGGGGTCAAAAATCGGGTATACGATATTGGGAAGGACAACTCTATTCCCTTTCGAGAATTGGGTTTCGGAATTTGAAGAGTCACCACCTAATGATTATAGTGCATTAGGATACTTTTTAGAAGAGTTTGAGTTGGAAAACCAGAGTTCGGGTAAGGGGTAGAAATTATCTCGAGGGGAAGGTGTTAGACACCCCTCAAGATCCACTACTATGGCCCCGACCATGTTGCAATTATGACTTTACAAGTAAATAATCAAGGCTCAAATAAAGACTCGCATATAACATTGCAATTAGGTTGAAAACTTTTGAAAGTATATATAAAGGGCAGAAATTTAAAAGAAAAAAGAGATTTGAATAATTTTACAAGAAAAGATGAAAGCAAATAAAGAGAGGAGGTCCTAGGTTTATAATTAATATGGATCACTTCAATGCAATATCCATCAATCACTCCTCGGAAGAGGGGTCGCACGTGATATTAGCGCACCGGTCATCATATACATATTCTACCCTTTCCACCCGTTAAGGTATTAAAGCATGAAATGGTATCGTTACTTATTGCATGCTACTACCCGCCCCCAATCCTATCAGTCCCGGAGGCATTTAGGACTACTAATCCTAAAAAGGAAGGGATTTGGGGCCTTTGGAGACTGTCAAAAGACAAAATACTAAGGCGTCAATCAAAAAACACAATACAATAGAGGGGAGAGCAAATAAGCAAATACGGCTCAAGTAAACCTCCTTAAATCACATAAGCCACGGAGTTTAGCATGTTTTGCATGTACAGGTTTGGTCTTTGAAATTAAAGCGATAAACGGACTGGTTTAACTCATATATTTAGACAGGAAGTCTGCATTAGGCTTACTCAAATGCAGTCGTCAAAGACTGAACAACATTAGCTATGTGTTGGACAAAACTAACGATTTTGAAAAGCAGACTGATTATAAAGAGTTATCAGTTTTTCAGAATGAAACGACTGTTTTGAAGAGGTCTAAAAGAAATGAAATGAACTTCAAAAGGTATGCAGACTAGTAAAAGAGATTTCACGAACTTATCAGAAAAAGAGAGTTTCAGAAAATGCAGTTCGTTTAGGAAATGTTTGTTAACTTACGAGGCTCAGAAAATCGCAGAAGACTGCCAGTTTTACCAAAAGTATTTATTAATTAAACGGTTGGTGCTGTCTTGCACAAGAATGAGATAGTTCAAATTCGAAATTCCTATAGGCATGCTTTCTATATGTCAACTTATTTTAACACTTTTTTTAAAAAAAACAGGAGTCTTACAAACATGGTGTCTATATGCAACCTTGTTGTTAAACCTACAGTTTGCCTAATGGTATCATTATGCACAGAAAATATAAACCCTTATGAGCATGGTATCTATATGTGTAGTTGCGGAAAGTTTAGAAGTTAATCCCTATAGACATGCTTTCTACGTGTAGAGTTGCATAGACCAAAAATTAAATCCTATAGGCATGATCTCTACCCTTTGTGCATAAAGTAACCCCCTCCCTTTTCACTAAATCCCCATGAGTTTATACAAATTATTACGTACCAATAAAAAATAAGACAGAAATTAAAAGTACATCAGAAATCACAGCTACATCCCAGCAGCCTAATTCAGACTTAGCGTCTAACAATATGAAATTGAACCACTTCCGAAATCCAGATTTCCAAAGCCTTCTCTTATCTGGGGTGTTTCAGAGATACAAGGAGTTTCAGGAACTCCAGGCAGTGTTTACACCCCAAATATATTGCAGATTTAGATTATAGTGCAGTGTGAAAATGCCAACTCTCAGATGTCCAAGTTCAGAGGGAACTCAAGGTCCCAAAGCAAGGCTCAAGAGAGAGGGGCAGAACTTAAGATTCTAGGAATAGGTGTAAGTACACAATGGGGGAAGGGAATCAAAGAGAGACAGGGCAAGCTAGTGGTCATGCCCAGCAATTGGGATTACTGGCACACCCCTGACCAGCCTACTAGTCAAGCATTGAGAGTTAGGATCCATTGTGGATCAAGCCAAAGCCTGGACAGTAATTAAGATACTGTCAGGCCAAGAACTTAACTCAGCACATAGAAGGGGATATGGGTAGAGGATTCATAACAGAAATAGAAGTAAGGAAGAAAAATATTTAACACAAATTACTGAACATAGGCAGTGGAGTAAACAACAGTCTGAAGCACATAAAGGTGAGGCAGAAAATTAAATAAAGGACATACCAGTTTCAGGGAAACAAGAAAAGAAAAACAGTAGTCTTGTAATGCCAACAAATAGTCAGAAGATCTTAGAAAAGAGCTGTGAGATTATGTGTATAAAGTGCTGAATTGAGAGTGTGTGTGTGTAAGAGTATGCAATTCGAAGTGTGTTGTAAAAGTATTGAATTGTCAGTTAAGGATGATCAAAGAGCAGAAGGGTCGTACCCCTTTTATAGTGCAGAAAATAAGTGAGAAAAGGTAAGGAAATAACATTGAAATCAATCTCTCTTTAGTTAAGGGATTCTGATTTCAATGGGTAAAAGCCAATTAAGGAAAGCAGTTTTGATTAAAACCTTTTCAAAGTAGCACAAAAGGGGTAAATACAGAGAAGTTATTAAAGGAAAGAATTCAATAGTACACGGCTTGGAAAAAATAAGGAAAGGGAATCAATCAAACAACCAGGGAAATCAAAATTACAATTCAATTCGAATGAACCAAGTCAGGAAAAGGTAAAGGAGGTTCAATTAAAGAAAAATCAGTAACAATCAATCAAACCCCATTAGAGGATTTCAGAATCAATCAAAAACCTTTGAAGGCAGATTCTTTATATATAAAGCACACAAATATGTGAATAACAAATAAATTTGTAAGAATATGCAAAAATTATCTTAACTATATTTTGGTATAAATATGGGAATGAAATAAATTATTCACCAAAATTGATGATTTTGGGAATAATTATGGGTTTTGCACTGCTAAAATAGACAATAAATTGATTTTAAAATCTTTAAAAATTAGGAAAAAACACCAAAACTCTTGGGCATGCTTATATATGCATACACATGCCATTTTGAAAGTGTTTTGAATATAAAACTATATAGGGAAAAATTGGGTATCAACAGTGGAGCATCTCTCTGGGTTGATGAATCATCGGGATATATCTTTGGCACTCGTTGCATTTCCGTATGGAGTCTTTTGCATTCTTCTCCATTTCTTTCCAGTAGTAGCCGGCTCTGATTAGCTTTTGAACTAAGGATTCTGCCCCGAATTGTTCCCACAAGTGCCCTCGTAGACTTCTCTCATAGCGTATTTGATCTCTCCCAGACCTAAGTATCTAGCTAGTGGGCTGAAGAAGGATCTTCTGAATAATGCTCCTTCGAATAAGCTAAATCTGGAAGCTTTGGTGCGCAAGGCTCTCGATTCCTTGGGATCCGATGGCAATTTTCCTATCTTCAAGTTGGGATCCGATGGCAATTTTCCTGTCTTCAGGTAGTCTATGTATTTGTTTCTCCAATCCCAAGTCAAACTTGTCAAATTTACTTCAGCGTGACATTCTTCTACCACCGAGTTCATCAACTACACCGATTTTAATTTTGATGGTTCCGTTATCTCTGTTAGGTGATTTTGGACTTACGACCGCGACCGAAATGTGATTTGGAGTTCCGTGGTAGAATTAGGCTTGAATTGGCGAAAGTTAGAATTTTGGCAATTTTAGCTGGCAGTGAAAATTTTGATATCGGGGTCAGATTGGATTTTCGAAAGTTGGAGTAGGTTCATGGTGTCATTTCTAAATTATGTGCGAAATTTGAGGTCATTCGGAGGTGGTTTGATAGGTTTCGGCGTTGTTTGCGAAATTCGGAAGTTTAGAAGTTCTTAGGCTTGAATCCAGGGGCAATTTGGTGTTTTGATGTTGTTTTGAGTGATTTGAAGGTTCGATTAAGTTCGTATGGGGTTATATTACTTGTTGGTAGGGTTGGTTAAGGTCCCGGGGACCTCGAGGGTGTTTCGGATGCCCATCGGGAGGAAATTTTGGACTTACGCTTGGTAGATTTTTCTGGTGTCCTGGTGTTTTCGCACCTGCAGTGGGAAGCCCGCAGGTGTGGCCCCGCAGAAGCGAGGAGGAGGTTGCAGGTGTGGGCAAGCTTGGGCTGGACTGGAAGCGCAGATGCAGAAGGATGAGCGCATCTGCGAGCACGCAAATGTGAAGGTAGAGTCGCAGATGCAAAAAAGGCCTGAGTAGGGAGGAATCGCAGAAGCGGGCAAGGTCCGCAGGTGTGCACTCTCTGGTGCAAGATTTTTATAGAACCTGGGAGTTTAAGTGAGATCCGCACCTGCGATGGAAATTCCGCAGGTGCGGCATCGTAGAAACAACAAAAGGACCGCGGGTGCGGTTTTGCTGGAGATTTTCGAAGGGAATTTGAGGTTGTCATTGAGGTAAGTCCTTGGATTTTTAGCAATGGTATTTGTTCATGGATTTTTACACCTAATTAGTAAGGTTCCCCAATTGTCTTTAGCAATGGTGTTTTTCCATGGATTTTTACACCTAATTAGTGAGGTTTTGAGGTTAAAATTGGGGGTTTAGGGCTTGGCGATTGGAGAGTGAACTTTGGGGTTTTGGAGGGGTAATTGAGGTCGAATTTTGATAAATTTAGTATGATTAGACTCGTGAGTGAATGGGCTTTCAGGTATTATAGCTTTTGTCGGATTCCGAGACGTGGGCACGGGGCCGGGTTTGAGTTGATTTCGGATTTTAAGCCTGTTATTAGTAGTTTTCTTGTGGAATTGATTCCTTTAGCATATATTAATTGTCATGTACTGTTTGTGGCTAGATTCAGGATGTTTAGAGACCGATTCGAGAGGCAAAGGCATTGCTGAGTAGAGATTTGCTTGGATCGAGGTAAGTAACATTTATAAATCTGGTCTTGAGGGTGTGAAACCCCGAATCTTGGTGCCATGTGATTATTTTGGTTGTGATGCACATGCTAGGTGACGGGCGTGTGGGCGTGCACTAAGGGGATTGTGACTTGGTCCATCCCGTGGAAACTATAAAGTTGAACAATTTGCTGTTAGCTATATGCTCTCTATGTGTTATAGAAATTGATTGTAGATCATGTTAGAAACCACGTTTAGTCTATGTGTTGGTATTGTTGGGTCCCATATAGGTCGCGTTACATGCTGAATTGCCTGCTAAATGCTATTTGTACTCAGTCGTTGTTTTTACTTGCTATTATATCTCAGTCTCTGTTATTCTATTTGATGCATCATGTTATTGCTGTTGGGCTGATCTTTTTGATTTTTTAGATCTCGAGAGATTGATGACTGAGTGAGGCTGGGGGCTTGATTGTGAGTATATTTATGGGATCGGGCTTCACACCACAACATGTTTCTTTGATTCTGTCATGATTGGCATTGATATAACGCTTGGCTAAAGGAATCCCTCCGGAGTCTGTACACACCCCAGTGAGCGCAGGTACCTATTGAGTGCAAGTGCCGAGTGCTGAGTGTTGAGAGATTGTGAGGAATGAGTGATTGTAAGGAACGAGTGACTATAAGATTGGAGTGATTGGGAGGGACTGAGTGATGATTGCTCGAGAGGCAGTACATGATTTCATTATTAATGCACATAATTGCCTTACATTCTTGTTTGAGAACCGTTGAAAGATATTTTATCTGGCTTTACTTGAATTTGACTTAAACAAACTCATTTGACTTAAACTTCTGGATTGAAAGCATGCCTATTCTTTATTGAATTTTATAAAATGAACTATCTTTATATAGCTCGTCACTGCTTCTTAGTTCCCTATTTATTTATTTAATAATTGAGTTGGTGTACTCACGTTACTCCCTGCGCCTCGTGTGCAAATCCAGGAGTAGTTGGTCGCGGAGGGTGCTGATAGTCCTTGTAGCTGATTATTGGAGATAGCCTGGTAGCTGTCGGCATTCGCAGCCTTGCTTTCTTCTTCCCTATTTTTCCTTTAGTTGTATTTTGAATTCCAGACTATGTTAGTCGTGTTATTTTCGGACCAGTTATGTTAGATGCTCATGACTTAGTAACACCCCGATGTTTGGGGCTATCTTTGCGTATTTTATATTGAGTTCAACTCATGTTTTTATGAAAATCCTGTTTAAAAAGGCTTTTGGGTTTATCTTTTAATGAAATATCGAAGTATTGAAAGTCGGTTGGCCTAGTACCATCGATAGGCGCCATCACGATAGGTTGCATGGATATTCAAACGAAAATAAGACTCAAAAATACTTGAGCAAAATTGTGTCTTTATTTACAAAAACAAAAATGGCAAAGATACAAGAATGGGAAAAAGAAAAGAAAAGATAAACTGCAGCATCTCCATAACTAGGAGGAAGAAAAGTGTTCGCGCCCCCGGAGAAATAGATGTATCCTCAGAAGGGGCAGCGTAATTTTGCCCCAAATTCCCTTAAACTGGGAACTGGGGAGGAAGAACGTCTCCTTCATGACCAAATACGGCCGACAGAGATGATGTAGTAATTGCTGGTGGGAATGACTTTGTTCAACGTAATGGCAGGTGGAATTTCAATAACAAGAGACTGGTTGATCCGACAAAGATTGAGTGTTGGTTGTTGTCAACTTTTCTGCACGTTGTAACATACAAGGACTGATCGATGATCTTATAAATTGAGGAAAAATGAAAAGAATTGTGGTGAAAGATCCATTTGATATTTTTGAAGAGTCCCCACAATTCAGAAGGGTTCACTGGTGCCGAGCATACTTGGTAGCGAAGACAAAACTCTGCAATCACGGTATCAAGCTCTCCGCTCAAAGAAAACACACCCAAAGTAAAGAGATATGTGTAAAAATGTGCAAAACCTTCACTGGGAAGGGTCACTCGCTCCGATAGATCGGGAGCAACAATATCTAAGTCATGACAACAACAATCTTCCTTTATAGTAGGAATATTGGAAGGGCGAGTTGAAGAAGGATACATACTGACAGCCCATGAACGAGGGTTAGCAGTAGGAGTTTTTCTTCGAAGTCTTTTGTGGTGTTAAGACTTCGGGGATGATGGAACCTACCATTGGAGGAGCAGAATCCTCAGCTTTGTTCTTTTTCTTTGAAGAGCCAGAGTGTTTGGAAGAAGAAGCCATTGAATAAGAAGAAAGAGAAAGATTTTTGGTTCACAAAAAATTAGAGAAAAGATGGAAAACAAAGATACAAGTTAGAAGTTTGAGAAATTATGAAGTGTATAGAAGAGGGTGATGCGTATAAGTAAAATTTTGGCTGCTAAATTCATGGCCATGATTACCTAAATAATCGACAAAGGTTGTGCTAAATTATGGGATGACGCGTGTTCGAGGTATTAAATGCAGAGAGAAGTGCGTCTAATCAATTGTCAGAAGCCTGCAAAGAGAATTATTGTAATTCCCGCCAAAAGGAGTATTTCTACCAACTTTCCGAAGATTGTGCCATCGAAAAGTAGGGGGACTATCTGTATAGGCAAAAATATGATATGACAGGTGGTCACATAGAGGAATGACATTTGGAACCCAAGACGGAGATGGACACCGAACGGAGCTATTCCGCTTGTCACCGGGAGAGAATGTTCATAAAGATGTATTAAATGCTTTGCGTCCAATAGCATTTAATAAAGAATATTCTGCAGTATTCTGAATGGTAGTCCGTTACACGGAATTTGACATTTATTTCCATCGTTGCACCTGCATCAATGACACTCATAATTGATATTAAAGGAGGGCACGATCCTAGGATCTTCTTCCCAAGACATAGCTATAAATAGAGAGCTTAGTTATCAGTGTAAAGGACATGAATTTTCTGGAAACATCATACTACATTCTAGACAAAGCTTAATATCATTTACTTTCTTGCTTTTTTATCCCATCATTACTGTGACTGGAAGTCTTGCTTCCAGAATCGTTATTTCTGCTATTGTATCTACATTTTGAGGCTAAGTATCGTATTATTCTTCAATTACTTTATTATTTTTGGATCAAATTAGTTTACTCTAAAAACCATGTATAAATTCAACTGTACCGTTTTACGGATAAACATTTAACATATTGACAAAACACATTTTCTGATTCTATTATAATAGTGGATATAGTTCAAATATCTATTTTAAAAGGAAGAATTGGGACTCGCCCCGGGGTAGAGCACTTGTAAAATGCCCCTGGGTTTATGTATGGGGCTTAGTTCTGTGAGACTTACGCCTCAGCCGTCGGGGCTTACGCTCCGGACATGCCCAATGCCTAGCGTACTAGGGCTCGCCTAATAGAACTTTATGCAATTATGTGTAGCTAACCTTATAAATCCTTAATTTTTATTAATAAATCATTGACTATTCAAAATTATCTTTTTTCTTAATCATTAATCATTAAGTTGAGAGCATTTTATGTCATAATTAAAATAAAAATTATTGCACGTTATTCACCAAGACTGCTATAAATTTTAAATAAATCTTTCGTTTAAAAGTATTTATTTAATAACTTTTATTATGTTTTTATTATATAATAGTTCATTTTTATAATTATTTTCCCAAATATTTTTTTTACGTTTACGAGATACAATACTTATTAATTTAATACCACAGTATTAGCTAGTAACTATTTAAAAATAATGAATTATCATGGTATAATATGGTGAATTATGTGCCACTTATTAACTTGTTGAAACTTAAAAATAAATGATACTAGAGAATCATATTTAAATTGTGAATTATATTTTTATATAAATTCTTTTCCAAATAGAAAGCATATTAAATAAAAGGAGTATTTTAAAAAAATATCAAATTATAATATCGAAATTATTTCAAGATTCATTACTCCTTAAGAGATATGTACATATAAAATTCTGCATCGAATACGTTACTTTTGATGTTTGAGTTGTAACAACGTTGCAGTTAATTTGCATATTATGATATATATCATAATTTTCGTATTATTCATAGTTGAATTATTACTTTATAAATATTTTAAATAGATTGTTTGTTATAATTTTGTGATTTTCATGTAATATTTATAATTATTTTTTATTTTATACTATCTTAAAATTCTTGAAATTAGTAAAATTTAAAGATCCGTGAGACTTACGCCCCATGTTTCAGGGCTTACGCCTCGCCTCATCAGAGGTAAAACGCCTCGCCTCACGCCCCCATCTTTTAAAATATTGGTTCAAATAGTTTGATGTGAAGAAATGAAATGAGTTTTGAAAATTTAATGTTATAATAAGTAAAGTTCCATAATAATACGTAATATCAATTCGAGGTTCGAGCTTATTAAATTCTAGTTCAAATTGTAATAGAACTATTGTCTTATTCTCTTGGAGACCTAAACAAATGATCAGCAGAACCTATAAATTGAGCTGTTTCTTCACGAATTTAGCCAGAAAATCGGCTTACATGGAACAGTTACAATAAGGCCATTCCTGCAGGCGTTTTCCTCGCGAATGAAAAATGAGAAGGTACTCCAAGAAAGAATGCTGGAGAATATGAACATGCTACTTTCGTGAATTCTCTCTGCTTTTTCTCCGCAATAACTTCTCCAGCAATTTAATCCATCATAAATTATTTATGTGGTGTTAAGTAAGTACTAGGTAAATTTTCAACAACATTAATTACTTGAAAGTGAGAGTTCTAGGTCCATAATTAAGATGATTATACAATTTATAAACAGCTTCGAAACTTCATAACCTTAAAACCGACATGAATTCCACATTTTAAGTCAGCTACTGTCGAGTATCAATACTTGTATGTATACACTGATAACACTGCACGAAACATTATTTTAAGAAAATCAAGTATAACGAGCATTGGACAAAATTTACAAATATATTTGTCTACCTAGATAGTTTCACACTTTCACTAAGGATTTAATCAGATCTGATGAATACATATTTCCCATAATTTAGATTCAGATATCTTAAAAAGATCTTGGCTTAGATCTTAATTAATGACGGATAAATCTAGTATATTGTTCTTTTTCTACATGGGCAAGCCCATAATTCCAGTTTTATCAGCGAAGTACTGTAAAAATAGCACGGGCTAACCAGTTTTTGAATTGGTCATTCAAAAATAGCCAGCGTTTGTAAAGTCATTAAAAAATAGCCACTATTTTGTTGCAACACGGAAAGTTCCAGCATAATATACTGGAGATCGGTGCACCTGTGTATGAACTTCCAGCATATTATGCTGGAACTCCAACATGCAGAAAGTTCCAGTATATTATGCTGGACCTGTATATTATATTGGAACTCCAGTATAATATACTGGAACTTATATTATACTGGAATTCCAGTATATTATATTGGAATTTCATTATATTACACTGAAGTATTTTTCGAATTTTGAACAGTATTTTCGTTCAGATTTATCTTTACATAAAAAGTGGCTAAATTTCGATTACTTTTAAAACTGTGACTATTTTTGAATGACCACTTGTAAATCTGGTTATTTTTGAATTTCTCTTCCCAAGTATTCTCTCCGGTCAACAATAAAGACCATTTTACCTTTGGCACACTCACTAAGAAAATACGAATTCTTAGAGCAAAAAAAATATTTACTAAATTAATCTTAATTAATTGTTATGTCGACACATTGAAATATATAAATAAGGGTAAATTTAGAAAAAATAAAATTAATTCATTTTTGATTTTGTAAATAGATACTTATAGCCTGTTTGACCAAGCTTATTTTTTGCCAAAAGTGCTTTTTTTTTTGCCAAAAGCACTTTTGGCCTCAATTTGAGGTGTTTGGCCAAGTTTCTGGGAGGAAAAAAGTGCTTTTGAGGAGAAGCAGAAGCAGTTTTGGAGAAGCAGAAAAAAGTAGCTTCTCTCCAAAAGTACTTTTTTGAGAAGCACTTTTGAAAAAAAAACACTTAGAAGCAATTTTTTAAAGCTTGGTCAAACACTAATTGCTACTCAGAAGTGCTTTTCAAACTAATTAGCCAAACACAAACTGTTCCTCGCCAAAAGTACTTTTGAGAAAAGCATTTTTGAAATAAAGCACTTCTCAAAATTAGCTGATTTTTACAACTTGGCCAAACGAGCTATTATTTTGGATTAAAATAAAAAGGTAAATTGGTCCCGACTATGTTTAATATCCCCTCTTCCATATAATCTGTTTTGAACTATATTAAATAGGTAGAAGTTAAAAACAAAAAAGTCATACTTTTATGGAGATGAGCAGAAACAACCAACAGAAAAATCACAGCGTCAGCTCCGGTGAAAAATCAAGCAGCATTTTTCCACTCCTCTCAGCAAAGCCATACAACGACAAACATCAAAACATTAAAACCACCACCTGGTATAAAAGCACAACCTTTGGACCCACAAGTCTTCGTAGGTGTCACTCTCTCCTTCTGCATGTCTACACTCACCGCCACATACATATTGTACACAACAACCGAACACTACACAATTCACACACCGATTCTCAGCTCCTCTTCTCTTTTCATCCCATACCATTTTTGAAAGTTGAGATTTTTCTTTGATGGGGTCCTTTAGTTTTGCAGTATGTGTTAGCTTAATGTTGCTGGTTATGGTGGTTGCTATTCCTTTTGAACCCAAAAATGGCAGAAGGATAGGGCGGCTGCACCGCTGGTGGGACCCCTTAATACGATCGCCGGTAGATCGTGATGATGAGGTGGAAGACAGCAATAGTGTTCGTTGGGCAGTTCTTGTTGCTGGTTCAAATGGATACGGAAATTATCGGCATCAGGTTAGCACTTTTTGCTTTCCCAGAACTTAAGCTTATTTTCACCAACTTTTTAGAAAGTAAGTTTTCACCATTTTGATAGGAAGAGTACTTATTCTGCATTTGTTGATTGTTGTAATATTAATCTAAAAATTTGAATTACTGTAGTCTGGTTTTAGTTTCAGAAGTTAGTCGAACTAATTCTAGGTGAAGCTAAGAGTGGAAAACGAATTAGGATGGGGCAGTTACTTGTCGCCATTTGTTCTGGGTTACTGATCGATGCTATTAAATGAATTGGTATATATTTGATCTGATGGAGCTGCAGTTCCATTTACAAATCAAGTAATTTTACTATTTGGCAACTTTTAGAATTGCTTTGCTTAGTGGTTTCGAAGCCATTTTGGGGTGAATGCAGGCAGATGTATGTCATGCTTACCAGATTTTGAAAAGAGGAGGATTGAAAGATGAGAACATAGTTGTATTCATGTATGATGACATTGCCAAAAGTGAGCTGAATCCAAGGCCTGGAGTCATAATCAATCATCCAAATGGCAGTGATGTCTATGCTGGTGTGCCAAAGGTAATATCTACATGTTATAACTAGTAGTTGTATCTGTTGCGGAAGCCAAATGTATATAGTGTGAATAAGTCACAACTACTATACCAAAAATTATGATAGCCACCAAATAATAAATAAGATAATAAAACAACAATAAAAGGAACACCAGAATTTACGAGATTCGGCTAATTTTGCCTAATCCTCGGACACAACCAATATTTTATTCCACTCCAAAAATACAAGTGAAATAATACTAAAGAGAGAAGATACAAATGCCTTAAACAGATGAGAAGGCAAATGAGAGGTGTGTTTAAATCTTAAACATTAAGCCTTTCTTTTATAGGGGGAAAATCCCCCCAACCCTTCTTTTCCCACCGATGTGGGACAAAAGATTTGCCAAATTCAACAAATCTCCACCTTGGCAAAATTCCACATCTTCAATTTTCTCTCAATAACAAATTTTGATTGTGTCTTCATCTTCAATCTTCAGTTTTCAACAATGTTGATCAAATCCAAACAATGTTGAAACTTGACCGCAGTCACCACCTTTGTCAGCATATCAGCAGGATTCTCCGTAGTATGAATTTTCTTCACTGTGACTCCTCCTTCTTCTATGATTTCTCGTACGAAATGATACCGAACATCAATATGCTTCGTCCTTGCATGATAAACTTGGTTCTTCGCTAATTGAATAACACTTTGACTATCACAAAAAATTGTGATACCTTTTTGTTCAACACCAAGCTCCTTTAGCAATCCTTGAAGCCAAATTGCCTCCTTCACAGCCTCTGTAATAGCCATGTACTCTGCCTCTGTTGTAGACAAAGCAACTGTTGACTGCAAAGTAGATTTCCAACTAACTGGTGCCTTTGCAAAAGTAAACACATAACCAGTAGTTGATCTTCGTTTGTCCAGATCACCCGCAAAATCTGAGTCACAATATCCAACTACAGACTTCCAACTACAGACTGATTGTCTAACTGCTCAAAAACTAACCCGACATCTACAGTATTATGAATATACCGTAGAATCCACTTCACAGCTTGCCAATGCTCCTTCCCTGGATTGTGCATATATCTGCTAATAACTCCAACAGCTTGTGAAATGTCAGGCCTTGTGCAAACCATTACATACATCAAGCTACCAACAACATTTGCGTATGGTACCTTTGACATATACTCTCGTTCAGCTTCATCCATTGGCGACATAGTAGTACTTAGCTTAAAATGGGAAGCAAGTGGAGTACTAACTGGCTTAGTCTTGTCATCTATGCCAAAACGTTGAAGTACTCTCTTCAAATATTCCTTTTGTGACAAACAAAGTTTCTTTGAACGTCTATCTCTAATTATCTCCATGCCAAGAATTTTCTTTGCCTCACCCAAATCCTTCATCTCGAACTCCTTCTTCAGTTGAATCTTCAACTTATCAATTTCTTCCGAATTCTTGGAAGCTATCAACATATCATCAACATATAGGAGAAGATATACAAAGGAACCATCTTTAAGCTTGTGCAAATACACACAATGATCGTATTTGCTTCTCTTGTACCCTTGCCGCAACATAAACTCGTCAAATCGCTTGTACCATTGTCTAGAAGATTGTTTCAATCCGTACAACGATTTTTCAAGTTTGCACACCATATTTTCTTTTCCAGCAACTTTGAATCCTTCTGGCTAAGTCATGTAGATTTCCTCCTCCAAGTTTCCATGTAAAAACGCAGTTTTTACATCCATCTGAACTAGTTCCAAATCCAATTGTGCTACCAAAGCCAACATAATTCTAATGGAGGAATGTTTTACAACTGGAGAAAACACTTCATTGTAATCAATTCCCTCCTTTTGAGCATATCCTTTGGCCACCAATCTTGCTTTGTAGCTAACATCTACTTGGTTAGGAAATCCTTCCTTCTTTGCAAATACCCATTTGCACCCAATTGCTTTCTTTCCCTTCGGGAGATTGGCCAATCTCGATGTATGATTCTGATGAAGGGACTGTATTTCATCATTCATGGCAATCCTCCACTTATCTTCTTCTGAACTTTGGACAGCATTTTTATAAGTGGTAGGAACATTATCAGCTACAATTGAGGTTGCACAAGCAACTGTCTCTATGAGACGAACAGGTTTCGTTATTGTTCTTTTAGGCCTGCTGGTTGCTATTGATTCAAGTTGTTGTTGAGGTTCCTGAGTTGGAATCTCCTCTACTGGCTCTCCTTCCAGAGGGTAATCTTCATTTGTTTCCTCCTCTGCTTCTTGTGTAGGAAAAATAAATTTTCCCTCAAACTCCACCTGCTTAGAAGCACCTTCATTTTGTTTGGTATCTTCTGTTACCTTATTTACCATAGCAGATTCATCAAAGGTAACATCCCTGCTGAATATTACTTTCTTTGTCATAGGACACCATAAGCGATATCCTTTGACTCCAGAAGTAATTCCCATAAAAATAGCCTTCTTTGCCCTTGGATCCAATTTTGACTCTGTCACATGATAATATGCAGTTGAGCCAAACACGTGCAAAGAGTCATAATCTACAACAGGCTTTCCATACCATTTTTCAAATGGTGTCTTGCCATCAATAGCAGCAGATGGTAGACGATTAATGAGGTGGCATGCATATGTAATTGCCTCAGCCCAAAATCTTGCCATCAATAGCAGCAGATGGTAGACGATTAATGAGGTGGCATGCATATGTAATTGCCTCAGCCCAAAATTCTTTGCCCAAGCCAGCATTGGACAACATACACCGTACCTTCTCCAGCAAGGTCCGGTTCATACGTTCTACCACTCCATTCTGTTGTGGTGTATGTCTAACAGTGAAGTGTCGGACGATGCCATCATTTTCACAGACCTTATTGAAATGATCATTTTTGTATTCACCTCCATTGTCTGTGCGAATATACTTGATCCTCCTGCCTGTTTGATTCTCCACCATCGTCTTCCATTTGAGAAAAATTCCCAACACTTCATCTTTGCTCTTCATTGTATACACCCATACTCTTCGGGAAAAATCATCAACAAAGGTTACAAAATAGTGCTTCCCTCCCAATGAAGGTGTTTTGGAAGGACCCCAAACATCAGAGTGTACATAATCCAAAATGCCTTTAGTATTATGGATCGCTGTACCAAATTTAACCCTTGTCTGTTTCACTTTGACACAATGCTCACAAAACTCCAAGTTGCAAGCCTTTACTCCTTTTAACAATCCTTGATCTGATAGAGTTTTCAAGGATTTTCCTCCAGCATGTCCCAAGCGCATGTGCCATAGCTTGGTTGCTTCTGCCTCTTTGTCGTCACTGGATGTCACTGTCGCTGTCCCAATAACTGTACTGCCACGATAGCGGTACATATTATTATTCTTTCGATTAGCCTTCATTACCACTAGTGCACCGGAACATACTCTCATCACTCCATTTTCTGCAATATTTTTAAACCCTTTTGATTCCAGGGCTCCCACAGAGATGAGATTCTTCTTCAAATCCGGTACATATCGAACATCTGTTAATGTTCTGATCATTCCATCATGGTTCCTTAATCGTATTGAACCAATGCCATATGAGGTAAGAGGGCTGTTATCCGCTGTGTGGATGACTCCATATTCTCCTTCTTGAAATTCCACAAACCAGTCCCTGTTGGGACACATATGATGGCTACAAGCCGAGTCCATCAACCATATGTCTGATGATGTTAATGACTCTGTTGTAACTAATGAGAAGTCTGAATCATCACAATCAGCTACATTTGAATCCATAATGGCCTTTCCATTGTTATGTTTGGCCTTATTCTTCAGCTTCGGACAATCTTTCTTCCAGTGCCCTTTTTCTCGACGAAAGGCACATTCATCTTTGCTGGGTCTGGATCTTGACTTGGATCTTCCCTTCTTTGTTCTCGTTTGACTTTGAGGACGACCCCTCACAAATAGTGCTTCTCCTTCTCCGCCCTTCTGTTTTTCTCGCTTTCTTTGTTCATAGCTGTACAAAGCCGAACAAACTTCTCTGAGAGAAACTTCGTCATTTCCATGGAGTAGAGTAATTTCAAGGTGCTCGTACTCATCAGGAAGTGACGCCAACAACATCAAGGCCAAGTCACCATCATCATAAGTTGTATCCATATTTTGCAAATTTGTGACCAACTTATTGAAACTGGTGATATGTTCATTCATCGTGGTACCAGGAACATAGGTGAAGTGAAACAGTCTCTTCTTCATGTACAATTTATTTTGACTGTTTTTCTTCAAAAATTTATCCTCCAGTGCTTTCCATAATTTACTTGCCGAAGTTTCCTTTGTGTATGGATATTTCTGCTCTCTAGCAAGGTAGGATCGAATGGTACCGCAAGCAACACGGTTGATAATTCTCCAATCTTCTTCTCCAATAACATCTGGTTTCTTTTCTTCAATGGCCAGATCTAGCCCTTGTTGAAAAAGGACATCTAGAACCTCGCCTTGCCACATCCCAAAATGTCCGGACCCGTCAAATATTTCTACCGCAAATTTCGCATTTGACACAATTCTTGTCATAAGCGAAGATGCCAATGATGACGTGTTGTTGACACTTGATGTAGATTCTTCTTGTTTATTGTCTCCCATATTTGACACAAATATTATTTAATAGCTGACGACACATATCAAGATTATTTCCTTTCTGATGTAGAAGATCAGACTAAGCTGCAACCACAGAGCATACTCAGACAGAACCTTGACTCAGTTACCAAGATAAATCTTTTCTGATGTGGAAGATCAGACTATGCTGCAACCACAGAGCATACTTAGACAGTACCTTGGCTCTGATACCAATTGTTGCGGAAGCCAAATATATATAGTGTGAATAAGTCACAACTACTATACCAAAAATTATGACAGCCACCAAATAATAAATAAGACAATAAAACAACAATAAAAGGAACACCAGAATTTACGAGGTTCGGCTAATTTTGCCTACTCCTCGGACACAACCAATATTTTATTCCACTCCAAAAATACAAGTGAAATAATACTAAAGAGAGAAGATACAAATGCCTTAAACAGATGAGAAGGCAAATGAGAGGTGTGTTTAAATCCTAAACATTAAGCCTTCTTTTATAGGGGGAAAATCCCCCCAACCCTTCTTTTCCCACCGATGTGGGACAAAAGGTTTGCCAAATTCAACAGTATCGTCATTTCGACAGTAATTATGGTGCCTCAATCTTACTTATATTAGAATGTTTTATCTTACTTATATTAAATATGGTGCCCCAAGTTCCTTTGAGGTTCAATTCTTAGGCGAAACATTGAACTTTAAATAAGCATAACTCTATTCAGAGGCGTAGCTAGGATTTCAAGCTTATGAGTTTGGGATTCTAATCCTTTTAAGTTACTGGGTTCTTAATATTTATCAATAATTTATAAATTTTTAAAAGATTAATACAAGATTTGAGCCAAAGCTACCCGGGTTCGACCGAACCCGTAGCCGGCACTGTGGCTCCACCCCTAACTCTATTAGGATAAGCAAAGTGCTACCAAGTACCAACTGATGATGAGGCAACTACACTCCCTAGACTTAAAAATGGCATGGAATCTTTATTTGGGAGAATGGCTGTGTGAACCATTGAAAAGCTAAAGCCTCTTTTCGATGAACGCCCAATCTTTCATCATAAAAAGATTCTATAATCAATACCATTCCAATAGGCAGAGTGAAAAATATTAGTGACTCTTACCAAATCCAATTGGCTGGATGTGCTGCATGCATCTCCTTCGAGATACTTTATTGTAGTTTCTTGATCAAAGGCTGGTTTGGCTACAAGAAATAACTTTGGTTGTAGGAGTGGATTGAAATGTGGAAATCCAAAGTAGCTGAAGAACTTTTTGAGAAAAATGTGAAGGCTTGGTTCTTGTACCTTATTAATATTCATTTTTTGGAATTGACTGGTCTTAAGAGGGTATACTTCTCCCTTCCTTTAGCAAGCAGTAATTTTACAATGATAAAATGATTATGATAGGACTACACTGGTGAGCATGTCACTGCTGCGAATCTGTATGCTGTGCTTCTTGGTGATAAGAGTGCTGTGAAAGGTGGAAGTGGGAAGGTCATCGATAGTAAACCGAATGACAGAATATTTCTCTATTACTCTGATCATGGTGGTCCAGGGGTCCTCGGTGAGTCTATAATCCAGCTTGTATCTTGTTTACATGAATTGTCAATAAATCTTTGAATAATATATGCAGCTTATTAGCAGTCGATTGAAAGACAATTCTGTTAAGTTAATTTGATTTTCACTTCCTCTGTCTCAGGGATGCCAAACATGCCTTTTCTTTATGCCAAAGATTTTATTGAGGCCTTGAAAAAGAAGCATGCAGCAGGGACCTACAAAGAAATGGTACAGAAAAACCCTTTTTAATTTTTGTACTTTTGTAGAACCATTTGAGATAGGTCCATTTGGTGACCCAAACATACTTAGTTTTCTATTTGTTCTGCTTCATGCAGGTCCTCTACATTGAAGCTTGTGAGAGCGGGAGTGTTTTTGAGGGTATGATGCCTGAAGACTTGAACATTTATGTGACAACAGCATCAAATGCCGACGAGAGCAGCTGGGGGACGTATTGCCCAGGAATGGATCCTCCACCTCCACCAGAATATATCACATGTTTGGGAGACTTGTATAGTGTTGCATGGATGGAGGATAGGTAATGCAAAGTAAACGATTGCTTGACTGATTGGTTGTAAGATTTGGAAAATAATTGTTGTAAAACGAATCTGTCCACGCGATATTAAAGACTAAGTGAGCTACCGAATTGCTGATGATTACTCAATGTTTAACTTGTTTTCAGTGAGTCTCACAACCTGAAGAAGGAAACAATAAAACAACAGTACGAGAAGGTAACAAACACAAATGCTTTTATTTGGAGCCTCAAATATATTCTTGTGTGCCATCATCATCATTGAATGCTATATCGTCGCTGTAGGTGAAGGAAAGAACTTCCAACTTCAACAACTATAATGCTGGATCTCATGTTATGGAATATGGAAGCAAAGAAATTAAGCCAGAGAAAGTATATCTGTACCAAGGATTTGATCCTGCCACTGCGAATCTTCCTGCAAACAAGATTGATTTTGCGCACTTGGAGGTTGTCAACCAGAGGGATGCTGATCTTCTCTTCTTATGGGAGAGAGTAAGTTTGAATTGAGATTTCCATAGCATAGTTCTATTTGTGCATCTTTACATGATATTTGATTAATTCTTTATGCATATGAGTGGGAGAAGGATAGAAATTCGATAAGCAGAAATATATTGTGGTCATAGTATTGGGCTAAATCAGCCCAGAGATACTCGTCACATGGTGTGATACTGTCCGTTTTGGGTCAAACCCACACGACTTTCCCCAAAACGCCTCACACCATTCAGAGATTCCTATTTTTTCAGCTACCAATGTGTGACTTAGTTCGTACACCCAACATATAGAGTAGGATGGACTGGTACAAGTTTGTCTAGTGACTGCAGTTTCATTTGTTTTTTGTGCATTTGTTTTGTGTTCTATCTGGTGATCGTTCTCAAAGCGGAATGTATCGCAGATTACAATATGTAACTGATACTTTTCATTGAACTAGAGATTGAATTGGAATTATGAATGCTAGGAATCCACCTGTCAAAGATAGTTCAAATTTAGAAGGGACCACCACCCAAAATGGAAACACTACAAGCATCCTTTTGTAGTGTGATGCTTTGTGGTAAAAATCAATGTCACTTGCTTTGGCTCGGTTTTGATACCAAGTTTTCTTGATCTCTACAGTACAAGAAGCTAGCAGACAATTCATTGGAGAAGGCCAAGCTTCGGAAAGAGATAACGGACACAATGCTGCATAGACAACATCTAGACGGGAGCGTAGATGCAATTGGAGTCTTTCTTTTCGGCCCAACAAAGGGTTCTTCTGTTCTCAACTCTGTTAGAAAACCTGGTTTACCTCTCGTTGATGATTGGGATTGCCTAAAATCGACGGTAATCTGGAAATCTATGCAATTATTTGATAACTGTTGATCAAATTTGACTTGAATTCCCCCATGATATAACTTGATTTTTGTTTTCTTTACCAGGTTCGCCTTTTCGAGCTACATTGTGGCTCGCTAACACAATACGGGATGAAGCACATGAGAGCATTTGCAAACATTTGCAACAATGGAGTGTCTAGAGATGCTATGGAGGAAGCTTTTATGGCTGCTTGCAATGAGCATAAGATAGAGGAGTATATCGCTGCCAACCGGGGCTTCAGCGCTTGATCACTCGGTCATCTTGTTTTAGCATAAATACTGAACAAGAATTGCTTAGCTACACATCTGTAAAAACTATGTTTGTAAGATAATATTAGAATGTTTAATGCCTACTTTTGGTTTCCTAGATCTTTCCTTTGTACATGTGCCTCGAACTGTTGCAAGTACAGTGGTAGCATACTCATGGTGATATAATAATTTGCATTACCTTGGTTCAAAACAACTTTGACCTATGTTCAAGGAAGTCTGAAGGAATTCGTTTGGACTTTAGTGACATAAACAATAGAAAATCAAAATTAAGGTTATTGGATTATTGCTTTGAAGGGTTACTGAACTATGGGAAATCAGTGAACAACGTAATAATTAATTTTTTTTTTGTGTCACTGAACACAGTAAACGTGTGCTTGACGTGACATAAGAAAAAGCAAAGGTTGAATGTTAAAACTACCATAATTATGGTAAGAATACATCGAATCTGGCTGACTATTCCCTAATAATATGGCTGGCTATTTATGCAACAATCCCAAATAACATGGCCGTTAAAATGCTAGCCCAATCCAGCCTAAAGAGGATTCGTGAGCGAGGTGCGGTAATATTTACTTTTAAGCACACTATTTAAAATATATCAATAATTTACAATTTATTGAAAAATTAGCTAATTTACCCGAGCTTCAGGATTAAGTATCCTGAATTTAGGACTTGGTGTCCTGAATTTTTGAGCTGATAATTTGAAATTCAGGACTAAGTTTTCTGAATTTCTAAATTACTAATTTAAAATTCAGGATATAAGATTCGAACTTCTGAAATCATTGGCTCTGATGCCACTTGTTGGGATCGAAATAACATGGTGCATGCGGAAACTAACAATACAAAGCTTGGTGGACGATAAATCAGACGACAAAAGAAAAATATACTAAACTAAGCATAATAGTTTATAATGGTTTGGTCAATTGATCTACATATGATAAAACTAATATCAAAGAAGAAAACTATCAAGAGAAAAATCTCCCCCTAAACAAAACTCTTTAATGACTACATTGTAGATATTTTTTGTTGTACTCTTGTGAGAAGTAGAGATCCTTAATTTATAGATATACAAAACTTGTCTTCCAAGAAAAGGATAAGACATATTAAGAAAATTTAATCCTTTTAGGAGTCTTTTTCATTCCTTTAAGAAAGAGAGTCCTAATAGATTAGAAATTCAGGACAAATACTAACACAAAATGTCCTGAAGTTTGAACTTTGAGATTTAAACTCTAGGACGTCGTGTTCTTATGTTTGAACGAAATTGACTAATCTTTAAATATATTGTAAATTGTGGATATATTTTAAACAACATACTTAAGAGTCTCATTTAGTTTATGTTGGGATAAAAGATTTGATCCAATCCTACGTGGGCTTAACGGACCAAACAAGTTTTAGCGAGAATCGAAAATGAGAGATCCTTGCATTCTTCGGTAGTTCAGAGTTTGAGTTTATGCTTGTACTCATTCCTTTTCATGTATTGCAAGGTTCAAATTCGAGGAAGAATTATTTTTAAGTAGGAGAGGATGATACGGTTCAAGATAGCCAACATGCGCTTTACTTCACAAAACTCATCGGCAACAAGTCAGTTAGTTTGAAAGCATGCTTTAAATTTTGGTCTACATTCGTGACGCTTCCTAATTAGTTTCTGAGTTTTCTACGGAAAATATGTCATGTTTAAAATATGCTAATCCTAGAGGAAGTACATAATTAATTCCAAAGAATCATCAATACGATTGAGTGAAATGGTTGAACTCATTGGTTGATTCTTGTAGGAATTTTTACCTCCTGTGTAGCAAAGGTTAACACCTTATTTATTTTAAATAAATACCATTTAAAAAAATTATATTCTATAGATACCTTTTAAGGTTTATAGCAAAATATTTAATTTTGGTTACCCCTAGCCCTAAGCCACCAAATACGCTAATCAGTTACTCTATTTTCTTTCTCTCTCTACTTTGATACATCCCATTCTCTTCTCCCATCCCATTAAAATTAAAATCAGTTACACCAGTGTATCAAAGCTTTCGCCGCCGTTCTTGACACTTGATTAGCTAACGAGTGCCATTTACGAGAAAGGGAATCCACAACACTATATATCAAACTATCAAACATAGAATTCACCACATCAATTCTGACACACACTTCTACTTTTGGTGAAAATCAGAACATCCAACTTTTTTTCTTTCCTTTTGCTTTGTCTTCTTCTGGAATTGAACTGCAGTAGAGAAGTTGGAATATGAGGCAACGACGCTCGACGCAGAGCTGGAGAGTTTCAACGTATTACGCTGTATTCATGATTTTCATTGTATTCATTGTCTTTTTTTCCATTGTAATTCAATGTATCTCGCCGTATTCTCTGTCTTTTTTCATTGTATTTCAATGTATCACATTGTATTCTATGTATTTCATCGTATTCACTGTCTCGCTATATGCCATGAATGTATTCATAAGTTCTTTTTAATTAATATAATTTATGTATTCACATGTATTATATAATTTCTCTGAAGATTGCTATGTTTTTGGGGTATTTTTTGGTTGAGAATCTTTTTTTATAACTGAAATAACAAATTTTGTGTGTTATAATTGAGTTTGTTGAGTTATATTAGGAGTCTATTATGTTAATTGATTCACTTTCCGTTTTAAAAACAGTGTAATCCCATATTTCACGCCGTGAATACAGTCGAATACAATAATCTGTCCAGTTGTAATCCCATGTTTCATGCCATGAATACAGTCGAATACACTCGAATACAACAACTGATTTGCTGGACTTCCCTGATTCACGCCTATTTTTGCTAATGTATTCATGAATACAATAGCTTAAATACATTAAATACATCTAATAACCACATAAAATGTATCTATAATCCGTAATATAGCAAATGATATCTATAGATGACTAATTACTACTAAAAGATAGTGTTTTATGAAAATTTTATAACTAGTCTTAAAGTACGCGCTTTGTGCGTGTTTCCCGTGTTAATAAGTAAATAATTATTAAAAAATACAAAAGTATTATAAACAATTCCTTTGAGTTATATATATATATATATATATATATATATATATATATATATAAATTAATATATAAAAAATATAGGGAGTTATTATTTGTTCGAATATTTGTAAAAAAATAAAAAGAAAAAGAATTAAAAATAACTCATTTAGAATATATTTTATCTTCTATTATTTCATCCTTATTGTTTCAAGTTTACATATGTTAAAGAAGAATTGTTGATTTTATGTTGTTTTACAATTATTGAGTAAATTCCATAAATTTATAAAAGATGATGTTTGCAAGTCAAACATAATTATTAAGTGTAGCTTCAAATATTATATAAAAGTTTAATAAATTAAATTTTAGGTGATTTAAAGTTCAAAATATTTAAAAAAAGAATAACATGGAAGGTATTATAATTATGGTACAAACTTCAAATAAGTAAATAAATTGTTTAAAATAAAATCTTAATTGATTTAAAATTATAAATATTAGAATTTTCTATAATTCAAATAAAGAGTTATTTGATAATTAAAATTTTAGTTGATTTAAAAATTTTAATATTAAAAAAATAATTAAATATACGTGAACAAAATTAATTTGTATCCAAAATTATATAATAATAAGATGAGGAGATAAATAAATATTAAAATAACGTTGAAATCCTATCAAATGCACATTCCTAATGTCTATATACGTAGAATAAGGGGAAAGGATTATAAAAAAATTGTTTGAATGGTATAAGGTAAATTTAATAGATTTTGATGCCTTATATATTAGGATTTTCTGTGTAATCCTTCAAATAAGGAAACTTTTAATAAGTAAAGTTTTAGTTGACTTTAAAGTGTTAAATATTAGGGAATAATTAAATGACTATTTTGTCTATTGTAAACTTTACTTTAAAAGGGTAAAAATGACGAACGACATTTCGTTAAGGGCCTTCGTGCTTTTAATTAATATATAGTATAAATAAATAGATATAGATATAGATACGAGAAGAGATTAGGTTTCCTCGAGGATTAAGTCAATATTACATGTGCGAATTTCATTTTTTTAAACTCTAAATCTAAAACACATAAAATGATTTTCTCGTGGTAAGGCAACTAACTAAGATTCCAAAGCCCTAAATTAGTATTGAAAAGTACCTAAGAATATCTGATTCGGCGGGATATGATCCGATTCTAAGGGAAGACTTTTCTCCATTATTATGCTGTAGAAATGGACGTCCACATTCCTTCTCTAGGCATATGTGATATGTCTTTCCATATTCAGCGGTATCAATATTCTCATTTACAGATTACAAGTAGTTTCTGCGAAAGGAAAGCTAAAACTAAATGAAACAAACAAAAAAAAAAGACAGGGTCCGGGAAAAGGCCGTGCCCTAAGAGGAAGTATTAATGGCTATTTCCACGACTTAAACTGTTGACATATACATCATAAAGTATGATTTTTACTAATGAATGTCAAAATATAAAATATTAAACATATTGAAAAGCCAAACAGAATTCAACTTATAGTAAATATCTATAAAACAACCAAAAAAAAAATACATAGGAATACAATGTAATTTTCTAGAAACGTAACCGCCATTACTTGGATTAGGGTAGATAACAGACAATGGCAAGGTAAAAATGTCAGACTATTGTCGCGTCCTTAGTCTTTAACTAAGTACACGTGTTGCATTTGACAACTCACTCACGATCTTGCGCAACTTGCTCACATTCTTGCTATGCCAAGTCAGCCTTATGCACTCAAGATTGCTAAGGGAAAGTTAGAAAGAACACAAGAGAATTGCTAAAGGAAGCTTTGTATTATAGAAAATTTGAATTGTTTGTCTGTTGAATTACAAATGAATGACCCTCTTTATATACTAGTCTCCTAGGGGCTAATGTGTAAATATTAATTGCTACACAAGTCCTTAATATTTACAAGATAAAGTTTTTCTAGAATTTTCTACAAGCCTAGAAGATCCCAATGACTTTCCTAGAAAATCCATAGCGATCTAGGGTCTTCCAACGGAAATGTCCACACTTCTCTAGAATCTTCTCACAAATGCTAGCCTTCCTCTTATGTGATAGAATATAAGGGTCCACCAAACTCTATAAAGAACCAGGTTCTCTATCAGGTACAACAGTACACACACACATAATAGTAAATAGATGACAAGAGGAATTTTACGTGGAAAATTCCAACCTCTCCCGTGATTAAAAACCACGACCTACTCTTGTAGGCTTTCAACTTCACTACTAAGCAACTTTTAGATTACAACTTATGCAACCTAGAAATTAACCTCTTAATCTCTCACTAACTTGTAATACTCTATTACAAGTCACTTTGTAATAACTCTATTACAAAGACTTTACAATATGACTAACTCTAGCCAAGACTCAAACACACAAGTTTAAGGTTTACAAAGAGTTTCCTACAGAATACGTCTAAACAAGCAATGTAGGAATTACAATTGAAGAACTACTACAAAGTTACAACTCAACTAAGGACATACAATAACTCTATGTAGGAACTGGTCCGTAGTTGTTTTGTTCTTTGTTCTTGAAACATTTGAAACTTGCTTGCTGGATGGTTACGTGAGAGAGTTTTTTTGCCAAAATCTCTAAGTGTTCAAGTCATGTATTTTACCTTCCTTGAATGTATATATTCATGAGTGACATCACTTACAAGGTAGGTAAAAAGTCTTCCCTAGAAAGTTGACTACTAGCGTATGCAGGAAGCAACTTTCCAGCTGGAAAGTTGACTTCGTACAGTCTCCTCGGGAATTGGTAGGGACCTGTTCCCTCAGTTGTTCCTTCCACTCTGAAGAGTTGAATCATAACGCAAGCTAGATCCCAGACTGGAACCTTGTGATCTTAAGGTCTTGTAAATGTGTAGCAAGTTCTTTATCTGGTTCTTGGATAGTAAGTTTGTTAGATCATCAAAATATAAAGCAAAGTACTTATGACCAAAGTACTTGTAACCTATCAATTTCCCTCTTCTTAATGATGACAAACTCATAATTGAAAAACCCAAAAAAAGAGCCACATAGAATCAGACTGTGAACCAGAAAGACCTTAAGTCCCCCCTGAATCTCTGCATCCTCCCTTAATCAGTACCTAAACTTTTATGAGTTCCCCCTGAATCTGTAATTTGTATTTCTCCCCTTTCAGATTATTATTCATTTATGCTCTTTATTATTCAATTAAATCTTCCCCTTTTTGGCATCATAAAAAGCACAGAACAAGTGAGAAGCATAAAGAGTCTAGCATAGTTAACTCATGCCACTTATGTGCACACAACATGATAGAAAACAAAGATAAAAGGGCAGCAGCATAAATAAAAAGGAAATCACTTGCATTAACGAAATTTGGACTTTTACAGGCAGGAGCAGAATTATTGTTATCATCCACAACTTAAAATAAACAAAAACAATTACCAGAACCAAGAAAAACATTACCAAAAACAACTAAGAGGATAGACATTGGAAACTGGACACTGAAGGGACATTCTTTAAGGGACACTGGAGTAAGGGGGCTTGGAAGAGGAAGCAAGGGTTTGGAGGACAAGATCCATGTGAGCATTCGTGGACATTTGCTTATTGAGCAGTCTTTCTTTCAGGTCCTCAACCTGTTTCCTGAGTTTAACATTCTCCTTTGTTAGGAACGCAACCTATGAGGTGTGAGAACTACTAGAACCAGGTGCCTCTTACAACTGACTGAGCTGACTCTCAAGAATTGCGTTCCTAGCTTTCAACTTTCGAATCTCTTCTGTGGCACTATTCTGAGCATTTATCAGTTGAGAGATTGTGGAAGTACTTCCAACTCCTCTGACTTTGTCAGTACACTCACACTCCTCAAGAGTAGTTTTTGAAAAGTATTTCTATTTGGTGCCCACTTTGGCCTAACCTAGAGGTACTTTGAAAAACTCAAAGACCTTTGTGAGAAAGAACCCATAAGGCAGTCCAAGATTCCCATCCTTAAGGTTTTATACCTTCTGCATATGCTCAATCATTATGGCAGACAAATTGATGGTGGTAAAATTATCCAAGGCTTCCATAAGGAATAGGTCAGCTTTGGATGCAACAGATCTTCTTTCAGCGCGGGGAAGCAACACCTTGTTAACCATCTCAAAGAGCAACTGATATACAAGAAGGAATGCCTTCTTATGCACCTATTCCCCATGTTGTTCTTCCTTGTCCTTGACTCCGGCATTTCTGAAGTTTGGTGTGCGGGCGCCCTGAACAGATGACAGTCCTTTGGCAGGAACACCTAGAATTGTCCCCAATAAGCCAGAGTCCATCACTATGTCCACCCCATTTATCAACACAGAGATTTGATCACCATCTACTGTGAAGAGGCTGGTGTAGAAACTCCGTACCTCATCCTCATACACTATAGGAGCCTCACTTGTAAACAGATTGGTCCACTGTTGAGAATCACACATGTCCACTAATTGTCTCATCCCAGCAAACTCTAGAATGTCAGAGGAAATGTGCGGCCCTATAGTGCTTTCTAATTCCCCAACTTCCTTTTCTCAGACCTCAAAGACCCACTTACTTTTGCTTTCTTGATGGAACCAGGTTCCTCTGACGGAACAAGTTCATCATCATCCCTTTTTTTTTCACTGACTTGCCAACAGACTTTTCCTTCTCCTGACTTGTTCTGTATATGTTCACAAGATTTTTCCACTTGTTCCGCATCAGACTTGTCACCACTCTCCTTCACGGTCTTGTCACTAGAAGTTTTTACCAACTTTTCATTGGAAACGGCATCAACACTTTTGGAAGGACTCTCAGTACCCTTAGAAGTGTGCCTTTTTGGATTGAGAGAGAGAGAGAGAGAGAGAGTGCTTCTTCCGTGAAGACTTGCGGGTTAGGGAACTAGGTTCCTCTTTGGTTTTCTCATCCACATAAACTACAGGGACATCCTTTTCTTTTACAACTTTCCATCCTTGACCAACCTTCTCCTTCTCCAACTTCTTTTACTCTTCTTGAGAGCAGACTCTAGAGCCTCCTTTTTCTGCAACCGTGTAGTGGGTCGCTTAAGAGGTAGCTCTGAAGTTACCACTGGCTTAGTCCTAGCCCTGATAAAACTAGCATATGCCAAATCATTTGCGTCTTCTTCACTGTCAGGATTCGTCTCAGGCACCACCATATTTAAAGGCTCGGCATAGAAGTGGGGAGAAGGAGCAGGATCAACACTGGCTTGGGAAGATGACTCCTGGCCTGGATCCTCCATAGAGGGATCAGGTTCATCATTTAGGACCCTAGTAGCATCATCTTATGTCGGTTGTTCAAATGGCACAAGTGCTACTTTTTCTTCTGATGGCTGAGGCTCTTCCCTCTGAGGCTCAGACCCTCATGCACATTCCTCTACAATGATCCCTTCTGAAGCAATGAAAAACGAATTCTCTATTCCCTCATTTTCTTGTGGTTCCATAGAGATTTCAGCAGAAGAAGGAGTGATACCTGCAGAGTCACAACTTGTCATGGCGGTCTCAGTATCTTCATGACTAATCACCAGATCTTCACTCGAGTGCCCAACCATAGATAGAGTTGAAGATTCCTGAACGAGGTTCCATTGTTTACCTTGTTCATCTTGTGTATTATGTTTGACCGGTGAGATTGGAGGAGGACAAATATTCTCAGCCTTGCTTAGACCAGGAATAGAATCGAAGTGGGTAAAAGAGGGAGTGGAGTATGTATGAGACTCTGCTTTAAGTTTTGGACTAGTGATTGTATTGGGAGAGGAGTTCATCACTGAAATACTGGCTTGTGAGGACTCAATCACAATGTTGTCAGTCACACTGACGGTTGCTTGATTTTCAGACATGGTGAGATTATACTCGAATGATTGTGGATTTGAGAAGAGAGAAGATAAAAAAAAGATTTTGAATTTGGAAGAGAAAGGGTCGTGATATTGATTTAATTATGATGAGGGACCGGTTCTGAAACGGCGTCAACCTTTTGCTTGGGAGATGTATCGCTCAGAAAAAGGAATAACATTTTGGCTGTGACATATTGGATGGAAAGACACAACTTTAAGGAGACGGTCACGCTGATGATGTGGCATTGTTTTTGTCCATTTTGAATTGTGTATGAAATAACAAAGAATCTACTGAGTTGTGTCAAGAAAACCAAGTTCCTTGACGAGTCTTTGCAAGTGAGCTTTAGCCCCTTTTACCAATATGTACTGCATCAGCTACTCTGTAGTCATCATGCGTGTCTACCTGTAACGGTATAGAGATGAGTTGGACTTAGCCAGAAAATACTTTAGCTAATTTTACCTGTATATGACTTTTATAACCAATCGTGAAGAACTAGCTCCTCACTTGAGTCTTGTCAACCCCAGGCATGACGATTTTTCTTAAACCATTTTCTTATCAAGGCTTTGGTGAAGATTTCAGCAACTCAATCTTGAGCAGTCAAAGTACTTGACCCTCTTGAGTTTGACTGGTTTAGTCACAATTGTGAGCCCTTGTATTGTCGCACAAGAGTGGTACACAATCAGCAAATACTTCAAGGTCTTGCAATTTTGATGCTTGATCTACAGTGTTGGATCACAGCAAGAGGCGACTGCTGCATATTCTGCTACAACTGTTGGGAATCCCACTTGAAGTTTGCTTCCTTGAATGTCATGAGACAAAATAGGACCCCTACAAAAAATGTCTCATTTCAGATGTGTTTTTCCTATCCATTACTTGAAGGATGGTAGAGAACCAGGTCTTGTTATTTCTTCAAGACATCTCAACACTCTTTCAGTGCCCTTCAGATGACAACTCATTTGTATTTGACTGAACCCTTGCACAGGGCTCCAATTTGAACATGATGTCTGGTCTAGTGATGTCTCTATGCATGGTTTGATTTAGAGGAAAACTAGGTTCATCCATGTCTAGGCGTGTAGCTTTGGCAATGGGGATTGCTAATTGACTTGTGATGCTTCAATGTCAAACCCTTTTTGAACAACTTGATTTTTGGATTCTATTGTTGCAGTAGTAGGACCAGGTTCCTTGCTGGAATCAATAATCTTTCTCCATCTTGATTAGTATTTTTGTTCCTTCTTGAGACGAGCACATCAGAAGGATACCTTCATCTCTTTTTAGCATCCAATTCTTCAAGGCAGATCCCTGCCATTATTGAGAACATAACAATTGTATCCATACATTCTCAAATGAGTCAGCACCTTTGGTCAAGATATTTGCAATCCCTCTATCAAATAATCTTGACCGCGCCAAAACTTCAAGAGTCATGTTCTTCTTTTCTACAGCTCCATTTGCTGCGACATTCTTGGAGCTGAGTTGCCAAGGTTCTTTGTAGGGACAAAGGGTCTGTCACATATGACATCCCATAACTCAAAATCTTCAACCATTATAAAGTCGTGCATCCTAGTTTTCCACCACCCATAGTATTGACCGTTAAACCTTGGAGGTCTGTAAGTAGACTGGCCTTCTTCGAAGTTTGGAGGAGCAGCCTCGAGGATCCTTTCTATGTGTTAACCTATAGAAGAACCTACTTTGATACAATTGATAGAATATAAGGGTCCACCAAACTCTATAGAGAACCTGGTTCTCTATCAGATACAACAGCACACACACACACACAACAGTAAATAGATGACAAGAGGAATTTTACGTGGAAAATTCCCAGCTCAACGGGATTAAAAACTACGACCTACCCTTGTAGGATTTCAACTTCACTACTGAGCAACTTTAGATTACAACCCATACAACCTAGGAATTAACCTCTTAATCCCTCACTAACTTGTAATACTCTATTACAAGTCAGTTTGTAATAACTCTATTACAAAAACTTTACAACATGACTAACTCTAGCCAAGACTCAAACACACAGGTTTAAGGTTTACAAAGAGTGTCCTACAGAATGCTTCTAAACAAGCGAGGTTGGAATTACATTTGAAGAACTATTACAAAGTTACAACTCAACTAAGGACATACAATAACTATGTGGGAACTGGTTCGTAGTTGTTTTGTTCTTTGTTCTTGAAGCAATTGAAACTTGCTTGCTGGATGGTCACGTGAGAGAGCTTTTTTGCCAAAATCTCTAAGTGTTCAAGTCATGTGTTTTACCTTCCTTGATTATATATATTCATGAGTGATATCACTTACAATGATGTAAGCAAGGTAGGTAAAAAATCTTCCCTGGAAAGTTGATTGTAGCACTATTCCTGCACCGTAGCATGTGCAGGCAGCAACTTTCCAACTTGAAAGTTGACTCTGTATAGTCTCCTCGGGAACTGGTAGGGACATGTTCCTTCAGCTGTTCCTTCCACTCTGAAGAGTTGAATCATAACGCAAGCTGGATCCCAGACTGGAACCTTGTGATCTTAAGGTCTTGTAAATGTGTAACAGGTTCTTTATCTGGTTCTTGAATAGTAAGTTTGTTAGATAATCAAAATATAAAACAAAATATTTATAACCAAAGTACTTGTAACCTATTACTATGTAAGCTTCCACATGGCATTAATATATGTCAAATGGCACCTACGTAACATGATGATGTAGCGGGGTCATGACACTATTGTTGAATTTGAACAACCTCCAATTATCTTTGAATTTGAAATAAGAGAACGAGTCCGAACTAGAACACTAATCACGAGCTGCTGTCAAACTGATCAACCAGTTTCCCAATCCCTTATGAAAACACCCCATGACCCCAACTAGCTTAAAGAAGCAAAGTTTTGCTTTAACAAACTCTCCTTTCCTAAACTGGTTAGGTTTTCTTTATTATATTTCTGACTGTAATAATGATAATCAATTCCTAGTTACATGCTGTTATAGGTGTTTACTATTAATTATGTTAGTCCCAGATCGTCTCTTCATAAGCCAGAGTGACATTCAATTCTTGTAACATGTAAACTAACACAGGCATCGATTATTACACTAAACAGAGATGATACTTGATCAATTTGTGATATTAATTTCATTCAAATAAAGAAAATAAAAAGGAAATATAGAAGATCTGATACACAGGGACATTTCAAAGTCTTAAACACCTGCATTTCATTTGAGATATGAGCTAGAAGGTTAACAAAAATTTGTACAAATAAACCCTTCACACCCAGAACACTTGTAAAACCTTTTTTTTTTCTTTTCAAATATTAAAAAAAAAACTAACATAAACTAAACCTCCCCATATCAACGTGCCCTATCTCTCGGCTAAAAGAGAGGGCCTAATTAATATGGAGGGTTGTGACCTTGCACGTTTCAATTTTTTACCCATGTGTTCACAACTCCTACATAACTGTCCACTGACTCAGCCACAGCTAATCCACCTCCGCTACCTACGGCAGTTTCCACCACCGCCCGTGGCGGCGATTCTTGATTTAACGTTCTCAAATTCAGATATCCGACATGGAATTTGGATCCCGCCCGAATGATTATACCCATAAGTCATTTCTGCTTCCCTCAACAAATCAGCAAACAAAGGGTGATTAAAATATATCACAGGCACCACAACTCTACACGTATCATCTATCTTCTCGCCCACGTACACAGCCAAGTGCCCTTTCGGTACACTCACTTGCTTTGAATCAACCGGTTCTTTCCCGACCCGGATGTAACCCGAATTGGGTCTTGCAAAGCAGAGACCTTTTGCTCCATGCTTCAGCAAGCGTATGCATTTACTCAGCTTCGAAATGGCTCTGCTGGCACATCCCTGTGATCTCAACCGCTTATCTCCGACTCTTCCGTTTGTTCTCCGGCGAATAAAACAGCTGAAAACTCTCACCAGCCTCCGCCCAAGTCTGAAACCTCTCCCTTTCTTCATAACTTAATTAATCGTCAGAGAAAGATTGTTGGTTTCCCAAAGAGAAGACTGAGTTCCTTGGTTTTATGAGAGCTGTGGCAAGTGAAATTTGATGAAATAATATATCACAATGTGTATATATATAGAAATTGAGGGTGGGGTTTTGAAATGGTCGGCACACACGAAGAGAAGTGATCAGAATTGTTAGACTTTGAGATTTACTGTATTATTTATGGAGAGAAATAAATACTTAAGAGGGAAAAAACGGACAAGGAGGAAAGGTGGTCAGCTGAATAGTCGCTATGATGTTTCGCGGCTGTATGGAGTTTCAGGGGTCAGATAATTCCCAGAAAGTATTCCTTTGTCCCATTTATCCTAGTTTATTTATGTGAACCGGCAAGGATTAAAATACATAATTTTTAATGCAAAATTGGATCATAAATCTTTTAATAAAATTCACATATTCAAAAAATTAGATGATAATTAAAAAGAGACTAAAATAATTATACTGGTTAAAAGCACTTGTTTGACTTCCCAAATAATACATATTCTCATAATATGCCACATAAGAAGAACTTCATGTGTCCTAATTTACGTATTATATTTTTTTTAGCCTGTTTAAAAAAGAATATCGTACTTCCTTATTTAACTTTTTATTTCCCCTTAATGAAATGATTAATATCTATAAGTTTTTTAGACTACAAATTTTAAAAGCGTTCTTTTCTTTTAAATTTTTTTTGTGCCGAGTCAACCATATAAATTGGGAGGAAGGGAGTAATTTTTTTAACACAAAAAAGCATATAGTAAGATTGAATTCATGGAATAACAAATGAAAACGAGCATAATACGCCCAATAACAGTAATTTTCTTCCAGCAAAAAAAAAAAACAGTAATTCTCGGAAACTATTCAACTCTAGGAGTCATATTAGATCTATATACAAAAGCATAAGTTACATAAACTTGCTAACGCTCAAATTGAAGCAATTGAGAATAGGTAGAGGAGTGTTTTCTTTTTTTTTAACTTTCATTAATACTTTTCCGAATTTAAAATTTTCCTTAAGGCGCTTGATTTTGTTGTTCGCATAAAAATAATGGTGCTATTATTTTTGTATCTTTATTTATGTTATTTGTGTAATTACATAATTTTTTAATAGGCAGATCTCCGTGAATGTAGAAATTTTGGCAAAACTCAACTAAACAGAAAATTTTAGTCCACTTATTTTGAAACAGAGAATATTAGTGGAATTTTCCTTTATACATTTCCCTAATCTTCCGCCACGTTAGGGCATTATATTGACGATATCTCATTATTGGAACTATAAATTATTTTTCGATGGTGAGAGCATAGAACGTAACTTCCAAGTTCGAAGTAATTTACAAGATCATTAGAATAATCAAGCATTAACCATAAATGTTGAAAATAATGATAGTTACGCAAAAAATAATATTTGATCTATTATCATAAGTTATATAAGAATCTTATCCACCCTCGTTCAATAACAAATGTGCAAAAAAACGAAGGTTAACATATTCAATTTTAGCAGCAATTTGAGAAGAAGAAAAATCCTGAAAAGGCAAAATTACATACATAGATATTTACGTAAAATGACTACAATTTGTCGTTTACAATTTTCAAAAATTATGGTCAAATATAAATTGAATTACTTTTCAAATAATTGTGCTTCTATTCGTGGTGCATAACAAAGGAGCATTATTCCATCTGACTATTCATCATATATTTGTAAGCTTGAGAATTGTGAAAGAATGCAAATTTCAAGTGACAAAACCTTGTCCAATGATAGAACTGTAGTATAGGTACAGAGGAGAAGAATGTATGCATTTGCTTAAATTTTTGGCATACCAAAAGATTTATATTTTTTTAAAAAAAATTCAACATTTGTATTATAACAAACGGGCATAAAATATACCAAAAATTATTGGGTTGGTAATACACATGGAATGCTGGAGTCTGGACCATAAAAGATTTGAATCCCCCATTCAAGATTGATTTTAGATGGGGGACCTATAATTGATCACCTCATGGCCACTGATGTACAAGAACATTATATTAATTAAAATAATAGGTTATATCATTTTTGGTATATTTGCAGTAGGATGCACAAAATTATATACAATATACATAACTGTTCTTTTTCTTTTTTAAAATATAGGAAGAGTAAACTTTACCTCCCATAAAATTGTGACCTTTTGGAGAGGGATGGGGTCCATCTGAGACCAATCTTTTTTGGACACAAACATATAACTAAGAAATTGGAGAGAATTTGGGCAAGGCACTAAATTTAGAAGTAACCGTACTGATGATGAGAAAAAAGAACGGATGATGAAGTGATGACCAATGAAGAATATAACTACCCCATAAAAGAGCAGCTATAAGGGAAAAGAAATTCAATTGCTTAACGCAAGAAGGCAAAAAAGGACAACCAAAAGAGACATTAAAGGGTACAATTATTGGAAGTACTTATATGTACACTGTGGAAGTGAATGTTGTGTCACCATTAATTCTTGCCAAACCTTTTGTTGGAAAAATAGTACAGTGGTTAAAAATGTTACTCCCTCCATTTTAGTTTGAGTTATGCTTAGCACGGTTACTTGGAATTTCTGTGTTTTGCATGGTGCTTTGTACGTTCACTTGGAATATAATGCACACGTGGCCAGCACGCCTACTTGGTACCTACTCGTTCTCAGGAAGGCCAATGGGTACCTAACTGTGCTGAGCACGACACTTGGAACATACTCGTATTGAGCACGATTACTTGGAACGTACCCATATTTAGCACGACGGTTGGAACCTATTCATGCCCTACAACGGGCACGTGAAACCTACATGTGCTCAACACGGTCATTCTTGGGACATAGGAGGGTATCAAAGTGTACATAATAAAAGTATAAGGTATATTTAGAGTTAGTTAAATTGGTTAGTGGACAACTGTGTATGAGCTGTCATTTAGTTAGTGGTGAGCACTATATAGCCTTGTATTGAACGATGTCATAACATACGAAAGAATACAATTTTGATTTCTCCTCTTCTTCATCTCTCAATCTTCTTTCTCATAATTTAACATGGTATCAGAGCGGGAATCGCTAGGACTGTAATTTCGATCAATTTCCGGCGAGATTCAAGTTTTCCGGCAAAATACAGAGGCGAAATACATAGCTGAGAAATTCTTCAATTTCGAGATCAATTTCAAGCAGCGATGGCTGATAACGAAGTCAGTTCACTCGATTATAATCATCCGCTATTTTTGCAAGCTTCAGATGCTCCAAGACTTGTCTTAATTCCGCTCAAGCTCACAGGCCCAGAAAACTACGCACTGTGGAGCAGGGAAATGAAATTGGCACTCTGGAAGCTTGGATTTGTGGATGGATCTTTTGTAAAAGGAATGTATAGAGGTGAATTAGCATAGCAATGAGAGAAATGTAACGCAATTATTCTATTGTGGATTGGTAGTACTATTTCGAATGAATTAATGCCTTATATCGTATATGCATCAAATGCAAAAAAAAGTATGGGCTGATTTCCAGGAGAGATTTGATAGGTCAAATCTGACAAGGATCTATCATCTTTGGACTGCTATTGCGACTTTGAGACAAGGAACAGACTCGATTGCTAGCTATTATTCGAAAATGAAGAACCTATGCGATGAACTAGATGTTATAGCACCTATAGCCTCATGTGACTGTGAGGAGTCCAGGCCTTCAGTAGAGCTCTTGAAGAACATTCGCCTATTGTAGTTCCTCATGAGATTGAACGAGAGTTATGGTAATTTTCGAAGTAATATCTTGGCCAAAAGACCTGTAATCACAGTGAATGAAGCTTATGCAATAGTTACACAAGAAGAAAGTCAAAGAACTCTAGGAGACACAAACACATTAAAGGATCCTCTCACAATGCTGGCAGGAAAAAGTCATGAGTTTAGACCTAAAAAGACAGGATTAATGTGTGATTATTATGGTTACAAATGACACCTAAAAGAAAATTGTTACAAGATAGTGGGGTATCCACCAGATTTCAAAAGCAAGAAGAAATGGCAAAACACAAGAGGCAGGACTTATGTGAACAATGCAACAAGTGAAGAGAAACATGCACCTATGCTGCCAACACAAGGAAATTTCTTCACTGAGGATCAATACAAACAACTAGTGAATTTGTTGCAGAAGACTACCACAAATGACTCTTCCACTAATACTACAAGTATTATCACTTTAATGACAAATGCAGCTGCTAATGATCATGTTTGGATAGTGGACTCAAGTGCTACTCACCATGTGACACATTGCAAGAATGCTTTAGGTAATCTTAGAAAAGCAGACCATAGAACAGATGGAGTACAATTACCTACATGCAGTAGAGCAGAAATTACACATACAAGAGATGTAGTGGTTTTAGGGAATAAAACCATTGAAGGAGTTTTGTATGTGCCAGATTTTAGATTCAACTTATTGCCAGTGTCAAAACTCACCAGACAGTTATGTTGCTCAGTTGGTTTTTACCCTGATTTCTTATACTTCAGGGGCTCTATAATGGCAAGGTGATGGGGATTGGTAGATAAAATAATGGATTATACTTGATAAAAGAAAATTTACCAACAACATCAATTAGTTTTTTGAAGGAAAATGGAGAAACAACATTGTGGCATTTGAGGATAGGTCATGCATCAACAAAATATATGCAACATATTTATAATTAAGAATAAGATACAAGCTACAGACAGGACAATTGTGAGGCATGCCCTTTGGCTAGGCAGTGTCGACTACAGTTTCCACTTAGTAGCACCGGGTCAAGTAGTTGTCTTTAGCTCATACACATGGATATTTGGGGACCTCATAAGGTACCTACAGTCACACCTCCTTTTTCCGCACTTACCCCGAAGGATAAATGTATAAGGGAGTTTTTCCATTTAAAGGACAATCGGAACGAGATTTGTTATTATTTATTCAGAGTCGCCACTTGAGAGATTTATGGTGTCCCAAGTCACCGGTCGAATCCCGAACCGAGGAAAATATGACTCTGTTAACAGTCCGCGAACCAGAAATCTGAATAAGGAATTCTGTTAACCCGGGAGAAGGTGTTAGGCATTCTCGAGTTCCGTGGTTCTAGCACGGTCGCTCAACTGTCATATTCGGCTTATTTATCTGATTTTTAAATACATGTTGAACCTATGTGCAAATTTTAACTTTTTACCGCCTTTATTATTATTATTATTTTCAACGAGAATTGCAACGTCGTGAAAACACATCTCGAGCCACGTCACATCAATGTGCCCGTGGTTATTGACACATTTCGACTCCGTTGAGATTTGGATTTGGGTCACATAAATGTGCACCCGGGTTTAAGAAGGTAATGTTATTTAAAGTACGCGCCTAAAGAGACTAACGCGTGGTTATTTTGGGAAAAGGCCGTGAAGTTCGCTAAGCGGCCGATCCCGAGTTCTAAGTAATTAATACATACATTTGTGAGGGCCCCGCAATCTGTGCGTTTTATTTGGCGAGGCTCATCTCGTTTATTTTAAAAGGACGATCCTAAAGTGACTACACTTTTTCTATTAAGTTCATCTCTACACACAAAATGAAGGTCCCAACCAATTGTTACTTAACTCTATTGTATGATTTTTAAGGATGGTCTTATGATCGAGCCCGTTTCCTACAACTAGATTTCAGGCGTTATTCGGGCCAAGTTCAGCGTTCGACTCACAGAAGCGGATTCGAGTCTGATTTAACATACACAGGCTATTGCCAATTGCTTTACATGATGAAGCCAAACCCAATATTTCAACTTTTTGATCAAATGGGCTGCCAACAATCATTATCTACCTACTGTTGACAATATTAAAACCTTCATAGCTAGTGAAACTAACAAGTTTAAACAGGCAGGTTCAATAGAACAAACTCATGCTATCTTCATCTTATTCCACTTATTTAACTAAACAGTTTGACAATAATGGGCATGCTTAACTATTCGGGAAAAGCATAGTTAACTTGGAAGTTTGATTTTTTAATTCTATGCTACTAAAGTTGGTATTAAACTACTAAATTTATAACTAAGAAAGGCAAACTAATGGTCCAATACAGTCCTTATCAGATACAAACTCCACAGTCCACATTCTTCATTGAGTTATAAAGATAGACTATACAACTTATCATTTATCTACTAAATTACAGATGCACTAAGTACTCCACTACTCGAGCATTTTCTTTTCACTTTTACATCTCACAGCTACATCACAGTGTGATTCGAAAGTGTACCTGGTAATAGACAATAGAAGAAGAAGAGGAGGATCAGCAGAGCAGTAGCAAACAGCAACAGCAATACCCAGAAACACAGTAACAGAACAACCCAGTAACAGATTAGAAAGAAAACAACCAGCAGAATTCCAGAAGCACCCAATGAAACAACAACAAATAACCAATAGCAAACTCAGGAAAAACCAATTGAAACCCCAGAAATACCAACCAGCAACACCAATGAAACAGTAACAGTACTAGTTCTGATATTCAGTAGTAAAAGAAAAGACCTCACTTTTCAGTTTCTTAGCTCTCAAATACTGAACCTTTTAGGATTAAAAACCAGCCTGTTTTTTTCTCAAATTACTGAACCCTTAAATGTTAAAAATCCAGCCTAGACTCTCTGAAAAAAACTGATTTTTTCCTCTCCAAAAAAAAACCATCCCCTATTTATACCAAACACTGACCTTGCCAGCTCTCAAGAGCACTCAGGCAGAATTCTTAAACTAATTCTGCCCATGATCTCTTTTTCAATTCCACTAGAATCCCTTTTTCCCATTATCCTTTGTCCTTTCCTTATTTAAATTCAAATAGGTATGGGCACCTATTTCTTAATCCATTTCCTTTAAACTTTCCCTACCATTATGTTTTGTTCCCCATTAGCACTTAAATAATTCATTAGTTTAATGGCACTTTAGTACCCTACTGTCAGACCATTCAACTTAAACCAATCTCAAACCTTTTAAATCTCAAAAAACCCTCCTAGAGTCCCTGAAATTACTGTCCTACCCAATCCCTTTTACCTCATCAGCTATAACTAATCTCCTTAATCAGATAACTAAACTGATTCCTAATTAATCACCAAACTACAGCAGCTATAACCAATTTAATTCAATTCACCTAGCAGTTCGAACTTAGAACTCAGATTAGATCAAATAGCAGACTGATGCAAAGCTGCTAAGATGCACATGTATATGGGAATAACTGACTGCATTACAATTCTAAATCAAACTTAGGCAAAATGAACGATCACTTTAAACGTACTGAATCGACAAACAAACTGAACTTATATGCAAAATGATGGACAACAAAGAAAAGGGAACCAAACATCACCTAAAATGAAGCAATTCGAACCAATAATAACAGCACATTCACAGTTCTAAATTAGCCTTAAACACAAAATGTAGGGCCCCTGAGGATATACTGAACGGAACCCTGAGGCTGAGAACAAAACAAACGACACCAAACAACTTGATGAGAACTACTAAACTATATACATGAATGGGTCAATCGACGAGACCATTCAATTGATTCAACATATGCCAATCAACCAAGATGAGAAAAACTGGACTAGAAAAAAGGTCCGGAAGAGGAAGAGGATTAGTTGACCTAAATGACGAACTAATCAGTCAGAAATAAGACAACAACAAAAGAAAAAGGCAAACAAAAAGAAATACCTCGAAACTTCAGACCAAACCCAATTTGTTTCAGTCTGAACTTCGTCTTGAAACTTTTGAAGCCAAAACGGACCTTAATCGAGTGTTCTCGACTGAGAACACTCGACTAAAGTCGGTTAAGACCTCAAACATTTAACGTCGTACACAGTCTGAAGCTGGTTCCTCTAGGGTTTGCCTTCTATTTGAAATTCGAAGCAGTCGGCCATGATTCGAGGGTGATGGTTAGAGGGGTTAGGTTGGGGAGGTTGAGGGGAAACTGTGGTGTAATTTTGGTGGTCATTGGATGGATTAGGATTTGGTTCGATTCTTTGATCTAAGATTCAAATCGCTGGGTACTGATTCGAGGAAAGCTGATATGGGATTTGGAAAGAGGACGTTGTGGGGAGGCTATGGTGTAATTTTGGGGCTGTTTGGACCACCAGAACCACCGTGAGGCGATTTTCGGTGGGTGGAGGGCGGTGGTTGAAGGCGGCGGGTGTTGGGGCCTGTCTCTAGGTTAGAGACGAAGGCGAAGGGGGGGGGTATGGCTTAGGGGGCGGGGTATGGTTTAGGAATATATAGTGGGGTGGGGATTTGATCTTGGCCGTTGGATCATTCACGATCAACGGCCTTGACCACTTTACTAAGGAGGAACGGTGTCGTTTGGAGTAGTACTGGGGCGGTCTGGGTACTGGAACGGGTATGGGGAATGGGTCAACACAGGTTATGGGAGGGGTGATCTAGACCGTTGGATTGGATGATTGAACGGTCAAGATTGATTGGCGATGAAACGACGTCGTTTGGTATGGTCTCTTGGACCGGACGGTTGGGCCTGGACATGGGGTGTGACATTAGGCCTGAACATTTCCTTTTTAAAACTGGCCCAGTCCGATTTTTACCCTTCTTCTCTTGTTTCTTTTTTCCTTTTATTTTCTTTTTAATTCCTAATTACCAAAAATTTCAAAATAAACTGTCAAGCCAAAATTAACTTAGAAAAATACTAATTAACCCTCAATGATAATTATCACACAAAATTAAATACAAAGATAATCACACAATTTGATATTAAACGCCAAAAAATGCAAAGTACATATTTTTGTGATTTTCATTTTCGCAAATCCAAATATTATTTAATTAATTCCTAATTGTAAAATTAAATCTTAAATGCACATGCAACACACGTTTTTTGTATTTTCTTAATTAAAGTAGAAATAAACATGCACAGACAAACATACAAATAAATCACAAACAACACAAAACCATTTTATTTTTGAATTTTTGGGAGTAGTTCTTGTAGGGCAAAAATCACGTGCTCACAGCTGCCCCTCTTTGTCCAGAAACACGGAGAGTTTTTGTGCAAAGATAAAGTGAGCGGATACGAGCGATTTTTGCCCGTTAAGCTACTCCGTGTGAAGTTTTTTTTGAAAGATTTAACCGAACCTTTGCTTCGAAGGTTTCCTACATATCCCTGGCTAAAAGGGAATCAGGTTAATGTAGTTCGGGAAGTTTTGGTAGCTGAGACTACCATGGAACTGCAAATTTGCTATTACTACTGCTGGATGCTGTTACTACTGCTTTCCGACCTCCTTATTACACCGTGCTAAAAGAAAATAATAAGCTAGACTAAAATAGGGATTACAACATCTTACCTATCTTCAAACTTGCTCTTGTAGTCTTCCTTCTGATTTCTGCAACTGAATTTATGCTGGGGATATTTTGTTGTAACCCTCCGCTTTACTGACTTCTGACTTGAAATCGAGTGTAGTTCCTCTGTTCTACAGGCGGTCTCCTGTCTTCAACAGTAACTTAAAGATAAAGAAGCCTCCATTCTCCAGGCGAGATCCTAACTTCAACAGCAATTTAAAGATAAAACAGCCTCCATTCTCCAGGTGGACTCCTGACTTCAACAGCAATTTAAAGATAAAACAGCCTCCATTCTCCACAACAATTTAAAGATAAAACAACCTCCATGCCCCAGGAGGTCTCCTGACTTCAACAACAATTTAAGGATAAAACAACCTCCATTCTCCAGGCGGGCTCCTGACTTCAAAAGCAATTTAAAGATAAAACAGCCTCCATTCTCCAGGCGGGCTCCTAACTTCAACAACAATTTAAAGATAATGCAGCCTCCATTCTCTAGGCGGGCTCCTGACTTCAAAAGCAATTTAAAGATAATGCAGCCTTGTGAGCACGTGATTTTTGCCTCACGAAAACTACTCCAAGGTAAATCAAAAATAAAATTAATTTCTTTTAGTGTGCAATTTCAGAATTTGTGTTGCGTTTATTAATTGTTTGTGTTTTGTTCGTAAATGTTAAACGTTGTTATAATTAAACGAAAATAAAAATATATGTTACATGCATATCTAGGATTTAATTATGCATTTAATAATTGATTTAAATAAAATCACAAAAAAGATACATTTGTTCTATTTTAAATGTTCCACTGTGTGATTAATGTTTTGTCTATGTGTTAAATAGTTGTTAAAAGGTAATTAATATCTTTGTAAGGGTAATTTTTGTTTTTATAATTTTAATTAAGATTTTAATAATTAAGAATAAAATTAGAAAATAAAAAATAAGTTGTAAAAAAGAAAAATCGGACCTGGACCTAAACCCAGGCCCAAACAAAGTAAGCCCCATAGCCCAGTCCGAACAAACCTGTCCGGTCCAATTTAAACGAGCCAAAACGACAGCGTTTGGTCGTATTTCATCAATGGCCGTTGGATCAAATCCATCCAACGGCTGAGATCTCATCACCCTAATCCGTGATCCTTACCCGACCCACTGACCCGACTTAGTCCGACCCTGGCATTAAACCAAACGACATCGTTTGGTTTAATGAACGGATCCTGGCCATTCATTCTGCCTGATCTAACGGTCAGCATCAATCCACCCTTCCCCTATATAAGGCCCAAACCCCTACCCCGGCCCCCTAACTAAACACCCCCCTCTTCACTATTCATCATCTTCTCCAAAACCCACCCCTAACCCTAGCCGCCCTAGCATCCCATCGCCTGAAACCCGGCGGCAACAACGCCGCCGGTCACCACCTTAACACCCCAGACTCCTCACAACCTCCTCTTCACGGATCTGGCCTTAGTTTCTTTCGAATCAGACCCCAACTCTTCGAATATTAAATCGAAGGTTGGTCTGAAAACTCAACCCTTTCCAATGGCTTCCAAAATAACACCACATCTTCCCCTAGATACCCTAGCTATGGATCTAGTGTTGGTTTGGTTCGAATCCCCTCAGAACTCTTCGAATCTTCTTTTGAAGGTTCGAATCAAAAATGAACTCACTCAGATTCCTTCCAAATTAACACCAAATGACCCCTAGGCTTCCCTCACCCTTGTGTCATCTTTGGTTCCCTTCGAATCTGCCCAGAAATGTTCGGATTTAAAATCCAAAATCTGAAACCCTAAAAATTTTCCAATCTTGGAATTTTTTCAATTCAAACAAAGGATTGAGGTTTAATCGACCTTAGTCGAAGTATTTTCAGTTGAAAATACTTCGACTAAGGTCTGTTTGATTTCAAAAAGCCCGAATCCAAGTTGAGTTTGAGTCCAGTTGAATTTGAAGGTTCAGAGGTATTTTTTCTATTTCTTATGTGTATTCTACATGTATTTTATGTTTGTTTCATTAGTCTGTTTAATTTTCATAATTTTCTAGTCAATTCTGTGATTCTGCCTTATACCCGTCTATTTGATCCTAATTATACCATTGTTTCTGTCAGTATAATTATTTACAATGTGTGTAATCGACTCGATTAAGTTCGTCGATTAGTTATATTATGAATTCTCGTTTATGATAATACTGATTGAAAACAATATGTTTCTATAGACTGTTTGTTGACAAATGTTGTAGATAATCAGTTTAATTAATATTCGTTTGTAAATCAATAAGTCTGTCAGAATAAATGTTGTATGTATATTGTTTCCTGAACATTAAGTTTCAAGGCATTGTCAGTATATTGACAATGCTCCTGTTTGTTTGATTCTAGTTCAATGTTGAAGTTCAGTTTGATTTGTTATAATAAATTCAGTATAATGTTGTTGTGATGTTAGGTTTAAATTCAATTTCACAAATGATGATTAGATACAATTGTGTTAGAAAAGTGCATTCTCAGTTAAGATTCAGTCCAGAACTTAAGAGAATTAGTTGTAGCTGTCTTAAATCAGATTGATAATCAGGTTTGAACAGATTTTAAAATCTGTATTGTATCAGATTCTGAATTTTAGTCTAAAAGCAGTAATAACAGTAATAACAATAAGATTCAGGGGCATTTCTGGGATAGAACAGTAAGGGTAATATGATAGTATAGTGGGCTGAAAGTGGAATGTTAATGGCTATAGTTTAATATGATAATGGGAAACAAAGGGTAATGGGGCTGCTTAAAATCAGGATAAGATCACTTAATGGGATTTAAAGTATTTAAAAGCAGATTTTAATGGGACTTTCTGATTTTTAAAAGAAGAAAGGGGTCCAAACAGTAGGCTAAAAAAGAGGGGCAGACCTATATAAGATAGAGGGGATTGAGACTGATTTAAAGATCAGATTTTAAGACAGATTTTTAAGAGGTCAGATTTAAAAAAAAAGATAAAATTTGAGAGAGGAAAATCAAGCAGAAATAGAAATCTGAAAAGGAAGATAGAAAGAAAGGAAAACAGAAACATTAAAACAGAATTCTACATCGGAAGTTAGTATTGAAGCTGATTCTGTGTTTTGAAATTGAAAGCTTTTTCAGTCTGCTTTGTTCTAAGTCTCAGAAATCAGAAATATTATTCTTTGTATCAAATCTGTCCGGATTTGCTCGATCTCTTTGTTCAGTTAAAAATCTGAAATTTCTTAAAAGTACTGTCACTGTGCATCTGGGTTCCTCGGGTCTTATTATTGCTCAAATCTGTGAGAATACTGGTATTCTGTTGATTTTGTTACTGCTGCAACTGCTGAAATTTACTCCTTCTACCTTCATTTCCAGGTACCTATCTTTTAAAATCATGTGGTGAAAAGCTCCAACATGATGAATAGATGAAGTTTGAGAATTATAATCTTGTCTTCCACTTGTTTAAATTCAGTAATTCAAACTTTTGTTTTGTTTCGTGTGGGTTAATATGACAATGTGCTTGATACGATAACCATTAGTTAAGTATTCCCTTTTGAAGTTTGTATAAATGTTGTAGCGAAGTTATTTATTTCGAATTTTCATTCAGTATAAGTTGTATTGGAATCATCAAAATAGGGAACATGGCAGAAAATTGGTCATTAATTGCATCTCTTAAAATTGCTATTATAGACTAGTGTGGAAATTTCAAGATAACAGCATTACTAGTCTATGTTGTTAAACATCTTATTTTTAAGGCTAAGATAGTACTTATTGTATCTTGTTTATATTTAGCATAATAATGATCATGTTCATAATCAATAGCCGAAAGATGCATCGATAAAATCTGTTATATTCACGATATTGGCATATGGTGAATGGTGTAAGGGTATATTCAGGTTATATGTGATATTGTCTTATCAAGTCAACGATTTTTTTTATGTTTGCCCAATAACTCGTATAGGTTGAGAATAAAAATCGGTTTGATTAAGTATATCTCGAATTCAATCAATAGCAATTAATCAAAAAATAATTTCGCCTATTAGATTAAAAACAAGTATATGAGAATGAGATGAGATGTACAAGCACAAATTGCAACACTTTATATTAATGGTAAGTAGAAATAGAATTTGCACTAAATAAAAATAATGAAAATTCTTCAAAAATATCTTTTCCCTTCATAAATCATTTTGTTAGTTTCATATGCAATTCATTCTTTGGTATATATATATATATATATATATATATATATATATATATATATATATATATATATATATATATATATATATATATATATATATATATGTTGTATTTACTAAAAATAGTGTTAATCATATTTTTATTCTTTTCTTTGAATTTGAATAGTCTGGATGAACATAATTTATACGCGGAAAATATAATCGACGGTCAACATTTAATAAATTGCGAATTATTTTAAAAGAATTTAAAGGCATCCCTTAAATGTGAATTTCTCAGGATTTTCATATAAAATGTGTAGATATAATAAACAATTCGTGGAAAACCCATAATACCATTAAGAATATTTGACGTAATTAGGGATGCGTTCGCGTAACCTGATTATATATTTCTAATAGCAATTCGAATTATGCGTTCCCGCAACTTCGAGTGAACACTTTAATAAAAGGGATTTCTCCGAGGATGTCAAAATAATTTCATATAACCCGAGATGTGCAGTTCATTATTTAAATACAAGGGTGACGATGTTCTTAATTTTATTTTAAATTTTGAACATATGAGTTTTAATAAAAAAATATAATATGGTCAATCTTATTGTGTACACGTACGCGTGACACGATTCTTTATATCTATAAAATGTATAAGGCGAATATACGTACGCGTGATTCGTTTCAAATAATCTTTAATTTGTAAACAATAAGTAAAAGCGGTAATAAAATCATGCAATAAAAACGTATTTAGTAAAATCAAGATAATTAAGCCAAGAATAAAAGCAGTTGAGCGACCGTGCTAGAACCACGAAATTCGGAAATGCCTAACACCTTCTTTCGCATTAACAGAATTCTTTACTCAGGATTTCTGGTTCGCAGAATAACAAACAGAGTCATATTCTCCTCGATTCAGGGATTAAAACCGGTGACTTGAGACGCCTTAAAATTCCCAGGTGGCGACTCTGAAATAATTAAATAAATCCCGTTTCGACTGTCCTTCAATTGGAGAAAACTCCCTAAGCGCCCCGCGGGTGCGGAAAAAGGAGGTGTGACAAGCCTCCATTCTCCAGGCGGGCTCCTGACTTCAACAGCAATTTAAAGATAATGCAGCCTCCATTCTCCAGGCGGGCTCCTGACTTCAACAGCAATTTAAAGATAATGCAGCCTCCATTCTCCAGGCGGGCTCCTGACTTCAACATCAATTTAAAGATAAAACAGCCTCCATTCTCCAGGCGGGCTCCTGACTTCAACAACAATTTAAAGATAATGCAGCCTCCATTCTCCAGGCGGGCTCCTGACTTCAACAACAATTTAAAGATAAAACAACCTCCATTCTCCAGGCGGGCTCCTGACTTCAACAGCAATTTAAAGATAAAACAGCCTCCATTCTCCAGGCGGGCTCCTGACTTCAACATCAATTTAAAGATAAAACAACCTCCATTCTCCAGGCGGGCTCCTGACTTCAACAGCAATTTAAAGATAATACAGCCTCCATTCTCTAGGCGGGCTCCTGACTTCAACAGCAAATTAAAAATGCGTTCTATCGTCGTTGTTCCTTCTTGCCTCTTGAACCATTTTCCTTCTAACTTGAATTATCTTCTTTCAGAACTGCTTCCCTCAAAACTGGTGTTTCATTCCTCTGAAAACTGCTGGGGATAACACCGGTGTTTCATTAAAAAGATGTTATTCTCTTCCTTCAAAGACTACTTCCCTTAAAGCTGGTGTTTTCCTTCCTCTGAAACTACTTCCCTTAAGACTTGTGTTATCTTCCTCCCGAAATTGCTTTCTTTCAAACTTGTATTGCCTTCTTCCGAAACTGCTGGGGATACCGCTTCCCTCAAAACTTGTGTTAGACTTCCAGAAAATTTTCGAAATGAAAGAAAATTTTCTGCCCCAGTTTGACAATCTTTCTTGGGGCATGTCTTTCCGTCATCAATAATATTTCTTATCCCTGCTTCAAATCAAAGAAAATTTGTTAGTTTAAAGCATGGGGGACGTTCCTACTGGGGATGGTTTTCCCTTTTTCTTTTTTCCATGCTCTGCATTGTTCGATCATCTTAAAACCTGGCTGATAACTTTCGACTTTCTTGATGCTTCTGTATTCACCAACTTCTCAACCGTTGCTTTCCACTTTTACTCCATACTTTCCACGACATCTTAGAGCAATCTATCATTTGGTCTTATAATGACGTTTTTCTTGTCCCGTCACATTATATTCGCCCTGTCTTATCCCCATTTACCTTGCCCTATGTTGGCGACTGGTAGTTGGCTTTGAAAAATCCTTCTTAAAAACAAACTACTATTGAAAAATCTTTAACCAGAAGAAATGAAAGATGATGACTTCCAAAGATAAAAAGAAAATTCTTTCTGAACAATTGTTTGAAGAGAAAATAACTTATCTGAATGGTATAACCGCTCCCAATGGTCATGTCGTGCATTTTTGGATTAATCAACCCAGTCTGTTTACATCTATTAGTTAAGTATTCCCTTTTGAAGTTTGTATAAATGTTGTAGCGAAGTTATTTATTTCGAATTTTCATTCAGTATAAGTTGTATTGGAATCATCAAAATAGGGAACATGGCAGAAAATTGGCCATTAATTGCATCTCTTAAAATTGCTATTATAGACTAGTGTGGAAATTTCAAGATAACAACATTACTAGTCTATGTTGTTAAACATATGATTTTTAAGGCTAAGATAGTACTGATTGTATCTTGTTCATATTTAGCATAATAATGATCATGTTCATAATCAATAGCCGAAAGATGCATCGATAAAATCTGTTATATTCACGATATTGGCATATGGTGAATGGTGTAAGGGTATATTCAGGTTATATGTGATATTGTCTTATCAAGTCAACGATTTTTTTTATGTTTGCCCAATAACTCGTATAGGTTGAGAATAAAAATCGGTTTGATTAAGTATATCTCGAATTCAATCAATAGCAATTAATCAAAAAAATAATTTCGCCTATTAGATTAAAAACAAGTATATGAGAATGAGATGAGATGTACAAGCACAAATTGCAACACTTTATATTAATGGTAAGTAGAAATAGAATTTGCACTAAATAAAAATAATGAAAATTCTTCAAAAATATCTTTTCCCTTCATAAATCATTTTGTTAGTTTCATATGCAATTCATTCTTTGGTATATATATATATATATATGTTGTATTTACTAAAAATAGTGTTAATCATATTTTTATTCTTTTCTTTGAATTTGAATAGTCTGGACGAACATAATTTATACGCGGAAAATATAATCGACGGTCAACATTTAATAAATTGCGAATTATTTTAAAAGAATTTAAAGGCATCCCTTAAATGTGAATTTCTCAGGATTTTCATATAAAATGTGTAGATATAATAAACAATTCGTGGAAAACCCATAATACCATTAAGAATATTTGGCGTAATTAGGGATGCGTTCGCGTAACCTGATTATATATTTCTAATAGCAATTCGAATTATGCGTTCGCGCAACTTCGAGTGAATATTTTAATAAAAGGGATTTCTCCGAGGATGTCAAAATAATTTCATATAACCCGAGATGTGCAGTTCATTGTTTAAATACAAGGGTGACGATGTTCTTAATTTTATTTTAAATTTTGAACATATGAGTTTTAATAAAAAAATATAATATGGTCAATCTTATTGTGTACACGTACGCGTGACACGATTCTTTATATCTATAAAATGTATAAGGCGAATATACGTACGCGTGATTCGTTTCAAATAATCTTTAATTTGTAAACAATAAGTAAAAGCGGTAATAAAATCATGCAATAAAAACGTATTTAGTAAAATCAAGATAATTAAGCCAAGAATAAAAGCAGTTGAGCGACCGTGCTAGAACCACGGAATTCGAAAATGCCTAACACCTTCTTCCGGATTAACAGAATTCCTTACTCAGGATTTCTGGTTCGCAGAATAACAAACAAAGTCATATTCTCCTCGATTCAGGGATTAAAACCGGTGACTTGGGACGCCTTAAAATTCCCAGGTGGCGACTCTGAAATAATTAAATAAATCCCGTTTCGACTGTCCTTCAATTGGAGAAAACTCCCTAAGCGCCCCGCGGGTGCGGAAAAAGGAGGTGTGACAGCTCTGGCGACTCTGCTGGGGAAAAAAAAAAGTAACCCAGAACCACTGGTTCAGGGTTTAAAGAATTCGAGCTTAAAATATCTGTGTTAAGTGGCTTTATTTACTATATGATTTTCAACTGTTTATATGCTAATATGCTAACTGTTGCTTTTTACCGCTTTAATATTATTTGAATTGTGAATATATACAACTGCTACGAAACCCCCTTCTTTCTGAGTCTTCTAAATTTATGGTGTACACGTGCGCGTGGCCCACCTTTCTGTTAAAGTCATACCAAATAGGACGAAGTTGGGACAAGTAACTAGGCCGGATAGACTTTCGTGCTCCCGGTACGTTGCCCCCACTTCGGCTCAAACTGTCCGTTTGGGTAAGCCAGGTTTAGAACAATCAACCTCAGGTTTTTCACCTAGAATAACTCAGCCATGTACCGGATCCCTAGTAGGAACGTCTATTTGCATCATGTACATTTGGCCTTGGAGACTCAACACAGAGGTTGGGTCTGTCTAGGACAGGTGAACCCGAAATAAAAAGACCATCCTGATGCATCCTACTTGCTACCTGTGCATTCATTTGCCTCGAACATGCTTGTTGACCAGCTTAAATGAAATCATGGTGAGAACCGAGGAATAAAATGGGTTGTTTTTTAAAAAAAAATTCCTAAAAAATAGTTTTAAATCTTGAAAAAAAAGGTGTTTAATAAATAAAATAAAAAAATTGAAAATGATTTTTTTAGTGTATATTTTCAAAATGAGTCTTGACTTTATTAAATTAAATTTCAGATACAAAATGAGCACCACACAAAACCCCCCATCCACGAATACAGAAGAGTTTCTATTTCAGCTTCAAATGTGGTGGTATGAATTAGGCGAAGATGGTCAAAAATGGGTTGTCAAGCATTTGGGAAATGTCACGGATATTATGAAAGTTAAACCCCGTGATGATCTGATTGCGGCGTTAGTAACTTTTTGGGACCCTGTTCACAATGTCTTTCGTTTCTCTGATTTCGAGCTTACTCCTACATTAGAGGAGATAGCTGGATATGCTGGTTTTGACGGAAGTCTAAGAAATCAGAGCCTGATATTCACGAAGGCTCCCTCGGTACATCGATTCTTCGGTCTTCTGAACATCAGTAATCAAATCAGGAAAAGCAATGTCATCAACGGATGTTGTTCTTTCAACTTCTTATATTCAAGGTTCGGAAAGTCAGATGGGTTCGAAATTCATGAGAAAGGCCTTACTAACAAGCAAAACAAAGACACTTGGCAGATTCACCGTCGCTTTGCCTTCATGGTGGCTTTTCTAGGAATCATGGTCTTCCCAAACAAAGAGCGAACAATCGATATTCGCACCGCGAAAGTTGTGCAAATCCTCACCACCAAGGAAAATCACACCCTTGTCCCCATCATTCTCTCAGACATTTATCGGACGTTGACTTTATGTAAATCAGGAGCGAAAGTCTTCGAAGGATGCAAAATTTTGTTGCAAATGTGGATGATTGAACATCTCCAACAACAGCCCAAGATCATACAGTATGGGCCAAGCAATGACAATTGCATCGAGAGTTATGAGGAAAGAATAAAAGATTATAAATCTCCAGAAGGGATAGAAGCATGGGTATCTCATCTAAGGGCTTTAACGACAAATCAAATTGAGTGGACTTAAGGATGGCTCCCGATAAGGGAAGTGATACACATGTCAACCTCAAATAGTTATTTGCTACTATTGGGATTGAGAAGCATCCAACCATATGCACCTCTAAGAGTCCTAAGACAACTAGGGAGATACCAAGTAGTTCCTGATGATGAAGACTTGAGTATGCAAGTAGTCGAATTACACCCAGAAGCCACTATTCCCGAGGCTCTAATTCAGCAAATGTGGAATGGATGTCGATACTTGAAAAGTGATACTCAAGTCCCAGACACTACAAAGGGTGAGATAAATCCTGGATATGCAAGGTGGTTTGAGAAACGGTCTCGCGTGGATGATGTACCAGAACCTGAGCTAAGAAGGCCGACAAAAAGACCCCATATTCAAAGCTTTAATGATAAAATCCGAGAGCGGTTGATCTGGGAGAAAAGGAAAAAAGGGTACTGTCACACCTCCTTTTTCCGCCCCCGCGGCGGTGCAGGGAGTTTTCTCCAATTAAAGGACAGTCGAAACGAGATTTGTTTGTTTGTTTCAGAGTCTCCACTTGGGAATTTTAAGGAGTCCCAAGTCACCAATTTTAATCCCTGAATCGAGGAGAATATGACTCTGTTTATTATTCTGCGAACCAGAAATCCGGATAAGGAATTCTGTTAACCCGGGAGAAGGTGCTAGGCATTCCCGAGTTCCGTGGTTCTAACACGGTCGCTCAACTGTTATATTCGGCTTGATTATTTTGATTTGTTAAATACATTTTTATTGCATGATTTTATTGTTACCGCTTCTATTTAGATTTAAAGACCCTTCTTTGAATCGAATCACGCGTACACATATTCGTGTTATAAATTATATTTTTAAAACATGCGGAGTTGTGTCACGCGCACGTGTACACAATAATATAGATAATATTTTTATTAAAATAATTATTTTCGAAATTATGCTTTAAATAAAATCAAGAACATTCGCCCTTTTGGTATAATTAAGTAGTGAACCTCACATCTCGGGTTTTTATGAAATTAATAATGATATTCTCCGAGAAATCCCTTTTATTAAATATTCGATCGAAGTCACGCGAACGCATAATCCGAATTGCTTTTAGAAATATAATTAGGTTACGCGAACGTATCCCTAATCACAAAAATATTCTTGATGGTAGTATAAATTTGTTTACAAATTGTTTATTATATCCACGTATTTTTATGTGAACATCATGAGAAATAAATATTATTCTAGTCTCTAAATTCCTTAAAAAGAATTTACAATTTATTGGACGTTGATCGCAATTTATATTTTTTCGCGTATGAATTATATTCCTCAAACCATTCGAATTTGAGGAGTAAAAATAAACAACGTGTGATTAATACTACCATTTAGTGAATACAATATTTGCCTACCCAAATAAACAACGTGCAAATTACGTATAAAAATTGGGAAAGAATGGATGTAAGAAAGGAAGTGATATTTTTGAAGAATTTTCATTGTTCTATTTGAAGCGAATGCTAAAACAAATGTTATAATCTATAAACCTAATCACCTTCTACATTACTTGTTTTTAATCCAAAGTTATAATCGTTTGATTAATTTGTTTATGATGGTAGATAGGCATCAAGTTAATAAGAAAAGGAATTATTATACAAATCGATTGAATAAAATTGCCTTACATGCAACACAATTGTCCGTCTGAAACATTCATAACACTCTAACATCGTAACGAGCTATATCAAATCACCTTCCATATATGATTATATATATACTCATCATCATGCCATATATAAACATACAACTTATATCAATCTAAACCAAAATCAGATTTTTTACAAGATATACTAATAATGTAATTTCTTGATACTTCCATTCTACTTTACATTTAGCTAACAATATTACGGGATGTAATTAATGGCCCATTTTATGTCATGTTCCCTACCTTGATAATTCAATCATGACTTCACTTAATGAAAATTCCGAAATAGGTGATATTATTACAACACTTATACGAACTTTAAGAGGTAACAATTATCTTATATTCATCACGTCAAACATACTACTATATTAATCAACTGAAACAAAACCAAATTTTAAACTAATGAACTTGAACGAATGGAAAACATAATTATAATTCCCGAACTTCATTAATATGTCATGTTGAAGCTTTTCATGACATGAATTTACAGATATGTACCTGATATTGGAAGCAAAAGAAAATGATGATGAGAATCAGCGACAGTAATAACAATACAGCAACAACAATCCAACAGCAGTAACAACCCAGGAACAGAGTTTGCAAACCAGTAGAACAGTAATCCCAAAAACAAAAGCTTCAAGCTTTGAATGAAACAACAACCATTAATACTAATTTCAAACAAAGAAAGAAAGCAGAAGATTTTTTTAGTTTTTATTTTTATTTTGAAAGCTTAAATATTTTCGGAATTTTTCTTTCTCTTAAATGTTCAGCCCTTTTTTCTCTCTTCTATTTTTCTTCTCAGATTCGTTTCTCTTATCTGTGTATTTTTCTCTCGTATCTGTCTGTGTATTTTTTCTTATCTGTCCTCTTAAATCTGATTTCAAGACTTCATATATATAACTCATCCCATAAATCTTTCAATTAATTAAAACCAATATTTTTTCTCTACCCAACCCATTATCTTCCCACTCATCCCCATTACATTAAATAAACATATCACACCACCCCATTATATTTTGTTCCCCATGCTTCACTTAAAATAATACAATATTCCCCCCACTAAATTTTGTCTTGTCCCCCCTTTATATTAAATAACTATATCACAACCCACCCCATTTCATTTTGTCCCCCATGCTTCATATAAACAATTACAAAATGTACAATTCCTAAACTACCCCTCCGACCTTACTGAAAATTACCAAACTACCCCTGAACGTACTACAAATTACCAAACTACCCATCAGCTATAACACATCAATTAATCAAACTTAACCAAAATATAGGCAATATGATTAATTTCTAACAATGTTCAAACAACAAATTTCATGAACATGATTTCTTCAACATTTCAATAACAAATCACATGAACATGATTTCAACCACAAATCATATGAACACAAATTGAACAACCAAGAACAACTAAAATTTGATTGAACAATATTTTTAGCAACAACAAACCTATTTTCGGATTTAAACAACAACAACAATCAAACAAGTATATTTAGATTTTTAAATTCAATAATATTGAACTTAAAATCAACCATAACAACATTACAACCAACAATTCCTATATCAAACTTAAACAAGATTATGAGACGAATTCAAGAGATAATCATAAATGATAAACAAGAAATCAAACTATACAAATTTCGGATTCAAGATCAACAAACATAATATGAACATGAATTAAATCTAAAAATAAAAACGACGGATTCAAATGATTAAAACAAACATACTTCCCTTATTACAACTAAATTCTATTAGGCAAATGACAAAACAAAACCTAAGAAGAAACAATTATGAATTTAAACTTGAACTTAACAATATTAACAATTTCCGGAAAATACATAAAATACATTAAACAAATTGAAGAAACAATTAATTAAACTTCAATTTGTATCTAACTAATATTAAACTAACAAATATTCACTTAAACAATAATACAAACATGAAATAAACATGAAAACAACTAATTAAACTTCTATTTTGAAATCTGAAAATTAATTTTAACAAAGCACATGAACATGAACAAACTAGAAAATCAAATATCTAACCATAGACATGAACAAAACAAACATTCGTCGATTTTAGATTCGAAAAATATCAAAACAAAATACGGTCAAAATAAAATTCAAAAACTACTAACCGGATTGAAACGACGAATGACTAACCAACGACGAACTCGAACTTAAGGAGTGGGCTGAAACAATGCCGAAGCAGTAGCAATGGCGGTTAAGGAGAAACAGCGGCGACATCCGTTCGGAGCAGCCATGGCTGCTCGTCGTAGCTGGACACGGGCAGCAGTTGACGCGGCAGAACAAGAGCAGCTGGTCGACCATGGCAGCAGCTCGACGTGCTCGGAAGGAGGAAGAAGCATCGTCGCGGCAGCTGGGAGGAGGAAGGGAAGCCGCAGCGATGGGGTTCCTCCTTCGTTGGTCGAGGGTTTTTCCGGCGTGACTGGGGTTGCCTCGGGTGGAAGACGAGGCTGGTTGTTCGACAAAGAGGATGAAAGGGACTGCGAGGAAGCAGCCATGAACGAGCTTGAGCTTGGGGTCGTTCATGGTGCGACGAAGAAAGGTTGGGGTCGTTCATTGTGCGATGGTGGAGTTGTTGGTGTTTTAAAGAAGAAGAAACAGCCATGGGACTGCTCGTTCATGGTGCGATGAAGAAGATGAGGACGAGGCAGCCATGAGAGCTTGAGGGGAAAGCCATGGATGAGCTTTGGAGAAACTTGGAGAAGAAGAAGATAGGGAAGGGGGGGGGGGCGGATTGTTTAGAAATTTTTTAGGGTTTTTGTCTTCTTTTTGTTTTGTTTTGTTTTGTAAAATGTAAAACAAAGGGGTTTGGGTCTTTTGGGTTATGGACTGGGTCGACCCAGTTCGAAATGGATTGAGTCGTAGGGAAGATTGGGCCATTTTTTGGGCCTGTGGCTTGAAATCGAAGAAGAGGCCCAATTCCGACTTTCTTTATATTTTCGCTCTCTTTTCTTCTTTTATTCCTCTAAAACTAAATTATAAAAATACTTAAACTATTATTAAGAATTAAATTAAGTTATAAAAGCGCAAATTAACTCCCAATAACAATTAACGCACAATTAAGTAATAACTAAGCATAAAATTGTATATTTGGACATTAAATGCTAAAAATGCAAACGATGCCATTTTTTGTAATTTTTAATTTTTGTAAAACAAATTTAATTACTAACAATTGTAGAATTAAATCCTACATGCAAAATGCGACATATTTTTGTATTTTTTATTAATTTAGCAAATAAATATGCACAGACAAATACAAATAATTATTCAAAATATCACAAAATTGCACACCAAAGAAAAATTATTTTATTTTTGAATTTTTTGGGAGTAATTCTCATATTGGGCAAAAATCACGTGCTTACAGCTGCCCCTCTTTGCCCGAAGACACGAAGGGTTTTCGTGCAAAGATAAAGCGAGCGATTTTTTGCCCATCCGAGTACTCCGTGTGAAGCATTTTTTTGAAAAAGATTTGACCGAACCTTTGCTTCAAAGGTTTCCTACATATCCTGGGCTAAACAGGAATCAGGTCAATGTAGTTCGGGAAGTTTTGGTAGCTGGGACTACCGTGAGACTGCAATGTTACTGTTGTTGCATGCTATTACCACTGCTTACCGATCTCCTTGTTACACCATGCTTAAAAGAAAACAAGAAGCTAGGCTAGAGTACAATTTGTTTTTGTTGCCTTGCTTCCTTGTCTGCTTGCATTTCTTCCGGTGCTTTTCTTCTTTTGACACATGTACTTGAGTTTGTACTGTGACCTCTTGTTGCAACCTTCTGTTTCCCGGTGCCGGGGAATTTTATTGTTTCCTGCTGGGGATTCCTATTGTAACCCTCTGTTTTATTGTCCTCTGACTTGATTTTGAAATGTATGCCTCTGTTATCTGGGCGGGCTCCCAACTTCAATACTTGAAAATTAAAGACTTGAAATGTATGCCTCTGTTATCTGGGCGGGCTCCCAACTTCAATGCTTGAAATGTAAAGACTGAAATGTATGCCTCTGTTGTCTGGGCGGGCTCCTAACTTCGACGCTTGAAATATATAGACTGAAATGTATGCCTCTGTTATCTGGGCGGGCTCCCAACATCAACAACAACTTTTAAAAATAAGCGTCATTCCTCTCTTCAGGCGGGCTCCTGACTTCAACAACAACTTTGAACATAATCGCCATTCCTCTCTTCAGGCGGGCTCCTGACTTCAACCAATACATCGCCATTCCTTTCTTTAGGTTGGCAAGATTTCAACAACTTTTAAAAACGCCTTTCCTCGCTTCAGGCGGGCTCCTGACTTCAACAACAACTTTGAAAATAATCGCCATTCCTCTCTTCAGGCGGGCTCCTGACTTCAACAACAACTTTGAAAATAATCGCCATTCCTCTCTTCAGGCGGGCTCCTGACTTCAACCAATACATCGTCATTCCTTTCTTTAGGTTGGCAAGATTTCAACAACTTTTAAAAACGCCTTTCCTCTCTTCAGGCGGGCTCCTGACTTCAACAACAACTTTGAAAATAATCGCCATTCCTCTCTTCAGGCGGGCTCCTGACTTTAACCAATACATCGCCATTCCTTTCTTTAGGTTGGCAAGATTTCAACAACTTTTAAAAATGCCTTTCCTCTCTTCAGGCGGGCTCCTGACTTCAACAACAACTTTGAAAATAATCACCATTCCTCTCTTCAGGCGGGCTTCTGACTTCAACAACAACTTTGAAAATAAATCGCCATTCCTCTCTTCAGGCGGGCTCCTGACTTCAACAACAACTTTGAAAATAATCGCCATTTCCTCTCTTCAGGCGGGCTCCTGACTTCAACCAATACATCGCCATTCCTTTCTTTAGGTTGGCAAGATTTCAACAACTATTAAAAACGCCTTTCCTCTCTTCAGGCGGGCTCCTGACTTCAACAACAACTTTGAAAATAATCGCCATTCCTCTCTTCAGGCGGGCTCCTGACTTCAACAACAACTTTGAAAATAATCGCCATTCCTCTCTTCAGGCGGGCTCCTGACTTCAACCAATACATCGCCATTCCTTTCTTTAGGTTGGCAAGATTTCAACAACTTTTAAAAATGCCTTTCCTCTCTTCAGGCGGGCTCCTGACTTCAACAACAACTTTGAAAATAATCGCCATTCCTCTCTTTAGGCGGGCTCCTGACTTCAACCAATACATCGCCATTCCTTTCTTTAGGTTGGCAAAATTTCAACAACTTTTAAAAACGCCTTTCCTCTCTTCAGGCGGGCTCCTGACTTCAAATGATAAATCGCCATTCTATTCTTCACGGGGGCTCCTGACTTCAACCAATACATCGCCATTCTATTCTTCAGGGGGCCTCCTGATTTCAACCAATGAATCGCCATTCTATTCTTCAGGGGGGCTCCTGACTTCAACCATTTTTTCAAAAGTGCCATTCCTTTCTTTGGCTGGCACGATTTTAACAACCCTTTTTTAAAAAAAAAATGTCTTTCCTTTCTTCAGGCGGGCTCCTGATTTCAACCAATAAATCGCCATTCTATTCTTCAGGGGGGCTCCTGACTTCAACCATTTTTTTTCAATTCAAACTTCTTTTTTTTTTCAAATTATCCTAGGAGAAAATTCATCAGACTAGATTTTGATCCTAGGAGAAGATTCATCCGACTAAGATTTTATTATATTATCTTGGGAGAAAAATTTCATCAGACAAAGATTTTGACTCTAGGAGATAAATCGTCAGACTAGGTCCATTTTGTTGCGATCTTAGGAGAAAGATTCATCGGACTAAGATTTTATTATATTATCTTGGGAGAAAAATTTCATCAGACCAAGATTTTGACTCTAGGAGATAAATCGTCAGACTAGGTCCATTTTGTTGTGATCTTAGGAGAAAGATTCATCCGACTAAGATTTTATTATATTATCTTGGGAGAAAAATTTCATCAGACCAAGATTTTGACTCTAGGAGATAAATCGTCAGACTAGGTCCATTCTGTTGTGATCTTAGGAGCAAGATTCATCCGACTAAGATTTTATTATATTATCTTGGGAGAAAAATTTCATCAGACCAAGATTTTGACTCTAGGAGATAAATCGTCAGACTAGGTCCATTTTGTTGTGATCTTAGGAGAAAGATTCATCCGACTAAGATTTTATTATATTATCTTGGGAGAAAAATTTCATCAGACCAAGATTTTGACTCTAGGAGATAAATCGTCAGACTAGGTCCATTTTGTTGTGATCTTAGGAGAAAGATTCATCCGACTAAGATTTTATTATATTATCTTGGGAGAAAAATTTCATCAGACCAAGATTTCTATCTTAGGAGAAAATTCATCGGACTAAGATTTGATATCTTATCTTGGGAGAAAAATTTCATCGGACCAAGATTGTATCGGGAGGGAAGTTCATCAGATTAGGACTTTTTATCCTAAGAAGAAAATGTAAAGATCAATGATTTGAGAAACTTACCTTCGTAATTTCTTCTTTTCTTTTCTCCTTCCTTCGCTCTGCTTTGTTCTTGCTTGCTGGGGATAATACCACTGTGGGACTCTCCTTTCTTCCCCTCCTTCAAATTCAATTTTTTTCAGAATTTATTTTCTCTCAACACTGTTGGGGATAAAAGTGTTATCTTCTTGGGATAACGTTGTTGAGGATAACGCTGCTGGGGAATTTTATCCCTTCAAATCGATGCTTCATTCTTCTGGAAGCTGCTGGGGATGATAATGACTTTTGTTTTTCTGAACACAAATGTCATCCCTTTATTCTGTCTGCTGGGGAACAACTTCCTCTATTAAACTTGTTATGCTTGGGGTAAAACTGGTTCAAAGACCACTTCCCTTGAGACTGGTGCTATATTCATTCTACCCCGAATGGGTATCTGACTTCCAGAAAATTTTCCAAATGAAAGGAAAATTTTCTGCCCCAGTTTGACAGTCTCCCTTATGGCATGCATTTCTGTAATCAATGCCATTTCCTTTATCTGTTTCAAATTAAACAAAATTTGTTAGTTTAAAACACGGTGGTTGGTTGTGATACTCCTACTGGGGATGACTTTCCCTTTCTCCTTCCTTGCTCTGCGTTCTACAACTTGTTGGGGATGATATTATTTGCTGGGAATGATCCCTTTTGCTGGGGATATCCCTCTTTTTTTGTGGCACAGCTCGGTAACTGGCATTTCCCTGACCTTTTAATCTCATATGAATTTCCCAAATCATGCTCATTGCTCTCCTTGATTTGTCCACGGGCTTTGGCCTTGAGGTTTAATAACCTTTGATTTCGGCAAGGATATCCCTCTTGACACTCGTCAATCCTTTTGTCAATTCCCTTTTGCTGGGGATATATTTCTTGACACTGGCCTTATGCTTGTTCCTTGCTGACTATACCACTTGGATGTACTAGCCAGATCTTATCTTGGAAAGCTGATGGCCTATTTTGAAGTCATTTCCCACTGGTTCTGACCAAACAGACTCTACTGGGGAAATTTCTATGAAAGGAAAAGATAAAAGGAAACAGAATAAAAGACAACGGAAAAAGATGACTCTTTAATAAAAGAAACTATAAATAAAAACCTATCAAACGCAAATACCGACTCTAATGGTCATGACATGCACATGTGGCCTATCCTCTGCCATCAATCATTTTTCAAGACCTTCAATTGGCAATTCCCCATCTGATTCTCAATCTTATTCGACTTGTAGTGCCCAAAAGGTTTTCACTATCAAGTCTCTCTCATTTTGGTTTTTCTCTCATCTTTCATCGCCTTATGGTTCCTGTGAAGATTTTCACCGATAAGACTCTCTTATTTGTATCACTTTCCAGCTGGGGATTTGGAGTGTTGCCGGTATGACTCTCTCTGCTGGAGATTAGAGTCCTTTCTGCTGTGGAACAGAATGTTATGTTCGCCGGTAAGACTCTCATTTGTCTGACTTGGCATCTTTTGCAGACTGGTCAGAAGGTCTTTTTTGGACCGTAATGTGGGTTTTTTGGATAGGCTTAGAAAGGAAGGGTATTAAAGGCTCAAAAACAAATCAAATTTGGGGTTCAAAATTACAACCTTCGAAATCATATTTGTTTATAACAAGCACAACCTTTGCCCCAGTTTCTTGCTTGGGGATTATTTATTATTATATACATTTTTTAAATTTTTATTACACCATGCACACTGTGACCATTGTGGCCATTATTCACCCTATGACCGAGCCGTGAAGCGCCTACGTATCCTCTTTGAGGAATCAGGTCAAACGTAGTTCCCAACTCCTCTTTGTCATTTGACTTTCTTTTGTTTTATTTTTTTGTTTTTTTTTATCATTTTTCTTTTCTTTTCTTTTTTTTTTTGTTTTTTTTTAATTTTTTCTTTACCTTCCAGGCTCGTATTTCCTAGTCGTTGATATTGATTCCGAACGAGGGGTATGAAAGAAAATAAATAAGGCTCAAAAAGGGGTAACGAAGGATAAAGTGTTTAGGTAGCAGAATAAAATGCCTTCGTCATTCCAGTCTTCAAAACATGCCAAGTGCAAACAACATAATTGAACATAGACTTCTAGTCTCTTCCGATGGTGCTGGGCTTGACAATTATGTTAAACACTTGCTTTTCATTTGTCATTTCTAAAGCACTGCTGGGCGACACTCTCACTCTCATGAACGACCCTCATGCCAATTTGGCGAATCTTGCATTTAACGGTTTTCTTTATGTTTAACTTGCCCCAGTTCCACATGACTCGGGCTTTAAATAATCTCAAACCGTTCTTATTTCCTTTAAATGCTTTAATCACCTTCCGAGGGTTTTATGATTAACTTTTAAGATTAGGCCCAATATGTGCGCATGTCATGTCACGAGAATCGGCGCTGAACAAAAAATGATAAAAGGACTAAACAAAAGATGACTGGAAACAATAAAAGACCGACTTTTGTATTAGACTACTGGCGAAATGGTTTGAATAATAAAACAAACAAAACAACCAGAATAAAATCCTAACACAACCTCGACAAAACTTAAACAAACTGATATGACAAACTGGAAAGATAAGAAGGTTTGACACAAGACAATATTCGGATTACAACCCTAATAATAATTCGGACAATAGAAATGACAACAAAATAAACCACCAACAGCTTCTCTCTTGCTAACCAAGGAACGGAGCGTCCTCCCATTTTATCAAAATTGGCATCTTAGCCACTAAGCTTTGCATTAGTATTGCCAAGACCATTATCAGCTTCCATATCATCAACCTCCGTCAACAAGTTCTTGATAGGGTTCGAGTGCTCCATGTCACTGTTATCGATCACAATCCGCCCTTCTTGGATCATTTTCTCTACTTCCTTTTTCAAATTACGACAACTCTCAATATTGTGCCCTATGACATTGGAGTGGTACGCGCATCGCGCTGCCGGATCAAAGTTTCTTGCATGTGGATCTGGAGTATATGCGGGGAGCGGTTCAATCAAGCCAGCATGCTTTAGCCTTTCAAACAGACTTGCATAAGATACTCCGATAGGGGTGAGAGCCTTTCCTCGTTTCAGCAACCTTTCGTTCCTAAATGCTTGATTGGGCCGGAAACCTGATCCAGGGGGATTCCGGTAGGCTTGTGAGGGTGGATAGGCCTTCTGTGGAGCTGGGTATTTGGAAAGTGAAGCCCGTTTTTGGGAATCTCGTGGAGAGAAGTAGCATTGGGGATGGGAGTAGCGTGGACGAGTGATGGAGCTACTCGGGTAGCTGTCATAAGTGGGTTGGGATGGAGAGTATGAGGGATGGGTAATGCCAGAGTTTGAAAAGCTTGGCAGTGGTGGGGGTGGTGCTTTCCCAGTTATCCATGCCTGATACATGTCTGCCACATGTTGTCTCAGCATTTTCACTTCTTCTACCAACCCGTTGTTCTGTTCAACCAATTGTTGTCGGTCATCAGTACCGACCCACCCTGTTCTGAGGTTCTGTGTCATTTGCTTTGCAGGGAAGAGTTACCACAACCAACCACTTTTCTATATATGAATACAGCAAAGGGAAGCCATCATGTTAGTGTCAGGGCATTTGACAGATAATCATATATTAGTGATGCAATGCACCTAAGCAGTTAAACCGTTCTATCAGAGATGCGATGCACTTGCGCTTTCCTTTTATTTTCTTTCTTCCTTTTTTTTTCTTTTTCAGTGGTGGTCGAATCTTATGGAGATTGCCCACGTATCATGACCCCGCATGAATCAGACCTTGCGTAGTTCGGACCAATAAAAGATAAGCAATACTAATCATTTTTTTTCAATTTTCATATTGGGTTTCAAAGGTTTAAAAATGACCTACAAATTTGAAAATCAAACGACCCACATATTATAATCAAAAGTTTTACAAACTCCAAAACAAACGGCCAGCTTCCTTTCTCCGTTTGACAAATGCAACCAAACGGTTATTTTTGCAAATGTGGCCCCTTACAAATTTTGAGGCCGGAGAGGATTATTTCATGACACTTTACACACTTGTCCGTTCTTTTACGAAAATAGCCTTTCGACAACTGAAAGATACTCTGAGTCTATTTCGGCAAGAACGGTTTAAGACGCGGCCGAAGCTGGCTCGACTTATTTTTACCAAATATCCAAACGGTATTCACCTGACCGTTGACTCTTTGTTTTTTTTTTAAAAATTGCAATAAAAACCGGGTGTTGCAAACATAACCCTTCAGCGCCTCGGGGCGAAGATTTTTTTTAAGGCTGTGTGGGTCAACTGGACCAAATCTTAAAAAAAATGACCCAAAGGTGGCTGTTTATGCAAAGTCAACCTTCCGGCGTCCCTTTCGGGAACATTCGGCTATGTCTTGATAAAACAGCGTCACCCGACTTCTTTATGACAAAATTAAAATTTGACATATATTTTTTTTCGCTATTTTTTAGCAAAAGAGGAGGTTGGACACCGCCCGACTTATTTATGACAAAATTAAAATTTTGACATATTTTTTATTTATTTATTGGTTTTTGGCTATTTTAGCAAAAAAAAAGGGGGTTGGACCCGATGAGGGTTGCCTACGTATCTCACATCCGGTGAGAATCAAACCCGCGTAGTTCGGGCCAATTAACCGAACTATTTTAAAACAGGATTTTTTTTCTTTTTCAGCAACAAATAACAAAACCACTTTCAAAGCACGACTCTTTTCATTTTCATTTTGAATTTTTCAGAAACAAATAAATAAAACTATTTTAAAAGTAAGACTCTTTTTCATTGTCATTTTCAGGGGAAGACAAACTATTTTCCTTTTTATATATTTTTTATATATAATTTTTTTTTAAAAATAAGACCGAACAACAACTTTTTTTTCTTTGCTTTTTAGTAAAACAAACTAATAAAACATTTTTTTTCGTTTTCTCGAAATTTCGGCAGAGTTTTGACAATATTTAGGCATTGGTTTTTTTTTCCAAAAATAAACAATCAATTCCCTAACCGCTATTTTTTTTTTCAAAATATTATTCGTGATATTCAAAAATCAGTCAACACACAAGTCCGAATCAAATAAATGCGCAAATAGCAGCAAGTAAGATGCATCAGGATGGTCATTTTCGTTTTTTGGTACACCTGTCCTAGACAGACCCAACCCCTGTGTTGAGCCTCCAAAGTCAAATGCACGTGATGCAAACAAACATTCCTACTAGGGATCCAGCATGAAGCTGAGTTATTCTAAGTGAAAAAACCTGAGGCATATTGTTCTAGCCTGGCTTACCCAAGTGGAAAGCTTGAGCCGAAATGGGGGCAACGTACCGGGAGCACGAAAGTCTGCCCGGCCTAGTTACTTGTCCCAACTTCGTCTTATTTGGTATGACTTCTAACAGAAAGGTGGGCCACGCGCACGTGTACACCATAAATACAGAAGACTCAGAAAGAAGAAGGGTTTCGTAGCAGTTTTATATACACAATTCAAATAATATTAAAGCGGTAAAAGCATCATTTAGCACATTAAGCATATATCATGTAAAAATCAGATAATAAATAAAGCCAACTATAGCAGTTATTTTAAGCTCGAATTCTTGAACCCTGAACCAGAGATTCTGGGTATACCCCCCAGCAGAGTCGCCAGAGCTGTCACACCTCCTTTTTCCGCCCCCGCGGCGGTGCAGGGAGTTTTCTCCAATTAAAGGACAGTCGAAACGAGATTTGTTTGTTTGTTTCAGAGTCGCCACTTGGGAATTTTAAGGCGTCCCAAGTCACCAATTTTAATCCCTGAATCGAGGAGAATATGACTCTGTTTATTATTCTGCGAACCAAAAATCCGGATAAGGAATTCTGTTAACCCGGGAGAAGGTGCTAGGCATTCCCGAGTTCCGTGGTTCTAGCACGGTCGCTCAACTGTTATATTCGGCTTGATTATTTTGATTTGTTAAATACATTTTTATTGCATGATTTTATTGTTACCGCTTCTATTTAGATTTAAAGACCCTTCTTTGAATCGAATCACGCGTACGTATATTCGTGTTATAAATTATATTTTTAAAACATGCGGAGTTGTGTCACGCGTACGTGTACACAATAATATAGATAATATTTTTATTAAAATAATTATTTTCGAAATTATGCTTTAAATAAAATCAAGAACATTCGCCCTTTTGGTATAATTAAGTAGTGAACCTCACATCTCGGGTTTTTATGAAATTAATAATGATATTCTCCGAGAAATCCCTTTTATTAAATATTCGATCGAAGTCACGCGAACGCATAATCCGAATTGCTTTTAGAAATATAATTAGGTTACGCGAACGTATCCCTAATCACAAAAATATTCTTGATGGTAGTATAAATTTGTTTACAAATTGTTTATTATATCCACGTATTTTTATGTGAACATCATGAGAAATAAATATTCTTCTAGTCTCTAAATTCCTTAAAAAGAATTTACAATTTATTGGACGTTGATCGCAATTTATATTTTTTCGCGTATGAATTATATTCCTCAAACCATTCGAATTTGAGGAGAAAAAATAAACAACGTGTGATTAATACTACCATTTAGTGAATACAATATTTGCCTACCCAAATAAACAACGTGCAAATTACGTATAAAAATTGGGAAAGAATGGATGTAAGAAAGGAAGTGATATTTTTGAAGAATTTTCATTGTTCTATTTGAAGCGAATGCTAAAACAAATGTTATAATCTATAAACCTAATCACCTTCTACATTACTTGTTTTTAATCCAAAGTTATAATCGTTTGATTAATTTTTTTATGATGGTAGATAGTCATCAAGTTGATAAGAAAAGGAATTATTATACAAATCGATTGAATAAAATTGCCTTACATGCAACACAATTGTCCGTCTGAAACATTCATAACACTCTAACATCGTAACGAGCTATATCAAATCACCTTCCATATATGATTATATATATACTCATCATCATGCCATATATGAACATACAACTTATATCAATCTAAACCAAAATCAGATTTTTTACAAGATATACTAATAATGTAATTTCTTGATACTTCCATTCTACTTTACATTTAGCTAACAATATTACGGGATGTAATTAATGGCCCATTTTATGTCATGTTCCTTACCTTGATAATTCAATCATGACTTCACTTAATGAAAATTCCGAAATAGGTGATATTATTACAACACTTATACGAACTTTAAGAGGTAACAATTATCTTATATTCATCACGTCAAACATACTACTATATTAATCAACTGAAACAAAACCAAATTTTAAACTAATGAACTTGAACGAATGGAAAACATAATTATAATTCCCGAACTTCATTAATATGTCATGTTGAAGCTTTTCATGACATGAATTTACAGATATGTACCTGATATTGGAAGCAAAAGAAAATGATGATGAGAATCAGCGACAGTAATAACAATACAGCAACAACAATCCAACAGCAGTAACAACCCAGGAACAGAGTTTGCAAACCAGTAGAACAGTAATCCCAAAAACAAAAGCTTCAAGCTTTGAATGAAACAACAACCATTAATACTAATTTCAAACAAAGAAAGAAAGCAGGAGATTTTTTTAATTTTTATTTTTATTTTGAAAGCTTAAATATTTTCGGAATTTTTCTTTCTCTTAAATGTTCAGCCCTTTTTTCTCTCTTCTATTTTTCTTCTCAGATTCGTTTCTCTTATCTGTGTATTTTTCTCTCGTATCTGTCTGTGTATTTTTTCTTATCTGTCCTCTTAAATCTGATTTCAAGACTTCATATATATAACCCATCCCATAAATTTTTCAATTAATTAAAACCAATACTTTTTCTCTACCTAACCCATTATCTTCCCACTCATCCCCATTACATTAAATAAACATATCACACCACCCCATTATATTTTGTTCCCCATGCTTCACTTAAAATAATACAATATTCCCCCCACTAAATTTTGTCTTGTCCCCCCTTTATATTAAATAACTATATCACAACCCACCCCATTTCATTTTGTCCCCCATGCTTCATATAAACAATTACAAAATGTACAATTCCTAAACTACCCCTCCGACCTTACTGAAAATTACCAAACTACCCCTGAACGTACTACAAATTACCAAACTACCCATCAGCTATAACACATCAATTAATCAAACTTAACCAAAATATAGGCAATATGATTAATTTCTAACAATGTTCAAACAACAAATTTCATGAACATGATTTCTTCAACATTTCAATAACAAATCACATGAACATGATTTCAACTACAAATCATATGAACACAAATTGAACAACCAAGAACAGCTAAAATTTGATTGAACAATATTTTTAGCAACAAAAACCTATTTTCGGATTTAAACAACAACAACAATCAAACAAGTATATTTAGATTTCTAAATTCAATAATATTGAACTTAAAATCAACCATAACAACATTACAACCAACAATTCCTACATCAAACTTAAACAAGATTATGAGACAAATTCAAGAGATAATCATAAATGATAAACAAGAAATCAAACTATACAAATTTCGGATTCAAGATCAACAAACATAATATGAACATGAATTAAATCTAAAAATAAAAACGACGGATTCAAATGATTAAAACCAACATACTTCCCTTATTACAACTAAATTCTTTTAGGCAAATGACAAAACAAAACCTAAGAAGAAACAATTATGAATTTAAACTTGAACTTAACAATATTAACAATTTCCGGAAAATACATAAAATACATTAAACAAATTGAAGAAATAATTAATTAAACTTCAATTTGTATCTAACTAATATTAAACTAACAAATATTCACTTAAACAATAATACAAACATGAAATAAACATGAAAATAACTAATTAAACTTCTATTTTGAAATCTGAAAATTAATTTTAACAAAGCACATGAACATGAACAAACTAGAAAATCAAATATCTAACCATAGACATGAACAAAACAAACATTCGCCGATTTTAGATTCGAAAAATATCAAAACAAAATACGGACAAAACAAAATTCAAAAACTACTAACCGGATTGAAACGACGAATGACTAACCAACGACGAACTCGAACTTAAGGAGTGGGCTGAAACAATGCCGAAGCAGTAGCAATGGCGGTTAAGGAGAAACAGCGGCGACATCCGTTCGGAGCAGCCATGGCTGCTCGTCGCAGCTGGACACGGGCAGCAGTTGACGCGGCAGAACAGGAGCAGCTGGTCGACCATGGCAGCAGCTCGACGTGCTCGGAAGGAGGAAGAAGCAGCGTCGCGGCAGCTGGGAGGAGGAAGGGAAGACGCAACGATGGGGTTCCTCCTTCGTTGGTCGAGGGTTTTTCCGGCGTGACTGGGGTTGCCTCGGGTGGAAGACGAGGCTGGTTGTTCGACGAAGAGGATGAAAGGGACTGCGAGGAAGCAGCCATGAACGAGCTTGAGCTTGGGGTCGTTCATGGTGCGACGAAGAAAGGTTGGGGTCGTTCATTGTGCGATGGTGGAGTTGTTGGTGTTTTAAAGAAGAAGAAGACGAAGCAGCGGCGGAGGAGCTGGTCGTGAGGTGAAGGCTGGTGGTCGACGTTGGGCAGCCATGGTTAGAGCTTAGTGAAGCTTGGAGAAGAAGAAGATGATATGAGGGGGGGTGGCGGATTGTTTAGAAATTTTTTAGGGTTTTTGTCTTCTTTTTGTTTTGTTTTGTTTTGTAAAATGTAAGACAAAGGGGTTTGGGTCTTTTGGGTTATGGACTGGGTCGACCCAGTTCGAAATGGACTGGGTCGTAGGGAAGATTGGGCCATTTTTTGGGCCTGTGGCTTGAAATCGAAGAAGAGGCCCAATTCCGACTTTCTTTATATTTTCGCTCTCTTTTCTTCTTTTATTCCTCTAAAACTAAATTATAAAAATACTTAAACTATTATTAAGAATTAAATTAAGTTATAAAAGCGCAAATTAACTCCCAATAACAATTAACGCACAATTAAGTAATAATTAAGCATAAAATTGTATATTTGGACATTAAATGCTAAAAATGCAAACGATGCCTATTTTTGTAATTTTTAATTTTTGTAAAACAAATTTAATTACTAACAATTGTAGAATTAAATCCTACATGCAAAATGCGATATATTTTTGTATTTTTTATTAATTTAGCAAATAAACATGCACAGACAAATACAAATAATTATTCAAAATATCACAAAATTGCACACCAAAGAAAAACTATTTTATTTTTGAATTTTTTGGGAGTAATTCTCATATTGGGCAAAAATCACGTGCTTACAGGTACAAAGCAACTATCCATGCCCTAAAGGAAAATCTGAGGACCCTCAGTCTAGAGAAAGATTTGCAAGCACAAGAAGCTGAGGGCGAGAAGAAGAGTCTAGCTTGTGAGAATGAAAATCTTCATGCTCGATTTCAGAAAATGAAAAAGGCTTCTGAAACACCAATGAGGAGTTGGAAGGATCAAAAAACCATCGCCAATCTTTTTGAAAGAATGCAAGACTATGATTCCATTCTTGCTACAAACGTAAGCGCATTGAGCAAAGCAAAAGAAAGAATCCAACAATTAAACGAAGAAGCCAGATCTAATAAGGAACGCCAAGATAGGCAATCCGAAGAAGATAGGGCACAATTCAAGAAGGAAAAAGACCATTGGATACGATCAGAAGACCAACTTCGTGCACAACTAGAAGAGGCAAGAAGATGCAACAGAGAACATCAACAAGCAGACATCAACAAGGAAAGAGCGCAGGCAAGATTAGAGCAGGCCAGACTCCGAACTCTATTAGAGTCAGCTCTAGATCGTGAAAACCGTGTCAGAGATATAGCCACCACTCGCCAGCAGCAATTGCAGAACCAAGACCAACGTCTCCAGGATTTCAGGGCACAAATTCACGACCTGGTGGTCTACACCTCTCAAAGTTATGTAAACTGCCAAGGAATGGATTATGAAAGGTTTACAGAGCATGCACCCATTTTTGCCCGCCATCTAGCAATGGAGTTGGAAAGGATGTATCGTACGCTGGGAGGTCATCCAGGTCAAGCCCCACATTGAGCAGATAATCCAATAATTGACAACAAAAGTGGAAAGTGGGGCATGTTGTGAGATGTTAAGAATTGTATCTTTATTTAAGTGTGTGTGTTTCAAACCATTTTCTTAAAGTTTTCGAATGTAATTCCATCTTTGTATAATGAATAAAAGTGTTTGCCTTATGTCCGAACTACGCAAGGTCTGATTTATGCGGGGGCATGATACGTAGGCAATCTCTACAAAATTCGACCACCACAATAAGGAATATAATAAAATTAAAAGTGAATAACAATAAAAGATCAAGAAAAGCTGGGACGATACAAGCAACCGAGCAAATGCATAATAGAAAGGGATTATTTGTCTAGGAGCATTGCATCTCAACGTGTAATTATATATGTGTTAAACTCTCAAAACTAACAAGTTTGTTCATTTCCAGAATTCAAGCAGTTAGTTTCTCTAAAGAGTATACTGGCATATTATCATTATCACACGAGATCAAAAGGACCAATACCGAAAGTATGTCTTTCCCAGATGTTGACACAGGTATTGAGCTGGAGGAGATGGATGTCGGGAAAATGAAAGAAGAGATGTTTAAACTCAAGCAGCAAATGGCTGAAATGTACCAGGCCTGGTCTACAGGGCAGTTACCCCCATCTTACCCAACTAACCCTGCTCCATCAATGACCCAAACTCAGGATAATATTACCACTGAATTATCCCCAAATTTCCCCATTTACCAACACTACCGAGGAACCACCTCTCAGACACCGCAGTCTCCCCCTCCTAAACCAGTTCCATACTTTCCTCCACCTGTAACTCCTGTCTTTGTGGCACCTCCCACAGCTACACTCCACAAATCTCCTAGTGAGCCTACATTCCAGGCCCAGGACAACCAATATTACCCCCCGGAGCCCACCCTCAAAGCCTCTGAAATCCATTCAACTACTCCTCGTTTTGACCTCCCAACCGAAATTGACAGGCCAGCCAAAAATGCTGAACAAGAAGAGATGTTCAGGAAGGTCAAAAGTCTAGAACAATCGTTCCGAGACATGCGGGGATTAGGTGGGCAAGTCAGTGTAGCATACAAAGATTTGTGCTTGTTCCCAAATGTACAATTACTAGTTGGCTTCAAGATGCCTAAATTCGACCTATACAATGGGCACGGCGACCCAGTAGCCCACTTAAGGGGTTTCTGCAGCAAGATGCGAGGAGCTGGGGGAAAGGACGAATTATTGATGGCTTAATTCAGTCAAAGTTTAAGCGGATCAGCTTTGGAGTGGTATACACTCCAGGACCATGGGAGATGGTACACCTGGGATGACCTAGCGCAGGCATTCGCATACCATTTCCAATACAATCTGGAAATCATCCCAGATCGACTATCTTTGACAAAATTTGAGAAGAAACACAATGAAAGTTTCAGAGAGTATGGTTTCCGGTGGAGAGAACAGGCAGCAAGAGTGGATCCTCCTATGAAGGAGAGTGAAATGGTAGACTACTTCCTCCAAGCCTTGGAACCAACTTACTATGCCCATTTGGTTTCAGCGGTTGGGAAATCATTCAACGAAGTAGTGAAGATGGGAGGTATGGTGGAAGAAGGCCTCAAGACAAATAAAATCATGAGCTATTCAGCGATTAAGGCAACTACTCAAGCTATTCAAGGTGGGGTAGGAGGAATCGGAAGAAAGAAGAGGGAGGAAGCAGCAGTAGTTGATTCAGGAATTTGGTCAGGACCCAGAGGTGCACCGCCTTACTATAATCAACAACGACCTCGCCAATCAACTTACCACCACGATTCATCCCAACACTACTATCACCCTTCAGAGCCTCATTTTCCATTAACCATGCACAAGCATACAATCAGCCACTTGTTCACGCTAATTGGCGTGCTCCTGCCATACCAAGTACTTACCCACGACCCTATCCCGGACCAGGTTTCAAGCCTAGGCCAGCATTCAGGGGAGAAAGGGAACAGAAAAAGAAAACCTACACTCCATTGGGAGAGTCTTACACTAGTATGTTCCACAGGCTGAGACAGTTGGACATGCTAAGACCAATACAATCCAAGCTACCCAATCCTCCTCCAAAGAATCTGGACTACACAATTAGCTGTGAATATTGCTCCGGTACACCAGGGCATGATACGGAGAAATGCTGGCATTTGAAAAATGCAATACAAGAGCTAATTGATACTAACAAAATCGAGGTTCAAAACCCCGAAGCTCCCAATATCAACAGAAATCCAATGCCAGCCCATCAGGAGGCCAATATGATAGAAGCTGATGGGGAGACAAAGAAGCCGTCACAAACTGTCATGATGATCAGGTCTCATGAAGCCAAGCCAGATAAGCAGTTAACAGAGGAGAAGCCGGTACCTAAGCAGAACAGAAATGGTGATGAACCATCTATGGTAGTCGAGAAGGGATCATCGAGCAAAGTTGCCACAAAACAAGAAAGGCCGAAAGTGATAGTACCAGGGGTTGCCAACAAACCCATTGTATTCGTGGAAGGAGCCCGTACAGATCGAGTTATTATCACACCTGTAACCCAGCTACCAGTTATCAACAACAAAGCCATCCCATGGAACTATGAACGGGTGACTGTAATGTACAAGGGAAAAGAAGTCAATGAAGAAGTGTGTGAGGTGCAAGGCTTGACTCGTTCGGGAAGATGTTTTACTCCCGAAGAGTTAAGAAAAACTAAAAATAATCCAACACCAATAAAGAGAGCTGTGACGGAAGAAGAAGCGGAAGAGTTTTTAAGAAAAATGAAACTCCATGACTATTCTATTGTGGATCAACTGAAGAAGACGCCCGCTCAAATTTCATTGTTGTCATTACTGATCCATTCAGAGGAGCACCGTCTGGCTTTGATGAAAATCCTGAATGAGGCTCATGTTCCTGAAAAAATCTCTGTAAATCATTTGGGAATAATAGCCAACAGAATCTTTGAGGCAAACAGAATTACATTTTCTGATGATGAATTGCCTATGGAAGGTACTGAGCACAACAGAGCTCTTTACCTCACCGTGAAATGTGAAAACTACGTAGTAACTCGGGTATTGGTTGACAACGGGTCAAGTGCAAACATCTGCCCTCTCTCCACTTTAAGCAAATTAAAAATCAAAGAGGAGAGGATCCAGAAGAATAGTATCTGCGTACGGGGGTTTGACGGTGGAAGCAGAGATTCATTTGGCGACGTAGTGTTGAAACTGACAATAGGGCCAGTTGAATTCACAATGGAGTTTCAAGTACTGGACATAACTGTTTCTTATAATTTGTTGTTGGGTCGACCATGGATCCATGCTGCTAAAGCAGTCCCGTCAACACTACACCAGGCGGTCAAGTTTGAATGGGATCATCAAGAAATAGTTGTGCATGGAGAAGAAAGTTTAAATGCTCACAGCAGTACCATTGTACCGGTCGAGGGAACAGAAAATGACCAGGGACCATAGGTATACCAAGTGTCCGACACAGTGTCGGTAGAGAAAATTCCAGAGGGAAGTACCTTCCGAATCCAAAGGTATCCTCTGCATCAGTCATGGTAGCCTATGAAATGTTAAAAAATGGTTTTATACCCGGCAAAGGTCTGGGCTCATCTTTGCAAGGAATTATACAACCAGTATCTCTCCCCGAGAACTGGGGAATATTCGGTTTGGGGTTCATACCCACTGTCACCGACGTGAGAAAGGCCAGAAAGCTGAAACACAAGGCATGGGTTCTTCCAAAACCAGTCCCACATCTGTCAAAGTCTTTTGTCAAGACCGGTGCTAAAAATCGCTCGATAACAACAATTCCTAAATCCCTAGTCAATCTTGAGGAGGAATTAATTGAAAGATTCGAGAAATTGTTTGACGATGTGAATATGGTGGAAAGCGGGGAAGGTTGTAGCAACGCAGAAGTTCAATTCGTTGGGCCAGAAACAAAGCTTAATAATTGGAAAGCCACTTCTCTCCCCATTCGAAAGGAGTCTTGGTAGTTTATTTTGATTTTTTTTCAGTTTGTTTAGGTTACCTCCGGGTTGTAATCCCAATGCTTATCTTACAGTTTGTTTGAAGTGTGCAAACCTTGTTATCTTTCAGCATCCAATAAAATACAGTTTCCTTTATCATTCCTGATAGTTTTCTTTTTCCCTTTCTTCTTTTTCTGTACAGTTCTTTTTACGCTGGCTCTAGTGATATGGCATGCATGAGGAATCCTCAGCCCAGTCTTAAAAATCAATCTGGTTCCGAAATATTAATTCAAGAAATATATTGTGATTATGAATCAGAATATGACGAAGATGAGGTTTTTGAAGAGATTAGTAAAGAGTTAATTCACTTTGAGGAAAAAACCAAACCTAACTTGAGTGATACCGAGGACATCAATATAGGGAACGCGAGTAATATCCAGGAAACTAAAATAAGTGTCCATCTCGAACCAAGGATCCGAGAAGAGTTAATTAAAGCACTCATAGAATTCAAAGATGTTTTTGCATGGTCATATGACGACATGCCGGGCTTGAGCACTGATTTAGTGGTTCACAAATTGCCCACCGATCCAATGGTGCCTCCTGTCAAGCAGAGGCTGAGAAAATTCAAGCCTGATATGAGTGTGAGAATTAAGGAAGAAATCACCAAACAGTTGGAAGCCAAGGTCATTCGAGTCACTCGATATCCTGTTTGGTTGGCTAATATCGTTCCTGTACCAAAGAAAGACGGCAAAATTAGAGTATGCGTCGACTACCGCAATCTCAATAAAGCAAGTCCGAAGGATAATTTCCCATTACCCAATATCCATATTTTGATTGATAATTGTGCCAAACATGATATAGGATCTTTCGTGGATTGTTATGCCGGGTATCATCAAATTCTAATGGATGAAGAAGATGCAGAAAAGACGGCATTCATCACACTATGGGGAACTTATTGCTACCGGGTAATGCCATTCGGTTTGAAGAACGCCGGAGCAACCTACATGAGAGCGATGACCACAGTGTTTCATGATATGATACACAAGGAGATTGAGGTATACGTGGACGATGTGATCATAAAATCAAAACATCAGGCCGACCACGTTGGAGATTTGAGGAAATTCTTCTTAAGACTTCGCAGGTACAACCTCAAGCTTAACTCGGCCAAATGCGCATTTGGAGTTGCATCTGGAAAGTTGCTGGGATTCATAGTCAGTCGGCGAGGCATCGAGCTAGACCCCTCAAAAATCAAAGCCATCCAAGAATTGCCACCTCCAAAGAACAAAACTGAAGTAATGAGTTTGTTGGGAAGGTTGAATTACATCAGCAGGTTTATTTCTCAGCTTACAACAACCTGTGAGCCTATTTTCAAATTGTTGAAAAAGGATGCTGCGGTCGAATGGACCGACAAGTGTCAGGAGGCGTTTGACAAGATAAAAGGGTACTTGTCGAACCCACCCGTGTTGGTCCCGCCAGAGCCAGGAAGACCTTTGATTCTTTACTTGACGGTCTTGGAAAATTCATTTGGTTGTGTATTGGGGCAACATGACCTCACTGGCAGAAAAGAACAGGCCATCTACTACCTTAGCAAGAAATTCACAGCTTATGAGGTTAAGTATACTCATCTGGAGAAGAGATGTTGCGCCCTGACTTGGGTAGCTCAAAAATTGAAACACTATTTGTCGTCCTACACCACTTACCTCATTTCGCGTCTGGACCCGTTGAAATATATTTTTCAAAAGCCTATGCCAACGGGAAGACTTGCAAAGTGGCAGATATTGCTCACAGAATTTGACATCATCTATGTGACTCGAACTGCAATGAAAGCCCAAGCATTGGCTGATCATTTAGCTGAAAACCCAGTCGACGAGGAGTACGAGCCGTTGAAAACCTATTTTCCTGATGAAGAAATAATGCATATCGACGAGATGGAGCGAATTGAAAAACCTGGTTGGAAACTTTTCTTTGATGGGGCCGCTAACATGAAAGGAGTCGGGATAGGAGCTGTAATCATTTCTGAAACAGAGCATCACTATCCTGTTACAGCTCAACTGCGATTTTATTGCACCAATAATATGGCTGAATATGAAGCTTGTATTATGGGATTAAGGCTAGACGCAGACATGAGTATCCAAGAAATCTTAGTCATGGGAGATTCAGATCTTCTGGTACATCAAATTCAAGGAGAATGGGAAACCCGAGACTTGAAGCTCATACCATACCGACAATGTCTACATGATCTTTGTCAGCGGTTTCAATCAGTGGAGTTCCGGCATATTCCAAGGATCCATAATGAGGTCGCCGATGCATTGGCTACTTTGGCATCAATGTTGCACCATCCAGACAAAGCTTATGTGGATCCACTACATATTCGAGTCCACGATCAGCACGCTTATTGCAATATGGTTGAAGAAGAATTTGATGGTGAACCATGGTTCCACGACATCAAGGAGTATATCAGGATGGGGATATATCCCGCACAAGCCACAAGAGATCAAAAAAGGACCATTAAGCGATTGGCAAATGGATTCTTCTTAAGAGGAGGAGTTTTGTATAAAAGAACACCAGATCTTGGATTATTAAGATGCATAGATGCCAGACAAGCTACGGCTGTCATGTCTGAAGTACATTCGGGAGTTTGTGGACCCCACATGAGCGGATATGTATTAGCAAAGAAAATCCTCCGAGCTGGTTACTATTGGCTTACCATGGAGCGAGATTATATCAGTTTTGTGCGCAAGTGTCATCAATGCCAGATACACGGAGATTTGATTCATTCTCCACCATCCGAGTTACACACAATGTCGGCACCATGGCCCTTCGTTGCCTGGGGCATGGATGTGATAGGACCAATTGAGCCGGCAGCATCCAATGGGCACAGGTTCATTCTGGTTGCCATTGATTATTTTACCAAATGGGTTGAGGCCAAGACATTCAAATCAGTGACCAAGAAAGCTGTGGTCGATTTTGTCCACTCAAATATCATATGTCGATTCGGAATCCCAAAGGTGATCATCACAGATAACGGTGCTAATATTAACAGCAATTTAATGAAGGAAGTATGTCAACAGTTTAAGATTACACATCGCAACTCTACCCCATATCGGCCCAAGGCGAATAGAGCAGTCGAGGCAGCCAACAAAAACATAAAGAAGATACTTCGGAAAATGGTAGAAGGTTCAAGACAATGGCATGAAAAATTACCATTTGCATTATTGGGATACCGCACTAATGTTCGCACTTGGCCCGAATTGGCAAAAGGCAAATTTGCCCCGAATTGGCAAGGACCATTCATTGTGACCAGAGTATTATCGAATGGTGCACTATGCTTAACAGATATTGAAGGCAAATGCATAGATATGGCGATCAATTCTGACGCGGTAAAGAGATATTATGCATAACTTTTTGAATATTTGTATTTAGAATTATTTCGAAGATTGGAATGACAAAGACAATTTATTCTGTTATCCAAAACACTATACCCTTTGCTTCCCCTTTTGAGCCATATTTGTTTCTTTCTTACCCTCTCTTGGAATCAATGAAAATCAAATATGAAATAATAATATAAAAAAATCACTATCATTTAGTGAACTACGTTTGACCTAATTCCTCAAAGAAGGATACGTAGGCGCCTCACGGCTCGGTCATAGGGTGCACAATATGCATAATGTGCACAAAAAGAAACATCAAGAGACCCCAATCAAGAAAACTGGGGCAGGAGTTGTATTGGAAATAAGAAAAAGATTCCAAGAGTTGTAATTTTAAACCCATACCAAAACTGTTTAGTTTTTGATACCTTTCCATTTCCAACCACATACCAAAAAGACCTTTCGATCAATCTTAGAAAAATGCTGAGTCAAGCAAATGAAGATGGTTCATAACACTCTGGTACAAACAAGAAAAGAAAGTAAAAATGAGAGAGTCTTACAGGTGAAAACCCACACGGGCACCATAAGACGACGAAAGTTAAGAGAAAGTAAAATGAGAGAGTCTTATTGGTGAAAACCTTCGCAGGCACCATAAGGAGAAAAGGAAGTAAGAAATGAACAAATGAGGAAGGTTTGTCGGTGAAAACTCTTTGAGATATTGCAAGTCAAACAGGTCTGTAAAAATGAAAAGTGAAGTTGGGTTATGGAAATTTTGGGGGAAAGCAAAAATGAGACAATTGAAAGGAGATTGATTAAAAGACTGGGTTGATTAATCCAAATTGCATACCATGATCATTGGCGCCGGTGACTCCAATCAGATAAGTCCTTTATTCCTTCTCCAACAATCATCCAAATTTGGATTTTTCTTTTCATTCTAGATTGTCGAAATCATCATGTTTTCGTCACTAATAATCTTACTCTTCTAAAAGTTTTTAAGATGAGTTTTGTTCCAAAGAAATAAGAAAGAATGTCAAGGTATACTGCCAAGATTCAAGGTTGCATAGGACAAAAATACGGCCATGATGGGCAAGAGGTAATAAAAAATAATAAGATATGGGTGTAAGAAAAGTGGAATCAAAAGCGGATCAGCAATGTCAGGAGAACATATGATTACGGTTAAAAGGGTTTGAAGGAAAACATACAGAGGGGAATCCTACAGTTAAGGATCAATTACAAGGACAAACAGTCTTTTCAACCATTTCAAGGCAACAAAACAAGACAGAGAAGCCCCATCGGCGGCAAGAATGCCCCAGTTAACCATCCTGTTTAAAAACTAACAAAGTTTTCTTTGATCTAAAAACAGGGGCAAAAACAACATTTGTGTCAGGAAACACCCGATGAAAAAATTTAAGAAGAAGTCAGGCGTCCACCTGGAGAATGAGGATGAAAAGTTAAGAAGAAATCAGGCGACCACCTGGAGAATGAGGACGAAAAAATTAAGAAGTCAGGCGTCCACCTGGAGAATGAGGATGAAAAGAAGAAGTCAGGCGTCCACCTGGAGAATGAGGATGAAAAGAAGAAATCAGGCGTCCACCTGGAGAACGAGGATGAAAAAAATTAAGAAGTCAGGCGTCCACCTGGAGAATGAGGATGAAAAATTAAGAAGAAATCAGGCGTCCACCTGGAGAACGAGGATGAAAAGAAGAAGTCAGGCGTCCACCTGGAGAATGAGGATGAAAAGAAGAAGTCAGGCGTCCACCTGGAGAATGAGGATGAAAAAATTAAGAAATCAGGCGTCCACCTGGAGAATGAGGATGAAGAATTGAAGCAACAGAAGTCAGACGCTCACCTAGAGAACAAGGGAATATAGTTGAAGCATTGAAACCAAAAGCCCGCTCATGTGAGAAAGGAGCACATTTAGAGTCAATAAAGCAGAGAAGTCCAACAAAGTCCCCAGCAGGAAACGACAAGAGTCCCAAACAAAGAAAGAAAATACAGGACACAATGAAAAGGAATACGGAATAAGCCAAATGCCCAAGAGTCACCAAGATATCAAGACAAGAAACGCAAGGGCATGACCTAGATAAGATTTTATAATTCATGTACCATAATCTAGTTTAGCTTTTGTATTACTTTTGAAGCAAGGTGTAATAAGGAGGTCAGCAAGCAGTAAAAGCAGCACGAAACAGCAGTAACATCACAGTCCCATGGTAGTCCCAGCTACCCAAAACTTCCCGAACTACATTGACCTGATTCCTTTATAGCCAAGGATATGTAGGAAACCTTTGAAGCAGAGGTTCGGTCAAATCTTTCAAAAAATGCTTCCCACGGAGTATTTGAACAGGCAAAAATCGCTCGTATCCGCTCACTTTATCTTTGCACGAAAACTCTTCGAGTTTCCGCGCAAAGAGGGGCAGCTGTGAGCACGTGATTTTTGCCTCACGAAAACTACTCCAAGGTAAATCAAAAATAAAATTAATTTCTTTTAGTGTGCAATTTCAGAATTTGTGTTGCGTTTATTAATTGTTTGTGTTTTGTCCGTAAATGTTAAACGTTGTTATAATTAAACGAAAATAAAAATATATGTTACATGCATATCTAGGATTTAATTATGCATTTAATAATTGATTTAAATAAAATCACAAAAAAAGATACATTTGTTCTATTTTAAATGTTCCACTGTGTGATTAATGTTTTGTCTATGTGTTAAATAGTTGTTAAAAGGTAATTAATATCTTTGTAAGGGTAATTTTTGTTTTTATAATTTTAATTAAGATTTTAATAATTAAGAATAAAATTAGAAAATAAAGAATAAGTTGTAAAAAAGAAAAATCGGACCTGGACCTAAACCCAGGCCCAAACAAAGTAAGCCCCATAGCCCAGTCCAAACAAACCTGTCCGGTCCAATTTAAACGAGCCAAAACGACAGCGTTTGGTCGTATTTCATCAATGGCCGTTGGATCAAATCCATCCAACGGCTGAGATCTCATCACCCTAACCCGTGATCCTTACCCGACCCACTGCCCCGACTTAGTCCGACCATGGCATTAAACCAAACGACATCGTTTGGTTTAATGAACGGATCCTGGCCATTCATTCTGCCTGATCTAACGATCAGCATCAATCCACCCTTCCCCTATATAAGGCCCAAACCCCTACACCGGCCCCCTAACTAAACACCCCCCCTCTTCACTATTCATCATCTTCTCCAAAACCCACCCCTAACCCTAGCCGCCTTAGTATCCCATCGCCTGAAACCCGGCGGCAACAACGCCACCGGTCACCACCTTAATACCCCAGACTCCTCATAACCTCCTATTCACGGATCTGGCCTTAGTTTCTTTCGAATCAGACCCCAACTCTTTGAATATTAAATCGAAGGTTGGTCTGAAAACTCAACCCTTTCCAATGGCTTCCAAAATAACACCACATCTTCCCCTAGATACCCTAGCTATGGATCTAGTGTTGGTTTGGTTCGAATCCCCTCAGAACTCTTCGAATCTTCTTTTGAAGGTTCGAATCAAAAATGAACTCACTCAGATTCCTTCAAAATTAACACCAAATGACCCCTAGGCTTCCCTCACCCATGTGTCATCTTTGGTTCCCTTCGAATCTGCCCAGAAATGTTCGGATTTAAAATCCAAAATCTGAAACCCTAAAAATTTTCCAATCTTGGAATTTTTTCAATTCAAACGAAGGATTGAGGTTTAATCGACCTTAGTCGAAGTATTTTCAGTTGAAAATACTTCGACTAAGGTCTGTTTGATTTCAAAAAGCCTGAATCCAAGTTGAGTTTGAGTCCGGTTGAATTTGAAGGTTCATAGGTATTTTTTCTATTTCTTATGTGTATTCTACATGTATTTTATGTTTGTTTCATTAGTCTGTTTAATTTTTCATAATTTTCTAGTCAATTCTGTGATTCTGCCTTATACCCGTCTATTTGATCCTAATTATACCATTGTTTCTGTCAGTATGATTATTTACAATGTGTGTAATCGACTCGATTAAGTTCGTCGATTAGTTATATTATGAATTCTCGTTTATGATAATACTGATTGAAAACAATATGTTTCTATAGACTGTTTGTTGACAAATGTTGTAGATAATCAGTTTAATTAATACTCGTTTGTAAATCAATAAGTCTGTCAGAATAAATGTTGTATGTATATTGTTTCCTGAACATTAAGTTTCAAGGCATTGTCATTATATTGACAATGCTCCTGTTTGTTTGATTCTAGTTCAATGTTGAAGTTCAGTTTGATTTGTTATAATAAATTCAGTATAATGTTGTTGTGATGTTAGGTTTAAATTCAATTTCACAAATGATGATTAGATACAATTGTGTTAGAAAAGTGCATTCTCAGTTAAGATTCAGTCCAGAACTTAAGAGAATTAGTTGTAGCTGTCTTAAATCAAATTGATAATCAGGTTTGAACAGATTTTAAAATCTGTATTGTATCAGATTCTGAATTTTAGTCTAAAGGCAGTAATAACAGTAAGATTCAGGGGCATTTCTGGGATAGAACAGTAAGGGTAATATGATAGTATAGTGGGCTGAAAGTGGAATGTTAATGACTATAGTTTAATATGATAATGGGAAACAAAGGGTAATGGGGCTACTTAAAATCAGGATAAGATCACTTAATGGGATTTAAAGTATTTAAAAGCAGATTTTAATGGGACTTTCTGATTTTTAAAAGAAGAAAGGGGTCCAGACATTAGGCTAAAAAAGAGGGGCAGACCTGTGTAAGATAGAGGGGATTGGGACTGATTTAAAGATCAGATTTTAAGACAGATTTTTAAGAGGTCAGATTTTAAAAAAAAGATAAAATTAGAGAGAGGAAAATCAAGCAGAAACAGAAATCTGAAAAGGAAGATAGAAAGAAAGGAAAACAGAAACATTAAAACAGAATTCTACATCGGAAGTTAGTATTTAAGCTGATTCTGTGTTTTGAAATTGAAAGCTTTTTCAGTCTGCTTTGTTCTAAGTCTCAGAAATCAGAAATATTATTCTTTGTATCAAATCTGTCCGGATTTGCTCGATCTCTTTGTTCAGTTAAAAATCTAAAATTTCTTAAAAGTACTGTCACTGTGCATCTGGGTTCCTCGGGTCTTATTATTGCTCAAATCTGTGGGAATACTGGTATTCTGCTGATTTTGTTACTGCTGCAACTGCTGAAATTTACTCCTTCTACCTTCATTTCCAGGTACCTATCTTTTAAAATCATGTGGTGAAAAGCTCCAACATGATGAATAGATGAAGTTTGAGAATTATAATCTTGTCTTCCACTTGTTTAAATTCAGTAATTCAATCTTTTGTTTTGTTTCGTGTGGGTTAATATGACAATGTGCTTGATACGATAACCATTAGTTAAGTATTCCCTTTTGAAGTTTGTATAAATGTTGTAGCGAAGTTATTTATTTCGAATTTTCATTCAGTATAAGTTGTATTGGAATCATCAAAATAGGGAACATGGCAGAAAATTGGTCATTAATTGCATCTCTTAAAATTGCTATTATAGACTAGTGTGGAAATTTCAAGATAACAGCATTACTAGTCTATGTTGTTAAACATCTTATTTTTAAGGCTAAGATAGTACTTATTGTATCTTGTTTATATTTAGCATAATAATGATCATGTTCATAATCAATAGCCGAAAGATGCATCGATAAAATCTGTTATATTCACGATATTGGCATATGGTGAATGGTGTAAGGGTATATTCAGGTTATATGTGATATTGTCTTATCAAGTCAACGATTTTTTTTATGTTTGCCCAATAACTCGTATAGGTTGAGAATAAAAATCGGTTTGATTAAGTATATCTCGAATTCAATCAATAGCAATTAATCAAAAAATAATTTCGCCTATTAGATTAAAAACAAGTATATGAGAATGAGATGAGATGTACAAGCACAAATTGCAACACTTTATATTAATGGTAAGTAGAAATAGAATTTGCACTAAATAAAAATAATGAAAATTCTTCAAAAATATCTTTTCCCTTCATAAATCATTTTGTTAGTTTCATATGCAATTCATTCTTTGGTATATATATATATATATATATATATATATATATATATATATATATATATATATATATGTTGTATTTACTAAAAATAGTGTTAATCATATTTTTATTCTTTTCTTTGAATTTGAATAGTCTGGATGAACATAATTTATACGCGGAAAATATAATCGACGGTCAACATTTAATAAATTGCGAATTATTTTAAAAGAATTTAAAGGCATCCCTTAAATGTGAATTTCTCAGGATTTTCATATAAAATGTGTAGATATAATAAACAATTCGTGGAAAACCCATAATACCATTAAGAATATTTGACGTAATTAGGGATGCGTTCGCGTAACCTGATTATATATTTCTAATAGCAATTCGAATTATGCGTTCCCGCAACTTCGAGTGAACACTTTAATAAAAGGGATTTCTCCGAGGATGTCAAAATAATTTCATATAACCCGAGATGTGCAGTTCATTATTTAAATACAAGGGTGACGATGTTCTTAATTTTATTTTAAATTTTGAACATATGAGTTTTAATAAAAAAAATATAATATGGTCAATCTTATTGTGTACACGTACGCGTGACACGATTCTTTATATCTATAAAATGTATAAGGCGAATATACGTACGCGTGATTCGTTTCAAATAATCTTTAATTTGTAAACAATAAGTAAAAGCGGTAATAAAATCATGCAATAAAAACGTATTTAGTAAAATCAAGATAATTAAGCCAAGAATAAAAGCAGTTGAGCGACCGTGCTAGAACCACGAAATTCGGAAATGCCTAACACCTTCTTTCGCATTAACAGAATTCTTTACTCAGGATTTCTGGTTCGCAGAATAACAAACAGAGTCATATTCTCCTCGATTCAGGGATTAAAACCGGTGACTTGAGACGCCTTAAAATTCCCAGGTGGCGACTCTGAAATAATTAAATAAATCCCGTTTCGACTGTCCTTCAATTGGAGAAAACTCCCTAAGCGCCCCGCGGGTGCGGAAAAAGGAGGTGTGACAAGCCTCCATTCTCCAGGCGGGCTCCTGACTTCAACAGCAATTTAAAGATAATGCAGCCTCCATTCTCCAGGCGGGCTCCTGACTTCAACATCAATTTAAAGATAAAACAGCCTCCATTCTCCAGGCGGGCTCCTGACTTCAACAACAATTTAAAGATAATGCAGCCTCCATTCTCCAGGCGGGCTCCTGACTTCAACAACAATTTAAAGATAAAACAACCTCCATTCTCCAGGCGGGCTCCTGACTTCAACAGCAATTTAAAGATAATGCAGCCTCCATTCTCCAGGCGGGCTCCTGACTTCAACAACAATTTAAAGATAAAACAGCCTCCATTCTCCAGGCGGGCTCCTGACTTCAACATCAATTTAAAGATAAAACAACCTCCATTCTCCAGGCGGGCTCCTGACTTCAACAGCAATTTAAAGATAATACAGCCTCCATTCTCTAGGCGGGCTCCTGACTTCAACAGCAAATTAAAAATGCGTTCTATCGTCGTTGTTCCTTCTTGCCTCTTGAACCATTTTCCTTCTAACTTGAATTATCTTCTTTCAGAACAGCTTCCCTCAAAACTGGTGTTTCATTCCTCTGAAAACTGCTGGGGATAACACCGGTGTTTCATTAAAAAGATGTTATTCTCTTCCTTCAAAGACTACTTCCCTTAAAGCTGGTGTTTTCCTTCCTCTGAAACTACTTCCCTTAAGACTTGTGTTATCTTCCTCTCGAAATTGCTTTCTTTCAAACTTGTATTGCCTTCTTCCGAAACTGCTGGGGATACCGCTTCCCTCAAAACTTGTGTTAGACTTCCAGAAAATTTTCGAAATGAAAGAAAATTTTCTGCCCCAGTTTGACAATCTTTCTTGGGGCATGTCTTTCCGTCATCAATAATATTTCTTATCCCTGCTTCAAATCAAAGAAAATTTGTTAGTTTAAAGCATGAGGGACGTTCCTACTGGGGATGGTTTTCCCTTTTTCTTTTTTCCATGCTCTGCATTGTTCGATCATCTTAAAACCTGGCTGATAACTTTCGACTTTCTTGATGCTTCTGTATTCACCAACTTCTCAACCGTTGCTTTCCACTTTTACTCCATACTTTCCACGACATCTTAGAGCAATCTATCATTTGGTCTTATAATGACGTTTTTCTTGTCCCGTCACATTATATTCGCCCTGTCTTATCCCCATTTACCTTGCCCCATGTTGGCGACTGGTAGTTGGCTTTGAAAAATCCTTCTTAAAAACAAACTACTATTGAAAAATCTTTAACCAGAAGAAATGAAAGATGATGACTTCCAAAGATAAAAAGAAAATTCTTTCTGAACAATTGTTTGAAGAGAAAATAACTTATCTGAATGGTATAACCGCTCCCAATGGTCATGTCGTGCATTTTTGGATTAATCAACCCAGTCTGTTTACATCTATCAATCTTTCTGATATCCCTACTTTGTATTTCAAAGGTCCCGAAACCCATCTTCTTTTGCTGAAACAACATCTTTATTCTGCTTGATGTCTCGACGGATCCTTTCTATCAAGCTTATCTCGTTTGCCCCCTTTTAATTCCTTGTCGCCTTATAGTGCCCTTCGAGGGGTTTTCACTAATAAGACTCTCTCGTTTCCCACAACTCCCGTTGCCTTATGGTGCCTGTGAAGGTTTTCACCGATAAGACTCTCTCATTTTATTTCTTTCAACTCCCGTCGCCTTATGGTGCCTGTGAAGGTTTTCACCGATAAGACTCTCTCATTTTATTTCTCTCAACTTCTGTCGCCTTATGGTGCCTGTGAAGGTTTTCACCAATAAGACTCTCTCATTTTATTTCTTTTCAGCTGGGGATTGGGGTGTTACTGATAAGATTCTCTCATTTCATTTCTTTTCTGCTGGGGATTCTCTCATTTCATTTCCTTTCTGCTGGGGACCAGAGTGTTACTCCAGACTTCCATTTGCCCGACTTGACACTTCTCGGATACTAATCGGGAGGTCTTTTGGACATCAATATGGGTTTCTGGTGTATGGCTAAAGAAAAAATTTAAAATAATTTTGATGGGTAAAACATTACAACTCTTGGAATTAGCTTTCTTTCCCCAAAATTATAAACACAACTTCTGCCCCTGTTTTCTTGCTTGGGGACTTTTGATTCTTATTACACTGTGACCGAGCCGTGAGGCGCCTACGTATCCTTTTTGAGGAATCAGGTCAAACGTAGTTCCCCATTCCTTTGTTTTTCTTGTGACTTTTCTTTTGTCTTTATTATCATTATTTTTCTTTTCTCCCTTTTTTCATTTTCATTACTGATTCCAAAAGAGGGGTATGAAAGAATAAATAAGGCTCAAAAGGGGAAGCAAAGGTTGAAGTGTTTGGATGGAAGAACAAATTGTCTCCGTCATTTCATTCTCCGATATCATGCCAAATGCAAACAAACAACAATTACAATTAAAAGAAATCATACATAATATCTCTTAACTGCGTCAGAATTGATGGCCATGTCGATGCATTTTCCTTCGATATCTGTTAAACATAAAAGCACCATTGGACAACACTCTGGTTACAATGAATGGCCCTTGCCAATTCGGGGCGAACTTGCCTTTTGCCTTAGCCTGATGTGGAAGGATGCGTTTCAGCACTTGCTGACCCACTTCAAACTTCCGGGGACACACCCTTTTGTTGTATGCTCTTGCCATTCTCTTTTGATATAACTGATCATGACACACAGCTGCCAATCTTTTTTCATCAATCAAGTTCAACTGCTCCAGACGAGTTTTGACCCACTCATCATCATCAATCTCGGCTTCAGCGACAATCCGAAGGGACGGGATTTCAACTTCCGCAGGTATTACGACTTTAGTTTCATATACCAATAAATAAGGAGTTGCCCCTACTGAAGTACGGACAGTAGTGTGATAACCCAGCAACGCAAATGGTAATTTTTCGTGCCATTGCCTCGAACCTTCTACCATTTTCCGAAGTATCTTCTTTATGTTTTTGTTGGCTGCCTCAACTGCTCCATTCGCCTTGGGATGATATGGGGTAGAATTGCGGTGTCTAATCTTAAACTGTTGGCATACCTCTTCAATTAATTTACTGTTAAGATTAGCACCGTTATATGTGATGATCACCTTCGGGATTCCAAATCAACAGATGATATTTGAGTGAACAAAATCGACCACTGCTTTCTTGGTCACAGACTTGAAAGTTTTGGTCTCAACCCATTTGGTGAAATAATCAATGGCTACCAGAATGAACCTATGCCCATTGGATGCTGCTGGCTCAATTGGTCCAATGATATCTATGCCCCAAGCGACGAAGGGCCATGGCATTGACATTGTGTGTAATTCCGATGGCGGAGAATGAATCAAATCTCCGTGTATCTGGCACTGATGACATTTGCGCACAAAACTAATACAATCTCGCTCCATGGTGAGCCAATAATATCCCGCGCGGAGAATTTTCTTTGCCAACACATATCCGCTCATATGTGGTCCGCAGACTCCTGAATGTACTTCGGACATGACAGACGTAGCTTGTCTAACATCTATGCATCTTAACAATCCTAGGTCTGGTGTTCTTTTATACAAAACTCCTCCGCTCAAGAAAAATCCACTTTCCAACCGCCGAATTGTTCTCTTTTGATCCCCCGTGGCTTGCACTAGGTATATCCCCATTCTGTTGTATTCCTTGATATCGTGGAACCATGGTTCGCCATCCAGTTCTTCTTCAATCATGTTACAATAAGAATGCTGATCTCGGACTTGAATATGCAAAGGATCGACATAAGCTTTGTCCAGATGGTGCAGCATTGATGCTAGGGTAGCCAAAGCATCAACGACCTCATTATGGACCCTTGGAATATGCCTGAACTCCACTGATCTAAACCGTTGACAAAGATCATGCAAGCATTGTCGATATGGTATGAGCTTCAGATCTAGCGTTTCTCATTCTCCTTGAATTTGATGTACCAGAAGGTCCGAGTCTCCCAAGACCAAGACTTCTTGGACATCCATATCCGCAACTAACCTTAAACCCAAAATACATGCTTCGTACCCAGCCATACTGTTGGTACAATAAAAACAAAGCCGAGCCGTAACAGGATAGTGATGCCCTATTTCATAAATAAGCACGGCTCCTATTCCGACTCCTTTCATATTAACAGCCCCATCAAAGAAAAGTTTCCAACTAGTTTTTTCGACATGTTCTAGTTCATCAATATGCATCACCTCTTCATCAGGAAAATAAGTCCTCAGTGGCTCATACTCTTCATCGACCGGGTTCTCGGCCAAATGATCGGCCAATGCTTGGGCTTTCATCGCAGTCCGAGTCTCATAGATTATGTCAAACTCTGTGAGCAAAATCTGCCATTTTGCAAGTCTTCCTGTCGGCATAGGCTTTTGAAAGATATACTTCAATGGATCCAAGCGTGAAATGAGGTAAGTAGTGTAAGATGACAAATAATGTTTCAATCTCTGTGCTACCCAAGTTAGGCACAACATGTCCTTTCCAGGTGAGTGTACTTAACCTCATAAGCCGTGAACTTCTTGCTAAGATAATAGATGGCTTGTTCCTTCCTGCCGGTGACGTCATGCTGCCCCAGTACACAACCAAATGAATTTTCCAAGACTGTCAAGTAAAGAATCAAAGGTCTCCCTGGTTCTGGCGGAACTAGCACAGGTGGGTTTATCAAGTAACCTTTTATCTTGTCAAATGCTTATTGACACTCATCAGTCCACTTGATCGCAGCGTACTTCCTCAACAACTTGAAAATAGGCTCACAAGTTGTTGTGAGCTGAGCAATAAACCTGCTGATGTAGTTCAGCCTTCCTAACAGACTCATCACTTCAGTCTTGTTCCTCGGAGGGGGCAATTCTTGTATGGCTTTGATCTTTGATGGGTCCAACTCGATGCCTCGCTGGCTGACTATGAATCCCAACAGTTTTCCGGATGGAACGCCAAATGCACACTTGGCGGGGTTAAGCTTGAGGTTATACCTGCGAAGCCTCTAGAAGAATTTCCTCAGATCTTCAACGTGGTCGGCCTGATGCTTTGATTTTATGATCACATCGTCTACGTATACCTCAATCTCCTTGTGTATTATATCATGAAACACAGTAGTCATTGCCCTCATATAAGTTACCCCAGCATTCTTCAAACCAAATGGCATTACCTGGTAGCAATAAGTTCCCCACGGCGTGATGAAGGCCATCTTTTCTGCATCTTCTTCATCCATTAGAATCTGATGATACCCGGCATAGCAATCCATAAAAGATCCGATCTCACGCTTGGCACAATTTCGATCAAAATGTGGATATTGGGTAGTGGGAAGTTATCCTTCGGACTTGCTTTGTTGAGATTGCGGTAATCGACGCATACTCTGATCTTGCCGTACTTCTTTGGTACAAGCACGACATTAGCCAACCAAACAGGATATCGAGTGACCCGAATAACCTTTGTATCCAACTGCTTGGTAACTTCTTCTTTAATCTTCACACTCATATCAGTTTTGAATTTCCTCAACTTTTGCTTGACGGGTGGGAACGCTGGGTCAGTGGGAAATTCGTGGACCACTAAATCAGTGCTTAAACCTGCCATATCGTCATATGACTACGCAAAAACAACTTTATACTCGGTGAGTTCTTTTATTAACTCCTCCCAGATTTTTGGCTCGAGGTGGACACTTATTTTAGTCTCTCGGACGTCGTCTGTGTCCCCTAAATTGACGACTTCTGTGTCATTCAAATTGGGTTTGGGTTTTTCTTCGAAGTGAATTAACTCCTTACCAAACTCTTCGAAGGCTTCATCCTCATCATCATACTTTGATTTGTAATCACAATCTACTTCTTGAACTATCATTTCGGAATCAGATTGATTTTTAAGACTGGGCTGAGGATTCCTTATGCACGCCATGTCATTAAGACCAGTATAAAGAGAACTGTACAGAAAAAGAAAAGAAGAAAACAAAATTAAAATAAAATAAGGAATGAAGAAGAAACTTTTTTATTTTATTGAATTACGGGATAACAAGGTTTCACACTTTGATGAACACAACAAAAATAAAAGAAATCTGGACTACAACCCTGGAATAATCCAGAAAACAGGAAGGAAAATCAGAGCCAACTACCAAGACTCCCTCCGAACGGGAAAAGGAGTAGCCATCCAATTGTTGATTTTTGCCTTAGGCCCCACAAACTGCACCTCCGCCTTGCTGGACCCCTCCCCAACTTCTACCATGTTGATTTCGGTGAATAATCTTTCAAAGCCCTCTTTTAAGTCTCCATCTGCACCAATCAATGGCCCTGTAACCTTGGACATCAATTGCTTTTTGATGCTCGGCCTGACAAAAAGATCTGGACAGGCGCGAGATTGGCTTGGGAAGGACCCAGACTCTTTTCTTCAACTTGCGGGACCGTCTCACATCCGCCACTGTAGGCTTGAACCCCAAACCAAAGCTATCTAGATTTTTGGGCAAAGAAACCGGTTGAACAATACCTTGAAGATCAGCCCCTAAACCTTTGCCTAGCACAAACCCATTTTTCAATATCTCTGAGGTTACCATGACAGTTGCAGCTACTATTTTGGGAAGTGGGATGCTTTCACCCTTGGGAACTTTGTCCACTGAAACCGTATCGAAAACCTGGTAAACCCACGGTCCCTTGTCATCGTCAGTCTCTATGAAGGGTACGATGGCATCACTTACGGCGCTTGCATTGTCTTCCCCATGTACTACGATCTCTTGCCTATCCCACTCGAATTTGACCATCTGATGTAGTGTAGAAGGCACTACTTTGGCAGCGTGGATCCAGAGTCTCCCCAACAGAAGATTATATGACACTGCCACGTCTAACACTTGAAACTCCATGGTGAACTCGACCGGACCAATTGTTAATTCAAGTATGATGTCACCCACTATGTCTGTACCACCACCATCAAACCCTCGAACATAGATGTTGTTCTTATGAATTCTGTCACCATCGACTTTTAGTTTGTTCAACGTGGTCAAAGGACAGATATTGGCACTGGACCCATTATCAATCAGTACTCGAGTGACTACCAAGTCTTCACACTTCACGGTCAAATAGAGGGCTCTATTATGTTCTGTACCCTCCACGGGCAACTCATCGTCTGAAAAAGTGACCCTATTGACCTCGAAAATCTTGTTTGCTATTTTCTCCAGATGCTTCACAGAGATTTTATCCGGAACATGGGCTTCGTTCAGAATTTTCATCAATACCCGGCGGTGCTCATCTGAATGGATCAACAAGGATAACAATGAGATCTGTGTCGGGGTCTTCCTCAACTGCTCCATAATGGAGTAATCTTGCGCCTTCATTTTCTTTAAAAATTCTTTCGCCTCTTCCTTGGTGACTGGATTCTTTGTCACTACTAGATTGGCCCTTCTTAACTCTGCGGGAGCAAAACACCTCCCCGAACGAGTTAGACCTTGGGCTTCACACACTTCTCCTTTGACTTCTTTCCCTTTGTAAACCACTGTCACCCGTTCATAATTCCAAGGAACAACCTTGTTGTTGATCACTGGAAGCTGAGTTACCGGTCTTATAATAACAGGCTCTATGCGAGCACCCTTCATGACCACAACAGGTTTACTTGCAACCCCTGGCACTACCACTTTAGCTTGCTCGGGTTTCACTGCAACAAGGCTCGACGACCCTCTCTCGGCTACCACAGCTGTCTTATCATCTACTCCTCTCAACTGGACCACTGATTTCCCAATGGTTACTTTTTCCTTTGAGCTGATTTTGCTGGAACGGATCATCATTACCGTCTGTGAGGGCTTCCTGGGATCCCCCTCTTTGTGTATTAACTCAATCATGTGTTTCTCATGGTGAGCTGGCAGTGGATTCTGATTAATATTTGGTGCTTCTGGGCTTGAACCTCGATCCGATGAGTATCGATAAGCTCTTGCACAGCTATTTTCAGCTTCCAACATTTCTCTGTATCATGCCTTGGGGCCCCTGAATAGTACTCACCGAGTGGTCAAGATTTCTAGGGGGAGGGTTTGGCATTTTAGGCTCAATTGGATTCAATATGCCCAACTGCCTCAATCTGTGGAAAAGACTGGTATTTGATTCCCCCAGTGGAGTGAAAGTCTTTTGCTTTTGTGACCTCTCATTCTTAAGGGCTGGGTTTGGTCGGAAACCCATCCCGGAGGGATTTCTGTAGTTATGTAGGCCCTTGGGTGTGGATATATGTTTTGTGGAGATTGGTATGGATTTTGTGGAGCCGGCGCACGCCATGGCGCGTGTGTCAGAGTTTGGGTATAGGTTTGTGCTTGATGGACGGAAAAATGGGGATCTGGCGGTGGGTAGTAATGTTGTGAAGGGCTATATGGAGTATGGGGGTAATTTTGGTGGTAGGGTCATGGTTGGCTATAGTAGGGTGACAGGCCTCTGGATCCGAACCAGGCTCCAGACTCAACAGTCATGACATCTTCTTTCTTCTTCTTCCAAAGTACACCCCCAGTGCCGCTTTGGATGGCCTGAGTGGTTGCCTTGATCGCTGAATAGCTCATGATTTTGTTGGACTTAAGCCCCTTCTCGACCATGCCTCCCATTTTTACAACCTCATTAAAAGATTTGCCAATTGCGGACACAAGATGACCAAAGTAAGTCGGCTCCAAAGCCTTCAAAAAGTAATCAACCATCTCGCTCTCTTTCATTGGGGGATCTACCCTTGCTGCTTGCTCCCTCCACCGGAAACCATATTCTTTAAAGCTTTCACTGTGCTTCTTTTCCAGTTTGGTCAAGGACAGTCGGTCCGGAATGATCTCAAAATTATATTGAAAGTGACAAGAGAATGCTTGGGCCATATCGTCCCATGTATACCATCTTCCTTGATCTTGGCGGGTGTACCACTCCAATACTGCTCCGCTTAAACTCTGACTGAAGTAAGCCATTATCAATTCATCTTTTCCTCCGGCTCCCCTCATCTTACTGCAAAAACCTCTCAAATGAGCCACTGGATCACCGTGTCCGTTGTACAAGTCAAATTTGGGCATTTTGAACCCTGCCGTTAGTTGTACATTTGGGAATAAACACAGATCTTTGTAAGCTACACTTACTTGACCTCCTAACCCTCTCATATCCCTGAAGGATTATTCTATGCTTTTCATTTTTCTGAACATCTCTTCCTGTTCAGGACTTCTGGTCGGTTTTTCTGCTTTCTCTGGTAGGTCAGAATATGGATCCTGTGGATAGGCTTCAGGTGATTTGAAGGTAAGCTCCGGGGGATAATACTGGTTGTCCTGCGTTTGGAACACAGGTTCACTCGGGGATTTATGGAGTGCAGTTGGTGGAGACGCCACAAAGACAGGGGTGACTGGCGGAGGAGGGTATGGAATTGATTTTGGTGGTGGAGCTTGTGGCATATGAGAAGTAGTGCCATGGTAGTGTTGATAAATGGGAAAACCTGGATCGGTGGCGGGATGATCCTGAGACTGAGCTAATGGTGGGGTAAAAGCCGGGTTGGCTGGGTAAGCTGGCGGTGATTGCCCTTTGGACCAGGCCTGGTACATTTCGGCCATCTGTTTCTTAAGCTTGAGCATCTCCTCTTTCATTTTATAGACGTCCAACTCCTCTACCTCAACACTAGTGTCGACATCTGGGCTAGACATGATTTCCGGTATTGGTCCCTTTGATCTGGTTTGGTAATGGTAATGTGCCAGTATCCTCTAAATAAACTAACTGCTTGAATTCTCTGGAAATCAACAAACTTATTAGTTTTTAGAGTTTAACACATATGCAATTACACGTTGGGATGCAATGCACCTAGTCAAATAACCATTTCTATCATGCATTTGCTTTGGTTGCGTGCGTCATTCCGGCCTTTCATATATGTGCCCCTTTCTTAAGCTTCCTTTATTCTATCCTTCTTTATTTATTTTTTATTTTCCCTTTTTTCTTTTTTAGTGGTGGTCGAATCCTACGTATCATGTTCCCGCATGAATCAGACCGTGCGTAGTTCTTCCTTGTGCGGAAAATAGAGACACCATTTTTGGATTTTTCAATCTTCATTAGCAAAACGTTTTATTACAAGGCAAAACATTTTTGAAAGGAAACTGACAGGCTTGATACAGACCACAGACTTTATGCAAAAATGGAAATACAAACTCCAACGGACAGTAGACTCTGAAGACAAGGAAAATACAGACTCAAACTATGAATGTCTCAAAGTTTTGAATTTTGGCACCCGCGGGGCGTCGTTCGGCCTCGCCGCGGGCTTTGGTACAAGGCCCCTTTGCAGATCTTTCAAATCTCCCATGATCTGGTGGACATAAATCATTATTGAAGCAAAGAGGGTGGTACAGGACATATCCTCACAATCTAGGAATTTTATGGTGATGTAGTGCCCGATATCGTCGATTCTTCCCTTGATTTTGTCTCTTTCCATAAGCAATCTCTCTATTTGTTGATTCCGCATCTCCAGCACTTGAGCGTTGTAAAAGAGTTGATCCTGAAACTCATTCATCTGTTTCTTCATTCGGGCCATCAGATCATAGTAGCGCTTCCTATCTGTTCTGGCATCTCGGGCTTGTCTGAAGATCCGCTCTTCGTAGTCCCTCTTCATTTGTTGCATGAACTGTACTTGCTCTTCTGTCTTCTTTATCCATTTCACCTGGATTCTCGCTAGACCAGCTTTAGATTTTTCCAGGTCTTCTTGATACTCGAGGACTTTCTTCTTTAGACCGTTTATGAGCCTTTTATCAGCCTGGCTTCTCTCCTGGCATATGGCAGCTATTTTCATTTCCTGGATTTGAGTTTTGAGGACCTCATTTTCCTGAGCTAGTTTTCTCCTTTCTCCCTCATCTGCAGCGATATGCAAATCTTTCTCAAATTTCAAATCCATAACTTGCTTCTCCAACTTGCCTATTGTCACCCTGTACTTGTGTTCTTTAGCCAACCAATCCCACTGTTCTTGCGACGCCTTGACGAACTCCTGGAGATGGGGTCTTTTAGCCGGCCTTTCGTGCTCAAGTTCTCTCCTGTACCAAGCAAGGTATCCTGGTGCCACTTCGCCTTTGGCCCGATCCCGCACGCAAGTATCTGCTTTTAAATATTGGCATTCACTCCAAATCTGACGGACTCTTGCTTCAGGAAACTGTCCGTCAGGGCTAATCTCAATTACTTGAGCACTAAGATCTTCCTCTTGTGGCACTGTTTGGCATCTCCCGAGTTGTCTCAAAACCCGATATGGCACGTAGGGCTGAATACTCTTGAGCCCCATCAATAGAAAGTGGGTCCTAGCAACAGGCATATATATGACTTCATCAATGGGCAACCATCCTAGCGCCCACTATATTTGGCTGGCGGTGAGGGTCCGAAAGAATGATGTCCACGCCGTAACTCCCTTGGGTAGACTGACCCTCTTGATTCTTGTGTGGAATTCTTCTATGGAAGTTTTCTTCGAGGCACCATAACTCAAGAGCTGGGAACGGTGGTAGAAATGCTCAGTCATCCATATTTGTAGCAACAAGTTACACCCCCTCGAAAAAGTTCCCTCTGGCTTTGCAGGCTGTGAGAGCTCGGAAGATATCAGATACTATCATAGGTGCCAGCGTGCTTTCATCTTGAGTGAGCAAAGTACTGACGACCTTGGCTATTTTCAAATCAATGTTTCCGTCTTTCCTTAGAAATACCAAAAGGCCCAAAAAGGTTATCATAAAAGCCACTCGTCTATGCTCATCCCATTTCTGACGGTTACTTTTGCTGCATAACTTGTTACCCGGATTGTTGAATCCTTCGACATGACCGTATCTGTCGTATATGAAGCGCGAATTACAAAAACCCACGGCCAAATCTAGGTTATGGACCGTCCTGGGTATCTTTAATGAATCTAAGAACCGATGCGTGGTGACAGCTCTTGGAGCAACCAGGTATTTTTGCCTTATCGAAACTTCAGCATTTTCGATGTACCCGGTTATTTCCTCCAAAGTCGGGGTGAGTTCAAAATCGGGAAAGTGGAAGACATTGTATGCCCGGTCCCAGCAGGTGACCAAAACTCTTATGATATCCCCCCGAGGCTGGATTTCCAATAAACCCGTAAGACCTTTTAGATATTTCTTGACCTCATCTTGCCCCTTACCACCTAAATCATCCCACCATAGCCGCAACTCGAAAGGGATTTTAGTCATTATTGAAAAAGGTTCATTCTGCATCATGCTCATCCTGCACATTTATTAAGGTGATTAAGAAATAAAATTTATTTGACTCAACAAATTGACTATTTCTTAATTTTCCACAGATTAAAAGAAAAATCCGGTTCCGAACACGGCTTTTCAGTACTTCGGGAATGAAGATCTTCAAGCTGGGTGAGTCAACCGGTCAAAAATCCAAAAATGCCTAAAAGTGGCCGTTTATGCAAAGTCTGCCTTCCGGCGTCCCTTTCGAGAACATTCGGCTATTTTTCCAAAAACGACATTACTCGATTTATTATTGACTCTTTTCTTTTTTTTTCAAATTGAAATAAAAGACCCGGTTGAAAACACGACCTTTCAGCGCTTTCGGGAGGAAGATTTTAAGGTTGTGCCCTCAAACCATTTTAAAAATGACTCAGGGTGGCTGTTCTTGCGAAAACAGCCTTTCGGTGCCCTTTTGGGGACATTCGGCTTATTTTAAGCAAGAATGGCGTCACCCGACTTATTTATGACAAATATTTTGACATTTTTGTAAAAGGGAGGTTGGACCCGATGAGGGTTGCCTACGTATCCCGCACCCTGCGAGAATCAAACAGCCATAGTTCGGGACGATAAAACAAACTTCTTTTGAAAACAAGACTCTTTTCATTGGCAAATAAAACTATTTTTCATAAACAAAACCCTTTTTTTTCATTTTCTCAAAAATTTGGCAAAGTTTCGACACTATTTGGACATTGGCTTTTTCAAAACAGGCGATTAACTCTCTTTAACCCTCATACTGCTATTTCTTTTTCCTCAAAACATTCAAAAGTCGGTCAACATGCAAGTCCGAAGCGAATAAATGCGCGGAAAATAAATAAGACGCATCAGGATGGTTTTTTTCATTTTAGGTTGCTAGTCCTAGACGAACCCAACCCTTGTGTTGAATCCCCTAAGTCAAATGCAACATGATGCAAATAATCGTTCCTAATAGGGATCCGACATGAAGTTACGTTATTCTAGGTTTAAAGCCTAGGTATTTGTTATAGACTGTATACCCAAGCGAACAACTCGAGTCGAGGAGGGGGAAACGTACCGGGGACCCGCAAGATCGTCCGGCTTTGTAACTTGTCCGGCCTCTTTCTTATTTCAGGGTATGACACAAACAGAATAGGGGGTATCAACCAGTAAGCACATCCCCAGAGGTAAGAAGAGAAGGGTTTCAGCACAGTTTATATACAGTTCAGATAATATCAAAGCGGTAAAAGCATCATTTAGCACATTAGGCCCAAACATGTAAAAAATCACATAAAACCAAATATAACAATTTATCTAAGCTCGAATTCTTAAACCCTGGACCAGAGATTCTGGGTTTGTATCCCCAGCAGAGTCGCCAGAGCTGTCACACCTCCTTTTTCCGCACTTACCCCCGAAGGATAAATGTATAAGGGAGTTTTTCCATTTAAAGGACAATCGGAACGGGATTTGTTATTATTTATTCAGAGTCGCCACTTGAGAGATTTATGGTGTCCCAAGTCACCGGTCGAATCCCGAACCGAGGAAAATATGACTCTGTTAACAGTCCGCGAACCAGAAATCTGAATAAGGAATTCTGTTAACCCAGGAGAAGGTGTTAGGCATTTCCGAGTTCCGTGGTTCTAGCACGGTCACTCAACTGTCGTATTCGGCTTATTTATCTGATCTTAATACATGTTGAACCTATGTGCAAATTTTAACCTTTTACCGTTTTTATTATTATTTTTTTTTAACGAGAGTTGCAACGTCGTGAAAATACATCTTGAACCACGTCACATCAATGCACCCGTGGTTTTTGACACATTTCAACTCTGCTGAGATTTGGATTTGGGTCACATAAATGTGCACCCGGGTTTAAGAAGGTAATGTTATTTAAAGAACGCGCCTAAATAGACTAACGCATGGTTATTTTGGGAAATGGCCGTGAAGTTTGCTAAGCGGCCGATCCCAAGTTCTAAGTAATTAATACATACATTTGTGAGGGCCCCGCAATCTGTGCGTTTTATTTGGTGAGGCTCATCTTGTTTATTTTAAAAGGACGATCCTAAAGTGACTACACTTTTACTATTAAGTTCATCTCTACACACAAAATGAAGGTCCCAACCAATTGTTACTTAACTCTATTGTATGATTTTTAAGGATGGTCTTGTGATCGAGCCCGTTTCCTACGACCAGATTTCAAGCGTTATTCGAGCCAAGTTCAGCGTTCGACTCACAGAAGCGGATTCGAGTCTGATTTAACATACACAGGCTATTGCCAATTGCTTTACATGATGAAGCCAAACCCAATATTTCAACTTTTTGAGCAAATGGGCTGCCAACAATCATTATCTACCTACTGTTGACAATATTAAAACCTTCATAGCTAGTGAAACTAACAAGTTTAAATAGGCAGGTTCAATAGAACAAACTCATGCTATCTTCATCTTATTCCACTTATTTATCTAAACAGTTTGACAATAATGGGCATGCTTAACTATTCGGGAAGAGCACAGTTAACTTGGAAGTTTGATTTTTTAGTTTTATGCTACTAAAGTTGGTATTAAACTACTAAATTTACAACTAAGAAAGGCAAATTAATGGTCCAATACAGTCCTTATCAGATACAAACTCCACAGTCCACATTCTTCATTGAGTTATAAAGATAGACTATACAACTTATCATTTATCTACTAAATTACAGATGCACTAAGTACTCCACTACTCGAGCATTTTCTTTTCACTTTTACATCTCACAGCTACATCACAGTGTGATTCGAAAGTGTACCTGGTAATAGACAATAGAAGAAGAAGAAGAGGAGGATCAGCAGAGCAGTAGCAAACAACAATAGCAATAACCAGCAACACAGTAACAGAACAACCCAGTAACAGATTTAAAAAGACCAGCAGAATTCCAGAAGCACCCAATGAAACAGTAGCAAATAACCAATAGCAAACTCAGGAAAAACCAATTGAAACCCCAGAAATACCAACCAGCAACACCAATAAAATAGTAACAGTACTAGTTCTGATATTCATCAGTAAAAGAAAAGACCTCACTTTTCAGTTTCTTAGCTCTCAAACACTGAACCTTTTAGGATTAAAAACCAGCCTGTTTTTTTCTCAAATTACTGAACTCTTAAATGTTAAAAATCCAGCCTAGACTCTCTGAAAAAAAACTGATTTTTTCCTCTCCAAAAAAAAACCAGCCCCTTTTTATCCCAAACACTGACCTTGCCAGCTCTCAAGAGCACTCAGGTAGAATTCTTAAACTAATTCTGCCCATGATCTCTTTTTCAATTCCACTAGAGTCCCTTTTTCCCATTATCCCTTGTCCTTTCCTTATTTAAATTCAAATAGGTATGAGCACCTATTTCTTAATCCATTTCCTTTAAACTTCCCCTATCATTATGTTTTGTTCCCCATTAGCACTTAAATAATTCATTAGTTTAATGGCACTTTAGTACCCTACTGTCAGACCATTCAACTTAAACCAATCTCAAACCTTTTAAATCCCAAAATACCCTCCTAGAGTCCCTGAAATTACTGTCCTACCCAATCCCTTTTACCTCATCAGCTATAACCAATCTCCTTAATCAGATAACTAAACTGATTCCTAATTAATCACCAAACTACAGCAACTATAACCAATTTAATTCAATTCACCTAGCAGTTCGAACTTAGAACTCAGATTAGATCAAATAGCAGACTGATGCAAAGCTGCTAAGATGCACATGTATATGGGAATAACTGAGTGCATTACAATTCTAAATCAAACTTAGGCAAAATGAACGATCACTGTAAATGTACTGAATCGACAAACAAACTGAACTTATATGCAAAATAATGGACAACAAAGAAAAGGGAACCAAACATCACCTAAAATGAAGCAATTCGAACCAATAATAACAGCACACTCAGAGTTCTAAATTAGCCTTAAACACAAAATGTAGGGGCCCTGAGGATATACTGAATGGAACCTTGAGGCTGAGAACAAAACAAACGACACCAAACAACTTGATGAGAACTACTAAACTATATACATGAATGGGTCAATCGACGAGACCATTCAATTGATTCAACATATGCCAATCGACCAAGATGAGAAAAACTAGACCAGAAAAATGGTCCGGAAGAGGAGGAGGATTAGTTGACCTAAATGACAAACTAATCAGTCAGAAATAAGACAACAACAAAAGAAAAAGGCAAACAAAAAGAAATACCTCGAAACTTCAGACCAAACCCAATCCGTTTCAGTCTGAACTTCGTCTTGAAACTTTTGAAGCCAAAACGGACCTTAATCGAGTGTTCTCGACTGAGAACACTCGACTAAAGTCGGTTAAGACCTCAAACCTTTAACCTCGTACACAGTCTGAAGCTGGTTCCTCTAGGGTTTGCCTTCGATTTGAAATTCAAAACAGTCGGCCATGATTCGAGGGTATTGGTTAGAGGGGTTAGGTTGGGGAGGTCGAGGGGAAGTTGTGGTGTAATTTTGGTGGTCATTGGACGGATTAGGGTTTGGTTCGATACTTCGATCTGAGATTCGAATCGTTGGGTACTAATTCGAGGAAAGCTGATATGGGATTTGGAAAGAGGATGTTGTGGGGAGGCTATGGTGTAATTTTGGGGCTGTTTGGACCACCAGAACCGCTGTGAGGCAATTTCCGGTGGGCGGAGGGCGGTGGTTGAAGGCGGCGAGTGTTGGGTCCTGTCTCTAGGTTAGAGACGAAGGCGAAGGGGGGGTATGGCTTAGGGGGCAGGGTATGGTTTAGGAATATATAGTGGGGTGGGGATTTGATCTTGGCCGTTGAATCATTCACGATCAACGGCCTTGATCACTTCACTAAGGAGGAACGGTGTCGTTTGGAGTAGTACTGGGGTGGTCCGGGTACTGTAACGGGTATGGGGAATGGGTCAACATGGGTTATGGGAGGGGTGATCTGGACCGTTGGATTGGATGATTGAACGGTCGAGATTGATTGGCGATGAAACAACGTCGTTTGGTATGATCTCTTGGACCGGACGGTTGGGCCTGGACATGGGGTGTGACATTGGGCCTGAACATTTCCTTTTTAAAACTGGCCTAGTCCGATTTTTACCCTTCTTCTCTTGTTTCTTTTTTCCTTTTATTTTCTTTTTAATTCCTAATTACCAAAAATTCCAAAATAAATTGTAAAGCCAAAATTAACTTAGAAAAATACTAATTAACCCTCAATGATAATTATCACACAAAATTAAATACAAAGATAATCACACAATTTGATATTAAATGCCAAAAAATGTAAAGTACATATTTTTGTGATTTTCATTCTCGCAAATTCAAATATTATTTAATTAATTCCTAATTGTAAAATTAAATCCTAAATGCACATGCAACACATGTTTTTTGTAATTTTTTTAATTAAATTAGAAATAAACATGCACAGACAAAAATACAAATAAATCACAAACAACACAAAACCATTTTATTTTTGAATTTTTGGGAGTAGTTCTTGTAGGGCAAAAATCACGTGCTCACACCTACATATTATAGAAAGCTTTATTTTGTTACAATAGTAGATGACTTCAGCAGGTTTACTTGGGTGTGCTTAATACAATCAAAACGTGAAGCAGTTATTATAATAAAGAACTTTCTTGCAATGATAAATACTCAGTTTGAAGTTACTGTGAAATTTGATAGATCAGATAATGATATTGAGTTCTTCAACTCCCATTGTAATGCTTTGTTTGCTTCTCTAGGAATCATACACCATCAGTAGTTGTCCATACACCCCACAACAAAATGGGGTGGTTGAACGAAAATATAGGCATATACTGGAGGTTGCAAGAACCTTAAAATTCCAAAGCTCGATTCCTAGGAGGTTGTGGGGTGATTGTATAAGAACTGCAGTATACTTAATAAATAAACTTTCCACTAGTATTTTGCAAGAAAAATTACTTTATGAGTTATTGTATGAAAATCCAGCCAAAATAGATCACTTAAATGTGTTTGGTTACTTATGTTATGTAAGTAACTTTTCTAAAGGTGACAAGTTCACAGCTAGAGCAAAAACGGTTGTTCTTATTGGATACTCAGAAATACAAAAGAGTTATAGGCTATATGATCTACAGAGTAGAAGTATATTTATTAGTAAAGATGTGGTATTTAAAGAGTAAGTTTTTCCTTTTGAAAGAACTACAAACTCAGATTGTACAGAGGATCTATTCACTTCTCAACATTCAATTGTAGAAGCAAATAGGCATCAACCACATGTACCTGTAATTCCAGCCACAACCCAGAACATGCAGTTGCTAGTTGCTGAAAATACTACTACAAAAGTGGAGAATGCTTGAGTGGAAATAGTCATAGATCATGCAGGTGAAGAACATGAGACTGCAGCTACTACTCCAATAAATAAGAATATTATTCCTGCTATCCTTGAACCAGAAGTTGAGACAATAGAAGTCCAGGAACCTCTCTTGGATACAATAGAAGAAGCCAGGAATAGAAGAAGTGCATTCACAACCAACATCTATAGAAGTAGAGACTAGGAAATCTAGTCGACAAGGAAGGCCCTTTGTTTGGCTTAAAGATTACATCACTACTGCCAAGACACGCACTAACATTGTCTATCCCATCTCTAATGTTATCTCTTATGATCATCTATCTCCTGCATATTAGTCATATCTCAATATTTTTTCAGTTTTAACTGAACCATAGTCTTTTAAGGAAGCTGCACATGATCCAAGATAGATAGAAGCTATGGACAAGAGATTAAAGCACTTGAGAGAACCATACCTTGGAAGTGGTAGAATTTCCAGAAGGAAAGAAACCAATTGGTTCTAAATGGGTATTTAAGATCAAATATAAATTAACTGGAGAGGTTGATGGATATAAGGCACGACTAGTAACAAAGAGATACACCCAACAAAAAGGATTGGATTATCATGAGACATTCTTATCAGTTGCCAAAATGGTAACTGTGAGAATTATCCTTAGCATAGCAGCCTCAAAGGGATAGATCCTCTACCAAATGGATGTTAATAATTCATTCCTATAAGGGGATCTTTATAAAGAAGTATACATAGTTTTCCATAGGGTTTCCAATGACAAAGGGAGAATAAAGCTTGCAGACTATTGAAATCACTCTATAGCCTGAAACATGCTTCAAGACAGTGGAACATTAAGCTCACAGATGCCTTAGTGGGAGTAGGATATCGGCATAGCGCATATGATCATTCTTTATTTACTAAGCAGACAACACATAACATTGTAGTTATATTGGTGTATGTTGATGATCTCTTTATCACAGGTAGCAATCTTTCCCTTGTGGAAGAGGCCAAGAGTACATTACATAACAGTTTTAAAGTCAAAGATTTGGGTGAGCTCAGATATTTCTTAGGCATTGAAGTAATGAGATCAGATAAGGGGTTGTTATTAAACCAGAGAAAATATGCACTGGAGTTAATATCCACTACAGGACTAGATGTTGCCAAACCTGCATCCACTCCTATTGAACTTAATCAGAAACTCACCACTATAGAGTATCACAAACATGTAGAGCACAATGGCGATGAAGAACTGCAAGATGTGGGAACTTATCAAAGGTTGGTAGGTCAGTTACTCTACTTGACCATCACACGACTTGACATTTGCTTTACAGTGCAAGTTTTAAGTCAGTTCATGCAGCATCCTAAGCAGTCACACTTAACTTTGTACTTAGAGTGGTCAAGTATATTAAAGGTTCACCTCGTCTTGGTGTCTTTCTCCAAAGGGGCCATATTACTTACCTTTCTGCCTTCTGTAATTCTAATTGGATAGTATGCCCAAGCACACGAATGTCAATCACTGGATATGTTGTCAAATTGAGGGATTCCTTATTGTCCTGGAAGTCCAAGAAGTAGCAGACAGTGAGTCGAAGACTCGAAGCTCAGCTGAAGCTGAATATAGAAGCCTTGCAGCAGTAACAGCTGAGGTTACTTGGCTAGTTGGATTATTGCAGGAGTTGAACATTGAGATACATTAACTTGTTGATCTATATTGTGATAGCAAAGCTACTCTTCAATAGCGTCAATCCCATTTTTTATGAGAGGACAAAGCATAACGAGGTAGATTGTCATTTTGTTTGAGAGAAGATTAAGAATGGACTGCTCACCCCTCATCACATTTCAACCAAGCTTCAATTGGCAAATCTTATGACAAAAGGACTCGGTGTTGCTCAGAACTCGTTCCTTCTTTCCAAGCTAGGAGGTTCAATGCTTTCCACCCTCTAGCTTGAGGGGGAGTCTTGGGATATAGGGGGTATCAAAGTGTACATAATAAAAGTATAGGGTATGTTTAGAGTTAGTTAAAAAGGGTTAGATAAAATGGTTAGTGGACAGCTGTGTATGAGCTGTCATTTAGTTAGTGGTGAGCACTATATAGCCTTGTATTGAACGATGGCATAACAGACGGAAGAATACAATTTCGATTTCTCCTCTTTTTCATTTTTCAATCTTCTTTCTCATAATCTAACAGTCATTCACAACCTCTAAGTGCTCAACACGACCACTTGGAACTTGGATACGCTTTGCATGACCACTTGGAACCTACCAATGCTCAGCACAACCAATTAGAACCTACCCATGCTCACAATGGTCACTTGGAACTTACCCGTGCTCAGTACAGTTACTTGGAACCTAGTCATGCTCAGTATAACCACTTAGAACCTAGCCATACTCTGCACAACTACTTGGAACCTACGTGTGCTTAACATGGTCACTTGGAACCTACCCGCGCTCAACAGGGCTACTTAGAACCTAACCATGCTCAGCACAACCACTTAGAACATGTATGTGCTCAGCATGACCACTTGGTACTTACCGTGTTCTGTATCTTCACTTAAAACCTACCCATGCTCAACACAATACCTAGAACCTACACGTGCCAACACACCCATTTGGAACCTACCCATCTACAGGTAGCACAACCACTTGGTACCTACCCTTGCTCAACACGACACTTCAAACCTACTCATACTCAGCACGACTACATGAAATCTATTTGTGCTTTGTACTAGTGGTGGATCCAGGATTATAAAGTCGTGGGTGCTCACTGATAAAAATTCTGAAAGAAGAGGAAAAAGGAGTTTAGTTATGGGTGCTCATTCAATATTTATCTAAATATTTTTATAATTACTATACAAATTTATTAAATCTTGTCAAAGATAATGGGTGCTTGAGCACCCAAAAACAACATGCAGATCCGCCATTTGTACCGCTTGGAATCTACTTGTGCTCAGCACGCTGATCACTTGTAACATGTTCGTGCTCTACACAGTTACTTGAAACTTGCCCCGTCCTTAGCACGACTACTTAAGACTACACTTGCTCAATACGGCCACTTGAAATCTACTCGTGCTCAAAACAATCACTTAGAATTTAGCTGTGGTCTCCACGATCACTTGAAACTTACCCCTTGCTCAGCTCAGAACAACTACTTTAAGAAGTGGTTGGGACACACGGTGAGAAGTGATCAAAACTGTTGGACTTTTAGACTTATTGCTTATTACTAATTACTAATATTATAGAGAAAAATAAGTAGTTTTGAGGGACAGGGAATAAGAGTGATCAGCTGAATAGTCGTTATGATGCTTCTCCGCTGTATGGAGGTTGATTTGTTGTGTACACAAATGGGAAAGGTCATCTTTATTTGTATAAGTTTTTAATTAAGGGTAGATATCCGTGAATGTAGCAAATTTAACCAATTTTAAAATTTTGGCTCACTTATTTTGAAATAGAGATTGTTAGAGGGATTCTCTTATACATCTCCCTGATATTCCGCCACGTAAGGTCTTGGCGTTGAATATTGAACTCACAATTGAAAAAAAAAAAAAAGAGAACTGACAACTACCATTTAATTATTTTTCCAATAAGCAGACTTTTCAAGATAATTTTACTTCTTTGAACAAATTTTTTAGAAGCCTTTGACTCGACATGGCTTTGCCTACCACTAGTTCAACTTTGAATGAAAGGAAATATTTAATTAAACGTTGCGCACTCCGTTGAGAACGAAGAAGAGTTATTTTTTGTCCAAAAAAGTGGAGGAAATTAAAGAAAAAGCTACGTGGAATTTGGAAACAAAGAGTATTCCCACGAGTTTTTGAAATTAAAAATAGAGATACCTTGAAAAGTGGTATATATAAGTAATATATAGTAGCAATAGTACGAGTGTATAGTAGCTATTCAAATGGCAAGTGCATAAAACTTCAGAGTTCGAAGTAATTTGGGCAAAGATCATTTTTAGTTTCCGGTCGAAACAATTATTACATCCGACAGTCACAAAAGTATATAAAATTCGTTTATTTTTTGTATGTAATATACAAAAATACATATATACAAAAATACAATATTTTTTCGACTATTATTTTAAATGCGTCTATAGCGTATTATATTCACAAGTAATTTAATTACAAGGTCATCACAATGACCATGCATTAACTATAGATGTCTCAAATTATGATAATACGCACAAAATGATATGGATCTACCACCGTAAGTTCTTTATACGAAACTTGTACACCCTCGTCCAGATAACAATTGTTGGAAGTAGGGGTGTACATGGGTCGGGTTGGTTCGGATTTTGCAATTATCAAATCAAATCAATTGTATCGGATTATTAAATCTGAAAACCAAACCAAATCAATAAAACTCGGGTTTTTAGTTTTTTTCTTTTTTTTTGGTAAAATCTTCATAACACAAAACATATAACTTGTGCTAAAAATATTTCTTTAATCCTAGTAAGATAGAACTATATAAAGTGTTTTTCAAGAAAATAATATAAAATATGAGATGTGTGATGACATTATCCTAAAATATTCAACAATAAAGACAATAAAATTATGTAATATAAATATTGCTAATTAAAAAGCCATAATAAAAATAAGCATAATCTAAAAGTACTAAGTCATGCTAAAATAAGTAGACTAATAAGAGAGTATTAATTACATGACTAAACGCTAAATAAAAAATAAAAAAGGTTAATTATACATTTTTATTTAAATTATTGAAAAACAAAAATAGATATTCAATACATTGCCGTTCATATTATTGAATTGAATGTCTTTGTTAGCATGAGTATTGATTGATTTCGGTTTGGGCTTTTGTTAGCATTATTTAAGTTACTAATATTAATGACTATAAAACTTAGGAAATTTTACCACCTATAGAATAGGTTAGTACCCTATTTATATTCTATAAATACCCTTTTAAAATATTATATTCTATAAATACCCTTTTTAGTTTATAGCAAAAAATTTAAATTTAGTTCCATCCTAAAATTAAGGCTTAATATATGCTACAAAATATTTTTCTATCTCATTTTTTTTTATTTTCTCTCACCTAATTAGCGTATATCTCCTCTCATCAGCTTTTTTCTCTCTTCTTCAATCCACTTTTTCCTCTTCTCCCACAAACACACGTTCCATACACTTCAAAAACCCTCCTCCGCCATTATCACCCCACACGCCATTCTTCTTCGCAACTGTTCTCAAGCGTATTTTGATGGGCAAGTTAGTTCTCAAGTATTTTTTAGAGCTTCACAGTTGTATTTTGGAAATCTTCTCCCCGTAGGTAATTCAACTACTTCGAAATTGCTTTTTCATTAGTTTGTTTCTATAAGTTTTTTAGCGAATTTACACAATTTTCTGATATATCTTCCATTTGTATTGTTAATCACCAGGATTCTTTGAGTTTTCTCTCTAATGTCGGATGCAACGCCACTCAACAGACTACCCAGAGGTATACCCACCAAAATTCTCAATTTTGATGGGCCCTCTTTCTCGTTGCAACTGACTCAAGCGGAGAAAGATTTTGCAGGTTTATCAGCATCCAAAGTTGATGAAAGAAGAAGTAAATTATACAATGACAAGTTGAAAGAAGTCCAAGTTGATGAAGCTTCAAAAGAAACCAAAAATCAAGTTGGCTCAAAGAGGAAAAAACCTATGAAAGATTCAAGAAACCAAAAGGAAATTGGTATTTGTTACATGTATTCTGTTGTATTCATATGTATCTTCTTGTATTTTTGTACCTTTTTGTATAGTGTATTCTGTTTCTTCTATAGTATGTTTATGTATTCATGTGTATTTGGTTGTTTCCAACAGTTCATTTTTAATGTAATTTTACCTGTATTCATATGTATTCATGTGTATTTAGCGTTTGCTAATGTATATTTGCGATAATTCAATTGTCCAGTTTGACCTCAAATGGATTCATATGCATTCAGGTGTATTCATCTTAAATATTTTGTATTATATCTGTATGTTACAAAGTATGTTAGCATATATTTAGCCTTGTCACTGTATCTAGTCTTTTGTAAGTGTTTGTAGTTGTCTGACATGCATTTAGCCTTGTCACTGTATCATGTCTTACATGTATTCCAAAAAAACTTAATATGTATTTTTGCAATGTATTCATCTGTATTAACATGTATCTTTCAATGTTCATTGCAGGGAATTGATTTGTTTGTGAAATACCAGCCAAAATTAGCACCCCAAATTAGTAGTTACACTAACACTGATATAGTATCCCAGCTAAAAGATAAGCTTACTCCCGATCAGTTCCAACAATTCGGCAATACATGCTTTGGCTCATTATGGGATGACAATGTGAGTCTTTCTCAAAACTGATAATCTTATCTTTAAATAATAACATGCTGTTTTATTAACTTGTATTTAGTTGTATTATTCAGCTGTATTTTTCTCTAATTTCCTATGTATTCAGCTATAGTCAATTGAATTGAACTGTATTATTAACCTATAGTCAACTTTATTGAAACTGTTGTATTCAACTATATTGAACAATTGAATTACCTGTATTCATCCAATGGCAGTTAAATTCAACTATTTCAACCAGCTGTCCAGATCTGTATTCAACTGTATTACAGTGTATTCCACCAAAGTCAGTTGAATTGAACTGTATTATTAACCTATATTCAACTCTATTCTACATGTTGTATTCACCTATATTAAGGAATTGAATTAGTTGTATTCATTCAATGTCAGTTGAATTCAACTGTAGTCCATAATCTGTATACAGTTGTATTCACCTGTATTACAGTATATTCCTCTATTTTCTGTATTCATTTGTATTCAACTTTTTTTTAGCATCTGTATTGAGGTATTCATATATATTATTTCTTAGTTCAAGCAAATAAACTCACACTATCTACCAACCTCTTTTGTTTATAGCATATGGATGTCATATTCTACTATTTGCGAAAGATGGGCAAGTACAATCAGCATAGGGACTTCGCGTTTACTACTGTTGATTGTATATTCAAGACAAGAATAGCTGAAATATATGACAGGTATGAAGATACAGATAGTGATGCTAATGTAGCCAAACAAGAAGACGTTGTATGTGAGTATATTAGGGGCTACAGATTGCATGCTAATGTACCCTGGCATACAGTGGATAATGTCTTGATACCAGTGAACTTGAAGGAAAAACTTCATTGGGTGTTGGTTGTTGTGACTTTCAAAGATAGATGTATCAAAGTGTATGACTCGTACACGTCTTCCGGTCATGATGCATACGTAGTCTCTGAGATTGTAAAGCTAGCTAAGCTATTACCTCTGTATCTGTCAATTAGTGGCTTTTACAGAGATAGTCAAGGCATTGACTGGTATGCTTATCCCGCATACACAAACAAGGATCATAACGAACCTTTTGAAGTTATCTTCGTTCCAAATCTGCCTCAACAGAAAGCGGGCAGCATGTAAGTATCCAATCATCATTCTTATATGTTTTATACAAATCTAATTGTATTAATTATTTTATATTCTGTTTCAATTAATTATTTTTTAGGGATTGTGGAGTGCATGTTGCAGCCTTCGCGGAGTTTCTGAGCACTATTGAAGAGATTACACAAAAAAACACCATTTGATGCCACTCTTCTCCGTCAAAGATATGGTGCTCTATTATGGGACTATGCTATGTGCAAGATAGATGCTGATGCAATAAGCGAGAGTGAAGCACCTTCAAAGATTGAAAGGCAAATCTCTGAGTCGGAGGCAAAGATGCAGATAGTTTTAGAATAGCTTTAGGTTTTTTTTTAGTTTAGCTTGAACAATGATAATGATTGTAGTGGTTTTGGTCGTAGATGCTATTTACTTACATGCTGAAATTTGGTTAAGTTTGCTTGAACAGGTTTTAGTTAACGCACATGTTAGTTACAATTTCTGAAACTCTATGTATGCTGAATGATTTTTGTTAATGCCAATTTTTGAATTGTATTCAGTTGCATAAGATCAACTTTATCTTTCAGTATTAAGCAGTTGTATTTAGTTGTATTATTCTGTTTAGCTGATTGTATTAATCTATATTATTCAGTTCAATTCAGTTGTATTAAAGTGTATTTATCAGTTGTCTACAGTTGGTATGCAAGTATATTCAGCTGCATCCATTCAGATATAACTTTGAATTGACTTGAAACAATACAAGTTATATTTATTAACTTGTATTTAGTTGTATTATTCAGCTGTATTCAGCTGTATTTTTCTCTGATTTCATATGTATTCAGCTATAGTCAATTTCATTGAACTGTATTATCAACCTATAGTCAACATTATTGAACATGTTGTATTCAAATGTATTGAACAATTGAATTACCTATATTCATCCAATGTCAGTTAAATTCAATTGTTTCAACCAGCTGTCCAGATTTGTATTCAACTGTATTACAGTGTATTCCTCCAAAGTCAATTGAATTAAACTGTATTATTAACCTATATTCAACATGTTGTATTCACCTGTATTAAGGAATTGATATAGTTGTATTCAACTATACTAAGATACTCTCACAGCCACTTCATATATATTTTTATATATAAAAATACTTCAACTAAATAAATTCAAAAAATATTAACGAAAGTCATTCCACGATATATTACTTCGAAAAAAGAATTTATTATAGCTGATAATGTCATAATAAGTGTTGAGAAATTGTCGAATCACCAATACATGTCAGAATACAACTATTTATTACGTGGAGCATTCCTACAAGTTCGCTTGTTATGTCCTCCCTGCCCACATATGCTACATGAATGTTGATTTTTCGGCAACAGCAATTCACTTAAATTTTTGCCGCGCTTCTTCTTTGGCCTTCCAGAAGGTCTTTTCCATTTGGGTGGTAGTACAACCTCCTCTGCAACATGCTCTGGTATATTCCAGTCATTTTTGTCCGGTAGCGGGTACACTGGCACATCGAATGTCATTACAATTGTACTTGTCTTGTAATAGCTAGAGCAATATTCTTCAGGCATTAAAAACTTGCTCTTCAATACAGCCCAGGCATGTGGGCATGGCAATTCATCAATTTGGAACCTCCCACAAACGCATTTTCTCTCGAGCAGGCAGACTGTGTAATTCCTCCCACCATCGTTAACAATATGTAAGTATTCAGTTGAGGGTACCACCTACATTTAAAAATAGAAATATAAGTTTTGAACACATTTACATGAATTAACAAATATATACTACTGAGTTAAATGGTTACTATCAACTTCGAAAATTGCAACTTCATCCAATTTCAGTTAAATTCAGCTGATTCCAGCAACTGTATGCAACTGTATTCAACTGTATTACTGTGTATTGATCTACAGTCTGCATTTGTATGCATTTGTATTCAACCTTTTTTGAGCAACTGTATTCAGGTATTTCCAATCAATTTAAACTGTATCAATCACCTGAATTCCATTGTAATCATTATCACGTGCATACAGTCTTAATAATCACATGTATTTACCTGTATTCATCTATATTATTTACTAGTTCAAGAAAATATTCATAAAAATTAATGGGTAGTTCTGCCTAAAAAAATTGTATTCAGTTGTATACAGCAATGCCATAAAAAATTAACTTACAGTCATACGGGTACACATGGTCTCATTCAACTCCAGCATTTTCTAGTATTTTTCCCAAGCGTCTTGTATGTCTGAGTAGCTTCTTTACGGTTACTACAATTCCAACGACCAAACATCTTCCTAACTTCTTCGAGGAAGTCATATATTGGCAATTCCCTTGCTGAAACTAGTGCTGCATTGATTGACTCGGCGATATTTGACGTCATTGTCCATCCCCTGTTAACAGGTGCATACAACCTAGCCCACTTTTCGTAACCAGCTAACTCTAAGTATTCTTTCACCCTAATATCCAGGTGAGAACCTGGATATGTCTTATCCATTGTATATAAGTATCCTGGTAATTTTTTGTATGAATCAGCCGGTTCACCTCTAAGAAAATTCATTGCCTTTTCTTTAGCCCTCCACTCCAACATTTAGCTAACATCAACACCTAAATCTGATTTCACATCATCAATAATGTCCCTCGGAGTGTATTTCCTCTTATGGTTTGTAAGCTTTGTCCTTATAATACCACTTATAAGGCTGCTACTAGCCTGCCGCTGCTCGTACACTTTATCCTTCAGCGGACATGTATGGTTGTCATTGAATTCTCTCACCTTGAATAATTTCGATTTGTTAATGCTTGAAGCCTTAAACCTCCAATCACAATCTTCAGAAATACATATTAATGCATAGCTGGAAAAAAAAGTTCATACATCAGACAACTTAACGAATCTGACATATATACTTCCTATTCATAAAGTACCAAATTGATATCTGTGTATATGTAATTTTGTATACTAACGAATTCCAATATTGTTAGATGTGATTAAATACAATAAATACAACTAAATACATTCGTATGAATAATCAAACACTTAATAACATTATAGACATAATATGAAAATAATCATAGCCACTGTTGTATTTTTTCAATAGTAAAATACACCTGAATACATATTATTAAGAATACTAAACAAATATAAATTTTCAAAGGTGTTCATCATCTGGAGGAAACACACAAATACAACTAAATACAACAAAGTTAAACAAACATCAAACCTGACAGCATTAGACCGATCAACACGGAATTGAAACCTTTGAGCTATAGCATAATTCTCCATCACCTCTTTCAATGTAGCTTTATCCTTATAAACTTGTCCAGCCATAACCTCCTTTTGATTAGTTTTTGAAATTATCAAATCCTTGTGGAGTTCGAACACTTCAATCGCTTCTCCTGAATTGGCAAGTTCTATAGCTAGTGTATCATCTGTATCGGAATCGTACATTTGAACTGCTTCGTCTATCTGCACAATGTCGCCTTGATTTAAACCATCTTCGGAGATAAGCTCTTTTTCCATAGTTGTAATGCACAGAGGATACATCCCAAATTCTCTGTTCTCTTTTTTCAATTCTACATACACTCTGTGACCCATATCATTTTGTATTTCCATTGGCGTGCAATTGCCTTCAACATTGTATTGTATTTTAATGGTATTTGTGCTCAAATCTATACCCAGTTGATTAGAAATTGAACCAACTAGATCATTAAAGGAAGCATACTCCTTAATCAGTATTCCCTCAATGGAAAAGTCGATATAATTGCCCTCATCGTTCCACTTTCCAGAATGACGCAACAAAACTGTCAAGCTTGCCATATATATAGAAGAGTTATACCTTCTTTTGTATATAATTTGTATCAATCGATAAGGAGGAGAAGAAAATCGCACAATATAGAAGCATGTTGCTCTGTTTCTTCGCTTCTTTCACGTTTATGTATTTCTGAGTTTGAGAAGAATACAGATTGATGGGATAACTTTTAAGTTTGTTGATAAAATTAGGGAAATCAGAATTGATTTAATTTCCTTCCGTTTTTAACATCTTCGTCGACCCAGATATTGCGCAGATATGTTACATATTTAGCGCTACATACGTTTGAATACAAGTAAATACATATCAGGATTAGCTGGATTTTCTTTTTGTACGCCGCTAATTTTTGTTGTATTATTAAATACACTACCTTAAATACATTAAATACATTATAGAATTGCATAAAAGATATCTATAGGACGTAATATAGCAAAGGGTTTCTATTAATGGCTAATTAGGACTAAAAGATGGTGCTTTGTGAAAAATTCTCTAAAACTTATTGGAACATTCAAAAGTTCTAAGTCCAACCTTGAAATAATACCTTAAAAGATAAAATTATGAAAAAGTTCAAGAAATATTTATAAATTACATCACAATAAGTATATTTATATATTAAATATATCTAAAATTTCAATATATGTAATGTCGGGTTGGTCTGGTTTTGGTTTGACTTTCTTTAGTTAAAATCAAATTAAACCAATTATGGTCGGGTTTTTTTCCAACACCAAACTAAATCAAACCAAATCATGGTCGGATTTTTTTTCTCGGTTTGATTCGGATTATCGGATTGGTGCGATTTGTCGGTTTCCTTTGTAAAAAAAACTCCTAGTTGGAAGAACAAAGGTGAACAAAATCAATTTTAGTGACAATTTGGAAATTCATTTTCTAGTTTTTAAGGTAAAAAATGTACATACTTTAAATTCTTCAAATGATTTTTTGCAAATCCCAATCTATAATAGTAAAAAATACTTAAAAAACTTATAGCCAAATAACAACTGATTGGCTTTTCAAATACTAGTGCTAGTTTTCTGGATATGATGAGCGCATTATTCCATTTTTGACTATTCACCATATAATAATTAATTCGTAAGCATGAAAAATATGGAAAAAAAAATGCACTTTTTAAGTGACAAAAACTACAATGATAGTTTAGTTGCACGTACCGAGGAGAAGAATGCATGCATTTGATCAATTTTTTGGGGGCATAATATAAGATTTATATGAAAAAAGATTGAGGATCTACATTATAACAAAAGGGCATAAAAATGTACCAAATAATTATTGGGTTGGTAATTCACATGTAATGCTAGAGTCTGCACCATCAAAGATTATTGAATCTCCCATTCAAGATTGATCAGGACGGGAGACTTACAATTGGTCACCACGTGGCCACCCAACTACAAGAACATTTATTAGTATCTCATTTTGGCATAGGTCCCACAAATTTCTATTTGCCGTAACACTTTTTTCTCAGGTATTTAATTATTTATTTATTTCTAATAAAGGAAGTAAATTTTAGCTCCACCGTTTGGTGTAGGAATGAGGTCAAAATGAAACCAACATTTTTGGACACAAATATACCGAAAGGCAAATAACAAGAATTTAGAAGAGGCAATAGATAGGGAGTAACTGATTATCGAACAACCAAAAAAAGGAGGACATCAATTAACGGTACAATCGTTGGTAGTACTTATATGTACGCACATTATGGTAGTAAATGTTGTACCACCATTCTTGCCTAATCTTTTGTCATTAAGATAACTAGTATGCATACTCGCGTGATGCGCGGATTATTTCAAAGGAAAAAAAATAATATAGTAGAAACTGGTCTATATTGCAGACTTAATTTAGTGATTTACATTGAAAAGAATTAAACCAAAAAAGCAAATATATGAATTTCGCAGGATTGTATCTATGCCAGAAACCACCAATATCTATGCATTCACGCAAAGATCAAGGATAAAACTTGTCTCAAATTCAAAACAAAATCAATATAGATATTCAAGAAGAGAGCAGTTACATTTTCTTTTAGAGTGATTGAAGTTTATATCCTTCACAAAATAAGGACAGTAAAAGCTTTGCGTCAATTTATTCAATACTCTTTCCCATCGTCCGAAGCATAATCGATTACCGCTTTTGCTCCTGCTAGAAAGATCCAGTATTCCCATTAACTTTTGCATAAAATGATGCCTTTTACTTCAATGTTTTAGCTATTTTCCCCGCATATTCCATTCCATTTTCCCTGTTTCTACGGTAACATTTTTAACTTTAGCAGCTTCTTCCCCAACATAGCTTGCTGCACTCTTGCTCTATTCTTGAACACTTTGTTTTGCAATTGGATCTATCTCCTCAGGGGAAGGAGTTATTGCTTCACCAATTGATCTGATCTTCTCCTTAATATCCTATGTTCTGGGGCAACAAAGAATGAAAGGGAAAAAGATAATGTCTGCACCGTCCAGAGAAAAATAATTATTTGAAGTTTGAACAAATATTTACCTCTTATATAAAACTGACTAAAAATATGCATGAAGGAATAATGATATCATATATCAGTATCATAATCGTTCTTGCACACAAGATGCTTGAACTCAATTTTTATTACGTGCTTTAGTTTGTCAATCCATCTCACACCAAAGCAGCCAAAGACTTGATTACAATCTCACGCACATGTTTCGAACCACTTGGTTCCCTTCGCAACACAATATCAAACAAAATTGAGCTTCACATTGGAGTTTATAATTGTATGTAAGCTTTCTCTATGTAAAAATTATTAATTGAATTTATCGACTACATAAGAAAATGAGTAAAAAAAATCCAAAGTGGCTACTGGCAATTGATTCCATATACTTGAAAGCCACAAAAATTCAATTTCCTGTCAATATGTTCACACATCACAGTTGGTTCGAATTTTATTTTTTGTGAATAGCAACACTTTGAAGAATTATGTATTATTTATCTTGAGTGAAAAACCTGACAGTAAAAGAAAAGAAAAATTAACCTCAAAATGTTCAATTTTTAAGCGAATAACAACACATGAAAAAGCATGCATCATTTGTTCAACAACTTTCCACTTTCTTTTACAAAATTTAGTCCAACATAGGTGATAAAAAATAAAATTAAAGATATATCCAAAAAGTAATCATACAACTCCATTAGGACTTAAAATATGCTTCTACATTTGTTGAACAAATAAATCAATCAACTGACTTGAATTATCAGAGTTTTCAAATTCCTCACTTATAATGTTTAAAATGGATATAAACCACTTCTTTCCATTGGTACATCCAATGGAAAGAAGATGCACCTTCTCGTCAAATTGGTGATATGTATACATGAAACACTTGACATAAGTAAAGTTCATTTCATCTCTCATAGTTTGTCTGGTATATGATTGTAATAAACAACATTAGAAGATGAATCTTCACTACATAATCAAAGATTTACAATTGTCTTTCCAATCGTTTATTCTATTATGATATCGACAAATGATGAAAGAACAATATCCATGCCACAGTTCATTGTTAATAGCAGAGAAGGTTCTTGTAATGGTTTAGCTTAAAAAGTGAATATCTGTATGGAATGACCTCAGCTTGATACTTAAGAAACAAAATTATCCAACAAAAAATGATAGGGATAAATACATAAAACCTATTTTTTCTTCAATAACAGTAAAACCCATTAAATTGCTCAAGTAAAGTAAATAAAGGGAGCTAATAATTTTTAGCAAGTTACAATGATAGATTTTCCCCCTTTTTTGGTTTATTGGGTGAAGAGTATTGGGAAATAGAATAAGAAATAAGAAAAGGTAACCAACGAACTTGCTAGAGTTGTATTCATAGAAGGTAATTCTTTCCTCCATACATAAGTGACTCGCTCATTTTCCCTATAAAATATTCAAATTAATATGTTCTATAACACAAGAACTTACCACATGGAAATTCAAGGAAAAGTTATTTTTCATAGAAAGTCATAATCTAGACATGCATATGGACTTTGTTAAGAGGAGAGGAAGGGTGAGAAGAATCAAATTTATCATCATTCCAGTCAAGTACTTTATAGGTTGTGACTGTTTTTCAAATAAACTTTAGTCATATGCCATCACAATCCCCAAAAACATGGACTAATGCATTCGTATTTTTCAATCTCCAGCGGTACACACCAAGAAATAAAAATACCTGTTTGCATAGTTATCATGAGCAACATAGTAGAATCTGCACTTAGTTTAACACTTGCAGCTTGCAACCGACATTCGGGATGTTGTGGTGTTATGATAGCACCCAATCGAGTTTATGAAGGCACAAATAGTGGACTTGCATAAAAAAACACATGGTTGCTTATACCTTAAAATATGCCATCAGCCACATAAGAAACCAAAATAATGAATTGTCGACATTGATTCTTTGTAGTTATATATATATATATATATATATATATATATATATATATATATATATATTTAGATATGCTCGTTCAGCGGGCACATCAATATGTATTATATGTCAATAACTTATTGAAAATGATCATTACTAAGAATCTATGGCTTCCATTTCCAAGAAGTGATGACAATTAGATATTATAGTGATTTTTATATTTTAGCAAAGGAGATATCTGATGACCACTTAGGCACTTAAAAGTTAAAATTTAATATCTTCAGAGCTGACTAAAAGTGTTATACTAATATTTTTGAGAGAACAATTTGAGTTAACACAAAAATATTGACAATTTTCAATCAATGGTCCAAATAAATTTTAAGTGCTTTGCAAAAGCCCAAACCTATTAAAACATTTAACAGGCCATGAAAGTTAAATTTTATTTTACTCATCAGTAAATGCTACATTTATGACTCGACAAAAAATTAAAAAGGTGCAACAAAATTTAGCAAAGAGTATATCTTTAATATGAGAATGATACTGGCACTCTATTCAGAAGAAGAGGTGATTAGTCAGCATTTGAGGGTCATGAGACAGTTTACTTCCCATTATGATAGAAAGAAATTTGTGCATAAAAGATATGTAACTAAGAAATCTTGCTTATTGATTAAACTATAAATTACCAATGCTCCAGATATCTCATAAGTCGATGAGTACGAAAAATCTAAATGAAAAGCATGTTACTGAATTACCATGGCTCCACTTTATTCAGTCAAACCTTATTAGGGATGCCGAAGTTCATAGTTTTAATTTGGCACGTGATGCCATGCCAATCATCAACTAAATACTGGAGCTATTCTATAGTTCATTAGATTAACCATGGTCGTGTAGGGGAATGAAAAACTATACTTTTAAACACAATAAGTACAGAATTGAAAAAGGAACAACAATCATAAAGGAGTCCAAATGTCTATGAAAGCCTTAATTTACTACCTCCATTATCAGCCTTGAAACTTAATTCTATTTTATATGTGCTTAGCTCCAAATTAGTGTTTGCCTCCCTTTCTTACACTTTATAACAGTGTCGTCATACGCCTTGGGCTAATAAATAAGTCCTGTCAATTTTGAAAGAGTAAACGACATAACATAAAAGGGAGGAGGATAGTCAAGTTATGCTCATTAGACCTTGCACATTCCATCTCTCTGTCGATCAATGCAGAAACTCTCCCTTTATGAATTAGACATCTACTTACCAAGTGAAAAATAATAAAAGTGAGCAAAAGTTAGTTTTTTGATTTAGAAAAAAAAGATTTGAAACTTAGGTGGGTCAACAATTAGCTATCTACATGCAATGTATACCTAAAAGATGTAATATATGAAGACTAAACTCATTGAAACCGTAAGATTACCAAGAGCATTTTTTTGTCTCAAATTCAAAAGAAAATCAATATAGATAATCAAGAAAAGAGTATTCTTACATTCCCAAAAAAGGTCTCAATCCAAAAATACATGAATAGATCAACTTCACAATGGCGTCTAGCTGTGGAACACCAATAGGTATTATTGTTGCCTCCCTAATTTTATTTTACTATTGCATTATATCCTGAAGTCGAAAATGCAAGATAATAATAAGCAGCTTCTGGAAAAAAAAAAGTGAATCAAGGATGTGAAGAAACGCAGCAGACCTGTCTCGCCATAAGCAAATTATGTAGCCTTTGTGCGTTGAAAGATGATTGTGATAATTAGTTCTATAGTGGTTCTTTAAACATGCAAAGGAGTGGATATATGATTAAATTGCAAAATAACAGTGGTAAATCATCTTGTATTTAGAAGGAAAAAAAAGGTAGTCGAAATCAATTATGAAAGTTTTCTGCAAAATCTTTGTATAAAGCAACAGTCATTGTAAATAAATCTTGTATTAAGAAGAAAGTAAAGGTAGTTAGTCGGAATCAGTTATAAATTTTTTTTGCACAACCTTTGTATAAAGCCTCAGTCTTTGTAACTAAATATTCTACGTATGTGATGAAAAGATACCTGATCATTTGTAACATACTCATGTAGAACAACATCAAAACAGAACTCATGCTTCTCAATATGAGTAGTGAAGTCCGCTTTCTATAATACAACCAAACATCAATTCCTCCCAAATATTTAGAGGTTAAATTAAATTTATCCTAAAAAAATTATAAATATTAAAGTTAAGTCACTATGATCTTGTTAATACAGTTACCTTATTAATTTTAAGATAACTTTTCTACAGTAATGAGGTTGGAGAATTTGATAGTCGCGGATGAAAATTGATCTTATAATGTTGTATGTATCTGAAATAGAAACTCATTTGCTCCAATAGCTAGATTTGAAAAATTATAACAATAGTGAAGTACAAAATTTTTTGTCATATACATAATAGGTTCCTTTATGGCCTTCGACAAACTGAAAAGACTAAGCCACAAACCAAGAGAATAATATGAGCATATATTTATAAACCAAATGAAATTAATGTCACACGATAAGGATAGGGTTAGTACCAGTTTGGCTTTGTTGAGAAGTTAACGGGCATATGTACGATTGGTTCTGCAAAATACAACAGAAGAAGTAGTCATTGGTACAAAAGTCTCAACAATAATCTATGTTCCACAAATATTTTGATCTATTAGTAGTATAATGTGTGGTGTTTTCATGTTCTCTGGCCTTGTCCAATATTTATGATCTTTCACTGGATCTCCAACCTTAAGAAATGCACAATTAAATTTTCAGCATTTAACCGACATATAGTTATGGAGAAAGTTAGAATTAAATTAATTCTCAATATTCTTGAAAACCATTGGGAATAACATGGATGAAGAAGCGATTAAGCTTGGAACTGCATTTCAAGAAATAATCAGCGCCCCACTTGATGCCAGATTGAAAAAATTTCAGATCACTTAGAATTGCATTACAAAATCAGACCTTTGATTTTGTAATGCAATTATTAGTAGCCTGTTACTTTTTCTATTGAATAACTTATATAAAAATGAAAGAAGAGAAAAGCAATGAGTGAAAGGAAAAAGAACTCGAAATTTTCTATGTTCAAGTTAAATATCTGTTCATAATCTTTCTATTGAATAACTTATATAAAAATGAAAGAAGAGAAAAGCAATGAGTGAAAGGAAAAAGAACTCGAAATTTTCTATGTTCAAGTTAAATATCTGTTCATAATCTAGAGAAGCAAGGAGTGAAAGGAAGAAAGTGTTGGGATATATACTATTAACCATGAGTTTGGTTTAGATATAGTATTTATTATGAAATAATTGTTTATTCAGTTTTAATAAAGTTTTAAATAGATCATATAATAGTCTGTGTCATTTGCTTATATAGTAGATGATTTAGTGTATAGAGTTTAGCTTATACACGGAAGATTAAATCATCGGTTCTTATAAGTATAAAGTTTGAGTTCACAATCTAATGATGGAATTGGACAAACCATCAGGAATGATTGTAGCACAAGATTAAATATAATTAATCTTGATTATGGGAATGGTTTAATTCCAACTTCTTGTGCTAGTACATTTTGTATGTATTGAACGGACCAGGTAGAGATAAGTATTTTATACTGACTTAATAAAATAAACTCTCTAGCCATTAAATGTACTTATACTCTTAATCTTGATATAATTATTATTAGTTGTGTATATTATTATTGTTTTGATTTATTAAAAGGCGAGATTCTTTCGTAGGTCAATATGCCTGGTAAATTGGATAATAATAATATACATTGGCGAAGTAATAGTTAGTTGATGGAATCCATGTCTCGGTTTAGAGATTGATGATATACCTTTATGAAAGTTTATAAGTTTTCATGTGTAAACCTGGCCGGTGAATTTTGTATCCGACACATGAAATAAGTTAAGCGAAAGTCTAAAGGAAATAATCAATAAATTAAATCGTCAGTAATTTAATTTAATTGATTCGTATCTGAATCTTAACATGGGGAGTTAAATAAGATTTAATGGATGAATTTCGAAATTGAATAAGGAGTGTAATTACGAATTTTTAGTGGAATAATTCGTAATTAATTATGGTGGATATTAATTTTGAAAATTACAAATTAATTCCATAATTGGAAGCCTTGTTAATTAAATTCTGTGGTCCCTACTGTGCCTAAATAATAGGAAATAAAGGAATCCTTTTTCTGGTGGAAAAGAAAACCTAACAGGTTTTGGAAAAGGGTCTTAACCCTTAAAACTTGTGCTATAAATACATAAGGTTTTCCACCTAGAGGGATGAGTACATGGTGGCTGAAATTTTCAGCCAAGTTTTCCAAGAAATTTCGCCCACACGAAATTGTTATTTTCGGGTATTATTTGGGTAACACAGTAGAAGACCGTGGAACGTTCGAGGATCACGATTGTGCGGGTGATGGAGATTCCATTGAGAAGTTATGGAACTGAAGGCTCACGTGGTAGAAGAGATATGTTCACGCTTCAAGAGGTAACCCGTGAAATCCCGTTTATGCTAGTTGTCTAAATTACATGTGATTTTGATACTGGGATTGCTTCCACTGCATATAATAATCCATCAATTGGTATCAGAGCTCACTCACATCTAATTAGATAACTAAGTTTTTTCATGAAACAAGAATATGGTGTTTATGTGCATTTTTTGAATTACATATATATGTGGTTTTTCTGAAAAACTGCACTGCTGTTTTGTGAATTAACTGTGCATAATTTATGGATTATTCTTATAATCATGAGATATATGTTTTCTTATTGATATTTGATTGAGATTATCTGAATTTTTTGGGGTAAACCCTAGAAAAACGCAAAACCTGTTTATGACCGAATAGCCGGAATTTTCGGAGGTCAGCGAACTTGACAGACTCCGATTGAGCTGAAATTTGGTGGATCCATCGGAAACGCCGTGGTGAGAAAAACTCACCGCTTTTGCAGTGAATCATGGTATTTTTCGGCGTTTTGAGGTCGTTTGGACTGTGTTTTGGACGTTTTTCTATTTTCTGGAAATTATTTCTTAATAATTTTAAATCTTTTTTAATTCAATGGTGTTGGGGATGACTCCCCATGGTCCCCATGATTAAATACTAGTCATATAATAGGTTTACACATTGACTATTAGCAAATAAACGTGTTGTTGTATTAAATTCAATAATAGAGGTGTAAGATTTTATTGACTAGGTTTTACAAGGTATAATTCATATTGTGTAATGATATAATTATTTTGTAAGAAAGTAAAATTCTCTATTTGATATCCTGGATGACTAATGATTGGAGCGTTTGGCATGTTTGTGCATAAAAAATTTCTCAAATTTAAGTTTATATTTTCATGCCCTACGTGATTACTAGTTTGGATTTTCGATGAAGAATTTTGTTCTCTAATTGGAGGTTCTAATTAAATGAAATATGACGGTATGTTGTATGAGTTTTATAATGTTGGTATGACTTTTAAGCTATGGTCTACCATAAAATAATTTTATGAGCTAAATATATATTCACTTGTAAATTGAGAATTTTATGAGTATAAATAGTTACCACTGAAGTGGTTTGTTTATTTGAACTCATGAAAAATTCTTAGTAAATTTGTACATGTGAAATTATATCTATTCATGGATTGAGCATTATGATTAATAAGTAGGATCCACAAAATGGTCTATTTATTTGAGTCATTGAAATATGTTTAATATACCATGTGAAAATTATCCTTGAGAAATCTACATTAATGGTGGAGGTTCATAACTAGAAAAGGAGTATTTATCTTTGGGTACTAGTGAAACTAACTCCACCCATGAGAAGAGATATTGGTGTTTTCACTGAACGGGAGAAAATATAATATCTCAGGTTCTTATGTATTTAATAAAAGGATAATTTATTGCAAAAGGAGATATTATATATCCTAGAAATAGGAAGAAAATAATATATGTCTTGAGCTCATAGTGTAATTATAAGGAGAATGGAAATCAATATCATATTTATTTTAATTCATGAAACTACTTAAAACGGTTATTCTCCGAGTTTGGTTACAAGCTAGTGGTCATGAATTTGACGGACTCCGATTAACCTGAAACTTGGTGAGTTCATCGAAAACGATCTAGTGAAAAAAAAAACTCCTTGCTATGCAGTGAATCATGTTGTTTTTTGGCATTTTGAGGTCGTTTAGATGGGTTTTCAAGCAGTTTATTAAATTGAATTTGTTATAAATATGAAAAATTATTCTTTATATATCGGCTATATTTGTGTTAAATCTGAAACATGATGATTTAACTTGATATGATATATAGCAAGAATGCAAATCACATGGATTTAATCCTGACTACGCCAAAAAAATAATTTATTCGAATTTGGTCTAGTTTTTGGCGATCATGAATTTCACGATATCCGAATAACCTGAAATTCGGTAGGATCATTGGAAACGATCATTTAAGAAGAACTCACTGCTATGCAGTGAATCACATCATATTTTGACGATTTGGGATCGTTTAGGTGAGTTTTTTGGAGGTTTGACGGATTAAAATGTGATTTACATACGAAAAGTCATTCTTTCTATCATTTTATATGTCTAATCGGGAACATGATAACACATGTTGATTTGACATGAATTGGTATATGATAAAAAAAATGTAGGTCATATTTTAAATTCTTAAAAAAATGCTTAAAATGATAATTTTCCAAATTTGGTCGCAATTTTTGATTGATATGAAATTTGGTAGATTTATCAGAAATAGTCCAGTCAACAATAATCACGACTAGACAGTGTGAAATATTAATTTTAGTATTTTAAGACTGTTTAAATGGGTATTGAGCATTTCTTTTTAATATAGAACTTAATCCTCAAAGAAAAGTTCGTGGTTGTGATAAAGTGGTGATGGGAATAAACCCCTATGGTCTTCATTTTTTTTATTTATAGTGAGATAATAAATTTATGCGTTGACATTAGGTCTTCCTCCATATCGGATAAATTTATTATGAACTCACTGGCTATAGTTACTAGTTATTGATAACCAGTATTAACTCTCCATCTGAGCTTAAAGGGTTGAATCAATTTTGTAACTACAATACAATCATGATTAAGTGGTGATAGAAATATATTTCTATGGTCTTCCACTATTAATTTCAAGTGAGTAATAAATTTATGCGTTGACTTTAGGTCTTCCTCCATATCGGATAAATTTATTGTAAGCTCACTAGGTGAAATACTAGTAATTGATATCGTGTACTTACTCTCCATCTGAGTATACATGTTGGATCAATGAAACTAGAGCTATTAAAAATGATGTTCACTTGACTTAAATTAACAGTATACTCTCTATCTGAGTTGGGTCTGTTTTAATTATTGGAGTGAATAATCTGGCATTGCATATGTATGTTGCATGAGTAGTTCTTTCCCATCGAAATTGCTATTCAAGATGCATGACATATATGTGTAGTGTGTTTTAAAATTTTTGTATTAAAAAGTTATATACAATTGACTGAAAATAATAGTATGCTCTCCATCTGAGTTGGTTCTATTTATTTTTGGATTGTATAATTCTTGCATTATATAATATACTTTGCATGAATAATTCTTTTCCCATCGAAATTTATTATTCCAGATGCATGTATGTATATAAATATTGAATGCAGTCTGAATTTTACTATTCAGTGTTTTGACTTATTATGATCTATTTAATATTTTTATCTCAACTCCACAATAATTTTATGCAATTTGTCGTATTACTTGTTAAAATTTTTTTTTAGTGATAAGGCATTAATTTTAAGGATGCAATATATGTACTTTTGTTAGAAGGAATTTAATTCCGATTTCTGGGCAAAATAAGAGATGGATATTTGTTTTATTTTTCGAATAACTCTTGAGTTATTGAGCTTAATAAACACTTTATCTCTTGTGGTACATGAATGCATGACCTTGTTATTATATATTGATGTCTCTCCTGAACAGAACAATATTAGTCTACCTCATAAGAGAATATGTTCTTCAAAATTGAGTAAAACTTATCTGTGCACTTTTATCTAAGTCATATTAATCTGGATAGGATTTCAAGTTGGTCAAGTATGGACCTTAAGGTTCATTGAAAGTAGAGGCACTACCAACTTGTGGATCCTGTTTGGAAGGAAATTTGACTAAAAGATGTTTCCCTTTAAAAGGAAATAAAACTAGTGATAAGCTAGAATGAATCCTTTCTGATTTGTATGGTTAAATGAACATACTCGTAAGAGATAGATTTTGAGTATTTTATGACGTTCATAAATGATTACTCAAAATATTAATATATTTATTTGATGCACTGTAAGTCTTAATGAATTAAGTAATTCAAGGTTTTTAAGACTTGAAATAGAGAAGCACCAAAGAAATATATTAAGTTACTACAATTTGATTGTAGTGGCGAGCATCTCTCTAAAGAGTTTTTTAGTTACATATCAGAATAGGGATTACATCTTAATTGACTACACCGTAAACTCCATAATAGAGTCGTGTAGTAGAAAGAGGAAATAAGTCTCTTTTGGATATGGATAGACTAATGACGTGTTATTCAGATTTGCCTTAATTTTTTTTGGAATATTTCCTGAAAACTTCAAATTACATTCTGAATTTAGTTCCTTCTAAGCTAGTACCTGGGACATCTATAGAACTGTGGACTGAATGTAAGCTTGGTCTGTGGCATGTTCAGATATAGAATTATCCCGCATATGTGCTGAAAGGGAAAGCAGATATGTAAGTTGGAACTAAGGATGGATAGGTGCATGTTTATCGAATATCCAAGAAAACGAATGAAGCTTTATTTTATTGTCCTAAAGAAAATAAGGCAATTGTTAAAACAAATGCATTTTTCTAAATAAGGACTGTTTAATAAAACATGTTCCTAGAAGTAAAATATTTTTATAGGAACTGAGCAAAGAAATAACTAGATGTTCAAGAACATCAAAACCCACACGTCAGAATTGACGTTCCATTGCATTTAAGTAGTGGGAGAACGTTAATAGACATAATATGCCTTTATCGAGTGGGAGTGATGTTTGAACATTGAACACTATAGTAAGAAGTCACTAATATTTCAATGTCGTGAGGTAACGAAGATAATATTAGTGGTACTTCGTCTTAGTGGGAGAAAGCTAAAGAAAATTATAGTTCGGTGTTCATTCTTGGGATAGTTTCGGTAACAGGATCTCTGAAGAGTTTAATACTAAACTAGATAATTACGACAAAGTACTACTGGACAAATATTGCATCAGATATAACTTGGCAAGATTCTTTAACAAAACCTTATTTGGTGAAGACTTTTAATAGTCATGTAAAAGAATGCCTGAGAAAGTTGTAGATGCATGGTTATGAGTCTAAGTGGGAGATTGTTGGGGCATATACTATTAACCATGCATTTGGATATAGTATATTCTAATAATTATCATGGTTAAAAGTCTAAGTGGGAGATTGTTGGGATATATACTATTAACCATGAGTTTGGTTTAGATATAGTATTTATTATGAAATAATTGTTTATTCAGTTTTAATAAAGTTTTAAATAGATCATATAATAGTCTGTGTCATTTGCTTATATAGTAGATGATTTAGTGTATAGAGTTTAGCTTATACACGGAAGATTAAATCATCGGTTCTTATAAGTATAAAGTTTGAGTTCACAATCTAATGATGGAATTGGACAAACCATCAGGAATGATTGTAGCACAAGATTAAATATAATTAATCTTGATTATGGGAATGGTTTAATTCCAACTTCTTGTGCTAGTACATTTTGTATGTATTGAACGGACCAGGTAGAGATAAGTATTTTATACTGACTTAATAAAATAAACTCTCTAGCCATTAAATGTACTTATACTCTTAATCTTGATATAATTATTATTAGTTGTGTATATTATTATTGTTTTAATTTATTAAAAGGCGAGATTCTTTCGTGGGTCAATATGCCTGGTAAATTGGATAATAATAATATACATTGGCGAAGTAATAATTAGTTGATGGAATCCATGTCTCGGTTTAGAGATTGATGATATACCTTTATGCAAGTTTATAAGTTTTCGTGTGTAAACCCGGCCGGTGGATTTTGTATCCGACACATGAAATAAGTTAAGCGAAAGTCTAAAGGAAATAATCAATAAATTAAATCGTCAGTAATTTAATTTAATTGATTCGTATCTGAATCTTAACATGGGGAGTTAAATAAGATTTAATGGATGAATTTCGAAATTGAATAAGGAGTGTAATTACAAATTTTTAGTGGAATAATTCGTAATTAATTATGGTGGATATTAATTTCGAAAATTACAAATTAATTCCATAATTGGAAGCCTTGTTAATTAAATTTTGTGGTCCCTACTGTGCCTAAATAATAGGAAATAAAGGAATCCTTTTTCTGGTGGAAAAGAAAACCTAACAGGTTTTGGAAAAGGGTCTTAACCCTTAAAACTTGTGCTATAAATACATAAGGTTTTCCACCTAGAGGGATGAGTACATGGTGGCTGAAATTTTCAGCCAAGTTTTCCAAGAAATTTCGCCCACACGAAATTGTTATTTTCGGGTATTATTTGGGTAACACAGTAGAAGACCGTGGAACGTTCGAGGATCACGATTGTGCGAGTGATGGAGATTCCATTGAGAAGTTATGGAACTGAAGGCTCACGTGGTAGAAGAGATATGTTCACGCTTCAAGAGGTAACCCGGGATTTATGCTAGTTGTCTAAATTACATGTGATTTTGATACTGGGATTGCTTCCGCTGCATATAATAATCCATCAGAAAGAACTAAGAAATCGTTGCTCTTTCTAGAAATTTAATGAGTGTTCTAGAATTACAAATTATAGAACTTACCTCCTGTAATCTAGAATTGTTGACTGATATGCGAAGAAAGGAGAAAGAATTGGAGGTATATATTATAAAATTGTGAAAAATCTGAAAAATCATGTTTTTGGAACTCCGGCGAAGAAGGATTAGTGGGTTAGGAGTTGAGATCATGGGGCAACATCGTGGGTTATTTGAAGTTAAGACCCCTTAGGGTTTAGAATTTTAGATGGAAAGGCACGCGTGAATGGAGTTGATTCCTTGTTGGTAACTTCTTAAGTTTTATTCTTTGTTAGTAAATTAGTTTTTAAAGAATGCAAAAAAAAAATTGATATATTATTTTTAAACCTCCACAATCGTAACTTCCTATTCCCGAATTCTATTCCTTTCTTGGTAACTTCTTTGTTGGTAAGTTAATTTTTTTTAAAGTAAAAAAAATAAATATTGTATTATTTTGAAATTCAAATTTAAAAAGTAAACTAATTTTTAACTAAATTAACTAATTATATCCTAAAATTGCCATAATTTTCTTCACACGACACATGACAAATTCTCATGGCTGACTTCTTTCTTTTTAATAATAGATAGATTAGATATGTGTTAAAGTTTAAACGGAAAAAAGAAGTACTGCGTATAGAGTTCAAATTTGGTGACATTTGGTCAAGTGAGTTCGTCTTATTCCCTCATTAACCGTGAGGGGCAAATAAAAATCTTAACGTTATCTTTGAACTTTACAATTTATAAAACACCAAAATTTTCGGACCACAACATATATTAAATGTCGGCCACACTAGCATAAAAGAAATTATTCTAGACTCCTTCAATTCCAGACAATATAACATTGACCTCCATACTTAAATCTATTCAAATCTTTTATCTATCTTGTGATCCATAAACACGTTAAGCTGGTGTTCCTTGTTTCTATTTACCAAAATTTAGAAAGTCTAAATCTTACCCAAAAAAATATAGTTGATGTCCTATGAAGCAATTTAATTACGACAAAATAGCCAGGGCAGATGAGCTAAATTAGACAGTTGGGTTCTGCATCAAATTCGGCAAACTTGTCTTGCCACCACCATGCAGCGATCTGCAAATGTGCAATGTCATTCCACATGTACAATTTTATCGTCACTCTAGACTTGAAGAATATTATTTGAATATTTCTTGAAATTCCAACACACGAGCGCCTCTTAGTTGCCAATAAACTAGCTCTATATAGATATATGAACAACCCAAGGTGCAAAAGTTGGTTTGTATAGTTAAAGGTTTAACTATGAAACGATGATTCTGATATCAAATGTCACACCTGTTATAACTAGTTGTGGATGAGCTCATAATTTGTTAAAAATTTAAATATTAAAAAGTTTATATCAAAATGAACTACTTTTTGTTTCGAAATGTTTGTTGATAGCTAGATAGTTTCAGGTGCAGATGTAGTTCAAACAATTGAGAGTCTTTGATTTTTGTGTGTGAGGGTTCTTGATTCAGCTGATTTAGGGAAGCACAAGAATGAGATTCGACAAGCAGACAAGTCAATGTCATTAAGTTCTTCCAATTTACCAATTTGTCTTCCCCATTCCATGCAATTTTGCAGGCTCTTAGTTTTAAATCACAAACTTTGAAATAACAGCTGACGCTCTAGCTAGCACATTGCCATTTTTATCCGCGCCCCTTGAGCTCGTCCATTTGTTAGGTGACCCCTTGCTTCATATTCAACTGTTTGCTGCTACTTAATAAGACACAGTGACATTTTGATATAATATATCTTAAAATTGTGAAATCGCAAATTAGGGAAATTGAAGACACGGCAAAGGTACATTTGGATCATCCGTTATTAATAATTCTCATAGCTAGGCTACTATCATTACTTAATCCCTGTGTTATATGTAGCTCGGTATTATTCTTTTATCTGAAAAATATAGGTATTTTTTACATTTTTCCAATGTTTTACGTTCGTATAGTGTACGTCGGCCAACTTTTTAGCTAAAATGTTTTTAGCCAACTACTAATGAAACTCTTCATGCGCTTTTTTCATTCACTCAATATACAACGCCCTCCAACTATTATACATAATTTTAAAAGGGTTTATTATAGTTTAGCCTACTTATCTAGTAACTACATTAAAGATTGAGATTAAATGCTCAAGGGTGAAGATGCAGGTGAGCAGGGACGGAGCCACAATGTTATTTTACGGTTCGCACGAACCTAATAGCTTTTGCTTAGACTCTAGGTTTGTATTAAAAATATTAAATATGTATAAATATTTAATTGCAAACCTAGTAACTAAAATGAACTATGAGTTGAATAACAAATTCAAAACTCATAAACTTCAATTCTTGAGTTCGCCTTTACAAGTGACGAAGCCCATGAAGGGTGGGTCGAGTTAGGGGCAGAGGGGGGTGTGAAGACCAAGGTGAAGGTGAGTCATAATAACTTAGTCAATAATGTTCATATCTCATGTTAGCTAATTTAATAGGTTAGGTTTGTTACTTACCAGTATATAGGGTCGGTTGTACTGATACTATACTTCTGCATATTGCGTACAGATGTTGGCTGCTAAGGTTGTTGTGTTTAACGGGAGCTGGATTTGAAGATATACTTGCGTTTCTGTTGTAGCTGTCTCTTATTCATGATAGTCTTAGATTATAAAACTCAAGTTCATGATTTGTACTATCAATCCTTGGGAATGTATAAGTTTTATAAGTTTCAGATAATTTCTTCCATTTAATTGTTTTATTAATTTAATTAAAAATGAATAATTATTAAATTGATTTACCTAGCGGGTTGGGTTAGGTGTCATCACGATTAGTGAATTTTGGATCGTGACAGTTTAACATATTTGTCAGTTTCAAGTGCTCAATACGTCGAAAGTCGAATTCCAAGATAAAGAGTCTATATAAATAATTCCCTGCCGTGTATGTATTTGGGTTTAATGACCATTTCATTGTTAATTTCATATAATTTCTGAGAGCATATAAGACTTTCGGGTGGTCCAAATTTCACATGTTGTTAACATAGAGGATTTCAACGTAAGCGAAGTGGAGTTAGAAGATACCCTCGCAAGAACGACTCTCAAAGTTGGGGGCAGGTCAACGTATGAGTTTGCTTATTTTATTGGTACGAAAAGCTTCTACCAGTTTATGAATGTGTATCTGAAAACCTAAATGCATTTGAGAATTGAGCTCCAAGGTTTACAAGAATTTGTACAAATAAATTAATCCTTCACACCCGGAATGTTTGATATCACTACAAACATTTCTAAAAAGAAAAAAAAAGACAGTTTTCTTTTTCCCTCAAGTATAACAAAGAAGTAACATAAACTAAACCTCCCTAACACATCGTGCCCTTTTCCGTCGGTGGAAAATAGGCAAAGGTAGGGGGTTGTTCCCTAGTCTAAATCAGTATGTGCACTTCCCGCTCCATTATACACGGCAGTTTTCACCGCCGCCCGTGGCGGCGATTCTTGATTTAACGTTCTCAAAGTCAGAAATCCGACATGGAATTTGGATCCCACCCGAATGATTATACCCGTAAATCATTTCTGCTTCCCTCAACAAATCAGCAAACAAAGGGTGATTAAAATACATCACAGGCACCACTATTCTACACGTGTCATCTTTCTTCTCACCCACGTACACAGCTAAATGTCCCTTTGGTACGGTCACCTGCTTCGGCTCTACAGGATCTTCCCCGACCCGGATGTAACCCGAATTGGGTCTTGCAAAGCAGAGACCTTTTGCTCCCTGCTTCAGAATATGTCCTAATTTGCATAGCTTTGAAATGGCTCTGCTAGCACATCCCTGTGATCTCAGCTGCTTGTGTCCAACTCTTCCCTTTGTTCTGCTGTGAATAAACCAGCTGAAAACTCTCACCAACTTCCGTCCAAGCCTGAAACCTCTCCCTTTTTTCATAGCTCAAAATTTTTATCTCACTAACTATGGATTTTTCCTTAAAAAAGTAAACTTTTGGTAGAATTTCAAGAACTAGTAAATGCCAATGTTGAAGAAGATTTTGGTTCTTGCGATGGAAATTTTGGGTGCAGCTTATAAAAGTTGGAGGTGTTAATTTCTGTCGACCGTCTATCTTCTTATAGCTAGGGAGAAATTACGAAGAAGATTAAGGAAGCAATAAAGAGAGATTCTTGAATTGGCAAAAAGTTATGAATGAAGAATGAGGTTTCTTTGATGAATGTGGAAAGCTGCTATTTATGAGAGCTGTGGCAAGTCAAACATGTTTGAACAATACTATGGCTGTGTGCATATATATATTGAAATTTTTTTTTTTTTTGGGGGGGGGGGGTTGAAGGAGAGTGGGGGATGGGGGCTAGGGGCGTGGGGTCGAGTGGAGGAGAGATGGGAGAGGCCAAAGTGGAAATGGTCGACACTCGACACACACGATGAGAAGTGATCAAACTTGTTTGACTTTGAGATTTATTGAGAGATTAATTTTGAAGGAGATAAAAACCTTTTAATGGTAGATCTCCGTGAAAGTGAATGCAGCAATTTTGGTAAAATTTTTAATTCACAACACTCTAATTTTATTTATTTATTTTTGCGAAAAATTTGTGATAAGAAGAGTTTAAATTATAGTATACAATATGTGTACGTTTTGTTACAATCACAAAATAGTATCTACAGATTAATTTACTTAAAATATAAAAGGGTGAAAATTATTTTGATCCTCCAACTTCATCTTAAAAAATTAAACCCCTCCTCCAACTTCATCATTAAAATCAAACCCCTCTTCCAATATTAATCAATAGATATTCTGTTCTCTCGAAATTTAATCTGTCTTTCCTTTTTGACGTAAAATCTTTTCTTTTTCTTCTTTTTTTGAGGGAAATTCAATTAAGCAACAACAACCAGCACGTCAATTGACCCCAACTGAATAAAAAGCTAGTCAACTTTATAATTATTTTAGTTTTGTGTTTCACATTTGAGTTTTGAAATTGACAAATTCCAAAAATAACCAAGTCTAACTATTATATTCGGTTATATTAAGCCAAAAGAAATTAATCAAAATCCTCAGTTCAACATCTTGACTCATTCAATAATCCAGAAAAGAGAGGTCTTACCTCCAAACTCAAAGCGGTTGATGGGAGCAACATTTGACTTGAATTTAGTTGACCAGCACAATAAACAACCAAATTAGATTATTACAAAAATGTATTATCTACTTCTGGCGCTATCAGCCTTTAATGGTACTGATCAACCATTACTAAAAGAGTAACCTTCTGAGTGATAATTGTTGAAAAACAAGACATGTGGCCAATAAGATGTAATTAGAAGTTGCATTTGCGTCGTGCAATTGTTCACTAATTTGTGATCAGTAACCAGATTAGGCTGGTCTTCCTTGTCGTTATTTACCGAAACCCAGATTGATTATGAATCTTAATCTTTAAAAAATAACTGGTTGATGTCCTACAAAGCAACTTCATATTACAAGTTGCCAGTGCAACACGAGCTAAAGCAGACAGTTTGGTTAATTTTACGTAGAATCCGCCAACTTGTCTTTGCCACCACCATGCAAAGATCTGCAATTTTCCCTGTCATTCAACACAATTTTAATTGTCTTCATTCCAGATTGAGGAATATTTGAGTATTTGGATATTACAACACACGAGGGATTATTACTTATTTGATAATAAAATATTAAAGAAAACGTTGTAACAGCCAGTCCAGATTTTGGATTCATTGTTCACTAATTCTATTTTTTAATAGTTGCCTTATTGATTATTAAATGCCCTGTACTACTAACGTTAACTTTCTGATAACTCTTAATTAGGTAGATTCCTCGAAGGTAATTTATGTATGATAATTAAGATTTAGTAAGTACTGTAGTAACGTTTAGCGACAACTATGATCCGAGCATTAAGCGACAAATAAACAACCTGTCCATAGCTGGAATAAATATGTGGTATAGACAAATGTTATAGTGTATGACTTATATAGACAAATGTTATGTACTGCCGGAGTAGTATATATAATTAAACAGAGTACGAACGTATTAGAGCAACGTAACCTATGCTATATATATTGCGCCACAAAAGTTTCGTCTATCAAAATAGCTGTAATATATCTCAAAGAGTTAGATTGATAGTTGAATGTTTAACAATGAAACAAAGGTTTTTCTTTTAAATCAAACTTGGAATCCCATCTTCATTCTCCTTTGCGAGTACCTAGACTGAATAATTAAAATGAAAATGATAAACTCAGCGGTTATTTCTGCAATATATGAAAGAGAATACCCATACATAGAGTTCAATTAACTCAGTCGATTCTTTGATTAATGTGTAATGAGGGTTCTTGATTCCGCTGATTTAGGGAAGTTTTTATGTCCACAATAATGAGACTAGACAAGTAGACCAATTGATGTTATATTCTCATTAAACTCGCTTAATTTTGCCAACTTGTCGTCCCTCTACCATGCATACCAACCCGATAGTCCGAGTTAAATCGACAAAAAAAAAATTGATTATGGTTTGGTGTTGGAAAAAAAATCCGACTATAATTGGTTTGGTTTGGTTTTAACTAAAGAAAGTCAAACTGATACCAAATCAACCTGACATTAAATATATATAAATTTTAGATATATTTAATATATAAAATATACTTATTGTGATGTAATTTCTAAATATTTCTTAAAACTTTTCATAATTTAATCTTTAAAGTATTATTTCATGGTAGGACTTAGAACTTTTGAATGTTTCAATAAGTTTTATAGCCATTAATATTAGTAAATTTAATAATGCTAACAAAATTCCAAAGCAAAATCAAATCAATACTAATGCTAACAAAAGACATTCAATTCAATACTACGAACGGGAATGTATTGAATATCTATTTTTTGTTTTGCAATAATTTAAATAAAAATGCATAACCTATTTTTATTTTTTCGTTAGCGTTTAGTCATGTAATTAATATTCCCTTATTAGTCTACTTATTTTAGCTTGACTTTTAGTATTTTTAGATTATATTTATTTTTATTATGACTTTTTAATTAGCAATATTTATATTATATAATTTTATTGTCTTTATTGTTGAATATTTTGGGATAATGCCATGACACATCTCATATTTTGTATTATTTTCTTGAAAAATACTTTATATAGTTGTATCTTACTAGGATTAAAGAAATATTTTGAGCACAAGTGTGACAACCCAAAGGGTCATCACCTGTTTTCTTACCCATTATGTGCTCCCGAGGCCATGAAAACCTCATTTAGAGTCACTTCAATTTGCGTGCGCAGTCCGGGCGCGTAGCCGGAAAGCTTAAATATGGAACTCTGTGAAAAATGCTAAGTTTTGATGTTAAAATGAATAAATTTGACTTCGGTCAATATTTTGGGTAAACGGGCCCGGACCCGTGATTTGACGATCTCGGATGGTCCGTAGGAAAATATGGGACTTGGGCGTATGCCCGGAATCGGAATCCGAGGTCCCTAGCCCGAGAAATAAATTTTTAAGTGAAATTGTTTTCAGAAATTGTTTAAGAAAATTTGAAGTAAAATCTGATTAGAAAGCAATGGTATCCGGCCTGTATTTTGGTTCCGGCATGCGGTACAGGTGTTATATATCACTTGAGTTACTCCTGTGAAATTTGGTTGAAAACGGACGTCGTTTGACGCGATCCGGACCTTAATTGAGAAATTTGATGTTTAAAAGAGTTTTGAGAATTTTTATTGATCTCGAGGTTTAATTCGATGCTCGTGATGTTATTTTGGTAATTTTATTACACGAATATGTCCGTAGGATATTTTTGAGGATGTGTGTATACTTGGGTTGGAGTTTCGAGGGCTCGGGTGGGTTTCGAGTGGGCTCTGGAATGCCTTAGGCTTAGAAAGTCAGATGTTGCAGGTTCAGGAAGTTGCAGTCTCTGAACCCTCTAGTGCGGTCCGCGAGAAATCGCGTGCGACCGCGGAGGGCCAACGAGGCCGCGGTCGCCTTTGTGCGGTCCGCGGTGGAAGCTGTGCGGCTGCAGTCGCCTTTGTGCGGTCCGCACAGGGTGCTGAACTACAGGTCTTCAGGGAGGGGCCAGCGCGGCCGCGGTGCCTTTATGCGGATCGCGGTGGAGGCTGTGCAGCTGCAGTCCATTTGATGCGGTACGCACTGGGGGTCTGAGTGGGGTATAAATAAATGGGAATTTCAGTTATTTTTCACTTTTTCAAAACCCCAAAACATAAAAGGCGATTTTTCAAACAACCTTTCTTCTCCAAAATGTTGGTAAGTGATTTCTAACTCATTTTCTTCACTCCTTAACATCTTTTAACATGATTTCAACTTCAAATAAAAGATTTTCATGGGGGAAATTGGGTATTTTGGGTAGAACCTAGGTTTTCCAAAATTGGAGATTTGGACTTCAATTTCAGGTCCGATTTCAAAACAAATTATATATTTGGATTCGTGGGGGAATGAGTAATAGGGTTTTGGTCCGAACCTCGGGTTTCGACCACGTGGGCCCGGGGGGGTGATTTCTGACTTTTGGGTAAAACGTTAGAAAACTCATTTTCATGCATTGGCGTTGATTCATTTAGCACTTATTGATGTAATTAAGTAACTTGTGACTAGATTCGAGCGGATTGGTGGTGGAATCAAGGGGTAAAGCTATAGTTGAGACTTAAGTGGTTATCAAGACATCGAGGTAAGTGTTTGGTCTAACCCTAGCTTGAGGGATTAGGAGTTGAGTCATACTTGGTACTTGCTTCTTGTTGAGTACGACGTATAAGCATGGTGACGAGTATCTATACGTTAGTGTCAAGCATGACCGTGAGTCTTAAATTGAAAGTTGTTGTGTTCTTAAATGACACTTGGGTGCTTTACTTAATGATCTTATATGATTAAGCATTTTCAATAATTGAACTGAGTACAAGTTGAGTTGAGGTTGGTTATAGCTGATTCTCCCTTGCCGGGATGACTAATTCAATATTGTTGTTCCTTTGCCGGGAAAAATTATAACATTGTTGTGTTCCCTTGCCGGGAAGTTATTATATTATTTATGTTCCCTTGCCAGGATTTCTTGTGATTGTGTGATGAAATGTAAAAGGGAGCGGGTGGCACGCCTACCACAAGATATAATGAAATGGGAGCGGGTGGTACACCTACCACGAGATATAATGAAATGGGAGCGGGTGGTACGCCTACCACAAAATATAATGAAATGGGAGCGGGTGATACGCCTACCACAAGATATAATGAAATGGGAGCGGATGGTACGCCTACCACGAGATATAATAAAATGGGAGTGGGTGGTACGCCTACCACAAGATATACTGAAATGGGAGCGGGTGGTACGCCTACCACAAGATATACTGAAATGGGAGCGGGTGGTACGCCTACTACAAGATATGAGATATGGATCGGGTTGCAAGCCTGTAACAAGATGAAACTGAAAGTGAAAGTTGCCTTTCTCTTGATCCGTGGTAGAAGTTAAATTGTAGTTTCCTTACTATTCTTTGATATTCTGTTTTATCTTCTACCCTGGAGCATGTTTCCCCTTTCCCAACTTTGATTGCTTATTACCTGTTTACTTTTCTGCCATATAGTATATAACTGCACAGGTTTATCTGGAGTCTGGTCCTAGCCTCGTCACTACCTTGTCGGGGTTAGGCCAGACACTTACTAGCACATGGGGTCGGTTGTGCTGATACTACACTCTGTGCGCTTTTGCACAGATCCAGGTCTTGGACAGTAGCAGTAGCGCAAGTACCAGCTTTCAGTGCAGTGAGACACCGAGGTAGCCTTACAAGAGTCCGCAGGCCCGACGTCTCCTCTATCTTTATTTCAGTCTGTTATCTCATGTATTCGAGACGCACACTTTATATTTTTCTTTTAAATGGTTGTATTTGAGTAACGTGACACCAGTTCTTGGGTAGAAGCATATGTTGATTTCCATATTATTGTTCAGTTTCTTTAATTTAAGTCTTTTGTGCATTTATTAAATTCCGTTATTTTCATGCTATCACTAATAATCTTTAAAAGAAGTGATTTGTTAATGAAGTAAGGTGTTAAGGATTGGCTTGCCTAGCTCACATTAGTAGGCGCCATCACGACTCCTGAGGGTGGGAAATCCGGGTCGTGACAAGTTGGTATTAGAGCTCTAGATTACATAGGTCTCACAACTCACGGACAAGCTCAGTAGAGTCTGAGGGATCGGTACGGAGACGTATGTATTTATCCCCCAGAGGCTACAGTGTTAGGAAAACTTCACATTTGTTCTTTCTTGTCGTGCGGTTATGATTCCCCAATACTGATTGAATTTCTACTCCGTTCTTTCGTAGATGGCGAGAACACGCGCTTCCTCTTCTACCACTCAGCAGCCCGAGCTCCCAGCAGCAGATCCCACTAGGGGCAGAGGGCGAGGCCGAGGCTGTGCTAGAGGCCGAGGTAGGGGCAGAGCTCAACCCCGAGCAGCAGCACCAGTGGCGGAGCCTCAGGTTGATTTTGAGGAGGAGGTTCCGGCCCCAGCAGTTCCGGTGGGCCCAACTCAGGTCCCAGAGGGGTTCATTGCCACCCTAGTTCTTTAGGGCGCTCTAGTCCGATTAGTGGGCCTCATGGAGAGTGTCAACCGAGCAGGTTTGCTTCCTGTAGCACCAGCCACTTCTCAGGCGGGAGGAGGGGCTCAGACTCCTACTACTCGCACTCCGGAGCAGGTAGCTCCCCAGGTTCAGGTTCCAACAGTTCAACCAGCTGTGGCAATTCAGCCGGGTGTAGTTGCTCGGACCGGTGATGGAGCGACTATGTCCGTCGATGCCTTGTGGAGACTGGATAGGTTCACTAAGCTCTTCACTACTATTTTCACCGGTGTATCTACTGTGGATCCCCAGGATTATCTAGACAGTTGCCGCGAGGTTCTCAGGAAAATGGGCATTGTTGAGACCAATGGGGTCGATTTTGCTATATTCCGCTTGTCTGGATCCGCCAAGACTTGGTGGAGGGATTATTGCTTAGTTAGGCCAGTCGGGTCACCATCTTTGACTTGGGAGCAGTTTACAATATTATTTTTTGAGAAGTTTCTCCCCGTTACCCAGAGAGAGGCCTATCGAAGGCAGTTTGAGCGCCTCCAGCAGGGTTCCATGACAGTCACTCAGTATGAGACCAGGTTCATCGACTTATCTCGCCATGCTCTTATCATACTTCCTACCTAGAGAGAGAGGGTGAAGAGGTTTATCGACGGCCTTATTCAACCGATTCGTCTTCAGATGGCTAAGGAGGCCGGGAGTGAGATCACTTTTCAAGAGGTGGCCAATGTGGCCCGCAGAGTTGAGATGGTTTTATCGCATGGAGGTGGTCAGGGGTCGGATAAGAGGCCCCATCATTCAAGAAGATTCAGTGGTACCTCGTCTGGAGGTAGAGATTCATATGGTAGAGGTCATCCTCCTATGCCATTTCAGTCAGTTCTTCAGGATTTTCATGGTGCTTCAGGTGGTCGTGGTCCTCCAATTTAGTATTCTGATCAGCAGTCCTTCAGTGCACCACCAGCACCTGTCAGTGCACCGCCACTTCAGAGTTTTCAGGGTCGTCAGCCCCAGCAACCGAGGGCCTATTTTACTTGTGGCGACACGAGGCACATTGCTAGGTATTGCCCTTGGGCTTCGAGCAGTTCTCCGCATCAGGGTTCCCGTTCTATGGTTCAGGCACCAGATGTTCCACAGCCCGCCCATCCAGCTAGAGGTGGGGGTAGAGGTGCTAGAGGCGGAGGTAGAGGTCCTAGAGGTAGAGCTCTGGCCGCTAGAAGTAGAGGCCAGCCAGCAGAAGGCCGTCCCAAAGAGGTAGTTCAGGGTAGTAGGGCCCAGCCCCGATGTTTAGCCAGGCCCGAGGCTGAGGCTTCAGATGTAGTTATTACAGGTATGGTTCTGGTTTGTGATAGAGATGCTTCAGTGTTATTTGATCCAAGGTCTACATACTCGTATGTGTCATCTTATTTTGCAGCGTATCTGTTCATGCCTAGTGATTCGTTGAGTATTCCTATTTATGTGTCTACGCCGGTGGGTGATTCTATTGTGGTATATCGAGTCTATCACTCTTGTGTAGTTGTGATTGGGGGTCTTGAGACTCGTGTGGATTTGTTGCTTCTAGACATGGTCGATTTCGATGTCATATTGGGGATGGACTGGCTATCACCTTACCACGCTATCTTGGACTGTCACGCCAAGACTGTGACCTTAGCTTTACCGGGTATGCCTCGTTTAGAGTGGAGAGGGACTCCTGGTCATTCTAGCCGTAGCGTCATTTCTTATGTGAAGGCTCGGCGTATGGTCGAGAAGGGGTGCTTGGCCTATTTAGCTTATGTTCGTGATTCTAGTGCGAAGGTTTCCTCTATTGATTATGTGCCCGTAGTTCATGAGTTTCCTGAGATATTCCCTTTAGACCTGCCGGGTATGCCGCCCGATAAGGATATTGACTTTTGCATTGATTTGGCTCCGGGCACTCAGCCCATTTCTATTCTGCCGTATCGCATGGCCTCGCCTGAGTTGAAAGAGTTGAAGGAGCAGTTGCAAGACTTGCTTGAGAAGGGTTTCATTAGATCTAGTGTTTCGCCTTAGGGTGCGCCGGAGTTGTTTGTTAAGAAAAAGGATGGTTCGATGAGAATGTGTATTGATTACCGGCAGTTGAACAAAGTCACCATCAAGAATAAGTATCCACTGTCGAGGAATGATGATTTGTTCGATCAGCTTCAGGGTGCCAAGGTATTTTCAAAGATCGACTTGAGATCTGGCTACCATCAATTGAGGATTAGGGCATCCGATGTCCCTAAGATAGTTTTCCGCACTCGGTACGGGCATTATAAGTTATTGGTCATGTCATTTGGGTTGACAAATGCCCCAGCGGCTTTTATGGATTTGATGAACCGAGTGTTGAGGCCTTATTTGGACTCGTTCGTGATAGTCTTCATTGATGATATTTTGATATATTCCCGCAGCCAGGAAGAGGATGAGCATCATCTCAGAGTGGTTCTTCAGACTCCGAAGGATAGTCAATTATATGCTAAGTTCTCGAAGTTTGAGTTCTGGCTAAGTTCAGTTGCATTTCTGGGTCATGTTGTATCACCAGAGGGTATTTAAGTTGATCCGAAGAAGATTGAGGCAGTCAAGAACTGGCCTAGACCAATATCAGCTACAGAGATTCGGAGTTTCTTGGGATTGGCAGGCTACTATCGTTGGTTTGTGGAGGGATTCTCATCTATTGCAGCCCTGATGACCAGGTTGACCCAGAAGGGTGCACAGTTCAGATGGTCGGACGAGTGTGAGGCGAGCTTTTAGAAGCTCAAGACAACTCTGACTACCGTACCGATGTTGGTTTTGCCCACAGGTTCAGGGCCTTACACAGTTTATTGCGATGCTTCCCGTATTGGGCTTGGTGCAGTATTGATGTAGGATGGCAAGGTCATTGCCTATGCTTCGAGGTAGTTGAAGATTCATGAGAAGAACTATTCTGATTCATGATTTGGAGTTGGCAGCCATAGTTCACGCATTGAAGATTTGGAGGCATTATCTGTATGGCGTGGCATGTGAGGTATTCACTGATCACAAGAGTCTTCAGTATTTGTTCAAGCAAAAGGAGTTGAATTTGAGGCAGAGGAGGTGGTTGGAGTTGTTGAAGTATTATGATATCACTATCTTATATCACCCGGGAAAGGCCAATATGGTGGTTGATGCTCTGAATAGAAAGTCAGCCAGCATGGGCAGTCTTGCTTATGTTATAGTCAGTGAGAGGCCGCTTGCGTTGGATGTTCAGGCTTTGGCCAATAGATTTGTGAGATTGGATATTTCTGAGCATATCTGAGTATTAGCTTGCACGGTCGCTCGATCTTCATTATTGGAGCGTATCCATGATCGATAGTTTGATGATCCCCATTTGTGTGTCCTTAGAGACACGGTGCAGCGTGGAGGTTCCAAGCAGGTTACCTTAGGTGATGATGGAGTTTTGAGATTGCAGGGGCGAGTTTGTATGCCTAATGTGGATGGGCTTCGAGAGTTTATTTTAGAGGAGGCCCATAGTTCCCGGTACTCTATTCATCCGGGCGCCGTGAAGATGTATCAGGATTTACGGCAGCATTATTGGTGGCGTAGAATGAAGAAGGATATTGTGGCATATGTGGCACGGTGTTTGAATTGTCAGCAGGTTAAGTATGAGCATCAGAGGCCTGGTGGATTGTTTCAGCGGATTGAGCTTCCCGATGGACTTCGTTACGGGACTTCCGCTGACTCGAAAGAAGTTCGACGCAGTTTAGGTCATTGTTGATAGGCTGACCAAGTCATCACATTTCACTCCTATGGCAGTCTCCTATTCATCCGAGAGGGTAGCTGAGATCTATATCCGGGAGATTGTTCGCCTTCATGGTGTGCCTGTGTCTATCATTTCGGACCGAGGTACGCGGCTTACCTTGCGTTTCTGGGGAGCAGTTCAGCGAGAGTTGGGCACTCAGGTGGAGTTGAGTACAACTTTTCATCCCCAGACAGACGGCCAGTCCGAGCGGACTATTCAGATTCTAGAGAATATGCTCCGAGCTTATGTCATTGATTTTGGAGGTTCGTGGGATCAGTTTTTGCCTTTAGCAGAGTTTGCCTACAACAACGGCTACCAGTCGAGTATCCAAATGGCTCCTTATGAGGCTTTGTATGGTAGGCGATGTCGATCTCCGGTTGGATGGTTTGAGCCGGGGGAGGCTCAGTTGTTGGGTACGGATCTGGTTCAGGAGGTCTTGGACAAGGTCAGGATCATTCAGGAGAGGCTTCGTACGGCTCAGTCTAGGCAAAAGAGTTATACAAACCGCAAAGTTCGAGATGTGGCTTTTATGGTTGGTGAGCGGGTATTGCTCCGAGTGTCGCCTATATAGGGTGTGATGAGATTCGGAAAGAAGGGCAAGCTTAGCCCTAGGTTCATTGGTCCATTTGAGATTCTTGATCGAGTGGGAGAGGTGGCTTATAGACTTGCATTGCCGCCTAGCTTATTAGCCGTGCATCCAGTATTTCATGTGTCCATGCTTCGGAAGTATCATGGTGATCCATCACACGTGTTAGATTTCAGTACTGTCCAGTTGGACAAGGACTAGTCTTATGAGGAGGAGCCGGTAGCTATTCTAGACCGGCAGGTCCGTCAGTTGAGATCGAAGAGTTTTCCTTCGGTTTGTGTTCAGTGGAGAGGTCAGCCTCCTGAGGCATCGACCTGGGAGTCCGAGTTCGATATGCAGAGCTGTTATCCTCATTTATTCCCCGACTCAGGTACTTTCTTCTTCTGTCCGTTCGAGGAAGAACGGTTGTTTTAGAGGTGGAGAATGTGACAACCCAAAGGGCCATCACCTATTTTCTTACCCATTATATGCTTCCGAGGCCTTGAAAACCTTATTTAGAGTCACTTCGATTTGCGTGCACAGTCCGGGTGCGTGGTTGGAAAGCTTAAATATGAAACTCTGTGAAAAATGCTAAGTTTTGATGTTAAAATAAATAAATTTGACTTCGATCAATATTTTGGGTAAATAAACCTGGACCCGTGATTTGATGGTCCTGGAGGTTCCATAGAAAAATATGGGACTTGGGCGTATGCCCGGAATCGGAATCCGAGGTCCCTAGCACGAGAAATGAATTTTTAAGTGAAATTGTTTTCAGAAATTATTTAAGGAAATTTGAAGTGAAAATTGATTAGAAAGCAATGGTATCGGGCCCGTATTTTGGTTTCGGCACCTGGTACAAGTCTTATATATGACTTGAGTCATTCCTATGAAATTTGGTTAAAAACGGATGTCATTTGACGCGGTCCGGACCTTAATTGAGAAATTTGATGTTTAAAAGAGTTTTGAGAAATTTCATTGATCTCGAGGTTTAATTCAATGCTCGTGATGTTATTTTGGTAATTTGATTACACGAATATGTCCGTAGGATGTTTTTGAGGATGTGTGTATATTTGGGTTGGAGTTTCGAGGGCTCAGGTGAGTTTCGATGGGCTCCGGAATGCCTTAGGCTTAGAAAGTCAGATGTTGCAGGTTCAAGAAGTTGCAGTCTTTGAACCCTCTAGTGCGGTCCGCGAGAAATTGCGTACGATCGCGTAGGGGCCAGCACGGCCGCGGTCGCCTTTGTTCAGTCCGCGGTGGAAACTGTGCGGCTGCAGTCGCCTTTGTGCGGTCCGCACAGGGTGCTGAACTGCAGGTCTTCAGGGAGGGGCCAGTGCGGTCGCGGTCGCCTTTATGCGGTCCGCGGTGGAGGCAATGCGGCCGCAGTCCATTTGATGCAGTCCGCACTGGGGGTCTGAGAGGGGTATAAATAAACGGGAATTTCAGTTATTTTTCACTTTTTCAAAACCCCAAAATATAAGAGGCGATTTTTCGAACAACCTTTCTTCTCCAAAACGTTGGTAAGTGATTTCTAACTCATTTTCTTCACTCCTTAACATCTTTTAACATGATTTCAACTTCAAATCAAAGATTTTCATGGGGGAAATTGGGTGTTTTGGGTAGAACCTAGGTTTTCCAAAATTGGGAATTGGACCTCAATTTGAGGTCCGATTTCAAAACAAATTATATATTTGGTTTCGTGGGGGAATGGGTAATCGGGTTTTGGTCCAAACCTCGAGTTTCGACCACGTGGCCCGGGGGTGATTTCTGACTTTTGGGTAAAACTTTAGAAAACTCATTTTCATGCATTGGGGTTGATTCATTTAGCACTTATTGATGTAATTAAGTAACTTGTGACTAGATTCGAGAGGATTGGTGGTGGAATCAAGGGGTAAAGCTATAGTTGAGACTTGAGTGGTGATCAAGGCATCGGGGTAAGTGTTTGGTCTAACCCTAGATTGAGGGATTAGGAGTTGAGTCATACTTGCTACTTGCTTCTTGTTGAGTACGACGTATAGGCATGGTGACGAGTATCTATACGTTGGTGTCAAGCATGACCGTGAGTCTTAAATTGAAAGTTGTTGTGTTCTTAAATGACACTTAGGTGCTTTACTTAATGATCTTTTATGATTGAGCATTTTCAATAATTGAACTGAGTACAAGTTGAGTTGAGGTTTGTTATAGCTGATTCTCCCTTGCCGGGATCACTAATTCAATATTGTTGTTCCCTTGCCGGGAAAATTATAATATTATTGTGTTCCCTTGCCGGGAAGTTATTATATTATTTATGTTCCCTTGCCAGGATTTCTTGTGATTGTGTGATGAAATGTAAAAGGGAGCGGGTGGTACGCCTACCACGAGATATAATGAAATGAAAGCGGGTGGTACGCCTACCACGAGATATAATAAAATGGGAGCGGGTGGTATGCCTACCACGAGATATAATGAAATGGGAGCGGGTGGTACGCCTACCACGAGATATTATGAAATGGGAGCGGGTGGTACGCCTACCACAAGATATAATGAAATGGGAGCGGGTGGTACGCCTACCACGAGATACAATGAAATGGGAGCGGGTGGTACGCCTACCACGAGATATACTGATATGGGAGCGGGTGGTACGCCTACCACAATATATACTGAAATGGGAGCGGGTGCTACGCCTACCACAAGATTTGAGAAATGGGATCAGATTGCACGCCCGCAACAAGATGAAACTGAAAGTGAAAGTTGCCTTATTTCTCTTTATCCGTGTTAAAAGTTAAATCGTAGTTTCCTTACTATTCTTTGATATTTGTTTTATCTGCTACCCCGGAGCATGTTTCCCCTTTCCCAACTTTGATTGCTTATTACCTGTTTACTTTTCTGCCATATAGTATATAACTGCACAGGTTTATCTGGAGTCTGGTCCTAGCCTCGTCACTACCTCGTCGGGGTTAGACTAGACACTTACCAGCACATGGGGTCGGTTGTGCTGATACTACACTCTGTGCTCTTTTGCACAGATCCAGGTCTTGGACAATAGCAGTAGCGTGGGAGCCAGCTTTCAGTCCAGTGAGATACCGAGGTAGTCTTGCAAGCGTCCGCATGCCCGGCGTCTCCTCTATCTTTATTTCAGTCTGTTATCTTATGTATATGAGACAAATAGTTTATATTTTTCTTTCAAACGGTTATATTTAGTACTCTTAGAAGTTCGTGAGTAATGTGACACCAGTTCTTGGGTAGAAGCATATGTTGATTTCCGTATTATTGTTCAGTTTCTTTAATTTAAGTCTTCCGTACATTTATTAAATTCCACTATTTTCATGCTATCACTGATAATCATTAAAAGAAGTGATTTGTTAATGAAGTAAGCTGTTAAGGATTGGCTTGCCTAGCTCACATTAGTAGGCGCCATCACGACTCCCGAGGGTGGAAAATTCGGGTCATGACAACAAGTTATATATATATATATATATATTGTTCTACGAAGATTTTACCAGAAAAAATTCGAAAAATCCGAAAACCCAAGAATACCAAGATTGAAAAATCCGAGTTTTATTGGTTTGGTTTGGTCTTTAGATTTAATAACTCGACATAATTGGTTTGGTTTGGTAATTATAAAATCCGAACCAACCCGACCTATGTACACCCCTAGATTCAGCCATGATTTCTTACATATCAGCTGACATTAATTAGCATCCTGAAGTGATTCATAGAGCTCGTTTGGACAAGCTACCAAAAATTACTTAATTTTAAAAGTGTTTTTGCTCAAAAGTATTTTTTTTCGAGAATTTCTTTTAGAGAGTGGCAAATTATGTTTAGCCAATTCATTTATGAAGTATTTTTTGCAGTATTTAATAAGCAAATTGTATTTGGCTATCTTTACAAAAAGTATTTTTGGGTGTCAAATTATGAAAAAGATATCAAATGTTCATTTTATATAAGCTTATATACAATCCGCTGGGGTCACAAAAGAGTTTAATTTATTTTTAACTCTTTTTAATAAAAGATAAACTAGATATATATTAAAGATCTTAACTAATATGAAATATAGTTATTCAAAACAATAATATCGATATCTGATATTACTTATTATTATTTGCAAGATAATTCAAATATATTGAAATACAATCAGTCAATTAATTAAAATACAATAACAACAACAACAACAACAACAACAACAACAACAACAACAACAACAACAACAACAACAACAACAACAACAACAACAACAACAACGATAACAACACCAACAAAAACAATAACAACAAACTCAGTAGTTTCCCACAAGTGGAGTTTGGGAAGGGTAAGATGTACGTAGCCTTACCCCGACCCCGGGAAGGGGAGAGAGGCTGTTTCCGATAGCAATATTATTTAAAAATACTCTTCATAAATTTTATATAAAAGAGATCTATTTATATTAGAGAGACTATTTCAAAGAAAAATAGGAGAAGGAGAATAAAAATACAATAAACAAAAAAGAAAAAAGGGATGGAAGAAACAAAAAAGAAATAGAAAAAGTTAAATTAATGAAGGATAATTTAAAAAATATAAATTTAATATAAGGATAGTTTTGTCTTAAAAATTAATCTTCCACTTCTGCTTCTCGGAAGAAGCTAGAATTTGTAGCTTCTTCCTAAAAGCAGAAAAACTGCATTTGTTGATGCTCAACAATACTTTTTTTCCTGTCCAAATATATTAAATTTTCCTTACAAAAATTTACTTTTGACCTCATAGAAGCTTGAATAAACATGCTCTTAGTACTTTTCGCGTAACACTCAAATGAATGAAGAAGACGACAAAGGTACTTTTGTCTTAGGCCATCTCCAACCCTCTCCCATTTCTTCATAATGGAGGCAACTTTTGCCATAATAGAGCTCCAACTCTCCCCATTTTTGCTCTAAAAATAGGAGATGAATAGTGTTCCTCCAAATATGGGGGTACACTATTCATCTCCCTCATTACTATTCATGCATATTTTATTCTTATTTTATTATTTAACTCTTTTAATTTATCTCTTTATATATACCTAATTATGTTTATGTAATATCTTTATAATATTAATTTTACATCTTAACTTTGGCATATAATTTTGATAAATTAATTTTCGCGCATTTATTATTTTTATGTAAAATTGTAAGTTAATTTTTTTATAAGTTATAATTGTACAAAAAATATGTAATCATCTCAAAAAATGAATGGTGCAAATAGAAAAATATTAGATGCTGCTAAAATTGAAAGGTGCGAATATAAAATATTAGATGTTGCTAAAATTGAAAAGTGAAAATTAAAAATACATTAAATGAAAATATATTAAAATTGAAAATGCATTAAATTAAAATACATAAAAATTAAAACTACGGTAGATAGCATAATAACTTAGTAGGAAGGTATGTTGTTTCTAGATACACTAAAATCATTATAGTATTGAGTGAATGAGGCCGATGATTGTTGTGATTGTGACTGTGGATATAGAAGTTGAATATTTATGTAGTATTTCGAATGAATTTTATCGTTATGTAATATGTATTTAACTAATCTTGTATCGCAATGATTTTACTTTTATTTGAATTATTAGTTAATCTATAATAATTGCTTACAAATTATATTATTTAAAATTTTATGGAATTGTTTTAATGGAAATTACAAATTAATAAAAATAAAAGATGGAATTTATTGAATGGAAATTAAAAATTAAAATAAAATAAAAGATAATAATATAATATAGAAGAGAAAGAGAAGAATATAAAAAAGAATATTCTCTTTTTCGGGGGAAAATAGAGGAATGATCGGAGTAAGTTGTCCCCAAAATGGGGAAATGGAAAAATCCTCATTTTGGAAACCAAAATGGGGGTAAGGGTTGGAGTTGTCCTTAACTCGCTGAATTAGGAAATAGATTCATTGAAGAATATATATTTTCTATTTTTCTAGTTTTCTCCAATGTTTGTATTGGGTATAGTGCAGGTGGACCAACTTTTTGGTTTCAATATTTCTGGCAAAGAATTAGTTATCCATCAGTAGAACTCTTCAAGTGATTTTAAAGCTATTCTGCTTCCGAAGTATTTATTGCACCATAATATTTTTAATCAAATCCGCAAAATAAGTAGAGAGATACCATAACATTTGGTGTTATTGGATTATCAGATTGGTGTGTGTGTCGTGTGAAGACTTTCTAGTACTCCAAATTTCATATTTAGAGATAACCTCGCAAGACCGTCCCTCAAGGTAAGGCTGGTCAACAAATTAATTTGGTTATTGTGTTAAAAGAAAATTGTAAAACTACTCTGTGTAATCGCTTACGAAAATAATAGACAAAAAACTATATATTTTTGCATATTAATGGATAATGTACATATTTTATACATAACTCGGTATATATTTTTGTATATTTATGTAACGATTCGACCGGCCGTTTTGAGCTTTTGCACTTCGCTCGCTAGTTCTGGGGCATGACTAGCCCTGTGTGATATATTATGACTTATATAAATCGTCGGTTTTGATTTTCAGGGTAATCGGAATGAATTTGGAAGAAACGTTCTCAATTTGAAGCTTAAAATTTGAAAGGTTTGACCAAGATTTGACTTGTTAGTCGATGACCTCGGATTGAATTTTTTATGATTTGGTTAGCTCCGTTAGGTGATTTGGGACTTAGGAGCGTGGTCGGAATGTTTTGAAGGTTCGGAATAGAGTTAGGCTTGAATTGACGAAATTGGAATTTTGGCATTTTCCGGTTGTTAGGTGATATTTTGATATAGGGGTCGAAATGGAATTCCGGAAGTTGGAATAGGTCCGTTGTGTTATTTGTGACGTGTGTGCAAAATTTCAGGTCATTCAAACGAGGTTTGGTAGACTTTTTGATCGAAAGCGGAATTTGGAAGTTCTTGGAATTCTTAGGCTTGGATCCGATGTGATTTTGGTGTTTTGATGTTGTTTTGAGTGTTCCGAAGGTTGGAACAAGTTCAAATGATGTTATGAGATATGTTGGCATATTTGGTTGAGGTTTCGAGGGCCTCGGGTGAGTTTCGAGTGGTTAAGCGGATGAAATTGCATGTTGAGAAGTTGTAGATTTTTTGCTTCAGCTGTTGCAGGTTTTCCTTCTTCGCGATCGCGTAGAGCTTTGATGGGGGCAATTCAGGTTGTGCTGCGCGATCACGTAACTTGAGTTGCGATCGCGTGAGTTGGGCAAGTTATGAATTGCGAACGCATGACTCTAGTCGCGTTAGCGTAGCTGTAAGGTCCTGTGTATCGCGTTCGCGTGGGTCCATCCGCGTTCGCGTAGAGTAAATTTGGGGTCTGGGAAGCTTGTGCTTTGCGATCGCGACGAGGGTCCCGTGATCGCGATTAAGGAAATTTAATAGCTGGGCAGAATGTTTAAAAAGGTCATTTCTGCGATTTTGAACCTAAGTTATTCCATTTTTGGGCGATTTTGAAACTTTTTGAAAGGGATTGAAGAGGGAATCAAAGGGGAACACTTGGAGGTAAGATTTATGGACTTTATACTCAATCCTAATGTGTTTTCTACCTAATTAATCATGGAATTTAAGCCTAATATTGAAGAAATAGGGCTTGTAATTGGAGACCTAAAATTAGGGATTTGAGGGATCAATTGTGGTTGGATTTTGGTAATTTTGATATGAATAAACTCGGGGAGTGATAAGGAGTCTATTGATGTAATTTTTATCAGAATTCGAGACGTGGGCCCAGGGGTCGGGTTTGGACAATTTCGGGATTTGTGTTGTAATTTGATTTCTTTCGAGTGGGCTTTGTTCCCTTAGCATATTTTGATGGTTTTACACTAATTTTGGTTAGATTTGAAGCATCTGAAGGTCGATTCGAGAGGGCAAAGACATCGCGGGCTAGAGTTTGGACCGGATAAAGGTAAGTAATGATTGTAAATGTCTGTCCTGAGGGTATGAAACCCCGAACTTTACATCGCTGTGCTACTTTGAGGTGACACACACGCTGGATGACGGGCGTGGAGTCATGCACTGTTAGGGATTGTGACTTAATCCGTCCCGAATGACTGTTTTACTGCTTATTTGATTGACAACTATATGCTATCATCCTGTTTTGGGCTGAATACCAAATTTGAGCCTCGTGCCAACTGTTTTGGACCCTTAGGAGATTTTTACTACTATTTCCTCACTGTTTTGATTTTTATATCTGTACTCAGTCATGCTATATTTTATTGTTTTCATAACTCAGCCATGTTTACTCTGTTTTAATACTTTAAATGATATTTTTTGCTGAGCATCATATTTTACTATGCCCGAGTGGCTTTTATAGATTTCTGACTAAGTAAGGGCGATGGCCTGTGTTGTGAGGATACTTTTGGGTCGGGCTACACGCCGCAGCAGTGATACACTGATTTATGATTATGAGGCCGAGGGCCTGAGTTGTACACCACAAGGTGACTTAATATGAGGCCGAGAGCCTATTATGCTTGGGCCATAAGGGGCCCATCCCGGAGTATGTACACCCTTAGTGAGCGCGGGTACCTTGAGTGAGTGATATATATGGATTATGCCATGAGATGACTTGTTATTGCGCTTGGTCCATAAGGGGTCACTCCCGGAGTTTGTACACCCCCAGTGAGCACGGGTACCTAGTATGAGATGTGATATAGCCCAAGGGGCTGATGTTGTTCCATGTTATTGCCCGAGGGGCGGTTCTTGATTTATGTTATGCCCAAAGGGCTGATTACGAGTGATTGTGAGGTAGCCCGAGGGGCTGGTTCTGTTGATATTATGTCTGAGGGGCGGTTTATGATACATGTTTTGCCCGATGGGCTGTTTATGTTTCAATCATGTTTACTCACTATTTTATCACTCGTTTAAAACTATTGAAAATTGTTTTAAAAGGGGTTTTACCGAAACTGAGCATGATTTACAAAGTAAATGATTTCTGTACTGTGTTGGAAATATCCTGCTTTTGTCGTAGCGTTTTGACTTGGTTTACGTGTTTTCTTATTGCTCAGCTTTCATTTACCTTTATTACTTACTGTGTTGGAGTACTCACATTACTCCCTACGCCTTGTGTGTAGATCTAGGTATTTTCTGAACCCGGTAGCGGGTGTCAATTGCTCAGAGCCAGAGTCATCGGAGTTTAGAAAGGTAGTTTCCCGACATTCGCAGCACATCTTTTCTCCCTTTTGCTTTCATTAGATTGTATTTAGTACATTTTCAGACTTTTCCATTGTATTCAGACCTTAGTAGATGCTCGTGACTTGTGACACCCCAATGTCGAGCTTGTATATTATTTCCGCACTGTTTATTTAGACTTATGTTATGAAACATTTGTTTAAATTAAAGGCTTAAACATGATTCTTATTGATAAATGGTTAATTTGGGAGTTGTGTCGGCTGACCTAGTTCTGTGATAGGCGCCATCACAACCGGGTCGGTTTTACGTCGTGACAAGTTGGTATTAGAGCCTAGGTTACATAGGTCTCACGAGTCATAAGCAGGTTTAGTAGAGTCTCGCGGATCGGTACGGAGACGACTGTACTTATCCTCGGGAGGCTGCAGAACCTTTAGGAAAAACTTCACATTCTTGAATTCTTATCGTTCGTCCTTGATTCAGCTTGAAATATAACTATTTGAATTCCTTCCACATGTTCGTATGCGCGCATGAGCACTCGGTATCAGCTGTGTATTGACGGCTTGTGATTCCCTGATCAAGGGGTGAGATGTGATCTCTGTGTGTTGATGTTGGGCCAATCTGGAGGACTTGAGGCTGGATTTTGCTTATAGCTTGAGCTCTGAGGCGTTGATCGTGTGAGCATGTGCTTTTGGAGCTATATGTCCGATAATGTCCCTATTAGTGGGAGTGATGACTGGATAGCTACGTGACGAGTGTGATGTGACTGCGAGATGTTTTCATATGAATTGAAGGAGACAAGAAGGGTTTGCTTGGGGGTTGTAAGAAATATCCGGTGCTTGGATTCCATCGTGATTTGATGTTTAGCCGAGTTGTGGGCGTGTTGAAGGACTGTTTCATGTTGCCTAGTTGGGAAGTGAAGTGGATTTCACGTTGTGATATGAGTTTAGACTCAGGAAGATTAAGTAACTGTGTAATGTTTATGACAGCGGAAGGGTATAAGGAGATGTTAGTTTGAGGCGAGGTAGGTAGGCTATCTCCTGCAGATTGTTCTGAAGTTTGCGTGATCCTTTATGTCGTTTATTAGAAGATCTCTGTTACCAGGGAAATATATGTATTGCAATTTGAATTTGGGTTGCTTAAGAGAGTGGGCTTGACTGCTACGAGGGTGAATGCGAGATTCGTAGAAGATTTGAGGTACTAGATGGTCTGTGTTGTACGAACTTATGAAGGATTGAGTTTAACCTCACTATGGTATTATGGCAGTAATAGAGTATACACATTATGAGTTATTGTGTATTTTGATCTATGGCTTTGAGCCAAGTGGGGGAGTTTGTTATTGATTAGTTGATTGCACGGTTATGTGCTATGTTGGTTCAAGTTTAAGGCATACGAGTGAATCAGTTATGGCTTACGGAGATTGAGACCGAGGATGGCTCGAGCAAAGGAAAATTTTGAAAAAGGTTATATTATGCTTCATAGGTGTATGAGAATCACGGAATGTCTTGAGTGGTTATTGGTAAAGGATGTGCGGTACATAGAACAGGAAGTTACTTGGTTGCATTAAGGTAAGGTTGCATTCTGCGGTGTCGGAGTGCTATTGAAGCACAGGTCGTCTGGTCCGTTTGACGGTCTAATTGCGGTTTGAGTAGAGTGGATGAATCTCGAGAATGGTTTTAATGTGTTTAAGATTTTACGTGTAATAATTGGAGATTTTCAGGTTGTATATTTGGCTAGAAACTGAGGTTTGCATTGGAAGGTGTCAAGACTTGTGTCATTTTTATATCAATTGTGGGATTCTATATATCAGTATTAGGAAGGTAATGGCTTCGGATTCATAGGAAATCTCGTCGGGGTAGGTATATTGAATGTTGTGCTTTTGGGAATATTTAAGAGAGTATTCAGCGGCTTATGAGCCTTAGACGGTGTGGTTTTATGCTTGGGTCTCGTGTGGTGAGTCGTGGTTGAGGAATTGTAGTGTTATAACAAGAGAAGTATCAAGTTGAAGGTAAATCAGAGGGAACTTGTACAAATGGGATAGCTTGGTAGTAGGCCGGATCGGCATGGTAAGGATATGATTAGTTCTTTAGATGCTTACGAGGTAATGAGTTTCTGCGGGTGTTTCACGACAATGCTCTTGGGTTTTAGTGGCCTGCGTAGCTGGTTGAGTTAGAAGGATTCAGTCCTGATGGTTTGGTTTTGTGTAGATGGGATTCTAAGAGTTCTTGATGAATTCTACCACGGTTAGAGATGTATATTTTCTATGAACGTGAGGAGCATGTGATGTATAGTGATTTTCTTCTAGATGGGATCAATGGAAAGTTCTTGGCCAGTTGAGTACATAATTGCTTATGTCTCGGAAGGGATATGAAGTTCTCATGGTTATCCTAGGGTAGTATGGTTTATGCGGTATGTTGTGTAGGATTGAGATTTGCATATGTAAGGTCATGATCCAGTTCTGAAAGGAAGGTCATAAAATTCTTAGGTAGCACAGGCAGCTTCAGATGATTAGGGAAATGATCTTCAGATGATTAGGGAAATGATATTACTAATTGGTGTGGCTTGATGGGGGTATACGTTTCAGAAAAAAAGGCAAGTGTTTGAGTTGAGGATACTTCATTAGTATTGCGGCACTCTCTTATTGGATCGACTGCTGATATTCGAATTTGCTTGGTGGCACATAAGAATTTTAGGAATACCTCTCTTGGAATGATTGGGTATTAGAGGTGTGTTGTATATTTGGACGGTGGAGTTGGGACCGGATATGGTGATTCGCGTGCTGTATGGATTTGGAGACTGGGAGTTCTCATAAATAGGGTAGGTCGTGGTTGTGTACCGTGTATATCGATCTTGTGTGGTAAGTATCGGAGGTTTGGAGACCCGAGTGGATCCTTTGTGGCTTGGTATGTTAGTTTTTAATGTGATATTGGGTATAGACTGGTTGCCTTCGTGTTGTGTTATTCTGGACTATTGCACCAAGACGGCGGCGTTGGCTATGCCGGGGATGCCACGGATGGAGTGGCGAGGTTCGACAGGTTCTATTCTTAGTAGGGTGATTTCATTATTGAAGACCCAGCTGATGGTTGGGAAGAGTTGTCTTTATTATTTGGCCTTCATGGTGAATGTCACTACAGAGACTCCTACCATTGATTCAGTTCCGGTGATGAGGGATTTTTCGGATGTGTTTCCTGTTGTCGGGCATGTCGCCGGACGGGGTTGTTCATTTTGGTATTGATTTGGTATCGGGCACCGTAGCGTATGGCACCGACGGAGTTAGAGGAGTTGAAGGAACGACTTCAGGGACTCCTTAATAAGGAGTTCATTGGTAGACCAATATGGATGTGTGTTCGGCATTGAGTCGGCTTGGTTGACTCCGAGTTGTATTATTGAGGGATGTGTTGATTCGATTGTTATTGAGCTTATTAGTGATCTGGGGAGGTCTTTGAGTTACCTTTCCGTGTTGCGAGGCATTGGGATTTGTTGGTTATAGGCACATGTGGTGCGACTTTATTGGGGTCTCTCAGTGGAATTTGAGCGGGAGAAGTATTGGGTATTGCTCGGCGAATGGCATATCGGTTGTGTCCTTTCGGGTTTGTGTAATGTTATGTTAATTGGTTCGCCGTGGTTATGATGATTTGCTTTGGTTCTAGAGCGCAAATTGCATGTGGTTGTCGATTTTGAGCATAGTGGCTTGAGGTGTTTCATATGGACCAGTGTTTGGATAGGGTTGCGCATTGCAGTGAAGTTATGTGGAGGTATGAGCCTTTGAGTTAGATTCGTGTGTTCTGTTTCTACAATGTGTGACGGGTTCTCAGCATTGTGTTGTGGTGGTACTGGTGAGCTTGTGGTACAACTCTTTCATTTGTGTCATTTTTCATGATTTGAGTACGTTCAGATCGTTGCTTATTGGTGTGAGGATTTTACGAATTGTGGCTTTAGATTGCATTGATGTGTCATGCCATCAAAGTAGTTGTGTTGGATTAGATGAGATCATTGGGATCTAGAATGAATATAAACGGATTCGATTTTAGCGTGTTAGAAGGATAATATCGATGTTCGGCTCAGAAATTCGCCATGGTTCTTGCCAAAGGGGAAATGGCTTCACGAATGGTTGATCTGGGAAATGGTTATGACTTTCTACATGTTTTCATTTATCATTGGCAGTGTACGGAAGTGTTGGAAAGAGGTTTTATTTGATAAGAGGCTTATTATCGATATTCGGTTGTTTTGAGCAACTGCTGTGATTAGAAATTATCACTACAAGTGTTTGAGTTACATGGTACGTCATGTAATTGCACCTGATGTTGCAGGTATGGGTTATTACAGTTGGTTCGGGCTTACCCAGAGTATAGATGTGAGATTCCGATCTTGTAGATGGTTTCAGAAGTAGAAATGCGGTTCTAAGGTTTATGGTCAGGTTGGATTGTGAAATTTCAGTTACATTGTGTGAGATAAGGTGACGTGGGATCACCTCGGGTATGTGTATGGTAAGGTTACACAGTGATTTGATGGGTTTCGGAACAACTCTGGGCACGTTCGAGGACGAACGTATGTTTAAGTGGGGGAGGATGTAACGACCCGACCGGTCGTTTTGAGCTTTTGCACTTCGCTCGCCAGTTCTCGGGCATGACTAACCCCGTGTGATGTATTATGACTTATATAAATCGTCGATTTTGATTTTCAGGGTAATCGGAATGAATTTGGAAGAACAGTTCTCAGTTTGAAGCTTAAAATTTGAAAGGTTTGACCAAGATTTGACTTGTTAGTAGATGACCTCGGATTAGAATTTTTATAATTTGGTTAGCTCCGTTAGGTTATTTGGGACTTAGGAACATGGTTGGAATGTGTTTTGAAGGTCCGGAATAGAATTAGGCTTGAATTGGCGAAATTGAAATTTTGGCGTTTATTAGTTGATATGTGAGATTTTGATATAGGGGTCGGAATGGAATTCCGGAAGTTGAAGTAGGTCCGTTGTGTCATTTATGACATGTGTGCAAAATTTTAGGTCATTCGGACGAGGTTTGGTAGACTTTTTGATCGAAAGTGGAATTTGGAAGTTCTTGGAATTCTTAGGCTTGGATCCGATGTGATTTTGGTATTTTGATGTTGTTTTGAGCGTTCCGAAGGTTGGAACAAGTTTGAATGATGTTATGAGATATGTTGGCATGTTTGGTTGAGGTCCCGAGGGCCTCGGGTGGTTAAGCGGATGAAATTGCATGTTGAGAAGTTGCTGATTTTTGGCTTCAGCTGTTGCAGGTTTTCCTTCTTCACGATCGCGTAGAGATTTGATGGGGGCAGTTCAGGTTGTGCTTCACGATCGCGTAACTTGAGTTGCGATCGCGTGAGTTGGGCAAGTTATGAATCGCTAACGCGTGGCTCTAGTCGAGTTCGCGTAGGTGTAAAGTCCAGTGCATCGCATTCGCGTGGGTCCATCCACGTTCGCGTAGAGTAAATTTGGGGTTTGAGAAGCTTGTGCTTCGCAATCGCGATGAGGGTCCCGCGATCGCGATTAAAGAAATTTAATAGCTGGGCACAATGGTTAAAAAGGCCATTTCCGCGATTTTGAACCTAAGTTCCTTCATATTTTGGGCGATTTTGAAGCTTTTTGAAGGGGATTGAAGAGGGAATCAAGGGGGAACACTTGGAGGTAAGATTTAAGGACTTTATACTCAATTCTAATGTTTTTTCTACCTAATTAATCATGGAATTTAAGCCTAATATTGAAGAACTAGGGCTTGTAATTGGAGACCTAAAATTAGGGATTTGAGGGATCAATTGTGGTTGGATTTTGGTGATTTTGATATGAATGAATTCAGGGAGTGATAAGGAGTCTATTGATGTAATTTTTTTGGAATCCGAGACGTGGGCCCAGGGGTCGGGTTTGGCCAATTTCGGGATTTGTTTTGTAATTTGATTTCTTTCGAGTGGGCTTTGTTTTCTTAGCATATTTTGATTATTTTGCACTGATTTTGGTTAGATTTGGAGCATCCGGAGGTCATTTCGAGAGGGCAAAGGCATCGCGGGCTAGAGTTTGGACCGGATAGAGGTAAGTAATGATTGTAAATGTCTGTCCTGAGGGTATAAAACCCCGGACTTTACATCGTTGTGCTACTTTGAGGTGACGCACTCGCTGGATGACGGGCGTGGGGTCGTGCACCGTTGGGGATTGTGACTTAGTCCGTCCCGAATGACTGTTTTACTGCTTATTTGATTGAAAACTATTTGCTATTATCATGTTTTGGGCTGAATGCCATATTTGCGCCTCGTGCCAACTGTTTTGGACCCTTAGGGGATTTTTATTGCTATTTTCTCACTGTTTTGATTTTTATATCTGTACTCAGTCATGTTATATTTTACTGTTTTCTTAACTCATCCATGTTTACTCTGTTTTAATACTTTAAATGATATTTTGGGCTGAGCATCATATTTTACTGTACCTGAGTGGCTTTTAGAGATTTCTGACTGAGTAAGGCCGAGGGTCTCTGTTGTGAGGATACTTTTGGGTCAGTCTGCACGCCGTAGTAGTGATACACTAAGTTATGATTATGAGGCCGAGGGCCTGAGTTGTACGCCACAAGGTGGCTTGATATGAGGCCGAGAGCCTATTGATTATGCCACGAGGTGGCTTGATATTGTGCTTGGGCCATAAGGGGCCACTCCCGCAGTCTGTACACCCCCAGTAAGTAGGGGTACCCTGAGTGAGTGATATATTGATTATGCCACGAGATGACTTGTTATTGCGCTTGGGCCGTAAGGGGCCCCTCCCGGAGTCTGTACACTCCTAGTGAGCGCAGGTACCCAATGTGAGTGATGTGATGTAGCCCGAAGGGCTGTTATTTGAATCATATTATTGCCCGAGGGGCGGTTCTTGATTCATGCCCGAGGGGCTAATTACGAGTGATTGTGAGGTAGCCCGAGGGGTTGGTTCTATTGATATTATGCCCGAGGGGCGGTTTATGGTACATGTTTTGCCCGAGGGGTTGTTTATGTTTCTATCATGTTTACTCACTGTTTTATCACTCGTTTGAAAACTATTGAAAATTATTTTAAAAAGGGTTTTTACCGAAACTGAACATGATTTACGAAGTAAATGATTTCTGTACAGTGTTGGAAATATCCTGCATTTGTTGTAGCGTTTTGACGTGGTTTACGTATTTTCTTACTACTCAGCTTTCATTTACCTTTATTACTTACTGAGTTGGAGTACTCACATTACTCCCTGCACCTTGTGTGCAGATCCATGTATTTTCTGAACCCGGTAGCGGGTGTCGATTGCTCAGAGGCAAAGTCATCGGAGTTTAACAAGGTAGCTGCCTGGTGCTCGCAACACAGCTTTTCTCCCTCTTGCTTTCATTAGACTATATTTAATACATTTTCAGACTTTTTCGTTGTATTCAGATCTTAGTAGATGCTTGTGACTTGTGACACCCGATGTCAGGCTTGTATATTATTTCTTCATTGTTTATTTAGACTTATATTATGAAATATTTGTTTAAATTAAAGGCTTAAACATGATTCTTATTGATAAATAATTTATTTAAGAGTTGTGTCGGCTGACCTAGTTTCACGATAGACTCCATCACGACCGGATCAGTTTTAGGGTCGTGACAATATAACTAGCGAATGTAATTATTTTGTACCAACTGGCCAAATATGTAACTAGCCTTTACAAATTTGGCAAGTTTATGAAGTTCAGTAAATTGAATTATGGCTTGGGAGAATAGAACAAATATAGGTTTTGATAATTGCATTGGCTTTTCGTTCTAAATCATAGGCAAAGAAGACTCTTTAGTAAGCAAACGTGATAGTATTTGAAAGCAATATATGCGTACACGTGCAACCAGCTGAAGTCCACCATTTTTTTTTTATCCGCTAATAAATAGCAATAAAACCGGTGTCTGTTTAATCAGCGAAAGTTAAGAGTTATTAGGCAGAATCACTGCCTTGTTACTTTGACAATGAAGTTGTCAAATTTGGTAAAGACATCGTCATTCATCAACACGACTGAAAATGTTACTTGAGCCTCCAGCTCCGCTCTCCACGGCATTTTCCACCACCGCCGGTGGCGGCGATTCTTGATTGAACGTTCTCAAATTCAGATATCCGACAAGGGATTTGGATCCCGCCCGAATGATTATACCCATAAACCATCTCTGCCTCCCTCAACAAATCAGCAAATAACGGGTGATTAAAATATATAACAGGCACCACAATTCTACACGTGTCATCTTTATCCTCTCCAACGTACACAGCCAAGTGTCCCTTCGGTACACTCACTTTCTTCGACTCTATCAGTTCTTGCCCGACCCGGAAAAAACCCGAATTGGGTTTCGCAATACAGAGACTTTTTACTCCATGTTTTAGTAAGCGTAAACACTTACTCAGCTTCGAAATGGCTGTGCTGCCACATCCCTGTAACTTCACCCTCTTGTATCCTCCTCCACCTCCTTTTGTTTTCTGGTTAATAAACCAGCTGAAAACTCTCACTAACCTCCTCCCAAGTTTGAAACCTCTTACTTTCTTCATAGTTCAAAATTGTCTAAACTTTCTCACGAAACAAGTACTTACTACGTAGTAGTTCTTTAATATAGGAAAATTGGGTTATCACACAAGATATCAGGAAGTAAATCCCACTGTTAAAGGAGATTTTTGTTCTTAGTCTGAGAAGTTGGAAGTACTGTACGTTTTTTTTGTGGAAAGTGGATAACTGCTTTTATGAGATATGTGACAACTCATCAAACTTGGTGGAAGATATTTAGTGTTGAGTGTGTGTATATATATACAGAGATTGAGAGTAGGGGTGGGGTGGGAGATGGGGGCATGGGGTAAGGGAAATGGTCGGCACATACGATGAGAAGTGATCAGAAATTGTTGGGACTTAATTTGAGAAATAAATATTTGAGGGACAAGGAAGAAGGGTGATCAGCTGAATAGTCGCTATGATCCTTCCCGGCTGTATTGAGTTTCAGGGGTCATGCGTAAAATCCCAAAAAATGTACAAATTTTAAAAAAGAAGAGGAACTTGGAGTAGCAATATAACTATTTCTACTTTACTATTGTAGTACTTTAATGACCAGATACTAATCTAGGCAGGGGCGAATACACCCTTTCACCCCTTGGTCCAAAATTTTACTAAATACAATTAAATATCTCAATAACAATCTTGTTTGTTATGATATTTTTGGGCTGTTATAGTGAAGTATTGTTATAGAAAATATATATTGTAACATAATATAAACATCGATTCCGAACTTGATTTTTAAAGTGAATGTGACTGTTATATAAGGATGTTGTTATAGAGAGGTTCCAAGTAAAACTTGATTTTTAAAGTGAATGTGACTGTTATATAAGGATGCTGTTATAGAAAGGTCTGACTGTAACATATAAAAAGATGAAATTATTAGGGTATAAAAAATGACATCGCTTATCATTAGAGTGATTTATTCTTTTGTTCATTTTTTTCAAGTATTGACACCGCTTGATAAAAATTATGTCTACACCATCTAAGATTTAATCTTGGGGTATTATCACTTTTAGCTCGCGCCAGAAATTATTTTGTATTTGATAGTCGAAAAAGTGTATTTGTTCGGTTATTATTTTTACAACGGCTATACAATATCATTTTTCCTTTAATCTTTCAGAATTTAAAGTCAAAATTTATAGTATATTTGTACTAATTTAATGGAACGTATACCCATAGCTTATTCAATAGATTCGCCCTGATTGTTGTAGAGTGTAGAGGATTAATAATGAAGAAACCTTTTGATTCCATCTTCATCTATAATGCTTATCCGTTTGGCTATTCACCAAAAATTCGTTAAGTATCAAATTGAGAAGAAATACACCTTCCATCAGACAAAACCGTGTTTGATCCAAATTTTGGCCTACCAAAAGATTTGAAAGAACGAAAAAGCATTCTATTCATTGTACTTTATGACAAAAGGGGAATAGGAATACACCAAAATACTGTGTTGGTAACACACATGGAATGCTGGAATTTGAACCATAAAAGATTTGAAACCCCTATACAAAATATCAAAGATGGGCTACTTCCAGTTAGGCAGAGACACATGGCCACTAATCTACAGCAACATTAGATAAATGTTTATCTCGTTTTGGCATTTTTGCGTAGGTCCTCAACTTTGTCGTCGTACTACATGATGTTTACCTCACAACGCTTATTTCCCTAAATTCCTCTTTTCCCCTTTGGAATAACGAAACAAACGAGGCAGTAGTTTTGGGAAACTGAACCAAAGATGAAGTGATGACTAATGAAAAGCATAACTACAGAGGGAAGAGAAATATCAGACTTCTTAATATCCAACTTATAATTGACGGAGTCGGGCCAAAAAGACCATCAAAAATTTTCGCAGTAGTATTACTTGCCATAGTTTCTTAGATTGTTGGGAAATGACACGAAAAATTACAATAATAATACTGCAATAATATTATTTGTGAGCAGATATATGAATTGGCTTGAGTCAGTGCTAGGCACTATCTTAAGAAACTATTTTAGCAATGTGAAATGTTTCCCCAAGATTAAACAAGCCCATCGCTAATTATTTAGAGAATACAGAAATCCGCAAAATTAAATATTACAAACCTAGCTATTTAAAAGAGGGGAATAAAGAAAATTAAACTACTAAACTTTGAGAAGAAAAAACCACAAATAAAAGCTGACGAAGACCGAAATTAGAAGGAAAGAAGTAGAAGAATTTCTTTGTCTTGCTAATGATGGTTTTCTTGTCTAGTTGAGACCTATTTATAGGCACATGTGCATGGATCCATATGATGAGAGGAAAGAGCGTGGCAAATGCAATTTTCAAAAGCTTCTTGCTATTTATCTCTTCCCTTCTAGAAGGCTTGCCACATATTTTTGGTTAAGTCATTTGTCACAAAAGTCTTTAAAATATTGCCACGGTCCCCCACTATTTTAAAGACTTTCAAAAATAAACTTGTTGGATTTGTATGGTCCAAATTTAATAGGTTTGGTGTCTTCTGGACTATGAACCAAATTTAGATCAATAAAATTTAACTCACAATTACTGGTGAAATATAATATTTCTATGAACCATTAACTCTTATTGTAACTCAGAGATTTTATCAATCACATTTCGACCCCCGGTAATTTTGCTGTTCAACGCGATTTTGCGCCCAATAGGCCATGCTCGTGCCTGGTTATTCATGAGAGCTCTAGAGACTAGGCCAAAATCTCATAGGAGCGACTCACTCCACTCTCATATAGGTAAATTTATCAAGTGTATACTACTTTTAAATACACCATCCATAAGGACTATGAATTTCATTAAGAGTTATAACTCAGCTTCTCAATTAGTAGCAGTCAAGCACTCTCTTTTAATGCATCAGTGCCAATATTAACTTGTTATTACCCATATGAACCTACTTCATGAGATCTTCAATCATATAGGATGGGTTACCATCTCTATTGACAACATTTCATCCTTAACCCCATCTCTTTTGAGGTTTGAATAATTAATTTTCTTCTCGCGGTTTAAGTGAGAGGATCGACCAATTTTATCTCTGACTTCACATAATCAATGGAAATTATTCCATCTCTCAACAGCTGTTTTATGACATCATGTCTCAATTTCATGTGTCTACTTTTACAATTATAAGATTTATTCTTTGCAATAGCTATTGCCGCTTGACAATCACAATGCATAGACACAGGAGGCAATACGTCCTTTATTAAAGGGATATTAGCTAAGAAGTTTCTTAGCCACTCAGCCTCAGAACCAGCTAACTCCAGAGCTACAAACTCTGATTCCATAGTCGATCTAGCAATGATCGTCTATTTAGCTGATTTCCATGATATTGCACCACCACCAAGGGTGAATACATAACCACTAGTAGATTTTATCTCATCTGAATCAGAGATCCAGTTTGCATCACTATACCCTTCTAAAGTAGAAGGAAATCCACTGTACAGGATACCATAATTCATGGCTCATCTCAAATATTTCATTAGTCTATCTAATGCAGATCAATGCTCTCTGTTGGGATTATGAGTATATCTACTCAGTCTACATACAACATAGGCTATATCAAGCCTTGTAAAATTCATTAAATGCATCAGTCTCCCAATAATCTGTGCATATTTAGACTGAGAAACTGGGCCACCATTATTCTTTTTCAACTGTGAGTTAGCATCAAAAGGAGTTCTCACAGATGTAACATTAAAATATTCAAATTTCTTAAGAAGTCTCTCAACATAATGTTCTTGTGACAACATGTAATGACCTGGCCGGTCGTTTCATGAGTTACCGCTCTATTTCCCCCATTTATGCTTCTTATTGTCTTGTTCACCTGTATTATATGTTATCGGGTTGGTTGGCTCGGGTTCGGAGAGGTTTCGGTGAGGTTTGAGACGCTTAGTCTCTTTTGAGTAAGCTTAAGTTAGAAAAGTCAACCGGATATTGACTTATGTGAAAAAGGGCTCAGATTGGTTCGGATAGCTTTGGGAGGTGATTTGGGACTTAGGATCATGATCGGAATGGGTTTTGGAGGTCCGGAGTAGATTTAGGCTTGAATTGGCGAAATTGGAATTTTGGCGTTTTCTAGTTGATAGGTGAGATTTTGATATAGGGGTCAGAATGGAATTCCGGAAGTTGGAGTAGGTCCGTTGACTCATTTGTAACGTGTGTGCAAAATATCAGGTCATTCAGACGAGGTTTGATAGAATTTGGAAGTTTTTGGAATTTGGAAGCGGAATTTGGAAGTTTTTGGAATTCTTAGGCTTGAATCCGATGTAAAATTGGTGTTTTGATGTTGTTTTGAGTGTTCCGAAGATTGGAACAAGTTTGAATGATGTTATGGGATATGTTGGCATGTTTGGTTGAGGTACCGAAGGTCTCGAGTGAGTTTTGAATGGTTGAACAGATCATTTCAAGTTGGAAAAAGTTGCAGAAAAACTGTTGTTGGTGTTGCAGACTTTTGCCTTTGGTTCACGATGGATGTCCCGCCTTCGCGAAGGGTTATGATGTGAGGCAGTAGAGTCGGCCTTCGCATTCGCGAAGGTGGTGCCATAAGGGCTGAGGTCCGTGGTCATCGTGTTCGCGAGGGTTTTGCCGCGTTTGCGTAGAGGAAAGGTGAGCAGCTGGGGTCTTGGAGAATTGTTCTTCGCGTTCGCGAGCTGGTAGTCGCGTTTGTGATGGGTTGAGAAGCTAAGGCTTCACGTTCGCATACATGGTGTCGGATTCGCGATGAAGGAAAAAGTGTTCAATGTAAGTTTGTGCTTCGCGAATGCGAGGTGTTGACCGTGTTCACAAATAAGTATCGTGAATAGATGGGCAGACTATTTAAAAGACCATTTCCGCGATTTTGGGTCTAAGTTTCACCATTGTTAAGCGATTTTGGAGCTTTTTGAGGGAGATTGAAGAGGGAACCAAGGTAAACACTTAGAGGTAAGATTTATGGACTTAATACTCGATCCTAATGTGATTTTTACCTAATTAAACATGGAATTTGTGGAATTTAAAGCCTAAAATTTGAAGTTAGGGCTTGAAAATTGGAGACCTAAATCTAGGGATTTGATGGGCCATTTGTGGTCGAATTTTGGTATTCTTGATATGTATGAACTCGTGAGAGTGTAAGGATTCTAGTTTTATAATTTTTGTCGGAATCCGAGACATGGGCCCCGGGGTCGGGTTTGGCCAATTTCGAGATTTTTGATGTAAATTGGTTAATTTCGAGTGGGCTTTGTTCCCTTAGCATATTTTGAAGGTATAAACCTATTTTTGGTTAGATTTGGAGAATTTGAAGGCCGATTCGAGAGGCAAAGGCATCACAGACTAGAGTTTGGACCGGATAGAGATAAGTAATGATTGTAAATGTTGTCCTGAGGGTATGAAACCCCAGATTTTACATCGTTGTGCTATTTTGAGGTGACGCACATGCTAGATGACAAGCATGGGATCGTGCACTATTGGGTATTGTGACTTAGTCCATCCCGTATGACTGTTAAACCGCGTATTTGATTGAAAATTGTTTGCTATTATTGTGTTATGGAAAGTATTATCATGTTTTGGGCTGAATGCCATATTTGGGCCTCGTGCCAACTGTATTGGACCCTTAGGGGATTTTTACTACTATTCCTCACTATTTTGACTTCATATTTGTACTTAGTCATGCTATATTTTAATGTTTTTATAACTCAGCCATATTTACTCCGTTTAGACATTTTAAATGATATTTTGGGCCGAGCATCATGTTTTACATTGCCCGAGCAGCTTGAGAGATTTCTGACTGAGTGAGGTTGAGGGCCTGTTGTGAGGATATTATGGGATCGGGCTGCGTGCCGCAACGGTATTGTACTGATTCATGATTATGAGGCTGAGGGCCTGACTTGTTACGCCACGAGGTGGCTTGTTATGATGCCGAGGGCCAATTTGATTATGCCACGAGATGACTTGATATAGCGCTTGGGTTGTAGGAGCCCCTCCGGAGTCTGCACACCCCCAGTGAGCGCGAGTACCCAGTGTGAAATGTGATATAGCCCGAGGAGTTGATGTTGTTCCATGTTAGTGTCCGAGGGGATGATACGAGTGATTGTGAGGTAGCCCGAGGGGCTGGTTCTGTTGGTATTTTGCCCGAGGGGCTGATTTATGTTTATAACCTTTTACTCACTATTTTCATCACTTGTTTGAACTACTGAAAGATGTTTTAAAGAGGTTTTTACCGAACTAAGGTGTTTTTACGAGCTTTTACTGTTTTATTGTATTGTTCTAGTTTTACACTATTTTGTTGTAGCATTATGCTGTGTTTTACGTGTTTTCTTATCGCTCAGCTGCCTTTACTTTTATTACTTATGAAGTTGGAATACTCACATTACTCCCTGCACCCTGTGTGCAGATCCAAGAGTCTCGGATCACGCTAGCGAATGCTGATTTGCTTTCCAGCAGGTTTGTTCGGAGTTGACTAGGTAGCTCCTCGGCGTTCGCAGCCCAGTGCTTCTCCTTCCTATCTTTATTTCACTTTGTTCTAGCTTTGTATTAGAGTATGTAGTCTTTTCATACTCTTAGACGGATTTTAGATGCTCATGATTGGTGACACCCTGATGCCGGTCTGTATTTGTTTCCGCACTGTTCTATTCTACTCTATATTTTGGGATTTATAGCTTATTAATGACTTAAAATGAATTATTATAACTGTTTAGTTGGTTTTGGGGTTTTTGTATCGGCTGGCCTTGTTTCACGAGAGGCGCCATCATGACTGGGTCCAATTAGGATCGTGACAAGTTGGTATTAAAGCCTAGGTTACATAGGTCTCATGAGTCATGAACAGGTTTAGTAGAGTCTCGCCGATCGGTATGGAAACGTCTGTATTTATCCTCGAGAGGTTGTTGAACTTTTAGGAAAACTTCATATTCTTGAAATTCTTGTCGTGTGAAGCTGTTGATCCGAGTACTAAACTTCTGTTATTCTATTCTCTCATAGATGGTGAGGACACGTGCTACCGGTCGGGATGGACGACTACTAGTACCACGAACTGGGGCCACTAGAGGCCGAGGATGCGGTCGAGGCCATGCTAGGGGCAGGGTATAGCCCGCACAACAGCTGGGGCAGCACCTGCAGATCCACCAACCGCCCCAGTTCATGATTAGGTCCCAGTTTTGGACACTCCAGCAGCACCAACTCAGGCATCAGTTGTGCCCATTGTGATTCTAGGTCTTTAGGAGGCCTTGGCCCAGATTCTATTAGTATGCACTAGCCTAGCCCATGCGGTCTTAGTTACTACAACCGCAACTATTTCTTAGGCCGGGGGAGACACTCAGACTCCCGCACACCTGAGCAGGTTGTGCAGGGACTTTAGACACCGGGGGTACCTCCAGCCCAGCCGGTTACAGCTGTTCAAGACTATATAGCTCCTGTTATGCCAGAGGACGAGTAGCGCAGATTGGAGAGGTTTGGTAGACTTCAACCTCCGACTTTCAGTGGTGCAGAGGGCGATGATGCCTTGGTTTCTTGGACAAGTGTCAGAGGATTCTTCATATGATGGGTATTCTGGAGACCAGCGAGGTCGCATTTACTACTTTTCAGTTTTCTGGAGTTGCCTTCACTTGGTGGGAGGCTTATGAGAGGCGTAGGCCTGTTGGTGCAGCACCCTTTACCTGGCAGCAGTTCTCCGTTCTCTTTTTGGAGAAGTATGTGCCACAGTCTCACAAAGAGAAGCTGCGCAGGTAGTTCGAGCAGTTGCGTCGGGGAGATATGACTGTGACGCAATATGAAATGAGGTTCTTAGAGTTAGCTCGTCATGCTATTTGGTTGGTTCCTACGGATAAAGAAAGGATCAGGAGGTTCGTTGATGGCCTCACATATCAGCTTCGGATTCTCATGACCAGGGAGAGGGTGTCTGGTGCTACTTTTGAGGAGGTTGTTTACATTGCTCGCGAGATTGAGTCAGTTCGTCGCCAAGAGTGAGATGAGAAGGAGGCCAAAAGGCCTCGGGGATCTGGTAGTTATGGTGGTGCTCCTTCGAGAGGACAGTTTTAGCACGGTAGAGGCCGTCCATTAGGACATGCTCAGTCAGCTCGCCCAGGCTATTGTGGGGCATTATCGGGTCATGGTTCTCACAGTTCTCATCAGGGTCATTCATCACTCAGTGTCCTTCCAGCCTAGAGTTTGCCCCGTGCTCCATCTGTTCAGGGTTCTTCTATGCCAGGTACATCTACTAGTCATTCTGGTGCTAGGGGTTCCCTTCAATCCCTATCTCCAGCACCATGAAGTTGTTATGAGTATGGAGAGTTGAGCCACATGTGGAGGCAGTGACCTCGTTGTCTCTGGGGTTTGTCTCAGCAGAGGAGTCAGTCATTGACTTCAGCGTCAGTTACTTTATCACCACCCACCCACCCAGCTAGGGGTGGAGGACAGTCAGCTAGGGGTCGCCCTAAAGGGGGAGGTCGATCAGGTGGTGGTCAGGCCAGTTGCTATGCACTTCCAGCTAGACCTGATGGTATCACTTCAGATGATGTGATCACATGTATTGTCTTAGTCTGCCGCAAAGATGCTTCTATGTTTTTGATCCTGGTTCCACTTTTTCATATGTGTCATCATATTTTGCTCGTTATTTGGATACGCCCCGTGAGTATCTTGTTTCATCTGTTCGTGTATCTACTCCAGTGAACTATACTATTATTATGAATCGTGTGTACCGGTCGTGTGTGGTGACTATTGGGGTCTGGAGACCCAAGTGGACCTGTTATTACTTTGTATGGTGGACTTTGATGTGATATTGGGCATGGATTGGCTATCTCTGTGTCGTGCTATTTTGGAATGTCATGCTAAGACAATGACATTGGCTATGCCGGGTGTGCCACAGATTGAGTGGAGAGGTTCGACTGATTTTGTCCCTAGTAGGGTGATCTCGTTCTTAAAGGCCCAACGGATGGTTGGGAAATGTTGTCTTTCATACTTAGCCTTTGTGAGGGATGTTAGTGTAAAGACTCCTAGTATTGATTCTATTCCTGTAGTGAGGGATTTTCCCAATGTGTTTCCTGCAGACCTGTCGGGCATGCCATCGGATAGGGATATTGATTTTGGTATTGATCTTGTGCCGGGCACTCAATTTATTTCTCTTCCACCGTATCGTATGGCACCAGCAGAGTTGAAGGAGCAGCTTCAGGAACTCCATGATAAGGGGTTTATTCGGCCTAGTGTGTTGCCTTGGGATGCGCCTGTTCTATTTGTGAAGAAGAAGGATGTCACAATGAGGATGTGCATTGATTACAAGCAGCTGAACAAAGTAACAATCAAGAACAAGTATCATTTGCCTCGTATCGATGATTTATTTGACCAGCTTCAGGGAGCGAGAGTGTTCTCCAAGATTGATCTTCGTTCAAGGTATCACTAGCTAAAGATCAGGGACTCGGATATTCTTAAGACAGCTTTCAGGACCTGATATGGTCATTATGAGTTCCTGGTAATGTCTTTTGGGCTGACCAATGCCCCAACAACATTCATGCATTTGATGAACAATGTGTTTCGGCCTTATCTCGACTCGTTTGTCATAGTTTTCATGGATGATATTATGGTGTACTCGCATAGTTAGGAGGAGCACGCGGAGCATTTGAGAGTTGTATTACAGAGATTAAGAGAGAAGAAACTTTATGCAAAGTTCTCTAAGTCTGAGTTTTGGCTCAGTACAGTATCTTTCTTGGGGCACGTTGTGTCCAGCGAGGGTATTCAGGTTGATCCTAAGAAGATAGAGGCGGTTTAGAGTTAGCTCAGATCGTCCTCAACCACAGAGATTCACAGCTTTCTTGGTTTGGCAGTTTATTACCGTCGATTCGTTCAGGGATATTCATCTATAGCATCACCCTTGACCAAGTTGACTCAAAAGAGTGCTCCTTTCATGTGGTCGGATGAGTGTGAGGAGAGCTTTCATAAGCTCAAGACTGCCTTGACCACAACTCCAATTCTGGTTTTGCCATCAACTTCAAGCTCTTATACACCGTGTTGTGATGCTTCTCGGATCGGAATTGGGTGTGTGTTGATGCAGGAGGGTAGAGTGATCGCTTATGCTTCTCGTCAGTTGAAGACCCATGAGAAGAACTACCTTGTTCATGATTTGGAGTTGGCTGCCATTGTTCACGCGTTGAAGATTTGGAGGCATTATTTGTATGGTGTGTCTTGTGAGGTATTTACTGATCATCGTAGCCTCCAGCATTTGTTCAAGCAGAAGGATCTCAATTTGAGGCAGCGGAAATGGTTGGAGCTGCTAAAGGACTGTGATATCACTATTTTGTACCATCCGGGGAAGGCCAATATGGTGGTTGATGCTTTGAGTAGGACAGTGGTGAGTATGGGGAGTTTGGCATATATTCCAGTTGGGGAGAGACCTCTTGCAGTTGATGTTCAGGCCTTGGACAATCGGTTCGTGAGGTTGGATATTTCGGAGCCTAGTCAAGTATTGGCTTGTGTGATTTCTCGATCTTTCTTATTTGATTGCATCAGAGAGCGCCAGTATGATGATCCTCATTTGCTTGTCCTAAAGGACAGAGTTCAGCACGATGATGCCAGAGATGTGATTATTGGTGATGATGGGGTATTGAGGATGTAGGGCCGGATATGCTTGCCCAATGTTGATGGGCTTCAGGAGTTGATTCTAGAGGAGGCCCATAGCTCGCGGTATTCTATTCATCTGGGTGACACGAAGATGTATCAGGATCTGAGATAGCATTATTGGTGGAGGATAATGAAGAAGGACATTGTGGGATTTGTAGCTCGGTGTCTCAATTGTCAGCAGGTGAAATATGAGCATCAGAGACTGGGTGGCTTGCTTCAGGAGATGGATCGGCTGACCAAGTCCGCGCACTTCATTCCTGTGTGTACTACCTATTCTTCAGAGCGGTTGGCAGAGATATATATCCTGGAGATTGTTCATTTGCATGGTCTCCCAGTTTCCATCATTTCAGATAGAGGTACTCAGTTTACTTCACATTTTTGGAGGTCTGTGCAGCGAGAGTTGGGTACTCAGGTTGAGTTGAGAATAGATTTTCACCCTTAGATGGACGGGCAGTCCGAGTGCATTATTCAGATATTGGAGAACATGTTGTGCGCTTTGTGAGCACGTGATTTTTGCTTAACGGAAACTACTCCAAAAGAAATCGGAAAAGAAATAAAACAAGTTACCTTCGGGTACAATTTTGAGGATTTATGTGACATTTTGATAATTGTTCTGTCCGTAAATGCTCGCCTCGCTATATTTAGAAAATACAAAAAATACATGTTGCATGCATTTAGGAATAATTGGTACATTTAGGAATGAGTTAATTATAATTTGGTTGTTTAAAAGCGAAAATCACAAAAATATGCATTTTGTTGTCATCGTAATTTTATTAAAATGTTTTAATTCGTGTGATATTTGTTGTTGGGTATTAATTAATATTTGTGTGTTAAATTTTGGTTTTTAGGAATTTTTGTCTAACTGTAAAGAAGGAAAATACCGGATTTGGGCCAAAATTTAAATGAAAAATCAGGCTCAAACCAATTACCACAACCCAGTCCAAACCCAGGCTTCCCAGGCACACCCAAAACGATGCCGTATCAGCTTCCCCATCCTGAGCCGTTGATTGATTCAAATGAACGGTCCAGATCAGGCCATTCACTTACCCAAACGACGCCGCATAGGGCATTTGATCTGAGCCCTCCATCCAGCCCAATCAATGGTCCAAGATCCCTTCCAGCAACCCGTTTCCAAACCCGACCCGGTAACCGATCCAAACCGACACCCAACCAATGCCAAACGGTGCCATTCCCCATTAAGTGAAAGATCCTGGCCATCGATCTCACTTCATCCAACGGCCAGGATCTAACCACCCACTACGTATATAAGCTCAAACCCTTACCCCACGCCCCCATCCGAACACCCCCCTTCCATCGTCCCAAACACAAACCCAAATCCCCCTTCCAAACCCTAGCCGCCCCCATACGCTCTCACTAGAAACCCGGCGGCAACGACGCCGGTGACCACCAAAGTAACACCCCTAACGCACCTCACCATCCTGAACACGGATCTGTTACCCTCGTGCCTCGAATTATCCCCCATCATTTCGAATCTTGATTTGAAGATTCGAGCCCAACCCCGATCTACAGCAACCCACCCCGGATTCATACCAGCCACTACCCTGCCCTCACTCGTGACCAAACCAAGCTTGGTTTGGTCCGAATCTACCCACAAATCCTCAAGCCCCAAATCGGACTGTTCGAACCCTAGAACACAAGAATTTTTGGAATCCGGCCAGATTAAATGGAGGGTTGGGGTCTAATAGACCTTAATCGAAGTGTTCTCGGTTGAGAATACCTCAATTAAAGTCTGTTCGACCCCAAAATGGGCAAATCCAGTCAAAGCTGGGGTCGTTTGTTGTTGAGTTTTCAGAGTGAGTTCCCTTTTTTTTTTTTTTTTCTGTTTTTGTTTAAATGTTGTTTGGGTTTGTCAGCATGTTTAATTGGTTTATTTGGTATTTCTAATATTTTTTCCAATTTGTTCTCCATCTTCGTAAGACCTTTTATTTGGTCGATTGTTATTCTGTTTATGTTTGAATACGTATGGTGATATACATGTTTGAGTTAATTAATGTCGTCGAATAGATAATTCGTATAGATTCCCCGTGTCGTGCAAAGTTGTTGAAGGCAGCTTATGCCCCGTTCGTGTTGTTTGTTTGATCGACTGATTATTCTGGGTCATAATTAGTATAGTCGATTAGATAAACGTCGTCGATTAGTTTCATAGGACTGAATGTGCAAATACTCTAATTTGTGTAGCTTCATATGACTGATCGAATCATTGTCGTTTAGTTGATTGCTTGACATTATCTGTGAATGAATTGTAGCTGCAATGTAATAGATAGAACTCAGTTTAGGGCAGCTTGAATTTGGACTTTCAGGAGTTCAAAATGTCTTACTGCTGCAGCAGGGTAATGCAGTAATAATCAGGGGCTGACAGGGGTAGTTTGAGGGTGTGAAAAGAGCAGAAATGATTAGTTTAAGTGAGCGGACAATAAGGTACTGAAATAGGATTAAACTAATGCAATAGTGGGGAACCAAACTTGATAACATGGGGTTAATTAAAAAACTGTCAGCTGCCCATACCATTGGGGCACAAAACACATGTTAATGGGGTTTAAAGGAGTCATGGGCAGAATTGAGAGCTGGGTGGGAAACGAGGCAGCCTGGGGGGGGGGGTTTCTTGTATTTAGCCTATAAATAGGCTTATTTGAGCACAGGGAAGGGGTTAGAGATCAGAGGAAAAAAAAGGGTTGAGAGATCAGGTTTTTAAGGGTTACACATCAGAGTTTAAGGGAAAATCAGAAATTAGAGGCTGGACAATTTTAAGTGTTGAGAGTTAAAGAGTGCTGGTTTTTTCTGAACATACCAAGCAGAAGTCACTGTGCTTTTGCACCTGTTTTCTTTCTCTGCTTTGGTCTGGTTTGGTTGGGCACACTGCTGGTTTTCAGTTAGCTTCCCTGGATTCTTTACTTGCTAAAAAACTGTTTCAGCTGAGTGTCTTGGTTTCCTGTTTGGACTGAAAGTCCACTGGTTTGTTGCTGTTTGGTTTTGTCTGAAATTGCTGCTGGATTTTCTTCTAAGTTTGTTGTTGAGTCTTGGTCTGTCTTTGAGCTGTCTCTCTTGTTGTTGCTGGTTTGGGGTTGTTCGACTGATTGTGTCGTTGCTGTGTTCTGCTGTGAATCTGCTACTGTACTACTGCTACAGCTGCTGACTTCTTTTTTACCATATCTCTGTTCTTCTACCAGGTACACTTTCGAATAGACCATGATGTAGCTAGGTGGTGTACAAGTGAAATGAAATGCTTATGGGATTTAATGTATCATGTGATGTACCTATGGGTTTAGCCAATTATGTGATAAGCATCTGTATAATTTTATTTTTTGCAACTCAATAAGAATGCATGATGCACTCTTTTACTTAATTGGGACTGTTTGGTTTCTTGCTATAGAGGTAGCCATCAGTTGCAGCTCCAATTATAGTAGTTATGTAGATGATAGAATGAACAAATAGCTAATGGATTGACTGTTTGGATTTCACCCCTTCTTTCTTTAAACAAATGGTCTATTTTAAGTTGTTAGGAATATGGTCTGATTGAGGCAAACAATACATTGCATTTCAGTCTCCCCCCCTTTTGTTTATAAATGTTAAACACATATCAAATAAGTTGAACAGGCCCAATTTGGAATAAGAGTGGCCCAGGCCGAATTTGACTTCATGCACATTAGGCCTGGGCCCATAACTGCCAAACGGACTGCCCGTATCACGTCCCTCTTTCAACAAATCACATTTGAAATTCAACTATAATAATAAGTATGTAAATATAGTAGGACCTTTCCATTTTTTAGAGACAAACAAAGATAGGAAATTATAGTTGCTTTTAGGTTTGCCTTTAAATAAAAAAAGAAGAAGATGAGCCTCGCCCAAATAACACGCATAAATTGCGGGGCCCTCGTTAAATGTATATATTAAATACTTAAAAATTTGGGATGGACTATTTAGTGAATTTCACTGCCTTCCCCAAAGATAATAACGCGCTAGACTCTTTAGGCGCGATTTAATTAATCTTACCTTCCTAAAATTCGGGTGCGCATTTCATGTGACCCAAATCCAAATCCCAAAACATTGAATAAAAATGTGTTCCGGATTGCGGGTGAATTTCATGTGACGCAATCCAAAGACATGTCTTAACGATGTTCACATTCTTTTAAGATATAATAATAAAAGCGGTAAAGAGTTAAAATTTGTACATGAGCGCATAATTGTATAAAATCAGATAAACAAGCCGAATATGACAGTTGAGCGACCGTGCTAGAACCACGGAACTCGGGAATGCCTAACACCTTCTCCCGGTTAACAGAATTCCTTATCCGGATTTCTGGTTCGCAGACTGTAATATAAAGTCATTCTTGTCCTCGATTTGGGATTAAATTGGTGGCTTGGGACACCCTAAATCTCCCAAGTGGCGACTCTGAAATAAACGAACAAATCCCGTTTCGATTGTCCTTTAATTGGAAAAAACTCCTTCACCACTCGCGGGGGCGGAAAAAGGAGGTGTGACAGCTCTGGCGACTCTGCTGAGGACTATATGACCCAGAATCACTGGTTCAGGGTCAGAAATTCGAGATTATATAAATTGTTATATTTGGTTTTATCTGATTTTGTTACATGTTTTGGCTCAATGTGCTAATTGGTTGCCTTTTACCGCTTTGATATTACGTGAACTGTATATAAACTGTGCCGAAACCCATCTTCTCTCTGTGTCTTCTGAATCATGAAGAAGGGTGTACTTCGTACGACTTCTTTTCTTTATAGTGTCAAAAACCAATTTAGAACGAGGTTCGGACAAGTTGCTAAGTCGGCGAAGCTTCTGTATTCCCGGTACGCTGCCTCCCCTCGGCTCGAGCTGTCCGCTCGGGTAAGCCAGGTCTAGAACAAACACCCAGGTTCTGAACCTAGTATAACAAAGCCACATCCCGGATCCCTAGTAGGAACGCTTATCTGCATCATGTGCATTTTTGACTTAGGGGACTCAACACAGGGGTTGGGTCCGTCTAGGAATAGCAACCTGAAACAGAAAAGACCATCCTGATGCATCTTACTCAACGCTGTGCATTTATTTGTTTTGGACTTGCATGACGATCGGCTTTGAATATTGAAAAAAAGAGAGGAAAAATAGCAGTGTATAGGGTTAATCTTCTGTTTTGAAAAAATAACAATGTCCAAATAGTGTCGAAACTCTGACGAAATTTTGAGAAAAATATTTTACTTTTAATATAGCTGTTTTATTCAAAAAAAAAAAAGAGTCTATCATTTTTAGTTTGTCCGATCTGCAGAAATTGAAAAATGAAAAAATAACTTGTTCTGTTATGGGAAAAGAGTCTTGATTTTTGTTTTAGTTTATTTGCCAACAGAAGCGAAAATAGTTTTTTTTTTAAAAATATATATAAAAAATAAAAAAATCAAGGTAATAGTTTTTTTCCTTATTTTATTTATTTTCATTTTTATTTTGCTTAAAGTACTTCAAAATAGTTTGTTTAATTGGGCGAACTACGCCGGTTTGATTCTCACCGGATGTGAGATACGTATGCAGCCCCAATCGGGTCCAACCTCCCCTTTTGCTAAAAAATAACCAAAACATGTCACATGTTAATTTCATCAGAAAAATAAATCAAGTCAGGCTGTTTTGCCATGAATAGCCGAGTATTCCCGAAAGGGACGCCGGAAGGCTAAATTTGCACAAAAAAACGGCCATTTTTTGTGATTTTGACCGGTAGACCCACACAACCTTAAAATCTTCGTCCCTGAAGTGCTGAAAGGCCGTATTTGAAAACCGAGTCCTTCATCTTCAAAATTCAAAAAAATCGAATATAGATAGTTCTGTTTTGAGTCTAATAAAAGTTTTCTTTATTTAATTACCTTAATAAATGTGCAGGATGAGCACAAATCGAAATGAACCGTTCTCAGTCTTTAGCAAGGTCCCTCTGCAACTCCACATGTGGTGGAATGATCTGGAAGCCGATAGTAAAAAGATAGTGGGAAGAGTATTGAGAGGTTTTGTCAATCTGCTGAATATCAAGCCAAGGACAGATATCCTCGAAGCTCTAATATCGTTCTGGGACCCAACCCGTAATGTATTCCGTTTTGTTGACTTTGAACTTTCACCTACACTAGAGGAAGTCGCCGGATATGCGGGATTGAATGGGAAACTAAGAGGATAGTATTTACTTTCACCAAGACCAGTATCTCCACACGCGTTTTTGGATTTGCTAAGCATTAGTCGGAAGGTGCAAAATGATGATTTGTCGAGAGGATGTTGTGCTCTCCAATTCTTGTATCAACGGTATGGTACTCCTCAGGGTTTTGAAGAACCAAACCTCGGATTAATTCATGCTGGGAACAGAAACAAGTGGGAAGCAAGACGTACTTTGGCATTCATCACCGCATTCCTGGGAATCGTGGTCTGTCCCCGCAAAGATAAGAAAGTAGAGATAGGCCTTGTAGGGATGGCCGATGTTGCAATCAAAAGAATCGACAATACTGTGGTTCCTTTGATTTTGTCCGAAATTTACCGAGCTTTAACTATATACCGAGAAGGAGGCAAGTTCTTCCAGGGATGCAATCGGTTACTCCAGTTGTGGATGCAAGAACACCTCTATAACCGAGCAGGATACATGAACCACGGGTTGACCGAGAGAAACTGTATCAACGGTTTTGAGAAATGAATGATAGGCGTCGTATTCCCCGAAGGTGTCGAAGCATGACTTACACGTTTGAGGTCAACAACAGCCGACCAAATTGAATGGGCATTTGGGTGGTTGACTGATACTGAGGTAATATACATGGCGGCCGAGGAATGTCATATTCTTTTAATGGGACTTCGCAACATCCAACCATATGCTCCTCATCGGGTATTGCTCCAGCTAGGAAGATTTCAAGTAATTCCCACTGATAAAGATCTAAGCAAGCACGCCATTGAGCTGAGCCCAGGAGTCGTATTTCCCGAAGGAAAGATTAGAAAGTTGTGGCACGAATGTAGATTCTTGGAGCCCAAGACTATGGTTCGAGAACTGGCTAAGGGTGAGGTAGACCCAAAGTACGATGTTTGGTTCGAGATAAGGTTCTAGATTTGTCAGAGACCTGCTAAAAGAGCTCATATCCAACAGTTTAGGGATGATTCGCAGGAACAACGGGGCTGGTTAATGAGGGAGGAAGGCTACCGGGCTGAAATCGGGAAGCTGAAGCGACGAGTTGAAAGGCTTATATTTGAGAACAACGTGCAAGTTGCCTCTGAGCAGGGTAAAAAGAACAAATTAGCCAAAGAAAACCAGGCACTAAAAACCCGAATTCGCCAAGTCAGTAAGAGTAACAGCGACGGACAGAAACGTTGCTCCGATGAATGATTGATAGCAGAGTTGAGAAATCAAGTCAGCAAAAGCCGAGAAGAATTAGAGAGATCTAAAGCTTGCATAACAAGAATAAAGGTCAGATGGGAAAAATGTACAATGGCCCGGAGGAAGCATCTGCAACAAGTCATAAGGGATTCTGAAATAAGCATCGGGATATTAAGGAAAACGAACTCCACTCTTCAGGAGCGGATCTTCAAACAAGCATGAGATGCCCAAGCTGACAGAAGGCGCTGTTACGATGTGATGACCAGAATGGAAAGACAAATGGAGAGGTTCCAGGATCGACTCGCCGACAATGCTCAAGCACTGGGACTAAAGAACCGGCGAATAGAGCAATTGTTCGTTGAGAGGGACAACATTCGAGGAAGGATTGATGAGATTGGGCACTACATCTACATGAGATGCCTAGCATGTGAGCAAATACCTCGTGATACCCTCCTTGCTTCCATCATGGGCTACGTCCACCGGATCATGAATGAGTTGAAGAGCTTGCAGAGAGGCCTTACACCAAAGTCCGCGAAAAGGCCGAACGATGCCTCGCGAGCACCTAAGTTGGAATTTTTACTGTATCCCTAGTTCAAGTCTTGTTTGTTGGCTTTATGGGTCCATTGTCTTCCCATATGTTGTTTTTTTTTCTTTTCATCGAGTCAGGTTAAGAATTTTGGAATCTGTACTATTGCTGTTCTTTGTTTGAGATAAGTAATTTGTAATAGCAAATTTTGGTGATGAATTGAATGATTCCAAAAGAATTTTGTGTCTTCACTTTGTGGCAGAACTACGCCCGGTCTGATTCACGCGGGGACGTGATACGTAGACAATCCACGTAAGATTCGACCACCATTAAAAAAAAAGAAGAAAGAAAGAAAAAGAAGAAAAAAAAGAAAAAGAAGAAAAGGAAAGAATAATGGAAAGAAATACGGGGGTTCCCAAAACACTTTAAAGGCGCAAATAAAGCAAGTCGGGATGACGCATGCATTTGAAGCAAAACATGTTAGAAATGGTTAACTGCCTAGGACCATTGCATCCCCAATGTGCTATTATCAAATCTGTTAAACTCTAACGCTAACAAGTTTGTTGTTTTCCACAAATACCATACAGTTAGTTGTTAAAGCGTTCTGGCAACACACCCTTATCAAACCAAATCCAAAGGACTGGTACCAATAAGCATGACTACTTCAGAAAATAGTACCGAGGAAGAAAGGCCGGTAAGCCAGTTGTTGAAAGAAGCAATGGAAAAGATAGAAAGAATGGGATTGGAGATGAATGCGATGCAGTTAGCCTTGGCTAAAGTACAAAAGAGCCCGGAACCACCAGGGCATATGCCGGAATACCCTCACTCTGGCCCTTCAATAAGCCTCCCGAATCACCGCTATTATCAGGAGAGAAGCCCCCATGATTCCCAAGCTCCACCACCCCATCAACCTCTCCCAACACCAGATGTTCCGACTTTTATGGGACCCACACCAGCCACACTGCAAAGATCAACTAGTGAGCCGTTGTTTTGAGGCTCACGATGCGCAATACTATCCCCCTGAACCCACATTCAATGCACCAGAACCCCATACCTATAGTCCACACTTGGAGGTCCCGACAGAGATTGAAAAACCAGTTAAGGGGCCAGAGCAGGATGAGGTAATGAGGAAGTTCAAAAGCCTGGAGCAATCCTTCAGGAGCCTGCATAGATTGGGCAACCAGGTCAGTGTGGCCTACAAGGATCTATGCCCTTTCCCGGACGTCCAACTCCCGGCTGGGTTCAAGATGCCTAAGTTTGATTTATATGAAGGCCCCAGTGATCCCATGGCACATTTGCGGGGATTTTGTAGAAAAATGAGAGGGGCAGGCGGCAAAGATGATCTACTGATAGCTTATTTCGGTCAAAGCTTGAGTGGATCGGCATTGGAATGGTATACCAGGCAGGATTCCAGCATATGGTACACTTGGGATGACCTAGCGCAAGCTTTTGCGGGTCACTTTCAATACAATCTCGAGATAGTCCCCGACCGCTCACATTGTTGAGGACTGGAAAGAATCCTGGGGAAAGCTTTCGTGAGTTTGGTTTCCGCTGGAGAGAACAGGCAGTCAGGGTTGATTCTCCCATGAGAGAGGGAGAAATGGTGGACTACTTCCTGCAAACGCTGGATCCAACTTACTTTGGTCACTTGGTGATGACGGTTGGAAAATCCTTCAATAAAGTAGTAAAGATAGGGGTTATGATCGAGGAGGGGATGAGGTATGATAAAATCCTGAATTACTCAGCACTCAAGGCAACGACCCAGGCTATTCAGAGCGGCACGGGAGGTGCGCTGGGAAGGAGGAAGAAAGAAGAAGTCGTCACGGTTGAGGCAGGCAGTTGGTCCAGGTCCGGCAAACCATACCACAACCAACCTAGACCCCACAGGCCAAATTATCCATACAGCTCGCAACAACACTACTATCCACCCCAAGAACCACACTTCTCCGTGCACTAAGCCCAAACATACACTCAGCCTCCGGTTCGCCCGCAATGGCGCGCGCCGGCTCCCCAAAACACATATGCACCACCACAAAACACCTACCCTCCACCCCAAAACACTTATCCTCCACCAAGGGCATATAGAAACCCTCCAGGGGCGGGCTTTTGGGGAAATCAAGCTGCTAGAAATGACAGGCTATAGAGACATAGAGCTTTTACTGAGTTGGGAGAAACCTACACTGCCTTGTTCCACAAATTGAGGCAGTTAGGTTTGGTGAGTCCTGTCGAGACTAGAGGACCAAATCCCCCACCCCAAAATTTGGACCGATCAATAAGTTGTGAGTACTGCTCAGGAATGTTGGGGCATGATACCGAAAAGTGTTGGAAGTTGAGGCATGCAATACAGGATCTTATTGATGCCAACAAGATCGAAGTCCAGATGCCGGAGGCACCCAAAATCAACTAGAACCCATTGCCAATACACCACGAAGCTCACATGATTGAGTTGGTATACGAGGGAGGAGAGCCAAAGAAACCCTCACAGATAGTGATGACAATCCAAGCCGCTCTGAAAGAGGAATCCACCGGTGGGGAAGTAGGGGTGCAGTTGCGGAGGGAAGATATCAAGCCAGTGGTAATACTAGGGAAAAATCCGTCCACCGCAACAAAGAAACCAGAGCCAGCCAAATTGGTGGTGTTAGGGACATCATCCCCACCCGTAGTTGTTGTGAAAGGGGTCTGCAAGGGGCTGGTCACCATAAAGTCGGTAGTCCAATTACCAGTGATTATTAGCAAGGCCGTGCCTTGGAAGTATGAAAAGGCAGTGGTAATGTACAAGGGAAAGCAAGTGGTGGAGGATAGTTGTGAGGCGCAAGGACTGACTCGATCAGGACAGTGTTTCGCTCCAGTGGAGTTGAGAAGATCCAACCCAGCCGTCACAAAGAAACCTGTATCAGAAGAAGAAGCTGAGGAATTCTTGAAAAAGATGAAAGTGCAGGATTACTCCTTGGTCGAACAGTTGAAGAAAACACCGGCCCAGATCTCGCTGCTATCATTACTGATCCATTCGGATATACATCGTCGGGCCCTGATGAAGATACTAAATGAAGCTCATGTGCCCAACGAAATTTCAGTAAACCACCTTGAAACGATTGCCAACAAAATTTTTGAGGTGAACAGGGTAACATTCTCTGATAATGATCTGCCAGTGGAAGGCACAGAACATAATAGAGCTCTCTACTTGACTGTCAAATGTGAAGATTCGGCAGTTACTCGGGCATTGGTGGATAACGGCTCAAGTGCCAATATTTTTCCATTATCCACCCTGAACCAGTTGAAGATCGACCATGGAAGAATCCACAAGAACATCATTTGCGTCCGAGGATTTGACGGAAGTGGAACAGCCACCGTGGGGGATATTATACTTGAGTTGACCATCGGTCCGGTCCAGTTTACCATGGAGTTCCAGGTATTAGATGCTGTGGTATATTATAACCTTCTGTTGGGACGACCATGGATCCACGCGGCCAAAGCGGTGCCATCGACATTGCATCAAATGGTCAAGTTCGAATGGGACAGACAAGATGTCGTGCTGCATGGGGAGGACACTGCGTGCACCATGGGAGGCACCATTGTGCCCTTCATAGAGACCAATGATGACAAAGGTCCCTGGGTTTACCAGATTTTCAACGCAGTGTCAGTAGACAAGATTCCCAAGGGTGAAATCATTCAGCATCCTAGGGTAGCTTCCGCAACGGTCATGATGGTTTCAGAGATGTTGGGTAATGGGTTTGTGCCAGGAAAAGGCCTGGGGGCTGAGCTTCAGGGGATTGTTTAACCCGTCTCCTTGCCCAAGAATTTGGAGACCTTTGGATTGGGGTTCAAACCGACTGCGGCAGATGTAAAGCGAGCGCGGAAAATGAAGAAGAGAGTTTGGTTTCTTCCCAAACCCGTTCCGCGTCTCTCAAGATCCTTTATTAGAGTAAGTGCCAAGGGGTCACCTGTCCCAAAAATTCTCGGACCATTGATTGGGATAGACGGGTATTTGAATCAGAGCTTCAAAAGACTGTTCGCTGATGTCAATATGGTAAAAGTTGGAGAGGGTTCCAGCGGAGCAGACATACAATTTGTGGGGCCTGAGGCCAAAACCAACAATTGGACGGTTATTCCTCTCCCTATCCGGGGGGAGTCCTGGTAGTAGGCTTTGATTTTTCTTTCTTATTTTTCGGATTAATCCAGGGTGTAATCCAAATCTCATTTTATTTGTACAAGTGTGAACCTTGTTATCCCGCATTTTTAATAAAATTCTCTTTTCTTGTCTCATTTTAATTTTGTTTTATTCTTTCCTCTTTCTGAACAGTTCTCTTTTTACTGGTTCTAATGACATGACATGCACAACGGATCTTCGACCTAGTCTACTAAATCAATCTGACTCCGACTTAATTACACAAGAGATCTGTTATGACGATAAGTCTGAATACGACGAGGATGAAGCCTTCGAAGAAATATACCGAGAATTGTGCCAATTTGAAGAGAAACCCAAGCCTAATCTGAATGACACCGAGGCTGTGAATCTAGGGGATGCATATAATATCAGAGAAACCAAAATTAGCATCCACATTGAGCCAAACGTCAGGGAGGAATTAATTAAAACCCTCATCGAGTTCAAAGACGTTTTTGCATGGTCATATGATGATATGCCGGGATTAAGCACCAATCTAGTGGTTCACAAGTTGCCCACTGACCCGGCATACCCTCCGGTCAAGCAAAAACTGAGGAAGTTTAAAACAGAGATGAGTGTGAAGATCAAAGAAGAGGTGACTAAGCAGCTGCATGCGAAGGTTATTCAGGTCACTCGATATCCCGATTGGTTGGCCAATGTGGTACTAGTGCCGAAGAAGGATGGAAAAATCAGGATATGTGTCGACTACCGCAATCTCAACAAAGCAAGTCCTAAGCATAATTTTCCATTTCCTAACATCCATATCCTGATCGATAATTCCGCTGGGCGCGAGATCGGATCTTTTGTGGATTGCTATGCAGGATATCATCAGATCTTAATGGACGAAGAAGATGCGAAAAAGATAGCTTTCATTACACTATGGGGAACTTACTGCTACCGGGTAATGCCATTTGGACTAAAGAATGCTGGGGAAACGTACATGCGAGCAATGACTACTGTGTTTCACGACATGATACACAAAGAAATTGAAGTGTACGTAGATGATGTGATCATAAAGTCTTGGCGTCAGGAAGACCATGTAGCAGACCTAAGGAGATTCTTTCAAAGACTTCGAAGGTATGATATTAAGCTCAACCCGGCCAAATGCGCCTTCGGGGTTCCATCAGGAAAGCTATTAGGATTCATCGTCAGTCGACGGGGCATTGAGTTGGACCCATCCAAGATCAAATCCATCCAAGATTTGCCACCGCCAAAGAACAAAACAGAGGTAATGAGTTTATTGGAAAGACTAAATTATATCAGCAGGTTCATCGCTCAACTCATGGCGACTTGCGAACCCATATTTCGGCTGCTGAAGAAAGATGTTGCGGTAGACTGGACGGTGGAGTGTCAAGAGGCTTTCGACCAGATCAAAGGGTATCTGTCCAATCGACCTGTGTTGGTTCCACCTGAGCCGGGGAGGCCATTAATTCTTTATCTGACGGTCCTGGAGAGTTCGTTTGGCAGCGTGTTAGGGCAACACGACATTACAAGAAGGAAGGAGCAGGCCATTTATTATCTTAGCCATAAGTTCACAGTGTATGAGGTCAAGTACACTCAGCTCGAGAGAACATGTTGCGCCCTAACTTGGGTGGCTCAGAAGTTGAAACACTACCTGTCCTCGTATACTACTTATCTCATTTCACGTCTGGATCCATTAAAGTACATTTTCCAGAAACCTATGCCTACAGGGAGGTTAGCAAAATGGAAAATTTTGCTCACAGAGTTTGATATCGTCTATGCGACAAGGACGGCCATGAAAGCCCAAGCGCTGGCCGATCACTTGGCTGAAAATCCCGTTGATGAAGAATACGAGCCTTTGAGGACGTATTTCCCAGACGAGGAAGTAATGCATACAGGTGAGCTGGAATTACCCGAGGAACCAGGTTGGAAGATTTTCTTTGATGGAGCCGCGAACGCGAAAGGGGTTGGAATAGGAGCAGTACTTATTTCTGAAACAGGACGTCATTATCCTGTTACAGCTCAGCTATGCTTCTATTGTACCAACAACATGGTAGAGTATGAAGCATGCATTTTGGGTCTGCGACTAGCTGCAGACATGGATGTCCAGGACGTTTTGGTCTTGGGTGACTCGGACCTCCTGGTACATCAGATTCAAGGTGAGTGGGAAACACGGGATTTGAAACTCATACCATAACGACAATGTTTGCACAATCTGAGCAAGCGATTTCGGTAAGTGGAATTTAGACATATCCCGAGAGTTCATAATGAGGTTGCCGATGCATTGGCCACTCTAGCATCAATGTTACACCACCCCAACAAAATGTATGTTGACCCGTTGCACATTCAGGTTTGTGATCAACATGCTTATTGCAACACGGTACAGGAGGAAGTAGATGGCAAGCCATGGTTTTATGACATAAAGGAGTACCTCAAGATGGGGATATATATGGAGCAGTCCACTGGAGACCAAAAAAGAGCCCTTCGGCATTTGTCAAATGGTTTCTTCCTCAGTGGAGGAGTGTTGTACAGAAGAACCCCAGACTTGGGATTGCTAAGATGTATAGACGCCGGTCAAGCCACGGCGATTATGGCAGAAGTGCATGCTGGAGTTTGTGGGCCACATATGAGCGGATATGTATTGGCAAATAAGATTCTTCGAGCAGGATACTATTGGCTCACTATGGAGCATGATTGTATCAATTTCGTGAGGAAATGCCATCAATGTCAGATACACGGAGATCTGATTCATTCTCCGCCGACAGAATTGCATACAATGTCAGCGCCATGGCCATTTGTTGCATGGGGCATGGATGTCATTGGGCCTATTGAGCCGGCAGTGACCAACGGCCATAGGTTCATTCTGGTGACCATCGATTATTTCACCAAGTGGGTGGAAGCTAAAACTTTCAAGTCGGTAACCAAGAAGGCAGTGGTGGATTTTGTTCACTCCCACATCATCTGCAGATTTGGGGTCCCAAAAGTGATCATCACGGATAATGGTGCCAATCTTAATAGCAATTTGATGAGAGAGGTATGCCAACAGTTTAAGATTACACACCGCAATTCCACCCCATATCGTCCCAAGGAGAATGGAGCAGTTGAAGCAGCCAATAAGAACATCAAGAAGATACTGAGGAAGATGGTAGAAGGATCTAGACAATGGCATGAGAAATTACCCTTTGCCTTGTTGGGTTATCGCACTACAGTCCGGACTTCCATAGGTGCAACTCCTTATTCGTTGGTATACGGAACTAAAGCAGTAATACCAGCAGAGGTCGAAATTCCGTCCCTCCAAATTGTCGCTGAAGCCGGGATTGACGACAATGAATGGGTCAAAGCTCGACTGGAGCAGCTGAACTTAATAGATGAAAAAAGGTTGGTAGCAGTGTGTCATGGCCAGTTGTACCAGAAAAGAATGTCGAGGGCATACAATAAGAAGGTGCACCCCAGGAGATTTAAAGTAGGGCATCAAGTATTGAAACAGATCCTCCCGCATCAGATCGAGGCAAAAGGCAAGTTCGCCCCAAATTGGCAAGGGCCTTATATCGTGACCAGAGTGTTGTCCAACGGCGCTTTATGTCTAACAGATATCGAAGGAAGATGCGTCAACATGGCTATCAATTCTGATGCAGTCAAAAGATATTATGCGTAATTTCTTTGATTATGGTAGTTATTGGTTCGTTTGTTTGTACTTGGTACTTATTGGATAATAAAATGACGGAGGCAATTCTTTCTTCTATCCAAACACTTTTAACCTTTGCTTCCCCCCTTTGAGCCTTAGTTATTCTTTTATACCCCTCTTTTGGAATCACTAAATAGGAAAAAGATATGAAAAAAATGAAAAAAAGAAAAGAAATTAAAAGAAAATGAAAACAAGATAAAGATCATAAGAAAATAACGGAGGTAGAAACTACGTTTGATCTGATTCTTCAAAGAGGATACGTAGGCGCCTCACGGCTCGGTCATAGTGCACCGTAGTGTGCATAGTGTGCATAATGTGCATAGCTTAACATAATGTGAATATAAAAATCCCCAAGCAAGAAAAACTGGGGCAAGAGTTATGTTTTTGAATCTTCAAAAAAGGGTTTGATTCCAAGAGTTGTAACATTACACCCATCAAAGTTACGTTAAATGTTTGACAGCCTTTCCCTTTTTAACCCACACAAAACCAACATCGATGTCCAAAAAAGACCTCCCGATCAATATCCGAGAGGTGCCAAGTCAGGCAAATGGAAGCCGAGAATAATACGCTGATCCCCAACAAAGAAGATGGTCATAAACTGGAAATGAATTGATAGTCGAAAAGAATCTCCGAAAGAGAAAGTCATATCGGCAGAACTCCAATCCCCCGTTGAAAGATAAAATGAGAGAGTCTTATCGGTGAAAACCTTCACAGGCACCATAAGGCGACGAAAGATGAGAGAAATAAAATGAGAGTCTTATCGGTGAAAACCTTCACAAGCACCATAAGGCGACGGGAGCTGAGAGAAAGAAGAGAGTCTTATTAGTGAAAACCCCTCGAAGGGCACTATAAGGCGACAAGATAGATCGGCAAAAAGGAGCTTCATTCGCACGAGATGGGCATCTGTTTATCCCCAGCAAGTAAGGCCATCAGGAAGATTGATTGATACAAATTAGACTGGGTCGAATAATCCGTAATGTACAACATGATCGTTGGGACCAGTCATACCGTCTAGATAAGTTCTTTCCTTTTTTTTTTCTTCTCTTCCCCGCCATTTGTTCAGAAAGATTTTTTTTTCTTCTTTTTTTTTTCTATCTTTTTCATTTCTTTGTCTAAAAAGACTTTTTCAGAAAATTGTTTTGAGAAGGACTTTTCAGAGTTTACTACCAGGGGCCAAAATGGTGCAAAGCAAATGCGAAAGCCACAAGCCAAAGCCAAGGCAATAAGACAAAGGGCGTTTGTCGCAAAATCAAACGACAAACTGGCCTAGAAAGTTAAGGAGAACATGGAGAAAGGCAGAAAACGATGGTTGAAGGACTTGTGGGTCAAGTTCCAAGAAAATCCCCAGCAAGAACTACGATAGATCACGGACCGAGATCCGAGATGGTAATACACCATAGAAAGGGGGAAGGAGGAAGAGAGAATTAATCCGCTGGCCGAGAGAAAATAAACATTTAAGGGAGTAGTTTTGCATTTGAAGAGGACTCCCACAACATGTAAAATAAAAGAGCGGGGAAGGGATAAATGGAAAACCATCCCCAGCAAAAAATATCATCCCCAGCAGACATGTCATCTCCAGCAAAATCCCCAACCAAGTTGCGGGAGCAAAGAGCAAGGAAAAGGGAAAGGAAAAAAGCATCCGCCAGCAAGAGTGACACGATCACTCACCATGTTAAAACTGACAAAATTTTCCTTTGGTTTCTACAGGAAAGTAAAGGTTGATGATGGCAGAAATACACGCCACAAAGAAGGTCACCAAAACCGGGGCAGAAAATTTTCTGCCGTTGTCAAAATTTTCTCGGGGGGACGAGAAACAAATGCTTGAATACATTTCTATCTTTTCATTTCATGTTCTAGGTCGCCCACCAGTATAATATGGGAATACATTTATGTTTTTATTTCATGTTCTTTGTCGCCCACCAGTATAATGCGGGCATACATTTCTATTTTAATTTCATGTTCTAGGTGGCGGGAATACATTTATGTTTTTATTTCATGTTCTAGGTCGCCCACCAGTATAATGCGGGAATACATTTCTGTCTTTTCATTTCATGTTCTAGGTCGCCCACCAGTATAATGCGGGAATACATTTATGTTTTTATTTCATGTTCTAGGTCGCCCACCAGTATAATGCAGGAATACATTTCTGTCTTTTCATTTCATGTTCTAGGTCGCCCACCAGTATAATGCGGGAATACATTTATATCTTTTCATTTCATGTTCTAGGTCGCCCACCAGTATAATGCGGGAATACATTTCTGTCTTTTTATTTCATGTTCTAGGTCGCCCACCAGTATAATGCGGGCATACATTTCTGTCTTTTCATTTAATGTTCTAGGTCACCCACCAGTATAATGCGGGAATACATTTCTGTCTTTGCATCGCAGACTAGAGTTTGGACCGGATAGAGATAAGTAATGATTGTAAATGTTGTCCTAAGGGTATGAAACCCCAGATTTCACATCGTTGTGCTATTTCGAGGTGACGCACATGCTAGATGACAAGCATGGGATCGTGCACTGTTGGGTATTGTGACTTAGTCTGTCCCGTATGACTGTTAAACCGCGTATTTGATTGAAAACTGTTTGCTATCATTGTGTTATGGAAAGTATTATCATGTTTTGGGCTGAATGTCACATTTGGGCCTCGTGCCAACTGTATTGGACCCTTAGAGGATTTTTACTACTATTCCTCACTGTTTTGACTTCATATTTGTACTTAGTCATGCTGTATTTTAATATTTTTATAACTCAGCCATATTTACTCCGTTTAGACATTTTAAATGATATTTTGGGCCGAGCATCATGTTTTACATTGCCCGCGCAGCTTGAGAGATTTCTAACTGAGTGAGGTTGAGGGCCTGTTGTGAGGATATTATGGGATCGGCTGCGTGCCGCAACGATATTGTACTGATTCATGATTATGAGGCTGAGGGCCTGATTTGTTACGGCACGAGGTGGCTTGTTACAACCAGTTTGATTATGGCACGAGATGACTTGATATAGCGCTTGGGCTGTAGGAGCCTTTCCGGAGTCTGCATACCCCCCATGAGCGTGGGTACCCAGTGTGAGATGTGATATAGCCCGAGGGGCTGATGTTTTCCATGTTAATGCTCAAGGGGCTGATACGAGTGATTGTGAGATAGTCCGAGGGGCTGGTTCTGTTGGTATTTTGCCCAAGGGGCTGATTTATGTTTCTATCCTTTTTCTCACTGTTTTCATCACTCGTTTGAACTACTGAAAGATGTTTTAAAGAGGTTTTTACTAAACTAAGGTGTTTTTATGAGCTTTTATTGTTTTATTGCATTGTTCTGGTTTTACACTATTTTGTTGTAGCATTATTCTATGTTTTACGTGCTTTCTTATCGCTCAGCTGCCTTTACTTTTATTACTTATTGAGTTGGCATACTCACATTACTCTTTGCACCCTGTGTGCAGATCCAGGAGTCTCGGGTCACGCTAGCGAGTGCTGATTTGCTTTCCAGCAGGCTTATTCGAAGTTGACTAGGTAGCTCCTCGGCGTTCACAACCCAGTGCTTCTACTTCCAATCTTTATTTCACTTTGTTCTAGATTTGTATTAGACTATGTAGTCTTTTCATACTCTTATACGGATTTTAGATGCTCATGACTGGTGATACCCCAATGTTGGGCTGTGTTTGTTTCCGCATTGTTCTATTCTACTCTATATTTTTGGATTTATAGCTTATTAATGACTCAAAATGAATTATTATAACTGTTTAGTTGGTTTTGGGGGTTTTGTGTTGGTTGGCCTTGTTTCACGAGAGGCGCCATCACGATCGGGTCTGGTTAGGGTCGTGACACAACATTATTCCATCTTCACTCCTTATAACTTTAAGTCCCAATATTGTATTTACTTCATCCAGATCTTTCATATCAAAATTAGCAGACAAAAATAATTTTGTACTTTGCACAATATTTAAATTTGTACCAAATATAAGCATGTCATCAATATATAGACATATTATCACATAATCATTGTCTACTACTTTAGTATAAACACATTTACTACTTTAGTATAAACACATTTAATTAATTTACAAACTTTATTTTCTTGTCCAAGAATGACACAGCCTTCAGGCTGAACAATATAAATTTCTTCTTCTAAATCACTATTTAGAAAAGCAGTTTGACATCCATTTGGTGGATAAAAGACATATGGATTGAAGCTAAGGAAATTAAAACCCAAATATAAGAAATTCTTGTCATTGGTGCAAATGTATCAAAATAATCTATATTTTGTTTTTGAGAAAATCCTTTTGCTACTAATCGAGCTTTATATTTATCTAAAGATCCACCAGGATTAAATTTCTTTTTGAAAATTCATTTACAATCAATAGGTTTTGCACCGGGAGATAAATCGGTTAAAATCCATGTATTATTTTTTAAAATAGAATCGATTTTAACTTTTATTGCCTCTTTCCAATATTTAGCATCTGAAGAAGATATAGCTTCAAAATAATTTGATGGTTACGAAAAGTTTGAAAATTATTTGCATAAGAAAAATATTCTTTCCTAGGCCTTTTGCTCCTTCTCAGTTCCTCATTAGAGGTAATTTCACTATTTGTTTCAGCAAGTGTATGAGAAATTTTATCAGGCAATGGATAAATATATTCAAAGAACTCAACATTCTTTGTCTCAATTATAATGTTGCAATCAAGCACATCACTTTTTAAAACAAGAAATCTATATACAACACTATGTTCAGCATATCCAATAAGCATACAATTAGCAGTTTTAGAACCTATTTTCCTCTTTTTAGGTTCAGGTAAAAGAACTTTAGCAAGCGCCCCCACACTTTTAAATATTTCGAGTTGAGTTTATAACCTTTCCACAATTCATATGGAGTTTTACCAATTCTTCTATGTGTGATATTCTATTTTGTAAGTGACATGCATATAATATAGCTTCACCGCACAAATTATCAGGAACATTAGAACTAACTAACATAGAGTTCATCATCTCTTTCAATGTTCTATTTTTCCTTTCAGCTATTCCATTTGACTCAGGTGAATAAGGTGGAGTTACTTTAAGAATTATTCCTTCTTTTTCACAAAAATAATTCAAAGACAAATATTCTCCACTTCTATCAGATCTGATTCTCTTGATTTTTCTACTAAGTTGACTTTCAACCTCAGTTTTTTTAGAAATAAAAGCGTTAAAAGCATCATCTTTATTTATAAGAAAATACAACTTCGTATATCTAAAAAAATCATCAATAAAGTCACATAATATCTTTTACCACCTCTAGTCATAGTCTACTTTAAATCGCCTAAATCAGTGTGAATCAAGGATAGCAATTCAGTTTCTCTATTTACAGAAAAATAAGTCTTTATAGTACTTTTAGCTTCAGCACATATTTCACACTTGTTAATATTATTTGAGTCCAAACTAGATATTAATCCAAGTGACTGCATTTTCTTTATATATGCGACATTAATATGTCCTAGTCTAGCATGCCACAGAGAAATAGACTCAACTATATAAACAGAAAAAGATGCATTTTTATTGCTAGTATCAGAAATATTAAGCATAAATAAACCATGTTTACAATATTCATTGCCCACAAAAATATCATTTTTGGTCAATACGACCTCATTATTTTCAAATGAAACCTTTACTCCAACTTTTTCTAATAACCCCGTAGAAACCAAATTGGTTTGGATATTAGGAACGTGCAATACATCACTCAATGCTAGAGTTTTAACAGATGTGAGTTTGAGAAGAACTTTTCCTTTCCCAAGAATGCGAGCTGTTCTTGAGTCACCAAGATAAATAAATTCTTCTCCTTCCTCAATTTGGGTGTAAGATAAAAATTTATTTTTGTCTACACAAATGTGCCTAGTAGCACCAGAGTCTATCACCCAATTTCTCACATTCGCCATATTATTTATTTGAGAAATGACCGTAACAATTATATTATTCACTTTAGTCAAATTTAATTTTGACTTAGTGAGATTGTCATTTATCCCAACGCTCCTCTTGCATTGAGGTGTATTTTTCTTGCAGGTTTAATTTTAGCATTGGATCTGTAACCATGTTTATTTACATACCTGTATTTTGACATTAGTCTCTGCCAAAGTTGTGGATGCAATAACGTGTTTGCAACACCATGGATATCTGGCAGGACAGCTGGAACAGTAGCAGCGGAGACATCACCAAAATTGGTGGCACCATAAAAAATTTCCGCAGTAGTATTACTTGCCATAATTTCTTAGACTGTAGGGAAATGACACGGAAAATTATAATAATAATCATAATAATATTGCAATAATATTATTTGTGAGCAGATATACGAATTGGCTTGAGTTATGCTGAGCACTGTCCTAAGAAACTATTTCAGCAATGTGAAATGTTTCCCCAGGATTAAACAAGCTCATCTCTATTTATTTAGAGGATACAGAAATCGGCAAAATTAAATATTATAAACCCGGCTATTTAAAAGAGGGGAGTAAGGGTAATTAAACTACTAAACTTTGAGAAGAAAAAACCACAAAAGAAAGCTGATGAAGACCGAAATTAGAAGGAAAGAAGTAGAAGGATTTCTTTGTCTTGCTAATGATGGTATTCTTGTCTAATTGAGAGCCTATTTATAGGCACATGTGCATGAATCCATATGATGAGAGGAAAGAACGTGGCAAATACAATTGCCAGTTTTCAAAAGCTTTTTGCCATTTATCTCTTCCCTTCTACAAGGCTTGCCATATATTTTTGGTTAAGACATTTGTCACAAAAGTCTTTAAAATATTGCCACAAGATGTACATTGTGGTAGCGAATTTTTCTTTCTCTTTGCTTTGCGCATTCGGGAAAGTCTAGTAGTTTACTGGTATCATTTATCTGAATTCATACTTTATAAAAGTTATTTAAGCTTAGAAGTGTTAGAGTGAATTATGTAAATTGATTGACTTTCCTTTCATAGAGTAGATCTTGTGATTAGTTAAAAGGTGTCATTTTAATTGTAAATAAATTAGCATATTCTCTAGGATTGTACAAGCATATTCTTTGGGATTATAAATATCTTCTCATATCTGTATAACTCTATATATTGTATAGCTGATTCATAATGAAATATACTACAATTTCACCCATTTTTGAGTAGAAGGAGGTCCATTATGAAAGGTAAAACACTTATTTAAAAGTAATTTCATCTTCGAACTCGAAAACTTTAATTAAATGATGAACGAACTTTATTATCGACCATTTTAGGTTTTCTTTTTCTCCCTATTAATTATGTAAAAGAAAAATCTTGCGCACAACCTTTTCTATTTATTTTTTAGAAATTTAGGTTTTGAGATGTTCATTATACGTGAAAGATCGTATATATGAAGTTACGTAAAGTATAATTTTACCAATTTTGAACAAAGATAATCAAAAAAGGATATAAGATAAAAAGATCAGAGGTTTCAATTCTTGTAAATTGTAATTAAAAGTGTATACGGTTAAAACCGGGCTTACCCGATTTTACTATTTGGTCGAGGCTAGGGAATTGCGTCAAAGGTCGGCTTCGCAACAGACCAGACCGAGGTACGAGGACAAGATACCGAGTTTGAGGACCGGGGCACTTATCAAAGATCAAGGCCAGTAGCGATCGAGACAAAAGGAGACAGACATCAAGCAAATCACAATAACAGAAATGTCAGATATCTGTTACTGGCCGAAGATCATGGCGTAAATCTCAGAACAGATCAAATCAAGGGCGGTTATTTAGTTAATCATGGATTTACTTTCGTAATTAGAATTGTACCATAAATAGAATTCCTCTACTATATAAAGAGGGTGCTAATCATCTTGTAACCATCTTACATTCACACATATCAAAGCAATACAATACTTTCTAGCTTATATTCTTGTTCATTAGTTTTGCTTCTTAACTATTTTGGGCACCGATCAGTTCGAGGGAACCTAAGCTCGAGGGCTGAATCACATTTCAAGACTGGTTTGTTCAATCTCATTGTTAATCTTTACTGTTAATTTCTACGTTTATCAATTGATATTAGGTAAAATCATGTATCCCTAAAATCACATTATAAGTTTAATTGTTATCTAATTTTTAGGGTAAACAGTTTGGCGCTCATCGTAGGGCTAAGGATAATAGAGATTGCCTAGTATCAATCCTCATAACACACACTACTTTACACTTGTTCTCGTAAGTGTCTTTGATTTCAGGAACCAACATATCAAACTCTCAAGCAGCACCAACTCACAAAAACACCGGCCTTGGTATTCATGGTGAGAACGAGAACATAGTCGCCCCGAGAAACGGTACCTCCAGTCAATCCCGATGGACCACCAGCCACAGACCCATCCGATGTTAGTTCTCGTGTTGCCATTCATGGGAATTTAGGCGCCGACCCTGAAAATAGTATCCCCAGAGATGCCCGGGCAGTCGATCAGAACACACAGAGCAGTAAAAAAGGCGGGATTAGCCTTCGAATGATATTTGAAATGTTGAAAACTCAGCAAGCTGCGATAGCACAGCTCCAAAATCAGAATTGAGCACGAAACAGAATTTAGCTCGACATCACAGGAAGTTATTCATAGGGTCGAACATGTATCGGAGAAATCGAACCATAATGGATCGGGAACTGAACCCACCATCATGAATATGCTCGAGGAGCTCACTAAACAGATCGAATCGAGAGAAAGAAAATCGAGGCTAATGACAAGAAGGTAGAAACGTACAATTCACAGGTTGATCAAATACCGGGGGCACCCCCGATTCTAAAAGGTTTTGATTCGAAAAATTTTGTGCAGAAGAATTTCCCTCCAAGTGCATCTCCAAAGCCCATTCCAAAGAACTTTTGCATGCCAAAAATTCCCAAATACAATGGAACTACTGATCCTAAAGAGCATGTCACTTCTTATACATGCGCAATAAAATGAAAGGACTTAGAAAATGATGAAATTGAATCTGTTTTGTTGAAGAAGTTTAGAGAAACCTTATTGAAGGGGGCAATGATATGGTACCACAATTTGCCGCCAAATTCCATTGATTCCTTCACCATGATTGCCAATTCATTCGTAAAGTCACATGCCGGAGCAATAAAGGTCGCGACTAGGAAGTCGGGCCTCTTCAAAGTGAGACAAAAGGACAATGCTAAGGGAAATGCTAAGGAAATTAGTATTTCGGTTTCAGGTGGAATACATGGACCTACCCTCGGTTACTGATGACTGGGTTGTCCAAGCCTTCACTCAAGGTTTTAATGAGCAAAGTTCGATAGCATCACGACAACTAAAGCAGAATTTGATTAAATATCCAGCTGTGACCTGAGCCGATGTACATAATCGATACTAGTCAAGATCAGGGTCAAGGATGATCAGTTCAGAGTTCCTTACGATTCCGTCTACCCAAATAGATTCGACGGTAGAGTTCAAAGGTACATCGACAGAGAGCCCCCATCAAACAGAGTTCGGTACTAACCATACAGCGCAGATCGTAGAAATGATGGACCAGGACGTAATCTTATTTGAAATGATCGAAGTAATGATCGAGGACAAAGCTCCCGAGGGCTCATGAGTAAGAGTGGATTCAATAAACATGTCGAACCTAAAGAAGAGCCACAATTATCAGAATACAACTTCAACATCGACACATCAGGTATTGTATCAGCCATTGGACGAATCAAGGAGACTAGGTGGCCCAGACCCCTACAGACCGATCCAGCTCAAAGGAACCCTAATCAAATATGCAAATACCATGGAACCCATTGTCACAGAACCGAAGACTACAGACAGTTAAGGGAGAAGGTATCCCGTTTGTTCAACGAGTGTCACCTTCAAGAGTTCCTGAGTGATTGAGCTAAAAATCACTTTAGAGACAAGGATGCAAATAGGAAAATGAACATGAGGAATCATAGCACATGATTCATATGATCGTTGGTAGGGTCTATGATCCTCAATGACCGATATTTAAATGCACTAAGGTGACAATCACAATGGAGAAACGTACCCGAGACTACTTACCGGAAGATACCTTGTCTTTCAACGATGAGGATGCAGAAGAAATTGAACAGCCTCACAGTGATGCATTGGTAATATCTATTCTTATGAATAAAATTCAAGTTAAACGTGTGTTGATTTATCCAGGTAGCTCGGCAAACATTATCTGATTGAGGGTCGTAGAGCAACTCGGCCTCTAGGATCAAATTATGCCTGCAGCTTGAGTACTCATTGACTTCAATATGGCAAGTGAAACCACCAAAGGGAAAATCATTTTGTCAGTAAATTTGGCCGGGACTATCCAAGAAACAAGTTCATGTAATCAAAAGTGACATGAGATACAACGCGTTGCTCGGAAGACCTTGGATTCATAATATGAGGGCAGTACCTTCAACGCTTCATCAAGTCTTGAAATTCCTAACATCGAAAGGAATCAAAACGGTGTACGGCGAACAACTCGCCGCCAAAGAGATGTTTGCAATTGACGAAGTAGTACCAGTATCCGTGCTTTCGTCAACAAAGGGATCAGAGTCAAAGGGAAAATAAGAAGTCAATAGCAACCACATGCACCGGCCTCGACCCCATCGGAGGAGCAGGAGATCTTCGAGGATGAAGATTATATGATATCTCGAACCTTCATAACCCCTGATGATTCTATTGCAATGAAGTCAATAGTCGAGGAGCTGGAACAACTCATACTGATCGAGCATCTTCCCTATCGAAAGGTATACTTGGGTATGGAGTTAACTCTTGAGCTCAAGAAAAAACTTTTTCAATTCCTTTTAAATAACATGGATTGTTTTTCTTGATCCCACCTGGATATGACAAGAATCCCACCGGAGATCACAATACATTGATTGAGCCTGGACCCGAAGTTCAGGCTGGTAAAACAAAATAGAAGGCCCTAGTCCGAGGTAAAACATGCATTCATCAAGGACGAGGTAACAAAACTTCTCAAAATAGGATCCATTCGGGATGTAAAATATCCCGAATGGTTAGTAAACGTAGTTGTAGTCCCTAAAAAGGGGAACAAACTTAGAATATTCGTAGATTATAAAGATTTAAACAAAGCATATCCCAAAGACTTTTTTCCTCTACTGAATATCGATCGCATGATCGATGCCACGGCCGACCACGAGACCCTTAGTTTTCTTGATACTTACTCCGGGTACAATCAAATTCAGATGAACCCGGAGGATCAGGAAAAGACTTCATTCATCACTAAGTATGGCACCTATTGTCAAAAAATACTGGTGCTACTTACCAACACCTAGTGAATTGAATGTTTGAAGAACAAATAGGTATATCAATGGAGGTATATATTGATGATATGCTAGTTAAGTCCCTGCACGTATAGGACTATTTAACACATTTGCAGGAAACTTTTGACATATTAAGGAAATACAACATGAAACTCAATCCTGAGAAGTGTGCATTCAGGGTTGGTTCGGGAAAATTCCTCAGCTTTATGGTGTCAAACCAGGGGATCGAGATCAACCCTGATAAAATCAAGGCAATCGAGGACATCACAATCGTGAACAACATTAAGGTCGTACAAAGATTAATAGGGCGGATAGCCGCCTTAGGCCGGTTTATCTCGAGGTCTTCAGATTGAAGTCACGGGTTCTTCTCACTGCTCAAAAAGAACAATATCGCTTGGACCCCCGAATGCCAACAGGCGCCAGAAGAGTTAAAGCGATATCTTTTGAGCCCGTCATTACTTCATACTCGGAAAGCGGACGAGCAACTCTACTTATATTTAGCAATCTCGAAAGTCGTAGTAAGTGGTGTCCTAGTTCGAGAAGATCAAGGTACGTAATTTTCTTGTTTACTATGTTAGTCGAACTTTAGGTGAAGCCGAAACCCAGTAACCACACTTAGAAAAACTAGTGCTTACTCTAATAAGTGCCTCTAGGATATTAAGGCCATATTTTCAGTGCCACCCAATTTGTGTGGTGACCACTTATCCTCTTCATAATGTTCTGCACAAACCTGAACTCTCGGCCGATTGGCTAAATGGGCCGTCAAAATCAGTGGGTATGATATCGAGTATAATGATGAGAAACAGCCATCAACTCTCAAATCTTAGCAGACTTCATGGCCAACTTCACGCCAACCCTCGTACTCGAGGTCGAAAAAGAACTTTTGATAAAAACTGGTACATCTTCGGGGGTGTGAACCCTTTTCACAGATGGCATTTCGAATGTGAAAGGGTTTGGGCTAGGCATCATCTTGAAGCCGCCCACATGCAATACAATTAGACAATCTATCAAAACTTCTAAGTTGACTAACAATGAGGCCGAGTATGAGGCCATGATTGCAGGTCTCGAGCTGGCTAAAAACTTGGGAGCAGAGGTCCACGAAGCCAAGTGTGATCCCTACTTGTGGTTAAGCAAGTCAACAGGACCTTCGAGGCTCGAGAAGATCGAATGCAGATGTACTTAGACAAACTGATGGTAACCCTACACCGTTTTAAAGAATGGACCCTACATCATGTACCTCGAGAGAAAAACAGTGAGGCCAATGCCCTTGCAAATTTGGGGTCATCAGTCGAAGGCGACGAAATTAGCTCGACTATCGTACAACTTTCAAAGTCAGTAATCGAAGAATGCCACGCCGAAATAAACTCCACAAGCTTAACTTGGGATTGGAGGAACAAATATATCGAGTATCTGAAAAATGGGAAGCTTCCATAGGACCCTAAGGAATTGAGGACTCTGCGAACAAAGGCTACACGATTCACATTGGCCGAAGATGGAACATTATACAGAAGGATGTTCGATGGACCGTTGGCAATATGTTTGGGTCCGGGAGACACCAATTACGTCCTACGTGAAACTTATGAAGGTACTTGCGGGAAACATTCCGGTGCTGAATCACTGGTTCACAAAGTCATCAAAGCGGGGTACTACTGGGCCAATATCGAAAAAGAAACTAAGGAATTCGTTCGAAAATGCGACAAATACCAAAGACATGCACCGATGATCCACTAGCCCGGAGAGCAACTTTATTCAGTCCTATCCCCACAGCCATTCATGAAATGGGGAATAGATATCGTCGGCCCTCTATCATCGGTCCCAGGTAAAGGTAAATTCATTTTATTTATGACTGACTATTTCTCTAAGTGGGTTGAAGCACATGCTTTTGAGAAAGTGAGAGAAAAAGAAGTTATAGACTTCATTTGGGATCACATCGTATGCCGATTCGGGATACTCACCGAGATCGTATGCAACAATGGAAAATAATTCATCGGCAGCAAAATAACAAAGTCCCTCGAAGAACATAAAATAAAAGGATCTTGTCGATGCCGCATCCTAGTGGGAACGGATAGGGCGAATCGACAAACAAGACCATCATTCAGAATTTAAAGAAAAGATTAAGCGAGGCTAAGGGAAAATGGAGATAAATTTTGCCCGAAGTTCTTTAGGCATATCGAACAACATCAAAATTCAGTACGGGGACAACACCATTCATCTTAGTATGTGGCACCGAAGCTCTAATCCCAATCGAGGTTAGGGAACCTAGCGTCAGGTTTTGATACACAATGAAAGAGTCAAATCACGAGGCTATGAATACAAGCCTCGAGTTGCTAGATGAAAAATGGGAAGACGCCCTCATCCGAATGGCCGCACAAAAGCAATGCATCAAAAGGTACTACAATTGAAGAGCCAATCTTTACCACTTTCGAGTTGGGGACTTAGTTCTGAAAAAACTCACCCTCAATACTCGAGACCCAAACGAAGGAAAACTCGGCCCAAATTCGGAAGGACCGTATCAGGTCCTCTGTGTCATTGAAAAGGGGTCTTACAAACTTGGCACGATGAACGGTGAACAACTGCCAAATAATTGGAACATATCACTCCTCAAACGATATTATTGCTAAGGTATGACCTTCTCCTTTTTCATTTGTGTTTTATACTAACTTGTTGCAGGTGCTTGATTGAAGGCATTGAGGTTCTCTCTAAACACGAAGTCCTTAAGTCTGAAAGTACGTGTTGCACTCTTTTTCCCTTCGACCAGTTTTTATCCCAAATGGGGTTTTTCGGCAAGGTTTTTTAACAAGCAACCATTGTTCGTGATAACTTAGAGCAATTCAACAATATCCGAGGTTTCTTTACCATCAACCTCGAATAATGGGGGGGTATCATCCTTGGATGTTGTGTTTTCAAGGAAAATACTTCCTGTCAACAGGGTCTCGATAGGTAAATTTTGTAAAGGGACAAACGGGCAAATGAACTGTGTCCATGTAGATTACTTGAGCCCTAATGGCAAAACATGTATGTATGAATGATCTATTGAAAGAAGTATTTTTTCCCTTATCATATGTTCCATGCCTTAGTGAAATTTCTACTTTACAATTTCATACTTATGAACTGTTGCGGAAATTGGATCAAGTGCCAATCGCAACTAAAGCTCGAGCGATCAACCCCGTACTCGGGGACTGCCATCCAAAAATCGACATGCTCGAATTATTGAACTCGAGACCATAAGACCTTAAAAAGGCAACCCTTAATTTTTTAGGCCAAGGCCGCCCCACTCAGGGACTAACACTTCGAACAAGTTCGAAGTATAATTGGAAAAATAAGCCCAAGAGGCAAATCCTAAGGCTACAGCCAAACTAACAGGGTTCAGAGACGTTCGAATTCCGTAATGAAAACAGGCCTTCAAATACTTTTATAAACCGGTTAAAAAGGCTACCCTCGACAAAACAACCAAAGGGTTTTGATAACGGGTGCAGACTTACTTCGTGCTAAGGCATGATAAATATTTGTATGATTAAATTTTTTAAGCCAAAAAGGGAGAAAAGCGACTCTTTTAAGGCTATATCAGCCCAATTTAAGAGCCTAAGGGACATTATATTTTTTGAGTTCGAGAATTCACCCTCACTCAACAAAAACCTAAGGGTTTTTCTACTTCGAGTTCGAGCAAGTACTCACTCGATTATAGAGACTATATTAGTCTGACTTCTTATCAAGTTGCCTAAGTTTCGGATTCACAAACAAAATTTTCGCAAGGCACGAAGTAAGTCAAAATTCTCGCAAGGTATAAAGTGTATCAAAATTGTCATAAGGCGAAAAGCAAATCGGAATTTTCACAAGGCAAATGTCGGGATAAGAAAGGAAACGTTATATATATATATATATGGATCGGTCAGGATCCTACACAAAAAATTAAAAAAAGAAAATATCAGTGATGACCCAAAAGGTCATCACGTGTGTTGCATATGAATTCAGTATTCCGAGGCCTAGAAACCTCCTTATTACCCTCACCTTGATTTACATTCATGGTCTGGACCTATATCCGGAAAGCCTTCTATGTGAAAATATGAGAAATAGAAATTTTAGAGTTAATATTTTTTTGATTATGATTGACTTTGGTCAACATTTTTAGCAAACGGACCCGAATCCGTCTTCCGACAATCCCGGGAGGTCCACAATAAAATATGGGACTTGGGCGTATGCCCGGAAATGAATTCCGAGGTCCCAAGCCTTAGAAATCAATTTTTGAAAGAAATTATTTTACTGAATTATCTAAGAAATAAAGAAAAGTATTAATGTTTGAAACCATTTTTATCGGGCCTGTATTTTGGTTTCGGAGCCCGGTACAAACTTGTCATAGTATTTGAAAGATAACTGTGAAATTTGGTGAAAAACGGAGTTTATTTGACGTGAGTTGGACTTCCGATTGAAGAGTTATGAACTTTGAGAAATCTTGATGAAAATGATGAGTTTTGAGGTTTAATTCATGATTTTTACATGTTATTTTGATGATGTGATCGCACGAGTAGGTCCATATGATGTTTTTGAGTTAGTATGCACACTTGGTTTGGAGTTCCGAGGGTTCTGGTGAGTTTCGGGTAGGTTCCGGGGTGTCTTGGGCCTAAAACATAGCTGTTGCAGGCTCAAGAAAGTGGAAGGCCTCTGTACAAACCAGTGCGGTCCGCACAAAATGGAATGCTGCCGCGGAGGGGCCTGTGCGGCCGCACTAGATTCTGTGCGGTCCACGGTAAAGAATATTTTGCTGGTTCGACTTCGGAAGCCTATATCTTTTTATCTACAAGGAATTTGGAGATGATTCAAAAATGAAAGTTGTATCCCTTAGTGTCTAGTTTCTAGGAAGGTAAAGAAATCACAATTTGGACATTTGTAGAGAAAGTTATGGCCAAATCTCTAAAGCATGTCATTGCAGTCCACAGGAAGGGCTGTGCGGCCGCAGTCGATTTTGTATGGTTCGCACATGGGGTCTGAGAGGGTTATATTTAGATGGGATTTTCAATTATTTTTCATTTTTCAAGACCCCAAAAACATAAGAGGCGATTTTTCAAACAACCTTTCTTCTCCAAAAACGTTGGTAAGTGATTTCTAACTCATTTTCTTCACTCCTTAACATCTTTTAACATGATTTCAACTCAAAACCAATGATTTTCATGGGGAAAATTGGGTGTTTTGGGTAGAACCTAGGTTTTTCAAAAATTAGGAATTTGGACCTCGATTTGAGGTTCGATTTCAAAACAAATTATATATTTGGGTCCGTGGGGGAATGGGTAATCGGATTTTGGTTCAAACCTCGAGTTTTGACCATGTGGGCCTAGGGGGTAATTTTTGACTTTTTGGGTAAAACTTTAGAACACTCATTTTCATGCATTCAAATTGATTCATTTAGCGTTTATTGATGTAATTAAGTAACTTGTGACTAGATACGAGCGAATTGGTGGTGGAATCAAGGGGTAAAGCTATAATTGAATCGTGAATTGTGTTCGTGTCATCGAGGTAAGTGTTTGGTCTAACCTTAGCTTGAGGGATTAGGAGTTGTGTCTTATTTGCTATTTGCTTCTTGTTGAGTACAACGTATAGGCATGGTGACGAGTATCTATACGTTGGTGTCAAGCATGACCGTGAGTCTTATATTGTGATTTTCATGACTTCATTGTATTATTCATGCCTTGGTGAAGATTTCTATTTGTTGTGTAAAGTTGTGGAAGAATTGTGACCTATGAACATTGTTGTCGAATCCCTTGTCGGGATAGTGTAGACCTTATTGATACCTTATCGGGACTCTCGTTATAATTGTAAATATTATATATATGGATGGGGTTCCACGCCGCAACAATATTATATATGGATCGGGTTGCACGCCGCAATAATATTATATATGGATTGGGTTGCACGCCGCAACAATATTATATATGGATCGGGTTGCACGCCACAACAAAGATATGATGAAATGGGAGCGGGTGGTACACCTACTACAAGATATGATGAAATGGGAGTGGGTGGTACGCCCACCACAAGATGTAGTGAAATTGGAGCGGGTGGTACGCCTACCACGAGATACAGGAAATGGGATCGGGTTGCACACGTGCAACAAGATGTGAAAAGAAAGTGAAATCTACCTTTGTTTTCCTTATTCTTATTAGTGGTTGGATTTTGATTCCTTAATAATTCTCATGATATTATGTTTTTACTTCCCGCTGCATATTATATAACTGCACAGGTTTATTTGGTGGTCTGGTCCTAGCCTCGTCACTACTTCGCCGAGGTTAGGCTAGACACTTACCAGTACATGGGGTCGGTTGTGCTGATACTACACTCTGCACTCTTTTATGCAGACCCCAGTGTTATGGACTTCGGACCGCAGTGAGATTGCTGATTCTTGATCATCAGGCGACCCGAGGTAGTCCTGTAGGAATCCGCAGGCCTTGGCGTCTCCTTCTATCTACTGTTCTTGTTTTTTTCTTGCATTTCTAGAGACAGTGTTGTATTTATTCCTTTCAGACCCTTTATTTGTAGTATTCTTAGACCGTCTATGAAACTGTGACACCAGTTCTGGGTAGTCAAGACTCAAACAGTTGTATTAGATATTCATGCTCAGATAGTTTATTGTTTCTTTCTTCCGCTTGTGTTAAATTCCACTATTTAAATGTTATTATTTCGAAATTGTTAATGAATATAAAATGGGTAAAAAGGTAAATTGTGCAACTAATTGGCTTGCCTATCTCATACTAGTAGGCGCCATCACGACTCCCGAGGGTGGGAATCCAGGTCGTGACAAATTGGTATCAGAGCTCTAGGTTACATAGGTCTCATAGTTCACAGACAAGCTTAGTAGAGTCTGAGGGATCGGTATGGAGATATCTGTATTTATCCCCCAGAGGCTACAAAGTTAGGAAAAACTTCACATTCATTCCTTCCTGTCGTGCGATTTTGTTCTCTCAGTGCTAAATTGAAACCCCTACTCTTGTCCTTTCGCGAATGGCGAGGTCATGTACCGCTTCTTCAGCCAAGCAGCAACACAAACCGGTGATAGATTAGCTATGTCTTCGGAGGCTTTGTGGAGGTTGGATAAGTTTCACCAAGCTCTTCACTACTACTTTCAGTGGTGCATCTTCTGAGGATCCCCAAGACTATCTAGACGGCAGTCATGAGGTTCTCAGGAACATGGGGATCGTGGAGACCAATGTGGTCGATTTTGCTACTTTTTGCTTGTCTAGATCCGCCAAGACCTGTTTGAGGGATTATTGATAGGCTATACCAGTTAGGTCATCAGCTTTGATTTGAGAACAGTTCACGCAACTATTTTTGAAGAAGTTTCTCCCCATCACTCAGAGAGAGGTCTATCAGAGGCAGTTTGAGCGTCTCCAGCAGGGTTCTACGACTGTTACTCAGTACGAGATCAGATTCAGACTTGGCTCGTCATGCTCTTATCATACTTCCTACTGTGAGAGAGCGTGAGGAGGTTCATTGAGGGACTCGTCCAGCCCGCTCAGTTAGCTGAAGGTGGTGGTAGAGGTATTAGAGGTGGAGGTAGAGGTATTAGAGGTAGAGGTAGAGATGCTAGAGGTGGAGGTAAAGGTAATAGATGTGGAGATGTAGGTACTGTTCTGATTTGTGGTAGAGAAGCATCGATTTTATTTTGCGCCGCATCTGATCATGCCTAGTGATTCTTTGAGTGCCCCTGTTTATGTGTCTACACCGGTGGGTGTTTGGTGTTATCATGGATCATGTCCATTGTTCATGTATAGTAGTGATTGGAGGTCTTGAGGCTCGTGTAGATTTGCTTCTTCTGGACATGGTTGATTTGGTGTCATATACGGGATAGAGTGGTTATCACCTTACCACGCTATTTTTGACTGTCATGCCAAGACTGTGACCTTAGCTTTGCCGGGTTGCTTTGTTTAGAGTGGAGAAGGACTCCTGGACATTCTACCTGTAGTGTTATCTCCTATGTGAAGGCTCGGCGTATGGTCGAGAAGGGGTGTTTGGCTTATTTGGCATATGTTCGTGATTCTAGTGTCGAGGTTCCTTCTATTGATTATGTGCCTATTGTTCGTGAGTTTCCTGAGGTTTTCCTTTCAGACCTGCCAGGTATGCCGCCCGACAGGGATATTAATTTTTGCATTGATTTGGCTCCGGGCACTCAGCCTATTTCTATCCCGCCGTATCATATGGCCCCGCCTGAGTTGAAAGAGTTGAAGGAGCAGTTGCAAGACTTTCTTGAGAAGGGTTTTATTAGACACAGTGTTTCGCCTTGGGGTGCGCCGGTGTTGTTTGTTAAGAAGAAGGATGGGTCGATGAGGATGTGTATTGATTACCGGCAGTTGAACAAGGTTACAATCAAGAATAAGTATTCATACCGAGGATTGATGATTTGTTCGATCAGCTTCAGGGTGCCAAGGTATTTTTAACGATTGACTTTAGATCTATCTACCATCAGTTGAGGATTAGGGCATCCTATGTCCCAAAGATAGCTTTCTCGGTACGGGCATTATGAGTTCTTGGTGACGTCATTCGGGTTGACAAATGCCCCAGCAGCTTTTATGGATTTGGTGAACCGAGTGTTCAGACCTTATTTGGATTCGTTCGTGATAGTCTTCATTGATGATATTATGATCTATTCCCGCAGCCGGGAAGAGCACGAGCAGCATTCTAGGACGGTTCTTCAAACTTTGAGGGATAGTCAGTTGTATGCTAAATTTTTGAAGTGTGAGTTCTGGTTGAGTTCAGTTGCATTCCTGGGTCATGTTGTGTCAGCAGAGGGTATTCAGGTTGATCCGAAGAAGGTTGAGGCAGTCAAGAACTGGCCTAGACCAACATCAGCTACAAAGATTCGGAGTTTCTTGGGATTGGCAGGCTAGTATCGTTGGTTTATGAAGGGGTTCTCATCTCTCGCAACCCGATAACCAGGTTGACTCAGAAGGGTGCCCAGTTTAGATGGTCGGACGAGTGTGAGGCGAGCTTTCAGAAGCTCCAGACAACTCTAACTACGACACCAGTGTTGGTTTTACCCAATGGTTCAGGGCCTTATACAGTTTATTGTGATGCATCTCGTATTAGACTTGGTGCAGTGTTGATGCAGGATGCCAAGGTCATTGCCTATGCTTCGCGACAATTGAAGATTCACGAGAAGAGCTATCCTATTTATGATTTGGAGTTGGCAGCCATTGTTCATGCATTGAAAATTTGAAGGCATTATCTGTATGGCATGGCATGTGAGGTGTTCAAGGATCACAAGAGTCTTCAGCATTTGTTCAAGCAAAAGGAGTTGAATTTTGAGGCAGAGGAGGTGGTTGGAGTTGTTGAAAGACTGTGATATCACCATCTTATATCATCTGGGAAAGGCCAATATGGTAGCCGATGCTTTGAGTAGGAAGTCAGCCAGTATGGGCAGTCTCGCTTATATTCCGGTCGGTGAAAGGCCACTTGCCTTGGATGTTCAGGATTTGGTCAATCAGTTCGCGAGGTTAGACGTTTCTGAGCCCAACAGTGTGTTAGCTTACACGGTCGCTCGTTCTTCTTTATTGGAGCGTATCCGTGATAGGTAATATGATGATCCCCATTTGTGTGTCCTTAGAGACACGGTGCAGCACGGAGGTGCCAAGCAGGTTACCTTAGGTGATGATGGAGTTTTGAGATTGCAGGGTCAAGTTTGTGTGCCTAATGTGGATGGGCTCCAAGAGTTGATTTTAGAGGAGGATCATAGTTCCAGGTACTCTATTCATCCGGGCGCCGCTTAGATGTATTAGGATTTGCGGCAGCATTATTGGTGGCGGAGAATGAAGAAGGATATCGTCACGTATGCGGCTCGGTGTTTGAATTGTCAGCAGGTTAAGTACGAGCATCAGAGGCGTGGTGGTTTATTTCAAATGATTGAGCTTCCCGAGTGGAAGTGGGAGCAGGTCACTATGGATTACGTTGTTGGACTCCCGCAGATTCGGAGGAAGTTCGATGTGGTATGGGTCATTGTTGATAGGTTGACCAAGTCAGTGCATTTCATTCCTGTGGTAGTCTCTTATTCATCCGAGAGATTGGCTGAGTTCTATATCCGGGAGATTGTTCATCTTCATGTGGGCCTGTGTCTATCATTTCGGACTGAGGTACGCAGTTTACCTTGCGTTTTTGGAGAGCATTTCAACGAGAGTTGGGCACGCGGGTTGAGTTGAGCACAACATTTCATCCTCAAACGGACGGGCAGTCCGAGCGGACTATTCAGATTTTGGAGGATATACTTCGAGCTTGTGTCATTGATTTTGGAGGCTCGTGGGATCAGTTTTTTGCCTTTAGCAGAGTTTGCCTACAACAATAGCTACCAGTCGAGTATCCAGATGGCCCCTTATGAGGCTTTATATAGTAGGCGGTGTCGGTCTCCGGTTGGATGGTTTAAGCCGGGAGAGGCTCGGTTGTTGGGTACGGATCTTATTCAGGATGCCTTGGACAAGGTCAGTATTATTCAAGATAGGCTTCGTACAGCTCAATCCAGGCAAAAGAGTTATGCCGACCGCAAGATTCGTGATTTGGCATTCATGGTCGGTGAGCGGTTATTGCTTCGAGTATCGCCTATGAAGGGCATGATGAGATTTGGGAAGAAGGGCAAGCTTAGCCCTAGGTTCATTGGCCCGTTTGTGATTCTTGATCAAGTGGGAGAGGTGGCTTATAGATGTAGACATGTGATTTTTGACCCTCCCCAAGATTATTTATATTTTAGCATGTAAATATTTAATTTAGGCCTAATATAGCTATTTCAACTATTTTTAACTTCTTTACTTTATTTTTGTCATAAAAATGAAAAATTACGAAAAAATATATTTTTATCTTACGTATCTTTCATAAATTTAAATAAAAATATACAAAAATAGTACTTATTTTTATCTTTATATAATTTTGAAAATAAAAAATATATAATAGTTTTATGTTAGCCTTTGGCATGGGATAGTATTTTTATCTTACTTCAAAATGAGTCAATTAAGGTGTTGGATCATAATTTTAAGAGTTTTAGAACCCAATTCTTGGCCCAATTCGGATTAGTCCATTAAGCCTAGGGACCCCTTTAGACTCTTCTTTGGAATAAAAAAAACAAATAAAGAAGACCCTAAGGACTTAACACAAAAGACCTAGGGACTAATGGGCAAAATACACAAAGATACACCTAAACCTAGACTCTACCTATAAATGAGTGCTTAAGAAAATCAGAAAAAAAAGAGGGCTGAACGAAAAGGCTGAAAAGCTGGGCAAGGAACGACCCCTCCCCTCCCCCCCTCGGATCGTCTTCTCCGACCCCCTCTCGCCTGTTCATTTTTCTTCAGCGTTTTGAACAGAAAACGACCCCGACTCCATCTTCTCCAAACGACCCCCTCCGAGTCTTCTTCTTTCTTCTTCTTCAGTAGCATAAGCCCAAAACAATAACTCCTCGCTGGAAAACCAGAAACCCACTGCCCTAGCCAGGAGTTTTGTGCTTTACCATATTTTCCGGCGAGTTTCGAGTTCGTCGAGGTCCCTCTGAAGATCGTCTTCTTCGCAGCCCCTGAAACCAACAACACCCAACAATGAAAAAAGGCAAACAACGCTGACCACGGTTGCTTGAAACTCGTCGGAAAAATGAGCCCCAGTAGCTCATCGGATTTACGAGCTCCAGACGCAGCCTCTGAAACCAACGACACACAACAACCAACTCCTCCATATCTGCCAAGCTCCATCACCAGCTCAAACGAGAAAATAGCCACGACACATGTACACGCTGAAAACAGTGAGGAGTTTAAAAGCTCCTTTAACATTTTTCCGGCGAGTCTCGAGTTTTTCTGGTCGAGTTTCGATGACTATTCTGCTGGTTCCTTGTCGAGGTTGAATCCATCTTGGAGTTCGTTTGCGAGATCCGTACAACGCCATATATTGAAGTGTCGGGTTCGTCGATGTCCCTAGTGCAAGCTTTTCGTTTAGTCATTGAGTCGGAGATTCGAGTTTGCCGCTGAGGTCATCATCGAGTTTTCCGGTCAGTAAAGGTCCTGCTAGAATCGCCGACGTATGTTCCGGTCGGACGCTGGTCAGTTGTTGGCTTTTCGTTCAAGGTCCGTTGGGATCCTTCTCACTATATTAGATTCCTCTGTACTAGAAGTCTTCAGTTTTTTAATTAAAAGGTCAGTTCCTTCCTTCACGGCATTACACCATTTTCAAATAGTTTTGATGGACATTGTTGGTGCACCGCTGCTTCATTTTCATTGATGCTTGTTTTAGAATAACATATATCATTAGTAGTGTATGCCTTAACTGTTGATGTTTGGTTTTTTCTGTTAATTAACTTTCGTTGTGTGGAACCAGGATAAGTATACGCCTTAACAATAATTTAAGATGTAGGTTTAATGTTTAAAACACGTAAGAGTGATAGATAAACTATAAGAGATAATGACGAGTCTATTCTGTTTGGATTAAATCACATTAGTTTGGATTTGTGTCATAGTTTAATTACATATTGGTCTAATAGGTAGAAATGACCATTTCTGTTAAATTGATAGCATAAAAAAAATAAGTGCGTAGTTGCTTTAGGCGCGCTATTTAATAATTTATCTTCCTAAACTCGGGTGCGCATTTATGTGACCCAAATCCAAATCTCAATAACGTTAGTTAAAATGTGTCGTGGACCGCGGGTGCATTTATGTGACGTGGTCCAAGACATGTTTTAAATAGCGTTGTATCTTCTTAAAAATTATTAAAAGCAGTTAAAAGATAAAATTTGCACATAGGTTCATGATTGTTGAAAAATCAGATAATTAAGCCGAATATAACAGTTGAGCGACCGTGCTAGAACTACGGAACTTGGGAATGCCTAACACCTTCTCCCGGGTTAACAGAATTCCTTACTCGGATTTTTGGTTCGCGGACTGTTAAACAGAGTCAATCTTTTCCTCGATTCAGGATTGGAACCGGTGACTTGGGACACCATAAATCTCCCAAGTGGCGACTCTGAATCATTTAATAAATAATCCCATTTCGATTGTCACTTTAATTGGAAAAAGCTCCCTTTTTATGCCCCTTTCGGGGTGTAGGAAAAAGGAGGTATGCCGGCTCTGGCGATTATGCTGGGGATCGAACCCAGAATCTCTGGTTCAGGGTTCAGAATTCGATCTTAGATGATTTGTTATATTTGGCTTTATCTGTTATCTAATTTTATTACATGTTTGGGCCTAATGTGCTTTTACCGTTTTGATATTATCTGAATTGTATATAAACTGCTACGAAACCCTTTTCTTCTCATCTTCGGGGATGTGCTCACTGGTCGAGACTCCATATTCTGTTAGTGTCATACCTTGAAATAAGAAAGTAGCTCGGACAAGTTACTAAGCCAAATGGCCTTTTGGTTCCCGGTACGTAGCCCCCTCCTCGGGTCGAGTTGTCCGCTCGGGTACACTGTCTAGAACATATACCCAAGTTTTGAACCTAGAATAAATTAGCCTCATGCCAGATCCCTAGTAGGAACGTTTGTTTGCATCATGTGCATTCAACTTTGGGGACTCAACACTGGGGTTGGGTCCGTCTAGGACAGGTATACCCCAAAAAATAAAAGACCATCCTGATGCATCTTATGTGCTACATGTTGCATTTATTCAAGGGTAAGAGGGTCATTTGGCGGACCAATGATAGCTGAGGGTAAATGAAGAAATGAAAAAAAAAAAAGAAGAAAAAAAAAGAGAAAAAGAGAGGGTGAAGTGTGAAGATAAAGCGAGTGGGGCCTAATTATGTTTTATATTACATTTTGTTAAGAAAAAAAGAGCTCGAAAAATTCAAAATTTTTTGTACTTTTTCATCTTTTTCAAAAAACAAAAATAAAAAAAAAGGGAAAAAGAAAATAAAAGACAAAAAAATAATATATTTTCTCTAAATTAGTTGTTATTTTTATTTCCCGCCCGTATCCTATCGGCCCGAACTACGCATACCTGATTCTCGTCTTTCGGGGCGTGATACGTAGGCAACCCACATAGAGTCTGGTCTTCCTAGTAAATCTTAGGTTCTTGGCTTTGCGGGGTCATAACCAAATTTTGCACTTCTAGCCACCTTTTGGCCAAATAAGCCATTTTGCAAAATAGCCTCAATCATGTCTTGCATGTGTCTTAGGGAATGTTATTGTCTCACATAGTGCTAGTTTAGGTTTTCTCATACAGGTGTGGATCTACTTACCGGAGTTTGAGCATGACAGATACCCCAGGATAACTGCATTCAGGAGCTGCTCGAGGAGCCATTTTATGTTTTTGAGTCAATTGTTTTTGTTTTATTTTCTAGTCATGTATAGTAGTATTTAGTCTTTTAGGTGATGTCAGAGTTTGTAATAGTCAGGTTAAGTTTGCCGAGTCTTTTGTTATTGTATTTCTTATTTTGTATGGGGAAATGTGTTACAAGTCGAAAATCCCAAAAAAAGAAAAGAAGAAACTTTGCGTTTTGTTATAAGAAATACAAAAATAATTCTCCTTTGAGATTGTTTTTCCTTTAGGCAATTAATATCTAGGATTTAAAATGAATTATTTTTATATTCCTCTACTATATTTGGATCAAAATTCAAAAAAAGAGAATTTTCTTTTAGTACTTCCTTAAAATCTTTCTTTAAAGGTATTAATTCTAAAATCCAAAAAGCTTTTCTTTGAGGCGTTTCTTTAGGAAATTAGTGAAAAATAAAAAAAATTCTTTTTGTTTTTATTAGAACTTTAGAATATTGTAAAAAAAAATACTTTGTCTTTTGTCTATCATTAGAATTTATCCTTTAGGCAATCAAAATTGAAATCCAAAAATATTTTGTTTTATTTTGTTTATTGCTTGTTTCGAAATATTGCTTCAGGATATCAAATGAAAATTCAAATACATTTTTGTGGTTTGTTCTTTAGATTTTCTTCATAAAAAAATGAATAAAAAGGGGGATTTTCTCTTCTAGGATTTTCCTTAATAGAGTATTTGTTTTAAAAAAAAAAAAAGAAAAAAAAACATGCTCATTAAGCTTGAGTTTAGAATAGGTTATAGAGCATTCAGTCTAGAAAATTCAAAAAAAAAAAAGATTTGCCTCTTTTATCTCTTTTTTGTCATCGGATTAGTCACTAAGGTAAAAAAGAAAAAAGGGAAGACGAAAATGAAAAAGAAAACGTTAGTTTATGTGCTTTACTCTCGTTCTTTCAGAACTACGCAAAGATCTGATTCATGCGGGGTCATGATACGTAGGCAACCTACATAGGGTTCGATCGAATCATTTTTTTATTATTACAAGAAAAAAAAAAGAAAAAAAAAGGAAAAAAAAGAAAAGAAAAAAAGGGGTGAAGTCATGGGATGTGAGAAATGAAAAAAAAAGAGCGATAATCAGAAAGAAAAATGGAATGGAAATGAGCGGGCTAAGAAGTGCGAGGAAAGAAAAAAAAGAGAAGATTCAAATGGACAAATTGGGATGATGCCAAGTGACCTTATGACCCTCGAAGTCATTCTAGAACCATTAATTGTTGCTAGGTGCATTGCACGCAATGTGATATTTTTGCTGTTAAATGCCCTAACGCTAACGGGATGACCCCATTTTGTTCCTTTTGATATCTTCATAGCAGAAAGGTGGTTGGTTTGTGGTTCTCGAAGTAGTAACTCTTGTCCACAACATAAAGTCAAAAGGCAATGGCAGACAACAACAAAACTGAGTTGGTTGATACAGGTGCCCAAAAACAATTGGTCGAACAGGACAATGGGTTGGTTGAAGAGGTGAGAATGTTAAGACAACACGTGGCGGACATGTATCACGCCTGGATGACTAGGAAGGCACCACCCCGCCACCACCTAGCTTCCTAAATGATGCCATTACCCAAACACCGGTCACAGTGCCAGATGATCCCCCATACTCTCCAGATCCACCCGCTTATCATGGCTTTCCCAACCACCCTAGTAGCTCCATCACTCATCTTCCAATTACCTTTCCCAAAAATTGCCCTCCTATCTTATCCACCACCCCAATAATGAATACCCACTCAAAGCTCACGATGCCCAATATTACCCCTCAAAGGTTGCCCACAAGGTTCCTAACTCATACAAGCGGGGCCCGCGGGATGAACCTCATGTTGAAAATGAAAAGTTCACAGGAAGAAAAGGGCGAGATGGGATACCCAGGAGGCCGAAAGGCATAGAATAGTCCTTAAAGAACAAGCAAGGAATGGGAAACCAGGGTAGCATGTCTTACAAAGAATTGTCTATGTCCCCCGACGTTCGTCTGCCTGCGGGGTTTAAAGTGCCAAAGTTTAACTTGTATGATGGGTGTAGGGATCCGGCAGCCCATTTGAGGGATTATTGCAGTAAAATGAGAAGTGTTGGCGAGAAAGATGATTTGTTGATGGCGTACTTCAGTGAGAGCCTGACTGGGGCAGCTTTGGAATGGCATAATTGTCAAAATGTTGGTAAGTGGCCTACATTGGGTGACATGGCTCAAGATTTTGTTCGATACTTTCAATACAGATCAGGTGTTGTCCCAGACCGCTCCTCCCTATCTCAAATGGAAAGAAACCCAAGAAAAGTTTTATGGATTTTTGGCTCAGATGGAACGAACAAATTGCTCGAGATAGTCTTCCCATTGATAGAAAAGATGTTGGTGAGCCCCACCGATGACAGGGTCCAGTGGTCGTTCTTGCTAAACGCTTTCAGCCTCAATGTCGACCTCGTGGATATGCTTGTAATCCTCCCCAATGTTACTTCTCCCCACAGAACTCCCAAAGTCGTACATCACTTTCACAGCACCCTGTCCACAATGCACCACCATATGCTCCACACCCACAAGGCCCGCGATGTCCCACACCACTTACCCAAATGTCTTACCCGCCCCCACGAGCCTACGGAAAATACCCTGGATCAGGTTTCCGGCCCAACCAAGCATTTAAGAATGAGAGGTTGCTGAAAAAAGAAAAGACTTTCACCCCTATTGGAGAATCATATGCCAGTTTGTTCCAAAAGCTGAAGCAATTGGACATGTTGAAGCCGATTCATATAAAAATGCCAAACCCTTTGTCAAAGAAGTTTGATTTTTCTCAAAGGTGTGCATATTGCTGAGATGCCCCGGGGCATGACATAGAGAAGTGTTGGAATCTGAAAAAAGTAGTTCAGAAGCTTATTGATGCAGGTGACATTGCCGTGCAAAATCCAGATGCAGCAGACACTAGCCAAAGTCCATCGCCTGTGCATAATGAGACGCATATGGTGGGTATGGTTTATTTTGAAAAGGAATGTGAGAATTCTTCTGGGAGCCTTGGAGGTCCACGTGCTACTAAGCTTTCAGCGCTATCAGAGGTTGATCCTAAGAACGAGCAGGCAAAGGGAACCCAAAGGCAATCTATTAAGAACAATGTGATGGAGACGTGTGAATGTCCTAGTATTGTTCATGTAGAAGTCAGTGGCTAAGATGTTGAGTTTGATGATTGGAAAGACGCTCTTTTCTTGGTTATCCAGGGAGGAGTCTTTGGTGATTTATTTTGTTATCATTTATGATGTCCGGGCTATTTCAGGGTTGTAATCCGGATATTGTCTTGTGATTCAAACCTTTCCATCCTTTTATTTTGCTTAGTTCGTTTAGTCATGATAGCCCGCTTAGTTTTTTCTAGGTTTGTAACCCCAGTTTAGTTTGTCTGTTTTGTTGTCCAAACCCTTTTACCATCTGTCTAATGCAATTTTTTGTTTTCTGTAATTTCTAGTCATTTTCGTTTAGTTCTCTTTTCTTTTCATAGTTCTTTTCCTGTTAACTCTAGTGACATGACATGCACACGTAATTCTCAGCCTGGTTTTAAAATGTCAGTTTAGTCACGAAGCAACGAAACAATGTTGAAGATGTAGGGACATTTGAAGGAAATAAGTGAAGGTATTTTGGGATCACTTCAAGCCCGAATTGTGTGAAACTGGGGCAGATAGAACATAAAAATACACTATTAAAATGCATCATGCTACATCGGGTAAAGATAACGGCAAGTTTGCCCCAAATTTGTAGGGGGGCGTTCATGAGAGTGAGAGTGTTGTCCAATGGTGCTTTGTATGTAACAGATGCAGAAGGCGAATGTGTGAATATGGTCATCAAGTCTGGCGCAATCAAAAGATGTTACGAATGTTTTCCTTGGTTTGTTTAATTGTGTTGTTTGTACTTGGCATGTTTTGAAGATTGGAATGACGAAGGCATTTTGTTCTGCTATCTAAACACCTTATTGTGAACACCTAATTTTTGAAAACATTTAATTTTTTATCACTTCTTTTATGTAAATATTTTAGGGGGTTTTAACCTACTATTATTTTAGCTTTATTACACTTTTTATTATAGGATAAAAATACCAAAAATATTAAAAGGTGAATTATCACTATTAATATTTTTTTTATTTTTTGTTTGTTTTTTTATATAAAAAAATCCGAAAATATTTTTTTTATTTTTTTTTTAAAAAATGATAATTTCGGGAATGATTTAAAAAATAAGAAAAAGGGAAGTATTGAATAAAAAAAATAAAAAAGTAAAAATAGGTGGAATTCTCTTTTAGAAAAAAGTAAAAGAATGTAGAAAATTTAAAAAAATAAAAAGTTTTGTGGAAATTTAAAAAAAATTAAAAAGTAAAAGAAGGTTGAAATTAAAAAATAAATATAAATGTATCTAAAAATTTTAAAAAAATTTAAAGTAATTGAAAGTAGCATTTTTAAAAGAAAAAGAAAAGATAGTGGTTTGTTTTTTTTAAAGAAAAGTTAAATAAAGTGAGATTCTCTTTAAAAAAATAAAAAGTGGGATTTTAAATAAGATAAAAGTAATTAAAGTTGGAATTTTAAAAATAAAAGTAAATAAAGGTGAGATTTCTTTTTCTAAAAAAACAAAAGCAATTTGTAAGTGGGATTTTTTTTAATTAAAAACTAAAAAAAACAAATCGAAAAATTTCGAAACTTTTGCTATAAATAGAAGAGAAAATTTATGAAGAAGGGGGTTCCAAAAAGAAGAAAAACTAGATAGAGAGAAGAAAAAAAGAGGGGGCGGAGAGAGAGGTATACACCCGATATACACTCTGGATACATTAGATATACAGGGACAAAATTCATTTTGGAGAGAGTAAAAAAGATAGAACCAAATTTTCTAAAATATTGAGAGAGGAAGAACACCATAGAGAGTTCAAAGCTAGAAAGAAAAAACAAAGAGAGATTTCCGGACTATTTTTCTTCTCCATTTTTACTAGTTTTCTCCGTGTTGCTGAGATTTCTGGATTGAGGTGTTGAAGCTACTGTGTTGGGCTTTCTGCTGTTGTATGTTGCTGTGTTACATACTACTTTGCTGACCATCTTCTTCTTGTATTGATAATACCAGGTACACTACTGTAACTTTGGCATATTGTAAGCTGAAATGTGAAATCATGAATACATATGAAGAATGGAACTTTGAAGTTTTAATTTAGCTTTTTCTTTGTTTCTTTTACTAATTGTATTTAGGCTATTTCATGTATTATTATTCTGTAAATTTCTGTCGCTTTGCATAACTAGGCATCTTGTAGTGATGTATTAAATAATACTTTGCTTTAGCTTGATTATTAGGTAGTATATATTTAAGCATGCTCATTACTGTCAAACTGTTTAATAATTGGAATAAGAGGAAATATAAGTTGGTGTCTTTAGTGAATCGGCTTGGCAAAACTGATTAGTTCACTAGCTATGAAGGTTTTACTATTGTCAACATTAGGTTAATCGTGAACATGTAGCTAAATTTAGTTAAAGTATGTAATTAATTAGGATTTTTTCTCTTTTATTTTAGAGACGAATTTAATAGAAATGTAGTCACTTTAGGATATCCTTAAAATAAATGAGGCGTGCTTCGACAAAATAAATACAAAATTGCGGGCCCTCAATAATTATTTGTTTTAAAATACTTAGACTTAGGGACGGGCCGTTTAGTCAATTTCACGGCCCTACCCAAAATAATGATACGCTAGTCGCTTTAGGCGCGTCTTTAATAATGTTATACTCTTAAATTCGGGTGCACATTTATGTGACCCAAATCCAAATCTCAACGGAGTTGAAATGTGTCAATAACCACGGGTACATTGATGTGACGTGGTTCGAGATACGTTTTTCACAATGTTGTAATTCTCTATTAAAATAATAATAATAATAAAAGCAGTAAAGAGTTTAAAGTTTGCACATAAGTTCATAATTGTAAAAAATCAGATAATCAAGCCGAATATGACAGTTGAGCGACCGTGCTAGAACCACAGAACTCGGGAATGCCTAACACCTTCTCCCGGGTTAACAGAATTCCTTATCCGAATTTCTGGTGAGCAGACTGTTAAACAGAGTCATTCTTTTCCTCGATTCGGGATTCAACCGGTGACTTGGGACACCATAAATCTCTCAAGTGGCGACTCTGAAATAAATAAATAAATCCCGTTTCGATTGTCCTTTAACTGGAAAAAACTCTCTTCCGCGCCCCTTTCAGGCGGCGCCGGCGAAAAAGGAGGTGTGACAGCTCTGGCGACACTGCTGGGGACTTCCAGAACCACCGGTTCAGGGTTAGAAATCGAGCTTAGAATAAATTGTTGTGTTTAGCTTTATCTGATTTTGTTACATGATCTGTGCTTAATGTGCTAACTAACTGCTTTTACCGCTTTGATATTTTGTGAACTATATATAAACTGTGACGAAACCCATCTCTTCTCTAAGTCTCCTAAATCATGAAGAAGGGTGCACTTCGTGTGACTTCTTTTCTGTTTAGAGTCAATCCCATTTTTGGAACGAGGTTCGGATAAGTTGCAAATCCGGGTTGAGCTTCTGTATCCCCAGTACGCTGCCCCCCCTTGGCTCGAGCTGTCCGCTCGGGTAAGCCAGGGCTAGAACAAACACCCAGGTTCTGAACCTAGAATAACTCAACTTCATGTCGGATCCCTAGTAGGAATGCTTATCTGCATCATGTGCACATTTGACTTAGGGGACTCAACACAGGGGTTGGGTCCGTCTAGGACAAGCAACCTGAAATGAAAAAAGACCATCCTGCTGCATCTTGTTTGTTTTGCACATTTATTTGCTTCAGATCTGCATGCTGACCGGCTTCTGAAATCGGGAATTTTTGAAAAATTGTGAAAAAAAAAGAAAAAGAAAAAGAAAAATAGCAGTGTAGGGAGATAACTACTTATTTTTAGAAAAAATAAAACCAATGTCCAAGTAGTGTCAAAACCCTGCCGAAATTTTGAAAAATGAAAAAATAATTTTTTTTTTAGTTTGATTTATTTGAAAAACAAAAGAAAGGAGTCTTGTTTACAAGTTTAGTTTATTTGGCGAACTACGCCGGTTTGATTCTCACAGGATGTGAGATACGTAGGCAGCCCTCATCGGGTACAACCTCCCCTTTTGCTAAAATAGGCAAAAAAAAAACTTGTCAAAATTTTAATTTTTTTGTCATAAATAAGTCGGGTGATGTCCAACCTCTCCTTTGCAAAAATAGCCAAAAATAATGTCGAATTTTTGTCATAAATAAGTCGGGTAATGCCGCTCATGTCAAATATAGCCAAGTGTCCCCAAAAGGGACGCCGGAAGGCTGACTTTGCATAAACAACCATCTTTGGTCATTCTTTTGGGTTGTGACCAGTTATCCCGCACAACCTTAAAATCTTCGTCTCCGAAGTGCTGAAAGGTCGTGTTTGCAAAACCAGGTCTTTTATTATTTGAAAAATAAGAAAATAGTCAGTGGTCAAGTGAATACTGTTTGGTTTTTAGTTAAAATAAGTGAGCCCGGCTTCGGTGATATCTTAAAACCGTTCTTGCCGAGATAGCCTTAGAGTATCTTTCAGTTGTCGAAGGGCTATTTTCGTAAAAGAACGAACAAGTTTGTGAAAGGTCGTAAAATAATCCTTCCCGGCCTTAAAATTCATGTGAAATTGAGAAGGGGCCACGTCTGAAAAACAACCATTTGGTTAAAATTGGCATATAAGGGAAGGAATCTGGCTGTTTGTTTTTGAATTTGTAATTCTTTGATTAGAGTATGCGGGTTATTTGATTTTCGAGACCGTTTGTTGTCCTTTGTCAAAGTCTGTTAGTATGGTCAGTTTTTAAACTTTTGTAATCAAGTTTGTTTTATTATGAAAATTGAAAATTCCAAAAAATGTTTTATTATTATTTATCTTTTATTGGTCCGAACTACGGAAGGTCTAATTCATGCGGGGACATGATACATAGGCAATCTGCATAAGGTTCGACCACCGCTAAAAAGGAAAAAAAGAAAGTGAATAAAAGAAAAGAAAGAGAGAGAGAGAGAGAGAGAGAGAGAGAGAGAGAAATAAAAAAGAAAAAAAGAGGGAATGGAGGGTTTCCGAAACACTTGAAAAATGCACAAATAAAATAAGTCGGGATGATGCATACGGTAGGAGCAAAAACATGTTAGAAATGGTTAACTGCATAAGAACATTGCATCCCCCAACTTGCAATTGCAATATCTGTTAAAACTCTAACGTTAACAGGTTTGTTGTTCGTCCAATTCCAAACAGTTCGTTGTTAAAGCGTACTGGCACCATACCATTATCAAACAAGATCACAAGGGCCTATACCAGAAAGCATGACTGGCTTAGAAAATAGTGTTGAGTCGGAAAGGACGGCACATCAAATGCTGAAGGAGGCGATGGCCAATATAGAAAAAATGAGATTGGAAATGCATGAAATGCAGCTAGCCATGGCTAAGGTGCAAAAAGGGCCCGAACCACTCGTCACTCCTACTCCCCCACCGGGACACACGCCGGAATACCCCTCCCCCAGCCCTTCAACAAGCTTCCCAAGCTACCATTACTATCAGGGGAGAGATGCCTATGATCCCCAAGCTCCGCCACCCAATCAAAACCCTCCACCACCAAATGTTCCTGTCTTTGTGGCACCTCTCCCAGCCACATTACAAAGATCGTCTAGTGAACCACTGTTCCAAGTTCACGACACCCAATATTTTCCTCCTGAACCCACTTTTAAAGCTCCTGAGTCATACACATATACACCCCAATTTTGGATCCCAGAGGAAGCTGAGAAACCGGTTAAGAACACAGAACATGAGGAGGTGATTCGAAAGGTCAAAAGCCTGGAGCAATCCTTCAGGAACATGCACGGGTTAGGCCACCAGGTCAGCGTGGCCTACAAGGATCTATGCCCTTTCCCTGACGTCCAATTGCCGGCAGGGTTCAAGATGCCCAAGTTCGATTTGTACGAAGGGCATGGCGATCCTGTGGCACACCTACGGGGTTTTTGTAGCAAGATGAGAGGAGTTGGTGGCAAAGACGAGCTGTTGATAGCTTACTTAGCCAAAGCCTAAGTGGGTCAGCACTAGAATGGTATACAAGACAAGATCCAAGCAGGTGGTACACTTGGGACGATCTAGCACATGCTTTCGCAGGTCACTTCCAGTACAACCTTGAGATAGTCCCTGACCGTCTCACATTGCTAAAGTTTGAGAAGAAGCCCGGGGAGAGATTCCAGGAATTTGGGTTTCGGTGGAGAGAACAGGTAGCCAGAGTTGATCCTCCAATGAGGGAAAACGAAATGGTGGACTATTTTCTGCAAACTCTAGAGCCAACGTACTTTGGTCACTTGGTGACGTCAGTTGGAAAATCCTTCAATGAAGTAGTGAAAATGGGAGTTATGATAGAAGAGGGACTTAAGTCCAATAAGATCCTGAGTTACTCGGAAATCAAGGCAACGACTCAGGCCATTCAGAGCGGCACGAGAGGTACACTTGGAAAGAAAAAGAGAGTAGAGGTCGCGACAATAGAGGCATGCAACTGGTCCAGATCGAGAGGTCCTTCCCCTTGCTACCAACCCAGACCCCATCACCCAAACTACCCTCACACTCCAAATTACCCTCCATAACCCTACTACCCGCCACAAGAACCACACTTCTCCGTCACCAAGCCCAAACTTACACCCAGCCTCCGGCTCGTCTGCAATGGCGTGCGCCGGCTCCATAAAATATATAACCACCTCCACAAAACACCTATCCGCCGCCAAGGGCCTATAGGAACCCTTCAGGGGCAGGTTTCCGGGGAAATCAGGCTTTCAGAAATGAAAGAATACAGAGAACATTCACTGAGTTGGGAGAAACCTATACTGCCTTGTTCCACAAATTAAGGCAGTTAGGCTTGTTGAGTCCTGTTGACCCCAGATTGCCAAATCCCCTTCCCAAAAATATGGACCACTCGGTAAGCTGTGAGTATTGTTCGGGGGCTCCCGGACATGATACCGAGAAGTGTTGGAAGTTGAAACATGCAGTGCAAAATCTTATTGACACCAACAAGATTGAGGTTCATACACTAGAGGCACCCAACATCAATCAGAACCTGTTGCCGGCACACCATGAAACCCACATGATCGAGCTAGTGCACGAAGGAGGGGAGCTAAAGAAACCCTCACAAACAGTGATGATGATCCGTGCCAGTTCAAAAGAAAAATTGACCAGTGGAAAAGCGGTGGTATAGTTGGAAAAGGTAGATGACAAGCCAGTTATGGTGTTGGGAAAAGGGTCAAGTAAGGCAGATGTATAGTTTGTGGGGCTGAAAGCAAAAATCAACAATTGAATGGCTACTCATCTTCCTATACGAAGGGAGTCTTGGTAGTGGGCTCTGATTTTCTTTTTTGTTGTTTGGATTATTCCAGGGTTGTAATCCAAATTTCTTTTTGTGCTCGCCAAAGTGTGAAACCTTGTTATCCCGTATTTTAATAAAGTGAAAGTTTTTTTTTCTTCATTCCTTATTTTGTTTTAATTTTTCTTCTTCTTTTTCTCTTCTGAATAGTTCTCTTTATACTGGTTCTAATGATATGGCATGCACGACGGATCTTCACCCTAGTCTAAAAAAATCAATCTGATTTCGAACTTATAGTACAAGATTGTGATGATGAGTCGGAATACGATGAGGATGAAGCCTTCGAAGAAATTAACAGAGGGTTGAGCCAATTTGAAGAAAAAAAAAACAAAAAAAAACAACTCAAATGACACGGAAGCCGTCAATCTAGGGGATGCGGATGATATCAGGGAAGCTAAGATAAGCGTCTACATTGAACCAAACATCGGGGAAAACTAATCAAAGCACTTATCGAATTAAAAAACGTTTTGCATGGTCATACGACGACATGCCGGGTTTAAGCACCAATCTAGTGGTTCACAAATTGCCCTCTGACCCGGCATTTCCTCCCGTCAAGAAAAATTGAGGAAGTTCAAAACCGACATGAGTGTGAAGATTAAGGAAGAAGTAACCAAACAGCTGAATGCTAAGGTTATTCGGGTCGCTCGATATCCTGATTGGTTGGCTAATGTGGTGCCAGTGCAAAAAAAAAGATCGATAAATTCGGGTGTGTGTTGATTATCGCAATCTAAACAGAGCAAGCCCAATGACGATTTATGTTTAACAGATATCTAAGGGAAATGCGTCGACATGGTTATCAATTCTGACGCAGTTAAGGGATATTATGTATGATTTCTTGTAATTATAATTGTAATTGTTGTTTGTTTGTACTTAGCATTTATTGGAGAATGAAATGATGGAGGCAATTCTTTCTTTTATCCAAACACTTTAACCTTTGCTTCCCCTTTTGAGACTTATTTATTCTTTCATACCCCTCTTTTTGGAATCAGTAATGAAAATGAAAGAAAAAGAGAAGAAAAAAAATGATAATAAAGACAAAAGAAAAGTCACAAGAAAAAAAAAACAAAGGAATTGGGAACTACGTTTGACCTGATTCCTCAAAGAAGGATACGTAGGCGCCTCCAAGAATTGTAATGTTTTACCCATCAAAATGATTTTGAACCGTCTTGATACCCCTTTTCTTTTAACCATACACAAAAACCCATATTGATGTCCAAAAAAGACCTCCCGATCAGTATCCGAGAAGTGCCAAGTCATGCAAACGGAAGTCGGGAATAACACTCTGATCCCCAGCAGAGAAGAGGATCATAAACTGGAAATGAATTGATAACCGAAAAGAATCCCCAACAGAGAGAGTCATATCGGCAGCACTCCAATCCCCAGCTGAAAAATAAAACAAAATGAGAGAGTCTTATCGGTGAAAACCTTCACATGCACCATAAGGCGACGAAAGATGAGAGAAATAAAACAAGAGAGTCTTATCGGTGAAAACCTTCACAGGCACCATAAGACGATGGGAGTTGAGAGAAACGAGAGAGTCTTATTAGTGAAAACCCCTCGAAGGGCACTATGAGGCGACAAGACAAGATTGGTGGAAAGGATCCGCATTTGGCAAAGAGTTGAGTGCCTGTTTATCCCCAGCAACATGAGGCCGTCCGAAGGGTTGATTGATACAAATAGACTGGGTTGATTAATCCGGAATGCGCGACATGATCGTTGGGATAGGTTATATCATTCAGATAAGTTCTTTTCTTTCCTTTTCCCCAGCATTTGTTCAGAAAGACTTCTTCTTTTTCTATTTTTTGAGATTATCACTTTTTCATTTCTTGGTTTAAAGACTTTACCTCCCCAGCAGTTTGTTTTTGAAAAGGATTTTTAGAGCTTACTACCAGTTGCCAAAATGATGCAAAGCAAAATGCGAATAGGACAGGCCAAAGATAAGGCGATAAAGCGAAAAGAAGTTGGTCGCATGATCAAATGATGAATGGGTCTAGATCCCAAGAGGACCAAATTTCCAAGGGAAGTTGGAGAAAAACAGGAAAACAACAGTTGAGAAAATTGTGGACCTAATTCCAAGAGGGCCCCCAGCTGATCATCGAGATGTAGGAGCATCCCCGACAGATTTTCGACCAAGTTCCAATAGGGTCGGACAACACAGAGTGGGGAAGGAAGAAAAGGAAAATTCATCCCCAGCAAGTTTTGATAGCGTAATGAAACACAGAGCGGGTAAGGGAGAAAGGGAAAAACCATCCCCAGCAGGAGTGGCACGACCATCACCATGTTTTAAAACAAACAAATTTTCTTTGATTTGAAGCAGGAAAAGGAAATCTTATTAATGGCGAAAAAACATGCCACAAGGAAAAGCACCAAAACTGGGGCAGAAAATTTTCTGCCATTGTCGAAAATTTTCTCGGAGGAACGAGGAAATCAATTCAAGTTTTAAGAGATAGAAAGACAACACGATTTTAAGAAAAATAGTCGGAGGTAAGACAATTTCAAGTTTTGAAGATGGGTCTATCCGCCCTCGAATATGATATTTTGGGTCTATTTGCCCTCGAATAGGATATTTTTGGGTTCATCCGCCCTCGAATAGGATATTTTGGGTTCATCCGCCTTCGAATAGGATATTTTGGGTTCATCCGCCCTCGAATAGGATATTTTGGGTTCATCCGCCCTCGAATAGGATATTTTGGGTTCATCCGCCCTCGAATAGGATATTTTGGGTTCATCTGCCCTCGAATAGGATATTTTGGGTTCATCCGCCCTCGAATAGGATATTTTGGGTTCATCCGCCCTCGAATAGGATATTTTGGGTTCATCCGCCCTCGAATAGGATATTTTGGGTCCATCCACCCTCGAATAGGATATTTTGGGTTCATCCGCCCTCGAATAGGATATTTTGGGTTCATCCGCCCTCGAATAGGATATTTTGGGTTCATCCGCCCTCGAATAGGATATTTTGGGTTCATCCGCCCCCGAATAGGATATTTTGGGTTCATCCGCCCTCGAATAGGATATTTTGGGTTCATCCGCCCTCGAATAGGATATTTTGGGTTCATCCGCCCTCGAATAGGATATTTTGGGTTCATCCGCCCTCGAATAGGATATTTTGGGTTCATCCGCCCTCGAATAGGATAATTTGGGTTCACCCGCCCTCGAATAGGATATTTTGGGTCCACCCGCCCTCGAATAGGATATTTTGGGTCCATCCGCCCTCGAATATGATATTTTGGGTTCATCCGCCCTCGAATAGGATATTTTGGGATCATCCGCCTTCGAATAGGATATGATGGGTCTATCCGCCCTCGAATAGGATATTTTGGGTTCATCCGCCCTCGAAAAGGATATGATGGGTCTATCCGCCCTCGAATAGGATATTTTGGGTTCATCCGCCCTCGAATAGGATATTTTGGGTTCATCCGCCCTTGAATAGGATATTTTGGGTTCATCCGCCCTCGAATAGGACATTTAATTTATTTTCGACCCGAGTGGTCCTGCTTGTATAAACATTGCCAAAATATATATTTTCATAAATCATTGCCAAATGCATTTTATTTTCAAAGTTGCTGATGAAAGTCAGGAGCCCGCCTGGAGAATGGAGGGTATTAAATTCTAAGATTGTTGAAGAAGTCAGGAGCCCGCCTGCAGAATGGAGGTTGTGTCATCTTTCAAAAGTCAAGGTGGAGTCAGGAGCCCACTTGCAGAACAGGGGAATACATTGAAGTTTGAAGTCAGTAAAGCAGAGGGTTACAACAAAAATCCCCAGCAGAAATCAGAAGGAAGACCACAAGTCGAGCTAGAAGTAAAGAAATACCAGAGGAAACACAAAGCAACAAGGCAGCAACAATCACATGACCAAGATCGAGAATAAATCTTTGTAATTCATAGATCATAGCTTAGTATAACTTCTTGTTTTCTTTCTAGCAATGGTGTAATAAGGAGATCGAAAAGCAGTGGTAACAGCATGCAACATCAGTAACAGTAACATCGCAATCTCATGGTAGTCCCAGCTACCAAAACTTTCTGAACTATACGCGACCTGATTCCCTTATAACCAGGGATATGTAGGCTGTCCAAAACCAGGACACGGTTGCGCCTTTCCTTTTTTATTTTCTTCCTCTTTTGAATAACGATATGATCAAAAATTAGTCGCATTGTTCACTTTATCTTTGCCCGAAAGCTCTTCGTGTTTTCGAGCAAAGAGGGGCAGCTGTGAACACCTAATTTTTGACAACATTTAATTTTTTATCACTTCTTTTATGTAAATATTTTAGGGGGTTTTAACCTACTATTATTTTATTACACTTTTTATTATAGGATAAAAATACCAAAAAAATTAAAAGGTGAATTATCCCTATTAATATTTTTTTTATTTTTTGTTTGTTTTTTTTATATAAAAAAATCCGAAAATATTATTTTTATTTTTTTTTAAAAAAATAATAATTTCGGGAATGATTTTAAAAATAAGAAAAAGGGAAGTATTGAGTAAAAAAAATACAAAAGTAAAAATAGGTGGAATTCTCTTTTAAAAAAAAGTAAAAGAATGTAGAAACTTTAAAAAAATAAAAAGTTTTGTGGAAATTTTAAAAATATTTAAAAAGTAAAAGAAGGTTGGAGTTAAAAAATAAATATAAAGGTATCTGAAAATTAAAAAAATAATTAAAGTAATTTAAAGTAGCATTTTTAAAAGAAAAAGAAAAGATGGTGGTTTGTTTTTTTAAAGAAAAGTTAAATAAAGTGAGATTCTCTTTTAAAAAAATAAAAAGTGGAATTTTAAATAAGATAAAAGTAATTAAAGTTGGAATTTTAAAAATAAAAGTAAATAAATGTGAGATTTCTTTTTCAAAAAAAATAAAAGCAATTTGTAAGTGGAATTTCTTTTAATTAAAAAATAAAAAAAAATAAAAAAAAATCTGAAAATTTCGAAAATTTTGCTATAAATAGAAGAGAAAATTTAGGAAGAAGGGGGTTCCAAAAAGAAGAAAAACTAGATAGAGAGAAGAAAAAAAGTGGGGGCGGAGAGAGAGGTATACACTCAATATACACTCTGGATACACTGGATATACAAAGACAGAATTCATTTTGGAGAGAGTAAAAAAGATAGAACCAAATTTTCTGAAATATTGAGAGTAGAAGAACACCATAGAGAGTTCAAAGCTAGAAAGAAAAAACAAAGAGAGATTTTCGGACTATTTTTCTTCTCCATTTTTACTAGTTTTCTCCGTGTTGCTGGGATTTCTGGATTGAGGTGTTGAAGCTACTGTGTTGGGCTTTCTGCTGTTGTGTTACATACTACTTTGTTGACCTTCTTCTTCTTGTATTGATAATACCAGGTACACAACTGTAACTTTGGCATATTGTAAGCTGAAATGTGAAATCATGAATACATATGAAGAATGGAACTTTGAAGTTTTAATTTAGCTTTTTCTTTGTTTCTTTTACTAATTGTATTTAGGCTATTTCATGTATTATTATTCTGTAAATTTCTGTCGCTTTGCATAACTAGGCATCTTGTAGTGATGTATTAAATAATACTTTGCTTTAGCTTGATTATTAGGTAGTATATATTTAAGCATGCTCATTACTGTCAAACTGTTTAATAATTGGAATAAGAGAAAACATAAGTTGGTGTCTTTAGTGAATCGACTTGGCAAAACTGATTAGTTTACTAGCTATGAAGTTTTTAATATTGTCAACATTAGGTTAATCGTGAACATGTAGCTAAATTTAGTTAAAGCATGTAATTAATTAGGATTTTTTCTCTTTTATTTTAGAGACGAATTTAATAGAAATGTAGTCACTTTAGGATATCCTTAAAATAAATGAGACGTGTTTCGCCAAAATAAATACAAAATTGCGAGGCCCTCAATAATTATTTGTTTTAAAATACTTAGACTTAGGGACGGGCCGTTTAGTCAATTTCACGGCCCTACCCAAAATAATGATACGCTAGTCGCTTTAGGCGCGTCTTTAATAATGTTATACTCTTAAATTCGGGTACACATTTATGTGACCCAAATCCAAATCTCAACGGAGTTGAAATGTGTCAATAACCACGGGTACATTGATGTGACGTGGTTCGAGATACGTTTTTCACAATGTTGTAATTCTCTGTTAAAATAATAATAATAATAAAAGCGGTAAAGAGTTTAAAGTTTGCACATAAGTTCATAATTGTATAAAATCAGATAATCAAGCTGAATATGACAGTTGAGCGACCGTGCTAAAACCACGGAACTCGGGAATGCCTAACACCTTCTCCCGGGTTAACAGAATTCCTTATCCGGATTTCTGGTGCGCAGACTGTTAAATAGAGTCATTCTTTTCCTCGATTCGGGATTCAACCGGTGACTTGGGACACCATAAATCTCCCAAGTGGCGACTCTGAAATAAATAAATAAATCCCGTTTCGATTGTCCTTTAATTGGAAAAAACTCCCTTCCGCGCCCCTTTGAGGCGGCGCGGGCGAAAAAGGAGGTGTGACACTTATCCTTCGTTATCCCTTTGAGCCTCATTTATTTTCTTTCATACCCCTCTTTTGGAATTAGTAGCAAAGTTCAGAAACGGGAGCGCAAAAGATAAGTAAAGGAAGAAGAAAAAAAAAGAGAAAAAGAGAAAGAAAAATGAAAAGAGAAAGAAAAGAATGAAAAAAAGAAGAAGAAGAAGAAGAAAAACAACAAAAAGAGAAAAAGAAAGCAAAAAAGAGAAAGAAAAGAAAGAGAAAAGAGAAAATCACAACAACAAAGTAATCCCTATGTCATGAACTACGTTCGACCTGATTCCTTTTAATTAGGATACGTAGGCTTCCTCACGGTTTGGTCTCATCAAAATAAAAATCCAAAAGTCCCCGAGCAAGAAACTGGGGTAGAAGTTGTGGTTGTTGCAAGAAATCTGATTCCAAAGGTTGTAATTTTGAACCCACTTGAATTGTTTTGAGCCTTTTATACCCTTTCTTTCTAATCCTGTACAAAATCTCACATTACGGTCCAAAGAAAGACCTTCTGATCAGTCTTCGAGAAATGTCGAGTCAAGCAGGTAGAGGGGAATCATATCAAGGGCAACACTCTGGTCCAAGTAGGAAAAATTGTAAATGAGAGAGTCTTAGTGGTGAAAACCTTCACGGGCACCGTAAGGCGATGGAAACCGTAAGGCGATGGAAAGCTGAGAGAAATAAAAATGAGAGAGTCTTATTGGTGAAAACCCTCGCGGGCACCGTAAGGCGATGGTAAGTTGAGAAAAAGAACAAAATGAGAGAGGCTTGATGGTGAAAACCCTTCGGGCACTACAAGTCGAATAAGGATTGTGAATCAGATTGGATAATCGGAGTATTGAAGCCCAGTTTCACGGTTTAAAGGTACAACAAGAGTTGAACATCAGGCTTACTTGACAGCATAGGCCACAGGTGCATGTCATGGTCATTAGAGTTGGTATCCACAACTGATAGGTTTCTACTTTGTAGTTTTCTTGTTAGGAATCATCTTTTCTGTTGTCCTTCACTCTGTTCTTTTTGTATTGTTCACTTCCTCTTCCTAAGTCTGTGCGGTTAGAACAAGTGAGAAATGACTTCAAAATTTACCACCAGCTGTCCAATTGCACAAAACGGGGTCTGGCTAACACATTAAAATGTCATAAGTCAGAAAAGAACAACAAGCGCATTGAGCCGGTAATAATCAACATGCTTTGGGATCCTTTGTGAAATACAAAGGCTTGGTACATATCAATTCATGAACAATGCAACAAGATGGAGGGTGTTAGGTGAACGAATCAAAGGTATTTTCGGTGAAACACAAAGGTTTGGTACATATCAATTCATGGACAATGCAATAGATGGAGGGTGTTAGGTGAATAGATTAAGGGTATTTTCTATGATAAGATTGACAGAGAAAGTGGTTAACTAATAACAAGTAAGGTCTTCCAAGTGGAAATCAAAGTTATCATGGCAAATGAAGGAGCAATAGACCTCAAGGCCAATGCCAGTGGGTTAAGTCAGGAAAGAACAACATGCACATTGAGTGGACGGTAATTGACGTGCTTTGGGGTTCATGGGAGACACAAAGGTTGGTAAATGTCATTTCATGAGTAATGCAACAAATAGAGGGTATTGGGTCTGAACGGAGAAGAGGTATTTTCTGTGATAAGGATGATAGAGAAAGTGATTAGTCAAGGAACAAGCAAGGTCTTCGAGTGGAAATCGGTTATCATGAGAAGTGAAGGAGCAACTGCCCTCAAAGTCAAGGCCACAAACCAACCACCATATTTTTAAACTGAAAAGATTTTTCTTTGATTTGAAATAGGGGCAGGAACTCTCGTTTGTTTCGGAGAAACCCACTGCAAGGAAAGGCAATCACCAGACAGGTTTGACCGTAAACTCTCAGGACCCGCCTGGATAATGTGATTTAATTTAAAGTTTTCAGGACCTTCCTGGAAAATGGGATTTAGTTTAAAATTCAAAACAATTATGAGTAGCAAGATCTAGCATAAGTGCGCCCCAAAGGAACATAAGTAGGCTTCAAAGTTTACATGTTTGAGATAGGATTCAATTAGGAGTTTTCAGGACCCTCCTGAATAACGGGACCTAGCTTTAGGATTTCCATTGGATAACAAGGTTTAGAGTAAGTTCTGTTGTAGGGTAATATAATTTAGCCGTGAAATTGTCACTCTTAAGATAAAACTTGACTTTTGATTTTCAGGACCCTCCTGGATAATGGGACGTAGTTTAAAACTGGCTTGCATAACAAGATTTAACGGAAGTAATACCTTTAGAAGATATAACTTAGATTTAAAATTGTCATTTAGTTAAGAGTTGTCAGGAATATCCTGGATAATGGGGAGTAGTTTATGACCTTCTTAGATAACAAGATTTAGCGAAAATCATGCATTTAAAAGATATAGCTTAGATTTAAAATTGTCGTTTAGTTAAGAGTTGTCAGGACCCCCCTGGATAATGGGACCTAGCTTTCAAATTCTTAGTAATATGATTCAGTTTAACACTCACATATGTGCCCAGCTACCAAACTGGGGCAGAAAATTTTCTTTGTTTTGTCTATTTTGTTGAAATCAGGTACCCGCCTGAAGAGCAGGGAATACATTTCAAGTTCAGCAATCAGGAGCCCGCCTAGAGAGCAGGGAATACATTCAAGTTCAGCAGTCAGGAGCCCGCCTAGAGAGCAGGGAATACATTCAAGTCAGCAGTGAGGAGCCCGCCTGGAGAGCAGGGAATACATTTCAGTTCAGCAGTCAGGAGCCCGCCTGGAGAGCAGGGAATACATTCAAGTTTAGCAGTCAGGAGCCCGCCTGGAGAGTAGGGAATACATTTCAGTTCAGCAGTCAGGAGCCCGCCTGGAGAGCAGGGAATACATTCAAGTTTAGCAGTCAGGAGCCTGCCCAGAGAGCAGGGAATACATTTCAAGTCAGCAGTCAAGAGCCCGCCTGAAGAGCAGGGAATGCATTGCAAGTTAACAATTAGAAGCCCTCCTAGAGAACAAGGGAGTACAATTCAAGTTTTAGCTTTCAAGTTTTTATTGATATTTGGTAATGTGATCCGTTTTACACTTACATATGTGCCCAGATACCCAAACTGGGGCAGGAAATTTTTCTGTGTTTTTGTCTATTTTGTTGAAGTCAGGAGCCCGCCTGGAGAGCAGGGAATACATTCAAGTTTAGCAGTCAGGAGCCCGCCTGGAGAGCAGGGAATACATTTCAAGTCAGCAATCAGGACCCTCCCTGGAGAACAAGAAGTACAATTCAAGTTTTAGCTTTCAAGTTCTTATTGATATTTGGTAATATGATCCGTTTTACACTTACATATGTGCCCAGATACCCAAACTGGGGCAGGAAAATTTTCTTTTTTGTCTATTTTATTGAAGTCAGGAGCCCGCATGGAGAGCAGGGAATACATTCAAGTTTAGCAGTCAGGAGCCCGCCTGGAGAGCAGGGAATACATTTCAAGTCAGGAGCCCACCTAGAGAGCAGGGAATACATTTCAAGTCAGCAGTCAGGAGCCTGCCTGGAGAGCAGGGAATACATTTCAAGTCAGCAGTCAGGAGCCCGCCTGGAGGGCAGGGAATACATTTCAAGTCAGCAGCCAGGAGCCCACCTGAAGAGCAGGGGATACATTTCAAGTCAGCAATCAGGAGCCCGCTCGGAGAACAAGGGAGTACAATTCAAGTTTTAGTTTTCAAGTCCTTATTGATATTTGGTAATGTGATCCGTTTTACACCTACATGTGTGCCCAGATACCCAAACAGGGGCAGAAAATTTTCTTTGTTTTTGTCTATTTTGTTGAAGTCAGGAGCCCGCCTGGAGAGCAGGGAATACATTTCAAGTTCAGCAATCAGGAGCCCGCCTGGAGAGCAGGGAATACAGTTCAACTTCAGCAGTCAGGCGTCCACTTGGAGAAAAGGAAAGCATCTCAAAGTACAATTCGAGTTCAGCAATCAGGTATCCACCTGGAGAAAGGGAAAGCATCTCAAATTACAATTCAAGTCAGCAACAAAAGGAGCTCGCGGTAAAAATACGAGTCAACAGTCCGAGGTAATCAACAGAAGTTAGTCACAATAAAGAAAAAGGAGAAGGGCAAGAAGTTAATCCAAACGCAGAAGTTGATGGAGGATATGAACTGCTTAATACATGGTGGAAGTCACAAGCACTGCATGCCCGGTTTTGATCCGAAAAGCTGAAGAAGAACGAGCTAGCACCTGCAACTAGCAAGCGTCAAGGTTCAAATCTAAAGTTTGCATGAAGAACCGCTCAAGACTCAAGATCAAGCTTCAGAAGACTTATAGATATGAATCTTGTAACTCATAGTTGACGGGTTTAGTTCGTCTTTTTCATTTTTTTTGATTTTGATGTAATAACAGGAACCGCGGACCGAAACCTCGGCGGAACGGCACCTCGACCGGCTCTCCACCTCGGCATACTCCATCCTCTCACTCACCTCTGAACTACACGTGGCCTAATTCCTTTATAGCCAAGGATATGTAGGCAGCTCAGATACCAGGGCTCGGTCACATTCCCCCTTTCTCTTAGCTTTAGTCTCTCCCAAATAAGGGTCGGGTCAAAAACCTATCTAGTCATTCTTTGTCTGAAAATGCTTCGCGTTTCCAGTCAAAGAGGGGCAGCTGTAGACATGTGATTTTTGATCCTCCCCAAGATTTTTTATATTTTAGCATATAAATATTTAATTTAGGTCTAATATAGTTATTTCAACTATTTTTAACTTCTTTACTTTATTTTCGTCATAAAAATGGAAAATTACGAAAAAATATATTTTTAGCTTACTTATCTTTCATAAATTTAAATAAAAATATACAAAAATAGTACTTATTTTTATCTTTATATAATTTTGAAAATAAAAAAATATATAATAGTTTCATGTTAGCCTTTGGCATGGGGTAGTATTTTTATCTTACATTAAAATGAGTCAATTAAGGTGTTGGATCATAATTTTAAGAGTTTTAGAACTCAATTCTTGGCCCAATTCGGATTAGTCCATTAAGCCTAGGGACCCTTCTAGACTCTTCTTTGGAATAAAAAAAACAAATAAAGAAGATCCTAAGGACATAACACAAAAGACCTAGGGACTAATGGGCAAAATACACAAAGATACACCTAAACCTAGACTCTACCTATAAATGAGTGCTTAAAAAAATCAGAAAAAAGGGGGCTGAACGAAAAAGCTGAGAAGCTGCGCAAGGAACGACCCCTCCCCCCCCTCAGATCGTCTTCTCCGACCCCCCCCCCCTCCCCCACGCCTGTTCATTTTCTTAAGCGTTTTGAATAGAAAACGACCCCGACTCCATCTTCTCCAAACGACCCCCCCTGTAACCAAAAACCCACTGCCCTAGCCAGGAGTTTTGTGCTTTGCCATATTTTCCGGCGAGTTTCGAGTTCATTGAGGTCCCTCTGAAGATCGTCTTCTTCGCAGCCCCTGAAACCAACAACACCCAACAACGAAAAAAGGCAAATTACGCTAACCACGGTTGCTTGAAACTCGTCGGAAAAATGAGCCCCAGCAGCTCGTCGGATTTACGAGCTCCAGACGCAGCCTCTGAAACCAATGACACACAACAACCAACTCCTTCATAGCTGCCAAGCTCCATCACCAGCTCAAACGAGAAAACAGCCACGACACATGTACACGCTGAAAACAGTGAGGAGTTCAAAAGCTTGTTTAACACTTTTCCGGCGAGTCTCGAGTTTTTCTGGTCGAGTTTCGATGACTATTCTGTTGGTTCCTTGTCGAGGTTGAATCCATCTTGGAGTTGTCGCACCTTATTTTTCCGCGCCCGCGAGGGTGCGTGGGGAGTTTTCTCCAATTAAAGGACAGTCGAAACGGGATTTGTTTGTTTGTTTCAGAGTCGCCACTTGGAATTTTAAGGCATCCCAAGTCACCGGTTTTAATCCCTGAATCGAGGAGAATATGAATCTGTCTATTTAACAGTCTGCGCACCAGAAATCCGGATAAGGAATTCTGTTAACCCGGGAGAAGGTGTTAGGCATTCCCGAGTTCCGTGGTTCTAGCACGGTCGCTCAACTGTTATATTCGGCTTGATTATTTTTTATTTGTTAAATACATTTTTATTGCATGATTTTATTGTTACCGCTTCTATTTAGATTTAAAGACCCTTCTTTGAATCGAATCACGCGTACGTATATTCGTGTTATAAATTATATTTTTAAAATATGTGGAGTTGTGTCACGCGCACGTGTACACAATAATATAGATAATATTTTTATTAAACTAACCATTTTCGAAAATATGCTTTAAATAAAATCAAGAACATTCGCCCTTTGGTATAATTAAGTAGTGAACATCACATCTCGGGTTTTTATGAAATTAATAATGATATTCTCCGAGAAATCTCTTTTTAATAAAAATTTGCTCGAAGTTGCGCGAACACATAATCCGAATCGCCTTTAGAAGTATAATCAAGTCACGCGAACGCATCCTTAATTATGCAAATATTCTTGACAGTAATATAAATTCTCTACAAAGGTTTATTGCATCCATCTATTTTTAAATGTAAGAGTCATGAGAAATCACTATTTGAGATGCCTCTAAATTCCTTGAAAAGAATTCACAATTCATTAAGTGTTGACCGCAAATTATATTTTTACGTGTGAATTATATTCCTCAAAAACCATGAGTTTAAAGAGTAAAATAAAAATAAAATAAAAATAAACAACGTGTGATTAATACTACCATTTTTATGGTAAATACAATATTTATCTACCCAAAAAGCGAATTGCGTATAAAACTTAGGAAAACAATTGATTTAATAAATGAAGTAATATTTTTTGAAGAATATTTATTGTTATATTTGGAGCAAACGCTATTTACACATTTTTTGACTTAAAATGTTACAATCTATAAATCTCATCCTTCTTTTACACCACTTGTTTTTAGTCCGAGGTTATAATTGTTTGGTTAATTTTGCTTACGAAGATTGGGTTTGAGATAAATAAACCAATTCTTATATTCTGCCTATGCGAATATTTGCAAACACTAACTCTATATTTTGTAAAAAATCATTGACATTATTTCATATATTAAAAGAAATGAGTTGATCGCGTTCCTAAAATAACTAAGCCATTTGTTATTAAGAAAGAGAACTAATCTACCAATTGATTTAATACTATATTAACCAACTAAAACAAAACTGAAACTTAAACTAATAAAATTTAAATGAGTAGAAGACATCCTTATAATTCCAAATTTCATTTACTTGCCATGTTGAAGCTCTTCACAACATGAGTTTAAAAGACATGTACCGGAGATGAATCAACGAAGAACTTTGATTGTAAAATCAGCAACAGTAATAACAGTGTAACAGCAACAACTGCCCAGCAACAGTAACAACCTAGTAACAGACCGGTGGAGTAGTAATCCCAAAAACAAAAGCTTTAAGCTTTGAATGAAACAACAACCATTAATACTAATTTCAAACAAAGAAAGAAAGCAGAAGATTTTTTAGTTTTTTTTTTTGAAAGCTTAAATATTTTTCGGAATTTTCTATCTTTTAAATGTTCAGCCCTTTTCTCTCTCTTATTTTCAGATTTGTTTCTCTCTCCTGTTTTTTTTCTCTATGTCTCGTGTATTTTTTTTTTCTTCTTTGTCTTGTGTTCAAGACTTCATATATATAACACATCCCATAAACCTTTCAATTAATTAAAATCCATACTTTTTCTCTACCCAACCCATTATCTTCTCACTCATCCCCATTACATTAAATAAACATATCACACCACCCCATTATATTTTGTCCCCCATGCCTAACATAAAATAATGCAAGATTCCCCCCACTAAATTTTGTCATGTCCCCCCTTTATATTAAACAATTATATCACAACCCACCCCATTTCATTTTGTCCCCCATGCTTCAAATAAACAATTACAAAATGTACAATTCCTAAACTACCCCCTCCGACCTTACTAAAATTACCAAACTATCCCTGAACGTACTACAAATTTACCAAACTACCCATCAGCTATAACACATCAATTAATCAAACTTAACCAAAATATAGACAATATGATCAATTTCTAACAATGTTTAAACAACAATATGAACACGGATGAACATCATAACAACAATATCACATGAACACGATTTTAACAACATTTTAACAACAAATCACACGAACACAAATTGAACAACAAAGAACAACTAAAATTTGATTGAACAAATTTTTAGCAACAAACAATCCTATTTTCGGATTCAACAATTACAACAAACAAGTATATTTAGATTTCTAACTTCAATCATATTGAACTTAAAATCAACTACTCTAACAACATTACAACAACAATTCCTATATTAAACTTTATGAGACAAATTCAAAAAATAATCACAAATGGTAAACAAGAAATCAAGCTATACAAATTTCGGATTCAAGAACAATCAAACAAAGTATGAACATGAATTAAATCTATTTTAAACAACAAACATGATGGATTTAAACGATTAAACCAACATATTTCTCTAAACACAACTAAATTCTTTTAGACAAATAACAAGATCGACGAATAAACAATTATGAACTTAAGCTTAAACTTAACAATATTAACAACTTCTAACAATACATAAACACATGAAACAAATTGAAGAAATAGTTAATTAAATTTCAATTTGAATCTACAAAAAAAATCAAACTAACAAATACTTACTTAAACAATAATACAAACATGAAATAAACATGAAAACAACTAATTAAACTTCTATTTTGAAATCTGAAAATTAATTTAACAAACAACATGAACACACTAGAAAATTATTTCAAAGATGAACAACGAACAAAACAAGGATTAAATCATTTAACGATTTTGGATCCGGAAAATATCAAACAAAATATGGACAAAAATAAAACTCAAAAACAACTAACCGGAGATGAATCAACGACGAACTTTGATTGTAAACAAATCTGTCCGAGCCTCGACCAAAGCTCGAACGAAGGACGACGAAGACGAAGAAGAAGTAGAAGCAGCCCGCAGCTACTGCCGCGACGAGCAGCAGCACGACGTCGAGAAGCAGAAGCAGCGGCAGATGAAGGAGGAGCAGCGGCAACGTCGAGGGCAGCTGAACACGACGAGAAGCAGAAGCAAGCCGGAGCAGCGAGCAGCAGCACGTCGCGGACAGCAATGGACGACGACATGGTCGACGTCAAAGCTCGTCCATGGTTGGACGTAGTAGAAGGCAGAAGAAGATGGAACGCAGCAGCTCAGGGACTTGAAGTTGAACAACAAAGCAACAGAAGCTGGAGGCGACGAAGAAAACTGAAACCATAGCAGCTGCGTGAGCAGCAGTTCGTCGAGGAAAAATATGAAGCAAGCCGCGATGGGTTTTCTCCTCCGTTGGTCGAGGGTTTTCCGGCGGAGAAGAAGACGAAGCAGCGGCGGAGGAGCTGGTCGTGAGGTGAAGGCTGGTGGTCGACGTTGGGCAGCCATGGTTAGAGCTTAGTGAAGCTTGGAGAAGAAGAAGATGATATGAGGGGGTGGCGGATTGTTTAGAAATATTTTAGGGTTTTTGTCTTCTTTTTGTTTTGTTTTGTTTTGTAAAATGTAAGACAAAAGGGTTTGGGTCTTTTGGGTTATGGACTGGGTCGACTCAGTTCGAAATGGACTGGGTCGTAGGGAATATTGGGCCATTTTTTGGGCCTGTGGCTTGAAATCGAAGAAGAGGCCCAATTCCGACTTTCTTTATATTTTTGCTCTCTTTTCTTCTTTTATTTTTCTAAAACTAAATTATAAAAATACTTAAACTATTATTAAGAATTAAATTAAGTTATAAAAGTGCAAATTAACTCCCAATAACAATTAACGCACAATTAAGTAATAATTAAGCATAAAATTGTATATTTGGATATTAAATGCTAAAAATGCAAAAGATGCCTATTTTTGTAATTTTCATTTTTTGTAAACAAATTTAATTAGTAACAATTATAGAATTAAATCCTACATGCAAATGCGACATATTTTTGTATTTTTTTATTAATTTAACAAATAAACAAACACAGACAAATACAAATAATTATCAAAAATATCACAAAATCTCACAAAATTTCACACCAAGGCAAATCATTTTATTTTGAATTTTTTGGAAGTAATTCTCATATAGGGCAAAAATCACGTGCTTACAGCTGCCCCTCTTTGCCCGAAGACACGAAGGGTTTTCGTGCAAAGATAAAACGAGCGATTTTTGCCCATCCGAGTACTCCGTTGAAGCATTTTTTGAAAAAGATTTGACCGAACCTTTGCTTCAAAGGTTTCCTACATATCCTGGGCTAAACAGGAATCAGGTCAATGTAGTTTCGGGAAATTTTGGTAGCTGGGACTACCGTGGGACTGCATTGTTACTGTTGTTGCATGCTATTACCACTGCTTACCGATCTCCTTGTTACACCATGCTTAAAAGAAAACAAGAAGCTAGGCTAGAGTACAATTTGTTTTTTGTTGCCTTGCTTCCTTGTCTGCTTGCATTTCTTCCGGTGCTTTTCTTCTTTTGACACATGTACTTGAGTTTGTACTGTGACCTCTTGTTGCAACTTTCTGTTTCCCGGTGCTGGGGAATTTTATTGTTTCCTGCTGGGGATTCCTATTGTAACCCTTTGTTTTATTGTCCTCTGACTTGATCTTGAAATGTATGCCTCTGTTATCTGGGCGGGCTCCCAACTTCAATACTTGAAAATTAAAGACTTGAAATGTATGCCTCTGTTATCTGGGCGGGCTCCCAAGCTCAATGCTTGAAATGTAAAGACTGCAATGTATGCCTCCGTTGTCTGGGCGGGCTCCCAACTTCGACGCTTGAAATATAAAGACTGAAATGTATGCCTCTGTTATCTGGGCGAGCTCCCAACTTCAACGCTTGAAATATAAAGACTGAAATGTATGCCTCTGTTATCTGGGCGGGCTCCCCACATCAACAACTTTTAAAAATAAGCGCCATTCCTCTCTTCAGGTGGGCTCCTGACTTCAAATACACAACTTTTAAAATAAACGTCTTTCCTCTCTTCAGGCGGGCTCCTGACTTCAACAACAACTTTGAAAATAAATCGCCATTCCTCTATTCAGACGGGCTCCTGACTTCAACAACAACTTCTAAAATAAAATGTCTTTCCTCTCTTCAAGCGGGCTCCTGATTTCAACAACAACTTTGAAAATAATCGTCATTCCTCTCTTCAGGCGGGCTCCTGACTTCAACCAATAAATCGCCATTCTATTCTTCAGGGGGGCTCCTGACTTCAACAACTTTTTAAAAAAAATGCCATTCCTTTCTTTGGATGGCGAGATTTCAACAACCCTTTTTTTTTAAAAAAAATGCCTTTCCTTTCTTCAGGCGGGCTCCTGATTTCAACAAATAAATCGCCATTCTGTTCTTCAGGGGGGCTCCTGACTTCAACAACTTTGAAAAATAAAATCCTATTCGAGGGCGGATGAACCCGAAATATCCTATTAGAGGGCGGATGAACCCGAAATATCCTATTAGAGGGCGGATGAACCCGAAATATCTTATTCGAGGGCGGACAAACCCAAATATCCTATTCGAGGGCGGATGAACCCAAAATATCCTATTCGAGGGCGGATGAACCCAAAATATCCTATTCGAGGGCGGATGAACCCAAAATATCCTATTCGAGGGCTGATGAACCCAAAATATCCTATTCGAGGGCGGATGAACCCAAAATATCCTATTCGAGGGCGGATGAACCCAAAATATCCTATTCGAGGGCGGATGAACCCAAAATATCCTATTCGAGGGCGGATGAACCCAAATATCCTATTCGAGGGCGGACGAACCCAAACATCCTATTCGAGGGCGGATGAACCCAAAATATCCTATTCGAGGGCGGATGAACCCAAAATATCCTATTCGAGGGCGGATGAACCCAAAATATCCTATTCGAGGAGGATGAACCCGAAATATCCTATTCGAGGGCGGGCGAACCCGAAATATCCTATTCGAGGGCGGACGAACCGAAAATATCCTATTCGAGGGCGGACGAACCCAAAATATCTTATTCGAGGGCGGATGAACCCGAAATATCCTATTCGAGGGCAGACGAACCGAAAATATCCTATTCGAGGGCGGACGAACCCAAAATATCTTATTCGAGGGTGGACGAACCCAAATATCCTACTCGAGGGCGGATGAACCCAAAATATCCTATTCGAGGGCGGATGAACCCAAATATCCTATTCGAGGGCGGATGAACCCGAAATATCCTATTCGAGGGCGGATGAACCCGAAATATCCTATTTGAGGGCGGATGAACCCAAAATATCCTATTCGAGGGCGGATGAACCCAAAATATCCTATTCGAGGGCGGATGAACCCAAATATCCTATTCGAGGGCGGATGAACCCAAAATATCCTATTCGAGGGCGGATGAACCCAAAATATCCTATTCGAGGGCGGATGAACCCAAATATCCTATTCGAGGGCGGATGAACCCAAAATATCCTATTCGAGGGCGGATGAACCCAAAATATCCTATTCGAGGGCGGATGAACCCAAAATATCCTATTCGAGGGCGGATGAACCCAAAATATCCTATTCGAGGGCGGATGAACCCAAAATATCCTATTCGAGGGCGGATGAACCCAAAATATCCTATTCGAGGGCGGATGAACCCAAAATATCCTATTCGAGGGCGGATGAACCCAAATATCCTATTCGAGGGCGGATGAACCCAAAATATCCTATTCGAGGGCGGATGAACCCGAAATATCCTATTCGAGGGCGGATGAACCCGAAATATCCTATTCGAGGGCGGATGAACCCGAAATATCCTATTCGAGGGCGGATGAACCCGAAATATCCTATTCGAGGGCGGACGAACCCAAATATCCTATTCGAGGGCGGACGAACCCAAATATCCTATTCGAGGGCGGACGAACCCAAAATATCCTATTCGAGGGCGGAGGAACCCAAAATATCCTATTCGAGGGCAGAGGAACCCAAAATATCCTATTCGAGGGTGGATGAACTCGAAATATCCTATTCGAGGGCGGATGAACCCAAATATCCTATTCGAGGGCGGACGAACCCAAATATCCTATTCGAGGGCGGACGAACCCGAAATATCCTATTCGAGGGCGGACGAACCCAAAATATCCTATTCGAGGGCGGATGAACCCAAAATATCCTATTCGAGGGCGGATGAACCCAAAATATCCTATTCGAGGGCGGATGAACCCAAAATATCCTATTCGAGGGCGGATGAACCCAAAATATTCTATTCGAGGGCGGATGAACCCAAAATATCCTATTCGAGGGCGGATGAACCCAAATATCCTATTCGAGGGCGGATGAACCCGAAATATCCTATTCGAGGGCGGATGAACCCGAAATATCCTATTCGAGGGCGGATGAACCCAAAATATCCTATTCGAGGGCGGATGAACCCGAATATCCTATTTGAGGGCGGACGAACCCAAATATCCTATTCGAGGGCGGATTAACCCAAAATATCCTATTCGAGGGTGGATGAACCCAAAATATCCTATTCGAGGGCGGATGAACCCAAATATCCTATTCGAGGGCGGATGAACCCAAATATCCTATTCGAGGGCAGATGAACCCGAAATATCCTATTCGAGGGCGGATGAACCCAAAATATCCTATTCGAGGGCGGATGAACCCAAAATATCCTATTCGAGGGCGGATGAACCCAAATATCCTATTCGAGGGCGGATGATCCCATTTTCAAAATCTTGGAATTGTCTTACCTCCGACTGTTTTTCTTCGAATCGTGTTGTCTTGCTATCTCTTAAAGCTTGAATTGATTTCCTCGTTCTTCCGAGAAAATTTTTGACAATGGCAGAAAATCTTCTGCCCCAGTTTTGGTGCTTTTCCTTGTTCTCCAGGTGGACGCCTGACTTCTGATATTTCAATTGTTCTTCCTTGTTCTCCAGGCGGACGCCTGACTGCTAATACTTCCATTTCTCTTCCTTGTTCTCCAGGTGGACGCCTGATTGCTGGGGATAATACTACTGTGGGAGTCTCCTTTCTTCCCCTCCTTCAATTTTTTTTTTTCTTTTTTTTTCAGAATTTATTTTCTCTCAACACTGCTGGGGATAAAAGTGTTATCTTCTTGGGATAACGTTGTTGAGGATAATGCTGCTGGGGAATTTTATCCCTTCAAATCGATGCTTCATTCTCCTGGAAGCTGCTGGGGATGATAATGGGTTTTGCTTTTTCTAAACACCAATTTCATCTCTTTGGTTCTATCTGTTGGGGATCAACTTCCTCCATTGAAACTTATTATGTTGGGGAAACCCTGGTTCAAAGACCACTTCCTTGGTGCTATCTTTATTCTTCCCCAAATGGGTACCTGATTTCCAGAAAATTTTCTAACTGAAATGAAAATTTTCTGCCCCAGTTTGACAATCTTTCTTGTGGCATGCATTTCTGTTATAAATGTCATTTCTTTTACCTGTTTCAAATCAAATAAAATTTGTTAGCTTAAAATGTTGTGGTTGGCTGGGACACGCCTACTGGGATGGATTTTCCCTTTCTCCTTCCCTGCTATGCGTTCCAAAACTTGTTGGGGATTATATTATTTGCTGGGGATAATCCTTTTCTGCTGGGGATATCCCTCTTCTTTCGTGGCATGGCTCGGAAACATGCATTTTCCCGACCTTTTAGTCTCGCATGAATTTCTCAAAACATGTTTATTGCTCTCCTTGTTTTGTCCACGGGCTCTGGTCTTGAGGTTTAATAACCTTTGATTTCATCAAGGATATCCCTCTTGACACTCGTCAATCCTTTTGTTGGGGATATCTTTTTTGACACTGGCCTCGCGCTTGTTCCTTCCTGACTATACCACTTGGATGTACTAGTCAGATCTCATCCTGCATAATTGGAAAGCTGATGGCCTATTTTGAAGTCATTTCCCACTGGTTCTGACCAAACAGACTCTACTGTGGAATTTTCTATGAAAGGAGAAAGATAAAAAGGAACAGAATAAAAGACAAAAGAAAAAGATGACTCTTTAACAAAAGAAACTATAAATAAAAAAAACCTATCAAACGCAGACACCGACTCTAATGGTCATGACATGCATATGTGGCCTATCCTCCGTCGTCAATCATCTTTCAAGATCTTCCCTTGACTATCTCCCATCTGATTCCCAATCTTATTCGACTTGTAGTGCCCGAAGGGTTTTCACTATCAAGCCTCTCTCATTTTGATTTTTCTCTCAGCTTTCATCGCCTTATGGTGTCCGTGAAGATTTTCACCGATAAGACTCTCTCATTTGTATCACTTTCCAGCTGGGGATTTGGAGCGTTGCCGGTATGACTCTCTCTGCTGGAGATTAGAGTCCTTTCTGCTGTGGAACAGAATGTTATGTTCGCCGGTAAGACTCTCATTTGTCTGACTTGGAATCTTTTTCAGACTGGTCAGAAGGTCTTTCTTTGAACCGTAATGTGGGTTTTTGGACAGGCTAGAAAGAAAGGGTATTAAAGGCTCAAAAACAAATCAAGTTGGGGTTCAAAATTACAACCTTCGAAATCATATTTGTTTATAACAAGCGCAACCCTTGCCCCAGTTTCTTGCTTGGGGATTATTTATTTATTGTATATATTTTTTAAATTTTTTTTTACACTATGCATATTACGCACATTATGTGCACTATGCACCCTATGACCGAGCCGTGAAGCGCCTACGTATCCTCTTTGAGGAATCAGGTCAAACGTAGTTCCCAATTCCTCTTTTTTCATTCGACTTTCTTTTGTTTTTGTTTTTTTTTTTTGATTTTTTCTTTACCTTCCAGACTCGTATTTCCTAGTCGTTGCTATTGATTCCGAACGAGGGGTATGAAAGAAAATAAATAAGGCTCAAAAGGGGTAACGAAGGATAAAGTGTTTAGGTAGCAGAACAAAATGCCTTCGTCATTCCAGTCTTCAAAACATGCCAAGTGCAAACAACACAATTGATCATAGATTTATAGTCTCTTCAGATGGTGCTGGACTTGACAATTATGTTAAATACTTGCTTTTTCACTTGTCATTTCTAAAGCACCATTGGGCGACACTCTCATTCTCATGAACTACCCTCATGCCAATTTGGCGAATCTTGCATTTAACGGTTTTCTTTAAGTTTTACTTGCCCCAGTTCCACATGCCTCGGGCTTCAAATAATCTCAAACTGTTCTTATTTCCCTTAAATGCTTTGATCACCTCTCCAGGGTTTTATGATTAACTTTAAAGATTAGGCCCAATATGTGCGCATGTCATGTCACGAGAATCGGCGCTGAAAAAAAATGATAAAAGGACTAAACAAAAAGATGACTGGAAACAATAAAAGACCGGCTTTTGTATTAGACTACCGGCGAAATGGTTTGAATAATAAAACAAACAAAACAACTAGAATAAAATCCTAACACAGCCTCGACAAAACAAACTGATATGACAAACTGGAAAGATAAGAAGGTTTGACACATGACAATATTCGGATTACAACCCTAAGAATAATCCGGACAACAGAAATGACAACCAAATAAGCCACCACAAGCTTCTCTCTTGCTAACCAAGGAACAGAGCGTCCTCCCACTTTATCAAAATTGGCATCTTAGCCACTGAGCTTCGCATCAGTATTGTCCAGACCATTGCCAACTTCAATATCATCAACCTTAGTCAACAAGTCCCCCATAGGATTTGAGTGCCTCTGCTATCAGTCCTGATCTCCGCAAAGTGTGCTTCTGGGTCTTGTATTTCCGGCTTACCACAAACCAACCACCTTCTTTCTTTGCGTTTCAAAACAAAACAGGTTAGAAAGGACTCAGTCGGTCCCCATTATTAACAACATCTTTTTTTCTTTTTCTTTTTTCATTTTTTCTTTTTTTTCGATTTTTTTTTCATTTTTTTTTTCATCATTTTCTCTTTTCTTTTTTTTTCAATTTTTTTTTCTCATTTTTTTGTTGTGGTCGAATCTTATGGAGATTGCCTACGTATCATGACCCCGCATGAATCAGACCTTGCGTAGTTCGGACCAATGAAAGGTAACAACAATGAAAATCAGACCTTGCGTAGTTCAGACCAATAAAAGATAAACAATAAACATTTTTTATCAATTTTCATATTAAAACAAACTGGGTTTCAATGGTTTGAAGATGACCTACAAACTCAAAAATCAAACAACCCACATATTCTAATTAAAGATTTATAACCTCGAAACAAAAAGGCCAACTTCCTTTCCCCGTTTTGACAAATGCAACCAAACGGCTATTTTTGCAAATGTGGCCCCTTCCAAATCTCACATGAATTTTAAGGCCGGGGAGGATTATTTTGACACTTTACAAACTTGTCCGTTCTTTTACGAAAATAACCTTTCGATAACGGAAAGATACTCTAAAGCTATTTCGGCAAGAACGGTTTAAGACGCGGCCGAAGCTGGCTCGGCTTATTTTGACCAAAAATCCAAACGGTATTCACCTGACCGTTGACTCTTTGTTTTTTTTTCAAATTACAATAAAAATCGGGTGTTGCAAACACGGCCCTTCAGCGCCTCGGGGACAAAGATTTTTAAGGCTGTGTGGGTCAATTGGACCAAATCTTAAAAAATGACCCAAAGGTGTTTATTTATGCAAAGTCAACCTTCCGGCGTCCCTTTCGGGAACATTCGGCTATGTCTTGATAAAACAGCGTCACCCGACTTCTTTATGACAAAATTAAAATTTGACATATTATTTTTTTTTGGCTATTTTTTAGCAAAAGAGGAGGTTGGACACCGCCCGACTTATTTATGACAAAAATTAAAATTTTGACACGTTTTTTATTTATTTATTGGTTTTTGGCTATTTTAGCAAAAAGGGGGGTTGGACCCGATGAGGGTTGCCTACGTATCTCACATCCGGTGAGAATCAAACCCGCGTAGTTCGGCCAATTAACCGAACTATTTTAAAACAGGATTTTTTTTTCTTTTCAGCAACAAATAACAAAACCACTTTCAAAGCACGACTCTTTTTTCAAAATATCCTATTCGAGGAGAATGAACCCGAAATATCCTATTCGAGGGCGGATGAACCCGAAATATCCTATTCGAGGGCGGACGAACCCGAAATATCCTATTCGAGGGCGGACGAACCCAAAATATCCTATTCGAGGGCGGACGAACCCAAAATATCCTATTCGAGGGCGGACGAACCCAAAATATCCTATTCGAGGGCGGACGAACCCAAATATCCTATTCGAGGGCGGACGAACCCAAAATATCCTATTTGAGGGCGGATGAACCCAAATATCCTATTCGAGGGCGGATGAACCCAAATATCCTATTCGAGGGCGAATGAACCCGAAATATCCTATTCGAGGGCGGATGAACCCAAATATCCTATTCGAGGGCGGACGAACCCAAATATCCTATTCGAGGGCGGACGAACCCAAAATATCCTATTCGAGGGCGGACGAAACCCAAAATATCCTATTCGAGGGCGGAAGAACCCAAAATATCCTATTCGAGGGCGGATGAACCCAAATATCCTATTCGAGGGCGGATGAAACCAAAATATCCTATTCGAGGGCGGATGAACCCAAAATATCCTATTCGAGGGCGGATGAACCCAAAATATCCTATTCGAGGGCGGATGAACCCAAAATATCCTATTCGAGGGCGGATGAACCCAAATATCCTATTCGAGGGCGGATGAACCCAAAATATCCTATTCGAGGGCGGATGAACCCAAAATATCCTATTCGAGGGCGGACGAACCCAAAATATCCTATTCGAGGGCGGACGAACCCAAAATATCCTATTCGAGGGCGGACGAACCCAAAATATCCTATTCGAGGGCGGACGAACCCAAATATCCTATTCGAGGGCGGACGAACCCAAAATATCCTATTTGAGGGCGGATGAACCCAAATATCCTATTCGAGGGCGGATGAACCCAAATATCCTATTCGAGGGCGGATGAACCCAAAATATCCTATTCGAGGGCGGATGAACCCAAAATATCCTATTCGAGGGCGGATGAACCCAAATATCCTATTCGAGGGCGGATGAACCCAAATATCCTATTCGAGGGCGGATGAACCCAAAATATCCTATTCGAGGGCGGATGAACCCAAAATATCCTATTCGAGGGCGGATGAACCCAAAATATCCTATTCGAGGGCGGATGAACCCAAATATCCTATTCGAGGGCGGATGAACCCAAAATATCCTATTCGAGGGCGGATGAACCCAAAATATCCTATTCGAGGGCGGATGAACCCAAAATATCCTATTCGAGGGCGGATGAACCCAAAATATCCTATTCGAGGGCGGATGAACCCAAATATCCTATTCGAGGGCGGATGAACCCAAATATCCTATTCGAGGGCGGATGAACCCAAATATCCTATTCGAGGGCGGATGAACCCAAATATCCTATTCGAGGGCGGATGAACCCAAAATATCCTATTCGAGGGCGGATGAACCCAAAATATCCTATTCGAGGGCGGATGAACCCAAATATCCTATTCGAGGGCGGATGAACCCAAATATCCTATTCGAGGGCGGACGAACCCAAATATCCTATTCGAGGGCGGACGAACCCGAAATATCCTATTCGAGGGCGGACGAACCCGAAATATCCTATTCGAGGGCGGACGAACCCAAAATATCCTATTCGAGGGCGGACGAACCCGAAATATCCTATTCGAGGGCGGACGAACCCAAAATATCCTATTCGAGGACGGACGAACCTAAAATATCCTATTCGAGGGCGGACGAACCCAAATATCCTATTCGAGGGCGGACGAACCCAAATATCCTATTCGAGGGCGGACGAACCCAAAATATCCTATTCGAGGGCGGAGGAACCCAAAATATCCTATTCGAGGGCAGAGGAACCCAAAATATCCTATTCGAGGGTGGATGAACCCAAATATCCTATTCGAGGGCGGATGAACCAAAAATATCCTATTCGAGGGCGGATGAACCCAAAATATCCTATTCGAGGGCGGATGAACCCAAAATATCCTATTCGAGGGCGGATGAACCCAAAATATCCTATTCGAGGGCGGATGAACCCAAAATATCCTATTCGAGGGCGGATGAACCCGAAATATCCTATTCGAGGGCGGATGAACCCGAAATATCCTATTCGAGGGCGGATGAACCCAAATATCCTATTCGAGGGCGGATGAACCCAAATATCCTATTCGAGGGAGGATGAACCCAAATATCCTATTCGAGGGCGGATGAACCCAAAATATCCTATTCGAGGGCGGATGAACCCAAAATATCCTATTCGAGGGCGGACGTACCCAAATATCCTATTCGAGGGCGGACGAACCCAAATATCCTATTCGAGGGCGGATGAACCCAAATATCCTATTCGAGGGCGGATGAACCCCAATATCCTATTCGAGGGCGGATGAACCCGAAATATCCTATTCGAGGGCGGATGAACCCGAAATATCCTATTCGAGGGCGGATGAACCCAAAATATCCTATTCGAGGGCGGACGAACCCAAATATCCTATTCGAGGGCGGATGAACCCAAATATCCTATTCTAGGGCGGACGAACCCGAAATATCCTATTCGAGGGCGGATGGACCCGAAATATCCTATTCGAGGGCGGATGGACCCGAAATATCCTATTCGAGGGCGGACGAACCCAAATATCCTATTCGAGGGCGGACGAACCCAAATATCCTATTCGAGGGCGGACGAACCCGAAATATCCTATTCGAGGGCGGACGAACCCAAAATATCCTATTCGAGGGCGGATGAACCCGAAATATCCTATTCGAGGGCGGACGAACCCAAATATCCTATTCGAGGGCGGACGAACCCAAATATCCTATTCGAGGGCGGACGAACCCGAAATATCCTATTCGAGGGCGGACGAACCCAAAATATCCTATTCGAGGACGGACGAACCTAAAATATCCTATTCGAGGGCGGACGAACCCGAAATATCCTATTCGAGGGCGGACGAACCCAAATATCCTATTCGAGGGCGGATGAACCCAAATATCCTATTCGAGGGCGGACGAACCCAAATATCCTATTCGAGGGCGGACGAACCCAAATATCCTATTCGATGGCGGACGAACCCAAATATCCTATTCGAGGGCGGACGAACCCGAAATATCCTATTCGAGGGCGGACGAACCCAAAATATCCTATTCGAGGACGGACGAACCTAAAATATCCTATTCGAGGGCGGACGAACCCAAATATCCTATTCGAGGGCGGACGAACCCAAATATCCTATTCGAGGGCGGACGAACCCAAAATATCCTATTCGAGGGCGGAGGAACCCAAAATATCCTATTCGAGGGCAGAGGAACCCAAAATATCCTATTCGAGGGTGGATGAACTCGAAATATCCTATTCGAGGGCGGACGAACCCGAAATATCCTATTCGAGGTTGGACGAACCCGAAATATCCTATTCGAGGGCGGACGAACCCGAAATATCCTATTCGAGGGCGGACGAACCCAAATATCCTATTCGAGGGCGGATGAACCCAAATATCCTATTCGAGGGCGGACGAACCCAAATATCCTATTCGAGGGCGGACGAACCCAAATATCCTATTCGATGGCGGACGAACCCAAATATCCTATTCGAGGGCGGACGAACCCGAAATATCCTATTCGAGGGCGGACGAACCCAAAATATCCTATTCGAGGACGGACGAACCTAAAATATCCTATTCGAGGGCGGACGAACCCGAAATATCCTATTCGAGGGCGGACGAACCCAAATATCCTATTCGAGGGCGGATGAACCCAAATATCCTATTCGAGGGCGGACGAACCCAAATATCCTATTCGAGGGCGGACGAACCCAAATATCCTATTCGATGGCGGACGAACCCAAATATCCTATTCGAGGGCGGACGAACCCGAAATATCCTATTCGAGGGCGGACGAACCCAAAATATCCTATTCGAGGACGGACGAACCTAAAATATCCTATTCGAGGGCGGACGAACCCAAATATCCTATTCGAGGGCGGACGAACCCAAATATCCTATTCGAGGGCGGACGAACCCAAAATATCCTATTCGAGGGCGGAGGAACCCAAAATATCCTATTCGAGGGCAGAGGAACCCAAAATATCCTATTCGAGGGTGGATGAACTCGAAATATCCTATTCGAGGGCGGATGAACCCGAAATATCCTATTCGAGGGCGGATGAACCCGAAATATCCTATTCGAGGGCGGATGAACCCGAAATATCCTATTCGAGGGCGGATGAACCCGAAATATCCTATTCGAGGGCGGACGAACCCAATATATCCTATTCAAGGGCGGATGAACCCAAAATATCCTATTCGAGGGCGGATGAACCCAAATATCCTATTCTAGGGCGGACGAACCCGAAATATCCTATTCGAGGGCGGATGGACCCGAAATATCCTATTCGAGGGCGGATGGACCCGAAATATCCTATTCGAGGGCGGACGAACCCAAATATCCTATTCGAGGGCGGACGAACCCAAATATCCTATTCGAGGGCGGACGAACCCAAATATCCTATTCGAGGGCGGACGAACCCAAATATCCTATTCGAGGGCGGACGAACCCGAAATATCCTATTCGAGGGCGGACGAACCCGAAATATCCTATTCGAGGGCGGACGAACCTAAAATATCCTATTCGAGGGCGGACGAACCCAAATATCCTATTCTAGGGCGGATGAACCCAAATATCCTATTCGAGGGCGGATGAACACGAAATATCCTATTCGAGGGCGGATGAACCCAAAATATCCTATTCGAGGGCGGATGAACCCAAATATCCTATTCGAGGGCGGACGAACCCAAAATTTCCTATTCGAGGGCGGATGGACCCGAAATATCCTATTCGAGGGCGGATGGACCCGAAATATCCTATTCGAGGGCGGATGGACCCGAAATATCCTATTCGAGGGCGGACGAACCCAAATATCCTATTCGAGGGCGGACTAACCCAAATATCCTATTCGAGGGCGGACGAACCCAAAATATCCTATTCGAGGGCGGATGAACCCAAATATCCTATTCGAGGGCGGATGAACCAAAAATATCCTATTCGAGGGCGGAGGAACCCAAAATATCCTATTCGAGGGCAGAGGAACCCAAAATATCCTATTCGAGGGTGGATGAACTCGAAATATCCTATTCGAGGGCGGACGAACCCGAAATATCCTATTCGAGGTTGGACGAACCCGAAATATCCTATTCGAGGGCGGACGAACCCGAAATATCCTATTCGAGGGCGGACGAACCCAAATATCCTATTCGAGGGCGGATGAACCCAAATATCCTATTCGAGGGCGGACGAACCCAAATATCCTATTCGAGGGCGGACGAACCCAAATATCCTATTCGATGGCGGACGAACCCAAATATCCTATTCGAGGGCGGACGAACCCGAAATATCCTATTCGAGGGCGGACGAACCCAAAATATCCTATTCGAGGACGGACGAACCTAAAATATCCTATTCGAGGGCGGACGAACCCAAATATCCTATTCGAGGGCGGACGAACCCAAATATCCTATTCGAGGGCGGACGAACCCAAAATATCCTATTCGAGGGCGGAGGAACCCAAAATATCCTATTCGAGGGCAGAGGAACCCAAAATATCCTATTCGAGGGTGGATGAACTCGAAATATCCTATTCGAGGGCGGACGAACCCGAAATATCCTATTCGAGGTTGGACGAACCCGAAATATCCTATTCGAGGGCGGACGAACCCGAAATATCCTATTCGAGGGCGGACGAACCCAAATATCCTATTCGAGGGCGGATGAACCCAAATATCCTATTCGAGGGCGGACGAACCCAAATATCCTATTCGAGGGCGGACGAACCCAAATATCCTATTCGATGGCGGACGAACCCAAATATCCTATTCGAGGGCGGACGAACCCGAAATATCCTATTCGAGGGCGGACGAACCCAAAATATCCTATTCGAGGACGGACGAACCTAAAATATCCTATTCGAGGGCGGACGAACCCGAAATATCCTATTCGAGGGCGGACGAACCCAAATATCCTATTCGAGGGCGGATGAACCCAAATATCCTATTCGAGGGCGGACGAACCCAAATATCCTATTCGAGGGCGGACGAACCCAAATATCCTATTCGATGGCGGACGAACCCAAATATCCTATTCGAGGGCGGACGAACCCGAAATATCCTATTCGAGGGCGGACGAACCCAAAATATCCTATTCGAGGACGGACGAACCTAAAATATCCTATTCGAGGGCGGACGAACCCAAATATCCTATTCGAGGGCGGACGAACCCAAATATCCTATTCGAGGGCGGACGAACCCAAAATATCCTATTCGAGGGCGGAGGAACCCAAAATATCCTATTCGAGGGCAGAGGAACCCAAAATATCCTATTCGAGGGTGGATGAACTCGAAATATCCTATTCGAGGGCGGATGAACCCAAAATATCCTATTCGAGGGCGGATGAACCCGAAATATCCTATTCGAGGGCGGAATGAACCCGAAATATCCTATTCGAGGGCGGATGAACCCGAAATATCCTATTCGAGGGCGGATGGACCCGAAATATCCTATTCGAGGGCGGATGGACCCGAAATATCCTATTCGAGGGCGGACGAACCCAAATATCCTATTCGAGGGCGGACGAACCCAAATATCCTATTCGAGGGCGGACGAACCCAAATATCCTATTCGAGGGCGGACGAACCCAAATATCCTATTCGAGGGCGGACGAACCCGAAATATCCTATTCGAGGGCGGACGAACCCAAAATATCCTATTCGAGGGCGGATGAACCCGAAATATCCTATTCGAGGGCGGACGAACCCAAATATCCTATTCGAGGGCGGACGAACCCAAATATCCTATTCGAGGGCGGACGAACCCGAAATATCCTATTCGAGGGCGGACGAACCCAAAATATCCTATTCGAGGACGGACGAACCTAAAATATCCTATTCGAGGGCGGACGAACCCAAATATCCTATTCGAGGGCGGACGAACCCAAATATCCTATTCGAGGGCGGACGAACCCAAAATATCCTATTCGAGGGCGGAGGAACCCAAAATATCCTATTCGAGGGCAGAGGAACCCAAAATATCCTATTCGAGGGTGGATGAACTCGAAATATCCTATTCGAGGGCGGACGAACCCGAAATATCCTATTCGAGGTTGGACGAACCCGAAATATCCTATTCGAGGGCGGACGAACCCGAAATATCCTATTCGAGGGCGGACGAACCCAAATATCCTATTCGAGGGCGGATGAACCCAAATATCCTATTCGAGGGCGGACGAACCCAAATATCCTATTCGAGGGCGGACGAACCCAAATATCCTATTCGATGGCGGACGAACCCAAATATCCTATTCGAGGGCGGACGAACCCGAAATATCCTATTCGAGGGCGGACGAACCCAAAATATCCTATTCGAGGACGGACGAACCTAAAATATCCTATTCGAGGGCGGACGAACCCGAAATATCCTATTCGAGGGCGGACGAACCCAAATATCCTATTCGAGGGCGGATGAACCCAAATATCCTATTCGAGGGCGGACGAACCCAAATATCCTATTCGAGGGCGGACGAACCCAAATATCCTATTCGATGGCGGACGAACCCAAATATCCTATTCGAGGGCGGACGAACCCGAAATATCCTATTCGAGGGCGGACGAACCCAAAATATCCTATTCGAGGACGGACGAACCTAAAATATCCTATTCGAGGGCGGACGAACCCAAATATCCTATTCGAGGGCGGACGAACCCAAATATCCTATTCGAGGGCGGACGAACCCAAAATATCCTATTCGAGGGCGGAGGAACCCAAAATATCCTATTCGAGGGCAGAGGAACCCAAAATATCCTATTCGAGGGTGGATGAACTCGAAATATCCTATTCGAGGGCGGATGAACCCAAAATATCCTATTCGAGGGCGGATGAACCCGAAATATCCTATTCGAGGGCGGATGAACCCGAAATATCCTATTCGAGGGCGGATGAACCCGAAATATCCTATTCGAGGGCGGATGAACCCGAAATATCCTATTCGAGGGCGGACGAACCCAATATATCCTATTCAAGGGCGGATGAACCCAAAATATCCTATTCGAGGGCGGATGAACCCAAATATCCTATTCTAGGGCGGACGAACCCGAAATATCCTATTCGAGGGCGGATGGACCCGAAATATCCTATTCGAGGGCGGATGGACCCGAAATATCCTATTCGAGGGCGGACGAACCCAAATATCCTATTCGAGGGCGGACGAACCCAAATATCCTATTCGAGGGCGGACGAACCCAAATATCCTATTCGAGGGCGGACGAACCCAAATATCCTATTCGAGGGCTGACGAACCCGAAATATCCTATTCGAGGGCGGACGAACCCGAAATATCCTATTCGAGGGCGGACGAACCTAAAATATCCTATTCGAGGGCGGACGAACCCAAATATCCTATTCTAGGGCGGATGAACCCAAATATCCTATTCGAGGGCGGATGAACACGAAATATCCTATTCGAGGGCGGATGAACCCAAAATATCCTATTCGAGGGCGGATGAACCCAAAATATCCTATTCGAGGGCGGATGAACCCAAATATCCTATTCGAGGGCGGACGAACCCAAAATATCCTATTCGAGGGCGGATGGACCCGAAATATCCTATTCGAGGGCGGATGGACCCGAAATATCCTATTCGAGGGCGGATGGACCCGAAATATCCTATTCGAGGGCGGACGAACCCAAATATCCTATTCGAGGGCGGACGAACCCAAATATCCTATTCGAGGGCGGACGAACCCAAATATCCTATTCGAGGGCGGACGAACCCAAATATCCTATTCGAGGGCGGACGAACCCGAAATATCCTATTCGAGGGCGGACGAACCCAAAATATCCTATTCGAGGGCGGATGAACCCGAAATATCCTATTCGAGGGCGGACGAACCCAAATATCCTATTCGAGGGCGGACGAACCCAAATATCCTATTCGAGGGCGGACGAACCCGAAATATCCTATTCGAGGGCGGACGAACCCAAAATATCCTATTCGAGGACGGACGAACCTAAAATATCCTATTCGAGGGCGGACGAACCCAAATATCCTATTCGAGGGCGGACGAACCCAAATATCCTATTCGAGGGCGGACGAACCCAAAATATCCTATTCGAGGGCGGAGGAACCCAAAATATCCTATTCGAGGGCAGAGGAACCCAAAATATCCTATTCGAGGGTGGATGAACTCGAAATATCCTATTCGAGGGCGGACGAACCCGAAATATCCTATTCGAGGTTGGACGAACCCGAAATATCCTATTCGAGGGCGGACGAACCCGAAATATCCTATTCGAGGGCGGACGAACCCAAATATCCTATTCGAGGGCGGATGAACCCAAATATCCTATTCGAGGGCGGACGAACCCAAATATCCTATTCGAGGGCGGACGAACCCAAATATCCTATTCGATGGCGGACGAACCCAAATATCCTATTCGAGGGCGGACGAACCCGAAATATCCTATTCGAGGGCGGACGAACCCAAAATATCCTATTCGAGGACGGACGAACCTAAAATATCCTATTCGAGGGCGGACGAACCCGAAATATCCTATTCGAGGGCGGACGAACCCAAATATCCTATTCGAGGGCGGATGAACCCAAATATCCTATTCGAGGGCGGACGAACCCAAATATCCTATTCGAGGGCGGACGAACCCAAATATCCTATTCGATGGCGGACGAACCCAAATATCCTATTCGAGGGCGGACGAACCCGAAATATCCTATTCGAGGGCGGACGAACCCAAAATATCCTATTCGAGGACGGACGAACCTAAAATATCCTATTCGAGGGCGGACGAACCCAAATATCCTATTCGAGGGCGGACGAACCCAAATATCCTATTCGAGGGCGGACGAACCCAAAATATCCTATTCGAGGGCGGAGGAACCCAAAATATCCTATTCGAGGGCAGAGGAACCCAAAATATCCTATTCGAGGGTGGATGAACTCGAAATATCCTATTCGAGGGCGGATGAACCCGAAATATCCTATTCGAGGGCGGATGAACCCGAAATATCCTATTCGAGGGCGGATGAACCCGAAATATCCTATTCGAGGGCGGATGAACCCGAAATATCCTATTCGAGGGCGGACGAACCCAATATATCCTATTCAAGGGCGGATGAACCCAAAATATCCTATTCGAGGGCGGATGAACCCAAATATCCTATTCTAGGGCGGACGAACCCGAAATATCCTATTCGAGGGCGGATGGACCCGAAATATCCTATTCGAGGGCGGATGGACCCGAAATATCCTATTCGAGGGCGGACGAACCCAAATATCCTATTCGAGGGCGGACGAACCCAAATATCCTATTCGAGGGCGGACGAACCCAAATATCCTATTCGAGGGCGGACGAACCCAAATATCCTATTCGAGGGCGGACGAACCCGAAATATCCTATTCGAGGGCGGACGAACCCGAAATATCCTATTCGAGGGCGGACGAACCTAAAATATCCTATTCGAGGGCGGACGAACCCAAATATCCTATTCTAGGGCGGATGAACCCAAATATCCTATTCGAGGGCGGATGAACACGAAATATCCTATTCGAGGGCGGATGAACCCAAAATATCCTATTCGAGGGCGGATGAACCCAAAATATCCTATTCGAGGGCGGATGAACCCAAATATCCTATTCGAGGGCGGACGAACCCAAAATATCCTATTCGAGGGCGGATGGACCCGAAATATCCTATTCGAGGGCGGATGGACCCGAAATATCCTATTCGAGGGCGGATGGACCCGAAATATCCTATTCGAGGGCGGACGAACCCAAATATCCTATTCGAGGGCGGACGAACCCAAATATCCTATTCGAGGGCGGACGAACCCAAATATCCTATTCGAGGGCGGACGAACCCAAATATCCTATTCGAGGGCGGACGAACCCGAAATATCCTATTCGAGGGCGGACGAACCCAAAATATCCTATTCGAGGGCGGATGAACTCGAAATATCCTATTCGAGGGCGGACGAACCCGAAATATCCTATTCGAGGTTGGACGAACCCGAAATATCCTATTCGAGGGCGGACGAACCCGAAATATCCTATTCGAGGGCGGACGAACCCAAATATCCTATTCGAGGGCGGATGAACCCAAATATCCTATTCGAGGGCGGACGAACCCAAATATCCTATTCGAGGGCGGACGAACCCAAATATCCTATTCGATGGCGGACGAACCCAAATATCCTATTCGAGGGCGGACGAACCCGAAATATCCTATTCGAGGGCGGACGAACCCAAAATATCCTATTCGAGGACGGACGAACCTAAAATATCCTATTCGAGGGCGGACGAACCCAAATATCCTATTCGAGGGCGGACGAACCCAAATATCCTATTCGAGGGCGGACGAACCCAAAATATCCTATTCGAGGGCGGAGGAACCCAAAATATCCTATTCGAGGGCAGAGGAACCCAAAATATCCTATTCGAGGGTGGATGAACTCGAAATATCCTATTCGAGGGCGGATGAACCCGAAATATCCTATTCGAGGGCGGATGAACCCGAAATATCCTATTCGAGGGCGGATGAACCCGAAATATCCTATTCGAGGGCGGATGAACCCGAAATATCCTATTCGAGGGCGGACGAACCCAATATATCCTATTCGAGGGCGGACGAACCCGAAATATCCTATTCGAGGTTGGACGAACCCGAAATATCCTATTCGAGGGCGGACGAACCCGAAATATCCTATTCGAGGGCGGACGAACCCAAATATCCTATTCGAGGGCGGATGAACCCAAATATCCTATTCGAGGGCGGACGAACCCAAATATCCTATTCGAGGGCGGACGAACCCAAATATCCTATTCGATGGCGGACGAACCCAAATATCCTATTCGATGGCGGACGAACCCGAAATATCCTATTCGAGGGCGGACGAACCCAAAATATCCTATTCGAGGATGGACGAACCTAAAATATCCTATTCGAGGGCGGACGAACCCAAATATCCTATTCGAGGGCGGACGAACCCAAATATCCTATTCGAGGGCGGACGAACCCAAAATATCCTATTCGAGGGCGGAGGAACCCAAAATATCCTATTCGAGGGCAGAGGAACCCAAAATATCCTATTCGAGGGTGGATGAACTCGAAATATCCTATTCGAGGGCGGATGAACCCGAAATATCCTATTCGAGGGCGGATGAACCCGAAATATCCTATTCGAGGGCGGATGAACCCGAAATATCCTATTCGAGGGCGGATGAACCCGAAATATCCTATTCGAGGGCGGATGAACCCGAAATATCCTATTCGAGGGCGGACGAACCCAAAATATCCTATTCGAGGGCGGATGAACCCAAAATATCCTATTCGAGGGCGGATGAACCCAAATATCCTATTCTAGGGCGGATGAACCCAAATATCCTATTCGAGGGCGGATGAACACGAAATATCCTATTCGAGGGCGGATGAACCCAAAATATCCTATTCGAGGGCGGACTAACCCAAATATCCTATTCGAGGGCGGACGAACCCAAAATATCCTATTCGAGGGCGGATGAACCCAAATATCCTATTCGAGGGCGGATGAACCAAAAATATCCTATTCGAGGGCGGATGAACCCAAAATATCCTATTCGAGGGCGGATGAACCCAAAATATCATATTCGAGGGCGGATGAACCCAAAATATCATATTCGAGGGCGGATGAACCCAAATATCCTATTCGAGGGCGGATGAACCCAAAATATCCTATTCGAGGGCGGATGAACCCAAATATCCTATTCGAGGGAGGATGAACCCAAATATCCTATTCGAGGGCGGACGAACCCAAATATCTTATTCGAGGGCGGACGAACCCAAAATATCATATTCGAGGGCGGACGAACCCAAAATATCCTATTCGAGGGCGGATGAACCCGAAATATCCTATTCGAGGGCGGACTAACCCGAAATATCCTATTCGAGGGCGGACGAACCCAAAATATCCTATTCGAGGGCGGACGAACCCAAAATATCCTATTCGAGGGCGGACGAACCCAAAATATCCTATTCGAGGGCGGACAAACCCAAATATCCTATTCGAGGGCGGACGAACCCAAAATATCCTATTCGAGGGCGGATGAACCCAAATATCCTATTCGAGGGCGAATGAACCCGAAATATCCTATTCGAGGGCGGATGAACCCGAAATATCCTATTCGAGGGCGGATGAACCCAAAATATCGTATTCGAGGGCGGATGAACCCAAATATCCTATTCGAGGGCGGACGAACCCAAATATCCTATTCGAGGGCGGACGAACCCAAAATATCCTATTCGAGGGCGGACGAACCAAAAATATCCTATTCGAGGGCGGAAGAACCCAAAATATCCTATTCGAGGGCGGATGAACCCAAAATATCCTATTCGAGGGCGGATGAACCAAAAATATCCTATTCGAGGGCGGATGAACCCAAAATATCCTATTCGAGGGCGGATGAACCCAAAATATCCTATTCGAGGGCGGATGAACCCAAAATATCCTATTCGAGGGCGGATGAACCCAAAATATCCTATTCGAGGGCGGATGAACCCAAATATCCTATTCGAGGGCGGATGAACCCAAATATCCTATTCGAGGGCGGATGAACCCAAATATCCTATTCGAGGGCGGATGAACCCAAATATCCTATTCGAGGGCGGATGAACCCAAAATATCCTATTCGAGGGCGGATGAACCCAAAATATCCTATTCGAGGGCGGATGAACCCAAATATCCTATTCGAGGGCGGATGAACCCAAATATCCTATTCGAGGGCGGACGAACCCAAATATCCTATTCGAGGGCGGACGAACCCGAAATATCCTATTCGAGGGCGGACGAACCCAAAATATCCTATTCGAGGGCGGACGAACCTAAAATATCCTATTCGAGGGCGGACGAACCCAAATATCCTATTCGAGGGCGGACGAACCCAAATATCCTATTCGAGGGCGGACGAACCCAAAATATCCTATTCGAGGGCGGAGGAACCCAAAATATCCTATTCGAGGGCAGAGGAACCCAAAATATCCTATTCGAGGGTGGATGAACTCGAAATATCCTATTCGAGGGCGGATGAACCCGAAATATCCTATTCGAGGGCGGATGAACACGAAATATCCTATTCGAGGGCGGATGAACCCGAAATATCCTATTCGAGGGCGGATGAACCCGAAATATCCTATTCGAGGGCGGACGAACCCAAAATATCCTATTCGAGGGCGGATGAACCCAAAATATCCTATTCGAGGGCGGATGAACCCAAATATCCTATTCTAGGGCGGATGAACCCAAATATCCTATTCGAGGGCGGATGAACACGAAATATCCTATTCGAGGGCGGATGAACCCAAAATATCCTATTCGAGGGCGGATGAACCCAAATATCCTATTCGAGGGCGGATGAACCCAAATATCCTATTCGAGGGCGGACGAACCCAAAATATCCTATTCGAGGGCGGATGGACCCGAAATATCCTATTCGAGGGCGGATGGACCCGAAATATCCTATTCGAGGGCGGATGGACCCGAAATATCCTATTCGAGGGCGGACGAACCCAAATATCCTATTCGAGGGCGGACTAACCCAAATATCCTATTCGAGGGCGGACGAACCCAAAATATCCTATTCGAGGGCGGATGAACCCAAAATATCCTATTCGAGGGCGGATGAACCCAAATATCCTATTCGAGGGCGGATGAACCCAAATATCCTATTCGAGGGCGGATGAACCCAAAATATCCTATTCGAGGGCGGATGAACCCAAAATATCCTATTCGAGGGCGGATGAACCCAAAATATCCTATTCGAGGGCGGATGAACCCAAAATATCCTATTCGAGGGCGGATGAACCCAAAAGATCCTATTCGAGGGCGGATGAACCCAAAATATCCTATTCGAGGGCGGATGAACCCAAAATATCCTATTCGAGGGCGGATGAACCCAAAATATCCTATTCGAGGGCGGATGAACCCAAAATATCCTATTCGAGGGCGGATGAACCCAAATATCCTATTCGAGGGCGGATGAACCCAAATATCCTATTCGAGGGCGGATGAACCCGAAATATCCTATTCGAGGGCGGATGAATCCAAAATATCCTATTCGAGGGCGGATGAACCTAAAATATCCTATTCGAAGGCGGATGAACCCAAAATATCCTATTCGAGGGCGGATGAACCTAAATATCCTATTCGAGGGCGGATGATCCCATTTTCAAAATCTTGGAATTGTCTTACCTCCGACTGTTTTTCTTCGAATCGTGTTGTCTTGCTATCTCTTAAAACTTGAATTGATTTCCTCGTTCCTCCGAGAAATTTTTTGACAATGGCAGAAAATCTTCTGCCCCAGTTTTGGTGCTTTTCCTTGTTCTCCAGGTGGACGCCTGACTTCTGATATTTCAACTGTTCTTCTTTGTTCTCCAGGCGGACGCCTGACTGCTAATACTTCCATTTCTCTTCCTTGTTCTCCAGGTGGACGCCTGATTGCTGGGGATAATACTACTGTGGGAGTCTCCTTTCTTCCCCTCCTTCAATTTTTTTTTCTTTTTTTTCAGAATTTATTTTCTCTCAACACTGCTGGGGATAAAAGTGTTATCTTCTTGGGATAACGTTGTTGAGGATAACGTTGCTGGGGAATTTTATCCCTTCAAATCGATGTTTCATTCTCCTGGAAGCTGTTGGGGATGATAATGGGTTTTGCTTTTTCTAAACACCAATTTCATCTCTTTGGTTCTGTCTGTTGGGGATCAACTTCCTCCATTGAAACTTATTATGTTGGGGCAACCCTGGTTCAAAGACCACTTCCTTGGTGCTATCTTTATTCTTCCCCAAATGGGTACCTGATTTCCAGAAAATTTTCTAACTGAAATGAAAATTTTCTGCTCCAGTTTGACAATCTTTCTTGTGGCATGCATTTCTGTTATAAATGTCATTTCTTTTACCTGTTTCAAATCAAATAAAATTTGTTAGCTTAAAATGCGGTGGTTGGTTGGGACACGCCTACTGGGATGGATTTTCCCTTTCTCCTTCCCTGCTATGCGTTCCAAAACTTGTTGGGGATTATATTATTTGCTGGGGATAATCCTTTTCTGCTGGGGATATCCCTCTTCTTTCGTGGCATGGCTCGGAAACATGCATTTTCCCGACCTTTTAGTCTCGCATGAATTTCCCAAAACATGCTTATTGCTCTCCTTTTTTTGTCCACGGGCTCTGGTCTTGAGGTTTAATAACCTTTGATTTCAGCAAGGATATCCCTCTTGACACTCGTCAATCCTTTTGTTGGGGATATCTTTCTTGACACTGGCCTCGCGCTTGTTCCTTCCTGACTATACCACTTGGATGTACTAGTCAGATCTCATCCTGCATAATTGGAAAGCTGATGGCCTATTTTGAAGTCATTTCCCACTGGTTCTGACCAAACAGACTCTACTGTGGAATTTTCTATGAAAGGAGAAAGATAAAAAGGAACAGAATAAAAGACAAAAGAAAAAGATGACTTTTTAACAAAAGAAACTATAAATAAAAAAAACCTATCAAACGCAGACACCGACTCTAATGGTCATGACATGCATATGTGGCCTATCCTCCGTCGTCAATCATCTTTCAAGACCTTCCCTTGACTATCTCCCATCTGATTCCCAATCTTATTCGACTTGTAGTGCCCAAAGGGTTTTCACTATCAAGCCTCTCTCATTTTGATTTTTCTCTCAGCTTCCATCGCCTTATGGTGTCCGTGAAGATTTTCACCGATAAGACTCTCTCATTTGTATCACTTTCCAGCTGGGGATTTGGAGCGTTGCCGGTATGACTCTCTCTGCTGGAGATTAGAGTCCTTTCTGCTGTAGAACAGAATGTTATGTTCGCCGGTAAGACTCTTATTTGTCTGACTTGGAATCTTTTGCAGACTGGTCAGAAGGTCTTTCTTTGGACCGTAATGTGGGTTTTTGGACAGGCTAGAAAGAAAGGGTATTAAAGGCTCAAAAACAAATCAAGTTGGGGTTCAAAATTACAACCTTCGAAATCATATTTGTTTATAACAAGCGCAACCCTTGCCCCAGTTTCTTGCTTGGGGATTATTTATTTATTATATATATTTTTTAAAATTTTTTTTTTTACACTATGCATATTACGCACATTTTGTGCACTATGAACCCTATGACCGAGCCGTGAAGCGCCTACGTATCCTCTTTGAGGAATCAGGTCAAACGTAGTTCCCAATTCCTCTTTTTTCATTTGACTTTCTTTTGTTTTTTTTTTTTTTTGATTTTTTCTTTACCTTCCAGACTCGTATTTCCTAGTCGTTGCTATTGATTCCGAACGAGGGGTATGAAAGAAAATAAATAAGGCTCAAAAGGGGTAACGAAGGATAAAGTGTTTAGGTAGCAGAACAAAATGCCTTCGTCATTCCAGTCTTCAAAACATGCCAAGTGCAAACAACACAATTGATCATAGATTTATAGTCTCTTCCGATGGTGCTGGACTTGACAATTGTGTTAAACACTTGCTTTTTCACTTGTCATTTCTAAAGCACCGTTGGGCGACACTCTCATTCTCATGAACGACCCTCATGCCAATTTGGCGAATCTTGCATTTAACGGTTTTCTTTAAGTTTTACTTGCCCCAGTTCCACATGCCTCGGGCTTCAAATAATCTCAAACTGTTCTTATTTCCCTTAAATGCTTTGATCACCTCTCCAGGGTTTTATGATTAACTTTAAAGATTAGGCCCAATATGTGCGCATGTCATGTCACGAGAATCGGCGCTGAAAAAAAATATGATAAAAGGACTAAACAAAAAGATGACTGGAAACAATAAAAGACCGGCTTTTGTATTAGACTACCGGCGAAATGGTTTGAATAATAAAACAAACAAAACAACCAGAATAAAATCCTAACACAGCCTCGACAAAACAAACTGATATGACAAACTGGAAAGATAAGAAGGTTTGACACATGACAATATTCGGATTACAACCCTAAGAATAATCCGGACAACAGAAATGACAACCAAATAAGCCACCACAAGCTTCTCTCTTGCTAACCAAGGAACGGAGCGTCCTCCCACTTTATCAAAATTGGCATCTTAGCCATTGAGCTTCGCATCAGTATTGTCCAGACCATTGCCAACTTCAATATCATCAACCTTAGTCAACAAGTCCCCCATAGGATTTGAGTGCCTCTGCTATCAGTCCTGATCCCCGCAAAGTGTGCTTCTGGGTCTTGTATTTCCGGCTTACCACAAACCAACCACCTTCTTTCTTTGCGTTTCAAAACAAAACAGGTTAGAAAGGACTCAGTCGGTCCCCATTATTAACAACATCTTTTTTTTCTTTTTCGTTTTTCATTTTTTCTTTTTTTTTGATTTTTTTTTCATTTTTTTTCATCATTTTCTCTTTTCTTTTTTTCGATTTTTTTTCTCATTTTTTTGTTGTGGTCGAATCTTATGGAGATTGCCTACGTATCATGACCCCGCATGAATCAGACCTTGCATAGTTCGGACTCATGAAAGGTAACAACAATGAAATATATATATATAATTTTTTGAATTATCAATTTTCATATTAAAACAAACTGGGTTTCAATGGTTTGAAGATGACCTACAAACTCAAAAATCAAACAACCCACATATTCTAATTAAAGATTTATAACCTCGAAACAAAAAGGCCAGCTTCCTTTCCCCGTTTTGACAAATGCAACCAAACGGCTATTTTTGCAAATGTGGCCCCTTCCAAATCTCACATGAATTTTGAGGTCGGGGAGGATTATTTTGACACTTTACAAACTTGTCCGTTCTTTTACGAAAATAACCTTTCGATAACGGAAAGATACTCTAAAGCTATTTCGGCAAGAACGGTTTAAGACGCGGCCGAAGCTGGCTCGACTTATTTTGACCAAAAATCCAAACGGTATTCACCTGACCGTTGACTCTTTGTTTTTTTTTTCAAATTACAATAAAAACCGGGTGTTGCAAACACGGCCCTTCAGCGCCTCGGGGACAAAGATTTTTAAGGCTGTGTGGGTCAATTGGACCAAATCTTAAAAAATGACCCAAAGGTGGTTATTTATGCAAAGTCAACCTTCCGGCGTCCCTTTCGGGAACATTCGACTATGTATTGATAAAACAGCGTCACCCGACTTCTTTATGACAAAATTAAAATTTGACATATTATTTTTTTTGGCTATTTTTTAGCAAAAGAGGAGGTTGGACACCGCCCGACTTATTTATGACAAAAATTAAAATTTTGACACGTTTTTTATTTATTTATTGGTTTTTGGCTATTTTAGCAAAAAGGGGGGTTGGACCCGATGAGGGTTGCCTACGTATCTCACATCCGGTGAGAATCAAACTCGCGTAGTTCGGCCAATTAACCGAACTATTTTAAAACAGGATTTTTTTTTTCTTTTCAGCAACAAATAACAAAACCACTTTCAAAGCACGACTCTTTTCATTTTCATTTTGGCATTTTCATAAACGAATAAAACAAACTATTTTAAAAGTAAGACTCTTTTTCATTGTCATTTTTCAGGGGAAGACAAACTATTTTCCTTTTTATTTTTTATTTTTTTATTATATTTTTTGAAAAATAAGACAGAACAACGATTTTCTTTTTTTTTCTATTTTTCTTTGCTTTTATTAAAACAAACTAATAAACATTTTTTTTTTAAATTTCGGCAGAGTTTTGACAATATTTAGGCATTGGTTTTTTTTCCCAAAAATAAACAATCAATTCCCTAACCACTATTTCTTTTTTCATTTCAAAATATTGTTCTTGATATTCAAAAGTCAGTCAACACACAAGTCCGAATCAAATAAATGCGCAAGTAGGAGCAAGTAAGATGCATCAGGATGGTCATTTTCATTTTTGGTACACATGTCCTAGACAGACCCAACCCCTGTGTTGAGCCTCCAAAGTCAAATGCACGTGATGCAAACAAACGTTTCTACTAGGGATCCGGCATGTAGCTGAGTTATTCTAAGTGAAAAACCTGAGGCATATTGTTCTAACTCTGGCTTACCCAAGTGGACAGCTTGAGCCGAAATGGGGGCAACGTACCGGGAGCACGAAAGTCTGCCCGGCCTAGTTACTTGTCCCAACTTCATCTTATTTGGTATGACTTCTAACAGAAAGGTGGGCCACGCGCACGTATACACCATAAATTTAGAAGACTCAGAAGAAGAAGGGTTTCGTAGCAGTTTTATATACACAATTCAGATAATATTAAAGCGGTAAAAGCATCATTTAGCACATTAAGCATATATCATGTAAAAATCAGATAATAAATAAAGCCAACTATAACAATTATTTTAAGCTCGAATTCTTGAACCCTGAACCAGTGGTTCTGGGTAAAGTCCCCAGCAGAGTCGCCAGAGCTGTCGCACCTCCTTTTTCCGCGCCCGCGAGGGTGCGTGGGGAGTTTTCACCAATTAAAGGACAGTCGAAACGGGATTTGTTTGTTTGTTTCAGAGTCGCCACTTGGAATTTTAAGGCATCCCAAGTCACCGGTTTTAATCCCTGAATCGAGGAGAATATGACTCTGTCTATTTAACAGTCTGCGCACCAGAAATCCAGATAAGGAATTCTGTTAACCCGGGAGAAGGTGTTAGGCATTCTCGAGTTCCGTGGTTCTAGCACGGTCGCTCAACTGTTATATTCGGCTTGATTATTTTTGATTTGTTAAATACATTTTTATTGCATGATTTTATTGTTACCGCTTCTATTTAGATTTAAAGACCCTTCTTTGAATCGAATCACGCGTACGTATATTCGTGTTATAAATTATATTTTTAAAACATGCGGAGTTGTGTCACGCGCACGTGTACACAATAATATAGATAATATTTTTATTAAAATAATCATTTTCGAAATTATGCTTTAAATAAAATCAAGAACATTCGCCCTTTGGTATAATTAAGTAGTGAACATCACATCTCGGGTTTTTATGAAATTAATAATGATATTCTCCGAGAAATCTCTTTTTAATAAAAATTTGCTCGAAGTTGCGCGAACGCATAATCCGAATCGCCTTTAGAAGTATAATCAAGTCACGCGAACGCATCCTTAATTATGCAAATATTCTTGACAGTAATATAAATTCTCTACAAATGTTTATTGCATCCATATATTTTTAAATGTAAGAGTCATGAGAAATCACTATTTGAGATGCCTCTAAATTCCTTGAAAAGAATTCACAATTCATTAAGTGTTGACCGCAAATTATATTTTTACGTGTGAATTATATTCCTCAAAAACCATGAGTTTAAAGAGTAAAATAAAAATAAAATAAAAATAAACAACGTGTGATTAATACTACCATTTTTATGGTAAATACAATATTTATCTACCCAAAAAGCGAATTGCGTATAAAACTTAGGAAAACAATTGATTTAATAAATGAAGTAATATTTTTTTAAGAATTTTTATTGTTATATTTGGAGCAAACGCTATTTACACATTTTTTGACTTAAAATGTTACAATCTATAAATCTCATCCTTCTTTTACACCACTTGTTTTTAGTCCGAGGTTATAATTGTTTGGTTAATTTTGCTTACGAAGATTGTGTTTGAGATAAATAAACCAATTCTTATATTCTGCCTATGCGAATATTTGCAAACACTAACTCTATATTTTGTAAAAAATCATTGACATTATTTCATATATTAAAAGAAATGAGTTGATCGCGTTCCTAAAATAACTAAGCCATTTGTTATTAAGAAAGAGAACTAATCTACCAATTGATTTAATATTATATTAACCAACTAAAACAAAACTGAAACTTAAACTAATAAAATTTAAATGAGTAGAAGACATCCTTATAATTCCAAACTTCATTTACTTGCCATGTTGAAGCTCTTCACAACATGAGTTTAAAAGATATGTACCTGATATTGGAAGCAAAAGAAAATGAAGATGAAAATCAGCAACAGTAATAACAGTGTAACAGCAACAACTGCCCAGCAACAGTAACAACCCAGTAACAGACCGGTGGAGTAGTAATCCCAAAAACAAAAGCTTTAAGCTTTGAATGAAAAAACAACCATTAATACTAATTTCAAACAAAGAAAGAAAGCAGAAGATTTTTTAGTTTTTTTTTTTGAAAGCTTAAATATTTTTCGGAATTTTCTATCTTTTAAATATTCAGCCCTTTTCTCTCTCTTATTTTCAGATTTGTTTCTCTCTCCCGTTTTGTTTCTCTCTGTCTCGTGTATCTTTTTTTTTCTTCTTTGTCTTGTGTTCAAGACTTCATATATATAACACATCCCATAAACCTTTCAATTAATTAAAATCCATACTTTTTCTCTACCCAACCCATTATCTTCCCACTCATCCCCATTACATTAAATAAACATATCACACCACCCCATTATATTTTGTCCCCCATGCTTCATTTAAAATAATACAAGATTCCCCCCACTATATTTTGTCATGTCCCTCCTTTATATTAAACAATTATATCACAACCCACCCCATTTCATTTTGTCCTCCATGCTTCAAATAAACAATTACAAAATGTACAATTCCTAAACTACCCCCTCCGGCCTTACTGAAATTACCAAACTACCCCTGAACGTACTACAAATTTACCAAACTACCCATCAGCTATAACACATCAATTAATCAAACTTAACCAAAATATAGACAATATGATCAATTTCTAACAATGTTCAAACAACAATATGAACACGGATGAACATCATAACAATAATATCACATGAACACGATTTTAACAACATTTTAACAACAAATCACACGAACACAAATTGAACAACAAAGAACAACTAAAATTTGATTGAACAAATTTTTAGCAACAAACAATCCTATTTTCGGATTCAACAACTACAACAAACAAGTATATTTAGATTTCTAACTTCAATCATATTGAACTTAAAATCAACTACTCTAACAACATTACAACAACAATTCCTATATTAAACTTTATGAGACAAATTCAAGAAATAATCACAAATGGTAAACAAGAAATCAAGCTATACAAATTTCGGATTCAAGAACAATCAAACAAAGTATGAACATGAATTAAATCTATTTTAAACAACAAACATGATGGATTTAAACGATTAAACCAACATATTTCTCTAAACACAACTAAATTCTTTTAGACAAATAACAAGATCGACGAATAAATAATTATGAACTTAAGCTTAAACTTAACAATATTAACAACTTCTAACAATACATAAACACATGAAACAAATTGAAGAAATAGTTAATTAAATTTCAATTTGAATCTAAAAAATATCAAACTAACAAATACTTACTTAAACAATAATACAAACATGAAATAAACATGAAAACAACTAATTAAACTTCTATTTTGAAATCTGAAAATTAATTTAACAAACAACATGAACACACTAGAAAATTATTTCAAAGATGAACAATGAACAAAACAAGGATTAAATCATTTAACGATTTTGGATCCGGAAAATATCAAACAAAATATGGACAAAAATAAAACTCAAAAACAACTAACCGGAGATGAATCAACGACGAACTTTGATTGTAAACAAATCTGTCTGAGCCTCGACCAAAGCTCGAACGAAGGATGACGAAGACGAAGAACAAGTAGAAGCAGCCCGCAGCTACTGCCGCGACGAGCAGCAGCACGACGTCGAGAAGCAGAAGCAGCGGCGGAGGAAGGAGGAGCAGTGGCAGCGTCGGGGGCAGCTGAACACGACGAGAAGCAGAAGCAAGCCGGAGCAGCGAGCAGCAGCACGTCGCGGACAGCAATGGACGACGACATGGTCGACGTCGAATCTCGTCCATGTTTGGACGTAGTAGAAGGCAGAAGAAGATGGAACGCAGCAGCTCAGGGACTTGAAGTTGAAGAACGAAGCAACAGCAGCTGGAGGTGACGAAGAAAACTGAAACCATAGCAGCTGCGTGAGCAACAGTTCGTCGAGGAAAAATATGAAGCAAGCCGCGATGGGTTTTCTCCTCCGTTGGTCGAGGGTTTTCCGGCGGAGAAGAAGACGAAGCAGCGGCGGAGGAGCTGGTCGTGAGGTGAAGGCTGGTGGTCAACGTTGGGCAGCCATGGTTAGAGCTTAGTGAAGCTTGTAGAAGAAGAAGATGATATGAGGGGGGTGGCGGATTGTTTAGAAATTTTTTAGGGTTTTTGTCTTCTTTTTGTTTTGTTTTATTTTGTAAAATGTAAGACAAAGGGGTTTGGGTATTTTGGGTTATGGACTGGGTCGACCCAGTTCGAAATGGACTGGGTCGTAGGGAAGATTGGGCCATTTTTTGGGCCTGTGGCTTGAAATCGAAGAAGAGGCCCAATTCCGACTTTCTTTATATTTTTGCTCTCTTTTCTTCTTTTATTTTTCTAAAAATAAATTATAAAAATACTTAAACTATTATTAAGAATTAAATTAAGTTATAAAAGTGCAAATTAACTCCCAATAACAATTAACGCACAATTAAGTAATAATTAAGCATAAAATTGTATATTTGGACATTAAATGCTAAAAATGCAAAAGATGCCTATTTTTGTAATTTTCATTTTTTGTAAACAAATTTAATTAGTAACAATTATAGAATTAAATCCTACATGCAAATGCGACATATTTTTGTATTTTTTTTATTAATTTAACAAATAAACAAACGCAGACAAATACAAATAATTATCAAAAATATCACAAAATCTCACAAAATTTCACACCAAGGCAAATCATTTTATTTTGAATTTTTTGGGAGTAATTCTCATATAGGGCAAAAATCACGTGCTTACAGGAGTTCGTTTGCGAGATCCGTACAGCGCCATATATTGAAGTGTCAGGTTCTTCGAGGTCCCTGGTGGAAGCTTTCCATTTAGTCGTTGAGTCGGAGATTCGAGTTTGCCGCTGAGGTCGTCATCGAGTTTCCGGTCAGTAAAGGTCCTGCTAGAATCGCCGACGTATGTTCCGGTCGGGCGCTGGTCAGTTGTTGGTTTTCCGTTCAAGGTCTGTTGGGATCCTTCTCACTATTTTAGATTCCTATGTACTAGAAGACTTCAGTTTTTTAATTAAAAGGTCAGTTCCTTCCTTCACGGCATTACTGCATTTTCAAATAGTTTTGATGGACTTTGCTGGTGCACCGCAGCTTCATTTTCATTGATGCTTGTTTTAGAATAACGTATATCATTAGTAGTGTATGCCTTAACTGCTGATGTTTGGTTGTTTCTATGAATTAACTTTCGTTGTGTGGAACCAGGATAAGTATACGCCTTAACAATAATTTGAGACGTAGGTTTAATGTTTAAAACACGTAAGAGTGATAAATAGACTATAAGAAGATAACGACGAGTTTATTCTGTTTGGATTAAATCACATTAGTTTGGATTTGTGTCATATTTTAATTACTTATTGGTCTAATAGGTAGAAATGACCATTTCTGATAAATTGATAGCATAAAAAAATAAGCGCGTAGTAGCTTTAGGCGCGCTATTTAATAATTTATCTTCCTAAACTCGGGTTTGCATTTATGTGACCAAAATCCAAATCTCAACAACGTTAGTTAAAGTGTGTCATGGACCGCGGTGGATTTATGTGACGTGGTCCAAGACATGTTTTAAATAGCGTTGAATCTTCTTAAAAATGATTAAAAGCGGTTAAAAGATTAAATTTGCACATTGGTTCATGATTGTTGAAAAATTAGATAATTAAGCCGAATATAACAGTTGAGCGACCGTGCTAGAACCACGGAACTTGGGAATGCCTAACACCTTCTCCCGGGTTAACAAAATTCCTTGCTCGGATTTTTGGTTCGCGGACTGTTAAATAGAGTCAATCTTTTCCTCGATTCAGGATTGGAACCGGTGACTTGGGACACCATAAATCTCCCAAGTGGCGACTCTGAATCTTTTAATAAATAATCCTGTTTCGATTGTCACTTTAATTGGAAAAAACTCCCTTTATATGCCCCTTTCGGGGTGTTGGAAAAAGGAGGTGTGACAGCTCAAAGTCAATGATTTTCACGGGGGAATTGGGTATTTTGGGTAGAACCTAGGTTTTTCAAAAATTGGGGATTTGGACCTCGATATTTGGGTTCGTGGGGGAATGGGTAATCGGGTTTTGGTTCGAACCTCGGGTTTTGACCATGTGGGCCCGGGGGCGATTTTTGACTTTTTGGGTAAAACTTTAGAAAACTCATTTTCATGCATTCAAATTGATTCATTTAGCGTTTATTGATGTAATTAAGTAACTTGTGACTAGATACGAGCGAATTGGTGGTGGAATCAAGGGGTAAAGCTATAATTGAATCGTGAATTGTGTTCGTGGAATCAAGGTAAGTGTTTGGTCTAACCTTTGCTTGAGGGATTAGGAGTTGTGTCCTATTTGCTATTTTCTTCTTGTTGAGTACGACGTATTGGCATGGTGACGAGTATCTATACGTTGGTGTCAAGCATGACCATGAGTCGTATATTGTGATTTTCATGACTTCATTGTATTATTCATGCCTTGGTGAAAATTTCTATTTGTTGTGTAAAGTTGTGGAAGAATTGTGAACTATGAACATTGAGGAGCGTTGGCTCCAGTTATAATACAAATTATGAAAGTATAAGTTATAATTGAACCTCTAGAGTGTTGGCTCGAGTTGTGAAGTGAATTGTGAAGTAAAAGTGAGAAAGAGGAGAGATCATTATGTCGCCCCCTTGCCGGGCTATTGTTTAGTTATGGTTCCCAGGCATTGTGTTCTTAATGGATATTACGGATGCTCAGGTTGATGATTCTTTGTGTTGGGTAAGGATTATGGTTATTCTCGTGGAACTAGTTGAGTTATAGTTGAGGTAGTTAGTTGTTGGAACTAGTTAATTTATAGTTGAGGTAGTTAGATGTTGGAACATGTTTGGTTATAGCTGAGGTAGTTAGATGTTATAATAAGTTTGATTATAGATGAGGTAGTTAGATGTTGTAACAAGTTTGGTTATAGCTTTTTCTTCCTTGCCGGGACGTATTTACTTATGCTGTCGAATCCCTTGCCGGGATAGTGTAGACCTTATTGATCCCTTGTCGGGATTCTCGTTATAATTGTAAATATTATATATATGGATCGGGTTGCACACCGCAACAATACTATATATGGATCGGGTTGCATGCTGCAACAATATTATACATGGATTGGGTTGCATGCTGCAACAATATTATATATGGATCGGGTTACACGCCGCAACAATGGGAGCGGGTGGTACGCCGACTACAAAGATATGATGAAATGGAAGTGGGTGGTATGCCGACTACAAGATATGATGAAATGGGAGCGGGTGGTACGCTTACCACAAGATGTAGTGAAATTGGAGCGGGTGGTACGCCTACCACGTGATACAGGAAATGGGATCGGGTTGCATGCCTGCAACAAGATGTGAAAAGAAAGTGAAATCTGCCTTTGTTTTCCTTATTCTTGTTAGTGGTTGGATTTTGATTCCTTAATAATTCTCATGATATTATGTTTTTATCTGTTATTCCTCGAAGCATGTTTTCCCTCCCATCTTTACTTGTTTATTTCTTCTTTACTTCCCGCTGCATATTATATAACTGCACAGGTTTATTTGGTGGTCTGGTCCTAGCCTCGTCACTACTTCGCCGAGGTTAGGCTAGACACTTACCAACACATGGGGTTGGTTGTGCTGATACTACACTCTGCACTCTTTTGTGCAGACCCCAGTGTTGTGGACTTCGGACCGTAGTGAGATTGCTGATTCTTGATCATCAGGTGACCCGAGATAGTCCTGCAAGCGTTCGCATGTCTTGGTGTCTCCTTCTATCTATTGTTCATGTTTCTTTCTTGCATTTCTAGAGACAGTGTTGTATTTATTCCTTTCAGACCATTTATTTGTAGTATTCTTAGACCGTCTGTGAAACTGTGACACCAGTTCTGGGTAGTCGAGACTCAAACAATTGTATTAGATATTCATGCTCAGATAGCTTATTGTTTCTTTCTTCCGCTTGTGTTAAATTCCGTTGTTTAAATGTTATTATTTCGAAATTGTAATGAATATAAAATGGGTAAAAAGGTAAATTGTGCAACTAATTGGCTTGCCTAGCTCCTACTAGTAGGCGCCATCACGACTCCCGAGGGTGGGAATCTGGGTCGTGACAAGTTGGTATCAGAGCTCTAGGTTATATAGGTCTCACAGTTCACAGACAAGCTAAGTAGAGTCTGAAGGATCGGTACGGAGACGTCTGTATTTATCCCCCAGAGGCTACAAAGTTAGGAAAAACTTCACATTCATTCCTTCCTGTCGTGCGATTTTGTTCTCTCAGTGCTAAATTGAAACCCCTACTCTTGTCCTTTCGCGAATGACGAGGTCATGTACCACTTCTTTAGCCGAGCAGCAGCAGAAATTGGTGATAGATTAGCTACGTCTTCGAAGGCTTTGTGGAGGTTGGATAAGTTTCACCAAGCTCTTCACTACTACTTTCAGTGGTGCATCTTTTGAGGATCCCCAAGACTATCTAGACGGCTGTCATGAGGTTCTCGGGAACATGGGGATCGTGGAGACCAATGTGGTCGATTTTGCTACTTTTCGCTTGTCTAGATCCACCAAGACCTGTTGGAGGGATTATTGATAGGCTATACCAGTTAGGTCATCAGCTTTGATTTGAGAACAGTTCACGCAACTATTTTTGAAGAAGTTTCTGCCCATCACTCAAAGAGAGGTCTATCGGAGGCAGTTTGAGCGTCTCCAGTAGGGTTCTATGATTGTTACTCAGTACGAGATTAGATTTAGACTTGGCTCGTCATGCTCTTATCATACTTTCCACTGTGAGAGAGCGTGATGAGGTTCATTGAGGGACTCGTCCTGCCTGCTCAGTTAGCTGGAGGTGGAGGTAGAGGTAGAGGTATTTGAGGTAAAGGTAGAGATGCTAGAGGTGGAGGTAAAGCTATTAGAGGTGGAGGTGCAGGTACTGTTCTGATTTGTGGTAGAGTAGCTTCAGTTTTATTTTGCGTCGTATCTGATCATGCCTAGTGATTCTTTGAGTGCTCCTGTTTATGTGTCTACACCGGTAGGTGATTCTATTGTGGTGGATCGTGTCCATTGTTCCTGTATAGTGGTGATTGGAGGTCTTGAGGCTCGTGTAGATTTGCTTCTTCTAGAAATGGTTGATTTGATGTCATATAGGGGATGGACTTGTTATCACCTTACCACACTATCTTCGACTGTCATGCCAAGACTATGACTTTAGCCTTGCTGGGTTGCCTTGTTTAGAGTGGATAGGGACTCCTGGACATTCTACCCGTAGTGTTATCTCCTATATGAAGGCTCGACGTATGGTCGAGAAGGGGTGTTTGGCTTATTTGGCATATGTTCGTGATTCTAATGCTGAGGTTCCTTCTATTGATTTTGTGCCTGTTGTTCGTGAGTTTCCTGAGGTTTTCCTTTCAGACCTGTCAAGTATGCTGCCCGACAAGGATATTGATTTTTGCATTGATTTGGCTCCGGGCACTCAGCCCATTTCTATCCCGCCGTATCGTATGGCCCCGCCTGAGTTGAAAGAGTTGAAGGAGCAGTTGCAAGACTTGCTTGAGAAGGGTTTCATTAGACCTAGTGTTTCGCCTTGGGGTGCGCCGATGTTGTTTGTTAAGAAGAAGTATGGGTCGATGAGGATGTGTATTGATTACTGGCAGTTGAACAAGGTTACAATCAGGAATAAGTATCCATTTCCGATGATTGATGATTTGTTCGATTAGTTTCAGGGTGCCAAGGTATTTTTGAATATTAACTTGAGATCTGGCTACCATCAGTTGAGGATTAGGGCATCCGATGTCTCAAATATAGCGTTCTCGGTATAGGCATTATGAGTTCTTGGTGATGTCATTAGGGTTGACAAATGCCTAGCAGCTTTTATGGATTTGATGAACCGAGTGTTCAGACCTTATTTGGATTCATTCGTGATAGTCTTCGTTGATGATATTATGATCTATTCCCGCAGCCGGGAAGAGCACGAGCAGCATTCTAGGGTGGTTCTTCAGACTTTGAGGGATAGTCAGTTGTATGCTAAATTTTCGAAGTGTGAGTTCTAGTTGAGTTCAGTTGAATTCCTGGGTCATGTTGTATCAGTAGAGGGTATTCAGGTTGATCTGAAGAAGGTTGAGGCAGTCAAGAACTGGCCTAGACCAGCATCAGCTACAAAGATTCGGAGTTTCTTGGGATTGGCAGGCTATTATCGTTAGTTCGTGGAGGGGTTCTCATCTCTCGCAGCCCCGATAACCAAGTTGACTCAGAAGGGTGCCCAGTTCAGATGGTCGGACGAGTGTGAGGTGAGATTTCGGAAGCTCCAGACAACTCTAACTACGGCACCAGTGTTGGTTTTGCCCACAGGTTCAGGGCCTTATACAGTTTATTGTGATGCATCTCGTATTGGACTTGGTGCAGTGTTGATGCAGGATGGCAAGGTCATTGCCTATGATTCACAGAAGTTGAAGATTTACGAGAAGAGTTATCCGGTTTATGATTTGGAGTTGGCAACCATTGTTCATGCATTGAAGATTTGAAGGCATTATCTGTATGGCATGGCATGTGAGGTGTTCAAGGATCGCAAAAGGAGTTTAAATTTGAGGCAGAGGAGGTGGTTGGAGTTGTTGAAAGACTATGATATCACCATCTTATATCATCCAGGAAAGGCCAATATGGTGGCCGATGCTTTGAGTAGGAAGTCAATCAGTATGGGCAGTCTCGCTTATATTCCGGTCGGTGAAAGGCTGCTTGCCTTGGATGTTCAAGATTTGGCCAATCAGTTCGCGAGGTTGGACGTTTCTGAGCCCAACCGTGTGTTAGCTTGCACGGTCGCTCGTTCTTCTTTATTGGAGCGTATCCGTGATCGGCAATATGATGATCCCCATTAGTGTGTCCTTAGAGACACGGTGCAGCTCGGAGGTGCCAAGCAGGTTACCTTAGGTGATGATGGAGTTTTGAGAGTGCAGGGTCGAGTTTGTGTGCCTAATGTGGATGGGCTCTGAGAGTTGATTTTAGAGGAGGATCATAGTTTCAGGTACTCTATTCATCCGGGCGCCGCTAAGATGTATCAGGATTTGTGGCAGCATTATTGGTGGCAGAGAATGAAGAAGGATATCATCAAATATGTGGTTCGGTGTTTGAATTATCGGCAGGTTAAGTACGAGCATCAGATACTTGGTGGTTTATTTTAAAGGATTGAGCTTCCCGAGTGGAAGTGGGAGCGGGTCACTATGGATTTCATTGTTGGACTCCCGCAGATTTGGAGGAAGTTCAACGCAGTATGGGTCATTGTTGATAGGCTAACCAAGTCAGCGCATTTCATTCATGTGGTAGTCTCCTATTCATCCGAGAGATTGGCTAAGATCTATATCCGGGAGATTGTTCGTCTTTATGGTGGGCCTGTGTCTATCATTTTGGACCGAGCTACGCAGTTTACCTCGCGTTTTTGGAGAGCATTTCAGCGAGAGTTGGGCATGTGGGTTGAGTTGAGCACAGCATTTCATCGTCAAACAGACGGGCAGTCCAAGGGGACTATTCAGATTTTGGAAGATATGCTCCGAGTTTGTGTCATTGACTTTGGAGGCTCGTGGGATCAGTTTTTTGCCTTTAGCAGAGTTTTCCTACAACAATAGCTACCAGTCGAGTATCCAGATGGCCCCTTATGAGGCTTTATATAGTAGGCGATGTCGGTCTCCGGTTGGATGGTTTAAGCCGGGAGAGGCTCTATTGTTCGGTACGGATCTTGTTCAGGATGCCTTGGACAAGGTCAGGATTATTCAGGATAGGCTTCGTACAGCTCAGTCCAGGAAAAAGAGTTATGCCGACCGCAAGGTTCGTGATTTGGCATTCATCGTCGGTGAGCGGTTATTGCTTCTAGTGTCTCCTATGAAGGGCGTGATGAGATTTGGGAAGAAGGGCAAGCTTAGCCCTAGGTTCATTGGCCTGTTTGAGATTCTTGATCGAGTGGGAGAGGTGGCTTATAGACTTGCATTGCCGTTGAGCTTATCAGCCGTGCATCCAGTGTTTCATGTGTCCATGCTTTGGAAATATCACGGCGATCCATCCCACGTGTTAGATTTCAGTACTGTCCAGTTGGACAAGGACTTGTCTTATGAGGAGGAGTCGGTAGATATTCTAGACCTGCAGGTTCGTCAGTTGAGATCAAAGATTTTTCCTTCTGTTCATGTTCAGTAGAGAGGTCAGCCTCCTGAGGCATCGATCTGGGAGTTCGAGTCCGATATGCGGAGCCGTTATCCCCATCTTTTTCCCGACTCAGGTACATCCTTCTTATGTCCGTTCGAGGACGAGCGGTTGTTTTAGAGGTGGAGAATGTGATTACCCAAAAGGTCATCACTTGTGTTGCAAATGAATTCAGTATTCCGAGGCCTAAAAACCTCCTTATTACCCCATCTTGATTTACGTGCGTGGTCCAGACCTATATCCGGAAAACCTTCTATGTGAAAATATGAGAAATAAAAATTTTAGAGTTAAATATTTTTTATTATGCTTGACTTTGGTCAACATTTTTAGAAAACGGACCCAAATCCGTGTTCCGACGATCCTGGGAGGTCCGCAGTAAAATATGGGACTTGGGCGTATGCCCGGAAATGAATTCCGAGGTCCCAAGCCTTAGAAATCAATTTTTGAAAGAAATTATTTTATTGAATTATCTAAAAAATAAATAAAAGTATTAATATTTGAAACCATTGTTATCGGGACCGTATTTTGATTTCGGAGCCCGGTACAAACTTGTCATAGTATTTGAAAGATAACTGTGAAATTTGGTGAAAAACAGAGTTTATTTGACATGAGTTGGACTTCCGGTTAAAGAGTTATGAACTTTGAGAGTTCTTGATGAAAATGTTGAGTCTTGAGGTTTAATTCATGATTTTTACATGTTATTTTAATGATGTGATCGCACGAGTAGGTCCATATGATGTTTTGAGTTAGTATGCACACTTGGTTTGGAGTTCCGAGGGTTCGGGTGAGTTTCGGGTAGGTTCCGAGGTGTCTTGGGCCTAAAACATAGTTGTTGCAGGCTCAGGGAAGTGGAAGGCCTCTGAACAAACCAGTGCAGTCCGCACAAAATGGAGTGCTGCCGCGGAGGGGCCTGTGCGGCCGCACTAGATTATGTGCGGTCCGCGGTGAAGAATATTTCGCTGGTCCAACTTCGGAAGCCTATATCTTTTGATCTACAAGGAATTTTGAGATTATTTATAAACGAAAGTTGTAGCCCTTCATGTCTAGTTTCCAGAAAGGTAAAGAAATCACAATTTGGACATCTATAGAGAAAGGTATGACCAAAACTCTAAAGCATGTCACTGCAGTCCACAGGAAGGACTGTGTGGCCGCAGTCGATTTTGTGCGGTCCGCACAGGGGGTCTGAGAGGGGTATATTTAGACAGGATTTACAGTTATTTTTCATTTTTCAAGACCCCAAAAATATAAGAGGTGATTTTTCAAACAACCTTTCTTCTCCAAAACGTTGGTAAGTGTTTTCTAACTCATTTTCTTCACTCCTTAACATCTTTTAACATGATTTCAACTCAAAAGCAATGATTTTCACGGGGAAAATTGAGTGTTTTGGGTAGAACCTAGGTTTTTCAAAAATTGGGGATTTGGACCTCGATATTTGGGTCCATGGGGTAATGGATAATCGGGTTTTGGTTCGAACCTCGGGTTTTGACCATGTGGGTCCGGGGGCGATTTTTGACTTTTTGGGTAAAACTTTAGAAAACTGCATTCAAATTGATTTATTTAGCGTTTATTGATGTAATTAAGTAACTTGTGACTAGATACGAGCGTATTGGTGGTGGAATCAAGGGGTAAAGCTATAATTGAATCGTGAATTGTGTTCATGGCATCGAGGTAAGTGTTTGGTCTAACCTTAGCTTGAGGGATTAGGAGTTGTGTTCTATTTGCAATTTTATTCTTGTTGAGTATGACGTATAGGCATGGTGATGAGTATCTATACGTTGGTGTCAAGCATGACCGTGAGTCTTATATTATGCTTTTCATGACTTCAGTGTATTATTCATGCCTTGGTAAAGATTTCTATTTGTTGTGTAAAGTTGTGGAAGAATTGTGACCTATGAACATTGAGGAGCGTTGGCTCCAGTTGTAATAAAAATTATGAAAGTATAAGTGATAATTGAACCTCTAGAGCGTTGGCTCGAGTTGTGAAGTGAATTGTGAAGTAAATGTGAGAAAGAGGAGAGATCATTATGTCGCCCCCTTGCCAGGCTATTGTTTAGTTGTGGTTCCCTGGAATTGTGTTCTTAATGAATATTACGGATGCTCAGGTTGATGATTCTTCGTGTTGGGTAAGGATTATGGTTATTCTCGTGGAGCTAGTTGAGTTATAGTTGAGGTAGTTAGATGTTGGAACAAGTTTGACTATAGTTGAGGTAGTTAGATGTTGTAATAAGTTTGATTATAGCTGAGGTAGTTAGATATTGTAACAAGTTTGTTTATAGCTGTTTCTTCCTTGCCAGAACGTATTTACTTGTGATGTCGAATCCCTTGCCGGGATAGTGTAGACCTTATTGATCCCTTGTCGGGACTCTCGTTATAATTGTAAATATTATATATATGGATCGGGTTGCACGCCGCAACAATATTATATATGGATCGGGTTGCACGCCGCAACAATATTATACATGGATCGGGTTGCACGCCGCAACAATATTATATATGGATCGGGTTGCACGCCGCAATAATATTATATATGGATTGGGTTGCACACCACAACAAAGATATGATGAAATGGGAGCGGGTGGTACGTCTACTACAAGATATGATAAAATGGGAGCGGGTGGTACGCCTACCACAAGATGTAGTGAAATTGGAGCGGGTGGTACGCCTACCACGAGATACAGGAAATGGGATCGGGTTGCACGCCTGCAACAAGATGTGAAAAGAAAGTGAAATCTGCCTTTGTTTTCCATATTCTTGTTAGTGGTTGGATTTTGATTCCTTAATAATTCTCATGATATTATGTTTTTACCTGTTATTCCCCGAAACATGTTTCCCCTCCCATCTTTACTTGTTTATTTCTGCTTTACTTCCCGCTGCATATTATATAACTGCACAGGTTTATTTGGTGGTCTGGTCCTAGCCTCGTCACTACTTCGTCGAGGTTAGGCTAGACACTTACCAGTACATGGGGTCTGCTGTGCAGATACTACACTCTGCACTCTTTTGTGCATACCCTAGTGTTGTGGTCTTCGGACCGTAGTGAGATTGATGATTCTTGATCATCAGGTGACCCGAGGTAGTCCTGCAGGTATCCACAGGCCTTGGTGTCTCCTTCTATCTACTGTTCCTGTTTCTTTCTTGCATTTCTAGAGACAGTGTTGTATTTATTCCTTTCAGACCCTTTATTTGTAGTATTCTTAGACCGTCTATGAAACTGTGACACCAGTTCTGGGTAGTCGAGACTCAAACAGTTGTATTACATATTCATGTTCAGATAGTTTATTGTTTCTTTCTTTCGCTTGTGTTAAATTCTGTTGTTTAAATGTTATTATTTCGAAATTGTTAATGAATATAAAATGGGTAAAAAGGTAAATTGTGCAACTAATTGGCTTGCCTAGCTCGTACTAGTAGGTTCCATCACGACTCCCGAGGGTGGGAATCCGGGTCGTGAGAATATCCTAAGTGCCTAATTTTCTTTGGGAGCTGCATCTTCATCATCAAAATCCCCTATACTCTCGAATCCACTAGCGCTCCCAAAATCATCATCATCAGAAGAGAGCAACGCTTTGGCTTTAGCCTTGAGTACTTTCGCGTTCTCGATATCGACGGCAAGGTCAAAGCCACCAGCATGAATCTACTCAAGAGTCTCTCTTCGAGACTGGTACTTGGCATGCTTGCAACCTAGTATGATCGAGTCTGACTTGTATCAGCAACTTCCTTTTGCTCGATTTTGAGCAGCTTCGGCATTATCTTGGTAGCCAGCCACGATCGCCGCTGCATCAGCCTTTACTATTTATGCCTCAGATGTGGTTTTTGCAAGTTCGGTGGCCAATCGAGCCTCAAACTCCCCAATTTTCTTGGCTCGGGCCGAGCTTTCCTCCTTCATGCTTTGAAGTTGACGTTTGGCCAATGACTGTTGGGATCGAGCAGTATCTTTTTTTGAGGCAAGGCGGTCCATGTTTTGCTTCCACCCTAAAGTCTCCGCCTTCATCATGTTGGCCTCCTCACGAAGCTGCTCGATCTTTTCGGCCTTCTGCTGAACCTGTAGGATCAATGTATTAGTCATTGTTCCCAAATTGATACATCGAGCTTCTTAAAAAAATTTCATTACTTGGTCAATCAGGTCGGTCTGCTCTTTATGAGATGTGGCCAATTCGGCTCGGAGCTCCTTGACCTCCTCTTCTTTTTGCCCACTGAGAAGTTTGAGGGCATTTCCCTCCTCCGTCAACCTTTTAAGATTGGCCTAACACCGGCTTAGATCTGCCCCAGGATTTAGAAAACGCTTCCTGATATAGTGTCAAGGCCTATGAAGAAAGAAAGGAAATCAGGAAAGAAGAAATAAATTCAAGTGTAATATTGAGGAAGTGAGCTGAGGCTTACCCAGCTCAAGATTCGTTGAGCCTTATCGAAGAGACTTGATGCATCACCCAGGTCGGTAGCATCTTCAGCTCTCATGAAGCAACCACGGGAAAGGTCCTCCCCTTCGTGGGTCGTTCCCACATCGGGGGTCCCCATGGCCTGGGCTTCTTGAATTTGCCCCTCAAAAAATGTAGGGAGGGGCGGCGAATCGCCAATATCTATTTCCCTAAGCAAGTCACTTGGGGCATTCTCTTCATTTTGAAGGGCCTCGAAATCGGCCCTTTCAGGCACATCCGCCGATTGCTCATCACGGCGGGAGGCATCTTCAGCCCCCGACGACTCGGGGACTTTGCTTGGGCCATCTTCCGAGATCTCCTCGGTCCAAGGATGAACCTCTTCGTTCATCACCGGCTCAGCGGCCTTTGGGGCCTCAGCACTCCTCTTCATTCGGGCTACTAGCTCGAAGCCAGCATCTTCATTCTTCTCTTCTTCCTCCCTTAATCGTTGAGCTACATCAGCAGGCAAGACGGTAGTGTCTTTCTTCGACCAGTGAGCCTTGCTCTTCTTGGGCTTTGGAGTATCGGAGGGCGAGACCCTTTTTCTTTTCTTTTCCTTTGACGGCTTCGGTACCGAGGGCAAAACCTCCTCCTCACCCGACGGGTGCCTCATGACGGAATTATTATTGAGGCCTGTATGATAGTAAATCAAGTGAGTATAAGAGGGAAATATTTTAAAGCCATCAAATACGTAAAGAAAAGGCTTACCGTGATTTTTGGCCTTCCATCGGCCCATTTCTAAATCGCTCCATGAGTGCTCAACGTACGAGGAGGTCGAAGCTAGGCTCCGAACCCAACTCTCAAGGTTCGGAATTGCACCAGGCATCCAAGCGACCGCTACATTATAGAAAAGGATGTTGATGGGGAGAAGTAAAGGAAACCAAACAACAAATAGAAGCTAAAGAAAGGATTGAACTTACGCTTCATATTCTATTTCTTGGGAAATGGCATCTTCTCGGCCGGAATTATGTCGAAAGTCTTCACTCGAACGAACCGACCCATCCACCCTCGATCATTGTCCTCGTCTATGCTCGAGAACACCTTGGTGTCCCAAAGCTGAAGCTTTATCAACCTACCTCGAAAAAGATGGGGTCTATACAGCCTAATGAGATGGTCGAGGGTGAAAGGTGTCCCTTATTTTTTGCTCGTGAAAAATTGGAACAGAATGACAATCCGCCAAAAGGAAGAGTGGATCTCACCTAGGGTTATTTGGTATTGGCGGCTGTAATACCCTATATTTTTAGTAAGGGTGTATTGGTCATTAGCAAAATAATAATAATAATAATAATAATAATAATAATGGAGGATGTAATACCCCCAATATTTTAAATGAGGACATATGGGATATTTAGTAAATAATTTAAGTTTGAAGAAAAAAAACAGCTAACTAAATAAAAAAAGGAATTTAAAATAAAGGGCCAAGCCCATTAGTGCAATTGAATAACAAAAGGGTTAGAAAGCTTTTGAAAGCTTTCTGAAGCAAAGACGCAGAAAGCAACGGCAACAAAAAAAAGAACAGATAAAGAAAAAGGGGGAAAAGAGAAGAAGAAGAAGAAGAAGAAGAAGAAGAAGAAGAAGAAGAAGAAGAAGAAGAAGAAGAAGAAGAAGAAGAAGAAGAAGAAGAAGAAGAAGAAGAAAGTTTTGGGAAAAGGCCTTAAGAAAAATTGGGAGTTGAAATTGAAAGTATTAAAGCTCTCCTTCGATTCAAGAGGTTGACCTTCTTCTCCTCATATGTTGAATTATTTCACTGCATCTATGCAAATTCATGTAGTACAAAAGAATTCAATATCAATTCTCTTTTATATAAAAAGAAATATACAATTACTATGGAGATAACAAGGCTATAAAGGTTTGGTTTAAGCACTGATAGGTCTAATTTTAGAGGAGTAAATTGTACTAAATAGTTTGAAATTGATAAAATTATGGACTAGTTCTATGATTAAATATAAGTCCACAAATTTAGACTCAAACATGAACCCCGATAATTTGGTATTCGAAATTAGCTATAAATTAGCCTAAACAAGAAATTAATATGAGATCGATATTATGTAATTATAGATTGATTGGAGGAATTTGTATGAATTGCTCGAGGTGAAGCATTTGGTATTTCGGCACGAGTACGGTGAGTAGTAATCTTACCGCAATTTGTGTTTTCATAACTTGCATGATTTACACATGATTTTTAATATGAATATGTTACCAATTATTTTGAGTTGCATGTGGGACAAGTCTTTTACTCGATATGATACCGAAATAGTTATTTGACATGATTGTCGTTGTTTTAAATATTCTTGTTGTCACTAGATATATTTTACCATTACTTGAATTTACTGTTATCGAAATGAAATTACATGATTTGAAAGACCCGAAATGCCCTCTATTGTTTTAAATATTTTCCTATGAGTATATGCAGATACAACGGCAAGTATAAATGGGAGTATACTTTGAAGGATCCCGTACCTAACGACGGGTTCGTTAGACCTGGTACATCTAGTATTTATCGATTACAGAGTACAATTATAGCCCTTTCTAGTGGGAAGGTGGAACTAGCATACCGTTATCGATTTTTCTCGAGTAGGGACTACTGTTATATTTGACGTCTTGCGAAGAAGTCCACAGTTATGCCGATTACATGATATGTTCGTTGAAACCTCCCAAAATGTGAATACTGATATTATACAGTGGTTACCGAGCTTATTACTGAATTGTTAAAATTGTATTATACTACAGGAAAAGTATGATGAGACTGAAAATTATTTATTATTTCTGAAAGGGCATTTTTATGTTATTTTCTGTTTGAGATACTAGCATGTTTTCTAACTTGTCTCCAATAAAAATGGTTGTGGTTATGTGTAACTACTCACTCAGCTAGCGACTCATTCCCCGCTAATTTTTTTTACAGAGATAGCAGTTGACGCGGGCAAGGATTTCATTAATTAGAGTGCACAGGTTGATAGTTCTTGGTGAGCCTCGCACTTGTTCGCGTGGGCGGAAATTTTATCAATTGTTATGGTCTTTTCTTTGAACTCTTAGGGTCGCTCCATGTCATTCTTTTAGTGTCTTGAGTATTCTTTGTTATTATAGACTTATGTTGAGTATCACTCATTCTTATCAAATTTGGAGATAAAGTTATATTTCTAGCTGTTATTAGTGGGTGGACTATTAAAGGTAGATATTTATTTTGGTTAATTGATAAAGTGTCACGACCCGGATTTTCCACCCTCGGGAGTCGTGATGGCGCTTACTTGTGAAAGCTAGGCAAGCCTCGTATTATAGAATCACCAAATCTTTTATTTAGCCCTTTTTAATAATTTAAATTAACATGAGATCAACAATGAAATATTAACGATAAAATAAATACAAGCGGAAGACGTAATCTGATAACTTAGCCCAAAAAAAAACCAGTACGACAATACCAACATACATCTTTACCCGAAATCCGGTGTCACAATATCACGGACCATGTATGAATACTATATACAAGTGTCTGGAAAGAAAGGTACAATTTGTCTCTGAAGTAAATGGAAACAGAATACATATAAGGATAGAAGAGAACACCGGGCCTGCGAACGCCTGCAGGACTACCTCGGCATCTCTGATTGGACTGAAGACAGCCACCCAAAGCTACAGTCCAAAAGTTGTCGCTCCGGGATCTGCACATAGTGCAGAGTGTAGTATAAGCACAACCGACCCTATGTGCTGGTAAGTGCCTAGCCTAACCCCCGCGAAGTAGTGACGAGGCTAGGACCAGACTACCAGATAAACCTGTACAGTTATATAATATGCAGCGGAAAATAAAACAGGAATAAACAAGTAAAGATGGGAGGGGGTACATGTTGCGGGGGAATATGACTACCAACAGTAAATTAAGAGAAAGGCATAAGGACAATCTAGAATTTACAGTGAAACAATAAGGAACTCGTAACCAATCCATAAACACTTTGTATTCTCAATTATTGCGGCGCGCAACCCGATCCCAAAATATAATAATACGCTTGAGGCGTGCAACCCGATCCAGTTATATTATTGTTGCGACATGCAACTCGATCCAATTATATCATTATTGCGGTGTGCAACCCAATCCGAGCATAATATTGTTGCGGCGTGCAACCCGATCCCAAAACATAATATTGTTGCGGCTTGCAGCCCGATTCAAATATAATATTGTAGCGGCGCGCAACCAGATCCAAATATAATATTATTGCGTCGTGCAACCCGAACCAAATATAATATTGTTGTGGCGCACAACCCGGTCCATATATATAGTTCAACACCAATCACAACAAGAGTCCCGGCAAGGGATTAATAAAGAAACAACACTATCCCGGCAAAAGAATCGACAGTATAAGTAAATACGTCCCGGCAAGGGAAAATCAGCTATAACCAAACTTGTTCCAACATCTAACTACCTCAACTAGCACCAATACTCAATCATAAGTAATTTCCATGAGAATAATCATAATCCTTGCTCAACACAGAGAATCAACAACTTAGGCATTTGTAGTATTTATTAAGAACACAACCATTTCAATTTAAGACTCACGGTCATGCTTGACACCAACGTATAGATACTCGTCACCATGCCTATACGTCGTACTAAACAAGTAACATGTAACAAATAGGACACAACTCCTAATCTCTCAAGCTAAGGTTAGACCAAACACTTACCTCGATGCCACGAACACAATTCGAATCTCAACTATCGCTTTACCTCTTGATTCCACCACCAATTTGCGCGTATCTAGCCACAAGTTACTTAATTACATCAATAAATGCTCATTGAATCAATTCTAATGCCTGAAAATAAGTTTTCCAAAGTTTTGCCCAAAAAGTCAAAAATCGCCCCCATGCCCAAATAGTCAAAACTCGAAGTTCGAACCAAAACCCGATTACCCATTCCCACACGAACCCAAATATATAATTTGTTTTGAAATCGAACCTCAAATCGAGGTTCAAATCCCCAAAATTTGAAAAACCTAGGTTCTACCCAAACCACCCAATTTCCCCCATGAAAATCATTGATTTTGATTTGAAATCATGTGAAAAGATGTTAATGATTAAAGAAAACGAGTTAAAATTGACTTACAATCAATTTGGAAGAAGAGTTGTCTTTGGAAAATTGCCCGAGAGTGTTTTGGTTTTGAAAGAGTGTGAAAAATGAAAGATTTTTGGCTAAGTTATAAAATTGCAGGTTGCAGATGTCGCAATTGCGAACCTAGACTTCTGCTAAGCTTGCATTTGCGAAGCAGCTTTCGCATTTGCGAAGTGGGAATTGCGAACAACATGTCGCATTTGCGACGACTGGCTACAAATTGTGCGATCGCATTTGCGATAAATCCCTCGCATTTGCGAGTCAAGCTGGCCTGGGCTATTTTTCGCATTTGCGACAAAGCCTTCGCATTTGCGAACTTACATTTGTGAACCAGGCTTCGCAAATGCGAAGCCTGCATGCCTGCAATGCAACAGTTGAAGTCTGAAACTTTCCAAGTCCAAAATCCACACCGTGGCCTATCCAAAATAGACCCGAGCCCTCGGGGCTCCAAACCAAACATGCACACCAACCTAAAAACATCATACGAACTCGCTCGTGCATTCAAATCACGAAAATAACATCAACAACTGTGAATTTAGCATCAAAATCATGAAATTTCTTAAGAACTTCAAATTTTCCAAATTTTTCTCAAATACGATCTGATTCACATCATCTCAAGTTTGTTTATTACCAAATTTCATAGACTTATCTTAAATCACATATAAGACCTGTACGGGGTGCCAGAACCAAAATACGGGCCCGATACCATCAAGTTTTAATCACATTTCATTTTTAAAAACTCATAAATATTCTAGAAAATAATTTTCTTTAAAAATTCATTTCTCGGGCTTGGGACCTTGGAATTCGATTCTGGGCATACGCCCAAGTCCCATATTTTCCTACGGACACTCCGGGACAGTCAAATCATGGGTCCGGGTCCGTTTACCCAAAATGTTGACCGAAGTCAACTTAATTCATTTTAAAGTCAAAATTTATCATTTTCACATATTGGCTTTTCGGCTATGCGACCGAACTACGCATGCAAATCGAGGTGAGACAAAAAGATGTTTTTGAGACCTTAGAACTCAGAATTTACTTTTAAAACAAGTGACCCACATTCTCCACCTCTAAAACAACCGTTCGTCCTTGAACGGAGAGAAGAAGGAAGTACCTGAGTCGGGGAAAAGATGGGGATAACGGCTCCGAATATCGGACTCGGACTCCCAGGTCGATGCCTCGGTAGGCTGAGCTCTCCACTGAACATGAACAGAAGGAAAACTCTTCGATCTCAACTGACAAACCTGCTGGTCTAGAATAGCTACCGGCTCTTCCTCATAAGACAAGTCCTTGTCCAACTGGACAGTGCTGAAATCTAACACGTGGGATGGATTGCCGTGATATTTCCGAAGTATGGACACATGAAACACTTGATGCATGGCTGATAAGCTCGACACCATTACAAGTTTGTAAGCCACCTCTCCCACTAGCTCAAGGATCTCAAATGGGCCAATGAACCTAGGGCTAAGCTTGCCCTTCTTTCCAAATCTCATCACACCCTTCATAGGCGACACCCAAACCAATATCCGCTCACTGACCATGAATGCTAAATCTCGAACCTTACAGTCGGCATAACTCTTTTGCTTGGACTGAGCTGTACGAAGCCTATCCTGAATAATCCTGACCTTGTCCAAGGCATCCTGAACTAGATCCGTACCCAACAACCAAGTCTTCCCCGGCTCAAACCATCCAACCGGCCACCGACACCGCCTAGCATACAAAGCCTCATAAGGAGCCATCTGGATACTCGACTGGTAGCTGTTGTTGTAGGCAAACTCTGCTAAAAGCAAAAACTGATCCCACAAGCCTCTAAAGTCAATGACACAAGCTCGAAGCGTATCCTCCAAAATCTGAATGGTCCGCTCAGACTGCCCGCCCGTTTGAGGATGAAATGATGTGCTCAATTCAAGCCGTGTGCCCAACTCTAGTTGAACTGCTCTCCAAAAATGGGAGGTAAACTGCGTACCTTGGTCCAAAATGATAGACACGGTCACACCATGAAGACGAACTATATCCCGAATATAGATCTCAGCTAACCTCTCGGAAGAATAGGAGACTGCCACAGGAATGAAATGTGCTGACTTGGTCAGCCTATCAACAATAACCCACACTGCATCGAACTTTCTCTGGGTCCATGGGAGTCCAACAACGAAGTCCATAGTGATACGCTCCCACTTCCACTCAAGAATCTCAATCTTCTGGAACAAACCACCAGGTCTTTGAGGCTCGTACTTAACCTGCTGACAATTCAAACATCGAGCCACATATGCAACGATGTCCTTCTTTATTCTTCTCCACCAATAATGTTGTCGCAAATCCTGATACATCTTCGTGGTGGCCGGATAAATAGAGTACCGGGAAATATGGGCCTCCTCTAAAATCAACTCTCGAAGCCCATCCACATTAGGCACACAAACTCGACCCTGCAATCTCAAAACTCCATCATCACCTAAGGTAACCTGCTTGGCACCTCTGTGCTGCACCGTGTCTCTAAGGTCACACAAATAGGGATCATCATATTGTCGATCACGGATCCGCTCCAATAAAGAAGAACGAGCGACCGTGCAAGCTAACACATGGTTGGGCTCAGAAACATCCAACCTCATGAACTGATTGGCCAAAGCCTAAACATCCAAAGCAAGCGGTCTCTCATCGACCGGAATATAAGCAAGGCTGCCCATACTGGCTGACTTCCTACTCAAGGCATCGGCCACCACATTGGCCCTTCCCGGATGATATAAGATGGTGACATCATAGTCCTTTAATAGCTCCAACCACCTTCTCTGCCTCAAATTTAGCTCCTTCTGCTTGAACAAATACGACAGACTCTTGTGATCTGTGAACACCTCACATGCCAAGCCATACAGATAATGCCTCCAAATCTTCAACGCATGAACAATGGCTGCCAACTCCAAATCATGAATCGGATAGTTTTTCTCATGAATCTTCAACTACCGTGAAGCATAGGCAATGACCTTGCCATCCTGCATCAACACCGCACCAAGTCCAAAACGAGATGCATCACAATAAACTGTATATGGCCCTGAACCTGTGGGCAAAACCAACACTGGTGTCGTAGTTAAAGCTGTTTGAGCTTTTGAAAGCTCACCTCACACTCGTCCGACCACCTGAACTGGCACCCTTCTGGGTCAACTTGGTCATCGGGGCTGCAATAGACGAAAACCCCTCCACAAACCGACGATAGTAGCCTACCAGACCTAAGAAACTCCAGATCTATATAGCTGATGCGGGTCTAGGCCAATTCTTGACTGCCTCTATCTTCTTCGGATCAACCTAAATACCCTCTACTGATACGACATGACCCAAGAATACAACTGAACTCAACTAGAACTCACACTTCGAAAACTTGGCATACAACTGACTATCCCTCAAAGTCTGAAGAACCACCCTAAGATGTTGCTCGTGCTTCTCCCGGCTGCGGGAATAGATCAAAATATCATCAATGAAGACTATCACGAATGAACAAGCAAGGCCTGAACTCTTGGTTCATCAAATCCATAAAAGTTGCTGGGCATTTGTCAACCCGAATGACATTACCAAGAACTCATAATGCCCGTACCGAGTGCGGAAAGCTATGTTAGGGACATCGGATGCCCTAATCCTCAACTGATTGTAGCCAGATCTCAAGTCAATCTTCGAAAATACCTTGGCACCCTGAAGATGATCAAACAAATCATCAATTCTCGGCAACAGATACTTATTCTCAATGCACATTCTCATCGATCCGTCCTTTTTCTTAACAAACAGCACCGGCGCACCCCAAGGCGAAACACTAGGTCTAATGAAACCTTTTTCAAGCAAGTCTTGCAACTGCTCCTTCAACTCTTTCAACTCAGGCGGGGCCATATGATATGGCGGGATAGAAATGGGTTAAGTGCCCGAAGCCAAATCAATGCAGAAGTTAATATCCATGTCGGGTGGCATACCCGGCAGGTATGAAGGAAATACCTCAGGGAACTCACGAACAACAGGCACAGAATCAACAGAAGGAACCTCGGCACTAGAATCACGAACATATGCCAAATAGGTCAAACACCCCTTCTCGATCATATGTCGAGCCTTTACATAAGAGATAACACTACGGGTAGAATAACCAGGAGTCCCTCTCTACTCTAAACGAGGTAAACCCGGCAAGGCTAAGATCACAGTCTTAGCATAACAGTCCAAGATAGCATCGTAAGGTGATAACCAGTCCATCCCCAGTATGACATCAAAATCAACCATGTCTAGAAGTAACAAATCTACACGAGTCTCAAGACCCCTAATCACCACTATACAAGAACGATGGACTCAATCTACCACAATAGAATCACCCACCGATATAGACACATATACAGGAGCACTCAAGGAGTATGTAGACCCTAGATCAAATAAAACTGAAGCATCTCTGCCACAAACCAGAATAGTACCTGTAATAACTGCATCAAAAGCCTCAGCCTCAGGCCTGGCTGGAAGAGCATAACATCGGGGCTAGGCCCCACCACCTTGGACTACATCTCTGGGACGGCCTGCAGCTGGCTGGCCTCCACCTCTAGCGGTCTGAGCTCGACCTCTAACACCTCTACCTCCACCTTTAGCACCTCTACTCCCACCCCTAGCTGGCGGAGAGGGCGGTGGAACACCTGGTGCCTAAACCATGGCATGGGAACCCTGCTGCTGCGACTGAGTACCCACCAATCTCGGACAAGTTTTCCTAATATGACCATACTCACCACACTCAAAACATCCACCTGAGTGTTGTGGCTGAGGAAACTGAGACTGACCCTGGCGGCCCGAATGACCACCCCGAAAACTCTAGAGCGACAGTGCACTGATAGGAGCTGGTGGTGCACTGATAGGAGCTGGTGATCAGAATACTGCATCTGCGGACTACGGCTACCTGAAGCACCATAAGAAACCTGAAGAGCTGACTGAAAGGGCCTAGGAGGATGGCCTCTACCATACGAATCTCTGCCTCCAGACGACGCACCACTGAATTTGCCTAAATGACGAGGCCTCTTGTCAGACCCCTGACCACCTCCCTACGAAAGAACTATCTCCACTCTCCTGGCCACATTGGCCGCCTCCTAGAAAGAAATCTCACTCCCGGCCTCCTTAGCCATCTGAAGTCGAATCGGCTGAATACGTCCCTCAATAAACCTCATCACCCTCTCTCTCGGTGGGAAGTATGATAAGAGCATGACGGGACAAGTCGATGAATCTGGTCTCATACTGAGTAACAGTCATAGAACCCTGCTGGAGGCACTCAAACTGCCTCCGATAGGCCTCTCTCTGAGTGATGGGGAGAAACTTCTCCAGAAATAGCTAAGTAAACTGCTCCCAAGTCAAAGCTGGCGATCCGGCTGGTCTAGCCAAACAATAGTCTCTCCACCAAGTCTTGGCGGATCCAAATAATCGAAAAGTACCAAAATCAACCCCATTGGTCTCCACTATCCCCATGTTCCTGAGAACTTCAGGACAGCTGTCTAGATAATCCTGGGGATCCTCAGAAGATGCACCGCTAAAGGTATTAGTGAAGAGCTTGGTGAACCTGTCCAATCTCCACAAAGCATTGGCAAACATAGTTGCTCCATCACCGGTCTGAGCAACCACACCCGGCTGAACTACTTCAACTGGCTGAGCTGCTGGAGTCTGAAACTAGGGAGCCATCTGCTCCGGAGTGCGAGTAGCAGGAGTTTGAGCTCCTCCTCCAGCCTGAGAGACGGCTGGTGCTACATGAAGCAAGTCTGCCTGGGTGACACTCTCCATAAGGCCCACTAGACGGACCAGAGCATCCTAGAGTACTGGGGTAGCAATAAACCCCTCTGACACCTGAGTTGGGCCCACCAGAACGGTTTGGGCCGGAACCTCATCATCAAAGTCAACCTGAGGCTCCGCCGATGGTGCTGCTGCTCTAGGCTGAGCTCTGCCCCTAACTCAGCCTCTAGCACGGCCTCGGCCTCGCCCTCTAGCATGGCCTCTGCCCCTCGTGGGAGCTGTTGTTGGGGGCTCGGGATGTTGTCGGTGGATGAGAAAGCGCGTGTTCTCGCCATCTGCGAAAGAACAGAGTAGAAATTCAATTAGCATTGAGAAACCAAACCGCACGACAAGAAATAATAAATATGAAGTTTTTCCTAACTCTGTAGACTCTAGGGATAAACACATGCGTCTCCGTACCGATCCCTCAGACTCTACTAAGCTTGTTCGTGAACTGTGAGACCCTTGTAACCTAGAGCTCTAATACCAACTTGTCACGACCCGAATTTGATGGCGCCTATTCGTGAAAGCTAGGGAAGCCGTGTATTGTAGAATCACCAACTCTTCTATTTAGCCTTTTTTAACAATTTAAATTAACATGTGATCAACAGAGAAATATTAACGATAAATAAATACAAGCGGAAGACATAATCTAATAACTTAGCCCAATAAAAAATCAGTACGACAATACCAACATACATCTCTACTCGGAATCCGGTGTCATAATATCACGGACCATCTACAAATACTACATACAAGTGTCTGGAAAGAAAGGTACAATCTGTCTCTAAAGTAAATGGAAACAGAATACATATAAGGATAAAAGAGAACGCTGGGCCTGCAGACACCTGCAGGACTACCTCGGGATCTCTGACTGAACTGAAGGCAGCTACCCAAAGCTATGGTCCAAAAGCTTCCGCTCTGGGATCTGCACATAGTGCAGAGTGTAGTATCAGCACAACCAACCCCATGTGCTGGTAAGTGTCTGGCTTAACCCCGACAAAGTAGTGACAAGGCTAGGACCATACTAAAAGATAAACCTGTACAGTTATATAATATGCAGCGGAAAACAAAACAGGAATAAATAAGTAAAGATGGGAGGGGGTACATGCTGCGGGGGAATATGACTACCAACAGTAAATTAAGAGAAAGGCATAAGGGCAATCTAGAATTTACAGCGAAATAATAAGAAACTCGTAACCAATCCATAAACTCTTTGTATTCTCAATTGTTGTGGTGCGCAACCCGATCCCAAAACATAATAACATTGTTGCGGCGTGCAACCCGATCCAATTATATTATTATTGCGGCGTGCAACCCGATCCAAGCATAATATTATTGCGGCATGCAACCTGATCCCAAAATATAATATTGTTGTGGTGCCAACCCGATCCAAATATAATATTGTTGCGGCGCGCAACCCGATCCAAATATAATATTGTGGCGGCGCACAACCTAATCCATATATAATATTATTGTGGCGCGCAACCCGATCCACATATACAGTTCAACTCCAATCACAACAAGAGTCCCGGCAAGGGATCAATAAAGAAACAACACTATCCCGGCAAGGGAATCGATAGTATAAGTAAATACGTCCCGGCAAGGGAAAATCAGCTATAACCAAACTTGTTCCAACATCTAACTACCTCAACTAGCACCAATACTCAATCATAAGTAATTTTCACGAGAATAATCATAATCCTTGCTCAACACAGAGAATCAACAACTTAGGCATTTGTAGTATTTATTAAGAATACAACCATTTCAATTTAAGACTCACGGTCATGCTTGATACCAACGTATAGATACTCGTCACCATGCCTATACGTCGTATTCAACAAGTAACATGTAGCAAATAGGACACAACTCCTAATCTCTCAAGCTAAGGTTAGACCAAACACTTACCTCGATGCCACGAACACAATTCAAGTCTCAACTATCGCTTTACCTCTTGATTCCACCACCAATTCGCTCGTATCTAGCCACAAGTTACTTAATTACATCAATAAATGCTAATTGAATCAATTCTAATGCATGAAAATAAGTTTTCCAAAGTTTTTCCCAAAAAGTCAAAAATCGCCCCCGGCCCACATGGTCAAAACTCGAGGTTCGAACCAAAAACCGATTAACCATCCCACCACGAACCCAAATATATAATTTGTTTTGAAATCGGTCCCCAAAATTTGAAAAACCTAGGTTCTACACAAAACACCCAATTTTCCCCGTGAAAATCATTGATTTTGAGTTGAAATCATATGAAAAAATGTTAATGATTGAAGAAAATGAGTTAAAATTGACTTACAATCGATTTGAAAGAAGCGTTGTCTTTGGAAAATTGCCCAAGAGTGTTTTGGTTTTGAAAGAGTGTGAAAAATGAAAGATTTTCAGCTAAGTTGTAAAATTGCAGGTTGCAGATGTCGCAATTGCGACCAGGGTTCGCAATTGCGAACCCAGACTTCTGCTAAGCTTTCGCATTTGCGAAGTGAGAATTGTGAACAACATGTCGCATTTGCGACGACTGGCTACAAACTGGGGGATCGCATTTGCGAGGCAAGCTGGCCTGGGCTATTTTTCGCATTTGCGACAAAGCCTTCGCATTTGTGAGCCAGGTGCGAAGCCTATAGGTCTGCAATGCAACAGCTGAAGTCTGCAACTTTCCAAGTCCAAAATCCACATTATGTCTCCAAACCAAACATGCACACCAACCTAAAAATATTATACGGACTCGTCCGTGCATTCAAATCACTAAAATAACATCAACAACTGTGAATTTAGTATCAAAATCATGAAATCTCTTAGGAACTTCAAATTTTCCAAATTTTTCTCAACACAAACTTATCTTAAATCACATATAAGACTTGTACGGGGCGCCGAAACCAAAATAGGGGCCCCGATACCATCAAGTTTTAAACACATTTCATTTCAAAAACTCATAAACAGAAAACAATTTTCTTTAAAAATTCATTTCTCGGGCTTAGGACCTCGGAATGATTCCGGACATACGCCCAAGTCCCATATTTTCCTACGGACCCTCCGGGGCCGTCAAATCAGGGGTCCGGGTCCGTTTACCCAACATGTTGACCGAAATCAACTTAATTCATTTTAAATTCAAAATTCATCATTTTCACATATTGGCTTTCCGGCTACGCGCCCGGACTGTGCACGCAAATTGAGGTGAGACAGAAAGAGGTTTTTGAGGCCTCAAAATGCATAATTTACTTTTAAAACAAGTGATGATCTTTTGGGTCATCACATAAAGTCATTGTCATTTGAATTACTATTAGGATGTTTGGTTGCTGATTTGAGACATGGAAAATTTTTGGGATGGTCCAAAAATAGAGAAAACTCTGTCCGATTTTCTGTAAAATATTGATGAGGCTTACTTGGGGGCACTTGCTCCTAAATGTCGGTCATGATCCTAAATTGGCTCGTGACAACGGCAGAAGTCGATGCGGGATCAACAGGGCTCTGCGTGAAAGGGTAAGCGTAAGCGCTTAGAAACCCTTTCACGTGGGTAGTGATATCTTTCTCGGGAGTCGGAATCACCACCTCTTTCTTCTCCCAATGACAGTCTTTCTTGACCTGCTCAAGGTTACTCTCAGATATCCAACACATGTATATCAACATCGGCTCGCACCGGCCAGTGACAAACAAAGTTTTCTCGACTTTGAAGTCGGAAGTAAGATCCCCCCCCCCGGAATGCACTCCTCAGGGCGCGGCTCCACCGGCGTTTTATCGCCAGCCGACCACGATGAAGAGGCACCCTCCTTTTATGGAATGATTTTAGACATTTTTGCCATCTCTGCAAGTTGAAAGAAGGAAGAAGGGAATGAAATTTGGTATTTTGAGGGAAGGTTGATAACGAAACCTGGAGATTATGCAGCACGAAAGGGCTTAAAGGAAGTGTAAAGCTCTGAAGATTTGGGCGGAGATTAAGTGTAAAGTTTGGACAAATGAGAAGGAAAGCACATTTATATGAAGAAGGTGACGGTTCAAAATCAATAATGGCGGACAACAACTAATAGGCATTTAATGCCTCGATATCCGAACCGACGGGACGTTTCAGTCACTCCCGTTACTTACGTCATGAAGATGACGTCATGACAAGTCGAGGTACAAAATCAAAGTCTCAATTCATTTCTTCTAATTACACTCCAAGAAACGAGGGGACTATCTGCATACGGTTAAAACCGAGCCTATCCGATTTTACTATTTGATCGAGGCTAGGGAATTGCGTCGAACGTTGGCTTTGCAATGGACTAGACCAAGGCACGAGCACAAGGCACCGAGTTCGAGGACCGAGGCACTTGTCGAAGATTGAGGCCAATAGCGATTGAGACTAAATGAGATAGACATTGAGCAAAGCATAATAACAGAAACGCGAGATATCCATGACTGGCCGAAGATCATGGCATAAATCTTAGAACAGATCAAATCAAGGGTGGTTATTTAGTTAATCATGGGATTTACTTCCATAATTAGCATTGTACCGTAAATAGAATTCCTCTACTATATAAAAAGGGTCCTAATCATCTTGTAATCATCTTACATTCACGTATATCAAAGCAATACAATACTTTCTAGCTTATATTCTTGTTCACCAGATTTGCTTCTTAATTTTGGGCACCGATCAGCTCGAGAGCACCTAAGTTCGAGGGCTGAATCACGTTTCAAGACTGGTTTGCTTTATCCCATTGTTAATCTTTACTGTTATTTTCTACATTTATCAATTGGTATTAAATAAAATCATGTGTCCTTAAAACCACATTATAAGTTTAATTGTTATCCAATTTTTAGGGTAAACAAAAAGCTACATTCATTTTGTATCGTACTCCCTCTGTTCCAGTTTATGCAAACCTATTTTCTTTTTGGTCAATTCTAAAAAGAATGACCCCTTTCTAAATTTGGTAATAATTTAGTTTAAACTTACAATTTTATCCTTGATGAGAAGCTTTTATAGTCACACAAATACTCTGGGCCATTTTTTAACTTGTTTATGACCACAAATTCCAAAAGTCTTAGTGGTTCACATAAATTGGATGGGAGGGAGTACTAGATTATAAATCTTAAATTTTTCTCTAAAAAAGAGACATGATTATTGTCCTATATATGAAGCAACTTCATTGCGACAAGTTGCCAGTTTGCACACGAGCTATAGCAGACACACTTTGGTTTGGCATAGAATACGCCAACTTGTCTTGCCACCACCGCGCAATCTTCACTGTCATTTTACAAAACGTTATCTTCAATCAAGAATTGAAGAACATTTTAATATTTTTATTTTCCAACACACGAGCGCTCTCTTACTTAGTTGCCAATAAAAAAACATTATAACAGCCAGTCTAGATTTTGGATTCAAGTGATGATCACTAACTTTAAATCGAACTAATATATGTTTCTCCGTGATATAACTCTTAGGTATGTTCCACGAAGGTAACTTGAGTATAATAACTAACGAAATTTCCTTTTAGCGACAATCCATTTCTATTAGGCGACAAAAAAACAACTCTTTATATAGCTGGACAAATCTGTAGTAGAGAGTAGAGACAAATCTTATTATCTATAGTACCAATATGTACTATCAACTGTATATTATATTGTGCATTTACATATAAAACAACGTTGTAAAAATTGCGTTATCTGGAAGAGTTAGTTTGATGGCTTAAGTTTAAATAAGAACGAAAGGTTTTGATATAAATTTCTCTCTCGTTATCCATTTGTTTGACTCAAAAGATATTGAAATTTTTTTGAACACGTCAATCAAAGATGAAGGGGTAAATCTTAGTCAGACATAATTAATTCCAGATCAAAGAGCTAGCAGCATGGATCATATATAGGGTGAAGGGGATGTAAATGATCTTATTGAAATTCAAAATTGTATCTCCCATGAATCGATGAGGAGATTGCTTTACATGTTTTTCTAAAACTTCGTTCTTTCTCCCAGAAATAATTGAAGAGAGCTATTTTGGCTTTTCTTGAGAGATAGCAGGAGCAGCCCCCCTGGTTGAAAATTTTCCCTGGCTATATATAGTCATGACACCGTTGCCCTTTGCTTGGCTCGATGTCCTCTTGCCGCCAATGTGTCTTAGTCGTGCTTTTAGACGCCGCTGTCACCGACTCGTCGGGTGTCAGGGAGGAGAAATGAAGTGGGCTATATTAACTTTCATTGCCCGGTTACTTAGGCGGGACGTCGGTTAACTTGGTCGTGATGGTCAGATTTTGACCAATACAGTTAGTCTCTCCGTCTGTCGGGGTCGTCCTATGTCGGGCTCGGTAGACGGGTCATGATTATTACGAATTCGAGAGAAATCTGACTTACGACTCTCCGTTCCTTAGTCACATTTTGTGGGTTTTTAGCGGAGTGGCGGCATTTTGTCGATTCTCATGGATCGTTGTTGCAGTTTCGGAACTGAAACGCCATTTGGTATCGAAGCGTTGTTTTGTGGTTATTGCCATTATGACACACGTTCCTGGGGAACTGAAACGTTTCGTGCCCTATCAGATTCGATTGGCGACTCTTGGATTTCATGCTCGGAGGATTTATGTATCTTATAAATAGAGGAAGCTTGTCATTCGATTGACACACTTTTTTATCTTTCACTTGGGAGAATCCTGCTGATATACTTTCTTTCTGATACCTCGGATTTCTGCGTGCCCCCTTGTTCACTGAAAACTTTCATCTCTTCTTTCTGTTATTTCTTTGGCGCATTTTCTGATAAGAATGACTAGTGATTCTTCTCGAGACAATATCCCTGCTGCTAATCCGGTACCGGAAAGTGCTGCTCAGGCCATCGGATGGGCCGATGCGGTAGAGGATAAGGAGGTCCTATCAGTGATTGAGATCTTGCCCTGCCCTGGAAGAGAGCCGACTAACTTCAATACTCCCGTCGGGTCGAACCGGAGTATGTTCACTCTATTATGAGGGAGAGGGATATTGCAGAGTTGAAAGAAAGGTGGGGTATCCCCGGTTACGTTGATATGCGGCCGACAATGGGAAAGGACATAGTTCATTTCGACCGCCCCGGGTACTGTGTGTTCTATGCCTACCCCTTCATTGTAGGGTACACGCTTCCTCTTCCTCTGTTGGTGGTGGATTTTTGCCATTTTTACGAAGTGTGCCCTGCCCAACTTTCGCCGTGTTTGTATAAGTTATTCCTTATGCTGCTCAAGTACGCGGAACTCGCCGGTCGCGAGGTCACTTTGGACCATATGCTCAGCATCTTTGCTCCCCAACTTATTCGTGGTGCGATGATTCACATGCGTCCTCGGGGGTCGAGGAGTCTGGTGGTGAAGATGGACGACAGGACCAACCATCGTTTCTACGAGAATTACTTTTATGTCCGGACTGAGCACATTGTGCAGGATTCCCTGAGAAGTGGAACATTGCGCATAAGTTTGCATTTTTAGTCGGTGAAATGCTCGATCATTTTCTGTGGGTACTAAACTTTATCATGTCTTTGAAGCTGAGAGATTGCCTTTGTCCCTCCTTTCTTCCAAACTATTTCTTTAAGCTTCTAATATTACTAATAATTTAAGAATAATTATTTTACAATTGCTATCCCAAGATAGACCTAATTATTATTATTATTATTATTATTATTATTATTATTATTATTATTATTATTATTATTTATTGTTATTTTAATATATATTTTTTAATACCCTACCAAGAAAGCTCTTTTAATTCAATCAACAATACTTTCATCACAAATGCTTCTTTTTTATATTGTATGTAATTCTACCCGTATTTGTAAAATACTTAATCGAATGATTTGCACATTAGTAGCATGCTTCTTTCTTTTTGGTCGTGATTATCATCTAATAAAACAAATTCTATATGATTAATTCATAATTAGTCTATTTTAGAAAATTATTAATAAGTGGGTATGTCAAATGATTTATTTACCTACATAGTATTATTATCTAATATGGCTATTAGAATATTTTATTCAGCCCAATATTTCATTCCCTAATTCCTAACCCTAGTCAAAAGACATCATCGCCTCTGTCCCCTTCCTTGTCCCCTTCTCCATTTTTAGAAAACCTTCAAGTTTTTGCACCTTCCAGTAAAAAGATGCCGCACTATTTTTGTGCAAGTGTTGTCTCTTTCTTCCCTCTTCCATATTTGTGCTTGATGACCCGTGTTAAAATGGGGTATAACAGCATGACGACTTTGTTTGGGATTCTAGGCTCTAAACCACAACAAACTTAAGTTAATAATAAAAATTAATTTGTGTGTTTTTTATTGTTATGATGCTTATTTGAATTACGAATTCTTCATCTATTCTTATTGCTTTATATAAATTGTCATTCTCATTTTACTTCCTCCACTTCTGGAAAATTCACACAAAGCACACACCTAGTGGTTACGCGGTTTGCGGCCGTGCACTACTCAAAACACCTTTTAGGGGAAAGTTCGTGGGTAAGTCGATCAGCGGTGCAGTCGACCGTCATGGGCTTTCCACTCTCAAGCTGTCCACTTGGGAGCAAACCAATCTAGAAAATTCACTCTTAGTCAACCTAAGATAGAGCTAAACCAAAACCCATTTAAGAGTATGCATCATTTTAACCTTAGGTGATTTAATACCCGAGGTGTATTAAATTCATTAGTTAACCTTAGCTAAATGGCCAAATGAGTTTTCAATCCCAAGTGACACCTTATTACGTATATGCGCATTATTTAAAGGGTGAACATGCCAATTATATGGACCATTTGCTCTAAATTAATTAAATCTTAGTTAAAGGAGCATGACTAACTTTTTTACAATATGTTTTTTAAATGACATAATTTTGCTGGACAACGAGAAGCTTAGACATGACGAAAATATCTTTTATACTTTCTTTTGATCTTTTAATTAAAAAAAATGGTTTAAGCGATTCATGTACCATATTTTCTTTTGAAAACGAAATATAGAATTATTTAATTAATTTATAGCAATGGAATGACATAATGGCATATTTCTCTTTCAAATACACGTTAGGCCCACCTCTGGCACAAAGAGGCCCCCTGCATATTAGGACGTGCAATTATTTGTTATGCCTTGGAATGTGTCACATGCTTTGCTTGCTTACTTGCTGCTTGCTATGTTGCTTATGATTGTACTAACATTATTTGTTATTTTTCAGAAGGAAAAAGTATTGAATATCCACCTTGTCTACATTTTTATTTAAATATATATTTTTTTTGTTCATATATTTTTTCTTCTGCTTATTTTTATAACATCTTCCTGAAATCGTTTCGCGCTTAGCTTTTTAACAACTCTAGAGCACCATTTAGGTATTAAATACTTAAGCTCGAATTTCTCTTAGGTCTACTCCAATTCTTAGTGTCTAATTAAGATATTTTTTAGTCTCCGGGCATGATCTTTTATTTTTCAAGGTAGAATATTTGCCCGCAAACTCTTCAACAAGCTCAGTTTGTCATGAAAATTCCTCGATATTCGTACCTTAAACTAGCATTACGATTTTTCTTTAGACAACAATGAGCATCTCACTCCCCATAGCAAGATATCATTCCTACTTCTTTTAAAAAAAAATTGTCGTAATATTTCATAATTAAAAATTATTTTTCCCATCTAATCCGTGAGTTAATTTTATTCGCATTCTTTTCTTAAAATATAGTTACATATTTTTCAAATATTGTCACTCATGCCTCACAGAATATTCATACCTTCGATTCTTCTCGTAGCTCTATGTTTCATAAAATCTACTTACTATTCTACCTATTTCAACCTTCGTGCCAATTCTCATTTACAAATTGGTAGATGTCCAAACTTGTGCAATCTACCGAGCAATAAAAGGCCATTATTTGGTCAGTTTGCATCACTAAATTATTCTATAATTTTCACCTATTCGATTCAAGTGTCTGTATCGTCTTATTTCGGGTCGCCAAGATTAATCTTCATGCACCCGTTAATTCTAAGTTTTGGCACATAAGTCGAGGTAATATCCCATAAGTCTCAAAATGGTTGACACCATATTCCTTGGCCCCGACAATTTTATGATTTGCCGATGCTGAAAAAATAGATTTTAGATTCTTTTCATGTCAATTCACTATCATATCCTTATTAATTATTTTGATCCCGAGCTTGTCTATATCCAAATACCAACAAATTATTTTCTAATATCAAAGTCACCCATCTTTGGTCTCTCTTAAACATTGCAATATTATAAGGGCCGATCTCGTCGGTTTCTTAGGCACGCATTCCCAAATATCTATCCTTAGCCTTCAATATTTATCTACTCTATAGCGACTAGATATATCATTTTCCCAAAAGGTTGACTTAAATTGAACATCAAAGCAGCACAAGTTCAAGGACGATACGGTCGACCAAATCGTAGTGATTGACTTAGTTGAAGACGAAGCTGCTGGCGAGAAAATAGAATCATACCAAGATAAGATTGTCAAGCTTGAAGCAAAAGTGGCAAATGGAGCAAGAAATTGATGGCGTCAAGGAAGTGATAGCCGATCTTAAGAACTCGTCCAACGAAAAAGGCTACTCTCTATTTCGCACAGCTGCTTATGAGTGTGATGCCCAGTTTTTTCAAATCTGCACTCTTTCTTGCTAGAAAGGGCATTCTAAGTTGCCAACAATGTGAATAAAGAAGAAGCATGATTAACAAGGACTTTGTCTCACAATTTTCAAGATTATCATTCCCCATCCATCTTTCCTTATTTAGGATACGCATGCAACCTACATAAGGCTTAGTCTCATTATAACAAAAAAAATAAAAAATTGGGGCACATTTTTAGCACGCAGGATGAGTATGCTCGAAAGGGACATCATGCCAATCATTAGAAATTTCCTGAGGATTGGGGCAATTTTTGAAAAATGCCAGAGTCATGCAAAGAAAAGGACGTGTGATAAAGCTAAAGCTTTGATGTTCGATATGAGTCAACCTTTCAAAAAAATTTAAATCAATTCGCTTCCATGTCACCAAGTCTTGTGCGTTAGAGCCCTCTAGATAACAAGTTATTCTCGTCCATCCATTTTGCAAATGTTTCTAGTTTAGGGCTCCTTCTTAACCATATCATGGATTAATCTATCTAATCATATATTTTATTATTTTAGTGCATTTATTTGTTATGACGAATGTGCTAACACTTTATTTTGTTTGTAAAAGTTTTATTTTTCTTTAAAGGTTGCCTAGAATTGAACACTCTTTTGGCTACGAATCTGCATCAAGGACGCAACTATAATGGCAAACCGATTTGGAGCATTCAATACCGGTAAAGGTTTGTTGCAAGTTGAGACTGATGATGATGAGACAAATGTTGTACGGAAGAACATTTTGGTCAATCTGAGAAATACTTTCAACCTTTTTCCCAACCCAAATTCTGCTTCCATCTCAACCCGAAATATCTCTTTGACCATATCTCCTCACCCAGCAACTATTTACATAAGTCCTCCACCGATACCGCCAAAATTTACTATCAGTCCAGAGGCTTTGCCAGTCATCATGATGACCAATGCCCAATCATATGCACTTGCAACATCAGTCACAGAAAGCCAACAAAATCAACTAGCGCTATGTCCATACAAAAGACCAGGAAAGGAAATTAAGACGACTAGCTGGGATGATCCAGATAGAGAGCTCCATAACCTAAGAAAGATCGTGGAGGAAGAAATGCGTGCAAGAAATATTCAGATTTTAAGATATGAAAGTTTGTGCATGCATCCAAATGTTGAGCTTCCGCCAGGATTCAAAATTCCAAAATTCAATACTTTCAATGGGAAAGGATATCCCATTTATCATTTGAAAGACTACTGTAGCAGATTAGTGGAGATTGGACATAATGAAGCCATTCGAATGAAGTTGTTCATTCAGAGTCTAACAGGGCTAGCGCTTGATTGGTACACTCAACAAAATCTTAGCAAATGGTACATGTGGGAGGACATTACCCGCGATTTTGTAGAACAATATAAGTTTTATAATGGAGATAGTCCAACGCTTTGTGATATGCGTGAAGTAGAAAGAATGCAATACGAGTCTTTTGCAGAATATGCCATGCGATGGAGACTGGAGGCTACAAAAATACGCCCTCAATTGCCTGAGAATGAGTTGATTTCCACCTTCATCAAAATGCAAAAAGGCATATACTATGAAAAGTTGTTATGTGCTCGGCTACATGACTTCTCGAATTTGATTAGAGTTGGAAAACTGATAGAATCAAGCATTCGAGCAGGAAGAATTGTTGACAAATCAAAATTACAAGCCACTTCTCAAGGCGATGCACTCGAGAATTTACAAGGCAAAAAGAGGAAGATAGATTCTGTTTGCATTCCCGCTCATCAGCCATAATCTCAACAAATAGCCAGTTGCTACAAACTCATATAAAACTCCAACCTACTCAGCAAAGCATTCAACATCAAGCTTATCAAGCACAATCTAGCTATCGTCATTCAGAGAACCTGAAATTCTGCACTTTTATTCCTCTGAAAGAATCATTGACAAACACACTACAAGAAAAGTGCGAAGCACATGGGAATTTTCTTGGAGATTATACAGGAAAATTCGTAGGTAGTCTAATTTCCTTCGAAAAAAATTTCGTTGGAAAAACCTTCGTAACTAATTTTTACTTGCAAATTTTAAAATTCCCAAATAACTTACCTGGGGATTTGAATCGGTATGTAAATCACCTGCGAATTTTAACACAAGAAACATAGAAAATTCGCAAGAAAGTTTTGGTAAAAATTCGTGAGAAAAAGGAATTTCTTGTGAACTTTCATAGGAAATAATCCGCAAGTAAATTCGTAAGGAATTTTTGGCACATGTTTTTGAAAAAGATACATCAATTATTTTTATTGATTTAATTCTTTTGTCGACTACTACCATTAAGTGGCCGTATACACAACTAATTCTGCTATTTATTTAATTCTGCCAATTATTAGTTTTTAAATTCAGATACAAATTTTGTTATTTATTTTTTAAATTCAGTTCTGATGTATCAAGCGTATCAAGCACAATCTAGCTATCATCATTCAGAGAACCTGAAATTTCGCACTTTTATTCCTCTGAAAGAATCATTGATTTGAGAGATTGAAAGCGAAAGGACTTTTACAGCCAAGGAAAGGATGGATCCCGCAAAATCTTCCTCCAGATTTTGATTGGTCTAAAACTTGTGCGTACCATTCATATATTCAAGGCCATGACACAGGAGAGTGCCCAGCACTTAAGCATAAGATTCAAAACATGATTGAAAACAACAAGATAATTGTGCATCAAGAGCAACCATGCAACAACTATGACCCTTCAGTCACTAATACCATCGTGGTTAACGGTGATCTTTCAAAGTTGGCACCAAGACCTTTGAAGAGAAAGTGTGAATCTAAACAAGATGATTGACTAGAGCTTTTCATCACTACTATGTTGCCTGCCCTTTCATGATTGACTCTGTTTCATGTACTTTTGTTAAACTTTTGAATGAACTACGTTTTGACCTGATTCTCGTTTAAGAGGGGATACGTAGGCAACCCTATGGGTTCGGTCTCAACATAATAAATTTTTTATTTTTCCCCAAAAGCCAAAACCGGGGCAGATTTTGCAGAAAGATACTCATCATTCGACAAAGCAGAAAATGAAATTCCGGGCTACGTATTTGTTACAAGTGCAACATCAAATTTCCAGAATGTCATAGCAGCAAGTTGTAGATTCAAATCCAAAACTTTGACGTTCAATGCAAGGCAACCACTTTATTTTATACTAATGAATTTTCTTTGAGTAAAGCAGGGGTAAGATATAGCCATTCTCGATCAAGACCATCTGCGTGATAATCCAAAGCTCAGCATCAAGCCAAAATCGCAAAACTCAGAGAAGGATGAAGCCAAGTCAACATGAACCAAATTTTGTAACTCATAATTTTCTTGAGTGCAGGAATTTAATAATAGATAATTTCAGCTTGAATATCTGACAAGCGTCGGCATTTCACCATGAACATTTGCTACTGCATTGCATCAAGCTCTTTACTCCATACAATTTACTAATTCAAAGACATTGCACCGCGCTATCCGTATCACACCTTGAATACTTGAAGGTAACACACCAATTTCTTCACCTGCATCATAAATATTCATTGCTTTGGATCACGAATTACACCAAGCTTTTTTGTGTTTCACTAATTTTCTATGAATCAAGCATCACACCAAGCCCTTCGCATTGCACCAATCTTGTAATATTAAATCAAGCAACGCATTTAGGCTTGTTCGCCTTTAATAGGATACTTAGGCTAGCCCGCCTTTAATAGGACGTTTAGGCACATTTTGCCTTTAATTAAATATTTAGGCTTATCCGCCTTTAATTGGATATTTATGCACCTTTACCTTTAATTAAACATTTAGGCTTGTCCGCCTTTAATAGGACACTTAGGCTCGTCCGCCTTTAATAGGATGTTTATGCACATTTATCTTTAACTAAATATTTAGGCTCGTCCGCATTTAATAGGACAGTTATGCACATTTGTCTTTAATTGAACATTTAGGCTCATCTGTCTTAAATAAGATATTTATGCTTATTTGTATTTAATTCGATTTTTAAGCAAGTTTGCCTTTAATATGATATTTAGGCTTGTCCGCCCTTAATAGGACACTCAGGCTCGCCGCCTTTAATAAGACGTTTAGGCCTACATTTTGTCTTTAATTAAATATTTAGGCTTATCCGCCTTTAATTGAATTTTTAAGCACGTTTGCCTATTAATATTGTATTTAGGCTTGTCCGCCTTTAATAGGATATTTATGCATTAAATATTTAAGCTTATCCGCTTTTAATTGGATTTTAAGCATGTTTGCCTATTAATATTGTATTTAGGCTTGCCCGCCTTTAACAAGATATTTATGCATTAAATATTTAGGCCTATCCGCTTTTAATTGAATTTTTAAGCACATTTGCCTTTAATATGATATTTAGGCTTGTCCGCCTTTAACGGGACATTTATGCATTAAATATTTAGGCTTATCCACCTTTAATTGGATTTTAAGCGCGTTTACCTTTAATATGATATTTAGGTTTGTCTGGCTTTAACATGACATTTATGCATTAAATATTTAGACTTATCCGTCTTTCATTGGATATTTAAGCATGCTTGCCTTTATGATATTTAGGCTTGTCCGCCTTTAATAGGACATTTAGGCTCGTCCGCCTTTATTAGGACATTTAAGCACATTTGCCTTAATTAAATATTTAGGGTCTATCCGCCCTCAAATAGGATACTGAAGTTAATCCTTCCTCAAAAGGACATTTAATTTATTTTGATCCCATTAGTCCTGCTTGCATAAAGATTTCCAAAACATATCTTTCATAAATCATTGCCAAATGCATTTGTCTTTATAAACTAAATTTCCATGTGCCATTGCCGACCATGAAATATGTCACCATAAAATTATTATTATTACTATTATTATTATTATTTTATGTTTGCACAATAAATTTGCATTTCTCATGAATCGACACCTAAATATTATTTTTTTATGGCATATTGCATCTTTTTTCATAATGAATTGTCTAGCATGTTAAGCTTTGCATGAATTATAGCGCGATGTGGAATTATTTCTTAGCAGTGAACTAGGGCATTTTGTTGGAGAGGAATACCAAACTCTCCAACAAAGGTCAAGGATCTACTTCGAACTCCGCTTGGCTCGACTCTCAAAATTCATAATCAAATTCTTATTTCAATCATGGTACCTAGTGTCTCTATTATTCGACACTAGCGCAATATTTTAGGATCCGCATCAATAGTTGAGGTCTACTCCAGGGTACCATAAGTCTTGAACTATATATGGCCTGATTCTCGTGAAACCCGAGATATGTAGGCAACTCGAAACCACAGTTCGGCCGCAATCATTTTTTTTACGTCCCCTTTGTCCCATTTCAATCTTGATGGTCGGGACAAAATTGGCTACTAGGTCAATATTCTTTGCCTGAAAACTCTTTCATCGTTTCCGGTCAAAGAGGGGCAGTTGTTGACATCCAATTTTGTCCCTCCTTTCTTCCAAACTATTTCTTTAAGCTTCTAATATTACTAATAATTTAAAAATAATTATTTTACAATTGCTATCCCAAGATAGACCTAATTATTATTATTATTATTATTATTATTATTATTATTATTATTATTATTATTATTACTATTACTATTATTATTATTATTATTGTTATTATTATTATTATTAGCATTAGATATTATATTATTTATTATTACTCTTTAATATTTATATATTTTTTAATACCCTACCAAGAAAGCTCTTTTAATTCAATCAACAATACTTTCATCACAAATGTTTCTTTTTTATATTGTATGTAATTCTACCCGTATTTGTAAAATACTTAATCGAATGATTTGCACATTAGTAGCATGCTCCTTTCTTTTTGGTCGTGATTATCATCTAATAAAACCAATTCTATATGATTAATTCATAATTAGTCTATTTTAGAAATTTATTAATAAGTGGGTATGTCAAATGATTTATTTACCTACATAATACTATTGTCTAATATGGCTATTAGAATATTTTATTCAAATTGGAAGCCCAAGGAAATTCATGGAAGAAAGAGATCAGCAATTAAGCCCAAATCTTTCCTCTACAAATAAGCCTATCAAGAACAGGCCCAATTCGGCCAAAGTTCATGCCCCAAACTTGCTTGAACCTCACCCCAATATTTCATTCCCTAATTCCTAACCCTAATCAAAAGACATCAGCGCCTCTGTCCCCTTCCTTGTCCCCTTCTCCATATTTAGAAAACCTTCAAGCTTTTGCACCTTCCAGTAAAAAGATGCCATACTATTTTTGTGTAAGTGTTGTCTCTTTCTTCCCTCTTCCATATTTGTGCTTGATGACCCGTGTTAAAATGGGTATAACAGTGGGGATTCGCACATAGTCGACCTTTCATGAGAGGTTCGGACGCAGGGCCCTTACAGGTGAGATGAGATCTCTGTCTACTGTTCTCTCTCTTTTTGCTTAGCTTCTTATGTGTCATTTGTCGTTGTCAGGGAGAGTGAGGAAAGCAAGGGCCCCTCCGTTAGCTTTTTGTCAGCCGGACGCATCTGCTCACCCTATCGCGGTACCCATTACCCGACCTTCATCGAGGGCTGTTTCAGTTGAGTCTGGGGCCTTGGTTACTCCTGTGAGGGCCGCTTCTCAGGACGAGGTTCCGACCGATGTCATTCGCCCAACAGGTGAATCACCGTCTACTAGGGAAGAGGAGGCGCCGTCGAAGAGACGGAGAGTGGAATTTGAGACGGTGCCCCCAACAGTAATTCATCTGGACGACTCTCCCCCGATAGGCTCTGGAGAGGGTGTAGTTGCGGCTCCCCCCATGGGGACGGAATAGACCGTCGGAATTGTCGGTGTCTATGACTATCAATCAAATATTCATGTCGTTGCCTTGGCTCAATCAGAAATCCCTACTATTGTCGGTGACCAACAAACTGTCGTGGTGGAGAATCAAACTTCTGGGGCCGCCGTCATGATTTAGGACGTACCCTCATCTTCTGCAGAGGGGCGTGTTTCCTCTTCAGCAGCAGAACGGGGAAAAGGCGTGGTGGTCAATGACTATGAATCTGAGTCGGACCTGGACCCCGATGATGTCAGGATGTTTGAGGAGGGCCTTACTCATTCGGTGGTTCATGCGAGGGGCTCGGCCCGTATTCTTCAGATCCCTTCCGACGTCAATCCCTTGGGAGAAGGTGAGGATCTGGTGCCGCAATTTAGCCTGCTATGCTCCGAAGCCGAAAATGAGGCCCTTCAGTCTGTTCCTAATGCTGATTTGATGGACGAGGTGGCCGCTATGGGCTTAAGGGTACGTTGCATTTTACTTTCGCTTTCTTCCTTCGCCATTCTCGAAAGTACTAGTCTAACCCCGTCTTTGCGTTTTTCAAATGCATATGGTAGAAGTGGAAAGCATTTGTAGGGCCAACATCCGGGCCAAAATTTTCTTGAAGATGCTGGAGAAGTATCGTCGATACCGCGACAGGTGTCGCGAGATGCATGAGCGGCTGAGGACAAACCCCAGTAATCGGGCAATTGGTGAGGAGTTGGAGAAAAGGGACCAGAAATTGATGCAGACTATCCGCAGCAAGAGTGCGTTCGAGGAGAAACTTCGAATTAAAGACGAGGAGCTGGAGTTGGGTAAGGGGGTCACTGCAGAATGTGAGCATTTGTAGGGTACGTTGAGGTCGATGCAGTCGGGGATGGATCAGAACTTGGTCTATGTCGAGGCGATGAGCGTGGAGTGGATGAGAAAATTGACTGCGCTGGAGAGCAAAGTCGCTGAGTTGGAGAGCATTAAAAGTTCCTGGTTTGAGGCTTCGGCGAGGGCGGCGACCTTAGAGAACACCATCCGCATCTTCCAATCTGAACAGGAGTCGGAGAGAGCGACAACTACCTTCATAGAGGCAAGGCTCGAGGAGCGCATGGCGTGATCGATCAAGAGGCATCGGTTCAGGGAGATCGGTCGTGGCTCTGGAGGCAAAGAATGAGCGATTATTAGCTCAGGTTGAGTCTTCCTCCACTGCTGTCCGCCGCCATATGCCCGAGCTCTAGGTTTATGCCAAAGCCCAGCGGGATATATATAAGAGTTTGTGGGAGGCGGGTACCGTGACTGAGGCTACTTATGAAGAAGCGCGAGCGAAAGCGCGGGAGGCTCGCATCAATTATGGGTATAATGCGACGACGCCTGAAGCTAATGGGGGTGCAGATAATGGTAATAGAAAGCTTCTTGGAGACGGTGATGGTGATGGTGCTGGCGATGGCGGTGATGTCGCCGAATGAAGAATGTTGTCCTTGTCTGTTTTTATTTTCAGTTGTTTGTCGATTGTCGTTCATTTTTTTTATAGTTTGCTTGGGCCATATGTAAGCGGCGATAGCCCGCACAATGACTTTCTATAAAAGAGAGTCTTTTCTTTGTTATTTTCCTTCACCTTGATTCCATCTATTTATGGTTTTTAGGTGCGAGATAGACGCCTGTATAACGAGTCCCGGTTTTTCTTTCCTTCTGATGGTTTTCTTCCTTAGGAGTATTTCGATCGAGGTCGAAATCTTCTCCTTTTGGTGGAGGGCCCTTCGCCTTAAAGGGTGTTATTTCGAATTTATCGAAATAGCATCTCGTCGTCGTTCCATCGAGGTCAAACTCTTCTCTTTTTTGGCGAAGGCCCTTGGACTTAAAGGGTGTTATTTCGAACTTATCGAAATACCAACCCGTCATCGTTCGATCGAGGTCGAACTCTTCTCTTTTTTAGCGAAGGCTCTCGGCCTTAAAAAGGCATTATTTCGAACTTATCGAAATAGCAGCCTGTCGTCGTTCGATCAAGGTCGAACTCTTTTTTTTTTCTTTTTTTTTTGGTGAAGGCCCTTGGCCTTAAAGGGTGTTACTTCGAACTTATCGAAATAGCAGTCTGTCGTCGTTCGATCGAGGTCGAACTCTTCTCTTTTTTGGCGAAGGCCCTTGGCCTTAAAGGGTGTTATTTCGAACTTATCGAAATAGCAGCCCGTCGTTAGTCCCAGTTTTTAGAGAATCGGATTTCCGTGGGAGTCCTAGTTTGTTTGATATTGCTTGCATTAGAAGGTGCAGCGCCGGTGAATATGAAACGTTGATGTTTCGCTTAGGTTCGTGATGTGTATGCATTATAGTTTTTTTGTCTGACTCCTACCGTCCGGCTCGGAGACGTCGCCAACATGCGGTATTTCGGCTATGCTGGAGTAATATTTGTTCTTCAATCATGATGTTTCTTTATGTGCTCGCCCGCGCGGATTTTATGTACTTTCTTGGACAAAATGTAGGAGGTGAGAATGATTTTTTCCTTGTTCTTGTCTGGTGGTACAGTGGAGGAGAACAGGTTGGTAACACTGTTTGCCTTGTTTGGCATATCGATGGTTGATGAGGCGAGGATTTCTAAGCTCGGTAATTCTACTTGGCTCTCCTTCCACTACTGCGTTGCTCCTATGTCTCGCGTGGGTTGGATTTTCTCTTCGCGCTTCTTTTGGTGGGTGATTGTGTTTCTTGGCTTTGATCTAGGAGAGACTAGGAAATTTTACTAAGAAATACCCACAGACGGCGTCAAATTATTTGACTCAAAAGATATTGAAACCTTTTTGAACAAATCAATCAAAGATGAATGGGTAAATCTTAGTCAGACATAATTAATTCCAGATCAAAGAGCTAGCAGCACGGGTCATATGTAGGGTGAAGGGGATGTAAATGATCTTATTGAAATTCAAAGTTGTATCTCCCATCAATCGATGAGGAGATTGCTTTACATATTTTTTCTAGAACTTCGTTCTTTCTCCCAGAAATAATAGAAGAGAGCTATTTTGGTTTTTCTAGAGAGATAGCAGGAGCAGCCCCCTGGTTGAAAGCTTTCCCTGGCTATATATAGTCATGACACCCTTGCCCTTTGCTTGGATCGACGTCCTCTTGCCGCCAATGTGTCTTAGTCGTGCTTTTCGACGCCGCTCTCACCGACTCGTCGGGTGTCAGGGAGGAGAAATGAAGTGGGCTATATTAACTTTCACTGCCCAGTTACTTAGGCGGGACGTCGGTCAACTTGATCGTGATGGTCACATTTTGACCAATACACCATTATAATTTTTTTAAAAGGAAAATACAACTAAAAATATTAAAATAGGTCCAACGGGTGAAGTAGGGGATTTTTTCCCTCAAATATTTTTGATAGATAGTTTCAGGTGACATGATAATGATGTTATATATTTCGAATATTCTTTGATTAATGTGTTAAGAGGGTTTCCACTGATTTAGGGTTGTGTCTTCAACAATGACATTAGACCAGCAGACCAATTGATGTCATTAAATTCTGCCAATTTCCCAATTTGTCTTCTCACTTCCATGCAATTTTGCAGGCATATTCGCATTAGTCCCAATTTCTTTTTCATAATCAACTGGTACTAGTCTACTAGTAGAGTGAAGTGATTTGATCTTAGTACTTATCTTGTACTCATCAAGCGAAAATTGAAGAACACGACAAAGATACATTTATGAAATTATTTCATAAAAGTATAATATATTTTTCTGCTTTTGTCCTACATCTTTTGTTGGTATGTTAGAAACAAACTCTCTACCTCTCCGGGCAGAGGTAGAGAGGTAAGGTCTGCATATACACTATCTTTCCAGACCCCACATGTGAAGGTAAGATCTCCGTATATACTATCCTCTCAGACCATACATGTGAGGGCAAGGTCTGCATATACTACCCTCTCAGACCCCACATGTGAGATTATACCGAATATTTTTTTGTTGTTGTTGTTGTCCTACATCCTTTTTTGTTGGGTATAGTATAGGTAAGACAACTTTTCGTTTCAATTTTTATTGGCAAAGAATTTAGCTATCAATAGAACTCTTCACATGATCTGTATGTTTTTTGCTTCTTATTCATTGTACCAGCAATTTTCTGGGATCTGCAAAATTATTGTGCCAAATTAGAGATTACTTATAGTATGATAATTACTTGATTTTCTAATAGTATATATGGTCGAATTCTTGTGCTTGAGAATATAGTACGTTCCTGGTGGTCTAAATTTAATGGCAGATTGTGCGTCACTGTCTTCCTCTTGAACTATATATTTATTGTTTAAAAAAGAATAATAATAATAATAATAATAATAATAATAATAATAATAATAATAATAATAATAATAATAATAATAATAATAACAACAATAATAATAATATCTACACACAGACTAAGTTTATATTTACTATCATAAACAATAATGATTTCAGTAGTACTCCATTTTCATAATTTCACTGTCATAAACTATTGAATTTGCGTCTGTCGAAATTTCATTTGTAAAAGAGGAGGTCAATTAAGCAAGAAAAAAATAATAAATTAAAAATAAAAATAACAGAGAGGAAATCAGTTGCAAGCTCGGCCGTAAAAATTGCACGGGGCGCCCTATTTGGTCGCCCCCATTTAACCTGTACTCATTTTTTTTTTAAAACTTTTAACTTGCACCAACTTTTTAAATAATTTCAGCCCCTTTCTCCTCCTTCGTTTTCTTCTTCAAGTTACAAAACAAACTGGTATTTATCTCCAGAAGCAACGCTGCTTTAGTTATAAGGTCATTTTTTTTAATCGGAAAAGGGTCATATATGCCAGTGAACTATGCGAATTAGGACAGATATGCCCGTCGTTAATAGTTTGGCACATATATGCCCAATCCGTCCAATACTTGCTCATTCATGCCCTTACTTTAACGGAATCACTATTTTGCCTTTCTTAATTAATGAATAATCAAACCCAACCAAATCTGCTGACCCGATCCATTAGGACCCGATCCACCCTTATTTCAAACATATTTTTTGATATATTATTTTTGTTTGATTGAGAAATTGTGTGATAATTATTTTTATTTATTTGAGTAATTTGATAATCAATTTTTTTTTGTTATACATCATTTCGGGAAGTAATCTTAATAAAAGTAGTAATTGATATTTATTTATTATTTAAATAATATAATATTCGAACTAGTTTGTGCTTTATTCGATCATTTTACCATCTATTTTTATTTTTCTCACAATATATTTGTATTTTTCACCAATACAAATATAAATAACTCCATGTTTACTATAACTTAACCTGATGGATCTGTTTTTTTTGTTTTGTTTAGATAAGTGATCATATATGACTGATTATTAGTTTATTGGATTATTTTTTGCATTACAAATTTATTATGAAATAAGTAATAAATTGTTAAAACAGTGGTGCTTCTTTTCCATTTTTATTAATTAATTATTTCATAACAAGCACCACTGTTAATTCAAATATTATATTATTAAAATAATAAATAAATATCAATTACTACTTTTAGTATGATTACTTCCCGAAATGATGTATAGCAAAAAAATCGATTATCAAATTACTCGAATAAATAAATATGATTATCACACAATTTCTCAATCAAACAAAAATAATATATCAAAAAATATCTTTGAAATAATGGTGGGTCGGGTCCTAACGGATCGGGTCAGTATATTTGGGTTGGGTCCGATTGTTCATTAATTAAGAAAGATAAAATAGTGGTTCTGTTAAAGTAAGGGCATAAATAAGCAAGTATTGGACGGATTGGGCATATATGTGCCAAACTATTAACGACGGGCATATCTGTCCTAATTCGCATAGTTCACTGGCATATATGACCCTTTTTCGTTTTTTAATTGAACAGTTTGATAGTTGTACTTCTGCTCCAAATTTATAGCAAATTAATCTTAGAAAAACGTTTAAGTTACCAGTAGGATGAGTTGTAAAATTTTGGAGTTTTTGTATGTTTATTCGTGTTTGACTTGAGAAAATGTACACTATTTTTCTTAAAAAATCACTGCTAATTGTGGTGCTTCAGCTCTAGAGCTGAAGTTCAGCAGTTACAAAACAAAACTTCAGCTCTAAAGCTGAAGTTCTCCAGTTACAAAACAAAAACTTCAGCTCTAGAGCTGAAGTTCGCCGGTTACAAAACAAAAACTTCAGCTCTAGAGCTGAAGTTCGCCAGTTATAAAAACAAAAACTTCAGCTCTAGAGCTGAACTTCGCCAGTTACAAAACAAAAACTTCAGCTCTAGAGCTGAACTTCAGGCCCGGCTACTAGAATGCTGAAGTATTGTGTGATTGTCTTTGCTACTTCAGCTCCATATGCTGAAGTTATGCGAAAAAGCGGGTACGCTTGTAATTTTTTTTATAAAGCGGACACAAATTAAAACGTGACACAAAAAGCAAGTATAAATGCAAATGCCCCAGCTCGGCCTGCTCTATACAGAGTTTATGGGCCGAAAGTTCTGAATAATTTTGAGAAATTAACTTAAATAACCTCATTCCCAAAAGAATAACTAGGAAATGTATATATTATACATATTTAGTTTATACTATAAGTATATTAGTTAGGGGCTGTAAATATTTTTGGCGGAAAGGCCAATTACGTTAAAAGCCCTTTATTAGTCATTAATCAAGTTCATTTTGGCCAAGTTATTGGACAACTTGTTCATCTGTTTTCGCTTCATGAAATATATGCTGAATGATGCTGTCAAGAAACCAAAATGCCTAGAACAACAAAGGGGAGATTCATACAGTTATTTCTGACATTAGAAGAAGGAAAATATGTGGAAAATTTTTGCTGAAAATTTGGACTATATTAATCTAAAAAGATATCATGTGCCAAATGATAAACTTTTATAGCAAATAAAATATATAAAATTGTTATTAAATAAAACGCTTCAAGCTCCAAATTATATCACCAATCGTTATTGGATCATAACGAAATTTCCATTTTGCATTCACCACATAGTGTCTGATTTGATAGGAAGGATTAGCACTAAATAATAAAAATAAATTCTTTAAAATCTTGTTAGAATCCTTCACATATTATTCATCCCTTTTAATGGGCCTTGGGCTTGGGAAGTCCAACTTCAAACCTAAACAAAAGGCCTTGTCTTTAATGGGCCTTGGGCTAGTACACGGGCCTTGGTGGTGAATACCAAATTGCAATAAATAAATGTTTTTCAAATTTTTTAAGATAATTTCTTTTTGGAGTGTTGGCACTAGTGAATCACGTGGGAGAATCAATTAGGAGAGACTCTTTTATTTTCTCCGGATATTATGCAAAAAGGGGAGAAATTCAAAAATAGCCAGATTTACAAGTGATCATTCAAAAATAGCCACGATTTCAAAAGTAATCGAAATTTACCCACTTTTTATGTAAAGATCAATCTGAACGAAAACACTGTACAAAATCCGAAAAATACTCCAGTATAATATACTGGAGTCCCAGTATATTTATGTATATTATACTGGAGTTTCAATATAATATAACGGTCCAGCATAATATACTGGAGATTGGAACATCGGTGCTCCACTCTCCAGTATATTATACTGAAACTTTCCGCGTGTTGGAGTTCCAGCATAATATGCTGGAGTTCATACACATGTGCACTGATCTCCATTATATTATGCTGGAACTTTTCGTGTTGCAGTAAAATAGTGGCTATTTTTCAATGACTTTGCAAACGCTGGTTATTTTTGAATTATCAGTCCGAAAACTGGCTAGCCCGTACTATTTTTAGTTGGCGTTTGGACATAAGAATTGTCAAATTCCATAATAGGGAAATGTACCAAATAAGTTCTAACTTACCAACTTCTGGCCATTAATAATAGACTTACCAAAACTAGCCAATCACATAGAAAAATTAAAAACCCAAACAATTAAGGATTCTTTCTCTCCAAGAATTACAAGCAAAGATCGTCTTCTATATTATTAAGCGTGATTAGCAACACTATATGCAAGACGGAAAGGAAATTTCATGGATGGGGTAGCAAATAAGGTGATGAAATTTAAAAAAAAACATATACAAGATTCCAAAAATGTAAAAAGGGACCTTTTTCAATGAGTATGGTTGAAATTCATTGAAAACATATATATACGTCAATATACAAAATTTGAGAAAGATTGAAGGTGATTTGGACTGATTTGGTATCAAAATTCATAGTTAAAATCGAGTTAAAAAATTCTTTTGCGACACATATATCACGTATGTATCTCACACACAAGTATACATGGATATATATGTCATATACTTTGATACAAATATGATACATATGCGATACTTCGAGTTTTCAATTCAAACCACCTGAAAACTCTACCAAACAATCTTAAAACTGAATTTAAACTCCTTAAGATGCATCCAATCTATTCCAACAACACCCTCTCAAAGAAAGCAAAAATTTGATTTTTTTTGGCTACAAATAGCTAATTGACTAATATTAATAATATTTTATGAATTTGCTTGTACTAACTTACTTATGGACTGACATGACTGGTAATTTTCTTTGTTTTTTTCCCCTTAACCCTATAAATAAGTTATGTGCATATATCTTCACTTATCGATATATAACTAATCACCAAATAAATAGGAAAAACAAGCAAACTGAATATATAAAAGTAATAAATAAATAAACAAAATGATGATACCAATTTTGGATGTGAATTGGATCGTATGGAAAGAATATTCACAAGAGGAAGGGCATAGAAGGGTGCCATAATCAGAACAGTTGACTTGACTCCTACATTTTTAAAATGATCCTACCAAATTCCACTTCCAAGCTCATGATCACTTTATTGATCAATCATTATCCCATTTTAATTACAATTTATCTCTAAGATATGTCTAGTATTGATAACGATCAAAAAGTTTAACTACAATATTTTACATTTAATAATAACTAAACGAAATAAGATACAATCTCTCTACCAAACAAATTCTTAAAATTTGACTTAATGCTCCTTCCCTTTTTTATTGGTGCAAATGTTGGCGGACATCAATATGCCAGAAACTCATCTCAATGTTCTTTTTCGGATCTTTTTGATGAAATGTTTTGAAACCGTTAAAAAATAGATATTATTTCATGTTATAATTAATTTATTGAATATGCTATAAACAAGATGGGTAATTTTAATTATTTTATTCTAGATGTTCATCTCTTATGTCAAGCTGTTTTGTGCTTTACTTTGGATGTTTTTAGTTTGTTACCCTCGAATGATATCCTTTAGCATTTATGATTAATCATGCAAATCAAGAGCAAGATATTCTTTAAGAAAGTATTGTAAATAATGAATACATCATTTTGTTCCAACTTATACTTAAGCACTTTAACCAATAGCACATTAACTACCCTTTCCACAAGCCAACCTTTTTATTACTAAAAAATATTTCTTCTATGAAAGAAGCCTTGGAGCAACGGTAAAGTCGTTGTTTTTTGTGTGTATTATAGGTTACGGGTTCAAGCCGTGAAATTAGCTACTAATATTTATATTATTATAGACAATCTACATTATACCTTTGGGATGCGGGCCCTTCCCCGAACCGTACGTAAACGCGGAATACTTTATGCATCGACTGTCCTTTAAAAGAATTTTCTCTTATGTGACATATGAGATCCAAATAGCATACGTCTCTCGTCCCCTCAATTTTGACACCTTAGCCTATTATTTGGGTTGAGTTAGCCTTTGTGCCTCACCAGAGATAGACTCTTATTTTAAGGCACTGATTAGAAGTGTTTGCTTGAATCTAGAAAATGATCCCAGAATTGCAGTTGGAGTTAAGTGAAAAAAGTGGCTTTTTCTAGAAAGAAAATAGGGTTTCTAGACTGTTTTACTGTTCTTAAATATACTTTATGTAACAAATGTAGCCACGCTGTGGGAGATAAAATGGAATGTGATGGTAATGATTCCGAGTTCCACTCATCTTACCCTTTATTTGTTCTCACTTCATAATCTTATTATTATTACCATAATTTGCATTATTATACCGACGGGGACGTATAACCAAAACCAATATATCAAGCATAACTACAGTATATATTTTGAACAAGTTCGACAAAGAAGATAATAATATATATGACATTTTATACATGTTTGATCCAAGAATATCAGGCCTATACATCGAGGACATGATAGAAACTTAATAAATAAAGGAAAATGTCATTTATCGAATTATTTCAACTTTTAGATGAAATGGTTCACACATTTCAATCGAAAAACAAAGTAGGTAATTAAATTTATTGGGAAGCGCGATTCCCGAAATTATAACCTAGTACAGATCGCTAATAAACTATCTTTAACTAACGTGTTACGGTTCAATTGTCAATGCAATAACGAAATTTCAGCTTAGGATTATAACGCTTCTTTAAATTAAAATGCAGTGATAAAAGAAAGCAGAAAATCTAAGATCTTCCATCCATTACAAAACTTTAGAAACAAGAAAATATTCCATAAGAGTGATGATAAATGCTTAATGTTCAGTTGGTAGGAATTTTTTGGTTTGTTTCTGCTTTATCCTTGTTGCTCTTTCATTTGATTTCGGCTGAGTATTTCTTTTGTCTCAATTAGTGTGTCGGATATCACAAGAAAAACGATTTGGTATTAATTTCAGTCTCTTGGTAACTGAAAGTTGGGTGGTGAATAAAGTCCGATATTAATAGCTGAAAAAATTGAATATATATATAAGATATTGAATATTTTTAATATAAAACCTTCCGGGAAAAAATTGTACCGATATGACCAAAGATCATAACATCATATCATGTTATGATAACTTTGGAATGACAGACCTCAACAAAAGCGAAGTTTCTTTTTGTTATCTTTCTTACATGAGGGGGTTAAAGAATGTTAGACAAAAAGAGACTAAATTGAAAGAACGAAACTAGTTTAAAACGTCAAGTAAAAAAGAAAAAGAGAACACCTTTCGACACAAAAGAAAGCAAGGATTGTCTCTTGGCGTGAGATGTCTGAGTTGTTTTTCTGGAACACCAAATAAAGAAATGGTCACGTGTCAAATATAATGTTTGACAAGAGTTAAATGATAGTCCTTATGAGATAATGATATAAAATTAGGCAAATGTCTGATGAATTATTGTCCGCGCGCATGTTACTGTTAATACCCATGCTTTTGTTCTGCAACAATATAATGTTACTTGCAAATTTCCACGACTCGCATACGTTAATTAAGTAAAACTGATTTTGCAAATGTCTGACGATTTTTATTCATGTTTGACTGACGAGTAGATACGTTTAGTAGTTGACTATTGTACTCTCGAGTCAGATTACTAGTAGTATGAGTTAAAATACCTTACAGTGATCGAGTACAAATGTACAAATGATTAATGCTGAAAAATCTTGAACTATTTTAGTGTTTTACCCATTAAAAGTTGCTAGTAATTGTAGTCGATAAAGTGTCTGTAGTATTAGATAAAAAAATTACAGTTGATACATAACATCATTGCAGATCAAAAGTTTGAAGCATGAAATTGACCAGAGGAAAAAAGAAAGCAACAATGTGTATCCTCGCTATTCATAAAAAATGTATAGTCAATTTAAGAAATTTGAACGCCATTCATGATGTTAGATATATGTAGAACAAAATATCTTCACTTAACTATATTTCTTGAATTTAGTATTGGTGAGCTTTCAAAGTACCATTATGAATACTTCCAAGTTCAAAATTCTTTCGTATTAAAAGAAAATTTATACACTACTTAAAAGTACCATAATGAATACTCATTATTTGATCTTTTCTTTTTCGTTACATATTTGATTAGTATTGGCACCCAGCGAAATATGACAAGTCAGATCAGTGGCGGAGCCACATTGAAGCAAGGGGTGTCAAGCGACGCCCATTGGCCGGAAAATTACAATATTTTACTAGATAATTTTTTTGTTTTATGTATGTTTACTATACGTTGACTTCCCTTGACTTTTCCATATATCTAATTTTTTATATTTTGACACTTCTTGATGATAAATTCTGGATCCGTCACTGAGTCGGATAAAAAGGGTACTAAAAATGAAGTGTTTTCATACCCGAAGATGAATGCACAAGAAGATCTTTTAATTTTAGGGGTCACTTGGGTCAAAACAAGGTTATTTCAGATTAATTCTGAGATTATAATCAAGATTTTTGTTATACCGATATTAATTATTATCAATAATCAAACAGTAGATAAATGCAATTCCAAATTTAATATATGCTGGAATACGGCATACGGCATGCTAGAGGGGATTACAAAAAAGTCTTAGACTAGCTTCATTCTATGTTCTATTATTTCTTGAACGAGATAAAGGATAAGTGAACGATAGTAATTCCTCCTGTAAAATACTATATATTCCATATTTTACCATCTACAAATATATGGTCCTAATAGTTACCCAAATCCCGTTAATTGCACTAACCATGCAATGCTTATTTTGCTGTGAAGTGTCCCTTTATGTTGCGATCTGATATTAAAATATTTCATAAGCTATTTATGAAATACCCCCCCCCCCCCCAAAAAAAAAAAAAAACCTAATTTCCTAAAGCATAGAAAAGGGAAAATGGGGGAGAGGGAGAGAGAACAAGAACTATTAATAGCCAAAAGTTGGTATAGGGTCGTCTTTCTTGATGTATGTCATTGGCCCTAAAATAATTATAAGGCGAAAAATCGTAGAAAAATGTTTTGGAAACGTATTGGCTACTTGTGTCTCCACATTGCCTAAGCTTTACTCCATAGTATTGTCCTTACCCCTTACAGGTAACTAACCTATACTTCCAAAGGTCATGTCCTTTTTCTACTTTTTGACTTCTCATTCTTCTATTATACATATATATTAATATCATGATGATTATATTACATATATATAATAATGATAATCATAGTTCAAGTTAAAACTTTTAACCATAGGCGAGTCATTGTTCTTAATTTACAACAACCTGTACTTCTATGTAATTCTATTTGCCGATGATCATAAACTTTCTACTGTCGAAAAGAGTAAGAGTGAAGCATACTTCGAAATTACAATGAAATTTTTAAACTCTTTTCCTTTTGGCACATTTGTACTTGTCCACCCTCTTCCTAGTTGAAACGTGGGGAGCCAAAACAATTATGTGTCTATTTCAGTAATCATTAAAGATGGCTCCACTACCTCTGCCATTTTAGCCCATCCCTTTCCTCTAATTAAGATTTAAGTAATTTTTAATCTAATTATGCGCATTGCATCATTATTTTTACCAAAACATATAATCTTGATGATTGAAAATTAAGGTGCTCCAATATTAATATTTTTGTTGGGTGTGTGCGAACAAAGTCTCACATTGACAGCTGAAAAGATTGGGATCCTACATATAAGGTGTAAGAATCTCTTAATAGTGTAAGGCTTTTTGAGAAAAACTGTGCGGGCTTGGACCAAAATGGAAAATATCATACCATGTTAAGAGAGTATTTGAGTTGTTTTAGCCAGCAACTTTTTTAAAAGCTAAGTAATAAGTCCAAAGTTTGTCACGACCCGGATTTCCCACCATCGGGTGTCGTGATGGCGCCTACTATCGGAGCTAGGCAAGCCAAATATTTAAAACACCTTTCCTGCTTTCTTTCAAACAATATAATAAACGAGACAAAATTTAAGCGGAAGACTTTAAATCCAAAGCAACAAAAAACCAAAAGTGCGGAAGTTTAATACACATCACTACCCAAGGTCTGGTGTCACTAGCTCACGAACTACTACAGAATATTACAAACAATGTCTGAAAGGAAATACATCATGTTTGTCTGATACAAGATGAACAAACGAAAAAAACATGGAAAGGGACTTTGGCCTGCGAACGCCAGCTAGGCTACCTCGAGAGTCCCTGGACTGAAGATAGCTCCCAGAAGTCCTACTGCTGCGGTCCGTAAGCTGCTCCCTGATCTGTGCACAAAAATGCACAGAGTGTAGCATCAGCACAACCGACCCCATGTGCTTGTAAGTGCCTGGCCTAACCCCGGCGAAGTAGTGACGAGGCTAGACAGTACCTACCACAATTAACCTGTACAGATATATATATACAACAAGTGCAAGAAAACAATAACAAGATAATACAAAGTAAAACTGGGAGGGGACATGCTATCGGGGAGTAACAGATAAAAATGAAATATCGGAAATAAGCAGAAGAGACTCCGGTTCCCATGATATATATATATATAAGTGGACGGCGTGCCACACGATCCCATAATATCATATATAAGTGGACGGCGTGCCACACGATCCCATAATATAGTTCATAATATCTGACTTCATATAGTAGACCCCTTCAAGGGAGAATAACAACTCAATACCTTTAACCCGGCAAGGGAGTATTCACAACACATTCTCCTTTTTAAATCCATTCTTCCTCAACTAACACATTCATGTTCGAGCTAACGCTCCAAAAGTACACCAATCGCAATTTTACCTCAACCGTTCATATTATGTGAAACTCATCAAACAAACAAGGAGCTTGTGTCACATTATTCGAATTAAAAGCAATCAAGACTCACGGTCACGCTGGACTCCGGTGCATAGATAACTGTCACCATGCCTATACACCGTACTCCACATTAGCAAGTAGCAAATATCATCCTAATCCTATTCCCTCAAGCCAAAGTTAGAACAAACACTTACCTCGAATGCTCCAAACTCAACTCACGCTTCTAGTATAGCTTTACCTCTTGATTCCACCACCAATCCGCTCGAATCTAGTCATAAGTTACTTAATCACATTAATAATTACTAAATGAATCATCCCCAATGCATGAAAATAGATTTTTCAAGGTTTTCCCCAAAAAGGTCAAAAATACCCTTGGACCCACGTGGTCGAAACTCGAGGTTCGGATCAAAACCCGGTTACCCATTCCCCCATGAATCCCAATATATGATTTGTTTTTAAATCGGACCCCAAATTGAGGTCCAACTTCTCAATTTGTAGAAAACCTAGGTTCTACCCAAAACACCCAATTTTCCCCATGAAAATCTTTGATTTGAAGTTGAAATTATGTTAAAAGATGTTAAGGAATAAAGAAATTAAGTTAGAAATCACTTACCAATCGTTTTGGAGAAAAAAAAAGTTGTTTGAAAAATCGCCGCGGCCTGGTGTCTGCAACACCTGAACCTGCATTTTCTTAAGTCCACGACCTCCCTGGCCCCATTCAAAACTCATCCGAGCCCTCCGGGCTCCAAACCAAACATGCACACAACCTTAAAAATATCTTACGGACTTACTCGTACGATCAAATCGCCAAAATAACATCATATACATAGGATCAAGCCTTAAACACATGATTTTCTTTCAACTTTCACAAAAACTCAACTTCCCCATTTTAAGTCCGAAACACGTCATATGACGTCCGTTTTTAGCCAAACTTTACAGATAATGCTTAACACATATTTAAGACTTGTACCGGGCGTCGGAACCAAAATACGAGCCCAATACCTATATTTTCTAACCCCTTTTTCATTTCAAATTTTCATATCAAATTTCAGAAAAACATTTTCTTTCAATAATTCATTTCTCGGGCTTGGGACCTCAGAATTTGATTCCGGGCACACGCCCAAGTCCCATATTTTCCTACGGACCCTCCGGGACCGTCGAATCACAGGTCCGGATCCGTTTACCCAAAATATTGACCGAAGTCAACATTATGCATATTAATACCAACATTCATCAAATGTTTCACATAATTCACATATTCTAACATCAAAACTTTCCGGCTACGCGCCTGAACTGTGCACGCCAATCGAGGCAACTAAAGGCGAGGTTTTCAAGGCCTCGAAAGCACGGAACAAGGAAGAACTACAGTGATGACCCTTCGGGTCGTCACATTCTCCACCTCTAAAACAACCGTTCGTCCTCGAACGGACAAAAGAAAGAAGTACCTGAGTCGGGAAATAAATTAGGATAACGGCTCCATATATCGGACTCGGACTCTTAGGTCGATGCCTCAGGAGGCTGACCTCTCCACTGAACACGCACCGAAGGAAAACTCTTCGACCTCAACTGTCGAACCTGCCGGTCTAGAATAGCCACCGGCTCCTCCTCATATGACAGATCCTTGTCCAATTGGACAGTGCTGAAATCCAACACGTGCAATGGATCCCCGCGATACTTCCGGAGCATAGATACATGAAACACGGGATGTACAACTGACAAGCTAGGTGGCAAGGCAAGTCTATAAGCCACCTCTCCCACACGATCAAGAATCTCAAATGGACCGATGAACCTAGGGCTGAGCTTGCCCTTCTTCCCAAATCTCATCACGCCCTTCATAGGCGATACACGGAGCAATACCCGCTCACCAACCATGAAAGAAACATCTCTGACCTTGCGGTCTGCATAACTCTTTTGTCTGGACTGAGCTGTACGAAGTCTATCCTGAATAATCCTGACCTTGTCCAAGGCTTCCTGAACTAGATCCGTACCCAATAATCGAGCATCTCCCGGCTCAAACCATCCAACTGGAGACCGACATCGCCTACCATACAACGCCTCATACGGAGCCATCTGAATGCTAGATTGGTAGCTGTTGTTGTAGGCTAACTCTGCTAAAGGCAAAAACTGGTCCCACGAGCCTCCAAAATCAATGACACAGGCTCGGAGCATGTCCTCAAGAATCTGAATAGTCCTCTCGGACTGACCGTCCGTCTGGGGATGAAATGCTGTACTCAACTCAACCTGGGTGCCCAACTCTCGCTGAACCGCTCTCCAGAAATGCGAGGTAAACTGCTTACCCCGATCTGAAATGATAAATAGCGGCACCCCATGAAGGCGAACAATCTCCCTGATATAAATCTCGGCTAACCTTTCGGACGAATAGGTGGCTGCAACAGGAACAAAATGCGCTGACTTGGTCAGCCTATCAACAATGACCCAAACTGTATCAAACTTTTTCCGAGTCATTGGAAGTCCAGTAACGAAATCCATCGTAATCCTCTCCCACTTCCACTCGGGAAGTGCAATCCTCTGAAATAGACCACCGGGTCTTTGATGCTCGTACTTAACCTGTTGAGAATTTAAACACCGAGCCATGCGCAACGATGTCTTTCTTCATCTTACGCCACCAATAGTGCTGCCTCAGATCCTGATACATCTTCGCGGCGCCCGGGTGAATAGAATACCGAGAACTGTGGGCCTCCGCTAAGATCAACTCTCGAATCCCATCAACATTGGGCACACAAACTCGCCCCTGCAATCTCAATACACCATCATCATCTAAGGTTACTTTCTTGCCACCTCCACGCTGCACCGTGTCTCTCAAGACACACAAATGGGGATCCTCAAACTGCCGCTCACGGATACGCTCTAATAGTGAGGAACGAGCAACCGTGCAAGCTAACACTCTACTAGGCTCAGAAATATCCAACCTCACAAGACGATTGGCCAAGGACTGAACATCCAAAGCAAGCGATCTCTGGCTGACTGGAATATAAGCAAGACTACCCATGCTGGTGGACTTCCTGCTCAATGCATCGGCCACCACATTGGCCTTCCCCGGGTGGTATAAGATAGTAACATCATAATCCTTTAGAAACTCTAACCACCTCCTCTACCTCAAATTCAACTCTTTCTGCTTGAACAGATACTGAAGACTCTTGTGATCAGTGTAAACCTCACACGTCATGCCATATAAGTAATGCCTCCAGATCTTCAAGGCATGAACAATGGCTGCCAACTCGAGATCATGAACCGGATAATTCTTCTCGTGGATCTTCAACTGCCTCGAAGTATAAGCAATGACCTTGCTTCTTGCATCAACACTGCACCAAGCCCAATACGAGATGCATCACAATAGACCGTATATGGCCCTGAACCTGTGGGCAAAACCAATACTGGTGTCGTAGTCAGAGCCGTCTTGAGCTTCTGAAAGCTCGCCTCACACTCGTCCGACCACCTGAACTGGACACCCTTCTGGGTCAATCTGTTCATAGGGGATGCAATGGATGAAAACCCCTCCATGAACCGACAGTAGTAACCTACTAACCCTAGGAAACTCCGAATATCCGTAGCTGAAGCTGGTCGAGGCCAGTTCTTGACTGCCTCTATCTTCTTCGGGTCTACCTGAATACCTGCTGTTGATACGACATGACCCAGGAATGCGACCGAACTCAACCAAAACTCGCACTTTGAGAACTTAGCATACAACTGACTATCCTTTAGGGTCTGAAGAACCACTCTGAGGTGCTGCTCATGCTCCTCCTGACTGCGGGAGTATATAAGAATATCGTCAATGAAGACTATCACGAACAAGTCCAAATAAGGTCTGAACACTCGGTTCATCAACTCCATGAACGCTGCTGGGGCATTAGTCAATCCAAATGACATGACTAAAAACTCATAGTGCCCACACCGAGTGCGAAATGCTGTCTTGGGGACATCAGACGCCCTAATCCCCAGTTGATGATAACCAGATCTCAAATCTATCTTTGAGAACACCCTTGCACCCTGAAGCTGGTCGAATAAATCGTCGATCCTCGGCAGTGGATACTTATTCTTAATTGTAACCTTGTTCAATTGCCGGTAATCGATGCACATTCTCATCGAACCATCCTTTTTCTTAACAAACAACATCGGCGCACCCCAAGGTGAAACACTGGGTCTAATGAAACCTTTCTCAAGCAAATCCTGCAGCTGTTCCTTTAACTCTTTCAACTCCGGCGGGGCCATACGATATGGCGGGATAGAAATGGGCTGAGTGCCCGGGACCAAATCAATACAAAAGTCGATATCCTTGTCGGGCGGCATACCCGGCAAGTCTGAAGGGAAAACCTCAGAAAACTCCAGAACAATGGGCACAGAATCAATAGAAGGGGCCTCCACGGTAGAATCGCGAACATACACCAAGTAGGCCAAACATCCCTTCTCGACCATACGCCGAGCTTTCACATACGAGATAACACTACGGGTACAATGACCAGAAGTACCTCTCCACTCTAGACGGGGTAAATCTGGTAAGGCTAAGGTTACGCTCTTGGCATGGCAATCCAAAATAGCATGGTACGGGGATAACCAATCCATCCCCAATATAACATCGAAGTCGACCATGTCCAAAAGCAACAAATCAACATGGGTCTCAAGACCCCCAAACACTACGATACAAGAACGATGAACTTGGTCGACCACAATAGAATCACCCACCGGTGTTGACACATAAACAGGAATACTCAACGAGTCACTAGGCATAACCAAATAGGGTGCAAAATAGGACGACACATATGAATACGTAGATCCGGGATCAAATAGCACAGAAGCATCCCTATCACAGACCAGAATAGTACCTGTAATCACAGCATCTGATGACTCAGCCTCTGGCCTGGCTGGCAAAGCATAACAACGGGGCTGGGACCCACCTCCCTGAATCATATTCCTGGGACGATCTGCTGCTGGCTGACCCCTACCTCTAGCGGTCTAAGCTCCACCTCTAAGACCTCTACCTCTACCTCTATGTCCTCTACCCCCGCCTCTAGCTGGCTGGGCAGGCTGTGGGGCAACTGGTGCCTGGATCACAGGGCGAGAACCCTGCTGCTGCGAGCTGCTGGAAGCTCGAGGGCAATATCTGGCAATGTGACTCACATCGCCGCAAGTATAACAAGCCCTCGGCTGTTGAGAAAAACGAAGTGGTGGTGCACTGATAGGTGCTGATAGTGAACTGAAGAGCTGCTGGTCAGAATACTACGGGTGAGAACCACGACCACCTGGTGTACCATGAGAAGCCTGGAGAGCTGACTGAAAGGGCCTTGAAGGATGGCCTCTACCATAAGAATCCCTACCTCCAGACGAGGTACCACTGAATCTACTAGAATGACGGGGCCTCTTATCAGACCCATGACCACCTTCCTGAGCAAGTGCCATCTCTATCCGGCGGGCACCATCTGCCGCCTCCTGAAATGAAATCTCACTACCGGTACTCATGGCCATCTGAACACGGATCGGCTGCGCCAACCCATCAATAAACCTCCGCACCCTCTCTCTATCGGTGGGGAGTATCACAATGGCATGATGAGCAAGATCAATGAACCGGGTCTCATACTGGGTGACCATCATAGGACCCTGCTGGAGACGCTCAAACTGCCTGCGAAGAGCATCTCGCTGAGTAACTGGAAGAAACTTCCCCAGAAATAACTCTGAAAACTGATTCCAGGTCAATGATGGCGTCCCTGCTGGCCTGGCTAAACAGAAATCCCTCCGCCAAGTCTTGGCGGATCCTGCCAGGCGAAAAATGGCGAAGTCGACCCCATTGGTCTCTACAATGCCCATAGCCCGTAGAACCTCATGACAGCTGAAAATGAAATCCTGAGCATCCTCTAAAGGAGTGCCACTATATGTTGTTGTGAAGAGCTTGGTGAAACGATCAAGCCTCCACAGAGTATCCGCAGACATAGTCGTACAATCGCTAGACTGAGTCGCAATACCTGGCTGGGCTGCCACAGCTGGCTGAACTGCCACGACTGGCTGAACCGCTGGAACCTGAGCCTGAGGAGCTACTGGCTCTAGAGTACGAGTATCGGGAGTCTGAACTCCTCCCCCAGCCTGAGACGTGGCTGGAGCTACGGAAAGTAAACCCGCTCTAGAAATGCCCTCCATAAAGCCTACCAGTCGGACCAAAGCGTCCTGAAGCACTGGAGTGGCTATGAAACCCTCTGGGACCTGAGCTGGGCCCACTGGAACAGCTGGGGCCGGAACCTCCTCCTCAAAATTGACCTGAGGCTCCGTCGCTGGAAATGCTGCTCGGGGCTGAGCTCTGCCCCGGCATCTGGCATCTGGCACGGCCTCGGCCTCTGGCATCTGGCACGGCCTCGGCCTCGCCCTCTGTCCCTAATAGGGGCTGCTGCTGGGGGCTTAGGCTGTTGCGCGGTAGAAGAGGAAGCACGTGTCCTCGCCATCTGTGAAAGAACAGAGTGGAAGGACAATCAGTACTTGAGAAACAGAATCGCACGACAAGAATGAACAAGGTAAAGTTTTCCTAACTTAGTAGCCTCTGCGGGATAAATACATACGTCTCCGTACCGATCCCTCAGACTCTACTAAGCTTGTCCATGAGTTGTGAGACCTAAGTAACCTAGTGGTCTGATACCAACTTGTCACGACCCGGATTTCCCACCATCGGGTGTCGTGATGGCGCCTACTATCGGAGCTAGGCAAGCCAAATATTTAAAACACCTTTCCTGCTTTCTTTCAAATAATATAATAAACGAGACAAAATTTAAGCGGAAGACTTTAAATCCAAAGCAACAGAAAACCAAAAGTGTGGAAGTTTAATACACATCACTACCCAAGGTCTGGTGTCACTAGCTCACGGACTACTACAGAATACTACAAACAATGTCTGAAAGGAAATACATCATGTTTGTCTGATACAAGATGAACAAACGAAAAATAACATGGAAAGGGACTTCGGCCTGCGAACGCCAGTTAGGCTACCTCGAGAGTCCCTGGACTGAAGACAGCTCCCAGAAATCCTACTGCTGCGGTCCGTAAGTTGCTCCCTGATCTGTGCACAAAATATTTGCACAGAGTGTAGCATCAGCACAACCGACCCCATGTGCTGGTAAGTGTCTGGCCTAACCCCGGCGAAGTAGTGACGAGGCTAGACAGTACCTACCACAATTAACCTGTACAGATATATATATACAACAAGTGCAAGAAAACAATAACAAGATAATACAAAGTAAAACTGGGAGGGGACATGCTATCGGGGAGTAACAGATAAAAATGAAATATCGGAAATAAGCAGAAGAGACTCCGGTTCCCATGATATATATATATATATATATATATATAATATCATATATAAGTGGACGGCGTGCCACACGATCCCATAATATCATATATAAGTGGACGGCGTGCCATACGATCCCATAATATCATATATAAGTGGACGGCGTGCCACACGATCCCATAATATCATATATAAGTGGACGGCGTGCCACACGATCCCATAATATAGTTCATAATATCTGACTTCATATAGTAGACCCCTTTAGGGGAGAATAACAACTCAATACCTTTAACCCGGCAAGGGAGTATTCACAACACATTCTCCTTTTTAAATCCATTCTTTCTCAACTAACACATTCATGTTCGAGCTAACGCTCCCAAAGTACACCAATCGCAATTTTACCTCAACCGTTCATATTATGTGAAACTCATCAAATAAACAAGGAGCTTGTGTCACATTATTCGAATTAAAAGCAATCAAGACTCACGGTCATGCTAGACTCCGGTGCATAGATAACCGTCACCATGCCTATACACCGTACTCCACATTAGCAAGTAGCAAATATCATCCTAATCCTATTCCTTCAAGCCAAAGTTAGAAAAAACACTTACCTCGAATGCTCCAAACTCAACTCACGCTTCTAGTATAGCTTTACCTCTTGATTCCACCACCAATTCGCTCGAATCTAGTCATAAGTTACTTAATCACATTAATAATTACTAAATGAATCATCCCCAATGCATGAAAATAGATTTTTCAAGGTTTTTCCCAAAAAGGTCAAAAATATCCCCGGACCCACGTGGTCGAAACTCGAGGTTCGGACCAAAACCTGGTTACCCATTCCCCCATGAATCCCAATATATGATTTGTTTTTAAATCGGACCCCAAATTGAGGTCCAACTTCTCAATTTGTAGAAAACCTAGGTTCTACCCAAAACACCCAATTTTCCCCATGAAAATCTTTGATTTGAAGTTGAAATTATGTTAAAAGATGTTAAGGAATAAAGAAATTAAGTTAGAAATTACTTATCAATCGTTTTGGAGAAGAAAAAATTGTTTGAAAAATCGCCTCTTAGGTTTTGGGTTTTTAAAAAGTAAAAAATGACTGAGATTTTCCGAACTTGTATACCTTTCTGAGGACCTGGCGCGGACCGCACAAAAATGTGTTGCGGCCGCGCCGAGTGGGAGAAAAGTGGGGCTTCTCTGAACCCTTCCAGCGTGGACCACATTGTTTTGGTGCGCGACCGCGCTGGTCAACCTGAAACACTAACCCTCAGACTCAGCCACGCGGACAGCACAAAAATGCATCGCGGCCGCATGGCTCCAGCGCGGACCGCGCGGAAAAGACCGCGGCTGCGCTGGTGTCTGCAACACCTGAACCTGCATTTTCTTAAGTCCAAGACCTCCCGGGCCCCATTCAAAACTCACCCGAGCCCTCGGGGCTCCAAACCAAACATGCACACAACCTTAAAAACATCTTACGTACTTACTCGTGCGATCAAATCGCCAAAATAACATCATATACATAGGATCAAGCCTCAAACACATGATTTTCTTTCAACTTTCACAAAAACTCAACTTCCCCATTTTAAGTCCGAAACACGTCATATGACGTCCGTTTTTAGCCAAACTTTACAGAAAGTGCTTAACACATATTTAAGACTTGTATCGGGCGTCGGAACCAAAATACGAGCCCAATACCTATATTTTCTAACCCCTTTTTCATTTCAAATTTTCATATCAAATTTCAGAAAAACAATTTCTTTCAAAAATTCATTTCTCGGGCTTGGGACCTCAGCATTTGATTCCGGGCACACTCCCAAGTCCCATATTTTCCTACGGACCCTCCGGGACCGTCGAATCACAGGTCCGGGTCCGTTTACCCAAAATGTTGACCGAAGTCAACATTATGCATATTAATACCAAAATTCATCAAATGTTTCACATAATTCACATATTCTAACATCAAAACTTTCCGGCTGCGCGCCCGAACTGCGCACGCCAATCGAGGTAACTAAAGGCGAGGTTTTCAAGGCCTCAAAAGCACGGAACAAGGAAGAACTACGGTGATGACCCTTCGGGTCGTCACATAGTTGTTTGACTCAAAAGATTTCGAACTCTTTTTAAGCAAATCAATCAGAGATGGAGGGGTAAATCGTAGTCAAACTTAATTGATCCCAGATTGAAAGATTGAACAATCAGAGATTGCACCTAAGATGAATCGAACGTCTTAGATCTTATTAACATTTAACATTGCCTTTTTCATCCGTGGATGAAGAAGTATGAGTACGATTGTTCCTCCCTTTCTGGGATACAAGAAGATGGAGCCTTTGTTTTTCTCTTTCTTCTATTGGGAAGTATTCTTTTCTTCTCTTTTTTCTCCCCCCCCCGGGCTTCCCTGTGGGATGTATATATATAGTCGAAATCCCCTTACCCTTGCCGTGACTTGGCGGGCCTAGGTCAATGGAGCTTTCTGGTCGTGGTTAGGCGTTCCTCTCTTCAACACGTTGGTTGTTTTGGAGGAGAAATAAGGACTTTATCGACGTCTACTACCTGGTTGAAGAAATGGGATCGTAGTCAACTTGGTCGAGGTGGTCAGATTTTGACCAATACAATAGTTCTAGATAATTTTGCACAAGTAACCAACCCTCTTTCTCTCATTAAAATCATTCTCATTACTTGGATTGAAGCACGCCTTAAAGTAAAGTCTAAACCCCTCCCTTGTCACCTTGAGAAGTGTCACTTAATTAGAGGTTAAAACTTTAAAAAAGAAAGCAATAAGGAAAGGGAGAAAAAAGGAGTAAATTCACAAGTCGTGAGGTAAAGTTGTATTTTCAGGGTAATATATACTTGGCACTTTGAAGAGATTGCCAATTAATTTAGTACACATATGAGATTGCAATTGTTATTAATTTAAGCCCATGATATCATTTGACTCTTCACTCTTTGTCCCTGTTAATTACACCATACACCTAGCCATTTTATGTTCCTTAAATGATGTAATGCTACGTATATTTAACTCGTGTATATAATTAACTTTCACGATACAATCTATTTTTTCTATATTAATAATTGACTTTTATAACAACACTTCACTATAATAGTTGTGTTTTCTTCGGAACCAATAATTCATGTTATGTTAATAATAATATATATGTTTTCTATAACAACACTTTGCTATAAGTTTATAACAACCAAAAAATATTTGGAACAAACGAGCATGTTATAAAGAGGGTTACTGTAGCTAGCATCAAAGAATGAAAGAGCCAAGACTATTTTCTCTCTTTTCAACCGTCATGATAAATTTTCATAATTAATTCGTTTTTTCAACCTTCATTGTGCCAAAGTTACATGGCTACGTATACATACAATGATAGAAATCAAAATGATTAAAGTAAAACTACAAGAGCTCTTTTGTGTAAATGCGCTTATCATCTTTTGCTATATGTAGCACATTAACTTGCCAAAATAGTGTTACTGTAGCACACCATGACATAAATACAATGATGTTCCATAATTTTATAAATGCATGTACGTGTGATGTAGTCAAGCAAGAATCAACTAAGAAAATTACCTAGTTAACAACAATTGGCACAAGTTGTTGTTAATTGTCCTATTGAAATAGTGTAACTTTGCCACTTCTAACTTAATTAATTAAGTGGCTTATAAAGTAAAGAAAAAGGGCGTGCTTAAATACTAGTGAAGCTTGCATACAAAAGTAAAAATTAACATTATATCAAGAGGCAGGTTATAATTGGTATCCATAAAATTAAACTCACTGTTTGATTTCATGAAATATGCTATCTATCCACTCGTAGTGAAAATCGAATCGATGAATTTATCTCTATTGTGTGAAAGACGTTAATTGACATATACCGCTATACTATAAAATATAAATTTTGGTGGTTACTTGTAACTTACTGATTTAATTCAAATAAGTTTAGCTAAAAGACCTTTCATTAGCTACATGACTTAAATCTGTCAAGAGAGATTTTTTAAGTAGAAATAGCGCGGGCTAGCCAGTTTTGGGACTAGTCATTAAAAAATAGTCAGCGTTTGCAAAATCATTGAAAAATAGCCATTATTAAACTGCAACACGGAAATTTCCAGCATAATATACTGGAGATCGATGCACCTGTGTATGAATTTCCAGCATATTATGCTGAAACTCCAACATGCGAAAAGTTTCAGCATAATATACTGGAGATTGGAGCACCTGTGTATGAACTTCCATTATATTATGCTGGACCGGTATATTATACTGGAGTTCCAGTATATTATACTGAATTCCAATATATTATGCTGGAGTATTTTTCGGATTTTAAACAGTGTTTTCATTCAGATTTATCTTTACATGAAAAGTGGCTAAATTTCGATTACTTTTGAAACTGTGGCTATTTTTAAATGACCACTTGTAAATCTAGTTACTTTTGAATTTCTTCCATTTTTAATGCTTTTATTTACTCAAACTATTTTATCTCCGTGGCCCAAGAAAAAAAGAAAGAAAGATAAAGAGGAAACTTTTTCTCCAACAAAAAAAAGAGAAAAAAAAAACGGAGAAAACTTTAGAAGTGTATAATAAGAACTTAAATCTCGGAACGGGCTGCCACATAAGCGATAGTAGGTGGGCCTGATGAGTGATGACCATTGTATAACGTCTGTAACTTTTGCTTCACTTCTATACTAAACTTGAGAAAAACCTTCGTTTAACTCTGATTCATGAGCAAAGAAAACTAGAAAACTATAGGGAAGGATCTTTAATTATATGAAATGGCCTCTTCTCCTCAACCATAGGCGGAGAACAGGCCCTTTTAACAGCTAAAGTGAAGGGTTGGTTATTACCTAATCGGCACGCACAAGCACTTGTGATTATTTATTTTAACATTATGTAGGTACACTTGTCACCATGTCAACATACACCTTTGTCTTCTTTTTGCATATTTAGTAAGCTAACTAGTTTAGTGTACGTCCGTTGCACGTGTGTCTCGCGTCAAGTAAATATATGTGCAAGAACAATGTGTTTAACTACATATGCTTCATCACGGTTTTGCATTGATATATTTGTGATTTCCATATATACTAACATTGTATTATATTTTCAATTGTTGTAATTTCAAAGGAGAAATGGTTAGAAAAAAATGGAGAATTACAGTTTTTAAATAAGATAAATGAATCTAGTCATCTAAAAAAATTTAGGATTATTCTCACTATTTCAATCCTATTTTATTCCCTTCTTTTGATTCTTCTGCTTATTCTCATCTCAAAAAAATTATACAACCAAAATCGGCATGAGAATAATATAAGAAAATATCAAATATATGAATAAAGTTACATATGAACATACAAAATGCTAAGCAGTATGGAGTTTAAATCAATAATTAAAGCATGGATCATAAATTAATAGAATTATATCATCAAGCCAATAAAAAATTTACAATAACTTTGAAATACGTGGCACATTAAAAACAATATAAAAGACTAAAAGAATTTATTCCTACGCGCTTTGCGCATGTACTACATATTAAGAAATTTAGAACTTTAAAAAATATATATATATAAATATTATTAAATTTTGTATACCGAACGTGCAATTGTTAAGTGTCATTTAGAAAGTAACTTTAGAATTGGATGTTGATTAAAGAGTATAATAATTGTAAATATTAAAATAATTTATATCTAATTATAGAATTTATTATAAGTTTTATATTTTGGTACATAAATTTTATAATATGAATCTTTGATTAATTTATGATCGATTATATATCTGTAATTAAGAATAAAAAAATCGAAGGAGAGCTGATTGGCACTATCTAATTTAGTTATAGCTTCCTACTAATTACTTTTTTTTTTCACTTTCATTTTTTATTTAAAGATAATTAAATTATATAAAATTAATTGATTATAATTTTATACAACGAATAATTCAACGAGTAATAGTTATGTTTTTACCTATTCTCTGTGAAAATTTTCATTTTTGGTATTAATTTTCTTTTATAAAATTACTATATCACATGATTAAATAAGGAAAGGATCTAATATGCAAGATTTAGTTGAAATATTAAATAAATTTATAAGATGTATATGTTTACATTAGTTTTTTAATTTTTTAAAGTAGCTTGAGATTGGTATTCGTAACTTTCAAGGTATTACGATTCAAAAGAATTTTGAGACTAAATCCAACAATATATAATTTTTGTGGTATTTTATTTTAATCCAACTGAATCGTGCTTTTTATTTGGTTTTATAATTATATAAATCCGATTTTCCCTTTTTATCTAGTTTCAACTTTGGTATTAGTTTTCTTTTATAAAATTACTATATCACATGATTAAAATAAGAAATGGAACTAATACGCACGATTTAGTTGAAATATTAAATAAATTTATAAGATGTATATGTTTACATTAGTTTTTTTATTTCTTAAAGTAGCTTGAGATTGGTATTGTAACTTTCAAGGTATTGCGATTCAAAAAACAATTGAGACTAAATCCAACACTATATAATTTTTGTGGTATTTTATTTTAATCCAACTGAATTGTGCTTTTTGTTTGGTTTTATAATTATATAAATCTGATTTTTTTTTCTTTTTTTATCTAGTTTCAATTTATAAAATAAATGTTAGTATATGAATAAATAGACTTATCAGAAAGTTCAATATATTCTAATTTGGACCGAAGAGCTAGTATTTTACACATGAATAAATCATTTAAATACTCAACCAAATAATATCAATCATACATATAATCTAGTTGAATATAACATAAACTTGAATTTTAAAATATATCTTATAAAGATGCTCTAGTTTTACCACCATATTAATGAGGTAAAGTTTCCATGTAAACTTTACATTTTTATGTCGACAACTCATGTTTGGAAAGATTTGTATTAGTTATAATTGTAATTGCTTTAAAGTCCTAAATATTTGAACTTCTTATAGATAGATAGTATTTTAAATAAGGCGGGATTTAATATACAAAATTTTAGGTGATTATAAGATCCTAAATATAATAGGTAAATAATCAAATGACTATTTTATCTAATGTGAACTCTATTTTAAAAGGGTAAAAAAGTCAAACGACATTTCGCTAAGGGCCTTCGTGCTTTTAATATAGTATAGATTACTATGCAATACCATCAATCCTCTGACATATGTAGATCCAACATTAAACTTTATAATTTAATATTTAAAGTTTTTAGCATTAAACTCATTATATATTTAAAATTATGGGTTCAATTTTTTTATTTGTTGCAATATTAATGAATTTTTTAATATAAATTTATGTTCTGCAGCAAAAATACTTGGTTTCCCTTCAGATCACATTAAAACTCAAAAATAGCACCTAAGTCCAACTATTTGAGGCATTATAATTAATTAATCAATTTAATTAATATTACTGCTTTCAATACAATTTAATATGTCACAACTAGGGGTGTCAGATGGATGAGATGAGCTTATTTGAAAATTTTTATTTTATGCATCACACAAGTGACACTAATTGTGTGAGACCTCTTTTTTGTCTCACAACTGTGTGGGTCCCAGAATTTTGCGGACCTAGATGTGTAAGACACAGGTCCACAAATATGTAAGATAAAAAGAGGCCTCACACAACTGACACTAGTTGTGTGAGGCACAAAATAAAATCACTCAGCTTATTTTGGGCGGGTCAAAGTAACTCGGGCTAAGATGGGCCGAGTCAAATTGGGCTAAAATTGTAAAAATTACACGGTTGCCCTATTTGGTCGCCCCCAATTAATCTATCCAGTTTTTATTTTTTTTAACATGTACCCACTTTTTAAACAATTTCAGGCTTCTTCTTCTTCTTCTTCTTCTTCTTCTTCTTCTTCTTCTTCTTCTTCTTCTTCTTCTTCTTCTTCTTCTTCTTCTTCTTCTTCTTCTTCTTCTTCTTCTTCTTCTTCTTGTGATAGTAATTTTATATGGTATTTATAAACATATTGTAAAGTAGTTTATAATGTTTTACAACAGTGAGCTGTTATGGCGCTTTATTTTTTTACTATTGCTTAGAGTTTCTTCTTCTTCTTCTTCTTCTTCTTTTTCTTAATTGCAAAATGGGTTCGTTAGATTTATTGTTGTTTTGACAAATTGATGATTATGGTATGTTCTTGATGATATTTGGAGGTTATGTTTTAAATTTGAGCTCATTTGGAGTAGATTTAGGTATTAAATCGTATATTAAATTGTTATAATTCGAAAAATAAATTTCTGTTTCTGAGCAATTTGCATTTCAGGCCTATTTGGCCTTAAGTGCATGAAGATGTTGGTTGCACTTCAGACCTATTTGGCCTTAAGTGCATCTGAAGTGCAATTTTTTATTTTAGACTTACTGGCCTTAAGTGTAGGAAAACATTTGTTGCACTTCAGACTTTTTGGCCTTAGTGCATCTGAAGTGTAATTTTTCACTTCAGACTTATTGACCTTTAGTGCGTGAAACAATTGGATACACTTCAGACGTATTTGACCTTAAGTGCATCTGAAGTGCAATTTTCACTTCAGACTTACTGGCCTTAAGTGCATGAAACCATTGGTTGCACTTCAGACCTATTTGGCCTTAAGTGCACTTGAAGTGCAATTTTTTTACTTCAGACTCGATAAGTCTGAAGTTGATCTTAAAGTGGGTAGGCTTGCAATTGTTTTTGCAAAGTGGGTATAGGTTCAATTGTGACTCCAAAACCGTGTATAGATGCAAAAGCCCCACTAAAATTTGGGTCATAGCCCAGCCCGCCCACGACCCAACTCTTACCAAGCTTTAATTAATATGTATTATTTTCTTATGATTTTTTTAATCTTCAAATACGGCCTTTTTTCCTTCTTTTATTATGGTCATATATAACATATCAAACAAAAAAAAATATTTTAAAAATATTTTAGCAAAGTTATTCATGGATTAATTTGGGCTAAAAATCAGCCCAATTTTAGATGAGTTGAAATGGGTTGAGTCAAGATAGACTGAGTTCAGCAAATGAGAGGGTCAATAACCAGCCCAACCTTAGATGGATCAGGCGGGTTAAATAAGTTTGGGCTTAAATTTTCACCCCTAGTCACAACATGTTATTGCTCTGTTTCTTCTGATTACCATACTTATTTCGAAGAATTACTCATTGTTATATCAATTTATGTTGGTGGTGTAAAAATCAATGTACATTATATGTAAGTACATAGAATTCATATTCTTAATAAGTAATAATAAAAATAACTAATGAAGTGCTTTAGGGAGAGTAGTTAAAGCAATCCTGTTGGAAGATAAGGTTGTGGGACAGTCCTCCACAAAAACAAAGCCAGGTTTGTGAGCTTAATGATCAAGGATTAACCCACGCCGAACCATTAACGGCCGCCACGTAAGTAAGTAACCCCAAAATATACAGCCATCATTCCGTTACAACGGGACCCACTCTCCACCGTTACGGCCACGGACCCCTTAGCTCACTTTGGCTGAGCTAAAGCTGTTTCTGCCTCGCTGGATTATTTTTATTTACAATTTTAATTTTTAAATTTTATTTTTCTTAAAAAGAAAAGTTAAATATTTTTTCGGAGAAGAGTCTCTTTCAAAGTGTATTGGGTCGGTCTGTAGGGTATGGTCCTTGGGGAACAAGAAATGTTATTAAATTGTAGACCCAACCAACCAGAGGACGCGTGAAGTTGCATTTTATTTCACGTTTTGGCATTTTATAGTGTTAAACCTTACGAAAGCTTTCTTTCGTTTTCATAGTAGTAACTTTTTGCAGTACTCTTTATATATATAGTTTTCTTATAAGTATAATATATATATGGTGTTTAATTATTATTGCGCAGAAAAAGTCAAGAGTATTGTAATTGAGAAAAAGGGGGTTGAGCTCAGTTCACTTTTTGGTTGTGTTTGCACTGAAGGATGAACAATATAGAGCCCGTAATGGGAGACCATTGCAAAAGCTAACCTTTTTCTAATATATTTCAATTTTCACTTGAATGTCTCGTACTCAATTTTGGGTCTAACTAATTCGAATTCGTTCCTCGTAAGGTTCATAAATAAGATAAAACCTTTCTACTAGGATTTTTTTCATTCTCAAACTCAAACTCGAAACGTCTAATTAAAAGTTGATTAATCGCATCTATCCCACCATAATTTTTGGTGGTCAATTTTCTTTTTTATTAATACAAGAAAGTTAGCTTTCAGTTGTAGCTATGGGTGTCAAACGGGTCTGGTTGACCCGGGCCCGGCCCGGCCCAGACTGATTGAAACCCGGACTGGCCCGACCCGGTACTTAAGGGGCCGGATGGGCTGGGTTACTGGGGTTAGGGGGGTTGGTCCGTTCACTTTAATTTATCCGGTTAACAGGACCGGTCAAACCCGGTCAACCAAAATCTCTGTAGAATCAGTTAACCGGCCCGGCCCGGTTTATAGGCTAGATTTCAATTTTTTTCATTTTTTTAAGGTTTTAGAGTCTAAGGCAATGCAAAACCTTTGAATTTACTCTTTTTTTGTTAATTTACTTGTTAAATGTAAACATTTTAATTTGTAAGTTTGAATTTTGAAATAAATGTAGCACTTGCAATTTATAAGTGCAATTTCTTTTCCATCTTCATTCTATTCTTCATATTTTTACTTTATATAAATATAAATTATAATAGTTATACCAAATACAAAAAAAAAAAAAAAAAAAAAACTAACCCGACCTGGCTCCCTGTACCCGTAACCCTTACGGTTCATTTTTATTCGAATGAACCCGAACCCGTTAAGCCCGGTAGCCCCTAACCAGTAATCGCCCGTTCCAAATCCGTACGGTTCAAAAATTTCCCTACCCAGCCCGGCCCGACCCACCCGTTAGACACCCCTAGTTGTGGCACAACTAAGTGCTAACCTTAAACCTTAAACGCGGCTGTTTGTTTCAAAAAGGAGGAAATTGCTTAAATAAAATTACAAAAGAAAAGTTTCGATTCTAATGGGTGACAATTAAAAATCATACCAGAAAGGCATGAAAAAAAAAAACTTAATTTAAAATCGTACAAAAAGATAATATAATTTTTTAATCCCTTCCAACTATTACAGTTCAAAATAAAAGAACAAGAGATTCCAATGCCATTACCAAAATGGTCGCGTATTAACAAGTGGAGTTACTACATTGGATCATACATCTATAACCAGAGGCGTATCCCAGTTAGGAGGACATGGGTTCACGTGAACCATACTCCTCTCCCTAAACCATGTATAACAATGTTATATTTTTTCATAATTACTTAAATATATGTGTGTGAATCCATGCTCAAAACTCTTATGGTGCAATTATTATTGGGTGCACCTCTGCAAGTAAAATTGGCGGTTCAAATCCCACAACTTTGATCCTTCTGTCAGTATTAATATGTGTTGCGGAAGCCAAATGTATATAGTGTGAATAAGTCACAACTACTATACCAAAAATTATGACAGCCACCAAATAATAAATAAGACAATAAAGCAACAATAAAGGGAACACCAGAATTTACGAGGTTCGGCTAATTTTGCCTACTCCTCGGACACAACCAATATTTTATTCCACTCCAAAAATACAAGTGAAATAATACTAAAGAGAGAAGATACAAATGCCTTAAACAGATGAGAAGGCAAATGGGAGGTGTATATAAATCCTAAACATTAAGCCTTCTTTTATAGGGGGAAAATCCCCCCAACTTTTGTTTTTCCACCGATGTGGGACAAACATTTTGTCAAATTCAACAAATCTCCACCTTGGCAAAATTCCACATCTTCAATTTTCTCTCAATAACAAATTTGGTTGTGTCTTCATCTTCAATCTTCAGTGTTCAACAATGTTGATCAAATCCAAACAATGTTGAAACTTGATCGCAGTCACCACCTTTGTCAGCATATCAGCAGGATTCTCCGTAGTATGAATTTTCTTCACTGTGACTCCACCTTCTTCTATGATTTCTCGTACAAAATGATACCGAACATCAATGTGCTTCGTCCTTGCATGATAAACTTGGTTCTTCGCTAATTGAATAGCACTTTGACTATCAGAAAAAATTGTGATACCTTTTTGTTCAACACCAAGCTCCTTTAGCAATCCTTGAAGCCAAATTGTCTCTTTCACAGCCTCTGTAATAGCCATGTACTCTGCCTCTGTTGTAGACAAAGCAACTGTTGACTGCAAAGTAGACTTCCAACTAACTGGTGCCTTTGCAAAAGTAAACATATAACTAGTAGTTGATCTTCGTTTGTCCAGATCACCCGCAAAATCTGAGTCACAATATCCAACTACAGACTGATTGTCTTCCTGCTCAAAAACTAACCCGACATCTACAGTATTATGAATATACCGTAGAATCCACTTCACAGCTTGCCAATGCTCCTTCCCTGGATTGTGCATATATCTGCTAATAACTCCAACAGCTTGTGAAATGTCAGGCCTTGTGCAAACCATTGCATACATCAAGCTACCAACAACATTTGCGTATGGTACCTTTGACATATACTTTCGTTCAACTTCATCCATTGGCGACGTAGTAGTACTTAGCTTAAAATGGGAAGCAAGTGGAGTAATAACTGGCTTAGTCTTGTCATCTATGCCAAAACGTTGAAGTACTCTCTTCAAATATTCCTTTTGAGATAAACAGAGTTTCTTTGAACGTCTATCTCTAATTATCTCCATGCCAAGAATTTTCTTTGCCTCACCCAAATCCTTCATCTCGAACTCCTTCTTCACTTGAATCTTCAACTTATCAATTTCTTCCAAATTCTTGGAAGCTATCAACATATCATCAACATATAGGAGAAGATATACAAAGGAACCATCTTTAAGCTTGTGCAAATACACACAATGATCGTATTTGCTTCTCTTGTACCCTTGCCGCAACATAAACTCGTCAAATCACTTGTACCATTGTCTAGAAGATTGTTTCAATCCGTACAACGATTTTTCAAGTTTGCACACCATATTTTCTTTTCCAGCAACTTTGAATCCTTCTGGCTGAGTCATGTAGATTTCCTCCTCCAAGTTTCCATGTAAAAACGCAGTTTTTACATCCATCTGAACTAGTTCCAAATCCAATTGTGCTACCAAAGCCAACATAATTCTAATGGAGGAATGTTTTACAACTGGAGAAAACACTTCATTGTAATCAATTCCCTCCTTTTGAGCATATCCTTTGGCCACCAATCTTGCTTTGTAGCGAACATCTACTTGGTTAGAAAATCCTTCATTCTTTGCAAATACCCATTTGCACCCAATTGCTTTCTTTCCCTTCGGGAGATTGGCCAATCTCCATGTATGATTCTGATGAAGGGACTGTATTTCATCATTCATGGAAATCCTCCACTTATCTTCTTCTGAACTTTGGACAACGTCTTTATAAGTAGTAGGAACATCATCAGCTACAATTGAGGTTGCACAAGCAACCGTCTCTATGAGACGAACAAGTTTCGTTATTGTTCTTTTTGTCCTGCTGGTTGCTATTGATTCAAGTTGTTGTTGAGGTTCCTGAGTTGGAATCTCCTCTATTGGCTCTCCTTCTAGAGGATAATCTTCATTTGTTTCCTCCTCTGCTTCTTGTGTAGGAAAAATAAATTTTCCCTCAAACTCCACCTGCTTAGAAGCACCTTCATTTTGTTTGGTATCTTCTGTTACCTTATTTACCATAGCAGATTCATCAAAGGTAACATCCCTGCTGAATATTACTTTTTTGTCATAGGACACCATAAGCGATATCCTTTGACTCCAGAAGTAATTCCCATAAAAATAGCCTTCTTTGCCCTTGGATCCAATGTTGACTCCGTCACATGATAATATGCAGTTGAGCCAAACACGTGCAAAGAGTTATAATCTATAACAGGTTTTCCATACCATTTTTCAAATGGTGTCTTGCCATTAATAGCAGCAGATGGTAAGCGATTAATGAGGTGGCATGCATATGTAATTGCCTCAGCCCAAAATTCTTTGCCCAAGCCAGCATTGGACAACATACACCGTACCTTCTCCAGCAAGGTCCGGTTCATACGTTCTGCCACTCCATTTTGTTGTGGTGTATGTCTAACAGTGAAGTGTCGGATGATGCCATCATTTTCACATGCCTTATTGAAATGATCATTTTTGTATTCACCTCCATTGTCTGTGCGAATACACTTGATCCTCCTGCCTGTCTGATTCTCCACCATCGTCTTCTATTTGAGAAAAATTCCCAACACTTCATCTTTGCTCTTCATTGTATACACCCATACTCTTCGGGAAAAATCATCAACAAAGGTTACAAAATAGTGCTTCCCACCCAATGAAGGTGTTTTGGAAGGACCCCAAACATCAGAATGTACATAATCCAAAATGCCTTTAGTATTATGGATCGCTGTACCAAATTTAACCCTTGTTTGTTTCCCTTTGACACAATGCTCACAAAACTCCAAGATGCAAGCCTTTACTCCTTTTAACAATCCTTGATCTGATAGAGTTTTCAAGGATTTTCCTCCAGCATGTCCCAAGCGCATGTGCCATAGCTTGGTTGCTTCTGCCTCTTTGTCGTCACTGGATGTCACTGTCGCTGTCCCAATAACTGTACTGCCATGATAGTGGTACATATTATTATTCTTCCGATTAGCCTTCATTACCACTAGTGCACCGGAGCATACTCTCATCACTCCATTTTCTGCAATGATTTTGAACCCTTTTGATTCTAGGGCTCCCACAGAGATGAGATTCTTCTTCAAATCCGGTACATATCGAACATCTGTTAATGTTCTGATCATTCCATCATGGTTCCTTAATCGTATTGAACCAATGCCATATGAGGTAAGAGGGCTGTTATCCGCTGTGTGGATGACTCCATATTCTCCTTCTTGAAATTCCACAAACCAGTCCCTGTTGGGACACATATGATGGCTACAAGCCGAGTCCATCAACCATATGTCTGATGATGTTGATGATTCTGTTGTAACTAATGAGAAGTCTGAATCATCACAATCAGCTACATTTGAATCCACAATGGCCTTTCCATTATTATATTTGGCCTTATTCTTCAACTTCGGACAGTCTTTCTTCCAGTGCCCTTTTTCTCGACAAAAGGCACATTCATCTTTGTTGGGTCTGGATTTAGACTTGGATCTTCCCTTCTTTGTCCTCGTTTGATTTTGAGGACGACCCCTCACAAATAGTGCTTCTCCTTCTCCGCCCTTCTGTTTTTCTCGCTTTCTTTGTTCATAGCTGTACAAAGCCGAACAAACTTCTCTGAGAGAAACTTCGTCATTTCCATGGAGTAGAGTAGTTTCAAGGTGCTCGTACTCATCAGGAAGTGACGCCAACAACATCAAGGCCAAGTCACCATCATCATAAGTTGTATCCATATTTTGCAAATCTGTGACCAACTTATTGAAACTGGTGATATGTTCATTCATCGTGGTACCAGGAACATAGGTGAAGTGAAACAGTCTCTTCTTTATGTACAATTTATTTTGACTGTTTTTCTTCAAAAATTTATCCTCCAGTGCTTTCCATAATTTACTTGCAGAAGTTTCCTTTGTGTATGGATATTTCTGCTCTCTAGCAAGGTAGAATTGAATGGTACCGCAAGCAACACGATTGATAATTCTCCAATCTTCTTCTCCAATAGCATCTGGTCTCTTTTCTTCAATAGCAAGATCTAGCCCTTGTTGAAAAAGGACATCTAGAACCTCGCCTTGCCACATCCCAAAATGTCCGGACCCGTCAAATATTTCTACCGCAAATTTCGCATTTGACACAATTCTTGTCATAAGCGAAGATGCCAATGATGACGTATTGTTGACACTTGATGTAGATTCTTCTTGTTTATTGTCTCCCATCTTTGACACAAATATTATTTAATAGCTGACGACACAAATCAAGATTATTTCCTTTCTGGTGTGGAAGATCAGACTAAGCTGCAACCATAGAGCATACTAAGACAGAATCTTGACACAGTTACCAAGATAAATCTTTTCTGATGTGGAAGATCAGACTATGCTGCAACCACAGAGGATACTAAGACAGTACCTTGGCTCTTATACCAATTATTGCGGAAGCCAAATGTATATAGTGTGAATAAGTCACAACTACTATACCAAAAATTATGACAGCCACCAAATAATAAATAAGACAATAAGCAACAATAAAGGGAACACCAGAATTTACGAGGTTCGGCTAATTTTGCCTACTCCTCTGACACAACCAATATTTTATTCCACTCCAAAAATACAAGTGAAATAATACTAAAGAGAGAAGATACAAATGCCTTAAACAGATGAGAAGGCAAATGAGAGGTGTATATAAATCCTAAACATTAAGCCTTCTTTTATAGGGGGAAAATCCCCCCAACTTTTGTTTTCCCACCGATGTGGGACAAACATTTTGTCAAATTCAACAATATGCATATGCGACAATTATTAAAATTTCAAAAAGAATATAATTTTGGACCTATAATTTCAAAAGTATAGTGAGTTCATGGTAAGAAACTAAAGTTAAACTCGTCAAATATAAATTCTAGATCCACCTCTTTACAAAAGTGCACTCATCCTCTTAATATCCTGGATCCGCCTCTGTCTATAACGTTCAACTCTCATTCTCGTACCCTGCCCTTTACCCCAAAATATTAAGATTTTTATTAAGTATCGATTAGTTTATCAGATTATTAAGATTTTGCCTCACTCGGCACTCTCCAAAACTCAGAAATATTTCGAATGAATTACCAGAGAAAAACATACGCAAAAGAATTGTTTTTTCTCCTTTTCATAAATTTTTTTGATTGTCAGCAATTCACTTATTTCTTCGTACTAAACACACCCTAAGGGGTCGTTTGGTATGATGGATAAGTAAAAATAATGCGGGATAAAAATTCAATACTGTCTTATTGCTTGTTTGGTTAATAATTCTGGGATAAGCTATCCCTCGATTAAAAGTAGTTTTGCGATAATTATACTCTCTGCCAGAGGGTGGAATAGTAATTACAAGAAAAGTTATCTCACAATAAGGTAGTAAAATTGATAATTTCCGAATTAATACAATGTACCAAACTGTTAATAAAAAATAATATCAGTATAACTAATCTCAGCATAACTTCTCTTCGAACCAAACGATCCTTAAGTACGTGGAGACTCCAAGTGGTCAAACTATTCTCTTTCTATATATTTTTTACAAAGAAAAATCAGGGAAAATTAGTAAGTAACTTTTCTGGTAAGATGTGTTTCTTCTTCCTCTTCAACCCCTTTCAATTAGGTGTGTACAAAGAAAACTGATAAACCGCATCAAACCGATAATCCGAGTCAAATTGGGGGAAAAATGTGATGTGATTAGGTTTAATTTAGTTTGGTATTGGAAACAATTTAAAAACCCGACGATAATTGATTTGGTTTGATTTTAACTGAAAAAAGTCAAACCGAAACCAAACCAATCTGATAGTACATTTATACAAATTCTAAAAATATTTTATACATATAAATATTTATTGTAATGTAATTTATAAATATTTCTTAAACGTTTTCACAGTTTTATCTTTTAACGTATTATTTCAAGTTTGAAATTAACATTCTTGAATGGTAGTAGCTCATAAATGTAGTAACTCAAACAAAGTTCAAATCAATACTAATGCCAACAAAAGAAATTCAATTCAACACTAGGAATGGCGATAGTACCGGATATGTATTTTTAGTTTTACATTGGTTTATAATGAAAATGTATAACTTAGTTTATTTTTTTCTTTAGCGGTTAATTATGTAATTAATAATACTTATTAGCTATGTTTATTTTAGCATGACCTATATCGTATTTTTAGATTATGTTAATTTTTATTATGACTTATTAATTAACAATATTTGCTTTATGTAATTTTATTATCTTTGTTATTGAATATTTTAGAATAATGCTATGACATATCTCATAATATTGTGTTATTTTCTTGGGAAATACATTATATAGTTGTATTTTACTAGGACTTAAGAAATATTTGGAGCACAACTTACATATTTTATGCTATGAAGACTTTACCGGAAAAAAATTCGAAAACCCGAAAAATCCGAGAAAAATCGAGATTGAAAAACCCGACTTTGTTGGTTTGGTTTGGTTTTATTTGGTTTATAGATTTAAAAATTCGATACCATTAATTTGGTTTGATAATTGAAAAATCCGAACCAACCCGACTTAGACTCCTATTTACAATTATGGAGTAAATAGTACTGTGCATATTTGATTAAATGATTATGTCACCAACAACACAATTTTATAACCTAACCAATAAGATAAACAAATACATCCTCTTTTTGGTCGGGTGTGTTGTCTTATGGTCTATGGAGTCTGCCCTTTAATGAGGCTTAGCAAATATGCCCTCAGCTTCCTGACGTTCACTTTCTCTCTCTCTCTTCCACTCTCTCTCTCCCTCCCTCCCTTTCCCTCTCTCTCTCTCAATCTAGCTCTTTGATCAAAGAAAACATACAAAAAGAGTGAAAGTACAATTTTTACAAAAAAAATATTTTTGTCTCAATCAAGAACTGGTGGTGGTGGAGAAAGCTGTGTGCTTCAGCCTCAGCCACCATTTTTTCCGCCTCCCAAATCTTTTTGCAATGATCTTAGCTTTCTCTTCAAGTGATAAGGTGATAGAAAATATATAGAAAGTAGTTGCTTGCTTTTATATATAGAGAAAGGAAGAAGAAAAGAAAGAAAAAAAATGATTTATCATATATAGGACCTTTACATTCTCGTTTGCATATTTTTCAGTCATTCTTTTGAAACCCTATTGTTTCTAGCTCATCTTTTTCTTTCCTCTTCAGGATTAAAAAGGTGTTTGTTTTTCTTCCCCTTTTTCATCTGCTCTTACTTTTCTTTGGGATCTGATCATTTTATGAGGACCATAAGGTTTTATGAGAGTTAGAGTTATTCAATTCCCGAGGTGGGAATTAGTATAAGAATATAAAAAACCCCTCCAATATTGCTTTATTATGTTCAAAAGTTGAAAGAGAGTGAGAGCCAGAAACAAGCATTTTTTACATATCCTTTTATAGTTACTTTGATTGATCTGGATTCTGAATAGAAGAGTTGAAAGAATCAGATCAAGGGAAGAACAACTCTAGAGGATCATTATAAAGGTTGTCTATTTATCTTCTCATTTTCTTCTTCTTTGATCACTTTTTTCATTGTATTGTAATTGTGTCTCAAAATATTTAAAACTTCTTGTTTTCATCAAATACTTATTCACTACCTAGATCTTATTTATCCCTCCTTTTTCTCGATCTTCTTCTTTTTGCAATTTCAAATTTCTAAACAAAGTGTTATAAAAATAAAGTAGTAATGGACAAAAAATTTAGGATAGATGTGCATTTGTGCTGGGATATTTAGGTGCATGCTTTTGAATATTTAGCACTATTTTGATGCTAATAAATCTCTTATTTTGTTGCACTTCTTTGAGAATATATGTTTTTTACGTTCGTTATGGTTGAACAAAGTAAAGGTATTTTTTAAAAAAAATTGATTACACAGTATTTTACTTTATGAGTGGAGGAAACATTATACTTATTGTACTTGTTTCATTCAGGGTTCATGCCTCAGGCTAAAGCAAACTTGAGTAGTTTTAGCCACATCTATCTTCAAGTGATTAGAGCTCTCATGCTTTTATCCCCACAAAAGTTGACAAAACAAAACTCCTCGACATATATCATTTACTTTAGTGTTTATCAACATACGTGTTTTCTTACAATTTTACGTAGGAAAACTCTTTTTGCTTTGTTTTTCTTCATTTATGTTTTTTCAATTTGGATTATTACTGTCATAGATTTATGGTGATTTATAAGTATAGTTAAATTTGTTTTTACTTTTGGTATTTTTAAGGCTTGATATCCGGTGTTAAATAGGAAACTCGGTGTAGATATATTATGTGAGTATCTTTAAGTTTTCTACGGTTAATCACCATTGAATATCTTTTGTTTTTCACCTGTTACTAGCTAGTTTAAGGCAAGAATGCATATCTATATGATAAGACGATGATACTAAAAAAACCCTTAATTAAATTATCATATTATTCCAGTTTGATATAATAAAGCATACGTTAGTTTCTTTTGATTTTATAGTTTGGTCTAAAATATGTGGAAAAAGATAATTTTAGTATCCCCTTTATCCAATCATGTGTTCTCTCAGTATTTGGGTTCCTCAAATTCTCCTTCTTCTTCTGCTGCTCTTGTTTATAACTTATTCTTTTCTCTGTATGAAGTACAATAAAATACTATGCATGGAACTATTGTAACATTCGAAAATTAAACTGAAACTGTATATAAAAATTCATTCTTGAAATTTTCAAACTTAGGCTTGAACTTCTATATTCCCCCTTCCCTCTTGAAGATGCAATCTTTTGTTTCAGTTATGTATGAGCACTTCTAGGAAAATCCTTATGTATCAGCATTTGCTGTAAAATCCTACTCATTAAACGGTCTAATTGTAATTTAATCAACAATTCTCCTAGCTAAAATTGAAGAAGTAAAAACAAAATAATTAACTGCACAAAAACTTAAAAGGTACTAACTCATGAAGTATATTCCATGAATTTTTTGAAAAAATATTATCACACAAGGATGCACATTGAAACTTTAAAATGGACAATCTACTCCATAAGCTGTGGAATTTACGTAATTCTATTCTTGACTTTTCATGTCTATGTTGTTAATCTTAAAGCATGACTTTTTGCTTGAAAACTGTTATTTAATTTTCAAACAACGAAATGAATTGATGTTTGATCCCTAGTTTTGATATTTTTAGGAAATCTATCTGAATCCTAGATGTTATGTTCGTTTGTCTACTCGCTCTCAATTTCATCACTTATGGATTGAAAATATGACATGTATGTATCAATTTTTAATTTTCCATTGTCTTTTTGCCTTTGAAGACACTGTACTCTAATTTCGTTACACTTGTATTTCTTTGAAGCTTAAAATATATATGATACACACTTATAAGCTTTCCTATTAAAGTCTGAAAAGAATAAGTCAAAATCTTCACTTTAATTTGGCTTAGAGATATGTTGAAGCTAATATTGATGCGTTCACTACAATGCAGGTCTTGATTTGTGGAGGAAAGACATGAATTCGTTTACACATGTTCCTCCAGGGTTCAGATTCCACCCCACGGATGAAGAATTAGTTGATTATTACCTCAGGAAAAAGATTGCTTCAAAAAGAATCGACCTTGATGTCATTAAGGAAATTGACCTTTATAAAATCGAGCCATGGGATCTTCAAGGTAGTTACTAATTATGTTGCTTGGACTCTCCGAAAATGTCATCAGGTGCATGTCGGATCCTAAAAAGTAGTGCCTTTTTGATGGATCTGATACTGGTGCGGGAGGATTTTGGAGAGTCCGGAAACATAGGTTACTAATATACATAACCCTAGATAAAAATGGTCTTGTACTTACTGTTTTTATTCGATTTTATCAGAATTGTGCAAGATAGGAACTGAGGAGCAAAGTGATTGGTACTTTTTTAGTCATAAAGACAAGAAGTATCCAACTGGAACTCGTACAAATAGAGCTACAAAAGCAGGATTTTGGAAAGCTACTGGAAGAGATAAGGCTATTTATCGTAAGCACATTTTGATTGGAATGAGAAAAACCTTGGTATTTTATAAAGGTCGAGCACCAAATGGACAAAAATCTGATTGGATAATGCATGAGTACAGACTTGAAACAAATGAGAATGGCACTACTCAGGCAAGTATTCTAAACCAAACATACTTGTTAAATCTTGACACATGCAACGTATCTCAAAACTATCTCAATTGAAGAAATCTTTAATTATGAAGATTTTATTTCTTCCCCTTGTTACATTCCTAGACTAATTACCACTGCCTATAGAAAAAGAGGGTCAGTTTTAAGTTTATTGAAGTCGAATAAAACCACTAATTTTCTTCAGTTGATGACATGAGATTATTGTAGTTAAGTTCTGATCTTGCCTTGGCTAGATTAGGTCTGTAGATTTTTTAGGCACTTAAATAGTTAAGATGCTTATAAAAATCATTCCCTTCCCAATTTTGCTCGGCATGCATTTATAACTAATGTCTCAAGAATCATACGAATTCTACTATTATCAAAAAGGAAATTATTATCTCTAGAGCTTAAGTTATATACATTGACCGTATAAGAATTTTTAAACTTTTAGGATAATTTAACAGGTTATAATAGTAGGTTATTAATTTAATTTTTAGGTTACCGTATCATGTTTAATATGGAGAATTACCGGTTGTTATAATCAACTGAACCCTAATAGTGTAAAAATTACTTATATTGTTAGTGCGTAGAACATAAAACTCTATATCCTAACATTATGCTTATCCATTATATTACACCTGCAGGAAGAAGGTTGGGCTGTATGTAGAGTATTCAAGAAAAAATTAGCAACAACAATGAGGAGAGAAGGAGAGCACGAGTCACTATGTTGGTATAACGATGACCAAGTTTCTAATTTCATGCCAGATTTCGACTCTCCACGTCGTTTTCCAAATCCATATTCTGCAACTGCATACCACAATCCTCACTTAGCTTACACCAATAATATGCAGCAGCCTCCTAATGATGCATTTCTCCAACTTCCTCAATTAGAGTCACCAAAAGTACCTCAATCCTATGGAAGCAACATGAATCAAATGGTACTGCCCAACTCAATTTATAACACTAATAACAACTATGATCATCAAGCAGTGGATCAAGTGACCGATTGGCGAGTACTCGATAAGTTTGTTGCATCTCAACTAAGTCAACAAGATGGTTGCAGCAAAATGGAGACATCTGCTGCTTGCTGTAGCTCTCCTGCTTCTGAACAAATGAATCTGCAGCTTCAAAATGATTTTAAGAGTCAAGAAATGGCTTCAGAACTTGCCTCAAGTTCTCAAGTTGATCTCTGGAAGTAATGCTACATTATAAGTATATGCTAAATCATAGAAAATATATGATGATTGGACTTAATATACTTAATTGCCTCAGTTTCTGTACATAATAAAACTCAAATGTGATGTATTATTCGTCGACATCCTACTAAAAGTTTGTATGTTCTATACGAGGCATTGAAAGTATTTAAAATATTTAAAAAAAAATAATTAAAGAGGACCTCTAATACGTATATAAATTTGTTATTTTTAAGGCAAAAGTAAGCTGTCACTCTTCTGGCATTTCTGGGATGTTGGATAATGTATTTCCATTAGTGCAGCGCTCGTTATTCTACTACTTTCTTTTTTACAAAAAAAATTACGTAGTTTAATTTGGACCATTCTTGATTTGTTGTATCATTCTTGTACACAAGTTATGCTAATATTCTTTGTATCTTTCCAATTTTATCGATGTCTCTGAAGGGGCGACATTGTTCTGCTTATGAAATTGAGTGATCTCGAGAAATCTTAGTGTGATATATTTACTTGAGCTGAGGTCTGTTAGAAACAGTATCTCTATCTTCCCAAGGTAGGGGTAAGGTCTGCGTACACACTATTCTCCTTAGATTCCACTCGTGAGACCGTACTGAGTATGTTATTGTTGTTGTTGGATTGAAAGGTTGACAATGCTAGCTTTTCCACCATAAGCGTAAAAATTTAAATGAATATCTCCTGCTTATGGAAGCAAAGAATTTATTGGGAAAGGAGTATTATCACTTTTAATCCGCACCAGAAATTATTTATATCTAGTAGCCGAAAAAATATATAACATTTTTATATTTTTGTATATAACATACGAAGTGTGTGTATATATATATATACAAATTTATACATTTTTTCGGATATTATTTTTACGACGACTATACTGTGTCATTTCCTCATTGGGAAATACTAAGCTGACAATGAGAACCTCCCATTTGGTCTAATCCAAAGAAGAAATTGATCCTGATGACATTTCTAAATAACAATTCTAACTCTCTGCTCTCTCGAGTCTCACTGTCACCTATTTTCAAAAAGGGATGTATTGAAGACAAATTAAATAACTAAAAGTGTGCTATGTCAAACAATTAAACCTTTAAATGAGACAATTACATATACTTAAGGATATATATAACTGAACCTCGACATGAGAAGTTCTTAGGAAGTTCGGTAACAAAAGTATTCTGCTAGTTGTCATATGATATTTGATTCAAATAAATGCATGTAATAGGTTGCAAACTTGATCTCAATGCAAAGAATAGCCTGTTAGAATATACGCAGCGGAAGCAAGCATACAAATCAGGCATCAAATACATGTGAACTAGACAACGTAATAATAACAAGATTAGAAACACTAACCTCTTGAAGTAGTTGCACAAACCTTCGAAGCAGCAAGAATCCAAGGCTGCAATCTTCTGCTATTTGCCTAGTAAAACCTTGGACGATTTGGCTATTGGGTGGGCAAGAACAATACAACTGAAAGGTAAGTTATTAGGTGAAACTAGTTTTCCTTTAATAGACCCGAAATTAAGCCACAATAGGGGCTCAAAAACGTGTAGGATTCTGCAAGTAGAATCCTACTCTAACTCAAAAGGATAACTTTTCTCCCAAGCTACTTTTTACCTATGTCTGTCCAGGTTTTTACTAGGTATAGCAGGGACCACATAAATAATAAGAGGCGACTAATTATAGTATTAATTCGAAATTAGCATGAATTAACTCTTACTGTAATTAATTGCAATTTATTTCACTAAAAAACTACAATTGAACTCCTTAATATGAATTTCGAAAATTCATTAACACTTATTTTAACTCCCCATGTTAAGATTTCAAATACCAGTTAATTAAATTAAATCACTGAAAATTTAATTCAATTGACTAGTTAAATCCTTTACAATTCCGCTTAAACTATTTCATGTGACGGATTCAAAATCCACCGGCCGAGTTTTCACATGAAAATTTATAAGCTTACATAAAGGGGTATCATCAAACCCAAAACCGAGTCATGGATTCTATCCACTAATTATTATTCACAAATGTTATTCGTTATTGTCCAATCTATTAGGCATATACTAACTCTAAATAGAGTCGTACCTTTTGATAAATCAAAACAATAAACAAATTACATTGATCATAATAATTAGATCAAGATTAGGAGTATAAGTTCATTTAATGAATTAGAGAAAATATTTTATATATTCAGTACAAAAACATCTTTTCTCTACTTGATCCATTCAGTATACACCGAGTATACTAGCACAAGAAGTTGGAATTAAACTACTCCCATAATCAAGACAAATTATACGATAATCTTGTGCTACAACCATCAAGATATTTTGTCCAACAATATCTTTGATTGTGAACACAGCTTATTAATTATGAGAACCAACAATTTAATCTTTTGTGCATGAGCTAAGACTCCATACGCTAAATTGTCTACTACATAACTAAAAGGATACACATGTAACAAATGATCTATTTAAAATAGTACTTTATTGAATTGAATAAATTAAATAAACAATTGTTCCATAAAAAATAAAATATAATATTATATCTAAACAGCATGGTTAATAGTATATCCCAACATAGCCTTCAGTAAATGCATGGTGATTCACGTTAATAAGGAGTAAATTCTTCCTATAAATTATGAGTAACTTATAAGGTTCTTCAAAATATCTAGTTTTCTCATAATTAAACTGATAAAAGCCAGCTTGCTTGTCTAACCAAAATCATAAAGAAAGTTTATAACTGTAACTCTCCAAGCATAATAAAAACTAAAAGGGTAGTCCGGTGCACTAAACTCCCACTATGCGCGGGGTCCGGAAAGAGCCGGACTACAGGGCCTATCGTACACAGTCTTACCCTTGCATTTCTGTACAAGGCTGTTTCTACGGCTCGAACCCGTGACCTCCTGGTCACATGACAACAACTTTACCAAATACGCCTACGGTCCCCTTCAATCATAATAAAATCTAAACGGATAAATAAAATAAATAAAAAACTAAGCTAAAGTCTGAAGACTAAAAATATTCCCTAAGAAACCTTGGATAACCCTCAATATTAGCAGTAATGACCAAACTTGAAGTCTACTTCAGACGCATTAAACTAAAACCACTCAAACTTTCTTTGGTCAGTTTGTCCTACCTTGAAGTTCAAATATACTAGCATAATAAAAGTTTAATCAAAGAAAATGAAACTAACAAAATTATATTTAAAACATGAATTCCCAGTAATTAATTAAGTTATTGCTTCAAGTTTCATAATTCAGCTCACCTTTCTCTTTGATTTGAAGACATTGCTGCCAAGCTAGAAGCTCTATGCATATAATAGCAAGCTATTCAGAAAAAATATGGCTTCCTAGGTTAAGGTAGATGTAGAACAGTAAAAGAGTTTGTATTCTAAAATATTAAGGTGGAAGAAGGTGGACAGGCAGAATTGTAGAATTTTGGTGTGTAGAATTCAAATTTCAGTTGGTGTTAAATACTTAAAGAAAGTGGATAAGAAAGAAAAGAAAGAACACAGAATTTCATAACATAATTATGCAATTAGAAGTAGAAATGAAGGACGTTGTCTTTTACTTTTTGAGGCAGTTATTAAACTTAATCATGGGTTTTTACTTTGCTGTGGTTGAAATTGAACTCAAACATAGACAGTCCCTTTCAAGCAAATGCCAATTTTAGAGAAGACATCATTATTGAGCGTGCTTTCGTGGTCTCATAATTAACCATTTCTAATGCACTCCGGTAGACAAGGCCAAGGTATTGGGACGGGAGGAGAGGGACTATATATATTTACCAAAATAAATTAATTTGTTTTCACATAACGGTAGCAGAAAATTTGTCCTATTTTTCTGTATGCAAAGTAAACTCAAAAAAGATAAATAAACTAATGTCAAGCTGGAGAAATCAGCTTATTTTGAGGAGAGAAGCTGTTTGTGTTTGGCTAATTACTCTAAAAAATACTTTTGAGCAATAATTTGTGTTTGACCAAGTTTTTCAGAAAATGCTTTTAAGTATCAAATTACGAATAAGGACATGAATAGATTTACTTAATAGTTAATATTATAAGTAAATAAATAATCTCAAAAATTTGTTATTACAGGCAATAATTAAATTTTTTTATTTTATTTAAGTAAATAATGAAAATAAAATTAAAAAGTACTTAATTCTTTTAATATAAGTTAAATATATTAAAATTCATTCAACAAATATAAAAACATTCACTCCTAAAGTCACTATATATTAGAAAGCTATCCTATACATAAGAAGAAATATTTATACATTAATATCCTAAGTATTAAGTTTAACGGTTATTTTGGTATATACTATATATTGTTAAGGGTATTTTAGGTAAGAAGAAAAGTCAAAATTGCTTCTGCTTTTGCTTTTAGGAAGAAACTACTTTTTTTCTACTTCTTAGAAATTACTTATGTTTCTTCCTAAAAGCACTTTTTCCTTCCAAAAACGCTTGGCCAAACACCTCGAAAAAAAAGTGCTTTTAAGATAAAAAGTATTTTTGACCTCTTGAGAAACTTGGTCAAACAAACTATAATTCACCATTTTTTTATTTGGGACTGAATCCCCGTAATTTCTTTGTGTTTCGAGACGAAAAATAGACTTCTAAAACCTAATGGAAATTATGGAAGGGATTGAGCAGGGCATGTGCAGGTCATGTTTGAGTCTATAATTAGGGTTTATATCGATTGTTTTTTGGCACTCTTATGTTGTTTTGAGGACTAAGGAATATAATAAGATTAGCATTGACCCAATTATTAATATTCCATGTGATGGACCATCATTTGGACGTGAACTTTTTACACCCTAGATCCCAGACCATCACTGTCCCAAAAGACAAAAATTGGCCCTTAGTAGTCTCTGTACTGTCTTAACTTAGAATTCCAACTTCTTTTTCCCGTATTAAGTTATTAATAAAGAATACAACGAGTGCTTATTCTATGTTTATACTTTATACTCCACTAATTTGATGCACTCATAGGATCTTAGCTTTGACTTCCTCGATTTTCGTTTCTTTAGTCCCATAAATTTAAATATTGTCCTATCATAGAAAGCATAGAGTTCTGCTATCCTACTTCTAAAAAAGTTTGAAGCAGTGCTTTTCTCAAGAAACGTTTAAATCTATGTTTTTGAACCTTTTGGATGATAAACTAAAGTATAAAAAAAAAGAATTATAGTTCGCGAGGGAGTAGTTCGATCTCTTGGTAAAGTTGTATGCAGGCGAACATTAGCTTCCGCTAGTTCAAGAGTTTGCTGAGCTTCTTGTGGATCAATGTCACTATCCTTCTCCCTATTATTTACTAAAACAGAGTGATCTCATTATTGCCTATTCTAGCAAAACCACCCATAAGAGCGATCGTTAATCATTGGTCGTTAAGATGTATTCTCAAAATCTCTATATCTACAGTTGTGGCAATAGGGGCGTGATTTGGTAATATGTCAATTTCACCGCTATTATTAGATAAAACAATTTCTTCCACTTCTGAATCCCAAACAATTCGATTAGGGGTCAGTACACTAAGATTTAAGGTCATTTCTTCGGAGAGCACGTCAATAAGGGGCTAAAAGATCTACTACTTTAATTCATGTTTCAAAAATAGATAATTTTGTATCCGATGGTTTACTCAATTACTTTTTGGGAATGTTAAAAAAAAAGATTACTACGTGATTTTTTGAATCGGCCTGTATCTATCGCCTTTCCTTCATTGATTTGCTTTGTTTATTGGTTTATTGTAGGGCATATCTCATTGCAAGATTCATCGACTGGAATCCGATTTTATTTCCATTATACTTATTTCCACTTTCTTTAGTTAATAGAACCTTCTAACTTAGAAATTGGTTCCCTAAGACGTCTTCTGTCTTCGCGCTTTCTAAAAACAACCCTAACCTTCCACGCAAGTTAACAAGCACACTTGGAGAGCGCAGTACAACGGAGAGTTGTATGTTGCATTCGGGAAGGATGAATCGCTCCCGAAAAGGAATCTATTGATTCTCTCCCAATTTGTTGGATCATAGGTGTGATGATTTACTTCACGGGCGAGGTCTCTGGTTCAAGTCCAAGATGGCCCAGTTGCGCCAGGGAAAAGAATAGAAGAAGCATCTGACTACTTCATGCAAGTTCCACTTGGCTCAGGGGGATATAGCTCAGTTGGTAGAGCTCCGCTCTTGCAAGGATTAACGTTTCATTTCTATTTCTATGGTCGATGATCATAGAAGCCCCTTTACCATTCTGTATAAATAGCGACGGGCGTATGAGTTTATATTGGACTTGTGTATAAAATTTTTAGTATTGGACCCATTATATTTTTAAAAGTATGAGTTCATATCTACTATTTTTGCAATTTAAATAAATTTTTACACATAATTTTTTTATTCCACATTCAAATTACAGATTTTTTTATTATTTTAATCTTAACATTTCAAGTGCCACTAGTTATGAATTTAGTTAAACTCATCATTAGCACACTATATATATAGTGTGTTTTTGCACTTACTTAGATGGAATTTTAACACATACAGGTACTGCTGTCTTTGTTATAAGCTATTTGTACGTATTTGTACGTATTCAAAGGATAATCAAATACGATTTGATTGTACAGAATGGACCATTCATTTTGCCTGAAGAGACAAGAAATGTAGGCAGTCAATATGATGAGCAAGTGATAGCCAAAAAGGGAACATCATCCATTTTCTACTTTGTCATTGATGTTGTGCTAATGCACTAAGCAAACAAAGAATTAAGTAAAGGACAAGCAATTCATTTGATCTTTTTCAATCATTGAACGACCTGAAAATTAATTGAGACCACCCTTTACTATCCTCCCTTTGATGCAGAATTTCAAGACAGGTAATGGTTATTGGTCAATTGAAAAGTTAATGAAAATATTCCTAGCTGAGAAGATAAGGAGGAATAATCTGAAGGCTGAAAACAAGAGTGCAAGCTGAGCAATTATTACTTCCTCAATGTTATCATGTATGTCACATTCTTTTCTCTCTCTTTGTAGGATTTCGTGTTCATTTACAACCAAACAATTGCTGGGACCACATCCAGTAAGGGAATCTCGGAGCAACAATCAAGTTGTCTCTGTGTAATCTACAGGTCACGGATTTAAGCCGTAAAATTAGCTACTAATACTTGCGTCTGGTTAGGCTGCCTACATTAGTAGGATGAGGCCCTTCCCCGAGTCATACGTGAATGTTAGATACTTTGTGCATCGGATTGCCCTATAATTGAAACTACATCTGCTTAATCAAAGTATTTGTTGTGTCTTAAATTAGATAATAGTAACTTGTCCCATATTGTTCCAATAATCCAATTCCTCTGCTCTAAAACAGGATATCAATTAGGCAAACAATATCAGTTTGTTCTTTTTATGGGGCACAAGCAGAATATGCCGTGGAAACAAAACTGCTGAAACTGTGCAACCCTCACAAGGGTTTATGTACAAAGGACATCTGTCTTTTTTCGGTATTTTTCTTTTTTAATAATCGCGGTGTTTGGGCTAGCTTTTGCGCAACTCTACTAATTTTACAAGATACCTGCTACCTTCTACCAGTAACAAATAACTTTATCCATCAATATTTGGACAGATGAGAAGAAATCACCTAGTATTTTTGTCTCCGCTTAGATATGAACCTGAGATCTCAGGTTCTCAACCCATGTTGGACTTCAGCTTACTACAACCCATTATACAGGCCCATCGGTTTAGATAGGATGTATTTATTTGTATTTTGAGTTTCTGGCTAAAGCCCCATGTAATGTAAATAATAGATACAAAAATACAAAAGAAAGTCTGGGACATTTGAGAATATGATAGAAAATATTTTTCTCTCTCTAGTTCTTCTTTCTCCCATGAGCCCTAGTCAATTCTTCTTCATTTTCAGCTCGATTTAGTAGTTTTACATGGTATCAGAGCGAATGATCCGCTGATTCTCATCTTCCTGTTTCGAGCGGTGTTACCCTCGCTCATTTTCATTAATATTTCGCTTGATTGTCGATGTTCATGGTTGATTCTGTTTCTGGTAGCTTCCTCTCGATTTGCAGATAGATTCAAGGTCAGAGTTACCTCTTCGTCATCTATTGGTGGTATTTGTAATACGCGTGGGTGAATTTGGATTGATTTAGGGTCTGTTCTGTTTAGACTTTTGGAATTTACATTCAAGGCCGTTTGTTTTTCGGTAGCGAAACATACAGTAATCTCTCCTAATTTTCACTTCATTGCATTGGTCATATGTTTGTGTTCGTTACTTTGACGAGAGTCTCTGACCGTCGCTGTCACACCTCCTTTTTCCGCCCCCGCGAGGGGTGATGGAGTTTTTCCAATTAAAGGACAATCGAAACGGGATTTGTTTATTTGTTTCAGAGTCGCCACTTGGGAGATTTTAGGGTGTCCCAAGTCACCAATTTAATCCCGAATCGAGGAAAAGAATGACTCTATATTACAGTCTGCGTACCAGAAATCCGGATAAGGAATTCTGTTAACCCTGGAGAAGGTGTTAGGCATTCCCGAGTTCCGTGGTTCTAGCACGGTCGCTCAACTGTCATATTCGGCTTATTTATCTGATTTAATACAATTATGAACCGGTGTGCCAGTTTTAACTTTTTACCACTTTATTATTATTATTTTTAAAAGAATGTGAACATCGCTTAAAACACGTCTTTGGACTGCGTCACATGAAATGCACCCACAATCCGGAACACATTTTATTTGATGTTTTGGGATTTGGATTTGGGTCGCATGAAATGCACACCCAAGCTTAAGAAAGTAAACTATTAAACACGCGCCTAAAGAGACTATCGCGTTATTATTTTGGGAAGGCCGTGAAATTCGCTAAACGGCCCTCCCGAATTCTAAGTAATTAACACATATATTTTTGTGAGGGCCCCGCAATCTGTGCGTTTTTATTTGGCGAGGCTCGTCTCATTTTTATTTTAAAAGGGTAAACTTAAAGTTACTACATTTTTACTTTATTTATTTAAAGAGTTAATTCAAGGTTATTAAAATATATTGCAAGCCACGCTACATGAAATGCACCCGTGAGTCACGACACGTTCTATTTAACCGTGCGGGAAATTAGAATCGGGTCACATGAAATGCGCCCCCGGATTTTAAAAAATAAAAGAAAATCAATTTAAAGGACGCGCCTAAATCAAGTAGCACTTTTGACTTATTTTCCTAATCTTTGTGATGCCAAATTTATGGACAAGATGTTACTACTAACGAATTTTCCTTCCCTAAACTTAGAGATACGAGATCAATTTTATTACTAAGTGGTAGAACAATTATTTACAATTACCTTGGAGGAAAACGTGGGCTAACCTGCTACACACAAAGACATAATTCCTTTATCTTTTAAAAGAACGTAGGAGCAAACAATTAAAGTAAACACAAACAGAATAATAAAAAGACTAAAAATAATTTAAAAGAGTACAATATATCCAAACAAACAAATTAGTAATCCAAAGAAAGCATATCGATAGTGGCGTAACAATAGTGCCGTGAATCACTGCACAAACCAACACTCCTGAGGCGTTTACTGGTGCCCATGTCTTTCATATCATTTAACAGGTTAATAGCAAAGACCAAGAAGAGTGAGAAACGGACCTCAAATGGCGACAATGAGAACCTCAGACAGAAAAATGGAATGCTTCGCCGGAGCCTCAACGAAGCTAGACCAAACCTCTTCGAACTCGGCTATGACGGACACCTCGGCTCAACTTCTGGGACTTTGGACTGAAATGCTCGACTTCAACACAAGGTCGAGCAGCTCACCTCCATGAATTCATGTTCAGCTGGTGGGCGTGAGGATGGGGAAACAGCCGCAGTGCTGCTTGGCGTGAAGCTGGCGGGTCGTTTGGTGGTAGACGACCGGAGCTGGGCGTCGCTTGTGGTCGACGAAGGAAGTTTGGACAGGAGTATGGTCGATAATGCAGCAGTGGTTGCTGCTGCTAAAAAAACGAGGGGTCGTGGGTTATGGAGGTGTTCGCGGGTGATGGACGACGGTGAGAGTTGGGGCTGGTTATGGCGACGCGGTCGTTTGGACAGAAAAGATGAAGCAGAAGGCAGAAGCAGCTGCGACGAGCAGCTGGGGACGATGGTGATGACGGGAGACGAGTTGTGGTCGCCGGACTGTTTGGTTCACTGATGTGCGCGAGGAAGCGACGGGGAGTCTGGTCGTGATCGCTGGACGTGAGGATGGAGTTGGTTTCAATGGAGGAAGAAGGCGAGCTACTGGTTTTTCCGGCGACAAAAAGGGTCGTTTGCTGGTTGTTACGGAGAGGTTTAGAGGTGGGGAAGACGATGGGGGAAGGACGTGAAGCAGCTGCAGCAACTGCTGCTCGACGGGGTGGTCGACGCGATGTGTATGGTGGTGCGCGAGGATGGAGTTTCGAAGGGGTCGTTTTTTGAGGGTCTTCCGTCGTGTCCCCTCTTCTTCAAAGATGAAGAAGATGAACAGTCCGTGGGTTTTCCTCCTAGGGTTCTCTCTTTCTTTGTTTTTTTCTCCTGTGGAAAGAAAATCAAGACCCCAAAAAACTTCTTTCCTCCCCTCTTTCACGTGTGTTTTGTATCTCCTTCAAAGAACATGGACCTCACGTGTGTAGGGGTCCAAGACTTGTGTCCCCCATGCGTGGTGGGGTTCCCCGTGTGTGGTGTTCCGTCCGTGTTCCCCACGCGTGTCCCCCATGTGTGGTGGGCTCGGATTATTACGGGCTAGGTCCGAAAATTAGGCCTAAAAACGGGTAGTTTGAACCCAAATATTATTCTTTGCCCAGACCCGAGAATAAAAACACGATTTTATTCAATTAATCCTATGCAAGCAAAATAACTACCAAAATAAGACTAACATTTAAAACAAAACTATTTCTTTTTTTTTTATAGTATTTTTTCACGATTAAAATAGCTACAAAGCATAAATAAAACTATTTTTGTCATTTTCGTTTTTATATAAAGATAAAATATAAAGTACTATTTTTTTGTATTTTTCAAGATTAAAATGGTTACAAAACGTTAATAACTTTTTTTTTGTAATTTTTGAAATTATACAACGATAAAAATATAAAGTACCCTTTTTTGTATTTTTCAAGATTAAAAGGGCTACAAAACGTTAATAACTTTTTTTTTTGTAATTTCCGAAATTATACAACGATAAAACATAAAGTACTATTTTTATATTTTTTAAGTTTAAAATGACTACAAAACATTAATAAAACTATATTTTTTATAATTTTTGAAATTATATAAAGTACAAAAATAAGGTACTATTTTTTGTATTTTTTCAAGTTTATGAGAAATACATAAGCTAAAATTTATATATATATTTTTTTGTAATTTTTCTTTTGCGACGAAATAAAGTAAAAATAATCAAAATAGCTATATTAGACCCAATTTAAATATTTACGCTAAAAATGTGAAAATTTCCGGGGAGGGTCAAAAATCACACGTCTACTGTCGCTATGGGAGCATCTGATGCATCCTCGAGTACTGCCTATACTCTTGACCTATCCAGTCCACTCTTTTTACTTTCTTCTGATGTGCCTGGTGTATCTCTGGTTAGTGTACCTTTCTCTGGGACTGGTTTTGGGGGTTGAAAGCGGAATATGATTGTATCTTTGTCCGCCAGAAATAAAATAGGTTTCATTGATGGAAGTTGTCCGAGACTAGCTGAGGATACTCCTCAATTTAAGCAGTGGGGTAGATGTAATAATATGGTCATTTCCTGGCTGACTAATTCCCTATCCCCGGACATAGCTGAGAGCGTTCAATACTCGGATACTGCTGAGAGTATTTGGGCTCAGCTTAATAGAAGATATGGTTCAGTTAGTGATTAAGGTGTTTGAGATTAAACAAGAGATAACATCTACTCATCAAGGGACATTGGACATTGCTTCCTATTTCAACAAACTTAAAAAAATTATGGGATGAACTGAGGTTTATGTGTACTAATCATGCCAATACTTGTGTTTGTGCTGCTAAACCTGGACTTCAAAAGGAGGAAGAGGAGAACAGATTACACCAATTCCTCATGGGTCTGAATGAGACTTATGTTGGTGTTAGGAGCAACTTGCTCATGATGCAACCTCCATCTTCTCTCGATACTACTTATAGTATCCTCCTCCAAGATGAAAGGCAGAGGCAAATTACTCCAATTCTCATTTCCACGGCGACTCTGCTTCTTTTCATGTCAATCTGAACAATAAATTTGCCCTTCCTAGACACTTTGCCCAAAAAGTCAGTTTTGATCAGAACAAGTCCCCTCTTTTGTGCAAGTATTGTAGGAAGCCTGGGCATTTGATTGATAAATGCTATAAGCTCCATGTATTTCCATCCAACTTTAAATTCACCAAAGGTAAACGAACTGTTGCAAATGTTGAGGTGCAAAGTTCAGTTTGTGCTTCTGAATCTGGACCAATTCCCACTAAAAGTCCTATTGATTCTAATTTTGTGATACCTGGTCTGTTCCAAGGACCAGTATGCTCAGCTCCTGATGCTACTTCAGCAACATCACATTTCAGAATCTCTCCCTCAGTCTAGTCTGATGGCTTCTGCAAATTTTGCGGGTATAGTTCCTTCCCCTGATTGTGTAGGCAAGGTGTCTTATGGTGCATGTATGCTAACTAGAGTCCATGAGTACACTTGGATAATAGATTCTGGGGTCATTAATCACATAACTTCTAAAAAGGAACTCTTTTTTGATATTCAGCCCCTAGTTGTCCCATATTTGGTCACACTTCCTAACGGATATAAAGTCAAAGTCACTTGCACTGGTTCTCTTCACTTTATTTCTTTCACACTTCATCATGTACTTTATGTCCCTAGTTTTCATCACAATCTTATTTATGTTCACAAGCTTGTTGCACAATTAGATTGCCTGGTTCTGTTTGGTAAATTTTCATGTTTTCTCATACAGGCCCATTCAATGAAGAGGCCACTGGAAATTGGTAAACAAGATCATGGGCTATACAAGCTTGTGCAGCCATGTCCACAATCTGATTCTATTGTTCTTACTGCTGTTTGTAATAGTTTTCCTACTTGTTCTTCTACTTCTATGTCTTCCAATTGTAAATACCATTCTCTATTGGCTGCTATTGGAACTGATAATCATTGTAAATACCACTCTGATTTGAATAAAATGGAGATTTTATGGCATAATAGGTTGGGGCATATTCCCTTTGTCAGAATGAAGGATATTTCATCTATTCCATGCACATTTTCCTCCAAACAGTCTTTTACTTGTTGTATCTGTCCCTTAGCTAGACAACCTAGACTACCCTTTCCTGATAGCTCCATCAAAACTTCTCATCCCTTCCAACTTGTCCATGTGGATACTTCGGGACCATATAGCACTCCAACCTACAATGGGTGCAAATATTTTTTCACTATAGTAGATGATTTCACTAGAGCTACTTGGACTCACCTTATGGGGTCTAAAAGTAATGCTTTTCCTCTGATTAAAGCTTTTATTGCCATGGTCAAAACACAATTTCAAACTTGCATTCAAACTGTTAGAAGTGATAATGCTCTTGAACTTGGGTCTGGTGCTCTTGTTGGCCAATTCTTTGTTGACACTGGCATTGTTCACCAAACATCTTATCCACACACACCACAACAAAATGGGGTAGTCAAAAGAAAACATAGGCATTTGTTGGAAACCTCTAGAGCTTTACTTTTTCAATCCAAGTTACCTATTAAGTTTTGGGGTGATTGTGTCCTCACTGCCACTTACCTCATTAATAGATTCCTTTCCAAGTTGCTTGCTAATAAAACTCCTTTTGAATTACTCTTTGGGAAACCACCTTCATATACTCACATTAGAACCTTTGGTTGCTTGTGTTTCTCCACAATTCCTAAGTGTCACAAGGACAAGTTTCAACCTAGAGCTGATCCTTGTGTTTTCCTGGGATATCCCTTGGCTAAGAAAGGTTATAAACTTTACAACTTAGCTTCTAAACTAACCTTTATCTCTAGAGATGTAGTGTTTCATGAGGGTATCTTTCCTTTTGCCTCAGTCTCTCCTTCATCTATTACTTCTATATCACCTTCTTCTTCTGTTCCTTTCTTTTTTGATGACTTTCATTACACCTCTTCTCATGAACCTGATCCTATCTCCTCATCAACACCTATTGCTTCTCCCTCTTCTTCTCCTATTCCTTCTCATGTGTCTGTTCCTGTTCCTGTGTCTGTTCCTCACTCTGCACCTATCCTTGAACCTCCTCATGCTCCTCCTATTTCCCCTAATCTGTCTCCAGCTCCTGTTAGGAGATCCTCCAGAAATAATGTTACTCATAGTCATCTTCAACAGTATGTTTGTAGTCTTCATCCTTCTCTATATGGCTCTAGTTTTTCTCCCTTTTGTTCTCAAAGTTCAGTTAGCATTGCTGGCCTGGAACCCCACTCTTACCATCAGGCAGCTTCTATTTCAGCTTGGCAAGAGGCCATGAGAATGGAATTTGAGGCTCTTGAGGCTAATGCTAATTGGTCCATTGTTGAGTTACCTCCTGGCAAGAAACCCATAGGTTGTAAATGGTATATAAGATAAAATATAAGGCTGATGGGTCTATAGAAAGATATAAGGCTAGGTTGGTTGTTAGGGGTGATAGACAGGTAGAGGGTGTAGATTTTAATGAAACTTTTTCCCCAGTCATCAAATTTTCTACTGTTAAATGTCTCATTGTTGTGGTTGTAAAAAGGAATTGGTCTATGTTTCAAATTGATGTAAATAATGCATTTTTGCATGGAGACTTGGATGAGGAGGTCTACATGAAATTGCCCCCTGGTTTGTCTGTTGAGAGTGTTACTTCATCTGGTCAGTCTTCTAATTTGGTTTGTCACCTTCAAAATCATTGTATGGTTTGAGATAAGCATCTAGGCAGTGGTATGCCAAGTTGTCTCATGCATTATGTTCTAGGGTTACTTCCATTCTTTGAATGATTATTCCCTTTTCATTAAAAGATCAGGTGGTTCCACTGTACTTCTTGCCATTTATGTGGATGATATAATACTTACTGGTGATGATTTGGAAGAAATCTCTACTTTGAAACTCTTCTTGGACAATCAGTTCAAAATCAAGGATCTGGGTGTTCTTAACTACTTTCTTGGCATAGAAGTGGCATATCTTCCTTCTGGGTTATTACTACATCAAAGTAAGTTTATCAAAGATCTACTTCATGAATACAATTGTAATATGGTGTCTCCTGTGACTTGTCCTTTGGATTTTCACTCTAAATTGCAGGCCGCCATGAGTGACCCTTTGCCTGCTCCTGACACTTATAGAAGTTTGGTGGGAAAGTTGAATTTTTTGACTCACACGAGGCCTAACATCTGCTTTGCTGTCCAACATCTCAACCAGTTCTTACAGGCCCCTTGTACTTCTTACATGAAGGCTGTTTTGCATTTACTTCACAATTTCAAAGGTACTTTTGATGTTGGGGTGTTCTATGGCAATTCTCCATCCCTTTCCTTGTCTGCATTCTGTGACAGTGACTGGGCTGCTTGCCCAGACACTCGCCGATCAATCACTGGGTTTTGCATTCTTTTGGGGGATTCTCTCATTGGTTGGAAGGCTAAGAAGCAACCAGTTGTATCCCTTTCTTCTGCTGAGGCTGAGTACCGAGCTCTTAGTAAGGTAGTTGTGGAGTTGAATTGGGTTGTTCACCTTTTATCTGATTTTGGTGTTGATATATCTTCTGTTGTACCTGTGTTTTGTGACAACCAAGCGGCCATTCATATTGCAAAGAACTCTATTTTTATGAGCGGACGAAACACATTGAATTAGACTATCATTTTGTTCGGAATAAACTTGGTGATGGCCTAATCTCCTTGCATCATGTTCCTACCACTTCTCAGCTTGCCGATGTGTTTACAAAGCCACTCACTGGAGCTATTCATCATTCTTTGTTGTTCAAGTTGGGGGTTGTAGCACCCTCCGACTTGAAGGGGGGTGTTGGACTTCAGCTTACTACGACCCATGATACAGGCCCACCGGTTTAGATAGGGTGTATTTATTTGTATCTTGAGTTTCTGGGCTAAAACCCAATGTAATGTAAATAATAGATACAAAAAAACAAAAGAAAGTCTGGGACATTCGAGAATATGACAGAAAATATTTTTCTCTCTCTAGTTCTTCTTTCTCCCATGAGCCCTAATCAATTCTTTTTCATTTTCAGCTCGATTTAGTAGTTTTCCACCCACTTGATTGACCATTTTTCTGTATGTTATGGCTGCGAAAAGTGCTAAGATTTTTCATAGAGTTTCAGACCGTAAGTATGGAAAAGTTTTGTTTAAGGCCTTCTGATCAACGTTGTTACTTCTAATGGTTGTTAAATATTGACCCATCTTCTGTCACATTAGGACATCAAAAGCTAAATAAGAACTCCAGTGATCAATCAAAAATAAAAATAAAAAGTGATCATAAAACATGACTGCTGATTGCAGATTACATAAATATTTACTACTTTTTCAATTAATTGCAGAGCAAAGTTGTCATCAACAACAATGTTGACGTATCAAGTATTTGCATTCAGATTTTGACATACATGCAACATAATTGAACTGATAATGCTCAAAACATAGCCTATGTTTTCTGCCTGATTCAAACTATGCTTGCATAATGTGAAGGAGATGTAAACCTCCCGAACTCTTTCCTTTCCGCATATATTTATCTACATGAACATTTTTTTCAGCTTGCATCACAGAGATCTGTAGCTGGATCACAAAATCCATCTCGATCGAGCAACTGCTGAGGTGGAGCACTTAACAATGGAGAAGATGGACTTCCATACGCATTTCGTCTGCTATTTCCACAGCCTAGACTTTTTCTGGTGCTAACCCCGGTCACAGGGTTAGTTCCACTAGCATACTTGCACAGTGCCTATGAATAAGCATGAAATATTCAGAAGATGCGGGACAAAAACAATAACATAACAAACTCCTGTTTAGAATAAGAAGATATAAGAGTTGAACATTTATGTGAAGAATTTAATTTCTCAATCTATTTTCTGAAGCTCCTATGACTTGTTCACCTTATTTCATTTGTAGAACTATTCCTAGTTGGGAATGAACATTACACAATCCTGCAACATGCTCGGCATGTTGTTTCAAGAATTTAACTCGCAAAATGTGGTTTCCTCCGTCCAGGAAACTTGAAACGCTTAGATATTTGCAAATGCTGAAACTGTTGAGTGGCAGAGCTCCTACATCGGTGAAGTACCAATTTTGGTTGGCACTTTACCCTATAAAAGAAGGCCAAATGTTTAGGATTTAGACACACCTCTCATTTACCTTCTTATCTTCTTAAGGCATTTGTATCTTATCTCTTTTGTATTATTTCACTTGTATTTTTGGAGTGGAATAAAATATTGGTTGTATCCGAGGAAGTAGGCAAAATTGGCCGAACCTCGTAAATTCTGGTGTTCCGTTTATTGCTGCTTTATTGTCTTATTTATTATTTGGTGGCTGTCATAATTTTTGGTATAGTAGTCGTGACCCATTCACACTATATACATTTGGCTTTCGCAACAATTGGTATCAGAGCCAAGGTAATGTCTAAGTATGCTCTGTGGTTGCAGCATAGTCTGATCTTGCACATCAGAAAAGATTTATCTTGGTAACTGAGCCAAGGTTCTGTCTGAGTATGCTCTGTGGTTGCAACTTAGTCTGATCTTCTACACTAGAAAGGAAATAATCTTGATTTGTGTCGTCAACTATTAAATAATATTTGTGTCAAAGATGGGAGACAATAAACAAGAAGAATCTACATCAAGTGTCAACAATACGTCATTATTGCATCTTTGCTTATGACAAGAATTGTGTCAAATGCGAAATTTACGGTAGAAATTTTTGATGGGTCAGGACATTTTGGGATGTGGCAAGGCGAGGTTCTAGATGTCCTTTTTCAACAAGGGCTAGATCTTGCCATTGAAGAAAAAAGACCAGATGTTATTGGAGAAGAAGATTGGAGAATTATCAACCGTGTTTCTTGCGGTACCATTCGATCCTACCTTGCTAGAGAGCAGAAATATCCATACACAAAGGAAACTTCTGCAAGTAAATTATGGAAAGCACTGGAGGATAAATGTTTTAAGAAAAACAGTCAAAATAAATTGTACATGAAGAAAAGACTGTTTTGCTTCACCTATGTTCCTGGTACCACGATGAATGAACATATCACCAGTTTCAATAAGTTGGTCACAGATTTGAAAAATATGGATGCAACTTTTGATGATTGTGACTTGGCCTTGATGTTGTTGAGGTCACTTCCTGATGAGTACGAGCACCTTGAAACTACTCTACTCCATGGAAATGACGAAATTTCTCTCAGAGAAGTTTGTTCGGCTTTGTACAGCTATGAACAAAGAAAAGGAGAAAAATAGAAGGGCGGAGAAGGAGAAGCACTGGTTGTGAGGGGTCGTCCTCAAAATCAAATGAGGACAAGGAAGGAAAGATCCAAGTCAAGATCTAAATCCAGCAAAGAGAAATGTGCCTTTTGTCGAGAAAAGGGGTACTGGAAGAAAGACTGTTCGAAGTTGAAGAATAAGGACAAACATAACAATGGAAAAGCCATTATGGATTCGAATGTAGCTGATTGTGATGATTCAGACTTCTCATTAGCTACAACAGAGTCATCAACATTATCAGACATATGGTTGATGGACTCGGCTTGTAGCTATCATATATGTCCCAACAGGGACTGGTTCGTGGATTTTCAAGAAGGAGAATATGGAGTCATCTACACAGCGGACAAGAGCCCTCTTAACTCATATAAAATTGGTTCAATACGATTAAGGAACCATGATGGAATGATCAGAACATTAACAGAAATTTGATATGTACCGGATTTGAAGAAGAATCTCATCTTTGTGGGAGCCCTAGAATCAAAAGGGTTCAAAATCATTGCAGAAAATGGAGTGATGAGAATATGTTCTGGTGCACTAGTGGTAATGAAGGCCAATCGGAAAATTAATAACATGTACCGTTATCGGGGTAGTACAGTTATTGGGACAGCGACAGTGACATCCAGTGACGAAAAAGAGGCAGAAGCAACCAGGCTATGGCACATGCGCTTGGGACATGCTGGAGGAAAATCCTTGAAAACTCTATCAGATCAAGGATTGTTAAAGGTAGTAAAGGTTTGCAAGTTGGAGTTTTGCGAGCATTGTGTCAAAGGGAAACAGACAAGGGTTAAATTTGGTACAACGAACCATACTACTAAAGGCATTTTGGATTATGTACACTCTGATGTTTGGGGTCTTTCCAAAATACCTTCATTGGGTGGGAAGCACTATTTTGTAACCTTTGTTGATAATTTTTCCGAAGAGTGTGGGTGTATACAATGAAGAGCAAAGATGAAGTGTTGGGAATTTTTCTCAAATGGAAGACGATGGTGGAGAATCAAACAGGCAGAAGGATCAAGTGTATTCGCACAGACAATGGAGGTGAATACAAAAATGATCATTTCAATAAGGTTTGTAAAAATGATGGCATCGTCCGACACTTCACTATCAGACATACACCACAACAGAATGGAGTGGCAGAACGTATGAACGGGACCTTGCTGGAGAAGGTACGGTGTATGTTGTCCAATGCTGGCTTGGGCAAAGAATTTAGGGCTGAGGCAATTACATATGCATGCCACCTCATTAATCGCTTACCATCTGCTGCTATTGATGGCAAGACACCATTTGAAAAATGGTATGGAAAGCCTGCTGTAGATTATGACTCTTTGCACGTGTTTGGCTCAACTGCATATTATCATGTGACAGAGTCAAAATTGGATCCAAGGGCAAAGAAGGCTATTTTTATGGGAATTACTTCTGGGGTCAAAGGATATCGCTTATGGTGTCCTATGACAAAGAAAGTAAAATTCAGCAGGGATGTTACCTTTGATGAATCTGCTATGGTAGATAAGGTAATAAAAGATGCCAAACAAAATGAGGGTGCTTCTAAGCAGGTGGAGTTTGAGGGAAAATTTATTTTTCCTACACAAGATGCATAGGAGGAAACAATTGAAGATTATCCTCTCGAAGAAGAGCCAGTAGAGAGGGAGATTCCAACTCAGGAACCTCAACAACAACTTGAATCAATAGCAACCAGCAGGGCAAAAAGGACAATAACAAAACCTGTTCGTCTTATAGAGTTGGTTGCTTGTGCCACCTCAATTGTAGCTGATGATGTTCCTACCACTTATAAAGACGCAGTCCAAAGTTCAGAAGAAAATAAGTGGAGGATTCATGAATGATGAAATACAGTCCCTTCATCAGAATCATACATGGAGATTGGCCAATCTCCCGAAGGGAAAGAAAGCAATTGGGTGCAAATGGGTATTTGCAAAGAAAGAAGGATTTCCTAACCAAGAAACAGTTCTTTACAAAGCAAGATCGGTGACCAAAGGATATGCTCAAAAGAAGGGAATTGGTTACAATGAAGTATTTTCTCCAGTTATAAAACATTTCTCCATTAGAATTATGCTGGCTTTGGTAGCACAGTTAGATGTGGAACTAGTTCAAATGGATGTAAAAACTGCGTTTTTACATGGAAACTTGGAGGAGGAAATCTACATAACTCAGCCAGAAGGATTCAAAGTTGCTGGAAAGGAAAATATGGTGTGCAAACTTGAAAAATCGTTATACGGATTGAAACAGTCTTCTAGACAATGGTACAAATGATTTGACAAGTTTATATTGCGGCAAGGGTACAAGAGAAGCAAATACGATCATTGTGTGTATTTGCGCAAGCTTAAAGATGGTTCCTTTATATATCTTCTCCTATATGTTGATGATATGTTGATAGCTTCCAAGAATTCGGAAGAAATTGATAAGTTGAAGATTCAACTGAAGAAGGAGTTCGAGATGAAGGATCTGGGTGAGGCAAAGAAAATTCTTGGCATGGAGATAATAAGAGATAGACGTTCAAAGAAACTCTGTTTATCTTAGAAAGAATATTTGAAAAGAGTACTACAACGTTTTGGCATAGATGAAAAGACTAAGCCAGTTAGTACTCCACTTGCTCCCCATTTTAAGCTAAGTACTACTATGTCACCAAAATATGAAGCTGAACGAGAGTATATGTCAAAGGTACCATACGCAAATGCTGTTGGTAGCTTGATGTATGCAATGATCTGTACGAGACCTGACATTTCACAAGTTGTTGGAGTTATTGACAGATATATGCATAATCCAGGAAAGGAACATTGACAAGCTGTGAAGTGGATTCTACAATATATTCATAATACTGTATATGTTGGGTTAGTTTTTGAGCAGGAAAATACTCAATCTGTAGTTAGATATTGTGACTTAGATTTTGCGGGTGATCTAGACAAACGAAGATCAACTACTGGTTATGTGTTTACTTTTGCAAGGGCACCAGTTAGTTGGAAGTCTACTTTGCAGTCAACAGTTGTTTTGTCTACAACAAAGGCGGAGTACATGGCTATTACAGAGGCTGTGAAGGAGGCAATTTGGCTTCAGAGATTGCTAAAAGAGCTTGGTATTGGACAAAAAAGTATCACAATTTTTTGTGATAGTCAAAGTGCTATTCAATTAGCGAAGAACCAAGTTTATCATGCAAGGACGAAACACATTGATGTTCGGTATCATTTCGTACGAGAAATCATAGAAGAAGGTGGAGTCACGGTGAAGAACATTCATACTACAGAGAATCCTGCTAATATGCTGACAAAAGTGGTGACTGCGGTCAAGTTTCAACATTGTTTGGATTTGATCAACATTGTTGAACACTGAAGATTGAAGATGAATATACAACCAAAATTTGTTATTGAGAGAAAATTGAAGATGTGGAATTTTGCCAGGGTGGAGATTTATTGAGTGGTAGAACTTCCACATCGGTGAAGTACCAATTTTGGTTGGTACTTCACTCTATAAAAGAAGGCCAATTTTTTATGATTTAAATACACCTCTCATTTGCCTTCTTATCTTCTTAAGACATTTGTATCTTATCTCTTTAGTATTATTTCACTTGTATTTTTGGAGTGGAATAAAATATTGGTTGTGTCCGAGGAAGTAGGCAAAATTGGCCGAACCTCGTAAATTCTGGTGTTCCGTTTATTCTTGCTTTATTGTCTTATTTATTATTTGGTGGCTCTCATAATTTTTGGTATAGTAGTTGTGACTCATTCACACTATATACATTTGGCTTCCTCAACAGAAACAATCACACTATGTATTAATGCACAGCTTTTACCAGAGATTTTCCTCTAATATGGATTTTCAGTGACTCTTATCTTTATCATTAGTACTAAGTGGTGTATTAGCAGAACAAATTAAGAAGTGAACTTCTCTGAGACTAATTACCTGTTTCTGAAGGAGATCAATAACTGCATCACTGAAATCAGCACCTTCAATGATAGCACCCCCGAGGTCACTACGAGTCAGAACAGATCTAACAAGAACAGCATTAGTGAGATTAGCTTCATTGAGAACCTGCAAAAGAAAGAACAAAATTATCTTAACATTCTGAAATTGAAGTCACTTTGCTAAAATCTATAGCCAGTGTAGTTGTCATTAGTTAAGTTTTTGACTTGGATTTAATTCATAGGCTACAATGTGCATACCATCCGATCCATCAATGTGTCACTCAAATCTGCCCCTGTAGATAACAAAGCAAACGGGAATTAGCTATATATATATATATATATATCTACAGTCTAAACCAGAGTTTTAACTTTGAATCAAAAACTGAATTAGCAATATATTCGGTAAATGTCTTCTACCATGGAGAAAGTTAACTTTGTATATATTGTATCCCTACATCTTTTTACTATTCCACAGAGTTTAGCAAAGTTTATGTTTTCTTAGTACAAGGAGTACCATGGGAGCAGGGGCAGAGCTAGAAGCCTGAATGCGGGTTCGGCTGAACTCAATAATTTTTGCTTAAATAGTGTATTTGTATAAAAAACAATTCATTAAATATGTATAAATATTAAATTTAGAACCTAGTTAGTAACTCTAATAATCGCCGTTCTAAAATCCAGAATCCATAAAAATCCAGAATCCATAAAATTGAAATTCTGGCTCCGCCTCTGCACGGGAGACTATGTTCAAGTTGGCTTGTAAATAATGCTGTGAACTCCTTTGGACTAGACATTCAAGATTAACAAGAAAATCGTAAGGAAAAGAGGTAACCTTTATTCAGTTGTTTGGGACAAAATTTTCTCTTTATTAATTTTGTTAACTCAACAGCAACAAATAAGCCTCAGCCAAGTTGTGGCCACTATTACTTTCTTTATTTTTCCTTAATTTCTTAACTTACTTTTTTGCAAGAGGATTTTTTGCTTATATTTCCGACATATAATTCATACATGTTGCTTCACAATATAGATTTTAAACTTGAATTTATTCCTTTCTAACTTTCCTAATATTCTTTATTATATGAGAAACGTAACAAAGTTTTTTTTTTTTTTTTTTTGGGAGGAGGAATTGGCGCTATATAAGTAATTTTCAATACATTTATTTTACTTTCGGATTAAACAAGTGTCAATTTGATTCTAACATACATTGTTTTTCAATTGCCATTTATTATCAAAATCTGAATATTACAAATAACGTACTTTAATAGATTTCGAATAATGTGCAATATGCACAAATAGTTCAAAAGTTAAATCCTAATCCAAAAAGGAAAAGTTCCTAATTTAAAACAGAAGGGTTTCTCCTTCTTATAAATCGTACCTCAAAAGAAACTCGGGCGGGAGTAAGATAAATTTGGGTAAATACTTACACCTGGTGCTGGTAAGTTTTTAGCATATATTATTTCACTGTTTCTGTTGTATATAATGATTTTATGAATTAATGACAAGTTTTTATCTTGATATTTCTGGTTGAAATTGGGATTGTTTAATTAAGATTTGCTTCAAGTTTCAGATATAAAATTCTGATTTTGGGCTGGCTACTGTAACTTTTTAGTTCATTTACAGTTTTTCTGTGTTTTTCTAGGGTTCCCGTTTCTTGATCGACTGTTCTCCCTTGGATTAAACTAAAGTTTTGATCTTTCTGCTTTTTCTTGTTATAGGAATAACTTTTGCATCAACTCTGAATTGGGTTTTCAAATGAGCGGTTGAGAAGGGAGAATTTAAAAGTAGTAGTACAAAATCCTTATGCTAAAATTTCCCATCTTGTTCAATGCCCATGTTTAAGCGACCAAAGGTATTCGCAATACGTAGTTTTCCAGAAGGTTTTACGCGATTTGCTAAACATGTTATAGAGAAAACTGAGGAAGATATTGATAATGAAGTAGAAATTGAATCTATAGGGTCTCACGAGCCGGATGCTGAGGTTCGGGGAAAGTTAGTGTTTGGTGAAAAGAATGTCATATCCTCCGGAGTTCAAGCTATGAATGTTGAGCCAATTGTTATTTCTGAACAAAAGGCAGATGCAGAATTAGGTATTCATATGCCAGAGGATCTGAAGGATGGTAAAAAAATTGCTCGAACCGAACCTATTGAGTGTGGAAGCACTGAGCATGTAGACTTGATTAAGGTTGTGGATACACATAAGCAGAATGCTCGGGTGGACAATGGAGCTTATCTTCACCTGGTCGACAAGTTGAAATCGGGAGAATGTGATATGACCAAGCTAAAGAGGTGTAAGGTTTACGCAGTTCGTGATTTTCCAAAGGATTTTAAGAATTATGAGGACGTTGACCAGAAATCCCAAGAGGATTATGTGCAGGAATCTGGTGATATCCATGTTGATCATAAATATAAAGAGGATCATGTTAAGGAAACAAATGATGACTCTAATAAACATTTGAAGGTTGATTTTGGATGTCAAGGAGATTTAGTGGATCCTGTTGTCGATGCAATATCATGTGTAGAAGAATATGAGGAACAGGAGCCTGAGGTGACAATTGATTTAGAGGAAGTAATACAATCGGATGTAGATTTGGAGTTGCATGAGGCTTTCGAGGATGAAGAAACCATCGCCCAGTTTGAATGCAGGGAGCATGATAATAACAGTTGTGGGTTTCCAAAAAGACGTAAAATGTATGCAACTCGTGATTTTCCAGATGCATTTAAGATCTTTAAATCGCATAAGGAGGCATCGGGCAAAAATCAGGATCACCGAGCAGCTGACAAATTGGCAGGGAATATTGAAGCAACCTGTGATTCCCAAGATGATGTAGAACGCATGAATAATAATGTTATGCCGGATTCAAGGGCTACACTAAGATGTCCCAGCATGACAAGCAAATCCTACCAATCAGATATTAAATCTCATCAAAACAAAGGCAAAAGCAAAGGCAAAGGCGTAGCTCCAAAGCGAAAACAGAGTGAAAAATCAGCGCCAATAACTGTCATTCTGGCATTGACAGCTCCTACAAAATGTCAATGTAGACCTGGGCAAACTTATTCTAGAACAAAAGCTACAGCAAAGAATGCGTAATCTTGGCTCAGTTTTCTGATGGAATGGAAGTGGCATGCTAAAAGCAGCCAAAGGTAATTCATTAGCATCTTCTTGTGACGCTATTTAAAAAGAATATAACTTTTTCCATCAATAAATAACACTTGCTAGTTCATTTAGTTCTATCTTGTATATTAGGATGTTTTTGCTATGGAAAAAGTACCTGAGAAGTTCGCTTTATAGGCAACTGCTTTCTCAAGATATGCACCATTGAATGTTGAACCACTGAAATCTGATTCCCTCATATCAGCAGATGTGAAATTGGCTCTTCTGTATCAGCAAGTCCAATTGAAAATGAATACTAGTCTGCACTAAGAAAACTTCTTGTTCTATAGTTCTTGTTGAATGACTTTACAATTACAGTTTCTGTTTTCAAATTGCAAGCTTAAGTACTGGTTCCGTAAAAAATTTCACTCTCCCCTTCCAACAAAACGGGGAAAAATATATATTACTCTCTCCATTCCAACTTATATGACACTCTTTCACACCAAATTAGTTTAACTATTCAACTTATAAACGTTCTTGTTATGTTCCTTATCAGTATGACTTTTTACTCCTTTAGGAGTCATTTGGTACGATGGATAAGCAAAAATAATTCTAGATAAACATTTAGTACCGCCTTATCCCTTGTTTGGTTACTAATCATGGATAATTTATCCTAGGACTGGGATAACTTTACCTGGCAGAGGGTGGAAGAATAATCCCAGGGTAAAGCAATAAAATTGACAATCCCAGGATTACTACAACATTACCAAACAGTCAATAAATAATACTAGGATAACTAACCCCGACATACTAATCCCACAATCACTAATCCCAGCATAACTTGTCTTCAAACCAAACGACCCCTTATCATTTTAAGCCATTACTAATAATATAGGAGCAATATTAAATCAAATAAACATCTTATGCTATGTCCAATAAACCTTATCATAAAAAATGAAATGCAGGGAGTATTATTTTTCATTCTATAGGCAGCTTATCTGAAAATAAAAGAAGTATCATCCTCCAGGCAGAGGAAAGATTACCTGAAGTTCTCATTTGTATGAACTGTTTTTCTGCAAATTAACAAGAAAAAACAAAAGAACTATTTCAGGCCCAAAAATTAAAAGCTTGAAAGATTGAAGAAATATTGAAGAAAAGAACTAACTTGAGGTCAGCCGAACCAAATTGAGCAGCTGAACCAATACCAAATTCACCTCTAGTTTCTGCCTCAAACTTATTCAAGTCAGCCATAGCAGTCATGTTTGAGCTAAATGTAATCACTGCAGCTGCTAATGCAGTTGAAACAATGGCTTTCCACTTCTTTACTTCTGTATTGTTTGACCTTTCCATTTGACAGACAATCTTGAATGATTTTTGAGGAGGTTGCAGGGGACTAAGAGCTCCATAACAAGAACTAGAGGAAGAGGAGGAAATGTTGATGGATTTTATGGGAAGTAATGAGATAGAATTATGTGCCATTTTGATGTATTCTGAGCTTAGTTTCTGTCAATGATAATAGTTGAGAACATAGGATTAAGTGAAGGAAGTCAGTGGATGGATTTTTCTTTTTCTTTTGTCCACTTCTTTGAACCATATCTCTTTGGACAAATAGGATTGGCTTTGTTAGTGTACACGTACCCTCTTCTATATTATTTTTATTTACATTTCTATTTTTGGAGAAATAGTTATAGCAGTGAGTCCAGTGACAGGTGGCGATTAATGTTGCACAAATCTATATATTATATATATAATTGTGGGACATAGCCCGGTGATGTGGCAAGCCTCATTGAGCAGGAAACCCAATTATCTTTTTTGTGAATTATTTGGCTTTTATCCTACTTTTGCCTATTTTTACAAGTCCAAACGTCACTTCTTCAAAAACCAAAAGTCACGTCCTCTCTTTCTCATTAAGAAACCAATTATGATAGCCTTAAAAATCAAAACTAGAACGTCTTTTTCAAACCCTTTGCTTGCAACGCTACAAATAACAATTTGCTTGCCCGTTTTCTTTTATCTCTTCACTAATGTCTCTTAAAAGTCCACATTTCTTTATTCAAGTTGAACTTGCTCGTTTCACATCCTTCTGCGACATCTCATGATCTTTATTTTGGTACTATAGTAAAATACTGTTGAATGACAAGAGGGGTTGCTCTGATGGTAAGCAACCTCCACTTCCAACCAAGAGGTTGTGAGTTCGAGTCTCCCCAAGAGCAAGGTGGGAAGTTCTTGGAGGGAAGAATGCCGGGATCTATTTGGAAAGAGCCTCTCTACCTCAGGGTAGGGGTAAGGTCTGCGTACACACTACCCTCCCCAGACTCCACTAAATGGGATTATACTGGGTTGTTGTTGTAGTAAAATACTGTTGAATCTTTGTCAAATATATTAAAAAAATTAAATTTTTTTTTTGGCAGGATTGTTTTTGATTTAATCTTCTGATTTTGATATATTAACTTTTCCATGGGTGAAAATTTCACCAAATTTTGCTTCTTTGCAGATACGTCATACAATGCTTGCAAAAGAATTCCATAAAAAATTATAGCAAGTTCCCGGTTACTTCATTAGAATCTAGGCTCAAACTTTATGTGTTTTTCTAGGCTTTTAATTATGGTGCTTGCATGCTTATTACTACTAATTAACATTATTGGAAAATTTCTGTAAATTATTTACGGTTGATGAATCCCTTTTACATTATTTTTTCGCAGTGTCATGAAGCGTAGCAAAGACTTTTATTTTTATACTTTAATGTGACGAGACGAGGGTGGTGTCCAGTTGGAGACAATACAGCAAAGGCTAGACTCTGGAGAAGAGTACAAAGTAATTACATTGAAGCAAATAATAAAATGAAAACAAGATAGTTTATAGAGGCAAAAGCAACAACATTGATAGTATGTAGTTCTGTGCTGGCAGTATAATGTTTAATTTTCTTCCTTCATTCGTTTTCTTACTGTTGGATTTTCTTTTCTCTTGGTTGATTCTAAACTGCATTATGTATAATATGACCTCCTTTTTCATGAAAAAAAATGGTCTCGTATGGTGCACAAATTAATTTTTGGTCTATGTATTAACCTTTTACAACTTGATTGCTTCCATGTTGGCAAGAAGGATAACTACGTTAGTGAACGCTTCATATAGGAAAAAGAGATATAGTTTCAACACTTTACTGGAAAAAAAAAAAATCTTTCCTGTTGCACTAAGTTTTAGCATGTCTGTCAGAAGGTGGCCAGGTAATTAAAGTGTTCTCTGGCTTTTATGGGTATCAGTTTTTCTAATCATTAAAATAACCATATTGTTTGGTATGGAGGATGGAATATATGATGCCACAAATAACGCAACGGAAAGTCGGAATATGTCTATGAAAATGGCTAAAGAAAAATAGAAGGTATATTTTAGTAAATTGCTTGTGTATAGGTGCCTTGATAGATTTTTATACTGTATTATTCAGTATTTTTCACAGTAAATACAAATTCATGCTTTATACATGAGGTTGAATGTGGTTTTTGGGATAATATCTCTTTTCTTGTAGCTATGAAGTCATTCTGACCTTCATTGCTCATTTGAGAGGAATAATAGGTAATCTATTTTTTTGTTCGTAGAAGCTTCTTTCTCATAGTTACATTTCTTTCTCATATCATGAAATTTCAGTTACTATAAGATAAATTCTTACGTTTAGAGACCAAACACGAACGCTGGTATATATAAATTGAATATTCTCTCTTCAACGTTGACAATCAGAGCAAATAGGAGAGAACAAGTTTCATCGTGTGATTAGAGCTTCACATGGTATAATCTGGTGATACTTGTATTGACAATTCTAATGGAAGTGAATATATCTATGAGCTAAAATTTGAAGATGAAAGTTTTGAATTGAAGCATGAACGAAAGGGACGTTATCGACGGCTAATGCTTATGACCTAACACAATGATTTTGAGTTTTATCACAACAACTCAAATTTCCGTCTAAATTGACAACATTTGGTTTTCAAGAAAGTAATCAAAGGAGTTGGGTGCTTCCTTTTGTTGAACATGTGATAACTGGTGTTGGAGATCTTTCTTAAGAAATCATAAATTTTTTAAGACACCATTGTAACCCTTGGTAAAAAGCTAAGTTCCCTCCGTGTAACTTTGGTTCTCATTTGAGTAATATATATTTTAGTACTCATCTTTCTTAATTAGAACAAAGTTAAAATGCTCATAGTTACATATATAGTATGATCTGCTCTAAACTCAAATTTATGAATTAATCCCAAAGTATATTGTTTATAAGCACTTTCGTTATCATAGAAAGGATGGTTTAATAAATTTAAACATATTTTTTTATCATCGCGCGAAGCGCGGGTATATTAACTAGTTTTAAGCATAAATGAAGTTAAAATAGGATTTCCCGCTTAAGGATGTCTATTTTGTTAAGTAATAGTACTATTTTAATGATGAGTAAATTTAAGAAAAAATGTTGATCTCTACCAAATAAAAAGCCAAGACATGGAATGAATATTTTTAACAAAATGAGGCATCTACCCACATTTTTTTTAAAGCATCTATCCACATTCGGTATGTGGATAGTGTATCCATCTACGCTAAAGTGTAAGATATGTGTACCTTATCCGTCTATTTATCACTTAACTATGGTTAAGTGATATACATTCTCACTTTACATTTAATTGTTAAGGTTAAATTTATTAATTTAACATTAATATGGACGCGAATAAGTATTTACCATATAATAAGATACTTTGTGTGACTTTAAAATAGCAAATAGTGAAGTCTCGGTTGTTGCTTAGTAGTTACAGTTTCATTATACACCACTTAAATACAGGGTTTCAATCCATCGAGGGGCCCTTCTCTCGTAAGTTGAGTTTGTGGATCAAATACGGATTTTCATAATCAGATTACTCATAATGGTACTTAGTATTTTGGAACCAATATATCTTTTTTTGGTAATTAGTGAGATTTTATTACCACTCGTAAATATTCACAGCTCTACAAACAAAAAACTAATCCCTATTCCCACTGGACATGATCCCAGATATAGTTCAACACATTCATCGGCTCTCCTAAAGACTTTCACTACATACATCCTTTAGCTAGGGTAAAAGTTTAACTTTGGAACCAACATTTAATTAATATGTATTTGTAACATACTTGTTAACCCTAAAAATTGGATAACAATTAAACTTATAATGTGGTTTTAAGGATATGTGATTTCACCTAATACCAATTGATAAACATAAAAATAAGTGATGCAAATTGATAATAATAAAAAGCAAACCAGCGCTTGGACAGAGCCCTCGAACTTGGATACCCTCAAGCTAGTTATGCAAGAACAATTCAAATGCAATGAGTTGATAAATAAGAGAATATAAGTTAAAGAGAGAATATTGTATCGCTTTGATCTATGTGAATGTAAGGTGTGTACAAAATGATTAGGACCCCTTTATATAGTAGAGGAATCCTATTTAAGATACAATTCTAACTATGGAAATAAATCCCATGATTAACTAGATAATCGCCCTTTATTTGATATGTTCCGAGATTCACGCCATGATCTTCGGCCAGTCACTGATATCTCGCATTTCTGTTATTGCGCTTTGCTCGAAGTCTGTCATATTTGGTCTTGGTCGTTGTTGGCCTCGATCTCGACAGGCACCTCGATCCTCGGACTCGATGCATCGTCTTCGTGCTCTGGTCTGATTCATTATGAGGCTATCCCTCAATGTAGTTCTCTTGTCTTGATCAAATAGCATAATCGGGTATGCCCGGTTATAACCGTATATAGATAGTCCCCTCGATTCTTGGAATGTAGTGAGAAGAAACGAATTGAGCCTTCGATTTTGTACCTCGATCTATCATGACGTCATCCTCGTGACGTAAGCGACCGAAACGTCCCGTCGGTACAGTTCCCAAAATCATTAATGAGTGTCAGTTGGCGATCGACCACTAGTGCCTCTAAACCGTCGCCGTGAATCCTTAAATAGGTCTTCTTCTCACTTTCTCAAACTTTACTTTGAATTTTTCTTGTACTAATCTTCAAAATCCCGTTGAGTTCTTCAAGTTTATTTGCAGATCTTTAGAGCTTTTCACATCTTCTAAGCCTTCCCGTTCTGCTCCGTTACCAGCCCTTTCTCAAAACTCCAGAGCTTATCCTATTCTTCTTTCTTTACACAAAAATGGCGAAGACATCAAAATCTGTTCCTCAAAAAGAAAAGGCTTCTTTGTCGCGGCCGGCCGGCAATAAAATGCCGGTTGACCCGCGCCCTGAGGAGTGTGTTCCTGAGGGGGTGTGTGATCTTACTTCCGGCTTCAAAGTTGAGAAAACTTCCTCTGTCCCTAGCCGGTGTGAACCAATGTCGAGATACATATGCTCGATAACCGAGAGTGACCTCGAGCAGGTCAAGAAAGATTACAATTAGGATAAGAAAGAAGTGGTGGTCCTGACCCCTAAGGAAGATATTACTACCCACGTGAATGGGTTTCTATGTGTTTACACTTACCCTTTCACGCTGGGCCCTGTCGACCCTGTCATCCTCGACTTCTGTCGCCAGTACCAAATAACCCTAGGTCAGATCTACCCTTCCTTCTAGGGAATTGTCCTTCTATTCCAATTTTTTACGAGCAAAAAAGAAGGGACACCTTTCACCCTCGACCACCTCATCAGACTATACATGCCCTGTCTTTTTCGAGGTAGACTGATAAAACTCCAGCGTCGGGCTACCAAGGTATTATTCTCGATCATAGACAAGGACAAGGACTGAGGGTAGATGGATCGATTTGTCCGAGTGAAGACTACTGACCTAATTCCGCCCGAAAAGATGCCTTTTCCCGAGAAGTGGAACATGAAGCATAAGTTCGATCCTTCCTTTAGCTTTTTATTTACTGTTTTGTTTTCTTTACTTCTTTTTACTAACATCTTTTTCTGTGATGTAGCGGTTGCTTGATTGCCTGGCGCAATTTTGAACCTCGAGTGTTGTATTCGGACCCTAACTTTGACCTTCTCGTATGTTGAGCGCTCATGGCGCGATTGAGCAAGGAGCCGATGGGAGGCCAAAAATCACGGTAAGTCTTTTTTTCCTTTGCGTAACTAATGGCCTTAGAATGTTTCCTTCTTATACTCATTTGACTTTCTTTCATGCAGGCCTTGGGAAAGATGCCGTTATGAGGCCTTCGGCCGGGGAGGAGGAGGTTTTTCCCCTGGTCCCGAAGCCGTCGAAGGAGAAGAAAAGGAAAAGGGTCTCGCCCTCCGATACTCCCAAGCCTAAGAAGAGAAATGATCGCAGGTCGAAGAAAGACACCATTGCCCTGCTTGCCGATGTAGCTCAGTGACTTAGGGAGGAAGAAGAGAAAAAAGAAGATGCCGACTTCAAGCTAGTAGCTCGAAAGAGGGGAAGCGCCGAAGCCCCAAAGGCAACTAAGCCGGTGATGGTCGAGGAGGTTCAGTTTTGGACCGTGGAGATCTCAGAAGATGGTCCGAGCAAAGTTGATAATAGGCTAAATTGTATAGTTTGGCGTAAGTTCGGACTCTAACTTAAGGAGGATTTACTGTTTTAAGTGTGTAAATAATGCAAAAATTGGCTCTAATGGTGACTCTGTGTTGCACAGGAGTGCAATACCCAAATGAAGACTTATGATGGTGATCCGAGCAAAAATTAGAACTAGTGGACGAATTCAGGGAATGAAGCTTGACATGGAAGAATATAACCCCACTAGCGCGGGCCTTAGCGCGCCCGCGCTAGTCCAGTCATCAGAAGCAGAATGTAATCTCACTAGCGCAGGCATTAGCGCGGCCTTAGCACGCCCCCGCTAGTCTAGATGCGGGAAAGAAATGTGCATGGGCAAATTAGGAAGTCCAAAGCAAAAACCACACGAACTATAAATGGTTTAATGCATCCAAGAAAAAGGGAATCAGTTTTTAGGGTTGAGAAGAAGACAAGAAGGGGCAAGAAGCAAGGAGGCAATTTGGGCAACAATTCTTATCTCCCTAGTTTGTTCTTTTATCAATTACTATGAATTCCTTTGTAGTTTTTATCATTGTTATGAGTAGTTAACTCTTTTAATCTAAGGTTTTTGGTGAACCGGTTGTGGATGAACTTGTTGTTATATTAATATAGTTTTGAGTTGGTTGTTAATCTCTATTTGTTCAACTACGTTTTGATTTTGGTTAGTTGAAAGGATCTTTAATTAGCCGTTCCTATTTATTATGTATCTGCTTGAGAGATAGTGCATATTTAGGTAATTTTTTGAACAACATCACTCCTGGAGTATAGGCGAGAGTCATAACCGAGGGCTTAGAGGTTGGAGTAGAGATAACGATACCTCGGGTGCGATCTAAGTAAGTTGTAATGCGAATCTAGCTAGCGTAGCTTGAGAGAGTGCGTCTAATAAATTATCATAATTACTTGAGAGAGAGTTATGATAGCTGGAGAGTTCATGATCGATAGAGGCAACTAAATCGAAGCTATAAGAAACATACAACTAAGGAACTCAACAACGGGGGAAACCATTACCTTAGACCTTTATTCCAATTGTCTACAACTGCGTGTTAGTTAATCTTCGTTTTATTAATTCTGTTAGCTGTAATAGTGACCATAACGCCACTTGTTATTCACAAAGTTTGAGAAGGTTGACTAATAAAAATTTAGTACTTTAAAGGTTTCTCTTGATACGTTAATTCTCTGTGGGATTCGACTCGGGGCATAATACCCCGGATTATATTTGCAATGCCCGCTTAGTCTTTTAATAGACACAGTTGAGCGTGATCAAATTTTGGCGCCGTTGCAGGGGAATTAACGGTATTATAAACTACGATTGAAAGAAGTACAAAAAAAAATTCTTAGTGTAGTTAGTTTTCTCTATACCCAATTTTTACATTGAAATATTTTAACGTTTGTCGACTTGGTTGCACAGGTGCATGCCTAGAAACTCATCGAGAACTGGTGAAGTATTTGAAGCATTATTAGATCCTGAGAAAGTTTTCAAGGCCTTGAACCGGGCCAACCAGGAAAACAAACAACAACAAATAACTGACCCATTAGAAACAGCAATGGGAGATCACGAAGAACATCCAGTTGTACCAATAGCGCCAATGGCACCTCTTGTGCCCGAGCCGGCTCTCTATGACTGGGCACAACCCACAACTGAAAATCTGGCCACCTCGATTTTAGTCCCGCAGATACAAGTTGAATCATTCCAAATCACGAATAACATGCTGCATTTGTTGCAAAACAAGGGATTATTTTCGGGGTCACAAGTAGAAGATCCTCAACAGCACTTCAATTTTTTTTTGTCAATCTGCAAAACCCAACGGCAGCCCAATGTAACTCCGGAAGCAATCAAGTTGCTATTGTTCCCATTTTCAGTGACAGGAGCTGCCCAGACCTGGTTAAACTCACTCCCCATAAATTCCATAATAACTTGGGAGGAGTTAGTCAGGCAATTCGTGAACAAGTTCCACCCCCCTAACAAAACTGCGCAACAGATTGATGACATTTTGAGTTTTAAACATAGACCAATGGAAATATTGCATGAAATATGGGAGCGTTTTAAAGGGATGCTGGTCATATGTCCGCATCATGGCATTCCAGATTTAATGTTGGGACAACGGTTCTACATAGGATTGTCAGATAGCATGAAGAACATTGTTGATGCTTCAGCTGGTGGAGCATTTTTGAGTAAAATATGGAGAGAAGGTCAAGGTCTGCTTGACAAGATGACGTAGAATTTGAGATGGATAACCAGAAATGCACCTATCACTCCAGTAGTGCACTCAGTGCCTTTAGATCCATCCAATTCAATGGCTGAAAATATGGCCACCTTATTGACACAAATGAGCATACTCACCAAAAAGGTGGAAGAGTCAAGGCAAAAACAGCAGGTACATATTGTAGATACTACTAACGGGGGCTTGTGCACATCTTGCATTAGTCAGCCAATTGGTAACCAATGGAAAGCAGAACACGATCATCAACATTACCCTAAAGATATGAACTATGTGTCTAATTATGGGGACCAGAGACAGGGTAGTCAGAATTGGGGTCAGTAGAATCAGCAGTACATGCCATCCCGATCACAATTCAACAGTGGGAATATGGGAGGTATGAGACCCCCCAACAATATAGCACCTTACCCAAGGCCATAGGGATACAGTAATCAGAATCAACAGCAGGGGTATCACCCTCCTCAACAACAGTATAGTGGAAGGCAGGAAGATGGGTTTGCTAGACTTGAAGCAATGATGCAGCAGGTTATTGGGTTTAATGCAAAGATTAGTGAGAGAGTAGATGCACATGATTCAACGATCAAAAATATTGAAATGCAGATGGGCCAAATTTCGATGTTTTTGAATAATCGCCCTCATGGGACACTACCTGCAGATACCCAGGTAAATCCAAAAGATCAAGTCCCGAAGTAGCTGATGGCAGTGAGCCTACGTAATGGTAGAGATTTGGATGTACAACAAGAAAGGTCTAGAGAAGCCAGGGAGGCTGAGACACTCATATCAGTACCCATTGAGTTGGATGAATCAACGAAACTGACAGTCCAGCCTGCCCAGGAGGAAAGTAGCATTCAAATGGAGATCGAGAAAGAAGCTGAGATAGCACATGAACCAGGGGTTGATGTGGCAGCTGATAAAGATATATCCTAAATGATTGGGAAGAAGAGACCTCCTGCACCCTTCCCTTACCTCAGAGGCTAGCCAAGTACCAAAAAAAGGAGCAATACAAGAAGTTCTTGGAAATGCTAAAACAAATCCAGGTAAATATTCCCTTAATTGATGCCTTGAAAGAAATGCCTGGGTATGCAAAAATGATGAAGGACTTAATGTCCCAAAAATTTGATTTCCAAGACTTGGCCACAATTACTCTTACTCATACCTATAGTGCAGTGGTGACTAGACCAATTGCGAAAAAGTTGTCTGACCCAGAGAGCTTTACAATCCCATGAACTATTGTTGATTTTGCCTTTGCTAAAGCACTGTGTGATCTAGGGGCCAAAATTAATCTTATGCCCCTGGCAATTTATAAGGGGCTGGGTATTGGAAGAGCTAGACCCACCTCTATGTTGTTGCAGCTGGCTGACAGGACGGTAAAGCGACCCTCTGGTATTCTGGATGATGTGTTGATTCAGGTAGGGAAATTTGTGTTTCCTGCAGATTTTGTAATCTTAGACTGTAAAGTGGATGAAGAGATTCCCATAATTTTGGGAAGACCATTCCTGGCCACGAGGAGAGCTTTCATTGATTGTGAAACTGGGGAGTTAAAGATGAGGTTGAACGATGAAGAGATAACATTCAACATGCATAAATCTATGAGGCGACCAAGTGAATTCGCCAATTGCTCTCTTATTGATGCCGTGGATGTAATTGTAGAGACCGATGATGAACTGGTGACTATTGAAGATCCCCTCGCTACGTTTCTAATGAATTTAGATGAGGTAAAGGGAGAAGAACTGGCTGGATGGGTGATGGCATTAGAGGGTAGAGGGTTCTGGGATAGAACTCTTGAATTTGAGCCCTTGCACTTGGAAAACAGAGAAACTCCTCCAGCCAAGCCATCAATCGAAGAACCACCAAAGCTAGAATTAAAGCCATTGCCAGCCCATCTCAGGTATGAGTTTCTTGGACCTGACTCCACATTACCTGTTATTATCTCATCTAGTTTGTTAGATGTGCAGGCTCAACAACATCTGCAGGTACTTAAAGAGTGCAAGACTGCCATTGGGTAGACCATGGCAGACATAAAGGGGATCAACCCTGCATACTGTATGCACAAAATTCTACTGGAAGAGGGACACAAACGTTCCAGGGAACACCAAAGAAGGCTGAACCCCAATATGAAGGAAGTGGTGAAGAAAGAAGTGATCAAGTGGTGAGATGCGGGAATCATTTTCCCAATTTTTGTCAGTAGCTGGGTTAGCCCAATTCAATGTGTACCTAAAAATGGTGGCATGACGGTAGTTAAGAATGATAACAACGAATTGATCTCTACAAGAACCGTCACAGGCTGGAGAATTTGCATGGATTATAGAAAGCTAAATCTAGCCACCCGGAAGGACCACTTCCCACTTCCTTTTATTGATCAGATGTTAGATAGATTGGCAGGGAGGTCACACTTCTATTTTTTGGATGGATACTCGGGGTACAACCAAATTTCTATTGCCCTGGAGGATAGGGAAAAGACTTCATTTACTTGCCCTTACAGAGTGTTTGCCTTCAGGAGAATGCCATTTGGTCTTTGTAATGCACCTACAACATTCCAACGGTGCATGATGGTCATTTTCACAGACATGGTGGAAGACATTATGGAGGTCTTCATGGATGATTTCTCAGTGGTGGGAAATTCATTCGATGAATGCCTAGCAAATTTAACCCGTGTACTGAAGAGGTACATCGAGACGAATCTAATGTTAAATTGGGAGAAGTGCCATTTCATGGTACAAGAAGGAATCGTCTTGGGGAACTTAGTGTCAAATAAAGGGATTGAGGTGGACAGAGCCAAAGTCAACGTGATAGAAAAACTTCCAACTCCCACATCAGTCAAGGCTATTCGTAGCTTCCTGGGACACGTCGGCTTCTGCCGGTGATTCATCAAGGAGTTTTCCAAGATCGCCAATCCCCTCTATAAGTTGCTAGAAAAAGATAATCCATTTGTGTTTTCTGATAATTGCATGGTAGCTTTTGAGAAACTAAAGAAGCGACTAGTCACAACACCGATTATAGTTGCTCCCAACTGGGAGCAACAATTTGAACTCATATGTGATGCTAGTGACTACGCTGTGGGAGCCATGTTGGGACATCGCAAGGATAAGGTAATGCACCCTATTTACTACGCAAGTAGGACGTTGAGTGGTGCTCAGCTGAATTACACGGTAACTGAAAAAGAAATGTTGGCTGTTGTGTTCGCCTTTGATAAGTTCAGGTCTTACTTGATTGGGTCGAAGGTGATCGTGTACACAGATCACGCAGCCATTCTGTATTTAGTTGATAAAAAAGAGTCCAAACCGTGCCTAATTCATTGGGTGCTGCTTTTGCAAGAGTTTGACTTGGGGATTCGTGACCGTAAGGGCATGGAGAACCAAGTCGCTGATCATATGTCACGCCTTGAAGGTGCTAAAAATGCGATTGAGTCTAAGGATATTTTGGAAACCTTTCCAGATGAGCAGCTGCTAGCCACAAGTGTGGAAGATGTGCCATGGTATGCTGATATTGCAAACTATTTGACCTGCGACATTGAACCATATGAACTCTCCTATGTTCAAAAGAAACGATTTTATCATGACTGCCGAAACTAATATTGGGATGAATTGCATTTGTTTAAAATTTGTATTGATAACATGATCCGAAGATGCATCCCCGAGATAGAACAATGTTCTGTTTTGTAGGCTTGCCACGCATCACCTTATGGAGGACATTTTGGAGGATTTCGGACAGCAGCTAAGGTGTTAGAGGCTGGGTTCTACTGGCCAACAATCTTTAAGGATGCTCACCAATGGGTAAAGGGCTGCAACGAATGCCAAAGAACAGGAAACATATCCCGTCGACATAAGATGCCAATGAATCTAATTCAGCAAGTTGAGGGTTCGATGTTTGGGGAATTGATTTCATGGGTCCCTTCGTCAGTTCTTACGGCAATAAGTATATACTTGTTGCGGTAGATTACATGTCCAAATGGGTGGAAGCTGTAGCATTCCCCACCAATGATTCGAGAGTGGTGGTGGGGTTCTTGAAGAAGAATATATTCACCCGATTCAGGATTCCGAGAGCCATCATTAGTGTTGGGGGCACGCACTTTTGCAATCGTGTCTTTGAGAAGCTGCTGGCTAAATATGACGTACACCACAAGGTAGCAACCCCATATCATCCTCAAACAAGCGGGCAAGTAGAGGTCTCAAACCGTGTGATCAAGAGTGTGCTCACTAAAACTGTAAACGCCACAAGAACTGATTGGGCGAAAAAGCTTGACGATGCACTCTAGGCCTATAGGACTGCATTCAAAACACCTATCGGTATGTCACCGTACAAGTTGGTATTTGGGAAGGCCTATCACCTGCCTGTGGAGCTAGAACATCGAGCTTCATGGGCACTAAAGCAATTGAACATGAACCTTGATGAGGTTGGAGAAAATCGATTGACACAATTGCATGAGTTGGAGGAATTCAGATATCATGCCTTTTAAAGCACGAGGATTTATAAGAAAAGAATGAAGAGGTTGCACGACAAACACATTGTGGACAGAAATTTCAAACCCGGATACAAGGTATTATTGTACAATTCAAGGTTGAGATTGTTTCCTGGAAAGCTTAAGTCCCGATGGTCTGGGCCGTTTAGGGTGACCGAAGTGTTCCTGTCTGGGGCTATGGAGATAACCAGTGAAGATGACACCAACACCTTCAAGGTTAATGGACAATGACTCAAACTGTATGTGGGGATGGATGAAACAAAAGAGTTGTCCGTGGTACTTCTCGATGAACCACAGAGTTTGAGCGAATCTTAAATACGCTCACTCTACGTCGTGTCGCGACGTTAAATCAAGCGCTGGTTGGGGGGAAACCCAACATGTATAGTTTTATTTAGTGGTAATATTAACATGTGCATGAGTTCTAGAAAAGGGGCGGGCAAAAGCTTCCACGAAGAAAGAAGACAGAATGATGGCATGCTTGGGCTAGTGCGCCCGCGCTACACCAGCGCTAAGGCCGCGCTAGTCAGGTTAAACACTGTCCAAATTGGTTTCAACTAGCGCGGTCGTGCTAATACCGCACTAAGCCCGTGCTAGTTGGGTTATACACTACCTCAGGTGTATGCCACTAGCGCGCCGTGCTACCCCTGCGCTAAGGCCGCGCTAGTCAGGTTAAACACTGTCCGTAACTCCTTCGACTAGCGCACCCATGCTACGATAGCGCTAAGGCCGCACTAATCCCCTCGACATCAGGTAAGTCCGGATATGTTTTTATTTATTTTATTGCTTCTTTTTTAATTTTTTTTCATTAACCCATTTACTTTTAGCCCTACCCAACCGCCAAACCCCTTTTATTTCACCCACTCTCTATCTCCTATCACACTACCACCCCAAACTAAACCCTCCCTTCTTCTTCCTCATCTATTCCTCACAAACCATTCCTCCATACATAACAATTTACAGCACAAGGTTCCTCCACCTCGCGAAGACCCTCAATATCTCTTTTCATCACTCGTTACGCTTTTCCTCTCATCCCCTCTACTGGTATGTATTCCTCCCTTTGATTTTGTTTTTAATTATTTAATTTCGCTTGTTAATTTCTTTTCCTTCGTTTTGCTTTGTATGGTAGAATGTAGTCTTATTTTAGGGTGGAAACACTTATTAGTAGTAATGTAGGGCTGAAACCTTTCAACATACAAATTGTGGGGGTGATATGTGTTTATTGGGTTACTTTGGTGGTGCTCCTTGTGTTGAAAGTATGCTTTGGGCTTAAAATTAGCCATTGTCCACCATGTGTTTGTTAAAATGTCTCTTTGGAGGAAGTGTTGTAACCAATTCAGTGGCAAAGTCTGAGTAGCCACGGTTGAGTCACTCGATTGTATAGAATTGATATTGGGACTATTTGTAGGTACCATGCCTCCCCGCAAATGTCATGCAACAAGCACATTCTCTAGCCGCCCGGCTCAAGCCAACACCGGGGGACGACCTCAGAATTTGGTTGATTCCAGGCCTTTCAATAGACAGAAGTTTGTGTCTACCAAGGCCTAAGACAGGTTCAATAAAAAAGAGGCCAAAACCATGGTGCCGGAACAAGCCATGGATCCCAACACACTAGGGGTAACATGTCCCACTATACCCTTCGAGCTGAGGCAGCGAGGACTGGACATATTTTTTGAGGAGCCTATTACCGCAAATGTCATGCTTGTAAGGGAATTCTATGCGAACCTGCCAGAATATGAGAACTATACTGTTACGGTGCGCAAGAGACCGGTAGATGCCTCTTTGGAAATATCCGTATTCTGTATAGGCTTCCTCCACCAGTTGAGGGGTACGTGGATGCGTACCAATCATACAATAGTAGGCATACTCTCTGGTCCACATTCACTGACACCATATGTCAACCGGGAGCCACTCTGCAATGGTACAAATATGGGAATAAGTTCCACTCCTTGTCCCTCAAGTTTGAAGCCAAATGCTGGTTATACTTTATAAATAGCCGACTTCTACCCTCCAAGAACCTATCCGAAGTAAATATCCCTCGAGGGTGCTTAATTTTGTGTTTCATGAACAATGTTCCGTTCGACATGGCCAAAGTAATACATGATGAAATGTTCCAGCGAGTCAGGGTGCAACAATATGGTTTATACTACCCGTCCCTTGTCACCCGGTTGTGTCTTCAGGAAAATGTGCCAAGTAACCTTACTATAGATGGCCGAATTCCTTCGGTACATCCTTTCATGGCTGAGAGGGTCACCACAGGCAATAAAGTGGTAGCAGCTGAGGAGTTAGTTGGACAAGATTCTGATGATGATAACGAAGAAGAGGAGGAGGAACCACATCAGGCTGCCGAGGATGTGGAGATTATCGGTGAGCAGCCAACACGACCACAGGCTGCGAATGTTACAGGCCCATCTAGGTCCAGTTGGGGACAGTGGATAGATCTCTAGATGATAAGGTAGCTAAAATACGGACCTCGGTGACTAACCTGGGAACTCGTGCTGATGAAATGGCAACCCAACAGAAGAAATCAGAAAAACAGATCATGGGTTGGCTACGTGCTTTGGGTCGGGCGTGCAATGTAGACGCCGGCTCTGTCTCCGATCAGGATTGATTTGTCAGGGAAGTTCCCTTTCCCTTACTCGTGTAGGGTGGGGGTTGGGATTTCCCTGTGTGTTATGTTGTATTTCCCTGTGTGTTATGTTGTATATATTCAAATTTCATTTTTTAGGTAATATAGTAGCTCACCCTTGGTTTTTCTTTGGGCCGCGGTTCTTTTCCAAAGGTTTAGTTTGAACCGGGTATAGCTAGCTTCTTCTTTTCTTTTGAGCTTTTAGGAATCTCTTGGGCGAGATATTTAATGAGAAAAAGCAACGTTCACACACCCTAACACCATGACTATTCGAGTGTGACGCTTAGGCTCTTTTGGTGACTCTTGTTGATTGCCTTAATAGTGCATGTGCAACTAACTCGAATGCTTAATGGAGTGTGTTGAAGAACCAATTTGGATTGAATTATGTGCCAAGTGTGTGTGAGGTTATCTACATCATATTCTATGCTTACATTTGATACCTAGAACTTGCCCCGTGTGTGTACAAATCGAAATAGAGGCTTGTTTAGTCCGAGAAGGGATATAGGTATTTCTTTGTAAGCCAGAAGAAAATTTATGTATCCACCTGAATGCAATTAACCATAGTCAACCCCGTTTGAGCCTATAAGCCTATTTCTTTGATAACCGTGTGATGAACCATACCCCATTGTTCGAGTAGCTTGTCTGTTTGAACCCTGTACCTCCCAAGAGCACTTAGAGTATTTGTTGTGATGTAAAAGTCAAAGTGTGGGGTAGAGGTGTGGTATATAAGGAAACACAAGGGAATAGACTAAATTGTGCAAAGTAAAATAAATGAGAGGAAGTTGCACTTAAGAAGACTAGGGGTGATTATGAAGCAAAGTGTGGTGAAAGGTCCGGGAACATAAAAACAAATGGGCGGAATGTCAATATAAGTGTATTAAAAGTGCTTAGAGAGGTTAGTCACTTCACCCAAATGTATCCTACCCGTCCCTTAGCCTACATTATAACCAAGTAAAGACCTATTTATCTTGGACTAAATGAACTCAATTAGGGGAGTATTACACTACGGGCAAGCTTATGGCGTATCTATGTAGCATATGAATGTTCTTAGTGAGAGAGAGTGAATTCTTCCTATTTAAAGTTTCTATTATCTTCAATATTATGTGTTGTGGAACTACTCTCAAGTGTGTGATGTGAGGGCACATGATTCATGAAAAAGAGGTAAGTCTTGACCTTCCGGCAAAGCATTATAAGAAAGTAAAGTATGGCATGGCATGAGAGAGTCGCCATTTGAGGTATAGATGTTACACTACGAGAGAGATGCTTGTGACTCACTTGTGGGGTGTCACTGTAGGGAAGCGATGGATGAAAAGAAACCTTGTAGGATGTAGTGGATTGCTCGAGGACCAACAATAATTTAAGTGTGGGGTGTTGATAATAGGCTAAATTGTATAGTTTGGCGTAAGTTCGGACTCTAACTTAAGGATTATTTACTGATTTAAGTGTATAAATAATGCAAAAATTGGCTCTAATGGTGACTCTATGTTTCACAGGAGTGCAATACCCAAATGAAGACTTATGATGGTGATACGGGTAAAAATTGGAACTAGTGGACGAATTCAGGGAATGAAGCTTGACATGGCAGAATATAACCCCACTAGCACGGCCTAAGCGCACCCGTGCTAGTCCAGTCATCAGAAGCAGAATGTAACCTCACTAGCACGGGCATTATCGTGGCCTTAGCGCGCTCGCGCTAGTCCGGATGCGGGAAAGAAATGTGCAGGGGCATATTAGGAAGTCCAAAGCAAAAACCACACAAACTATAAATGGTTTAATGCATCCAAGAAAAAGGGAATCAGTTTTTAGGGTTGAGAAGAAGACAAGAAGGGGCAAGAAGCAAGGAGGCAATTTGGGCAACAATGTTTATTTAGTTTGTTCTTTTATCGATTTGTAATGAATTTGATTATTATGATGAACATCATTGTTATGAGTAGCTAACTCTTTTAATCTAAGGTTTTGGGTGAACCCGTTGTGGATGAACTTGTTGTTATATTAATATAGTTTTGAGTTGGTTGTTAATCTCTATTTGTTCAACTACGTTTTGATTTTGGTTAGTTGAAAGGATCCTTAATTAGCCGTTCCTATTTATTATGTATCTGCTTGAGAGAGAGTGCATATTTAGGTAATTTTTTGAACAACATCACTCTCGGATTATAGGCGAGAGTCATAACCGAGGGCTTAGAGGTTGGAGTAGAGATAACGATACCTCGGGTGCGATCTAAGTGAGTTGTAATGCGAATCTAGCTAGCGTAGCTTGAGAGAGTGCATCTAGTAAATTATCATAATTACTTGAGAGAGAGTTATGATAGCTGGAGAGTTCATGATCGATAGAGGCAACTAAATCGAAGCTATAAGAAACATACAACTAAGGAATTCAACAACGGGGGAAACCATTACCTTAGACCTTTATTCCAATTGTCTACAACTGTGTGTTAGTTAATCTTCGTTTTATTAATTCTGTTAGCTATAATAGTGACCATAACGCCACTTGTTATTCACAAAGTTTGAGAAGGTTGACTAATAAGAATTTAGTACTTTAAAGGCTTCTCTTGATACGTTAATTCTCTGTGGAATTCGACTCGGGGCATAATACCCCGAATTATATTTTCAACGCTCGCTTAGTCTTTTAATAGACATAGTTGAGCGTGATTAAAAGTCCTAGAGTCATCGAAGGCTGAAGATGTCTCCCGTCGTGATGAGCAATTAACGAATGTGCCTGAAGGGACCGGTTCCGAGGTGCTTCAAAATGAAGGGAACGCCCCAAGTGTCTTGCTTGGGGAAGTTGATATTGGTGATTCGCCACCCCTCCCCATATTTTCTGAGGGGCAAATTCTGGAGGCGCAGGCTATGGAGACCACCGATGTGGGAACGACCCACGAAGGGGAGGACCTTTTTCGTGGTTGCTTCATGGGGGTCGAGGATGTTACTGACCTGGGTGATACATCGAGTCTCTTCGATGAGGCTCAACGACTTCTGAGCCGGGTAAGCCTCAGTTCCCTTTATTAATATTATGTTTGGATTTGTTCCTTCTTGCCTGATTTCTTTTCTTTCTTCGTAGGCCTTGAAACTTCATCAAGAAGCATTTTCCAAATCTCGGGCAGAGCTGAGCCGGTGCAAAGCCGATCTCAAAAAGCTCACGGAGGAGAGAGATTCCCTCAAACTTCTCAGTGGGCAAAAAAGGAGGAGATCAAGGATCTCCGAGCTGAATGGGCAACAACTCATAAAGACCAGACCGACCTGATTAAGAAGGTAATGTAAATCTTTGGAAGCTTGATATATTAACTCGGGAACGATGACTAACACTTTGATCCTGCAGGTTCAGCAGAAGGCCGAAAAGATCGAGCAACTTTATGAGGAGGCCAAGATGCATGAGGTAGAGACTTTGGGGTGGAAGCAAGACATGGACCACCTTGCCTTGGAGAAAGATACTGCTCGAGCCCAGTTGTCTTCCGTCAAACGTCAACTCCAAAGCATGAAGGAGGAAAGCTTGGCCCGGGCCAAGAAAATTGAGGAGCTCGAGGCTCGGTTGGCCGCTGAGCTTGCAAATGCCACATATGAGGCAGAAAGAGTAAAGGCTAAAATTGAGGCGATCATGGCCGTATATCGAGTTGATGCTGAAGCTGCTCATGTTCGAGAAAAGTTGGTGGCTGCCACCACTCAGACTCGATCATATTGGGCTGACGAGCATGCCAAATACCTGCCTCGAAAAGAGACTCTCCAAAGATTCATGTTTGTTACTTCGACCTTACTGTCGATATCGAGAACACAAAAGTACTCGAGGCCGAAGCCAAAACGTTGCTTTCTTCTTCTGATGATGATTCTGGGAGCTTGAGTGGATCCTAGAGTGGAGGGGATGAAGATAAGGCACCCAGGGAAGATTAGGAACTTAGAATTTTTTCTTTTTCGGATTTTTTGTGTATGACCCAGAGTGGTCTTTGTAAATATTTTTGCATATATAAGAGATCTCTTTTCTTTCTGACTCGCCTCCGATTTCTGCTTTGTGAAAGCTCTGTTTTGCTTTCTTATTTATACTTTATAAAAATTTTGACTCACTTTGTTGCCTTGTGAAAATTTTGTTGAAGTCAGATTAGTATAGTCTCTATAATTTAGTGAGTACTTGCTCGAACTAGGAGTAGAAAAAACCCTTAGGTTTCAGTTGAGTAAGGGTGGATTCTTGAACTCAAAAACATAATGGCCCTTAGGCTCTTGAATTGGGCCGATATGGCCTTAAAAGAGTGGCTTTTTTCCTTTTCGGCTTAAAAAGTTTAATCATATAAAAATTAATTTGTTATGCCTTAGCACAAGATAAATCTGTACCTATTAGGATTCAGTGTTATCGAAAACCTTTCACTTTGTTATGCCTTAGCATAGGCTTGTTCGAGAGTTCAAACAGTTTAGTACCCCTTAAGGTTTTTTAGGGTTGATGTTATCGAAAACTTTTGTAACTTTGCCTAGGGTAGCTCTTTTTAACAGGTTTTATGAAAATATTTGAAGGCCTGTTTCATTATGGAATTCGAACGTCTTCGAAACCGTTTTAATTTGGTTGTATACTTTAACTCGAGATTTGCCCTTTGGGCTTGTTTCTCAATTACACTTCGAACTTGTTCGAAGCATTAGTCCCCGAGTGGGATGGCCGTGGCCCGTAGAGATGAGAGTTGCCTTTTTAAGGTCTTATAATCTTGAAGTTTAATAATTCGAGTGAGTCGATTTTTGGATGGCAGTCCCAGAGTACTGGGTTGATTGTTCGAGCTTTAGTTGTGATTGGCGCTTGAGCTAGCTTTTACAATAGATCATAAATATGAAATTGTGAAGTAGAAATTTCACTAAGGCATGGAACATAAGGAAAAAATACTTCGTTCAATAGATCATTCATGTTTTGTATTAGGTCTCGAGTAATCTATACGGATACAGTTCATTTGACCGTTTGGCCCTTTACAAAATTTACATATCGAGACCCTGTTGACACGAAGCATTCTCCCTGAAAACGTAACATCCGAGGGTAATGCCCCTAGTATTCGAGGTTGATTGTAAAGAAGCCTCGAATACTGTTGAATTGCTCTAAGTTAGCATGAACAATAGTTGCCTCATTAAACACCTTGCCAGAAAAACCCACTTGGGATAAAAACCGAACGAAGGGAAAAGGAGTGCAACGCGTGCTTTCAGACCTAAGGACTTCGTTTTTGGAGAGAACTTCGATGTCTTCGATCAAACCTTGGTAGTAATATCATTTGAGGAGTGATATGTTCCAATTATTTGGAAATTGTTCTCCGTTCATCGTGCTAAGTTTGTAAGATCATTTTTCTACGATGTCAAGGACCTGATACGGTCCCTCCCAGTTCGGACCGAGCTTTCCCATATTTGGGTCTCGAGTATTGATGGAGACTTTCCTCAGAACTAAGTCCCTAATTTTGAAATGTCAAAGATTGGCTCTTCGATTGTAATATCTTTCGATCCACTGTTTCTGGGCGGCCATTCGAACAATAGCGGCCTCCCGTTTTTCATCTAGCAACTCGAGGCTTGTATTTATAGCCTCGTGATTTGACTCTTATGTTGTGTATCAAAACCTGACGCTAGGCTCCCCGACCTCGATCGAGATTAGAGCTTCGGTGCTATATACTAAGGAGAATGGTGTTGCCCCCTACTGGATTTTGACGTTGTCCGATACGCCCAAAGGACTTCAGGCAAAATTTCTCTCCATTTTCCCTTAGCGTCATTCAATCTTTTCTTTAGATTCTGAATGATGGTCTTGTTTGTCGATTCAGCCTATCCATTCCCACTAGGATGATATGGCATTGACAAGATCCTTTTTATCTTATGATCTTCGAGGAACTTTGTTATTTTGCTACCGATGAATTGCTTTCCATTGTCGCATACGATCTCGATGGGTATACTGAATCGGCATATGATATGATCCCAAATGAAGTCTTTGACTTCTTTTTCTCTGACTTTCTCGAAAACCTATGATTCAACCCACTTAGAGAAATAGTCAATCATAAATAAAATGAATTTAGCTTTACCTGGGGCTGATTGCAGAGGGCCGACGATATCCATTCCCCATTTCATGAATAGCCATGGGGATAGGATTGAATGAAGTTGCTCCCCGGGCTGGTGGATCATCGGTGCATGTATTTGGCATTTGTCGCATTTTTGAACGAACTCCTTAGTATCTTTTTCCATATTGACCTAATAGTACCCTGCTCAGATGACTTTGTGGACTAGTGATTCAGCACCGGAATGGTTTCCGCAAGTACCCTCGTGAATTTCTTGTAGGATGTAGTCGGTGTCTCCCGGACCCAAACAAATTGCCAACGGCCCATCAAACATCCTTCTGTACAATGTTCCATCTTCGGCCAATGTGAATCGCACAACTTTCGTTCGTAGAATCCTCGATTCCTTAGGGTCCGATGGAAGCTTCCCTTCTTTAGATACTAGATATATTTGTTCCTCCATTCCCAAGTTAGGCTTGTGGAGTTTATTTCGGCGTGGCCTTCTTCGACTACTGAACTTGGGTACGAGGGCTGGCATGAAGTCGTCCACGAAGTCTGCTAAGATTTGAGACTTGATGGCCATTCGGGGTTGATACTCAATATCATACCCACTGATTTCGACGGCCCATTTAGCCAATCGGCCCGAGAGTTCGGGCTTGTGCAGAATATTACGAAGAGGGTAAATGGTCACCACATAAATTGGGTGACACTGAAAATATGGTTTTTAATTTCCTAGAAGTGCTTATTAGAGCAAGTACTAATTTTTCTAAGTGTGGGTAGGGGGTTTCGACTTCACCTAGAGTTCGACTAACATAGCAAATAGGAATTGTGTACCTTGATCTTCTCGAACTAGGACACCACTTACAGCGACCTCCGAGACTACTAAATATAAGTAGAGTTGCTCGTCCGCTTTCGGAGTATGAAGCAATGGTGGGCTCGAAAGATACTGCTTTAGCTCTTCTTTCCGAGGTCCAAGAGAAACTGTTCTTCTTTTTGAGCAGCAAGAAGAACTTGTGACTTCGATCCGAAGACCTTGAGATGAACTGGCCTAAGGAAGATATCCGTCCTGTCAATATTAGTACGGCCATAACGTTGTCTACAACTGTAATGTCTTTGATTGCCTTTATTTTATCGGGGTTAATCCCAATTCCCTGATTTGACACCATAAAGCCGAGGAACTTGCCCGAACCGAACCCGAAGGCACATTTCTTAGGATTGAGCTTCATGTTGTATTTTCTCAATATGATGAAGGTTTCCTGCAAATGTGTCAAATGGTCCTCTGCATGCAGGAATTTAACAAGCATGTCGTCAATATATACCTCCATTGATTTACCTATTTGTTCTTCAAACATTCGCTTCACTAGGCGTTGGTAAGTAGCACCAACATTTTTTAGTCCAAACGGCATTACATTATAACAGTAGGTGCCATACTTTGTGATGAAGGAAGTATTTTTCTGATCCTATGGGTTCATTTTAATTTGATTGTACCCGGAATAGGCGTCGAGAAAGCTAAGGATCTCGTGGCCGGCCATGGCATCGATCACTCGATCGATGTTTGGCAGAGGAAAAGAGTCTTTGGGGCATGCTTTGTTTAAATCTTAGTAATCTACGCACATTCTAAGTTTGTTCCCCTTCTTGGGGACCACAACTACGTTTTCTAACCATTCAGGATACTTTACTTCCCGGATGGATCCTATTTTGAGAAGTTTAGTTATCTCGTCCTTGATGAATGCATGTTTTACCTTGGACTAGGGCCTTCTCTTTTGCTTAATCGGTCTGAACTTTGGGTCCAGCTCAATCGATATGTTGTGATCTCCGGTGAGATCCCTGTCATATCTAGATGGGACCAAGCAAAATAATCCATGTTAACTAAAAGGAATTGAACGAGTTTTTTCCTGAGCTCGGGAATTAACCCCATGCCCAGGTATACCTTTCGATCGGGTAGGTGTTCGATCAGTATGAGTTGTTCCAGCTCCTCGACCGTTGACTTTGTTACATCAGAATCATCGGGGGTTATGAAGGTCCGAGGTATTGAAGACATGTGATTTTTAACCCTCCCCAAGATTTTTCATATTTTAGCATGTAAATGTTTAGTTTAGGCCTAATATCGCTATTTCAATTAGTTTTAACTCTTTTAATTTATTTCATCATAAAAATGAAAATTACAAAAAAAATATTTTTAGTTTATGTATCTTTCATAAATTTAAATAAAAAATATACAAAAATAGTACCTTATTTTTATTTTTATTTAATCTTGAAAACACAAAAATAGTTTATGTTTTAATATAGTTTAGTTTAATCAATTAGAATTAATTTTATATTTTTATATTATAAATTGTATATAATTTTAGTAGGAGGAATTAGTTTTGGGTTGGCTTATCCTGTCTTTATGAATTTTGTAGTTTTTTTTAGTCTTTGGCCCAATTTTAAGGCCCAATAATACCAAACGCATACCTCCTTAACCTAAAAACCTTTCTATATAACTAAAAACTAGCCTAGAAATCCCTAGACCCTAGACCCCTAAGAAGACATCCGCCGTTTTTGACAAAAAATCAGACCCACCCCTCTAAATTCCATCTTATTCGTCACCACCCAAGAACACATCATGGCCAAGATAGAAAACCAACGCCATTTTCCCTCTTCTTTAGCATCTTCAACCTTAGAACACCCCTAATTTTCTCCAACCAAAACACACACAGCCGTTTTCTTCATCTTCTTCACAATCTAGAGCTAGCACAGACATACTCCTCCATCTTCAACCCAAAAATGGCGGAACCCTAATATCTAGGGAAGCAGCGACCACCTCGACGAGCTCGCCAGAAAAAGACCCTCTAACACCATAGAACGCCAATAACAACAGAGAGCGTAAAAGAGACCCCCCCCCACCTGAACTCCTTCTTCTTTGACAAAGAGAACCAATCCAGCTAAACAAACCACAGAAACTCAACGGGCTGCTTCGAATATACAGGGCAAGAAAACTTTCATGTCTGGTTCTAAGAAGTTTGAGGAAGGCATATAGAGTTTGAAAATTGATTGTGATTACGCGTCTGAAACCTTTTGCGTTTGATGCTTCCGTATAAAGCTTTCTGGTGCCGATTCGAGTTCCGTCTGTAGTTAGTTATATTTTTCAGCTCAAAGCATGTGAAATAATTAATTTCTAGCCATTTGAGGTCTGTTTCTATACTTAGCTTTATTTGGAATGTTTTGTTTATTTAGTGTTCATTACTACGTGCAATTAAAGGCATAACTTTAGTATATTTTGAGTTTGTTGACTCGTTGCCAGCTTTTGTGTTAAGTTTGAAGTCTTTTCCGTTCTTTATCGTTAACGCTTAGTCTCTATTGAGTTTAAAGTATGGCATCGGTTTTGTTTTGTGATGGGCAAAATCAAAAAGAAGTTTCATGTTTGCTGTTTGTACATACCATACAGTTAGTTCCCAAAGGATTAGAGGTTGTTGTGTTAAACTGGTTTCACTGCTTTTAAAGGAAAAAATAAAGATGGATAGCACTACACATACCCAATCGTTAGTCACCATCAATATTTCTGCTAAAATGAATGAAGGCAGAAGGCCGGAGAATAGGAGCATGGATGAAATTCATAGTTTGATAGGATGAGGCCATTTTAATATTGTCAGTAAAAATAACACTCTTATTGATGCTACTATAGGTTACAGAGAGTCATTGATATGATACTAGAAAGTGTGCATAGACAGTCTTCTCTTACCATTCAATAGCTTGGATCCGCGAATTAAGATCCTAGAAAGTGTGCATTCAGATCCTAACACCTTCTCCCGGGTTAACAGAATTCCTTACCCGAATTTCTGTGTTTGCGGACCGTAAATAGAGTCAAACTTCCTCGATTCGAGATTTTAAACTGGTGACTTGGGACACCATAAATTATTCCAAGTGGAGAATCTATTTTTTAAATAAATAATCCCATTTCGATTGTCACTTAAATTGAAAAAAAACTCCCTTATACCCCTATTCGGGGTAGAAAAAGGAGGTGTGACAGCTCTGGCGACTCTGTTGGGGATAAGAACCCAGAACTTCTGGTTTAGGGTTCAAGAATTCGAGCTTGGTAATATGATTCTTTTTGGCTTCATTTATTGTTAATATTACTATATTCTGTGAACCTTTTGTGCTAACTACTTTTTGTTTACTGCTTTAATATTATTTGAATTGTATATAACTGTCTTCTTACGCCACCCCTCTGAGTCTTCTGAAAATGGTGCACACGTTCGCGTGGCCCGCTTTTTCTGTAGAAGTTATACCAAATTGAACGAGGCTGGGCCAGCAACAAGGCCGGATAGACTACAGTGCTCTCGGTACGTTGCCCCCTCTTCGGCTCGAGTTGTCCGCTCGGGTAAGCCAGGTCAAGAGCACAACCCTAGGTTTTAAACCTAGAATAACATAACCTCATGCCAGATCCCTAGTAGGATATTTGTTTGCATCACGTGCATTTGAATTAGGGGACTCAACACAGGGGTTGAGTTTGTCTAGGATAAGTGTACCCAAAAATAAAAGACCATCCCGATGCATCATAATGTGCTACATGTTGCAATCTTCAAGGGTAAAATGGGTCATTTGGCAGACCAATGAGGTTTGAGGGTAAATGAGAAAGAAAAAAGGTTGAAGTATAAAAATGAGGCAAGTATGACCCAATTATAATTTTCTTTGACACTTTTTCAAGAAAAAAAACAAAAAAAAAATGAAAATGAAAAATCCAAAAAATATTTGCACTTTCCCCATCATTTTTTCAAAAATCAATCAAAAAAAAAAAGAAAAAGAAAATCCAAAAAGATTTTACATGTGTCATCATTATTCAAAAAAAAAGATGAAAAATATATTTTTTCTAAATTAGTTGGTTTTTTTAATTCTTGCCTGTATCCAATCTGCCCCGAACTACGCATACCTGATTCTCGTCTTTCGGAGAGTGATACGTAGGCAACCCACATAGGGTCCGGTCTTCCTAGTAAATCTTAGGTTCTTGGCTTTGCGGGGTCTTAGCCAAATTTTGCACTTCTAGCCATATTTAGGCCGCATAAGTCATTTTGCAAAAATAGCCTCAAACATGTCTTGCATGTTGTCCAACAGGAAGTATTATAGTCTCACATAGTGTTCTAGGTCTTTAACTTTATTTGGTATTAATTTTCTCATACATGTGTGGGTTTACTTACCGGAGTTTGAGCATGACAGACGCTCCAGGACCATCCAGTCATGATCACTCATTCAGGAATTTGCTTGAGGAGATTTTCTTTATGTTTTTAGTCTGTTGTTCTTTTTTATGTCATCATTTACCTTCTAGTTTTGTACAGTAATGTCGAGTCTTTTAGGTGATGTTAGAGTTTGTCATAGTCTAGTTAAGTTGCCGAGTTTTTTGTTATTGTATTTAGAAATGTGTTACAAGTCAAAAATCCAAAAAAAGAAAAAAAAGAAATTTTGCATTTTTATATTTCCGTTAGAAGTTTTCTTTAGAATACTAATTCTAGGAATTAAAAAAAAAATTCATTTGAGGTGGTTTTTCCTTTAGGCAATTAATATCTAGAACTTAAAATAAAAATTATTTTTATATTTCCTTTAGTATATTAGGACTAAAAATTTAAAAAAAAAAAGAGAATTTTCTTTTAGTACCTCTTTAAAAGTTTTCTTTAAGATATTAATTCCAAAAATCCAAAAAGATTTTCTTTTGAGATTCTTCTTTGGAAAATTAATGAAAAATGAATAGAAAAAAATTCTTTTTATTTTACTTGAACTTTAGGGCATTGTACATAGAAAAAAAAAATAACATACTTTATCTTTAGTTTATCTTCAGAGTTTCTCCCTTAGGTAATCAAAACTAAAATCCAAAAATATTTTTTTTTATCTTTTTCATTTCTTGGTTCGAAATCTTTCTTTCAGGATATCAAACGAAAATCAAAATATATTTCTTTGGTTTATTTTTTAGATTTCCTTCCTAAAAAAAGGAGGTCAAAAAATATTTTTCTCTTCTAGGATTTTTCCTTAATAGAGTATTTGTTTCAAAAGGAAAAAAAACATGCTCGTTAAGCTTGAGTTTAGAATAGGTTAGAGAACATTAAGTCTAGAAAACTCAAAAAAAAAAAGAGATTTATTTTTTTTATTCCCCCTTTCTCGTCAGAGTAGTCATTAAGGTAAAAAAAAAAAGAAAAAAAAAATTAAGAACGTTAATTTGTTTACTTTATCTCCGATCTTCCCGAATTACGCAAAGATCTGATTCATGCGGCATCATAATACGTAGACAACCTATATAGGGTTCGATCGAATTATTTCTTTTATTTTATTAAAAGAAAAAAGAAAATAAAAAATAAAAAAGAGAGGTGAAATTGTGGGATATGAGAAATGAGAGGAAAGAAAAGAGTAATAATTAGAAGAAGAGAAAAAAAGGAAAGAAAATGAGTAAGCTAAGAAGTGCCAGAAAAGAAAGAAAAGAGAAGATTGAAATGAACAAATTGGGATGATGCCAAGTGAACTTGTGACCCTCGAAGTCATTATTGAACTGTTAATTGTTGCTAGGTGCATTTCACACAATGTGATATTTGCAGCTGTTAAATGCCCTAACGCTAATATGATGACCTCATTTTGTTCATTTTTGTTATCTCCATTGAGAAGAAGGGTGGTTGGTTTGTGGTTCTTAAGGTAACTCATCCATACAACACAAGGTCAAAGAGCAAGGTAGCCATGGCTAGCAAAGACTTGGACACAGGGGTTATTGATCTGTCTAAGGGAATCGTTGAATCAGAATCTGAGTTGAAAGAAGAGGTCTTGAGGTTGAAAGGACAGATGACCTAAATATACCAAGCCTGGATTAGTGGGCGTCCTCCACCATCAGTTCCCACTAACTACACGGAAAGCCTTGTCACCATCCCACCACTATCACAAATCCAGATTCCCACTGTTGTTGATATTTCCCACAACCTTTTCACACTCTACCCGCCAAAACCACCTCATATCATGCTCCTTTGGCCACTCATGCTCTTGTAGCTCCTCCTCCAGCTACTCTTCCTCGATCCTCTAGCGAGACTGTGTTCAAAGTCCTCAATGTCCAACAATATGCTCCAAAACCAATTTTTAAGGCCTCGGGTCCGTACTCTTACGCTCCTCAATTTGAGCCCCCCGGTGAGACTGCAAAGCCTGCTAAGACAGTGGAGAAAGATTAGCTATCTAGAAATCTGAAAGGGTCTAAAATGCCAAAGCTTAATTTATATGATGGACGTGGAGATCCAGTAGCCCATACGAGATGTTACTGTAGTGAAATGAGAAGTGCTGGCGGGAAAGATGATTTGTTGATGGCGTATTTCAGTGATAGCTTGACTGGGGAAGCTTTGGAATGGTATACTCATCAAAATGTCAATAAGTGGCATGTATGGGATGAAATGGCTCACGATTTTTCTCGAGGCTTTCAGTACAATCTAGACATTATTCCAGACCGCTCCTCCCTATCTCAGATGGAAAAGAAACCTGAGGGAAGTTTTGGAGAATTTTGGCTCATATGGAACGAACAAGTTGCTCGGGTCACTCCTCTGATTGATAGAAAAGATGATGCTGAGCCCCACCAACAATGGGATCCAGCGAGCATTCCTGCTAAACGCTTTCAGTCTCAATACTGACCCCATGAATATCTTCGTACTCCAGATAATCCACACCAATGCTACTTTCCTCCACAAAATCCTGAAGGTCATACCTCACCTTCCCAGTACTCTATCTACAAAGCACCGCCATATGCTCCACACCCACGAGACCCGCGATGGCCTGCACCATTTCTGCCAGATATCTTACTCGCCTTCTCAAGCATATCAACCACCTACCCGCAAAAGGTTCCAACCGAGGCCAGAGTACAAAATGAAAAGGCAATAGGAAAAAGAAAAGACTTTCACTCCTATTGGTGAATCATATGCCAGTATGTTCCAAAGGTTGAGACAATTGGACATGTTGAAGCTATTTCAGATAAAAATGTCGAACCCTCTTCCAAAGAATTTTGATTATTCTCAAAGGTGTGCATATTGATCTAATTCCCCGGGGCATAACATAGAAAAGTGTTGGAGTCTGAAAAGAGTAGTCCAGAAGCTTGTCGATGCAGGTGACATTGTAAGCACGTGATTTTTGCTTCACGGACAATTGCTCCAAAAGAAAATAAAAATAGCGGCAAAGGGCTTCGCTGTACAATTTTTCGGTCTTTCCGTGACATGTTTTGTTAATCGTTTGTGAGTCTGTCCATTTTTGCATTTAATCATTAACAAACAAAAATACAAAATATGCATGTTAGGATGATTAAACCATAATTCGGTCAGTAAAAGAAAATTCAAAATATATATATATATGTGTGCATCGCTCGTTCTAGGCTTTTAGTTAACTTACTTAAATAATTTTTGTGATAATTGTGTTAAAATGTTGCATTGTTGTTTAGTTTTAATTTCGTTATTTTGTTATTTATTATTTTTATTTTTGTTTTAAAAGAAAAAAATGAAATTAGAAAAACAAAAGAGAAGGAAATCGGTTTGGGCCAAAAATTAAACAAAATAACTGGCCCAACCAGCACGCAGGCCCAGTCCAAATCCGGTTGCCCAGACACCTCCTGAAACGACACCGTTTCAGGCCAATCCATCTCAGCCGTTCCAATCAATCCAATCCAACGGTCCAGGATCATTTTCAGCAACCCGTGTTCAAACCCGACCCAATAACCAATCCGATCCAATCCCCCACTTAAACCAAACGACCTCGTTTAATTACCAAACGACCCCGTCCCATTTCTCAACATCAGATCTAAGCCGTTGAGATCATCTGATCTAACGGCTCAGATCCGATCAACCTCACCATATATAAACCTTCCCTTACACCCCACGCCCCCTATCCGAACCCCACCCCTCACTCGTCTCCTTCCCTGAACCCTGAAACCCCCAAACCCTAGCAGCCGCCCTAGTCTCCTTCGCCGTTAAAGCCGGCGGCACGAACGCCGGTGACCACCCCCTGAACACCCTAAGACCCCCTCACTCCCCTGAACACGAATCCACTAACCACGAACCTCGAATCATCTCCTATCGTCTCGAATCTGGATTTGAAGATTCGAGACAAAACTCGATCTACACCAAACCACCCCATCTTCATACCAGACACCCCCTGACCTTCCTAGTGACCAAACCAAACTTGGTTTGGTCCGAATCTACCCACAACTCCTAAAAATCCAGATCTGGAAATCCAGAACTGGAAACACATGCACCTGGGGAACCCGGCCAGTTTTGACATAGGTTTGAGGTCTAATAGACCTTAGTCAAGGTGTTCTCCTGTGAGAACACCCTGACTAAAGTTTGTTCGGCCTCAAAAGTTCGAAGTCGAGTTTGATTTGGGTCTGTTTGGTTTAAACGTTTTGGTAAGTTTTCCGTTCTTTTGTTTTATTTCCAAATAAGTTGTCAGCATATCTCTTTGTGTTTGTTTGTTATTTTGTTATTTTTCATCCAGATTTCTTTCATCTCGGTTAAAGACCTTTTATTTGGTCGTTTGTCTTCTATTTGTATTCTGAATGTACTCTGTGATGAACCTGTTCGATTAGATTGGTCGTCAAATGAATAAACTTATATAGGTCCCCAGTTATTGAACATAGAATTGTCTGATGCCCTTTAGGTCCCTAAACGTATTGTTTATGTGAGCGATCGATTATTACCTGCTATAATTAGTATAGTCGACTCGATAAATGTCGTCGATTAGTTTTCTATAACTAATGAATCGAAGGAGTTAGGATTGTCACATAACTAATTAAACTCGGACACTGGCTGGATGACCTAGTAATGTTTGAAATGGTCTGTTGGCATTATAAAAATGACTAAAAGGGTTCAGTCTAGGCAGTCCTGAGCTCGAGCTTTCATCAGTGCAAAAAATGCCCTAATGCTGCAATAGGCAGGGGCAGTAATAATCAAGGTTGACAGGGGTAATCTGGGGTGCTAAAAAGAACAGAAGTAATTAGTTTAAGTGAGCTGACAAGTAGGGTACTAACTTAGGATTAAACTAATACCAATGGGGAACAAGACACAAGGGTATGGGGGCTCAAAATGAATAAACAAATGAGCCCATAATTCTGGATTAAACAAAAACCAGGCGTGGGGAATAAAGGTAGCTGACACCAAGCATGCTTAGGATGGGCTTAAAGGGTATGGGCATTCTGCCAATTGGCAGGCAGGGCAGCTCAGCTGTAATGGTGCATTTGGCCTATAAATAGGCCATTGGACAACTAAAACAGGGGCTGAAGTTTATGGGTCTGAGGCTGGACTTTTAGCTTTCAGAGAGAAAAAAAGGGCTGTAAAATTTTTAGTCCAAAGAGAGGTCTAGTGAGTTCAAAGAAAACTGAAAAAACACAAGTTAGCTTCCAATAAACACTGCAACCAAACACTGCCTGAAAAGTTGTATAAGAGTGCATATTGGTCAAGCTGTCTTGGCCAAGTTCTTGGTTTGCATTGGTTGAGCTGTTTCTGGTTATTCAATTGGTAGTGTTGCTGCATTGAATACTCTGTTGTTGCTGTTTGTTTCATCCTTCTTTTCTGGGTTCATTGGTTTGGTACTCGACTATTTGTTGGTCCTCTTTGTTCTGGGAAATATTGTTGGTCGTCTGAGGTTTGTGGAAAACATTTGGTTTGGTTTGTTGCTGTGCTGTTGCTGTGTATCTGCTGCTGCTGTGTTTGTGGCATACTGCCCAACTGATCATTCTTTTCTTCTTTTCGTTCTCTATACCAGGTACATGACTAATACTCTGTCAAATGTAATTGGAAAGTTGAGCATGAATACAAAAGAAAAGACCTGAAGAGTGACTTTTATGCATAAATTGTTACATTAGACATCATGTATTGTATAATGATTGTCATTTTTGTTTGGACAATAGAAACAGCCTACATACTAAGTATATCAATGTAGGTTAACGAATGCTAGCTTTGTATGTATACTGCTAAGTGAGAATACGCCCAGTGTAATAAGTTGTATTTCAAACTTAGTCTGATGGTATAGTATATTCTCTAATGTAGGCCAAATAGGAAAGCTATCCATTTTAGTTAAAGTTCTTTCTCCTTCTGCCATATTGTCCCATAAACTGATAAACTCATTTCACAAAATAAAGAATCAGTTCAGGGCCTCGACCTCATGAAGGTCGAGCCCAAATCGAAGCAAACTAAGTAGGCCCGCGTAGAACAGGCGAAGGCCCAGGTCTGGTCCATCGCGCATGGGCTGGATTTGGGCCCAGAATTGTTTGTTCGGCTGATTGCATATACAGCCCCATTTCTGAAATTTTTTTTAGCTTTTCTGAATGTCATTACAAATAGCTTGCAAGCATTTAATTAATTAGGACTATATACTGTTTTCAATTGATAAGGACAAACGCGATAAGAAACGTAGTTGCTATAGGATAACCTTTTAAAATAAGAACGAGATGAGCCTCGATAAAAATAAACACAACGTGCAAATGCGGGGCCCTTGTTAAATGTATATTGTTGGAGCATTTAGTTTCCGGGATGGGTTGCTTAGCAAATCTCACAACCCTCCCTAAATAACAACACGTTAGTCTCTTTAGGATACGCTTTAATAAAACCTTACCTTCTTAAACTCGGGTGCACATTTATGTGACCCAAATCCAAATCCCAGCCGAGTCGAGATATATCAATAACCACGGGTGCATTGATGTAGCGTGGTTCGAGATATGTTTTCACGACGTTGCAAGTCCTATAAAAATAACGGTGAACGATAAAAGCGGATAAAAGATAAAATTGGCACATAGGTTCATAATTGTATTAAAAATCAGATAAATAAGCCGAATATAACAGTTGAGCGACCGTGCTAGAACCACGGAACTCGGGAATGCCTAACACCTTCTCCCGGGTTAACAGAATTCCTTATCCGGATTTCTGGTACGCAGACTGTAATATAGAGTCATTATTTTCCTCGATTCGGGATTAAAATTGGTGACTTGGGACACCCTAAATCTCCCAAGTGGCGACTCTAAAATAAATAAACTAATCCCGTTCCGATTGTCCTTTAATTGGAAAAACTCCCTTGCGCCCTCTCGGGTGCGGAAAAAGGAGGTGTGACAGCTCTGGCGACTCTGCTGGGGACATAAAACCCAGAACCAATAGTTCAGGGTTAAGAAGTCGAGCTTAGAATAATTGTTATTATTTGGCTTTATTTATTATCTGATTATTACATGTTTTTGAGACTAATGTGCTAAATGTTGCTGTTACCGCTTTGATATTATTTGAACTGTATAGAAACTGTGCCGAAACCTTTCTCTTCTCACCTCCGGGGATGTGCTCACTGGTTGAGACTCCTTATTCTGTTAGTGTCATACCCTAAATAAAAGAGGTTCGGAAAGTTTCTAAGCCGGCTGGCCTTTTGGTTCCCGGAAAGGAGCTCCTTCCTCAACTCGAGTTGTCCGCTCGGGTACACTGTCTAGAACACCGACCCAGGTTTTGAACATAGAATAACGTGACTTCATGCCGGATCCCTAGTAGGAACGCTTATTTGCATCACGTTGCATATGACTTAGGGGACTCAACACAGGGGTTGGGTCCGTCTAGGACTAGCAACCTGATATGAAAAGACCATTCTGGTGCATCCCACTGTTTTCCGTGCATTTATTTGTCTCATGCCCGCATGCTGACCGGTGTTTGAATATTTGGAATATTGTGAAAAAAAAGGGAAATAACGGTTAGGAATTGATTGTTTATTGTTGAAAAAAAAAACAAATACTGTCAAAACTCTGCCAAAATTTTGAAAAGTCGTTGTTCTGCCTTTCATAATAAAAAATATATCAATAGAAATATAGAGTTGTCTTGTCATAAAAATAAAAAAAAATCTTATTTTAAAATTTTTTTATATAATAAAAAAAAGTCTTGTGTGGTCTTTACTTTTATTATTTGTTACAAATATATGTATATATATATATATATATATATATATATATATATATGAAAAATTCAAAAGTTTTGCTTTATTTCAAAATGTATATATCTTTATTTATGGCAAAAGTATTTATCTTGTTAAAGGTCTAGAAAAGTCCTTTCAGGCTCCCAGTTTTTCGAAAAAAAAAAAAAAAATCCAAAATATTTTCCGTTATTGACTTCTTTAGAAAGTTTTATATATATATATGAAAATTCAAAATTCACAAAAAATCGCATATATTTTTGTTTTTAGCAGGATAAGTGTCGTTTGTTAAAATCTTGTTAATAAATGTGCAGAATGAGCACGATTCCGAATGAACCCTTTTCAATCATGAATAAAATTCCCCTCCAATTGCGGCTCTGGTGGAATGATTTGGGCAAAGAGGGGCATGACGAAATCAAGAAGTATCTGAAAGGCCTCACGAGTTTGTTGGATATCAGGCCACGAGGAGATATCATAAGGGCACTAGTCCCCCACTGGGATCCTGCGCACAATGTCTTCCGCTTCTCAGATTTCGAACTTACCCCAACTTTAGAAGAAATAGCAGGGTATATCGGCAGCACTGAGACTCCTTTGAGGCACAAATATCTGATTGCTCCAAGAGCTGTAGCAGTACACCGGTTCCTGGACTCCTTAAAGATAGTCAGAACAGTTCATAACCCTGACTTGGCAAAAGGTTTTTGCAGCACGAGTTTCATATATCAAAGATATGGTCACATAGGAGGATTCGACAAGCCAGAAAACCAGTTGTGCAGCAAAGGTAATCGCCAGAAGTGGGAAGAACATAGACGAATTGCTTTCATGATAACTTTCTTAGGACTACTAATATTCCCAAGAAAAGATGGGAATATTGACATAAAGATAGCAGGGGTCGTCAGTACGTTGCTCACACAGAGTGATAGTACGTTGGCGCCCATGATAGTATCTGATATATTCCGGGCACTCACTTCTTGCAAAGCCGGAGGAAGCTTTTTCGAGGGTTGCAATTTGTTGTTGCAAATGTGGATGATCGAACACCTATGTCACCGAGCCCAGTTTCTGAGCCATGGATCCGCTGGAAAGACCTGCATAGAGGAGTTCTATACCAGAGTTGATGAAACCTACCTACCAGAAGGAGTTGTAGCATGGACCTCATATTTCCAAACCCTCAACGCCAGTCAAATACAGTGGGCGCTAGGATGGTTACCGATCGACGAAGTCATATACATGCCAGCAGCCAGGCCCCATTTTCTTTTAATGGGACTTAAGAGCATTCAACCATACGCGCCGCATCGGGTTTTAAGGCAACTTGGGAGGTATCAGATAGTACCGAAAGACGAGGATCTGAGCATCCAGGTAATCGAGATCAGTCCCGACGGCCAGTTTCCTGAAGCAAGGGTTCGTCAAATTTGGAGCCAATGTCAATACTTAGAAGCAAATACTTGTGTAATGGATCGGGCAAAAGGGGAAGTTTCGCCCGGGTATCAAGCCTGGTACAAAAGGGAGACATCACCTGGAAGACCGACCAAAAGACCTCACCTGCAAGAATTTGCCAAATCTTCACAAGAACAGTGGGACTGGTTGGCCAAAGAGCAAGAATATCTTGTCAAAGCAGGCAAACTGAAGCAACAAATCCAGGATATGAAGTTTGAGTGCCAATTACAGTCTGCTGCCCACAAGGGAGAAAAGAACCAGTTAATCAGAGAAAGCGAGATCCTCAAAGCTCAGATCCGGAGAATGAAAAAAGAGGCTAATAGCCAGCTAAGAAGCCAGGCAGATAAAAGATTGATAGCAGGGTTAAAAGATCAGGTTGCGGAATGCCAGGAAGATTTGGAAAAAGCCAGGGCCAGCACAGCAAAATTGCGAACCAAGTGGGCAAAGGGTGCGATGGCTCGGAGGCAGCACCTGCAACAAGTCATAAGGGAGTATGAACTGAGCATCGGGACATTAAGGGAAACGAATGCCTCTCTTCGAGAAAGGATCCTCAAGCAAACACGAAATGCCCAAGACGACAGAAGGCATTATTACGATGCAATGACCAGAATGGAAAGGCAAATGGAGATGTTCCAGGATCAGCTTGCCAACAATGCGCAAACACTGGGATTGAAGAACCAACAGATAAGGCATTTGTTCACAGAAAGGGACAACATCCGGGGAAGGATTGATGAAATAGGGCATTACATCTACATGAAATGCTCGGCATATGAGCGAACACCTCGGAAGACCCTCCTTGTTTCCATCATGGGTTGCGTCCGCCGGATTACGAACGAATTGAAGAGCTTGCAAAGAGACCTTACACCTAGAGCCGCAAAAAGGCCGGATGATGCCTCACGGCCCCTTAAATTGGAGAATTAGTTTTGGTCAAGTCCTGTTTATTTGGCTTTGGTTGTTTTTCCATATGTTGTTTTCTTTTTCGTTAAACCGAGTTTGAAACCGTCGAGTTTGTACTATTGCTATTCCTTGCTTGATGTAATTTGTAATAGCAAAACTTTGAGAATGAATTCAATGATTTCACAAAAATTGTGTGTTTTTACTTTAAGGCAGAACTACGCCTGGTCTGATTCACGCGGGGACGTGATACGTAGGCAATCCCCATAAGATTCGACCGCTTTTAATAAATAAAGAAAAGAAAATGTAAATAAAATAGGACGCGGGGTTTCGCAGAATACTCTAAAAGAGACAAATGAACAAACCGGGATGACGCATGTGGTTTGAAGCAAAGCATGTAGAAACGGTTAACTGCCTAGGTGCATTGCATCCTCTATGTGTTATGATCAAATCTGTTAAGCTCTAACACTAACAAAGTTTGTTGTTGTCTGATAACCAGACAGTTAGTTGTTAAAGAATTCTGGCAACACATTCATACCAAACCAGATCCAAAGGACCGGTAGCAACAAGCATGACTACTTCAGAGAATAGTAATGAGGAAGAAAGGCCGATGAGCCAGTTGCTAAAAGAGGCAATGGAAAAGATTGAAAGGATGGGACTAGAGATGCATGCAATGCAGCTAGCCCTGGCCAAAACACAAAAGAGCCCTGAGACACTGGGACACGTACCGGAGTACCCTCACTCTGGCCCTTCCACAAGCCGCCCAAACCCCCTCTATCATCAGGAGAGAAGCCCTCATGATTCCCAAGCTCCACCACCCCACCAACCTCTCCCAACATCCAACATTCCCATTTTTGTGGGACCTGCATCAGCCCCTTTGCAGCGAACGACCAGTGAGCCATTGTTTCAGGCTCACGATACACAATACTATCCCCCTGAGCCTACATTCCACGCACCGGAACCACAGGTTTACAATCCCCATTTGGAAGTACCGGCAGAGGTTGAGAAGCCTGTTAAGGCCCCTGAACAGGATGAAGTGTTAAGAAAGTTCAAAAGCCTGGAGCAATCCTTCAGAAACTTGCACGGGCTGGGCAATCAAGTCAGCGTGGCATACAAAGATCTGTGCCCTTTCCCAGATGTCCAACTCCCGGCTGGGTTCAAGATGCCCAAGTTTGATTTATATGAAGGGCACGGTGATCCCATGGCACATTTGCGGGGATTCTGTAGCAAAATGAGAGGGGCAGGAGGCAAGGATGAGCTTTTGATAGCTTACTTCGGCCAAAGTCTGAGCGGATCTGCACTGGAATGGTATACCAGGCAGGATTTCAGCAGGTGGTACACGTGGGATGATCTGGCACAGGCTTTTGCAGGTCATTTCCAGTACAATCTAGAGATAGTCCCCGACCGTCTCACATTATTGAGAACTGGGAAGAAACCCGGGGAAAGTTTTCGCGAGTTCGGGTTCCGCTGGAGAGAACAAGCAGCTAGGGTCGATCCTCCCATGAGAGAGGGAGAGATGGTAGACTACTTTTTGCAGACATTGGATCCAACCTACTTTGGTCACTTGGTGACAACGGTTGGAAAATCTTTCAACGAGGTGGTCAAAATAGGGGTCATGATAGAAGAAGGTTTGAGGTCGGACAAGATCTTAAACTATTCGGCACTTAAGGCCACAACCCAGGCTATTCAAAGCGGCACGGGAGGTGCGCTAAGAAGAAAGAAAGAAGAGGTTGCCACGATCGAGGCAGGCAGTTGGCCCAGGGCTGGCAGGCCACACTACAACCAACCCAGGCCTCACAGGCCAAACTATCCATACAACCCACCACAAAATTTCTATCCACCTCGAGAACCGCATTGTTCCGTACACCAAGCCCAGATATACACTCAGCCCCCGGTTCGCCCACAATGGCGCGCACCGGCTCCCCAGAACATATATGCACCACCACAAAACACTTACCCTCCACCAAGGGCATATAGAAATCCTTCAGGGGCAGGTTTCCGGGGAAATCCAGATGCCAGAAATGACAGGTTGCGGAAGCAAAGAACCTTCACCGAACTGGGAGAAACCTACACCGCTGTGTTCCACAAGCTGCGACAATTGGGTTTGGTTAGTCCCGTCCATACTCGGGAACCAAATCCCCCACCTCAGAATTTGGACCGTTCAATCAGTTGTGAATACTGTTCAGGGATGCTCGGGCACGATACCGAGAAGTGTTGGAAGTTAAGGCATGCCATACAGGATCTTATTGACACCAATAAGATCGAGGTCCAGACACCGGAGGCTCCTAACATCAACCAAAACCCGCTGCCAGCGCACCACGAAGCTCACATGATTGAGTTGGTGTGTGAGGGAGGTGAATTAAGAAAACCCTCACAAACAGTGATGATGATCCAAGCTGCCCCAAAAGAAGTCTTAACCAGGGGAGGAACAAATGTACAGTCGCAGGGAGAAGGTGTCAAGCCGGTAGTAATATGGGGGAAGAACCCGTCCGTCATAACAAGCAAACCCGAGCCAAGCAAATTGGTAATACCAGGGATCCTGCCCACACCGGCAGTCATGTTGAAAGGGGTATGTAGAGAACGGGTGACCATAAAGCCGATGGTCCAACTGCCTATGCTTGACAGCAGGGCTGTGCCCTGGAAATATGAAAAAGCAGTGGTAACGTACCAAGGAAAACAGGTGGAAGAAGTCAGTTGTGAAGCGCAAGGTTTGACTCGATCAGGTCGATGTTTTGCTCCGGCGGAGTTAAGAAAAACCAACCCAGTGGCAACCAAGAAGCCAGTGTCAGAAGAAGAGGCTGAAGACTTCCTGAGGAAGATGAAAGTACAAGACTATTCTGTGGTTGAGCAGCTGAGAAAAACACCTGCCCAGATCTCACTATTGTCATTACTCCTCCATTCCGAGGAACATCGTCGGGCCCTGTTAAAGATATTGAACGAGGCTCATGTACCCAGTGAGATTTCTGTAAACCACCTGGAAACCATTGCTAGCAAGATTTTCGAGGTGAACAGAGTGACATTCTCAGATGATGACCTGCCGGTGGAAGGTACGGAGCATAACAAAGCTCTATACCTAGCTGTCAAATGTGAAGACTCGGTGGTAACCCGAGTATTGGTGGATAACGGCTCAAGCGCCAATATTTTTCCATTGTCCACCCTGGACCAGTTAAAGATTGACCGTGGAAGAATCCGGGAGAATAGCATCTGTGTCCGAGGGTTTGACGGAAACGGAACAGCCACTGTGGGGGATGTTGTACTTGAACTAACCATTGGCCCGGTCCTGTTTACCATGGAATTCCAGGTATTGGACGCCACGGTATCTTACAACTTGCTGTTAGGACGACCCTGGATTCACGCAGCTAAAGCGGTGCCTTCCACCCTACATCAGACAGTGAAGTTCGAGTGGGAAAGACAAGAGGTCGTGTTGCACGGTGAGGATACAACATACACCATGGGCGGAATCATTGTGCCTTTCATAGAGACCAGTGATGACAAGGGTCCTTGGGTCTACCAGATTCTCGATACAGGGTCGGCCAACAAAATCTCTGAAGGAGAAATCATCCCGCACCCTAGGGTAGCTGCCGCAACAGTCATGATGGTATCGGAGATGCTGGGTAACGGATTTGTGCCGGGAAAAGGCCTGGGAGTTGAACTTCAAGGGATAGTCCAACCTGTTTCCCTTCCTAAGAATCTGGAAACCTTCGGGTTGGGGTTCAAACCAACCGCAGCAGACAGGAAGGAGGCGCGAAGAATGAAGAAGAAGGTCTGGTTTCTGCCTAAACCAGTGCCACGCCTCTCAAGGTCTTTTGTTAAAGCAAGTGCCAAGGGGTCAGCGATCCCAAAGATTCGAGGACCTTTGATCGGTGTAAATGAAGACCTGAATCAGAGTTTTGAGAGACTATTCGCAGATGTCAGTATGGTGGAAGCTGGAGAGGGTTCCAGCAGGGCAGAGATACAATTTGTGGGGCCTGAGGCCAAGACCAACAATTGGACGATTACTCCTCTCCCTGTCCGAGGGGAGTCTTGGTAGTAGGCTTTGATTAATGTTTTGTTTGTTTGTTTGTTTGATCGGATTATCCAAGGGTGTAATCCCAATTTTACTTTCGTTTTGTAAAAGTGTGAACCCTTTTTATCCTGCAAATTTAATAAAGTTCTTTTCTTTTGTCCCATTTTAATTTCTGGTTTTGTTTTCTTTCTGAACAGTTCTCTTTTTACTGGTCCTAATGACATGGCATGCACAACGGATCTTCGACCTAGTCTAATAAATCAATCTGAATCTGACTCAATGATGCAAGAGGTCGTTTGTGATAATGAATCCGAATGTGACGAAAGGGAAGCCTTCGAAGAAATAAATCGAGAACTATGCCAATTTGAAGAGAAACCCAAGCCTAACCTAAATGACACTGAGGCTGTGAACCTAGGAAACGCTGATAACATCCAAGAGACCAAAATTAGCATCCACATTGAGCCGAATGTCAAAGCAGAATTGATCGAAACTCTCAGGGAATTCAAAGATGTTTTTGCATGGTCATATGATGATATGCCTGGATTGAGCACCGATTTAGTGGTTCACAAATTGCCCACTGACCCGGCATACCCTCCGGTCAAGCAAAAACTAAGGAAATTTAAAACAGAAATGAGTGTAAAGATCAAAGAAGAGGTGATTAAGCAATTACAATCTAAGGTCATTCGGGTCACTCGGTATCCCGAGTGGCTGGCCAATGTGGTACCAGTCCCAAAGAAGGATGGAAAAATCAGGGTGTGCGTCGACTACCGCAATCTCAACAAAGCAAGTCCCAAGGACAATTTCCCGTTACCCAACATTCATATCCTGATCGATAATTGCGCTGGGCGCGAGATCGGATCCTTTGTGGATTGCTATGCGGGTTATCATCAGATCCTAATGGACGAAGAGGATGCTGAGAAGACAGCGTTTACTACGCCATGGGGAACCTACTGCTATCGGGTAATGCCGTTCGGGTTAAAGAACGCCGGGGCAACGTACATGCGAGCAATGACTGCGGTGTTTCATGACATGATACACAAGGAAATTGAGGTGTACGTCGATGATGTGATCATCAAATCTTGGCGTCAGGAGGACCATGTAGCAGACCTAAGGAGATTTTTCCAAAGACTCCGGAGGTATGATATCAAGCTTAACCCGGCCAAATGCGCATTCGGGGTTCCATCAGGGAAGTTGCTAGGATTCATCGTCAGTCGACGGGGGATTGAGTTGGACCCATCCAAAATTGAATCCATCCGAGATTTGCCACCGCCAAGGAACAAAACAGAGGTAATGAGCTTGCTGGGTAGACTCAATTATATCAGCAGGTTCATCGCTCAACTCACAGCAACTTGTGAGCCCATATTTCGGCTACTGAGAAAGGATGCTGCAGTAGGTTGGACGGCAGAGTGCCAGGAGGCTTTCGACCAAATCAAAGGGTATCTGTCTAATCCACCCGTATTGGTCCCGCCTAAGCCCGGGAAACCCCTAATCCTTTACCTGACGGTCTTGGAAAATTCATTTGGTTGTGTACTGGGGCAACATGATGACACAGGGAGGAAGGAGCAGGCCATCTACTATCTTAGCAAGAAATTCACAGTGCATGAGGTCAAGTACACTCAACTCGAGAAAACATGTTGCGCCCTGACTTGGGTAGCTCAGAAGTTGAAGCACTACCTGTCTTCATATACTACTTATCTCATATCCCGCTTGGACCCATTGAAGTATATCTTTCAGAAACCTATGCCCACGGGGAGGTTGGCAAAATGGCAAATTCTGCTCACAGAATTTGATATCATCTACGTGACAAGGACGGCCATGAAAGCCCAGGCACTGGCAGACCATTTGGCAGAAAATCCCGTTGATGAAAAATACGAGCCCTTAAGAACGTATTTTCCTGATGAAGAGGTGATGCATACGAATGAGTTGGAATTACCCGAGGAATCAGGTTGGAAGCTTTTCTTCGATGGAGCTGCAAACGCAAAAGGGGTTGGAATAGGGGCAGTACTCATTTCTGAAACAGGACGGCATTATCCTGTTACGGCCCAACTGCGCTTCTACTGCACTAACAATATGGCCGAATATGAGGCTTGCATTCTGGGTCTGCGCTTGGCTGCTGACATGGATGTCCAAGACGTCTTGGTCTTGGGAGACTCGGACCTCTTGGTACATCAAATTCAGGGGGAATGGGAAACACGAGATCTAAAGCTCATACCATACCGACAATGCTTGCATGATCTGAGCAAGCAATTTCGATCGGTGAAGTTCAAACACATCCCGAGAGTTCACAATGAGGTTGCAGATGCCTTAGCCACCTTAGCATCAATGCTGCACCACCCTGACAAAATGTATGTTGATCCTCTGCATATCCAAGTCCGTGATCAGCACGCCTACTGCAATACCATAGAAGAAGAAGCAGATGGCGAACCCTGGTTTCATGATATCAAGGAATACCTCAGAATGGGGATATATCCAGAACATGCCTCGGGAGACCAAAAAGAGCCCTTCGGCGTTTGTCGAATGGTTTCTTCCTCAGTGGAGGAGTGTTGTACAAAAGAACCCCGGATTTGGGATTGTTGAGATGCGTAGATGCCAGTCAAGCAATGACGGTTATGGAAGAGGTACATGCGGGAGTTTGCGGACCACACATGAGCGGATATGTATTGGCAAGAAAGATCCTTCGAACAGGGTGTTATTGGCTCACCATGGAACGCGACTGTATCACTTTTGTGAGGAAATGCCATCAGTGCCAGATACATGGAGATTTGATTCATTCTCCGCCAACAGAGTTACATACGATGTCAGCACCTTGGCCGTTTGTGGCCTGGGGCATGGATGTCATCGGGCCCATCGAGCCAGCAGCATCCAACGGTCACAGGTTCATTCTAGTGACCATTGATTACTTCACCAAATGGGTTGAGGCTAAAACCTTCAAGTCGGTAACCAAGAAGGCAGTGGTGGACTTTATTCACTCCCATATCATCTGCAGATTTGGGATCCCAAAAGTGATCATCACGGATAACGGTGCGAATCTTAATAGCAGCTTGATGAGAGAGGTATGCCAACAATTCAAGATTACACACCGCAATTCCACCCCATATCGTCCTAAGGCAAATGGAGCAGTCGAAGCAGCCAATAAGAATATCAAGAAGATACTGCGAAAAATGGTGGAAGGGTCCAGACAGTGGCACGAGAAATTGCCCTTTGCTTTGTTGGGCTACCGCACTACCGTCCGGACTTCCATAGGCACAACTCCTTATTTGTTGGTGTATGGGACTGAGGCCGTGATACCAGCGGAGGTCGAAATTCCGTCCCTCCGAATTGTCGCTGAAGCCGGGATTGATGATGATGAATGGGTCAAAGCTCGATTGGAACAGTTGAGCCTGATAGATGAGAAAAGATTGGCAGCAGTGTGCCATGGTCAGCTGTACCAGAAGAGAATGGCAAGAACGTATAATAAAAAGGTGCGCCCCAGGAAGTTTGAAGTAGGGCAGCAGGTATTGAAGAAGATCCTCCCACATCAGGTCGAGGCGAAAGGCAAATTCGCCCCAAATTGGCAAGGGCCTTATATTGTGACCAGAGTCTTGGCCAATGGTGCCTTGTGTTTGACAGATGTCGAAGGTGGATGTGTCGACATGGCTATCAACTCAGATGCAGTCAAGAGATATTATGCGTAATTTCTTTAAATTATGGCAATTTTGGTTTATTTGTTTGTGTTTGGCGTTTGTTGAATAATGAGATGACGGAGGCAATTCTTTCTTCTATCCAAACACTTTTAACCTTCGCTTTCCCCTTTGAGCCTTGAGCAAATTCTTTCAATACCCCTCTTTTGGAATCACTAATGGGAAAGATATAAAAAAAAAAAAAAAAAAAAATAAAAAAAAATAAAAATAAAAAGAAAAGAAAGGAAAAGAAAAGAAAAAGAAAAAGAAAAGGAAAAGAAAATGGAAAGAAAGAAAAGAAAAATCAAGGAATATAAAACCGTGGGAACTACGTTTGACCTGATTCCTCAAAGAGGATACGTAGGCGCCTCACGGCTCGGTCATAGTATGCATCATAGCAAATATAGGATGCATAATGTACATAGTGTGCACAATATAGCACAATGTGCGTAACGCACGTAACTCAACATAAGCATAAAAAATAAAATTCCCCAAGCAAGAAAACTGGGGCAGAGGTTATGTTTTAAGTTCCAACAAAGGTTAGATTCCAAAAGTTGTAGCACATCACCCTTCAAATTGTTTTCATTTTTGTAGCCTTTCTTCAATCCCACACCAAAACCAACGTCAACATCCAAAAGACCTCCCGATCAATGTTCGAGAGATGCCAAATCCGGAAAATAAGGCCGAGAATAATACACCAAGCCCCAGCAAAGAAGAGGATCGTAAGATTGGGAACGAATTGATAGTCAAAGGAATCTCCAGAAAAGAGGGTCGTATCTACAACACCCCGATTCCTCGAAAGAAATAAAATGAGAGAGTCTCATCGGTGAAAACCTTCGCAGGCACCGAGAGGCGATGTAAGATGAGGGATATAAAATGAGAGAGTCTTATTGGTGAAAACCTTCACAGGCACCATAAGGCGCCGGGAGATGAGAGAAAAGAGAGAGTCTCATTAGTGAAAACCCCTCGAAGGGCACTATGAGGCGACGAGACAGATCAGCGAAGCTACCACATTTGCAACAAGATGAACATCCATTTATCATCCCCAGCAAGTCAGACCGTCGGACAAATTGATTGATACAAATAGACTGGGTCGGGAATCTATGGTGCACGTCATGATCACGGGGACCAATTGTGTCCTCCAGATAAGTTCTTTGGATTGTCTCCTCCCACAAAAATATTGGTTCAGAAAGTTTTTCTTTTTTCCATATCTTTATTTCTTTTCCTAAAATGTGTCTTGAAAGGATTTTTCAAAGCTTACTACCAGAAACCAAAGGAGAATTCATCCAAATGCCGGATGATACAAACAGTCGTAAAGGCCGGTCCCAGGCAATGCAGGGATTGTGCCCGGAAATTTTGGAAGAAGTAAGCTCCAAAAGGGAGTGGTTTCGGGAGTTAGAAGCAGACCCCCACATCATGTGTTTAAAGAGAAAGAAGAAAAGGGGATAAATTGAAAACCGATCCCCAGCAGGCGAGAGACCCCCAACAGGCAACTTTGCCCGCCAACCAATTATGGGGACAAAGAGCAAGAAAAGGGGAAGAAAGGAAGACCATCCGCCAGAAAGGCACCCTCTACCACCACGATAAAAACTAATTAAATCCTTCTGTCTGCTGCAGGAAAGCAAAGGATTGACGAGAACAGCAACGCCAAGGGAGTCACCAAGACCGGGGCAGAAAATTTTCTGCCAGTTGTCGAAAATTTTCTCGGAAGAACGAGGAAGCAATTTTAATACATTTAAGTTCTAGGTCGCCCACCAGTATAATGCGGGAATACTTTTAAGTTCTAGGTCGCCCACCAGTATAATGCGGGAATACTTTTAAGTTCTAGGTCGCCCACCAGTATAATGCGGGAATACTTTTAAGTTCTAGGTCGCCCACCAGTATAATGCGGGAATACTTTTAAGTTCTAGGTCGCCCACCAGTATAATGCGGGAATACTTTTAAGTTCTAGGTCGCCCACCAGTATAATGCGGGAATACTTTTAAGTTCTAGGTCGCCCACCAGTATAATGCGGGAATACTTTTAAGTTCTAGGTCGCCCACCAGTATAATGCGGGAATACATTTAAGTTCTAGGTCGCCCACCAGTATAATGCGGGAATACTTTTAAGTTCTAGGTCGCCCACCAGTATAATGCGGGAATACTTTTAAGTTCTAGGTCGCCCACCAGTATAATGCGGGAATACTTTTAAGTTCTAGGTCGCCCACCAGTATAATGCGGGAATACTTTTAAGTTCTAGGTCGCCCACCAGTATAATGCGGGAATACATTTAAGTTCTAGGTCGCCCACCAGTATAATGCGGGAATACATTTAAGTTCTAGGTCGCCCACCAGTATAATGCGGGAATACATTTAAGTTCTAGGTCGCCCACCAGTATAATGCGGGAATACTTTTAAGTTCTAGGTCGCCCACCAGTATAATGCGGGAATACTTTTAAGTTCTAGGTCGCCCACCAGTATAATGCGGGAATACATTTAAGTTCTAGGTCGCCCACCAGTATAATGCGGGAATACTTTTAAGTTCTAGGTCGCCCACCAGTATAATGCGGGAATACTTTTAAGTTCTAGGTCGCCCACCAGTATAATGCGGGAATACTTTTAAGTTCTAGGTCGCCCACCAGTATAATGCGGGAATACTTTTAAGTTCTAGGTCGCCCACCAGTATAATGCGGGAATACTTTTAAGTTCTAGGTCGCCCACCAGTATAATGCGGGAATACATTTAAGTTCTAGGTCGCCCACCAGTATAATGCGGGAATACTTTTAAGTTCTAGGTCGCCCACCAGTATAATGTGGGAATACATTTAAGTTCTAGGTCGCCCACCAGTATAATGCGGGAATACATTTAAGTTCTAGGTCGCCCACCAGTATAATGCGGGAATACCTTTAAGTTCTAGGTCGCCCACCAGTATAATGCGGGAATACTTTTAAGTTCTAGGTCGCCCACCAGTATAATGCGGGAATACTTTTAAGTTCTAGGTCGCCCACCAGTATAATGCGGGAATACTTTTAAGTTCTAGGTCGCCCACCAGTATAACGCGGGAATACTCTTAAGTTCTAGGTCGCCCACCAGTATAATGCGGGAATACATTCAGCTCTAGATTTTGGAATCAGTCGCCCCACCTGAAGACGGAAGGGTACAACAGAGATCCCCAAACGGGAAACAATGAAATCCCCAGCACCAAGAAGCAGACAACTGTAGAGGCAAGCGCGCCATTCAAAAGGAAAAAGGAACAGTTTGGGAACGTTGTAGCATGCCTAGTATAACAATTCTGATGAAAAGCCATACCACTGAAGAAACCATTGGAAGATTTAAAGAAGAAAGCCGTATCCCCAGCAAATCAAGCAAAGTGATGAGAACTGACAGTCAGAAAAGGTGAAGGACCAGCATCATCTCCAAGTTCACAAAATAAAGGCGTCAGAGGAAAACGTTAGCCGACAAGAAAGCAAGGCAACAAGAACAAGTCGAAGATGGATGAGATCTCATACTCTAGCTTAACTTCTTGTTTTTCCTTTTAGAGCAATGTAACAGGGAGATCGGTTGAGCAGTAGCATCCTACAGCAGCATGCAACAGCGCACAACAGCAGCAAGTAATACAGTCGCACGGTAGTCCCAGCTACCAAAATTTCCCGAACTACATTGACCTGATTCCTGTTCAGCCCAGGATATGTAGGAAACCCCTGAAGCAAAGGTTCGGTCAAATCTTTTTCAAAAAATGCTTCCCACGGAGTATTCGGACGGGCAAAAATCGCTCGCTTTATCTTTGCGCGAAAACCCTTCGTGTCTTCGTGCAAAGAGGGGCAGCTGTAAGCACGTGATTTTTGCTTCACGGACAATTGCTCCAAAAGAAAATAAAAATAGCGGCAAAGGGCTTCGCTGTACAATTTTTCGGTCTTTCCGTGACATGTTTTGTTAATCGTTTGTGAGTCTGTCCATTTTTGCATTTAATCATTAACAAACAAAAATACAAAATATGCATGTTAGGATGATTAAACCATAATTCGGTCAGTAAAAGAAAATTCAAAATATATATATATATGTGTGCATCGCTCGTTCTAGGCTTTTAGTTAACTTACTTAAATAATTTTTGTGATAATTGTGTTAAAATGTTGCATTGTTGTTTAGTTTTAATTTCGTTATTTTGTTATTTATTATTTTTATTTTTGTTTTAAAAGAAAAAAATGAAATTAGAAAAACAAAAGAGAAGGAAATCGGTTTGGGCCAAAAATTAAACAAAATAACTGGCCCAACCAGCACGCAGGCCCAGTCCAAATCCGGTTGCCCAGACACCTCCTGAAACGACACCGTTTCAGGCCAATCCATCTCAGCCGTTCCAATCAATCCAATCCAACGGTCCAGGATCATTTTCAGCAACCCGTGTTCAAACCCGACCCAATAACCAATCCGATCCAATCCCCCACTTAAACCAAACGACCTCGTTTAATTACCAAACGACCCCGTCCCATTTCTCAACATCAGATCTAAGCCGTTGAGATCATCTGATCTAACGGCTCAGATCCGATCAACCTCACCATATATAAACCTTCCCTTACACCCCACGCCCCCTATCCGAACCCCACCCCTCACTCGTCTCCTTCCCTGAACCCTGAAACCCCCAAACCCTAGCAGCCGCCCTAGTCTCCTTCGCCGTTAAAGCCGGCGGCACGAACGCCGGTGACCACCCCCTGAACACCCTAAGACCCCCTCACTCCCCTGAACACGAATCCACTAACCACGAACCTCGAATCATCTCCTATCGTCTCGAATCTGGATTTGAAGATTCGAGACAAAACTCGATCTACACCAAACCACCCCATCTTCATACCAGACACCCCCTGACCTTCCTAGTGACCAAACCAAACTTGGTTTGGTCCGAATCTACCCACAACTCCTAAAAATCCAGATCTGGAAATCCAGAACTGGAAACACATGCACCTGGGGAACCCGGCCAGTTTTGACATAGGTTTGAGGTCTAATAGACCTTAGTCAAGGTGTTCTCATGTGAGAACACCCTGACTAAAGTTTGTTCGGCCTCAAAAGTTCGAAGTCGAGTTTGATTTGGGTCTGTTTGGTTTAAACGTTTTGGTAAGTTTTCCGTTCTTTTGTTTTATTTCCAAATAAGTTGTCAGCATATCTCTTTGTGTTTGTTTGTTATTTTGTTATTTTTCATCCAGATTTCTTTCATCTCTGTTAAAGACCTTTTATTTGGTCGTTTGTCTTCTATTTGTATTCTGAATGTACTCTGTGATGAACCTGTTCGATTAGATTGGTCGTCAAATGAATAAACTTATATAGGTCCCCAGTTATTGAACATAGAATTGTCTGATGCCCTTTAGGTCCCTAAACGTATTGTTTATGTGAGCGATCGATTATTACCTGCTATAATTAGTATAGTCGACTCGATAAATGTCGTCGATTAGTTTTCTATAACTAATGAATCGAAGGAGTTAGGATTGTCACATAACTAATTAAACTCGGACACTGGCTGGATGACCTAGTAATGTTTGAAATGGTCTGTTGGCATTATAAAAATGACTAAAAGGGTTCAGTCTAGGCAGTCCTGAGCTCGAGCTTTCATCAGTGCAAAAAATGCCCTAATGCTGCAATAGGCAGGGGCAGTAATAATCAAGGTTGACAGGGGTAATCTGGGGTGCTAAAAAGAACAGAAGTAATTAGTTTAAGTGAGCTGACAAGTAGGGTACTAACTTAGGATTAAACTAATACCAATGGGGAACAAGACACAAGGGTATGGGGGCTCAAAATGAATAAACAAATGAGCCCATAATTCTGGATTAAACAAAAACCAGGCGTGGGGAATAAAGGTAGCTGACACCAAGCATGCTTAGGATGGGCTTAAAGGGTATGGGCATTCTGCCAATTGGCAGGCAGGGCAGCTCAGCTGTAATGGTGCATTTGGCCTATAAATAGGCCATTGGACAACTAAAACAGGGGCTGAAGTTTATGGGTCTGAGGCTGGACTTTTAGCTTTCAGAGAGAAAAAAAGGGCTGTAAAATTTTTAGTCCAAAGAGAGGTCTAGTGAGTTCAAAGAAAACTGAAAAAACACAAGTTAGCTTCCAATAAACACTGCAACCAAACACTGCCTGAAAAGTTGTATAAGAGTGCATATTGGTCAAGCTGTCTTGGCCAAGTTCTTGGTTTGCATTGGTTGAGCTGTTTCTGGTTATTCAATTGGTAGTGTTGCTGCATTGAATACTCTGTTGTTGCTGTTTGTTTCATCCTTCTTTTCTGGGTTCATTGGTTTGGTACTCGACTATTTGTTGGTCCTCTTTGTTCTGGGAAATATTGTTGGTCGTCTGAGGTTTGTGGAAAACATTTGGTTTGGTTTGTTGCTGTGCTGTTGCTGTGTATCTGCTGCTGCTGTGTTTGTGGCATACTGCCCAACTGATCATTCTTTTCTTCTTTTCGTTCTCTATACCAGGTACATGACTAATACTCTGTCAAATGTAATTGGAAAGTTGAGCATGAATACAAAAGAAAAGACCTGAAGAGTGACTTTTATGCATAAATTGTTACATTAGACATCATGTATTGTATAATGATTGTCATTTTTGTTTGGACAATAGAAACAGCCTACATACTAAGTATATCAATGTAGGTTAACGAATGCTAGCTTTGTATGTATACTGCTAAGTGAGAATACGCCCAGTGTAATAAGTTGTATTTCAAACTTAGTCTGATGGTATAGTATATTCTCTAATGTAGGCCAAATAGGAAAGCTATCCATTTTAGTTAAAGTTCTTTCTCCTTCTGCCATATTGTCCCATAAACTGATAAACTCATTTCACAAAATAAAGAATCAGTTCAGGGCCTCGACCTCATGAAGGTCGAGCCCAAATCGAAGCAAACTAAGTAGGCCCGCGTAGAACAGGCGAAGGCCCAGGTCTGGTCCATCGCGCATGGGCTGGATTTGGGCCCAGAATTGTTTGTTCGGCTGATTGCATATACAGCCCCATTTCTGAAATTTTTTTTAGCTTTTCTGAATGTCATTACAAATAGCTTGCAAGCATTTAATTAATTAGGACTATATACTGTTTTCAATTGATAAGGACAAACGCGATAAGAAACGTAGTTGCTATAGGATAACCTTTTAAAATAAGAACGAGATGAGCCTCGATAAAAATAAACACAACGTGCAAATGCGGGGCCCTTGTTAAATGTATATTGTTGGAGCATTTAGTTTCCGGGATGGGTTGCTTAGCAAATCTCACAACCCTCCCTAAATAACAACACGTTAGTCTCTTTAGGATACGCTTTAATAAAACCTTACCTTCTTAAACTCGGGTGCACATTTATGTGACCCAAATCCAAATCCCAGCCGAGTCGAGATATATCAATAACCACGGGTGCATTGATGTAGCGTGGTTCGAGATATGTTTTCACGACGTTGCAAGTCCTATAAAAATAACGGTGAACGATAAAAGCGGATAAAAGATAAAATTGGCACATAGGTTCATAATTGTATTAAAAATCAGATAAATAAGCCGAATATAACAGTTGAGCGACCGTGCTAGAACCACGGAACTCGGGAATGCCTAACACCTTCTCCCGGGTTAACAGAATTCCTTATCCGGATTTCTGGTACGCAGACTGTAATATAGAGTCATTATTTTCCTCGATTCGGGATTAAAATTGGTGACTTGGGACACCCTAAATCTCCCAAGTGGCGACTCTAAAATAAATAAACTAATCCCGTTCCGATTGTCCTTTAATTGGAAAAACTCCCTTGCGCCCTCTCGGGTGCGGAAAAAGGAGGTGTGACAGACATTACCGTACAAAATCTAGATGCAACGGATACTAGCCAAAGTCTATTGCTTGTTCATAATGAGACACATGAGGTGGGCATGATTTGTGTTGAAAATGAATATGAAAAGTCTTCTGAGTTCTTTGGAAGGCCACTTGTTGTAAATTTTCAGCGCTATCAGTCTCGATTCCAGAAGCTGATCTTAGGAACGAGTTGGCAAAAGGGACCCAAAAGCAATTTGCTAAGGTGAATGTGATGGGGACTTGTAAAGGTCCTAGTAATGTTGATGCGGAACGCAGTGTCTAAGATGTCGTGCTTGGTAATTGGAAAGACGCTCCATCTGTTGGCTAGCCGGGGATGAGTCTTGGTGGTTTATTTTGTAGTCATTTCTGTTATCCATGTTATTTTCAAGGTTGTAATCCGGATGTTGTCTTGTGACTTAAACTCTTCTATCCTTTATTTTGCCTAGTTTGTTCAGTCGCAGTAGCTCGTTTAGTGTTGTGTGGTTTTGTTCCAGGATTGTAACCCCAACTTATTTTACTTGTTTTGTTGTTCGAACCCTTTCACCATCTGTCTAATGCAATTTCCTATTTTTTGTTATTTCTAATCAGTGTTTGTTTAGTTCTCAAATCCTTTTATAATTCTTTTCCTGCTGACTCTAGTGACATGACATGCACGTGTAATTCTCAGTCTGGTCTTAAAAGTTAGTTTAGTCATGAAGCAATGAAACCATTTTAAAAATGATAGGGACACTTGAGGGAAATAAGTACAGATTTGGACATTTTGAGATCATCTGAAGCCCGAACTGTGTGAAACTAGGGTAGAAAATTTGGGAAGTTAATAGGATGACAAGAATTCCTTAAAGGAGAATGCATCCTAACAATTTGAAGTAAGTAGTTTTGAGTTTAAGTACACCTCAATTTACAAGATAAAGTCAAGGGAGTTTGCTCCAAACAGTCGGAGGGTATCCATCGTGAAGAAGAAATCACCCAATGAGAGTTCTGTACTTGACAAGGCACTAAAAAAATGGAAAGCATATAAGTGATATCAATGTCGAAGCAGTAAAAGAAATGTTGTATGTGCTCGTCATTTTTCATTTCAAGTTGCATGTGTGTACTTGGCATTTTTAGGGATTGGGAGACCCTCTTTCAGCTACCCAAACACTTATACCATTCGATACCCTTTTGAGCCTGATCTGATTTCTTTGACCTCCCCTCTTTTGGAATCAAGTTAGAGTCATAGGGAAAAAAATGTTCATGTCCCCATAGGTTTATTTTAGAAAGTTCATTCCAAAAGGAAAATTTCAAAAAGAGAGAGAAAACATAGAGATAAATAAAAAAAAGGAAAAAGAAAAGGAAAATAGCAACAAAAAGAAAGTATCTTTGTAAACTACGTTTGACCTGATTCTTGTTAGCACAATATACGTAGGTAGCATTACGGTTCGGTCATACCAAATAAAATATTTCATAATCCCACGAAGTCGAAAGTGGGGCAGTTCTTTCTTAGTAACTCCATCAAAAGAAAAAGAAAAAAAAGAATCAAATTCCCTTGTTTTAGAAATTAGGGCAAATTTTTATAATGGATTCCAAAAGTTGTAGATAAATTAATCCTGTTGTCTTAGTTATTTTGAGTCTTTATGATATCCCTTCTTTCTAACCCTGTCCAAAAGCCATATTGCAATCCAAAAAAAGACATCCCAGATAATCTTTGAGAGTGTTGAATTTAGACATGCCAAGAGTATATGATGTTTTTACCATGATTAATGCCTTGTCATCTGCAGAATCAGAAGAAATAAGAAGAAAAGAATAAAATGAGAGAGTCTTATTGGTGAAAACCATCACAGGCACCATAAGGCGATGGTGAGTTGAGAGAAAGAACAAAATGAGAGAGGCTTGATGGTGAAAACCCTTCGGGCACTACAAGTCGAATAAGGATCGTGAATCAAATTGGATAATTGGGGCATTGAAGCCCAGTTTCACAACTCAGAGGTACAACGAGAGTTAAACATTAGACTTGCTTAACAGATTAGGTCACTTAATCTAAAGGTGCATGTCATGGTCATTAGAGTTGGTATCCACATCTGATAAGTTTCTACTTTGTAGTTTTCTCGTTAGGAATCATCTCTTTCCATTGTCCTTTACTTTGTACCTTTTGTCTTGTTTATTTCCTCTTCTTGAGTCTGTTTGATCAAAACAAGTGAGAAATGACTTCAAAATCTGCTACCAGTTTTCCAATTGCACAAAACGGAGTTTGGTTAGCACATCAAAGCGACATAAGTCATGAAAGAGCAGTATACGCACTGAATGGATACCAATCGGCATGCTTTGGGTTTCATGAGAAATGCAAAAGTTCGGTAAATGGCAATTCATGAGCATAATGCAACAGAAAAAGAGTATTGGGCTTGAACGGATCAGAGGTGTTTTCTGTGATAAGGGTGGCAGAGAAAGTATTTAGTCAATGATCAAGCAATATCTTTCAAGATGAAATCAAAGTTATCATGGCAAGTAAAGGAGCAATCGCCGCAAATTCAAGGGCACAAACCAACCACCATGTTTAAACAAACAAGTTTTCTTTGTTTGAAACAGGGACAGAAGCTATGTTCATATCAAAACTTGGAAGCTTGAAATATTTAGGTGTAATTCCCCAGTTCTGCTTACGCAAAGGCTACTGAGAAGATCACACATCACCCCTAGGAGAAACACTTCCTAGTCTGGGTTTTCAAGTTATATTTTGTTGTAGGAGACACACTTCCTAAATTGAGATTTTACCTTTAGGAGACGCACTTCCTAGTTTGGATGATATGAGTTTTAGTCACTGAAGGTTTCACCCCTAGGAGACGCACATCCTAGTCTTGGTCATTTAGATTCACCCCTAGGAGATGCATGTCCTAGTTGGAGTCATTGAAATTTTACCCGTTATGAGATACACTTCCTAGTAGGGATCTTTCATATTATACTTTTTAGGAGACGCACTTCCTAATTTTGGTTCATTTAAGTTCATTCCTAGGAGACACTTGCTAATTTGAGTCATTGATATTTCACCCCTAAGAGACGCACTTCCTAGTGTGGGTCTTTCAAGTTATATTTTGTCTTAGGAGACGCACTTTCTAAATTGAGATTTCACCCCTAGGAGACGCACTTCCTGGTTTGAGTCATTTAAGTTCGGCCCTAGGAGACGCACTTCCTAGTTTGGTTCATTAAAGTTTTACATGTAGGAGACACATTTCCTAGTCTGGGTCTTTCAAGTTATATTTTATTTTAGGAGATGCCCTTCCTAAATTGAGAGTTCATTCGTAGGAGACGCACTTCCTAGTTTGAGTCATTAAAGTTCTACCCATTAGGAGATGCACTTCCTAGTCAGGTTCTTTCAAGTTATATTTTGTTTTAGGAGACGCACTTCCTAAATTGAGATTCCTCCCCTAGGAGACGCACTTCCTAGTGTGAGTCATACAAGTTTTACCCCTAGGAGACGCACTTCCTAGTTTAGGTCATTTAAGTTCAACCCTAGGAGACGCACTTCCTAGTTTGGTTCATTCAAGTTTCACCCCTAGGAGACGCACTTCCTAGTCTGGGTTTTTCAAGTTATTCTTTTAGGAGACGCACTTCCTAAATTGAGATTTCATCCCTAAGAGACGCACTTCCTAGTTTGGGTCATTCAGGTTTTATTTTTAGCAGACACATTTGCTAGTCAAATTTTCTTGGTTTTACTCACAGGAGATGCACCTAGTCGAGTCTCTAGTTTACTTTCATCATTGCATCAATAACATAAGTGGTTTACAGTTTTGCTCACAACTCACAAATCTTCTGAGTGCAAACTGGGGCAGAATATTTTTTTGTTTTGTTGTTTTGATTGTAGGCACCCACCTGGAGAACACGGGAATTTGTTTCGGAATTATCTCAAGTTTCAAGGGAAAGCAGTTTCGAAGGAAAACGGGTCAAGTTCAGCAATCAGGCACCCACCTGGAGAACAAGGGAAGACAGTTCAAGTTTCAAGGGAAAGCAGTTCAAGTTTCGAAGGAAGACAGGTCAAGTTCAACAATCAGGCACCCACCTGGAGAACAAGGGAAGACAGTTCAAGTTTCAAGTGAAAGCAATTTCGAAGGAAGACAATTCAAGTTCAGCAATCAGGCACCCACTTGGAGAACAAGGGAAAACAGTTCAAATTTCGAAGGAAGACAGTTCAAGTTTTGGCAATCAGGCACCCACCTGGGAAACAAGGGAATTCACTTCAGAATGCAATTCAAGTCAACAACAAAAGAAGCTCGCGGCAAGAATGCGAGTCAACAGTCCGAGATGATCAACAGAAGTTAGTCACAATCCAGAATAAAAAAAAGAGAAAGGCAAGAAGTGAATCCAAATGCAGAAGTTGATGAAAGATGTGAGCTGCTCAAGACAGGACTGAAGTCACAAGCATGGTATGTCCGGTTTTGATCCGAAAAGCTGAAGAAGAATGAACTAGCACCTGCAACTAGCAAACGTCAAGGTTCAAATCCAAAGTCTGCATGAAGAACCATTCAAGACTCAAGATCAAGCTTCAGAAGACTTACAGATAGGAATCTTGTAACTAATAGTTGATACGCTTAGTTAGTCTTTTTTATTTTTTGATTTTGATGTAATAACAGGACCGCAGATCGGAACCTCGACGGAGTGGCACCTCGATCGGCTCTCCACCTCGGTATACTCCATCATCTCACTCACTTCTGAACTACACGTGGCCTGATTCCTTTATAGCCAAGGATATGTAGGTAGCTCAGATACCATGGCTCGGTCACTTTCTCCTTTCTTTTAGCTTTTGGTCTCTTTAAATAAGGGTCGGGTCAAAAACCTATCTAATCGTTCTTTGTCTGAAAATACTTCGTATTTCCAGTCAAAGAGGGGCAGCTGTAGACATGTGATTTTTGTCCCTCTCCAAGATTATTCATATTTTAGCATGTGAATGTTTAGTTTAGGCCTAATATCGTTATTTCAATTAGTTTTGACTCTTTAACTTTATTTTGTCACAAAAATAAAAATAAAAAAAATATTTTAGTTTATGTATCTTTCATAAATTTAAATAAAAAATATACAAAAATAGTACCTTATTTTTATTTTTATTAATCTTGAAAACACAAAAATAGTTTCATGTTTTAATATAGTTTAGTTTAATCAATTAGAATTAGTTTTATATTTTTATATTATAAATTGTATATAATTTTAGAAGGAGGAATTAGTTTTGGGTTGGTTTATCCCGTCTTTATGAATTTTGTAGTTTTTTTAGTCTATAGCCCAATTTTAAGGCCCAATAATACCAAACACATACCTCCTTAACCTAAAAACCTTTCTATATAACTAAAAACTAGCCTAGAAATCTCTAGACCCTAGACCCCTAAGAAGACATCTGCCGTTTTTTGACAAAATATCAGCCCCACCCCCCTAAATTCCATCTTCTTCGTCACCCCCCAAGAACACATCTTGGCTAAGACAGAAAACCAATGTCATTTTCCCTCTTCTTTAGCATCTTCAACCTTAGAACACCCCTGATTTTCTCCAACAAAAACACATACAGCCGTTTTTTTCATCTTCTCCACAATCTAGAGCTAGCACAGACACACTCCTCCATTTTTAACCCAAAAATGGCGGAACCCTAATCTCTAGGGAAGCATCGACCACCTCGACGCTGCCCGGCGAGCTCGCCGGAAAACAACCCCCTAACACCATAGAACGCCAACAATAACAGAGAGCGTAAAAGAGACCCCTCCACCTGAACTCCTTCTTCTTCTTCAACAAAGAGAACCAATCCAGCTAAACAAACCAAAGAAACTCAAGGGGTTGCTTCAAATATACAGGGCAAGAAAACTTTCATGTCTGGTTCTGAGAAGTTTGAGGAAGGCATATAGAGTTTGAAAGTTGATTATGATTACGCATCTAAAACCTTTTGCGTTTGATGCTTATGTATAAAGCTATCCGGTGCCGATTCGAGTTCCATCCACCGGTAGTTATATTTTTCAGTTCAAAGCATGTGAAATAATTAATTTTCAGCCATTTGAGGTCCGTTTCTATCCTTAGCTTTATTTGGAATGTTTTGTTTATTTAATGTTCATTACTATGTGCAATTAAAGGCATAACTTTAGTATATTTTGAGTTTGTTGACTCATTGCCAGCTTTTATGTTAAGTTTGAAGTCTTTTCCGTTCTTTATCGTTAACGCTTAGTCTCTATTGAGTCTAAAGTATGGCATCGGTTTTGTTTTGTGATGGGCAAAATCAAAAGGAAGTTTCATGTTTGCTGTTTGTACATACCATACAGTTAGTTCCCAAAGGATTAGAGGTTGTTGTGTTACACTGGTTTCACTGCCTTTAAAGGAAAAAATAAAGATGGATAGCACTGCACATACCCAATCGTTCATTACCATCAATATTTCTGCTAAAATGAACGAAGGAAGAAGGCCAGAGAATAGGAGCATGGATGAAATTCATAGTTTGATAGGATGAGGCCATTTTAATATTGTCGGTAAAAAAACACTCTTATTGATGCTACTATAGGTTACAGAGAGTCATTGATATGATACTAGAAAGTGTGCATTAATTTCTTGACATTCTGCTCTTACCATTTATTAGCTTGGATCTGCGAAAGTTTGAGAAAGTGTAATGTCTATGGAGTTCATTTGTAAATCTGTTATCGTGATTGTGTACACGTTTGCGTGACATAATTACGATCCTAAAAATAAAATCAGAGTATACGTTCGCGCAACTTTGACTAAACTTTCTTAATAACAATAAGGCGCTATTAATTGTGGACACGTTCGCGTGATATGATTCTTGACGCACCAAACAAATGAGTACACGTACGCGTGACTCGTTTCAAGATAATTTCTTTATAAAAAAGGCAAATGCACATAGGTTCTAAAATAAGTAATTAGATAATTTGTTTAAGCCAAGTATGATCAAAGCGACCGTGCTAGAACCACAGAACTCGGGAATGCCTAACACCTTCTTCTGGTTTAACAGATTTCCATACCCGGATTTCTGTGTTCGCGAACCATAAATAGAGTCAAACTTCCTCGATTTGGAATTTTGAATCGGTGACTTGGGACACCATAAATTATCCCAAGTGGCGACTATACTTTTAAAATAAATAATCCTGTTTCGATTGTCACTTAAATTGGAAAAAACTCCCTTATACCCCTATTTGGGGTAGAAAAAGGAGGGGTTCGAGGTATCATATAATCTTCATCCTCGAAGATTTCCTGCTCCTCCGATTGGGCCGAGGCCGGTGCCTGTGATTGCTATTTGACTTCTTGTTCTCCTTTTGACTCCGATCCCTTTGTTGACGAAAGCACCGATATTGGTACTACTTCGTCGATTGCAAATATCTCTTTGGCGGTAGGTTGTTCATCGTACACCATTTTGATTCCTTTTGATGTCGGGAATTTCAATACTTGATGGAGCATTGAAGGTACTAACCTCATGTTATGAATCAAAAGCTTCCGAGCAGTACATTATATCTCATGTCGCCTTCGATTACATGGAACTTTGTTTCCTGGATAGTTCCGGCCACATTTACTGGAAACATGATTTCCCCTTTGGTGGTTTCACTAGCCATATTGAAACCGTTAAGCACTCAAGCTGCAGACATGATTTGATCTTGGATATCGAGTTGCTCTACGACCCTTGTTCGAATATGTTTGTCGAGCTACCTGGATCAATCAACACATGTTTAACTTGAATTTTATTTATAAGGAAAGATATTAAGAGTGCGTCATTGTGAGGCTGTTCGATTCCTTCTGCATCCTCATTGTTAAAAGATAAGGTATCCTCTGGTAAGTAGTCCCGGGTACGCTTCTCCCTTGTGATAGTCACTTTGGTACGTTTAAATATTAGGACTTGAGGAATATCGACCCCACCAACGATCATATGAATCACGTGTTATGGTTCTTCTTGTTTGCATCACTGTCTCTGAAGTGATTTTTAGCTCGGTCACTCAAGAACTCTCGAAGGTGACCCTCATTAAATAGACGAGCTGCCTCCTCCCTTAACTGCCTGCAGTCTTCGGTTCTGTGACCTTGAGTTCCATGGTACTTACACATTTGATCTGGGTTCCTTTGAGTTGGATTGGTCTGTAGGGGTCTAGGCCACCTATTATACTTAATTCATCTAATGGCTGACACAATACCCGAAGCATCGACACTGAAGTTGTATTTCGAACAGGATTGCATCTCGGTCCATTATTTGTATGATCTGAGCTATATGGTTGGTACCTATCTCTGTTTGATCGGGGCTCTCTATTGATGTCTCTTTGAATCCTGCCTTCAGATCTATTTAGGTAAACGGAACCGGAAGGGGCTCCCAACTGATCATCTTCGACCCTAATCTTTGACTGGTATCGATTATGTACATTGGCCTAGGTCACTACTGGATATTCAATCATCGATGACCAGGGATAGGTCCATGTGTTCCATCTAACACCCAGATACGAATTCCCTTAACATTTCATTGTCCTTTTGTCTCACTTTGAAGAGGCCTGACTTCCTAGTATCGACCTTTATCGCTCCGGCGTGCCTTTACGAACGAATCGGCAAGCATGGCGAAGGAATCGATGGAATTGGGTGGCAAATTGTGGTACCATATCATTGCCCCCTTCGATAGAGTTTCCCCAAACTTTTTCAACAGATCATATTCAATTTCATCATCTTTTATGTCATTTCCTTTTATTGCGCATGTATAAGAAGTGACATGCTCATTAGGATCAGTGGTTCCATTATACTTGGGAATTTCTGGCATTCAGAACTTCTTTGGAATGGGCTTCGTAGCCGCACTTGGTGGGAAGGGCTTCTGTACGAACTTCTTCAAATCTAAACTGTTTAGAATCGGGGGTGACCCCGGTATTTTATCAACCCATGAGTTGTATATTTCTAACTTTTTATCATTAGCCTCAATTTTCTTTTCTCCCAACTCAATCCGTTTAGTGAGCTCCTCGAGCATTTTCATGACAGCGGGGTCAGTTCATAATCCATTATCGTTCAATTTCTCTTGTACAGGTTCGACCCTATGAGCAACTTCCTGTGATGTATCGATTTCGATCCTGCTTGGTGCTCGATTCTGATTTTGGAGTCGCGCTATCGTAGCCTGCTGAGTTTGTAACATTTCAAATATGATTCGAAGTTTAGTGAGCTCCTCGAGCATTTTCATGACAGCGGGGTCAGTTCATAATCCATTATCGTTCAATTTCTCTTGTACAGGTTCGACCCTATGAGCAACTTCCTGTGATGTATCGATTTCGATCTTGCTTGGTGCTCGATTCTGATTTTGGAGTCGCGCTATCGTAGCCTGCTGAGTTTGTAACATTTCAAATATGATTCGAAGTTTAATCCCACCTTCTTCACCACTCTGTGCGTTCTGATCGGATGCCCGAACGTTTCTGCGGATGCTATTTTCAAGGTCGATGCCTAAATTTCCATGAATGGCAATACGAGAACTGACATCGACTGGTTCTACGGCCTGTGGTCCGTCGGGATTGATTAGAGGTACTCCATTTCCCGGGGCGACTTTGTGCTCATTCTCGCCATGAAGACCAAGGCAGGTATCTGTGTGAGTGGGCACTGCTTGAGAGTTCGACATGTTGATTCTTGAAATCAAAAACGCTTACGAGAACACGCGTAAAAGCAGCATGTGTTGTGAAGATTAATACTAAGAAATCACTATTATCCTTAGTTCCAGGGTGGGTGCCAAACTATTTATCCTAAAAATTGGATAATAATTAAACTTATAATTTGGTTTTAAGGATTTGTGATTTCACCTAATACCGATTGATAAACGTAAAGATAAGTGATGCAAATTGACAATAATAAAAAGCAAACCAGCGCTTTGACAGAGCCCTCGAGCTTGGATACCCTCGAGCTAGTTATGCAAGAACAGTTACAATGCAACAAGCTGATAAACAAGAGAATATAAGTTAAAGAGAGAATATTGCATTGCTTTGATTTGTGTGAATGTAAGATGTGTACAAAATGATTAGGATCCTCTTTGTATAGTAGATGAATCCTATTTAAGGTACAATTCTAACTATGGAAGTAAATCTCACGATTAATAGATAACCGCCCTTGATTTGATCTGTTCCGAGATTCACCATGATCTCCGGTCAGTCACGGATATCTCGCCTTTCCGTTATTGCGCTTTGCTCGAAGTCTGTCATATTTGGTCTTGGTCGTTGTTGACCTCGATCTCGACAGGCACCTCGATTATAGGACTCGATGCCTCGTCTTCGTGCTCTGGTCTGATTCATTACGAGACTACCCCTCCTTGCAGTTTCCTTGTCTCGATCAAATAGCATAATCGGGTAGATCCGATTTTAACGGTGTACAATACTCATCATAATTTCTAAAAGCAAACATCTGATAATTTCACGAAGTTTGTATAGAATAGATCATAGTCAAGTTGGTAATATAATTCTAGATTTAATTCAAGATACCTGGTAAACTAAGAGAAAGGACGAGGGAGCACAACTAAATTTAAATTTGTTTGAGTGGATATAAACCAAACAAGGTTGCGGCCGCTGAGCCTGATCTTCACATTTGCCTGTTAAAACAGGCCGATGTCGGACAACATAATAGGTCTTAGGGGCCTCGATCTTATTACTACCGGGCCCATGTATTATATTTCGGCCAGCCAGTTACCGTTGGCTGATTTACGTAAATGCCCCTTTTAATCCATCATTTAGATTTTGTTCTTATATTAAAATTGTGCAAATATAACCTTTGGAAAATTATCCTTTAAATTTGGGTCTAATGTTTGCTCATATTGTGTACGGGTAAAATCGGGGATAGTGTTACCCCCAATTCCCCAATAAAGAAACGAGAGGGAAGCACGGTCTGACACAATCTCGAGCGAAGCCAAAGGGTCCCTCGTTTTAATTAGATCTCGGGAGGGATGACGCGGCTAAAAGTAAAGTTTTGAGACCGAGGAAAAAGAGAAACGGTTGAGCATGACGAACAGGGAGCCGCAATATTCGCCCTCAATCGGATATTATGGCGTAAATCCCGTTCGATATCAATCGCAGATTGATATTTACCGAAAAAGAAGACTTTTACCTTATTTAGACTTGTACTATGATTGAAATACTCCTACTATATAAATGGGAGAATTTTTTTCATTTAAACCATTGTTGACACACATATCAAAGGAATAAAAGTTTATTTTTTGTCTTTTAGCTATTATTTAAAATGTTCTTCAGCTACTCTCTTCTTTATTTGCAACCGAGCCCATATCAAGGGTTCGATCGAGGCAGATTTTAGTGTTCAACTTAAAACCAGGCATGATTGTTTCATCGTGATTGGCTTGATCGTTCATTCTCTCTTTAATTTAATTACTTACGGATCTCAGATCATTTGTATTGAACTATATCACATATTCTTTAAAGCACGTACAAATTTAAGTGTTACTCATTTTTAAGGGTAAACTCATATATTGCTCAACCATACAAACTAAATATGTAATAACTTACAAATTTTATACCCATGATCTAACGTTTGTCCTAGGATTTTCAATTTGCACAAAAGAAATCTTTAGACCGTGGTCTAAAAGGTTCATAAATTGCAAAAGAAATAAAAAGAGGGTCATTTATTCTAGTTTATATTGGCAACCAGTCTTGGTTAAGGGATCTTTAACTTGCTTGCTAGACCTAAAAATCAATTTCTCTTTTTCCCTATATTGGATCCAACTTGCTTGATAGAAACTCAATTGTTTTAATTAGTCCCCCTTTATACCAGGTCTTGTTAAAAAGAAGGAAAAAAAGAAGGCAAAATATTATCAAGAGTGATATGTACTACTAAAGTTGATTGAAAGACTTTCCTCTTATGTAACGACAATGGATAGGAGCCTGTTGGATTGGAGGAAGAGCACACGTTCTTGTAACAGTAGGTAGTCTTCATCAATGAAATAGATCCTTTTGCGTGGGGCTCTCTCGTGCGCAGCTCCAAACATTGCTAACATGAGGGAGACGTGTGCAATTTGTGTAACGGATGTGAGGCTGTACGATTGATGGGAAAACCCATTTCTTGCACAGTAGGCGCCCTTCATTTATGCAACGAACCTACTCACATGTGGCTATCTCCCCATAATCACACACTGTGGCGGATCTAGGGGAAGTAAGGGGTTCAACTGAATTTTCTTCACCAAAATTTGTTTTAGTTTAGTATATATATATATATATATATATATATATATATATATATATATATATATATATATATATATATATATATATATATATATATATATATATATATATATATATATATATATATATATATATATATATATATATATATATATATATATATATATATATATATATATATATATATATATATATATATATATATATATATTACCAATGCTAACATAGGCAGATCCAGAATTTTAAGCATATGGGTTCGGGGTTGCTATAACAATCTCAAGTTAATCTACATGATAACTGGACCAATAAACTTTTAATGATTTTTAGTATAAATACAAGGTCTATGCAAAAGTTACTAAATTTACGGAAACCCATAACGTTTGCTCTAGATCTATCCATGTTACAGATTATACCTAGAGGTACAGCTAGGAATTGAAGTTTATGGATTCTAAATTTTTTATCGAACTCATAACTTATTTTAGTTACTGAATTTACAACTAAATACTTATACATATATAATGAATTTTTAATAGAAGTACATAGTATAAGAAACAATTTTTGGGTTCGTTCCAACTCAAAAATAACATTGTGGCTCTGTCCTTCCAAGAAGGTGCTTATGCAACCTGTAAGCAGTTAAATTTTATTAAATTTAAATCCAATAAAATAACTTGGACTATATTTTATATTATATATATATTTTGGTCTAAATAATATTATGGGTTGATATAATTAGATCAATTATATAAGTCCAATATATATGGGTTAAATAATTAAGTCTTAATCTATTGAGCTAACTCATTTAATTGGGCTACAAATGATGAGCCCACTTTATTAGGCCCAATATATCATCTTCCTAGAGGAGCAACTTGGTGTCACGTGTCAAATGATGTGGCGCGCCACATCAAATGGAAGAGCCAATAGGACCATGTCACATGTCAAAATGACAAGGCATACCAAGTCACATTAAAAGGCTAATGAAATCGTGCCATGTGTGCAAGTAATATGTTTAGGCCAATCAAATACTGTCATGTCACACTTCAATTTGATTGGTCGAAAAGAGTTTGTTCTTATCACAAATCTTCTCTTCCACAACTATAAATAGGGGTCTTCATAACTCAGAAAAGACACCAGAAGTTATAACAAGAAGCAAGAGAGACCTCGTGGATCAAATGCCGCAAATTTCTCTACAAGTTTCAAGCTTCAAGCAATCAAGTTCAAGTTCAAGAACGAAGAACAAATCAAGTTCAAGCTCAAGAACGAAGAACAAATCAAGATTCAAGGAGTACGAGTTCAAATCAAAGTTCGTGCTAGTTGAATTCAAGATCAATGTTCGTGGCAACAACTGCATATTCAAGATCAATTTCGAAGGCCCTTGAATTTATTTACTATCACTACTAGAAATTCGGTAAAAAGCAACCACAAAAAAGAGACCAAAGTTGGTCGCTTATAGACCTAAAAGCGACCAAACATGCCTGGTCGCAATATTGCTGGCCCCTTTATTTTAGGGACCAAAGTTGGTCTTTGGTCTCTAAGGTAAAAGGACCAAATATTCCGGGTAAAGACTATAGCGATCAACTTTGGTCGCTTTATTATTTTAATAATATAATTTTGGCGACCAAAGTTGATCTCTAAACGTAAAATACGTTATTTATTTATTTATTATTAATCATATAAAAGCGACCAACTTTGGTCTCTAATCCAAATATTATATTTTAAAATCTGAAAAATAGAGACCAAGATTGGTCACTTTTTATTTATTTTTTTTATTTTTTTTTTAAAATAAGCGACCATAGTTGGTCGCTAACTTCAAGAAATAATTTTTTCTAATTATAAGCGACCAACTTTGGTCGCTATATTTCCAGAAATTATTTTTTTAAATGGAATAGCGACCAAAGTTGGTCGCTTTTGAGAAATCTGGGTTAAATAGCGACCAAGGTTGGTTGCTATTGTCCAGAAAATTATTTTTTTAAGGGAAAAGCGACCAACTAGCGACCAAAGTTGGTCGCTTTTCTTGGTATATTTTTGGCAGAAACTGCCTGTTTTGGTAGCTAACCACCTGTCAGCTTACCAAAAATCCTAAACATGCATTTTATGCCAACAACAACAACAACAATAAACAACAACAACAATAAAAAGCAACAAAGTATAAAGTTCAATAGAACTAACACGTTAAGCTAACAAAACTAAGTTAACGCTTATTACAAACCCATTCGAAAATTGGTTCTATTGTCTAGTTCAAAGTATATAAAGTACTCAAGGAGTGTTCTTTCAGCAACCTCGTCCGAAAGTTGGATTGCCTCGCCCGACTCATTAGGTGGCTGACTGCGTATGAATTCCCCCACATCAGCTGTGAAGCGAACCTATAAGAAAAATTATATTGAATTAGTATTTTAAAATTTATATAAAAGTAAATCAAAATACTTAATGAAAAGTAAAAAACTTACATGTATAGTCGAGGCTCGACCCTCGACCCACCTTTCTGGATCAGTCTCTTTCTTCTTCTTTACAATACGAGTCTCACTGAATAGCTCATCTTGCTTCATTGACATCATAAAGCTGTCTGGTAGCTTTGGTGATTATCCTCGTGGTACTATTACTCGGGATGAACTTGGATACAGAGAATAACTTGGATACAGTACCCGACAGGGTGTGTCTTTGATCAATTGTTGTTCTCATTAGCGACAATGATGATAAGAAGGCAATGACATGTGTTTCAAATAGCGATGGTGTGGGTAGGAATTTAACATTTCCTAAGCAGATAAAAGAAGAGGTTATAGAAGAATTCTCTACTTCATTTTTCAAGAGGAAAAGAAGTTTAATTGAGAGCGACAAGGTTCATAGTCCAATTCTTTCCATTACCATCAACCTTGTCACTCTCAATTAAACTTCTTTTCCTCTTGGAAAATGAAGTGGAGAATTCCTCTATAACCTCTTCTTTTATCTACTTAGGAAATGTTAAATTCCTACCTACACCATCACTGTTTGAAACACATGCCATTGCCTTCTCATCATCATTGTCGCTAATGAGAACAAATTTTAAAGGCACACTCTGCCAGGTACTGTGTCTAAGTTATTCTTGGTGGAAGTTCCATTGCATGTCTAATAAAGTCATCAACCCCTTCTACAAAATCCTCCCGCAATCCTAAATTTCAATTCATATCCACAAAAGTTCAATTCATATCCTAAAGACTCAATTCATATCCTAAATGTTCAATTCATACACAAAAATTTCAATTCATATCCTAAAGGTTCAATTCATATCCTAAAAGTTCAATTCATACACAGAAATTTCAATTCATATCCTAAAGGTTCAATTCATATCCACAAAAGTTCAAGTCATATTCTAAAATTTCAATTTATAAACTAAAATTCCAATACATAAACCAAAATTTTCAATTCATATCCTAAAGGTTCAACTCATATCCACAAAAGTTCAAGTCATATCCTAAAATTTCAATTTATAAACTAAAATTCCAATACATAAACTAAAAGTCCAATTCATACCCTAAAGGTTCAATTCATATCCTAAAGGTTCAACTCATATCCACAAAAGTTCAAGTTATATCCTAAAATTTCAATTGATAAACTAAATTCCAATACATAAACTAATATCCTAAAGGTTCAATTCATATCCTAAGGGTTCAACTCATATCCACAAAAGTTCAAGTCGTATCCTAAAATTTCAATTTATAAACAAAAATTCCAATACATAAACTAATATCATAAAGGTTCAATTCATATCCTAAAGGTTCTACTCATATCCACAAAAGTTCAATTCATATCCTAAAATTTTAATTTATAAACTAAAATTCTAATACATAAACCAAAAATTTCAATTCATATCCTAAAGGTTCAATTCATATCCTAAAGGTTCAACTCATATCCACAAAGGTTCAACTAAATATTTTGGACTAAATGTATTAATAAGAACCCTAAAAATTTCAAATAATATATAACATTGAACCCTAACATGGTTGAGCTAACTTTGAACCCTGACATGGAGAAATTAAACCCTAATATGGAGAAATTAACTTTGAACCCTAACATGGTTGAACAAATAATATATAACTTTGAACCCTAACATGGAGAAATTAAACAAAATCACTGTATTTCGAAAAAAACAAAGAAAGGAGAGAGAAACCTACCTTGGGAATGGAGGTCGCTGACAGTGGAGCTGCTGCCGTCGGTGGCATGGGTGGCGCCAGAGAAAAGAGAGATTTTGGGGAAATTTTTTGAAAGAATGGGAGGGGAAACCCGGTTTTGACATTGGAATTAAAAATAGCGACCAACGTTGGTCGCTAATTTGGTAGCTAAATAAATTTTGACTTTTTGACCAAAATAGCGACCAAAGTTGGTCGCTATTTTTTGACCGTTTGACCAAAATAGCGACCAAAGTTGGTCGCTTTTTCTAAAAAAATTAAATTACTTTTAATTCAATTTAAAATTATGTACATATGTAGTATAAATTTAAGATTTTAATTCAATTTAAGCTATATATATACACTAAGTACTAATGCACTAGCTAATATATACTATGCACTAAGTATTAGTGCATTAGCTAATATTATATCGAATATAGTTTATATATATACATATATTAATTGATATAAGTCGAGACGTTTTAATTTATTGTTAATATATATACATGCATATGAGTAGGTTATAAGTCGATGAATCAATTTACAAGTGTATCAATACCTAAAAGAACCCGTCCCTGTGTTCCGAGCGCTTCATGTTCTTATATATATATATAGCTTATATACTATATACTATATTATACTATATATATCGAATATACCTTGATATATAATACACTATACTATATATATAGTATAGTGTATTATATAATACACTATACTATACACTTAGTATATATAATACACTTAGTATATATATACTATGCTATACTATGCACTAAGTATTAGTGCATTAGCTAATATATATATATATATATATATATATATATATATATATATATATATATATATATATATATATATATATATATATATATATATATATATATATATATATATGTATGTATGTATGTATGTATGTATATATATATATATATATAAGTAGCTATTTAAAATTTATTGTTACACACACACACACACACACACACACACACACACACACATATATATATATATGCAAGCATCTAAGTAGGTTATAAGTCGATGAATCAATTTACAAGTGTATCAATACCTAAAAGAACCCGTTCCTGTGTTCCGGGCGCTTCATGTTCTTATATATAGCTTATATACTAAAAGTTCCGAGCGCTTCATGTTCTTAATATATATATATATATATATATATATATATATATATATATATATATATATATAGACACATGCACGCTTCGTAGTACTGCTTAACTGCATATATAGCATGTTAGAGTATATTTTAGTCTACTCATCCTTTGTATTACAAAAGTGTTAACGGGTTACATTTATATTATTTAGATAGTAAATACAAAGGTGATTTTTAATTTTGACCATTGTTGACCTGAAAAGAGACCAACTTTGGTCGCTAAATATACATAAATTTAAATTAGCGACCAAAGTTGGTCGCTAAATTTAAATCAGATTTATTTATATTTTATATAATATTTAAAATAATAATATAATTGTTAAACGTTAGAACTGGGTCCCAGATTAGCGACCAAAGTTGGTCTCTATTTTTGTAAGCGACCAACTTTGGTCGCTAAATTTGAACTTTGGTCGCTAAATTTGAATTATATTTTTTAAAATAAAAATATAATTATTAAAATTTTATAACTGGGTCCCATTTTAGCAACCAAAGTTGGTCGCTATCTGCTTACCCCTTAATTAGCGACCAACTTTGGTCGCTAATTTTAAATTATATTTATTTATATTTTATAAATTTTTTTAAATAATATTATAATTATTATAATTTTATAAGTGGGTCCCACTGTAGCGACCAACGTTGGTCGCTAATCTCAGTATACCTTTGACCAAGCAAGTCTGACCAGTCCGGTCAATATTTTGACAAAATTAGCGACCAAGTAGCGACCAACCTTGGTCGCTAATGTATATCAAATAATTATTTTATTATTTTCGCCAATTTAGCGACCAACTTTGGTCGCTTTTCTTGACAGACCAACTTTGGTCGCTAAAGTTTGGTCGCTTTTTTCCGGAATTCTAGTAGTGTTTAGAAGTTTAACAATCAGAGGATTTATAGAGATTGTACACTCATAATATTTGAAATCAAATACTATGATTGTTGTAATATTTTTCGGTCCTGATTTTATTTTCTCGACGCAATTTATTGTCTACACAACCCTATAGTTTTTGGCTAACACAATTTTGTTAGCATAGGTATAGATCCCTCTTCTTTTTTTTTTACTGGGAACTAACTCTTGAGTCCAAAAGAGTGACGGTGTAAATAGATATACTAGGTTGAAATAAAAATATTTTACTTTGGCGAAAAAAAAAATGGGCATGCACAAGGGGAAATGTAGTGTTGTATAGAGAATGCAGCTGCATCTATTGTATTCAATTTGATATACATATATCGCTAAATTGTTTATATTTAGTAGTATTAATTAAGTTCATACCAAAAGTCATAAGGTAGTGATCATTTGGGAGACAAATCCTAATGAAAATAGCTCCCAAAGATGACCACATGATTAGTGACCGTAATTCTGTGAGAGAGTGGACAAAGATACGCGTGAATTGAATACGAGTAACTCCTATAGAATTTACTGTCCGTCTAAAACTCTTGAAATGGTCGTTTAAGAAGAAAAAAAGAAGTCATTCTTGAATAACAGCAGAGGTACAGTAACTTATATAAAGATTCTGAAACATAAAAGAGAACTGTTTACTGTTTCAAGAGGACGAATTAGTGAAAAGAGTAATGGACCCTATGTCCAAGAAAGTACTAGTACACTACCACCATACCTTAGTCTGAGTAGCCTAACCTTTGTGTCCTTTGTCTCTCATTCATGGTTCAAATATCCAATTTGGAGGTCAATTATAGCTTATGATTTTAAAGCCACAGGCCAATGGGTGCCATCTTCTACAAATCCCATAACTTTGTGGGGCTCTCTCATGTCTCTTTGTATTTGTCCATACAAACACAACTCAAATGGATATCCTTGTGGGGTTAGTTTTTTTTTTTTTATATATATATATATGTTATACACTTTTGTGACTACTGAAAATAACTTCGCGGACTAAAAACGTTCTTTGCCCATTCTAATTTGCTAAACTTACCAAACGCCAAATCTTGATCCATCATCATCAAAAATCCACCCAACAATAAAGAGAGAAATTAATGGATGTGGAAAGCAGAGAAATCTCCCAATTTTAAAGAACTTAATTAGTACATACATGAAAAAATCGTAGTAGTTGAGGGAAAAGGCCACCGAACCGATCAGTTTAAGTGGCCCAAAAGTGTCCGACACTCAGCGCATTCATATTCCTCGCCTATGGAATTACTGGGGAGAAAAATATATTTGTATCCAATACATGTAGCAAATCAACAAGTATGTTATATGTACATAATATGTCCCAATATATTTGACATATTTCATTTCGATAAAGTTTCATGTATTCAAATTTCGATAAAGTTTCAAAATCAACATCCATTTGGAGACATCCGATAAAAAAATATTTCAAATTAATAAATGCATAATCTCCAAAGTGTTTGACGTACTTTTATTTCTTTTAAAATGAACTTTCAAGAAGCTAAATTCATTAAACTAATCAAATTTTTATATTTTGGAGATGATGTTATTAATATTGGGGCATAAACAAAATCTTGCAAGGCTGAGGCAATTTTACTTCATGGGAGCCCGTGGCGGATCTACCTTTGAAGGTATGGTGTTGAAACACCCATTGACGTTGGCCAAATTATGTTTATAGATATACCTAAAAAATTCAATAATTGACCATGAGCCTCTACTATAATCATGTTTGACAATTTAGAATTTATACTAAAATTAATGAAGCACCCATGACCTAAAAATTCTAGATCCACCACTGAATGGGAGCAAACCCCAATGTGTTTTGAGCATTGTGGTAATTTCTTCTTTTTGCCCGCAACAACACTAAATGGAGATATTAATCTATGGGATTTCTCTCCTATAACTAAGAAGATTTATCTCCTAATTTTTTGATGTACTTATAAGCTTTAGGGCTCTTGAAAAAGAATAGTTAATGCTCTTGGGAAACAGATAATGTAACGATCCGACCGTTCATTTTATTTTTTAGACCCTTGTTCCCCTGATTAAGATTCCTCATATGTGTTTTTATTATTTTATGACTTGTGGGGATGGTTGGTTTAGAGTTGGAAGGGTCCGGGTTGAAATCGGAATACTTGTTCCTTATTAGTGGCCTATGATGGTCAAGTTTGACTTGAGTCAATATTTTGAGTAAACGACCTCAGAACAGAAATTTGTTGGTTCCAATAGGATCATATGACGATTTTGGACTTGTGCGTAGGTTCAGATCGAATTTTGGGAGATTCGGGAGCATTTCAGCACTTACTTTTGAAAGTTGTTTCATTGAAGGTTTTCTAGTTCTTCAAAACTAGTTTGGAGTAGACTTTGGTGTTATCAAGGTCCATTTGAAATTTCGAGCCAGAGAATAATTCCGTATGGAGATTTACGACTTGTACATAAAATTTGGGGTGATTCCGAGTAGTCTAAGTATGATTCGGCATGTTCGGAGCTAGTTGAGAAATTTGAAGTTCATAAGCTGATTCAATTTGGTTTTGGGGCGTGATTCTTAGTTTCAGTGTTATTTTATGTGTTTCGAGGGTTTGAGTAGGTCCGTATTATGGTTATGAACTTGTTGGTGCATTTAGACGGGGTCCTTGGGGGCTCGAGTGCATTTCGAACCGCGCGGAGCTAAGTCCAAAACTATTGGTGTGCTGGTTCTGGTTTTCTTCTTCGTGAACGCAAAAGGACTCTCGCGTTCGCGATGAAGGATTTTGGGGGACTGTGTGCTTTTGCTCTTCACGTTCGCGAAGCTTCAGGACATGTGGCCTTCGCGTTCAAGATGGCCTGGTCGCATTCACGTAAAAGGGTTATAGGGCCAGGGGTCTGTGGGTCATTACTCTTTGCGTTCGCGAAGGGCGAGTCACATTCTTAATGCTTGAGCTGGTCTAGCCTTCGCTATCTTGAGGACCTTCTCACGTTTGCGTAGAAGAGTTTCAGGGCATGGGCAAGCTTTTCATTCGCGTTCGCATTGACTTTTCGCGATCGTGAAGTTTTCACCTAGTTATTGATGGTAAGTGATTTCTATACAATGTAAGTTAAATACATAGATTATGGGTAGATTTTATAATGAACAATGTGGAAATTTTAGGAGTTGTTGAACAACAACAACAACGATAACCCAGTATAATTCCACAAGTGGAGTCTGGGGAGGATAATGTGTACCAGGCCTTACCCCCACTCTTATCCCCTCGGCTTGATTAATCGAACATTGCATAGGCGTGGTGAGGGTTTTACATGATGGACCTCGGCACGACCCTATGATGACTATGACATCATGTTGACAAAGTTGTTCGACATGGGTAGGTGTTGATGGGCATGGACTGTGGCACGACGGCATGCGACTAAGGTGTCAAGGCATGACAAGACCATGGCATTAGCGTGGCCATGGAAAGGCAAAGACAACGAGCAGCAAAAGCATAGAAAAGGCTGGAAAACCTAAGGCAAGCTAAGGCAGCGACATGGCAAGGAAGATAGGCGCGGGCAAGGCAGTGTCATAGGCGAGCTGGACAAGTAGCAGTGGTAGATATGCGCGAAAAGGCATGCTGCACGAGGGCTTGGCGCGAAGACATGACAAAGTTGACCTTTGTCGCCGAAATTTGAAAGGCTGCGCCCTTGTGCCATGCACATGCTGGCCAGTTGGAGCAGTTTCTTATTTTTCAGCATTGTGGCTAAGTGGGGTTGTGGGAAGTTGTCTTGTTTGAAATTCGAAATTTAAAATCTCTTGCTGTTAGAGATGTCAACTACTAGGTTTTAGATAAGGCTGGAGCCAAAAACGTTTGTCTATATATTCCTAGATAGGCAGATTGTCAAGGCAGAGTGTTGGCTGCCTTTGACTCCTTTTTTGTAAGGCTGTGTTTATGCGCTTCTTTGTGGCACGAGTTTAAATACAAAGTTGGGAAGAGATTCTTGTAATTGTGTTCCTTGTCACATTTTTTTAACTTTCATAAACTAAGTGTTAGTCCAAAACGTGAAGAAAAAAGAAAGAAGGCAGAGTCATTGTTGTGTAACTATCGTGCAGTATCAATACGAAAAGAATTGACCCTGTAAAATCTGATATCAGAGCATCGTCGGCAAAATCTTGGAATTATCATGGCGGAAAATACAGAACTTTGTGAAAGGCTTCAGAATTAGAGGCGCTTGTAGGAATTACTGATGATATAGTAGATCTGGTTGATATTCTGATACAAATCCATGGCGTAAACACCGAACTTCAACACGTTCATGAGATTTTTGATACCCAACTAGTGGAATTGCAAGCTTTCCACGAAACTGCTGTTGGGAAGTTGGAAAAAAACTTCAGAAGGAGAATGAGGATATTAAGACGGAAATTTAGATCCTCCGACGGGCTGTTGCAAATGTTCCCCAAGGAAGTGAAAAACATTCCAAAATTAATATTCCAGAACCAAAGGCATTTGATGGCGTGAGAGGCGCCAAGGAACTGGAAAAAAGTTCTTGTGGGACTTGGAGCATTATTTCTCTACTGCTCATGTCCCCGAGAAGGACAAACTGACCATGGCGGTGCATTATTTTAGAGGAGATGTTGTGCTATGGTGGTGTACGAAAAATGCAGATAATGAAATGCTAGCAAACCCAAGGTTGATACTTGGTAGAAACTTCATGACACGCTGAGGGAAAAGTTCTTGCCTAGCAACTCGTCTTGGGTTGCTAGGGATCACAGTTGAGACAGACTAGTTCTATTCGGGACTATGTGAAAGATTTTTCATCTTTGTTGCTAGACATCCAAAACATGTCGGAAGAGGATAAACCGCACAATTTCATTTTTGGAATGTAAGGCTTGGCACGAAACGAAATTCGTATGTAGAAAGTTAAAGATCTACCTAGTGCGATTGCGCCAGCGAATGCATTGGTGGATTTTTGCTCAACTGGTCTAGCTTCTGATCCTGCCTCTTCTTCTAAGTCAAAGAAAAAAGAGATAGGTAAGAATTGGAAGAAGGACAATCAGAAGCATGATGGAAATGACAAAGGCAATGGCAAGATGGATGTTTCTTCGTAAAAAACAAACAGGACATCGGGTGGTGAAAAGGTTTGCTGGACATGTGAAAAACCTAGACATCATGCACGAAACTGCCCAAATCAAGGAAAGATAAATGCTCTTCTTGCTAAAGAACAGAAACAAGGGAAGGGACAGGAAGTTGCTGCCTATGTGAATCCGCTACTGATGTTGAACACTTTAGCTTGTGTGACTGTGGCGGATGTTGAAGAAAATGTTGCCAAGGAAGAAGTTACATACGTGAATGCTACAGGGGATTATTTGGCTGATGTTTATTCCTCACTAATTTATGTGGATCTGAAAATTAGAAACAAGAATGTCGTGACAATTATTGATATCGGAGACACGCACACCTTTGTTGCCTTCAGAATTGTTCAAGAGTATGGGCTGCAGGTGACAGAGTGTCCGACGAAGATGAAGGCTGTGAACTTAAAGGCGCAACCTGGTTATAGGGTGGCACTGGATATCCTGATGATATTGGGCTATTAGTCTAGAAAATTCAACATGACTGTTGTTCTACTGGATGACTTCAATGTGCCGTTGGGAATTGATTTTCTGAAGAAGAACAAAGTCGTTCCAATTCCTCATTTAGATGGACTTATGTTCATGGGGAGACAAACCCTGGCTTTTTGAAAGGTATCGACCCTATGGGAATAAAAGAAAGAACGTTGGGATTGCTGCTTTGATTTTTACCATTGCATTTGAGAAAGGCTTGAAGAGGGGTGAGGAGACTTACCTCGCTGAACTCATTGAAGTCAAGCCAGATGTGCAGATTGAGGTCCCGGATTGTGTTGTAGATTTGCTAAAGGAATTCAAAGATGTGATGCCTCCAGAATAGCCAAGGGAGTTACCACTGAGGAGGTAGATTGATCACAAGATTGAACTTATTCCTGGATCGTTGCCGCCTGCGCGACTTCCTTACCGCAAGTCGCCTATGGAACTGACTGAACTAAGGAAGAAATTGTCTGAGTTGCTTGATGTTGGGTTGATTCAACCATCGAAGGGTCCATATAGTGCTTCTGTTTTATTCCAGAAAAAATAGGATGGTACTTTGCGATTATGTGTTGACTATAGGGAGCTGAACAAGGTGACTATCAAAAAAAAGTATCTGAGCCCTTTGATTCAAGATCTGCTGGATAGGCTTTCGAAGGCTAGTTATTTTACTAAGTTAGACCTAAGGTCAGGTTATTGGCAGGTTAGGATAGCCGAGGGAGATGCCCCTAAAACCACTTGTGTAACTAGATATGGTAGCTTTGAATTTCTTGTAATGCCGTTTGGGCTAACCAATGTCCCAACAACTTTCTGTAATTTAATAAACAATGTTCTTTACGAGTATCTTGATGACTTTGTAGTTGTTTACTTAGATGACATAGTCATCTATAGCCGGACCCTTGACGATCATTTGTCTTACATAAGGAAGGTGCTGGAAAGACTTAGAGCATATCAACTCTATGTCAAGATGGAAAAGTGTGAATTTGCAAGCCGCGAGATAAAGTTTCTAGGCCATTTGGTTAGTGAAAACAAAGTGCGGATGGATCCAAAGAAGGTGCCAGCAATAGTTGATTGGCAAGCACCAAGCGGGATAAAGGAACTTAGATCATTTTTGGGCTTGGCAAATTGCTACCAGAAGTTCATTGCAGGTTATTCAAAAAGGGCTGCTCCTTTGACGGATTTGCTGAAAAAGAATGTCAAATGGATTTGGTCAGACTCGTGTTACAAGGCTTTCAATGCATTGAAGAAGGCCATTGCGTCTGAACCAATCTTGAAGCTGTCGGATTTTGATTTGCCATTTGAGGTACACATGGATGCTTCTTATTATGTTGTTGGCGTTGTGCTGGTCCAAGAGGATCATCCAGTTGCATTTGAAAGCATAAAGTTGAACGCTGCGTAGAAACGTTATTCTGCACATGAGAAATAGAGGTTGCAGTAATTCATTGCCTTCAAGTTTGGAGAGTCTACTTGCTGGGAATAAACTTCGTGGTGCGGACGGACAACGTGACTAATACATACTTTAAGACTCAACAAAAATTGAGTCCGAAGCAGGCCCGATGGCAAGAGTTCTTGGCTGAATATGATTTTATTTGGGTGCACAAACCTATAAAACAAAATTAGGTTGTTGATGCACTTAGTCACAAAGAGGTATTTGCTGCAACTTATGCACTCACTCGAATTGAATCTGATTTTCTGGATACAATCAAGTTATGTGGTTGAACTATCCATTGTATGTGAAATTGATGGATCAAGTGAAAGACGGGACAGCTAAACGGTATTGGATCGAGGACAATCTGCTGCTCTTCAAAGGCTGGAGAATTGTTATTCCTCAAAGTGCTGGATTGCGTCATTCTCTTCTAAAGGAGACGCATGATACTCCTTATGCTGGCCATCCGGGTGTTGAAAAGATGTTGGAATTGCTGTCTCGGAATTACTTTTGGCCGAAAATGGAAGATGATGTTGAGGCCTATGTAAACTTGCATGGTTTGTCAACTTGACAAGACTGAACGGAAGAAGGAAGCTAGTTTTCTACAACCTCTACCATTCTGGAGCATCCACGGGCTTCTGTTTCTATGGACTTTATCAGCGGACTTCCAAAAGTAGATGGCAAAGCATCAATTATGGTAGTGGTGGATAGGTTCTCAAAATATGGGATTTTTTTGTTGCTCCAACCGTTTGCTCTTCTGAAGTAGCTGCTGAATTATTCTACAAGCATATTGTGAAACACTTTGGGGTTCCAAGGGATATTGTAAGTGATTAGGATATGAGATTTACAGGCCGATTTTGGACTGTTGTGTTCAAATTCTTGGAGACTGATTTTAAATTCTCGACTGCAAATCACCCACAAACCGATGGGCATACAGAAGGTATCAATCATCTGCTTAAAGAGTACTTGCATTTTATGTGACTGCTAATTAGAGGAATTGGGTTGAGTTACTAGATAGTACGCAGTTTTGTTACAACTTGCACAGGTGTTCGGCAACTAAAATGAGTCCTTTTGAGATAGCGTTGGGAAGACAACATGACACACCATTGGAAGTCACTCAGATGAAATTAGGGGGCAAGTGTCTTGCTTCTTATAAATATGCTCGTGACAAGCATGAGTTGCTGGCTGAGGCACGAGACAACTTGAGAAAAGCGGCTAAGAGAAAGAAAAGGGACGTAAACAGAAATAGTCGGCCTTTGGAATTCAATGTTGGTGACAAGGTATTGCTGAAACTTACTCCACAAATTTGGAAGAAAATAAATAGATGCGCCATCGTGGGATGATTCCAAAGTATGACGGCCCATTCGAAGTTGTAAAGAAAGTGGGTGAAGTGGCTTACTGACTGAATCTGCCGGAACATCTCAAAATTCACCCTTTCATGAGAGTTTCCTGAAACGGTTCCATAAAGATGCTGAAGATTAGATAAGGGCGGTGCCAAAATATGCTCCTCCAGTAGAGCGCAAGCAATTTGAGGAGACTATTGAGAAGATTTTGGATCACTGTATGCTGGATCAAAGCAAAAAGAACAGACAGACAAAGTTCCTAGTTCAATGGACGGGAAAGCAGGAATGTGATGCAGCTTGGGAAAAAGGACTGTCTCTATGGAAATTTTAGGATCACATCAAGGCGTATCTGGATTTTGCCTCGCCGAGGGTGACAAGCTCATCTGGTGGGGGAAGTTTGTTAGCCCCTCGGCTTGATTGATCGAACATGGCATGGGCATGGAGAGGGATTTACATGATGGACCTCGGCACGGGCCTTTGATGAATATGGCATCATGTTGACAAAGCTATCCGACATGGGTAGGTGTTTATGGGCATGGACTGTGGCGCGACGACATGTGGCTAAGGTGTCAAGGCATGACAATACCATGGCATTGGCGTGGCCATGGTAATGCAAAAACAACATGCAGCAAAAGCATAGCAAAGGCTGGAAATACTAAGGCAAGCTAAGGCAGGGCGTGGCAAAGCAGATGGGCACGGGCAAGGCAGTGTCATTGGTGAGCTGGACAAGCGGTAGTGGCAGATATGCACGCAAAGGCATGCTACACGAGGGCTTGGTGCGAAGACATGACAGAGATGGCCTTTGGCACCGAAATTTGAAAGGTTGCGCCCATGTGCCACGCACATGCAGGATAGTTGGGCAGTTGGAGCAGTTTCTTATTTTCATCATTGCGGATAAGTGGGTATGTGGGAAGTTATCTTGTTCGAAATTCAAAATTTAAAATCTCATGTAGTTGGGGAAGTTAACTGCTAGGTTTTATATAAGGCTGGAGCCAAAAACTTTTATCTATATATTCCTATATAGGCAGATTGTCAAGGTAGAGTGTTGGCTGCCTTTGACTCATTTTTTGTATGTTGTGTTTATGTGCTTCTTTGTGGCACGAGTTTAAATACAAAATTGGGAAGAGATTCCTGTAATTGTGTGCCTTGTCTCATTTCTATATGTTGTCATAAACTAAGTGTTGGGCCAAAACGTGAGGGAAAAAGAAAGAGGGCTAAGTCATTGTTGTGTGACTGTCGTGCAGTGTCAATACAAAAAAATGACCCTATAACACCTACCATGGGGTAGAAAGGTTGTTTTCGATAGACCGTCGCCACAAGAAGATGAAATGCGACAATAGAATAATAACAACAACATAACTAGAAAGATAGTACCAGCAAGCTAAGAATCAGAAAATATACCTAAAAAAGCAATATCAATAATCAGTGTAGTGACAAGCTCCTAGAAAATAGTGCAAGCACAACATGTAGCACTACTATACTAAAATACGACATAGGCCGACTAGACTTACCCACAGAACGGAATAGAAAAAAGCTCAACTACCTACTAACTTTCAACCCCAATGTTCTTCCTCCATACCTTCCTATCAAAGGTTATGTCGTCGGTGAGCTAGAGTCGCGCACATGAGCCCGGGGGTAAATTTGAGGAACCTTTTAAATTGGGTTGGGTAATCACTCTAATAGTTAAATTATAAATTTTTGAGCAATTATTGATTAGTTTGTCCAACCTTTGGCTAGTTTCGGATTGTTCGGCATCGAGTTGAGGCTTTTAGAGTGATTTATGGACCAAAAAGTGGACTTGGAAACGAGGTAAGTCTCTTGCCTAACCTTGTAAGAGAGAATTAACCCCATAGGTATTTAAATTCTTATTTGCTGCTAATTGTGGGTGCTACGTACACACGAAGTGACGAGAGTTCGTGCATAGCTTCATGTTGTGCCCGGGTAGACATATGCCTTTATTATGCTATTGCTTGCACTATTTGTACTCAATTTGCTATTTTAATTGCTTGAATTAATAAGTAAAATTTGATTAAGATTATGTTAAATCGAGCTTTATTACTTAGAGATTTTGCAGAATGTTTAATCATTGATGGAAATTTATATCTTTTATTGGTTTACCTTAAAGTTGTGAATACATAATTCGTGATCCGAAGAGTTTCTCTATTCTTATGCATCGGGCCGAACGCCTCGGCAATACTTATGTATAATTATGGGATACATCCATGGATCAGGCCGTACGACCATAATAGTGTATGTACACGATTATTATGGATCGGGTCGTACGACCTTAGTATAACTCGTGCGTGTTGTCACTTGGAGTCCGATTATACTTGATATGTCTTTCATGACTTGAGAATTTATAAATACATGTCGGACCCTTTCTTGTTGAGATTAACATGTGATATTTGGAAACTTTTAATTGTTTTTTATTAAAGGATCATTTAATTATTGGCTCTTATTCCTTTATTGATGTTGTATGTCATGCCTATTAAATATTCACGTACATTATATATATTGCCCACTGGTAAGTGTCGATATCGACTCCTCGTGCATCTGGAGTTCGTCCGGGCGTGCATCCGCATTACCCGATGGCCTAGTGGTGAGCTACTTCTCATAGCCCGTTCTGCAGAACCCGGAGCCTTCTCTTGTTATGTTTTATCATTTCTGTCTATTTTCAGACAGTAGTTCTTAGAGAGTTTTGTATATTCTACTAGATGCTCATGCACATGTCACATTGGGTTTTGGAAATTCTAGTAAACACTTATGGGTTTTGATTATTTAATTCACTATCTTACTTTTACGTTTAGTTTATGCTTTACGTTGCTACGCTCACTTACTTGTTTCCTTATAAAATAAAAATCAAAGATATTAAAATGAGCAATTAAATGGGTATTAAAAGATATTAGGCGTTATCACGATCTATAATGGAAATTGAGTCGTGACAGATAAAGTCCCACCAATTGTAATCGAATTATCAAATGTTTAAAGAGATATATTTTCTAACCAATTGATGTTATTTCAATGTCCAAAGAAGTAATAGATTATTTTCACTTAATTAAGCACATTTAGCACTCAAAAAAATATATAGTGACGCAGACTAGCACAGTCAAAATGATTGAAGAAGCACATCAAGAATTTAAGGAACTTGTTGAAAAACTTAAAATAACTGGGATGGACATGGATGGTCCTTAAATGGGAAAACAGCTACACAATCAGTGAACAGGAAATGGCAACTATCTTTTCAAAGCAACGTTACTAGGGTTCTAAAAGAAAAATAAAATTTGTAAAATCAAGAATTTTATGGGAATTCGTGCAAAAGAAGTGAATGAATCTAACCAAGTTAGCCAAAAAAGAAAGTTAAAAATCTAAGAAAGGACAAAATAGGACGGTAAAGTAATGCTGGATCTGTGTTGACACTACTGAGATGTTTTTTTCACTGACTTGAATTCATTTTTCTGCAAAGAGGAGACACAGAAGAGAATGAGTGGTCAAATCATCAAAAGTAAGCTTTTAGTTCTGTGTTACATATTATCACATAATCATGGCAATATAATATAGAGAAAACCATGATCGTTCAAATCATATTTTTCAAGTGTGTGGAACCCTAGGGAGGCAGAAACGGAGACGAAAGGTGTTGTAGGGTTCTTGGATATATTACTATTTGGAATTAATGTGGGATGTGGCTTATTGTCCTGGGGTCACAAGAAAGTTCTTCAAAAGGCTTTTTCTAGTGTTTTGTATTATTCTATTTAAATCTTGTGAAAAAGTTCAAACTTGCTCATGTTCTATTTGAAATTGAACAAATTTGTCATCCTTTAGGGCTCGTTTGGTACAAGTTACAAGAAATAATTAAATTCAGGATTATAATATTTTTTATCCCTATATGAAAAGATGGAATAATTAACACGCGATAATTAATCCTCGAATTCCATCTATCCAACCAAAACCCCTTAGAATTTTGATTTAATCGTACCTCGCTGATAGAAAAAATTCATTTTTTCCGTTGACTCCTAATGGAGGTTCAAACAAGAAAAGTAACTTTGACTTAACGCAAAAATTGGAGGTAAATTAGATATTTTTTCCGAAGATTTTGGACAGGTAGAATACACTTATTTCATACTGAAATTCCGTTAATGATATGGGCATATATGAGACAATTTGTTAATGGCTAGGTACAAATCGATCAAAATCTAATGGATGGAAAAATTAAGCAATTTCGAATAGTATACACGGAGAATTTTTGACCTTCTCCATAAATCTTTGAAAAGTTATTTGCATAAATTTAACCTTTACACTATGATGTATAATTTTTTTCACAATACAAGTGTATATATTAGCATGTTGTTATATGTTACTTGTATAGTTGTATCACTTTTATGATCACCACCTTTATTATTATGAACTTTTACTTTTATTTACTCTTTTTGTTTCATTTTATATGGCACTATTTCATTATTAGTTGTTCAAGAATTAATAACATTTGTTTATACAATGAAACATTTTAATTTGAAACTTCCTAATATAAATATCACTGCATATTTAAAATCACAAGTTTCAAAAGTATGTTTTAAACTTTGCGCAAAGAGAACAACAACAACAACAACAACAACAACAACAACAACAACAACAACAACAACAACAACAACAACAACAACAACAACAACAACAACAACAACAACAACAACAACAACAACAAATAACCCAGTGAAAATCACAAAAGTGAGGTCTGGAGAGGGAATGATGTACGCAGCCTTACACCTATCCTGGGAGGGCAGAAAAAATATTTTCGATAGACCCTCGGCTAAAGAAGATGAAAGGAGCGTTGATAGCAATTCATAACAAGACAATATATTTAGAAAACTAAATTCAAGATAGCAATAAAGAATATGAAAGAAGTACCGATAAGGAGTAATAGTAAGACAATATATTTAGAGAAACTAAAACCGAGGTCTGATAGCAATAGAGAATATATAAGGAGCACTGATAGCAAACTAAGGAAGTACTGGTGACAAGTAATAACAGAAAAAGATATACGAAAATAGCAAACTCAGGATAAAAGGATACCATACTAACACTAACACTAACGAACTAATAAAGACAAATGGAAACGCACGACTACCTCCTAACCTTCTACTCTAATACTCAACCTACACACTGTACCCTCATATCCAGGGTTATGTCCTCAGTTAGCTCAAGTTGCCATGTCCCGCCTGATCACCTCTCCCCAAGACTTTTGGCCTACCTCTACCCTTCCTCTTACCCCCAAGACTAACCTCCCACACCTCCTGATTAGGGCATCTGTGCTTCTCCTCTTAATATGCCCGAGCTATCTCAGTCTCGCCTCTCGCATCTTTTCCTCCACAGGGGCCACTCCCACCTTGTCCCGAATAATTTCATTCCTAATTCTATCTAACCTAGTATGCCCATACATCCATTACGGGATTTTACAACAACAACAACAACAACAACCCAGTATAATCCCACAAGTGGGGTCTGGGGAGAGTAATATCTACGCAGATCTTACCCCTACCCCGAGGGGCAGAGAGGCTGTTTCCAGGAGACCCTCGGCTCAACACAGCGACAAGAGACGATATATTAGTACTATCAATAGACTCATAATAAAATAACATAACATAACATAAAATAAAAATAACAGCAATATAAGAAATATAGGAAATACGAAAAAGATGGAAGATATAATAATATCCAACAGATAAAGCCTTGCATCAGTAGCTGACCAGTAGCATCCTAAGACTAACTCCTAACTGGCTAGTCTCACTTTAGTGCGCTGTAGAAATACTCACAACTTCCCCCTAGCCTACAACCTTAATGCTCGACCTCCACAATTCCCTGTCAAGGGCCATGTCCTCAGTAATCCTAAGTCGCGCCATGTCCTGTCTGATCACCTCTCCCCAATACTTCTTAGGTCTCCCTCTACCTCTCCTCGTGTCCACCACAGCCAGTCGTTCACACCTCCTCACCGGTGCCTTAGTGCTCCTCCTCTGAATGTGCCCGAACCATCTGAGTCTTGCTTCCCGCATCTTATCCTCCATGGAGGCCACGCCCACCTTCTCTCGAATATCTTCATTCCTAATCTTATCCATCCTTGTATGCCCGCACATCTACCTCAACATCCTCATCTCTGCTACTTTCATCTTCTGGATGTGTGAAATCTTAACCGGCCAACACTCGGTCCCATACAACATGGCAGGCCTAACCACTGCTCTATAAAACATACATTTTAGTAACGTTGTCACTTTCTTGTTACACAGGACTCCCGACGCTAACCTCCACTTCATCCACCCCACACCTATACGGTGTGTGACATCCTCGTCGATCTCCACGATCCCCTAAATAACTGACTCAAGGTACTTGAAACTACTCCTCTTAGGAATTACGGAATTTTACGTTTAGAATAATCCTACCACAACTGGTTTAACAATTTACTGTTTTGATATTAATTGTTTATATTTATTTGGTGAATTCCTTAATAAAGGAGTCTGCCTAAGTCAAAGTTTTTGGATCCAGATGACCCCATGCAAGAGCGAATTTAGAGGGAGGAAGAGGGTTCACTCGAACCTCCTTTGCCGAAAAATTACATTGTGTATATAAAGGAAAATTTATTTTTTATCTTTATATATTGTGTTTTGAATCCCCTTGACATAGCCCAAAAGCATAGATTAGTAGTCAAGGAGGTTCAAAACCTTTGTAAAGTCATTGGTTCTCAATTCCCACTAGCTACAATCTTATTTAATTTTTTAATTTTTTTTTTGAACTCCCTTAGCGAAAATTTTCCCTCCGCCCATGCATTCCACATTGGTTAACTGATGGTTTAGAAAATTTGCATAGAGTTTTTAAAAAGAACTTTGAAAATAACAAGTGAATTGAGAGCTTTATATCGCTCCATGCAAACGTCCTTTTCTGGCTCCTCGCTCCCACATCTGCGGTCTTCTGCCTTTCATACATACATTGGGAATGCCAACCACACATGTTCTTTTCTAATTATTCACATAAAATGAAAAAAGGCCAAGTATATCAATTACTCCATCTATAAATGTATACATATCACATACATCCATGCATGTGTATGGTCCAGTATGCATATGCATTAATGCATGACTTAAATAGTTTGCATCCATGACCTAGCTATAATAAGGACCAAGAAAGGAGAGTGAAGCAGGTGAGGGAAAAAAAAGAGTTATCATCTCTCTCAGCTTTTCTCTTTCATTTCTGGCCTTTCCTGCAACAATTTTTGCACTTTGTTTTCATACCTCCCCAACTAATATTATCAAGAAGAAAGCAGATCCAAGGAGGGAGTGGGTAGTTTAGTTTGGTAGTTGAAACTGTCAAAACATCAATCAATCAAATCAATCAAACAGCAGCAACAGCCAATATATCAGTTTGCAAAATAGTAGGAAATAGAGTATCATGTCCTCTTCAACTCCTAATTCTACCTTGTCATTGGACCACTTACCTCCTTCCGAGCAGCTCTGCTATGTCCATTGCAACATCTGTGACACTGTCCTCGCGGTATATTATATTCTCATAACATTATTCTCTTTTCTTCCTATACTTTGTGAATCAAGAGTTACAAATTAGGTCTTTCACTAGGGTTTCTTGTGTTTTTGGCCATTCTTTAAGTCTTCCTTTAGTTTTTTTTCTTAGAGTCATGTTTTGACATTTAGCTCTCTATCTTTTGTTCACTCAAGTTTTTGTTTTTTTTTCAATTTGCCAACAACTTTTTTAGTGATTGGGTTGGGGGGGGGGGAAGATGTCAAATTAAGCAAGATTTTTTTTAAAAAAGATTAAGCTATCGACCCAGGCTTTCACCTCCTGTGGTGATGGAGGATTCGACATTGACCCTATCTTATATATTAAATAACAAAAATAGAGCGCAAAGGAGGGGACATAAAACCAAAACCTCCCGAGAGTAATACATAGTCAAAGCAAGAAAATGATCGATTTTGTGTTTCTAATCCTTGTGGGTTTTTTAATAATTGATTCTTTTATTCTCTTTTGTGATTGATTCTTAGGTAAGTGTTCCGTGCACAAGTTTGTTCAAGACTGTGACGGTTCGATGTGGCCACTGTACTAATCTTTTGCCGGGATTGCTTTTGCCTTCAGCTAACCATCATTTTGGTCACACTTACTTCTCTCCTTCCCACAATCTTCTGGTATATCTATACATTACTGATGAAGCAGCACTATTTTTAGGTCTTTATTTGTCAATTTGTTGGCTATAATTGATAAACGAATGGCTTTGCAGGAAGAAATTACCAACGCAACCCCAACTTTCTTGATGAATCAGAGTAACTCTACTGATTTTGTCCTACCTACTCGACCTGGATTTGATGATCTTCCTAGACCACCCGTCATTAACAGACGTGAGATATTAGTCCTTAGACATACATTTCTTTTATAATCAATCTCAGAAATTTACTCTCTACCTTCATAAGTTAGGGGTAAGGTATGCGTATATAGTATCCTCTTTAGATCCTACTTGTAGAATTATACTGCCTATGTTGTTGTCCTTGTTTTTAAGGAAAGACGGATTTCAATTTTTGGGATGCCTCCTTAAATTCTCTTAAACATATATATCTAAGTTTTGCTTATTGACTTTCCTTTGTGAAGATGGAAAGGAACTATAGGATGACAAGTTAATTTCTGTTAGCTATCTTACTTTGCAAAGGGCTTGTGTCACTTTTTGTACTTGAAATGATGAAGACTTAGGTATAAGAAACATACATCTTATTATTAACATATATATTAGTAGTATTAATGTGTATTTATATGTACAGCCCCTGAGAAGAGACAGCGAGTCCCCTCTGCTTACAACCGATTCATCAAGTAATAATCATAAGCTTCTGCTTCTCTTTTACCAGGCAAACTTGTAGACATTCTTCTTTTATTTAATGAAATATATACGTGATATCGAATACTAAAAGTTATTTATTGAATTTATGTTGTCATATGAAACTAGATATTGGTCTTTGAAATTTTCTGCAGGGAAGAGATCCAACGCATAAAAGCAGGGAATCCTGACATTAGCCACAGAGAAGCTTTTAGCACCGCTGCAAAAAATGTATTAGTACTGCACTCTTGATTATCTAGACTAGGGTTCCTCCTCTTCTTTTATTTTTCATTTTCTCTTTGGTATGATATTCTATTATATTTTAAAAACAAGCTTTATTTTGGTCAAATCCGTCCAAATGCATGTTATTTAGCTAAATAAAAAAATGTGTCGCTCAAATTATCAAGAAATTCTTGTTAGATACGAGGAATTTACCGACAAACTGGTGCAAAGTTAATTACGGTTCTATTCACATTTATTCAAGACATTGTTGGGTTGAATTTAATTCTATGTTAATTCGACATCAAAACTTGATAGCTAACAACTAGGGTTTCTATGTGTTTTTACTTGCGTCAAAATTTTCACATTATTTTTTTGTTAATGACACAGTGGGCCCACTTTCCACACATTCAATTTGGTCTCGTGCCTGATCAGACTGTTAAGAGAGCTAATGTCCGCCAACAGGTATGTTATCATGCATCTTCTTCATTTTGTTAGCTTTCCCCCCCCCCCCCCATTGTATATTCAGTGAATTTCTCATTTTAATTTTTATTTTTCCTTTTGGTTTATTAATTTGTTGATAGGATGGAGAAGATGTTCTTATGAAAGATGGTTTGTTTACTTCAACCAACGTTAGTGTCTCACCTTACTGATATCAGAATCAAAAGGGAACATGTTTTGAGATGCAGAAGCTATTCCTATAGCAGCTAGAACCAAGTCTAACCCTTTGGTTTCTTTTTAGCCTACCAATTAATGTGACTCTCTACTAGTGAGTTGAATGTGTATTTCTAGACTTTCTTCTTTTATCTTTTTGTTGAAGTGTACTTATGACTTCAATGTCTCAACTTGCTTGAACAGTATGTTATTTCCTTCTTACTAATGACTTTTTGCTTTTGCACTATACATTTTCACAGCCTAGAACTTAATGCTCCATTTCAGCAGTAGTACTGTCCAATAAGTTTTTATTCTTGTGTTGTATTAAAGGATAATCACAAAAGAAAGAAAAACAAACTTGGGAAACAGTAGCATATAGCTAGAATAACTATAAACGAGAATATTCATTTAAGCACTACTGTATGTGTTAGTTTCAGATATTCAATGGAAATGTCGAATCCAATCAGATTATTATTGTTATATTGTGTTAGTGTTGAGATACCAAAGAGATAACTATCAGATTATGTAGGTTCAAATTCAAATTTTAGTTGCTGCATATTGTAATATGAAGATATCAGAGGATAGACATTTTTTTGGGCCTAACACTAGTTAGGCCCATCTTGCATGCATGCACCTTGACTAATTCCATGGGATATCTGTTACCTCACCAGAAATAAATACCAGATAACTCTATCCACCAATACTTGGATAGATGGCAAGAAATTACCAGGTAATCTTATGATTCTCACCCACTTTACTGACCACTAGGTCACATCGTTAGGTGCTAGACATAGCTCATATAATAATCCTCGTTGGACTCAACATTACTGAAGTATTCTTGTGAAAACGTTTTAGAAAATTCATTAAAAACTTGTTATAAAACAAAATGTTAATCTTAAATTAAATAAGTAAAGACCCCTCCCAGAAACGTATTACTTGCATATTTTGTTGCACAAGGCTTTCTTTATGTATACATCAGTTCTTTTATCGGTGTATGTACGATTCCTAAAGGATATAATTTTACCCTGATTAACCTGACTTTATCGAGAAATATTACATTTTTTAGGCCAAGAGGTTGATAGCAAGCGATCTATCAATGATGTGCACACCATTGCCATTCTTGAGTGTGGTAACAAAAGTGTTTTGGTATATTATAAGTCAATAGGATTGGCCGGCGTAAATTGTTATCCTATATGAATCATGAAATTTTGCTCTCTTAAAAGCTTACGACCATCTATCCATGTTTCATGGCAATGATCAAACGACATATATGCATGGGTCAAAATTAGGTCGAGTTTAGTGAATGTAAACGGACGAGCTGAGACCGAGGTCGAAGCCAAGCACGGCCCATTGGCGAGGAGTCGCCCAAAGAGAGACCAGTGCCAAGGTCGAGTTAAGAACAAGCAGCAACAACGGCTAAAATATTCTTAGGATTATGAATAGGAATATTACAATGAATATTCTCCCAATTATATTTTTTTAGAGTTTTCTAGGAATATTCCTTATAAATAGGAAGAGATAGGGAACAAAAAGGGGGCTTCTGAACTTTTCTGAGAGGAACATCTTGTAAAAGGTTGACTATCAAGAATATACAAAAAGCTTGTCTGCCTCCTCTGTTTGATTCCATTGCTTAACATTCCTCTTTTATTCACCAGATCTAAGAACACTTTGTTCATTTCCATAGTCAGTTGTCACACGCTATAGTCAGAAGAAGGAATCATCCAACTCATTCAACATTTCGGTGACAAATTCCTTCTGATATTTTATACTTCAATACCACACAAGAGGGGGTGATTTGTGTGGTGTCCAATTTTTCGCTTAAACTAATTATGGAAGGACCTGGTTTTCTAAGTGTTCCTTAACCTACTATTGCAGAAATAGTAAATGAGAAAAGTAAAGAACACAAGTATTTTACGTGGAAAACACCTAGCTCAAAAAGTGAAAAAACCATGACCTACTTTCCAGTAGGATTTTCCCAAACTCTCCACTAAAATCACTGAGCCAAAAACTGTATTTATAAAAACTCTTTTGTAAACCTAGGACTAACTCTAATCCTGTTGTAGCACACAGCCTCTAACTGTTGCGACAACTTCAAGTTAACTCTAACTTGAATATTCTAAGTACCTATTACAATTGCCTCTAGATAAAGCTGAAAGGTACAATATGAAAATACCTACTACAATTGAACTAGAATAAAAGACAGATACTTGGAACTGGTTGTTCTATCTAGTTCATGTAGCTTCAGGTTTGCACACTTGAATCACACACAAACTGCTTGCAAAAAGCCTTGCTATTTTGCTCTCAATTCATGTTTAACTTCAGCATTTGTGCATTGTCTAAAAGAGAACAACACTGATATTTATAGAGTTAGTAAATAAAGATTAACTAAAATTCTGATGCTACTCTTCCTTGGTGGAAGAGTTCTAGTTGATCTCAACATCTAACTCCTTCCCTGTCTTAGACAGTGTTCTCTTTGAGTGAGGAGTCCTTCTCCTTATCAATTATACAACCTTTTCGATAAGGAGATATCAATTCTGTCAAGTTAGGTTTATCTCCTTCACGTGCATCCCACATGCTCAAATCTGCCTGTATCTGTGCTCACAAGAGATGGACCTTCAAGCCTGAAATCCTTTGTCAATCTTCAAAACAAACCTGTACTTGGGCCAACAAATTCCCCATTTTTTATGATGATAAACTCTTTGCTTTTCATACGCTTAGGCCCTGTTTAAATTCAGCTCAACATCAACACAATGTTAGAAATATTTTTCCTTTTTATCACTTATCAACAAGTACCAGGTTCATTAGGTTATAGACATCACTTGTTCAAAGCTACACATCACTTGTTTAAAGTGTAACCTATTTATTTTTCCCCTTTTGGCATCATCGAAAAGTTGCATAAAATGTGCAGAACCCAGATTATTAAGCTTAATCAAGACCACTGGGGCTATCCCAAATGCAATTATGGATTAATCATCATTGATCAAGCTAAAAGTTTCAACCATCAAAGAAATAAAAACAAATAGTTAGAGCAAAAAACAGAAGATTTCATTGATTTCATTGATAGTTGATATGATTCTTCCACAATGCATAAAAGGAAATAAAAATACTGAAAACATGAGCAAACAACAAAAGAAACATCCCAAACTGGATCACTGAAGGAACTACACTAGGCTAGGATTTAAGGCTTAGAAGAGGTAGCGGCTAGGTTATTTGCTTGGAGAAGTTTCAGTATGTCTTGAAGAATTCCATCATTCTTCTCATTTTCCCTTGCAAGTTTATTTCTGAGAACATCTCTCTCAGATTCTACCTCAGCCAACTGTGACTTCAGCCTTGCTATCTCAGCTTCCTTTGCCTCACTCTCCTGTACCAAGACTCTGACCTTGCTATTAATTGGTGACTTTTTGGACGAACCAGGTTCATTAGGAGTGACAAGAACCTCATAGTCACAAGCAATCAGAGTTTTCGCCCCAAAATGATATTTGCTTGTAGCTAGCTCCTACTTCTTCAAAGGCACCTTAAAATGAGCAAGCACAGTAGTAAGAATGAACCCACAGGGAATAGTATGAGACTTGGTACCATTGATAACCTTATCAAAAAGCTGGACTATAAACCCAAGCCAATTTATTTGCTTCCCACTATCTAGACACTCCATCAGAACCAAGTCCATGAAGTTTGTAATGTGCCTCTTCTCCTGCCTAGGCAGAACACATTTAATGACAAATTCAAATAGCACCTTGTGGGAAGGCTTCATCGCATTCTTTTCTATAGCCTTGGGCTCACTTTCCTGCTTATGATCACTGAATTTTCTGGTGATGGCAAGGGCAGTCGGAAAATTTTCTAGGCTTGGCCACTTAAGCCTTGTGTAATCATTGTACCCCTCAGCAGGTACACCTAGAATTTCACTCAACTCCTTCATATCAAAAGAGATTTGCATCCCTTTTACCAAGCTGGTAACTCTTCCATTCTGCACTACAACATTTTCCATAAACTCAACTACTTCATCCCTAGCCAATCTGCCATCCATTTGAAGGACCATGTCCTTCCACCCTTGTACCTCTAGCTTTCCAGCAGAAGGACCATCCATTCATCCTCCAGATCCTTTAGGAGTCTTCCCTTCAAGATAGTCATTTTGCCAAACTTGGCCAGCTTGTCCACTTTACTGTCTGATTCATCCTCCTCTTTTTTACTCGATTCCTCTTCTTCAATAATCTTACTTGTTTAGTTTTCACTGCAGACCTGGTCCTTTTTACCAAGGTAGATGGTTCAGCAGACTTGGATACAGATGTAGACTTCTTAGAAGAAGTCTTGACTTTCTTGGGCTTGGGGGTCTGAACCTCCACCTCAGTAGTCACTTTTTCACCTTGATGGACCAGGTCCATCTTATCCACATCAACAGCCTTAACATGCTCTCCCACTTTTTCTTTCCCTTTCTCCATCCTATTCTTCTTACTTTCTTCTAAAGCTTTCTGCAACTCCTCCTCGTTTTGCTTCAGCTTGCTCCTCGTGGCTCTTCCTCTTGGGAGAGGAATTTTAGTAGTATTAGAAGGAGCAACCTTCCTTTTCTTGTTGGCTCTTGTTGTGCCAGGGATCTTTGTTTTAGGAGTTATCCTTTTCTTGGGGTTATAACCGTCACCTACCTTTTTCAAAAAATCTTCTAGGGTTTTTCAACGGATAAACCAGGTTCATCTGTATGCTTTCCAAGGTTAACCAGCCTTCAGCGACTTCTCCTGATCCACTTCCCCCTGTTTTCTTGCCACTTTCCTCCACCTTTTCTGACTCTGCTCTACAGATAGCCATTCTATTAGTTCCAAAAGTAGGTGAAGAATCAACCACTTCTTTCCCTTTTCCCCTCTCATCGCTTCGCACACCCTCACTCTCTTTTTCTTTTTCTCTTTTATTTTTACCTCCTCTCCTTCTGAACTCAGGCATTTCTACATCCACCACATACCCAACCAATATAAATCTATTTTATAAATTTTTATCCAAATCAGAGATGACCTCAATAGAAGGGTTTGGCACAGGCGTTACCTGCTCAGAATTGGAAGACCGGTTCCTTCCCCCTCAGTTGCAGACTTGAAAGAGTCATTAGAGTTTTGGGGTTCTTGGGCTAGACTTGCCTATAACTGTGCATCGAGTTTCCTTGAAAGCGCACCTTTAGCTACAGTTTTTCGAGCAAGCATTTTTACTCGTCGTCTCCTAGGTTGAGAGATAGTTTAAGATGAGGAACATGGTGGGAATGTACCATGGTTATCTTGAGGGTTAGTCATTTTTCTTGATTCTGTGAGGAAGGAGATGTGTAGGTTAAATTTTGGAAGAAAAAAGAAGAGAGAAATTTTGACGAATTTTGGGAATTATGAGAGAATGGGAGAGATGATGATGAATGATTTAAAGGAAGGGGTAATTACTAAGTAATGGAAGGTTTAACAGTCAATTAGAAGTTTAATCAAACTGAAATTTCAATTTTGAAGAGACGATTGAGGCGTCTCTAGAATCTAGGTGAGTTAATTTGGGTGGGAGTCTTTGAACAAAACTTCACTTAATAGATAAGTTCAAAAGAAATTTAGCTTAGGAGGGACTCTTCTCAGGATTCAAATATTATTATTTCAAAATATGCAGAGTGTAGAAAACATACCGTGTTATCTTGATGAACTAGGTTCTTCACTGATAATTCTCTTGCGTAAGTCTAGATTTGCAAAAATAGAGAAAATATCATTAGAGATTAATGACTCATTTTAACATATGGCACAAGAGTATACTATTAAAAGTATGAGATTGAGTAAGATTTAGTCTACTTATGTTTCAATTTTTTTTTGTTTAGCATTGAACTGGTCCATTTAGGTGATCTTAATCATCCCTAATTCCAACCTGTTCCTTTCAAAATGATCTCTACTTAAGTTTTTTGTGAAAATGTCAGCAATTTGCTTATGAGTAGCACAAAGCTACACAATGATCAAGCCTTTCTCATAGTTGTCCCTCAAAAAATGGTACCTAACATCTATGTGTTTAGTTCTTTTATGATGAACCGGGTTCTTTGCCATACTAATGGCACTAGTGCTATCACAAAAAATAGGGATGCAACCAACATCAATTCCAAAATCCATTCATTGTTGTTTGATCCACAACAATTAAGAACAACATGAGGCATCAACAACATACTCAACTTCAGCAGTAGATAAGGCTGACAAGTCATCACTGCCCATACCGAGGCCAAGAAAGTAGAAGCCATAGTGAATGACATATTCGCCATCAAACAACTGTTTGGCAAACGACTCAGGGACTTCCTTGCCGGTTTAACAGAGTAAGAATGAGCCTACCAAACGATTCAGTGGGGATAGCGGTAGCGGCCTTCCAAAACGGGTTAAATAGGATCGGGTCGAGGGCGACTAGAAAATTATTAAGCAGACTCATGAAATACCCTCCCACCACCTGGGAAGAAATTCACAACGCTTACTGTGCCGAGGTGAGAGCAGATGAAGACGACCTCAATGGTCCAACTCAATGGTTGATGTCAGTCCAAATGGAATCAAGGAAATATCGTCAGAATGACAGCCAAAGAGATCACACAGGACCACTCCTCAATCGGGAAAGGCACCAACCATACATTAGAGCAGCCATCCCACTACCTCCCCGCCAAGTCGAAGGGGCGTCCAGGCCACAAACAGGGACTCACCGACACGAAAAAGGTATGCCTCCACTTTTACATGCTCACAATTTTTGTGTTTCTCCTTTAGAAATAGTTTACGCCCTAGAGAAGCTCGGTCCCAAGGTGAAATGGCCACAAAAGATGAAGTCGGACCCAAATTCCAGAAAGTCTAATGCCCTCTACGAGTTCTATCAGGAACATGGCCACAAGACCGAGGATTGCATAGCCCTACAACAAGAAGTAGTGAACATGCTCCACCAAGGACATTTAAAGGAGCTGATGAGTGACCTAGGGAGAGCCAATTTCGCCCGTGGACTAGAAAAAGATCAAGGCCCCCCAAAGCCACCCTCTCCCGCCCCCACCATCCAAATGATCATCGGTAGAGGCGACGAAGGAACAATCAACCATGTGAAGTTCACCAACATACACAAATTGAAGCGGTTGATCACCAATGAACGGTATGATGACCTCGAAGACAGTATCATCTTTGATAAGTCAGATACCCACTATTTGACCTTTTCTCATTTCGACGCTCTTGTCATTGCTTTAGAATTTCAATTACTGATGTAAAAAGAATCATGGTAGACAATGGGAGCGGCGCGTTTATTATCCACCCCAGAGTTCTAGCACAAATGAGACTCGAGGATAAGATAGTACCACGCTGCATAACACTAACAAGTTTTAACAATGGAGTTGAACGAACGTCCAGAGAGATAACATTGCCCGTTCTGGCCAGGGGTGTCACCCTGGACACCATATTCCATGTCATGAACCAAGACACAACCTACAACGCCATTATAGGGTGACACTGGATACACGCCATGAGGGCCATCCCATCCAATTTATATTAGGTCAATAAGTTCCCTACCCCATGGGGAATATTCAGCATCCACGATGATTATCGCACAGCTCAAGAATGCTACTGCATCGCCCAAGACTACACATACACTCAACAGTTAAGAGCGGAGGCCTCAGGAGCACAAGTATTACCAAGTTGGGGCCCGAGTCCGACGAACAAACAGACATCGTCAAAGACCCTAGCGTCGAGGAAGCCATAGGGTCAACAGTAGAAGACCTCGATCCTGTCCAGCTGGACAAAAGTGACCACAACAAAAAAGCCTACATTGGCCACAAACTCATAGAACTAGGTAAATTCCATAAATTGTTAACTAACAACGCCGATATGTTTGCTTTCTCCCATGCACATATGCCGGGTATCCCGAAAGACATAGCAACACACAAGCTGAATGTCGATCCACTCTACCTGCCGGTACGGCAAATCAAAAAAACGTTCAATGCTGCAATCAACGAGACCGTCCATGAAGAAATAGAAAAATTGCTCGCCAACGGTTCCATTCGAGAGTCAAAGTACCCCCAATGGGTCGCCAACATAGTCATGGTGAAAAAGAAAAAGGGGAATGGCGCATGTGTATAGACTTCACGGACCCAAACAAACCCTACCCAAAAGACTCTATCCCGTTGCCTCACATCGATCAGCTCATCGACGCAACAGCGGGGCACGAGTTATTAAGCTTCTTGGATGCCTACTCAGGATACAACCAAATCCTTATGGAGGAGGAGGACCAGGAAAAGACCACCTTCATCACCCACCAAGGGACGTAATGCTATAGAGTCGAGCCGTTCGGGTTGAAAAATATCGGGGCGACCTATCAGAGGCTGGTCACCAAGATGTTCAAAGAGCAACTCGGAAAAACGATGGAAGTCTATATAGACGACATGTTGGTCAAATCAAAAAGAAAAGAAGACTACATCGACCACCTGAGAGAAGCCTTCGACATACTTAGGCGATATAGCATGAAGCTGAACCCTAAAAAGTGCGCCTTTGGCGTGACCTCGGGAAAGTTCCTCAGCTTTTTGGTATCGCAGAGAGGCGTCAAGGTCAATCCCAACCAAATCAAGGCTATAGAGGGAATACCTAAAATTTTGACCAGCAAGAAACAGGTGCAGAAGCTGACCGGCCGTATAGCCTCCCTGTCAAGGTTCATCTCACGATCATCTGACAGATGCCATAAATTCTTCAACATACTCAAAAAGGACAACAGACTCTATTGGAATTCTGAATGCATCAATGCCCTAAGAGAATTAAAGGCATACTTGTCCTCACCCCCGCTACTTGCTGATAAATGAGGATTTTAACCGATTATTTGCTCTCTTTTACTTGCGTTTTGGGCCTAAATGCGTGAAGGCATTCCCGGAAACTAATGTAATACGCTTTCTTGCAGGAATTGATCAAATGAGCCAAATGAGGCATAATCAACTCATAAAGGAGTCAAAACTGGAACAAAAACAAAAACTGGGCCAAGAGACCTTAAACGCGGTCCGCACAAATATTGTGCGGCTGCGGAAGCCACAACGCGGCCGCAATCACAAATACACGGTCAGCAAAGTGAAGAATCAGAGAGTGCATTTTTAGGACAAATGTTAAGCGAGGTCCACGCCAGAAATGTGAGGCTGCGAAAGTTGCACCGCGGCCGCGATTGGAATTATGCGAACTGCAGTTGCTGAAGTTCAAAGAGTTCACATTTCAAGCAAAAAACAAGGAGTGCGGTCCGTGGTAGAATTACACAGCCGTGAAAATCCACTACGCGGCTGCGATGGAAATTATGCGGCCCACGAAACAAACTTCATCGTAGATCCATAAGTTAAAAACACGGACCGCGGTAAGAATTATGCGGCTGCAAAACCTCTACAGGGGTATTTTTGTCCGAAAGTTTTAGCTTAATATAAATAGATCTTTTTGACATTTTTAGGTTAGGTTTTGTTTTAGCTGAGCAAGTGAGATGACTGTAAATTCTGTTTTGGGCAATTTTATACTAGAATTATCTCTCAACATTAGATTTTTATCTTTTAATCTAGTATTATGAGTTTTATCTTTATTTCATCTTTGATATCTGTTATTTCCATGAGTAGCTAAACCTATAGCTAGGGTTGTGACCCAACCCTAGTGTGGGTATTTGATGGCTCTTAAATTATAGGACTTGAATATGTATGGGTTAGTGATATTTAGCCTAGTTCTTGCTAGAACTATTGAATTAATGGTTGCAAACACTGATTTATGCCTTTATGACTTAGTCCCTACTTGAAAAAAAGGGACTAAGTCTAGGAAAACTAGGCTAACAAGAAATTGGGGTGAACTCAAGAAATTGATAGCCCCAGTTAAAAGGTTAAACCTAGAGATGGTAACACCTGACTTGAGTTAAAATCACTTGAATTGCATGAATACACATTTGGACCTGAGAAAGCCAAATTGGGCAAAATCACTCAAACTACCGAGAGGTACAGAGTGAGTACCCCGGGCGTGATAGTTATATTACGACCTCAATTAACCACATGATTGCCCTAGATTCTTTCTACCCGTTAGATATCCACCTAGGTGGAAGTCACTACCCTAGTCCCTTTAAACCCTTGAAAATCAACAACAAAAATATTGTACTTAGTTTCGAATATTGCTTGCTATAGAATAGAAGTAGAAGTAGAGAACAAACGAAACATTTATGGAAGTGTAATTAGATTCAAAACCCGCATCTAGATTAGATATAAACTTAATTCCAATTATTAACTCCTTGTGGATTCGATCCCGACCTAGTTGGGTTAAAGCTGCATCGGTCACCTCTATACTCAATAGTAGTGTAGGCTTGGACCCGATTAATTTTTGGCGCCGTTGCCGGAGAGTTAAATGGTTTTAGATATATATCTGAGTATTTCTATGTTTTGTTTTTCTTTCCTTCCATTTTTCTAATTTGTGTGTGAATTGCCCTTAGTACCAAATGGCACTTAACAATGAAGCCCTTGGAAATTTGCCATTGGGGGAGGAGGTAGATAATGATCACGTGGATGAGATTCAACCTGAACCTCAAGCACAAAGGAGAGGTCGGCCACCTCATGATAATATTCCAAACCCTCCCCTATCTCCTCCAAGGGCAGCACACAGGGTGTTGCCCAACGAAGGCTATGCAAGTGCAATAGTCCCGCCCTGGATTAGGGCGGGCAGCTTTCAAATAACCAACGTCATGCTTACACTCTTTGAACAGAGGGGTTTCTTTACCGGAGCTCCACACCAAAACGCCTACAAGCATCTCAAAGGTTTTGGTGATACGTGCTGGGGGAGCAAGCAAACTAACGTCTCTGAGGACGCATTTAGGTTAAGGCTTTTCTCCTTTTCTCTAAGGGGGAAGGCTTTGGATTACCTAGAAAGGTTGTCCAACCATTCCATCACCACTTGGGATGAGTTGGCCGAGAGGTTCATCGCAAAGTTCTTTTCTTCGGGACATATGAAAATGCTAAGAGATGAGATCCTTCCTTTTAAACAAGAGCTAAATGAACTGCTGTATGAGATTTGGGAAAGGTATCGGACGATGGTTAAAGAATTTCCAAATAATGATATGACCGAAACCATGATCCAACAAACATTCTATTGTGGCATCAATACAACAAACCAATGTATGGTTAACCAACTCACCGAGGGGAACTTCATGAACACGCCATATGCCGAAGCATGTAAAATACTTGATGAGATGGCGGATACCTCTTCGGCATGGAAAAGTTGAATTAATGTGCCACAAGGTGACCCTAATGTTATTCACCTACATAAGGAGCTCCAAGACCATGGCCAAGCTATAGCCGAGTCCACTACTACCATGAACCAATTGGCCAAAGCTAAATTGCAGCAAGTTCAAGGGCCAAAACAAGTGAATGTCATGGAAGGAGTGAATATGATGCTCAACAAGAGAAGGCAACGAGGTCAACAAGTTCAAAACAATCTGGATCAATTTGAGAAAAGTGGTAGTGGGTACAATCAAGATAATTCATATGATGATCAAAGTGAAGCTGGATGCAGGCAGCTACATCAAAGTTATTTGTCTTATCCAGTGCAGTAGCAGCACAGTCAGCCCCAACACAGCTTCAAGTACCTCTATCAGTGGAGGATTCATTGAAGGAGCTTTTGGACAATCAGAAGAAGCTCCTGGACAACCAGAAGAAGATCCTGCAGACTTTGGATACACATGGAAAGGTTATCAAGGATCTGGGCAAGCAAGTGAAGAAGATGAAGAAGACTCATGCCTTAAAGGAGTCAGTGGAGCTGCTGAAAAAAGAGGTGGAGAGGTATACATCGGCTGGAGACATCCCACTAAACTTGCTCATGGAGGAGCAAGCCCCAGTAGCACAGGCAGCAGAGCATGAGGCACCAGCAGCTGGCTAGTCTAAGGAGTCGGCTGCCACTACACATAATGCTGAGGAGATAATCCAGATGCTCCGCAACCCCGTGGTCCCCCAGTCAGAGGATTTGGAGATCCAGTTAGAGGACCCGAAAGGAGCTACTGATCCTATGCAGTCCGAGGACCCCACTCATGTGCCTGACCCGATGCAGACAGAGACCACATATGGAGTTTTTCTTTACTCTCTAATCCTTTCCCCGATCCTATTTTTATATTAGCATTAAGGACAATGTTGTTTTTTAATAGGGGGTGGTCCATTTTGATTTGATGATTTGATGACATTGGCATGTAATAACTATGATACTATTTTTCTTTATCTTTACTTCTTTTTATTTTTACTTTTGGTATGTACATATTTGTTATTTGATGTATATATTCATTTTTATTTATGTATATATTCGCTTTACTTCAAGTTTGTATATATTCAGTTTGATTTTTGTAGTTTACTTCATAGCTTCTTATTTCCTTTAGTAGTTTCTTTTTAAGTTGTTAGCTTCTTTTTATGTTTTATGTGAACAATAAGCCTTTGGTTTTCTTAATGCCACGGTTCTTTCCAAAGGTAGATGTTGTGTGAACCGGGTGGCTCTTCTCGATGATGGATGGCATGACAACCTTCTTAAGGGATTGAGCCCGTTCTTCTTTTTGCTTTGATATGTAGTAGTAATGAATAAAAGTTTCTCAAGCATGCTTCACTTGGGCCTAACACATTTACCTTCAACCTTATGGTAAGAAACAAGTTGATTGGCAACGAATAGTTCTAGTGTGACCTTTAGGCTCTTGTGTTGACTAAAACAATCATCGAGTGGTTTATTTGAGCCATTTGTGATGTTCAATATTAGCTAGGGTTGTTCTGGGCCCTTGACTCTGCCTCTTTAACAATCTAGCAGCTTGAGAGGTGAGGTATTGAATTGCAAGTGCAAGTTCTGTGCCAACAAGTCTAGAACTTGCCCTGAATGTTTGTCTTGGCGAAATTCTAAGTGTAGCTCGACTTGAGAAATGATTGTAGGCTCTCCTTGATCCAAATTTGAAACTTGAAAGCTTCCGTAGCCTACCAATATGATATCCCTAGTCAACCCCTTTTGAGCCGAAGCCTTTTTTCTTTTAATAACCATGTTACAAGCCTTTATCCGTTTTGTGATGACCCTCTCTTAGCACTCGATCTTTCCTTGGCACTAATGACATACAAGTAGCTAAAGCACAAGTTTGGGGGAGAGATGAGGAATGTGAAAGTGATAAAAGGTACAAATAACAAAAAGAAATGAAGAAAATGGAAGGCAAAGGAATAGAAAGAAAAGCCAAAAAGAAATATGTCAAAAAGAAAGTGAATAAGATAGAAAATTGAGGGAACTCAAAGAAAGCAATGATGAAAGACATGGAATGATTAGAAAAGGAGAAAAATGAGCGTCATGAGCAAGAAAGAGTGACAGTGTGTCTCTCTAGTTTCCCTAAGGATGAAGAAAATGACTCAAAGAGTCAAGAAAGTATGAGCCGAAATGAGAAAATGGAGTGCTTAAGGAAAGATGAAACCATTATATGCCAATAAGTCCTCCCTTGATCCAAATAGCCTTCATTACATTCCCACAAAAGCCCTATATGATTCCGAGTTGAGTGAGCTTACATTAGTGGTGATTTACATAAGGGCAAGCTTATGGTACTTAGAGACAGACTTGTGACATTCCCTTGAGAGAGATGAGCGTACTTCTCCACAATCTTTGTTTTGAGTGCTACAATCTAAAGTGAGATTTGCTTATGGAGAGTAGAGGAGGAAGTATTTGGGTTCCACAATGATCTACGTAATGGAGCGAGCTGCCTTGGTAAATTAAGTCAACTCTTGATGCTCTAATGTCGCATTAGAACTATGGTACTCAAAAGGCTTTGTGTTGTTGATAATTCAATTCTATTGAGGGTAATTGTTAGTCCCAATTGATGCATGATTGATTCGCATTAGGACAGCTGAAATATCCTTCTGTTTTGTTTTAGTGGAGGTGAGAATTACCTTATTTGCTTGAGGATAAGCAAACACTTAAGTTTAGGGGAGTTGATAAGTGGGGATTTTAACCTATTATTTGCAAAAATTGATCGGCTCCAAGCCTTTAGTACTATTGAGTAGAGAGGAAGGTCGATGTAGTTTTACCCAACTAGGTTGGGATCGAATCCACATGGAGTTAATTTTTTTGGAATTAGATTTATATCCAAGTCTAGAAGCGGGTTTTGCTCTTAATTACCCTTCCACAAGTGGTTGGTTTGTTTTCTACTTCTACTTCTATTCTATAGCATGCAATATTTGAAACTAAGTATAATATTTTTGTTGTTGATTTTCAAGGGTTTTAAAGGGACTAGGGTAGTGACTTCCACCTAAGTGGATATCTAACGGGTAGCAAGAATCTAGGGAAATTATATGATTAATTGGGGTTGTAATATAGCTATCACACCCGGGTACTCACTCTATACCTCTCGGTAGTTTGAGTGATTTTGCGCAATTTGGCTTTCTCAAGTCCAAATGGATTTTCATGCAATTCAAGTGATTTTAGCTCAAGTCGGGTATTACTATCTCTAGGCTTAACCCTTTAATCGGGGCTATCAATTTCTTGAGTTCACCCCAATTCCTTGTTAACCAAGTTTTCCTAGACTTAGTCTCTCTTTCTCAAGTAGAGTCTAAGTCATAAAGGCATAAATCAGTGTTTGCAATCACTAATTAATAGTTCTAGCATGAACTAGGCTAAATATCACTAACCCATATATATTCAAGCCCTAAAATTCAAAACTCATCAAAAACCCATAGCTAGGGTTGGGTCCAAGGCAGAACATGGCGAATGTCTCTTAATATACTTGGTTGTATCCGACGTCGCAGTAAGCGCAGTCTTGGTCCGTAAAAATAAAGGTACGCAATCTCCAATCTATTACATCAGGAAAATCCTGGTCGATGCCGAAACGAGGTATCCCCACCTCGAAAAACTGGCTCTGGCATTAGTTGTAGCTTTACGAAAGCTTCGACTCTATTTTCAATGCCACCCCATCTCGGTGGTCACGACCTTCCCTCTAAGAAGCATTCTACATAAACCCGAGCTGTCGGATAGATTGGTCAAGTGGGCCATCGAATGAAGCGAGCACGATATAATAGATCAGCCGTAAACATCGATAAAGCCGCAAGTACTCGGCTACTTCATCACCTACTTCAGTGCCAAAATAATGCCTGAGGTCGAGCGGGAAGCCTCCCGTACCTCCCTCAAGTTATCCGACCTATGGGTCTTGTACACCGATGGTGCCTCCAACGTGTCAGGATCTGGACTGGGACTAATGCTCGAGGTCCCACCAGGCGAAGTCATCCGCCAGTCCATAAGATATCCCAACATGACTAAAAAAGAGGCCGAGTATGAGGCCGTAATTGCAGGACTAAAATTAGCTCTCAAGTATAGAGCATGGCGAGTCATCCTCGGATATGACTCATAACTCGTCGTCAACCAAGTCACAGGGACTTTCCAAATCAAAGAACAAAGGCTACAAAAATAACAGGCAAAAATTCATAAGCTACTGCTAGAGTTCGACGAATGCCAACTCGACCAGATACCTCGATCACAAAACATCGAAGCAGACGGCCTCGCCAAATTAGCAGCGGCCACCAAGAACATAAGCAGAAAAGAAAATGTGGTCACCCTCATTCGTTCGTCAATAGACCAAATTGAGGTACACATTATAAACTTGACTTGGGACCGGCGCAACTATATTATATCATATTTGCAGGACGAAGTGCTCCCACAGAACAAAAAAGAAGCCAAGAAGCTTCGAATACAGGTGGTCAAATACAGAATCATCTACCATGACTTGTACAAAAGAACGTTTGGCGATCCCTTGGCGAAATGCCTAGGACCAAACCAAACTAGACGCGTCCTCGAAGAAGTACATGAAGGCCACTGTGGAGCCCATACCGGTAATCGAGCCCTCGTTAGATGCCTCATACGGGCAGGCTATTACTGGCCCACCATGAAAAGGGAAGCCGCCGACTTTGTTAGAAAGTGCAAACAATGCCAAAAATACGCTCCAATGATCCACCAGGTGGCGAGCACCTCCACTCAATCACATCGCCTTGACCGTTCATCAAATGGGGGATGGACATCGCCGGACCCCCTCCAGCATGATGAGGTAATGTACGATTTCTCTTTGTTTTAACTGACTATTTTTTCAAGTGGGTAGAAGCAGGTGCATTCGCCCAAATACGCGAATAGGAAGTTATCACATTCATATGGAGAAACATCATATGTCGTTTCGGCATCCCCAAAGAAATCAGTTGGGACAACGGACCGCAATTCACCAAAATAAAGACCGCTGAATTCTTCGAGAAATGGCACATCAAGTGAATACTCTCCACGCCATATCATCCCGCAGGCAACGATCAGGCGGAGTCCTCTAACAAAACAATACTGAACATCATGAAGAAGAAGCTTGAGGACGCCAAGGGGCAGTGGCCAGAAATGCTACTGGAAGTGCTATGGGCATACCGCACCATGCTAAAATCAAGTATAGGAGAAATGCCATATTCACTAGTCTATGGGACTAACGCAGTGATACCAGTCGAAGTCGGGGAACTCAGTTTGAGATAATCCAACAAGGGCAGACCAAGTAATGATGAAAGCAGAAAGCAAAACCTCGACGAAACAGATGAGCGAAGAGACATGGCCCTCGTAAGAATGATAGCTCAAAAACAGCAAGCAAAATAGTACTACAACAAAAAAAATAAAGTTAGACCACTCAAGGTAGGGTACTATGTACTCGAACCCAAAATACAAGCGAGCAAAGACCCACGAAAGGAAAACTGGGAACCAATTGGGGCGGACCATAAAAAATCACGGCAACAGCAAACAAAGGGTCATTCCAACATGAAATAATGGAGGGAAAACTACTACCAAACAATTGGAACGTCGCCACCTCAAATACTTCAACATCTGAAAACGAATGTCCTCCGAGTCATACTCTTTTTCCCTCACCCGAGTTTTGTCCCAATTGGGTTTTCTCGGGGAGGTTTTTAATGAGCCGATGAAGAGGGAGTCTCGAAGTTTAGGTATTAATTTCATCGCCCTGCCTATCGACTACTTCTCTAGGCCGAGCTATGAAGGGACTAGGTAGGCTGGGACTCCTTGAATGTATGTACAGTCCAAATAGAAACATGTAATATTCTCAAATGAAATAAACAAAGCAGTATATGACATTCTTACACAACTCCACCAAATTTAAACATCATGCCAATGAAAATGAAATGTACATTCGACCTCGCTCGAATTAACTTACATTCGACCTCATTCAAATTAACAAAGGAAATGTACTTTCGATCTCGCTCGAATGATTTTCTAAGCCTACATTCGACCTCGCTCGAATTAGTTTACATTCGACCTCGTTCGAATTAACAAAGGAAATGTACATTCGATCTCACTCGAATTATTTTCTAAGTCTACATTCAACCTCATTCGAATCAATCTACATTCTACCTCACTCGAATTAACTTACATTCGACGTCGTTCGAATAAATATACATTCGACCTCGCTCAAATTAACATACATTCGACCTCGTTCGAATCAATCTACATTTGACCTCGCACGAATTAACTTACATTTGACCTCGTCTGAATCGATCTACATTCGACTTCATTCGAACCAACTTACATTGGGGACTTTCTTACAAAAGAAGACTCACGGGAAAGAAAAAAGAAAGAAAAGCCAAAAATACACAGCAAAAGACAATTGTTCCATGTCAATCATTTCATTCCAATACATTTTACAAAGGGCTTGAAAGACGCCCCCACAAAAAGAAAACAGCATAACACAAAAAATAAAAACCAAGTACAAAGACTTCACGCCGCATCGTCCCCCCATCACCGATGTCATTGGCATATTCATTGATGTACCAAGGGTCAGAGGCAAGCCCATCTAAGGCGCCTTCATCATCGTCCCCGCTGGGCATACTTGGATCATAACCATATGTGTCACGAGCTACACGTGCCTTGACACGAACATCCTCAAATTCTGCCTCGAAAATCTTTCCAGCCGTCTTTAGAGACCTGTATATGTCAAGTTGGGCCTCAGCATGAACCCACACTTCATACAACTCCCGTGACACACCGGGATCAGTAGAAGTATGAGAAGTAGACGGCTAGGCCAGTTGTTACGCCTTCTCGGCTCTTAGGGCGGCAACCTGCTCATTCAGCTCAAACAGCTCCGCCTCCAAACCCCCAATCTGCTCTTCAAACCTTTCCTCCTTGAGCACCGAATTTTCCGCCTCAGTAGCTCGCTCAGACCTGCAAACACGGAGGGCGCCCTCTAGGGCTTTCGCCTCCGCCACAGCGGCCATTCTGGCTTTCTCAGCTTGGCCCAACTCTTCGATCCTGGTACTCAACTCACCCCTCAAGTTGACATATCTTGTTTTGCTCTGCTCTAGCTCGACCCTTAAAGACGCCACATGCGCCTGAAGGTCAGTATTCTCAACCATCACTCTCTTGCTCACCTCGAGCTCATCCTCCTTAGCCCTCAGCGCCCCCTCAAGAACGCTACATCTGGCGTTGGCCCTCATAAGCTCCCCGTCCTTCTCCCTCAGCTCCTCATCCATCTGCTTGAGCCTATCACGAAGCATCTGAAACTGATCGTCCTTGCTAAGTAAGTTGACTAACATTTGGTGCTTAGAACGGTACTCTCTGTACTTGGATACCATCTTCTTGAAGAGGGTCGTCCTTCGCTCTTCCCGCCAATCACGCTCAATCTCCATGATGAGGGTTTAACACGCAAAAGAAGACAGGTCAGCAGAAGTAAACTACACATACGAAATGAACTAACTTAACATGGGAAAATCAAGCTTACTCGCAAGGCCATACCAGATATACCCAATGATAGATCTGCATCCTTTAGCGTCTGCAGCATCCTATTCTCACAGTCCGCACACAGAGGAGCGAAGGCTGGCACTACCCGTTCCGAGTTAGCTAAGAGGTTATAATCTATGAGGATGACTATGTGCCGATCAGGTCTCTCCATCTTTATCTCCACTTGGGTGAACCTCTACCCAGAAGCCTGCATCTCCTCAGGGTTAATATCAGAGCCCGACCCATCATCTTCTACGAGGACGGTTCTATCCCTCCTGTTCGCTGATGATGATCCGACCCAGGTTGTTCGTGCAGGCTCCCCTCTATCGTAGGTCCCATCAACCTCTGACGGCCTTTCCTCTATGACTATAGCCAGCGTGGAAGCAGCCTCAATGCCGAGTAAGGGCGTCGCCTCCACATCCAAAACAATGAGCATTTTCGGCTCGGCATCAACAGCACTGACCCTTCCGGTCTCTACCCTCTGACTTTTCCTCGGTACCGCCTATTCCTCATCATGAGACGAATCGTCAATTAGTTGCAAGATAGGGTGATCAGAGGTCTCAACCGACATAACGGATCGCGCTACGGCAGAGCTAGAGTTTGACCCTTTTGTACGGACTCAACCAGTACAAATTGTATTCCAACCACAGTGACAACCTGACGTAATGCAGGCACCAAAGCCTTTGCCTTCTTGGAAGCTCGCCGACCTGGCAAAAAACGAAAATCATGTTAAAAAAATGAAAAGACGGTGATAAGATATAATGAAGATGAAAGGGTCGTGGAAGTGAGAATCAGACTTACTAGTCGAAGGCTTAGGCCTGAACCGCTTGTTAAAGGATGCCCAGTAGCGAATTTCCACAGTATGGGGTAAGACGCGAGTTACCTAATCTTCAATGTCAAGAACCAGGAAAGGTGGACGCCTAACAGCTGAAAGTAGAAAGATATGAGCAAGTCAGAAATAAAAAAGATGGGGGATAACAAAATATATATAACAGACGGTAAAAGACCCTTGCTGTTGAAGTTCCACTGCTTGGGAAATCCAGCTGGGTCCACCATGGTCCTAACGAAGAAGTAACTGCATCAGAATCGGCGGTTCTCTTTGTCATCCATCCTTGTCACCAATCCTTTAGTTCCATGGTGGCGGAGATGAATCAGCGTGCCTCTATAGAAACTAGGTGAGAAGAGATGTAGTAGATGACGGATGGAGACTTCAAAGCCGGTCAACTCTACGAACTTCACCAACATCAAAAAATACTTTATATAAGTAGGGGGAAAGCTGTGTCGTGCAGACGCCATAAAAGTAGCAGCACTCCTCAGCTAGTGGGGGAATAGGAAGAGAGTAACCCACCAAAAATGGGTAGGCATAGAAAGCGCAATATCCAGGTTGGTGGACTTGTACCACTTCATTACCCGCCGGAACAATATCGATGTGAGCAAGGATACGAAATTTAGATCGGAGAGCGGATATTTGTTTCGACCCCATATTTGATAGTACCTGCTTAAGAGCAGGGGCGTGATCTTTTGAGAAGTCATTTCTGACCGACGGGTTTCGGGGAACAACCTCCTCCACGGTGGAAAAACTTTCGTCTTCCACAATCGTGGGCTCACCGCCACCAGAAGGCATGGCCACCGACAATGGTGTGGCATCGGAGATTATGTCAAAAGTGTGATGGGAGTTTGTCATTTCTGCAGTAACATGTATAGAGTAGAGTCAGAAGGAGAGTACAATGGGAAAAGAAACCAGAAGAAAACAACAACAACAACAACAACCTAGTATAATCCCACAAGTGGGGAAAAGAAATCAGAAGCTAGATCTAATAAAAGAAGGAAATCAGAGATAAGGGTTAAGAAGAAGCATAAGAACAAGCAAAGTGCAAATGGAATATGAAGTGCGAAAAGTTTCATTTGTGAATCCTCGTTCCTCTATTAATAGGATATTGTGGCGCCCAAATCGATGCAAGAAATGTCATTGACACCAAAATCAAAGCAATAGAGGCACTAGAAACAATGCATTGCACCGGGAAGATGCGTAATGATGATGCGCGTGGCCATGATATCATCCTTATGTCAGCCACGCCAACCACAACCTTTGATCTGATCCGTCATCAATTCGACATCGACCAATTCAGTTCATTCACCTCGGCGGAATTTCTTGTGATTAGATGTAGATAAAATCTGCTTATCGAGGAATCCCAAGAGGACAACCCCAATAAGTGGAGGGACTAACTGTATGGGTCAAAATTAGGTCGAGTTTAGTGAGTGCAACGGATAAGCTTAGGCCGAGGTCGAAGCCAAGCACGGCCCATTGGCGAGGAGTCTCCCAGAGAGAGAGAGAGACCAGCGCCAAGGTCGAGTAGAGAACAAACAACAACAATGGTTAGAATATTCTTAGGATTATGAATAGGAATATTCCATTGAATATTCCCCCAATTGTACTTTTTTAGGGTTTTCTAGAGATATCCCTTATAAATAGGAAGAGATAGGGAACAAAAAGAGGCTTCTGGACTTTTTTGAGAGGAACATCTTGTAAAAGGTTGACTATCAAGAATATATAAAAAAAACTTGTCTTGTCTCCTCTATTTGATTCTATTGCTAGACATTCCTCTTTTATTCAGAAGATCCAAGAACACTTTATTCATTTCCATAGTCAGTTGTCACACACTATAGTTAGAAGAAGGAATCATCCAACTCATTCAACATTTGGGTGACAAATTTCTTCTTACTACATCTAATGCCATTTGTCACATTTATTGCATGTTTTCATTCTCATATTTATTGATAATCATTGAGCATTAACTTGGCATTCATTGATTTGAACACGGTCTCGTACAATCAAAATTATCGAACTTTAAATTTAGGATTTATTATATTTAACTAGGATTCACCCTTTATCTACTTATTAAATTGGTTTAACAAAAAGGGCCTAAAACTTTTTGGTCAAACAATATTGTTACGCCCCGCAATATAACGTCGATATTACGTCCTGTAGTATTATATTACGATGATGTTATGTCCTGCAGTATTATATTACGGTAATGTTATGCCTTGCAATATAACATTACGATGATGTTATGCTTTGCAGTATTACATTACGATGATGTTGCACCCTGAAGTATTGTACGTTGAATTTATCGTAAGGTAATTGACATCAGTCCAAGAAAAAGATTATTTGGAGATTATAAGGATTATGCTATTTCAAATGAGTGATGGGTAAATTCATGAAGGTGAGAAGGTAAGCATATCGAAGAAAATGAATTTCATCGAAGTGTAACATTTTGGGATAAAATATGGCCCGAGCTAAAATACCCGGTATTTATGGACTACTACCATACAAGGTACCACATGGCCGTGATAGTAAGGTGTATAAGGTATGTTAAAAGTGGGTGGTATTTTAAGTGATTTGAGATAATTTTTAATTATGTGGATAATTGGTTAATTATTGGTTAATGAGAGATAAACAAGTTAATCAAGTAATTAGTGGATAATTAATTCAAATATTTGGATAACAATTACATCTCCCACATGGCAGCAAACTCATCAAAGAATTGTGACTCATAAGTCACTATGTTATGTGGCAAGTCTTAAGAATGTGTGGCATTTCCATTTAATAAAGGAAAGACACATATAACATGAGTCATATCTGTTCTATTCTTAAAGAAAGTTCTTACATATCCATTCTTAATGAATGGTCTTATATCAGAATATTAGTGAGTGGATATTCATGCAAGAATTCAAGAATTTAAGGATTCAAGCAAGAAAATTCCTTATGCATCTTAGCAATGTTACTCTAAAGAAGCCCGGTATAATCTTTCTCGAGAATATTATATGGATTTTTCCACTACTTCAATTCGCCGTTACGCATTGTCGCAATCAACGATGTTAAAGGGATTATCAAGAGAATTATTTCAGGTATGTTAAGGCTATTCCTTCTTTCCTTTTGGCATGATCCATACGATACAAAATAAAACGAGAAAATACACAACTTCCATAAATAACTCTATTCATAGAAGTATTAGAAGTGCCTATGTTCTTGAATTCCCGTGTATCTTGTCATTCTATCATCTTTTCATGAGTCTTAGAAAAATAGTTGAAAAAAAAGTTTACTTCATGATATTACTCAAAGGTATAATGGTCTTATGACATTCCAAGAGATTTTATTGACGTACTTCTCATGCATTGCATTCATGTACATTGAACTATGGCCAGATGGCATTATATACGTGTATATATGTATATTATATATATGGGATATGGGAAAAGGTTACGGCATTATATACGCACCACTACCTGATCAGCTGGTATACATTGATGATTTGCCCACAGTGGCCGAGATGATATGATGGGATTCCCTCAAGGGCTTGAAGATATTATGAACACATTTACCTATACATGACATGAAAATCATACACATATGCATGACACTATAATTATTTCATGATTTACAGAGTTATCTAGACTTATAGGTTGAGTCATTTACTCTATATTTCTTCCATGTCTTTTATGTACTTATTTATGTGCCTTACATACTCGGTACATTATTCGTACTGATGTCCCTTTTACTTGGGGACGCTGCATTTCATGCCCACATGTCCCGATAGACAGGTCGAGAGTCCTCCAGGTAGGCTATCAGCTCAACGGAAGATGTTGATGCACGCCATTTGCTCCAGAGTTGCTTGTTTGGTCAGTATGATTTAGACGTGTATTGTTTGGTATGGTGGGTCCTGACCCAACATTTATGATAAGTATGTACTCTTAGAGGCTTGTAGACGGATGTCATGTATTCAGATGCTTGTATGGCCTTTTTGGCCTATGTTTTGAATTTACAAATGAGCATGTTGGCTTTATAGGCCCGTATTCACATGTATAAGTTTTTATATCAGGTTGGGTCGTCCTGTATTGAGTATTACAATATGTTTATTCTGGCTAGCCCATGACGGCCCATTTGGATCATTTTCCAATGATAGTACATTGAGAGAGATGTCTAACATTGGTACTCGGTTGATTAAGGCACCGGGTGCCCATCATGGCCCATCGTTTGAGTCGTGACAACGTTGGTAATTAGTTGAGTAAGGCACCGGGTGCCTGTCGTGGCCTATCGTTTGGGTCGTGACAAAAGTGGTATCAAAGTAGTTCTGTCCTAGGGAGTCTACAAGTCATGTCTAGTAGAGTCTTGTTTATGGGTATGTCGTGCATCACACTTATAAGCAGGAGGCTACAGGGCATTTAGGACTGTCACTCTTTCTTCTTACTCTAGATCGTGTGGTAGAGCTCGGTTGTAAGAACTCAATTTCCTGAATTTTATCTTATTCATAATATGACGATGCCTACATCTAGAAAGACGTTTGGTAAGGGATTTAATGTGGATGTGGAAGAATTGAGTCAGAGGAACTCGATTTTGCATCATGCTTGTGATGAATGTAAGGTCTCTAGCAGAACATAAGGATACTAAGACATGCAAGCTTCTTGATAAGGATCTCTATGGCAATAATGCCTATCCACTTTTACGATAACAAGGGAAAAGAGAATCAGAAAGTAGACATAAGTTCCAGCAAATAACAAAAGCAAGGTGAAAAAGGGTACGAGGTACCCAGTTAATAAAGATTATCGGTATTTTCAATTCAGGCAGAGGAATATAAGCCTTTTGAGTTACCTTCAACAGTATCAGAGGTATGTACAATTTGCGACATCGATCTTAGTTATGCCCTATCATAGATAACATATATAGTATAAGATAAAAATGGGATATCAGGATCCGGCTGAGGTTAGAGTGACCCAAAATGGTGGATGGATTGTTTGCATTAGTTGACATTTCCTAAGCATATTGCAAATGTGCTAATAGATCTCTTTGTGAGGCACCTAGATGGTGCGTTCTAAAATAGTACAGCTAAATATGAGTACTACAAAGATAGGCACTGGAAGCCTTGAAGGGATTAATATTACCTCATTGTGGCTCCCATCCCTAGTAGAGAAAGAATGTTAGGCAACCCGAAGAGCCAGTAGATGGAGCAAAGGGGAGCTAAAAGCAAAAAAATATCTTGTTGAAGTTTTCAGAATAAGGTGATAGACAGAAATATTAGCAGGGAGATAAGAAGAGAGATAATGAAGCATTATGAGTAAGATATAATACATGGATGACAACGGTAGATAAAAAAATAACAGTATTACAGAGTCTTTAGTCAAGTGAAGGAAAAGACAAGAGGTGACAACCCTTGAGACAACAAAAGCGTATAGGCCATAAAGTCACATCCTCATTTCGAGAAATAAGTTTGTGACTCCAACGCGACTACCATAAGGAAAAGTTAGACCTAGAGTTATGGAAATCAGTGAGGGCTACTGAACAAGATAAACTAAACATGAGTTAGGGACTGAGTGATTTGATAATAGTCGGCATCTGAGAATTTCAGGGATTGCATTCCGGCGATAATAGAATGGACGACAGAAGAATAACCTTTAAAGGTCATTCAGGAGGACGCTTTACTAAAGAAATAAATATGAGTAAAGTTAAGCTTAAGGGAATATATGTGTCAGTTACACTAAGTGTTACCATCGCGAGTAAGGAATTTTGTTATCCTTGGTACAGAAGGATTACCGTAAGGCGAGTAAGGGTCATCGATGATGTGAAAGGACGCCAAAGATGAAGAGGTTAAATATCTATAGGTAGGTCATCATAGCACTAAATGTTAGTACTCCCCTAAAGGGGGAAATATGGAGTGATATGGCATTAAGTCAGAATTAAGTAGTTCTAGTAGCTATGGAATGGTAAAGGAAGAATGTAATAAAAATAAAAAAGAGATGAGATTGCACTTGTTCAAATCCTACCAGCATGCTACAATTCCAGAACATTACGCAAACATGACATCAAGAAGAGGAAGTAAGGGTTCCTGCCTGAGATGTTATTGATAGATAAGGAGCCAGTGCGAGACGAAAGTGGAGATAAAGGAAATAACCCAAGAAACATTATGTGGAATATTGCTATGAGAAGGGGCCAACGAGTAGTTATTAATTGATTCAGGAAGGACCTAGTTATGGCTAGACAAGAGGTTACAGACAAATCAACAGATCATGCAATATAGACATAGTGAACCCAACATGGGGAATTCAGTCTCGTATATATGACATCGTGATCCTTGAGAAATATTCAGATAGGAGTTAGGGTAGTTAAGGTACCATATGTATTACGGAAATAAAAGAGAATGCCACTGGGAAGGTAGTCAAAATATCAGTTCAGAAGCAACCTTACAAGCACAAGGGCGTAGAGGTAAGTAAGTACAGATAATTATAGGCAAGGAAGGACATCAAAAAACTTCATCGAGTATACGATGTAATAAGCTCGCATCTTTACAAGAGTCAGAGGGTCTTCTGTAAGTATTACAATGAAAGACTAGCTAAGGAAATAAGGAAGAAGGATGAAACCTAAGCACAGTGACCTAAAAAGGAAATGGTCTTGTAACATCAGTCTCACAACAACATTGTATGCACTCCATAAGAAAGTGGCACCTACCGTGGTGTCACGCCTTGAGCCTGGGGGCGAGATGGCACCCAGTGCCTCACTTATCCTTGCATACCACTTTCGACTAAGAGACTCTGAACATGTAATATCATACTTTGGCCATGGGCCACATTGCAAGATAATGTGCGATGCAAAACATAAAACTGAATAGAGACTAATGTTGACCAAATCGTCAACATAAAGCTGGGCCAGCAAGGCCGTCATAATTACTACAACTGACTAGCCAAAGAAAATATACGTACAATGCCTACAAGCCCAACATAATTCACTAACTGACAGGATATATCTACAAGTCTCTACTGATAGATGTACTATGATCGGAACAGGGGCCCGACCAACCCATAACCTATCTACATATATACACAAGATACAAACCATACTTCTAGACCCGGCAACTCCGAAAGAAGGGGAGCTTACCGATAAAGCTGAACTCGAGCAACACCTACAGATGAGGTCTACCCGTCTATCTGTCTCAACCTACATGCATGAAATGCAGCGCCCTCAGAAAGGGATGTTAGTACGAAATAATGTACCGAGTATGTAAGGCAATATACTGAAGTTGAAACTGAACTGATAATATAATAACTGAAACAACTGGGAGTCAAGAAAATTTGAAGATATGCTCATCTGCTGATACTGACTCAACTCTCTCAATATGATGAGTAAAATAGTTGTCCGGCCCTATAAGGCTCGGTATATATATATATATATATAACTGCTCTGTCGTAGTAGGCTCGCTTAAAAGTGGTCGGCCATACTAGGCTCTGTATCTCGACCAACTGGGCTTGCTCATAAGCGCTCGGCCATAGTAGGCTCGGTATATAACTTATCATCTGATCAGAGGTTGTCCAATAGAGGTCTGCCCATCGATTATAGCTCGATAGTAATGAAAATACTTTTAATCCTGTATATATGTAAACTCTCTGCTCTTTTGACCGGAATAAGGAAATACCCAACTGAATATGCAGTCCCGATAAGAAGAATATAGTAACTTACAAAACTAGAAAAATATATGTAATTTGCGAGACTAGCAAAATATACATAAATTCCGGGATATGAATTTTTCTCTATGACTCATTATCAAACTTGTGTAATGACACGATCATGGTAAAATGAAGGAAAAGCTTAGCCTTAACATACCTGTTCCCGGAATTATTTGAACGAATCTGCTTCTGCGAAATATGGACGAAACTCACACTTGAAATTTCGGACAACTTACTCTGCCTTTAACGTTTTTTGAATGAAGTATGGGATAAGGAATGAATTTGTGTGACATGCTCTTGATCCTTCACGTTTTGGTCTTTTGACAGAATGTATAAGTTGTTCTTGGTCTTCAAAATGAAATGTTTATCTCTTTTGATTGATAAATCTTACAACAAAGTCTTGATAAGACTTTGAAATTTAACTTTTGACACATGTAAAGCATAAATCAATGACTCACCTCATACAAAAAGGGGGGCTGCCAGGTTCCTTCTTAAGGGGTGATTTTGTTAATTTATCCATTTATTAGTTAACCGAGTAATGTTTCGTTACCCAATAATTATTTTATTACCCTCATAATTTAAAAATTATTACAAATTACTTAAAATTCTATTTATTTTCAAAATACTTAATATATACTTTATAAATTACACTACTGTGGTCATATGGTACCTTGTATGGTACTAGTTTATAATTATCGGGTATTATTACTCGACCCGTATTTTATTCCAAATTGTTCATTTTCAACGAAACTCGTTTTCGCCGTGTAACCCTTTATCCTTCATAATACTTACTTATCGCTTATTATAAATAGCGTAAGTACGTTAACGTCAAGATGATCTCATCCCCGCGTCTACGTTGGTTAACCAAAAATGAAATTATAACGTACGAAAACGCGAGATGTAACACGTGGATAATGAACGGGAAGTAAAATAAAAAGAAATACTCGAGATCATATGAGTTGCACAAAAATTCCGGCATGCGTAGGAACTAAGACAAGCTAAGTAGGCACGCAACAAGGAGGCAGAAAGACCAGGAAAAGTAATAGTTTACGTTTAAAGGAAGCTAAGATGGAATGAAAGATATTATTCGATCAATGATCCAAAGTTGGTTACGTTATGAACGCACTTAAGGGTTCGGAGTTTTATACATGCAACATATACAGCCATAGAAGATTCTGGTATACATTAAAAGAAAGAATTGAGCCCAGGTCATAAACGAATGATTAAATTGTTAAAGGATTGTATCATGCATATTCCTCAGCGCCCATAAATGACTAAACAAAATACTATGAACCCCTGAGCGGGAGATAATTTAAGCCGACATAAAGGCCAATCAGAAGAAGGAGGAAACTAAAGAGTTACATCAACGAAGTAAATTAGGAATTCGGTTATTGGACCCAGAAATTATAGAAATCGTGATTGAGAATATTGCAGAATTACTCTTAATATAAAAGGTACAAGGGAGATATTACAACAACCATATTCTATAACGGCTCTACGAAAAAGCCAGTTAGAAGAAGTACTAGCCTCATAAGAAGTCAGTATGAAGCTCCCACCGAATTGTGTATGCCCAGAGGTGCAAGTATTATAATAGAGCTTCAAGTTGTGAACGTGAATTATACCTATGTATAAAGGAGGTCATGAAAGAGATAGAAGATACGATGCAAGATTTTAAGGTAAGAAAGGTAAAGGGGAACAACATACAAGATACTTAAATGCAGAAGGTCGTGAAATGTCCATATTGCGGATAAAAGGCTAGAAATGCGGGGAATCAGTATCCAGAAATGATAGCAGCGTCATCACTGGAATACTTCCCAACCTATGATTTCTAAGTACCGAAAGATCTAATTAGAGAGTAAAAGAAGAGTTAGAGACGATGCGATGTCTCGCTTGATGTTCTAGAAAATGCATGGGAATTGATCGCAAGCTAAAATATGATAAAACGACAAGGTTTTTAGAAAGACAAGAGTAATTGATCGCTTGATGTTCTTTTTTTGTATTTTTTGGAAAATGATGGAAAGTGCAAAATCTTTATGGATTTTTCATATTCAATTTTTATTTTTGGTCTTTTCTTGAAAAAGTGTGAAAGAAAATTATAATTGGGCCCTACTTTCTTTTTTTTCATACTTCACCTTCTTTTCTTTATCGTTTACCCTCAACCATCATTGGTCCACCAAATGACCCTTTTGCCCTTTAAGATTGCAACATGTAGCACATAGGATGCATCAGGATGGTCTTGTATTTTGGATACACCTGTCCTAGACGGACCCAACCCCTGTGTTAAGTCCCTTAAGTCAAATGCACGTGATGCAAATAAACGTTCCTACTAGGGATCCGGTATGAGATAATATTATTCTAAGTTTAAACCTGGGGTTGTGTTCTTGACCTGGCTTACCCGAGCGGACAACTCGAGCTAAAATGGGGGCAACGTACCGAGAGCACGAAAGTCTACCCGGCCTTGTTGCTGGCCCAGTCTCGTTCTATTTGGTATAACTTCTAACAAAAAAAATGGGTCACGCGAACGTGTGCACCGTTTTTTTTTTGAAGACTCAGAAGGGAGGCGTAAGAAGACAGTATAATACAATTCAAATAATATCAAAGTGGTAAATAAGCGGCAATTAGCACATTAGGTTCACAAATACAGTAATATCAACAATAAATAAAGCCAAGTAAAAATCATATTAACAAGCTCGAATTCTAAACCCTGAACCAGAAGTTCTGGGTTCTTATCCCCAGCAGAGTCTCCAGAGCTGTCACACCTCCTTTTTACTAACTCGGAAAGGAATATAACGGAGTTTTTCAATTTAAGTGACAATCGAAATGGGATTATTTTATTTAGAAATCAGAGTCTCCACTTGGGATGATTTATGGTGTCCCAAGTCACCGGTTTAAATCTCGGAATCGAGGAAGTTGACTCTTTTTACGATCTTAGAACACAGAAATCTGGGTAAGGAATTCTGTTAACCCAAGAGAAGGTGTTAGGCATTCCCGGGTTCCATGGTTTTAGCACGGTCGCTTTGATCATACTTGGCTTACTAAATTGTTTAACTACTCATTATAGAACCTATGTGTTTTCACCTCTTTTAATTAAGAAATTATCTTAAAACAGGTCACGCGCACGTGTACCCATATGTTTTGCGCGTAAAAAATCATGTCACGCATACATGTCCACGATCAATCACGCTTTATTATTATTAAGAAATTTTGGTCGAAGTTGCGAGAATGCATGCCCTGATTTTGTTTTTAGGATCGCAATTATGTCACGCGAACGTGTACATAATCAATAACATTTTATTACTATTAAGGTTGTTTCGCCCAAAGTTGCGCGAGCGCATACTTCGGTCTTAATTTTGGAACCCATAATTATGCCACTCAGATGTTCAAAAATACATACTAATAGGCACTAGCGAATCTATATAGTCAAAAATACAACTAAAAGTAAAATGAAATACATCATATTTCAACTAATCAAACCACTTATTATCAATTGTAAATGTCGAGGTCATGAGCTACTGATATCTTACTATATCATTGTCATGCTACTTTAATTTTGCGGTGTTAGCTTGTCACCTTTCTTCTCCGAATAATAAATTCTTAAACTACAAGTAAGAGAAAAATGGACCTCCCACAGCACATTCAAACCAGATTTCACTCCTAAGCCACTTTAACATTTCCCACAGTCTTCACGTCGAAGAACGCTAGCTTGTTGGTTTTAATCATGAATGATGTCGGGTTATAAACAACAACAAAAACTCAGTAGGCATAAGAAAGCGACTAAAATTGCACACAATTGCTAGCTAGATCTTTCCTTCTCACTCGACGCATGAAATATGGACTAAGCAGACTTAAACCAACAGCGATTTGACTAGTGTACTCAAAGAACTCTATCAGTTCGTGACAATTCCCAAACTAAGAATGAATCACCACATAAATATATAAGCAGTGCACGAGTAATATAATCTCAGCAACATTATACATCAAGCTATGTGCGAAATAAAGATCTAAAGTAGAAAATGAACTTTGAGTGAAGCAATATCAGAGTTGGAATATACAGAAGACCTTTAGGGATTCGAATAGCAGCTACTACAATATGATAGATCCACAATGAAAAACCTCACCGGAACCACGGACAGAACTTCATCATGAACTCAAACCACTCAAACAAATTCCATTTTGGAGAAACAAAAATCCAAAACTAGGGAGATAAAATAGAATTTTTAAATCGTACTCGTACTCGAGGCGTAAAAATGGGGACCGGTCAGATCTACAATTGTTCCGGCGAACAAACAAGACCACGTCTAAAAACAGCTTTAAAGCTAAGCTGAAGATAGCAGCAACAGTAACCAACTAAACAGTGAAATGAAGGTGAAGCTCGACTTAAACTGAGCTTTTCAATTAATGAGAGCCTCCAACGTTACACATTCGGTTTGGATGCAAAATTCCTATGGCCTACGACGATGACTAGAACCTGAACTGCGTACTCCGGTGAACTTCGGACTCTGACTTTGAAAGGACTCAAATCCAAACCACAAAACTTATCGGAGTTAGTGACGCTACTACCACGACGATGATGACACTATTAGATCTAAACCCGCCTGACATAGAAGTGAAGCACACGAGAATAGTGGTGATGAAACAGTCCCCGGAGTAGTTTTCTGGTCAGATCGAAACCAAAATTTCTGGCCAGACCATGATTGAAATGGCAGTAGAGGTAAAGAGATCAGGAGTTCAGGGTTGGGGTTGTCTTTGTGTTGAACGGCTGGTTCTTCAAGAAAGGGGGTGAGATGAAGAAGAAGATATTCGGAGGGGGGGTCGTTTGGTGTTCTGCGGCGGATGTTTATTTTCCTTTATGTCTAGGTCTTTAAGCTAGCTCCCCTCTCTAGGTTAGAATGTTATCTATATCTAGAATTAATTAGGTTTTTAGGGTGTTGGGTTTAATGGGTTTTTGGGCTTTAAAATTGAAATTGGGTTGGGTCCATGTTTTATTGGTTCTTAATTTTGGGCTAAGAAGACTAAAATATAAAAATATAAAATTTACTCTTAATTAATTAGAACACACTACTAGAATAAAACTAGATATTAAAAGCAAAACTAATTTTTTTCAAGATTATATAAAAATAAAAATAAAGTACTATTTTTGTATTATTTTTTTAATTAAATCTATGAAAGATAAACAAACTAAAATATTTTTTTAATTTTTATTTTTGTGACGAAATAAAGTAAAAGGGTCAAAATTAGTTGAAATAGAGATATTAGGCCTAAACTAAATATTTACATGCTAAAATATAAAAAATCTTGGGGAGGGTCAAAAATCACATGTCTACAGCTGCCCACCTTTGACTGGGTACGCGAAGAGTTTTTAGACAAAGAACGACTAGACAGGTTTTTTGACCCGACCCTTATTTAGGGAGTCAAAAAACTAAGAGGAAGGAGAATGTGAATGAGCCCTGGTATCTTAGCTGCCTACATATCCTTGGCTATAAAGGAATCAAGTCACGTGTAGTTCAGAATTAGAAAGAATGATGGAGTATACCAAGAGGGAGAGCCGGTCGAGGTGTCGTTCCATCCAGGTTCTGGTATGTGGTCCTGTTATTACATCAAAATCAAAAAATGAAAAAGACTAACTACGTCTGTCAACTATGAGTTACAAGATTTCTATCTATAAGTCTTCTGAAGCTTGATCTTGAGTCTTGAATGGTTCTTCATACAGACTTTAGATTTGAACCTCGATGCTTGCTAGCTGCAGGTGCTAGTTCATTCTTCTTCGGATCAAAACGGGACATGCAATGCTCGTGATTTAAGCCATCATGTCTTGAGCAGTTCACATCTTTCTATACTTTTGCATTTTGGATTCACTTTTTTTTATTCTGGATTGTGACTAACTTCTGTTGAACATCTCGGACTGTTGACTCACATTCTTGCCGCGAACTTCTCCTATTCTAACTTGAATTGAATTCTGAACTATATTCCCATGTTCTCCAGGTGGGCGCCTGATCGCCAAAAATTGAACTTTATTCCCTTGTTCTCTAGGTGGGTGCCTGATTGCCAAAACTTGAACTGTATTCCCTTGTTCTCCAGGTGGGCGCCTGATTTCTAAAAACTTGAACTGTATTTCCTTGTTCTCCAGGTGGGCGCCTGATTGCCAAAACTTGAACTGTATTCCTTTGTTTTCCAGGTGGACGCCCGATTGCCAAAACTTGAACTGTATTCCCTTGCTCTCCAGGCGGGCGCCTGATTACCAAAACTTGAATTGTATTCCCTTGTTCTCCAAGCAGGCACCTGATTTCCAAAACTTGAATTGTATTTCCTTGTTCTCCAGGCGGGCGCCTGATCGCCAAAACTTGAACTGTATTCCCTTGTTCTACAGGTGGGTGCCTGATTGCCAAAACTTGAACTGTATTCCCTTGTTCTCCAGGTGGGCGCCTGATTTCTAAAAACTTGAACTGTATTCTCTTGTTCTCCAGGTGGGCGCCTGATTTCCAAAACTTGAACTGTATTCCTTTGTTTTCCAGGTGGACGCCTGATTGCCAAAACTTGAACTGTATTCCCTTGCTCTCCAGGTGGGCGCCTGATTGCCAAACTTGAAATGTATTCCCTTATTCTCCAGGTGGGCGCCTGATTACTAAAACTTGAACTGTATTCTCTTGTTCTACAGGTGAGTGCCTGACATTACAATAAAACAGACAAAACAAAAGAAACTTTTCTGCCCCAATTTGGTATCTGGGCACATCTATGAGTGTTAATCGGATCATGTAGAGCTCCAAGAATTTAAAAGCTAAATCATGTTATCCAGGAGGGCCCTGAAAATTTCAAATTAAATCTCATCTTAAGAGTGTAAACTTGAAAGCTAAATTTTATTTCCTAACGGTAAAACTTATGCTAAATCTCATTATCTATGAGGGTCCTAAAAAACTTTAAAATTAAATCTCATTATCCAGGAAAGTCTTGACAACTTAAAACTACATCCCATTATCCAGGAGGGTCCTGAACAGCCGAGAATGAACTTACCTGAGCCATGCTCTCTTCCTGGAGGATCTCTGTAGAATGAACAAAATTCCTTGCCCGTGAACCATGCTTTCCTCATGGAGGGTTCCTGCAAATCGAATAAATTTTCTTTCCCCTTCTCAAACCGCCTTTGTGCTGACATAATTTGGGCACGACACTTGAAAAATTCAAGTTTCCAAGCTTTGATTTGGACATAGTCTTCGTCCCTGTTTCAAACAAAGAAAACTTGTGAGTTTAAACATGGTGGTTGGTTTGTGGCCTTGACTTTGAGGGCGATTGCTCATTCACTTCCCATGATAACTTTGATTTCAACTTGAAAGGCCTTGCTTGTTTATTGACTAACCACTTTCTCTGTCACCCTTATCCCAGAAGATTCCCTTGATTCGTTCAAACCCAAACCCTCTATCTATTGCATTGTGCACATAAATTTACATATACCGAACCTTTATATTTCACATGAATCCCAAAACCCATTGATTGTTACCAACTCAGTGCGCTAGCTGTTCTTTCCTGACGTATGCCACTAGCCTTGGCTTTGAGGTCTGTTGCTCCTTTACTTGCCATGATAACTTTGATTTCCACTTGGAAGACCTTTCTTGTTATTGGTTAACCACTTTTTCTGTCAACCTTATCACAGAAAATACCTTTGATCCGTTCAAACCCAACACCCTCTATCTGTTGCATTACTCATGAATTGACATATATCGAACCTTTGTATTTCACATAAATCCTCAAAGCACATTGATTGTTACCAACGCAGTGCGCATGTTGTTCTTTCCTGACTTATGCCGCTTTGATGTGCTAGCCAGATCCCGTTTTACGCAATTAGAAAGCTGGTGGCAAGTTTTGAAGTCATTTCTCACTTATTCTGACCAAACAGACTCAGGAAGAGGAAGTAAACAAGACAAAAGGAATAGAGTAAAGGACAATGCAAAGAGATGATTCCTAACGAGAAAACTACAAAGTAGAAACTTATCAGATGTGGATACCAACTCTAATGACCATGACATGCACCTTTGGATTAAGTGGCCTAATCTGTCAAACAAGTCGGATGTTCAACTCTTGTTATACCCCTGAACCGTGAAACTGGGCTTCAATGCTCCGATTATCCAATCTGATTCATGATCCTCATTCGACTTGTAGTGCCCAAAGGGTTTTCACCATCAAGCCTCTCTCATTTTGTTCTTTCTCCCAACTCACCATTGCCTTATGGTGCCTGTGAAGGTTTTCACCAATAAGACTCTCTCATTTTGTTCTTTTCTTCTTATTTCCTCTGATTCTGCAGATGACAAGGCATTAACCATGGTAAAAACATTATATACTCTTGGCATGTCTAAACTCAGAACTCTCAAAGATTATCTGGGAGGTCTTTTTTTGGACTGTAATGTGGCTTTTGGACATGGTTAGAAAGAAAGGATATCATAAAAGCTCAAAATAACTAAGACAATGGGGTTAATTTATTTATAACTTTTGGAATCCATTCTAAAAACTTTGCCCCTATTTCTAAAACAATGGAATTTGATTCTCTTTTTTCTGTTTTTCTTTTTGATGGAGTTACTAAGAAAGACCGCCCCACTTTCGACTTCATGAAATTATGAAATATTTTATTTGGTATGACCAAACCGTAAGGCTGCCTACGTATCTTGCGGTGACAAGAATCAGGTCAAACGTAGATCACAAGACCACTTTTTGTGACTATTTTCCTTTTTTTCTTTTTTTTTTCTCTTTTTCCTTCTTTTTTTTCCTTTTTTTCTCTTTTTCTTTATCTCTATTTTTCTTCTTCTTTTTTTTTGAATTTTCCTTTTGGAATGAACTTTCTAAAATAAACCTATGGGGACATGAACTTTTTTTTCGTATGACTCTAACTTGATTCCAAAAGAGGGGAGGTTAAAGAAATCAGTACGGGTTCAAAAGGGGACCGAAGGGTATAAGTATTTGGATAGTTGAAAGAGGGCCTCCCAATCTTTAAGAACACCAAGTATAACACATACAACTTGAAATGAAAAAGGAAGAGCACACACAATATTTCTTTTAAAATTTTGACATTGATATCACTGATATGCTTTCCACTTTTCTTTTTTTAGTGCCTTGTCAAGTATATAACTCTCATTGAGTGATTTCTTCTTCACGATGGATACCCTCCGTCTGTTCGGAGAAAACTTTCTTGATTTTATTTTGTAACTTGAGATGCAATTGAACTCAAAGTTATTTGCTTCAAATTGTCCGGGATGCACTTTCCTTTAACGAATTATTGTCATCCTATTAACTTCCCAAATTATCTACCCCAGTTTCACATGGTTCGGGCTTCAAGTGATCTCAAAATTCCCAAATCTGTACTTATTTCCCTCAAGTGTCCCTATTATCCTCAAAATTGTTTCATTGATTCATGATTAAACTAACTTTTAAGACCATGCCTAGAATTATGTGTGCATGTCATGTCCTAGAGCCAGCATGAAAAGAACTATAAAAGAGAAGAGAACTTAACAAAAAATGACTAGAAATAACAGAAAAAAGAAAATTGCATTGGATAGGCAGTGAAAGGGTTTGAACAACAAAACAAGCAAAATAAACTGGGGTTACAATCCTGGAATAAACCTAGACAACACTAAACGAGTTACTACAACTGAACGAACTAGGAAAAATAAAAGGATAGAAGGGTTTGAGTCACAAGACAATATCTGGATTATAACCCTGAAATAACCCGGTCAATAGAAATTACCATAAAATGAACCACCAAGACTCCTCCCTAGCTAGCCAAGAAAGGAGCATCTTTCCAATCACCAAGCTCAACATCTTAGCCACTGAGTTCTGCATCAACAGTACTAGGACCTTCACAAGTCTCCATCACATTGACCTTAGCAAATTGCTTTTGGGTCCTTTTTGCCGGCTCGTTCTTAAGATCAACTTCTGGAACCGAGGGTGATAGCGGTGAAAACTTTGCGGCAAATGGCCCTTCGAGGATCTTAGAAGAATTCTCATATTCCTTTTCAACACAAATCATACCCACCATCTGCGTCTCAATATGAATAGGTGATGGACTTTGGCTAGTGTCTACTGCATCTGGATTTTGCACGACAATGTCACCTGCATTAATAAGCTTCTGAACTGCTCTTTTCAGATGCCAACACTTTTATGTGATGTGACCCGGGGCATTAGAGCAATATGCGCACCTTTGAGAATAATCAAAATTCTTTGGACGAGGATTCGACATTTTTATCTGAATCGGCTTCAACATATCCAATTGCCTCAACTTTTGGAACAAACTGGCATATGATTCTCCAATAGGAGTGAAAGTCTTTTCTTTTTCCTGTTGCCTTTTCATATTGTACTCTAGCCTCGGTCGGAACCTTTTGTGGGTAGGTGGTTGATATGCTTGAGGAGGCGGGTAGGATATTTGCAGAAATGGTGCAGGCCATCGTGGGTCCTGTGGATGTGGAGCATATAGTGGTGCATTATGGATGGAGTACTGGGAAAGTGAGGTATGACTGTGGGGATTTTGTGGAGAGAAGTAGCATTGGGGAGGATTATCTGGATCACAGGGATATCCATGGGGTCGATACTGAGGCTAAAAGCGTTAAGCAGGAATGCCTACTGGATCCCGTCATTGGCGGGGTTCAACAATATCTTTTCTATTTCTCTTTGTTCCACCCAGACTTACTGAGATGTTCTGAATGTGTTCTGTAGTATCTTTCAATGCAGAATAACTCATGATTTTGTCTGATTTGATTCCTTTCTCTACCATCTCCCCCATTTTTACCATATCATTGAAAGGTTTACCCAAGGCCGTGATCAAATGACTGAAGTAGGTGGGCCCATGGGCTTGTAGGAAAAGCTCAACCATTTCTTCTTCACCAATGGGGGGGCTGAATCGAGCAGCTTGTTCCCTCCATCTGAGCCCAAACTCCCTAAACATTTTCTCGGGTTTCTTTTCCATCTTAGACAGGGAGGAGCGGTCTGTGATAATGTCTAGATTGTACTGAAAGTGTCAAACAAAATCTTGAGCCATGTCATCTCATACATTCCACTTATTGACATCTTGATGAGTATACCATTCTAAGGCTGCCCCAGTCAAGCTCTCACTGAAATATGCCATCAACAAATCATCTTTCCCGCCAATACTTCTTATTTCACTGCAGTAACCCCTCAGATGGGCTACTGGATCTCCACGCCCATCATACCAGTTAAACTTTGGTATTTTAAACCCCGCGGGCAGATGAACATCAGGGAACATACATAAGTCATCGTAAAATATGTTAATTTGATTTCCCATCCCTTGCATGCTCCTTAAGGACTGTTCTATACCTTTCAGCTTCCTAGATATCTCATCTCACCCTTCTTTTCCTGTGAACTTTTCATTTTCAACATGAGGCTCATTCCGAAAGCTATGATTATATGAGTCAGGGACCTTGTGGGCAACCTCTGAGGGGTAGTATTGGGCCTCAAGGGGGTTGAATTGGTGTTTATTGTTGGACTTGAGGAGAGGTTGTTGAGAAGTTGTGATCGTGGAGGTAGTGGATAGGACATAGGTAGTTGAAGGACGAGTGATGGAGCTACTAGGGTGGTTGGGAAAGTTGTGATAAGCGGGAGAATCTGGAGAGTAAGGGAAATCATCTGGCACTATGACCGGAGTTTGCGTAAGGGTAGCATCTAGGAAGGTAGGTAGTGGAGGGGGTGGTGCCTTCCCAATCATCCCAGCCCGATACATGTCTGCCATGTGTTGTCTTAATATCCTTACCTCTTCAACCAACCCATTGTCATGTTCAACCAATTGCTTTTGGGCACCCATATCAACCAACTCAGTTCTGTTGTCATCTACCATTGCTTTTCAACTTTATATTGTAGAGAAAAGTTACCACTTTAAGAACCACAAACCAACCACCCTTCTGCTTTATAACAAAAGGAACAAAATGAGGTCATCACGTTAGTGTTAGGGCATTTAACGGCTAAAAATATCACATTGCGTGTAATGCACCTAGCAACAAGTAATGGTTCAAGAATGACTTCGAGGGTCACAAGGTCACTTGACATCATCCCCATTTGTTCAATTCAACCTTCTCTTTTCGTTGCTTTCCTAGCACTTCTTGTCTTGCTCATTTTCCTTCCCTTTTTTTTCTTCTAATTATCACTTTTTCTTTTCTCTCATTTCTCACATCCTATAATTTCACCTCTTTTTTTCTCATTTTTTACTTTTAATTTTTTTTTTCCTTTTTTTCTTTTTCTTCTAAATTAACAAAACTGATTCGATCGAACCTTATGTAGGTTGCCTACGTATCATGACGCCGCATGAATTAGATCTTTGCATAGTTTGGGAAGATCGGGAATAAAGTAAACAAACTAACGTTCTCTTTTTCTTTTTCCCCTTTTTTTTTCTTTTTTTACCTTAATTACTACTCTGATGAGAAAAGAGAAATAAAAGAAGCAAATCCCTTTTTTTTTAATTTTCTAGACTTAATGTTCTATAACCTATTCTAAACTCAAGCTTAATGAACATATATTTCTTTTCTTTTTTTTTATTTTGAACAAATACTCTATGGAAAATTATTAAGGGGAAAAAATTCCTAGAAGAGAAAAATATTTTTTGATTCTTTTTTTTAGGAAGGAAATCTAAAGAATAAACCAAAGAAAAATATTTTGTATTTTCAATTGATATCCCTAAAGAAAGATTTCGAACAAGAAATGAACAAGCTAAAAAATATTTTTGGATTTCAGTTTTTGATTACCTAAGGAAGAAACTTTAAAGATAAACCATAGATAAAGTATATTTTTTTCTATGTACAAGGTCCTAAAGTTCTAGTAAAAATAAAAAGAATATATTTTTTTGTTTTTTATATATTTCCCAAAGAAGAACCTTAAAAGAAAATCTTTTTGGATTTTTGGAATTAATATCTTAGAAAACTTCTAAAGAGGTATTAAAAGAAAATTCTCTTTTTTTTTGAATTTTTAGTCTTAATAAACTAAAGGAAATATAAAAGCAATTTTTATTTTGAGTTCTAGATATTAATTTCCTAAGGAAAACAACAAAAGATTTTTTTTTTGAACTTCTAGAGTTAGTATTCTAAATAAAACCTCTAACAGAAATATAAAATCGCAAAATCTCTTTTTTGGGATTTTTAATTTATAACACATTTTTTTTTCAAATACAAAATAGGAAATACAATAACAAAAGACTCGACATTACTGTACAAAACTAGAAGGTAAAAGATGACATAAAAGAAAAACAGACTCAACACATAAAAAATATCTCCTTAAGCAACTCCTGGATGAGCGATCCTGACTGGATGGTCTCGGGGTTTCTGTCATGCTCAAACTATGGTAAATAGACCCACACCAGTATGAGAAAATTAAGACCAAATAAAGTTAAAGACCTAGAACAATATATGAGACAATAACACTCCCTATTGGACGCATGCAAGACCTGATTGAGGCTATTTTTACAAAATGACTTACCTGGCTAAAAGTGGCTAAAATGCAAGATTTGGCTAAAACCCCGCGAAGTCAAGAACCTAAACTCACTAGGAAGATCGGACCCTATATGGTTTGCCTACGTATCTCGCCCTGAGAGACGAGAATCAGGTTCGCGTAGTTCGGGCAGATTGGATACGGGCGAAAATTAGGAAAACAACTAATTTAGAGAAAATATATTTTTTATCTTTTTTTTTTTTTTGAAAAATGGTGAAAATGCAAAATCTTTTTGGATTTTCTTTTTCTTTTTTTTTTAAATTTTTTGGAAAATGATGGAAAGTGCAAAATCTTTATGGATTTTTCATATTCAATTTTTTTTTTTTTTGGTCTTTTCTTGAAAAAGTGTGAAAGAAAATTATAATTGGTCCCTACTTTCTTTATTTTTACACTTCACCCTCTTTTCTTTCTCATTTACCCTCAACCATCATTGGTCCGCCAAATGACTCTTTTACCCTTGAAGATTGCAACATGTAGCACATAGGATGCATCAGGATGGTCTTGTATTTTGGATACATCTGTCCTAGACGAACCTAACTCTTGTGTTGAGTCCTCTAGGTCAAATGCATGTGATGCAAACAAACGTTCCTACTAGGGATCCGGCATGAGGTTATATTATTCTAAGTTTAAAGCTGGGGTTGTGTTCTTGACCTGGCTTACCCAAGCGGACAACTCGAGCCGAAGAGGGGGCAACGTACCGGGAGCACGAAAGTCTACCTGGCTTTGTTACTGGCCCAGCCTCATTTTATTTGGTATAACTTCTAACAGAAAAAGTGGGCCACGCAAACGTGAGCACCGTTTTTTTTAAGACTCAGAACGGAGGCGTAAGAAGACAATATAATATAATTCAAATAATATCAAAATGGTAAATAAGCGGCAATTAGCACATTAGGTTCACAAATACAGTAATATCAACAATAAATAAAGCCAAGTAAAAATCATATTAACAAGCTCGAATTCTGAACCCTGAACCAGAAGTTTTGGATTCTTATCCCCAGCAGAGTCGCCAGAGCTATCACACATCCTTTTTCTATCCCGAAGGGGATATAAGGGAGTTTTTTCCAATTTAAGTGACAATCGAAACGGAATTATCTATACTAAATTCAGAGTCGCCACTTGGGATAATTTATGGTGTCCCAAGTCACCGGTTTAAAATCCCGAATCGAGGAAGTTGACTCTTTTTACGGTCTGCGAACACAGAAATCCGGGTAAGAAATTCTGTTAACCCGGGAGAAGGTGTTAGGCATTCCCGGGTTCCGTGGTTTTAGCACAGTCGCTTTGATCATACTTGGCTTATTAAATTGTTTAACTACTCATTTTAGAACCTATGTGCTTTCACCTCTTTTAATTAAGAAATTATCTTAAAATAGGTCACATGCACGTGTACCTATTTGTTTGGCGCGTAAAAAATTATGCCACGCGTACATGTCCACGATCAATCATGCTTTATTATTATTAAGAAATTTTGGTCGAAGCTGCGCGAATGCATGCCCCAATTTTGTTTTTAGGATCGCAATTATGTCACACGAACGTGTACACAATCAATAACATTTTATTATTATTAAGGTTGTTTCGCCCAAAGTTGTGCGAACGCATACTTCGGTCTTAATTGTGGAACCCATAATTTTGTCACTCAGATGTTCAAAAATACATACTACTAGGCACTAGCGAATCTATATAGTAAAAAATACAACTAAAAGTAAAATGAAATACATCACATTTCAACTAATCAAACCACTTATTATCAATTATAAATGTCGAGGTCATGAGCTACTGATATCTTACTATTTCATTTCCATGCTACTTTAATTTTGCAGTGTTAGCTTGTCACCTTTCTTCTTCGAATAATAAATTCTTAAACCACAAGTAAGAGAAAAATGGGCCTCCCACAATACATTCAAACCAGATTTCACTCCTAAGCCACTTCAACATTTTCCACCATCTTCACGTCAAAGAACGCTATCTTGTTGGTGTTAATAATGAATGATGTCATGATATAAACAACAAAAAAAACTCAGTAGGCATGAGAAAGCGACTAAAATTGCACACTATTGCTAGTTAGGTCTTTCCTTCTTACTCGACGCATGAAATATGGACTAAGTAGACTTAAACCAACAGCGATTTGACTAGTGTACTCAAAGAACTCTATCAGCTCATGACAATTTCCAAACTAAGAATGAATCACCACATAAACATATAAGCAGTGCACGAATAATATAATCTCAGCAACATTATACATCAAGCTATGCTCGAAATAAAAATCTAAAGTAGAAAATGAACCTTGAGTGAAGCAATATCAGACTTGGAATATACAGAGGATCTTTATAGAGGTTGAAATAATAGCTACTACAATATGATAGATCCGCAATGAAAAACCTCATCGGAAACACAGACGGAACTTCACCGTGAACTCACACCACTCAAACAAATTCCATTCCGGAGAAACGAAAATCCGAAACTAGGGAGATGAAACAGAATTTTTAAATCGTACTCGTACTCAAGGCGTAAAAATGGGGACCGGTTAGATCTACAATTTTTCCGGCGAACAAACAAGACCACGTCTCAAAACAGCTTTAAAGCTAAGTTGAAGATAGCAGCAACAGTAACCAACTAAACGCTGAAATGAAGATGAAGCTCGACTTAAACTGAGCTTTTCAATTAACGAGAACCTCTAATGTTACACATTCGGTTTGGATGCAAAATTCCTATGGCCTATGATGGTGACTAGAACCCAAACCGCATACGCCGGCGAACTTCAGACTCTGACTTCGAACGGAATCAAATCTAGACCTTAAAACTTATCGGAGTCAGTGACGCTACTACAACGACGATGACGACACTGTTAGATCTAAACCCGTCTGACATAGAAGTGAAGTACACGAGAATAGTGGTGATGAAATATTCGCCGGATTAGTTTTTCGGACGGATCGAAAACAAAATTTCCGGCCAAACCATGATTTAAACGGTAGTAGAGGTGAAGAGATCAGGAGTTCAGGGTTGGGGCTTTCTTTGTGTTGAACGGCTGGTTCTTCAAGAAAGGGGTGAGATGAAGAAGAAGATATTCATGGGGTCGTTTGGTGTTCTGCGGCGGATTTTATTTTCCTTTAGGTCTAGGTCTTTAGCTAGCTCCCCTCTCTAGGTTAGAATGTTATTTATATCCAGAATTAATTAGGTTTTTAGGGTGTTGGTTTTAATGGATTTTTGGGCTTTAAAATTGAAATTGGGTTGGGTCCATGTTTTATTGCGGTGCAGGAAAGGTCTGTTGGAGCATTACTGGCCCAAGAAAATAGTGAGGGGAAAGAAAACTCTCTTTACTACTTGAGAAGGATGATGACACCTAACGAGTTGAACTATTCGCCAATTGAAAAGTTGTGTTTGGCGCTAGTCTTCTCAATTCAAAAGTTGAAGCACTACTTTCAAGCTCATGTTGTCCGTCTTATTTCTAAAGCAAATACCATCAAGTTCGTGATGTCAAAACTTGTTCTTAGTGATCGACTAGCAAGATGGTACCTCCAATTTCAACAATTTGAGATTTTGTACATCCCTCAAAAGGCTATAAAAGGACAAGCATTGGAAGACTTCTTGGCAGATCATCTGATACCTGATGACTGGGAGCTAACTGATGAACTACCTAATGAGGACGCAATGGTCGTTGAGTTCAACCTCCATGGAAGATGTACTTTGATGGTGTTGCGCATCGTGGGGGAACCGGGGATGGCGTAGTATTTGTCACTCCTCAAGGTGAAGTCTTGCCCTACTCTTTCACCTTGACACAACTATGTTCCAACAATGTTGCTAAATATCAAGCATTAATACTTGGGCTTGAAATGGCCGTTGATATGAAGAAATTGCAATTGCAAGTCTTTGGTGACTCCCAGTTAGTGGTCAATAAACTTTTGGGTAGTTACGAGGTCAAGAAACCTGAACTATGCCCATATCATGATTACGCAAAAAAGTTGATGGGGTGGCTCAGCGATGTGACTATTCAGTATGTACCAAGGAAATAAAATAAGAAGGTTGATACTTTAGATGCTCTAGCTTCATCATTAACCCTGCCTGATCAAGCGCAAGTTACCGTCTGCCAAAAATGGGTAGTACCGCCGCCAAATGAGGTCGAAGGTGAAGAAAACGAACTCCAGCAGCTTGTTGCTGTTTCTGAAGTTGAGAAAGAAAAATGGCGACAACCCATTATCGACTACTTATGCTATGGGATACTTCCAAAAAATCCGAGGAGAAGGACTGAAATCCGTCATCGTGCACCTCGCTTCCTTTACTATAAGGATACTCTATACAGAAGATCGTTCGAGGGAGTACTCTTGCGATGCCTAGGAGAAGAAGAAGAAGAAGAAGAAGCTCTCCAAGCTTTGCAAGAGGCACATTTTGGGGTATGTAGGTCACACCAGTCCGGACCAAAGCTCCACTTCCATATAAAAAGGATGGGATATTATTGGCCAACGATGGTAAAATATTTCTTGGACTACGCTCGAAGATGCAAGGCTTGTCAATTCCATGCGAATTTTATTCATCAACCTCCTGAAATATTGCACCCGACTGTTGCATCCTGTCCATTTGACGCTTGGGGATTGGATGTTGTTGGACCACTGCCAAAGTCCTCTGGTGGGCACCTATACATCTTGGCTGCAACTGACTACTTCTCAAAATGGGCTGAAGTTGTTGCTCTTAAGGAAGTAAAAAAGGAAAATGTTTCAAGTTTTATCCAAGTAAACATTATTTATCGCTTTGGCATTCCTCGTTATATAATAACGGATAATGGAAAGTCATTCGATAATAGGTTGATGAACAGGATTTGTGATCTCTTTGGCTTCAAACAACGTAACTCTTCGATGTACAATGTTGTCGTGGTCTAGCTGAGGCATTCAACAAGACTCTATGCAACTTGTTAAAGAAAGTTGTCTCCAAATCCAAACGAGATTGGAATGACCATATGAAAGAAGCTCTATGGGCATATAGAACGACTCATCACACGCCAACACAGGCGACTACTTATTCACTCGTTTATGGAGTCGAAGTCGTCTTTCCGCTTGAGCATCAAATACCTTCGTTACGACTGGCTATTCAAGAAAGGATCACTGATGAAGAAAATGCTCGACTTCGATTAGCAGAGTTGGAAGCTCTTGATGAAAAGAGATTGAAAGCTCAACAGAGTATTGAATGTTATCAAGCTCGATTGTCTCGCGCCTTCAATAAAAGAGTTCGTCTGAGATCCTTTCAAGTAGGAAATCAAGTCCTGGCCATACGAAGACCCATAATTACTTCCCATAAACCTGTAGGGAAGTTCACTTCAAAATGGGATGGGCCATATGTCGTACAAGAAACTTATTCAAGTGGGGCTTACAAGCTGGTTGATGCAGATGGTATGGGTATCGGCCCTATCAATGGCAAGTTTTTGAAGAAGTATTATCCTTGAAGTCGCCATGCTACTTGACGCACGAGCCTAAACTGCATGTTGCTACACTCCTAGCCTGCAAGAGTATAAACTATGTACGACCCAAAAAAAAAGTCCGCTAGGTTGAAAGTCTCGAAAGAGGCGGCCTAGGCAAAAGTTAGGATGTAAAAAAAAAGTCCGCTAGGTTGAAAATCTAGAAAGAGGAGGCCTAGGCAAATCTACTCAGTCTGAACTATGGTATGACTTGATCCTCTTCACCGAGGTACGTAGGAAGCTTAGAGTTTCATTCTAAGTTCAGTCGCATAAGTTCAAAAGATACATATTGCCCCAATTTTTGTTCGAGTGAAGTATGGAGGAATGCAAAATCAAGCTGAAATGCCATTCTCCTGTTGAACTTTGATCTCATTTGATTTAAAGGGGGAAACCCTCCTTGGTAAATTGATATCTTCAATGGGCCGATTTTAGAAGGATGTCAAGTATTTGCATTGAAGTCCAGGGATTCTCTATGCCTTCAGGTTCGCCAAACCTTCAAGTTTGTTGGTCTCTAAGTCCGCCCTCTGCCTAAAAAAAGGGAAGAGAAGCGAGGCGTCAAAAGGAAACACAAGTATGAGGAAATGATTGCTTGGCGCAACGTTTCGAATTTAGTGAGATTTGAACCCCAAGATATTTGTGAGAATATGGCTCTTAAATTTCGATTTATGTCAAGTAAGACGTCTTCCGATCTCGAGGCTTCCATAGATACAAAATATTTGGTGAAGTCGCGCAAATCTGAAACTGTCGGTGTATCAGAATTTAGTCTTGACTTCGAAATATTATCTGAATGTATCCGTAAGGCATTAAATCTTGAATTTTGGATATGTTATATATTTGGAAGTTAAGTTTAATTATATTAAACGGTTCATGATTTCGATATTCCTACTTCAAGATACAAAATTTTGGCGAAGTCGCGCAAATCTGAATTTTTCCACGTGGTGGAACCAAAAGTTGATTCAAAATATTATCTGGGACGATTCTGAAGTTATTTGATTGAGAATTTTGGATATCTTCTAGATTTTGAAGTTTAGTTTTCAAAAAATCAAACGGTTCATAATTTCAACATTCCTACACTAAGATATAATTTTTTTAGTGAGACTGGGCAAATCTGAAATTGATAGCGAGGTGCAATATAAAGTTGGTTTCAAAATATTATTTGGGACGATTCTGAAATTGTTTGATTTAGAATTTTGGATATGCTCTAGATCTTAAAGTCTAGTTTTTTTGAAATCAAACGGTTTGCAATTTCGATATTTTTACACCGAGATATGAATTTTTTGGTGAGACTGCGCAAATCTGAAATTTTCAACGTGGTGGGATCTAAAGTTGGTCCCAAAATATTATCTGGGGCGATTCTGAAGGTGGTTGATTCTAAATTTTGGACTCTCCCACGACAAGATATGAATCTTTCGTTACAAGTGCGTAAAGTAAAAAATTATGCAACTAAGATAAATGTCGGGTAATGTAAAGCAAACGAGAAACAATCTTATCTAAGATGAAATAAATATCCACTAGGTCAACCTAATATAAAAAAATAAAAGGGGAGATAATGCTAACAGCCTAATCTAAACAAAATTTGTAGTTGATCAGTTCTTCACAGCTAGTCTCCAAGTTCTTCTTCTTCTCCTCCAAATTGGCCGAATCATCAACAGTCAACAAATTTATGTTGTCATATGAAGAGACCTCAGTCTCGGCAGTTGAAATTTTTTCTGAATCTCTTCAACCTCCTTTTGAGTCGCTTCTATAACACCTTCGAGGTTCTCCCTCTCTTGTTGTAATGTCTGCAACTTCTTCACGACTCTCTTCAATTTCTTTTCACTAGAGGAAACTTTCTTGACTTTCTCACTTGCTTCAAGTTTGAACGATTCGAGACGCTCTTTAGCTTTGGAAATCAGCTCTAGCTTCTCATCTTCACTCGTCTTATCAGCCATATTGGATCGCTCTTGGTCATATGATGCGGCAAGTTCAAAAAGAGAATTCAGTAAATCTTCTAATGGAGAAAAATCCAGAATACTCGTCTTCTTCATATCCTCGAAAATCTCAATGATTTGCTCCCTATAAGATGAGAGCAATTCCGGACGAGTTTTGGAGAGCCTATTGCAAATATCCTCCCAAAGTCCCAAAATGAATTCCTTCTTGCGATTGAAAAGAATGCTTTTTCCTTCAAATATAGATATCGTCGTATTTGTCATTGGTGAAATGCGAGTTATATCATTTGGAGTTTGTCTTTTTAGGGATTCGTCATTAGGAAGAGATGACGCCTTTGACGATGACTTCACTTTACACGTAGGCCCTCCAATAGATTCATCACTCACTTGCGGCTTGTCACATGAGGATACCATCGGATTCCCAATGGTGTTTAACTGCATAAAGAAAAGGCAAAGAAAGTAAGTAACTTTTAGTGAAACTACTCCTAAAAAAAAGGAATGAGCGAGGCGATTGTATTTTACCTCTTTGTTACAAGTTGTATGCATTCTTGAGGGACTATCAACACTTTGAACCTCTACGATCTCTACTGGGTTAGGCCGTTTTCTTTTCCAATTTTGATCTTCATTGGTACTTTGGCTTGTGTCTTGAGGAACACGCGTGTTAAATGGAAGAAATAGAGGGTGTGTGTCTATAGCTGTTGAAGTGCACACCACTTCTTTCAAAGCTAACTTTGAGGATTTAAGCTTCCTTTTTTTAGGTTGCATAACTACTTTTGGGATTGGAGTTGATATTTTTTTTACCTTTTGCGAGCGTCTTTCCAACACCTTGATCTTCACCTCCTAAAGGAGTTGTAGACTTTAGCCCAACATTGTCTACCAAAGCTTGTAAGTTATTCTCGAGAAACTTTTCATGCGTTTTCTCCCACCAAGACATATAATTAGTGGAGAAAGACTTCTCCATAGGATCTCCCGCTGGGGGGAAAACCGCATGTGACATAGATCGATACAGTGTGCAAATCCTCTAAAATCTGATTCCTTCATCTAGAGAGGTATTGCGGATATCGTTCTCCAAAAAGCCGGGGACGTTCTGGTAAAATCCAAATTGACGACCAAACCGATGCGGGCTATATGGCTCGATGATGAATGAGTTACCATACCTCAAAGGAAGTTAATTAAAACGTAATCTCATGAAGTGATTTGATTCCAACTCTTGAGGGGCATCGTTATCCACGTAATAATAAGGACGGGAATTGGTTAACATTGTTGGTGCCCAAACTATATCCTCTCTATTGTGGATGCGTTTTCTTCCATCCTTCTCGTCAAAGTACCTTGCAGCCCTTTCTCCTGAGTATGCCACCATCAAAGGGACAGACGGACCCTTAGCAAGTGGATAGTGGGTTTTGAAGTAATGTGCAAGCCAGCCATAAACATAATGAATGGGAAAAGAAACTTTGACCTGATCGAGTTGGGAAGAACGCGAAATCTTATTCAAACCATGATAAATACTCGCTATAACTGGGACTGCAAGGCTAATCTATCGCCCGCCTGCCATCATGCTTGCCAAAGTCTCAGGGCGAATGGAGTTTTCTACCTTGGGGAACACAAAGGCACATAGCCAAATTGATAAGAATGCCGCTACATATGTCTCATCTTTCTTGCCACACCTCACCCTAAGCTTAGAGAATATTGTTTCTTGATCACTCGACCACCTCGTCGTCTCGAGAATAACTCTGTTAGGATTATGTGTTGACTTTAGGCGTGCAGATTTCTTTTCCTTTCGCAACGGGGCAGGCCTATATATTAAAGCTTTTTTATAACAAAAACTTGTCCACTTGATGAAGGAGACCTTTTGGGTAGCACCCGTACCCTCCTTAAGATGATGAAATGCGGCAAATAAATACTCGCAAGATCGAGGAATAAATCTGACATGTTTTTCATTCAAACTGATGAGTTCTCTTGTCTCATGTGCCACTTCTTCGTACGGAGAACCCGCAATGGGAAAACCCCCAAGGATATGTAAGTCCCAAAGAGATATAGATAGCTCCCCAACTGATGTAAGAAGTGTGTTCGTCTTGGGGCACCAAGCCTCACAAAATGCTTGCAAAATGTTCGAGTTTCGATCATAAGTGAAAAGTGAGGCATAGACAGCATCGTAAATCTTTGTTGTACTCAGAGTTTGTAGGCTTCCACCAAGTACATCTTCAGCCCATTCCTAATATCCTGGGATATGACGATACTCGCCCTCGATTGTTGTTGTGTTTTCCCAATGTACTTCGCCTTGAATTATGCAACTTCCTAAGTTTGGAAGGGTGCTAGCAATATTTACATAGCGATAGATTGGCGCTTGGATAGACCACATCTTGGATAATGGATTAGAAATCGATTTGTGTTCCAAGGTCCAGTTCTCTACATGAAGGGAGTTCCTTAGAGGAGGCCATGGGGCTGCATATCGGCCGGCTTGTGAGGTGTGAACCAAAATCTTGGTTTGTTCTATGCCATCTTCAGTCTCGATGATGAGATATCTAAGTTTTAAGGAAGGTGAGGTATAGTCCCTGAAATTTGTCATCTCTTCGTGCTAAAAAAAGAAAAAGAAAATAGGGGTCATCAAAGTCCGAATCAAGAATATTAGAATGGGTACAAAGGTCTAAATGGATGAAATGCTCTCCAAGAATCGGGCCATTTTGAGAGTAATCTCTCCAAGAATTGGGCCACATTGAGAGTAATATCTCTAAGAATTGGGCCACATTAAGAGTAATCTCTCCAAGAATCGGGCCATTTTGAGAGTAATCTCTCCAAGAATCGGGCCATTTTGAGAGTAATCTCTCCAAGAATCGGGCCACATTAAGAGTAATCTCTCCAAGAATCGCCCCATTTTGAGAGTAATCTCTCCAAGAATCGGGCCACATTGAGAGTAATCTCTCCAAGAATCGGGTCATTTTGAGAGTAATCTCTCCAAGAATTGGGCCACATTGAGAGTAATCTCTCCAAGAATCGGGCAAGGATGGATACCCATCTCCTCACACCCCAAGATTATCTTCTTCATGCGTGGATCATCTTGTTGAACAAGAACATATCTTTCTTGCTTTATCTACAAAAAGGAAAAAAGATCAAAAAAAATGACAAAAGAAGAAAAACACAAAAAAAAAAAAGAAATTACCTTAGCGTCAATGCTTCCGAGTCCGCAAAACTAGACTCAATATGGCTTACAAATACTGTGATTTGATGCTAAACAAATACGACGTAGGGGTTTATATAGATAACAAAAGGTGGCTGTCAAATAGTGATTTCTCGATGTGGGATCAGTGCTAAGGCGGCAAATACAGTTTGTCTCCAGCATGGATTAGGCGGGAGTGGCAGACTTCAACAAGGAATCAAATAGCCTCCTTGCTTGAATGTTTAAACTACGTAAAGGTTGTGGAGGAAAAAGCAGTCGTCGACGCATCCAACGTTAATATGGATACTATTCACGATTCTATTCATATTAAGTTGCTCAGGTCTTTGCAAATGAAAGCCTACATAGGGACCAGGTGTAATCAGCGGCGGAGGCAGGATCTCCATGAAGGGGGTTCAAAAAAAAATTTGTAGCTAGTGGGAATTGAACCCATGACCTTATGTAGATTTTGAACCCCTTGACCACTAAACTACACTTTTGGATTGTGTTAAGGGTACTTAATATATAGAGATAAAAAATAGATTTTGCCTTATATATACAATGTAATTTTTCGGCGAAGAGTGTTCGGGTGAACACTCTTGCGCCCCCTAAATCCGCCCCTAGGTGTAATATTAAAATAATACATTTTTTTTTTGTCTTTGGTCACTTGACCTTTGATTACGTGAAACATGTGAATCAAAGTTTCCATGAATTATTTTGTCTCATGTGAGCTTATCTCTGATTTTGCTATTTGTTCACATGAATTAGTTGATTTAAATCAAGGTCTTGGCATGGATTATACACTAAAAGGGGGGAAATGGTTTAATTTGGAAAGCTTGAAAACTTATAACTTTTCATCTGTTGACAAGCAAAGTGCGAGACGCTCAATCGTCCAAGCACAGTACTTCAAGCCTCGTCTCTGATACGTTGATATTTTAACAAGTTTTGAAGTAGGGGGCATTTGTAGGCATATAAATTTTATTGGAATTAAATCCGTAAAATAATTTAGACTATATTTTAAATTCAAGATATATTGGTCCAAATAAATATTATGGGCTAATATATAAATGAATTAATTATATAAGTCCAATATATATAGATTAAATAAATAAGTCTTAATCCATTGGGCTTGAAGACTTAATTGGGCTAAAGTAATGAGCACACTTCATTAAGCCCAAGATGACATCTTCCTAGAGGCCCAGTTTGGTGCCACGCGTGAAATGATATGGCACGCCAAGTCAAACGGAAGAGCCAATAGGATCATGCCACGTATCAAAATGACAAGACATGCCAAGTCACACTAAAAGGCCAATGAAATCGCACCACGTGTGCAAGTGACATGTTCTGGCCAATCGAATGTGGCCATGTCACACTTCAATTTGATTGGTCGGAAAGAGTTTGTTCTTATCATAACTCTTCCTTTCAACAACTATAAATAGGGGTCTTCATAACTCAGAAAGACACCAGAAGTTATAACAAGAAGCAAGAAAGAGCTCGTGGATCAAACGCTGCAAATTTCTCCACAAGTGTCAAGCTTCAAGTTCAAGTTCAAGAAATCAAGTTCAAGTTCAAGAACAAAGAACAAATCAAAGTCAAGTTCAAGTTCAAGAACAAGATCATCGTTTGTGACAACAAATACATATTCAAGATCAAGCTCAAAGGCCCTTGAATTTATTTACTATTGAAAAGAAGAATCAGAGGATTCATAGAGATTGTACACTCAAATATTTGAAATAAAATACTACGATTGTTGCGATATTTTTCGGTCTTGATTTTATTTTCTCGATGCAAATTTATTATCTACAATTTGATTTGATTTGGTTTGGCATTGGGGAAAAAATCCGACCATAATTGATTTGATTTGGTTTTAACTAAAAAATATCAAACTGATATCAAACCAACCCGATATTACATGTATAGAAGTTTTAAATATATTTTAATACATAAAAATATTTAGTGTAGTATAGTTTATAAATATTTCTTAAACTTTTTTATAATTTTATCTTTTAACATATTATTTCAAGTTTGGACTTATAGTTTTTAAATGCTCCACTAAGTTTTATAGTCTATAAATGTTAGTAACTAAAATAAATCCCAAATCAAAATCAAATCAAATTAATATTAATGCTAATAAAAGATACTCAATTCAATTGTACTAGGAATGACAATAGTGTTGGATATCTATTTGTTTGTTCGTTTTTTCACAATTTAGATAAAATGCGTAACTTAATTTTTTTTTTAGTGTTTAGTCAGGTAAATAATAAGTAGTACTTATTAGTCGTACTTCTTTAGCAACTTAGTAATTTTACATTATGTTTATTTTCATTCTGTGATAAGATCTCCATCTCCCAAAAAGAAGAAAAGAAAATCAAATTAGAATTAGTTAACTGACCATAATCAAATCATGTTAGGAAATACTAGTATTAGTACTCGTGCGATGCGCGGACACAAATCATGTTGGATTGTGATTTGGATTATTTGAATTGTGTATAAATAACTTTAAAATATAAACCTTCCAAATAAAATTTATGGATAATCATTAGATATTAATTAAGAAGCAAGACATGAAACCATTTCGCAAATCTTATATTGGATAACCTGTTTTCTTTTTCTATATTAATATAATCCAATAGGTTAATTTTAGTACTTGAATTTCATTTCGTTATCAATATTAAAAATTACTAACTATGTCATGTGGTGATTTGTCTCATTTAAATATATTAAATTATATTATTTTAATAAAATTCTCAGTATTAGTTTTTTTTTGTCTAAAGCTTATATAAGCCTTATTCTTTTAAATTTTTCATAATTTTTTTTAATCTTTGCTTATAATTATTAAATTATTTATTATTTAATATTATTATACTTTCATGTGAGCTTTTCGGCTTACTAATTGACTTAATATTTTGCTTATTATCCTTTTAATAATTATTGATAAATATTATCTTTTATTCTTGAAATTTAATATATTTTATGCTTTTATCCTCTTACTCGAAACTATTTTACTATTTAAATCTATAAATAATATTTTGGAATATTATTCAATTATTTAATTTATTTTATTTTAAATTAATTTAATATATTCTCACATTATATCTATTTTTTTTTCTTTATACAGTCTCTTCCTTAATAAGAAATTTTTAATTAATATTTTACCTGTAATCAAAATAATATCATATTTGACTTTAAGTTGTATGATTAGTATAAAATATTAATATATAAGATCCTTGATTATTATATTCCAAATCTATTATATTTTTTTATATTTATTTTTTGTATTACATGCAATAAAAAAATCTCTTTTAGTTTCAAGATACAAAATTTGACTTTTAATTTTAGTTAATAAAATTACTTATATTAGATATTTATTTTATATTTTTTAAATTTTAATTCTTATCTAGTAAGACTTTAATTTTTGGTGGTCATATCCATAGTTTGAGCATTCTCATCATAAATTTAACAACTTTCTAATATTAAGCAAAATAGTCTTTTCTTTTCATTTCTAATATTTAATTTTTAATTATTTTTTTACTTTTGCTATTATGTTATCAAATATATGGTATTATCACAGTTTTATATGGCTTTTAGTTAATTTGCCACTTTATTTAGTATTATTATCCATTACTATCCTTTAATATAATATAGAAAGATTTAGAAAAATTTTAATCTTAAAATAAATATCTATTTTATTTTAAAAATATTGCTTGAATTCTTAAGTTTTTAAAATTTATCAATAGTATTTTTAAGTATTTTATTTCACTTTATTTTATTTTCTAAACTAATTCTTAGCATAAATATTCTCACATTATTTTTAATATTTTTAAGTTCTTATTTTATCTGTTAGACATAAGTTGTGTGGTATTATCCACAATATCATCTTTCTTATCATAATAGATAAATAACAACTTTCTCATATCAAATTTAAATAAGTTTTATCATTTTTCTTTTATGATGAAAGTTTTGATTAATTTCTCTCTATTTATTCCTTATTTTTGCTATTCTATTATTCAATACATAATATTATTACATTTTTATGTGGCTTTCATTAGCTTGTTTAATTTAATATCTATTTCTACCACACTCAATTTATTATTAATCATAAAAGTTAATTTCTTATTTGTTTGAACACATTATATCTAATGATAATATTTTCACTATCATTTTATTTCTCCATGTACTATTTCTAAAAATAATAAAATTATGAAATGAAAGAAAGCAGATCAAGTGGTTAGTTAATAATTATATTTGGAAAGCTATCAAAATTTATTTAGTATAGGAATGTGAGTCAATTTTAATTGATTTCTACCATAAATTAAATTTGATCAGATCTAAGTTGTTTTAATCCTTATTAAATTTGCCTAAAAATCTATTTAGATTATGTCTTAATAATGCTAAGTAGAAATATTTCTATTTAGATTATTTCTCCATGTACTATTTCTAAGTGACATTTTCTGAATATGCCACTTGGCTTAATGTCATGCCTCACTACATTCCTTTTAATATAATATTCATTTTAATATATATATAATATTTAAGTTTTTTCTTATCTTATAAATAACTTTATACTTTATGTAAGATCTTATTTTACTGCTTGAATTTTTTTAATTTTTGAAGTCAATAAATCTTTAATATCTTAAGTAAGTTTTATTTTATATTTAAACTTACTTCAAAGTATAAATCGTCATAGATTATCTCAATTTACGTCTTTCTATATTTTTTTATTTTTTTCTATTTTAGTTTTTTAATTAATTTTTTACCTCCATATTTCTAGCTAATTTAGAAGAAAATCTATGAGTGGATCAATATATATATATATATATATATATATATATATGGATCAATATATATATAAAGAGAGAGAGAGATTAGATTTGTCTAAGATATATTTAGATTATGTATAAGATTCATTAAACTACTTCCTTTAATTATGTTTTCATTTATAATTTCTAATAATTAATGTTGTCCTACAATTGCCAAGTGGCTTCATTTTAGCTTGCTACTTGGCTTAACCACAATGCATACTACTCTCATTTTAATATAATATAGATAAAAAATTTTTAATATCGTTAGTAAATTTTAGTTTTATTTTATAGCTCCAAAGTACAAATAGTCATAGCTTATCTCAATTTATGTCTTTCTATATTTTTTATTTTTTTATTCTAGTTTTTTAATTAATTTTTTACCTCCATATTTCTAGCTAATATAGAAGAAAATCCATCACAACTCCCGAGGGTGGAAAACATCTGGGTCGTGACAACATATAAATATAAATATAGATATAAAGATTGAATTTGTCTAAGATCTATTTGGATTATGTATAAGATTTATTAAACTACTTTCATTAATTATGTTTTCATTTATAATTTTTAATTATTAATGTTGTCCTAAAATTGCCAAATGGCTTTATTTTAGCTTGCCACTTGGCTTAACCACAATGCATATTACTCTCCTTTTAATATAATATAAATTTAATTCTCGTTTTACATCTTCCTTTTCGTAGTTAACTTCTCCAAAGAAATTAAGAAGAAGAAAAAAATCAGCGAACTCTTGGCTTCTCCTGTTCTCCTTGAGATTGTTGTACTAAGTTTGACCTAAGCACATGGACCATTTATATGATTGTGCAACATTTCAAAAACTAAAATAATTTTGGAATTTTTACCTCCTATAGCAAAGATTAACACCTTATTTATTTTAAATAAATACCATTTAAAAAAATTATATTCTATAGATACATTTTAAGGTTTATAGTAAAATATTTAATTTTGGTTAGCTCTTAGTCCTAAGCCACTAAATACGCTAATCAGTTACACTATTTTCTTTCTCTCTCTACTTTGATACATCTCATTTTCTTTCCCCATCTCATTCTCTCTTTCCTCTCTCCTCCTTTCTTCTCTTTTTCTCCTGATTTTTTTCTTCCCTGCTTTTAAAAACCCTAGCAGGGGTTGTTTTCCACCAGATACGGCCGACGACCACTTCCCCCATCTCATTTTATCCGTCAATAACGACCCAACAATCATCCTTAGTATTGTGTTGAGAGGCTTCTTCCATTGTGAATAGCTTCGTCAGTGTTGGCATTTTCTCTCAATTAACTTTTAGTGGCTTTTTTACTTGCAAATTTCTCTTCTCTCAAATAAGTTACTAATAAACCCTATATAGCTGAAATACTATACAGAATACTATGGTCTTGGCGGCAGTGGTTTTCGTGTGAAAGGGGGCATGTATATCGGTGGATTGGGAACAGAGTTTAGGGCTGAGCAACTTGATTTTCTGTTAGTATATTTTAATGTATTTTTATGTATTTCATTATATTCATTGTCTTTTTTTCATTATAATTCAATGTATCTCGTTATATTCCATGTATTTCAATATATTCACTGTCTTTTTTTCATTATATTTCAATGTATCCCGTTGTATTCTATGTATTCCATTGTATTCACTGTCTCGCTATATGCCACGAATGTATTCATATATTTTTTTAATTAATATAATTTATGTATTCATATATATTATATAATTTCTCTGAAGATTGCTATGTTTTTGGAGTATTTTTCGGTTGAGAATCTATTTTTTAACTGAAAATACAAAATTTGTGTGTTATAATTGAGTTTGTTGGGTTATATTAGGAGTCTATTATGTCAATTGATTCACTTTCCGTTTTAAAAACAGTGTAATCCCCTATTTCACGCCGTGAATACAGTCGAATCCAATAAGTTGTCCAGCTGTAATCCCATGTTTCACTCCATGAATATAGTCGAATACACTCGAATACAACAATTGATTAGCTGGACTTTCTGATTCACGCCTATTTTTGCTACTATATTCATGAATACAATAGCTTAAATACATCTTATAACCACAAAAAATGTATTTATAATCCGTAATATAGCAAATGATATCTATAGATGGCTAATCACTACTAAAAAATAGTTTCAGAAGTCATGATTTGATATTCTTCAAATTATTCTGTTTACAGTTGATTTATTCCCATTGAAATGACTAGTCATACACGCTGCACATGATTTTATTTGCAGTTGTCTTACCAGATAGTTTTCATTTTTTTAGGTTGTTTACATGTTGAGCCTAATCTATAATTAAGTTAGTATTCGCCTACTTTGTATTTCTTAGGTTTAGGTTATTAATTTAGATTTAAGTCATTAGTAAATTCGTGTTGAGTCTGTTCATTTTAATATGTACTTTAGTTACCAAATTCTATTAAGGTTCATAAGGACACTGTTGTTTTATTTATAGACAAAGTCCTTTTTGTGGTGTATCATTTGTAGACATGTAATTTTGATCCTCCCCGAGACTTTACACATTTTAGTGTTTAAATATTTAGTTTAGGTTTAATATCATTATTTTAATTAGTTTTGACTCTTTTACTTTATTTTTATCACAAAATGATAATCTTGAAAAAATACCAAAATAGTTTCACAATATAGTATTGTTTATTTTAATTAATTAGGATTAATATTATATTTTTATATTAATATGGAAAAACATTGGGCTTGTTAGGGTTTTCTTATCCAAAATTTGGCCCAATTCAGAATGGCCCACAAGATTTGAGCCCAATAACATCTACACCCAAATTAAAACCTTTTTAAACGACCTAGACCTAAGAACCCCAACCTTCAGTCGTTGCTTCATCTTCTTCAACCCTTAACACACCCTAAAAAACCCTGGACCTTAGAACCTAACAGACAAGAGCAGCGGCCAAACGAACAATTGAGAAAAAGAGAGTCGTCTCTCTCACGCTTCTCTCTCTCGGAAAAGCTTCAGCGCCCATCTAAGACAAAACAAAACGTTGCTCCATCCTCCACCATTCTCGCCGCCAGACCTCCTCCTAAACCCACCGGACCTTATCTCTTCAAGCCGTAACACCACCCAATAGAAGAAAAACAGTGACCAACCCTTTTCTCCACACTAAGCCACCGCCAGCCCTTCTCCAAACAACCAGCGACCAGACCTCCTTCTTCACCTCCATCACCGCCGCGAAATCCTCTAACAGAACAGCCGCATCATTACCCCTTTTAGTCCATACCGAGCACACACACATAGAGGAGGGGAACAAGAGCGAAAAAGAGGAACTAATTTTCCTCTCCTATAATACACATAGGGGAAACGGACGGACAGAAACAGGGGCAGGATTAGCGCTGTACAATATTCTTATAATCACTCCCTTCATTACATTGTGTCCGTTGTATTACTAGCACCAGAATCATCCAGTCAACTTCTTGCTTCTTGGATTGTTTATGTTGCTTTAGCCTTGCTGTGGGATTAACTTGTGCATTCACTAGTGGCGAGATAGAGTTTCGTTTGAGCTGAGGTTGATTCCGGTTTGAGTTCCCGTCGCGGGTTCAAGACCCTTGTTTGGTGGTCGTTACTCTGTTGTTTGTTGGTTTTAGTTTAAGCTGAGGTCGTCACTGACCGTCGAGGTTTGGAATTGCGGTTCGTGGTTTTGAATCGAGTTCGATTACCATTTCGGGTTTGGTCGTAGCAGTTGGGGTCATTTTGCTCGTGTAATTGCTGAAAATTCTCATCGATATAAACTCCAATTTTCAGGTCCATCTCGTCTCCTCCTATTTGTTATGTGTGCTGTTAATTTTCATGTATTATGATGAATTACATGATAATGGCCTAATGTTTCTGGTTGGACATGAAATTGCTTGAATGCATATGGGTTAGCATGGATCGTGAGGACAGGGAAAGATCGAGCTCATTAGTATTTAATTCATCGTCGTTCTTCATAATTAGAAATTAAAAGAAGAAGCATGTGCTGAATTGTTCTTTTTAGTTTTACTTTACTTATTTTATCACTTACCCGCTAGAATCATGTTTAGGCCGTTATCACTTGGGTAGGCAAACTCTAGAATTTTGATTTGTTTAATTTTGAGGCAAAAGGTCATTCCCTTAGTTAAATTTATCCGAAAAATGCCCCGAAGAATTTTTATATATTTCTTTTTTGGGAAATACCCCGTCGTACATGTAAATGGAGGCTGTGGCGAACATCGTAGAAGAAGTAGCATAGGATAATTTAGAACTTTAATTTTAATTCTTTTAATTTTCTTTCATTTAGGTGGGGACGACCTCGAGCCTCTTTTATGTTTATTTTTCTTTTCTATGATTTTACCTCAATTTGAATATTTTAAAAGCCAACTTGATCATGTACGCAACCGTGATTTTTGCGGGTCTTGGGGAGTGCCTAACACCTTCTTCCCGAGTCAAATGAACCCCCTTACCCAAATATCTGGTGCAGACTTAGTTTTGGAGTTCAAAGTGTTTTAAAAGGAAAAATCATTTTTAAAAAAAATATGACCTGGCATACCGAAACCAATATCAGGTGGCGACTCTGAAAAATCCTTCTGAACACGATTTTGTCACTTTCTAGTTGAAAACCCTTTTGTGCTTCAAAATCTACTTTATTTATTTAAAGGAGTTAGTGGAGGTAAAAAAAAGGGTGTGAAAGCTCTGGTGACTCTGCTGAAGAGTTGCAGGTTCGAGCTGGTGCTTGATTTTGTTGGCTTTTAGAATATCCGATTGAGGTGTTTATGTGATTACAGTTTTCTTTTTATGTGTTTACTTCTTTATAACTGTCATCATTTGCATAACCCCGGGTCTTCTTTCTGTAACAAGTCTTTTGGAGTACATTTAAGCGTACACGGTCTTTTTGTGAGTCACCCGTGTCTTTAGGGGGGTGGCGTGGGAGTGTGGAGTGGCCGGAAAGCTAGAGTAGCCGCCATCGACCACTTACCACCCCGAATTGCCTTGTCTAGTGAACCTCAACCTTAGGTCAGCCTTTAGTCATGCTTATTTGCATCATGTCATTTATACTTAGGGCTCGGTCCCAAGAACTGTGTCCCTTTGTAGGAGGTCTATCCAAACTATGTCAAAATGGGTCCCTGGCCCAAAAAGACATTTGATCATCCCTATATGCTAAATGTTGTATTCTTTTAGGGTAGGAGGGTCATTTAGCGGACCAATGAGATAAAAATAGGGCGAGGTATAAAATGAAGCAAGTAGGACACAGTTATTTTTCTTCTTTTACAACTTTTTCAAGGAAAAAAAAAAGAAAAGCCAAAATACGAAAAATGAAAAATCCAAAAAGATTTTGCACTTTCCCATCATTTTCCAAAAAAAAAGGAGAAAAAAAGAAAATCCAAAAAGATTTTAAATTTTTCCATCATTTTTCAAAAAGACAAAAATATAGTTTTTTCAAATTAGTTGCATTTTTTAAAAGCTTTCTCCCATGTCCAATCTTCCCGAACTACGCATACCTGATTCTCGTATTTCGGGGTGGGATACGTAGGCAGCCCACATAGGGTCCGTCTTCCTAGTATGTCTTAGGTTCTTGGTTTCGAGGGTCGTAGCCAAATCTTGCATGTCTAGCCATGTTTGGCCACATCGGTCGTTTTTGTAAAATAGGGTTATTTTCTCAAAGTGGTTTGTTATCTCATGCCTTATATCCCTGAGTCTACAATAAGGTGTCCTTTCAGTTTTAAGGTCCATTCCTATTGAATTTGCATGTCTAGCCACTTTTGGCCACATCGGCCATTCTTGCAAAATGGGGTTATTTTCGCGAAGGTGGTTCATCGGCCCATGCCTCAGAATCCTAAGTTCACAACTAAGTGTCCCACTACCTTAAGGTCCATCCTTTTTGAGTTTGCATCTTTAGCCACTTCTGGCCATATCGGTCGTTTTTGTAAAAATAGGTCATTTCTGCAAATTAATTTTGGGCCATTGGGAGTTTGAATTCATGTAAGCATTAGTGAGGCATTTTCCATATATTAGAGGTCAATCTTGTTGAGTTTACACTTCTAGTCACCTTTGGCCACATAGGTCATTTTGCAAAAATAGCCCAATCATGCCTTGCATGTGTCCACATAGTCTCTTGAGTCACTAACTCTATTTGGTCTTATTTTTCTCATTCAGGTATGGATCAGTGTACCAGAGCTCGAGCATGACAGATACCCCAAGACCATCGCATTTGGGTGCTTGTTTGAAAAGACTTTTTATATTTTGAGTCTGTTTTCATGTTTTCTTTTACTTTCTTGTTTTGTCCAGTAGTTTTGAGTCTTTTAGGTGGTGTAAGAGTTTGTTAAGTCTTTTTTCATCGTACTTACCATTTGTATTTGAAAACAAAAAAAATAGTTATAAATGAAAAATCCAAAAAGATTTTGTTTTAGTTTATTTTGTCCATTATTTTTTCAAAACTACGCTTGGTCTGATTCATGTGGAACATGATACGTAGGCAACCTACATAGGTTTCAATCAAATCATTATTATAAAAAAAATAAAGTTGTGGGACGTGAGGGGTGGGAGAAAGAAAATAGTGATAATTAGAAAGAAAAGAGAGGAAGGAAAATGGGCAAGCCAAGAAGTGCTAGAAAAGAAAGAAAAGAGAAGATTGAAATGAACAAAATTGGGATGATGCCAAATGACCTTGTGACCCTTGAAGTCATTCTAAAACCGTTAATTGTTGCTAGGGGCATTGCACGCAATGTGATATTTCTATTTGATAAATGCCCTAACGATAATATGTTGGCTTTGTTTTGCTCCTCTTTGTTACGTTCATTATTATCATAACAGAGGGTGGTTAGTTTGTGGCACTTTGGAGATTCATCCATATAACACAAGGTCAAAAAGCGAGGTAGCCATGGCTAGTAAAGACTTGGACACAGGAGTTGTTGACCAGTCGAGGGAAATTGTGGAATCGAAGTCTAAATTAAAAGAGGAGGTTCACAGATTAAAACAACAGATTGTAGAAATGTACCAGGCTTAGATCAGGGGGCATCTTCCACCTTCATTCCCCACTATCAGATACCCAATACTGTGCCCCAGAACCCACTTTCAAAGTCCCAGATCCTTACTCCTACACTCCTCACTTTGAGCCTCAAGTTGAAATTGAGAAACCACCCAAGAACGCGGAGCAAGAGGAGATGTTTAGGAAAGTAAAGAGTCTGGGGAAATAATTGAGAAATATGCAAGGGTTAGGAAACCAGGTAAGTGTGGCTTATAAGGATTTGTGTTTGCTCCCTGATGTCCAACTACCTTCCGGGCTCAAGATGCCCAAGTTTGACTTGTATGACGAATATGGGGATCATGTAGCTCATCTGAGAGGTTATTGCAGTAAAATGAGAGGCGCCGGAGGAAAAGATGAATTACTGATGACGTACTTCAGCCAGAGTCTGAGTGGGGCAACTTTAGAATGGTACACATGCCAGGACGCCAACAGGTAGTACACACGGGACGATTTGGCTTAGGCTTTTGCTCGGCATTTTCAGTACAATATAGACATTGTCCCGGATCGCCTATCCTTGACCAAGATAGAAAAGAAACCCAGTGAAAGTTTCATGGAATATGGTTTCAGATGGAGAGAGCAAGCCGTGTGAATCAATCCTCTGATGGAAGAAGATGAAATGGTCGAGTACTTTCTTCAAGCTCAAGAGCCTACTTACTTTGGGCATCTGATCTCGGCTGTGGGTAACTTTTTTAATAATGTGGTAAAAATGGGAGAAATAGTAGAAGATGGGCTGAAGTCAAGCAAGATCATGAGCTATTCTACTTTAAAAGCAACAACACAAGCAATTCAGAACGACATAGGAAGCTTGCTAGGTTAGAAGGAACATGATGATGTAGTCATGGTTGTTTCAGGATCAAGACATGGCCCAACGAGTCTACCTCACCAATATACTCAGCCTCGACCCCGACCCCAATCCCAATCTATCCCCGAGCTCCACATAATCTACCTCAGTATTATCCTCCGAACAACGTCCAATTATTTGTTCAACCACTGGGTCACTACTTATGGCGAGCACCAGCACCGCATAATACTCTTTAACCTTCACAACATTTTCTATCACCCAACAACCCTAGAAAATAGGGGCATAAAGGGGAACAAAGGCAAAGAAATAATTTCACGCCAATCGAAGAATCCTACACAAGCTTGTTTGAAAAGTTAAAATAGTCTGGTCTGATTGAGCTACTCCTCGGCTATACTCCGGACCCATATGCAAAAGGTTTTGATCCTACTGTACGGTGCATGTACCACTATAATGTTCAAGGGCATAGAATTGAAGATTGTCGTGCTTTGAAAAGGGAGATAGAAAGAATAATTCAAGAAGGGATAATTGTGGTCCAGGACAGTGACACCCAAAACATAGCGCAGAATCCTTTACCTGCACATGATGATGCACACTTTGTGGGGAGGATGCGTGGTGACAAGGAGTATGAAATCCTCTTGGGAACTTGCTGACTGAAGTTAATGATATTGAAATTGGTGAAGGTCCCTGTAATTTTGATTTGTAACCTAGTGGCTAAGATATCGAGCTTGGTAATTGGAAAGACACTCCTTTCTTGGCTAGTCAGGGAGGAGTTTTGGTAGTTTATTTTGTTGTTATTTCTGTTGTCTGGGTTATTTTAGGGTTGTAATCCGGATATTGTCTTGTGGCTCAAACCTTTCTTCTTCTTATTTTGCCTAGTTCGTTTATGGGTAGTAACTTGTCTAGTGTTATCTAGGATTGTTCCAGGATTATAACCCCTGTCTATTTTGCTTGTTTTGTTCAAACCCTTTTCACCATTTGCCTAATCCAATCTCTTGTTTTCTGTTAGTTCTAGTCAGTTTTTGTTTAGGTCACTTTTCCTTTTATAGTTCTTTTCATGCTGACTCTAGTGACATGACATTCACGCATAATTCTCAGCCTGGTCTTGAAAGTTATTCTAATCATGAAGCGGTGGCACATTTTTGAATATGATAAAATTATGCATTTGAGAGAATAAGTAAAGATTCACGCCTTCTAAGATAACTTGAAGCTTGAATTTAGTGAAATTGAGGTAGATCAGTCAGTGTTGAAATGTATTCTTCCACATCAAGATAAGGTTGAGTCAAGTTTGCTTCTAATTGGCAAGGATCATTCATTAGGACAAAGGTATTGTCCGTCAGCACTTTCTGTTTGTGTTGATGCCATCAATAGATACTATATATGATTTCTTTGTTTATCTTCAATTGCATGCTTGTACCTGACATTTTTAAAGTTTGGTATGACGAAGGCATTTTATTCTGCTACCCAAACACTTTTATCTTTTGCTACCCTTTTTTAGCCTTAATTTGTTTTGTTTCATACCCCTCTTTTGGAATTAGAAGTAGAGTTAGGAACTAGAAAAGAAAAAGAAAAGGAGAAAAAGAGAAAAAGAAAGGAAAAGAGAAAAAAAAGAGAAAAAATGAAAATAAAGAAACGAAAAAGAAAAACAACAACAACAAAAAACCAACTTTGTGTTGGAACTACGTTCGACCTGATTCCTTTTAAGGATACATAGGCAGCCTTACTTTAAGGTTCGGTCTCATCAAAGCAAAAATCCAAAAAAGAATTCCCAAACTCCAAGAAACTAGGGCAGAAGTTTTAATTTTGCCAAAAGATCTGATTTCAAAAGTTGTAATTTTGAACGTTTTCATCTTAAATTATTTTGAGCCTTTATGCCACCCTTTCTTTCTAACCTTGTCCAAAAGCCTACATTACGGTCCAAAGAAAGACCTTCTGACCAATCTTGAGGATGCCAAATAAAGTGTGTAGTAAAAGTATGTTCTTTTTGCATCATGGGTAATACTTTATTCTCAGCACAAAGAGAGAAAATGATAAAATGAGAGAGTCTTATCGGTGAAAACCCTCGTGGGCACCGTAAGGCAACGGTGAGTTGAGAAAAAAAGCAAAATGAGAGAGGCTTGATGGTGAAAACCCTTCAGGGCACTACAAGTCGACGGAGGATTGTGGATCAAATAGGACAATTGGAGTGTTGAAGCCCAATTTCACAACTTAGAGGCATAACAAGAGTTGAAGATTAGACTCGCTTAACAGATCAAGCCGCTTAATCCAAAATGCATGTCATGGTCAATGGGGATGTCCTTCAAATCAAATTAGTTTCTACTTTGTTATTGTTCTTGGGTAAAAATATTTTATTGTTAGATACCATCTTTTCTCATTTTTTCCCTTATTTTGTTCCTCTTATTTTGTTTGAGTCCCTTTTGAGTCTATTTTTGTCGAAACAAGTGAGAAATGACTTCAAAATATGCTACCGGCTTTTTAATCACACAAAGACAAGTCTGGCAAGCACATCAAAATGGCATAAAACACATGAGAATAGTGTGTGCACTGAGTTGGTAATAATAGATGTTCTTTGGGATTGATGTAAAATGCAAAGATTTGGTGAATGTTAGAACATGAGTGCAATGCATCGGGCATAAGGCATTGGACTTGAACGAATCAGGAATATTTCTTGTGATTAGGGTTATCCGAAAAAGCGATCGGCCGATAACAAGCACTGTCTTCCAAGTCAAAGTCCAAGTTGATCATGACAAGTGCAAGAGAAATCGCCCTCATAATCAAGGCCACAAACTAACCATCATATTTTAAACTCACAAGTTTTCTTTGTCTGAAACAGGGGATGAAGGCTATGTTCATATCTAAGCTTGGAAGCTTGAATTTTTTAGGTGTAATGCCCCTATTCTGCTTACGCAAATGCTATTGAGAAGATCACACATCACCCCTAGGCGATGCACTTCCTAGTCTGGGTCTTCTAGGTTATATTTTTTTTAGAGACGCACTTCCTAAATTGAGATTTTACCCCTAGGAGAAGTACTTCCTAGTTTGGGTCATTTAAATTCATTCCTAGGAGACGCACTTCCTAGTTTGAGTCATTGAAGTTTCACCCGTTAGGAGACGCACTTCCTTGTAGGGGTCTTTCAGATTATACTTTTTAGGAGATGCACTTTCTAGATTTGGTCATTTAAATTCATTCCTAAAAGACGCACTTCCTAGTTTGAGCCATTGAAGTTTTGCCCCTAGGAGATGCACTCCCTAGTTTGGGTCTTTCAGGTTATATTTTTATTTTATGAGACACACTTCCTAAATTGAGATTTTACCCCTAGGAGAAGCACTTCCTAGTTTGGGTCATTTAAGTTCATTCCTAGGAGACGCACTTCCTAGTTTGAGTCATTGAAGTTTCACCCCTAGAAGACGCACTTCCCAAATTGAGATTTTACCCCTAAGAGACGTAGTTCCTAGTTTTGGGTTATTTGAGTTCATTCTTAGGAACGCACTTCCTAGTTTGAGTCATTCAAGTTTTACCCCTAGGAGACGCACTTCCTAGTTTGAGTCATTCAAGTTTTACCCCTAGGAGACGCACTTCCTAGTTTGGTTCATTCGAGTTTCATCCCTAGGAGACACACTTCCTAGTTTGGTTCATTCAAGTGTTATCCCTAGGAGACGCACTTCCTAGTTTGAGTCATTTGAGTTCATCCCTAGGAGACACACATCTTAGTCGAGTCTTTAGTTTTACTCTCATTGTTGCATCAATAGCATAGGTGATTTACATTTTTGCTAACAACTCACAAATCTGCCTAGTGCAAACTGGGGCAGAAAATTTTATTTGTTTTGTTGTTTTGATTGCAGGAACCCACCTAGAGAACGAGGAAAGTCATTTCAGAATTCAATTCAAGTTAGAAGTAGCAGAAGCTCGCAGCAAGAATACGAGTCAACAGTCCGAGATGACCAATAAAAGTAGTCTTAATCCAGAATAAAAGAAAAGAAGAAGAAGTGAATCCAAAATGCAGAAGTAAAGAAAGATGTGAACTGCTCAAGACGCGGCTGAAGTCACGAGCACGGCATGTCTAGTTTTGATCCAAAGAAGCCGTGAAAGAGTGAATTAGCACCTGCAGCTAGCAAGAATCAAGGTTCAAATTGAAGTCTGCAAGAAGAACCGTGCAAGACTCAAGATCAAGCTTCAAAAGACTTATAGATAGGAATCTTATAACTCATAGCTGACAGGCTTAGTTAGTAATAATAGGATGTAATAATAGGACCGCTGACTGGAACCTCGACGGAACGGCACCTCAATCGGCTTTCCACCTCGGTATATTCCATTACTGTTCCTACTTCTGAACTACACGTGGCCTGATTCCTTTATAGCCAAGTATATATAGGAAGCTCAAATACCAGGGCTCCGTCACATTCTACTTTCTTTTAGTTTTTGGTCTCTCTAAATAAGGGTCGGGTCAAAAAATATGTCTCGTCGTTCTTTATCTGAAAACTCTTCGTGTTTTCAGTCAAAGAGGTAGGGGTGGCCATTCAGTCGGTTCGGTTCGGTTTGAAGAAATTCGATTCGGTTTTCGATTTTATAAAAGTAGTAACCGAAACTGAACTGAAATAAGTTCGGTTCAGTTGGGTTTTTCTAATTTCGGTTCGGTTTTCAGTTTGAACATTAACATATTGGGCTCCTTCTATGTAATAATAGGACTGGCAAATTTGTTGTTTTTTTCCCAAAACTTCAAAATTGTTGGAAATATTGTGTTTATAAAAAAAATAGACTAAACTTTGCACACTATTATGGTTCATAAAATTCAAACATAGTGTAAATTACAACTCTATGTGAAATCCTCCCGGTATCTATCATATATGCTATGGAAGTTTTAATAGAGTGAAAGTCTTTAAGATTGAGAAGTTGATAAACGTACTTAATTGGGTTGAGTCTTTGATAGATTGGACCTAATAGTATTAATTTATTACATATGGGCTTAGCCTATATATAACTTAAAGAACCTATATGCTAATAATTCGGTTTTTCGGTTAACCGAACTAAATAACTTAATAACCGAAAAACTAAAATTTTAAAATTTTAAACCAAAACCGAAATAAAAAAAATTCGGTTAGGTTGGTTTATTCGGTTCCGACCGAAATATGCCCACCCCTACAAAGAGAGGCAATTGTAGACATGTAATTTTGACCCTCCCCGAGACTTTACATATTTTAGCATTTAAATAATTAGTTTAGGTTTAATATCGCTATTTTAACTAGTTTTGACTATTTTGCTTTATTTTATCACAAAATGATGATCTTGAAAAAATACCAAAATAGTTTCACAATATAGTATTATTTATTTTAATTAATTAGGATTAGTTTTATATTTTTATATTAATATGAAAAAATATTAGGCTTGTTAAGCTTTTCTTATCCAAAATTTGGCCCAATTCGGAATGGCCCACAAGATTTGAGCCCAATACCATATACACCCAAATTAAAACCTTTTTAAAAAACTTAGACCTAAGAACCCCACCCTTCAGTCATTGCTTCATCTTCTTCAACCCTTAACACACCCTAAAAATCCCTAGACCTTAGAACCTAACAGACAAGAGCTGCGGCCAAACGGACAATTGAGAAAAAGAGAGTCGTCTCTCTCACGCTTCTCTCTCTCGGAAAAGCTTCAGCGCCCATCTAAGACAAAACAAAACGTTGCTCCATCCTCCACCATTCTCGCCGCCAGACCTCCTCCTAAACCCACCGGACCTCATCTTTTCAAGCCGTAACACCACCCAACAGAAGAAAAACAATGACCAACCCTTTTCTCCACACTAAGCCACCGCCAGCCCTTCTCCAAACAACCAACGACCAGACCTTCTTCTTCACCTCCATCGCCGCCGCGAATTCCTCTAACAGAACAGCCGCATCATTCCCCCTTTTAGTCCAGACCTAGCACACACACATAGAGGAGAGGAACAAGAGCGAAAAAGAGGAACTAATTTTCCTCTCCTATAATACACATAGGGGAAACGGACGGACAGAAACAGGGGCAGGATTAGCGTTGTACAATATTCTTATAATCACTCCCTTCATTACATTGTGTCCGTTGTATTACTAGCACCAGAATCATCCAGTCAACTTCTTGCTTCTTGGATTGTTTATGTTGTTTTAGCCTTGCTGTGGGATTAACTTATGCATTCACTAGTGGCGAGATAGAGTTTCGTTTGAGCTGAGGTTGATTCCGGTTCGAGTTCCCGTCGCCGGTTCGAGACCCTTGTTTGGTGGTCGTTACTCTATTGTTTGTTGGTTTTAGTTTAAGCTGAGGTCGTCACTGTCCGTCGAGGTTTGGAATTGCAGTTCGTGGTTTCGAATCGAGTTCGATTACTATTTCGGGTTTGGTCGTAGCAGTTGGGCTCATTTTTCTCGTGTAATTGCTGAAAATTCTCATCGATATAAACTCCAATTTTTAGGTCCATCTCGTCTCCTCCTATTTGTTATGTCTGTTGTTAATTTTCATGTGTTATGATGAATTACATGATAATGGCCTAATGTTTCTGGTTGGACATGAAATTGCTTGAATGCATATGGGTTAGCATGGATCGTGGGACAAGGAAAGATCGAGCTCATTAGTATTTAATTCATCGCCTTTCTTCATAATTAGAAATTAAAAGAAGAAGCATGTGCTGAATTGTTCTTTTTAGTTTTACTTTACTTATTTTATCACTTACCCACTAGAATCATGTTTAGGCCGTTATCACTGGGGCAGGCAAACTCTAGGACTTTGATTTGTTTAATTTTGAGGCGAGAGGTCGTTCCCTTAGTTAAATTTATCCGGGGAATATCCGAAGGATTTGTATATATTTTATTCCGGGGAATACCCCGTCGTACATGTAAATGGAGGCTGTGGCGAACATCGTAGAAGAAGTAGCGTAGGATAATTTAGAACTTTAATTTTCCTTCTTTTAATTTTCTTTCATTTAGGTGGGACGACCTCGAGCCTCTTTTATGTTTATTTTCCTTTTCTGTGATTTTACCTCAATTTGAATATTTTAAAAGCCAACTTGATCATGTACACAATCGTGATTTTCACGGGACTTGGGGAGTGCCTAGCACCTTCTCCCCGAGTCAAATAAACCCCCTTACTTGAATCTGTGGTGCAGACTTAGTTTTGGAGTTTAAAGTGTTTTAAAAGAAAATATTTTTTTTTTAAAACGGTGATCTGGCATATCAAAACCAATATCAGATGACGACTCTGGAAAAAAAATTGAACACGATTTTGTTACTTTCTAGTTGAAAACCCTTTTGTGCTTCAAAATCTAGTTTATTTATTTAAAGGAGTTAGTGGTGGTAAAAAAAAAAAGGTGTGGCATCATTTATGAGTTATGACAATCTAGACGCTTCACGTGAATTCATGTGATGGTTTTGGCCCGAAGTTTGTCTTCGATTAGACAAAGAACAATTTTCTTTTCTTTGTTTTCTTGTTTGGGGCTAAACTTGAACACATTAAGGCTGTGGCCTGTGGGCAGTGGTTGTGGAGGAAATAAAAATTTAAGGCTATACTGCATTTAGGAAAGACATAAAAGTCAATTTTATGCCGTTACCTCTTTTAGTAATGACTCTAATTAATGATTAATTATGAACATTAATGGAGTAGCTCTTATGTTTATCATTTTATGCTCTCTCCCAATTTTATACGAATCTTAGATTAGAATTTCTTAAGTATTCTTTAAACTGCAAGGGCTAACTCTTTTTATCCAAACCTTTGTCGTAAATAAATATACTATAAAAAAATAAAAATAAAAATAGTAGTCGTAAGTAAATAGTACACCTCAACCATAGGGTAAAAATAACACGAAAGGAGATTCATTGTCTGGTTGATCGTGTTTCTTTTTGGCCTAAGTATTTTTTTTTCCCGGGTGGAGGTATTTGGTCAAGTTTTTAGAAGGAAAAACAAGTTACTTTTAAGTAGAAGACGGTTTTGAGAAGAGGAATAAGTAGATTCCTAAAATTGCTTTCGGAAAAAATACACTTAAAAGTATTTTTGAAAATCTAGGCCACACTAATTACTATTCAAAAGTTTTTTTTCAAATTGATTAGCCAAATATAAATTGCTTGTCACCAAAAGTACTTTTTTGAAAAGTATTTTGAAAAAAATATTTTTCAAAATAAACTAATTTAACTAATTTTAGAACCACGGTCAAATCAAACATGCTACCATTATCTATTTTGCTAATCTGTAAAGAATCAAGGATAATTGAATTTGGCATATAAGTCCAGGCTGGTACTTTGCAATCGAATATTCGGAATATCGGACCCTTTATATCCTTTCCAGAATTTCCACTTTTTTTAGAGAGTACAGTGTTCTTTTCTGCCAGAGAAGCATATGCTAGCCTATAAAATATTCCAACTATTCTCAAAATTTGTGAATTATTTGGCTGGTACTTTTTTTTCTCCTGTTTCTTGCTTTTTCTAAAGTAATTTAGCTAATGTTTTGTCTTCATTTTGAGTTAGTAAATGGTAAACGTCAACATTTTGACTCAATCCAAAATTTGAGTTTGAAATTATTCAAAATGCAGCCTTCGAGTTTGTACCCAGTTTAGAATCAATATAACTGTTTTATACTTTAGAAGGCTAAAACAGATGCATTTAGTGCATGAATAAGGACATAGAACTGCAAAAAGCTTGCTAAAAGCTTTAGGGGTCGTTTTGTTGGAAACAAGTTATCCAGAATTAATTATTCCGGGTTTAGCTGTTTCACCCTCCTATAGGGATAAAAATAACACTACAATCCCGCGATAACTAATCTCAGGTATACCACAATTTTATCAAAACCAGATATGGGATAAACTCATCTCAAAGTTAATTCCGAAATTAATTATCCCTCGTACCAAACGAGTCCTTACAGTAATAGCACACAGATTTTCTATTATCAGGGGTGTGTAAGATGATCAAAGTTTAAGTGGATAAAAATTTTATGCAGTACAATGAACAAAGTGGGAAGACTCAAAGGGACAGTGAAATGTAGTAAAATTAATGAATAGTAGCCATTACATATATTATAGGCAATTTTAAAAGAATGTATGAAATTTCAATAAATTAAACAACCATCCGGGGGAGCAGCAATTGACACAACCGGAAAATAAATGGAAATTACAGGTTAAAACAATTAATAATGGCCTTTATCAACATAACTACAACTAGACTCCTACAAACACAATATCCTCACTAGGAAAAGCCGGGCTCCCGAATTTTAAACCAACATCAAGCATCAGTGAAAAAGTTCCCTAATGGAACACAGAAAAGATTGCAGATACCAGCAGCAGCATCGTGAAAATGAATTTCGACCCGTTGCCTCTAATGGATGTTGCAGATGATATATCTTGAGGCCTGAGGAGTAAATGAACCATGTTAGATAGGTATTCCGAGTTATATTATTATGCTTAATAAAACGCGTTGGTGAAGATAGTTGTTTATTTACTTTTGCAGTTTGCTAAGTTGACCACAGAAGAGTGCATTGTCTGGCATTGGCATCTCAGTCTTGTTAGAGGGCTCTGGATTAACAACCCTGATGTATGTTTCTTGGCCTAGAAACCAGGAGTCGAGGTTTTCTGTTCTCAGGTTCCAAATTCCGACATTGTCAAGGGAGACCAAGATTGCTGTCCATGCTCCAGGGAAAACCTGAGCAGCATACGAAAGATAAGAGAATTGTCATGATATGGAGTCTTTGAGAACATGAGATGATATAAGGAACTGCAGCTAAGCACAAAATTTCCAAAATAACAAGCAGTGATACTAGTATATTCATGTCCCTTAAGGTTATATGCCATTTAAATGGCATTACCTCCTCGGCTCCTCCTAATGTGGAGCAATACTAATTCAACATGCTATAGCATATCTTATAGTGTAATGCAAACAAATTACAAAGTGGTCGTCTTATCACTGGCATATACAAGCAAGAAAAGAGTTGAACTCATCGGGCTGTAAGCAGTGTTCATTGAGATGGCAACAAAAATATCGTGAGTTTGGCCAAGGCATGCATCCATAATTCAACATGCCACAGCAATGATTATAGTCTTAACGACATGCTATACCTTTTCTTTTTTATAACATACTTCATATACCTAAATCAACCTTATTTCACCTGTCTAATAGACTACTCACTATTTTCTTGGCACCAAGAAGAATTGTAAGCCTGTACTAACTTATAAAGAATTCACAGAAATTTGCAAGATATAGCAATGATTACCTGTGTTGTGGTTCGAGCTATTCCATCCCATTTGTTGTAAGTGCCCCTACTACTATTTGACCACACACCATAATCCATCCTGCAAGTTGGTATTAATGAAAAGTCAAGTTTAGAGAAATAAGTTTTCCAGTTTCAGGTTTGAATACAATGAACACTGAGAGGAGGCCAGATCATACCCAACCACAAAAAAGGCATATCCACTCATGTGGTATGTATGCACTTTGGTATCATTGTTCTGTAATATTACTTCCATAAATCCCCTGTAGGTACCATTTATAACAGAGGTTTCCATCTTAGGAGGTCCTGTTAGTGGTGCCGTAGGGAAGTCTAGCTTATATACACCCTTCAATTTGTACTTGTCAGCAAGTCTGATTGGTGTTTTAGGATTAACAAACGAAATCCCATTAAGTGTTGTTCTTCTTTTTCCATCTACCATCGTTGGCGGCTTATTTTGGATCACATATATCTCTGTTACATTAATTGAGCCATATCTGAAAGAGCCTTGGGGATTTGGGCGAGCTCCGCTTGCAGTTACATTCCACCTGCATAGCATACACCATAACACCAATTACTTAAAACTTCCTGATACTAGTTGATAAGTGCATTTGGGGAGACAAACAAACCTGATAGATCTAGCCTGGTTCATAGAGTAAGTTTTGTCGAATTCATCTTGAGGTGGTTCGGGAAGAGGACCATGTGCCTTTCCTTTTGAGTTTGTGTATTTCAAAATGCCTACACCAGTGACTCTTTGCCATTGTGATTGGTTCACAAATCTGGCACTTGCAACAATATAGTAATCAGAACTTGCGTTCTGATTCATGGTTACCAAAAAGGAGTATGATTGTCCAACATGTATGTCTAAGCTAGTATAGTTTTGCTGCACAGTGTATGATCCCTCTGCTTCTGCCAAAAGTAAGTTATGATCTTGAATTCTGAAGTTCAAGCTAGTTGATATTCCTACATTGCTTACACGAATCCGGTAGGTTTTGCCTGCAGAATCATAATATTAGTATTACAAAACAACAAAGAAGAGAAGCGTATCACACTATAGATAATTAACAAGACTAAGTAGGAGCACAAATGAAGACTTACATTTCTAGATAGAGGCAAAGTCAGGAATTCTAACAAGGTGATAGAAAAGATGCAAAAATGTTATACCTAGAAGCTTCTCTTATGACAAGGAAATATATATATTTACACACACACAAATATGTGTGTGTATAAATTTGTTTTTGCCCTACTTGCACAGTATAGTTCTTGGACGAAGAGGATTCAATTGAACCTCCTTTCTTACCTTTAGCTCCACCACTGGTCCCAGATAATCAATTAATTTCTACATACAGATGCATTATTTCGCGGAATCATTTAATTCATTTTCCTTCTCTACACTACTGAAACACGAAAGCATAAGCACTTGCAAGAAGGTGAAATGAAACTCTAAAGTGTCTAGAGGAAGTTTTATGGCGAAAATGTCACAGAGGGAAGTTTTTGTCAGAGCAGATAAAATCCATGTAACAAATAACACGAATTACTTTGAAGACAACATAAATCTTACTCCTCTTTAACTAGTAGTCACATTCTAGCACAATGTAGCTTTACCTGGGTGGACAGTGATAGTTTCATAGTCAATGCCATCAGGCACAATAGTATCATTGTATCTATAAGGACCTTTTCCATTAATTAAAACACCATCTGGCTTCCCCAAATCTTTCCCAGCAAGAAGCGTGTTCCTCAAAGCCTACATCGATCAACAAGAAGCAAAAAGTACACATTACACACTAAAACTATACAAATACTTTTAACTTCAACAAAAGCTTTACACGATAAACTCATCGCGTAAACACTAACCGTGTGATTTCTGGTGTACCAATCACCAATCATAATAGTGATATCATCATATGGAAAATCAAAAGGGATTGGAATTTCATCCCTGTTGTTAATTGTAATTCCACCAAAACCACCTGATGCTCTTTGAAAATGGAGTGAAGGGAAGTAAAAGAAACTTCCAATTTGGTCCTTGACCTGAAATTGGTAAGTCCAATTCCATCTTGAAGGGATAGGACAGTTTGTTCCTGGTAACCCATCCTGCCATGTTGTCTTCTTCTGTTGAACACCAGACCTGTATAAATTACAACAAAATTATAACCCCAAATAACCATTAACATTCAAAAGAGTGTACTCAGCGGGAAAAATTAAACTTACCAATGCAGAAGAAGTTCTTCATCTAATTTGTTCTTTACATTAACAACAACATTGTCATTTGTAGTCACATTCATAGTTGGTCCGGGAAATTTTCCATTTATAGCAATAACCTGAAAAAAGATTAGGTAAACATAGCTCAATAAACTCAAACTCTAGGCATTACTGAACTCTAAACACAAAGTTGGAAACTTTGACATCACATACCCCATAGATCTGAAACCAATTTTCAAGAAACACTATGCAAAACATTAACATTTGTCCTGCTACCTAGGAAGCAACAAATGTATGTAAAAAATAAGAGATCTGAAAAAACAAACCTGTTGGGGCACACCAAGTGGAGAAGCTTCAATGTAGGAAACTTCAAAGTTAAAAAACTTAAATGGATCTCCAGCAAAACATAACCCCATAAACCAGAAAATGCACACAAGTGTGATTTGGAAAGACTGAGTACAAGAAGCCATTTGGTTCAAAGTAAGTAAAGATCAATACTTTCAAAGTGTATTATGAGAAAAAAATGTTCCCTTTTTTTTGTGCAGTTACATTATAAGATAGAGAGCAAAGAAAAAATGAGCAGAAAGAGAGCAAGAAAGCAAGAAACAAAGAAAGCAGCTAAGAGAGAAAGACAGAAAGAGAAAGTATAGTAGTAGTACTAGTGGTTTTTATAATAATAATAATAATAATAATAATAATAATAATAATAATAATAATAATAATAATAATAATAATAATAATAATAATAATAATAATAATAATAGTAAAGCCAATAGTACCAACGGTTCAATTTACTTTTTATGGGGTACAGTTTTCTTGGTCATAGGTGAGAGAGAAAAGAAAAGGAATGGTGGTGCTAGCTTGGATTTTAGAGGGGGTGAGCTGAAAGTTTTATGTCGGTCCAAATTGCTAATACTAATAGTAATAAATTGTTATAATTATTAGGGTGCACATGAGCAATGCATGGATTGAGGGGAAAGAGTGTAATCAAGAAAAGGAATGCGTGTCTTTGCGTGTAATGTGTGTGTGAGAGATAGAAATGAGCCAATGACAGATAATAAGATATATACATGTCATATACATAAGAAAACTAAAAATAAATAAAATCTTTCACAGGGGAATGAAATTACAAAAATGAAAATATGGCATAACAACAATAACGATCCAGTAAAATCCCACTTTAGTGTGTACGCAGACCTTACCCCTACCCCGATGGGACAGAGAGGCTATTTCCGATAGATCATCGGTTCAGGAAGACAAAAATAAAACAAAAAGATATAATATATCAGTATCGTTAACAGAAACCATAGAAAATATGGCATAAATTTTGTATAAATAATTAGATTATATATAAGTCATAAATTAGATTTGAGGAAGTGAAAAAGATTGTATGTACCTTGTTTGATTTATAACTGGAATGCACCATTATGAATTGTTTCAGCTAAACCTACTTGTTAGCATACAAATACAGCATATAATACTAATCAATGACACAAACACTTGGTGAGTGATATGACTATGTTTTTTTCTTCATAAGTTGAAATATTAAGGCTCTATAAAAAAAATTGACTTAGAAAGCAAGATACTAGTAACAAAAATGTATAATAGCTCGGTACAAGTAATAATTCACAATGTACAATATGATTATATGAACGTAGCCCATATAATGTGATGAAGTTTTCCTTGACATTGTCATCAGCTTTGTCCGATAACCTAGATATATAACAACTTACTGTATTTACTATTTTCATATTGGTTAACATTTTTAAGCACGAAATTCAAAAATAGCCAGATTTATAAGTAGTCATTTAAAAATAGTCACAGTTTCAAAAGTAATTGAAATTTAGCCACTTTTCATGTAAAGATAAATCTGAACGAAAACACTGTTCAAAATCCGGAAAAATACTCTAGTATAATATACTGGAACTAATATATTGGAACTCCAATATAATATACTAGAGTTCCAGTATATTATACTGAACTTTCTGTGTGTTGGAGTTCCAGCATAATATGCTGGAAGTTCATACACAGGTGCACCGATCTCCAGTATATTATGCTGAAACTTTCCGTGTTACAGCAAAATAGTGGCTATTTTTCAATGACTTTGCAAATGCTAGCTATTTTTAAATGACCAGTCCGAAAATTGGCTAGCATGTGCTATTTTTACCATTTTTAATGTCTAAAATGTCCTATTGCAAAATTCCGTTCCCCGTTGAGTAATAAGTAGGCGTTTGGATATAAAAATATTTTTTTTTTAAAAAAAGTAGTATTTGGAAAGTTGAAATGGTATTTGAAATTTGATATTATGTTTGGATGTGCATTTCACTTGAAAAATATTGCAATTTTATAGATAAATATTTTTTAAAATTTTTTTTTTAAAGGAAAATAAAAATTATGGACAAACGAGGACATAAATAAAAGAAGGGTTTTAGTTATATTTAGGGATGAGGTGGGGTAAGGGGGTTTGGGGATGACAGCCAATGGACAGTTCAGATTGATACATACCCAGTCATACATTACCCACACGCCTACTCCTTTAATTGAGAACCAAATTTTGTCCTCCACCAACCTCTATTATTCTTTTCCTTTTTCTAGCCATTTTATGTTCCTGACATTTTAATATAATAAGTAATTAGTTGCTACATTTATGATCAATCTTCTTCTGTATACACTTATTTTGCTATTCCTTCTTCTATATATAACAACAACGGCGATCCAATAAAATTTTATAAGTGGGGTCTGGAAAGGATAATATGTATGCAGACCTTACCCCTATCCCAAAGGAGCAGATAGCCTATTTCCAGAAGACCTTCGGCTCAAGCTTCTTATATATATAAGTAGATCCGAAACAACAACTCTTAATTGGTTTCATAAAGGCATCATCTACTTATAGGGTAATAATAACTAACTACAATTAACTTCAAATTATCATCTCTCAAATAGCAATACTCCATTTATATACATACACTGTGTTTTCATCATCCTTCAAGTAAATAGCAACTTGTTATTCTTTGCATATCGGTGATACTCTGAAACTAAATTTTTTTTTCAAACTAAATAATCTTTAATGATGACTTGCGCAAGTTAATATGCACTAAGTTTGTTCCTAATACAGAAAAAGTTATGTTTTACTTATGAATACATATAACGTGAACAACTTAATTTTGGTAAGCATGTTCACCACTGAGCGAGCTAGTATATACCTTTACTTTTTTCTTCTCTACATCGATTGCGTCTATAATTTTTTAACTAATCCCAAATATCTTTAAATTTCACTAAAGACAAAACATTTAGAATGACTTAAAGGAAACGATGAAACTTTTACGCTAAATAAGGAGAAGATCTATCTTTCGAGAATATAATCGTAAAATATACTCTTTCTATCTTAATTTTTATAATACACTTTTTAATTCGGACGTTTCGAGATAGTTAAACCCAGAAATTCTAGACAACTTTTGCTACTTTTAAAAAATTTAATTTAGTTAATTTTTTAAATATAAGCTTTTATGGTATATCAGACAGCATAGTCAGGATTTCAAACTTATGAGTTTGGGACCTTAATTTTTTTAAGTTAATGTGTTCTAAATTTATGATTTGTACATATTTTATAAAAAATATTAAAATAAATACATGATTTAAACCAAAATTACTGCGTTCAGCCGAACCGTAACCAACGATGTGGCTCTGTGTTGAGACACTAATTATTAACAGGGATTATAGAAGTTGCAAGTTGTAGAGAAAGACCATTATTTTTATGTAAGGAGCGTCGTACAAGAAACTTGCTCAGGAAAGCTCCACATGATTGCCAGCAGGGTATCCAGGCACCGTGTGGGGCCCTTTGTCGATGGGTTCACCCATTAATGGCTATGGTTCGCCCATTTACGGCTCTTTCCTTTCCTTCTATTTTCTTCTTTCTCAACGGTATCCCATGAAAAAAATAATATAAAAATCAACTTAAACAAATGTTCATCCAATCGTTTAAACTAAAATAACCGGTTAAGATAAAATATATATATATATATATATACTTTATTTATTATATATATAAAATTATATATTAATATATAATTTATGTATATGACTTGAAAAAGTAAATAATAAATTTTAAGATTTTTTTATATATTTATCAGCCAATGTTTTTTAGGCATTGATTAATTCGAATTCATATAGGTAAGACCCAGAAAATCACTTACTAATATTTTTTTATTTTTTATTTTTATTTTTTTAGGACTCAAACCTTTTATTAAGAGCATATCATTTTATTCATTCCATCATAAATTTTAGTGGTCATTGTCTTAGACTAACCAATGGTTTCATAACACAATCATCAGCTCTTATTCCTTCCCATGTGATATTTTGCTGAAAAAAATCATTGTCCATGCTACCACGAAATCATATTTTTCATTCTTTGGAAAATTCTTTTTCCTTTCTCCTGAAATTATGATTCAAAGACAAGGTTTATGTTACACTAGAGAATTCTTTCACTGTTATAAATAAAATTTTATTTATGATGAATGTTTATATTTTAGAGAAATTGTAGGGATTTTACTTGGTGGCTAAGTCACTCTTTTCATATAAATAGAGGGTTCTATTCCATTGTAATTCATCCCAAATCAATAAGAATTCTCTCTCTCTATTTTTCTCTGCAATGTTCTTTTTCTTCTTTTATTGTTTCATAACACGTTATCAGCACGAGACTCTAACCAATTGAGTAGAAGCTTTGGGATTGAGCGTAATGATTGTCAATCGTTCCATGAACTTCCGTCATAATTAAATTCTGGATGTAAGGTAAGTATTTTACTTTATTTTCTCTTTTAAATTCTTGACATTCTATAATTTGATTTTAAATACAAGCAAAGAAAATAAATTTTGATTATAACTCTAATGGAGTTAGTAAGAAATTATAACCACCTGAAGTGATAAAATTTCTATGTCTTGCCATGATCAAAGTCATGTATGATCATGAGCACAAGAAGTGAAAACTCGTCCCATTGAATTTGCTTCATTCTCATTCCCTTAAGAGAATGTGATAGCAATATGTGATAAGTTTGAAAGAAGATAAAATTATTACCGTGAAGGTATCAATGGATGTAGGCGTGGCAATAGACGAAATTATAATCGTCATCATTATGATAATGAGAACAATAAGGATTCTCAAAATAATCCTTCACTCTGTGAAAATAATATGTCTCATCGATTTGACATGAGATTTTATAAAGCACATATAGATGATTATAGTCTATTCATGATATGAATGTGATAACATGTGATTTATGAATACATATTCATTCTTGGAAGAATATAAATGTGCTAGTGGTAGTGAATATACCGCACTCACCTCTAGGAGGAGGTTTGAGATGTAATAAGAACATAATGTCTCAATTATGGCATGAGTGGTCATTGATCACGTACCTATTATACACCAAAATATTTTGGTAATGTGATTATTAAAGAATAACATTAATGCAAGAAACATATCTTGCATATAATTTTGACTATAACCATAATGATATAACTTTCTCTTTACAAGAAATATTCACCAAATGGATGTTGATGAATATATGGTACTACAAAATTAATTAAGAACGCTACAAGAGCCAATTATACTATTTGGAGAAACACAATTGATTACCTTAAGATATTATGTTGTAGTAAGTCTCAAAGAAACTTAATTGAGTTTCTAAAGTATTCGCGAAAGCGGATGGTTATATTGAGACTATAAATAAAGGAAAAATTTAATATCTTCTATTACTACAACTTGTAGCGGGGTAATATGTATGTGAAAAGTTACTCGCTTTATTCTCCAGTTTGTACTACATAAATAAAAGAATACCATAATAAAGTGAATGTTTATTGATATAAAAACTCATATCATAATAAACTTAGAGTTTATTGACAATTACACATGTCATGGTGTAAACCTGAAGTTTATCATTATTGATAATTTCTCCAATTGGCATAATTGGTTTAGCCATATCAATTTAAGTGTGATGTGCAAAAATAATAGAGAATTCACATGAGTAAATATTAAATAACTAGAAAGTTCTTTATAAATTCTCTTATGTTGCTTGTTCTTATTAATTAATAAACCAACTAAAATCATGATCGAATCATGTGAATGCTGGAAATATCAAAGGTGAACATGAGCTCATTCACCTGTCATGTATACCACATAAGGTGCATCTATGAGATGGTTACATATGCAATTATTATTAACCCGCAACATGGTGTTATGCGAGGTAACTTGCTCAATAATTTAATTTCGAGCATAATTTTCATATTTTCTATTCAAGACAGTTTAATTTGATAAGTTGGTTTACATCACAGTTAGTTTAGCGAAATGATTTCTTGAGTACCCCCACTTAATAGCTAAATTATTGCTTATGAGAACAAAGTTATATATATCAGTTTGATATACGTTATATTTTCTCCCCTCACAAGTGGTTTAGGGTCAGGAACAAAATAATTCCATCCTACTATTGATGTACGGTGTATATTTTAATTAACACCATAACACACAAAGGCGAGTTTCCAAAATTGAGGACGAAACTTAGCTTTTCTAACATGAGAGGGAAACATGATAAACAGTTGAGAAAAGGTTACGTGGAATGAATCATCATTTGTATATCTAGATCCCCGAATAAGATAATATGAACTTGAAGTTCATAAAAAGATAATTCATTTGCAATATATTGCAAAGCATGCCAGACGCATTTACTGACCTAACGAAAGTAACTGTATTCTCATTGCAAATGTTCATATTAAGTCCTAGAAGGACAAAGTCTATGGTACGCTTAAAGAATATAGACAAATCGATTTCAAATAAACTTCTTGATAAAGAAGATGAGCAAATGATCAAAATGATCATAATAAGGAGGCAAGTGATCTAGAAGATCACATAATATAATACTTCATAAAATCTCAGGAGAGGTTCAGGTACCTGAAAATATGAAGGAAGAGATCTCTATGTTATGCCTTTATGAAAAAAATATTGGAACCGATATAAAATATTCGTCGACGACATCTATCATAGCGCTAAGTATAGATGAGGATCTTAAGTCTGTCGAATACAGACACAAAATTATTGGCCAAATGGAAGAGACAAAATTCGAATAGAATTGGTTTCATATGAGAGACATGTAGTTTTGGACATGTAGTTCAAGCACTTGAAAGTATAAAGTCAATAATATGTGCAATCGGTTTTCGATATCATATTTGTCTAGCATGAGATGAAAACTTAATATGCATCTAATTAAAGTCTAATATATGACTTGTATGACTTAACTTATATGACAATCCATGAAGAATTTAAATTACTTAAAGCATATAAAATTCTTGGTTATGAAGTACTCCATCCTAAGTACAATTTGTGCACATTTGTATCTTGCTATAATTATAAGCATAATAATATGATAGCGAGAGTTTTCAAGGTGCAACATATTCATTGGAGTTAATATGTGTGATTTATTCATCAAATCTCTGCCGACGTCAACTTTCAAGAAGCCAGTGCACAAGATTTGAATGCGAAGGCTCAAGAATGTGAATTGATGCTCTCATCGGGGGGAGATAAATACGCGTTGTACTCTTTTTTTCTTATAAGATTTTGTCTCACTGGGTTTCCTTGCAAGGTTTTTAACGAGGGAACTAAAATGTGTATTGTTAGATATGTGTACTCTTTTCCCTTCTCTAGAATTTTTTTCCCACTCGGTTTTATTTTAGTTAAGGTTTTAACGAGGCACATTATCTGTTGAATAGACATTCAAGGGGGAGTGTTATAAATAGAATTTTATTTATGGTGAATGTCTATATTTTAGAGAGATCTTAGGGTTTATTACTTGGTGGCTAAGTCACTCTTTCCCTATAAATAGAGGGTTCTATTCCATTGTAATTCATCCCAAATCAATAAGAATTTTCTCTCTCTATTTTTCTCTGCAATGTTCTACTTTTTTTATTGTTTCATAACATTCATAGGATTTTTATTTTTATTTTTTTAAAAATGACACGGAGAGTGAGAAAAGAGAGCGCAATGGACGTCAAAGGACGAATAGGGTAATTAACGCAAAATGAAAGCAACTTTCAAAATGGTACACATTCTTGTGGGATTATACTGGATCGTTGTTGTTGTTGTTGTTGTTGTTGTTTCAAAATAGTACACATTGAATGCAATGCGATATATAAGTGAGATTTAATTAATGCGATGTATAAGTCGTATTTAACAAATGCAATTTAAGGCGAAAATACGATTTATAAGTCGTATACAAAAACGCGACTTATAGGTTCTTTAACTTAAACGGATCAACATCAATGAAATGAGCTATACATTTTATAAGAGAATTAATTGATCTGATTAAAGATTCGCCAACTTGACTTTTGATGAAAATTAGGTCTCAAAAATAAGTTTATTTTTACATTAGCAATCGATTATAAAGTTGAATGAAAAATTATGGTGGGATGATCGTAATTTTTCTATTTTTAATCAAAGATTTCGATTTAAAACTTGAAAATGAATAGCTCTGTGATAAGGAGGGTATATCGCCCTATGAGCTTATCCAACAAAAATTAGGAATAATTGGACTAATAGACTTTAGGATATCAAATGAAATTTGATACTCAATTTAACTTCTCGTGAATTAAGGTTAAAAACATCTTTGTGGTAGACAAGAAAAGAAGTGATAATTAAAGAAATTAGTTTCTAATGAATCCCATTAATGGCCAGTTACGGTAATTGTGCATGTCTGGTCTGTTATTAAAGTAATTGTGCCTGACTAATCTGTTATTAAAAGGGATGGTAACCAGAAGTTCATGAATCATGATTAAAGTTTTCAGGTTATTAGTCTCACAAGCTGGAGCTAAGGCCCCGTTTGTTCATAAAAAAAATTAATTTTTTTTCCTAAAAATATTTTTGTTCATGAAATTTTGTAAGTTTCTAAAAATTTTGAGAATGAGTTTTTCAAACATGAAAAAATGGTCTTGAGCACTTTTTCAAAATTTTCAGATTTTTTTTTTCCCACACAAAAAACTGCAAAAAATTTTCAAGTGAAATGTATGTTCAAACAAAATTTCAAATTACAGATGTTATTTTTTAACTTAACTCCAAATATTACTTTTTCAAAAAATTATAATTTTTATATCCAAACGCCTACTAAATTTGCTGTGAATTTTAATTTCATTCGGGTATATGTAGTGTCCAAATTAACAATTCTTCTTCATTTTAACTTCCAATTATTCGAAGTGTAATGGATCTTTATCCTAGTGTTAAGCTTCAGGTGTCTCAAGTATATGCAATCTATTTTTTTTAATAACTTCAACTTAAAATATATTTCGAAATCAATAGTTTTTTACTACTTGGTTCTTTATTTCAACTTCAATTGAAATAAAGAATTTAAAATTAAAACCTAATTTTAAGAAGTATTCAAGTGACATAATGATTGCAAAGGAAGCTGGAGATGGTACGTAGTCTTGTCACAAGGAGCGAATATAGTCCTTTATTAATTCAGGCAATTTTTTATTTTACTTTAACCAAACATTGTACAAACGCGTACAAATTAGTGCTTTCAATTTGGATCAGTCAAGTATAAACTTGAAGGTCTCAATGAATTTTAACTTTTTATAACAAATAGAGATTGGTAACTTGCAAGAAAAATACTATATAATTAAGTGATTTATTACAGTCGGTTAAATTATGTGATAACTAAAATTACATTAACAGCTAATAGTGGTTTGAGCTCATGTGAGGTTGAGTGCAGCAGATAATAAGTCAAAGTCAATGAAACCTGCATATATTGTGGAAACATGCTTCAAACAGTTCATCCTCGAGATGCCCGTACTCTAAACAACCCCCAACAAATAAAATAAAATAAAATAAATGAGTTAAAATGATACTCCTATTTGCTAAGGCAACCAGCAGATGCAGAAATTGACCATACGTGAAGCCAACGGATAAATATTAGACGAGGATACAATATTTGAGGATTGGATATTGTAGCTTTTGAAGTGGTCCTACTACTAACCTTGAGTCTGAAACTTTTCTAATGACCTTGGGCAAAAAATATATTTCTATTACTTAAAAAAAAGTTACGTAAATAACTAAAATGCAGTATTATAATACTGCATTTTACTTTAACGGAAAGTTAGCCGTTAAAGTAAAACGTAGTACTATACTGTGTCTTATTAAAAAATAATTTTTTTAAAGAAAAACGCAGTACTTAAACGCAGAATTGTACTGCGTTTCCCTATTAATATTGGGCCCACTTCTGCAGAACCTGCTGGGAATATTTTTTTAATGCAAAATGCAGTGCAATACTGCGTTTAAGGAAAACGCAGTATTATACTACATTTTGCTTTAAAATTTGGGCCCACCAATAAGTGTTCTGCGGATAACTGACATACCAATAATTCAAATACATAAAACGTGGTATTGTACTGCGTTTTACATAAAAAAAAATTCTGCACCCCAAGCTTATTTAAAGGCGTTTGAATTTTATGAAAATTCATTCAATACTTTCCTTCAAACTTCCGTTCATACTTCTCTCTTCTTCTTATCAATCATCTTTTTACAATGTCTGAAGAGCCAAAAATAAGGGTTTCATTATATTGAGGGGAGGAGGGGGTGAGATTGTGCTGGAGAATAACTCTGTGAGGTATAGCTCACCTCCACAGTGTCATGTTAAATTGCCGCTTACAATGGAGTACGATAAATTGGTACGATAATAGATTGTGCTGGAGAATAACTCTGGGGGTATGGAAGACGTTCCCATACCCCCAGTCATTGAGTGGTTATTCTGGAGCAGTTTTTGCCGGACAGATTGCGAATGAAAGAGCTTGCCTTGATTTAAACTTGTCACCACCGGCGAATGAGCAACCACAAAATAATTTTTCGACTTTATATAATCCACAAGACGACTGGTAAACTTCAATTTTTCTACGCTTTAGCGATGTTTATTTTATGTTTGAATTGGATTTGTATTAACACTCATATTTTTCATAGGGGGTACCGTCCGAATATGAATTTTACAAGTTATGACTCCGCTCCTAGTTGGAATATGTGTGGTTCTGGAGTATTGGACCATGGTGGTCCATCTGGGAGTCATCACCAACAAGAAAATATCCATCATGAAACGTCAAGACAGTACGACTTGTAAGTAAAGTGATATATCTATTTCTAAAGTATTTATCTAGTTGGGTAACTTATCATTTTGTTCTTTTTGTGAAGTGAAAACGAGCTTCTTGATGTTCCTGACCTCACACAGTTGCCCATAGACGACGTATTCACTCGTGAGTTGGCAGATGCGCAGAGTCAGGAAGATGATAGTGATTATGACAACAATGCGGATGAGTCTGGAGATGACACACCCTTCCATGATGAGGGTGATGAGAAGGAGGAAGTGAATGTTGAACCTAAGCTAATGAGGGAGCATGTTCCTCCACCTCCCGCTAGACCAAGAGTGTACGAGTCCCACGTGCCATTTCATGAGCGTAATATTCCCTACCTTGATAATTTTCCAAGTATGCCGAACGTGGATGCCCTCACAAGGGATGATAACGAAATTCGGTCAGCGATGTGAGATGAGTCTAGACCAGCTGTTCTGACAAAGGGCATGTATTTCCCCGACAAAGCTCACCTAATTAGGGCTGTAAAAATCTACAGTATAAGAGAGTGCCATGAGATGATAGTAAGTGAGTCAACTATGGAGGTATACAAGGCTGTATGTCGTAGAGACTTTATGGGTTGTCACTGGATGTTGCGTGCCAGCAAGAAAAAATCAGGTTTGTGGAAAGTAGGTAAATTTATTAGCACCCACAGATGTGAAATGGACACATTCAATGAGAATCACTTCAACCTGGATGTGGACTTGGTTTCTCTTGTCTTGATTCCATATTTGGAAGTGTCCATTAGGTTCAAGATTAAAGAGTGTATTACAACCGTCCACCAAGAGTATGGTTGTACTATAACCAACAGAAAGGCATATCTCGGTCGCAAACGTGCCTTTGAACTTATTTATAGCGACTGGGATAAGTCTTTTTCAAATCTACCCAGGTACATGGCCGCACTGCAACACTTTAACCCCGACACTGTTGTTGAATGGAGGCGTGAGCGTAGTCCGAACAGACCCGAATATATTTTCAACTATGTGTTCGGGTCATTTAAAGCAGCAATTGATGATTTTGTGCATTGTCGTCCTGTAATTTCCATAGACGGTACTCATGTCTATAGAAAGTATGATATTAAGCTTTGTATTGCAGTTGCAGTTGATGCCAACGACCAAATATTTCCACTAGCTTTTGCCATTTGTGCCAACGAAAGCGAAGCGACGTGGACGTTTTTTTAAACCACTTGAAGCAGCACGTTGTCAAACAGCGTTCAGGTATTTGTCTAATATCCGATCGACATGATGGTATTTTAAGTTCTGTACGGCACTTGTCTGAATGGCAGGAACCATATGCATTCCATCGTTACTGTGTGAGGCACCTGAAGGCCAATTTCCAGAAGAAATATCCTGACAAGGCCTTGCATGACTTAATGTGGATGGTTGCAACTGAGTATCAGCAGTGCAAATTCACCAGGCGCATGAAAGAGATCCGGCAGATAGATCCACGAGCCTATACTTGGTTGATGGGACATGAGCTTCACATGTGGACATTGTATGCTGATGGTGGCAGACGATGGGGAGCCCTCACTATAAACGTGTCGGAGTCATTCAATGGCTTGTTGAAGTCTTCCCATGGACTGCCTGTCACTGCCATAGTCCGCATGACATTCAAACAGAGTGCGGAGAGGTTAGTTGAAAGGCATGGAGTTGCATCGGCATTGATGAACAAGGGTGTTCAATTTATGCCAATACCCATGAGAAGATTTGAAAGGTACAGGAGGCGAACACAATGGCATTCGTTTCTACAGTACGATGATGACCGGGGTGTTTTTGAAGTTAAGACCGCTATCCGCGGACACCGTAGGAATAATCTACAGACGGTGAATGAAGCCAGAAGGTTTTGTTCATGTGGGAAATGGACCATCTACCACATATCGTGCGCACATGCGTTGAAGTGCTTTCAACAAGTTGGATATGGGGCAACCAACTATATTGATAGGCAATACAGTGTTGTTGAATACGTAGACACGTATAGCGGGCAGCTGCAGCCATTAGGTGCTGAGCATTATTGGCCGTCGGAACCTTTTAAGATGGTATGTAACAAGGACTATTTACGCAAGCTGCAAGTGAAAAAGAGAACGCGTATACGGAACCAAATGGATGTTGGTGACACCGTTTATGCGCGTAAATGTGGCATATGCTCGCAGCCAGGACACGACCTTCGTAAATGTCCTTCAGGTGGTGTGCGTGGCGGTGGTAATCCAGCTCCTAGTGCAAGTTCGTCGAATGTACCCAACTATCAAGGATACCCCTAGTCTTTTGTTTTGGTTTTGTTTTTTTTAATATGTGTCTGTACTTGTGTATGTTGCAATATATATCAAGTAAAATTATGTTCCACAATCTTGTTACATCTTATTTTTTAACGTGACGTTTTGATATAGTTGTTCAAATATTTAACTTATTTGTGTTAGTAAAGAAGACCAAGAATGTGGAATAAAAAAAATTACGTATTAAAAAATAAATCTAATATGTAAAGCGTCGTACAATAATACGTTTTATCTATTGTATTGTCGTTCTCAAAAGGCTGGAATGATTGAAGAAAAAGCTGTTTAATTACAGAATAACTTTAATATGTAAAGCATGGTATAATACTACGTTTTGTTGAGTTGTCATGTTGTTCTGAAAAAGCTGAAAACCATGTGAAAAACCTGGTTTGTTGCAGAATAACTTTAATATGTAAAGTGTGGTATAATACTACGTTTTATTGAGTCGTTTAACTTTAATAACTAAAACGCAGTATAATACTACGTTTTGTGTGAAATATTGACTATAAATAACGGACGCATGCTACTTATGTTCTGCGCTTAACAATAACCAAAGTTTCTCTTTAAGAAATGTCTGAACAACCCGTTTATGTCCCAAGGTGCTATTGCGGAGAAAAATGTAGTTTGTATAAATGGTGGCCAGATGGTGGACGCCGCTACTGGGCATGTATGTACAAGGAGGACGAGCAACCCGACAAGTCTACATGTGAATTTGAGGTATGGATGGATGAACTATGTAACCAGGGGTACTACAAAGAAAGAATTTATGATCTTCATATTACCTGTACGAGGCAAGCGATACGGGAGCGCCGAACCAACCAAGAAATTGATGAGTTGAAGGCGAAACTCAATGAGGTAGAAGAAGAGCAAAAAAAGCTGGAAGACCAACTCCAGTGGTTAGAGCAAATAGTAGTACGCGGGCGTGACTAAACAGTGGCTTATACGTGTTGAGCGTACTAATGTATCTTTATGTTTCCCTTGTCAAGTGTTTTCATTAGTTCTACTGTTTGTTTTTGTTATGTGTATCGTTAGATTTGCCGTGTTTGTGTTTCTGTTGTCATGTTTAAATAAAATTGCTGTTCAAATTCTGTCACAATAACCTGTGTCGTTCAACTAGAATTGTTGCCATTATCTACATAATGTATTATTTTCTTCATGAAATTGTTCAAATATTCAACATATTGGTGTTACTAAAGAACACCAATCTAATAATTTTAAAAAAAATTATGTACAAAGCGTGGTATAAGACTACGCTTGTATAGTACTACGTTTTATGGAGTTGTCTTGTCGTTCTGAAAAAGATGAAAACCGTGTGAAAAAAGATGTTTTCTTGCAGAAAAATTTAATACTTAAAGCGTGGTATAGTACTACATTTTATGGAGTTGTCTTGTCATTCAGAAAAAACTAGAAACGCATGTGAAAAAGTTGTTTCCTTGCAGGAAAATGTAATATGTAAAACGCAGTATAGTACTACGCTTTGTTGAGTTATCATGTCATTCTGAAAAAGCTGAAAACCATGTGATAAAACAATGTCATTTCAGAGAAATTTAATATGCAAAGCATGGTAGAATACTACGTTTTACTTGTATGTAAAGCGTGGTATAATACTACGTTATATGTGAAATCTTGCCTATAAATAACGAGCGCATTCTAGTTATTTTCTGCGCTTAACAACAACCTATAGCAAATATTTCCATAAAACTAAAGTTTCTCTTTAAGAAATGTCTCGACAACCCCTTTATTGCCCAAAGCGCGACTGTGGAATCAAAAGCATGATGTACGATTGTTAGGAAGAAGCTGGACGCCGCTACTGGGCGTGTATGAACATGTTTTATAGGCAACCCGGCGTACCTACATGCAATTTTAAGGTATGGATTGATGAACCATGTGAGCAGGAATATTACAAAGACAAGTTGTATCATCTTCATGATGTGTGTATGGGGCAGTGGGACAGAGAGCGCCAATCCAAGCAAGAAATTGTAGAGTTGAAGGCGAAACTCAAGGTGGCAGAAGAAGAGAAAAAAAAGTTGGAAAAAAAGCTCGAGTGGATGAAGCAGAGAATACTAGGCGGTTGTGACTAAATAATGGCATGTACGTATTGAGCGTTGTAGTGTATTTTTATGTTTCCTTTGTCCAGTGTTTTCATTAGTTCTACTGTTTGTTTTTGTGTTAGGTTTGCAAGGTTTGTGTTTGTGTTGTACTGTTAAAGTAAAATTGCTGTTCAAACGCAATTAAAATAAAATTGTTGTTAAAAGATAATTGTTACCATTATTTACATAATGCACTATTTACACAAAGTAAAAACATAAGTAAATCAATGAGTCCCGCAACTTGTGTGCTTTAGTGCTGCTGCTGGCCTGAGTCGCATCCCCTGTCGCCCGGGTACATTATCTGGATCATCATCATCAAGCCGCCTCTTTATGTGAGGATGTGTAGCAGCATCGACACCACAGCTGGCAGGATCGGAAGAATAGGTCGCCGGGCCGTCAGCAACCTACAAAACAAGTACTAATCTTAGCATGTGAAAAAGTATATTTGTATTGTACGTGTTAAGTCAAAAAATATTTTCTCACTGTGGTCTCGTCGGCCTCCTGAGTATATGCATCCGTGGTGTCCTCATCAAAGCATGTAGTGGCCTCAAAGATGGGCTGGGACGAAGCCTTCATAAGAAAGTTAAAAATTAATTAATGGCAGCTCATTAAGGAAAAGAAAACAAATTGAATTTTTAAAGTAATACAAACATACCTGCGCCTGTGGTAGATCCGCATCAACCGCCGGGGATGAGGCATAACTCAACCTGCGCCCGCCATCCACGTCCCGGGTCGGCCGATCTTCAGCTGTGGTAGATGGGCATGCAAAGTACTGGTCTACATCCCCGTCGAATGTACCCATGATCGACAATGCTCCTGACTGGGTGACCTGCGATGCTGGCAGAGATAGCTGAAGGCTGTACGACGGCATGCTGCTGGAAGGCTAATCTACCTGAGGTCTATAACCCAACTGATCATCTCCAAGATCCTCATCTCCAAAATCCTCATCATGTCCCTCAACAGGTGGGTCGACAGGTGCCTCAACGCCCCCTTGATGGGGACCACCTCCTCTCCGTCCCCCGCGACCCCCGCGACCCCATGGGGCACCCCTGCCTCGTGGGGCACCCCTCCTTCGTTCCCTACCCCTTCCTCATGGGACAGCCCTACCTTGATGGTAGTCCTCTGGCGCCGCATACTGAGCCTCGTGATCCAACCTCGCGCTATCTCTCGCTTAAAACAGGGTCCGACGAGCCAGATCTGCCATCCGCCGGCCATACTCAACGAGTGCAGCACTATCGGCATGCTGCTACATCTCCTGTCCCAACTGGTAGACCAGGTGATGCCCAATAGCTTGTGAAACACTTAAGATATTAAAAAAATAATGCTATATCACAAATATAAGATATTAATAAGCCACAAAAACATACCAGTGACTCGTGCCTCCCGGTGTATGGTCTGTAGCGCTCGCCAAGTACATGAATGGGGTTCTCGATGTCGGGTGTGATGGCGGTACCATGACGTATACAGATGAATAGTAGCCTCCTGGGTAAATGAAGGTGGTGGCGGAATACGGTCACCTCGCTGCTCCCAAATATGGACCTGTTTCTCTAGCCATCCCATAAATATATCATCCACCCTAACACGGTCATCCCGCTGATAGTGTGTAGGGACCCATGCAGGCTCCCCCGGTATAGGCTGGGGACGGTGAAACTGGCGAAACACACGCTTTGTAGCATGATACTCAACCATATTGAAGAAGAACATCGGGACGGAGGTGCTCCAAAGTAGTCGGTCGACTGAGCAATAATCGGGCAGCTGAGCTAGCAACTCATCGATGTATGGCGTCCAGATGAACTACCAAATAATAACATAAAAGTGAGTATGCGCAACACAACTCAATTTATAACAAGTAAGTGTAGGTACATATTTACCTGTCCAGCCACCAGCATATCTAACACATCCCTGACAAGGGGGAGATTATGATGAGCATCGTCCCTCAGTAGTTCCCACGCCGGAGAACCCACCTAGAAGCTAGAGAGAGAAACGGATAAGCCTCACCCGGCGCAAGTGGTGGTAGAGGTGGCTGCAACGACATGATCCGCTGCCGCCCAAACCTAAGATAAAAGGTTGACGCAAAATTTATGAGTCATTTCGACCATAGAGAATTCGGAGTAATGAACAGAGTATTCGAAAATGTTGTCACCTGTAGAAGGGGCAAAAAACCACATATGTCCACCTGGCAAAGCATGCTTGCCCGGAAGATGCTCCTGTACAGGTATGCGAAAACAGCAGCACCCCAGCTGTACAAGAGTAAATCATCTAGCTGCTGCAGATGATGGAGAAAGCGCATACTCACTAGACTTCCTGAAGTGTTCGGGAACAAGACACCCCCGAAAAGCAGGAGCAACGCCAACCTCGTGTACCGCTCAATATGGGGATCCTCTGTCTCGCCAGTAATGTCTGGGTGCAAAAACGCCATTGATCTCTGATGACTGACAAAGCAACGCGACTACCCCATCTCTGTACAGCGTCACCCTGAGGTCTGTAACCAGTATACTGCCCCATCATATCCAAATACTATCCATGGGTCATGGATCTAATGTACTGGGGCAGTGCAACGGCCCGTCCATCTACGTGCAGCCCATACAAAACCTGAACATCCTCCAGCGTGATGGTGGCCTCTCCAGTGGGCAAGTGAAAAGTGTGCGTCTCCGGTCGCCACCGAGCCACCAATCAAGCTGCATCCGCCCAATCTGAAAAATCGTATAGAAGCCCGTAGCCTGTAGGCGCGCGACTACGCGGGCATGGAAATGATGTTGCGCCATGAAGTCCCACAAATCGTCAGGTCTCCTATCACATAGAGGCTGATCCGATAGATGTCCCTCCCATACAAAGGAGGACCTATGATCGCCCTACAACACTAATAGCTGATCCTCGACTGGTCCAGGATGCGCAGGCGGAAAGTCCATGTCGTCTACTATAATTTAAAGAAAACTAATTGTGTGTGTTAGTTTAATAAATTAAATAATTATTTTTAAAATTGGACTGAGTAATTATGTATGGGTTCCAGGCTCGATATTTGAGGCCCGGTAGCACCAAGTTATCCTTAATTATTATGCGTGTCAATTTCAACATTTTTAGAATTTTGTTAGTTTAAGGAATTAAATAATTATTTTTAAAATTGGACTGAGTAATTATGTATGGGTTCTAGGCTCGATATCTGAGGCCCGGTAGCACCAAGTTATCCTTAATTATTATGCGTGTCAATTTCAGCATTTTTAGAATTTTGTTAGTTTAATAAATTAAATAATTATTTTTAAAATTGGACTGAATAATTATCTATGGGTTCCAGGCTCGATATTTGAGGCCCGGTAGCACCAAGCTATCCTTAATTATTATGAGTGTCAATTTCAACATTTTTAGAATTCCGTTAGCTTAATAAATTAAATAATTAATTATTTTTAATATTGGACTGAATAATTATGTATGGGTTCCAGGCTCGATATTTGAGGCCGGATAGCACCAAGTTATCCTTAGTTATTATGCGTGTCAATTTTAGTTACCGATGGAATTTTGTTAGTTTAAGGAATTAAATTAAAAATTATTGAATTGGACTGAATAATTATGTATGGGTTCCAGGCTCGATATTTGACGCCCAGTAGCACCAAGTTATCCTTACTTATTATGCATGTCAATTTCAGCATTTTTACAATTTTGTTAATTTAATAAATTAAATAATTAATTATTGAATTGGATTGAGTAATTATCTATGAGTTCCAGGCTCGATATTTGAGTTAATTTGACAACATATATTAATTTTTTACTTTTGTAAGATTATTTTTATAAATTAAATAATTAATTTTGTAAAGTATAATTGGATAGAGTTTGCAGTTACTACATACTTAAACTACAGAGACTCTACACTAAAAGGCTCTACATTTTACTACGCTAAAAGACTATATATTTTACTACGCTAAAAGGCTCTATATTTTACTACGCTAAAAGGCTCTATATTTTACTACGCTAAAAGGCTCTATATTTTACTACGCTAAAAGGTCACTATTACATATAGAAACAACAAACATAACATACAAATATGAACAACAAACTAAATAAATAATATTTATTTATTATTTAAGCAAATAAAAACATAACATTAACAATAAAAAATATTTATCAAATTTTAATAATTTTTTGTCCCAAAGCTAATAAATCAATTCGGGTATAAATAAGATACAAATTTAAACACAAACATAACGCAAATTAACATGAAAACATATTCAACAATACAAATATGCATGTACTATACGAGTTTCGACATAAACAAAATCGAAATACCTCGATTTAAGTTTTTTGAAATTGATTCAAATCGAATTTTTGCACCCGAATGAAGGAATCCAAAGCTTGTCTTGTGTGCGGGACCTACACTCTTTGCTTTTTGGGTCAGTGTGGGGCCCAATTTTTTTTAAAAAAATTTGACGGGGGGAGAGAGGGAGGGACCAACAGTGGAGCAGGGGTGTTTTTAATGGAGATAGCGTTCTGTCGTTGTCTTGGGGAAGAAGAAAGGCTTTATTTTATTAAAGGAAAATGCAGTATAATACTGCGTTTTCCTTAAATGCAGTATTGTACTGCGTTTCCCTTTAATTAAATATAGGTGGGCCCAATATTAATAGGGAAACATAGTACAATTCTGCGTTTAAGGAAAACGCAGTATTATACTGCGTTTTCCTTAAAAAAATAATTTTTTAATAATACGCAGTATAGTAATGCGTTTTACTTTAACGGCTAACATTCCGTTAAAGTAAAATGCAGTATTATGCTGCGTTTTAGTTATTTATGTAACTTTTTTTTAGTAGTAGAAATGTATTTTTTTGCCCAAAAAGGCATTAGAAAAGTTTTGACTCCTACTAACCTTAGGATTTTAATTTACTTTATTTTATAAATCACGCGACTTGGTCTTTCTTTTTTGTGGTGGTTTTGTCGTATTACTTGTTGGGTTTTGATTTTATTTACGGCAATAAGTAAGGGCGATGTGCATAAATAGCCACTAACAACACCTGTTTTTATTTTAAAGCCAGTGTTTTAAATGTCTTTAGTCTTTAGCCACTGGTTTAATAAACTTATACCTGGCTGGACGAAAATACCCTTCTGCTATAACTTATACCTACACTTTTAAGAATGATCGACAGCAGCAGCAACGCAAAACTACACTGTGATCGTCGAAATTAAAGAAGATTCTCTTCCGATTTAAAAAATTCAACATTTTCATCCAAAAATCGACATAGATTTATAGTAAGTTATACTTTTATGTTTTTCTATTGATTTTTATTTCGACATAGTTATACTCTTTCCGATTTCTATTGATTTTTATACAGTAATTAGAAATTTGATTTTTTTTGAATTTCTGGATTGATAAAGTTAAGGACATCGCGTCCTGTGATAATTCTATAAAAATTGAGCACATAATATTAAGGACATAGTGTCCTCATTTTGCAAATTGAATTGAAAAAGTTAAGGATACAATGTCCTTAACTTTGTTGTTGTTCTTCTGTATATTAAGGACGTACTGTCATTGTTTTGCAAATTATTTTGAAAAAGTTAAGGACACTAAGTCTTGAAATTTGAGTTTCAAATTGAAAATGTTAAGGACACTTGGTCCTTAACTTTGGGTTTCAAGTTGAAAAGTTAAGGACAGGAAGTCCTTAAATTTGAATTACAGGTTAATTCTATAAAAATTGAGCACATAATATTAAGGACATAGTGTCCTGATTTTTAAGGACACTAGTTCCTGAAGTTTGAGTTTCAAGTTGAAAAATTCAGGACAGGAGTCCTTAAGTTTGACTTGCAGGTTCAAAAGTTAAGGATATGAAGTCCTTAAGTTTGGATTACAGGTTGAAAAGTTAAGGACATGAATCCTTATGTTTGACTTGCAGGTTCAAAAGTTAAGGACAGACAGTCCTTAAGTTTCAATTACAGGTTCAAAAGTTAAGGACAAACAGTCCTTAACTTTGAATTCCAAGTTCAAATGTTAAGGACACTTGGTCCTTAACTTGGTCTTGAACTTACAGTACATGTTCTTAATTATACAAGGATTGCATTATAAAATATGTCCTGAGTTTCCCATTCTCTTGACTTGCAGGATGGAAACAATATGCATTATAGTTGCTTTTAATGGTAGATGGACTGAAGACTATAAATATCTTGATCATCAAACAAAGCTTGTTCTGGTACCTGAGGCAATTCGGTTTGAAGATTTCATTAAACAGATCTTTGAAGTTATTGAATTGGATAGACACAAGTTTGAAGCAATGATATGGTTTGCTATCAACCTTGGAATAAGCAAGGGAATGCTTGTATGCAAAAATTTAGATCTTCACACATGTATAGAGTTACTACAAACTCATTCACTCTTCAAGGGCTGTCGTTTCATTGTTGATATTTCGGAAAAAGTTTTTGGATCAACAAGCAACGAAAATGTCAACACAGAAACTCAACATGACAATCAAAACAAATGCCAACAAATAATGGAAATAGATATGGTTGAAGCTCAAGCAATAACTGAAGAGGTGCTTGAAAGAGTTTTTGGATCAACAAGCAACGAAAATGTCAACACAGAAACTCAACATGACAATCAAAACAAATGCCAACAAATAATGGAAATAGATATGGTTGAAGCTCAAGCAATAACTGAAGAGGTGCTTCAAACACATGTCAACAGAGAAACTCAACATGACAATCAAGACAAATGCCAACAGATAATGGAAATAGATATGGTTGAAGCTCAACCAATAACTGAAGAGGTTCTTCAAACATTTGATTCTATTCAAGTAGAAGGACAAAGCATTATAGAGACTGACAACGAACAAGCTTTGGGTATTCAAGTCTTAGAGAGTGCGCCGGTAATCGAAGAGGTTGCTGAAAAAACCTCTATTCAACTAACTAGATGAAGATCAAATTTGAAATAAAAAGAATCCCCAACTACGATATTAAGAGAAAATGCTTCATTGGTTGAAGTAAAAGTCGGATCAGTATTTGACAAGAAGAAGAGTATAATTAACTGTTTTTCGAATGTAACAATTAAAGGAGATTTTGAATTCAAGGTTGTTAGATCAAGATCAACAAGATATTCGTTGAAATGCAATGATGATATGTGTTGTTGGTGTGTGCATGCTTTCAGAATTAAAGATTCAACACTGTTCAAGATAGTAAAGATTGAGAAAAAGCATAACTGCTCTGTTAACACTATAAAAGCTGATCAAAGGCATGCTACTTCACAGTTGATTAGTGGTTACATTATCGACAATTTTCGAGACCCAAGGTTTGAAGTTACACCAGCTTTTGTCATGACAGAGATGCAAAATTGCATGGACTAGATATTGGGTATCACAAGGTGTGGCGTGCTATTCAACTTGCTTCCACTTTAATAAGAGGAACTCCCGAAGAGAATTATGAATTATTGTTTTAATACTTGTATATGATGAGAAGTAAAAACCCTGGAACTTATACTAACATAAAGATAGACGACAACAACAGGTAAATCAAAAAAAAATTTATTAGTACGTTTTATAAAATTTAGGACATGCTGTCTTTAACCAGTTAACTTTTGAGTTGTAACTAGAAGTTCAGGACTGGCTGTCCTTAACTTTTGAACTTGTAATTCAAAGTTAAGGACTGCATGTCCTTAAGTTTTGAACTTTGAACTCAAAGTTAAGGACAGCATATCCTTAACTTTATAAATTAAAACTCTAAGTTAAGGACTGTCTGTCCTTAACTTTTAACTTTGTAATCTGAAGTTCAGGACTACCTGTCCTTAACTTCTGTTAACCTTGTTTTATATTGAATTTTCAGGTTTCTTTATATGTTTAATGCATATGGATCATCAATAGCTGGTTGGAATCATTGTAGACCAGTAATTACTGTTGATGCAACTTTTTTGAAGTCAAAATTTCGTGGTGTTTTAATGATTTCAGTTTCAAAGGATGCAAATAACCAAATTTTGCCACTAGCCTTGGAATAGCAGAACCTGAAGGTAACATTTCCTATGAGTGGTACTTTAGTCAGCTTCGCAATGCAATTGGGAGCCGTGAGAATTTAATTTTTTTATCAGACAGGCATCAAGCTATTGCATATGGCATAGCAAAGGTATATCCTGAAAGCCATCATGGGATTTGCATCTATCATTTGGAGCAGAACCTAAAGCGAAGGAAGATGAAAAGTGAGGTCATAAAACTTTTTCAAAGTGCTTGAAGAGTATACATACGCAAAGAATTTGATCTATACATGTTAGATATAGCAAAAGTAGATAAAAAGACTTATGACTACTTGATGGAAGAACCACCGAAAGGTGGGCACGTTCTTGTAGTCCACGACGAAGATATGACATGCTCACAACAAACATAGTTGATCAATGAATTCTGTCCTATTAGAAGCAAGGGAGCTACCTATATTAAGAATGATGGATTTCATTCAAGTGAAGCTACAACGTTGGTTTTATAAAAGAAGAAACGGAACAGAAGGAACTTTTTATGATGTTTCTTGTTGGGTAGAGAAGGAATTGAAGAAAAAAATAGATTTAGCATTTACTTTGAATGTAAGTATTATGTTCTATGTTTATCTTATGATTTTAATATAATTTAACATAATGTACTAACTTATAATTTTTCAACATTGAAGGTCTTCCCCGTTGATTCATGGCGTTCTAGAGTTGAAGAAGAAGGAATAACTTTCTTGGTGGACTTAAACAAAAAAACATGTGATTTTTTTCAGTTTCAATTTGATGAATTACCATGCATACATGCAATTGCAGCTATCGAGAAGAGAAACATCAAGAAGTCCAACTTTTGTTCGCACTAGTACTTAAAGGAATCTTGGCTGAAAACATATGAATTACAAATACATCCTGTAGGACATACTGATTCTTGGATTGTACTAGAGAGTGTTAAGTCACAAATTGTTAAACCTCCAGATTTCAAAGTACCACCAGGTAGAAGGCAGAAGAAAAGGCACATTCCAGCTACAGAGTCATCAAAAATAACTTTCAAATGTGGTCGTTGCAGAAGAATTGGTCATAATAGAATAGCTTGTATATATTCTCCGGCAGTCCATCCATTTTCAAGAAAGCATAGAGAATTGTAGATATATCCACTTATGTTTATCGACTCTTTTAAGTTTTTGCTATAAATTAGATTCATTTAGATTATTCTTATTTGAGCAGATGTATGAATTTACAAAAATTCTTTCTGCTTACCTTCTTTTTGTTTCTTTTAAGTTCAAAGATTTAAAGTTAAGGACATACAGTCCTTAACTTTGATTTTCAAGTTCAAAAGCTAAGGACAGGCAGTCCTTAACTTTGAGTTACAGGTTCAAAAGTTAAGGACACGCAGTCCTTAACTTTGAGTTACAGGTTCAAAAGTTAAGGACAGGCAGTTCTTAACTTTGAGTTACAGGTTCAAAAGTTAAGGACACACAGTCCTTAACTTTGAGTTACAGGTTCAAAAGTTAAGGACAGGTAGTTCCTTAACTTTGGGTTACAGGTTCAAAAGTTAAGGACAGACAGTCCTTAACTTATAGTTCAAAGTTCAAAACTTAAGGACTGTCTGTCCTTAACTTTGAGTTTCAAGTTCAAAAGTTAAGGACATGCAGTTCTTAACTTATAGTTCAAAGTAGTCCTTAACTTTGAGTTACGGGTTCAAAAGTTAAAGACAGACAGTCCTTAACTTATAGTTCAAAGTTCAAAAGTTAAGGACTGTCTGTCCTTAAGTTTGACTTGCTGGTTAAAAAGTTATAGACAGACAGTCCTTAAGTTTGAATTTCACGCTCAAAAGTTAAGGACAAGCAGTCCTTAACTTTGAGTATAAAGTTAAAAGGTTATTGACTGTTTGTCCTTAAGTTTGAATTACACGTTCAAAAGTTCAGGACAGGCAGTCCTTAACTTTGTGTGTTCAAAGTTCAAAAGTTAAGGACACTTGGTCCTTAACTTTCAATTTGAAGTTCAATTACACTTATTCATGAACTAATACTAACAAACTCCATGGACAAATCAACACTTGAGAGAAACAAAGAAATTAATAACATGATGCCTTGATATTACTTCTGAAATCGTAATTTTGCATAGCTGTGACAAAAAATTTTTGCTACACAAACAAAATATAAGTGCATTTTGAGGAATTTACAGAAGTTTTCTGAACTTGCAGAATTCATATGGATTCTTTACAGCAATTTTATACAAAAGATCAACCACAACTAACTTTCTTTACAACTAAACTACAACTCTTTTGAACAGCAAGTTTCATTTTCACTCTCATAGTCATCGCCAACATTTTCTGGTGGTGTATCATAACCAGAATTTCTTTTCCACTAACCATGTGCTAAAAGATTTGCGGCAAGTTCTTTTCTAAAGTCTTTTATGTCTTCAGGTTGGAATTTCTCCACATCCTTTCCAATCATCAACAACTCCACATACTTGATCAGGAATGCACCACAATCAGTCTTAAGAAAAATGTAAGATATGCAGTGAATTAAACAATAAATATAAAGTACATATAAATAATATAACAAATAACAACACGTACGATCTAGTTTGGTGTGATGATCTTTGTCACTGAATATCAAATTTGTTGAAGGCATTTCCAAAAGACTTGTGATGTTTGTTAAACTGTGAGAACTTTAGCAAGTGAGGGATCATGCATGCATACATTTCCGTGTGATTCATTCATGCCTCATATGGCTCACTATATAAGGAATCGTATACATCAATATTTTTCTGATTCAAGTCCAATACTCCCAAAAGAAAGTGTGTCATAGTATTATCATCTTCTCAAGGAAGCCGACACGGAAAAAAGATTTTGTCAACCTCTGTCCAAGCAATCCCACATCTACGACTGTCCCCCCACACATATGGTGTCAGAAACAACTGATTATCACCAGCACACCAAAAGTCATCAGTAGCATCTTCACTGAAATCTTTATACACAAGCACCATATAGTTATCAAAAAGAATATCAGTAGTTGTGCAACGAAAAGAATGGTCGCGAGGGTGGTAGCGTTCCTTCTTTCTCAGATAATATAGGGCAATGTAAGGCTGTATTGTGGTCCGGGCCCGGCCCGGGACCGCGGGCCAAACGGACCGGTTCAAGCGGGCCCGGTCTCTAGTGGTGCATATGCCCGTAGCGGGCCGGTCCAACCCAAATAGCCCGTGAGCCCGGGACCGTTATGCCCGGGATCGGCAGGCGGGCCTGGGCCGGTTCAACCGGGCCAAACGGGCTCCAACGGCTATTTTTATAAAAAAAAAAATTTTAAAAATGACCAATGGTCAGATTTTTAAAATCTAGCCGTTGGCCATCAAAATTCAACCGTTTGGCACTTTAAAAAATAGCCATTTTGCCCCCAAACTTTGTTTTAATTCCAAACTTTTTATAATTATATTTTTTCCCAATTTTCAACTATAAATACCCCCCCCCCCCCCCCATTTTTTCATTTTTACTCACAAATTCATCAATCTCTCTCAATCTCTCTCTAATTTTCTTCTATAATTGCTTACTTTATTATTGCAATTTCGTGAAAAATTTTGAAGTTGGTGAATTGAAGTATTCAAGTCTTCAACGATATTCAATTTTCAAGAAGTTGTTCGTCAATTCGGTAAACTCGTTCCAACTCTTAAGTTTTAATATTATAGATTTGTTAGTTTTATTTAGTATAATTATAATTAATATGACATTTTCTTTGAATTTATTTTGGTGGTAACGGTAAGGGAAAATCTAAAATTGGTGAATCTAGTAGCCAAGCTACTACTCTTCCCCCGGCTCCCCGACCCAGACCTGTTACCCGTCCTCCCCCACCTGTTATTCTTGATAGTGATGACCCTTATTTTCAATTTTTCGGTAGTCAATTTTGCCATGATGTTGCACCAGGTCAACAATTAAATGAAGAAGTTATGAATGCTCTTTATCCTAATGAAACTATCTTTGAAAATGATGATTTAGATGAAACACAACCGGATTTAGATGATACACCTACTAGTCCTGTTAATAACCCAAATGATGCCCCGCCTGACCCTCCTGTAGTAACCCCTACTTTTAATAGACAACCTGCTAAACGGCCTGAAACATCTCTTGTTTGACACTTTTTTACTCAACTAAGAGAACAAAATTAGGCTAAGTGTAAAACTTGTGGGTCTCAACTAGTTCATAAATTTACTGGAGACCGTAGCGGTACGAGTAGTTTGACTAGACACATATTGAAACACCCTAGAGATAAAGCTAGATTTTTACAAATGAAAGCTGCACAAGAGGGGACAAGTGTAGATACTACGGTTAACCCTAGTACAGGTTCAAATCTAGTTCAACTGGGAATTAATACTGTTACCGGTGGTATTTTATATTATGATCCAAAAAAGGATCGTGAAGAATTGGCAAAAATGGTTACTGTTATGTGCTTACCCTATAGTTTTCCTTCTAACCCTCATTTTGTGCATTATATTAGAAGAGTTTTTAATCCTACTTATAAAGGATGGCCTCGCGCAACCGTAAAGAGCGATATTTATAAATATAAACATGAATATGAACAATATTTGCGCTATTTATTTACTCATATAGATTGTCGCATTGCTATTACTACTGATATTGGTAGAAGTGGTAATGACTGTGATTATCTAACTGTTACAAGTCATTGGATATATGAGGAGTGGATAATACAAAAAAGCGCATTATTGCTTATAGAATAATTAATTCACGCCACACAGGTAAGTTTATTTCTAACACAGTTGCAGATATTTGTAGATATTTTTGCATTAGCGATAAACTTATGTCGGTTTCAATGGATAATGCTTCTAGTAACACTAACGCTATAGGCTTGCTTACAACTACACTAAATCCTGCATTTAGTAATATTTTTCATGTTAGATGTATTTGTCATATTTACCATTTAATCGTCGGTGTTGGTATGAAAGTTTTAAATGTAGAAATTGAAAAGGTTAAAATGGCTCTTAATTGGCTTTTTTATTCAAACCGTAGAAGTAGACTTAGAGACTATTTTAAAAAATGTGATGAATTTGGCCTTAGAGAAGGAAAGGTTCCTAAACCTTGTCCAACTAGATGGAATTACATGTATGAAAGTTTAGTTGTTGCATATGAATATAGGAACCCAATAAGCGCAACGTATAATGCTCGTGTAGGTGATGATGATGATGATGAGCACCTTACAAATCAAGATTGGAGTAATGTTAAAATACTTGTAGACTTTTTAGAACAATTTCATATTGCTACAAATGAATTATCTGGCCAATATTATCCGATTATTTCTAACTATTTAGTTTATATTCCAGCACTTGTAGATTTATTTACTCAATTTTCAGAGGGTGGAGTAATTTATCAAGAACCTATTAATTCTATGAAAGCTAAGTTTAAAAAATATTTTTTCCCTATCCCCCCTATTTTTGGTGTTGCTGCATTGTTAAATCCTACAATGAAATTAGGAGGTCCTCACTTTTGGTATTCAGAAATTTATAACGCTTTATCACTTTCAGCTGAGGAATTTGCTACACTTGGAGATGCAAAAGTCTCAATTAAAATAAATGCTCAAATAATTTATAATGCTTATCAACTTGCCTTAGATCAACCTAGACCAAATGTTCCAACTCCTACTTCGTCTAGTTCGCAAGCATCTAAAAGAACTGCGGATCTAAAAGCCTTTAGTTCTTGGACGGAGTTCAGGGGTTCTCAAGGTGATAATTTTGGTGATAGTTCACAACAAAATGAGCTTCAAGTTTATTTGTCGCAGGGACTTGAATCAGAGAATCTCGACGGCTCCTTCGATGTTTTGGAATGGTGAAAGGACAAACAAAAACATTATCTAGTTCTTTCAAGGATGGCTCGAGATATTTTAAGTGTTCAAGCTTCAACAGTGGCATCGGAGAGCGCATTCAGTCAAGCGAGACTTCAAATCGGTGATCATAGAGCGTCTATGAGGGAGAGCTTGGAAAAATCAGTACTCTTCAGAGATTGGATCCGTTTGGAAAGAAGAAATTTTGGACTTGCAGAATCACAACCGGAGATAGATGAAGCTTATGAAGAAATGCTAGCAGAACTTGCGCAGGATGCTGCTTCGCCCGGAAGCGGTGATGAACAAGCTTCTTTTCCACCACCACCAATGGAAATTCCTCCGAACCTTCAAGGATTTATGAGATTTGTTAGAGATAATACATAGACTAACATGTAACTTGTATTTTGGCACATCTTCCTTAGTTTTTTTTCCTTTTAATGGTGGTATTAGTACCTTATTGTGCTCATTCCATTAGGGGGGAGGAAGACTAAGAAAGATATTGCCATTCTTTGTTAATGTCGTAATAGTAAAATATATAAGACATTCCCTTGAATATTTCTTTGCAATTTATTTTGTGTTTAAATTTGATATAGTATATATATATTATATATCTAATACATATAAACTATATATATATATATATATATATATATATTTATATAGCTATATATAAGAAATTTATACTAGTATATACATATATAGTTTACAAGAAAGTGCCTTAGATAAAAAAATAGCCTATATATATGTGTGTGTGTGTGTATATATACATACATACATACATACATACATATATATAAGGCAATATATATTACATAAGGCAATATATAATTATATATACACATAATACACCTTTATATATACATACTATACATACTATATTTATATATATATATATATATATATATATATATATATATATATATATATACATACATACATATATATAAGGTAATATATATTACATAAGGCAATATATAATTATATATACACATAATACACCTTTATATATACATACTATACATACTATATTTACCATATATATTTATATAGCTATATATAAGCAATTTATACTAGTATATACATATATAGTTTACAAGAAAGTGCCTTAGTTAAAATGTTTTTAAAAAAATAGCCCGGAACGAAAAAAGCCCATTAGGCACGGGGGCCCGGGGCCATGTGGGCTTAGGACCACCGTGGGCCGGTTCCACACATTGGGGCCGTTTGGCCCGGGACCGCCTCAGCCCGACTCGCCTAAAGCCCAGGCCCGTTTGCCCCGGCACGTTTGGCCCGGGCCCGGACCACAATACAGCCTTAGGACAATGTCAGTATGCTTCATAAAAAGGCAAAAAATAAAAAAAACCAACAGTCATAAAATAATTAAAAATGATAAATTAAGAATAAAGAAAATAAATGCCTTGCAAATTATTTAACCTTATCATCAAGTATAAAGCTACTATTTGAAAGCTCAAGGAAGAACATTTTGCTACTGATTTTTTGATGATACAATTTGTATGGATTCTTTCTCACACCATTATCATCAGCATATATATCAGTTTGTCCCTTGGAAATTTTGAAAATATCAAAGTTAGAAGTTAGTCTTGAACTTAGCTTTTCAAGTTGAAAAATTAAGGACAGACAGTCCTTAAATTTGAATTACATGTTCAAAAGATAAGGATACTTGGTCCTGAAATTTGAGTTTCAAGTTCAAAAGTTAAGGACACATGGTCCTTAACTTAAACTTACAAGTTTAAATGTTCAGTACACTTTGTCCTTAACTTTGAGTTCAAAATTCAAAACTTAAGGACTGTCTGTCCTTAACTTTGAGTATCAAGTTCAAAAGTTAAGGACAACAGTCCTTAAGTTTGACTTGCAGGTTCAAAAGTTAAGGACATGCAGTCCTTAACTTTGAATTACATGTTAGAAAGTTAGGGACACATGGTCCTAAACTTTGACTTACAAATTCAAAAGTTCAGGACACTTAGTCCTGAACTTTGATTTCCAAGTTGAAAATTTAAGGACAATAGCTCCTTAACTTTGATTTTCAAATTCAAAAGTTAAGGACACTGGGTCCTAAACTTAGACTTACAATCACAGAAGTTAAGGACACTTAACTTTAGCAACGTCAATATCAATACTGAAATACATTAAGGCACTTACTCTTTTTTGCGACCTCTCCTTTTCTCCTTGCCCAACCATACAATGAATTTCTTCAATAATTTTGCATCATCTGTGGCATAATGAGAAATACATCTACAAGTATATGTTGATTTTATCCAGCCTGAAATCTTGGGAGTATTTTGATTGTCTGCCATCGATGTTCCTTTTTTTCTTTCCTGATCAAAAGGAGATTTCAACTTCCAACTAAGCTTCTTGTTCCTTTTACCTCGACCAAGCTCTTCTTCAACATTTCCTTCAACCTCCATAGGCAAACCCCCATTAATGCTTATTTGTGTTTTCAACCTCCATAGGCAAACCCCCATCAATGCTCATTTGTGTTCTTGGAGGAGTAGGAGTAAGAACAGAAAATGACGGACCATCATAACCAATACTATCTCTCTTTCTTTTCCTCGTATATTGGTTAGGATCTTCATCATTGTTTTCCTCTGTAGGCAACACTATATAAATATATTAGTTTGCTGCAAGTCGTCAAATGAAGAGACAAAATTCCAATTATGAATATAATATTTAGGATACAATCATTACCTGTCTTGTTCACACTGCCTTCTTGTGTTTTTTCAAGAGACAATTCATCTAAAACATTGCTTGCATCATTTTCTTTATCTTCCAGCTGCACATTTTCTTTATCTTGTAATTGTTATCCATATTCTTCAGTTGCAAGTTCACGATTCTGCAAAAAATTTACAACAGCTAACACAATTACTACTTGTCACTAATCTTTGATTAAAACAAACAATTTATAAAATTAAAAAAAACATTGTCTAACTGTTTGCAATAGTCAAGATCATCCCAATTACATCATTATCTTCACTAGCATTTTCTTGGGTTCTAATATTGTTGGTAAGAGAGGGAGGTGTAGGGAGATCACATGTTCCATCTATGAATTTGGAAACAATCTCACTTCTGCTTGTTCCTTCGGTATTTTGTAGGTCTTGAGATTGTACTCCACTTTTCTATTGATACTCTACTCTAGCTTCTTCCCTTGCAGCTTCAAAAGATTTTGTAACGCGACGCAATTAATACCCATTCTAATAATTCACTAAAACTAACATTCAATATATCATGAAAATTTTATCTAGCCTTGATTGGCACAAGTTTGAACTCCAAATTTTTCTTTATATGACAGAGGTGTAGACAGATCATATATTCCTTCTAAGCATTTGCATACAATCTCACTGACACTTGTTCCCAATGGACTTTCTAAATCCTCCTGAGATTGCAATCCACATTTACAATTTTTTTCTGTTACTCCTGTCTCTTTTGGATTTTCCTAGTCTTGACATTCTCCTACATCTTGAACTTCCACTCCATCAATAGATTCTACAAATATTTGTAATTACAAAAAAGTTTATATGTATTACGCTATTGAATATAAATTTAAATGAAAAAAAATTCAAAATCTATATCTAACCTTTCCCAATATAAGTGACGTTCTCAGTTTCATCATCTAGATGTGCATCTCTAAAATCGCGTTCATACAGAACTTCTGCATGCACATCCATATCATCACGTTCATCACCTCCTGCATCTTTGTTAATTGCAACAGTAGGCTCTGTACCACGACAATGATCATCAACTCCATCTTTAGTAATTGGAACACTAGATTCTCTCTCTATGTTCCTTTCATCAGGTTTCCCATAAATCTTCAACAAAGTATCAAGCTTTGATCCTAGAGTTTTCTTTAAATCCTGAGAAAGAAACTAAGTTAGAAAGTTAAGGATATGTTTAAAAGTTAAGGACAGGCAGTCCTTAAGTTTGCATTATAGGTCGAAAAGTTAAGGACATGAGTCCTTAAGTTTGACTTGCAGGTTCAAAAGTTAAGGACAGACAGTCCTTAAGTTTGAATTCCAAGTTCAAAAGTTAAGGACAGACAATCCTTAAGTTTCAATTACAGTTTCAAAAGTTAAGGACAGACAGTCCTTAACTTTGAATTCCAAGTTCAAAAGTTAAGGACAGGCAGTCCTTAACTTTTAGTTTTAAGTTCAAAAGTTAAGGACACTTGGTCCTAAACTTCAAGTATTAAGTTCAAAAGTTAAGGACAAGCAGTCCTTAACTTATAGTTTTAAGTTAAAAAGTTAAGGACAGGCAGTCCTTAACTTATAGTTTTAAGTTCAAAAGTTAAGGACACAAAGTCTTGAACTTGGATTAACTGAAATTAATGATATTACTATTATTTCATTCTCAATCTTTTTTTCTGCTACAACTATTTTCTGATTTATAATAGTAATTTCAGCTTGCAGATCCTTCTTAAAACTCTCTGATAATCTCTAAATCAAAAAACATAAAAGCAAAAAGGTCTCGTAAGCAAAAAATAATCAAATAAAAAACTAATGCTATTCAAAAGCAGAAAACCTACTTTAACAATTTCCATAAGCATGGCTTCATCAAATTGTGTGGAAGAAGGCATTGAGCTTTGATCTTGAGAAATTGGCTCGTCCACACTAAGAGGCTCTGTATCTTCTTCAACAGGAATAAATGGTGACACCTCGATCAACTTATACAACTATTATATAACAAAAAATAAATATAAGTTTTCAGAACTAAAACAAATAAACAAAAAATAGCTTGTAATTAGATTGACTTACATTTTCATTATGGAAGTATTTTTTACACAGAGAATCAAACTGTGGAGATTTCATTTCCGAATAACATAACATCCGAGGATAACCAGATTCTTGGAAGTTCACAAATTATTTTTCTTGGAAAATAGGAATTACTTCCATAATCCAAACACAAAAGGCAAAAGGAAAGCCAAGTATAGTGTAGTTATCCTTGTCTTTATCTTTGTCTTTCTCTTTCTCAGTCTCATTCTCTTTCGGCTTCAAACAACTCTTCAATGATTTTAATAATGTTTTATAAGAAAGAGAGCCCCAGTTGAAAGAATAACAGAGTTCATCATCGTCTACAATTTTCATTATCTGCTCGGACACATTCATATTCTTCCGCTTTCCCATCAAAACAGATTCAACAAAATAAATTGTTACCAACTTCACAGCATCATCATCGCTGCCTACAAATACTGCAGCTGTACCATGTGGGTGACTAGTAATAAAATTAAACAAATCACCCAACTCAACTCTATCCTTTCCGGGGAAATAGACTTTCGAAAGCTTATTCTCTTTTTCATGTAAACCTTTGATGTCCGGTGAGGAATAATACTTCAAACCAGTAATTATATGAAATGCGTCACATGTAAATTTAATTTCACGGTCAAAAACCTTGAATGCCATTGAATCAGGGTCATTATTTATAATTTTTGAAAGCAATATACAGTGAATAAGTTTACCACAGAACTTCACACTTTGTAATCAGAAGAAGTTGCCAAAAATATCATCCCTCAACTTCTTCCACTGCCTGTTTGACAAAAAACTTTTGATTGTTTCCGTATACTGTAAATCTCCTTTCCAATACACCATAAAATTACGCCAAACATCAAACTTGAATACACGGTCTCCTTCCATTATCACACTACAAAGAAGGAAAAAGAAAATAAAGATTAGGACTTACAGTTAGTTGGAGGGACTTGGTCCTTAACTTCAAGTTTAAAATAAAAAAATTAAGGACAAACAGTCCTTAACTTAAAGTTTAAAGTTGAAAAGTTAAGGACAATAGGTCCTGAACTTCAAATTTGTAGTTCAAAAGTTAAGGACACTTGGTCCTTAACTTCAAGTTTCAAGTTAAAAAGTTAAGGACAGGCAGTCCTTAACTTTGAATTCCAAGTTCAAAAGTTAATGACACTTAGTCCTTAACTTAGAGTTACAAGTTAAAGAGGTGAATAGTCAGTCCTTACCTTATAGTTTCAAGTTCAAAAGTTAAGGACACTTGGTCCTTAACTTCAAATTTCAAGTTTCAAAAGTTAAGGACATGCAGTCCTTAACTTTGAATTCCAAGTTCAAAAGTAAAGGATACTTAGTCCTTAACTTAGATTTACAAGTTAAAGAGGTAAGAATAGGCAGTCCTTAACTTATAGTTTCAAGTTCAAAAGTTAAGGACACTTGGTCCTTAACTTCAAGTTTCAAGTTAAAAAGTTAAGGACAAGCAGTTCTTAACTTATAGTTTCAAGTTCAAAAGTTAAGGATACTTGGTCCTGAACTTCAACTTTCAGGTTCCAAATTTCAAGTTCAAAAGTTAAGGACACTCAGTTCTTAACTTTGAGTTCCAACTTCAAAAGTTAATGTCGTTTGGTCCTTATCTTTCATGAACACAGTTAACTAAAAATTCATAAACACAATAAGCTTATGAATTTATACGACTATTTTTATGAAATGCCCTTACATAATCAAATATATTGAATCAACCACAAACACATTTCACATTTAAACACAAAAAATTTCTGAATAACAGCATCACAAAAATATGCTACTTCTCCGACACTGAATCAACTTATAATGATCATTTTTGAAATTTCACATATACTTGACACGACATTGATCGCGATTACATATATAGAAAAACAAAAATGCATAAAACAAAAAAAAATTATCAGTTCGATATTTCGATTCAGAGAAGATGACAGAGAAGATGAAGAAGGAGAAAGATTAACTGCAGCTCGTTTGCATGCGAGGATAATATAGATGCTGAGAACACACGAAGCTTGCCCTGAAAGATTCGCTCTCAAATTTTCCCTCTTCTAAATGAAAAAAATAATGGTTTCGGAATATATGCATTGAAGAAACGGTAAAACTGTCTTTTTCCTATTTGTAATGGCTATTTTTGCTGAGCATTATATAGTGGATAAAAATTAAAGACACCCTTAATTAGTGGCTACTACACGCCATTTTTACAATAAGTAAAGAGTTAATATCTTTAAATCCGTCTAAACTATACTATATAATGTTTGTGAGTTTCCTACCTAAACTATTGCGTGTCCCCAAAACCCCCCTGAACTATATCCCTTCATAATAAAATCCCTCCGTCTCATTCTTACTAGTGCGTGTGATACACTCTCTAAATAATTTTTAAAACCTGTCATGTGGCAATTCACGTGGAAAAACATGCTTAATTAATATATGTTAATCTAATTATGTGAAAGATAAAAAAGGGATTTTGTCGCACAATCTGTCATTTACTCCTCTCAAAGTATGGTCTCTTTGCTCTCATCAGAAAAAATTCTCTCATCGGAGATGAGAGACACCTTCTCTAAGTAGCGATTCTCTTCATTAATCACGGTTTTTACCATTGATTTCTCTACTTGTTATTGCTGTTATTAGAAATCGGAATTAAATCTAGGGTTTTGTGATTGTTTGTTGAGATTTGTGTTTTTTGTCACTAAATAAAGATAAGTGCTACTTTAGATTTGTTTGAAAAATAAGAAAAAAAAAAGGACAAAAGGTTTTAGGATGGGGCTCGAGGAGAGTAGGGGGATTGAAGAAGGGGAAGGCGTTGATGGTATGAAAAATAGTGTTAGAGTTACAGAAGAAAGATCGTGGGTAGTGACATGGTACCATTGTGTTTTGTTCAAAAAGGTTTATGCCTTTTCTTTTTTGTTGGGGATTTTGTGCTCTTCCTTTGAAATAAATTTGGGTAAAAATAAAGGATGAATAAAACGAGAAAGATAAGAAATAAACTCAATAATAACAAGAGCGAGAATTTCAAATGGATTAAGATGAAGAAATGAAGACAGGTGAAAAAAGAGAGAAGAAAGGTGTAATATAAAATTAAAAAAAAAAAGAGAGGAGAAAATATAAGTTTTTATAAAAGGGGGCTAATTAGCTGTTAATTGCTGTCAGGTGGGCCCATTTTAATGGTTATTGTCACTATTCACGCGTTCTTAGGCGATTTATTTCACATAATATGCCACATAAATGACGGGGGAGTTTATTATGAAGGGAAATATAGTTCGGGAGGTTTTCGGAGAAATGCAATAGTTTAATTAGGAAATTGACAAATATTGTATAGTTTAGGCAGATTTGAGGTTATTAACTCATAAGTAAATGACTAGTAGTTCACTACATAAAATATGCAAAAGTTAATTAAAAAAGTAATTTCATGCGATTTATGATTAATGAAATGATTAGTTGATGAAATCAAGAGAAAAAGATTCAAACCAGTTAGGCCCGACTTATGTCTTTTCACCAAACGATCAAGGAATTGACTTTTACAAACGAGTGATTATATCATCTAATTTTCTGTAAATTGAATGATTTGGGGGTTTTCTGGATTGGAAAAGTTACATTACTTTTGGAAAGTAAGGTGATCCGAACATACATTACTATTAAAAAAAGTTTTACTATTACTTTTTGAGAAATAAGAGAGAGAAGTTGCATTTCGATATGGCCATTTGAGCAACTAAACTAGTTTTTAGAAGAAATCAAATTGATAATAAATTAGAAGCTTACAATTGCAAAGGACAAGGCAAGTTGAAGAAGAGGACGAGTAATTAATTACCTGCTCAAGTGCATTAGTAATATATATAATCTCACATGAGTGATTTACCAGTAGGCAACAGTAGCTCAATTTTCATATATTTACCTTACATCTAGTAGTGACAAATGTACTGGTTGATAAGTTTTAGGACAAGTTGAAAATAATCATAATCCATACACTCATACTACATACGGAAAGGGTCAAAACTACCCTCAAACTATTCGATTTGGTACAAATATATCTTCCATTCACTTCTTGAGCCCCCATCGTTATCTTTTTGGCTCACTTATGTCCATAAGACTAACGGTCAATGCCAAATAAAAAAAATTATTTAAATTACACGTGATAAATTTTTATTGGTTCAATTTTAAACTATGGCCCCAATTAGATAAACCCTCCCTTAATCCTTTTTTTTACTCAACTCCAAAATCTGACCCACCTAAAAAATAGCCAAACTCTTGATTGTTACAAAAATTTACTTCTCCATCTTTTCAACTCTGCCATCACCATAGTTGCCACCAACCCCTTTCCTCCATAACAACCATGCTGCCACCACAACCATGATTCTCATGTTTGTTCCATTCCTCCGTTTTCGAACAATAACAACAAGAATATTATGCTAATCGAAAGATTCCGATTAGAAAATTTTAATTTTTTTTCGACTTGATGTCATTTCTTTATTATAAAATTAGGAATTTATTCAAGGAGGAATACCTAGGCCATAAAATTTTTATTTTTTACGATAAATTATCATTGGGGTCTAACAACTTATTAAGAGTTTACAAAATTTACAAAAATCGTGAAGAAAAAACTGGTAACCAGAATTTAAATCCCATGAATTTATAATGGGTTCTTTGATTATCTTATGTGATGAGAAAGAGAAAAAGATTTACTATTGTAAGTGACAATTGAATGTGAAAGTTAGGGTCTGATCACGCCCAACTATGCCTTATAAAAAGGATTAAGCGACCGTTGCAAATATAATCCGGTTTACAAGTCCGGAGTCGAATTCCACAGAGAACTAAGGCTTAGCTACATTTGTTCAATTTTGCTAAGAAGACAAGCTCGAACAATTCCTATATTATAAATAATTAAGATTCTTGTATCTAATTAACTAACAAATTAAATTAGTAGATTAACACTAAAGACACTACGGGTTGGAGATAAGATTAAGGAGGTCTAGAGTTTGTTGATACCCAATTATTCCCTATGTATTTTTATATACAAAATGCTTTCAAAATAGCATATACATACACATATAAACATGCCCAAGAGTTTTGGTATTTCTTCCTAATTTTTAAGATTTTAAAAATCAATTTATTGTCTATTTTTCGCAGTACAAAATCCAATAATTATTCCCAAGATTATCATTTTGGTGAATAACTTATTTTATTCTCATATTTACACCAAAATATAATTAATGTGATTTTTGTATATTTTTACAAACCTATTTGGTATTTTTAAGCTAAATTGCATGTAATTGCAATTATAGCCTATTTCACGATTAGTAGCATTTTGTAATTATAAAATTATTTTCAGTACTTTTAAATTAATATTTATATAGTATTTGTTGGCTCAGTGTTTTTAATTTACTTTTAAAATTTCTGTTACTATTTTTTATAAAATAAAAAGAGAAAATAGGCTATTTAACACTTAGCCCATTTCTATTTCAATTACAGCCCTTTCACCTTTCAATTTTGGCCCTCAATTTGACCCAATTCCGCCCCAAATTAAACCATCCCAACCCCCAAATTATCCGACCCCTGACCCGATTAAAAAAAAACCCACCCGACTCCCCTTTGATCCAGGCCGTTGATCATTTTGATCAATGACCGTAATTCACCCTTTCCTTTTTAATTCCCAAACCCCCTTGACCTAATTCATTTCACCTGAGACGCCGCCTTTGAACCCCTTCGTCTCTCAAATCCTCTCGAGCCTCTCCGAAACCCTAATCGTCTCCCACCTTATCTCACCATGTTTCCACCGGAATCCATGGCGTCTCCGGCCATGGATGGTATGTACTCATCCTTTCTCACCATCAGACCTAAACTATTCAAGGTTTTGAAGCCCGACTTCAATGGCTCTCTTCAGATCCTTCTCAGATCTGTAGATCTATGGCTTCTTCGGCCATTACCCCGACATGTTCAAGCAATATGAGTCTTTTCGACTCAGGATCTGACTTTCCTCAAGACCTTTCTCATTTCTAGGGTTTTCTCTACAACTCTAAGCCATTTGAGGTTCTGTACTCGCCTATTTTTCTTAGATCTATGATATGTCTGGGCTTTACTTGACATTTTAAAAGGTTTTCCCCCAAATTTCTTTTTCAAAATCGCTCAATTTCAATTTTAGGGTTTCTGAAAAAGTTTCTTCAAATATCTTTCCGATTCTTTCTGTTCTTTCTTCATGTGTGTTTACCTATATTATACTCGTATGCTTTCTTTTCTACCATGCTTGAGTTTGCTCTCTTGTTTCCTTTCTATTACGTAAGATTCTTCTATTTTTGTTGTTATTCCTGTACTCACTTGTTAATCCGTGTTGTTAATCCTTATTCTTTGCTATACATGTTTATGGTTGAGTTCTTTGATTTTGTTTACTTTATTTAGCTCTGTTTGTGTTCTTGCTAAGAATATTTCACCTGCTTTTGTTTGAGCTCGTATCATCTCTTTCTTCTAAACTTGTTTAAACTCCGAGTTTTCTCAAACATGTTCTCATGACCTTGAATCAGTTCTTTCTATCATGTATATTTGTATCTCATAAAGTCTTTGGAAGAGACTTCTAAGCCTCTTTCAATGACCTGCTCTCTCACCTCTATGTCTGACTCAATTCGAAACCCTAGGATTTGGGGGTTTCTTTGGCAAGTGATATTAGGGTTCCACTTTGGGACCCTAGGCTTTCAGACTCATTATGAGTCTGTAACTGAACTCGATTCCTTTTTGTTTGTGACTCTAAGATTTTCAATGTTAGACTCTTTTTCTGAGTAACCTGACGATTCCTTTCGTTTGATTAGTATGCTTTATATATGTGAAATTTCTCTTTCAAAAGGTTTTTCCCAACTGATTGATTGATTCTGAAATCCTTTTAATAAGGCTGACGAATTGTCACTGATTTTTCTTCGATTGAACCTCCTTTACCTTTCTTGACTTGGTTCATTCGAATTGAACCTGTAATTTTGGTTTCATGGCTGTTTGATTGATTCCCTTGCCATATTTGGCACAAACCGTGTACCATTGATGGTTTTCCTTAAATAACTTCTATGTATTTACCCCTTTTGTGCTACTTTGAAAGGTTTTAATTAAAATTTATTTCCTTAACTGGCTTTTACCCGTTGGAATCAGAATCCCTTAACCAAAGGGAGATCGATTTCAATGATATTTCCTTGCCTTTCTTACTTGTTTCTCTGCACTATAAAAGGGACTACCCTTCTGCACTTTTAAGGGCACTTCGAGTCCAATACCTCGAACTTTTAGATCAATACTTTCAACTTACTTACACACTTTATTGCTTTGAGTTCAATACTCTTACAACATTTTGCTCTTTTCTGGGATCCTTTGGAACTTTTGCTTGCAACTTGGCTTTTTCAAGACTACTTTTACTTGTTTTTTCCCCTGAAATTGGTATGTTCTAATTTAGCTTTCATGCCTCACCCCTATGTGTTTATTTACAATTTTCTGCAAAACTATTCACTTTGTTGTTCATGATTAATGTTAACTATGTGTGTTCTTTCCTTGCATCTATTTTCTGTTATGAATCCCTACCCCTATTCTCTTCTATGTGTTTGAGTTAAGGTTCATGGCCTGGCAGTATCCAAATTACTGCCCAGGTCCAAACCTGATCCTCAATGGATCCTAACTCCCAATTTTGGCTGACAGGCTGGTCAAGGGTGTGCCAGCACTCTTAAATTGCTGGGCATGACCACCAGCCTGCCATGGCCTTTCCTAATCCCCCTCTATGCACATACACTTACTCTTAGATTCTAAGTTCTATCCCCTCTCTTATGAGCCATGCTTTGGGACTCTGAGTTCCCTCTGAACTTGGACATTTGAGGGCTGACTCTTCCACACTGCACTATAATCTAATTCTGCAATATGTTAGGGGTATAAGCACTGCCCTGAGTCCCTTTGAGACTCTTGGGAACTTTGACACATCCCAAATAAGAGAAAGGCTTTTGGAAAACGGATCCTGGAAGTTGGTTTATCTCATATTGCTAGACCTTGAGTCTGAATTAGGCTATTTGGTTGCTAATGGAAGTTCTGATGTACTTTTTTGATTCATTCGGGTCTGTAATAATTTGTAATAACTATGGGGCTCTAGCTAAAAAAGGGAGAGTCATTTATGTATGCATATGGGTAAACAACATGCTCATAGGGATTACTGTTTCCAAATTCTGCATTTATGCATATTATATAGTACTCCTGCCTATAAGTTGTCTCATTATTACATTAGAAACCATGCCTATAAGTTTCTGCACTTATGCATTTAGAAATCCTGCCTATAAGTTATGCATTACACGTAGAAATCTTGCCTATAAGTTGTTTCATTACTGCATTAGAAATTATGCCTATAAGTTTCTGCATATAGAAATCATGACTATAGTTTTGTTTCTGCATTTCTGCATATTCATCTGTCGTTAGGCAAACAATCATAGGTTTAATAGTAGTCAACTTCATTCTAGAAACCATGCCTATAGGGCTCCTGCACTTACATAATCATTTTAAAATCAATAACGCTTATAAAATAATGCCTATAGGAGTAGCCGTCTGAATCTAATTCGCCTATTTTATCTATAAGTCTAAACTCAGTGGTAATGTTTGTTTAATATCTGGAGAATTTAATTGGTTCTAAAATTAGTAACCCTTGTTTAAAATTAGTATACTTCCACCTAGGTAAGCAGTATCTAATTATTTAACTGTGTCAGTTTTAATAAATTGCAACCAGACAAGGCCTAATTCGGACTCCTCATCTGAGAAATATGTGATGAAGCAGCATGTCCTAATGCTTTAAATTTAATTCAGACTATAACCAGTATTTGAAGTCATGCTAAATAATTTGCTCCTTTAAGTCAGGAGGCCTGTTTGAGTCCTTAAACTGCTTTTGTTTTCCCTTACTTGCTTATGTGTTTTATTTGTCGCATTAGAATTTTGTCCTTTTAAAACTCTGAAAAGCCCCAACCTCCTCCCTTTAGGACTATTAGTCCCAAATGCCTCCAGGACTGATAGGATCGGGACGGGTAATAGCATGCAATAAGTAACGACACTATTCTGCGTTTAATACATTAATGGGGTGGGAAAGGGTAGATATGGACATGATGGTCGGTGCGCTAATACCACGTGCGACCCCTCTTCTGAGGAGTGATTGCCGGGTATTGCATTGATGTGATCCATATTGTTTGTAAACCTAGGACCCCTTCCCCTTTACTTGTTATCCTTTTTTTAACTGTCCAGACTGTTTGCTTAAGATTTCTATTTTCTTTATCTTTCTTCAAACTTTCAATTCACTTGCAATATTATGTGTAAATCCCCTTCTATTTGAGACCTTTATTTGCTTACTTGTTAGTTAAAGTCACAATTGTAACATGGCCGGGAACCACACTAGTGGATCTTGGGGGGTGCCTAACACCTTTTCCTCGAGATAATTTCTAGCCCTTACCTGAACTCTGGTTTTCGAACTCGAACTCTTCTTTAGTGTCCTAATGCACTTTAATCATTAGGTGGAGACTCTTCAACCCAAAAAACCCAATTCCCAAGAGGAACGAGTTGCCCTCTCAAATGTCATGAACCCGATTTCGCTTTTAGAAAAATGGGGTGCGACAGCATGGCGACTCTGCTGGGGACTTCTTTAGGCTTTTACCATCTCATGTTACTTGTGACTTCACTACTTCTTTATTACCTTTATTTAATGTCTTTACCTTTTTTCTGCTATGAAACTGACTTGGATCTTTGTTTCTTTTCTTTAATGCTTTCTTTTACCGCTTTCCTTCAATGCCGTTGTAATTATGAGCAATTATTGTAATCATTACTTTATGAACGTGCAAATACGTGACAACTTGTTTCATTCTTGTAATTGTATATTCAACATCACATCCCACTCGTGCCAAACAAAATACCATAGCAACGCTTATAATGAGTGGTTGCTCTCTTCCAATATTATCACCCCCTAAATTTGGCAAAGGCGTATTTGTGGTAAAACCAGTCGATCAGCGGTACAGTCGACGGTTTCGTGCCTTTTCCTCTTGAGTTGTCCACTCAAGGGTACTGGTCTAATACCCATAGAAACCTTACTTTGTTCAATTGTGCATGTATCACTGTCAAACCTAGTCGAGTCAGTTATGTTGTCCGCATAATGACTCTTAAAGATAGCCTTGTCCAAAGTCCACTGGGTTTCCTTGAAATCCAAACGGACGCTACCATGTCTGTGCATTTATTTGGAAAACTAAATGCTGCTCATGCTAATTGTTGATATTTAATAGCTGAATCTGTCAGAAGTATGGCCTCACCCTTTTGTTTTGCAGAAATGAATGACAAAGTTCCCGAATTTGGTATGGTCAACATACCCTCACTCTTGCTGACCTGGTGGAGGAACCTCCCATCAAGTAACCAAATCAACGAATGGAAAGAGAGAGTCTCCAGGGCTAGTGAGAAGCTGGAATATCTGGAATACAGTCTGCTGGAGTTGGAAGGGAAATTGAGGAAAAGAGTCATTGACTGTCAAAACGTTGAGGAAGGCAAAGGAAAACGCCTGGCAAGGGCATTCTTACTAGAAAATCTGCGCGAGCTGGAGGATCTGATCAACGAAAACATTCAACCTGAAGAAGGTCCTTCTGGGACCAAGTAGCTAGGAGTCTTTTCTTTTGCCTATGTGTTTAAATATCGCAACCTCTTTTTCTTACAACCCACACTAACTTTCTACCTTTGTTTTTTTTTGTTTTATTCCCCTCCCCAAAGGTTAGTTCGTTTACTCTGGCATCATCATCATACTCCACAAGATCTAAGGGCCCTCCGCCTCCTCCTTCTCTGAGTCCTATCAGAAACAAGAACAAGGGAAAAATGGAAGATTTGAGCAACATCAGAAAGGAGAACTCAATTGAAAGGGTAGAGGTTCCTCAGGGTATTTAGTTTTCCAAGGAAAGTGCCTCCCAGCTCGAGCAAAAGTTGTTGAAATTTCAGGAAGAACTGGACCAAGTTCGGAACTTGGCAAGCTTGTCGTATTCCCTCACCACCCCAGATGTCAACTTTCCCAACACTCGAAACCCCACACCTCCACAAAACATCCCGAAACCACAAAACCAACCCACTCCCCATCACCACTGCAACACATGCCACACTTCAAACAACACCCCACTACTCATCCCTGAACCACTAAACTCCACAAATGATCATCTCCACAACACCCCCATCTATGTGGAAACCATACCACACTATACTCAACCTATTTCAAGCACACCTGAGTCTGATGACAAAGACTCTCTTATCAGGAATCTGGCCGTAGAACTCAAGAAGCTGACTAGCCGAGTTCAGGGTGTTGAAGGAAGCAAGGGGATCGAGGGATTGAATTACGAAGACCATTGCATTCAGCCAGATGTCGAACTACCCGAGGGGTACAAACCTCCCAAGTTCGAGATGTTTGATGGTACAGGGGATCCCAGAGTCCATTTGAGGACCTACTGCGACAAGCCGGTCGGAGTAGGGAAGGATGAAAAGATTCGCATGAAGCTCTTTATGAGAAGCTTGAAAGGGGATGACCTATCTTGGTAGATTAGCCAAGACCTGAAGAAGTGGTAGAATTGGGTAATTATGGTGTCCGATTTTATGGACAGATTCAGTTTCAACACGGAGAATGCACCAGATGTGTTCTACATCCAGAACTTAAAGAAGAAACCTACGGAGACATTCTGCGAGTATGCTACTCGTTGGAGATCAGAAGATGCTAAGGTCAGGCCAGATTTAGAAGAAGAACAAATGAATAGGTTTTTCGTCCAGGCTCAAGACCCACAATATTATGAGAGGTTGATGTTGATTGAAGGCTAGAAATTTTCCGACATCATTAAGCTAGGGGAAAGGATCGAGGAAGGTATTAAAAGTGGTATGGTCACAAACTTTGAAGCATTATAGGCCACCAACAAGGCTCTACAGTCTGGTGGCATGTCCAAGAAAAGGGATGTGAGTGCCGTGATGGTTGCACAGAGAACAAAGTCCCCAATCAAATACCAAACCTACCTATTACCTCCACTCACATATCAGCCTACCCCAAATTACCAAGCACCCTTGCCCTCTTACCAAGCTCCACCACCTACTTACCAATCATCCCCACCTCCCACATATCAGCCCACTTCACCCAGATACTCTCAACCCGCACCTGTTTACCAAGACTACAACACCCAACAAGCCCACATCAATCACCTCCCCCTCGCCAAAATTTCCCTAGACCCCAACCAAACTTCAACTGCGGACCCCCCAAACAGTATACAACCATTGCTGAACCTATCGACCAGCTGTATGAAAGGCTCAAAGCTGCTGGTTATGTCACCCTTATCCCTGCCATAAACCCCGAAAACCCCCTCCCAATGGGTCAACCCAAACAAAACCTGTGCATACCATTCCGGCATGAAGGGGCATGCCATTGATGAGTGCCGCTCTCTGAAGTATAAGATCCAAGCTTTAATTGACAACAAGATCATTGTGGCAAAGGAGTCTACTACAAATGTCCGTAACAACCCTCTACTATACCACAAGGGTGGAGGTGTTCACATGATTGAGATAGAAGACAATTGGGACCCCAAAGGGTCGATTGAATTGATCGATGAAGGTGACGAGCCAAAGAAACCAACAGTCACCCTTAACCCGATTGTGGTCCAGATGCAACCTTCTGGAGACGCCGAAGTGAATATGTCCATACCACTTGAGTTCGAAACACCTTCTTCTGCAAAGACGCCAGGGCCTATTGAGGTCGAGTTTGGGTCCCCAAAGGCACTTGTACCATTTGAGGTTGCTGTATTACCTCCCAAAGCAAGGGTGCCCATTCCGATGGCCATGACAGTCATAACACCGTTCCACCCAAAGGCCATACCGTGGGATTACACCGTCGAGGCGAGAAGGAAAGGGAAAACCAAATCTAGAGAAGCAATTGCAGCACAGGGTATGACAAGAACCGGCAGGGTTTATACTCCAGAACATCTAGCTGAGTCCAGTAAGCAGGCCTCTGGACGACCAACCGTCACTGAAACTGGGCCTGATGATCTCTGGAGGAAGATACAAGCCAAAGAGTATTCGGTCATTGATCAGTTGAACAAAATGCCAACCCAGATCTCTATCTTGGCTCTGCTACAAAGCTCTGACGCACATAAGAATGCCTTATTAAAGGTGCTGAGCGAGGCATATATGCCCAGCAACATAACTGAAGGAGAAATGGCAAACATGGTAGGGCAAGTATTGGAGAGTCACAAAATCACTTTCCACGAAGATGAGTTGCCACCTGAAGGCTAAGCCACAACAAGGCATTGCACATCACTATGCAATGCGAAGATTATTTCATCACTAGAATCCTGATTGACGGAGGGTCCAGCCTTAATATTTGTCCATTGGTGACTCTCAGAACATTGGGAAAGAGCCTGCATAAGATCAAGGATAGAGCCATCAATGTCAAAGCTTTCGATGGATCCCAAAGCTCCACTATTGGGGAAATCAGTTTGTGTCTGCAAATGGGACCGACTTGGTTCGACGTTGATTTTCAAGTGATAGACGTCCCAACATCTTACAACTTGCTATTGGGACGGCCCTGGATCCATGCCGCTGGGGCTGTAGCATCAACCCTATATCAAGCAGTGAAATTAGAGTGGAATCACCAAGAGGTAGTTATTCACGGCGACGGTAGCAATCCCATATACAGTCGCTGGACCATACTAGCAATCGGAGGAAGAAAAAAATAGGCGGAGAAACCTACCATTACATTGAGCGAGTCAACACCGTGGACAAAGATAAATGGTGGGATAACAAAATTGAAAGTATACTGAATTGGTGTGGATACGAACTTGCAAGGGACTTGGCAAGAATCTCCAAGGAATCGCTAAGCCTATCAAGTTGAAGAAACACAGTACCACTTTTGGTTTGGGATATGAATACACTTGGGAGGAGTTCAACCACTGGTCGCCACCATGGCGCAGTACCTACTACCCGCTGGAGCATCCGATACCTCGCTTAGAGCAGAACTTCCAGCCAATCGATGTCATATATGGGTCAGAAGAAGAGGAAGCACTGGCGGCGATAAGGAATTTGTTTTTGGAAGATGACAATATGGATTGTTGTGTCATTTTTGAGGAAGAGGGGGAGGAAGGCCCTTCTATACAAGCTGTGAACCGAGGAGCACGCCTCAACAATTGGTCCATCAGACCTAAGTCTAACCTGGATGAAACTGAGATTGTCAACCTAGGAGATGCAGAAAATATCAAAGAAATGTGCATCAGTGTTCATCTGTCACCATCAGAAAAGAAAGAGTACACGAAATTTCTAAGGGAATATGAGGACATATTCACCTGGTCTTATGATGACATGACTGGTCTCAGTACATCTATTGTAGCTCACAAATTGCCAACTGATCCGACATGTCTACCAGTAGAACAGAAGCTCAGGAAGTTCAAACCCGACATGAGTTTGAAAATCAAGGAAGAAGTCACCATGCAAGTCAAAGCCAAGATTCTCAGGGTAGTAGAGTATCCAACATGGTTAGCCAATATTGTGCCAGTGCCAAAGAAGGACGGGAAGGTTAGAATCTGTGTCGACTATCGGGATCTCAACCGGGCCAGTCCGAAAGATGACTTCCCCTTGCCGAACATACACATTCTAATTGACAACTACGCTAAACATGAACTGCAGTCGTTTGTTGATTGTTTTGCTAGGTATCATCAGATATGGATGGATGAGGAAGACATGGAGAAAACGACTTTCATTACGCCGTGGGGGATGTATTGTTACAAGATGATGCCGTTTGGGTTAAAGAATGGTGGGCCCACCTACATGAGGGCCATGACTACTATTTTCCATGACATGATACACAAAGAGATCGAGGTATATGTAGACGATGTCATCATCAAATCCAAGAGAGCCACTGACCACATGGAAGATCTGAGTAAGTTCTTCAACAAACTAAGAAGGTACAACTTGAAGATGAATCCCGCCAAGTGTGCATTCAGGGTTCCTGCCGAAAAACTACTTGGGTTCATTGTGAGACGCCGAGGAATAGAACTGGATCTGTCAAAGGTCAAATCCATCCAAGAATTGCCACCACCAATGAAAAAGAAAGATGTTATGAGTTTCTTGGGAAGACTTAACTACATTAGCCGGTTCATAGCTCAATCCACTGTCATTTGTGAGCCAATCTTTAAGATGTTGACGAAGGACGCTGCTACCAAATAGACTGATGATTTTCAGAAAGCCTTTTACAGAATCAAGGAATACCTGTCAACACCACCAGTTTTGGTCCCGCCCGAGTCGGGTAGACCTCTATTACTCTACCTTGTAGTACTGGATGGAGCTTTTGGTTATGTCCTGGGGTAGCATGATGAAATGGGAAGAAATGAGCAGGCCATCTATTATCTCAGCAAGAAGTTCACCCCGCACGAGGCCCGATATTCTCTATTGGAACGCAACTATTATGCTCTGACTTGGGTAGCTCAGAAGTTGAGGCACTATTTCTGTGCCTATACTACTTATCTCATATCAAGAATAGATCATTTGAAGTACATCTTTCAGAAGCCCATGCCCACTCGCAAGTTAGCCAAGTGGCAAATCCTGCTGAGTGAATTCGATATTGTTTACGTGACTTAGAAGGCAATCAAAGGACAAGCACTGACAGATCATCTTGCTGAAAATCCCGTGGATGGAGAATACGAGCCTCTAAAGACATATTTTCCTTATGAAGAGGTATCTTTCATAGGGGAAGATATTGCAAAATCCTATGATGGTTGAAGAATGTTTTTTGACGGAGCAGCAAACTTCAAAGGAGTTGGCATAGGAGTGGTCCTAGTATCAGAAACCGGCCAACATTATCTAGTGTCTGCCAAGCTTAGGTTCCCGTGCACCAACAACATGACCGAGTACGTAGCCTGCATCTTAGGGCTCAAGATGGCCATTGACATGAACATTCAGGAATTGCTAGTGATCGGAGATTCAGACCTGCTTATACATCAGGTCCGAGAAGAATGGGCAACCAAGAACTCCAAGATACTCCCTTATCTGCATCATGTACAGGAGTTGAGGAAGATGTTCACAAAGACAAAGTCCCAACATGCTCCCAGAGTTCAGAATGAGTTTACCGATGCATTGGCTACCCTATCGTCCATGATACAACACCCAGACAAGAACTTTATTGATCCTATTTCGGTAAAGATCTATGATCAGCCAGCTTACTGTGCTCATGTAGAAGAAGAAGTAGACGGAAAACCTTGGTTTCATGATATCAAGGAATATTTGACGAATGGAGAATATCTAGAACTCACAAATCCTACTCAGAAGCGTACACTCAGAGATTATCTAACAACTTCTTTCATAGTGGAGGAATCCTGTATAGGAGGACTCCTGATTTGGGATTACTAAGGTGTGTCGATACAAAGTAAGCATCCAGATTATTGGAGGAAATTCATGCGTGGACCTGCGAACCACATATGAACGGCTTTGTCTTAGCCAAGAAAATACTCCGTGCTAGTTATTTTTGGATGACTATGGAAATGGACTGCATCCAGTATGTCCAAAAATGCCATCGCTGTGAGATACATGCAGACATGATAAAGGTGCCTCCAAACGAGCTTACTGCAACAAGCTCGCCATGGCCGTTCGTCGCTTGGGGAATGGATGTTATCAGACCTATCGAGCCTGCCGCATCAAACGGGCACAGGTTCATTCTAGTGGCAATTGATTATTTCACCAAATAGGTTGAAGCAGCATCGTACAAAGCAGTGACTAAGAAAGTGGTAGCAAATTTTGTCCGCGACCGTATTGTTTGTTGGTTCGGAATTCCGGAGTCAATCATCACTGATAATAGTTCCAATCTCAACAACGACCTGATGGAGGCCATGTGTGAAAACTTCAAGATCAAATACAAGAATTCTACAGCTTACAGACCTCAGATGAACGGAGCTGTAGAAGCCGCCAATAAGAATATCAAGAAGATACTATGGAAGATGATAGAGAAACACAAGCAGTGGCATGAGAAGTTATCATTTGATTTATTGGGATACCGCACCACAGTTCGCACATCAACCGGGGTAACTCCCTATATGTTGGTTTATGGTACAGAAGCAGTCATTCCCGCCGAGGTAGAAATTCCCTACTTAAGAATCATACAGGAAGTAGAACTTGACGATGCAGAATAGGTAAGGAGTCGCTACGAGCAGTTAGCTCTTATAGATGGGAAAAGAATGAATGCAGTTTGCCATGGTGAACTTTACCAGAACAGAATGTCCAGAGCCTTCAACAAAAGAGTCAAGCCGAGATAGTTTACACCGGGGCAGCTGGTGTTAAAGAAAATTTCCCCGCATCAAGATGAAGCCAAATGGAAGTTCTCTCCTAACTGGTAGGGTCCATACATGGTTCACCGGGTTATAATCAGAGGAGCCCTCATACTTGCAGAAATAGACGGTGAAGTTTGGCCGAAGCCGATCAATTCAGATGCAGTAAAGCGATACTATGTGTAACTCTTACGATTTCCTGTATGATGTAATTTGAACTACGCCTGACCTGATTCCCGTTTAAGAGGCGATACGTAGGTAGCCTTATGGGTTCAGTCACAATTCAATAAATTTTTTATTTCCCCCCGCTATTGGAAACTGGGGCAGAATTTTGAGGAGGACCCTCAAAATTCCGAAGTTGATTTCAGCCATTTATTGCACGCAGCCGTCAGAAGCACCAGCACAGTAAACTGGGGCAGAATTTTAAGGAGGACCCTCAAAATTCCGGAGCGAGAGAGGTTGCAATGTCTTGAACCGCATCGCATTCGTCGGGTCATCTAAAGAAAACTATTTTAAATTATGTATTTATGTTACATTTTTTCTAAATCATGCATGTCTGGTATCAAAATTGCTTTGTTTAGCAACGCTACCTCAATGATACACAACGCCAAGCAGGACAAGCGAAGCTCATGGGGAAACGAACTAACCTTCCCCCCATTACAAAACTCACAATTTTTCTTTGGATGCAGACACTCAAGTCGTAAAATCATCAGATATATCTATACACTCATACTTCCCGGGAATACAACTCTCAGAATCATCACCTATTTACAGTTGCTATCTGTACACGACATCCACAGCAGCCACAATATAGCAATCAACTATCAGCTATCATCTATCAGCTAAGAGATTTCATTACTATTCGCCTTTTATTTTCTGCATTGCATAAGGCTACCTTTCTACCTTCTGAGGTTAAGCTCTACCTCCATCTGCATTTCTATGTATTGCATAAGGCTACCTTTCTGCCTTCCGAGGTTAAGCTCTACCTCCATCTGCATCTTCTGCATTGCATAAGGCTACCTTTCTACCTTCCGAGACTAAGCTCTGCCTCCATCTGCATTTCTCTGCATTGCATAAGGCTACCTTTTTGCCTTCCGAGGTTAAGCTCTACCTCCATCTGCATTTCTCTGCATTGCATAAGGCTACCTTTTTGCCTTCCGATACTAAGCTCTGCCTCCATCTGCATTTTCTGTATTGCATAAGGCTACCTTTCTGTCTTCCGAGACTAAGCTCTGTCTCCATCTGCATCTTATGCATTGTATAAGGCTACCTTTCTGCCTTCCGAGACTAAGCTCTGTCTCCATCTGCATCTTCTGCATTGCATAAGGCTACCTTTCTGCCTTCCAAGGTTAAGCTCTACCTCCATCTGCATCTTCTGCATTGCATAAGGCTACCTTTCTGCCTTCCGAGACTAAGCTCTGTCTCCATCTGCATCTCCTGCATTGCATAAGGCTACCTTTCTGTCTTCCGAGGTTAAGCTCTACCTCCATCTGCATCTCCTGCATTGCATAAGGCTACCTTTCTGCCTTCCGAGGTTAAACTCTATCTCCATCTGCATGGCTAAAATACCGCCACCTTATTTCTCTTTCATGGCTAAAATATCGCCACTCTATATCTCTTGCATGGATGAAATACCGCCACGCTTTATTTACGTCTTGCATCGGCTGAAAGATCACCACCTTCTGCATTTTCATGGGCTGAAAGATCGCTAAATTGTCCAAAGGCATCATTGTTCGGAGGCACCATTTTCATAGCCCGAGAACGCCATGCTTCATGGACCAGGACATCATGGTCCGAGGACGTCATCCTAACCGTCCAAAGACAGCATTCACGGTCCAATGGGAACTTGCATCACGTTTAAATTTATGCACAATATATATATGCTGGTATTGTTCATTTGTAGGTACACTGGCTAGCAACGGCCGTCTCAGTAGGAGCGATCCCGCTCCAGTTCCCGCAGCCTAACAGACTCTGACCATCCTTTCTCAACCTAAACATCGCGTCCGTTTTTCAAAAATCTCCATCGGCATACTCCGCCGATGGATCCGAACTACATATAGCCTGATTCCTGTAATACCAGGGATATGTAGGCAGCTAAGAAACCAGATCTCGGTCAAAACTATTCAAAATCATTTCATTCGGTCAAAATTGGCCATCATATCTTTACCCGACAACTCTTTCATCCTTTCCGGGTAAAGAGCGGAAGCTGTTGATACCCAATTTTTTCCTATGAATTTTTATATACAAAATGCTTTCAAAATAGCATATACATACACATATAAGCATGCCCAAGAGTTTTGGTATTTTTTTCTAATTTTTAAGATTTTAAAAATCAATTTATTATCTATTTTTAGAAGTACAAAATCCAATAATTATTCCCAAGATTATTATTTTGGTGAATAACTTATTTTATTCTCATATTTACACCAAAATATAATTAAGGTGATTTTTGTATATTTTTACAAACCTATTTGGTATTTTTAAGCTAAATTGCATGTAATTGCAATTATAGCCTATTTCACGATTAGTAGCATTTTATAATTATAAAATTATTTCTAGTATTTTTAAATTAATATTTATATAGTATTTGTTGGCTCAATGTTTTTAATTTACTTTTAGAATTATTATTACTATTGTTTATAAAATAAAAAGGTAAAATAGGCTATTTAACACTTAGCCCATTTCTATTTCAATTACAACCCTTTCAGCTTTCAATTTTGGCCCTCAATTTGACCCAATTCCGCCCCCAAATTAAACCAGCCCAACCCTCAAATTACCCGACCCCTGACCTGATTAAAAAAACCCACCCGGCTCCCCTTTGATCCAGGCCGTTGATCATTTTGATCAACGACCGTAATTCACCCTTTCCTTTTTAATTCCCAAACCCCATTGACCTAATTCATTTCACCTGAGATGCCGCCTTTGAACCCCTTCGTCTCTCAAATCCTCTCGAGCCTCTCTGAAACCCTAATCGTCTCCCACCTTATCTCACCATGTTTCCACCGGAATCCATGGCGTCTCCGGCCATGGATGGTCTGTACTCATCCTTTCTCACCATCAGACCTAAACTATTCAAGGTTTTGAAACCCGACTTCAATGGCTCTCTTCAGATCCTTCTCAGATCTATAGATCTATGGCTTCTTCGGCCATTACCCCGGTATGTTCAAACAATATGAGTCTTTTCGACTCAGGATCTGACTTTCCTCAAGACCTTTCTCATTTCTAGGGTTTTCTCTTCAACTCTAAGCCGTTTTTTTTGCAATCCACTAGGCAAGTGCCTAGGGCTAGTTTTTCATTAATAACAGAAAAGAAAAATACATTAATTAGGAAAAGTACAAATAAGGGGGACAATAGCACCGGTATTGTTACCCATATAACACAAACCGGGCTAACCTTACTGTACTAATCCTATTGAGGCTTGTCAATCTCGCATATTAACAAGAATGTAAAAAATATGAACTTGAAAGTGGGTTTTTTTTTGTAACAACTAGTCCTTTGAGTCTAGTACTATTATGAGCGATTTCCAAAGTAGTGCTTCCCAGCCTATTTTCCCCAGGCCGTTGTTGAAATTTCCTGTACATTTGGCTTTTTTTGGGTGTGTAATGTTCCCAATCTTGCTTTTTCAACGTGCCAAAAGTGCATAGAAAGCCTTAAAAGCTGTGTCGACATCCCATGCGCCGCATGCATTGATTTGTTTCCAGCTTTTCTCGAAATAATGCGAGCTCCACATCTCCTTTCTCTCTATCATCCTTATTGTCTCGCAACTTTCACTCTTCCTCAAGGGAATGAGCACATAGTGCTAATACCACCCATTGAAGTCGTCGTAGTGTGCAGGGCAAGAGTACAATAAGCTATCGCATATAAACGATCAGAATAACTTCATCTAAAGCTTTTATAGAGATTTTTCCATTGCAATTGAATCCATTGTCTGTATTGAGTCTCCTTTGCATGTCTTTAGCGATCGTCCACTTGTAACCTGGATTAGGTAAGGAAAAGTGCTGTGCATAAACATGCATACACACTGCCAGCAGCTCGAAAAACTTAGATAGTGCAAATGTGATGTCGAAAGCTTTTCCCAATGTTTTGGTGTGCTCGCACAACACCCAAAGTTACTAATTTAATAATCCATAAGTGCATGCCTACACTTTCCAGCTTTGTTCTTGTAAATTGCAGCCACGCTTCTAAGCTTTTCGTTTGCATCGAGGACTCTTTTTAAGCATTACTCTTGATAAGCGTTACATTGCCAAGCCTTTGTTTAATTCCCAGGCATGCCACGATTCCTCTATCCCCATTTCTTAGTGCTTGTAGGTAGCGTGAATGAACATCCATCGTAAATTGGTCCTTTCGATTCTTAATCCCGTTGTTGTCCTTGCTTTCTCGACAGCGTTGCCATCCCAATGCACTAGCGCACGACTTTCTGCATCCATGCGTATGCCATGCGTGCCCCTCCAGAAATGTGAGAAATCATGCTTGACCAAAATAGCATATTCCAATTCATTGTCCAGCTTGCGTTACACTGCCAGCGAGCAATTCCATGTCCCAGTTTTTTGTTGTCGAAACCCCATGCGCATGCCTTCTTTCCCATGTGTATGACAACGTGCAATTCCTTGTGAAAACATGCATGCATGCCTGTTGGAATTTAAACTGTTCTCCTAACTCTTGTAGCTCGTCGACCGAGTAATCTCCAGGACCCAAACATCTTGAAGCATGCATTCATATAGTAATGCTAGAAGCATGCGTGTGTTCCATGTCTCTGATTACACCCAGTGGTGTTATCCCAATGCACATGCCTTCATATTCTATCAAGCTGCTGGACGCGTACTTACAAAAAAGCTCGAATTTTGCTTCTAACGATGACTCCTTGATCCCATGCATTTGTATTAAATTAAAACTCCAGGCGTGCCTGCCTTTGTCGTTCCTTTTGTCTTGATGGAAAACAAGACATTCCCAAGTCATGGCCCATATATGCGTTTTAATTCTTGGATTTTTGAAAGCATAGGATAATATACTCGTAGTGGCACCTGCACGAGAGAAAAGATAGTTAGAAATACCAACCATTATATCCTCCTCCCTTAGGATTTGAATATATTGGTCGATTAAATTGACATGGCGCCTGCTCTTCCTTTTCTCTTTGCTTCTTATCTCCTGTCCACCTTCACCCTTAGACTTGGACATTGCAGCTTATCTTCATTAACTAACCTCCTTCCCTGTGTATCTAGATGCCAGAATTGTTGGCATTCTATTTCTCCATGATCTAAAGCATAATTAGCCAAGTGATCTGCCAGCTTGTTACCCTCCCTATGAATATGAGTAACTGTGTAATTGCCCCCATTCATTAGTTGCATCATTTCCTCTACCTGCTCAGATATGATCCATGGTGGTTTCCAGATCCCATCCATTATCTTTTTTAATAACATTGAGTCAGTTTGAAGCCATACATGATAATATTGTTGAAATCTGCAGAACCTTAGTGCTTCTACCATGGCCTTGCTTCAGCTATTGTGTTTGCTGTCTCCTCAATCTCCTTCCCTACTGACTTGACTATGTCACCATTTTCATTTCTTATACAAAAACCTATTGAGCTCCTGCCTGGATTTCCCCTCGATGCACCATCCGTATTAACTTTTAGCCATCCTGCACTTGGAAATTCCCACATGACTTTGGTAACCTTAAGTTTATGAGTGAAATTTTCCATCATAGCTAATAGATCTTGCCATTTGTGAGGTACCATGTCCATCCCAGGCTTTCTCACTTTCACCAATGCCTGGATATTTGATGAAACTTGATAAATCACCCTGCTAGTTGTCACAACATCACCATACTTCATACTATTTCTTCTTTTCCAGAGTTCCCAGACTACACATGAGGGGAGTGCTTGCATTACTGGTTTGAGTCTTAAGCACACATTTGCAGTCCAACATTTTGTGATTGCTTGGTGCAATGTTAATCCCTCCACAGCTATTCCTGCCCTCGATAGAAAATACTTCCAAGCTGTCTTTGCAATTTCTGATCTAAAAAAAAGTGCTGAAGAGAATCCTCGTCAGGTTGTACACAACACCAACATTTTGATGGCATGCAGTAGCCTACCCTTTTCATGAAATCATCTAAAGGTAACTTTGCTTTCCACACTTTTCACATGAAAAAAGCTATTTTAAAAGGCATTCCCTTTACCCAAATCATCCTATAAGCTGTTCTTGGTTCGTCTCTTCTTCTCGTATAATCCCATGCTGACTTAACACTAAAATATCCTCTTGTTTCCAGCATCCAACAAGGCATGTCAAGAACCTGCTGAGGTGAAGGTGGTTTGATTTTCTCCAGAAAAGTCTTCAGAAAGTAGTTCAAATAGCCTGTCCGCATCCCACTCACCATCTAAGGTAACATCATATACATTATGTACAGTTTCATCAATGCCAAAGTCCTAAGGAACTAAAAAATATAGTGCCCCAAGACCTGTCCAGTTTTCAATCCAAAATAGTGAGAATCCCCTTTTTGTTTGCCAAAAGATTTGATGTTCAATCAGATCTCTGCATTCCAACATTTTTCTCCAAATGTGAGACCCCTTTTTCCATGGAACAATTACAGAATTCAATTTCTTACAGTATTTTTGACATACGAAAGAGCTCCATAGGCTTGGTTTTGTTCTGAAATTCCACCACAACTTGCTAAATAATGCTTTTGCTACATCATGCAGTGACCTGAAACCTATTCCTCCTTCCTCAACTGGCATGCATAATTTATTCCATGAAGTCCAATGCCTACTAGTTCCTCCTACAGAGCTGCTCCAGAAAAACTAAGCAAACAATTTGTGCAACCTATTTATCACATAATTTGGAGGGTTTACAGCTGATAATAAATGCATAGGCATGCTTTGCAGTACATGGGATATGAGAACTGCCCTGCCCCTACTAATAATAACTTACCCTGCCATGATTGCAGTTTGTCCATTACCTTAGTAATTAGGGGCTGATAGTATTCCAGCTTTCTCCTTGCATAAAATATAAGACAACCTAGATATATGATAGGAAAATCATTCCTATGAATGCTTGTGATCCTTTCCACCTTGCTGACCACTTCCATGTCTGTTAAATGATGCAGGTACATAGCTGATTTGGTCTTGTTAACAAGCTGCCCAAATGCAACTTCATATGCATTCAACACTTGCATAATCAGCATCAGAGATGTTTCGTCTGAGGATGAGAAAATAATCATGTCATCTGCATACGCCAAATGATTGATCTTTGGACTCCACTTTGGCATCCCAAATCCACAAAAGTACAGGTTAGTATGTAGTGCATTGAGACCCCTAGATAATGTTTCTGCTGCCAAGATAAACAAAGTTGGAGATACAGGATCACCTTGTTTTACTCCCCTTGAGGACTTAAAGAACCCATGAGCTTGACCATTGATTAGAATAGAATACCAATTGTTTGAAACTAATCCAAAGACAATCCCTATCAACCTTTCTGTGAATCCCATATTTCTCAATACCTTGGTTAGGAATAGCCAAGATAATCTATCATAGGCTTTGGTCATATCTAGCTTCAGGATGACATTACGTCCAGCCTTAGTTCTAAGCCTAATGTCAGTCACTATCTCCTGAGTTAGAAGGATGTTTTCTACTATATTCCTGCCCTTAACAAAACCTGCCTGTTCCCCCGATATCAGACTTGGGAGAAATTTCACTAGCCTTTCTTGTACCACCCTCGATATAACCTTATTTGAAAAATTACTGAGGCTTATTGGTCTTAAATCAGAAAAAGTGGTAACTTCTTTTTTCTTTGGTAGCAGAACTAGGTTGGTGTGTGTTACACACTTTGGTAGCTCATGGCCATTGAAAAAGTCCTCACCATGTCGTACAGGTCATCCCCTATTATGTCCCAACAAGAATGATAGAATTTGCCTGTCATACCATCTGGTCCCCCAACACTATCACCATTAAGTCCAAGTACTGCCACTTTAACCTCCTCTTTTGTTGGCTGCTTAATCAACTCTGCATTATGCTCAATGTTAATCAGATTAGGAACATGCTCTATGATATCAAGTGATGAAGGAGTAGCTGCTTCTGTGAACTGTTCCTCGTAGAATTTGATAGCCTCTTCTGCAATTTCTTGTTCTTCTTCAATCCAGGTTCCTCCACTATTTTGAATTCTATTAAGCTGAAATCTCTTCCTCCTACCTCTCACTTGTGCGTGGAAGAACTTAGTGTTCCTATCCCCTTCCTTGAACCAAGTCATGCCTGCCTTTTGTTGCCAATATTTCTCCTCTAGTGCAAGACATTTGATCAATTCTGCCTGAACCTTTTGTAGCCTTTCCATGTTCATCCCTGTAGGATTTGCTTCAAATTCTGCTTCATGAACCATCACCACCTCCTCCATGCTTGCTATCTTTTGGAAAATATCTCCAAATGTAGCCTTACTCCACAATGAAAGGGCCTTCTTTAATTTTTTTAACTTGTGATTAAAAAGAATATAAGGATTTGCACTGAAATCAGCTATCCAATTCTCTTTCACCACATCTTTAAAAGTCGCATGTTCCACCCAAAAATTCAAGAACTTAAAAGGCTTTTTTATTGATGGAGTCTCAATATCACACTTCAGATACATTGGACTATGATCAGAACCAGTCTTTGACAAATGTTGCACCTCTATTCCTGGAAATGTTTGTTGGAACTCAACATTGGACAAGCATCTGTCTAGCCTTTTGAATATACAGTCTTCCTCTACTCTCCCATTCCACCATGTAAATATGCTGCCTTTAAATCCAAGGTCGAAGAGATTGCAAGTGTTGACGCAGTGTCGAAAGTCATAAATTTCATTCAATGACACATATAACCCATAAAACTTCTCTTCTTCATCCCATATTACATTGAAATCACCTCCTACAAGCCATGGTGCATCCATATCCCTTGCCATTGCATATAATGAATCCCATAATTCTATCCTCTCAATTGCATCACATTTAGCATATATCAATGTTAGGACAAACTCCATATGCGATTCAGTATAGAACAATAATAGTGTTAATTGTTGCACCATATTGTACATAACAGTTACCTCAAATACCTCATCTATGAAAGCCCAGATCTTGTTGGAAACATTTGAAATTGCCTGTGCAAGTCCTATCTTGTTTCTATACCTTTCCAGTTTTTTTTGCTTGTTGCTTTGGCTCCATTAATCCTACAAATTCATAGTGATTTTGCCTGTGCATTTTTGTCAACCTTTCAAAGGCCTGCTGTGTGTTGACTGACCTTATATTCCAAATAAGAGCATTCATCACTGATTGTTGGATTTAGTTAGCGTTCTCCTTGTGTGCACCCCAGCTTTTGGGGCTGCAAAATTATCTTTTTTTTTGCTTCTTCTTACCTTTTGCTGCTGATTTTGCCTTTTCCACTTGCGTAGGTGATAAGTCACCTTGCCTTGCAGCATTCATAAGGTGTTGGGTAGTTGATTCTTGATCCATGTCATATCCTGATCTACCAGGTTCTTCTATTTCTTCATTGTCTTCCTTCCCTCCTGATGTAGCTCCAAGTGCATTCTTTTTAGGGACCAAGGCCTTCTCTTCTCCTCTTTTTAAAAGCTGCAACTGATTTTTCTCCAATGTAACAGTAACATTTTACTATTTCTGTTTTTTGCTTTGGCTGTTTCTCCTTCTCTGTTGTGTTGTGTCATTGTGGGTCTTCTTCTGCTTTCTGAAGTTTATCATCTTCTGTTCCTCCAGGATCATTTACCTTTGGGCCTCTTCCTTCATAGTTTTTAATTTCTGTGACTTCTGCTATCTGATAATTATTGTTGTGCTCAACATTTTCTGATCCTCCCTTTATTAAAAAATTACCAGTTGTATTGTTGTCATTGGCATGGGGCTCTCCATTTACAATTTGCTCATCTTCTTCTTTGTCCTTCTCATTTGGTTCCTCATCAGCTTGTGATCCTAGTGGTACTTCGTTCTCCTCTGAATCGTATTCTCTTTGTGCATCCCATAGCCTGCCTCCACAGCCTTGCACTCTTTCTTTAAATGTAGATGATTTTGACCCTTCTGCTTGAGAATTTGGAGTTTTATTAAGTTCCTTGTTCACTAATGTATCTTGTGATGGGATTTCCTGGCATGATGTATTGATCTTCACTATTCCATCTCCTGTTTTATCCTTGAAACTTCTTTCTACCCATTGTGCAATATCTTTTTTTGCTTTTGATGCCTCCTTTCCATTGACTAGACCATTAGTCGAACCAATCCCCGATGAGTTAAGCTGAAAAGCTTGTGCTGCTGGATTTAGATTTTCCTCATTATTGACCATATGTTTTGGTTTTTGCTTTGTAGATGCTTGGTTATGAACTGTTGGACTGTTTGTTGCTGCATTAGCTGCCACCATTGCCAATTGATTAACAGGTTCTTCCTCTTCATCCACCCCTTGTAATATTGCAAACTTGTTAGCTACTTGAACATGATCATTATCTTCATTGTCTATTGCCACCAATTCCTTACCACTGTTGCTTTGTGCTCCTACTTGTCTATCTACAGTACTTGTACCCTCCTTGTTCTGATTGTTTTCAAGCTGCTTAGCTGGTGCCATCTCCATTCCATTATTATTGAGACTAGTATTTTGATTTACTACATTTCTAACTCTGTTGTCCTTCACTTCCTTCCATTGCTCTTTTGCTGTAACATTCACATTACCCACGACCTTTCTACTAGATAAAATCATTATAGGCTGTGAGTTCCCTATGTCCTGCTTCTTAGCTGTATCTGCTTGGTTAGCATTCTCCTTCTCCACATATAGTTCAGGGTGTATCCTCCAGCATTCAAATTGATCATGCCCTTGAAGTTTACAATGTCTACAATATTTAGGCAGCATGTCATATTGAATTCTCACCCATTCAGTTCTTGTTGTTCCTTTAGCTTCATTGAATATGTCCATCCTCACCTTTTTAGGCAAATTTGCAAGTAGATCAACTAGTACCTTCACCCTAGCACAACTAGGTCTAGTTTTATTAATTGTTGCCATGTCTAGATGCATAGGTTTACCTACTGCTGTAGCTAGAGAATATAGACATTCCTTCACAAAAAAGGTTAGCAATAGACCTGAGAATGAAATCCAAGCCATTGCCTTGGGTGTTTCTTCATCTGCTCTAAACTTTGAGTCATAAATCAATGGCCTAAGCTGATATTGATAGCCATCCCTGTCCTTTATGTAATGAGTTTTCGATGAGAAATGAAGATAGTCCTGCCTTAACGTTATTCTAATCAAAATGTGCCTATCCCTTAGAAATCCAATGTTACACTCACCTTTAATTCCGCATTAAATTGGTATAAACTTATGCAGTTGTTGAATTTCTGGGCTGCCATAAAAACATTTACCAACTATTGCATATTGTAATCCTTCGATGATATCCATCCTTTCTACTTCTGCTTCTGTGAACTGAATAACATGCTCTTCATTCAATATTGTAGGTGGACGAATGGGAATTGGCTCAACTTCCTGTTGCTCCTGCATTGCAGCATTTAAAGTGCAAGGTTTCAGAATTTTGGAGTAATCCATCGGTTGTTTGTTGTTATTTGTGTTCCCTGATGTTTGTGCAATGTTTGGAGGAGGTTGGGTAGGCAGCGCAACTACAAAAGGTGGCAGGCCACCTGCCTGTGTGTCCATTACAGTTGTAATTCTTTAGCACTTTAATTACATAACAAAGGTGCAGCAGCTTTGCAAGAAAACGATGCTACTATAATTCGAATTAGCTTCACGTTACTTGCTGCTTATGGCTGTGAATCCAATTTCACAGTCCAAATTGTAAAAAAATAGTAATTTCAATTTAAAATGAAGGTTAGAATTCAAACCAATATTAGAAGAGAAGATAACGCTTTCACGTTATCAAAACAAGCTGTTGTGCTGAAAAGTAGCGCTGGAATGCTGAATCCCTGAAATTGAATGAGGAACACTGTCTGCTACAGTAACTCGTGAAAATGAAATTAAGATCTACAAAAATTGACTATAGATCTAAAGTTGAAACCAATTGGGTATTATTCGTAAGGAAATTATGTATCTTTTGACACCAAGTTTGGTTAGTTCCACCACAGTATGCCGGAGTTATGACCAGAAAATGATGACAAAATTACTATTTCTTCTCTTCCTAGAGAGAAGGCAGAGAATTTTTGTTTTTCTTTTCCTGTTTCACTCTCTAAGCCGTTTGAGGTTCTGTACTCGTCTATTTTTCTTAGATCTGTGATATGTCTGGGCTTTACTTGACATTTTAAAAGGTTTTCCCTAAATTTCTTTTTCAAAATCGCTCAATTTCAATTTTAGGGTTTCTGAAAAAGTTTCTTCAAATATCTTTCTGATTCTTTCAGTTCTTTCTTCATGTGTGTTTACCTATGTTATACTCGTATGCTTTCTTTTCTACTATGCTTGAGTTTGCTCTCTTGTTTCCTTTCTATTACGCAAGATTCTTCTATTTTTGTTGTTATTCCTGTACTCACATGTTAATCCGTGTTGTTAATCCTTATTCTTTGCTATACATGTTTATGGTTGAGTTCTTTGATTTTGTTCACTTTATTTAGCTCTGTTTGTGTTCTTACTAAGCATATTTCACCTGCTTTTGTTTGAGCTCGTATCATCTCTTTCTTCTAAACTTGTTTAAACTCCGAGTTTTCTCAAACATGTTCTCATGACCTTGAATCAGTTCTTTCTATCATGTATGTTTATTTCTCATAAATTCTTTGGAAGAGACTTCTGAGCCTCTTTTAATGACCTGCTCTCTCACCTCTATGTCTGACTCAATTCGAAACCCTAGGATTTGGGGGTTTCTTTGGCAAGTGATATTAGGGTTCCACTTTGGGACCCTAGGCTTTCAGACTCACTATGAGTCTGTAACTGAACTCGATTCCCTTTTGTTTGTGACTCTAAGGCTTTCAATGTTGGACTCTTTTTCTGAGTAACCTGACGATTCCTTTCATTTGATTAGTATGCTTTATATATGTGAAATTTCTCTTTCGAAAGGTTTTTACCAACTGATTGATTGATTCTGAAATACTTTTAATAAGGCTGACGAATTGTCACTGATTTTTTTTCGATTGAACCTCCTTTACCTTTCTTGACTTGGTTCATTCGAATTGAACCTGTAATTTTGGTTTCATGGCTGTTTGATTAATTCCCTTGCCATATTTGGCACAAACCGTGTACCATTGAAGGTTTTTCTTAAATAACTTCTATGTATTTACCCCTTTTGTGCTACTTTGAAAGGTTGTAATTAAAATTTTTTTCCTTAACTGGCTTTTACCCGTTGGAATCAGAATCCCTTAACCAAAGGGAGATCGATTTCAATGATATTTCCTTGCCTTTCTTACTTGTTTCTCTGCACTATAAAAGGGACTACCCTTCTGCACTTTTAAGGGCACTTCGAGTCCAATACCTCGAACTTTTAGATCAATACTTTCAACTTACTTACACACTTTATTGCTTTGAGTTCAATACTCTTACAACATTCTGCTCTTTTCTGGGATCTCTTGGAACTTTTGCTTGCAACTTGGCCTTTTCAAGACTACTTTTACTTATTTTTTTTCCCTGAAACTGGTATGTTCCAATTTAGCTTTCCTGCCTCACCCCTATGTGTTTATTTACAATTTTCTGCAAAACTATTCACTTTGTTGTTTATGATTAATGTTAACTATGTGTGTTCTTTCCTTGTATCTATTTTCTATTATGAATCCCTACCCCTATTATCTTCTATGTGTTTGAGTTAAGGTTCATGGCCTGGCAGTATCCAAATTACTGCCCAGGTCCAAACCTGATCCTCAATGGATCCTAACTCCCAATTTTGGCTGACAGGCTGGTCAAGGGTGTGCCAGCACTCTTAAATTGCTGGGCATGACCACCAGCCTGCCATGGCCTTTCCTAATCCCCCTCTATGCACATACACTTACTCTTAGATTCTAAGTTCTATCCCCTCTCTTATGAGCCATGCTTTGGGACTCTGAGTTCCCTCTGAACTTGGACATTTGAGGGCTGACTCTTCCACACTGCACTATAATCTAATTTTGCAATGTGTTTGGGGTGTAAGCACTGCCCTGAGTCCCTTTGAGACTCTTGGGAACTTTGACACATCCCAAATAAGAGAAAGTCTTTTGGAAAACGGATCCTGGAAGTTGGTTTATCTCATATTGCTAGACCTTGAGTCTGAATTAGGCTGTTTGGTTGCTAATGGAAGTTCTGATGTATTTTTTTGATTCATTCGGGTCTGTAATAATTTGTAGTAACTATGGGGATCTATCGAAAAAGGGGAGGTTCATTTATGTATGCATATGGGTAGACAACATGCTCATAGGGATTACTATTTACAAATTCTGCATTTATGCATATCATATAGTACTCCTGCCTATAAGTCGTCTCATTATTACATTAGAAACCATGCCTATAAGTTTCTGCACTTATGCATTTAGAAATCCTGCCTATAAGTTATGCATTACACATAGAAATCTTGCCTACAAGTTGTTTCATTACTGAATTAGAAATCATGCCTATAAGTTTCTGCATATAGAAATCAGGACTATAGTTTTGTTTCTGCATTTCTGCATATTCATCTGTCGTTAGGCAAACAATCATAGGTTTAATAGTAATCAACTTCATTCTAGATACCATGCCTATAGGGCTCCTGCACTTACATAATCGTTTTAAAATCAATAACGCTTAGAAATCATGCCTATAGGAGCAGCCGTCTGAAACTGATTTGCCTATTTTATCTATAAGTCTAAAATCAGTAGTAATGTTTGTTTAATATCTACAGAATTTAATTGGTTCTAAAATCAGTAACCCTTCTTTAAAATTAGTATACTTCCACCTAGGTAAGCAGTAGGTAATTGTTTAACTATGTCAGTTTTAAGAAATTGCAACCAGACAAGGCCTAATTCGGACTCCTCATCTGAGAAATATATGATGGCAACATGTCCTAACGCTTTAAATTTAATTCAGACTATAACCAGTATTTGAAGTCATGCTAAATAATTTGCTCCTTTAAGTCAGGAGGCCTGTTTGAGTCCTTAAACTGCTATTTGTTTCCCCTTACTTGCTTATGTGTTTTGTTTGTCGCATTAGAATTTTGTCCTTTTAAAACTCTGAAAAGCCCCAACCTCTATCCCTTTAGGCCTAGTAGTCCCAAATGCCTCCGAGACTGATAGGATCGGGACGGGTAATAGCATGCAATAAGTAACGACACTATTCTGCGTTTAATACATTAATGGGGTGGGAAAGGGTAGATATGGACATGATGGTCGGTGCGCTAATACCACGTGCGACCCCTCTTCTGAGGAGTGATTGCCGGGTATTGCATTGATGTGATCCATATTGTTTGTAAACCTAGGACCCCTTCCCCTTTACTTGTTATCCTTTTTTTAACCGTCCAGACTATTTGCTTAAGATTTCTGTTTTCTTTATCTTTCTTCAAACTTTCAATTCACTTGCAATATTATGTGTAAATCCCCTTCTATTTGAGACCTTTATTTGCTTACTTGTTAGTTAAAGTCACAATTGTATCATGGCCGGGAACTACACTAGTGAATCTTGGGGGGTGCCTAATACCTTCCCCTCGAGATAATTTCTAGCCTTTACCCGAACTTTGGTTTTCCAACTCGAACTCTTCTTTAGTGTCCTAATGCACTTTAATCATTAGGTGGCGACTCTTCAACCCAAAAAACCCAATTCCCAAGAGGGAACGAGTTGTCCTCCCAAATGTCATGAACCCGATTTCTCTTTTCGAAAAAGGGGGTGCGACAGAGTTATGATTTCCCCTATTGTCGGAATCCTTTCTGCTACATTATCTATAAATTTACTTAAATCTTCTCTACCAATCATGAGCACTCTGACTGTTGTAACTCTCTCCCGAGTAATTACCACAATTTACTAGACATATTCTGCCGAATTATGCTAGCTGGCATTGAGTACGACTCATTCAGATCGAACCAAGTTTCCGTTATCCCTAATCCTGCCTTTAAGCCCTTCGTATTGATCCCTCATATACGTTAGGAGTAATGTTGTTAAACAACTACCTAAATATGCATTCTCTCCCGAGTAATACACACTAAATAGGCACAGTCATTTGAGAGCTCTTCAACCAACCATAATATAAATGTAGTTGACCAATTAGAGAAAAAGGTACAACAAATCTATATTAACGTAACAGGAAAATTATCCTCCAACAGGTTCCATCAAAACCCTAGATAACAAATTAGCTATTCATAATAGTATGCATAATTACAATGCTATATTTCATAACCAATAATGGAGATAGGAAGAAGGAAGTAAAAAACTCGTAGAAGAATTCTCCGCCTTGCTCCTAGCTTGTTCTTTCCTCTTTAAGTTGAATCCTCGGTCTCCTTAGCCTTCTTAGGTCTAAATTATGTCAAAAGTATGCCCCCTCCTTAAAATAGCATTTTATACGTATTTATACCAAGTAGGGTCGGGCCCAGACGAAATACCTTTTCCTGAGCGATATAGGACTTTGGCTCTGTAAAATTTGCACAAGCGCAGCCACGTGGTGCGCTTGTGGGGAAGTTCGGAGAGCTTATTCTTGACGGGCTACATGAAATTTTCACAGATGAATTCGCGAAAATGAAAAATATTAAAATTGTAGCCCTTTCAAATAGCTTTCCAACAATATATTGTGGATCCCGAACGGAGTTCTGAGCAAAAAGTTATGTGCATTTTACTAGACAATGTGTCGTATGTCCGTTCGATTCTTTGTTTCGTTCTTAACTATCATCCGTTGATCCCCGAACACGATCCCATCTTAATTCCTTGGGCTTTTACTCAGACTTCAAATCTCTAAATCACTGAATTCATTCCATAACATCGACATAGCTCGAGATCACTCCTACAAGGTATAAAACACACCATTAGTGCAAAATACTAGCTATTAAAGCTCGAAATCAATTAAAGTACAGTAAATTATAGTGTAATAAGCGACTATAATATGCAATTATAGCCTATCATCAATACCCCACACTTAAACCATTGCTCGTCCTCGAGCAATCAAACTACACTTTATATAGACACGACCTTATTAAGCAATTTTCCTAATTCATCACACCAAGAATATTTAAAATAGAATAAGCACAAAAGTGTAACAACTTCACCTCAAGATTTTACTTACAAGTACCACGCATTATTCACAACTCACCCACTTACTCTAACATAGAGGTCATTGAAATTACCTTTCTTTCATGAATCAAGTGCCCTCATACAACAAAAGAGAGTAGTTCTACACAATGAAATTTAAGAACAATTTGGAACTCAAGATAGAAAGAATTCACTTACTCTCAGAAATAACATTCATATGCCACAAAAGATGCACCATAGGCTTAGTGTAATACTCTACTAATCGAGCTCATTCAGTCTAGGATCAAGTAGGACTTTAATTGGTTGTAATGTAGACTGCGGGTTGGGTAGGATACATTTGGATATGAGAGTGACTACATCTCTCTAAGCACTTTAATACATATTTTTTTTGGTAACTAAAACTTTTATTACCAAGTAATATTTACATTGATTTTCTGTAGCTTGTTCTGGAAATACGCCCCAGACTAAGCTACTTCTTCCTTTCCTCTAATCTCCTCGTATCTCTATCTATATATTTCACTAAACAGTAGGATAAGAATTCAATTCAATCAGTTTCCTTTTCAAACATTTCTTTACATTTCCTCTACATTGTATATCTTGTGCTAAACTTCTAGTAATTGTTTCATCAGTCCTCTGTATTTCTTGAAAGAATCTAGCATTCCTTTCTTGCCAAATATAGTACATGCTACCAACCAGCATCATCCTATAGATTTCAGCAGCTGCACTCCTACCACGACAGTGTTGTTCAGCCAATTGCATCTCATGTTCCCAATCTATAACTGGTCTAACAATCTTCAGCCATCGTAACATAGCATCCCATATTATCTTTGAGAATGAGCATACACAGAATAAGTTATTCATGGTCTTTCTTTTGTATTGCATAATGGACATGAGTCATCTTCTACACATCCCCCCTTTTTCAATCTGTTTCTTGTTTGTAGTCTTCTATGAGCAGCCAAATATCCAATGAATATCCATTTTGGTAATCCAGCATTGTTCCAGATGATCCTTCTCCATGAAACTTTACTGAATTCTCCTATATTCTTAAAGTACACATCTTTAATACTGAAAGTCTTCATTCTAAGCACATCATCCTCTGTGTAACCACCTTCTGCAAAATACTTCTTGGCTTTAAAGATTTTTTGAATCACCCAAGATGCCTGCTTTGGTTCAGTCCCCCAGCCAGGATTGTACTTTTTATAGTATACATGAACCCATTGAACCCATAATTTATCCTTCTTTTTGCACAAGTTCCATAGTAGTTTGCACATTGCAGCTTTGTTCCATGTGCCTATATCCAGCAAATTCGAACCTCTTGCTACCCTTGGACAACTCAATCTATCCCAAGCTATAAGTGTCTTCCTTGTACTCTCAAAATTTCCCGTCCATAAGAACTTTCTATAGACACTTTCAACCAACAAAATGAGCTTCTTAGGCAATAGGAAGATTTGAGACCAATACACTTGAATGGAGAATAGGATGCTTTTGATAAGTTGGACTCTTCCTGCACAGGTTAGGAACTTAGTAGTCCAGGACTGAATTCTCCCTACCATCTTCTCAAGTATGTATAAACACTTTAATATATATACTTTAACATTCAAGTTCATACTTATGTAAAACCAAAACTCCACCTTCACTTCAATTTATATTACCCCATACTTCTTTAAGCATAATTACATCAAAATCCACCACTACAAGAAGCTACCACCACAATGAATATTCTTCACAACAATACAACTATTATTTTTCTTTATTTTTTTCCCAATTCAAGTGACTCTTATTTTTTTCCAACATAATGTACCTTTCTCCTTATTTCATTAATTCCACTCAAAAGCCAAACCAACCACCTCACACTTTAACTTTTACAAAGTTCATAACAATTCAAGTGCTCATGAGAGATGAAAGGGTTCAAATAGATGGTTAATTCAAACAATTGGGTAAGGCTTGTAATGTCGTTGCCAACGAAAAAGGATTACAGGCTCAAAGGGGCTAACTACGATACATAATAATTAGGCGGGTAAAATATATATATGGCTCAACAAAGAAATACCTATATCACTTCCAAGACTGAATAAAACTACTATTTCGCTTTGCAAACACACGAGGCAAGTTCTAGACATCAAATGCAATGCATAGAATAACACAAAACCTTACACACACATGACACATAATTCACTCAAGATTGGACTCATCAAGACACTCTAGTCAAAACAGTTAAGAAAATTTAAAATTATATGATTTAAGATACTTATACAAGAGTAAAAAATTGAGCCTAAGCGTCACAACTAAAGTACTCACTATTCTCAAGGCATAACAAAGTCAAGAGATATTGCTTCAGTTCAATTCATATCACCATGGCTCCTATTCCTAAAAAAATAAAACTAGCTACACCCGATTCAAACAAAACTCTTGAAAAAGAACCGCGGCGAAAAGAAAAACCAAGGAAGAATTACTATACTAGCTAAAAAGTAAATCTTTTTTTTTCTTTTTTTTTATAGCGAAGAATTTGTTTATGCCCGAATGGTTATAGAATTTTCCCGCTAAGGGGTTACTAGAATTAAATACCTCAAGAAAATAGTCTAGGATATCCATCGCCGGGAAAAGTCCAATCTTTTTTTTTTTCATTTTTTCTAAAAAAAATATTTAATTAAACTAACACAACTAAAATAGCATAGAAAGTCATCCAGATAATCTCCTCACCCCACACTTAAAATTGTGCATTGTCCCTAATGCACAACATAACTAATAAGAGGGTAAAAGAAACTCTCTGGTAGGCTAAAGGCCGAAGCACTAGAAACTTATGGGGTGCTCAGACTTCTCCCAGGCTTGGTCCTTTGCGCGAGCACTTCACACTTAATTCTAGCCATCTGGTTTGCTGTTGCATCCTTCCAATAGCTTTACTTTCCATGCTCCTAGAAAATAAAAAATCCGTACTACAAAAATAATACAATTAAGAAAAATAAAAAATAAAAATAAAAAAATAAAAGAAAGTAGTAAAACTGAGTTACCTCCCAATAAACGCTTGATTTAGCGTCGCGGCATGATGCGAATAACTTTCTGCCTCCACTTTGAACTTATGAATTGGACCTCAAGTTTTGATTCTGCTCTATGATCATGCTCTTGGAGCGATACAAATTGTTGCGAGCGAGAAATTAGATAAAGTCTCATGCACTTTTTGGCTCTCGACCGAGGAGTGTCACCTTGTCTAGACAAACTTGAAAATTTCAAAATATAAGGCTCATCTACCTCTTCCATGGATTCCTTTTTATGCTCGTAAAAATCCATTCCGATTTCACCATCCGAACATAATGCAGAGAAGTGTTTAGAATGAGTTCCAACACGCTCAAAGGCATGAACTTCAAGATTTTTGACCTCCTCAATATCAACCACACTAGAGTCAACTAAATTTGTATTTTCAATATCCCTGGTTGACTCTAGTATTACTTCTTCACCATCGACATCTTTAAATTCTAGTTGGTTAGAGTGTTGGGGTTCTACTTTGGACCCCTCCATTGGCACCTCAATTTTCATCTCTAATGCACAGTGTTCCTGGCTGCTATCCATAATATTGGCATATTGAGCATTAAAAGCTTCAACTAGTTGACCCACTTGAGCTTCCAAATTGCGAATAGTTGCATCTTGCCTTTGTACCCGCAGTTGTATCTCATCATATTGTTCCACAAGGGACTTTAGTATATCCTCGATCTATTTCATGTCATCATCCCTGGTTTCTTTGTTCCTATTAACTTCACAAGAAAAAGAAGAACCATCAAAGTAAGGGGTGGGGGGAAGATAAGAAATATAATCACAACTACGAAAGTGACCATCTTGACCACCATACATATCACACATATTCCACACATAAGATTGAGTTAGTGCACATAACTCGCTGTCGTAAATATTTTGATAATTTTTCCTTGGGTGGTTTCCTCCACTAAACTCATAAGGAGGATCAAAAGTAGAATTACCAACATTAAAACTCTCATAATTCCAAGATGCCATGTGTCTCAGATCAAAAATAAAAATTAACACAAAAATCAAATACAAGAAAACAAAAACAAAAGTTCAAACTTGCAACCTAGAAATATGTACACCTACAACTATACCGTTAGTTCCCCGGCAACGGCGCAAAAATTTGATTATGCCCAACTATGCCTTATAAAAAGGACTACGCGGTCATTGCAAATATAATCCGTTTTACAAGTTCGGATTCGATCTCACAGATAACTAAGGATTAGCTACAATTGTTCAATATTGATAAGAAGACAAGCTTGAACAATTTCTATGTTATAAATATTAAGATTCTTGTATCTATTTAAATAACAAATTAAATTAGTAGATTAACACTAAAGACATTACGGGTTGGTGATCACGCCCAACTCTAGTCCTAAAAAGGATAAGCAGTCGCTATAAATATAATCCGGTCTAAAAGTCGGAGTCGAATCCCACAGAGAACTAAGGCTTAGCTATATCTGTTTAGTGCCACTAAAAAGACAAGTTTGAACAATTTTCTAAATTATAAAGATTGAGATTTATATTTCTAACTAATTAACTAGCAAATACTAGAAAGCGGTAAAATTATCAACTAACGAGACAAAGGGTTGGAGACTAAATTAAGGAGGTCTAGAGTTATGATTTTTTCAATTGTCGGAATCTTTCTAGCTATATTCCCTACAATTTTTCCAATGTATTCTCTATTGATTGTGATCACTTTAGGTGTCGTAATTCTCTCTTGAGCAACTACAACAATTTACTAGACATATTCTCTCAAACTACGCTAGTTGGCTTTATCTAACCGCTCACTATGACCACGTCAAGGATTTGTTATTTCTAAACCTGCCTTTAAACCTGCTGTATTGATTTCTCACATACGTTAGGAGTGACGTTGTTCAACAACCACCTAAATATGTATACTTTCTCAAGCAACACATAATAAATAGGCATAGTCAATCGATGACCATTCAATCAACAACAATAAACACGTAGTTGAACAAGTAGAGAAATCCAACGACTCAATTATATAAAAATATAATAAGAATTTATCCTACAAAAAGTTCTATCAAAACCCTAGATAACAAATTAGCTATTCATAATAGTATGTAAAACTACAATACTAAAAGTCATAACAAACAATGAAAAAATAGGAAGAGGAAGGAAAAACTCGTAGAAAAATTCTCCACCTTGCTCCTATTGTGTCTCTGCCTCCTTAGGTCGAATCTGTGTCAAAAATCTGTCCAACCTCCTCAAAATACCATTTTTCCATGTATATAGACCAATTAGGGTCGGACCCACATAATTATACCTTCTTTAATGCAAAAAGGACAATTTTCAGGTCTAGATGCTCGCGGTTCGGGTGCGGTATTTTCACAGTGCACTGCCTCAGTCCGCATCCAGGTCCGCGGTCGCAGTTTCGATCGCGTTTTTACCCTGTTCCGTTTGGAATTTGGAAAAACCTAAAACATGAAAGTTGTAGCTCTTTGAGTTAGCTTTCCAACCATATATTATATAGCCCAAATGGAGTTTGGAGATAAGAGTTATATCTATTTTACTAGACAGTGCACAATATACCTACTCGAATCTTTGTTTGTACTTAACTATCAAATTTGACCCCCGAACACGATCCCGGCTTAATTTTTTGGACTTTTACTCACCCTTCAAATATCAAAATTACTTGAATTCATTCCATAACATCTATATAGCTCGGAATCACTCCTACAAGGCATAAAACACAGTTTGTGTAAAACACTAGCGATTAAAGCTCAAACTCAATTAAAGTGCAGTAAATTAGAGTGTAGTAAGAGACTAAAATATATAATTATATCCTATCATCAGTTGGAGATAAGATTAAGGAGGTCCAGAGTTATGATTTTCCCTATTATTGGAATCCTTTCCGCCACGTTATCTATAAATTTGCCTAAATCTTCTCTATCGATCATGAGCACTCTGACTATTGTAACTCTCTCCCGAGTAATTACCACAATTTACTAGATATATTCTCCCGAATTACGCTAGCTGACATTAAGTATGGCTCATTCGGATCGCACCAAGTTTTGTTATCCCTAATCCCACCTTTAAACCCTTCGTATTGATCCTTCATATACGTTACAAGTGGTGTTGTTCAACAACTACCTAAATATAAACTCTCTCCCGAGTAATACATACTAAATAGGCACAGTCGATTGAGAGCTCTTCAACCAACCACAATATAAACGTAGTTGAACAATTAGAGAAAAAGCTCAACAAATCTATATTAACGTAACAGGAAAATCATCCTCCAATAGGTTCCATCAAAACCCTAGATAACAAATTAGATATTCATAATAGTATGCATAATTACAATACTAAAATTCATAACCTAATGGAAATAGGAAGAAGGAAGTAAAAAACTCGTAGAAGAATTCTCCGCCTTGCTCCTAGCGTGTTCTTTCATCCTTAGGTCGAATCCCCGATCTCCTTAGCCTCCTTAGGTCTAAATTATGTCAAAAGTATGTCCCCCAACTCAAAATAGTATTTTTACATGTATTTATACCAAGTAGGGCCCAGATGAAACACCTTTTTTCTATGCGAAATAGGACTCTGGCTCTGTAAAATTTGCACAGGCGTGCCGCATGGGGCGATGCACCACACGGTGTGCTTGTGGGGAAGTTCACAGAGCTGACTCTGACAGGCTATAGGAAATTTTCACATGCATGGATGCAAAACATGGAAATTGTAGTTCTTTCAAATAGCTTTCCAACAATATATTGTGTAGCCCGAACGGAGTTCTGATCGAAAAGTTATGTGCATTTTGCTAGACAATGCGCCATATATCCGCTCGATTCTTCGTTTCGTTCTTAACTATCATCTGTTGATCCCTGAACACGATCCTAGATTAATTACTTGGGCTTTTACTCAGACTTCAAAGCTCCAAATCACTTGAATTCATTCCATAACATCTACATAGCTCGGAATCACTCCTACAATGCATAAAACACACAATTAGTGCAAAACACTAGCGATTAAAGCTCAAAATCAATTAAAGTACAGTAAATTAGAGTGTAATAAGCGATTAAAATACGCAATTATAGCCAATCATCAGGGTCTTATTGCGGACATTTTCGAAAAATGACAGCACAAATGGTAAATGTAAACTGAAGAAGATGATAAAAATATAAAAAAAGACCAAAACTACCCCTAGACTAAAAATGTGGTGGCAGCATGGTTGCTAGGGAGGGAAGGGGATGTTGACAACTATGATGGTGGTAGAATTGGAAAGAGAAGTCAATTTTTTTGACAATCAAGAGTTTAGCCATTTTTTTAAGGCTAGTAAGATTTTTGGGTTGGGTAAAAAAATGGGTTGAGGGTGGGTTTATTTAATTGGGGTCATGATTTAAAATTGGACCAACAAAAAGTTGTCACGTGTAATTTAAGTAAACCTTTTTTTATTTGGTATTTGACCATTAGTCGTAGGGATATAAGTGAACCAGAAAGATAACAGTTGGGATATTTTTAGCTCAATAGGTAGACGAAAGACATATTTATACCAAATCGAATAGTCTGAGGGCACTTTTGGCCCTTTTCCTTATAACATATGACTATATGACTCTCGAGTTGGTTGATAGATAATTGGTTTAAGTCAAAAAAAATTCTGATCCATTTTATATAGGTGCCACAAAATCTTTCTTTTAATTTTTAAGTAAGAATGTACAACCCAATATATTGTCAATACTTTTCATAGTTTAGATTTTAAAACTGGTTCAATGATAGTTTAAAATCTAAAAGTATATTTTACTCCACAGGTCATTATAAAATCTTTAGCTCAGCTGTTTGGGCACTAAAACGTAATTATCGGTGTATTTGGTCATTCTCTAGAGTCTGGATTTAGACGCATGTTTCTTTTTTTTTTGTTAGAACGATGAAATATATACTAATACTTAAGGAGTAGCATTACATAGAGGTGATACCTCGTTGGGGACATCTAAATCACCTGAGCTAGAGGGGCTGCTAGCCATATGGTTACAAAAACTATTTAAATTTCCAAGTTCAACTAGTTTGCTTATTACATTGTTAGATACTAATATAGTGGTAGGTGTTCTAGCTTTATCATCCTGTAGCAATTTTCAAAAAACATCCGGTGGGTGAAACATTGTTGATAAATAAGTGTTGTTTGGCTGCCTGGATACTTCCATTGCCAAACTATGTGCAGGTTGTTTCCTTTCTGGAAGTTATGCCGGATTATTGGATTCTTCAGTTCCTTTAGTAATAACCTCCACTTATTAATAAGGTTAGAGCAGAGAGAACAATTATGGGAAATCAGGTTAGGTATTTCAGTACCATCAGTTTCAATATATAAAAATTGTGATTTTTTGCTATTTGTAGGCCTTTTTAGTGCGAAAAGTTCCATATAGGTAGAGGTGTAGGCATAAGTGGGCATTTGTAGCCCAGAATCCAGTTCCCGAATTTATCCCGGAATATTCTACCAATCTCGCCTTTATTATAGTTGCCTTTAAACACCCTGTCAATATTGAGTTTTAGCTCAATTGATACTGGGGGGCTCCATTTTACCATTACTGGGGAGGTGATGATGTTATTAGTAGGAGACGTAGTGGTGTATTTATATTCCATACAACGCATAGCCACAAAATTATGGGCAAGAAGATTACAGAGGTTGTTGAAGTCATTGTTATTTCTGTTCAGCTATAGATGCCAAATGGCAAATGGAAAGAATTCATTCCAAGTGAGATTTAGATGGTCCATATTAATGAGCCAGTGGTTAGAGTTGTAGTCCAATATTTGGTTTTGTGGGATTACTTTCTCCCAAAAGGATTTGACTATTGGGCATTCAAAGAGTAGGTTATCGATTGAACAAATTGTATCGATATTTAAGCCTATGTGATGTAGATAGGAATTTGTGGGTAGGCGGTTGTGGGAGCATTTTCATAGAAAAATTTAATCTTATTAACAGTATTTAACTTGTAGATCCAGTAAAATCTATAGCTAATATGGCACCGTGAGGAGATGAGCTTGAAGGTTGTTCTAGTGGAGAATGAGCCATTGGAAGTGAGGGCTCAGACCGAGATGTCTTTGGCGCCCTGTAAGTTTGAGATGTTGATAGAGTGAATTTTTTGAGTGATGTTGAGAGGTAGGTTATAGGAAATTTTTTAGAGATCCTATCGATTATTGTCGCAAAGATCCTTCACTTTGAGGGTAGAGTCTAGTTGGGTTAGAGGTCCATGGATAAAGGAGCTGAGTGGGGGGAGGTTGGGAATCCATGCCGAGGACCAACAAATAATAATTTCTGGTCCAATTATCCATGAGAGACCATCTGAGCAATACTTCCATCCCGTCAAGATATTAGATCAGATGAATGAGTGAGAAGCGGCTTTCCTTTAATGGCTATATTTACTGATAAGTGTGGTGACCCAAATAGAGTTTGGGATTGAGAAGCGGTGCCAAGATAAGATGGAGAGTAAAGCTATATTTTTGTCCTTTGCTTTTTTTAATACCTAGACCTCTGTCTTACTTTGACTGAGTAACAATATCCCACTTAACATAGTGAATATTTTTCCTAGTCGTTGTAGTGCCCCATATAAAATTACGTTAGATTTTGTCAAATTTTTTGAGGATTAAGGTAGGAATTAGGATATATTGCATGAAGTAGTTTGGGAGAGAGTTAAGAGTGGACTTAACAAGTGTTGTTCTACCAGCAATGAATAGAAAATCTATTTTTCATCCGGCTAGTCTGGAATTCATGTTGCTGATGACGTACTGGAGGTCAGATGCTTTAGGCTTTCGAGGGAGGATTGAGAATCCTAAGTATTTTCCAAAGTTGTCACTTGTATTGATATTGAGAATGTTAGCAAGATGATTACGGGTATGAGTTTCACAGTTTTGGAGAAGATTATTTTGGATTATTAGTTAATTTATTGACCCGAAAGTTGGCTAAAGAAAGTGAGACATTGGTTTAGTCTAAACTTATTTTTCATTGGCATTTGCTGCAAGGGTGAGGTCATCTGCATAAAAAAGATGAGAGAGGGGTGGCCCTATATGACTAAGTTGAATAGGGTCTCAAAGGCCTATGTTGACCTAGTGGAAAATGTATTCAGAGAGAAGTTTCATGCAGAGTATAAATAGGTAAAGGAATAATGGGTCACCTTGTCTGATGCCTCTAGTTGGATTGAAAAACTCCGTCTTAGATCCATTGACTAGGATTGCGATTCTGAAGGTACTGACATAATTCTTAATAAGCTTGGTCATACGTGGGGGGAATTTGAAAAAGAGGAGAGCTCGATAGATAAAAGACCATTCTAGTCTATCAAACACTTTTTCGAGGTCAATTTTAAGAGGAGTTTCCCACAGTGCCCTCTGAGTTTTTGGAAAGGGTTCATAATTTCTTGGATGATAATAGCATTGTCATTAGTGTGTCCTCCTTTTAGAAAGCTAAATTGGTAGGGGCAAATAAGCTTATCCAGGAAAGGTTTCATCCTGTTGATTATGATTTTTTTGATGACTTTATAGATAGTATTATATATACCTATAGGTCGAAAGTTATTGAGGTTATTAGCATTTTAAAATTTAGGGATCAGACAAATGTGAGTCAAGTTGAGGTTTTCTGGAATGGAGAAGGTTTTGAAGATTTCATGGCAGTAAGATATGACAGAGTCCTTGACAAGGTGCCAATTTTTTTGATAGAAAAAAGAATGGATGTCGTCCGGGCCAGGTACTTTAAGTGGTTTAAAGGAAAAAATAGCTCGTACAATCTCATAATCTTGTAAAGGGCGATCTAGTGGGGTGAGAGTGATATCAATATTGTCAAAACTAGTAGAGGAGTCGAGAATATTCTTCCATGGATTTATTATATGCTCAATGATGAATGCGTTTTGGAAGTGTTTTAAGGTATGGTTAAGAATTTGTTGCGGGTTAGTTATCCAGGAACCCTCACTATTTAAAAAAAAGGCAATATTATTAGTTCTTCGTCTGTTGACGATGCTAAGGTGAAAATGTTTTGTATTAGCGTCATCGCTATTGATCCAATTGATGCGAGAACGAATTTTCCAGTAATCTTCCTCGATTCTTAGCACGTTATTTTACTCATTACTAAGGTCTTTTTCTAAAAGTTGCGGGAACATGCTAGTAGGGAAACGTGGGGAAGCCTGGATTCTTTTAATTCTAGCCAGAATATACCGCTTATTTTTGTTGGTGTTACCAAACGTTGCTTTTTCCCAATCGCTAGCCTGAAGTTGGAAGACTTCAGTAGTTTCCATTAAGGGTTTTCTACACCAGCTATTTTTTACTACTTTTTCAAAGTTGTGATGGTGGCACCAAAAAGTTTCAAGCTTGAAGGGTTTGTTACCAGGTCGAGGGGTTCTCTTGGTAATATTTAGAAGGAGAGGGGTATGATTGGAATATTTCCTAGGTAAATGGGTTACGGTTGCGTCAAGATACTGTTTTACCCATTGGTCATTAGCTAGATATCTGTCGAGCCTTTCTAAAATTAAACCATTAGATCTAACTCTACAATTTTTCCAAGCGTACTTAGCCCTTTTAAATCAAAAATCCATTAGTTGGGAGTGGTTGACACAAGATCAAAAATTGAAAACACGATTGGTGTTGATAGGTCTACTACCTCACTTATTATTTTGGGACAGTACCTCGTTAAAATCCCTTCCCAGTAACCACGGCCCAGGATAGCTGGAAGCTATGGATCGAAAGTTATCCTATATGTTATTATGTATGTTAATAGAAGTACTAACGTAAATAATACTAAGAAGCCAAGGAAGTAATTAAGGTGTACCTGCAACATGATATGAAGTTCCTGGTGTGCTTTTCTAACTAGGTTAACAGTCACAAGGTTACCGAACTAAAAAATGACGATGCCTCCAGCAAGTCAAATAGCAGGGACTCCCAGCATGTTAGTGAAGTGAAAAACATCCCGAATCTCCACATGGTTAGTCATTTTTGTTTCTAGTAGGGCAACCATGTAAGGATTGTGAGTGTTGAGAAGCTCCTTAAAATTTACTCTTAAAATCATCATTATTGGCTCCACGGATATTCCCAATAACTAGACTGATTGGACTATTCTTTTGACTTGGGTAGGGAATGAATGGTTGTTCTTCCTGTAGTATTTGAGTGTGTCTCCTCAGTGATGGACTTAATACCACTGTAAAGTTCCCTGCTCCCTTCCAGAAGAGGAGGCTAGATTGTTATGGAGCATTTATAGAGGGATACTGGGCATTTGAAGATGTATTTCCTGTCCTATGTCTCCTGAAAGAGCATGAGTGATGCTTTTCTGATGCTTGCGATGAGCGATACCCTGTGGTGAGGATCTATTATTTCCTCTACTAACTCGTCTTCCTTGTTCCTCTTATTCTGGTTCGTTGGGAGGGGGTGGATGTTGGTGATGTATGTCTAGAGATATTGGATAGTGCTGCAGGATGGGTTTCCATGGGAAGAAAATGGGGTTGTTCGTTACCCGCTCCTCTGGAGTGAAGTGTGGAAGTTAGTAAGTTAGGTTCATGTTGTTGAGTGGTTGAAGTTGGGTGGAAGGTTCCAATGAGCTTGCATGTTGTGAAACAATGCTGGAGCCATAGCGGGGACTATTGGGTCGAGTGTGTTGGCCATCCACATGTAATTGATATAGTTCTCCATGGCAAGAGCCATTCCCTCAAAGATGAGTTAGGCTAGGAAGTTCGGATTTTGAAGTATAATCCATACTTTCTGGCCATTGATGTTCATTGGAAAGAAAGCCGCATGTCCCCGAAGACCCTGCTCTATCCATGTCATTAGATCTTGGTTTGAAGGAAGTGGTGGAGACACATAGGTGGGTGGGTGGAATGGAATTTGTGGTGGTAAGGGCGGAGGGTTTGCGATGGATTGATGTTGAGTTTTTTTCGGAAGAATGAAATTCGTTGGTGAAGTTGGAAAGAATGATGCAAGTTAATATAGAGGGAGTAATAATCGAATTGTTTGAGTGTCTGTTTAGAGGTAATGATTGCAAATCTTTTGGTTGAGGATTATATTTGCATGTGATTTTGGTGCCTTGGAGAGGAGGGTCGATGATGATTGATTCTTCAAGATTCATTGACACTTGGCTATTCGGTTCGGCCAAGTGTATAGCTAAATTATAGAATCCTTGACATTCCTTCTGAAGGGTATGATAACTACACGAGGCAAAGAGGCCAAGTATTGTTACAACCCATATCCACACGCGTTAGTTCATGCCATATATTAGTTAACATAAATCCAAGAAGGAATTACCTTTGAGATGATAAGAAGTTAATCCTATTGGTCTTAAGTGATACAAGGGTGTATAAAGGTGATTAACAAGTATTAGAAGTTAAACGAATCAAGGATGTTGTAACTCGTATTTTCATGTAAACCTAGAGGTTCTTAATACACTCAAGGTTATTTATTAAGGTGTTTGAATCATATAATATCCTTATCATAAGTCTTGAAGTCAAACGAGTTATGAAACAAAAGTAGACAAACGTTGTCGCAACTTAGGTTCATAATTTTACTTAAACATTACGTTAATTGTTTCTAACCTTTACTCCTAATTTACAAGTAATTACGGGGTGATCTACCCACCAAATTAAATATCTACGAGTCTAGTTTCCAACGCATTAAACCATTTGTCAATACGATCTCGGAGTATAGATATATTCATATTTTCGCAATCCTGCGCAGATTGGTAGATGACAAGTAGGTGCATCACCTACTTGCCAAAATGATAGGACAAAATTAAAAGACCTAAGTCTTCCAAGGGAGGACTTTTAAGGGGTTATGAACTCAGTTATTTCATCCATATATCATACCCTCAAAACCAAAGTTAACCCCTGCAACTCCTCCCCAAAAATCCCACACAAACCCTAATCGATTTTCCCTCTCTTTCAAGTTCAATTTGAAGGTAAAACCTAGAGTTTGAAGAACCAAGGGAAGGGCTGAGTTATCCAACAAGTAAGGTAAGTTACTGCCATATTTCATACATTTTTCTCTGCTGTGAATTCATGGTAATTCGTTCTATACATGTAAGAACTCACGGGACGGTGATCGGAAGTCGTGAGTTTGAGTTATTCACTTGTAGCGGACTGTTTTGTGTTGCTATTGGGCGCGTGTTTTACTACTATTTTGTGGAGTTTTGGAGGTGGAAGGGTGTGGAGGAACACCATATATATGTAGGGTTGTGTGCTGATAGTGATTCGTAACATTTCCGGGTCGTTTGACACGACTACGGTGGTCGTCGTATGTATGATGTAATTAGGTTGTGCGTGGACTGTTTTGGGAGGCTCAATATGTTTATTATTGATGTTGTTTGGGCTGTTTGGTGATTGTTTGGAATGGTGTGAAGTCATATATATAGGGGAGGTGTTGTCCATTTCAACGTAAAATAGGTTGTGGTCGATACATAATAGTTATGACGCTTAAATGATAACGATAGTATCGTTTCTCTTATTGTAGACTAAGGAGTTGTGACAATTGCATAGCTTGTGATTGGGGAAGTATATACAAGGTATGTGAAGCTATCCCTTTTCTTCTTTTGCACGACTCTGATTGTACATAATGTAATGAACGAGCTTCCAAAGATACTCTACTCTTAGAAGCTAGCAGTACTTACATTGCTTTCCCTCTTATGGAACGATTGATGTTAATGTTGCTTCTCTTATTCTTATGTTATCAATGTTGTTGGTATTTCCTGATTCTTATAAGGTTCTTAATGAAGAATTGGTCCTAATAACGTGTACAGAGGATACCGACCTTATGTCACTCCGAAAGGCTTAGAATGTGATTCCATGAGTCGAGCATGCATTATATATATGTATCTATTTTACTCTACCGAGCTGCGCTATAGTCGGTCGGGTACGACACATATTGTGCAACCACTGATTAGTTGGGTTTTATCGAGCTCCACATGGCCGGGTACGATTCTACCGAGCCTTATGACGGCCGGGTACGTTTTTACCAAGCCTATTATGGTTGGGTACGATATGATGATGATGATTCCCACAGAGGTGTATGTTTTAAATGTTTATGTATACATACATATGTATCATGCATTTCATGTCAGTAGCCCTCAGAGGTACTCAGATGTTCCAGGTTGTATTTTCTCTATCCGTGCTTACATTACTGTTCATATTTATGGTTCCCTGCCTTACGTACTCAGTACTTTATTCGTACTGACGTCCTTTTGTTTGTGGACGCTGCATGTCGTGCTGCAGGCCCTAATAGACAGGCAGGTGCAGCTTCTCCACCACAGTAGGTTGTCCAGTTCAGCAGTGATTGGCGAGATCCCTTCTCCGAACTTGCCGTGGTCTTGGTATGTATTTTTGTTATAGACATTATGGGTATGTCGGGGCCCTATTCCGGCTATGTTGCAGTACTTATGTTCCTATAGAGGCTCATAGACAAGTGTCGACTCATGTATAGTTTGGTATGCCTTGTCGGCTAGTTTTTATTGTATAGTTTTTCATGGTAGCATGGTAGCTCGTACCTTATATGTAGTTTCTTGATTGTCTGGTCATCCCCTGCTATGTATGTTCATGCCATCATATTTTATTGCTGGTTGTCCATGATCCAGGTCTACCATTTATATTGATCTCGTCAACCCTAAAAGATAATAAAAAAAGGTTAGATAAAATGTACGTTGGTGCTCGGCAAGTATGGTCGGGTGCTAGTCATGGCCCTCCAGTTTGGGTCGTGACAAACTTGGTATCAGAGCAAGTCTGTCCTAGGGATTGTCTATGAGCCGTGTCTAGTAGAGTCTTGATTATGGATGTGTAGCGCGCCACATTTATAATCAGGAGGCTACATGACATCTAGGGTTGTTACCTTCTTCCTGAATCTAGATCGTGCGTAGAGTTGAGTCGCACGTGTTCGTCTCTAATATTCACCTTGAGCCTTCGACTAGGAAGCAAACAATTAGTAGACGGCTTGATACAGCTGCGGGAGAGGGTACCAGTCAGGTGCCCCAAGCCAGAGCCGGCCAAAGTGAGGCTCAGAGTGAGATGCCGTCTCATACCTCATCCACCCCATCTCCTCCAGAGGATATTAGGAGGTACCCAACACCTCCAGTTCCTCTGTCTGGCACTACAGACCAGGATATATAGAGTCCTTTGCAGTTGTTGACTAGCTTGGTAGCTGCTCAGGCTTAGAGGCAGAATACAGGTGCTGCTGATAAACCAGTTAGTATGAGAGTTCGTGATTTTATTAATTTAGACCCTCCAGTGTTTACCGGATCAGACCCCAAGGAGAACCCGCAGACTTTTATTGACCAGGTTCATCATACACTGCAGGTTATGCATATTAGTGATACAGAGGCAGTAGAGTTGGCTTCTTATTGGCTATGGGATTTAGCGGTTCTCTGGTATGATAGTTGGGAGAGATCCAGGGGTTCGAACGCTCCTCCAGCTGTGTGGAAGGAATTTTCTAAGGCCTTTCTTCATCACTACTTGCCAGTTGAGATACGACGAGCTAGAGCTGATAAGTTCTTGAACCTTAGACAAGGTAATATGAGTGTGCGAGAGTACAGTATGCAATTCGATTTTTTAGCAAGGTATGCTCCCCATATAGTGGCCGAGATGAATGATAGGGTGCATTTGTTCGTGAACGGATTGGGACCACATCTGATAAATGAGTGCACGACAACCTCCTTGGTGGAGGGCATGGATATTTCCCCTATTCAGGCTTATGCCTAGACCCTAGAGGATCATAAGCGCCAACAGAGGGCAGATAGGGAGCAGGATAGGGGCCAGCATAAGAGGGCGAGATTTGCAAGGTATTCTAATGACTTCAGAGGCAGCGTCAGGCCCTAGTCTTCGAGGAGTTCGGTGCACCTGTAGCTAGTGCTCCCCCACAGTTTCAGAGGCCTCGATATGATCGATTTACCCATTCTGGTCCAGGTCAGAGTTCGTAGGCATCAGGCTCGCAACATCACAGGGATACTAGTCAAACGAGACCCACAACACCACGTTGTGATCAGTGCGGCAAGGCCCACTTTGGACTATGCCGTCGAGGTTCTGATGCATGTTATTCTTGCAGACAGCCTGGCCATATGATGCGGGATTGTCCTAACAGGGGAGGTGATGGTATGGCTCAGCCGACTGGATCTGTGTCTGCTTCTTCCTTATCAGTTCGACCTCCAGCACGGGGTTTTCAGCAATCAACAGGTCGTGGTAGAGGTAGAGGTGCAATGCCGAGTTTGAGGGGTGGTCAAAATCGAACCTATGCTCTAGTAGGTCGACAGGATCTCGAGTCGTCTCCAGATGTTGTTACAGGTATTTTATCTGTGTTTTCTTATGATGTATGTGCGCTGATTGATCCGGAATCTACATTATCATATGTTACACCCTTTGTGGCTAATAAGTTTGGCATTGAACCTGAATTGATAAGTAAATCCCTTGTTGTATCTACTCCGATAGGAGATTCTGTGATTGCTAGAAGGGTATATAGAGGTTGCACTGTGATGATTTGTAGTCGTCAAAACTCGGCAAATTTATTTGAGTTAGAAATGGTTGATTTTGATGTGATAATGGGAATGGACTGGTTGGCCTCATGCTATGCAAATGTTGGCTGCCGTACGAAGATGGTTAGGTTTCAATTTCCTAGTGAACCCATCATTGAATGGAAAGGGAATATTGCTACACCAAAAGGTAGGTTTATTTCCTATCTTAAGGCAAGGAAAATGATCTCAAAATGTTACATTTATCATTTCGTTCACGTTAGGGATGCGGAGGCGAAACCGCCTACTTTACAATCAATCCCCGTGGTCAACGAATTCCCAGATGTTTTCCCAGATGAACTCTCGGGCCTTTCTCCTGAAAGGGAGATTGAGTTTAGCATTGATGTGTTGCTTGACACTCAACCGATCTCTATCCCTCCATACAGAATGGCCCTGGCAGAGTTGCGAAAGTTGAAGGTGCAGTTGAAGGACTTGCTGGATAAGGGTTTCATTAGACCTAGCACTTCACCTTGGGGTGCACCAGTCCTATTCGTGCGGAAGAAAGATGGGTCGTTACAGATGTGTATCGACTATCGATAGTTGAATAAGTCTACTATAAAGAACAAGTATCAACTTCCAAGAATTGATGACCTATTTGACCAACTCCAGGGTGCCAAGTATTTCTCCAAGATTGATTTACATTCAGGGTATCATCAGGTGAGGGTTAAGGAGAAGGATATTCCAAAGACGGCCTTCCGGACAAGATACGGGCACTTTGAGTTCTTGGTGATGCCGTTCGGGCTAACAAATGCCCCAACAGCTTTTATGGATCTCATGAATACTATATTTAGGCCCTATCTTGATGTGTTCGTGATTGTATTCATTGATGACATTCTAGTATATTCTCGTTCGGAGGCGGAACATGCGGGCCACTTGCGGATAGTATTACAGACGCTTCAGGATCGAAAGTTATATGCTAAGCTCTCCAAATGTGAATTTTGGCTGAACTCAGTAGCGTTCCTTGTCCATGTGATATCTGACGAGGGTATTAGTGTCGACACTCAGAAGATCGATGCAGTAAAGAATTGGCCGAGACCTACAACACCATCAGAAGTCCGCAGCTTCCTAGGGCTAGCAGGATATTATAGGCGGTTTGTAGAAGGGTTTTCCTCTATGTCATCACCATTGACTAAGTTAACATAGAAAGCTACCAAGTTCCAGTGGTCAGACACTTATGAACGTAGTTTTTAGGAGCTGAAGAATCGATTGACATCCGCACCAGTGCTCACTCTCCCTGAAGGAACAGAAGGTTATGTGGTTTATTGTGATGCCTCAGGTATAGGTTTGGGGTGCGTATTGATGCAGTGTGGGAAGGTGATTGCTTATGCATCAAGACAATTGAAGAAGCATGAAAAGAATTATCCAACCCATGATTTGGAATTGGCTGCAGTAATATATGCTTTGAAGATATGGCGGCACTACTTATACGGCGTCCATGTTGACATCTACACAGATCACAAGAGTTTACAATACATCTTCAAGCAGAAAGAGTTGAATTTGAGGCAGCGTAGGTGACTTGAATTATTGAAAGACTACGACGTCGAGATATTGTATCATCCCGGTAAAGCCAATGTTGTGGCAGACGCTCTCAGCCGTAAATCAATGGGAAACTTAGTACATATTGAGGCAGGTAGATGGGGGTTGACTAAAGAGCTTCATCAGCTAGTCAATATGAGAATCAAATTGTTAGACTCTGATGACGGAGGTGTTACTGTACAGAATATATCAGAATCATCTTTGGTAGCCGAGGTAAAAACACGGCAATATGAAGATCCTATCTTAGTACGATTAAGAGAGAGCATTCAGCAGTGTAAAAGTATGGCTTTTGAGATCGGAAGAGATGGGGCACTGAGATACCAGGGCCGATTATATGTGCCTAATGTGGCAGGGTTGCGAGAGAAGATTATGAATGAGATTCATCAATCCTGATATTCCATCCATCCCGGCTCGACAAAGATGTATCATCATGTTAAGGAGCAGTATTGGTGGGATAACATGAAGAAGTCTATTGCAGAATTTGTAGCCCAGTGTCCCAATTGTCAACAAGTAAAGATAGAACATCAGAAACCCGGTGGATTGCTTCAGAATATAGAGATTCCGACCTGGAAATGGGAGGTGATTAATATGGACTTCATTATCGGATTACCTCGCTTTTATCATAAGTTTGACTCCATCTGGGTGATAATTGATCGACTTACAAAATGTGCCCATTTTCTGCCAGTTAAGACAACTTACACGGCTGAAGATTATGCGAAGTTGTATATTAAGGAGATTGTTAGGCTTCATGGTGTGCCGGTATCTATTATATCAGACCGAGGAGCTCAATTTACAGCTAACTTTTGGAGGTCTTTTCAGAAGGGTTTAGGCACACAAGTGAATCTCATCACTGCATTTAATCTGCAGACTGACGGACAGGCTGAATGTACCATTTAGACACTGGAAGATATGCTACGAGCATGTGTTCTAGATTTTAAGGGAAATTGGGATGACCATCTTCCACTCATAGAATTCGCCTACAATAATAGCTACCATTCCAGTATTAAAATGGCCCCATACGAGGCACTATACGGAAGAAGATGTAGATCACCAGTTGGATGGTTCGAAGTCGATGAAACAGAATTATATGGGCCAGATTTGATTGACCAAGCTATTGAGAAGGTGAAAGTGATACAGGAGCGATTGAGGACGGCACAAAGCAGGCAAAAATCTTATTCTGATGTCCGACGTCGTGATCTGGAGTTTGAGGTTGGTGATTGGGTTTTCCTGAGGATCTCACCAATGAAGGGTATTATGCGTTTTGGGAAGAAAGGTAAGCTGAGTCCAAGGTATATCGGGCCGTATAAAATTCTTCGACGGATTGGACAGGTTGCTTATGAGTTAGAATTGCCATCCGAATTGGAATTTGTCCACCCGGTATTCCATGTATCTATGTTGAGGAAATGTATTGGAGACCCTTCTCGAGTCGTCCCTATCAAAGATGTACAGGTTACAGAGGACCTATCATATGAAGAAGTGCCAGTGGCTATATTAGATCGACAAGTCCGCAAGCTGAGAACAAAAGATGTAGCTTCCATCAAAGTATTGTGGAGGAACAAGAATATGGAAGAAATAACATGGGAAGCAGAAGAGATGAAGTTTAAATACCCGTACCTATTCCAGAATGAAGATAACAAGGATGCTGGTGGAACACATGATACATTGGAAGGTGAAATGGCTCTATGAGGTAAGCAATAACTTGAGAATACTCTTCCTTAATACAAAATGGCGATATGCAGATAATGTACATGTCCATAATGCTTTGCATACTCTTGTAAGGCCATACGTTGAGTTAACCGCTTGCAAGTTTGTCCTCTATTTATGGGAGAAACTTGACCGGAATCCACGATGATTTAAACTCCCCATGAACCCTTACATTCGAGGACGAATGTTCCTAAGGGGGGAAGGCTGTTACAACCCATATCCACACACGTTAGTTCATGCCATATATTAGTTAACATAAATCCAAGAAGGAATTATCTTTGAGATGATAAGAAGTTAATCCTATTGGTCTTAAGTGATACAAGGGTGTATAAGGGTGATTAACAAGTATTAGAAGTTAAACGAATCAAGGATGTTGTAACTCGTATTTTCAGGTAAACCTAGAGGTTCTTAATACACTCAAGGTCATGTATTAAGGTTTTTGAATCATATAATATCCGTATCATAAGTCTTGAAGTCAAACGAGTTATGAAACAAAAGTAGACAAACGTTGTCGCAACTTAGGTTCATAATTTTACTTAAACATTAGGTTAAATGTTTCTATACTTTTCTCCTAATTTACAAGGAATTACGGGGTGATCTACCCACCAAATTAAAGGTCTACGAGTCTAGTTTCCAACGCATTAGACCACTTGTCAATACAATCTCGGAATATAGATATATTCATATTTTCGCAAGCCAGCGCAGATTGGTAGATGACAAGTAGGTGCATCACCTACTTGCCAAAATGATAGGACAAAATTAAAAGACCTAAGTCGGCCAAGAGAAGACTTTTAAGGGGTTATGAAGTCAGTTATTTCATCCATATTTCAGACCCTCAAAACCAAAGTTAACCCCTGCAACTCCTCCCCAAAAGTCCCACACAAACCCTAATCGATTTTCCCTCTCTTTCAAGTTCTATTTGAAGGTAAAACCTAGAGTTTGAAGAACCAAGGGAAGGGCTGAGTTATCCAACAAGTAAGGTAAGTTACTGCCATCTTTCATACATTTTTCTCTGCTGTGAATTCATGGTAATTCGTTCTATACATGTAAGAACTCACGGGACGGTGATCGGAAGCCGTGAGTTCGAGTTATTCACTTGTAGCGGACTGTTTTGTGGACTGTTTTGTGTTGCTATTGGGCTGCGTGTTTTACTACTATTTTGTGGAGTTTTGGAGGTGGAAGGGTGTGAAGAAATTCCATATATATGTAGGGTTGTGGGCTGATAGTGATTTGTAAAATGTCCGGGTCGTTTGACACGACTACGGTGGTCGTCGTATGTATGATGTAATTAGGTTGTGCGTGGACTGTTTTGGGAGGCTCAATATGTTTATTATTGATGTTGTTTGGGCTGTTTGGTAATTGTTTGGAATGGTGTGAAGTCATATATATAGGGGAGGTGTTGTCCGTTTCAACGTAAAATAGGTTATGGTCGATACATAATAGTTATGACGCTTAAATGATAACGATAGTATCGTTTCTCTTATTGTAGACTAAGGAGTTGTGACAATTGCATAACTTGTGATTGGGGAAGTATATACAAGGTATGTGAGGCAATCCCTTTTTTTCTTTTGCACGACTCTGATTGTACATCATGTAATGAACGAGCTTCCAAAGATACTACTCTTAGAAGCTAACAGTACTTACATTGCTTTCCCTCTTATGGAATGATTGTTGTTAATATTGCTTCTCTTATTCTTATGTTATCAATGTTGTTGGTATTTCCTGATTCTTATAAGGTTCGTAATGAAGAATTGGTCCTAATAACGTGTACAGAGGATACCGACCTTATGTCACTCCGAAAGGCTTAGAATGTGATTCCATGAGTCGAGCATGCATTATATATATGTATCTATTTTACTCTACCGAGCTGCGCTATAGTCGGCCGGGTACGACACATATTGTGCAACTACTGATCAGTTGGGTTTTACCGAGCTCCACGTAGCCGGGTACGATTCTACCGAGCCTTATGACGGCCGGATACGTTTTTACCAAGCCTATTATGGCTGGGTACGATATGATGATGATGATGCCCCCAAAGGCGTATGTTTTAAATGTTTATGTATACATACATATGTATCATGCATTTCATGTCAGTAGCCCTCAGAGGTACTCAGATGTTCCTGGTTGTATATTCTCTATCCCTGCTTATATTACTATTCATATTTATGGTTCCCTGCTAAGTACTGACGTCCTTTTGTTTGTGGACGCTGCATGTCATGCTGCAGGCCCTAATAGACAGGCAGGTGCAGCTCCCCCACCACAGTAGGTTGTCCAGTTCAGCAGTGATTGGCGAGATCCCTTCTCCGGACTTGTCGTGGTCTTAGTATGCATTTTTGTTATAGACATTATGGGTATGTCGGGGCCCTGTTCCAGCTATGTTGCAGTACTTATATTCCTATAGAGGCTCATAGACAAGTGTCGACTCATGTATAGTTTGGTATGCCTTGTCGACTGGTTTTTGTTGTATAGTCTTTCATGGTAGCGTGGTAGCTCGTACCTTATATGTAGTTTCTTGATTGTCTGGTCATCCCCTGCTATGTATGTTCATGCCATCATATTTTATTGCTGGTTGTCCATGATCCAGGTCTACCATTTATATTGATCTCGTCAACCCTAAAAGATAATAAAAAAAGTTTAGATAAAATGTATATTGGTGCTCGGCAAGTATGGTCGGGTGCTAGTCATGGCCCTCCAGTTTGGGTTCGTGACAAGTAGGCTAGGGTTTTGAGTATTTCATGATTTTGCTGTGCCACGTGTCATAACTGGATTGGCTAGGGTGATTTGGTGTTAGTGACTGCTTAGGGAGTATCGAAGAGGTGAATTTGAGAAAATGTTCTTCTATGGATTCATCCATTAGAATCTTAGATTTGAGGGGATTAATGTCTTCCTCCATTAAAGAGGAGAATTTTATTAGAGGTATGAATGTTATTAATGTCCTCTTTGTGGGAATTTGCCCTAGGTTAGCAGCCGTTTGGATTATATGTGCAGAGACTTTTGAGTTTTCAAAGTCTTGGGAAGATGAAGTAATATTGTAGTTTAATTAATAAAGGCTCTGTAGTCGAAGAGACATTGTTGAATCTATTTTTTTTGTTTTATAAAAAAAAATTTAATTATATACTTACTTGACGCCGCATCAAATTTTTTTATGTCTATACATGTTTTGGGGTTTGGGGAAGCATCACGAAATTTTTCTTCTTGTAATGGCTGCTGTCTTTTCATCTTCCTTGATTTTTTGTTGTACATTCTTCTTGGAAAGGAGACTGTGTGCTAGGTATTGTCTTGTAGTTGTCGTTCTTCTTTTGAGTTTTGGTCTTTCATGGCTAATGGGTTCCTTTGGATGTGGGGGCATGAGGGGTCAGTGTGCACTAGTACACATAGTCTTGCATAGCAACCCCTTAGTGTTGCACTAGTGTATGCATCAACTTTTAGTTATTTTTCAACAGAGTTTTAAATCTTCTGGAGTATTAGACCATCGTAGAACTCTGTAGATAGTTGTGGTAGACGTACCCATACGACAATGTGAAAATATTTTTTTTTTCAGCTACAAAATTTGGTTCCCTTTGTTTGACGGAGAGAAAATTTCTATTAATGAACTAAGGCCCATTTTGTAGAGCTTGTATCTTGTTTTCTTCTTTGGTGAACTTAATCACAAAATAGTTGTGGCCTAGATCAATAAGAGGAAACACTTTTGTTGGTTTCCGAAGTTTGATATTTTTCTCCTTTAGGTGTTGGTTTTGGATACACTTTCCTATTAGTTTAATATTAGGGAGTGTTTTGCAAGGAGAGTACATACGATTACGATCTTCATTAGTAATTGGATATGTTTGATGCTCAGTTCTATCGTGTCTTCTTCTTCAATTTTTTCTTCCTCCATAGGTTATATTGGATGTGTGTGTGGGGACTCAGACAAGTTGGGGTTGATGTCTAAATGGAGTGTCCCAGAGTCTGTCATCATCTCATAGGCTAGAAGTTTATCTTTGAAGAATGGTACATGAACTTGTTCTTCTGCCCCCATGTGTTCATTGATGATACGGGAGGTTTTGGAGGGGTGAAATTCCCCAGATCTTTGTTTGGGTTTTGGATGTTTTGGTGCATGAAGGTTTGAGTCTCCAAGATTGTGCTCTAAAGAGAGAGACAATCAGAGCTTTTGTGAGAAAGCGGAAGAAACGATAGAGCAAGTAGACCCATGTTTCTAGAAAACTATAATCTTTAACTTTATAAATTATCTTTTGTTCTTTCCACACTGCTGATTTATTTCTATTTTACTTTTCGAAAAAGGATCAGAAATACTCCTAGCATATTTGAAGTGGTTTAAATTTGTCCTCCTTCCATCTATTGGGCCAAAATTTCACCAAGTTAGAAACTATTCGAGTTCAACAATTTCACCGCTACCCTTGGATTGGTAGATACTGAAGCAATGCTTTAAGCTTAGAATTCAACCTTTACGGCAATTAAATGAAGCAATGCTTTAAGCTCCAACCAACTTTAATCAAGAAGATTAATATAATTGATGTCAACAAAGACACCCAACAGTAGAGGATTCAACAACGCCCACTACGAGCTCCTCGAACCAACAGCTATTCCCGATTCTCAGCCATAATTCAATAGGCTTTCCGAATGATTTCAACAAACCTTAATTAGTCAGGTTACTTTTGGTCTGGTCGAATGTCACGTGGACCAATACATCAGTACCACCTATTTAATTAAAGGACCCACATTTGCCATCTCATAATTCTGTTAAAAAGGGGTATTTTTAACCCAAAAATTAACGTTAAGTGCAATTTTGGCCCAATAGATAGAAAGAGGGAAAATTTAAACTATTTTCAACATGTTAGGGGCATTTTTAATCCTTTTTATTTTTTATATGAGTCCGCCAAACTATAGAGTACCTGGTCCTCTATGAGATGATGCTTAGAATGCTGTAAAGACTAAAAGTAAAGAAGGCAAGGGATTTTTACGTGGAAAAATCCCACACAAGGGGATCAAAAAATCACGACCTACTTTTGTAGGCTTTTAACTTTACTAACTTGCAATCTCCCTATTACAAGCCACTTTGCAAAAATCCTATTGCAAAGACTTCAACTAACTTGTGATGCACCCACCACAAGCCACTCTATAACTATCCTAGTTACAAAGGCTTTAAACTTATGACTATCCTTAGTCACAACATAAACTTAGAAGTTTATGAATTTTGGTTTGTTCCTAAGACAACGCTTCTAAGAAAGCAAACTAGGAATTACAATGACGAACAAATAACAAGATTACAACTCAACTATGGATGTACATAAACTCATTAAGAAACTGATTCTTAGTGGAGTTATCTTCTTATTTTTGACACACCAGTGACTTCAATGCTGGATAAATACTGTTGTTGCATGAGAGAATATCACTGAATGCACAAAGAATGGTGTGTCTTGCACCAGGTTGTTTTATCACAAAAGATAACACAATAGATAGTGATGTCAACTCTTGGTGCACGCTTCTTCCCAATGAGAAGTGACTGTTGTACTATCTGCACAACCACTTCTGGGCAGTTGCGTTCCAGCTGGATTGTCGACTTTGTACTTCTGTCAGGACACACCAACGGACCAGGTACTAGTTGTGTTCCTCTTATATGATAGTTGCTAGATGGTCAATTTCTTCTGCTATGTTCCAGCTGTGCATTTGACTTGTACTTCTGTTAGAGAACCCTAAGGGAGCAAGTCCCTATTGTGTTTTTCTTTATATTGATTATGTATAGTCACTGACTTATGCTTGTGTCGGAGAACCCTAAGGGACCAGGTCATCAGGTCCCTGCTGTGTTCCTCCCTGTGGTCGTTCATCCATTTGCTGATTTTCAGACTTCGACCAGGTCACATGAAATATATACCTTATGGGCCAGGTTCTCTATCTGGTTCTTCACGATAAGTTTGTTAGATCATCAAAACATAAGAAGTATAAGGACAAGACATTGAAAACCCATCACTTTTCCGTGTACTTTTTGCTACACGAGAAGAATTTCATGGTATGTTCTAAAATCTCAATTAGCCAACCAAACTCCTTGTTTACAAGAAGAGGATGAGTTTCATTTTCAAATTGATATAAACTTTTGTTGCAGAATATCATGAGTTAACTAGCACACAATCACACACAAAACAAATAGAGAAGAAAAGTCAACACAAGGATTTAACGAGGTTCGGCTAAGCCTAATCCTCGGGGCAAAAGTAGAGAGACTTTTCCACTATGAATGAGAGGAAAAACATAATACAATCTATAGAATCCCCAACTACAACCCCTATATATAGATCTCAAAAGGTCCCAAACATATATGAGAAAGGTTTCCCAATTTGACAAAGACTATAGGTTTTCCTTTCCCAAAACTATTAGGACAATGGTTTTTCCTAAACCTATAGGGACTATGGGTTTCCTAAAAATACAAGAAAATAATTCAAGTCACAAATCACAAATCTTCCCCTTAGCCTGAATTCTCTTCATCAACAGGAACAACTTCTCTCTACCTTGTCCTCAGCCCTCGCAAGGGCTCTATTGATTGCCGCATGCATCAACCAAGTCTAGGCAATGCCTAAACTTGTTAAGAGACTTAATCTCTTCAGACATAACACTAATCCGTTATTTTGTTCTGTATCCGAAATATCTTTTGGATAGCTATAACACTCAAACGCATCAGCAGTCTCTGCAACTACCAAAGCAAATCCCACAGGATTCGTATATCCAAGAAGATTCCCATCAACTATGCTTGTAAACCTTTGCAGTCGGTTGATCACTCTCTTCTCTCTGCATGTTGCAATGCTATATGGTTGTTGTTGCGCATGTGCATCAACATTATCGTCTTGATCAATATTTTGCACCTCCTCCACTTCCTCTACTTTAGAACTACTGGGCTGAGCTAGTGGAGATTCAATTTCTAGCTCTATGCGGTCACTGACACCACGATCTGTTTCTGCTATTGCCTTCTCTCTCTAACTGTCCAGTGAGGCAGATTCATTGAATGTTACATCCCTACTGATAATTAGCCCTGGAGTCTTTTGATTTGTGCACCACAACCTATAACCTTTCACTCCAGTTGCATACCCTAAAAATATGCACTTCTTTGCCCTTGGATCAAGTTTTCCATCCCTCACATGAGCATAAGTAGGACAATAAAATATCCTTAAATTTGAATAATCAGCAGACGAACCAGACCATACCTCAAAAAGAGTTTTGAACTCAATAGTGGTGGATGGAGATCTATTGACCAAATAACAAGCTGTATTGATTGCTTCAGCCCAAAAATCTTTGCTAACACATGAGTGTGAAAGCATGCTTCGTTCCCTATCACAAAGTGTTCTATTCATACGTTTTACAACACCATTTTGTTGTGGTGTTCCGACATAAGCGCAATGTCTCACTATGACCTCCATGCTGCAGAAATTATTGAACTTAGAATTGCAAAATTCCAACCCATTGTCAGTTCGAAGACGGTTAACTTTTCTTTCCGTTTGCCTCTCAACCATCGTCTTCCATTTAACAAATGTCGAAAATGCCTCATCTTTTATTTCAGAAAATATACCCACAACATCCTTGAGTAATCATCAATCAAAGTCATAAAATACCTGGTACCACTCTTGGAGGGAACTCTGTTTGGATCCCACAAGTCAGAGTGTATATAATCTAACTTGTCTCTGGTCTTGTGCTCGGCCTTCTTGATGAACTTTACCTTTGTTTGTTTACCAAACACACAATGCTCACAAAAATTCAAAACTTGATTTTTGTATCCATTCAGCAAATTCTGCTTACTCAACAAAGACAATCCATTATCACTCATATGGCCAAGTCGGAAGTGCCACAACTGAGACTGATTCAGATCACTTTTCCCAGAAACGGCAACAGCTTCCCCTTCAACTACATTGGTCTGAAGATGATACAATTTAGAATGTAGTTTATCCTTCATGAGTACCATGGAGCCCTACACACTTTAAGTATTCCATTCTCGGAGTGAAATTTATACCCTTGATCATCCAAAGTCGAAAAAGAAATCAAATTTTTCTTTATCCGAGGAACATGCCAACACTCAATATTTCTGATAGTTCCGTCGAACATTCTCAATTTGATGTTACCAACCCCCTCTACTGGTAATGGATTATCATCTCCCATATAGACAACCCCACTCATTTGTTTGTAAGTTGCAAACCAATTCTTGTGTGGACACATATGGAAAGTAGCACCAGAATCAAGAACCCAAGAATTTTGCCCATGACTAGAACTCACAACACAAATTTCCCCTACATAGTCACTATCTTCAGAATTATTGCCAGTGTCAACAATATTTGCCGAATTATCTATTTTCTTCTTCCCTCTTTTCTCCTTCAGCTTAGGACAATCTCTCTTGAAGTGACCTTGCTCCCCATACTCATAACAATGTTGCTTCTTTGCTCTAGACTTTGATCTTGCGGTTGATTTTTTCCTATTAAAGTCCTTTTGTTATGTTCTTCCTCTAATCACAAGACCCTCGCCCTCAATTCTGCTGTCTGGAAAGCTCTTTTTCAACTATTTAGATTTTAGTGCATTAGTAACATCTTCTAGTGAAATATTGTTTTTCCCATATAGCAGTGTATCGGCAAAAGTATCATAAAACTGTGGTAAAGAACATAACACAATCAAGTCCTGATCCTCACTCTCAATTTTGATATCCACATTCTTCAGGTCCATTATAATTGAATTAAACTCATCAAAGTGAGTTTTAACAAGTGTACCTTCGTTCATACAGAGATTGTATAACCTCTTTTTCAGGTAGAGGTGGTTTGTCAGCGATTTCTTAGAATACAGATTTTCCAGCTTCATCCATGTTGTTGCTGCAGATGTTTCTTCAGCAATTTCTCGAAGAACGCTATCTGTAACGCTCATGAAGATCGCACTGAAAGCCCTCTCCTTCAGGTCTTCCTTTTTTGTCTCTTTCATATCTTCAGGAAAATCCTCATCAATTGCTTTCCATAATCGTTATAACACCAGGGATGATTTCATCCTAATCTTCCATAGACTGAAACTAGAACCTCCGTTAAATTTCTCTACTTCGTACTTTGTTGAAGATGATGAAGGCATCTTAACCCTAGATTATATGTAGAAACCCGAACCTTACTCTGATACCAGTTGTTGCGGAATATCGTGATTTAACTAGCACACAATCACACACAAAACAAATAGAGAAGAAAAATCAACACAAGGATTTAACGAGGTTCGGCTAAGCCTAATCCTCGGGGAAAAAGCAGATAGAGTTTTCCACTATAAATGAGAAGAAAAGCACAATACAATCTATAGAATCCCCAACTACAAGCCCTATATATAGATCCCAAAAGGTTCCAAACATATATGAGAAAGGTTTCCCAATTTGACTAGAACTATAGATTTTCTTTTCCCAAAACTATTAGGACAATAGGTTTTCCTAAACCTATAGGGACTATGGGTTTCCTAAAAATACAAGGAAATAATTCAAGCCACAAATAACAACTTTAAAATGGTTCCTATTTGATATATTGTCATGTTTGTGTATAATAATTCCATCACCTTCAGGTTAAAAGCTTGTTATTGTCGGAAATACTGAACACTAAACACGAAACTTGGGACCCATTTGTAGTCGAAAAAAGAGTCTTTTCTACTCTCTGTCCATATGGTTCTATTATTAGCTAGCATTATAATGCGTAAACTGTCCATATGGTTCTATTATTTAGCTCCCAAGATTTAATTCACAAATGCAAAGACAAAAAGAGTCACGAGGAATAACTAAAGAAGTACAACTGTTGATCCCCCAAGAAGACAAGAGCAGAGGACCCCTCCCCTCTTCCCCCATGAGTGAGAGCGGGGAGTTAATTTTAACGTGTGATAATAAATTTGTTACCATTTTTACTAGATTAACAATTAATTCTTATTAAAATATTTGCCTTTAATTATTCAATATATAATGGACCTTATTGTGTAAATACTCGTGGAAATGACACTAGGTAGCCACTTTTAAGCATGTTATTTCAAATATATTCACAGTTTACAATGTATTTAAAGATTAGCCATTTTCGCTCAAACTTCAGGATACGGTGTCCTAGAGTTTAAACCTTAAAATTCAAATCGTACCCTAAAGTTCGAAAATTGTGTCTTGAAGTTTGAATCTTATGTCCTGAATTTTAAATTAGTAGTTCAGAAATTCAGGACACTAAAATTCAGGATACTTAGTCTTGAAGTTTGGGTGAATTAGTCAATCTTTAAATATATTATAAATTATGAATATATCTGAAATAGCGAGCTTAAAAGTGGCTATAGCTGCCGTTCGCCCTAAATACTTTTCAAAGCAGCACACAGAAAAGGCCCACTTCACTGATTTGTGGATTCGAAATGAAACCTTTTCTATTTCAGCAATAGGAACTCTAGAGTACATACCTGGCGAAAAGAATAGGAAGAATGAGATAGATGATATTAAATTACAATAAGAAGAGAAAAGAAAAAAAGAATGCCACAAAACATTGGTGGTGGAAAATAAAAAAAGACAGAATAAACAATTTTGAAAATTTACAATCTACATATGGGATGGAAGTTAACTAGATTGTATATTTGCAGAATGTATTTGCCAAATCTTGACCGAGGCAGTAATGGTAACATCTGTAGCATTGTTAAACAAGTAGAGCTTAGCATCTTCATATATTGCCTTTGTTGGATATAACCTTGATGTTATTGCTGTCCTTCCATTTTGTGCAAAACTTTCTACTATTGAATGATCCACCTATTACATTGACAAAAATACCCCATTAATTGATACTTAGTAAACTTAATTATACGCACAAAGGAAAACAAGCACTAATTAAGAATTTGGATTAAGAAATTAAGAAAGAAAAAGGGGATATTACCAGTGTTCTTAGAGAAAGCTTCTCTCCTTGGAGGACTGGAACTGTGCTTCCGTAGATTAGTTTGCGAACATCTGTTGCTTCAGATGACCTAAAAAAGGAAGTAAAAAGATGAGAATCACCATTTTCATACTTACTTAACAATACTTCGTAATGCATTTTCAAGATTTGTCTCGGATCTTGTCCCCATTTTAATTTAAAAAGAATTGCAACAAATATCCGGCTTCATACATTGTCCCCGAGTTTTGGTCTAGTGGTAAAAGCTATTCCTAATATATGAGTTAAACGTACGTGATTGGTTGAAACCCTGCCACGGACAAAATCTTAGTATTTAAGTGGAGCACGATAAAGGGGCGGTGCCAGTGTCCATTGAGCTTCGAACCATGTACTGGCCACTTGCCCTCGGGATTTTTCGGTTATAAAACAAAATGTGACTTCATTTTCAAACATGAATAAAAGTATGGACATGAGAAATACTTAAGTTTTTGGAAAGCTCGGTTGTTATGAGAAGGATGTGCTTAAGCAGTGGCGGACTCAGACTAAATGCAACAGGTTCAACGGAACTCACTATGTCTAGCTCGGACTATATGTATGTGCAGAAAAATATTATTATATATATATAGATCGCAGAACCCACTGACTTAAAATCCTGAATTCCGTACTGCTATTAAGCACTGAACCAATAAAGGGTTTTCTCCAATTTATTAGTTTGGTTTTGGGGGAGGGGGTGAAGGGCTAAAACTTCATTGATGAGATGAAAATGCAAGAGAGGAGAAATTAGAACCTGGTAAGATCATTGCAGAAGAATGTGGTGAAATTTCCAGCAGCGTCTTTAGCAATGTAGAAGTAAATTGGAGTTTGCTCGGACAATCCCTTATCTGTTAAAACCAATAAACCAAATGGTCCTAAGGCACCACGTTCAGCAGATCCACCGCTGCTTCTGCACTCATATGTAGCATTACTTCCTTCTAATTTCTCCAAGACCTTAGGGTCTACTTCAAACTCAGCCATTATGTCCAACTGTAATCATCAACAATTCAAGTTATAGTAAGTTAAACTTATTCGAGCATTAGCATGTTACGTGCTATAATAGCTTAAAATACACTAATAATGTCAAAAAAATTCTTTTAGGCAGTCAGTGTATATAAGCTAAATTTAATGAACAAACCTGAGTGGCAGTGCCAACTTCTAGTGGAACAACATTTCCTGGCTTGACCTCCACCTTGTCGAATTCCTTGCTGTTAAATCTCAAATTCTCAACCTCTGCCACTGGCCAAGTAATTATATTGCTTCCTGTCTTCTTGTCATATTTTATAGTCCTTGGAATGGGCTGTGTTACATCACACGTTACCAAAGTGTTAAATGAGACCAAAATTCAAATATGACATGAAGTTTGAAAAAAAAAATAAAGGAAATTAGCTCCTGTTTGGCCATAGATTTTGGCAAAAAAAAAATAGATTTTTGATAATATTGTTTGTTCATAGAATATAATCAGTTTTTGAAAAAGTTTATTTTTTTTTCAAGTTCCTAAAATCTGGTTTAGGGCAGTTTTTAGGTGAATTTTTCTTTCTCATAAAATTAGAACTGTTTTTTTTTTCAAATAAAATGCATATTCAAACACAACTTCAACTTTCAAAAATTATTTTTCTACGGAATTTCAAATACTCATTTTTTAGGTTTCAACTAAATCTATGTGCAAGCGCTAGCTTGACACAATTGAATTGTACCTGAAGTGATGCCCAACCTTTGCAAATATCAGCAGCTTCACTATCACTTTCAGTAATCCAAGCCCAAAGGACTCTTCTCTTTTTCTCTTGGTCATAAAATGTTTTTGATGCATAAAAATTTCCATAATCATATCTTAATCCAATACCAACATCAATAGTGGGATTATCAGGAACCCATTTTCCAGCCACAGCATCATAAGTTCCAAGTGCATAATAATCATTTCTATCATCATCAAGACTGGACTTTAACACATGTTTTACTGCAGGCCCATTATCTGAAGTGTCAAGCCCATTTTCAACAACTTTCGAAACCGGGTAAAAATCCACACATTCCCACATACCCGTACCCGATACACCATGGAGCACCCCATCCAGCAACTCAAAATTCTTAAAATCAATAGTGTCATAGACCAATGAAATTCCAGTTTTATTAACTTTTGAACCAATAGTAATCCGCCATTTGCCTTGTGGTGTGGTCCATGCAGTGGTGGGGTCACGGAAATCCTTAGCAGCAATTCCGGGTGGTGGTACAAGAACCGGGTTGCCCTCATACTTGACCCATTTTATTAGGAGAGGATCCGATGGGTCAGCCGGGTACGCTAAATTTTGAACCTGTACTGACTCGTTGGTTGACCCAGTATACAACATGACGAGTTTACCATCGGGTAAAATGGTTGCGGATCCGGTCCATACACCATTAATGTCGTACCATTGATCCGCAACCATAGCAACTGGAAGGTGTTGCCAGTGAATTAAGTCTCTTGAAACTGCATGGCCCCATACAATATTTCCCCATACTGCAGCCTCTGGATTGTATTGATAGAACAAATGGTACCATCCTTTGTAGAATAAGGGACCTAAAATATATTTTTTTTTAAAAATTGGAGTTAGAAATTAATATAACGTATAACTTTGAAGTACATTTTTTTTTGTATGATGCATATTGAAGTGTAAATACGAAAGGGCTTAATGTAAAAATGTCTCAATAAACTAGGTCACATATAATTAAATAAGTGATCCACTGTTGGTTGAATAAGATTAAGTGGATCAAAAGTAGCGAGGTTATAATTGGAACAGACAGGGTGGAAGTTGCTTACCATTCTAGGAATTTGTGTTTGCTCCTAGAAAATTCACATGCAATTGTCTGAAAACAACTGTCTTCATCATATTGACAATCTGTCTACTTAAAAACTGCTACGACTAGTATGTTTTGAGGTCCCGATTATGTCGATAATTTTCAATAATAATATAATAATAAGAAGAACAACAACAATAACAAGTAGAAATATATGGACTTTACCATTAGGATCTGACGAAAAGAATCAGGCAATTTCCGTGATCAGCGCAATCCAAGCCAAATAATCCAACACATGCCAAATAAGAATAAATCATTAATGTTCACCTCAAAAAATAATAAATAAGCAAATAAGTTTCCTGAGTAATTCAAACTCTGTTCTTGCAATCAAAGATCCATCTTAGGAAAAGAAAAAGACAAGGTATCCCATATTCGAAGCTGTAATGGTTTCTTTTACATCAATACAAAGCTTTTCTTAAACTATAAACGAAATATAATGTCATGTCAAATCTTTAATTAATTAAGAAACATAATTCATGGTTATGTAATGGAATGGAGATAATCATTCATTGTATATATAGTTCTAGTTAATCTCGTCAAGCATAAGGCGGGTTTATGTTAAAATTCATCAATAAGCAATGTTGATTTATTGTATAATAATAATAATAAAGTTGATTTATGAAAATTAATAACATAAGAGAAAAAGAATTACTAACCATTCATCCAATTCTTCTTAGGTTGAAAGTGGAAGGATGTTCTTTGCCAAGCCAACATTTGTTTGGTCCATGGAAACGGCCGTAATCCCAAGAAACGACCGCGTGACTTGGCGGAGACACCTTCTGCCACCCCACGCGCCACCGTCTTCATGCTGGTCAGCGGCATTAGATTAGAACCAAGCATATTGCACACGGTTTCTTGTGGTGGTACTGGCCCTGGATTCACATCCTCCGCCTCGTTTTTCCCATATTTCACTGCCACAAAAAGTAACAAAGCTGCCACCAGCCCTGTTAATACTATAAACGACACTCTTTTGGGTCGTAGCCGGCATCCGGCCGGAGAATTAACGGAGGTGTTATTGTCCTCCGCCGGTAATTGGGTGTAAGGAACGCTATTGTTTGTTTCCGCCATCTTTTGCATGGTGATGGACAAACTACTTTTACGAGCTTTTTATAGCACTACAAATTTCCCTATTTCTCCTTTTCTTTTTCTTTTCAAAAACTGACGGTGGAGAATATAATTGTTTTTTGTACTTCTTTATTGTCTTCTCCTCTTTGCTCCCTCGACAGTAAAACAATGCCTAAAGAGGAGTAGAAATATTAAAAAAAAATATTCTATGCACTAATCTTTTGATTTAAAAAAAGAAAAAGGGAAACGACTTTAAACGAGGAGATTGGAAGGCTAAAGTTGTTTCTGTTTTAATAGGAAAAAGGTTGGTTTTGGGATTTACTAAATATATTAATATTAGGTTTCCTTAATTGCTTTCCCTACTTAGAGTGGACGCAACTTGGTTAAAAGGTTTCCTGGATTGAGAAAAATTGAGAAATTTGCTTTAGCGGATTTCTTTAAAATATTAAATAGTGGTGGTGAAATGAATTAAAAAAATGACATTGTATAGCCGTTTTCAAAATAACCGAAATATCTATATTTTTCGGCTACTGAATGTAAAATAGTTTTTAGCGCATGCTAAAAGTGAAAACCCGCCTAAAAAATAGTTATCTCACCCATATTTCTTTTGTTTTATTTCTTCTGGAGCAATCACAAACACTTTTTTGATTATGGATCTACTACCAGAAATTCAATGCGTAATCTCAGCATTCAATGTATTCCTGAATAATCTCATTTTTCAATTATTCAACCATTTCATTTTACCAAGTTTAATGTTAGCCAGATTAGTCAACATTTATCTCTTTCGATGCAACAACAAGATCTTATTTGTAACAAGTAGTTTTGTTGGTTACCGAATTAGAAGTGGATATAAAGGCCTTGTAAGAGGATGACAATTTTGGATAGGATATATATATATATATAACCTGGATTTTCCAACAAAATCAACCTATTTCTATTTAAACCATGATCATGAGCAAGTGCATAAATATACTCCTGAAAGATAAGTGGATATAGGAAGTTGTGTTGTTGCGATCAATCTGGCTGTAAATATCTTTGAATTTCTTCCATTTGAAATTCGATTCCATTAAAAAATTAGTTAGATAATGAGCTTTTTAAAAACGTGTTAGAAAGGAAGTGCTCTTTATTTGTAATGATTTTTTGGAGTTAAGGGTAATTTACAATGGTTACCAGAAAAAAAAAGGGGTCATATATGGATAAGAACCATATTATCGACTTAGAAATGGACAACCGATGAATTAAAATTTTATATTTGTAAAGACTTAAATTGGAGATTCCTCAAGTTTGTGAGACTAGGAATTCTCCCAAAAGTAATAATATTCATATTATCCGCCGGTAAACCCATTTTCTATCCATATTTAATATAGTATGATCGAATAATTTATCCGCTTTTGCATTTTACATTTTCAACCTGCCCATATCTGACCGGACCCGACCGTTTGCCACCCCAAATATTAAAGTTCAAAATATTTTCTTTTATATTCGTCTTTTTTGATTTTAAGTTGACAATTTAATGTCTGCAGTCAATTTGGAAAATTCAAAGTTTCCTTTTTAATACCAAAGACTGTTTTCTTTTTTCATGTACCATACGAATACCAAACTATGAGTATTTTTTCTTGCAATTAGCTCAAAGTTTGAGAAATACTCCTTTTTACTTGATGGTCATCCCCCCCCCCCGTAGCCTGTAGGGTACAACTCGAAAGAGTAATGTTAACACGAATAACTTTGAATTGATTGGTAACATTTCTATGAAAGTGCTAATTAAGAATAACTCCAAAATTGAAGAGTTAAAGGCTAGTTTCGCTAGATTGTTTAAAATTTAGGTGTGTATGTGTATACGGATAAAATCGAGCCTACCCGATTTTACTATTTGATTGAAATCAGGGAATTGCATTGAAGGTCAGGCTCGTATAGATCAGACCAGAGCACGAAGATAAGGTATCGAGTTCGAGAATCGAGGTGTCTGTCGGGATCGAGGCCAGCAGCAATCGAGACCAAATATGGCAGACTTCGAGCAAAGCGCAATAACAGAAAAGCGAGATATCCGTGACCGATCGAAGATCACGGCGAAAATTACGGAACAAATCATATCAAGGGCAATTGTTTAGGCCAATCATGAGATTTATTTCTGTAATAAAAATTGTACCATAGATATGATTGTTCTACTAAACACCTTACACTCTGAGATATAAAAGCAATATAACGCCTTTTCTTTAGTTCATATTCTTGTCATCAGCTTGTTATATTTTATCTGTTCTTGCACAAGTCAGTTCGAGGGTATTCAAACTCGAGGGCTGAATTTCATTCAAACACTGATTTGCTTTATCCTATTGTTAATTTCTATTATTAATCTTTACATTTATCAATTGGTATTAGGTGAAATTACGTATCCTTAAAACCACATTATAAGTTTAATTATTATTCAATTTTAAGGGTAAATAGTTTGGCGCCCACCGTGAGGCTAAAGATAATAGTAATTGCCTGGTATTAATTCCCATAACACACATTGCTTTACGTTTGTTCTCATAAGTGTCTTTGATTTCAGGAATCAACATGTCAAACTCTCAAGTAGCACCCACTTACACAGACAATGACCTTGGTATTCATGGCGAAAACGAAAACATAGTCGCCCCCGGAAATGGAGTACCTCCAATCAACCCCGATGGACCACCCCGTAGACCCAGTCGATGTCAGATCTCATATTGCCATTAGTGGGAATTTGGGCATCGACCATGAAAATAGCATGTGCAGAGATGCCGGAGCAGCCGATCAAAACGCACAGAGTGGTGAAGAAGGTGGAATTAGCCTACAAATGATATTCGAAATATTGCAGACTCACCAAGCTACGATAGCGTAACTCCAAAATCAAAATCGAGTACCAAGCAGAATAAAGCTCGAAATATCACAAGAAGTTGTTCATAGAATCGAACCTGTACCAGAGAAATCGAATGCTAATGAATTGGGGACTGAGAAGTTTGAGGGCATTTCTCTCCTCCATGAGCCTTCGAAGATCGGCCTCGCATTGGCTCAGCTCTACTCGGGATTTAGAAAACGCCTCCCGATGGAGTGCTAAGGCCTATGCAGAAAGAAGAAAGGAAATTAGACCAGAAGAAATAAATGCGAGTGTGATATCGATGAGGGGAGTTGAGACTTACTCGACTCAGGATTCATTGAGCCTCATCAAAAAGACTTGATGTATCACTCGAGTCGATAGCATCTTCAACTCCTGTAAATCAACCACGGAAAAGATCCTCCCCTTTATGGGATCTTTCCACATCGAGAGTCTTCATAGCTTGGGCATTTTGAATTGCCTCCTCGAAAAATGCAGAGAGAGTCGGCGAGTCTCCAATTATTATTGCCCCAAGTGAATCACTTGGGGCATTCTCTTCATTTCGAAGGGCCTCGGAGCCGCCCCCTCAGGCATACCCTCCGATTGCTCATTTCGGCCGGAGGCATCTTCGATCTCCATCGACTCAGGGACTTTGCCGGGGCCCTCTTCCAAGACCTCCTCGGTTCGAGGCTGAATTTCTCCAACCCTCACTGACTTAGAAGCCTTTGGGGCCTCGGTGTTCCTCTTCACTCGATCCACCAGCTCGGAGCCATCATCTTCATTTTCTTCTTCTTCTTCCTCTCTTAGCCGCTGAACTACCTCCGCAAGTAGGACGACAGTGTCTTTTTCGGTTTACGAGCCTTTTTTTTCTTGAGCTTTGGTTCCTCGGAGGTTGAGACACTTTTCCTCTTGTTATCCTTCGCCGGTTTCAGGGCCGGGGGCAAAACCTCTTCCTTCCAGCACGGGGGACTCATGACAACATTTTCTCCGAGGCCTGTATAAAAGGAAACCAAGTGAGTATGAAAAGAAACATTTCAACAAAAATCATCAAATACACGAGAGGGGGCTTACCATGATTTTTGGCCTCCCATCGTCCACTTTCCAAATCATGCCATGAGCGCTCAACATACGAAGAGGTCGAAGTCAGGTTCCGAACCCAGTTCTCGAGGTTAGGAATTGCATTGGGCATCCAAGAGACCGCTACATTATAGAGAAGGATGTCGATGAGAAGAAGCAAAGGAAACAAAATAATAAATGAAAGCTATATGTGGGATTGTACTTACGCTTCATATTCCATTTCTCGAGAAATGGCATCTTCTCGGCCAGTATTAGGTCGGAAGTCTTCACTCAAATGGACCGGCCTATCCATCCTCGATCCTTGTCCTCATCTATTCTCGAGAACAGCGATGCTGAAGCCTTATTAACCCGCCTCAATAGAAACGACGACTATACAACCTGATGAGATGTTCGAGGGTGAAAGACATCCCTTCAACTTTGCTCGCGAAGAATCAGAGCAGAATGACAATCTGCCAAAAAGAGGGATGGATCTGACCTAGGGTTATTTGATATTGACTGCAAAAGTCGATGATGACGGGGTCGACAGGGCCCGACGTGAAAGGGTAAGTATAAACACTAAAGAAACCCTTTAACATGGGTAGTGATGTCTTCTTCGGGGGCCGGAATTACCACCTCTTTATCTTTCCAATGGCAGTCTTTCTTCACCTGCTCAAGGTCACCCTCAGTTATTGAGCATATATATCTCGATACTGGCTCGCATCGACCAGGGACCGATGAAGTTTTCTCAACTTTGAAGTCGGAAGTAAGTTCACACCCCCCCCCCCCCGGGAACACACTCCTCAGGGCGTGGCTCCACCGGTGTTTTCACGCCATGACGAAGTTTCTCGACTTTGTTTTCTTACTTATTTTACTTTTTTTCTTTATTTCTCGTGAAAATAAATAAAGGTCGAGTCTATGGGATTGGAGTACAGCCATCCTCCAGTCGTCCACCAATACCATTATTTACTGGGGTATCAATTTTCCAAAAATACATGGAAGCTATGCATCAAAAAGTGGATCAAATGTCAAAAGAATTTCAAGCAACTGAGGCTTTGATCCAAAAATTATTAAAAAGAAAAGCAAGAAAGGCAGTCAAACTGCAATGGAGTTTGAGTCCGAGTCTAAGGAGGAGACTGAGTCTGACTAGGTGTGAGCACGTGATTTTTGCCCAAAGCAAATTATTCCCAGAAATTCAAACAAAACAATTTCTTTATTGCTTTATAATTTTTGTGAATTTTGGTGTCATTTTTCTGCTAATTGTCGCATTTATATATGCATTCTAATTCATTTGAAAAAAAATACAAAAATATGCATTTGCATTTAGGATTTAATTTCATATTTTTAGGATTAATTAAGGGTTAATTTGTTTTAGAGCAAAATATGAAGAAAATAACAAAAATAGTTCACTTTTGCCTTTTTAATTGTTTAAATGTGAATTCGTCCCGAAATAGTTTTTAAAATAATTTTAGAAATCAATTAGTTTAATTTTGAAATATATTAGAATTGTATTTTAATTGTTGCAATTTTATAAAATCAGAAAAAATATACAAAAAATAGATAAAAGAAACAAATGAAAAAAAAAAGGAAAACAAAAAAAGAAATAGAGAAAGGCTACCCACGATTTGGGCCATGCCCAATTCATTTCACCCGGGCCCAACATTTCTTTCTTCTTTTCCATGCCCCAGGCCCAATCCAACACAGACCAGGTCCGGGTCCTCCAAAAGTCCAAAAGACGTTGTTTTATATATATATGTCCGAATATTCACCCCCCTATATCGTCTCTCAACCCCCCCGTCCATCTCTAACCCTAAAAACAAGCCGCCCCCATATCTTTCGCCGGAACCCTACCGCCGGCGAACACAACCTATGTCGTTGACCACCAAAATTTCACCGTAAATTCTCCTTCCCCTCCTCTTTCCAACCCCCATGGTTATCTCCCTTGAATCTTTCCCTATCTCCTCGAATCTTCGATGGAAGATTTTCCGGCCACGACGAGACCTACCCCAAATAACCCCAAATTAACACCATGTGACTGCCTGAGCCTCCTCTACCTAACCCCAATAGCCCTATCTCTCGAATCTGTCTAGAACAGCTTGAATATCAAATCGAAGGTTTCCGACCAAAACCCTAAGGCAAGGTCTCCATGATTTCGGACCCTAACAACCCTAACCAGGTGTTTTCTTATAAAAACACATGGTTAGGGATGTTACGGGTCAGAAATTTTGGGGGATTTGGATAAAAACCACTGGCCAGAGCTCTTTGTGGTCAGTGGGTTCTTATTGGTATTTTTCTTTTATTTTCAATTTCTTTTCCCTTTTCTGATTTTCTGCATGTATGAATTCCATGGTTAATGTCTTGTTAATGTGCGTTTTAATTTTTTGTCAATATTGTTCTAATCATTGTGTCCTGATTTGATTAAGTCTAGTTGTTTGTTTGATTTTAATATGTTCCGATCCCTGATATTAGTTCGATTTATAATTTATTAATTAGTTTTACTAAGTTTTGCATGAATTAGTTTCTGGTGTTCCTTTATTTAATTACTAATTAGTTCATGTTTGGCTTCAGTTTGATTAGTCGTCTAGCTAGTTCTAATTAGTTTAGTTTGTTTTGATCTGTTTAAGGCTGAATTGGAATCTTTGGGAGACTATAATTAATTGGTAGTTAGGCTAACAGAGGGTTTGAGTCAATTAGTTAGGGGCTTAAAGCTTAGCTTGCTTGGGCAGTAATTTCAGGGAGGGAATAAGGGTAGTTTAGGCATGGAAAAGGGTAGTTGTATTAAGAATAGTAATTTCAAAACCAAGATAAGGGTAGTATAGGTATTGTATAGGTAAAAGAACACCCTAGGGCCTTCTATAATAAGACTTTAGTGTAGATTTCAGTAAACTTAGGGGAGTAACTTGAGAAACAAGGCAGAAATTGAAGGACTAATTGGGGAAATCTGAAATTAAAAGGGGGAAAATGTGTGAGTGCCATGAAGAGCATTCTACCTTATTTGTTGCCTATAAAAGGCAACCCCAATACCTTCATTGGGGGGGTCTGAAAAAATTTCCCAAGGAAACTCCTCTCTGATTATTCAGATCTGAAGTTGAAGTTCAAAACATTCAAAAAATCAAAAAAAAAATCACTGTTTCATTGCTTTCTTCAGGTTGTTTTCGAATTCCAGCTTTAATTCAACTTTCTAGTTCATCTCGAAATCAAAAATAGTTTGAACTCTTTCGTGTCTGTTCAATAGTTGAAATCTGAAAGTGTTTGAAATTATTTGAGCACTGGTGTTGGTTTATTTGAGTTGGTTGTGGGTTATCCATCGAATGTGTGGATTGATGGGTTCATTGCTGGTTGTATTGGTGCTATTTTGGTTTTGAAAAGTTTCCTGGACCACTGATTCATTTCTGGGTTGAAACTGTTGTTTGAAATTCCAAATCATTGTTGCTTGTTCTGATGTTGCTAACTGCTCCTTGTTCCTTTGATATTCTGATTTCCAGGAGTTGGCAGGCTATTTTTCTTATTTTTAAAATCAGAAACTATTGTTTCCTTGCATCCGTCTGTGTTTCATTTTGGTATTGCTGGGGTTTTTCCGTTTCGTTTGAGCTGGGTTTACTGGTTGTTGTTGTACTGCTTGGTGCTGGTTGTTGCTGTTGTCTGCTACTGATCTACTGATCTTCACTTTCTTCTTCTGTTTCTACTATCAGGTACACTTTTGAATCATTGTGATGCGGCTGTGGTAGTGAAAACAAATACTTAAGTAGTCAAGTGTTTAATTTGTATTTGCATGTTTAATAGTCAAATGATAGGCATATGTATAATCTATCTTTGTAAAAATATACAAAAACTTGATAAACCCACGGGCCCTTATCATCGTCGGTTTCTATGAAGGGCACAATAGCATCACTGATGGCATGTGTACCATCATCCCCGTGTATCACAATTTCTTGTCTATCCCATTCAAATTTGACCACTTGATGCAGTGTAGAAGGTACTCCCTTAGCTGCATGTATCCATGGTCGCCCCAACAAAAGATTGTATGACACTGCCACATCTATTACTTGAAATTCCATGGTGAACTCGACTGGGCCAATGGTTAGTTCCAGTACGATATCACCTACTGTGTTAATGCCGCCCCCATCAAAACCTCGGACACAGACACTGTTCTGGTGGATCCTGTCATCAGCAACCTTTAGCTTGTTGAGAGTGGCCAAAGGACAGGTATTGGCACTTGACCCGTTATCAATTAATGCTCGAGTGACCACCGATTCTTCGCATTTTACCGTCAGATAGAGTGCTTTGTTGTGCTCAGTACCCTCTACCGGTAACTCATCATCAGAGAATGTCACTCGGTTTACTTCAAAGATCTTGTGCGCTACCTTCTCCAAATGGTTCACTGAGAGTTTGTCCGGGACATAGGCCTCGTTCAGAATCTTCATTAAGGCCTGACAGTGATCGTTTGAATGTATTAACAAGGATAACAACCTCCTTCCCCTTATGCGTCACCGTCACTTGACTGTAGCTCCATGGCACAGCCTTCTCATTTGTTATCGACAACTGTATGACCGGCTTGATAACAACCGGTCCCACATGGACCCCTTTTACTACCAACCTTGGTTTGTTTGCTACTCCCTGCAACACTGCTCTGGCGACTCTGCTGGGGATTTAGAGAACCCAGAATCTCTGGTTCAGGGTTCAAGAATTCGAGCTTAGAATAATTGTTATTATTTGGCTTTATTTATTATTTAATTTTATTGCAAGTTGTGGCTTAAATGTGCTAATTGATTGCCTTTACCGCTTTGATATTATGTGAACTGTATATAAACTGTGCCGAAACTCTTCTCTTCTTACCTCCGGGGAGAAGCTCGCTGGTCGAGACTCCCTATTCTGTTAGTGTCAATACCTAAAATAAGAAAGAGTCTCGGATAAGTTACAAAGCCGGATGACCCCGCAGGTCCCCGGTACGTAGCCCCCTCCTCGACTCGAGTTGTCCGCTCGGGTAAGCCAGGTCTAGAACAAAGCCCAGTTTATTTTAAAGGAATCATCCTGTAGTAACTATGTTTTTCTATTTCCGTCTGTCTCTAAAAATAAAAGAATATAATCCTAATTAATTACATACTTGAAAAGGTTACCACTTAGTAGTTATTATCTTGAGACAAATGTTAGTGATAAAGAATATTACTAAAATTAAAACCACAAATCAAATACGGAATTGACAAATATTATCAAAAAGGAAACCAATTAATTCACATGGTTAGATGAATTGAACCATTGGAATTATTTGTTTACAAATAACTAAAAAATTCATCCTTGATTACTAATGCTTGCTATAGTTTACTAAATTTAATCATTAACTCAACTTATTTGAACCCAATTCCTGCCTGTTGGATTAATGATTTTAATGGTTATTACCAGGATCTTAACTTCAAATGTAGTGTATCTACAGATTCTATGGAATTACTAACTGTTTTTATTTTTTTATAATTAGGTAGACCTAGTCCAAACAAACCCCTTCTAAACAAATAAACTACCTAAACCAAACCATAATGCCTAATTCGCAAAACTCATGTCTTGGCTAAATATTCAAAAATAATCCATTGTTTCATGTTAATACCAACTCCAACTATGACTACTTAAACTTGTTTAATTCCAACAACTCAATACACTTAATCCGAAATGAGATAGAATTCTAACTAACATACACTGGAAACTATTAATAGTTTACAAATTACAGTTTATAATCAAAAGAAAACAGTTCTAGTCAAAAATGTAAATTCCATCATCCATGTTCTTAATTTGAATTACAAAGATAGATTATACATCTGCCTATCATTTGACTATTAAACATGCAAATACAAATTAAACACTTGACTACTTGAGTATTTGTTTTCACTACCACAACCGCATCACAATGATTCGAAAGTGTACCTGATAGTAGAAACAGAAGAAGAAAGTGAAGATCAGTAGATCAGTAGCAGACAACAGCAACAACCAGCACCAAGCAGTACAACAACAACCAGTAAACCCAGCTGACTCCCTATTCTGTTAGTATCAATACCTGAAATAAGAAAGAGGCTCGGATAAGTTACAAAGCTGGATGACCCCGCGGGTCCCCGGTACGTAGCCCCCTCCTCGACTCGAGTTGTCCGCTCGGGTAAGCCAGGTCTAGAACAAAGCCCAGTTTGAAACTTAATAAAACATGACTTCATGCCGGATCCCTAGTAGGAAAACGATTATTTGCATCACGTTGCATCAGACTTAGGGGACTCAACACAGGGGTTGGGTCCGTCTAGGACTAGCAACCTGAAATGTAAAGACCATCATGCTGCATCTTGTTTGCTTTATGCATTTATTTGCTTTAGACTTATGCTGACCGGCTTTGCAAAATCAGGAATATTGAAAATTGTGAAAAAAAGGGACGAAGTAACAAGTGTAGAGAATTAATTGCCTATTTTAGAAAAAACAATAGTTTGTATTACCTTGAAAAATAAAAAATAAAAAAGTCTTGTTCTTAAAAAATGTTTTTTATTTATTTTTATCTACAAAAATGCCAAAAAATAAATAACAAAAGAGTCAGGCAATGTCATGTTGCAAAAATAGCCGAACATTCCCTAAAGGGGCGCTGGAATGCTGACTTTGCATAAGCAGCCGGACCTACAAACTGTATGTCTGCCTTACTGAAACCCTCTCCAGCTTCTATCATGTTGACGTCGGCAAACACTCTTCCAAAGCTTTCATTCAAATCTCCGTTTGACCCCATCAGAGGTCCAAGAACTTCCTGGACTGGCAACTTTCTGCACCCTGCTTTGACAAATGATATGGACAGGCGTGGGACTGGTTTAGGAAGGACCGACCCGATCATTGAGAATGGAGTTTATTTCTCTCAATGTTGCGACACTCATTTCGTAGTCCCTTTTTACTTGTCATAGGTGCTCTCTTCGCGCTGCTGTAACTTTTGCCCACCTGACCCGCATTCTTGCTATACAAGCCTCGGATCTCTTCAAATCCTCTCGGCTTTTGCTGACCTGACTCCTCAATTCTGCTATCAATCTTTCACTGGACCGAATTTTCTGTTGGTCGCCGGCATTCTTTCTGTTTTGGCAGATTCGGGCTCTCAGGGCCTTGTTCTCTTGAATCAACTTGCTTTTCTCTCCTGTATCAACATCAATTTGCAAGCTGCTTTGGTATTTTAGCCCCCCAATTTTCTGTTTTAACTTGCCAATCTCGACCCGATATTCCTTCTCTTTTGCTAGCCAACCCTATTGTGCTCGCGATGATTCTGCAAAGTCTTGGACGTGAGCTCTCTTAGTGGGTCTCTGGTGCTCAAGCTCTCTTCTGTACCATGTGAGGTATTTTGGCAATACTTCACCTTTGGCCCGGTCTTGTACACGAGTATCTACTTTCAGGGTTTGGCATTCATTCCAGATTCTCCGAACGACTGCTTCAGGGAATTGCCCACCAGGCCCGATTTCGATTACCTGGCCACTGAGATCCTCTTCCTTTGGGACTATTTGGTATCGCCCCAACTGTCTCAACACTCTTTATGGTGCATAAGGCTGGATACTTTGGAGACCCATCAACAACAAATGAGATTCGGTGGCTGACATGTGTATGATTTCATCTATGGGTAGCCACCCAAATGCCCATTTTATCTGGCTTGCTGAGACGGAATGCAACAGAGTGACCCATTCAGCGACCCCTTCTGGCAGGCTAAACCCGTTGACCCTTGTGGAAAACTCTTCTATACAAGTCTTTTGTGACGACTCATATTTCAGAAACTGAGGGCGATGACATAGGTGTTCTATCATCCACATTTGCAGTAGTACATTGCAACCCTCAAAGAAACCTCCTCCGGTTTTGCAAACAGTGAGAGCGCGGAAGATGTCTGCTATTATCATTGGTGCCAGAGTGCTGTTGTTTTGCTTGAGCAAAGTGCTGACGACCCCAGCGACTTGTATGTTAATTTTCGCGTCTTTTCTCGGGAATACCAGAAGGCCCAGAAAGGCTACCATGAAAGCAATACACATATGTCCTTCCCATTTCAGCTGGTTTTCCCCGCTGCAGATCTTTCCCTCGGGATTGTTGAACCCTCCAAAATGACTGTATCTATCGTACAGGAATGCCAAACTACAAAAACCTTCAGATAATTCTGGGTTGTGTATAACTCTGTGGATCTTCACGGTGTCTAAAAATTTGTGTATGGTCACGGTCCTTGGTGCAATAAGATACTGCTCTCTCATAGGGACTTTGGGACTCCCGATGTACCCTGCCAGCTCTTCCAGTGTCGGTGTGAGCTCAAAGTCTGAGAAATGAAATACATTGTGTGCTGGGTCCCAGAATGAGATTAGCGCCCTTATAATGTCCCCTCTTGGAACAATGTCCAGTAACCCAACTAAGTTTCCTAAGTACATCTTGACTGTATCTCGCCCTGATCCTTCTAAGTCGTTCCACCACATGCGTAAGCCTAAAGGAATCCCATTTACAATGGCCTCAGATGAATTCCTACTCGTGCTCATTCTGCACATTTATTAAGGGATTGCTTAACTCCGGCATGTCATCATATGACCATGCAAAAACATCTTTGAACTCAATAAGTGTTTTGATCAATTCCTCCCTGATATTTGGTGCAATGTGGATGCTTATTTTAGTTTCTCTGATATCGCCGGCATCCCCTAAATTGATGGCTTCTGTGTCATTTAAGTTGGGTTTGTATTTTTCTTCAAATTGGCTTTACTCCCTGTTTATCTCCTCGAATGCTTCATCCTCATCGTAACCAGTATGAAAAGAACTTTTCAAAAAAAAAAAGAAACGAAGGAAATAAAATTAAAATAATAACAAATAAAGAAGAAACTTTTCGTTTTATTGAATCAATGGGGAGTTAAGAAGGGTCAATCCTGAAACAATAAAGAAACCTGTAACAGAGGAAGAAGCAGAGGAATTTTTGAAGAAGATGAAGGCGCAGGATTACTCAATTATAGAGCAATTGAGAAAGACCCCAGCCAAGATTTCATTGTTATCCTTGTTTATCCTTTCAAACGATCACTGTCAGGCCTTAATAAAGATTCCTGAAACGGGATTTGTTTATTTATTTCAGAGTCGCTATTTGGGAGATTTAGGGTGTCCCAAGTCACCAATTTAATCCCGAATCGAGGAAAAGAATGACTCTGTATTACAGTCTACGAACCAGAAATCCGGATAAGGAATTCTGTTAACCCGGGAGAAGGTGTTAGGCATTCCCGAGTTCCGTGGTTCTAGCACGGTCGCTCAACTGTTATATTTGCCTTGATTATTTGATTTTTTACAATTAGGAGTTCCTGTGTAAATTTTATCCCTTTACCACTTTTATTATTATATTTTAAAAGAATGTGAACATCGTATAAAAATATGTCTTTGAATTGCGTCACATGAAATGCACCCGCAATCTGGAACACATTTTATTCAATGTTTTGGGATTTGGATTTGGATCGCATGAAATGCGCACCCGAATTTGAGAAGGTAATTTTATTAGAATCGCGTCTAAAGTGTCTAATGTGCCATTATCTATCTTTGTATTTGCCGGGTTGAGCTTAAATCATACCTTCGAAGTCTTTGAAAGAACTTCCTTAGGTCTGCTATGTGGTCTTCCTGATGCTTGGACTTTATGATTACGTCGTCTACGTACACTTCAATTTCTTTGTGGATCATGTCATGAAACACAGTGGTCATTGCTCTCATGTACTTTGCCCCAGCATTCTTCAAACCAAATGGCATTACTCGGTAGCAATAAGTTTCCCATGGCGTAATGAAGGCTGTCTTTTCCGCATCTTCCTCATCCATCAGAATCTGATGATACCCAGCATAGCAATCCACAAAAGATCCGATCTCACGTCCGACACAATTGTCGATCAAGATATGGATGTTGGGTAAAGGAAAATTATCTTTAGGTCGTGCCCTATTCAGATTGCGGTAATCGACACACACCTTGATCTTTCCATCTTTCTTTGGTACCGGCACCACATTAGCCAACCAATCAGGATATCGAGCGACACGAATAACCTTTGCTTGCAGTTTCTTGGTTACCTCTTCTTTAATCTTCACACTCATATCCGTTTTGAACTTCCTTAATTTTTGCTTGATGGGAGGGCATGTCGGGTCAGTGGGCAATTTATGAACCACTAAATCTGTGCTGATTTTAGAAAAATCAGAAAAACAGATTTGAGAAAAGAGAAAAAACTGGACTAAAAGAAAGAAGAGACCTGGAAAAAGATATACTGGAAAAGAGAAGAAAAAGTTTAGAAAGTAAAAATCATAACTTACAGTAAGAGTTAGAGTGTTGAGTTTGAACTTTTGCAATAAGAGTTGGCAGGCTGTTTTTCTTATTTTGAAAATCAGAAACTATTGTTTCCTTGCATCCGTCTGTGTTTCATTTTGGTATTGCTGGGGTTTTTCAAATCTGTTTTTCTGATTTTTCTAAAATTTGTTCTCTCTTTTCTTTTTCTGTTTTCCAGATAATCTCCCCCACTGAGGAAAAAACCATTTGATAATCGCCGAATGGCTCTTTTTTTTATCTCCGGTGGCCTGTTTTGGGTATACCCCCATCCTGAGGTACTCTTTGATGTCATAAAACCATGGCTCGCCATCCACTTCTTCCTCTATCATGTTGCAATAGGCATGCTGATCACGAACCTGGATGTGCAATGGGTCAACATGAATTTTTTCTGGGTGGTGCAACATTGATGCTAAAGTGGCCAATGCATCGGCAACCTCATTGTGAACTCTTGGGATGTGTCTGAACTCCACTGATCGAAATCGCTTGCTCAGATCGTGCAAACATTGTCGATATGGTATGAGTTTCAAATCCCGTGTTTCCCATTCACCCTGAATCTGATGCACCAGGAGGTCTGAGTCCCCCAAGACCAAGACGTCCTGGACATCCATGTCTGCCGCTAATCGCAAACCCTGGTCTACCTAATTATAAAAAAATAAAAACAGTTAGTAATTCCATAGAATCTGTAGATACACTACATTTGAAGTTAAGATCCTGGTAATAACCATTAAAATCATTAATCCAACAGGCAGGAATTGGGTTCAAATAAGTTGAGTTAATGATTAAATTTAGTAAACTATAGCAAGCATTAGTAATCAAGGATGAATTTTTTAGTTATTTGTAAACAAATAATTCCAATGGTTCAATTCATCTAACCATGTGAATTAATTGGTTTCCTTTTTGATAATATTTGTCAATTCCGTATTTGATTTGTGGTTTTAATTTTAGTAATATTCTTTATCACTAACATTTGTCTCAAGATTCGGGATTAAATTGGTGACTTGGGACACCCTAAATCTCCCAAGTAGTGACTCTGAAATAAATAAACAAATCCCGTTTCGATTGTCCTTTAATTAGAAAAAAAACTCCTTGTACCCTCACGGGAGGGCAGAAAAAGAAGGTGTGACACCAGGTACACGTTTTGAACTTGTTTCGATGTATCACTCCCTGTTGATAACATGAAATGAAATTGGAGCAAATTCTCTGTTGTAGATCTTTAGCTTGTTATGTTTTAGATAGTTTGTCATGGTTTGGTGGTTGTACATTGTTATCAAATTCAAAATGCATAATTGAACTGAAACTGGTTATGTATTAAGGGGACTGTAAACTGTTATGTATCAGAATCAGGTGAGTTTATTTTTCGAGTTAATTACTAGTTGTAGTTAGCCCCTATTAGCTGATGCATACCCATGTTGAATACTAGTTGTAATTAATTTCATAGAATAAGTCCATATTAGTTGTAATTAGATAGAATTTCTACTAGTTATTTTCATGTTCTCAATCTGAAATTAAGTAGGTCATGGTCCTAGATGAATATGTTGGTTTAAATGTTGGATTCAAGTTTGAGTCTCAGCATGTTGATTCATAAGTGAGGAAGCTACTGTCCAGTCCCACTAGGATTCTGAAATTGACGATAAATCTCCAGTTTTGTTTTCTAAAAATCGAATTGTTGCTGCATATTTCTGGATGGTTTTGAATGTCAAATAACGTAGTATAGATGTTAATCCCAATGATGTGAAAGGACTGTGGCCTGGTGATCATTTAAATTCAATTTCGTTCATAATTAGTATTGTGGCCTGTTTCAACTTGAGCCATATTTCTGGGCTCACCTTGGCCCAGCAGCGTGAAACCCTGCTAGAATAGCACAAGACCCATTGCTGATCATTTAGTTGCTAAGAACTGAAAGCTGGCGTATGTTTGGACCCTAAAGCTCAAGCTTCTTGTGAATCGGACTGGGGCCCAACAGACTGAAACCCATTGGGTTGCTGAATCATAGACCTAAGGTTTGGGCCTTTTGAGTGCTTCTAATGATAATTGATTGGTTAACTAATAAATTATGGCCTTTAGAGACACATAAAAATAAAAATCGTAGTCTCTGTTAGTTTGGCCTTTTCATATAATGATGAGACGAGCCTCGCCAAATAAAATACAAAATGCGGGGCCCTCAATAAACGCTATGAATTCGGGAGGGCCGTTTAGTGAATTTCACGGCCTTCCCCAAAATAATAATACACTAGACCCTTTAAGAACAACTTTAATAAAATCACATTCCTAAACTCGGGTGCGCATTGATGCGACCCAAATCCAAATCTCAACGGAATTGAAATGTGTTGACAACCATGGGTGCATTGATTGCGACGTGGTTCGAGACGCATTTCCACAACGTTGCAATTCTTTTAAAATATAATGATAAAGGCGGTTTATGAATAAGCGGCACATAGGCTAGCATGAACTAAAATCAGATAAAATCAAATACAATAGTTGAGCGACCGTGCTAGAACCACGGAACCCGGGAATGCCTAACACCTTCTCCCGGGTTAACAAAATTCCTTACTCAGATTTCTAGTTCGCGGAATGTTAACAGAGTCATAAATTTCCTCGGTTCGGGATTCAACTGGTGACTTGGGACACCATTAATATCCCAAGTGGTGACTCTGAATAATTAATAATTAAATCCCGTTCCGATTGTCCTTTAATTGGCAAAACTCATTTACGCCTTTGTGGGTGTAGGTGAAGAATGAGGTGTGACAACTCTAGCGACTCTGCTGGGGACGAACCCAAAATCTCTGGTTCAAGGTTCAGAATTCGAGCTTAGATAAATTGTTGTATTTGGTTATATCTGATTTTCCTACATGTTTTGTGCTGAATATGCTAAATGTTACCGCTTTGATATCATTTGAAATGTATATAAACTGTGCTGACACCCTTCTCTCTTTACCTCCGGGGATGTGCTTACTGGTTGAGACTCCCTATTCTGTTAGTGTCATACCCTGATATAAAAAAGAGGCTCGGATAAGTTGCAAAGCCGGACGATCTCGCGGGTCCCCGGTACACTGCCCCCTCCTCGACTCGAGTTGTCCGCTCGAGTGCACTTTTTAGAACACATACTTAGGTTTTGAACCTAGAATAACTTGACTTCATACCGGATCCCTAGAAGGAGCGCTTAATTGCATCATACTGCATTTGACTTAGGGGACTCAACACAGGGGTTGGGTCCGTCTAGGGCTAGCAACCTGAAATAAAAAGTCCATCCTAATGCATCCTACTTGTATTGTACATATATTTGTTTCGAACCGGCATGTTGACTGGCTTTTGAATCTCGGGAATGTTGAAAAATTGAGAAAAAGAGCAAAAGAGAAAAAGAGAGAAATAGCAGTTAGAGAGTTAATCGATTATTTTAGAAAAACCAATGACCAAATACTGTCGAAACTCTGCCGAAATTTTGAGAAAATGGGAAAAGAAAAATGTTTTATTTTTATTAGTAAAAAGCAAAGGAAAAAGAAAAAGAGTCTTTTATTTTGGAAAGTTGTTTGTTGAAAAAAAAAGTTTTTGTTTTAGTTTGAAAAAATAGGTTGTTTATTATTTGTTGAAAATGAAAAAAGAAAAAAAGGAGAGTCATTATTTTGTCTTGTTTTCAAAAAAAAGGAAAAATAGTTTGTCTTGCCATGGAAAATGAAAAGAAAGAGCCCTGTTTTCAAAAATATAGTTAGTTTCTTTGCCTGAACTACACAGGTTTGAGTCTCACAGGGCGTGATATACGTAGGCAACCTTCATCGGGTCCAACCTCCCCTTTGCAAAAATAACCAAAAATATTTCAGTTTAAATTTTTGCATGAATAAATCGGGTGATGCTGTTTTGTCAAAAACAGCCGAACGTTCCCGAGATGGACGCCGGAAGACTGACTTTGCATAACTGCCACCTTTGGTCAATTTTGATTTTTGACCGGTTGACTCTCACAGCCTTAAAATCTTCGTTCTTGGGAGTGCTGAAAGGCCATGTTTGAAAACCGAGTCTTTCATTTTAAATTTGGAAAAGGAAATAGTTAATTTTGTTTTGAATCAAATAAAAGTTTTGTTTTTGCTTAAATCACCTTAATAAATATGCAGGATGAGCACGATGCAAAACGAACCTTTCTCAATAATGACTAAAATCTCTTTCGAGTTGCGGCTATGGTGGAACGATTTAGGCAAAAAAGGACAAGACGAAGTCAAGAAATATCTGAAAGATCTAACGGGTTTGCTGGAAATCAAGCCTCGGGGTGATATTATAAGAGCGTTGGTCACTTGCTGGGACCCAGCGCACAATGTCTTCCACTTCCCAGATTTTGAGCTCACCCCAACTCTGGAGGAAATCACCGGGTACATCGGAAATGCTGAGGTTCGGTTAAGAGAAAAATATCTGGTTGCTCCAAGAGCCATCACGGTGCATCGGTTTTTGATTCATTAAAAATACCCGGGACAGTCCATAATCCATATTTGGCAAAAGGCTTCTGTACTCTCGCTTGATATACGACAGGTACAGCCACGTGGGAGGGTTTAACAAGACGGACATCAAGCTATGCAGTAAAAATAACCGTAAAAAATGGGATGAGCACAGACGGGTGGCTTTCATGATAACCTTTTTAGGCCTCCTGGTGTTCCCAAGGAAAGACGATAATATTGATATAAAAGTAGCCGGTGTCGTCAGTACCTTGCTTGCTCAAAATGAAAGCACTCTTGCGCCTATGATCGTGTCTGACATTTTCCAAGCTCTCACTGCCTGCAAAGCCGGAGGCAACTTTTTTGAGGGGTGTAACTTGTTGCTACAAATGTGGATGACTGAACATCTATGCCACTGTTACCAGCTCTTGAGTTATGGTTCATCTGATAAGACATGTATATGAGAGTTTTACACAAGGATTGACGGGGTTAGTCTGCCTAAAGGAGTAACAGCATGGATATCATACTTTCGTACTCTCACGGACAATCATATACAGTGGACGTTGGGATGGTTGCATGTTGAAGAAATCATATACATGTCAGCAGCTAGGTCGCATTTTCTTTTGATGGGCCTTAAGAGCATCCAGCCTTATGCTCCATGTCGGGTTCTGAGACAACTCGGAAGATGCCAAACAGTTCCAAGGGAGGAAGATCTTAGTGCTCAAATAATTGAGATTAGCCCTGACGGATAGTTTCCCAAAGCAAAATTCCGCGAGATTTGGAATGAATGTCAATATCTACAAACAGATACTTGTGTGCAGGATCGGGCCAAAGGAGAAATGTCGCCAGAATACCTCGCATGGTACAAAAGAGAACTTAAACATCAGAGGCCAGCTAAAAGACACCACATCCAAGATTTCACTGAATCATCACAAGAACAATGGGGTTGGCTAGCAAAAGAAGAAGGCTATCAGGCTGAAATCGGCAAGCTGAAACAACAGATTGGAGCTCTGAAATTTGAGAACAGTGTGCAAGTTGCTGTTGATCAGGGAGAAAAGAACAGGTTGGCCCAAGAAAACGAGGCACTTAGGGCCCAAATCCAGCAAATGAGGATAGCTGCCAATAACCAACAAAGGAGCCGGTCGGACGAGCGGTTGATAAAGGGGCTGAAAAAGGAAATTAGTGAGTACCGGGATGAGCTGAAAAAATCCGAAGGCACCATAGTGGAACTCCGGGCACAGTGGGTAAAAAGAATAGAAGAACGCATATATTACATTCAACAATTAAAGAAGGATTATGAAAAGACCATCGCTAGTCTGAAAAGGAAAGTGATCACCCTTGAGGTTAAAGTAGCTAAGCAAGCTAAAGCTTTTGAGACCAAAAGTGGACATTGCTATGATTTACTGGCCCGAATGGAAGTAGAAATACAACAGCTGCAGGATCAGCATTTTCAGGATTCTCATGTGTTGGAGGCTCGCAATAATCAAGTAAGGCGATTGCTTATAGAAAAGGGTCGAACAAGAGACATGATTGAGACCATTGCCCACGCCATCCTTAGGAGATGTCGGGCCTGTGAAGACATGACCCGCACTACCTTCTTCTCGGTAATGACGATTTACGTCAAGCAAACCATGTATGAGCTAGAGCAACTTGAAAGGGATTTGGCACCTAAGCCCGCGGTGAGGCCGAACGATGCCCCGCGGGCACCCACTTTTGAAGCACTAATGTATTCATAGATCGAGTCTGTATTTGCCATTTTAGAGTTTGTTGTTTGTCGGTCTGTTTTTCTTTTTGCGTCCAAATATGCTAGTATGTTCGGAGTCTGTCTTTGAGTTTAGTTGGAGTCTGTTCTTTTTCCAGTTCAGAATGTTTAGTTTGTAATAGAATGTTATGGTAATGAAAAATTTGAAAATTCCCAAAAATTTGTTCCTTTATTCTGGCACTTATTTTCACGAACTACGCCTGGTCTGATTCGTGCGAGGTCACGATACGTAGGCAATCTCCATAGGATTCGACCGTAACCAAATGAAGAGAGAAAGAAAGAAGAAAAACAAGAGGGGTGGAAAAAGAATAAGAAAAGAAAAGAGCGAAAAAATAAGAAAGGGATAGAATGCAGAAAGAAAAGATGAAAGAGAGAAAAGAAAAGAGAAAAGAAAACAAAAGAAAGGAGAAAGCTTACAGTTGGAACTAAGGAAATGCTGGGATGACGCATGTGGTTGAACAAATGCATAATAGAAAAGGTTAACTGTATAGGTGCATTCATGCCTAATGTGCGGTTATCAAGTCTGTTAAATCCTAATCACTAACAGAATTTTTGTCTACATGTGTAAGTCCAGGTAGGTGGTTAGTTGTTTGGCATTCTGGCAACTCATCCATACAACACCCGGTCTAAATATAAAGTGAACATGACTGGCCCAGAATCTGATACGAGTATTGTTGACCCATCGAAAGAAGTAAAAGAAATGGATGTTCATGCAATGAGGGAGGAAATGCATAAGTTAAAGCAACAGATGGCTGAAATGTACCAAGCCTGGGCGAAAAGGCATCCACCGCCAGCTTATCCCACTAACCCCGCTTATATCCCACCATTGGCTCAGCCTCAAGAGCCACCCACTGTGAATTCATCTCCAGTATTTCCCCTATACTAACAATGCCAAGGCACCACTTCTCATACATCAAAGGCTCCTCCATCCAAACAAGTCTCATACCCTCTTCCACCAATCACTCCCGTTTTTGTGGCACCTCCGCCTGCTACCCTACACCGGTCCCCCAGTGAACCTCTGTTCCAGATGCACGACAGCCAGTATTATCCCCCTGAGCCTACCTTCAAAGTGCCAGAACCCTACTCTTATACCCCTCATCTTGATCTCACGGCAGGCACCGAGAAGCCGCCCAAAAACCCTGAGCAGGAGGAGATGATCAGAAAGGTCAAAAGCCTTGAGCAATCATTCCGAGACATGAGGGGGTTAGGGGGCCAAGTAAGTGTGGCCTATAAAGATTTATGTCTGTTCCCAGATGTTCAGTTACTAGTCGGGTTCAAAATGCCTAAGTTTGATTTGTACGATGGGCATGGCGACCCAGTAGCACATTTAAGGGGATTTTGTAGCAAGATGAGAGGAGCAGGAGGGAGAGATGAATTGCTGATAGCATATATCAGCCAAAGTTAGAGCGGATCGGCGTTGGAATGGTACACTAGACAAGACCATAGCAGGTGGTGCACCTGGGACAACTTGGCCCAATCCTTCGCCTGTCAGCTTTAATACAATCTCGAAATCATCCCAGATCGACTGTCATTGACAAAGATCGAGAAGAAGCCTGGTGAGAGCTTTCGAGAATATGGGTTCCGTTGGAGAGAGCAAGTGGCGAGGGTTGACCCCCCGATGAAAGAGAGTGAAATGGTTGATTATTTCTTGCAGACTTTGGAGCCCACCTATTTTGGTCATTTGGTGCAGCAGTGGGCAAGTCCTTTAATGAAGTTGTAAAAATGGGAGGCATGGTTGAGGAAGGACTCAAATCCAATAAGATCATGAGTTATTCAGCAATCAAAGCAACCACCCAAGCCATTCAAAATGACACTGGGGGTATGCTTGGGAAGAAGAAGAAAGAAGAGGTTGCAAATGTCGAATTCGGATTATGGTCCAGGTCTGGAAGCCCTTCACCATATTACAACCAACCCATACCCCACCACCCAAATTACCCGTATACCCCATATGGCCCTCCTCAACACTATTATCCACCACCAGAGCCACATTTTTCCGTCCATCATGCCCAAACTTATACCCAGCCTCCAGCTCAAGCGCAATGGCGTGCGCCGGCTACCCAAAACACATACCCAGCTTCACAAAACACATATCCACACCCGAGGGCTTATAGGCCAGGAGTCGGCTTTCGCCCGAACCAAACTTTTAGAAATGAGAAAGTCCAGAACAAAAGAACCTTTACTCCATTGGGAGAATCTTATACCACTCTCTTCTATAGATTGAAACAGCTTGGAATGTTGACACCACTCGAGCCCAAACCGCCAAATCTCCCTCCAAGAAACCTGGACCATTCAGTCAGCTGTGAGTATTGTTCAGGGATGCTGGGGCACGATACTAAGAAATGCTGGAGATTGAAGAACGCGATGCAGGAACTTATTGATAATCATCGTATTGAAGTACAGGCTCCGGAGGCGCCAAACATTAATCAAAACCCGTTGCCGGCACATCATGAGGCCAACATGATTGAACTGCTATATAAGGGAGCAGAGCCTAAAAAGCCCTCACAGATGGTCATGATGATCCGTTCTATTGAAGCCAAGGAGGAGGAAAATGCAGTTAGGGCAAAGCCAACAACTCAGCCAAAAGGGGTGAATGACAAGCCAGTGGTGGTAATAGGGAAAGGGTCGTCCGTCGTCGCAAAGAAGCCAGAGTCAGCCAAGTTAGTGGTACCAGGGGAATCATCCGCACCCATGGTTGTTGTGAAAGGGGCCTACATAGAACCAGTTGTCATAAAGCCGGTAGTCCAATTACCCGTGGTTGATAGCAAAGCCGTGCCGTGGAAATATGAAAAGGTAGTGGTGACATACAAAGGAAACGAAATTGAGGAAGAGAGTTGTGAGGGGCAAGGATTAACTCGGTCAGGACGTTGTTTTGCTCCCGAAGAGTTGAGAAAGGTCAGGGTTACTATAGACAATCCAGTACTAGTCAAGAAGGCTGTGACGGAGGAAGAAGCGGAAGAGTTTTTGAAAAAGATGAAAGTATAGGATTATTCCATTGTTGAACAATTGAGAAAAATGTCGGCCCAGATCTCGTTGTTGTCATTACTGATCCATTCGGATGAACATTGCCGAGCTTTGATAAAGATATTGAATGAAACTCATGTGCCCGAAAAAATTTCAGTAAACCACCTGGAGACGATTACCAACAAAATCTTTGAGGTAAACAGGGTGACATTTTCCGACGATGAATTGCCCGTGGAGGGCACAGAACATAATAAAGCTCTCTACTTGACGGTCAAGTGTGAAGATTCAGTAGTTACTCGGGTGTTGATCGATAACGGGTCTAGTGCCAATATTTGTCCATTGTCTACACTGAACAAGTTGAAGATTAAGGATGATAGAATCCACAAAAATAGTGTTTGCGTGCGAGGGTTCGACGAAGGCAGAACAGACACAGTGGGGGATATTATACTTGAATTGACTATTGGCCCGGTCGAGTTCACTATGGAATTTCAGGTGCTGGATGTTACAGTATCTTATAAACTTTTATTGGGTCGACCATGGATCCACGCGGCCAAAGCAGTGCCTTCCACGTTGCATCAAATGGTCAAGTTTGAGTGGGACAGACAAGAGGTCGTGCTACACGAGGAAGACCACACATGCGCTGTAAGTGATGCCATCATGCCCTTTATAGAGACTGATGATGATAAAGGACCGTGGGTTTATCAGGTCTTCGACACAATCCCGGTGGATAAGGTGCCGGAGGGTAAAAGCATTCCACGTCCCAGGGTAGCAGCTGCGACCACCATGGTAGTGTCAGAAATGTTAAGTAATGGGTTCATGCTAGGGAAAGGTCTGGGGGCTGAGCTTCAAGGTATCGTTCAACCTGTTTCTTTGCCCAAGATTTTGGATACCTTCGAGTTGGGATTCAAGCCAACGACGGCAGATGTTAGAAGGGCTCGTAAATTGAAAAAAAAATCTTGGGTTCTTCCCAAACCAATTCCACGCCTGTCCAGGTCCTTCGTCAGGCCGGGTGTCAGAAAGCAGTTATTGGCAAAAGTGTCAGGTTCACTGATTGGGGCAGAGGAGAACTTGGATAAGGTGTTCGAGAGGGTATTTGCTGAAGTGAACATGGTTGAGGCCGGTGAAGGGTCCAGCAAAGCAGATATACAGTACATCGGACCACGTGCTAAAATCAACAATTGGAAAGCTATTCCTCTTCCAATTCGGAGGGAGCCGTGGTAGTGGGTGTTGTTTCCTTTTTGTTCACCTGGATTATTCCAGGGTTTGTAATTCAATTGCTATGTTCCGTCCGTTAGGATGAGTTAAAACCCTGTTATCTTTACATTTAATGAAATGCAATTTTTCTCCTTTCTTCAGTCCTAATTTTGTTTTCATTTTTCTTTTCTTTTTTGTACAGTTCTTGTTATGCTGATATCAATGACATGACATGCATGAGGAATCTTTGGCCCAGTTTTAAAAGCCAATCTAACTCAGAAATATTAATACAAGAAATCGAATGTGATGATGAGGTGGAGTGTGACGTTGACGAGGCCTATGAGGAAATTAGTAAAGAATTAAGTCACTTTGAAGAAAAACTCAAACCTAACCTAAATGACACATAAGCAGTTAATCTAGGGGACCAAGACAATATTCGCGAAACTAAAATAAGTGTTCATCTGGAGCCACAACTCAAGGAGGAGATAATTAAAGTATTGTTCGAATACAAGGATGTTTTTGCATGGTCGTATGATGATATGCCGGGTCTAAGTACCGATTTAGTGGTTCACAAACTGCCCACTAATCCGGCACTCCCACCTGTCAAGCAGAAGCTGAGAAAGTTCAAAACGAACATAAGTGTAAAGAACAAAGAAGAGATTACCAAGCAATTTGATGCAAAGGTCATTCGGGTTACGCGGTATCCTGCCTGGTTAGCTAATGTTGTGCCGGTGCCAAAGAAAGACGGCAAGACCAGGGTGTGTGTCGATTATCGAGATCTTAACAAGGCAAGTCTAAAAGACAATTTTCCACTGTCGAACATCCATATATTAATTGATAACTGTGCCAAACATGAGATTGGTTCTTTTGTGGATTGTTACGCGGGTTATCATCAGATTCTAATGGACGACGAAGACGCGGAAAAGACTGCATTCATCACTCCGTGGGGAACGTACTATTATCGGGTCATGCCATTTGGTTTGAAAAATGCTGGGGCAACTTATATGAGGGCAATGACAACAATATTTCATGATATGATACAAAAGGAAATCAAGGTGTACGTGGATTATGTGATCGTGAAGTCTAGACAACAGTCTGACCATGTCAGGGATTTGAGGAAGTTTTTTCAAAGGCTTCGCAGGTACAGTCTTAAGCTCAATCCTGCAAAATGTGCTTTTGGAGTACCATCTGGGAAGTTGTTGGGATTTATAGTCAGCCGTCGGGGTATTGAACTAGACCCGTCGAAGATCAAAGCTATTCAGGAATTGATGCCTCCAAGAAACAAAACTGAGGTGATGAGTTTGTTGGGAAGATTGAATTATATCAGTAGGTTCATTGCTCAGCTCACGACAATTTGTGAGCCGATTTTCAAGCTGTTAAAGAAAGATGTTGCAGTTAAATAGACTGATGAATGTCATGAGGCTTTTGATAAGATAAAGGGGTATTTGTCGAACCCACCCGTGTTGGTCCCGCCAGAACCGGGTAGGCCTTTGATTCTATATCTGACGGTTTTGGATAATTCATTTGGTTGTGTACTGGGGCAGCATGATGTTACAGGTAGGAAAGAGTAGGCTATCTATTACCTCAGCAAGAAGTTCACATCTTACGAGTTTAAATATACTCATCTGGAGAGGACATGTTGCGCCCTAACTTGGGTGGCACAGAAGTTGAAACATTATTTGTCATCCTACACTACTTACCTCACATCTCGCTTGGACCCGTTAAAGTATATTTTTCAGAAGCCTATGCCCACATGGAGGCTTGCAAAGTGGCAGATCTTGCTTACGGAGTTTGACATTATCTATGTGACACGGACTGCAATGAAAGCACAGGCGCTGGCAGATCATTTGGCAGAGAATCCAATTGACAATGATTATGAGCCGTTGAAAACTTACTTCCCTGATGAGAAGGTGATGCATATTGATCAGTTGGAACAAGTTGAGAAGCCAGGATGGAGACTTTTCTTTGATGGGGCCGCAAATATGAAAGGTGTGGGAATAGGAGCAATACTTATTTCTGAAACAGGTCAGCACTACCCTGTTACGGCTTAGCTTCATTTCTATTGTACGAACAACATGGAAAAATATGAGGCATGTATCTTGGGGTTGAGATTAGCTGTAGACATGGGTGTCCAGGAAGTCTTGGTCATGGGTGACTCGGACCTACTGGTACACCAAATTCAAGGAAAATGGGAAACACAGGACTTAAAGCTTATACCGTACCAACAATGTTTGCATGAGCTTTGTCAACGGTTTCAGTCAATAGAATTTAAGCACATTCCAAGGATTCATAATGAATTGGCCGATGCGTTGGCTACTCTAGCATCGATGTTACATCATCCGGATAAGGCTTACGTGGACCCTTTGCAGATTCAGGTCCGCGATCAGCACACTTATTGTAATATGGTGGAAGAGGAACTTGACGGTGAGCCATGGTTTCATGACATCAAGGAATATGTCAGGATAGGTGTGTATCCGATACAAACCACAGATGATCAGAAACGAACAATTCGACGGTTGGCAAGCGGGTTTTTCCTCAGTGGAGGAGTGTTGTACAAAAGAACTCCAGACCTCGGGTTGTTGAGGTGCATGGATGCGAGGCAGGCCACATCTATCATGACTGAGATACATTCGGGAGTCTATGGACCGCATATGAGTGGATATGTTTTGGCAAAGAAGATCCTACGGGCAAGTTATTATTGGCTTACTATGGAGCGAGATTGTATTAGTTTCGTACGTAAGTGTCATCAGTGCCAAGTGCATGGAGACTTGATTCATTCTCCGCCATCATAACTACATACGATGTACGCACCATGGCCTTTCGTTGCTTGGGGCATGGATGTCATTGGGCCAATTGATCCAGCAGCGTCAAATGGGCACAGGTTTATTCTGGTAGCTATAGATTATTTTACCAAATGGGTGGAAGCTAAGACGTTCAAGTCTATGACCAAGAAAGCTGTGGTGGATTTTGTGCATTCAAACATTATTTGCCGGTTTGGGATACCGAAGGTGATTATCACAGACAATGGGACTAATCTTAATAGTCATCTGATGAAGGAGACATGTGAGCAGTTCAAGATTACTCATCATCATTCTACTCCATACTGCCCTACGGCAAATGGTGCGGTTGAGGCAGCCAATAAGAATATAACTAAAATACTCCGGAAAATGGTAGAAGGATCTAGACAGTGGCATGAAAAGCTACCTTTTGCATTGTTGGGGTACCACACCACTGTTCGAACCTCGGTGGGGGCAACTCCTTACTCTTTGGTATATGGCACAGAAGTAGTGATACCCGCAGAAGTGGAAATCCCATCTCTCCGAATCATAGTAGAGGCTGAGATCAATGATGATGAATGGGTGAAATGCCGCCTGGAGCAGTTGAGTTTGATTGACGAAAAGAGATTGGCATCCGTGTGTCATGGTCAGCTGTACCAGCAAAGAATAGCAAGAGCATACAACAAGAAAGTGCGTCCAAGGAAATTTGAGGTAGGACAGTTAGTATTGAGACGTATTTTGCCTCATTGGGCCGAAGCAAAAGGAAAGTTCGCCCCGAACTGGCAGGGGCCATTTGTCGTAACCAGAGTGTTGTCTAATGGTGCATTATATCTGACAGATGTGGAAGGGAAATGTGTAGAAATGGCCATCAATTCCGATGCGGTCAAAAGATACTATGTATGATTTCTTTATTTTTATTGTACTTGTTTGTATTTGGCATATTTCAAAGATTGAAATGATGAAGGAATTTTGTTCTGCTATCTAAACACTTTTACCCCTTGTTACCCCCTTTGAGCCTTATTTATTCTCTTTCATATCCCTCTTTTGGAATCAATGGCACCATTAAGAAACGCGAGTGCGGAAGAAAAGAAAAAGTAAAAAAGAAAAAGAAAAAAAAAGAAAAAGGAAGAAGGAAGAAAAGAAGGAAAAGAAAAGAAGAGGAAAATTGAAGGTGAAAAGTGAAAAGAAAAGAAAATGAAGAAAAGAAAAGAAAACAACAACGTAGTCTCTATGACGCGAACTACGTTTGACTTGATCCCGAAAGGGTACGTAGGCAGCCTCTCTGAGGTTCAGTCATACCAGAATAAAACCCAAAAGTCCCCAAGAAAAGAAACTGGGGCAGAGGTAGTGGTTGTTGTAAGAAATTTGATTTCGAAAGTTGTAATTTTAACCCATTTTGAAATTATTTTGAGCCTTTCATACCCTTTCTTTCTAACCCCGTCCAAAGCCCATATTACAGTCCAAAGAAAGACCTTCTGATCAATTTTTGAGAAATGCCAAGTCAAGCAGGTAAAGGTAATTCATGTCCGGGGCAACACTCTGGTTCAAGCAAGAAAAGCAAAAAGATAAAAATGAGAGAGTCTTATTGGTGAAAACCTGCACAGGCACCGTAAGGCGACTGGAGTTGAGAAAAAGAATAAAATGAGAGAGTCTTATTGGTGAAAATCCTCGCGAGCACCTTGAGGCGAAAGTGAGTTGAGAAATGGTTAATGGAGAAAGGTTTGTTGGTGAAAAAAACTGTTTCGAGGCATTGCAGGTCAAACAAGATTAAGGTTTGGGTAAAGTAATCAGTTGGTGGAAATTCTGAGGCAGTAAAGTATGGCAGTTGAAAGCTGGTTAGTAGGACTGATTGGGCCAGTTAGTCCGAAATGCATGTCACGATCATTGGTGCCAGCTGTTCCGGTCAGATAAGTTTCTCTTCTTTGTCCTTTTAACAGTCATCCGGTTTTAGATTTTTCTTATCCTTAATTCATAAAATCATTCCGTTTCATTTTCTTTTGGGGGTTTCGTCCATCTAAAATGTTCCAATGTCAATTTTTGTTCAAAGCAAGAGGGAAAGTATTTCAAAGCTCACTACCAGCTTCCAAAAATGGTAAAGAATAATGTGCTCAGAGCATGGCAACAACAACATGATGTAAAGGGGAATAGGAGAGGTCGCCGGGAGTTTCATCGGTGGAATAATTGGAAAATGTTGTGGGAAATGTAAAGGTTCATACCAAAGGGTCAGAGGTATGAAACAACAGCACGGGTACATGACAGTCGGGTTGTCAGAGGTTAGGGAATTTGAAAGTCAGTCGGAAAGTCAAACGGTTCCGGGTCAGTTTTAGGAATTCAGTCAACACAAAGCAAGGGAATACATTTCAGTTTTTAAATTTTAAGTTTTGAAGTGGGGAGCCCGCCCCTATAACAAGGGAATACATTTCAGTTTTTAAATTTTAAGTGTTGAAGTGGGGAGCCCGCCCCTATAACAAGGGAATACATTTCAGTTTTTAAATTTTAAGTGTTAAACCCCCCCTATAACAAGGGAATACATTTTAGTTTTTAAATTTTAAGTGTTGAAGTGGGGAGCCCGCCCCTATAACAAGGGAATACATTTCAGTCTTTAAATTTTAAGTTTTGAAGTGGGGAGCCCGCCCCTATAATAGAGGAATACATTTCAGTCTTTAAATTTTAAAGTTACACTTCATTTTTATCGCAATTCAAGTTTTAGTTTTCAATTCTTATTAGTATATGGTAACATGTACCCAGTTTTCCAAACTGGGGCAGAAAGTTTTCTTTGTTTGGTTCATTTTGCGAAGTTAGGAACCCGCCTGGATAACAGAGAAATACATACGGTTCAAGTTTCAGTAATCGGGAGCCCACCCGCACAATAAGGGAATACATTCAAGTTCAGCAATTTGAAGAAAGGAACAACACCTCAGTTTATAGTTCGCAATGGCAACGAGGGATTTTACCAAGAAAACACAAGACAATAAAGCAACGAGGAAGTAGAACAACATGTTTGAAGAATTTAGATAGGATTTTGCAATTCCTAGGTCATAGTTTAGTTTAACTTCTTTTATTTTGCCATGGTGTAATAAGGAAAGTCAGCAAGCAGTAGCAGCAGCAATCGCAGTGAAATCGTAGCTCTTGGTAGTCCCAGCTACCAGACACTCCTGAACTACACTGATTTGATTCCTGTTTAGCCCAGGATATGTAGGCAACCTCTGAAATAGGGTGCGGTCAACTCTTTCCAAAATGCCTCACACGGAATATTCAAACGGGCAAAAATCGCTCATATTTGCTCACTTATCTTTGCCCAAAAACTTTTCAGGTTTTCGAGCAAAGAGGGGAAGCTGTGAGCACGTGATTTTTGCCCAAAGCAAATTATTCCCAGAAATTCAAACAAAACAATTTCTTTATTGCTTTATATTTTTTGTGAATTTTGGTGTCATTTTTCTGCTAATTGTCGCATTTATATGTGCATTCTAATTCATTTGAAAAAAATACAAAAATATGCATTTGCATTTAGGATTTAATTTCATATTTTTAGGATTAATTAAGGTTTAATTTGTTTTAGAGCAAAATATGAAGAAAATAACAAAAATAGTTCACTTTTGCCTTTTTAATTGTTTAAATGTGAATTCGTCCCGAAATAGTTTTTAAAATAATTTTAGAAATCAATTAGTTTAATTTTGAAATATATTAGAATTGTATTTTAATTGTTGCAATTTTATAAAATCAGAAAAAATATACAAAAAATTGATAAAACAAACAAATGAAAAAAAAAGGAAAACAAAAAAAGAAATAGAGAAAGGGCTGCCCACGATTTGGGCCATGCCCAATTCATTTCACCCCGGGCCCAACATTTCTTTCTTCTTTCCCACGCCCCAGGCCCAATCCAACACAGACCAGGTCCGGGTCCTCAAAAAGTCCAAACGACGTCGTTTTCACGAAGTCCATCTCAGCCGTTGTTTCTTGATCGAACGGATGAGATCGTCTTAGGTTGTTTTATATATATATGTCCGAAATATTCACCCCCTATCTCGTCTCTCAAACCCCCCGTCCATCTCTAACCCTAAAAACAAGCCGCCCCCATATCCTTCGCCGGAACCCTACCGCCGGCGAACACAACCTATGCCGTTGACCCCCAAAATTTCACCGTAAATTCTCCTTCCCCTCCTCTTTCCAACCCCCATGGTCATCTCCCTTGAATATTTCCTTATCTCCTCGAATCTTCGATGGAATATTTTCCGACCACGACGAGACCTACCCCAAATAACCCCAAATTAACACCATGTGACCGCCTGAGCCTCCTCTACCCAACCCCCATAGCCCTATCACTCGAATCTGCCTGGAACAGCTCGAATATCAAATCGAAGGTTTTCGACCAAAACCCTAAGGCAAGATCTCCATGATTTCGGACCCTAACAACCCTAACCAGGTGTTTTCTTATGAAAACACATGGTTAGGGTGTTACGGGTCAGAAATTTCGGGGGATTTGGAGGAAAACCACTGGTCGGAGCTCTTTGTGGTTAGTGGGTTCTTATTGGTATTTTTCTTTTATTTTCAATTTCTTTTTCCTTTTCTGATTTTCTGCATGTGTGAATTCCATGGTTAGTGTCTTGTTAATGTGCGTTTTAATTTTTTGTCAATATTGTTCTAATCATTGTGTCCTGATTTGATTAAGCCTAGTTGTTTGTTTGATTTTAATATGTTCTGATCCCTGATATTAGTTCGATTTATAATTTGTTAATTAGTTTTACTAAGATTTGCATGAATTAGTTTCTGGTGTTCCTTTAGTTAATTACTAATTAGTTCATGTTTGGCTTCAGTTTGATTAGTCGTCTAGCTAGTTCTAATTAGTTTAGTTTGTTTTGATCTGTTTATGGCTGAATTGGAATCTTTGGGAGACTATAATTAATTGGTAGTTAGGCTAACAGAGGGTTTTGAGTCAGTTAGTTAGGGGCTTAAAGCTTAGCTTGCTTGGGTAGTAATTTCAGGGAGGGAATAAGGGTAGTTTAGGCATGGAAAAGGGTAGTTGTATTGAGAATAGTAATTTCAAAACCAAGATAAGGGTAGTATAGGTATTGTATAGGTAAAAGAACACCTTAGGGCCTTCTAGAATAAGACTTTAGTGTAGATTTCGGTAAACTTAGGGGAGTAACTTGAGAAACAAGGCAGAAATTGAAGGACTAATTGGGGAAATCTGAAATTAAAAGGGGGAAAATGTGTGAGTGCCATGAAGAGCATTCTACCTTATTTGTTGCCTATAAAAGGCAACCCCAATACCTTCATTGGGGGGGTCTGAAAAAATTTCCCAAGGAAACTCCTCTCTGATTATTCAAATCTAAACTTGAAGTTCAAAACATTCAAAAAATCAAAAAAAAAATCACCGTTTCATTGCTTTCTTCAGGTTGTTTTCGAATTCCAGCTTTAATTCAACTTTCTAGTTCATCTCGAAATCAAAAACAGCTTGAACTCTTCCGTGTCTGTTCAATAGTTGAAATCTGAAAGTGTTTGGAATTATTTGAGCACTGGTGTTGGTTTATTTGAGTTGGCTGTGGGTTATTCATCGAATGTGTGGATTGATGGGTTCATTGCTGGTTGTATTGGTGCTATTTTGGTTTTGAAAAGTTTCCTGGACCACTGATTCATTTCTGGGTTGAAACTGCTGTTTGACATTCCAAATCACTGTTGCTTGTTCTGCTGTTGCTAACTGCTCCTTCTTCCTTTGATATTCTGATTTCCAGGTACACGTTTTAAACTTGTTTCGATGTATCACTCCCTGTTGACAACATGAAATGAAATTGGAGCAAATTCTCTATTGTAGATCTTTAGCTTGTTATGTTTTAGATAGTTTGTCATGGTTTGGTGGTTGTACATTGTTATCAAATTCAAAATGCATAATTGAACTAAAACTGGTTATGTATTAAGGGGACTGTAAACTGTTATGTATCAGAATCAGGTGAGTTTATTTTTCGAGTTAATTACTAGTTGTAGTTAGCCCCTATTAGCTGATGCATACCCCTGTTGAATACTAGTTGTAATTAATTTCATAGAATAAGTCCATATTAGTTGTAATTAGATAGAATTTATACTAGTTATTTTCATGTTCTCAATCTGAAATTAAGTAGGTCATGGTCCTAGATGAATATATTAGTTTAAATGTTGGATTCAAGTTTGAGTCTCAGCATGTTGATTCATAAGTGAGGAAGCTATTGTCCAGTCCCACTAGGATTCTGAAATTGACGATAAATCTTCAGTTTTGTTTTCTAAAAATCGAATTGTTGCTGCATATTCCTGGACGGTTTTGAATGTCAAATAACGTAGTATAGATGTTAATCCCAACGATGTGAAAGGACTGTGGCCTGGTGATCATTTAAATTCAATTTCATTCATAATTAGTATTGTGGCCTGTTTCAACTTGAGCCATATTTCTGGGCTCACCTTGGCCCAGTGGCGTGAAACCCTACTAGAATAGCACAAGACCCATTGTTGATCATTTAGTTGCTAAGAACTGAAAGCTGGCGTATGTTTGGACCCTAAAGCTCAAGCTTCTTGTGAATCGGACTGGGGCCCAACAGACTGAAACCCATTGGGTTGCTGAATCATAGACCTAAGGTTTGGGCCTTTTGAGTGCTTCTAATGATAATTGATTGGTTAACTAATAAATTATGGCCTTTAGAGACACATAAAAATAAAAATCGTAGTCTCTGTTAGTTTGGCCTTTTCATATAATGATGAGACGAGCCTCGCCAAATAAAATACAAAATGCGGGGCCCTCAATAAACGCTATGAATTCGGGAGGGCCGTTTAGTGAATTTCACGGCCTTCCCCAAAATAATAATACACTAGACCCTTTAAGAACGACTTTAATAAAATCACATTCCTAAACTCGGGTGCGCATTGATGCCACCCAAATCCAAATCTCAACGGAATCGAAATGTGTTGCAACCATGGGTGCATTGATTGCGACTTGGTTAGAGACGCATTTCCACAACGTTGCAATTCTTTTAAAATATAATGATAAAGGCGGTTTACGAATAAGCGGCACATAGGCTAGAATGAACTAAAATCAGATAAAATCAAATACAATAGTTGAGCGACCGTGCTAGAACCACGGAACCCGGGAATGCCTAACACCTTCTCCCGAGTTAACAGAATTCCTTACTCGGATTTCTGGTTCGCGGACTGTTAACAGAGTCATAAATTTCCTCGGTTCGGGATTCAACCGGTGACTTGGGACACCATTAATATCCCAAGTGGCGACTCTGAATAATTAATAATTAAATCCCGTTCCGATTGTCCTTTAATTGGCAAAACTCCTTTATGTCCTTGTGGGTGTAGGTGAAGAAGGAGGTGTGACACTAGGATTAGCTGTTTGAATGTTTTAGAGTTGATGAAGTTAGAGACATGTTTAATTTATGTTGTTTGATTAGTTGGTTGATTTGTTATAAATATTATTGTTTGTTTTGTAGTAAATATTGAATTTGGATTGTTATACTAGGTATTTGGTTGGTTATTTTATTTTGCAGGTGGTGCAGTTAAAAATACAAAAATTTCCTCAAATTTGCGACTGAATCAGTCACAAATTTCACCAGATATTTCCCAGATTTGTGACTGACTCGGTCGCAAATTGAGAATTTCTGAAATTTTTTAATTAATTAATCCTCAATATGTACGACTGTTTCAGCCGTAATATTTAATTAAAAATTAATTTTATCATTTAATTTTCCGACAGAATTGGTCGAAACTTTAATTTGTATTTTTTAAAAATTTTGGTCAGCGTCTGAATGTGTTGCATATTTACTGACCATTTCGGTCGCAAATGACTTTAATTCAAATGTGCTGTATTTTTCAGTTTGCGACCACGTGTTTTCCGGTTGGCCTTTTTCAGTCGAAAATCCGTCGGAAAAATATAATTTTCGACTGATTTGACGGTCACAAATTTATTGTTTTTTAGTAGTGTCTTTTTAAAACGAAGGGAGTATTTATTTCCCCATACTGGGCAATGCCTTATTGAGGTTTCTATTTATTAACATACTAAAATCAAGAATAATTAAGTTAATGTAAATGATAATTGAATTTTAACTTTACAATAAGTATGTTAAAATAAGATTTATATTAAATCGATATATTTAGAGAAAATATACAAAATGGACATAATTAGATTTCAAGATTCAAACTGCAATCAGGATGCGATGGACTAATGCAATTCATTATCTTTTCCTATCTTCTTTTCTTTCATCGGGAGCAAGCATATCTCCACATTGTGAAATTTTAAAAAAAAGATATCAAGGAACCAATTGCATCTTCTCCTAATGGAATTGGGAAGAGAAACGAACAACAAAAAATATCTGAAAAAGCATGTGCTTGAGCTTGACCACATGCAATGAGCCTAATGTTATTGCTGTTTTGTCTGATGGACTATATATCTAAGTCAATCATATTAGTGTGTTATTAGCCTGTACATAGGTGGAGGAAAAAACATCAAAGTGTCAATTAATCGGACACAATGAATAATTGTTATAATATGATTGTCCATGCTTCCACATGAAACCAATTTGGAGTTACTTACCAAATGCACATGGTGTGTATGAGATTTGACATATCTTCCACATGCATTTACTGCCATAAAATTGGATCCACGGATTTGGTGTCTTGGTTCTTTTGATTCCAGCGGATGATGATCTTTTTTTTTTACTATGATTTGTTTTACTCCCTCACTTGGTGTGGCTGCTGATATTTATTATAAAGACATGACGAAGTATTTTGCCTTCCTTTTATCTTTCTTTGTGTGTTGTTTTTTAAGTATATATAGTTTGGAATATCAATTATTGTGGACATTGGTCCATATGATATCAATCATTATTGAAACAAGTCTAGATGGAGATCGGAATAATTGAAGTTTGTAGCTACGGTTTCCCTCTTGGTTGAAGACATAATTAATTATGCCTAATCGCCACACATTATAATATTAGATAAGATGGTCACATAATTTAATACTGTATTAGAGTAGACAAAGGTCATGATTTTAAGTTTAATCGCTACCGATCAATGTAAAAACAGATAGCCGGCATATGAGATGTGTAAATATAAAATTAAATAAATGTATGCTCTCTCACAAGATGTAAATTTACCAAGGTCTTCTTTTTCTTGCTTTTCCTTCCCATTTAATATATATTAGGCCTATAGCCATGCCCAAAAATGGATCCGAGAAAACTAATTATAATTTATTGCTCTATTTTGGAGTTGTTCACCAAAGATGTGAATCCCAAAACTTGCTTGCTTATCGAAGTAAATAAGTAAGCAAAACTTCAAAGATGTGAGAAGATAGTAATAGTGTGTACGATAATTTGGCACGATCTAGCTATAAGGGGCAACATTTAGCTGTGTTGAGCTTAGCTTAAATTGGTTTTGATGATTAATAATAAATAGTTGACAAAGAATCAGGTCTCCTGAAGTAGATGCCTAAAGCAGATGTGCATTAAAGTAGATTGGATAATTAATCAACAGTTGACAACGAACTAGATCTCTTGAAGATATTTATAGTGCTGATATATAGAGTTGCAGATGTAACAAGCAAATATCGAAAGGAAAAGATCTGAAAACGAAAGAACCAGATTACCTGAAGGCGATGATCAAAAGCTAAAAAGTTAATTCCTAATGCAAGTTGGATTCCTTGAAAGAATAAACTTGTTGCTACAAGAACTATATTAGTTGACGGAATTCTCCATCAATAAGGATTCATTAATTAAGCGAATACTTGAATAAAAAGAAAAATCGTGCGAATGAGTCTTTTAAGGAAACAAGTCGTAATCTTTTGAGGATTTTTTTTCTTAAGAGGTAACCGATTATTTTAGGTTTTGGAGTTAAAATTGAAAAAGGATTGGGCCAACCTCACTCTTATATAAAGCATCATGTTGTTGCTAATGAAGTGAATGCTATTTCACGTAATTACAGAGAATCATTCAAGAAAAATAGCATTCATAGCAAAAAGATGCTTTCAAGGATTCAAGATGTGATGGTAAACTAGGAACTCACGTTTTAAACTATTTTTTGCACTCTGATTACTACACTTTAATTGTATTTGAGTCTAATTACTAGTACTTTGTATTTATTATGTGTATTATGCTTTGTAGGAGGAGATTTAGTTGTTCAGGATTGAGTCAGTTGTTCTTTAATTGCAACATAATATTGTTTATTGAGAAGGGTAATCGTAGGTAAATAAAATCTGAGAATTTATTTTGCTTTTTAAGCTAGAGTTAGTTTAAAATGGGATAGCTATAGTTGGATTGATTATAGAGGTTTAAGGTACTATAATTAGTTCCTTTCGTTATAGAGTTGTAACCTAAAATCGATCTAAGTTAGTAAAGTTTTGAGGTAAATCCTATGAGAGTAGGTCATAATTTTCGTTCCCTTGAACAAGGAGATTTTTCACGTAAAATTGTTTATGTACTTTAAATTTCGCACTTCAATTTCAGTTCTGTGTTAGAATAGTTAAGTCAGAGAACCATGTAGTTTAATATGCGAAAATCGGGCAAGACACAGTTCACCCCTCTTCTATATCTAAGTGCATCCAAAAATTACAAGATTTTAACTCATTTTTCATTATAGCAAATTTTCATGTAATGAGGTTCTTGTATAACCTCCATGATCAATGTTTAGTAATTTGACACTCACTCGTAAAGTTAACATGTACAAAGTAACTCAAAGTAGCTAAGATTTATTTGTGAACTGAATCGACTTCTCTTCATTCAGGTATTTCCTATTAATATAAAGGGACTAGGTTGAACTTCAATGACATTAAGCAATTGGTTTAGGTCCTCGATTGTGACCTATACTTTTAATTCTTGTTTCCTAAAACAACACTTTTGCCTTCTTAAAAGTAGGGGTAAGGTCTGCATACACATTACTCTCCTCATATCCCACTTGTAAAAATACATTGAATTTATTATTGTTGTTGTTATTGTTATTGTTATTGTATTAATGTTACTTTTAATTTTTTTCCTTTCTGACCCTGTTATTGTTGAAGTTCTTTTTTATTTGATTGATTAGACTAAAGCCGAAAATTTTATCACTGTATTTCTTTACATTTGCATTTGTTTGTGGCTCATTTCTTTTGATTTTTTATTTGCACTTGTTTATGGTAGGGGTGTACAAATGAAATCGATAAACCACACCAATCTGATAATCCGAGTCAAACCAAGTGTGATGACCCAATAGGCCATCTTATGTTTTAGAACCAAACTCTATGTTTCGAAGCCTTTAGAACCTCATTTTAGCCTTACTCGATCTGTGTGCGCAGTGCAGGTATTGACCCGGAAGGCTTATATGCTAAAAACTGATAAAAATGAGAATTTTTGCCTTGAAGGTTAATTTTAGTTGACTTCGGTCAACGTTTTGAGTAAACGGACCCGAAACCATAATTTGATGGTCTTGGTGGATCCGTATTGAAATATGGGGTTTGGGTGTATGCCCGGAATCGAATTCTGAGGTCCCTAGCTCGAGATATGAATTTTTGTTGAAAATTGAAAGACTGAAAATTTAATAGTTTTAAGAATTGATTGATGTTTGGCCTCGTTGATACTGGGTCCGTATTTTGGTTCCGAAGCCCGGTACAGGTCCAATATAATATTTATGAGTTGTCTATGAAATTTGGCGAGAAATGGAATTGGTTTGACGTGATTCGGATGTCCGGTTGAGAAAATAAAAGTTTTAAAGCTTTCTTAAAAATTTAATTCGATTTGGTGTTCAATTTGTAGTTCTAGGTGTTATTTTGGCGATTTGATCGTGCGAGCAAGTTCGTAGATATTTTAGGACTTGTGTGCATGTTTGGTTTGGAGCCCCGAGGGCTCGGGTGAGTTTCGGATAGGCTACGGAATGTTTTAGACTTAGAAAATCTGATTTTTCCTCCAACGTCAGTGTTTTTTGGTTTCCTTCTTTGAGTTTGCGGAGGTACTCTCGCAAACGCGAAGAGTGAACGGGATTGGGTGTATTTTTCTTCTTTGCGAACGCAAAATCTGGTTTGCGAACGCGGAGTGATGGGGGCTTTACCCTTCGCGAACGTGACCAGCTCACCGCGAACGCGAAATATTGTGGACTTGGGGGAGGGGTCAGTCGTTCCTTCTACGCGAACGCGAGCACGGGCTCGCGAACGCGAAGTCCAGGAGGCATAGCCTTCGCGAACGCGATGAGGTTTTTGCGATCGCCTAAGTCTAGCAGGTGCAGCCCTTCGCTAACGCGCCAGGCCCTTTGCGAACTCGAAGAAGGCCTGACGCCCAGTTATTAAAAACAGAATCAAAAACGGGATTTTGCAATTCTTTCAAAAATTGCAAAACTAGAAGACCTAGAGGCAATTTTCAAAAGATATTTTCTTTCCCAATTTGTTGGTAAAGTGATTCTAAACCACTTTCTTTCAATTACCCATTACATTTCATGAATTTCAATCTAAAATCTTGAGCGTTCATAGTAGAATTAGGGGTTTTTGGATAGAAACTAGGGATATAAAAAATTGGGGATTTAGATCTCAAATTGAGGTCGGATTCTAAAATCAATTATATATCCGGACTTGGGATGAATGGGTAAATAAATTTTGGTCTGAACCTCGGGTTTTGACCAAGCGGGCCCGAGATCTGTTTTTGACTTTTGGGGGGGAAGTTTGGAAAATCTAAATTTATGCATTGTAGTTGATTCCTTTAGCAATAATTGATGTTATTGAGTTAATTGTGACTAGATACGAGTAGTTTGGAGGTGGATACTAGAGGAAAAGCGGTAATTGAGCATTGAATGGCCCGTAGAGCGAGGTAAGTGTTGTGTCTAACTTTGACTCGAGGGATTAGAAACCCTTGACTTATTTGCTATATGAAATCCATGTGAGCGACGTATATGTGATGTGACGAGTACTTATACGCCACCAATTTATTTGTTTTTGTCTGTTTCTTTCCCGTTCTTCTCATATTGTCTTTTTCCCTTGTCATAACTACTATATGCTTTACTTGCATTTTCATGCTTAATTGCTACCTGATAGACATTACTTCTCTTTGTTGAAGGTATTGGTTATTTCGTAGATTCGTTGTCTCCTATTATTTGCTTAGGCTAGTTATCGGTACTTTCATGATATATTCTGGGTTGGTCTCGCTGAGTAGTATTACTTGTGTAAAGTTTCGTAGTGTACAAGCTTCCTAATTGTTTGGTTGGAACTTAAGCCTTGTAAAGGGTTATGTGATTTGAATTGTGAAATTGTTGTACGTACTGAATAACTGATAATGATATGGTGGGATCGGGTTGCACGCCGCAACATGTGTAATAAGGGTGGATTGAGGTATAATAAGGGTGAATTGTGGTGTAATAAGGGTGAACTGTGAAAGTGATTATTGTGATATGGTGGGATCGGGTTGCATGCCGCAACCCTTTTATTTATATTTTGTTGTTTATGTTAATAAGAGGAAATAAAGAATGAATATTAGATGTACGGTGGGATCGGGTTGCATGCCGCAACAACCTATATGTTTATACTTTTCCTTGACTGTGTTAGTTGTACGGTAGTCTTAAATTGCACCTAAGGATTGGTAGTAGCTGAACACTGATGATATGCTTCGAGAACTGTATTCACTTCTTGCAAGTTACTGCTCTATTTTATCCTGTCTTTCTTTCTGCTTTTATTATATACTGTATGTAGGTTATATTGTGATTGCACCGCCGTAGCCTCGTCACTCCTTCGTCGAGGTTAGGCTTGGCACTTACCAGCACATAGGGTCGGTTGTACTGATACTGCACTCTGCACTTCCTGTATAGATTTTGGAGCTGGTTCGAGCTGATCGAGAGGTTGACTATAGGATTTATCAACTAGGAGACCCAAGGTAGACCTGTCGGCGTTCGCAGGCCCTGGCATCCCCTTCTATACCTCATACTTTCCTGTTTTCTTTATTTCACAAACAGTTTTATTTTCTCTCGGACAAATACTTGTAGTAAAATCTTAGAATGTTTGTGAATTGTGACTCCGGATTCTGGGTAGTAATAGTATATAATCAAAGTTGTTATTTATTTACTTCTGTATTCATTTCGACCTGTTTTAGCTTACTTATTGTTAATCACTGAAACATAAAGGAATTGGCTAATAGATCTCTAACGTTGGCTTGCCTAGCAAAAGTGATATTAGGCGCCATCACGGTCCCGATAATGGGGATTCTGGGTCGTGACACCAAGAAAAAAAATCCGACTATGATTTGGTTTGGTGTTGGAAAAAAGAACCCGACCATATTTGGTTTAGTTTGGTTTTAACTAAAAAATTTCAAACCAATCCGACATTATATGTATAAATTTTTTAAATATATTTAATAAATAAAAATATTTATTATAGTGTAGTTTATAAATATTTCTTAAGCTTTTAAATAGTTTTATTTTTTAACGTATTATTTCAAGCTTGGACTTATAATTTTTGGATGCTCCAATAAGTTTTATAGTTCATAAATGTTAGTAACTCAAATAAATCCTAAACCAATATCAAATCAATACTTCTAATAAAAGACATTCAATTCAATTGTACTATGAATAAAAATAGTGTTGGATATCTATTTTTTAGTTTTTTCGTGGTTTAGATAAAAATGCATAACTTATTTTTCCTTTAATGGTTAGTCATGTAAATAATAGTACTTATTAGTCGTACTTATTTTAACAAATTATTAGTAATTTTAAATTATGTTTGTTTGTTTTCATTATGGCTTATTAATAATACTTATTTTATGCGATTTTATTATCTTTATTGTTGAATATTTTAGTACAATGCCATGACTCATCTCATATTTATATTATTTTATTGTAAAACACCTTATATTGTTCTATCTTATTAGGATTAAAGAAATATTTGGAGCACAAATTCTATATTTTGTGCTATGTAGACTTTATGTATTAGAGATAATATCTAGGAAACGGAAAGGTTTAGATTTTTATCACTAGAAGAGAACATATGGCTTTATTGAAGGTAGATTGAGTTCTGATGTTTAGTGTTGTTAGAAGTTATTTGCTACTCCATTGGGTTGTCCAATTAAAGGTTCTTTGCCTTTTATTTTAAGCATACATAAACCAACATTCCTCCGGGGCTTGTTTTCCTTCTCGCTTCTAGTCGGTGCACGGAAATTCTAGATTTTTGGTATTTTGGATTTTAAACTAGACGATTTCGTACCATTCACCTGATTATCTGGAAGATTGTTTCGAAGAAAGGTGAATATCCCGTGAACGTATGCAAAGGCCAATTCTATTAAATTTCAAACAAATGATGGCGATTATTCAAAACAGAGATACTGAAAACGACATATACTAATAGACTAATGGACTTCATAAATGACTGCGACCTTGTCTTGACATTTTCACTCTATCGGTATGCCTATAGGATATAACCTTCCAATGAACTCCCAAAAATCAAAACGGAGAAGTTCACTCACTGCCAGCACTATACATCATCATTTTTCCTCCTTTTTTCTTCATTTCCGTTTCGTTTTATCACATGATAAGACGTGGCTATACCAAAAAATTTCTCATAATCGCTAAACAGAACAACGTCAAGAAGGGTTGACACAGTATTGGAAGCGAAAAGGGAAATCCCGAAAGCTAGAAGGGTTTTCTTAAATTTATTTTTATTACATACGGGAATCAGTGAAGATGCGGGAAGTGGGACAGCGAGAAGTAGACACACACATATGTGAGATTCTCGTCGATACCAATAGACTGCAAGCCGTAATGCGAGGTTGGTTACAGACTAAGAAAATCTGAGATATCATTTCACGAAAAAAGAACATCCTGCAGTTGCATGTCGCGTTTTCATACATTTGGTGGTGGCCATATCTTGCCAAAGAATTCCTCAACCCGCTTAGCCTGATTAGTATAGCCATCCATTCCAATAGTGAGGAGCTCCACCGCTGCAGGACCCATAGCCGAGGAAAAGCTATACTGATCCCATTTTTGAAGCTGAAATGGAACAGCAAATAATCTACTGAGCATGATATCATTGTAGTCGTAGTAAATTGCATTGAGAAGCTAGAATTGCTTAGAAGTTGCAGAAGAAGTAGATACAACTTCCAATAAGACAATGCTAAGAGCCCAAATATTTTATGACAAGAAACATTCCTCCTCCTCAACCCTTCTACTTTTTCTTTTTAACTAGGACAAGAGAATGTTGTTTGGTAACTTCTTCCTTCTTTCGAGTACTTCTATAATATGTGTTTCATCACTATTTTTGTTTCATTTACTTCAGGACTTCAGGAAACAAAGTCTATTTTGGATATATAAATATATGCATTCAGTGGCAAGTTCCTGCTACTACTCCATCTTCTGCCTACCTTCCCAATTCCCAACCGTTCCTCGCACCTCACTACCAACCTTTATCCGTCAGAACCACAACATTTGCCCCTCTCAACATTCCAATATGCGCTCTGGCCCTTTCTCTTCCTCTTCTTACCTATCTTGATTTTATTTTGTCCTTCAAAACTAAATGTCACTTTCTTTCCATGTTTTTCTAATAAGTAAATGACACCAAGCACTTTTGTAATTTTACCGAGTGAGAGATGTAATTATTACATTCTAGGGTCCCCCCCCCCCCCCCACACACACACACACACACACACCCGAGTTGTTACATAAAGGCGAGAATCAGATAGTAAAAATGAATATATTGCATCAAATCCATCTGTTTTACCCATCAAATAGTGGTCATCATACACCCATATTTTCCTTTTCTCCATTGAAAATAGGCTCATGAGAATGAAAGATAGGACATGGATTCGAGACCAAACCTCGTCTTGGGTGAAGTTGAAGGCAGCAGCTGATTGTGGGGATAACCTTCTTATAAATGAGTACTTCTCATCAGGTGGGGTCACGGATTCTTTAAGAGATTGCAATACCTTCAGTGGGGTGATAATGTAATCCACCCTGACGTTGTTACCAAAGTTTTAGCACCACAAATGGACCATTTAGACACGACAAAACTTCACAAGTTTGAGGTACAGTTAAATTACCCCAAAAGGTTGAAGACATCCTGCTTGTTCCGCACTGCTGCAGCCATCAGCTTTGATTTGTGACCATACTTGTGGATGTAGTTATAAGCTTTTGTTACCTGAAAAGATGCAAAGAACACTCAGCACTTCAGATAATGTGGCTGCAAGATGCCCAGGGAAAAGACATACTTATATCTCAGTTCCAGGATTGTTGTTCAAAGATGGCAGAAAAGATACATTCAATGACAACTTGGCACCAATAACAAATCGAAAAATATAATTGATCAGTACGAAACGAAATCCAGGGAGGCATTCAGGACATCCCTGAGGATCAGAAAAGAAAAGAGATATCTTGCCTTAAGGTAACAACCCCAGGTTGAAAATAGTTTACAATACTTCTGGAGGTTGAGTTCTAAAGTTGTTATGGTACAAGAACATACATATGATGGTTGGAAGCTCCTAGGTTTTACCTATCAATATGCTATTCTCAAACCATCCAGATTTGAAAAACTAGTGCAAATTAGTAAAAGCGTCCAAGCCCCCCATGTAATACTTAAAAAAGTTGAGAAGAATATAAATGCATTTGGGAAAAATAAAAGGAAGAAGCAGCATGTGGTAAAACTAACCAAAGCCAACCCAGGATCTTCTCCTCTTTTAAGAGCACTTTCAATTTCAGAGTCACCAGTGTGATTGCGAGACCAATCCTGAAAAGAGTGATAAAATATTATGCCAACAGAGCTAAATAAATCCGAAACACATATTTTCATATAAGACAAAAGAATTTACCCTTAGGCGACCAACAAAAATCTGAATGACGGAAGCACCAGCTTGAGCTGCAGCAGCAGCTTGACAAAAGCTGAGAAGTCATGACAAAAGTTTCCAACATAGATGAGAAAAGCAAATTCCAAGAACTCGCCTACATAATACGTTGCATGTGGACTTTGAAATAAAGGAACCATTTCAGGGTTTATGTCTATATTAGAGAAAGAATGAGGGAGAAGAATGTCAAAACAACAAATTTCGTCAAGCTTGGCATGCATCAGCAATTGAACCACCTTTGTTTTCTCATGAAGCTCAAGATAACACCAAGGTATATGTTTCATGAACAAGTAACAAACTGGCAAACAAAACTTAAAGAGTCTATCTAACAATCAAAAGCTAAGACTTTATCGAGGATTAATGAGAATTATCTCAATTCATAGTTCTAGGATGAATGAGCAGCACAAACTATCATCAATAACGAATTAAGTGACATGCTAACAAAGAAACATGCACAATGCAAACCAACAGAACATATAGGTTTTCGTTGTCCATAAAGAATAATGTACTATCTAACTTGGTAGACATGCTATGGAAGGAGGAGGTAGCAGGGGAAGAAGGTGCTGAAAAATTAGAGTCCTTTACAGAATATGACCACGAGCTCTTTGTCAATCTTATGAAAGTTTATACCTGTAAACAAAAGTCAAATGAGTCTGTATGCCCTCAGCTTCCAGCACCCTTGATGCCTCAATTCCCTAAAAGAAAGATAAAAACTGACAAATGAGAAAGGATGAACTTCAGAAAAATCAGAACTTTTGGAGACAGTTAGATTAAACATCAGTTGTTCTATGGGAGACCCAAGCAATTATAATTGTCTTATGGCACTCACTTGCCAAGTTGCAGGAATTTTGAACAGCAATCGCTCAGGAGGCACTTCAATTTCGTTGTAGGCTTTCAAAAGGTCATGCACCTGAAAAGTTAAAGTTGAAACACCTCAAATACAACCCAAAAAAAAGAACTTGCCACAAGAATGATAGAGAATGTGATTTTACATTTCCAAAACATGAAATGACATTTTTATGGCATGTTACGATTTAGACACAGAAAATTCCCCATAAAAGGGCTTGTAATATGCAGCCATTAGGTGATTCTGATCTCTGGGTATTTTGAGATTAAAACTTCAAGCCAAGATTAAAGCTGGTAAGAGTGGTTCTAATTTGAAATATTTTGTAAGCTTAAAACCTTCTTATTGGAAGAATGACTCAACTTCTACTGCATTGAAGTAACTCAGTCACTGTCATGCTACACAATTGACTGGGGCAAGCCTTGTTATATCAATTTTCGAGCAGCCTATAAGTCACATATAAATCACCAGGTTACATCTGGAAAGTTCTGCCTACATAAAGGGACTTAAGACATGCTATTTTCCTGCTTCCACAGGGAATAGCAACGAAATCCTTGTGCTGCCAAGAAACGTACTTCCTTAAACTGTCCTAATTTATATTTCTGGTTGTCTGAATATTGGGTTGCTTCTCTTGAAATTGAAGCCTTTTCACAACACTCTTCAATGTCTTTTGCCAAAAAAGAAAAAGTTTCAGAAGACACATTTTCACATAAGAAGAAAAGAATATCGAAAAGGTCAGCTTTATTCCCAGTTTTGAACCCATTTCAATCAAACACAATAGAACCTTAACTACTACCGCAAGAACTGTGTTCAAATTAAAAGAGGAAGCTAAAAATCGATATACATTACTGGATAAAAAGCATAAAAATAAAAATAGGACAACACTAGTTCTGTGACAGATAGATAATGACGGAGAGATGACTATTTTGGGATTTAGTATATTTTGACCACTTCACAGTAACAAGGGAAGTTTAAGCTAAAGAGGGGGAAAAACGTTTCGTATTTCTCAAACCATCACCAACTTGAAGGTCTTATAGCAGCAAAAAAATTGAATCAAATTTTATACCCCAAGCACTCATGTACCAGTAAAAAATAAAATAGAACCCACCACTATCAAATTTAATATTCTACCTCCGTCCAACTTGCATGATCTAGTTCAATTAAATTTTTGTCTATCATTGGATGTCGATTGCCTTTTCATGAAATTAAAAAAGACCAGGAATCACCAAGAAGACATTACCCATCCAATCCATCGCAATTTCTACGACAATCTTTTCATTTTGAGGCGCTCTAAAATGTTTAAAACCATTATATTAATGATATTATATTATACTATTTTCACAAGTTTCTAGAACTTAAATCTGTTTTACTAGAATTTGGAATAATGATTTCTCATTCAAATTAGCATTAGCTATTATATTAATTCTTTTTCCACTACTAAATTATATAAACTCCACATACCAATTTCTAAACCGGAAAATGATATATAAATAAACAATTAATAGAACATGGTTGGAGAAAAATGTTGCCTCTACCTTCACTAGGTAGGGGTAAGGTAGGGGTAAGGTCTGCGTACACACTACCCTCCCCAGACCTCACCTGTGGAAATATACTGGGTTTGTTGTTGTTGTTGTTGGTTGGAGAAGAATGTTTCTTTTTTTAGTAAATGTGGTTGGAGAAGAATGTTGTTGATCCTTTATCAATGACTAAGTCAAAAAATGGAACTAAGGGATATTACATGACTAGCAAATTTTCCAACAAGAGTAATTCCTTTCATTATTTTCCCCTCTACCAAACAGCAGAATAGTGGTTGCTCCAACGTTTTCTCCCTTGGTGACCCGAGCCTCAACCTTATAGTTGAAGGTGAACGATCCTTACCACTAATTTCTCTCATTAATTCAGTTTCCAACAAATAATTTCTTTCAACTTCCTAAATTGATGCTCGCCCAAAAATAAAACTGAGAGCTTCTTCCAAAAAAGAAAATTACTCCAATATATACAAAGGGAGATGCTAATATGAACCGTTACAATTACACACTCTATGTAAAATATTTGACTATTGAAGATGTTAATGCCAGTGAAAGAACTAGTCCGAAACAGATGAATCCTAGCACGAAGACGGATCCAAAATTTAAACTTAATGGCCTCAACCTTTAACGCTTTTAGCATTGAACTCAATTATACTCTGAAATTATGGTTCAGAATTTGATATTTGTAGCAATTTTAGTTGTTGGTGTGTGTGTATGTGTATATATATATATATATATATATATATATATATGTATATGTGTGTGTGTGTGTGTGTGTGTGTGTGTGTGTGTACAAAATATTAGGTTCACTTGAACCATCGAGCATAGGCTCTGCATTACCTAATGAAGACTAAATTACTGAAAAAATACATCTAACAGGTGATAAGATTTTGGACATTTTTACCTTTCGCACAATGCCATGTGTGTCATATGCGAGGCGAGCATCCACTTCAGTAGAAACTCGACCAGGCACCAGCTTTGCTAGATCACCACCAACGTGTGCTAAAGCCTGCAATCACAATGAACAATAGTTTGATATAATCATCAAGTACAAAAGAAACTGAAATACACCTAGCTAACATAAAAAGCGCACCAACCTTGTTGAAGAAACAAGACATCTGAAGATCAGAATTCTCCAATCCATAACACTCAGAATCTGCTAAAGCTCTGTCTACAGCACTCTATATCAAATATATGCACTTAGGTAAGCAAAACATGAACTCAATTAGCATCAATTTGGCTCATGTTTTTTAAATTTATTTACATGAACTGGTGCCAAGCTCTGTTTTAAATACTCAAGGAAGATGTACATCCATATGGTATATAATATGATTTTACAGGTAACTCTATTTAATAGCATTGACATGTAATCTTTAACAAATGATAAGTAACCTATTATAACAGGTTAAATTGCATTGATAGTGTAACATATAACGTAAATCCATATAACATTTTGACTATATCTTGAGTGATATTTACTTGATTTAAAGAAAAAAGTGTATATTCAAAAGTATTTCTAAGAGTTAATAATAATAATTACCTTAAATTTGGTGTCAGGAAGACCGCATATACCTAAGAGCAGAGAAGAGCTTACAGTAGCAGCAGTAGGTGGAAATCTATAAATCCGGAAAAAAAAAACAAATAAATAGTTATATCAAATGAAAATGGTTCAAGTAAAGAAGAAACGAACCAAAACCAAAGCGCAATACTAACTTCTCGAAATCATCGAAAATGACAGTATCTGGAACGATCTCGCTATGACTTGTTACAGCATCCAACTCAGTACTCAAACCTAAAATCATCATAAGAAATTCACCGATTTCACTCATCTACGTCATAATCAAATCAACTTAACTGAAAAATCAGAATTTAAATATACATATCGAAAATCATACAGTACCGGTATCGAGAGACGAGGAGAAGCCAGTGGAAGCTCGGATGAGCGGAATGTTTCGACGAGGCTTGAAAGTCAGAGTTGATTTCGCCAAATTAACTGCATTTCTCAGCTTTTTTTCCTGTTCGATTGCATACACAAATCACTGAAACATACGCGGATGCACATTACACTCGAACACACACACAGAGAGAGTGACACATACCTGAAGAGCTGAGGAAGAGGAGAGAGAAGAGTATAGCGGAGAATGCAAAGAGGATGACATTTTCAACCCAGGGAGAGGGAGAAAGTGTGTGTGTGAGGGAGTGTTGATTGAATTGAGGGAAGTGAACACGAGTTCTATATATATGTACAACTGGAACAAATCTGAGGATGTACAACTGTTTATGCGTAAGGTATCGTTCAATATGCTGCTTTCTGAAGTGGCAATCACGTACAACGGAATGGATAAAGGAGATATTCATAACATTAGTATTCTTAAATTTGATTTAGTGGCTAAAATTACCAAATTTAACTGTAAGATTTATTGCAGTTAATATAATAATAACATTTAATTATTTTCTTTCTTGGCTTATTAAATGACATATCTATTGTTCCCAAATTTTACATACTAGTCTTAGAGTACGTGCATTGCACGTGAACCTCATCTCAAAAAAAAAAAATTATAAAAAAGATCTCATAAACTTTATTAATATTTATGTTTGAATTATTTAAGTAAAAGTTAACAAAAAAAAATATAAAATCATCAGAATAATGATTATCGATTCTATTTTACTAACTCAATAAAAGAACAAGCTTTGCCCTATCAAGTCCTCAAAGTTTTAAATTTTAGTTCTGTCAAAATAAATTATTAATTATAATTATAATTTTTCTAACATGAATTCATTATGAATTGGCAAGTTCTATAATGGTTGACCGCCTACCTCAACCCTCCTCCTTTATGCTGGCTTGGGATTCAGGCGTTGCTGTTGCTGTTGCTGTTGTTGTTGACATGAAAACTATTTATGAATGATTAACAAATTAATTTCAACTCTAATTAGAATTTTGTATTTTTATAATAGTTTAGATATATATAGATGTAAATAGATAGATATATTATGATCATCTTTCATAAATATTTTAGTACAAATGTATGATCCTTAAATCACATTCCATCAAAATTATGGTAGATTTTGTTTAATTTAAGGATCTAACTATAAGAAAAAATTTTAATTCTAATATTAACTTTTTAACATAGATCTATTTGTTGAAGGAATACTTTAGTTTTCTAAATGTATAAAAGTGAATATGTCAACCAACTTTTACTCTGTGGGCAATTAAATTCACAAAAATTACTCCATAAATTTTTAGATTGTTAGCTACCTTAAATATTTTTGCTTTTATTAGATTTATTTTAGAACTTTGGTAATTATTTTTATACTTTCGGAATATTTATTTTTAAAATTAACATATAATAAGCAACCAAATCGATTGTTTTCAAAAGTAATTCCGTGTGTCCAAAGCCAAATAAAATCCCTGTCGATTTTCAATAAATAAAATTGTTAACATTGTTTCTGCGTTCAAGTTTTATAAATGTCTAGTTTGTTTGTGTCTTGAGGTAGAAATATAGTCATATTTTTAAAATAGCTTTTTTAGAGTTAAAGATCAGTTTTTCTATATGGAAAAGCATACTCATAAAAGTAACGACATGCTAATAATTATTCACCCAAATTAGAATAAGTAATGTATTTATATAAGTTTATTTTTTTACTTTAAAATCCTAAATATTAGGAGATCCAAATAAGAAAAGACTTAATAGTCAAAATTTTATTTAATTTAAAAGTCATAAATATTAGGAAAATAAGTAAATGACAATTTTGTCTAATGTGAAATTTATTTTTAAAGGGTAAAAAAAGGCGAACAACATTTCGCTAAGGGTCTTCGTGCTTTTAATATAATATAGATGATGAATTCAAACTTCAAGAAAGATTTTGGCTTTAATAATCATATGGGCTTGTTACATTCAAAAGTGGTAAAAATAGCACGGTATAGCCAGTTTTTGGACTGGTCATTTAAAAATAGCCAACTTTTACGAAGTCAATGAAAAATAGCCACTATTTTGCTGCAACAGAGACCGGTCCAGCATAATATACTAGAGTTCGATGCACCTGTGTATGAACTCCAGCATATTATGCTGGACCGATATACTTTGCTGACTCCAGTATAATATACTGGAGACTGGAGCACCGGTGCTCCAAACTCCAGTATATTATACTGGACAATTATACTTGTTGGAACTCCAGTATATTATGTTGGAGTTCTAGTGTACTTATGCTGGAACTCCATCATATTATGCTGGAGTTCCAGCATACTTATCCTGGAATTCCAGTATAATATGCTGGAGTTCAAGCATACGTATGCTGGAACTCCAGTATAATACACTGGCGTATTTTTCGGGTTTTGAACAGTGTTTTCGCTCAGATTTATCTTTACATGAAAAGTGGCTAAATTTCGATTACTTTTGAAATTGGGCTATTTTTGAACGACCAGTTGTAAATCTGGCTATTTTTGAATTTCTCCCTCAAAAGTGGAGGAAAAAAAAAAGAAATAACCAGATTTACAACTGGTAATTGAAAAATAGCCATAATTTTAAAAGTAATAGAGATTTAGCCATTTTTCTAACAAAGATAAAAATAAAAACACCCTTAAAAATCTGAAAAAATTCCAGCATAATATGCTGGAGTTAGAATTTTTTACATATGAGGTTTTATCATAATGTGCTGGAATTTCATAATGTATTGTAGTTCCAACATAATATGCTGAAAGTTTATACGCAGGATCTCCATAATCCAGCATATTATACTGGAATGCTGGAGTTCCAACATATTATGCTGGAACTTTTTGTATTTCAACAAAATAATAGCTATTTTTTAACGACTTTGCAAATACTGGCTATTTTTCAATTATCAGCCCGAAAACTGGTTAGCCCGTGCTACTTTCTCTTCAAAAGTTCATAATACAACCCTTTATTTCTACTTTTATAGTATATTGGTATACATGAAACTACCCTTTGGGGTTCTTGAGTTAAGAAGGGGGTGTTTCAATTAATAGACTATAACTTGCGATTTGGCTGAAAGTACAAAGTAATCACATCTGACTTAGAGCAACCAAAAAGCTAGTTTTCCCTCATTTATCGTGGGCTATGCTTCAATTTGCGAATAATTTCCAGAACGAGCAATTGACATAATAAAATTCTTAAAACAAATTACCACCTCAAGAATGTTCCTTTTTGTGTTCAAGCTCTAATCAATAATAATTTTAGTGGTTCTTTTGCAAAATAACCACACACAAAAAAAAAAAACGAACAGATAAAGTTGAGAGGTTAAAGAAATTATTTTTCAGATTGAAACAAAACATGTATGGCTAGGTCATAGCATAGACCAACTAGGATCTTTTAGGTACTAGGAGTATATTTATTTCTAGTTTGCTATGTCTCTTATAAAATATTGTAGTAATAGAATTAGGAGTTTATTGACAATATCGAAGGGATAATGCAGATTGCAGAGTGTCTGGACAACTTGATAGTGACGGCTTTCCTTGCATTCTCCGTCGGCTATCGGCTTCGAGGAGACGGTGTTATTTGTACATCATAATCCTTTACCATTGAATTTAAGAAAATAACTTTTTTAAATTTTTTATATGTAAAAGACAGATCTCTTACGTGTAAAAGAAAATCTCTCATGCGTAAAAAAAAAAGATAAGGTCATAAAACTAAAAACAAATTTAAGACAAAAAACCAATTGACCCGAGAGGATGGCATGCATATTATAGAATTTTTGACAAAATCTGCGTATATATGTATATCAGAAAGACTATGACCTAGCCATATTTGGTACTCCTATTTGAACTTCCATTTTTTTAAAGACGGTGATGTCTACTCGATTACGCCATTGGTATATGCTTCCTCCCATAAGCACAAATACGTATAACTCTGTCCATTAAGAGTCAGAAAGATACCGGAAACTTTGTCCCCCCACAAGCACAAATACTTGGCTGATTAGTAAACTATAATTTAGTAATAAGAATAGTATATGAAATATATCGTTGGTTCTATTATTTGCCTAATTATGCTTATTAATCAACTATAGTTTAGTAATAAGAGTAGTTACCTTAAAATATATCATTTGTTTATTGAGTTGGTATAAAGCAGGTATGTGGAGAAGACAAATGAAATAATCTGCTTCTCTTTGGTGAAATATTTACTATTTGCTCCCAGTTATTTGATGAGATTACACAGAAAGTAAGAGCTAAAAACATATGAGGACATGTTACTTCACTTTACTCAACCTACTCTTTAATCACTTTTAGAAGTACAGAGCACTAAGAATTCTTAATGAAAATCACACAAAGCCAGGTATTGGTTCAAAACATTTCATCTGATTACTACTAACTCAAAAGAGAATGGTCATCCTTTGAAGACCTTCCATTTCCAAAAACAGGATAAACTAAAAAATATAAAAACAAACCAAAGAAAGAATACAACTTCCAAAATTTCTACCTTCATAACATACTAAAACAAAGATTGAGAAATGACTTCAGCTTGTTCATGAAAAACTATAGAAACCTAGTAGTAGCAGTTCTTTTTTTTTTTTTAAAAAAAAAAAAAAAAAAAAAAAACTATACTATTTCCATCAGCTCCCCTCATGCTTTTTATATATCTTTATCCTCCATTGTCCTTGCAAGAGATTCCAAGAATTCTTTGACCTGTACATCAATTCAATTACCTCAGTTTAGATTAAAATCACAGAAAAAACTAAGGCATTTAACAACAAAATTGATTTCGCAACGTACCTCTGAAGGATCCCTGAGAGAGAAGAGAGCATTGCTCTCTTTTGGGATAGTTGAAACAAGAATTCCATAACCTTGATATTTCCCCCTCAATGCCTGAAACAAAATATACTCATCAAATCGTGTACACATCAACTTAAGATGAGGAACAGATAAAACAATGTCACAATATCGTGTATTACCTTGAATGCATCTTCGTCTGTTCTGTCATCTCCAATATATATCGGGAGCACGTCATTGCTGTTACTAAAACCTGCATGATTTAACATGAATTTAGTTAAGAAGCGCAGAATTCTGTAACTTAAAGGGCCCTCTGAGGACCCTGACTTATCTAATTCTCCGTCCACTACCAACATTACTTCGATCTCTTAGGGGTTTCGGAAAGGGATGAGGAGGAAAGGATCAATAAAAGCAGATGGAAGGAGCTACATACCCAGTGATTCCAGCAGGAATTCAACTGCTTTTCCTTTGTGCCAATCAATTACAGGACGGAGTTCTAAAACCTATTCAGGAAAGAAAAGCACCGGTATCGTGTTAGTTATATCATTAGTACAATGTTCCAGCGACAGAATTGAAATGGAGACTTAGGTAGATGCATCAAGTTACCTTCCGCCCATGAGTTAGCCGTAGTCGAGGGTAGTCTTTCAAGACATCATGGACATATTGTGCAACGACAGGCCAATTCTGTGGTCAAAATGAAGATCATTAGATGTATGTTCTTTTGTTAACATAGGCAACTTCAGTATCCAGTTGACATTATGAAACAGCAACAAGAAAAGCTAGCACTCACATTTTCATCTACATTACGGTAATGTACAGAGGCACAAAACTTATGGTGCTCAACCTTTGCACCGTTAATGTCTTTAGTTTTCTCGACAAGGGTTTTAAAAACCTGCAAAGTAGTCAGACAAGTTCACGTCTTAAATAACCGTTTTTTTTCTTTCTGGCTGAAACAAAGAGTCATCTACTGGTTTGAAATGCTTTAATAGAAACCTTCTAAAGCACCTACCTCATCAATCATAGGTAAAAATTTACGAGCAGGCTGGAACAGATTAACTTCCTTGCCCTGCTCAAAAAAAAAAAAATTGCAAAAGTAGTTAGGAAATTAGGAAAGTAAGTCAGAAATTGAACTAGATAACAATGTTTACAAGGGAATGAAAGGACAGAATCTGATAATGCAGCTAATATAATACCTGCTGATCAGTAGATTTAATACACTTTGAATCGTTAGTAGACAACATATTTTTGACTGGCAGCATGATGTCCATACCATGGCTACCGGCATAATAGAGTTCAGTTAGACCTATCAGCTCATAAACCTGAAACAATAAAGATCATTATAAATCACTTCTGCAAATGAAGAGAGATATAAAATGTACATGGTATTAACATTAATAAAACCTGAATTACTAATTACCAAAAAGTTACCTTATCACGTCTTCTTCCACTGATGATGGCTGTTGGGAAATACTTTGCAACATTCCTGACAGCAGAGCGCATCTGCAGAATATATATTCTTGTGTAAACATATACAGATAAGCATCTTAATTTCATATGAGAATTGGATTTACCTCATTGGACATAAAAGCACGGTCCGGGTCATCAACAATAGGAGAAAGAGTCCCATCATAATCTAAGAAGATGACTATCTGTTTATTCCTTGCTTGCCTCATAATTTGCTGAAAGGAGTTGAGAGCTGATGGATACTTGATCTAGACAAAGAAAAAAGCTTTGATTATTATTATGCAAAGATATAGAATTCATCACATCCAAACAAATAGATCAGTGTGCTGTTGGTGAAAGTCTAACATACCGTCCAAGAAAGGTAAGTAACATCAGCGTCATCGGAAGAAACATCAATGTTTACTTCCTTCAGAATCTTCTTCCTAGGAGGTGAAGAAGACATCATAGCGTCGAGCCAACCATTGGATCGAACATCATCAAGCTTCGCTGGCTTCTTTCTAGGAATTGTTAGCACGCTAGTGGAGAATGAAGGACCAGATTGTGAGTAAGGCAACAAACTAGAATAAATCCCCAATCTGGACTTGTTCAATGGTGAAGGATCCGTAAGAACTGGAGAGGCTTTCGTCGAATTTAAGTCCATTGAAACAATATGAATTTGGGTGATTTTGACTTTGCGATTGACAGCTATGCAGTTGGGACTTTTTACTAGTGGATGTATAAGAGTGCCGAATCTTTTAACCAACCCTTTTGTCAATGAAAAACCACCTCTTCAAAGTTTTCTTATCACTACTGCTGGGAATAGAGTCCATTAAGTACGGGCTTCCTGCAATCTGGACAAGTCGGAAGTGTCAAAGCAGATTCTGAAATTGGTTGTCTGATTTAGACAATGACAGAAATCGATACCTCATCTCCTGAACCACACTGCATTTACACTAGAAACAGAACATTTTGGCTTGGACAATTTAGTCGAGTCTCACGTGTACCTGGAACAAGTTACTTTTGCGTCAAAACAACATGGAGCAAACAAAGAAAAGGAAACATTTAATGTTAACAGGAGAAAATTTGATTTGAATCCTTACAGATTGATGTATTAAGTTGGATTTAAATGCATTTCCATTTGAAGAAAACAATAGACTCCAAAACAGATACAACACCTTATTTCGCTCACTTACGAGTTACGACAATCCATTTCACCCTAAGTTTGGACAAAAACCGTTCTACATTAAGATCAAAAGTTTTTTTTTTTGGCAGAGAAGGGAGTGAAAGCCAAAATAACAAGGACTCTTCTTTGGAATTTCTCAACAAGTAACAAATTCATCTTCCACAAATTTCTACAAAAAAGTAGTAAAAACAATAATGAGCAGAAAAGGCATACATTTGGCTAGAGGTGGACATGTGAGGAGAAGTCAGGTGCGGGCGCACCAACTGCCTTTACCTCAAAAATGCATATGTAGTCGAAAATCGTTAAAATACATCTCTTTATATTAAGTTTGCTTCTATTACCACCAAAGAGTAGTGCATAAAGTGGTATTCTACATCTGCTAACTTAAAATTCCATATCGACCTCCCCAATTAGCTTCTTGGTAATAGAAACTCAGGATCCACAGTTTCCTATTGGAAGGATATATGAGTATACATTAAAGGACCTACTGTTTCAGCCTAAGTTCTGGTGAATGTGTAATATAGAAGAGGAACAGGTACAATACAACTTTTTAAGCTTACAGCTCATTCACATAACAAACAAAACTTTCCAACTCTCTCTTTGTATCCACTAAAAGGGACCAAAAGAAAACCACCAAATTTGTTCACTCTTTTCCAACAGCTAGAAGGTGGCTTTCATTTACTTTCCTGTCATCATTCCATTAAAACCATTGACTTCTAAGGAAAAGGGAAAAAAGAGAGTATAAAAATAACTATTTTTTGGTAAATCTTATGGGATGGACAGTCAAAATTCAAATGAGAATTGATATCCAAATAAATGCCAAGATATACAAAAGATGCATCAAGAAAACTAGATCTTGTCACACGGTCGACTATCGACTACATCTTGAACCCCTTCTATTTTTTATCTACCAACAACCCGTAGTGAAGCCAGAAATTTTTGCAAAGGTGTTCAAGTTTGAAATAAGTGAAATTTTTTCTGATAAAGGGTGTTTAGTTTATGTTATGCACCTCTAAAACCTAATAATTTATCTATATACACAGTGTGTTTTTCGATGAAGGCTGTGGCTTCGCCCCTACCAACAACAACAAACAACAACCACCTAATGGATTCCCACTAGTGGGGTTCGGGAAGGGTAGGATGTACGCAGCTTTGACCCTGAGAGGAAAAAGAGACCGTTTCCGATAGACCTTCAGCTAATATCTTTTATCTACCAAAAGAGGCAAATAGTATGATCTGGCTTAATTATGAAGCCCTCAGTAATTATCCCTAAGCTTAAAGTTGTTTAGAGACCGCTTCCAAATAGACCATCAGCTAATATCTTTTATCCACCAAAAGAGGCAAATAGTATGATCTGGCTTAATTATGAAGCACTCACTAATTATCACCAAGCTTAAAGTTTGTTTATCATAGTAATACTTCTACTAGATGGAACTGAGATATAAGGCTGCTGTATCAAGTGAAAAGTTTATGGGCTACCAAACTTTTATTTTCTTTCATTTTTGCTTTTTTGTCAATGAAGCAGGAAAGAACAAAACCCTTTTTCAGCAATAGTACATCCCCCAAGTAATCAATGACAAGCTGAAAGACTTAACATCTCAACGTACCCTACATGATTTTTACCTTTTCCAACAAAAAGCTCAGATCTGAAAGCCAACCAAAAAGTTGGAAAAAAGAAAAAGATTACTATTGATTCAAGTAACGCCATTTTTGTACTTGCAATGATATGACTTCCCAACCTACATGTCAAGACAACCTACTTGAACCCTACCATGAAAAAGGAAAGCTTTAATCTAAGGAACTTATAGACTTAATTAAACCTATGTAATGGCATATCTTAAGGCAATTCTTATAGCCCGATTGGCCAAGCTTCTAAAATCAGCTTATTTTGAAAAGTGTTTTTCTCAAAAGTACTTTTAAAAAAAGTGTTTTTGGTGAGAAGTAGTTTGTGTTTGACTAATTAATTAGAAAAACACTTTTGAGCAGTAATTAGTGTTTGGCCAAGCTTTTGAAAACTGCTTCTAAGTATATTTTTCTCAAAAGTGCTTTTGGAGAGAAGCTACTTTTTTCTGATTTTCCAAAACTGTTTTTGCTTCTCCTCAAAAGCACTTTTTTTCCTTCCAAAAGTTTGGCCAAACACCTCAATTTTTTGCCAAAAGTGTTTTTTGGCAAAAAAAAAACAAACACCTTTGGCCCCAAAAAAAGCTTAGCCAAACAGGCTATTAATCAAATTTAAGGTATTTTTTGTGAGCCTTAGTCCCAACAAATAACATCACATGACACGATAAACTTAAAATCAGCAAGCGAGTGCAACTGAACGTCATAGTACAAAGGAGAAAGGATTATCACACAACTAGAAAGGAGAAAGGATTACTACAAACACAACTACTATGCCTTAGTCCCAAATAAGCTAGGTCGGCTATATCACTTCTCCATTTAAACTTAACTCATGGCATTATCATACCACATAAAATAAAAGTGAAAAAAGGTTAAGTATATATTAGTAATAGTAAAAATTATAATAACAATAATATTAGAAGTTCTCTAACCAGACTAAAACCTATTCCAACTAGTAGATATCACATATATAGATCTTTTTCTTTCATAGTATCCCATCTTTAATTAAGTCTACATTGATTATGCAAGAATCTGTAGGTCTTTCGAAAAAGAAAAAAAAAACTAAAGAAAAGAAAAATAACATGCAAAATAGTAGCCAAGAATTCTTAAGGATTGTCCACAAGTTGGCCTAAAAGATCCCCAACCGCCATGTTGACTTGAATCAAACAAAAAAAAATTGAACAGTTACTAAGTACTTTATAGAGGGCGTTAATAACTACATAAGGAATCAGCTGACTTTAAAAAAATGTATGCTTACTGCTTAGTTCCATTTTCCGCGGGTAAACCACGAAAACTGATAATGACACATAATCAATACATTTCAACATCTTACAGCAACCGACAAAATAAAATAATTTAAATTACACGACAAAGCTAAATTAAGCACTTTTATTTGGTGCTGTCAAATCAATTATTAACCGATAAAAGCAACAACTAAATTTATGATTGTACAGGACTCACAAATCTAATCTGCAGAAAAGCCAGAAACACCTTTCATGGAGGTTTTAAAAATACAAAAAGAAAAGAAAATTACAGAAAGAACTAAACTTTTTAGCTCATAAATGATTCTTTGCAGAAAACCCAAAACAAAAAAAAATGGCCAAAGTTTACGCCTTTTGCATGTCCCACAATGGAAAAGAACCATAGAATTAAAATGGGTATCTATAAGAATTTCCCAAAAATAGATAAAATTCCAACAGCATTGCATGAGGAGGAAAAAAAGGGCAATCTTGAATCAACAAAAGACAAGGTAAAAGGCCAAAAAAAAAATACCTGTCTGAGAACTTATGTCTTAGACCTTAGAACCAATCTTGAAAATCCAATTTAAAAGCCTAAAAGAATTGTACACAAAACACATCACATCAGATTCAAAGAAGAAATGGAGAAGAGAAGTAAAGGCAAATGGAGAAGAAAAGAGAAAAAGAATAATCTACCTTTGGGAAAAACGGCAGGTGGAGAAAATTAAAAGAGAAAACCCTAAAAATGGAGGAGGAAATGTAACGGAAGATAAATATAGAGAGAGAGAGAGAGAAATGAAGGGGAAAAGAGGGAATTGGAGGTGGAGAAACCTAAGTTTATATAGAGTTTGATAGCCCCAAAAAGACGTGCCAAACAAGGAAACCTCTTCCTTCGGTTGTTGAATCAGGAAATACATTTTGACACAATTAATTAATTACCATTATAGCATTATTAGGCTGCTAACATTTACTCTCTTTTTTCGCCAAATTTTACTCGTACCTCCGACCAATAACACTCACCATATTTCAAGAGCTAAATCTCCTTATTTTAAGTTACCTCAATAATATATGATTTGATGAATTAGTCCTCTAAGTTTTACCTTTTTCTTTGGAGTATATTCTTTATATTCCTCCCTTTTATGTTTTGAAGGGAAAATTACTGTCCAGGTACAATGAATATAGTTGTTTGTTGAGCAGTTGAATTGTGAAAGTTGTGCCTATTTTTGTATGAATTACGAAGATTAATTTTTGTTTGACTTCTAACGTCTCGAGATATATATATATATATAGTTGTTCGTTAGAGAGTTGAGTCATTAATATGCAGCTTGAACTTTCTTTTATTAAACGAGTTACTTTTGTTCAAATTTTACCGCATAAAGATAATGAATACAGCTGCCCGTTGAAGATTATTTTCAGAACTCTGAATTGTAGAAGTTGTGCTTAAATTGATTTTATTAACATGAGGTTATCGTGTGAATGGCGGTATTGTGCTTAACTTTTCCTTAAGACGACATAATTTTTATTTGAAGTTTATCTTTCATAGATAATGAATGTCGTTGTTCATATTCATTAGAGGATTAAGTTGTTAAATGGTGCTTAATTTTCGCGTTGATTAGAACTCTTTAATTAATTTATCTCCGAACTTTACCAACTAAATATAGAGATGTTGATTTAATTAGAGGACGAGTTATGTAAGTTGTAATAAATTATTATGTTAATTGATGATTTAATGTTTCTTAGAATTTTACCGTATCTTCTATATTATATTAAAAGGAGAGTAGTGAAACATGTGGTTAAGCCAAGTAGCAAATTTTAAGACAACATTAAAAATTTGAATTATAAATGGAAATATATTTAATGGAAGTAGTAGTACAAGATTTTCTATAGGTATCTTTAATTAAACTTGTGTATAATTCAGTTAGGGTAGGTATCCTTTTTTGAGCAAGAATCAATTAAAATTTTGTTGAAAATCTTATACACTAATTTTAAGTTGAAATAATAATTCTTTATTTAGTACAAGTTTTGTATCTAACTTTATTTATGAACAATATACATTATTATAGGTATATTTAATTAAATTTTGTGTACAATTCAGTTATGATAAGTTTTCTTTTTTAAGAAAAAATATTTAAATAAATATTTTGTATCTTACAAAATCGATAGTTCATATCCAACGATCTCTTACTATTGAAAAAATATTTATTATAAATTTTACTTTAGAGCTAAAAACATTTTTTTTAGAAACATGTGATGTAATTAAATTATTGAATTCCAAATGTTTGTTAATGCAGACTTTATATGATGAAGTTTAAATTTATTGAAATGAATCTTGCAAATGTTTTGAAAAATAATTTTTAAGGAAAAAAGACTTCTAAACTGCCATATCTCTTGCATATCTTTTAGACTATTATCCTTAACGAAAATAGAGTTAAATAAATCACTCAGATAATTAATTAAGAATAACAAGATAATCAACCATGTCAAGTGGTGTGATAAGAAAAAGTTAATAAACATTATAATAAAAATATTGAATTTAGATTAAAACATATTTAAATTGAGATAAAGAAAATTTAAATTGAAGGATAAAAGTTTTTGAATTGAAATCTTAAATCTTGAGATACAAAAATCAAGTTTGATTGAAAGAAGCATTATGATACTATTAAAAAAATTGCAGATCTTATTGATTTTTCTTTGTGCTTCATTGTTGTTGGATTTTCTTTTATGAATCAAGATCTGTAAATGTATAAATATAGTATTTCTATATTTTGTATCCATATTTGTTAGAGATGTGATACTATATGATATATTATAGGAATATGATATTATTAGAATATTCTTAGGAGAGATTTTAGGAAGTATGAGCTTAAACTCATGTATATATAATCTTCTTTCTGGGAAAGAGAAAGCAAGTCCGATCCATCTAAAAGTTGTGCAATCTCTAATGTATTATTTTTCCCATTGAAGCAGTGGTAGTACGGTGAATTCTCCTTTTATTTCTTATTTATGAATCTTTGAAAAAATTCTATAACCATGATATGATATTGTTCTTAATGTTTAATTCATTCATTTTCCAGAAGTATATCATCATTTCTTAAAAGTAATTAGTATGATTTTCTGGTGAATTTGAATATTATAAGGTTCATCAAGTTGATATAAATTGAAGGCATTCTGCGTTGTTCATAATTGGATAATGTGTATGCGCTATATGTAATTACAGATAATTATTGTATTTAAATTTTCAGTCAAATATTTTATAATATCATCTATCATTTATTTTGACTATTTTGATTTCAACAGACTTCCTGTTTGGTTAAAGAACATAGAAAATACTCTTTAGAATATCTACAAATAAATAGTGATAGCTACAACTGTTAAATTTTAGAGAACCCGTGATCTTTGTATGGTAATTATCTCAATTGATTGGATCCATTTGATACATTGTTCTTTAAAATAGAGCACCAAGGACCGAGAACAACTTCTTTGTAATATAAGATGTATCGATTATCTCCTGAGTTATTTTCTCATTAGTGTACGCATTGAAAGAACATGATTTGAAATGGTATATATGTCTAGAAATAATGTCGAATTGAATTGTACTTTGTCTTTACTATGACTTAATTCTCGTTTGCTTATTTTCAAACCTTTTTATGCACTTTTGTTTTTTGCTTTTGCAAATAATAGAAGATGTTATTTGTATGGTATGACAGGAATACAATTATTCAGATTTTTTACTACTTTTATTTATTTAAATAATAGTAATTTAACAGTTACAAAATTATTGAACATTTAGAAAAAAAAAGATTAAATTACTTTTAAACAAAAATTATGTTGTGTTGTTCTGCCATAGCTAAACTTAATTTTATTCTTCTTTTTACCATTTTTTTGCCTTCTCAACCGATTGAATTTTACTGAATCAATGAATTCCTAGCTATCAAATAAGAGTGTGAAAACAAATTAAATTTAAGAGTTAGACTAAGTATTGCATAATGCAACAATGAACTAACATGGTTTAAAAGGTTGAAAGAATAATACTTATTTTAGTTTGAGATGAGGAGTTATTTTTAATTTGTGAAGAGCAACGATATACAATAAATAATGTTACATATCTCGAATCTCATTAAGTAAAGTCAATAATAAAAATATGTAATAATAAAAGTCCTCTGAGCAACATAGTGAAATGTTAAAAATAGAAAGAAATTTCTCATATAGAAAGTTTTCAATAATTAAAATAAAATAGAAAAAAATATCGTTAATAGACAAAATACAAAATAAAAAATATTAAAACATTAGATAAAAAAATAAATAAGAAAAACTGATCAAAACATCATAGTATAAAAAATATACAAAATAGGGCACATAAATTTTAAAAATAAAATAAAGTAGGAAATACAAAATTATTATTTATATATTAAATATTCAAAAAAACTGTTAACAATATAAGAAACAAAAAAATTTAAAAATTAGGAGAAATAAAAATGTATATCGATATATAAAATGGAGTAATGGACAAGGATACTAACCCATTAGTAAAAGCTTTTATATCTATGTAATAATACGAAATAGACGATAATGTAATAAATTAAAATAATAAATAGAAAAGTTAATTAAAGCTATATAATTAGTTTCCTTTAATTTTATTATTTTATTTTTGGTTACACTGCATTAAAGATACAAAATAACAGTTGAAATTTTATTAAAATAATATGATTAATATTTTTTTAATGTTATTCGCGCATCGCGCGGGTTTTAATACTAGTATTATATATAAGTTGTTCGTTGGATGATTGAGTTGTGAATGCTGTTGTGAGAATTCTTCTTACGTTTTGGTTTGACTAAGATTTTATTTTCATTTGAAATATACCTTCTAGAGATAAAATAAATGTTGTTTCATGTTGGTGATTTGAGTTGCGTACGTAAGTCATAATTATTTCCTTTAACTAAGTCCGTCCACTATTACACTCTATTACAACATTAACAACATATTGTGAAAGTTTAATTGGAAAGTCGTAATTAAGAGCCATTAAAATTCAAACTCAAAAATTTGTGTCGTTATAGTTTAATAAAAATGTTGAATTTGACTTCGAGTAGCCTATCGCAGTTCTCAGATCTCACAGTTCTAATGAATTTTCAAGGTTCTAATACAAATTCAAGGTTCTAATACTTTTGATTAATATGAAGCTCTAATGCCATAAAATCATAAAGTACAGACGATAATAGTATTTTTATTGTTCTGAATGTCGTTATGTCAATGTCGACAGTCATTATTATTACTAATTGTATTACTATTACTATTAAAATAATGTTAATGGAAACGTATGGTAAATACTTAATGGTTTTTAGATGAAGACTAATAGGGTAGAGACTGGAAGAAAAATATACAACAATGTGTCATCTGAGAAAAGGTAACATTAAACTCATTTTCTTTGTAACTTCCTAATATTAATAATTCTAATCTAACGTATTCATACATGACTTTTTATCCAACAAATAGAAAACTATCATAGTACCATTACATCATTTGGGCAAAACAGAAAGAAAAGAAGAAAGACGAGAACCATAAGTTAAGGGTTATTTTTCTTTTCCAGAAGACATAGCTAAATAATTAAAAAAGAAAAATTAGTAATTACAATTTAATTATGATATGACACGCAAATGGAGGGAAGGAAAAAAATAATACGTGAAAATGTATACGTCAATACGTACGCAATTGTTACGTCGACAGCGTTTAGTGTAGGGCCGAATTTGCGGCTGTGCCACGTGGATTACCTTCAACGAAACGTGGCTATGCCATGCTGCATATATGACACGTGGATATTGATGATGTGGCGCGCTGTTGGATTCCACTGTTTTTTTATAATTATATTTCCCAGCTTTTGGCCTCATCCTCCTAAAAAAAAAGATCATGCTCTTTTAATTTAGCTCTCTCTATCACTGATTCTCACGTGTCAACCAGTTCTAATTTGATTTTATTTTTTCGTAAGATTCAAGTTGATCTTGTGGTTATAATTTTCTTGATTATACTTGAAATGTAAGTTTACCTTTTAGTATGTATCTTACTAATAATGCATCTATCTCTAAAAATAAAATAAAAAATACATTTTTGATCTTCGACCATTTGAGATTAGCAGAATAGTTTATTTGATCAACTCTTGTCTCTTTAGATTCCACGCCTTATAACAAGGAGTAATAATTTTGAAATTTGAATGTACTTTGAAAAAAAAATTAATGTCGTAAATATAAGAAGTCAATTTTTTCTCGAATCTATACTTACCTACAGTCCCAAATATTATCCGTCCAAATACATTGTCAGCCTCTAATTGCAAGACAGTATATGAAATATTTTGCGTTCATATAGGAACTAGAGAATGACTGCATTCCAAGGGTGTGATGTAGACAATCTATCATGATGCAAATATTAATGACTGATTTCATGACTCTAACTCGTGACCTATAGGTCAAAGAACGGCTTTACGAATAACCTATATCCTCAATCTCTAATTATCTTTTTAAAATTTTTATCTTTAAATTACATATTTTTCAACTTCAACCGAAAATGCCTAACAATAACAACAATCCAGTATAATCCCATTTAGTGGGGTCTGGGGAGGATAGTGTGTACGCAAACCTTACCCCTACCCTGGGGTAGAGAGACATCCTTCCCTCCAAGAACTTCTGTCTTGTTCTTGGGAGACTCGAACTCACAAACTCTTGATTAGAAGTGGAGGTTGTTTACCATTAGAGCAACCCCTAAATGCCTAAAAGCCTCTTAAATATAGCCTAGGGTTTTAAGGAGAAAGGTAGATATGGGACCCGATAGAAAACCAGCGGGTTTCTCGAGAATCACGTGGAATCTTCCATATATGGTTACGAAGAAGGTTGTATTAACCGCGAATGCTTGACTTGCGGGGAGCAATACTCGCTCAGTTATGAAAATTTACTATACTCGCCATATACGCCGTTTGTTTGTTTACTTTTCCCATGCAAAAGTCAAAAACGTTAAACGAGGAGTATCAAAATACAATAAATTCCTAGATCAGGTAATCGTTATGGAGTTTGGATTCCATAAACTTTTTTTTTTTTTTCCCTATACACATGATTCCATCAATTTCAGTTACTCATTAATTACAGTTTTATCATTTTTATGTTTCTCATATAATCTAAGTTCATAAGCAACTTACAATGTTACAAAATGTTCGGGTCAATTTACACGTCTTAATTAAGTAATTTCTGAATCTTTCTATCGTGCTATTAGAATTTTTAGGGAATCAAGTGTTTTTTTATAACTCAGAAAAACTATCTTATATGTATAGTATAACTTTTTTGGCGAAAGTAATTGAATTGAGACTTTTCACCAAGCTAATTTCGCTCTTAATTACGTCTTATCTCCTACCAACGCATATATCCGGCAATATTATGAATTAACATCATAAAATATATGTCTAGACATTATATAATTAGTGCAATAAAATGTACTACTAATAGTGTTGCCAAAAACACTGAACCTTGTTGGATCCTGTTTGACCAAAAGATTGTCTAAATTTTTATGATTAAAATAACTAAAGATAAAATTGGGGTTAATTTTAATTAAACCCAATAAAATCTAGATCAAGCGATATAGAGAGTAAGCAAGATGAACGATGTAACAAATATGTGGGAATCAAATGAATGCTCATAAATGTGAAGACTTAAATGCATAATCAAGCTTGAAAGGGGGCAATCGGCGTTAAAGGGGGAAATAAATATGAGATGATTGGGGAATATTTCTATCTTCTCTCATGAACAAGACTGCTTTGGTATTCACTATCTGAAAATTCTTTTACAAAGTGTTCTTTTGTCTGTTTTTTCGCGTGTCCCTTTTCTTCACTCACCCTTCCTATTTATAAGGAACCATCTCTCAAAAAGAAACCCTAGAAAGTACAACATAAAGAATATTCGAAAGACATATTCTTACTGTCTCCCACTAAGTTTACATTATCGTGGATGTCGTGCATCAACTGACCGCCCTCAATCGTTGTCTTCCACCACGACGACCACCAGACGATGCACTATGACAACCTCGTTCCTTGTCATATGTGGTCATGGTCGCGGTAATTTGGACTCATATAGTTAATCCCTTCGCTTGTTGAGGTCGCGGCCCTGTGCGTCCTTGATAAGCGGACGCCGCCCGTATCCGCGGAGAAATTTGGCGGGTGGGTTGTAACGGTTTGGTTACTAACGAAAGAAGGGTGTGTTCCACAGTATTCCAGATAGTATAGCATATCGGAAGGTGACGTCACTCTTACGTGCGTCATCATTGCGCGTCTTCCCGAGGCAGAGACCAATTGGCTTGTCGCCTTGGTTTTGGTGCCACTAGCAGCCTTTCACTTTGATTCTGGCGCCACACAACCCTATAAATAGGGGAAGGGTTTGTTTTTTCAAAAACTCTTAGCCATTTCCCCTTTGGTGTGTGTATTGCTTCCCTTGGTTGTTCCTTCTTATTTCTTCAGCTCTTATTCTTCGATTTCTTCGCTTCCTTTCTTCTCGTTCATTGTTCTTGTTTTTTTTTGTTTTATCAACACCTCTTCTGCCATAGATATGCCTAGAATACACTGATCACACGAGGAGATTTTCGACGCCACCCCGTTGTCCATGGCACTTCCTTCTGGTGGTGAGGATATGGTGATAGAGGAAGGGGAACCAAGACACCCCATGTCTCGAAATGATTTTCTTAAAGAGCCTGCCCCTACTCCTGTTCCGATAGTGTCTGAGACCGAGCAGGCTCATATAGATGACCTCCGTACTACGTATAACATTCCCCCTCGTGTCGAGATGGTTCCGGTGGGGAGGGACTTCGTAGAGGTCCATAGACCGGGATATTGTGCTTTTCACGTATATCCCTTCGTGATCGGTTACTCTTTCCCCTTCCTCCCGTTACCGGAGGAATTCTGCCAATTTTATGAGGTCTGGCCGGCGCAGCTTTCTTCATACACGTACAAGATTTTTCTGGTATTGACGAAGTATGCGGAGTTGGCGGGGTGCAAAGTTGACATTCACCACCTTTTGCACTTGTTTTCCCCCAGTTTTCACAGGGGTACTATGGTGCACTTGAGGCATCGTGGGACCAAAGGATTGGTGATCGGAACAGATGACTAGGCAAGCCATAAATTTTAGCATAAATACTTCTTTGTCAGAACTAAGCACATTGTGTCGGATCCTGCTGGGTTCCCAGAGCGGTGGAATCATAATCGTAGGTATTGGAACTTGTTTACTCTATCTTTTTCTTTGTTCAACTTAGTATTTATCTGTAGCTTTCCTTTGCAGCTGTGGGTCGCACACCTCGTCCCATCGCCAGTATAAGAGACTGGGTAGTCCGCTTACTGCCTTACGCGGTGGAGACTCGAGACTGGCCTGATTTCCTGAAATGCTTTGGGCTGAAGGTCCCATTCGGTAAGTGTTTTCCTCTGTGTTGTTCTTAGGTTATTTGCCGTTATATTGATACGACTCCTTGCGATGACAGGTTGTAGGGCTTCTAGAAGGAGGGCCCCCCTGCATTTCGCCAGGCCGTCGCATCGGCGGGGATGCAATTTACCTTGGAGGAGTCCGTCCGAAGGGGTCGTGCTCAGCCGGTACAGGTGAGAGACCCATCTCGGGATATGGTTGTAAGGGATAAGATCTCTTCTCAACCGGTTTGTCACCTTGTGGATGAGTCCTCTAATGAGGATGAATCCCCATCAAGAAAAAGGAGAAGGGTAGAACTCGGAAAGGACGTTGCCATAGATGCTGGTAAGAGTAGAACTGGTGTGTCGGAGACGGCACCTATACCCATTTTTATGGCGGACACCATTTTCGTAGGGAGGTCTCCTCGGACCGAAGGAATATACCAATGAGGGGGATATGTGCGTTGTGCCGAGGGTGGCACGTCATCTGCTGTTAGAGGCATCATACGCGCCGAGGGCGATGGTTCAGGTTCGTACATCGACCCAAAAGATGCACGAGGGTTCATGGAACGTCATACTCGTGTAGAGATAAGGATAGAGGGTTCTGATCGACATATTATCGTTCATGGAGACGACTTGTTATCGAACAATGAGCAGGCGTCATCAGTATTTGCCCCCTTGTATGTTGCTTCTGAGAATGCGACACTTAAGGAGATGAGTGACGTAGAGTTATCATGGAGCGTTTTCGTCATGGCTCTATGGGTAAGTGCCATGTTCTTTTCTTTTTCTTTTTGGTTCTGTTTTGTATCCTTGGCCCATTCTTTTGTTTTAACTTTGTTTTTCGTATTAGACCCTCATCATGGAGATTGAGCATGAACTTTGGGAAAGGCAGAGGATGACCGTATATGGGAAGATGTCCTCCAAGTATTAAGAATACCGCGCCAAGCATCGTGCGATAGCCGACATCTTCACTCAGGACAACGACTTTCAGCTGTTCCGTGATGGCCCGTTGTAGTGAACTTGAGGCGGCCCTTAAGGCCAAGGAAGATGAGATCGAGCTGAGTAGGGGGTGACGACCGAGAATGCCGACCTCCAAGCGAAGGTGGCCAACTTAGTTTTCGAGCTTGATAGGAAGGAGGCGGAGGTCGTCGACCTTAAAGGTGAGCTGAGTGCGAATGCTGATGGATTGGCTCATGCTGAAGGGGAGAGGGCGACAACCATCTCTGAGGCATCGGCTCTAGAGGACTCCCTTCATATATGCATATCAGAACGGGACATGGAGGTGGAGACATCTGCGCTCAAGGAGGCAAGATTTGAGGGGCGTATATGAGATTTGGAGGTGGAGTTGTCCGCATTAAATGAACAAGTTGCTGCTATGAGGATGGAGGACGTGCGACGACAGTCACAACCCTCTACTTCCCATGTTTCGACCGACCATGTCGTACCCCGAGAGTTATATGAGCTATAGGTCTATGCTGAAGCCCAGCTTGACATATATAAGTCTCTTCATGCTGATGGGAAAGTATCTAAGGTAGAACTCCGATAGGTGCATATTAAAGCACGTGCCGCTTGAGAGACGTGTGTTTATGACCCCAGCATGCCTTGCGGGACCAATGTCAATTTCGACGATGCGGACAAGCTCACCTCCGATTCTTGGTACAATGCGGAGTATGCCACTGGGGTGATGTGGCATAGGACTTGGTTGTATTTATTTTGCTTTGCCATTTTTGTGGGGGCGCTCTTGAGCCCTTTGTAAAAACTTTTGTAATGTAACAGCTGTAATAGAGCTATTACTTTTTATTGTGTACCTCTGAATCATTTTATTGTTGTGTTTGTTTATTTGACGATGACCTTTGTCGTAGTCGTACTTATTTTGAGTTGGCGAAATGTTTAACCTATTATGTTTGCGATGCTGAACTTATGTCAACTTTTTCCTTTAGTAACGGCCTTGGCCGTAGGGGTGTTATTTTGATCTGGTCGAAACGTTAACCCGTCGTAGTTTGAACGAGGTCGAACTCTTTATTTTTGGTGATAGGCCTTGGTCGTAGGGGTGTTATTTTGAGCTGGTCGAAATGTTAACCCGTCGTAGTTCGAACGAAGTCGAACTCTTCATTTTGGCGATGGCCCTTGGCCGTAGGGGTATTATTTCGAGCTGGTCGAAATGTTAACCCATCGTAGTTCGAACGAGGTCGAACTCTTCATTTTAGCGATGAACGTTGGCCGTAGGGGTTTTATTTCGAGCTGGTCGAAATGTTAACCCATCGTGGTTTGAACGAGGTCAAACTCTTCATTTTGGCGATGGTCCTTGGCCGTAGGGGTGTTATTTTGAGCTGGTCGAAATGTTAACTCGTCGTAGTTCGAACGAGGTCGAACTCTTCATTTTGGCGATGGCCCTTGGTCGTAGGGGTGTTATTTCGAGCTGGTTGAAATGTTAGCCCGTCGTAGTTCAAACGAGGTCGAACTCTTCATTTTGGCAATGGCCCTTGGCCGTAGGGGTATTATTTTGAGCTGGTTGAAATGTTAACCCGTCGTAGTTCGAAAGAGGCCGAACTCCTTATTTTGGCGATGATCAGTGGAGAGTGAAATGCTCGAGTAAAATGTTGCTTTATTTCATTTATTGGAGTATTGTACATGTCAGTTTCATACACATCCGAGAAGTTTTCTTGTACCTAGTCCATTCATCGTTCGGCCTGGAGATATGATCGGCAGGCGGGGAGATGAATTATACTTCGAACTTCGAGACGTCTGATTGGGACAAAACCCGGGTGAGGCAAAAAGAGTACAACTTAGGTGGCGTCATTTTTTAGAAGTGGAAATACTTGAGGTGGGCGATATTCCAGTTGTTCTATAGTAGTTTTTCCTCCATTGTTTCTAGTTGGAATGCCCATTTACTTGCCGCCGCTGTAATTTTATACGATCTCTCCCAGTTGGTTCCCAATTTTCCTTCTTTTGGGTCTTTGGCCGCTTGTGTTTTGGCCTTGAGGACGTAGTCTCTGACTTTAAGTGGACGTATTTTGGCTTTCTTGTTGTAGTACCTTTCCGCCTATTGTTTTTGGGCTACCATTCTTACATGAGCCATACCTCTCCATTCCTCTACTTCGTCAAGGTCCTGTATTCTATTTTCGTCGTTGCTTGATCCACTTTCTTTGGAGTATCTTAGGTTGGGTTCTCCGATTTCAATGGGTATAACAGCGCCAGTCCTGTAGACTAATGAGTATGGTGTTTCACCTATGCTAGTCTTAGGCGTGGTGCAGTATGCCCATAATACTTTCGGTAGCAGTTCCGGCCATAATCCTTTGGCGTCCTCGAGCTTCTTCTTTAGTATATTCAATATTGTTTCGTTAGAGGATTCTGCCTGACCATTGCTAGCTGGATGGTATGACATGGAGAGTATCCGCTTGATGCACCATTTGTCAAAGAACTCGGTTGTCTTTCTTTCGACGAACTGGGGTCCATTGTCGCAGCTGATTTCTTTGGGGATGCTGAAACAACATATGATATTCTTCCTTATGAAGGCGATGAATTCTTGTTCGCGTATTTGGGCGAACGCACCTACTTCCACCCATTTGGAAAAGTAGTCAGTTAAAACTAAAAGGAAGCGTGTCTTACCTCGTCCCGTCGGGAGAGGTCCGACGATGTCCATTCCCCATTTGATGAACGACCATGGCAAGGTGACGGAGTATAGTAACTCAACCGCTTGGTGTATCATTGGTGCCTACTTTTGGCATTGCTCGCACTTCTTGACGTACTCTGCTGCTTCTTTTTTCATAGTGGGCCGGTAGTATCCTGCCCGAATAAGGCATCTGACGAGGGCCCGGTTACCTGTGTGGGCACCGCAATGACTTTCGTGTACTTCTTCGAGAACATGCCTTGTTTGATTTGGTCACAGGCATTTGGCCAAAGGGCCGCCGAATGTCCTTTTTTAAAGATCGTTGTTTATGAGACTGTACCTGGCTGCTTGCATGCGAAGCTTTTTAGCTTCTTTTTTGTTTTGTGGGAGTGTTCCTTCCTGCAAGTATGTCATGATACGGTTGTGCCAATCCCAAGTTAAATTTATAGAATGTACCTCTACTTGGTCTATTGACGAGTGCAGGAGGGTGACCACATTTTCCTTGGTAATATTTTTGGTTGCTGCTGCTAGTTTGGCCAGGCCATCTGCCTCGATGTTCTATGCCCGCGGTATCTGATCGAGTTGACATTCGTCGAATTTTGGCAGTAGCTTATGGATTTCTGCTTGATATTTCTGTAGCCTTTATTCCTTGATTTGGAAAGTCCCAATAACTTGATTAATGATGAGTTGTGAGTCGCACCTGAGGATGGCTCGTCGTGCACCATATTTGAGGGCTAATTTTAATCATGCAATTACGGCCTCATACTCGGCCTCGTTGTTAGTCATATCGGTGCACCGTATGGATTGACGAATTACTTCGCCCATAGGGACTTTGAGTACGAGTCCCAGTCCAGATCCCGACGCATTAGATGCGCCGTCGGTATAGAGGACCCAAAGGTCGGGTTGTTCAGGAGAGGTGGGGAGCGCTTCTTGCTCGACCTCGGGTAGCATTTCGGCACTAAAGTTGGCAACGAAGTCGGCAAGTACCTGCTGTCACACCTCCTTTTTCCGCCCCCGCGAGGGTGCAAGGAGTTTTTTCCAATTAAAGGACAGTCGAAACGGGATTTATTTCTTTATTTCAGAGTCGCCACTTGGGAGATTTAGGGTGTCCCAAGTCACCTATTTTAATCCCGAATCGAGGAAAAGAATGACTCTGTATTACAGTCTGCGCACCAGAAATCCGGATAAGGAATTCTGTTAACCCGGGAGAAGGTGTTAGGCATTCCCGAGTTCCGTGGTTCTAGCACGGTTGCTCAACTGTTATATCTGGCTTGATTAATCTGATTTTATACAAATATGGACTCATGTGCGAGTTTTATATTTTTACCGCTTTCATTATTATATTTTTTAAAGAATGTGAACATCGTTTAAAAATATGTCTTTGGATTGGGTCACATAAAATGCATCCACGGTCCGGAACGTATTTTTATTCAATGTTTTGGGATTTGGATTTGGGTCGCATAAATGCATACCCGTGTTTAAGAATGTATTATTATTATATCGCGCCTAAAGCAATTAGCGATTTATTACTTTGGGGTAGGGCCGTGAAATTTGCTAAAACGACTCCTCCTTAATTCTAAGCAATTAAATGTACATTTATTGAGGGCCCCGCAATCTATACATTTTATTAAGCGAGGCTCATCTCATTTATTTTCCTAAATGGATAAATCTTAAAGCGACTACATTTTGCTATTTAAAATTAGTCTCTAAAATGAATAAAGAAAATCCTAATTAATTACGTTTTTTTATTATTATTATTATTATTTAAGAAAACATGACACGCTAATTGCTTGATTAATACAAATATTGATGAAAAAGGAATTTTATTCTTAATTTCGAAAATTATAAATTAAATAAAAATTCAACAACTAATATTCAAAATAAACAAATATAGCTAGATTAAAACTCGGCATTGTTATTTTTTAAAAAAATATTATTGAGATTAATTATTCACAATCATTTGAAACTAAATTTAACCATAATTACTAAAGCTTATTAGAAAGTTTATTAGACTTAAACGTTCTTCTAATATTGCTTAAGCTCAAGTCATGCCTTAATGCCTAATTTACGATGTTTAATTTAAATTCGTGTCTTAGCTAAATTTAGCTACTTGTTCATGATCAACCTATAATCTTGAAGCCTTCATAACTAGTGAATTAACCTATTTTGCCGAACCGATTTGTTACAGACTAACTTATGATATTATTTTCTTATTCCAGTTATTATTTAGTAATTCATGAAATAGCTTAAATACAATCAACAAAAGGAACAAAGAAAAAAAAAACAAAATTAAAACTTCAAATTTTCATTCTTCATATGTATTCACGCTTCATATTTCGGATTACAATAACCAGCTTTTCAGTTGTGTACCTGATATTGGAAGCAAAAGAAAATGAATATGAGAATCAGCAGCAGCAGTAAAATCAGTACAACACAGCAACAATAGCCCAACAACAGTAACAACCCAGTAACAGACCGGTGGAGTAGTAATCCCAAAAAAAAAAAAAAACTTTCAGCTTTGATGAAACAACAATTAATTCTGATTTCAAACAAAGAAAGCAGAATGTTTTTTCTTAGGGTTTTTTCTTATTTGAAAGCTTAAATATTTTTCGGAATTTTTTATCTCTTAAATGTTCAGCCCTTTTCTCTCTCTTATTTTCAGATTTGTTTCTCTCTCTCGTATCTGTGTATTTTTCTCTTATCTCTTCTTATATCTGATTTCAAGACTTCTCTTTTATAACCCATCCCATAAATCTTTCAAATTAAAATCAATACTTTTTCTCTACCCAACCCATTATCTTCCCACTCATCCCCATTACATTAAATAAACATATCACACCACCCCATTATATTTTGTCCCCCATGCTTTATTTAAAATAATACAAGATTCCCCCACTATATTTTGTCTTGTCCCCCCTTTATATTAAACAATTATATCACAACCCACCCCATTTCATTTTGTCTCCCATGCTTCAAATAAACAATTACAAAATGTACAATTCCTAAACTACCCCTCACGACCTTACTGAAATTACCAAACTACCCCTGAACGTACTACAAATTACCAAACTACTCATCAGCTATAACACATCAATTAATCAAACTTAACCAAAATATAGGCAATATGGTTAATTTCTAACAATGTTCAAACAACAAATTTCATGAACATGATTTCTTCAACATTTCAATAACAAATCACATGAACATGATTTCAACCACAAATCATATGAACACAAATTGAACAACCAAGAACAACTAAAATTTGATTGAACAATATTTTTAGCAACAACAAACCTATTTTCGGATTTAACAACAACAACAAACAAGTATATTTAGATTTCTAACTTCAATCATATTGAACTTAAAATCAATTCTAACAACATTACAACAAACAATTCCTATATTAAACTTAAACAAGATTATGAGACAAATTCAAGAAATAATCATAAATGATAAACAAAAAATCAAACTATACAAATTTCGGATTCAAGATCAACCAAACAAAGTATGAACATGAATGAAAATATTCAATAACAATAACAAACAAACTTTGTTCAAACTTCGAATTAAACTTAAACAAAACAAATAAACACATTCAAATTACTAATCTTCAACTAATCAATTAAATCCAACCAAAATTATAACAAAGATATATGATCCAAAATTAAGAAGCAAAACATAACTTTCACATTAAATTACTAAATTAAAAAAAACGAACTTCAAACAAAGATGAACATGAATTAAACAATGTTAACAATTTCTGAAAATACGTTTAACACATGAAACAAATTGAAGAAACAATTAATTTAAAACTTCAATTTGAATAACAAACATTAAACTAACAATTCCCTTTTTTTTACAAAAAATGAATAAAATTAGTATGAAATAAACATGGAAAACAACTAATTAATTTCCCATTTAAATCTGAAAATTAAATTATCAAAACACATGAAGCAAACTAAAAATTAATTCAAACGATAAACATGAACAAAACAAGGATCGAACATTTATCGATTTTTATTTAGAGAAATATAAAACGAAATATGGACAAAATAAAACTCAAAACCAACTAACCGGAGATGAATCAACGATAAACTCCCCTTCCTCTTGAACTTGAAACAACACACCACAGACTCAAACGAAAACCAAACGAATCCTTGATGAAAAGGAAGGAGATGACGCACCATTAGAAGCAGAAACGAAGCCGCAGCAGCTGGTCGACGCAGCTGGAAGGAGGAAGAGAAGCAGCAATGATATGGCTGAAGAAGAAGTAGCGTGAAGCAGCAGCACCGGCAGCAACACGACGGAGGAAGTAGCTGCGACAGCCGCGACGACGAAGAGAAGACGCAGTCGCGACAGTAGCCATGGCAACGAGCGGAGCTGCAGCGGCGACACGACATCGGCTACGTAGTTGTCTAGGAACTGAAGCACGGCCATGGCAATCACTGAAGCAGCAGACGTGTCGAGAAAAGGATGCAGCAACAGTAAAGCAAACGACGCGACATGACGAGGAAGATGAAGTCGCGTTGGTGGTTTTTGAGGTCGTTCATGGTTTCTGAGGTTGTTCATGGGAGGGCAGCTTGGAGATGACGTGTGTGTGTGTGCAGTGAGGAGGATGGAAGGGAAGCCATTGATGCTAGGGAGAAACTTGGAGAAGAAGAAGCAAAAGTGGGGGGGGGGGGATGACTTAGGTCTTTTTAGGGTTTTTTCTTTTCTTTTTTTTTATTTTATTTTGTTTGTAAAATAATAGGGGTGTTGGGTTATGGACTAGGTCGACCCAATTCGAAATGGACTGGGTCGTAGGGAAGGTTGGGCCATTTTTTGGGCCTATGGCTTGAAATCGAAGAAGAGGCCCAATTCCGACTTTCTTTATATTTTCGCTCTCTTTCTTCTTTTATTTCTCTAAAACTAAATTATAAAAATACTTAAACTATTATTAAGAATTAAATTAAGTTATAAAAGCGCAAATTAACTCCCAATAACAATTAACGCACAATTAAGTAATAATTAAGCATAAAATTGTATATTTGGACATTAAATGCTAAAAATGCAAACAATGCCTATTTTTGTAATTTTAATTTTTGTAAAACAAATTTAATTACTAACAATTGTAGAATCAAATCCTACATGCAAAATACGACATATTTTTTTTTTGTATTTTTATTAATTTAGCAAATAAACAACGCACAGACAAATACAAATAATTATTCAAAATATCACAAAATTGCACACCAAAGAAAAATCATTTTATTTTTGAATTTTTTGGGATTAATTCTCATATTGGGCAAAAATCACGTGCTTACACCTGCGATTTTATCGCTGTTCGCGGCTGATAGGTGATATCATGCTCTCTTAATTCTATGGCCCATTTGGCCAATCTTCCCGACATCTCGGGCTTATGTAAGATACTTCTAAGGGGAAAGGTCGTCACCATCGATATGGGGTGACACTAAAAATATGGTCTAAGCTTTTGTGAATTTACGGCCAACGCCAGAGCCAGTTTCTCGAGGTGTGGGTACCTCGTTTCAGCGTCAATCAAGGTTTTGCTAATATAGTAAATCGGGGATTGCGTACCTTTATTTTTGCGGACTAGAACTGCACTCATTGAGATTTCTGAAATGACCAGGTAGATAAAAAGGCGTTCGCCGGGGTCTGCTTTAGCGAGTAGTGGTGGTGAGAACAAGTACACTTTTAGCTTTCTCAGGGCCTCGATGCAATCTTAATTCCATTGAAGTTCGTGGTCCTTCCTTAGTACGTTAAAGAATTTATGGCATCTGTCGGACGACCGCGAGATAAACCTGATAGGGCGGCTATCCGGCCCGTCAATTTTTGCGCCTATTTTTTGCTGGTTAGTATTTTGGGTATTCCTTTGATTGCTTTGATCTAGTCTAGATTGACCTCGATGCGTCTCTGTGATACCAAGAAATCGAGGAATTTGCCCGAGGTTACACCAAAGGTGCATTTTTCGAGAATTAGCTTCATTCCATACCGCCTTAATATGCTGAAGGCCTCTGTAAGGTGGTCAATATGGTCCTCTTTCTTTTTGGATTTGACTAGCATATCGTCGATGTAAACCTCCATCGTCTTGCCGAGTTGGTCTTTAAACATTTTGGTGACCAATCTCTGGTATGTTGCCCCCGTATTCTTCAATCCGAATGGCATGACTCTGTAGTAATTTGTTCCCTGGTGGGTGATGAAAGTGGTTTTTTCCTGGTCTTCTTCCTCCATGGGGATTTTGTTTTAACCCGAATACGCATCTAGAAAGCTTTATGGGGCAATGGAAAAGAGTCTTTCGGGCAGGCCTTATTTAGGTTTGTGAAATCAACGCACATTCGCCATTTTCCGTTTTTCTTTTTTACCATGACTACATTTGTGACCCATTGGGGTATTTCGATTCTCGGATAGAACCGTTGATGAGTAGCTTATCGACTTTAGCGCTGACGGCCTCATTTATTGCGGCATTGAATTTCTCCTCATTTATCGCACCGACGAATGTAGTGGGTTGACATTCAGCTTATGTGTGGCGATGTCTTTCAAAATGCCTGGCATATCTGAATGGGAGAAGGCAAATATGTCGGCATTGTTAGTTAAAAATTTACGGAATATACCTGGTTTTGAGAGGTTGTGTCCGATATAGGCCTTTTTTGTGCTATTGTTGCTTTTTAGTTGGACGGGGTCGAGATCCTTGACGGTCGACTCGGTGGCCTCTACGATGTTCCAATCTTTAATAACGTTTGTTTGTGCATCGGGTTTGGTTCCCGATGCTGCTAATTGCTATGCCTCCGCGTTTTCTCCCTTTAGTTGTTGGGTGTGCCCGCAATCTTGGGTGACGCGATAACATTCTTGCGCGGTGCATTTTTCGCCTCGTATGCTGAATACTCCCTATGGAGTAGGGAACTTGATTACCTGGTAGAGACTTGACGGGATGGCTCGCATGGTATGTATCCATGGCCGCCCTATAATGGCATTGTAGGCTGTGTATTGGTCCATGATGTGAAATGTTGTTTCCAGGGTGATTCCCCTGGCTAGGATGGGAGCATTATTTCTCCTGAAGTTCGTTCGACTGCATTATTAAAACCCGTTAGTGTTATGCAACGCGGTATTATTTTACCTTCGAGCCCCATCTGTGCGAGGACTCGAGGATGGATTATACATGCACCGGTTCCGTCGTCCACCATGATTTTTTTCATATCAGTATCCGCAACCCGTAAAGTAATAAGTAAAACATCATAGTGAGGGAAAGACAAACCATCAGTATCCAACTTATCGAAGACGATCCTATCTTCAAGGTTATTATACCGTTCGTGGGTGATCGACCGTTTACGTTTGTGTGTGGTAGTGAATTTCACATGGTTGATTGCTGTCCCGACACCTCCACCAATGATCATTTGTATGGTGCGAGCTGGAGAAGGCGGTTTTGGAGATTTCTGGTGTTGCTCGCGTCCATGAGCGAAGTTGGCTCGACCTCGGTCGCTCATTAGTTCTTTCAGGTGTCTCTGATTTAGCATCCTCACCACCTCCTACCGCATACCTATGCAGTCCTCGGTTTTATGACCCCGTTCCTGGTGAAATTCATAGAGGGTAATTGATTTCCGAGTACTTGGATCAAATTTCATCTTCTGTGGTCATTGTACCTTCGTGACGAGCTTCTCTAGTGCGTACACTATTTCTGAAGGGGAAACACAAAAATTATGAGCAGATAAAAGTGGAGGCATACCTCTTTCATTTCTCGGTGTCATGACATGTCGAGAAGGTCCATCCATGTGTCACGGGGTATGTGCGATGGTTCCTCTGATGTAGGGCTTATGTCTCTCTCGACCGAGACGGGGACCCAGTTGGTCCCTTCGACCATCATTACATCGATCTTTCCTTGACTCTGCTTGAACTAACGGCAGCCATTGGATCGGGCCATTAAGATCGCCCTCGTTGGCTCTCAACTCGGCGTAATATGCATTGTGAATTTCTTCCCAAGTGGTGGGAGGATATTTCATGAGTTTGCTTACTAGCTTCCTGGTTGCTCTTGACCCATTTCTGCTCAACCCGTTCTGAAAGGCCGTTACCGCCATCCCTTCCGATACATTCGGTAGGCTCATTCTCACCCTATTAAACCGGGCTAGATAGTCCCTGAGTCCCTCGCCAGGTGTCTGCCTGATGGTGAATATGTCGTTTACCCTGGCTTCCGCCTTTTTGGCCCCTGCATGAGCGGCGACAAACTTGTCTGCCATTTCTTCGAACGTTGTTATTGATCGTGCCGGCAATTGTGAGTACCAGGTTAGGGCTCCCCCCTGTCAGGGTTTCGCCAAACTTTTTTAGTAGCACCGACAATACTTGCTCTCTCGAAAGATCATTGCCTTTTACATTTGTGACGTAGTGAACGATATGATCTTCTGGGTCTGTAGTACTATCGTATATCTTCAGGTACGGTGGCATTTTGAAGGTTTTAGGGATGGCATGGAGGGATTCTTCCTCATTGTATGGTTGTTCGATGAAGCGACTGACGTCTCGTTTAGGTAACAACTTTGGGGCGCCTGGTATCTTATCAACCCTTTCTTGATGCTCCTTCATCTGGTCACGAAGCGCCTTATTTTCGTTTTCCAGTTCCTCTAGGATGGCTGTGAGTGCGTCACTACCTGCATCAACAATAGTATGAATGTAACCAGTTCGGGGGGCATCTTGCTCGTCGGTGTCTGTCGTGATTTCTACGTGCGCAACGTCCCTGTTCTCCCTTTGGGTGGGCTTGTCGAGTATGTTGTTCAGAGTGTTTGTTAGCCATTCTTCCAATAACCTTTTCACCTCCGGTGGCGCCTCTTCTGTCAATGACGTGGAGGCTTCCTTTTCACGCGAAGCAGTAACGCTTTCGCAGGGGGGAGGTGAAGCATTTCGCCGGGGGCCTAAGTGTAGTGCTTGGCATCACATTTTCATTGTTCTCCCTGTTGTCTTCGTTGATAATGTTCAAAACATTGGCGGTGACATCTGCTATTGCTTTCAATCTCGCATCTCCTTTCCCTTCCATTGTTAGTTTATGCAATGCTAGGAAAAGATGGCTATGTATCCTTTCTACGATCTAGATGAAACTATGATTTCAACTAAAGAAATCCCCATAGACGGCACCAAATTGTTTGACCAAAAGATGTCTAAACCTTTATGATTAAAACAACTAAAGATAAAAATGGGGTCAATCTTAGTTAAACATAATAAAATCTAGATCAAGCGATGGAGAGAGTAAGCAAGATGAACGATGTAACAAATATGTGAGAATCAAATGAATGCTCATAAATGTGAAGACTTAAATGCATAATCAAGCTTGAAAAGGGGCAATCGGCATTAAAGGAGGAAATAAATATGAGATGATTGGGGAATATTTCTATCTTCTCTGATGAACAAGACTACTTTGGTATTCACTCTCTGAAGATTCTTTTACAAAGTGTTCTTTTGTCTGCTTTTCCGCGTGTCCCTTTTCTTCACTTACCCTTCCTATTTATAAGGGACCATCTCTCAAAAAGAAATCCTAGAAAGTACAACATAAAGAATATTCGAAAGGCATATTCTTACTGTCTCTCGCTAAGTTTATATTATCGTGGATGTCGTGCATCGACTGACCGCCCTCAATCGCTGTCTTCCACCACGACGACCACCGGACGATGCACCATGACAACCTCGATCCTTGTCCGTAACGAAAGTGATTGCCAAATTTGGACCCATACATATCCTCCACTATTTTCCTGTCTTATAAAGGTCTTCTTCCCTTTGTGCTGGAAACATTGTCGCTCCCTCCCACACCTTAATTGTTGCATAAACTAGGTTCTAAGATATGAAAGGTAGACTCTGAATTCAAACATAACCACTAACTCAATTCATTACAACAAGGGCCAACCCTATACAAGTAAAAAACTTAGGATTCCCAAAAATAGTACGGTTTTTTTCAATATTCAAAGCCTACCCAAATGACTTTTTCAACTCAGCGCAGATCAATGGCATAGAATCTTACCCCATGAGAGGAACCTAGTAACTTATCCTATAAAATTTCATTTGTCGGAATTGATCCAGACATGCCAGAAAAAGAGTTTAGTGTATAGTATGTCTTTCCAGTTTCCAAAATGGTGGCCAAAAAGCCATTATTCATTAGGAGGAGGGGGGGGGGGGGTAGGGGGTCCCCACCATATATAGTACTACTACTTAGTAACATAAAATAGATGGTACAACAAAACTCTATTAGGAACGGTGGCCAAAAAGCCATTAATAAATTCATTTTATGGTTGTGTACTATACTTAGTAACATAATATAGATGGTACAATATAATTCTATTAGGAAAGGATAAATGGATATAAAACTCGGAACTTTACAGTAAGTTGGAGATTAATAAAAAGGTACGCATGATTATGAACAGTTACAAACTATTTGGTATATTTGATTTGGTTTAATTGGTTCCTGGACCACCGCTTTAGGCACTAAGCAACATACAATTTTTTATTATTTTGTTACCACTTGTCTAATCGTTCAAATTACCTTTTTTGACTTCTCGACTATAACCATGACTTTGCATTAGGAATGTGCATTACAAAATTGTTGTCATGTGGTATATGGTTTCAATAATTATTCGATTCTTAGCAGATAAATTTACTAAAATTGTCGCTCTACAAATTTAAAGTAAAGTGTCAGAAACTTAAACTCAACTGTAGGAGGTGTACATGGACCGGGTTGGTTCGGTTTTTATCAAAACCAAACCAAATCAACTATAACGGTTTGGATTGGTTCGATTTTGTCGGGTTTTTCGAATTTTCGGGTTTTTTGTTACTTATATATTATTTCAATCTTACTTTGTTAAATATTTGATAAGTAAATATTTATTTAGTAAAAATATAAAAAATTGGCAAACATATTATCTATTAAAATATTCTTATGGAAGAATTCTATTAGTAGCACATAATAGTTAGTCGTCTGACAATAATTTTTCGTTGATATACACTTTCAGGTTAACCGAATTTAGTAATTAAACATAAAAATCAATATGATACCTAAATATTAATAACCACTTCACATTCGAAAAAGATCTAAAAGTTTAATAGATCTTAACATATGATATGAATATGGAAGAACAAAGAGATAAACACATTTCAGTAACACTTGATAAGAAAGTGATCATACAACCCATTATTTAAGGTCAATAACTATGGAGCACTTCATATTCTATTAAAATTTATATCCCGCAAGAGAATTCCAAATATTTCTAGATATTTTTTAAAGAAAATTCTATATAAAATCTTAAAAGTATATATAAAAATTATATATTTATATGTCGGGTTGGTTCGAATTTTTTAATCGGTTTGGTTTGACTTTTCGGTTCAGTTTGTACACCCCTACTCAATCGGTAAAAAGACGAGTGAGGGTATGCTTTAGCGATACAGCACCTCCATCGCCATCAGATAAGTTGTGAATTTTGAGTCATACAGAAAGCAAGCAGGACCACAGTTGATCCTTTTAGAATAAAGCAGCGTACAAAATATTTCGTGTTTACATGACGTTTGGAAAAGGGCAGCACTTCAAAAGGGTATAATATAGACAGCCTACCTTTTACGCAGGGTCTGGGGAAGCGCAACATCCCAAAAGAATATAATATAGACAGTTCACCTTGATAAAAGTATTAGTGGCTGATTCTACAACTTGAGTCCGTCCTGTCACCTGTCGATCATATAGTATAATTTTATTGTTGTTCCAAGATTTTCCTCCTAGAATTAGGAAAAGAAAAATAATTAAAATTGTAATAGATCAAGAAAGAGCTTTAAAATTCAGGTTCAAGTGGTTAAAAACTATGGTTATTTTTTTGGTGTACACCAAAAATTAAATGGGCTTTATTTTAAAATTAAAGTCAAGATCTATAGTTAAGAATGAAAGTACTTTTATTATTTTACCATATTGTGGTGATTAAAACTACAGTGACTGCAACTAAGGAGTAATATGCTGCGAAGATATCGGCTGTATATTCCCAAGCTAAGGGGTGCAGCGGAATAAATTGAGTATGAAAATAAATTTGTTAATTTCAAAATTTAATGGAAGCTTTTTGTTTCAAATTCCAAATCGGAACTAGGTAATCTCCAACTGATTTACATGGATCTCCTCAATCTTGATATGATTCAATCCAATAATTAAACAGATAAAAAGATTCAAAATGCGCCTCATCACGATTCCGACGGTGTTCGAAATGAAATTGCAGCCTAATGCTTAGTCCACAAAAAAAAGAAGAGATTAGTACATTCATCTTGTTATAAATTGTATTTTATTTATGGTGAATGTCTATATTTTAGAGAGATTTTAAGGTTTGTTACTTGGTGGCTAAGTCACTTTTTCCCTATAAATAGAGGGGTTCTATTCCATTATAAATCATCTCAATCAATAAGAATTCTCTATCTCTACTTTTCTATGTAGTACTCTTCTTCTTTTATTGTTTCGTTGGAATTTTTAAAATAGACATAGTCCAAGTGCATCATTAAAATTCCCTCTCCTATTTTCCTTTTTCCTTTTGATTTGAAATTCCAAATCAAACAACTTTAATCTTAACAATATTTAGGATATTTGTTTTAGTGTTTGTATCAATATGACATAGTTTGGTACTTGTTGCTTTTCTTTAACATCAGGGCTACCATCAAATTTAACGTAAATAGTATACCAACCAAAATTTTAATAGATACCATAATAGTCCTACCTACAATATTTCCAAACGTCGGTTTCTGAATACTAGTATTTTGTTTTTCCAATAGTTTTTTTTCCTTAAGTGGTGAGGTTGACGTTTATGTATTTATAAACGCACCTACTTTTTTAATTTATTTATTCTCTTTCATATGACTAGTGTATGTGACTTGGAAGCCATAACCGAAAAGACACTAGCTATTAAACAACTTGTTAACACAACTTGTTAACACTTTTCATGCTTCTCTTAAAAAATATATAGCTTGCAAAATCCTCAGTCCAGTTCGAAATCTTGAAATGACAATCTGATTGAAGAAAAAATTAAAGGTTGGCCACGAGCTCAATATGCTGATCTTGACGTGCATTTGGACTTAAGAGAAATAAATAAATATAAAAAAAGAGAAAACCAGAAAGAGGAAAGACACGACGTGGATTTTAATAATCCATTTATATTACTCTAGCTTCAATAATTTTCAAAAGGAATTAGTTAGTCGGGAGCATTTCCTAAAGCATGTAATACAAAAAAGACTTTCCATTTCTCATTTGGTTATTTTTCGTTAAAATTTACGTGTAATTTATTCGACCTTCATGTAGTGTTTGGAATTTTTATAATAATAATAATATACCCAATAAAATTCTACAAGTGATGGTTTGGGAAGTGTTTGACCAAAAGACATCAAAACCAACAATTGATGATAATGATGAGGTAAATCTTAACCAAGCATAATAAACTCCAAATCTGAAGATGAATCGAAAAATAATGAATAAAACAACATAAGAGTGATCAATCTTTATTGATGTTTGCCCTATTTCACAAGACAGAGAGGATGATTCATTTTGCCTCCTTTTTGGAAAGAAATTGATAGAGAAAACAGAGAGAAAAAGAAGAAAAGAAAACCCCTTATTCGAGAATTCCCCCTCTATATATAGTTCTGGGACCCTTGCTATATTCTCTGGCTGATGCATCTTCACGCTGTGACCTTTTTTGTTGTTACTTGAGTATTACTTTTAACTTAACATATACTGTAGGTGCTTGGACTAAAGTAGGTCGTGATGTCTCTCGCTATCCCGCCACTTAGGCGGGATCCTAGCTGGGTCGACTACTATGGTCAGATTTTGACCTATACAGTTAGTCCCTCCGTCCGCCGGGGTTGTCTATTGGTGGTCCCGACGGGCGAATTATGATTTTGAACACTTTAGGAGAAATTTGACTATTTGTGCCTTGGGCGTAATTTTTAGATCGAGACAATGGCACGACGCTCTAACGATGCCTTTGAACCGTCGCGACCGTTTAGAATCAGAGCGTTGTTTGATTCGAAACGTCGTTCGTGGATACTGCCATTATGACACACGTTTTCTAGGGATTGAACCGTTTCATATCCTATTAGTTTTGATTGGTGACTCTTGGGTTTTCCGCTTGGAGAATTTATGTCCCTATAAATAGAAGAAAAACACCATTCGATTGGCACACTTTCATGCCTTTGTTGAAAGAGTTTTGTAGATCTTCCTCTTTTCCGATACTTCAAAATTTTGATTCTCTTCGGTTAGCCAGAAATTTTCGTCCCACTCTTCTTTTTCCTCAATCCCTTTGTTCTATTAAATCGATATAAATGGCTGGTAGTTCTTCCCGCGCTGACAATCCTGCTGCAACTCCGGCCCCGAAAAGTGATGTTCCTGCTCCCAGAGGGGTGGAAGTAATAGAGGATGAGGGAGTTCCGACGGCAGCCGAAATATTGCCTCGCCCTGGAAAGCCGTGGAATGATTTCTACAGTCCAGCTGGAAAAGAGCCGGAACTCGCTTCCTCTGTTATGACTGAGGCGGGGATTGCAGAATTGAAGGCCAAATGGGGGATCCCTCACCACGTTGAAATGCTGCCTGATAACTAGGGATTATGATGCATTTTATACTCCTTCTTGCTTAAGTTTTGATTAGAAATGTGTACAAAATAGTCCCAAAGGCTCACATGTTATACTTGATTGCAAGGTTTGATCAACAAGGTGACAATTTGCCAAAAACTAGCTCAAAAAGGAGTGAAATTAACATGCACAAGTACCAAGACCATGGCCAAGATAGGGCCAGTGCGGTCGCACACCATTCAGTGCGGTTCGCAAAGATGAAGTTCAGAGAGCAGGCATTTCAGGCAACAAAGCAATGCGACCACAAAGTATTTTGTGCAGACCGCATTGATTTCATTGCGGTTGCATTTGACTTTGTGCGGTCCACAAAGCTCAAAATCAGAGAGTTGCCAAGTTGGAGGATGATGCCTAATGCGGTCAACGATCCATTTTGTGCAGACCGTAGTGGAAGCCACCGCGGCCGCGGTCCATTTTGTGCGGTCCGTGGTGGCCAACTTCAGAGAGCAGATTAGTCAACCAAGAGCCTTAGTGCAGCCGCACTCAATTTTGTGCGGTCCGCACTAGCCCCGCAGGTGTATTTTTGTCCAGAATTTTAGCCTAGAGGTACAGAGTGAGTAGAATCGTACAATGGTTATATCATACTCCTCAAATATGACTATCTAGCCTTAGACTCAAGAATCCGCCAATTAGCCACCTAGGAGCAAGTCACTACCCTAGTGCCTTTTATCTATTTGAACAACTTCCAATAGTTTATTCCTAGCTTTACTTAGCCTAATTTAGCATCTTAGTAGTATAAAATTAGAAGTAAAATCAAAACCAACAATGTTTAGAAGTGCAATTAGGAACAATTACGCAACACCAATTTGGATAGAAACTCAACTCCAATCTCTAGCTCCCTGTGGAAATCGATCCCGACCTTCTCAGGTAAAAGCTGATTCGACCTCTCTTGCTACTTTATAGTAGTATAGGGTTGGCCTCAATCACTTTTTGGTGTCGTTGCTGGGGAGCTAACGGTTTTGGATATCTATCTAAATAGTTTTGTGTATTGTTCTTCTTTCCTTCTGTGTTACTAATTTGTGTGTGTCACAACTTCAGGTACAAAATGACAGCAAACAATAATGACCTTCTTGGAAATGTGATTGCGGGGGAGGATGTAGATGATGTCGGAGATGATGAGGTGCTTCTTGTACCTCATGGACAACGTAGAGGCCGCCATGCCAATTCTAATGCCAATGAAAATATTCCAGACCCTCCCCTGCCACCTCCAAAAGTGGCTCCTTGAGTGCTTCCAAACCAAGGCTATGCAAGTGCAATTGTCCCACACCGGATTCGAGCGGGCAATTTTCAAATTACCAATGTGATGCTGACATTGCTGAAGCAGCGTGGGTATTTCACGGTTGCTGCCAATCAAAATGCTTACAAACATCTCAAGGGGTTCGTGGATACCTGTTGGGGGAGCAAGCAAACTAATATGTCCGAGGATGAACTTCGGTTGAGACTCTTCCCATTCTCACTTAGAGGGAAGGCATTGGATTGTCTTGAACGACTTTCCAACCACTCCATCACTACCTAGGATGAGCTGGCGGATAAGTTCATTGCAAAATTTTTCTCACTTGGGCATATGGCAGCATTGAGAGATGAGATCTTGGCTTTCAAGTAGGAGCCCACTGAACCATTGCATGAGATTTGGGAGCACTATAGAACTATGGTAAAGGAATGCCCCAACAATGATATGACTGAGGCGATGATCCAACAGACTTTCTAGCGAGGCATTAACACAACAAACTAGTGTATAGTGAACCAACTTGCTGGGGGAAACTTCATGAAGTTGTCTTATGATGAGGCTTGTGACATTCTTGACGAGATGACTGACACTTCTTCTGCTTGGAAAAGTAGAGCCAACGTACCCCAGGGTGACCCTACGGTCACTCATTTGCACAAAAAGTTACATGATCATGGGCAGGCTATAGCTGAGTTGACAACTACGATTAACCAACTAGCAAAGGCACAGTTGCAACAAGTTCAAAATCCTCGCCAAGTGAGTGCCATGGAGGGTGTCAACATGCTAGTCAACAAAAGAAGACAAAGGGGTTAACATAACTAAAGGAATTCGGAGCAATTTGACAATGATTGTGGTGGATTCCAAGATGATGGTTATGATGGGCAGAATGAAGAGGTGCAATACGTGAACAATTATCAAGGCCAAAGGGGCAATTCTTCCAACCAACAACAATGGAGACCCCAAGGCAATTGGGGCAATCATCAACAACAAGGCAATGGTAATTGGGGTAACAACAACCAAAACTCCAACTGGGGCAATCAGAACAATCAGGGTAATTGGAATGGGAAAAACAACAACTGGGGTGGTAAAAACAATCAAGGTGGGTGGAGCAATGGCAATCAAAGAAACCAGGGGCAAGCCTTTCAAAGGCCCCCAATGTACTAACAACCGAACAATCCACCCCCATTTCCATCCCAAGGTCCTAGTTCTTCAAACCCTGATATGGGGAGAATTGAAATGATGTTCGAACAAATGATGAAGAAGAATGCGGATTCTGATGCTCAGTTGTCTTCCCACAATATTTCAATTAGAAATTTGGAGGTTTAGTTAGGCCAAATCTCACAGTCCTTGAATACTCGCCCTAAGAGGGCTCTACCAAGTGATATAATCATGTCATGACGGTAACTACAAGGAGTGGACGAGGCGGTGATGTGAATGCCTCCAAACAAAAGCATATTTTGAGTGATGAAGTTGAGTTTCAAGACGATGAAGTTCCTTTGGTGGTTAAAAATGTGATTGATGAGAATGTGAATGAAGAAGTGAAAATTGATATTCAAGATGCCGAGGTGGAAACTCAAAATAACATGAACCCGTCTAGGGAGCGCGTAATAGACATTCCGGAACCGGTGGTGTCTAAAGCTAAGGCTCCTTTGCCAAGGCCACCTCCACCTTATCCTTAAAGGCTCGCAAAGCAGAAAAATGAGAACCAGTTTAAAAAGTTCATTGATATGATGAAGAGCTTATCCATCAATGTGCCTTTAGTGGAGGCTCTTAAACAAATGTCGGGCTATGCTAAATTCATAAAGGACTTTGTGACAAAGAAACGATCCATGGATTGGGAAACTATAAAGATGACTCACCAAGTTAGTGCAATAGTACATTCAATGGCCCCGAAGCTTGAAGATCCCGGTGCTTTCATCATTCCTTGCACCATTGGGAGTGCGGACTTTGCTAAGGCTCTATGTGACTTGGGGCAAGTATCAACTTGATTCCCTACTCAGTTTTCAAGACTTTGGGTATTGGGCAACCGAGGCCGACTCCCATGAGATTGCAAGTGGCAGATAGAACGATGAGGAAACCATTGGGTATTATTGATGATGTGCTTGTCCGGGTGGACAAATTTATCTTGCCAGCTGATTTTGTGATCTTGGATTGTGAGGTGGATTACGAAGTTCCAATCATATTGGGGAGACCTTTCCTTGCTACTGGGAAGGCCTTAGTTGATGTGGAAGCAGGGGAATTCACCTTCTGGGTGGGTTATGAAAAAGAGGTCTTTCATGTGTGCAAGTCAATTAAGTAACCCAACAGTTCCGAGGTTTGCTCTTTTGTGGACCTTGTCACGGCAGTGATAATTGATGATACCAGTGTAATGATCAATATGGAGGACCCTCTAGAAGCCGTATTATTGAATCTTGATGTCAATGAGGATGGAGGCCGAGTGGAGTGTGTGAATGCTTTACATGGGATGGGCTCTTACTCTTATGAGCCTAGAAAACTATCTTTGGACCTTGAGAATAGGAAGACTCCACCAGCAAAACCTTCAATTGAGGAACCTCCGGTGTTGGAGTTGAAGCCGTTGCCTCCACACCTCAGGTATGAGTTCTTAGGCCCTAGTTTTACTTTGCCAGTTATTCTTTCCTCTTGTTTTACTAACATGAAGGTTGATGCCACATTGGCGGTGCTTCGAAAGCGGAAAAAGGCAATTGGATGGACTTTAGCTAATATTCGAGGGATAAGCCCCGCATCCTGTATGCATAAGATTATTCTGGAAGATGATGCAAAGCCCTCCTTGGAACATCAAAGGAGGTTGAACGAGGAAATGTAAGAAGTTATGAAAAAGGAGGTGATCAAGTGGTCGGATGTCGGGTTTGTGTACCCCATCTCTGATAGCTCTTAGACTTCGCCGGTGCAATGTGTACCGAATAAGGGTGGCATGACCGTGGTTGCAAATTCACAAAATGAGTTGATTCCTACCAGAACTATCACCGGTTGGAGGGTATGCATGGACTACCGCAAGTTGAATAAAGTGACCCGCAAGGACCACTTTCCATTGCCTTTTCTTGATCAGATGTTAGACCGACTTGCTAGGCGTGCCTTCTACTGTTTCTTGGATGGGTATTCTGGATACAACCAAATCTTGATTGCTCCGGAAGATCACGAGAAGACCACATTCACTTGTCCATATGGCACCTATGCCTTCTCTCGGATGCCTTTTGGTTTGTGTAATGCACCAGCTACATTTCAACGGTGTATGATGACCATTTTCACCGATATGGTGGAAGACATTTTGGAGGTGTTCATAGACGACTTCAATGTTGTGGGTGATTCATTTGATGAGTGTTTGAAAAATCTTGATAGAGTTTTGGCCCGTTGTGAAGAAACCAATCTTATTCTTAATTAGGATAAATGCCACTTCATGGTGGAAGAGGGCATAGTTCTTGGGCATAAAATTTCAAGGTATGGTATCGAGGTAGACAAAGCAAAAATTGATGTGATTTCAAGGCTCCCTCCGCCTACCTCTGTCAAGGGAGTTAGAAGTTTTCTTGGGCATGCGGGTTTCTACCAGAGATTTATCAAAGACTTTTCGAAGGTAGTGAACCCCTTATGCAAGCTATTGGAAAAGGATGCCAAGTTTGTGTTCGATGAGAGTTGTATGCAAGAATTTGAACTTCTCAAGCACAAGTTGGCCACCACTTCTATTATTACCGCACCTAATTGGAGCTTGACCTTTGAGCTCATGTGTGATGCGAGCGATGTTGCGGTTGGGGCGGTGTTGGGTCAAAGAGTGAACAAAATATTTCATCCGGTGTACTATGCGAGCAAGACAATGAATGATGCTCAAGTGAACTACACGGTGACCGAGAAAGAACTTCTGGCTATTGTGTTCGCAATGGAGAAATTTCGTCCGTATCTTATGGGTGACAAGGTCATAGTCCATACCGATCATGCCGCACTCCGGTACTTGATGACGAAGAAGGATTCCAAAACTAGACTGATGCGATGGGTCTTGTTACTTCAAGAGTTTGATTTGGAGATTGTGGACCGAAAAAGTAGTGAAAACTAGGTGGCAAACCACTTGTCTCGCTTGGAGGAGGAGGGGAGGCCTCGTGACGGCCTAGAGATCAATGATTCATTTCCCGACGAACAACTCCTTTCGGTGTCGGTGAATGGTATGCCATGGTTTGCGGACATTACTAATTTCCTTGTAACTAGTATAATCTTGTGTGAGCTCTCTTCTAACCAAAGGAATAATCTCAAATAGGATAGTTTGGATTTCTATTGGGATGAGCCGTATTTGTTCAAGATTTGCACGGATGGTATGATCCAAAAGGTGTGTCCCGGAAGAAGAGCAATTGAGTATCTTAGAGGCTTGTCATTCATCTCCCTATGGTGGCTATCATGGCGGGGCGAGGACGGCTTCCAAAGTTCTTAGTTGTGGGTTTTATTGGCCAACTTTGTATATAGATGCAAGTGAACTTGTGAAGAGGTGTGACGAATGTCAAAGTGCGGGTGGAATTTCGAAGAAAGATGAGATGCCTCTCAATACCATCTTGAGGTTGATATTTTTGATGTATATGGCATTGATTTTATGGGCCCGTTTGTTAGCTCGTGTGGGAACACATACTTTATTGTGGCGGTTGACTATGTTTCAAAGTGGGTTGAAGCTGTGGCTTTACCCAACAATGAAGCCCAGAGTGTTGTTGCGTTTCTCAAGAAGAGCATTTTTACAAGGTTTGGCAATCCTCGTGCAATCATAAGTGATGAGAGGTCTCATTTTCGCAATAGAGCTTTTGACACTTTGCTGGCAAAGTATGGTGTCAACCATAAAGTTTCTACTCCTTATCACCCTCAAGCGAGTGGACAAGTTGAAGTCTCAAATAGGGAAATCAAGAGTATATTGTCAAAGACGATGAATGTAAATAGGACCAATTGGTTAAAGAAGTTGGATGATGCTCTATGGGCTTATAGGACTGCTTACAAGACTCCGATTGGTATGTCTCCGTATCAGTTGGTGTTTGGAAAATCTTACCATCTACCGATTGAGTTAGAGCACAAGGCCATATGGGCTTTAAGGAAGTTAAATCTTGAATGGGATGTGGCAGCAAATCTTCATGTGGAGCAGCTTAATGAACTTGATGAATTCCGATTCCATGCCTACTCCAGTTTGTCCTTGTACAAGGACAAGATTAAGTACCTTCAGGATAAATATGCTCATGGCAAGTAGTTTAAAATGGGTGATTTGGTTCTTTTGTTCAACTCTCGGTTACGTCTGTTTCTGGGAAAGCTTAAGTCAAAATGGAGTGGACCTTTTGAAGTGGTGTTTGTGACCCCGTTTGGTGCACTTGACTTAAAGAACAAAAATGGGGAAGTTTTAAGAGTGAATGGGCACAGGGTCAAGCACTACCTGGGAAATATTGATGATAGCCACGTGGTGGCACTTCTTCATCTCAAATGATTTGATGGTAACATGCATCGTGCCGTGACGCTAAATCAGGCGCTTCTTGGGAGGCAACCCATGTATTTTTCTTCTTAATTTTCTTTGATTTTCATTGTAGTGTAGGATTTATTTTTGGACTGATTGGATGTGAGATGCTGTAGGATTGTGTTGATGCAGTGCAGAAAAAAGTTGAAAAATGATCACTCTATGAAGTTGGCAATGCGGACCGCACTCATTTTGTGCGGCCGCAAAGGCCTTTGTGCGGGGGCAAGAAATCAATGCGGACCGCACTGGTGATTTGACAAAAGTTAGGATTCTCTAAATTTTACCACCGCTGCCGCATTGCATTTTGTGCTGTCAGCGGTGGTCCACTGCGGCCACATTGCATTTTATGCGGTCCGCAGTGGTCAATTTGTTAGTGCCTTATGGTTTTGAGCACCGCAGATCGCGGTGCCATTTTGTGCGGTCCGCGGTGGGTAGGTAAGCTGGGCCCCAGAACCGTTTTCTATAAATAGGACCTGAGTCCCTACATTTGAACTTTTCGATCCTTCTCATCTCAGAAGTTAAAAAAATTCACTGTTCATCTCTCTAAATTGCACATAATCAACTGCTAAGGCTCATTAATCATCACTACATCTCACTTTTGGTACCTTTAATTCCCTCTCAATTGTTTAATTTTATTATTTTCTTTGAATTTTCGTTTTTCTTCCTTCCCTTCCCATTTTCCCTTCAATTTTGTAGCTTAGGTTAGTTAAATAATATTTTAATTAAGACTAGGTAGTTAAAACACTGATCCAACACTTAGGGACTTATCAATAGGTGAAAAATTGGACTAATATTGATCAAAACATGAACCCTAGGTTGGTATTGCTGCTGGGCACTCAATGCGGACCGCGGTGGATTTTGTGCGGTCCGCGGTGCCCTTGTGCGGTCTGCAATGCTATTTTGTGCAGACCACAATGGACAAAGTTTAGAATACTGGTACTTGAGGACCACGACCGCAATGTATTTTGTGCGGTCTGCGGTGCCTCAATGCGGACCGCATTGGCATTTTGTGCGGTCCGCGGTGCATAGATTCAGAGAGTGGGTAGTCTGAACCCCACCTCTGTACGGACCGCAATGGATTTCGTGCGGTCTGCGGTGGCCTCTTTGCGGCTGCACTGCATTTTGTGCGGTCCGCACTCTGCAATATTAAAACTGTCTGCAACTTACTTTCTTCTGCAACTTTGAATTTCATTGTTTCTATTGATACGAACAAAGCATGACTGAATGTTGTTTGCAGACATGGTGGAGTCAAGAGGCAAAGGTGGTGAACAAACAAGAAGAGGAGAGTCCTCCCGGGGTGGGAAACAAGGAATGATAAAATTAACCCCCCAAGTCAGACAAAACATAAAAAACACAAGGAGAATCATAAGAGCTGCAAACAAAGCAGTTGACCAGTCGAGGAGTGAGTATGAGACTTCCTGGGAGGCCTCTTCAGACTCCGAGCCAGAGTATGTTCCTGACTGGACGGAGAGGAACAGGTTGAGGGATACACCTCCAAGATCTGTCTTATTTTGTTTGCTTTAGGACAAGCAAAAGCTTAAGTTTGGGAGAGTTGATAACTAGGGATTATGATGCATTCTACACTCCTTCTTGCTTAAGTTTTGATTAGAAATGTGTACAAAATAGTCCCAAAGGCTCACATGTTGTACTTGATTGCAGGGTTTGATCAACAAGGTGACAATTTGTCAAAAACCAATTCAAAAATGAGTGAAACATGCACAAGTACCAAGACCAAGGCCAAGCTCAGTCAAACAAGGCCAGTGCGGCCGCACACCATTCTGTATGGTTCGTAAAGATGAAGTTCAGAGAGCAAGCATTTCAGACAACCAAGCAATGCGGCCACAAAGTATTTTGTGTGGACCACATTGATTTCATTGCGGCCGCACTCGACTTTGTGCGGTCCGCAAAGCTCAAGATCAGAGAGTTGCCAAGTTGGAGGATGATGCCCAATGCGATCCGCAGTCAATTTTGTGCGGACCGCAATGGAAGCCACCGCGACCGCGGTCCATTTTGTGCGATCCGCGGTGGCCAACTTCAGAGAGCCGATTAGTCAGGCAAGAGCCTTAGTGCGGCCGCACTAGCCCCACAGGGGTATTTTTGTCAAGAATTTTCAACCTAGTATAAATGGTTTCTTTTTCCATTTTTAGGTCATCAGTTGTATTTTGGACTGAAGCTGCGCTCGTGAACAGTTCTTATTTACCATTTGGAGTAATTTTTGCTTAGTTTCATCATTGAATCTTCAAGTTTTATCTAGTAATTAATTATTATAGGCTTTTCTTCATCTATTTCATTATTTTCTTCTATAATCATGAGTAGCTAAACCCATTAGCTAGGGTTGTGGCTCAACTCTAGTGTGGGTAATTGATGGGTCTTGTGTTTTAATGCTTGATTGTTTATGGGTATTTGATATTTGGACCAATTTAGGGTTTTAATGTTGAATTAGTAGTTGCAAACACTAGTTTATGCCTAGTTGACTTTGGCTCTTCTTGAGAAAGAGAGCCTAAGTCTATAAAATTGGTCCAACAAAGAATTGGGGCATATTCAAGAGATTGATAGCCCCAATTAAAGGGTTAAACCTAGAGATAGTAATACCCGACTTGAACCTCAATTGCTTGCACAAATTATCATACCCAATTGGTCTTGAGAAAGTTAATTTTGGCAAAATCACTCAAACTACTGAGAGGTATAGAGTGAGTAGAATCGTGCAGTGGTTATATCATACTCCCCAACTATAACAATCTAGTCTTAGACTCAAGAATCCGTCAATTATCCACCTAGGAGCAAGTCACAAGCCTATTGCCTTTTATCTATTTGAACAACTTCCAATAGTTTAATCCTAGCTTTACTTAGCCTAATTTAGTATCTTAGTAGTATAAAATCAGAAGTAAAATCAAAACCAACAATGTTTAGAAGTGTAATTAGGAACAATTACGCAACACCAATTTAGATAGAAACTCAACTCCAATCTCTAGCTCCCTGTGGAAATCGATCCCGACCTTCTTGGGTAAAAGCTGCTCCGACCTCTCTTGCTACTTTATAGTAGTACAGGGTTGGCCTCGATCACTACCGGCGGTGGGATACGATATTATACATTTTGATCGGCCGGGATATTGTGCATTCTACGCCTATCCTTTTATTATCGGGTACACGCTTCCTCTCCCTCTCTTGGTGGTAGATTTCTGCCGTTTCTATGAGGTATCTTCGGCTCAACTTTCGATGTACTTGTACAAATTGTTCCTTATGTTGTTGAAGTTCGCGGAGCTTGCTGATCGGGAGATCACTCTAAGACACATACTCAATATCTTATCCCCTCAACTCATTCGAGGCACGATGATCCACATGCGCCATCGAGGGACGAAAAGTCTAGTGGTGAAGATGGATGACAGGGCCAACCGTCGCTTCTACGAAAACTAATTTTATGTGGGGGAGGATGTAAGGCCCCGTGAATTTTTACTCAAAAACCTGAATCTCGTGATGCCAAGTTAGGTTATGCGTTCGCATAATAGATATGCGGACCGCATAGTCGCCGCAGAGTCAGGCAGTGTGATGGATAATTTTGAGGTCAACTATGCGGCTAATTATGCGATCGCATAGTCGATATGCGGGCAGTATAGTCATCGCATAATCCCCTTGGAATTTTTGCGAGAGGCAGTTCTGCGGTGCATTGTGCGACCGTAGAACAGGTATGCGGACCACATTCTTGTCGCATACCTAGGCAGTTTGTTCAGGTTTTTGGGAGCACTTTTACGGTCCATTCTGTGGGCCGCTTGTCAATTTTGCACTGAGTCGAGGCTCCAGATTTCTAAATTTTAAACCCAACCCTCTATCGTTATATCCTGTGAAATAACTCATTCTGAGCCTATTCTCTTGGTACTTTTAGAGTGAGAAAGAGGGTCTAAGAGAAGGGAAGTGCCTTTCATCAAAATTGCTCCAAAAATCCTTGTTAAAACATTGAAGATAATCAAGTGAGGCACCTAAATCTTCATCCCAGGAGGTAAGACTTCATCACCTAAGCTCTTAATTTTAAACATAGCTATAGGGGGCATTAGTGAGGTAATTCATGGGGATAAGGGTGATTACATTGCATGCATGTGTTCTTAAAAGATATGGGGAAATTATAAATAGAGAGGCATGGGGAAAGGGCTAGTGTAATCTTACATACAAGGACTATAAGGCCTTGATGAACACTCAATGATTGATAAAATGCTCAAGTGAGCTTAAATTATGATATCTTCCTGATTATGGGTTCAATTGTGCTACATTGCATAAATAGATTGAAGTGCGAACATTCTAGAACATTATAGGATTAAGGGAAAGCTCAATCAAGGTATGTATGGCTAAAACCCCGTCTTTTAGAAATTGAGCTATGTTGGTGTTTCTGTAAATGCGGTAAGATTAAGGTTGGATTGTTATATTGATTGTTGTTTCACATGAATTGGAGTTGCAACCTTATTGGCGTGAAAGATGTGTCTCAATGTGGTCGAAGTGCTATCTTGATAACTTGAAAAGGTGAAATGAATATGAATCATGTATTGAAATTCCTAGACCTTAAATTAAGATTTAAGCTGCATATGTTGTGCCATCTATGTGAAGTCTCATCTATGCTTACAATTTTATTTGCACTTGTGTGCACATATTATCCTAAATTACAAATCTAACATTAAAATTAGGAATGATGTAAGATGTGGCCTAGTGCCAAATATATGATGTGATAGCTGTGGCCCCAAGTACCTATGAAATGATATATGTGAAACAAAGATTGAAATGAGATGATTGATGGAAAAGGGAAACGCCTTGGTAAGGAGGCCTAGCCGATCGAGCCGAGATCGGACGCCATGCCGCACACATGGTAGTATTGTATTTGTGTTCGAAGTGTATGTCTCAAATGAGGCAACCTAGCCGATCGGGTCAAGATTGGACTCCGCTTAAGATAGCGGTGGTATTGTGGACAATGATGAACAGTATGAAATGCTCCAAAACTAAAAGCTATGGGAAAATTATGTGAAAATTGTATGATTCTTTTATTTGATAATGTTGTGATCATTTAAAGTGTTTGAGTTATACTTGTGATTTTCTTATTCTTGTATGAAAGTTATTTCTAACTAGATGGTGTTTTGTTATACATACTAGTAATATTCCATGGTACTAACGTCCCTTTTGCCAAGGGCGCTACATTTTTAAATAAATGTAGGTGGATCCGTAGCGGACAGTGACGATCGCGCGTAGCGGAGTGTCCTCCTCTCGAAGTCTTGGTGAGCTCCTTCCTCCTTCAAGGGGTTATGTTGTATATCATTTGTTGTAGACTTCCACTTTTGAGGTATAAACGAGGCCTTGTTGTCGACGTTGTTATAATTTGTCTTTTGTATCCATAGAGGCTCCGTAGACGTTTGTGTGGGTTATGTACGAGTGTTGGACGGGTCTATGAACTAGGTTGAAATCTTAAACCCTTGTTTCTCTAAATTGTAACTGTATGGAATCTTGGAAACTTAACTACGGTTTAAGGTTGTGACATAAAATGAATCAACAATGTTGAATGTATGATTTTGCTATTGTCTAAATAAACAAAAGCATGGTTTCGTAATCATATTGGGCTGGGTAGAACTTGTTAAAAAGGCTTGCTCAGTTGGGTTCACTCGATTGAGCACCGGTCGCGCCTCCCGAGGTTGGGGCGTGACGAACTTGGTATCAGAGCCAAGTTTTAAAGTGTCTTAGGATATCTCGAAGCCGTGCCTAATAGAGTCCTTCTTATTGGTGTGTAGTCGACCACATCTATAAGTTGGAGGCTACTTGGGCATTTAGGAATAACACCCTTCTTTGATATTCTGGATCGTGCAGCAAAACTTGTTATGAAACTATTCCCCCTCTAACTAGTGCATTATTGTATCTTTCAGTAAATGGAACCTAAGAAGAAAGCGAGAATTGGCCAAGGATCCAATACCACCTTAGGAATGGCTGAGGAATCATTGCTTGATAATGCGGGTGAGGGTAGTCGCCCTGCTATCACCTTGCCTGGTTCTTCTATTCCAGAGCAGACTACCCCAGTTCCTACGCCTGCAGAGGGTACCACTATCCCTCCTATTGATACTCCTGTTCTGCCTCTAGCCCCAGCTTCTGGTTCAGTTATTTCTGATGGGGATCTTAGGCGAGCTATTCAGATGTTAACCCAGCTAGTGCCCTCTTACTCCCAGAGGTCCAATGTTGCGCCCAGTTCATTCAGCCAACAAGGGGATTCCACCAGTTCCAGGGTGAATAGATTTCTTCAGTTATACCCTCCAGTGTTTTCGGGTGCCAATCCAGAAGAAGACCCTCAGGATTTTATTGATGAGATGCACAAGACCCTCATGGTTATGCGTGCAAATAAGACAGATGGAGTAGAGTTGGCTGCCTATCGTCTGAAAGGGGTAGCCTATTCATGGTTTGAGTTGTGGGAAGATTCCCGTGAGGAGGGGAGCCCTTCGGTAAGGTGGAGCGAGTTTGCTGATGCCTTTATAGATCATTTCTTGCCTGCTGAGACAAGGGAAGCCCGTGCAACAAAGTTTGAAAATCTGAAGCAAGGTAGCAGAAGTGTGTAGGAGTACCACATGGAGTTTGCTCGCATGTCCAAGTATGCCATTCATATGTTGCCCACGATGGAGGCTAGGGTGCACCGATTTGTTCAGGGCCTTAACCCTTTGACTATTAATGAGGCTTCTACGGCTGCACTGAATTCCGACATGAATTATGGGAAGATGGTAGCATTTGCTCAGGCTATAGGAAACCATAAAGAACAAAATAGAGAGAGAGGATAATAGTAAGGTCCGGTCTACGGGCAACATGAGAGAGTCATTAGGTAGGGGAAGATCAGCCTTCAAGGGAGGATCATCAGGGCCGTCCTAGTCTGTTGCACAGTTTTCAACCAGTGTACCATCAGGGCCCAACCAGCAGTAGTGGAGTCGTTTCAGTCTCAGTCATGGCAATAGGGGATCCCACCAACGAGGTCGGTCAGGAGAGAGATCCCAGCAGCAGCAAAGGTCCCCGTGACCCAGGTGCGGGAAGATGCACTCAGAGACTTGCTATTTGGAGTTGCCTATATGCTATGTATATGGGATACGGGGTCATATTCAGAGGCATTATCGTGTCTCCCGCTAGGGAGCTGGTAGGGGCACAATTCAGCCATTCAGTCCAGCAACTGCTACATCTTCATCCCCCTCTCCAGCTTGAGGTGCCCCAGTACCCGCAGGGCGTGGTGCAGCTAAGGGTGGTGCGCAGAGTTCAGGAGGACCCAGCTGGTTCTATGCTATGAGTGGTCGCCAGACCGCAGAGGCTTCTCCAGATGTTGTTACAGGTATTCTGACTGTCCAATCTCATGATGTGTATGCACTTATTGACCCTGGTTCCACCTTGTCCTATGTTACACCTTTTGTTGCTATGGAATTTGGGATAGAACCGGATCAGCTTTATAAGCCATTTTCGGTGTCTACTCCGGTTTTTGAGTCAATTACGGCTGCTCGAGTTTATAGAGGTTGTGTTGTTACGGTACGGGGTAAGGATACCATGGCCGATCTTATTGAGCTAGGGATGGTCGATTTTGATGTAATAATGAGAATGGATTGGCTTTATTCATGTTTTGCCAAACTTTATTGTCGAACTAGAACTATGAGGCTTGAATTTCCTAATGAGCCCATTGTTGAATGGAAGAGAGATAATGTAGTACCAAAAGGTCGGTTTATTTCTTACCTTAAGGCCACGAAGATGATCAAAAAGGGGTGTATCTATCATTTAGTTTGGGTTACGGACACCAATGTCGAGGCGCCTAGCCTTGAGTTCGTGCCAGTTGTGAATGAATTTCGATATCTTTCCAGATGAACTCCCTGGGATTCCACCAGACAGGGAGATCGATTTTGGGATCGATGTGATGCCAGGCATACAACCTATATCAATTCCACCTTACAGGATGGCACCGGCAGAATTGAAAGAGCTAAAGGAACAACTGAAGGATTTTCTAGAAAAGGGTTTCATCCGGTCGAGTGTGTCGCCGTGGGTCGCACCGGTCTTGTTTGTAAGGAAGAAAGATGGGTTGCTACGGATGTGTATTGACTACCGACAACTCAACAAGGTCACAATCAAGAATAAATATCCTCTACCAAGAATAGATGACTTGTTTGATCAATTGCAAGGTGCTATGTGTTTCTCAAAAATTGACTTGCGGTCCGGGTATAATCAATTGAAGATAAGGGAGCAGGATATTCCAAAAACAGCTTTCAGGACTCGGTATGGGCATTTTGAATTTCTGGTGATGTCTTTTGGGCTAACAAATGCCCCAGCAGCTTTCATGGATCTTATGAATCGAGTCTTCGAGCCTTTTCTAGACTCCTTTGTGATAGTGTTCATTGACGATATTCTTGTGTGTTCCCGAAGTCGGGAGGACCATGCTGACCATCTCAAGGCAGTTCTGTAGACTCTCCAGCAACATCAATTGTATGCAAAATTTTCAAAATGTGAATTTTGGCTTGAATCTATCGCGCTCTTAGGTCATGTTATCTCCAGGGAAGGAATTATGGTTGATCCTCAAAAGATTTCGATAGTGAAGAATTGTCCTAGACCTACCACTCCAACGGAGATTCGCAGTTTCTTAGGTTTGGCTGGGTGATATAGGAGATTTGTGGAGGGGTTTTCTACTCTTACCTCTCCATTGACTAAATTGACGCAGAAAGCAGTTAAATTTTAGTGGTTCGATGCTTGTGAAAGGAGTTTCCAAGAATTGAAATCAAGATTGACTACATCACCGGTATTAGCCCTGCCAGAAGGTACAAAGGGATTTGTGGTGTATTGCGATGCTTCAAGGATCGGGCTTGGGTGTGTGTTAATGCAACATGGAAAGGTTATAGCCTACGCTTATAGGCAACTCAAGAATCATGAAAAGAACTACCCAACCCATGACTTAGAGCTTGCGGCAGTGGTGTTTGTGCTAAAGATTTGGCGGCATTATCTGTATGGGGTCCATGTGGATGTATTTACGGACCACAAGAGCCTTCAATATATTTTCAAGCAGAAGGAATTGAATCTGAGACAAAGAAGATGGCTAGAGTTACTTAAGGACTATGACATTGATATTCTCTATCACCCGGGAAAGGCTAATGTTGTGACGGATGCTCTTAGTCAAAAATCTATGGGAAGTTCGACTCATTTGGAGGCATATCAGAGGCCGTTGGCCAGGGAGGTTCACCAGTTGGCTAGTTTGGGAGTTCGCCTTGCGGACTCTAATGAAGGAGGAGTGATTGTACAAAATAAGGCTGAATCATCGCTTGTAGCAGAGGTGAAGGAGAAGCAATTCGACGATCCATTATTAGCACAACTGAAAGAGGGGATTCATAAACACAAGACCACAGCTTTTTCCCTTAGCATAGATGATGGTACCCTACGGTACCAAGGCCGCCTATGTGTTCCAGATACCGACGGTCTTCGGGGAAAGATCATGGCAGAAGCTCACACTTCCAGGTATTCTGTGCACCTAGGATCTACAAAAATGTATCATGATCTCAAGGAAGTTTATTGATGGAATAACATGAAAAAGGATGTGGCGGACTTTGTGGCAAAATTTCCGAACTGTCAGCAAGTGAAGGCCGAACGTCAAAGGCCCGATAGATTGGCCCAAAGCATAGAAATTCCAATGTGGAAATGGGAGATGATCAACATGGATTTTGTGGTGGGATTACCGTGCACTCCGCACAAGTTCGACTCAATTTGGGTGATCGTGGATCGACTTACGAAATCAGTGCACTTCTTGCCAGTTAAATCTACCGACACAGCGAAACAATATGCTCAGTTGTACATCAAAGAAATAGTCAGGTTGCATGGCACTCCAGTCTCAATCATTTCATATCGAGGGGCTCAGTTCACAGCCAACTTTTGGAAGAAATTTCAGCAAGGTTTGGGCACGCAGGTATATCATAGCACAGCTTTTCACCCGCAAACCGACGGGCAAACAGACCGGACTATTCAGATGCTGGAGGACATGTTGTGTGCTTGTACTCTTGATTTCAAAGGTAGCTGGGATGACCATTTGCCACTCATAGAATTTGCTTATAACAACAACTTTCATGCTAGTATCCAAATGGCACGGTTTGAAGCATTGTATGGTAGGAGATGTAGATCTCCCACTGGGTGGTTCAAAGTCGGAGAAGCTGAATTGATAGGGCCGGACCTTGTGCATCAAGCTATGGAGAAATTCAAGATTATCAAGGAAAGGTTGAAAACTACCAGAGTCGCCAAAAGTCTTATTCGGATGTTCGTCGCAGAGATTTGGAGTTCAAAGAAGATGATTGGTTATGTTTGAAGGTTTTCCCCATGAAGGGTATCATGTAGTTTGGAAAGAAAGGAAAATTAAGTCCAAGGTATGTCGGACCGTACATAATCATTCAGAGGATTGGTCAGGTGGGGTACAAGCTCGAGCTGCCACTCGAGATGTCATTGATACACCCAGTCTTCCATGTGTCTATGTTGAAGAAGGTCGTAAGAGATCCATCCACTATTGTTCCAGTCGAAACCATTGAGGTTAGCGAAGAACTATCCTATGAAGAAGTTCCAGTTGCCATTCTTGACAGGCAGGTCCAAAAATTGAGAAATAAGGAAATTGCCTCCGTAAAAGTGTTATAGCGGAACCAGCAGGTTGAGGAAGCCACTTGGGAAGCCGAGGAAGAAATGAGAAGGAAGTACCCACATTTGTTTGTATAGCCATGTAATAGCTTTTATGCATTTGGTTCCTAAGAACTTTGTACCCTTGATTTGATCTATGTAGAACTGTCCCATTTTGTTTTGGGTATATGAATGCCTATATGGCCTCGATTAGTATTGTACAAGTTATGTTATGTCTGTGGAATATGTATGTGCTATTAGGACATGTTTTTGGGCTCTCTGGCAGGTGGATAGGCCTAGATACAAAGGAAACTCTGGCAAAAATTTTGGAAATTTAGGGAGTTAACCAAATTTGGGGTTGTTGATATGTTTCATGTTGTGAAAAGCTGAGGTTGCATAAAGATTTCCGATGAGTGAACCTTGATCCTCATTCGAGGACGAATGAACTTAAGTAGGGGAGGAAGTAAGGCCCCATGAATTTTTACGTAAAAACCCGAATCTCGTAGTGCCAAGTTAGGATCATGTTTTAAAAATTCATAAAATTCTTCGCGGCGAGGATCTGTGAATTAAAAAGTTAAGAAATTATGTTTTCCAGAAAAGTGCATTTCTATGGTCCATTATGTGGTCGCATAATAGATATGCGGATCGCATAGTCGCCGCAGAGTCAGGCAGTGTGATGGATAATTTTGAGGTCAACTATGCGGCCAATTATGCGATCGCATAGTCGATATGCGGGCCGCATAGTCATCGCATAATCCCCTTGGAATTTTTGCGAGGGGCAGTTCTGCGGTGCATTGTGCGACCGTAGAACAGGTATGTGGACCGCATTCTTGTCGCATACCCAGGCATTTTGTTCAGGTTTTTGGAAGCATTTTTGCGGTCCATTCTGCGGGCCACATGTCAATTTTTCGATCATAGATTTGAGTCGGGGCTCCAGATTTCTAAATTTTAAAACCGACTCCCTGTTGTTATATCCTGCGCAATAGCTCATTTTGAACCTATTTTCTTGGTGCTTTTAGAACGAGAAAGAGGGTCTAAGAGAAGGGAAGTGCCTTTCATCAAAATTGCTCCACAAATCCTTGTTAAAACATTGAAGATAATCAAGTGAGACACCTAAATCTTCATCCCAGGAGGTAAGACTTCATCACCTAAGCTCTTAATTTTAAACATAGCTATAAGGGGCCATTAGTGAGGTAATTCATGGGGATAAGGGTGATTACATTGCATGCATGTGTTCTTAAAAAATATGGGGGAATTATAAATAGAGAGGCATGGGGAAAGGGATAGTGTAATCTTGCATACAAGGACTATAAGGCCTTGATGAACACTCAATGTTTGATAAAATGATCAAGTGATCTTAAATTATGATCTTTTCCTGATTATGGGTTCAATTGTGCTACATTGCATAAATAGATTGAAGTGCGAACATTCCAAAACATTATAGGATTAAGGGAAAGCTCAATCGAGGTATGTATGGCTAAAATCCCGTCTTTTAGAAATTGAGCTCCGTTGGTGTTTGTGTAAATGCGGTAAGATTAAGGTTGGATTGTTATATTGATTTTTGTTTCGCATGAATTGGAGGTGCAACCTTATAGGCGTGAAAGATGTGTCTCAATGTAGTCGAAGTGCTATTCTTGATAACTTGAAAAGGTGCAATGAATATGCATCATGTATTGAAATGCCTAGACCTTAAATTAAGATTGAAGCTGCATATGTTGTGCCATCTATGTGAAGTCTCATCTATGCTTACAATTTTATTTGCTCTTGTGTGCACATATTATCCTAAATTACAAATCTAACATTGAAATTGGGAATGATGTGAGATGTGTCCTAGTGCCAAATATATGACGTGATAGATGTGGCCCCAAGTGCCTATGAAATGATATATGTGAAACAAAGATTGACATGATATGATTGATGGTAAAGGGAAACACCTTGGTAAGGCGGCTTAGCCGATTGGGCCAAGATCGAACGCCATGCCGCACACATAGTGGTATTGTATTTGTGTTCGAAGTGTATATATCAAATGAGGCAACCTAGCCAATCAGGTCGAGATCAGACTCCGCTCAAGATAGCGGTGGTATTGTGAACAATGATAAACAGTATGAAATGCCCCAAAACTAAAAGCTATGGGAAAATGATGTAAAAATTGTATGATTCTTTTATTTGATAATGTTGTGATCATTTAAAGTGTTTGAGTTATACTTGTGATTTCCTTATTCTTGTATGAAAGTTCTTTCTAACTAGATGGTGTTTAGTTATACATACTAGTACTATTCCATGGTACTAACGTCCCTTTTTGCCGGGGGCGCTACATTTTTAAATGAATGTAGGTGGCTCCGTAGCGGACAATGCCGATCGCGCGTAGCGGAGTGTCCTCCTATCAAAGTATTGGTGAGCCCCTTCCTCCTTAAAGAGGTTATCTTGTATATCTTTTGTTGTAGACTTCCACCTTTGAGGTATAGCCGGGGCCTTGCTGCCGGCGTTGTTATAATTTGTCTTTTGTATCCATAGAGGCTCCGTAGACGTTTGTGTGGGTTATGTACGGGTGTTGGACGAGTCTATAAACTAGGTTGAAATCTTAAAATCTTGTTTCTCTAAATTGTAACTGTATGGAATCTTGAAAACTTAACTACGGTTTAAGGTTGTGATATAAAATGAATCAACAATGTTGAATGTACGATTTTGCTATTGTCTAAATAAATGAAAGCATGGTTTCTTAATCGTATTAAGCTAGGTAGAACTTGTTAAAAAGGCTTGCTCAATTGTGTTCACTCGATTGAGCGTCGGTCGTGCCTCCCGAGGTTGGGGCATGACATGACCGAGCACCTTGTGACGGATCCTGCAGGATTCCCTAAGAGATGGAACTTCGCACGTAAGTCTTTGTATCTTTGGTCAGAATGATAGTTGACCACTTTTCTTTGGGAGGTATTGAACTATTTTTAGTTTTGTAGTCGCGAGACTACCCCCGGTGCCTGTTGATGATATCCGCAAATGGGTGAATGTCATTCTTCCTCATACGGCGGGAGTTCGCGAATGTGTCGTCCTTCTACGAGAAATATAGACGTAAGTCCCTTACTGGTAAGTAGCTTTACCGCAGTCTTTGTTTTTATTTTGCAATTTGGATTTGTTGCTTATATGATGTTTATTGTTAGCAGGGAGAGTACGAAGGGCGAGGGATCCTTCACTTGCATTTCGTCAGCCGATATCCTCTACTCGGCCCGTACCGAGGCCTGCTGCCCGACCTATGGCAAGGGCTAGTTGAATCTGCGGCCATGGCCGTATGCACGAAAACTATTCCTCAATTTGGGGCTCTGACTTCTACTATCTGCCCAACGGGGGAGTCTTCCTGTGTTGAGGATGGTGAGGGCCGTCCAAGAGACGACGAGTGGAGTCCGTAACGTTCCCTTCAGCCATGGTATATTTAGAGGGCGGCATCCCCTTGAAGGAGTCTGAGACGGGGAACGATGCTAACCCATCTGCAGAGGTATAGCCGGTCACCGTGACCAACCCGTCGACAAAAACTTTGGCCGTTATAAGTGACCAACAGACTACTGCGATGGGGAGTCGGAGCCCTGAGGCCGCTGCTGTTACTTTGGTTGGACCTTCATCTTCCGGACCAGGTCGTGCTTCTTTTTCGGCCGTAGAGAGGGGAAAAGGCATCGTGGTCGATGACTACGAATCTGAGTTTGATCTTGATCTTGATGACATCAGGATGTTTGAAGAGGGCCTTACTGGTACAGTGGTACATGCGGGAGGCCCCTCCTGTATACTCATCGGATATTAACCTCCTGGGGATACAGAAGACCTGGTACCGCAGTTTGACCTTTTGTGTTTTGCTGCCGAGAGCGAGGCTCTCTAGGACGTCCGTGACGTTAATTTGATGCATGAAGTGGCCGCTATGGGCCTGAGGGTAAGTTTTCTCCTTTCTTTTGTGCTTTTTTGGTCTTTGGTGACCTTGGCCTTAACCAATCTTTTTGTCTTTCAGACGCACATGGTGGAGATTGAGAGTGCTCGTCGGGCTGACACCTGGGCCATAATTTTCCTGATGATGTTGGATAATTGTTGGCGCTACCGCAACAAGTGTCGTGAGATGCATGAATGTTTGAGGGCGAACGCTAGTAATCAATCCCTTGGCAAGGAACTGGAGAACAGGGATCAAGATTTGATGCAAGCTATTCACAAGAATAGCATGCTCGAGGAGCAACTTCGTGCAAAGGACGAAGGACTTGAATTGGGCAAAGGGGCCGCCACAGAGTGTGAGCATCTTCAGGCGAATGTGCAGTCGTTGTAGTTCAAATTGGACCTTAATGCAGTCAGAGTCGAGACTTTGAGTATAGAGTGGATGGGGAAATTAGCCGAGCTGGAGAGAAAGGTCTCTGAGTTGGAGAGTATCGAGAGTGCCTGGGCGTCGGCCAAAGCGGCAGCTTTAGAGGATGCTATCTATGTCCTTCAATCCGAGAAGGAGTCTAAGAGGGCGACGACAATGCTCAGGAAGGCGAGGCTCGAAGAGCGTATTGGTGACATTGACCGGGAAGCCTCAACTTTGGGAGATCGGGTCGCTGATCTTGAGGCCGAAAAGGCACAATTGTTGGCCCAAGTTGAATCTGCCTCTGTCGCTGTTCCTCGCCATTTAAATGAACTCTGGGTTCATGCCAAAGGTTAGTGGGACATATACAAGAGTTTGTGGGTGGCAGGCAATGTTTTTGAGGCTGCTTATGAAGGAGCTCGGGCGAAGGCACGAGAGGCTCGTGTTAACTGTGGTTATGATCCCGTGACGTCGGAGGCTGACGAGGATGTTGATGTTGAGGGGGAGTTTCTTGGAGACATCAATGAGGAGGACAACGGTGATGGTGTTGAGTGATAAGTTATCTTTGTTGTTTTTTTTGTTTGTTGTTGTCACTATATTTTTTAACCTTGTACTGGACCAATTTTAGCCGTGTGTGTCCTGCGGCTATTTGCACAACTGTTTAAATAAAGGAGCTTTCTTTGTCGTACGTCCTTCGTTTCTTTCCCCCCTTTGTTTTACATATCTTTGGAGTAAAGTTTCGGATCTTTGCATGGTGGATTCCTGATTTTTCAGGGGAACCAATTTTAACCGGACTGAGGGGGACTTCATCGTGAGTCCTAATGGAGTCCCATTTGATTCACCTATTTGGGGCGGAATTGACTTGGTGGCTTTTGCTCTAAGCAGATTTGTCTTTGACTCAACTGAGTTGATACAATTTCGTTGTTTTGGATGAAGTTAGTCTTGACTTGAGTCATTCGTGTGGGTTCAAACTTTCGTTGACTCGGGCGAAATTGCTTTTTCTTTTTATTTTTATACACATATCTGAGCAAGGTCGAACTTAGAGTTTGTAGTGAAGTCAATTTTTCAATAAGAAGGGAGGAAAAAAGGTGCAACGGTGGCCGACATCTGCAAAGGCATTATCGAGCTCGAATTTTTCCTGTTGTGATGGCTCTTTGGCCGTAAAGGTGTTATTTTGGGTTGGTCAACGTATTAACACGTTGTAGTTCGAACGAGGTCAAACTCGTTTTTTTGGCAACGACCCTTGGCCGTAAAGGTGTTATTTTGAGCTTTTCCAAATATTAACCCGTTATAGTTCGAGCGAGGTCGAACTCTTCTCTTTGACGATGGCCCTTGGCCTTAAGGGTGTAATTTCAAACTTTCGTCGAAACGTTAACCCGTCGTTGTTCAATCGAGGTCGAACTCTTCTCTTTGGCGATGGCCCTTGGCCTTAAGGGTGTTATTTCGAACTTTCATCAAAATGTTAACCCGTCATTGTTCGATCGAGGTTGAACTCTTCTCTTTGGCGATGACCCTTGGCCTTAAGGGTGTTATTTCGAACTTTTGTCGAAATGTTAACATGTCGTTGTTCGATCGAGGTCGAACTCTTCTCTTTGGCGATGGCCCTTGGCCTTAAGAGTGTTATTTCGAACTTTCGCCGAAATGTTAACCCGTCGTTGTTCGATCGAGGTCGAACTCTTCTCTTTGGCGATGGCCCTTGGCCTTAAGGGTGTTATTTCAAACTTTTGTTTAAATGTTAACCCGTCATTGTTCGATCGAGGTCGAACTCTTCTCTTTGGCGATGGCCCTTGGCCTTAAGGGTGTTATTTCGGACTTTCGTCGAAATGTTAACCCGTCATTGTTCGATCGAGGTCGAACTCTTCTCTTTGGCAATGGCCCTTGGCCTTAAGGGTGTTACTTCGAACTTTCGTCAAAATGTTAACCCATCGTTGTTCGATCGAGGTCGAACACTTCTCTTTGACGATGGCCCTTGGCCTTAAGGATGTTATTTCAAACTTTTGTCGAAATGTTAATTCGTCGTTGTTCGATCGAGGTCGAACTCTTCTTTTTGGCGATGGCCCTTGGCCTTAAGGGTGTTATTTCGAACTTTTGTCGACATGTTAACCCGTCCGGAGTCCCAGTTTTTTTTTGGGAGTTTCAGGTATCCTATGGAGGAGTCCCAATTTTGCTCAACCTCTGTGTTTCCTGGGTGAGTCCCAATTTGCTTGATTTTGTTTGCATCGGAGAGTATAATGTCGGAGGGTTTAGAACGTTGCTATTTTGCTCACGTTCGTTTCATGCATATATTGGAGTTTCCTCGTCTAGTCCTTTTGCTTTACGGTCTGGAGATGTCATTGGCAGGCAGGGCGATGAATTATACTTCGAACTCGGTGACGTCCCCTTTATTGATTCGGTCCAAAACTCCCTGGGAAGACCATGTTGGGACAACTCCTGGGTAAGGGAGAGAAAGTACGACTTAAGGGACATCATTTTCTAAAAGTTGAAGTGTCAGGTGAGCGATATTTTCAATTATTTTGTAGTAGTTTCCCATTCTCTAGTAAGATGTTCCCTTGCTCGCGCGACACTTGTATTCCTGTTTGAACAAACAACGGAAGGTGAGCCAAAATTTTTCCTTACCCCGATCCGATGAGTTGGTGAATGAGGGTGGATCTATGGCATTGCTCGCTTTGCCTGACGCTTAAATGGTTGATGGGGTGGTGCTAAATTCGGTGGTCGTATTCAGCTCTCTTTCCCCCTCTTTTTCGTGCTCTAGCTCCACGTGGGTTGGGCTCGTCTTAGCTTGTTCATGGACCGCCCGGTGTGTGTGGGAGGATGTTGGTTGTAACTTCTGCTTGTATGTAGAATCATGATCTAGATTAGCACGTGAGGTTTACTTATCGCTCTTTTTGGTGGGTGATTATGTTTTCGGTTTTTCACCTGGAAGAGACTAGGAAATTTGACTAAGAAATCCCCACAGACGACGCCAAATTGTTTGACCAAAAGACATCAAAACCTTTTTGATTAAAACAATTAATAATAATGATGAGGTAAATCTTGGCCAAGCATAATAAACTCCAGATCTGAAGATGAATCGGAAAATAATGAATAAAACAACATAGGAATGATCAATCTTTATTTATGTTTGCCCTATTTCACGAGACAGAGAGGATGATTCATTTTGCCTCCTTTTTGGAAAGAAATTGATAGAGAAAATAGAGAGAAAAAGAAGAAAAAAAAACCCCCTTATTCGAGAATTCCCCCTCTATATATAGTTCTGGGACCCTTGCTATATTCTCTGGCTGATGCATCTTCACGCTACGATCTTTTTTGTTGTTACTTGAGTATTACTTTTAACTTAACGTACACTGTTGGTGCTTGGACTGAAGTAGGTCGTGGTGTCTCTCGCTATCCCGCCACTTAAGCGGGATCCCAGCTGGGTCAACTACTGTGGTCAGATTTTGACCTATACAGGAAGGATAATATAATAGGTATTCAGACCTTACCCCTACCTACTATAGATAAAAAGACTGTTTTTGATAGATCCGCAAAATTTTAATAATAGTATCAAATACGGATATGAATTAAAAAAAAGTGCGTATATATTCTAATTGTCTATTAAAAAGTTTTGCACAATTGGCACAACATAAGTCTTGACAATTTCAAATTAAATACGAATTTGGATCTATTTTCTTGCTGGCTAAGAAAGTAATATTGCAACTCCGGTTCATGTAGCCACCTCGGATACACGAGGTAAAACGTTGTCATCTCTATAGAGGACAAAAGAAAAAAGAGACAATCATTGATTGATTTGATTTAAATTATTTAAAACGACGACGTTGACGTAGTTGACGTGTCCACAATTCAGATGTGGACTAACCGCACTTGATGGACCCCGCGCAAAAGTTTTGGACTAACTGACAAGTTAGTGAGGTGGCAGTGACACCTCCCTCCGAATGCTGACTCAGTGCTGATGCGGTGGTAGCCGGCGGAGATAGCGGCCTATTGCCCATCTAAAAGCCATTTGAACGGCGCGTGTGAACAGATTCCACCGACGCATCTTCCTACTTCCAGCTTCCTTGGACTGATCAAGTTACACGCATAAATAGTGTAAATTGTTTATTATTACTTTAATTTAATAAGGCGTAACCTATTTTTAATTAATTTCTCAAGTTACTATATCAACGTACACTATCATTTTATTATCAAGTTACGGTATTTGCAATAACATAATAATATGATATCATACCCTAAAGTAGAATGTATAATTTTTCATAATTGGTTAAATTGCAGCAATGGTGTTAAAATTCATTATATTTTCAATGCATATATAGCTGAAAACCCTTATGGAGTCTTACGCACACACTCAATTATTTATAAGACAATTAATTATTATATAAAAATCTCACCTTTTTTCACTGTTTAGTATATAAAACTTTTACTGTGCATATAACTTAATTCTAACTAGAAAGCTGCCTAGACTGGCTGGTGTTTTGTAGAGCTACTCGTATATTAGTCTAGTTTCTAGGGCAATAACAAAAATTGAAAATCATTGATTGTGACAACGAAGAAATTGTTACACAGGGAAATTTAATCTGAGCATCATCATCAATATTTCTTGTTGATGTGAAAATGCAGACTTCTCTGGGCCTGCTTAGAACATGTTGCCTTTGAGAAAAAGTAATCGTTACTTTATATATTCTTCTGTTAAGCTAATTAGCTAAAGGAATTGGTCAATTCGTCGGTGCGTAGTATTTTGGTCACTTGGACTTGCTGAGTTGGTTAAGTTGGTTTGATATTTAACATTTCAAGGTGAATATTGTTTACTTCTTTTCAAGTACATTAATTATGAAGTATAGTCAATTACATACATAATAAGAAAAAATTAGTTAACTTACCGATATTGAAAAGAACTAGAATCTATTTTTTAATAATTAGTTGGTCTTTGGGTCTGGCTTTCCTTGCTTGACTCTTCATTGTTCCATTATTGAATCAGGTAATTGTCTTGCTCGCTACCAAAGTTTTGAGGTACACTTCACCGAGTATTTTATATTTTTCAAAAATGTATTCAAGAAAATAAGTCATTTCCTATGTTTGGTTGCTACAAAATATTTTTTTAAAACAAATATTTTTCCCAACCAATAGGAGAAAAATACTTCTACTACTTTTGGTGGAAGCTATTTTTCCTTCACAATAGTAAATAGTTTTTAACTCTTAACTTCATATATCATATTTGTAACCAACAATTAGATATTACTATCAATCTTTAGTATAAATTATCTCATCAAACTGCTATTTGCTAATATTATTATCAATCATTAATAAATCTGTTTCTTTAGAAATTATTTTTCACTTTCCCACCAAACATTTAATTTTTCAGGAAAATATATTTCAAAACACCTTACTAGTTGTGTGTAACTGCTTTCTATTAAATACACATATATCGTGAAAGAATAACAGGATGAGGAGGTGGTGTTAGAAGCTTTCTATAACATGCAATTTTCGTTACAACTTCTTTAGACATTTACTCAATTATATTGTTATGTTCAGATAAAATTGCTTCGTACCTAAGCATCTAGCGATGCTAGTCTTTGAAGCGCTGATTGTCTAAATGCGATTTCGCACAGTTATATTGTATTGCCGTAATATAATATTTTGAATTTTTTTAATCTACCATGGATCCTTGCCTAAAACTATCTTTATGTACATGGAATACAAAAGTATGGCCTCGTGTAATTAAATATTGCATCAAAAGTGGGTGTAAAAGATGTGCTTTTATTGCACAGAATAGTGAAACCTATGGTGGCATATGCAAGTTTTTTTTTAAAGTGGTGTGATATTTAAAAAAGTAAACAAATGACCTTTTCAATACCGCGATACAATTCACCATTAAAATTTTTGCAATTTGGAGCTTAAAAATGATCTTTTGATATGCGCTTCTTATTGCACCATAGTCATTTAAGGAATTTTAATCAACTCTTTCACTTTGCGATGTACATGTTATTCCGACTTATTGGCTTGGAAGATGTTATAGGATAGAATTTCTATTCAACTTTAAGCAGAATTACAAATTAGAATACTCATAAATAAAGTAAAACAAGTTTAAGAATTTCTAACTACTAAAAAGTAAAATTTATAAAAAGAAAAAGAAAAAAAAAAGAGAGAATGAAGGAAAAAGTAGCAATTCACTTACTACAACGGTGCAAACTGAAAAGGATGATGATGGATAGGTTAATCAAGGCAAGTTTAACGTTAAGCAGTGTCACTTGTTTATTAGTAGTAGTATTTTTATTTGTTTGTTGTTTTCCATATTTCTGAGTCGAGGGTCCACCGAAAACAGCTTTTTAACCTTTTTAAAGGCAAGAGTAAGGTTTGCATATATTCTACCTTCCCCAAATCCTATTTGTGAGACTACACTGAATATATTATTGTTATTGTATACCGTTTTTCAGATTTTTCTTTTTGTATATCTAGAAAAATATTTCGACGAAGCGATGACACTGCTTAGGTGTCGGTGCATCCTCCCCTGGAAATTTGTGACTTAGTGTGATTCCAAAGAACATTGATTTAGTTAGGAGGTAGAGTACATGTCCTAGAAGAGCTTGGCTTGCCCCAGTGTCTAATTAATTTTCTTGTGGTCCAAACCCCGTAGTCATTAAGAGATAGAGACATATATCCTATCCTATGAATTGTGGAAAAATTGTGTTATTTTCAATGTACTATTCATCCGTCAAATTCAACAACAAAAAATTAAGTTGATTTGTCAAAAAATAATAATGGTGATTCAGTTGTGCTCGTTTGTCCGCCACTCTGCAACTTGTCAAATGCTCATGCGAGTAACGCGGACATTAACAATAATAAAACAAATTTAATTCTAAATTAGTACTCTTTCCTGTTCACAATTGTATTGAGAAAAAACTGACTTTATATTAAAGATGATGTGACATGACACGTGGATTAGTTAAATGGTCAAGGCGCAGCAATTGACTAAAGAGGCACGGATGGAGACAGCCACGGGAAGAAGAATTTAAATAGGTACGAGACGACGTATAGATACGAGTCTCGTACCACTTTAAATTATTTACAGCCAACGGATTAGAAGGCATTGAAGGCAAAGATCTGATGACAGAAAGGAGTCCAAATTCATTATTAAATACTTGATACGTTACAAAATTGGTATTTAATAGGAATGATTGTATAACGGCATATTTAATGTCATTTATTACTCATGATTATATCATTAAAGCCGAGACTTCATTCCTTTACCTAGAATTATCTATAAAAGGAAGAAGTATCATCATTTGTAAGGACACGGAATACTATTGAGAATTCATTGAAGTACACATCTATTTGTTTTTACCATCGTTCTCAAAAGTATTTTATTTTTGTCTCCTGATTATCAGTAACCCGAATTTCTTTTTAGCTTTGACCAAAGACTCAGATTTTTGGTTAAACAAATTGGTTCCGTTACCGGGAATCTGATAATCTTTCCTTTTAAGCTATATCTTATCTATTGTCGTCACCATGTCAAACAACAACGCCGACAACAATAGTAATAACACATTGGGAAACCATGAGAATCAAATACATCAAAATCAAGATAACGTGGTTCCCTCTCCTCTAAATTCACCACGTCAATCTCGTGAAGGCACTCCTGTTACTGAATCCCGTGCTGATCAACAAGAGCAATCTGAACATTTTGAAGGAGTTACAACTGAAGCTTTGCAAAAGCTAATTGATGCACAGGTCGGCAAAGCTCTTCAGGCACTTGTTAGTCGATTGCCTGCTGCGCCACCTACACCAACTTCTAGTAATAATACATTGGAGAACCCCCGTTCTGGTCTTGATAATTCTGGAAACGGAGCAACCCCCAGTGAACCACAAGAAGGGGGACCAGGTAATTTAAATAATTCGTATTTGCAAAATTTAGTACTAACCTTGTAGAAACAGCTTAAGGAACAAAATGAGCGTATTGAACAAATCCTTGGAGTTTCGCCTGTAATAAAAGGAGTAGACATGGACAAATACTCACAACAACCATGGAAGCCTAGCACTGCCCCCCTTCCAATTCCAAAAAAGTTCAAAATGCCTGACATTCCGAAATATGATGGTACTACAGACCCACGTGACCACGTGACTGCATTTACAACCGGTGTAAAATGCAACGACTTGACCAAACAAGAAATTGAATCAGTATTGATCAAGAAATTTGGAGAAACACTCACCAAGGGTGCATTAACCTGGTATTCTCTTTTATCTGAAAATTCTATTAATTCTTTTGCTGAGCTTGCAGATTCTTTTATTAAAGCACATTCGGGAGCACAAAAGGTTGAGAAAAGGATGGAAGATATTTTCAAAATCAAACAAGGGGATTCGGAGTTGCTTAGAAACTTCGTTGATAGATTCCAGCGTGAAAGAATGACTCTACCTCGTGTGCCTGACAATTGGGCTGCTATAGCTTTTGCAAGTAATTTAAATGACAAAAGTTCTGAAGCCACGAGACGACTCAAAGAAAGTCTTCGAGAATTTCCTGCAACCACATGGAATGATGTTTACAACAGGTATAGCACGAAGCTGCGAATCGAAGAAGATACCATACCTAAGCTTCATCATGAAGAAAGGGGCGGTACCCGAAGGTCAGAAACCGAAAAAGATCAGGTAAAAACAGGTACGATCCATATATGGGACCCGCAGGAAAGGACCCACGGTCGAAACAAGATAGCCAGCAATATGATCAAAAATCGAGGAACCGGGATTCTGGCTCTTCTTCAAAGTTCAGGAATGATCGGAACAGACAAGAATCACGAGATGATGACAGAAGTTTAAAGGCACGATTCGGTGGATATAATTTTAATGTCTCTACCTCCGAGCTCGTAGTTGTTTTAAGAAGCATGGGAGATAAGGTACGGTCGCCAAAAGAGATGCGGTCAAATATAAGTAGACGCAATCCGGATCATTGGTGCGAATTTCACAACGATCACGGGCACAAAACTTCAGAATGTAGATTCCTGCAGAGTGAAGTGGATCATTTATTGAAGCAAGGATACCTCACTGAGTTATTTAGTGAGAAAGGAAAACAAGCTTATATGAAAAACAGACAAGAGCCACCACAACCTCCTTCACCCAAGAGGACAGTGAATGTCATAAGCGGGGGAGAAGATATTCATGGCGTAACCTACACAGCCTCCAACAAGGTTTCTAAGGTAACGATTACACACGGTAAACGGGTGCGGCAGGTCCTTGAAAATGAAAGTGTTTCGTTCGATGACGCAGATACCGAAGGAGTGACAACTCCACATAATGACGCACTGGTAATATCTTTACTTGTACATGATACTAATGTAAAACGAGTTTTGATTGATCCAGGGAGTTCTGTAAATATTATATTACTAAGGGTACTACGAGAAATGCAAGCTGAAGACAAAATGATACCCAAGGCGCACACCTTGTCAGGCTTCGACAATTCAAGTGTAGTAACAAAAGGTGAGGTATTTCTAACAACTTTTGCTATGGGTGTTGTGAAGGAAACTAAATTTCAGGTAGTTGATATGGAAATGGCCTACAATATGATCATGGGGAGACCATGGATACACGATATGGACGCTGTCCCATCAACTCTACATCAGGTTATTAAATTCCCATCACCATGGGGAATTTGCCAAATTCGTGGGGATCAGCAGATGGCTAAAAGTGTCAACGCTGTAACAAGTACGAGCGCCGAAAATAAAGAAAAGTAGCAATTACAGGAAACAGTTGAAGGTAAAAATGATCAAACTTCAACTGAACAAGAAAAGACGGATTTGGACTCAAGACCTGACACAATTCAAGAACCTGAAGAAAATGAAAGTATCAAAACGACAATTGAAGAGCTTGAGGCAGTGATGTTATTTGATCAATGGCCTGAACGGAAGGTTTATGTCGGGGCCAATTTAAGCACGAACATGCGAGGTATGATAATCGAATTTTTAAAAGCTAACTTAGACTGCTTTGCTTGGTCCTACGCTGATATGATAGGGATACCACCAAATGTGATGACTCACAAACTCAATGAGGACCCTTCTTTCACACCAATAAAGCAAAAGAAACGGAAACAAGGTGCTTTCAAGAACCATGTGATTCAGGATGAAGTCCAAAAATTATTAAAAATCGGATCAATCCATGAGGTAAAATATCCTACTTGGTTAGCTAACACGGTGGTTGTACCCAAGAAAAATGGTAAGTGGCGTATTTGTGTAGATTATACCGATTTAAATAAAGCCTGTCCAAAAGATTCCTTTCCCTTACCGCATATAGACCAACTAATTGATGCAACCGCAGGTCATGAACTTTTAAGTTTTTTAGATGCTTACTCAGGATATAATCAAATTAAAATGGATCCTGGTGATGAAGAAAAAACTTCTTTCATCACAGACAGGGGGACTTACTGTTATAAAGTAATGCCCTTTGGCCTCAAAAATGCTGGGGCAACCTATCAAAGGTTGGTCAGCAAAATGTTCCAAGAACATTTAGGGAAAACAATGGAGGTATATATAGACGATATGCTCGTCAAAACCCAACAATCTCATGATCATATTTCTCATCTATCTGTTACTTTTGAAATTTTGCGAAAATTTAATATGAAACTCAACCCAGAAAAATGTGCATTTGGAGTTGCATCAGGTAAGTTTTTGGGTTTTCTTGTTTCTAATCGTGGTATTGAAGTGAATCCTTCTCAGATCAAAGCAATAGAAGAAATTCCGGATATCCTTACTAATAAAAAGGAAATACAAAGATTAACGGGAAGAATTGCAGCTTTGGGGAGATTTATTTCCAAATCCTCAAAAAGGTGTTTTAAGTTTTTCTCTGCACTTAAAAAGCAAGATCATTTTGAATGGAATGAAGATTTTCAACAAGCCCTTAGAAATTTGAAAGCTTATTTGTCAAAACCACCGTTGTTGGCAAAACCGAAGGTGGGGGAAAAACTTCTCATTTATCTGGCCGTATCTGAAGTCGCAGTAAGTGCTGTTTTAGTCCGCGAGGACCAAGGTAAACAATCTCCTATTTATTATGTAAGTAAGACCTTATTGGAATGTTGTCCACTTAAAAAGATACTACTTTTGAGAAAGTACCTACAGTCAGGTATCATCGTGTTAAAATTTCTCTCTTGGTTTATTAATATTTTACTAACGATTTTAGATGCTAGGCAAAATATCCTAACTCGTGCCAAATGATGAGTCACAACCTGCAAGGCAAAATGGAGTATTCTTAAATTCCTAGCCCAGGGTTACAATTAATCTGATGGAAATACACACGAGTTAGGCGGTCTTCATCTATAATCGCACCTTCGGGTCCCGCATATCTTTCTGTTTCAGGAAAAAGGGCTAAAGTAAAAGAAATAAACAAGTGTTTGAGGCTTCATACTTCACCGCTCAAACACTTGGGGGACTACAATATTGTACACAGATACGTGTAGAAATGCAGATACGAATATCGAACGATAGAAGTCAAGTGTTGAGAAAACTTCAGCATTCATGAGAACAACAGAGTCATCTCTCAAACTCATAAACAAAGTCACCTCTCAAACCCTTCTTAATATGTAAAGATAGGGTCATGACTATGTACTGAAACAGGTTATGAAGAAAAACCTTGTTTATTTTATGTTATTCACAAATCTGTTACAAGAAAAACAATTACGAGAAAGTTGTAGATGTATTGTAATACATGTAACAGTCAAACACTTGTTAAAAGTTTATAAAAAAAACTTGCCAAAGTTGAAAAAACACTTGTTAAAAAAACTTGCCAAAGTTGTTTCATACAAAACGTGTGTATTCCTATTTCTTTCATCGTATTATAACACCATTATGAAGTTGAGACGTCTTCTTCATTAAGTGTCGATAAAATAAAAGGGCCCTCTTTTATAAGCCTCATGTTAATAAGTCATGAGAAGAATCATAAAGCATTTTCAAAGGATAAAAATGCTAAACTACTCTATAAGTCCTAAATAAGTAAGGAAAAGGCAAGAATAGAACACATTGAAGTACTAACAAAACTTCTTAATATAATTAAAAAGACTAAGTAGAAACTTAGTCAATAAAGGTTTATACAAGTGCCCCATTATGATAACTGGGGACTTTCACCAAAAAATCCCTTAAAAACTAAGGGATAAAACATATCATCCAATTGAAGGGGTTAGCACATCCGAAGTTGCAATATTAATTTCACTTTCAGCCACAGGCACGGTGGCAACTTCTGAAGACGCAGCAACATGAACGGTTTCAGCTGAAGCAGGAATTGTAATCCCAATTGCTGCAGTAGTCACTTCTTCATTTAAAAGTTCTTCTGTTCCAGGAACTTTAAGTGCAGGAGAAGGAGTATCAGTAGACTGTTGGCTTTTCTCGATGGTATCTACGACTTTGGCCAGTTCAGACTGCAAGTCAAAACCTTCTTGAGCAGCTTCCGTCAAAGCATCACGACGAGATTTCAGGAAAGCCCAACTCACCTCTATGTTAAAATTTTCCTCTAGAAGTCCATATTCCTTTTCCCACATAGCAAGATCGTTTTTTAAGATTTGATATTCAGCTAAATGGGAATCAAGGGAAGCTTCAAGAGAAGCATGAGAACTCTTCAAGGCATGAATCTCGTCAGAAGAAGTCTGTAAGTCAGCCTGAGCTTGAGTCAAGCTTTGCACTAACTCTCCTGCATATTCTTCCTTCCTAGCCAAAAGTGCCTTCAGCTCCCTAACTTCTTCACTAGCCCTGGATAATTGTTCTGACAAAGAGCATTCCAAAAGCTCTTTGTCTCTTTTCAATTGGCTTGAAGAGGCTTTGACAGTTGCCAGTTCAGAAGTTAAATCACGGTTTTGCTGCTCCAGGAGATTTTTATCTTCTTGCAACTCCTCTATGGTCCCTTGAGCATTCTCGAACTGCGCCTTCCAATTGGTTGCTTCAAGCTGGGCTCCCCTAGCTATTTCTTCGGCCTCGTGGACAGTCTTTTCAGACTCACGAGCTTTTCTTTCCAGTAGGGAAATTCTTCCCATTAATTCCGTGCCAATAAGGTTAGCCTACAGAGATAACTCATAGAAATAAGGGATTGAAGATAATTTAAAAAAAAAAACTTGTTGGTAAAAATACCTTCAAAGTAGAATGAACTACGTCATTCATCAGAGTTAAGCAGCTATGGCTCTCCATCTTCTTCTTCTCGATATCTCCAATTAGAGGTTCGAGCCAAACATCGGCTCTACCGGTCTTCCTCAAGAGGCTATGATTGGCAGGAACCTCCAAAGTAACACTTCTCATAGTCATACTTCCACTGCTAGAACCTGTCTCTGTATGATGAACAGAGGGAAGAGGAGCAATGGAAAGAATGGAAGGAAAAGATGTAGAAACCAACGCAGGAGCGGAAGCAGGTGCGGTAGAAACAGCCAAGGGAACGGATATAGGAGCGGTAGAAACTGGCAAAAGAACGGAAGTCGTCAAAACTGGTAAAGAAATACTTACGGTTGGCAGAGGAATGGAGGAAATAGGAACAAATGAGGAAAGAGGAGCTTCATCAAAAACAGGGCCGAGCTTGCCACTCCCGAAACCACTGTCAAAAAGATGCTGAATTGACTCATTATTATCTCTTGGTTCAGCGTCCTCGTCAGAATGAATCAAAACAGGCTCGGTGGTGGAGGTTCGAGCAGGAGTGTTTTCAATTTCATCATCAATGATTATTCGTCTCCTAACCCTTGGCCTGGTAATTAGGGAGGTACCCTCCTCTTCTTCTTCAGAACTTTCCTTTGTAGCTTTCCTTTTAGGCAGCAAGGCTCGAGCCTTATCCAAATCAAGAGCAGCATTCGCAGACATGCGAATGGCTATAGCTACTTCAGCCGTCATTCCTCTAATGCCAAATCCTGATTAAAGGATGGATATACATGATTAAAGTTAAGGAAAAAGTGCTTAACATGTAAAAAAAAAAATTCATATAAAAAGGGGGATACCATGTGTTTTGACCTTCCAGCCATGTAAGGAAGAAATTGATTTCCAAGTTCTCTGCTCCCTAGAAGCAATCTTCAAAAGTGAGTCTACCCAACCACGAAAGTTGGAAATAGGTTCCACATCTCCCATGGTTGCTACAAAAAACCAAGAAGGGACGAGGTTAAAAACAACTTTCTTTTGAAATTCTCAAAAGTAGGTACGGTAAATAAAAGGAAACCTACGTTCAAAATTCCACTTCTCAGGGAAGGGAATATTTGTTTCGCCAATCAAGTCCACCGTACGAACAACAATGTAACGGATATACCATCCACGATCTTTGTCATCCTCAGAATTTACCAAAACTTTTTTGCTCCTTGCAGTTAAGGTAAAAACCCCATGGCGTATTAAGTTAGGATGGTATAGATGAATGAGGTGAGAAAATGTGAAATTAACATTGGCCTTGGAGGATAAATATCTCAAACAAGTCACTGTTCTCCACACTAATGGACCGATTGGGCCAAACAAATTGTAAAGAAACGACAAAAATCGAGAATAACTGAGTCAATTGGAGGATTAAAACCTAAAGTGAAGGGGTAAGTGTAAACAGAACAATACCCACTTCTAAAAGAGGAAATTCTTTGATTTGGGGAAGGAATTGACATTCAGAGACTATCCTTCCAGTTACAATCTCTTCTTATGGTGGGGATTGTAAGCTCGGTTACTATTGTTGGGTAAGTATCGGCTCTTTCTAAATTTTTAATTTGTTTTTGAAGAGACGTTTTGTCACTTTCAAAAGACAAATCGCTGGGAACTATATCATCAACTGAGGGTTCTTGAGAAGAATCAAGAATTTCCCTACTTTTAGAAGAAGGGGCTTTTGGGATAGAACTCCTTGAAGAAGAACCAGAGGAGCCGCCTCGCGTAGATTCTAACCCTGTTCGAAGCCTACCTCCTCCGCCTCTTCTGTGTCTAACAGGGGCGTTGGGGAATTGATCTAGAATTGGAACTTTTTTACGGTTAGGGTTTGAAGAAGACATTGTTAAGAAGGAAGTATGTGCTGAAGATTTGTGAAGAAGACAAAGGAAGACAAAGTTATGTGTAAAATGGGAACCGTCAACTTTAGAAGTGTAATGATGAAAAGCCTATAATAAAGGCAGCTATCACTTCGTAAATAGTGAGAATGAAGAAGTCTCGAAAAAGGGTATGAATAGCGGAATCAATTAGAAAATGACACATGGGCAGAACATTAAATGGAAAAGACTGCTGAGACGTTAATACTGTCATGAGCATTAATTGTGGCAAAAATTCCTTTTACATAAAGATCCACTTCCCAATTATTTAATTGATAAAAAAATGGAAAGTGGGGGGACTATCTGTATTGGGAAAAAACTGACTTTATATTAAAGATGATGTGGCATGACACGTGGATTAGTTAAATGGTCAAGGCACAACAATTGACTAAAGAGGCACGGATGGAGACAACCACGGGAAGAAGAATTTAAATAGGCACGAGACGACGTATAGATACGAGTCTCGTACCACTTTAAATTATTTACAGCCAACAGATTAGAAGGCATTGAAGGCAAAGATCTGATGACAGAAAGGAGTCCAAATTTATTATTAAATACTTGATACGTTACAAAATTGGTATTTAATAGGAATGATTGTATAACGGCATATTTAATGTCATTTATTACTCATGATTATATCATTAAAGCTAAGGCTTCATTCCTTTACCTAGAATTATCTATAAAAGGAAGAAGTATCATCATTTGTAAGGACACGGAATACTATTGAGAATTTATTGAAATACACATCTATTTGTTTTTACCATCGTTCTCAAAAGTATTTTATTTTTGTCTCCTGATTATCAGTAACCCGAATTTCTTTTTAGCTTTGACCAAAGACTCAGATTTTTGGTTAAACAACAATAAGTGTCCAATTTGCTTTTAGCACGCCCGTTAAGAAAATACTAAATTCTATTCAAAAATACCTAGTATAACTAAACTACGCCTAATTAAATATTTAATGTGAGGAGTAAGAAAACTTTTTAGGAATATGTACATAGGGGTTATTCTGTAAAAACAAATTGAATTCTTCTTGATTACATAACTGGACACTTATTTTAAAACCAAAATGAAAAGAGAAATTGGATACTTATTGTGAACCGGAGGGAGTATAAGACTCTCGTGCAACATGTTCTTGTTCCCAAACAGACTAGACAATAACACAGATTTGACTGATTAATTAAGTCGTCATTACTTCACAATAATATAATTAGCTAGTTATTCTGCCTTCAGATTTCAGTAACAATTAATGAGGTCAAGAATTCCTTTCTTTACTCTATTATGTTAAGGTTAGTTTAATTTATTGAATGAACTCAATAAATTAAAGCGGATCGGCAGCATTACTAGCTCTTACACTATTTTTTTGGTTGCCTTTTCGCTGGTCAACACTTTGGTTTTTACCAAATCAATCAATTTTCCTCTTGCGTCTAGTCTAAGCGCATATTTCAAACTTTTCACATAAAAAAGAAGAAGAAATAAAATGGTGACAGTGATTTTGTCGTTTGTGAATTCTTGGTAGCATGCTATATGTTGCGACCAAAAATACTCACGCAAGTGCACGTGACCGTCAAGTAATAGAGTAGTGCGTAGAGTATCGTTCCCATGAAGACTTATGATTAACTGTTGACTAATTCAAACTCAATGAATTTGTCTATTCAAGAGGTTTTTTTCTTCACAAAATAGAGATGTAATTGTTTTACTACCTAATTACCAAGCAATAATCTAACTAGAGCAATTAACCAAACAAATAACATTTCCGAGTAACAAATAATAGGAGAGGGTATTCCAGGGTCACATGCTAATTAACAATCGTGTTATGTTCTTAGCTTAAAATGACTAATTGATTTACCTGGATTGTTGATTGACAGGGTTAATGTTACTCATAAGAATCTGTCGAGTCCTTACTCGCCCATTCAAGTTAACTCAATGCCTATATGTCTATGGAATTAAGATTAACAAGAATGCATTTACAATTCCCGTATTTCAACCAAGCAAGACAATTGTGTATATGTCTATCCCAATTGCTAATCCGTTCCCCAAGGCCCGGGTTCAAGAACTTGCTCTATTTAATTATATATGCAATCTAAAGTTCTCACTTTCGAGTTCAACTAAAGATTCGTAGATAGTATTTCACTGTTAGCTACTCAGCAAAATAATTAAAAGCAGAATTAAATAAACAACCCAAGATGATAAACCAACTTTGTCAAATTAAACTTCAAACAACAACATTCATGTTTCACCCATGACCCTAGAACAATGGGTTTTAGCTACTCATACTAGTGTTCATCACACATAGGTTCAATTTCATCCCAAATAGCAAAAACCAAGAGAAGAAAAGAAGAACTTGATGGTCAAATCTCCTCCTTGACTCTTGCCTCTCTATTTCTTGCATTAGACTCTCCCCTAAACTTCCTTGGGCGAGCTTGACTTTATATAGGTTAAGTGGGTTTTCCTCCAGATTTCCAATTTTGCCCCTAAATAATTCTTCTCGAAATTTGGACTAGTGCGACCACGCACCTGGACGCGCATCTGGCTGCGCTAGTTGGCTGAGGATTCTGTCTTGGACGCGCTAAAAGTAGCGCGGGCGCGCATGTCCAGTTTTCTGTTTCATCGTTTCTTTTCCTCGTCTTCAAGCGTACTCAGCTCCGAGGAGTCTTTCTTGCTCCAAAATGGTTCCAATCACACTTTTAAGGCATCTCATAGGTTCCTCAACCTGAAATGTATACAATTCACAATTAGAGCCTATTTTTCATCAATTAACCATATTATGATATTGGAATATAATCAAGTGGAAGCATAAACAATCGCCAAATTACCTAGATTTAGCCTATTATCAACACCCTACACTTAATTCATTGTTAGTCCTCGAGCAATCAAACTATGCATTCTAAAGGTTTCTCCACTCAACCATCTCCCCTAACGCTTTACACCTAGAACAATTTACATACATTACGCCTAGCAGTGAACAATCCTAGCCTCAAAGGTCGACTCTCAAGTGCCATGCAATATTCATACTTCCTCAACATACTCTACACAGAAGTCAAGACTTGCTTTTCCTTCACGAATCATATGCCCTCACAATCACATCAACGCAAATTGAAATCAATCCACACATTCGAGTCATATACTCACATATATCAAAGAAATCACTCACCCTCACAAAAGAAGTCACATGCATGCAATTGGTACCATAAGCTTGCCCTTAATGTAAATCTCTACTAATGTAGGCTTGCTCGACCCAAAATCAATTAGGATTTTTTCATGGTTGTAATGTGAGCTAAGGGAGGGGTAGGATATATTTAGGAATAGTGACTAACCTTTCTAAGCACTTTAACACACCACAAGAGCAATTTTCGTGCAAATTCTTCAACCCACTTCACTTTCACAAACAATATCACCCTACAAATACTCCCTTCTTCTTTAAGCACTATATTAATTCATACCCACTAGCTGGAACAAGACACAATGTATTCATTTTTTCTTTTATTCTTCTTTTTCTTTTCACTTTCCGCTAGTGGTGTATTATTCTACAAAACAGGTGCACCTTTCTTCCTTTTATTAGTTTCACTCAAAAGCCACCCCACACTTATTTCCTTCTTACTTCTTTTAGTGCTCATCTCACAATTAAAGTGCTTTAAGAGGTAAAAGGATCAAAACAATGTCAATTAAGAACAAAGGGTATAAGCTTGTAATGCGGGTGCCAAACAAAAGTCTATAGGCTTAAAAGGGTTAACTAGGGATAAATTTTATTTGTGATAAGCAATTAAGCTCAAAAAGGTCAAAGAAAGCCTAAAATCATTTTTCAAACCGAGCATCACCTAAAATTTCGCTTCAACTCACATACCGGGCAAGTTCTAGACACAAGTACAATACGTGGACTACACAAAAACTCACCACACATGGCATATGACTCATTCAGATCAGCTCATCAAGACGCTCCGTTACGAGCATTCAATTCAGTAACAAACATGCAGATTAAGGCACTTTTAGTTAGATTCAACAAATAAGACTAAACGTTACACTCTAGGGTTTATTGTGTTCAGGTGGGTCAACGCTGTGGGTTCTCTTTTGATTCTCTAGCTCGTAGTCCATTAACCTAATCTACAAATCAAAAAGAAAACAAAATAAAAAAACTACCTATACCCGGTTCAAGCTAAACCCTTGGAAAAGAACCGTTACCTAAGGAAAAACCAAGGGGGAGTTGCTACACTACCTAAGAAAAAATAAAAAATCTTTTTGGTGTTTTCTCTAGACTAACTTCCCTCAAGAAAATCGTCTAAAAGATCCGTCATCAGGAAGAGTCTACATATTTTCCAATTTTTTTTTTTGTTTCGACTCAGTCCCTCAAAAACCCCGCCGAAAGGGATCCATCGTCGGGACGAGCCATTTATCTAAATTAAACAAACGACTCCTACTCAATCATCATCAAAACTATCAAGTCAAAATGAAACAAAACAAAACAAACAGTCAATCAATACAACTACATACCACATACACTGAAGAAATCCCCACCCCACACTTAAAAATGAAGACATGCCCCCATGGCTTAAAATTTGAAAGAGCAGTGAGGTAAAGGAACTTCCCTAAGGGTTCACTCCTGGTCGGAGACGGTTTCTGGGTTTACGTTGTACGCACGCCCCAGAGCTCGCAGCCAACCCATGAATTTCTTTTCCAACTTAGCTTGACGGTCAGCTAACACATCCATGCGGGTGCCCAAATCATGGAGGTTCGCAAACCAGCCATCTCTGCCTCCATAGCAGTGAAACGGGACACCCGAGTAGCTCCCGAAGATGTTGCAGTCCTAGATGGTCCTGCTGCTGCCACATTTTGCTCCTGAGCTTGTGGTGCGTCACCCACATTCTCCTCAGCATCCTCCTCGTCATCAGAATCACTAGAATCACTACTAGCCAACCGGCCACCTCTCGCCCCCTCCTCAATGACTTCCGGCTCCTTGCCCGTGGTCACCTTATCAACGCGGAATTGGCCTTCCCTTTTCACCAACCCATCCACAACTAGATTTTTGGGCACCTGAGCATCCTTGCATAGTTGAGTAACTAAAGAAGGGAAAAAGAACCCATACCTTTTGACTTGGCTACGGACGAAATCTCGTCATGCATCACTTTGGCCACGTCGAAGTCGTGACCATTTACAAAGCACAAAATCAACGCAGCGCGGGGCCCATTGACCTCTGTAGTATTGTGAGATGGAATCAAGCGGTTGTTTATGAGGTACAGCCAACACTTCCCTTCAAAGATGAGTGCTGAAGAGTGAAACTTCTCCCCATAGTCCATCCAGACCACTTCTTTCCCGGGTGCACAAATAGTCTCAAAGAATCGCGCCCATTTTTCATTCGTTAGGTTGCGGCCGTATTCATAGAAGTCATCATAAACAGCTGGAGGTGGAGGCAGCTGGTAGGCCGTCCGTATCACCTCAATAGAAGCATTCACTGCCCTTCGGCGCACCGTGACTACTCCATTATCATGCTCCGGCACATTCGCATAAAATTCCCGCACAACCGTTGCATTGCCCTCACCGGGTTCATTGATGAATATGTGCAACCCTCGCCTCACCAATTCCTCGTACATGTGAGAACAATGTCTCTAGAGCTGTCTGACGTTACTACCTCTCTCCGTAATTGGCTTTTTACGAGCCTTTTCCGCAAAGCGGGCCTGAGCATTGGCCGAAACAAATTTGGAACTATCAAAGGAGCGTGCAGGTGCAGCCCCTCGTGACCTAGATGAACTAGCCTGGCTGCTCGACGAGGCTACTGTGGCGCGTCGTTTCCTAGATGGAGTCATGATGCCTGCAAAATGGCAACACATTAGCCCAGCCCAACAAAAATATTGTGACTTAATGCGGTTACTCAGACTTCACACGCATAAGTGGTCACAATTACATAATCATGCTCATTGGGACCTTTCCACAACCACCTTGTGGGCATTAGGCATTCACAACACCTTTTAAGCTTTTTAGAACAAGAACCACCCACATACATTCACCAACAACACAAATCAAGTGGGATTCCACCCCACACTGATCCTCCACCAACACCAAAATACATTGCACCAATTTCTACACAAAATCTAAGTACAACTACTACAACATAAGCATAAGAATACAACAAACAAATCAGAAAAATAAAGAGAAAAAAAGAGAAGAAAGAAATTAGGGATCATACCTGTGGTGAAGGAGAATGGGGAAGATGCTAGTGAACTCAGGGGGAAAGGAGTCGTGAGATGGGGCAGGGATTTTTTTTGTTGGTGGGGTTCGATTTGAAGAATGGGGGAAGAGGATTTTGATTTTGTGTGTGTTTGACTGGGCATTTTTATTTGAAAGGGAAGAAGAGACGGGGAGGGGGTTAGTAGGGGGAGGGGTAATTTAGTCTACAGATTAAACAAATAAAAAAATGAAAAAATTTACCCAAAAACGCCAAAGTTTTGATGGAACTAGCGCGCCCAGGTGCGCGAGCGCGCTCATTTTAGCACGGCCAACACAGAAACGTTGAGCAACTAGCGCGCCCAGGTAGGGGTGGGCATAAAATCCGAAAAACCGAATTTCGAACCGAACCAAATTAATTTGGTATTTCGATTTCGTTTTTTTCGGTATTTCGGTCTAATTCGGTACTTGAATTTCGGTATTTCGGTTCGGTTTTCGGTTTTATAATTGAATTATTTCGGTTTACTGAAATACCGAAATTTGGTAATATTAATACAGCCCAAAGGCCCAAACCCAATTGCATATTTTATTTGACTTTAGGCCACAACCCACACGCCCACACCCAGGCCCAGCTGTGCCCCTGCCCCAAACCCAATTCTACCTTAGAGTCTTAGACGTTTTCCCAACACTCAACACAACAGTCCAACACTCAGAGTTTTGGTGTTAATACACTTGGGGTCTAGGGCTAGGAGGAGTCAGAGATATCATCGAGAATTCCAGATCGAGATAGGGTATTAGGGTTTGCTTACTGCTTCAGCCTTCGGTGCTTAGGAGATATCATCGAGAACGAGAAGAAGAAGACGAGAATCGACTGCGACTCTAGGATATCAGTCTGCGAGTTGAGTTACGACCAGTCGACGTTCGAGCTCGAGTGTCATCTCATCTTCACCGGTTAACTTCACTACTTTTGTAAGTTTTGTAAGTCTCATCTCATTCTCATGATCTCATCCCAGTACTCGACTACTCTCTGAGGTTTTTGTTGAGATTTAATTTTTGATTTTCTGCATCAAACTATTTTAGGGTTATAGGCGGCGATTTCCAGCTCGATTCGATTCCGGGCAAACGAAGTGTCGAAGACGCTGCTGTCCTATTCCAGTCTTCCGAGCTCGATTCAATTTCAATTTCAAAGGTATGTTTCGCTTTCTTTTGGTTGTATTGCTGATTGAATGAACTGATGTTCCGAGCTTTTCTCTTTAGTAGGAAAATATCATCTGTATCACGTTCATACTCTTTCTTTTGGTTGTATTACCTTGTTTAGGTCTGATTTTTTGAACTTTACCATATCATATTCATATGAGCAACTAACAATAGCAGACTCCTCTCTTTGAAAATCATGAAATACAGTATCTTGACTATCTTCTAGTATGTTGGCTTCTAGAATTTCAAGAAAAGATTTAGTCACTCTCTTAGCTTCTCAGCTGAGCTGGAGTTCTCAATGGTGTTACATCAGCTCTATTGTTAGTGACTATCAAGAATTGGTGTAACAATTATGATTGATGTAATCAAGACCTTAGAAACTATCAAGAATAATGTTTCTACAGCAAATTCTAAGTTACAGGAAATTGTTATTGATATTCAAAAAGTCAGAAAATGATAATACTTGAAGATAACTAAAAACCACTGAAAGTGAAAATGCTAATCCTAGACTTATAATGTGCACACATAAGAAAACTCATGTTACTTTGGTAGCAAGGTAGATAATACTTGTATTTGTTTAATTTTGTAAGGTAGCAAGGTACTTAATTTGTTGATTGTTATTGATAGCAAGGTAGTTATTAGTTAATTTGTTGATTGTTAATTTATGTTTATATTTGTTTAATTTTGTATAGATGGAAGATACAAGTAAAGTAAGTGATATTGGTTCTACTGAAAGTTTACCTATCACGGTAGATAGTAACACCAACAACATTGATAGTGAAGATTCCAAGAAAAGGAAAGCAATGCAACCTAGGTCTGACGTTTGGAATCATTTTGATAAATTTGAGGTTAATGGGGTTGGGAAAGCACGGTGTCGATATTGTAAACAAGCTTATGCTGCTAATTCATCTAAGAATGGAACAACAGGATTGAAGAATCATTTGCTTAGATGCAAAGAATACCCACTTAAAATTGCAGAAGATAATAGTCAAACAAAGATAAATTTTCAATCTTGCCAAAATGATGAAGGATCAATTTGGAAATTTGATCAAAAAGTGGTTAGGAGGGCCTTAATTGAGATGATAGTTACTGATGAACTACCATTTAGCTTTGTAGAAAATGAAGGCTTTAAAAAGTTTATGAGAAAAACTCAACCACTATTTTGTATTCCTTCTCGCAGAACAATAACAAGGAACTGTTATGAAGTTTACGGTGAATTGAGGCAAAATCTAAAAAGTTCTTTTAGAGAATCACATCCAAAAATTTGCCTAACAACAGACACTTGGACTTCATTACAAAGAATAAATTATATGTGTTTGACAGCCCACTTCATTGATAGGGATTGGAAGTTGCATAAAAGAATACTTAATTTTTGCCCTATCACTAGTCATAAGGGTGAAGAGATGGCTAAAACTATTAGGGATTGTTTGCTTGAATGGAAATTAGACAAGGTTTTCACTATTACTGTGGACAATGCTTCTTCAAATGATGTAACTGTCAAAGAATTGTCTAAACAGTTAGATATGTGGAAAACTAATATGATGAGTGGTAAACATCTTCATGTGAGATGCATGGCTCATATACTAAATCTAATTGTGCAAGATGGTTTGAAAGAACTTGATGCTTCTGTGACACGTGTTAGAAATATTGTGAGGTATGTGAGATCTTCGCCTGCAAGGACCTTAAAGTTTAAACAGTGTTGTGCACATGTAAAGGTAGAATGTACCAAAACGTTGTGTTTGGATGTTCCTACCAGGTGGAATTCCACCTATTTGATGTTGGATACAGCACAACAATTTGAAAAAGCCTTTGACAAGTTGCATCTTTTTGATGATGGATTTTCTGCATATCAATGTTCTCATCTTTGTGAAGATGGTGGTAATGCAGGTCCTCTTGAATCTGATGATTGGGTGAATGTGAGGAATGTGATAGAATTTCTTGCAAGATTTCACGAGCTAACTAAAAAAGTTTCAGGTTCACGTTATGTCACTTGTAATTCTCATTTTGAGGATGTATCTGAACTTTATTGTCATTTGAAAATGTGTTTAGCTAGTGAGGATGGGCATTTGAGAAAAATGGGTGAGCAAATGCAAGAAAAGTTCAAGAAGTATTGAGGTGAGCCTGAAAAGATGAATAAAATGATTTTTATTGCTTCCGTCTTGGATCCACGTAACAAATTTGAATATGTTGAGGGAGCACTTGAAGAACTTTTTGGGGAGGAAAAAGGGAAGAAAATAAATGTTGAGGTGTATGCTTATATGAATTCTTTGTTTGGGGAGTATCTAAAAAAGTATTCAACCGAATCTTGTCATCAATCTCCATCTAGTTCTACTTCATCTAACAACACATCTAATACACCTAGTGGGAGTGTTATACGTGCATCAAAAATTAGGACTAAGCTTAGCTTAAAGAAACAAAAGGAAGACAATGGAAGTGTGGGTGCTAAATCGGAGTTGGATAAATACATTAGTGAAGAACAAGAGCATTTTAGTGAAGAATTTGATATCTTGAGTTGGTGAAAAACACATGCTCCTAGATTTCCTATTCTTTCGGAGTTGGCTCGTGATGTGTTGGCAATTCCAATTTCTAGTGTGGCGTCGGAATGCGCGTTTAGCACTGGTGGCCGTATTCTTGATTCATTTAGAAGTTCATTGACTACTAAATGTGTGCAAGCTCTTATTTGTGTTCAAGATTGGATTAGAGAAGAGAAGAATCCTATTAGTGTTGAAGAAGACTTGAAGTATCTTGAGGAACTCGAGCTTGGTAAGCTTTAATATTTTGTGTGTATTTTAATTCAAAATAATATATCATGCCTTTTCATTTATATGACATATTTGGTCGTATTATCTTTAGATATGGAAAATAATAGAAGCACTACTAGCATTGTTTGATGTATAGTTGAAACTTGCATCTTGAGTGATAAGTTTAATACTCTATTTGTTTGGTGATAATGATATACTTAATAGTTTGTAGTTTTGTTTTATTATCATCAAACTATAATATTCTAACATATGATTTATATTATTTTTAGGTTCAAGTTCAAGTGCAATCATGCCCCGTGCTACTGCTCAACGCTCCGATATTTGGGAATACTTTGTGGTGAAAGAAGATAACGGAGAAGTTCGCAAGTTTGTTGTCTGCAGACTGCAGTTTGCACTGCAGTTTAGCATCTGCAGACTGCAGTTGTGCAAGTTAGCATCTGCAGAGTAACTGTTTAACAGTTTTAAGTGTTCAGCTGCCATGTGTTTAAGTTTGGACTGTGTTTTTAACTTTTTACTGCACTGTCAGTGTTAAGTGTTAACTATTAAGTTGATTGCCAGATCTGGCATGCAAGTTTGCATCTGCAGTTGCCAGATTGTGAAATTGTTGTCTGCAGAATGATATGTTATTCTTGTTTCAGGCTTTCAGCCATGAGCCATGTGCAGTTGTGCAGTTGTGCACATTGTGCAAAGTGCAAACACTTTAGAATTTCGATTGTGCAAACACTGCATTTGTTGGACTATTTTTATTGCACTGGGTTAATGTGTTTAGCATCTGCAGACTGCAGTTGTGCAAGTTAGCATCTGCAGTTTAATTGTTTAACAGTTTAAGTGTTCAGCTGCCATGTGTTTAAGTTTGGACTGTGTTTTTATTGCACTGTGAGTGTTAAGTGTTAACTATTAAGTTGATTGCCATATCTGACGTGCAAGTTTGCATCTGCAGTTGCCAGATTGTGAAGTTGTTGTCTGCAGAATAATATGTTATTCTTGTTTCAGGCTTTCAGCCATGAGCCATGTGCAGTTGTGCTTCCTCTTCCAAATTTGTGCAAAGTTTTCAGTGTTTTCAGTGTGCACTGTGCAGGCTTTTCAGTGTTTTCAAACTTGTGCACATTGTGCAGTTGTGCAAAGTGCAAACACTTTAGAATTTCGATTGTGAAAACTGAAAACACTGCATTTGTGATTCCTCTTCCAAGTTCCAATTGTGCATGACTGCATGTGCAGTTGTGCACTGTTAGGTTAGGCGTTAACATTTAGCAATTTAGCATTGATTATTCAATATTCATTGATTGTTAAACCGAAACCGTACCGAACCAAAATGGTAAATACCGAACCGTACCGAAATATTTTGGTATGGTATTTGGTATACACAATTGATAAACCGAATACCGAAATACCGAACCGAAATTCTTACATACCGAACCGAAATACCGAACGCCCACCCCTACGCCCAGGTGCGCGGTCGCTCTAGTAGCGCGTCCAGGTGCGCTGTCACGACCCCAACCCCGGTCATGATGGCGCCCAACACACTGCTAGGCAAGCCCGACCACTCAACAACATTAACCCAAATTCTTATTCAGATTATAGATAAATATCACAGAGAATTTACTAAGTCATTACATTCAAGTGTATAATTAATAATAAAATCTGCGGAAGTTCAATTAAAATACCACACCATAGCCCAATAGAATCCGGTGTCACTAATATGAGCCTTTAATACAGAATATCCACCTATTACAAGTCTGTCTAGGAAAAATGCGGAATAAAAGATAGAGATAGAGGGGACAGATCAAGGCTGCGAATGCCATGCAACTACCTCAATACTCCCGGATACTGCTGTTCAGCTAAATAAATTCTCACTCAGCCTGTGGTGTACCTGGATCTGCACGCAAGGTGCAGGGAGTAATGTGAGTACTCCGACCCAGTGAGTAATAAATATAAATAAAGGCTGAGAATAAGAAGTCATGGAAAAATACAAAGTAAACTATAACTGGCAGTTTAGAACAACAAATAGTGAAACAACAAGTCAATTAAATCAGAGTACCAAATACTGAGACAAGTATAATCGATAAAAACAAATGCATGAGTGCAATGCAATGCATATGATGGTACACTCTAGTACCCACTGCGGCGTGTAGCCCGAGCCATCCATTTATTTATCGTCGACGGCGCTCACTAGGGGTATGCACAGACTCCGGAGGGGCTCCTACAGCCCAAGCACAATATCAAGCCAGCTCGTGGCATCAAATATAGGCCTTCGGCCTCATATCAATCTCAATATAATCAACCAGGCTCTCGGCCTCAATATCAATGTACTCAACCAGGCTCTCGGCCTCAATATCAATGTAATACTGCTGCGGCGCGCAACCCGATCCATGCTCAGTCCAGAAACCATCATAATCCCCTTGGGCATTTGTAAAACAGTAGTTCTCAGCCCGAAATATCATTTAGAAATATCATTTAAGTTTTTAAATCTTAGAAAGATGGCTGAGTTTGCAAAACAGTATTAAAACCTTGGACTGAGGTCAAATGATATGCAAAATATGCGAAAGCAGTGATATCAATCCCTGAAGGATTCAAATAATTGGCAAGAAGCCCAAATGTAACAATTAAATCTAAGTAAGGATTATTCTCAATTTATTTCAAGTAGAAAACATGGTACAAACATCTCTCGGGACGGACCAAGTCACAATCCCCAATGGTGCTCTACCCCACGCCCGTTATCCGGCGTGCAAGTCACCTCAATATAGCGTTACGATGTGAAATTCCGGGGTTTCAAACCCTCAGGACATCATTTACATCAATTACTCACCTCAAGACGGTCAAAGTCTAGCTCGCTATGCCCTTGCCTCTCAAATTATCCTCCTCGTGCAACGAATCTGCCCAAAATCACAACGAATACGTCGCATTATGCTAAAGAGACAATACCCAATCGAAAGCATTCAAAAAATATCAAAATTCACGAATTTGACAAAACCCTAGCCCCGGGCACACGTCTCAAAAACTCAGAAAATTACCATCACCGGATTTCTTGTCTCTCCATGAGTCTATACATACCAAGAACTCCCAAATCCGAGTTCAAATGACCCATCAAATCCTAATTGTTTGGTTTCAAAATTCAAGCCCTAGTTCTTGATTTGTAGGTTTATATTTCATGAATCTCTAGGTGGAATTCACAATAAAAACGAGTTCCAAGTCCAAGAAACTTACCTCAAGTCGTTCCCCCTTGAATCCCTCTTTAATCTCCACCAAGAAGCTCTCAAAATGATCAACCATGGAGGAAAAATGACCCAAAATCGCGGATGAAGTGTTTTATAAACTCACTGCCCAGAATTTTTTCGGAAGTACTGTTCATGTGTGCGGTTACTGTTCATGCGTGTGGTCACTGTTCACCCGCGCGGTTACTGTTCACGCGTGGGGGTTACTGTTCACGCTGCTAAAAAAAATACAGCAGCAGCCAAAGAAATTGCAGCACTTTTCTTTTCACTAAAATTGCTCTAACTTCATCATACAAACTCGGAATTCGATGATTCTTGTTCCTAAGAATCAAAAATAATAGTACGAACATAGACCTTCAATCGGAACTCAATTCGGAGCTCTTTTGCTCAGTTCAATACCCATTTTTCTCGTTAAACAATTAACTCATGTTTCGTGTCAAAAACCCAATAGCGACTTGATGAAATTAGACCAAACTTTCCAGATCACTCCTATAATTCATTTTTTAAATTCTGGAAATCTCGAAATAAAATTTCGATCTCTAGAACTAAAAATGGACCTTTGGATCATTACATGCTTATGCTCAAACGACAAAAATCTTCCAAAAACTCTTCCAAAACGTATCCGAGCCTCGTGGGACCCCGACCAAACATGCCAACATAATTCATAACATTATTCAAACCTCTTCCAATCATCAAAACACCTCAAAAAATATTAAATTACCCAAAACTCATCGAATTCAAGCCTAATTTCTTAAAAACTTCTAAAATACGCATTTGATCAAAACCCCGACCAAAACAGCTCCAAATGATCTGAAATTTTGCACACACATCCAAAATCACCTAACGAAGCTACTTCAACTCTCGGAATTCCATTCCGACCCCCGTATCAAAATCTCACCTGCCAACCGGAATTCGTCAAAATACTAACTTCGCCAATTCAAGCCTTACTCAGGACCTCCAAAATAAATTCTGATCACACTCCTAAGACACATATCATCCCCCGAAGCTAACCGAATCACCAGAAATCACATCCGAGCCCTCTAACTCAATAGTCAACATCCGGTTGACCTTTTCCAAAACAAGCCTTCCTTAAAGAGACTAAGTGTCTCATTTCCTATCAAAGCCAATCCGATTTAACTCTAACACCGAATACCGATAACGAAATATGAAGAGGCATAAAATGGGGGAAACGGGGCGGTAACTCATGAGACGACGGGTCGGGTCGTCACATGCGCGAGCGCGCTCATTTTAGCACGGCCAAGGCAGAAACTTTGCAATTTAGCGCGCCCAGGAGCGCATCCAGTAGCGCGGGCGCGCATCTGGGCAATTTGTTTCTTCAACTTTTCACCTATTCTTACCTCGTTCATTTGCCTTAGAGCCTACCCTTTATCACCTGCATTGGTTAGCTCGTCCTAAAACACAAAATTAACACTACTACTATCATTGGGTTGCCTCCCAACCAGCGCCTTATTTAACGTCGTGGCACAACGGTTACAACAATTCAATGGGTTGCCTCCCATCTAGCCCCTGATTTAACGTTGTGGCACGACTCAACACGTTCTCAAGCATCCGTCAAGTCCACCGAGGTCTTGTGACGTGCAAAGTCACCATCCCAGTAATGTTTTATCCTTTGACCATTCACCAAGAAAGTACCAGTTGAACTCATATCCCGCAATTCCACAACTCCATGAGGCTTCACACTTACCACAACAAAAGGGCCTGACCAACGAGATTTATGCTTTCCGGGAAAAAGCTTCAACATCGAATTGAACAAAAGAACTTCTTGCCCTGGCTCGAACTCTCGATGTTGAACGTGCTTGTCATGCCACCTCTTAGTCTTCTCTTTATACAATTTGGCATTCTCATATGCGTGCAAACAAAACTCATCAAGCTCGTTGAGTTGCAGCAACCTCTTCTCGCCAGCCAAGTCCCCATCCATATTCAGCTTTTTAATTGCCCAATAGGCCTTGTGTTCAAGTTCAACGGGCAAGTGACATGCCTTCCCATAAACTAAATTATACTGATAAGCACCCATGGGAGTTTTGTATGCAGTTCGATATGCCCACAATGCGTCATCTAACTTCCCTGCCCAGTCTTTTCTATTTGCACTCACTATTTTCTCAAGAATCCGCTTCACCTCTCTGTTTGATACTTCCACTTGACCACTCGTCTGGGGTGATAGGCAGTGGAAACTTTGTGCTTGACTCCGTACTTTGCAAGAATATTATTCAGCAGTTTGTTGTAGAAATGCATTCCTCCATCACTGATCAACATTCTGGGAGTTCCAAAGCGTATGAAGATGTGCTTCTTAACAAAGCTTACCACCACCTTTGCATCATTAGTGGGAAGAGAAATGGCCTCCACCCACTTAGACACAAAATCGACTGCCACCAAGATGTACCTATGACCATTGGAGTACGGAAATGGTCCCATGAAGTCAATTCCCCACACATCAAAAAGCTTCACTACCAGAATGTTTTGCAGTGACATCTCATGCTTCTTTGTGATCATTCCAGTTCTTTGGCACCTGTCACACATTTTAACAAAGGCGTGTGCATTCCAAAACAAATTTATCCAAAAGAAACCTGATTATAGCACTTTTTGGGCGGTCCTGTCTCCACCATGATGACCTCCGTATGGCGAGGTGTGACAGCTATGAAGTATGACATTCATCTCCTCCTCAGGAACACATCTCCGCACCAACTGATCTGCACAGAGCCTGTATAAGAATGGCTCATCCCACATGTAAAGCCTCACATCATGCAGGAACCTTCTTCTATTATCGGGTGTCAATTCTGGTGGTGTCACCCTGCTTGCAATAAAGTTCACATAATTTGCATACCACGGGGCTGTGCTTGAGGTGATTGCCAATAACTGCTCATCAGGGAATGTTTCTTTAATTGCACCCCCTTCAGCTACATGATTACGATTTTCTAATCTGGATAAGTGATCAGCCATTTGATTCTCTGTTCCTTTGCGATCTCGGATCTCCAAATCAAACTCCTGTAAGAGTAGGACCCACCGAATCAGTCTCGGCTTGGCGTCCTTCTTCTCAAACAGGTATCTGATAGCTGAATGATCTGTGTAGACGATGACTTTGGTCCCCACAAGATATGACCTAAACTTGTCAAACGCCCACACCACTGCAAACAACTCTTTTTCAGTGACTGTGTAGTTCATCTGAGCTGGATTTAGAGTTTTGCTTGCATAGTAGATGGAGTGGAAGATTTTATTTCTCCTTTGCCCCAAGACAACACCAATAACCAAGTCGTTCGCATCGCACATCAACTCAAATGTCTGCTCTCAATCCAGAGCAATTATGATTGGTGCAGTCACCAACCTTCCCTTCAGCTCCTCGAATGCCTTCAGACATGCATCATCAAATTGGAAGGCGACATCTTTCTCAAGCAACCTGCACAAGGGAGAGGAAATTTTTGAGAAATCTTTAATGAAACGACGATAAAAACCTGCATGGCCCAAGAAACTGCGAATGCCTTTGACAGATATCGGTGGAGGCAATTTTTCAATCACTTCCACCTTTGCCTTGTCCACCTGCAAACCATCTTTGGACACTTTGTGCCCCAAAACTATACCTTCAGGTACCATGAAATGGCACTTTTCCCCGTTTAGCACCAAGTTAGTTTCTTCACACCTAGCAAGTACTTTATCAAGGTTCATCAAGCAGTTATCAAAAGAACATCCAAACACAGAAAAATCGTCCATGAACACTTCCACAAACCTCTCAACCATGTCAGTAAAAACGACCATCATACACCTTTGAAAGGCCACAGGTGCATTACAAAGACCAAAAGGCATTCTCTTGAACGCATACGTGCCATAAGGACACGTAAAAATGGTCTTCTCTTGGTCCTCTGGGGCTATAACAATCTGATTATACCCCAAGTAACCATCTAAGAAGTAGTTGTACTCCTGGCCAGCTAATCTATCAAGCATTTGGTCAATAAAGGGGAGGGGAAAGTGGTCCTTCCGGGTGGCATTGTTCAATTTTCTATAGTCAATGCAAATTCTCCACCCGGTGACAATTCTTGTAGGGATTAAATCATTATTTCATTAACTACTACAGTCATCCCCCCTTTCTTGGGTACACATTGGACGAGGCTTACCCATTTGCTGTCTGAGATAGGAAATACAATACCTGCATCAAGCCACTTAATCACTTCTTTTCTTACCACCTCTTTCATGATTGGATTGAGTCGGCGTTGTTGCTCTACACTAGGCTTGTGTCCGTCCTCCATGAGGATTTTGTGCATGCAAAAGGTTGGGCTATTGCCCTTAATGTCAGACATCGTCCACCCAAGTGCTCGCTTGTGCTCACGTAGCACTCTCAACAGCTTTTCTTCCTGCAATTTAGACAAGTCAGAAGAAATAATAACGGGTAAAGTGTCAGAGTCACCCAAATAAGCATATTGCAGGTGAGGTGGGAGAGGCTTAAGCTCCAATTTTGGGGTTTCCTCAATTGACGGCTTTGGATGAGGTCCCTCTGGCCTATTCAAAGGCTCAAAGGGGTGTATCCCTTGCATGTACACACAAGATGTATCAAGGATATGCATCATCTCTTCAACCTCCTCATCAGCCCCTAGGCTATCAAGCAACATAAGTGCTTTCTCCAGAGAATCGTCTAGATATACACTCGGAGATTGAATTTGCTCATCAGTCTCAACAACAGATATCATTGAGAGCTCCTCATAGTGGCGGTGAAGTTGGATTTCTTTGTAGACATTAAAAACTGCTTCCTCGTCATCTACCCTCAAAATCATCTTTCCCTCTCTCACTTTGATAATTACATCACTAGTAGCTAAGAGAGGTCACCCCAATATGATTGGAACCAATTCATCAACCTCATAATTGAGGATAATGAAATCAATAGGGAATATGAACTTCCCAATCTGCAGCAACACATCTTCAATTACCCTTTCATGGTGTGATATCAATCTATCAGCCAGCTGCAACATCACAGTAGTGGGCCTTGGAGCTCCCAGGGCCAATTGCTTGAACAAAGATAGGGACATCAGATTTATGCTCGCCCCCAAATCGCAAAGAGCACGACCCACATCAATATTACCAATGCGCACAGGAATCGTGAAGCTGCTAGGATCCTTAAGCTTTTGAGAGAGCTTATTTTGGACCCTTGAAGTGCACTCTTCAGTAAGTGCTATTGTATCAAATTCAGTTAATCTTCTCTTGTGATCCACTATATCTTTTATATACTTAGAATACTTTGGAATTTCACGAAGCACATCAACCAGTGGGATATTCAATTGAACCTGGCTCAACATAGAGAGAAATTTTGTGAACATGTGATCATCATTCTTTTTCTGCAATCTCTGGGGGAAAGGTGCTGGTGGCCTTGGGGCCTCCACTAGCTATGGAATTGCAGCATCATTCTTTGGCTCGTGAGTCACTTTAGGGATTAACTCTCCCTCAGGTATGGGCTTGTCTCTCTCTTTCTTTGGCACTTCCTCTAGCTCCCTCCCGTTTCTAAGTGTAACTGCATTCACTTGAGGGTTATTTTCTGTATCACTGGGGAGAGCGCCTGCAGGTCTAGTGTTTTGATTTGTTGCTAACTGCCCCATTTGCCTTTTAAGATTTCTGAAGTCGGTCCTGAGTTGCTGATTGTCAATCAACAACTTCTATAGCAAATCATTGGTACTTTCTTCCATTTGTTGGGGTGGTCTCTGAGGTTGATTGAAACTCCCTTGGGGTCTATGCTGATTCTGATTCTGCTGATTTCCACCCCATGAGAAGTTGGTATGATTCCTCCAATTTGGATGGTAAGAATTCCCGTATTGTGCATGCTGATTCGGTGGACCTCTGTTCTGTTGCCCCACATAATAGATGGATTCTGGATTCGTGGGGAACATATCACTCATATGACTGTCACCACAAAGTTTGCAGCAAATAGTCATTTGTTGTACATGTTGCATTGTCTGTGGCTGCTGCATTGTCATCCTAGTCATCTGATTGGCCAGCTTTGCAATTCGGCTCTCGTGGCTGACACTTCGTCGAACTCAAGTAACCCAGCTAATTTTTGCTTAACTGCCTTTCGTGAATCACCCTCACCTTGCCAGTTATTATCATTAGTAGTGAAGTTATTCACCAAGATTTGGATTTCACTATACGGTCTGGCCATGCAACTACCCCCACAAGCTGAATCAAGATTCATCTTTGAAGCATCATCTAACCCATCTACAAAAGTGTGACCCAATACCTCGTCCGTCTGGCAATGATGAGGACAGTCTCTGAGCATCTTCTTGTACCTTTCCCATGCTTGACGAAGTGTCTCGCTAGCTCGTTGTTCGAACCCCAGAATTTGACTCCTCAATACCTTTGTTTTCTTAGTGGGGAAAAACTTGATTAAGAATTTCCTTGCCAGATCATCCCAGGTGCGGATTGAATTAGCTGGCTCCTTATTCAACCACTCCTTAGCTTCCCCAATCAGTGAAAAGGGGAAAAGTGTCAGCCTGACATAGTCCTTGGAAACGTTCGAATAATTGTAAGTATCCGTAATTTCCAAGAAATTCTGAATGTGCCTCTGCGGGTCTTTATGAGGTAAGCCCACAAATAGCCCTTTGGACTGGATCAGCTGCACCATGTATTGTTTTAGCTCAAAGTGCCCAGTGATATCAGGCTTCACAATAGCTTGAGTCATATTTGCCAGACTGGGCCTTGTGGCTTCGAACACCGTGCGTTCCTCATTACCTGCCATCTTAATTGGCTGTGGTTGAACTACGATGTCCAACTCTCTTTTAATTCTGGTTCTAGCGTCCACCTCCCTCCTCAATCTGTGAAGTGTTCGTTCAATTTTGGGATCGAGAGGAAGGAGATTGTTTGCGTTTCTACTTCTTCGCATTCAATAGAAAATCCTGTATTAGCACAAACAAATTGAACTGAAAGTTAAAACCCTAATAAATAAATAATAAAGGATCAATTCAGTCAAGTAGCTAATTTCTAAGTCCCCGGCAATGGCGTCAAAAACTTGTTGCGACCAAAAACACTCACGCAAGTGCACATGATCGTCAAGTAATAGAGTAGTGAGTAGAGTATCGTTCCCATGAAGACTTATGATTAACTGTTGACTAATTCAAACTCAATGAATTTGTCTATTCAAGAGGTTTTTTTCTTCACAAAATAGAGATGCAATTATTTTACTACCTAATTACCAAGCAATAATCTAACTAGAGCAATTAACCAAACAAATAACAATTTCGAGTAACAAACAGTAGGAGAGGGTATTTCAGGGTCACAGGCTAATTAACAATCGTGTTATGTTCTTAGCTTAAAATGACTAATCAATTTACCTGGATTGTTGATTGACAGGGTTAATGTTACTCATAAGAATCTGTCGAGTCCTTACTCGCCTATTCAAGTTAACTCAATGCCTATATGTCTATGGAATTAAGATTAACAAGAATGCATTTACAATTCCTGTATTTCAACCAAGCAAGGCAATTAGGTATATGTCTATCCCAATTGCTAATCTGTTCCCCAAGGCCCGGGTTCAAGAACTTGCTCTATTTAATTTTATATGCAATCTAAAGTTCCCACTTTCGAGTTCAACTAAAGATTCGTAGATAATATTTTACTGTTAGCTACTCAGCAAAATAATTAAAAGCAGAATTAAATAAACAACCCAAGATGATAAACCAACTTTGTCAAATTAAACTTCAAACAACAACATTCATGTTTCACCCATGACCCTAGAACAATGGGTTTTAGCTACTCATACTAGTGTTCATCACAAATAGGTTCAATTTCATCCCAAATAGCAAAAACCAAGAGAAGAAAAGAAGAACTTGATGGTCAAATCTCCTCCTTGCTTCTTGCCTCTCTATTTCTTGCACTAGACTCTCCTCCAAAACTTCCTTGGGCGAGCTTGACTTTATATAGGTTAAGTGGGTTTTCCTCCAGATTTCCAATTTTGCCCCTAAATAATTCTTCCCGAAATTTGGAATAGCGCGACCACGCACCTGGCCGCGCATCTGGCCGCGCTAGTTGGCTGAGGATTCTGTCTTGGACGCGCTAAAAGTAGCGCGGGCGCGCACCTGGGTGCGCATGTCCAGTTTTCTGTTTCATCGTTTCTTTTCCTTGTCTTCAAGTGTACTCAGCTTCGAGGAGTCTTTCTTGCTCCAAAATGGTTCCAATCACACTTTTAAGGCATCTCATAGGCTCCTCAACCTGAAATGTATACAATTCACAATTAGAGCCTATTTTTTATCAATTAATCATATTATGATATTGGAATATAATCAAGTAGAAGCATAAACAATCGCCAAATTACCTAGATTTAGCCTATTATCACTATAGGCAAAGCCGGTATTTGAAATTTGTGGGTTTGCATTTAATTTTTTTTTTAAGTTATTGAGTTCTAAATTAATAATTTTTATATATGTAATGCATTTTTAAAACAAATATAAAATTTGGACCAAAGCTAGAAGGTTCTGTAATTAAACATTGTCTATGGAGAAAAAAAATTACATCAAGCTAAAAATATAATTTTTGGGCATGCAGCTTGAAAATAAGCTATGCAAATTGATAAATTATACCATGAGTGAAGTCTAAATACTAAAACATGTATAGTGCGTGACTTTAACACTCATGGTAAACCAAACATATGCAACCCCGTGGATAATCAATCTCAGGATAAATTATATTATGATTTTGGTATAAAAATAATACTGTTTAAATAATATTACCAATCAAATACAGAATAAAAATAATACTGTTTAAATAATATTACCCGCAACCACAAGACTAGCTCCGCCCCTGACTATAGAAATTGGATCTACGTAAAATAGAAGAATAAAAATATATAGACCAAAAAGATGTAGTTGCACAGAGGCGGACGTAGTGTTAGTAATAGGTTTAATTGAACTCATAATTTTCAGCGCGGAGTAAAAATTTATCAAAGTTGCCAAAATAGTATTATATGAACCTATAACTTTAAAAATATAATAGGTTCAATGCTAAAAATCTTAAATAATAAACTAAGAAAGTATAAATCCTGGATTCGCCTCAATAATTGCATGGTACATTGTTAACGTATTTGAAAGAAATGAGTTTTGTCAAGCGGTTTATGTTGAATAAGCTGTGAGTTAATTATTTTTTACATTCATAATTAATTAGCTATCTTTTATGAATGGCATCTAGACATTAGGATATAAAGAACAGTTTTGGATCGGCTAATTATCCTGGAAACCATTATATTAGTAGTAGACAAGACAGGCAAGTTGCATTAATAATACTATGGATATGATCATTAATTGAACTCCTTGCATTATTAGAACAGTATTTAACACATGAGTACACAAGAATTTGCTTTCTTTTCTTTCCCATATTAAGAAAAATGTTATGACAATTTATTTGTATTTTTTTATGGAGCATGTCAAACATCAGAGGCCAAATATAGATAAAATCTCACATGTATTGCGACCAATTGGATGTCTTAATAATTCACTACTTGCTATCTATACTATGGCTCTTTCGATGTTAAAACATTAATAGAGTTTCTAAAGCACCAAGAGCCAAATTTCTAGTTTTCCTTTTGGGTATTTTAGCTTATTTATAACAGTGATTTTACGTGGTCTGGTGCAGAATTTCTGATCTTTTTGTTCAAAATTACAAAAGCACACGTGCATGTGCATTAATTAAATTGCCTAAAGTATTATTTAGACCAAGTCACAAAGTTGACCTGAAGATTCCAACAGCTTAAGATTTTTAATAACTTTTTCTGCATTTTATTGATCGAGATTCTCTTTCTTTCTTTTTCATTTTTTTTTCATTTTTTTTTCCAGTTTGTGATCAAATAGGAATGAGCTGGAATTCACGTTAGTTTGAGCTTGTTTCATTTGGTTGAAAAGACTTTACAATTTGTTATCACGTACTCACGTTTTTCAGGTACGTACACTGTCAAACTTTTCCATTCTTGTTTTCCCTTCTTACATTGTGAACCATAAACAACTAAGCAAGTTGCTTTTTTTTTCTTTTCTCATTCGGTATCTAGTACAGGGGCGTCTCTAATTCCAATTCGTACCACGTACTAAATGGGAAAAAGCTTTTCATTAGAATTTTTTTCATTCTCATAACTCGAACCAAAGGCCTTTAACAAGAGCGAAGGGTTTCTTCCTATCCCACTACAACCGTCATAGTTGTACAAGTTGCTTTCATTTGCACATGAAAGTGTAATATCATTCGTTTCATCTACTGCAACATTTCCTTATGGGCAAATTCAGTTTTCTTTCTTAATTTAACTTTAGTTCCGAGCCAAGAAAGAGACGGATCGCAATATAAGTGACTAAATTCATTGCTCAATTTTGGACAACATGCATCATTTGTGGTCCTCGTAAATCGTAATAAAGACCATATAATGAAAGCAAGACGAATATGTACAAATTTTGGTACTATGAATAACGTCAAACAATCAAATTAAAAGTCTCTCAAAGTAGTGCAAAGATCCATTCTATTTATTTTCAAGAGACCCTCTCAAAATCTGGACCAACTTGTTGCTTTATTTCTTTCTCTGAGAATTATATGTTCAACATGGAATTAAGAAAGAGAAAAGAAGCGTATTTTCACTGATGAAAAGAGGTATACATATTAAAGAAAGCTTTAAGAATTGGGGAACACCTGAATAGGATAGAAATCAGTTGCCTAATTAATTAAGCAAATTTAAACATTTGGATAAGAAGATTGATTAAATAATAAAGCAAGTTGAATAACATAAAGCTATTTTTTGCATTATCATATGAAACTATTATATAAGAATAGTGGAATATATATATATATATATATATGGAAAATAGCTAAAAGAGAATTTCACTGACAAGTACATCAAGAGGGAAAGTTTCTATTAAGTGACTCTACGTACTCTGACTAGGACTCTTATATTTTTTTTCTTTGCAATTTGCCCATGTGCCCTTCTATTGTTTTTTCCTTTCTATGTCTGCCATGCCAATTGCTATTTCCCTGCATGAAAAATTATATTTGGTGTCAGGAGCCAGTTTCACTCTGTCTTCAACAGCTTGTTCGGATGGTTGTTACCTATTGTATTGTATCTGTTGAAGATAATGATCAAGCTAACAAACCTGATAACTATGCAATTACTTAACTTAGTTTATAAGAATTAGGACTCTTTATATTTGTTATCCTAGAAGAGTCCTACTCTATGTTGTATAGTCAAAATTTAGGATCAATATTCTGGATAAGTACAAGAGACTCGTGTAACTGAAAATACATCAATACATTGCCTTCTTGACATTGTCTCTGTACCATAATTTCACATGGTATCAGAGCTTTTTTGAAGTCAATCCCGCTGCCAAAACTCAGTTCTTACTAAACAATATCAACACTGTCCATAATGGCTTCCAACACCATTTCAACAGCCTCTCTTCATCATCTCATTGCTTCATGTGAAATTGGAGCCCTCTAACTATCTGATATAGAGAACACAAATGATGCAACTTATCCAAGTAATAAGGTTGAATTATCTCATTGAAGGACAACCAGAAATTATAAACATAGAAGGCACCAGTAAAAGTAGTGATAAGGACAGTGGCAAGGAAGTTGACAAAGCCAATGACAAAAAGGCTACTGTTGACTAGGCTGAAAAAGATGTGTTGTTAAGGAGTTGGATATCTGGGACAATGTTAGAAGAGAGCATGTACCTCATCGTAGGATGCATGACTGCTAAACAGATGTGGGGATGCTTGGAAGAAATCTATCTGCAGGCAACAAAGGACAAGGAATTCCAATTGAAGCAACAACTTCAAACCATCAAGCTTGGCAGAGAACCATCGATGAGTATTTGAAGGAATTCAAAGGCATTTGTGATGTCTTGGCTTCCATACACAAGTCTGTAGATGATGATAGCAAGGTCAACAACTTTGCTAGAGGTTTGGGTCTTAAATACAAAACCTTTAGGACAGTGATGCTTGGAAAAACACCTTATCCAACTCTAAGTTAGTTGGTGACTTCCCTAAGAGACTTTGATCTTAGAGAGGATGAAGGAGATGATCCACAACAAGTGAATCACAATATGGCATTTGCAGCACAAAGGACATACAACAGAGGTAGAGGAAGTTTCTCAAGCAGAAGAGGTAACGTGGACTACAGTTCAAGAGGTAGAGGCTTTAGGCCTGCTGGACAGAACAACAATCAAAACACTCAAGGATCCGGAAATGCTGCTAAGGGACTGGAAACCACATGATCATCAGCCTTCCAGATATGTAGCAGGAACAATCACACTGCGATAAAGTGCTTCTACAGATGGGACTTCTCCTATCAAGTACCAGAAGATTTGCCACAGGCCTCTGCTACACTCAATGTGAACAGTCAGAGTGGTGGAGACAATGCTTACTATATGAATTCTGGAGCAAGCACTCACATGACCAACAATTCAGGTAACTTATCCAACCTTAAACCTTGCAATGGAAATGATAAAATTATAGTAGGAAATAGACAAGAACTGGATATCACCATTGTTGGAAAAGGAACAATTTCTAGTTTAAGGATGAGTGAAGTGCTAGTAGTTCCTAAGCTCAAAAAGAATTTATTATCTGTAAGCAAGATTACTAGAGATAATTGCTGCTCCATTGAGTTTGATGATTCATTGTTTTGTTGTAAAGGACAAGAGGACAGGGAAACTGATGGCCAGGGTGCTAAAAGAGGAGAGATATATGTCTTCAAAGTGGACAACCTTCTTGCTTTGAGTGCAACATAGACAAGGAGAAGCTCTAGTGATATTTGGCATGCTAGACTTGGACATCTAAATTATAGGCCCTTAGAAGTACTTAGTAATAATAAGTCTATCAATGTCACATATTGGAATAAAACCCCTACAGTTTGTGTTAGTTGTCAAATAGGAAAAGGTTGTAAACTACCATTCAAGTTGATAAATAAAGTTGAGAATGAACCTCTATTGCAAATTCACTGAGACTTATGGAGCCCTGCTCCTGTTGGATCTTCCCAACATATGAAATACTATGATTTATTTGTTGATGATCACAGTAGATATACTTGGCTGTATCCTCTAAAATGAAAATCTGATTTCTTTGAAACATTTGTCAAATTCTACAAAATGGTTAAGAAACAGTATTCAAAGAGTATCAAGATCTTTCAATGTGATGGTGGAGGTGAATTTTCAAGTTTTGAATTTGTTAAGTACTTAGAAGACTGTGGCATTGTAAGCAGTATTTTAAAAGGCATGGGCGTAAGGCGAAGTATTTTACATATGCATCAACGAGGCATAAGCCCCGAGGCACGGGGCGTAAGCCCCATAGGTATTTAATTTTTAATATTTTATAAAATAATATAATTACAGTAAATATTTATAAACAGGTAAAATTGCATAAAAATATATATATATATATATATATATATATATATATATATATATATATATATATATATATATATATATATATGTGTGTGTGTGTGTGTGTGTGTGTGTGTGTGTGTGTGTGTGTGTGCTCCATCTCCACAAAAAACCAATCAAAACAATCTATTATACGCTACTTATAAGCATAAATAACTTGAGTTGAAAAGAATAAAGTTTACTACATGGAAGAACAAAAAGGATGATTAACCTGCAATTTGAATTTTGAACTTTCTGCTATGAAAAGAAATGGAGTTCTCTTTGCATTTGTAAAAAAAAATTGAAGATGCATTGCTTTTGGGAGATATTAGCAGACTAGAGGACAAGATAAAGAATTGGAAAGACCATGAATTAGGCCAATCAATAAAAAAGGTCTTGACCTTTAAATATAATACATTTCAATTCCTTTTTAAAACTTTTGAGTAATTACCAAGCTGACTTTTGAGAATTTAGGCATTATATGAAGGACTGATTCAACAAACGCCCAGGGCTCAAACGCCCGGGCGTACGCCTCTTGAGACTTTCGCCCCACACCATCGCCTCAGGACGTTTTTGGTGCGTTTCTCCCCAGGGCTCGCCCTGAAAATGCTTTTTAAAACACTGATTGTAAGACATATTTCTTGTCCTCACACTCCTGAGCAAAATGGTGTCGCAGAAAGGAAATATAGACATGTTGTGGAAACTGGATTGACACTACTATTACATGCTAGGTTACCTTTATATTTATGGACTGAATTATTTCTCATAGCAGTATTCATGATAAATAGATTGCCATCATTAGTGCTTAAAAAGGAAATACCATTTTATAAATTGCATGGTTCACACCCTGATTACAACAGTTTGAAAGTGTTTGGGGCAGGTGTTTCCCTTACTTAAAGGGAAAGCATAGGTTCTCACCTAAGTCCTATCCATGTGTGTTTATTGGTTACAACAGTCTGCATAAAGGCTATAGGTACTACCATCTAACCACAAGGAAAGTCTTTGTGTCAAGACATGTTGTCTTTGATGAACTAACACTTTCTTATGTGCAGGAAAACAAGACTTACAGTGCACCAAATGACTCTAGTTATATGGCCACATTCTTTGAATTTTTCTCAAAATCACAGGCTAAGTCTGGTTCATCAGACCCTACTGCAACAGGGGAAGTGTTGTGAGCTGATCATGATGTTGTTGCAGCTAATGTTTCAAATGATCAGGATGATGATGTTATTGCTCAAACAACTGCTTCAACTACTGATCACAGTGATGCTATTGAATATGATCAGCACGAGGCTGTGGAGGTCTCAAATAGTGTTGCTGAGCCCTTTGTAGAAATGCAAAATTCAGACATTGATGAATTGCACTCAGAGGCCTCTTACTCAGATAAAACACCTATGCAGTTCACAATGACAGATCTAGGATCATCAGCCTGCCAGATATATAGCAGGAACAATCACACTGCAAAATGCATCTACAGATGGGACCTCTCCTATCAAGCACCAAAATATTTGCCATAGGCCCTTGCTACACTCAATGTGAACAGTCAGAGTGGTGGAGACAATGCTCACTGTATGAATTCTGGAACAAGCACTCACATGACCGACAATTCAAGTAACTTATCCAACCTTAAACCTTGCAATGGAAATGATAAAATTGTAGTAGGAAGTGGACAAAAACTAGATATCACACATGTTGGAAAAGGAACAATTTTCGGTTTAAGGATGAGTGAAGTGCTAGTAGTTCCTAAGCTCAAAAGGAATTTATGTGTAATTAAGATTTCTAGATATAATTGTTGCTCTATTGAGTTTGATGAATCATTTTTTGTTGTATAGGACAAGAGTACAGGGAAACTAATGGATATGGTTTCTAAAAGAGGAGAGATATATGCTTTGAAGGTGGACAACTTTCTTGCTTTGAGTGCGACACAGACAAGGAGAAGCTCTAGTGATATTTGGCATGCCAGACTTCGGCATCTAAATTCTAGGTCCTTAGAAGTACTTAGTAACAATAAGTCTATCAATGCCACATGTTGGAATAAAACTCCTACAGTTTGTGTTAGTTGTCAAACGGGAAAAGGTTGTAAACTACCATTCAAGTTGAGAAATAAAGTTGAGAATGAACTTCTATATTCACTGTGACTTATGGAGACCTACTCCTATTGAATCATCCCAACATATGAAATACTATGGTTTATTTGTTGATGATCACAGTAGATATACTTGGTTGTGTCCTCTAAAAAAAATCTAATTTCTTTGAAATATTTGTCAAATTCCACAAAATGGTTAAGAAACAGTATTCAAAGAGTATCAAGATCTTTCAAATGTGATGGTGGAGGTGAATTTTCATGTGCTAAATTTGTTAAGTACTTAGAAGATTGTGGCATTGTAAGCAGTGTTTTAAAAGGCGTGGGCGTAAGGCGAGGCGTTTTATGTCACGCCCTAACCTCGGGAGGCGCGACCAATGCTCAATCGAGTGAACCCAACTAAGCAAGCCTTTTAGACACCTTCTACCAACTTACTATGATCAAGAAACCCTGCTTTCATTTAAATTAGGTAGTAGGAAAGATCGTACATGAAACATTGCTAGTCCATTTTATATTACAATCCTTAAACCATAGTTAAGTTTCCGAAATTTCATACAATTACAGTTTAGAGGAAACAAGAATTTAGACTTACAGCATAGTCTAGCGACCCATCTAATACCCGTACATAATCCACACAAAATGTCTACGGAGCCTTTAAGGATACAAAGACAGTTATGATAGTGCCGGAAATAAGGCCCCGACCATACCTCAAAAGTGATAATTTATAATAAAAGATGTACAACATAACCCCCAGAAGAAAAGGGGAACACCAAGATTTCTTAGAGGAGGATGCTCCACTACTTGCGATCGGCACTGTCTACTATGAAACCACCTACATCCATTCAAAAAATATAGTGCCCCCGGAAAAAGGGACGTTAGTACCATGGAATAGTACTAGCATGTATAACTAAACACTATCTTATTAGAAAGAACAACCATACAAGAACAAAGAAATCATAAGGACTAACACGAGCTTTAAACAATCACCACATCATCAAGTAAAAGGAATCACATAGCTTTCACATAATTTCCATAGCTTTAGGTTGGGATATTTCAAACTATTGCATCATCATTCACAATACCACCGCTTTCTTGTGCGGAGCCCGATCACGACCCGATCGGCTAAGTTGTATCATTTGAGACATGTACCTCAGTCACAATTTCATTCTCACTTTTGGTTTCAATATCAACACAATACCACCATGTGTGCGGCATGGAGTCCGATCGCGGCCCGATCGGCTAGGCTGTCTTACCAAGACATTTTTCCTTTTCCATCAATCACCTCATTTCAATCTTTATTTCACATATATCAGTTTGTCGGCACTTGGGGCCACAATTATCGCATCATACTTGGCACAAGGCCACATTCCATAACTCACATTTCACATAACTTTCACTTTCAACATCAAATTTGCAATTTAAGATAATGGGCACATACAAGAGCAATTCAAGTTGTAAGCATAAAGAGAAATTCACATGATTCAGCATAATAATCACAATTTAAACTTGACTTGAAATCAAGATAATTTAGCATATAGTTCACATTCTTCACATATCCCCAATTTACCAAGAATAACATATTGAACACATTGAGACACACCTTTCACATATATTCTTGCAACACCAATTCCTTTGAAATAAGAAATACTACATCAATCAAATTCCGGACTTACAACGTTTGCATGGACACCATGGGAGCTCAATTTCTAAGAATAGGGAGTTTTAGCCATATATACATCAATAGATCTTTCCCTAGATTCTTACAATAATTTCGGAACTCCTAACAACTTCGATCTATTTTATGAGAATTACAAGTTGAACCAAGAATTAGAGGGATAATCAAGATTCTAGCTCATTTGGGCACATTATCAAGCACTAAGTGTGCATTATGATTTTAAGACCTTTTTATGAGAGATTCTATCATCCTATACCCCATTGTTATATTTTAGCTCATAGTCTCCCCATACCTTTTTATCATACATGCATGCAAGAAAATCCATCCCTATACCCATGTACCCCCTTGTTAGTTACTTATTATAGTAGGAATTTCGAAATCAAAGACAAAGGCTCAAGTTCTTACCTCTTGGGGTGAAGGCCTAGTAACTTTACTTGATAATCTTCAAAGGTTTGAGCAAGAATTAAGTGGGGACTTGGTGAGGATCACTCTTTCCCTCTAGAACACTTTCTCTCACCTTAGATGTAGTAGAAAATATCTCAAAAGGGTCTAATGGGGTGTTTTTAACAGAATGGAGTCGGGTTTTAAAAGTTAGAAAATAGGAGTCCCGACTCAATATGCGGTCGTATATGCGATCGCATAACTGACATGTGGCCCGCAAAAGGGACCACAAAAGTGGCCCTCAAGATTTGAATATACTGCCTGGGTATGCGGCCTATATGCGGTTCGTATACCTATTCTGCGGTCGCATAATGCACCGCAGAACTGCCCTTCGCAAAAATTTCAAGGAGGTTATGGGACGACTATGCAGCCCACATATCGATTATGCGATCGCATATTGGCCGCACAATTGACCTCAAAATTAGCCAATATTCTGACTCACTCTGCGGAAGATATGCAACCCGCATTGTTATTATGCGGTCGCATAATGGGCCGCAAAAATGCGCTCTTCTGAAAAACATTTTCCTTAACTTTTTAATGCACAGATCAGTCCAAAAGGTTCGAACTGTGGCGAGCTTGCGAGCCGCGAAGAATTTTATAAATTTCTAACATATATTCTTAACTTGGCACTACGAGATTTTGGGTTTTTGAGTAAAAATTTCATGGGGCCTTACATCCTCCCCCACTTAAGATTATTCGTCCTCGAATGAGGAACAAGTTTCACTTATCAGCAACTTATGCAATTTCAGTTTCACACCACATACCAACAGCCCCCAAATTTGGCTAACTCTCTAAATTTCCAGAAATTTTGCCAAAGTTTCCTTTGTATATAGGCCTATTCACTTGCTAGAGAGCCCTAGAAACATATCCGAACAACATATGCACAATCTATTGACATGACATAATTCATAACCACACTAACCACGGCCCCATAGGAAATATATATAATCAAAATGAAACAGTTTTACATAGACTAACCAAGTGATACAAAGTTCATAGGAACCAAATTCATAGAAGCTATTACATGGCTAGGCAAATAAATGCGGGTACTTCCTCTTCATTTCTTCCTCGGCTTCCCAAGTGTCTTCTTCAACCTGCTGGTTTCGCCACAACACTTTCACGGAGGCAATTTCTTTATTTCTCAACTTCTAGACTTGCTTGTCAAGAATGGCAACTAGAATTTCCTCATATGACAGTTCTTCATTAACCTCAATAGTCTCAACCGGCACAATAGTGGACGGATCTCCCACTACTTTCTTCAACATAGACACATGGAAGACTGGGTGTACCAATGACATCTCGGGTAGTAGCTCAAGCTTGTATGCCACCTAACCGATCCTCTAAATGATTCTATACGGTCCGACAAACCTTGGACTCAATTTTCTTTTCTTTCCAAACCGCATGATAGCCTTCATGGGGGAAACCTTCTAAAATACCCAATCATCTTCTTTGAACTCTAAATCTCTGTGACGAATGTATGAATAAGACTTTTAGTGACTCTGAGTAGTTTTCAACCTCTCCTTAATAATCTTGACTTTCTCCATAGCCTGATGCACAAGGTCCGCCCCTATTAATTCAGCTTCTCCAACTTCGAACCACCCAATGGGAGACCTACATCTTCTAACATACAATGCTTCAAATGGTGACATCTGGGTACTAGCATGGAAACTGTTGTTATAAACAAACCCTATGAGTGATAAATGATCATCCCAGCTACCTTTGAAATCAAGAACACAAGCACGCTACATGTCCTCAAGCGTCTGAATAGTCTGCTCCGCTTGCCCGTCGATTTGAGGGTGGAAAGATGTACTAAGATTTACCTGCGTACCCAAACCTTGCTGAAATTTCTTCCAAAAGTTGGTCGTGAACTGAGCCCCTCGATATAAAATGATTGAAACTGGAGTTCCATGCAACCTGACTATTTCTTTTATATACAACTGAGCATACTGTTCTGTTGTGTCGGTAGATTTTATTGGCAAGAAGTGCGCTGATTTCGTGAGTCGATCCATGATCACCCAAATTGAATTGAACTTGCACGAAGTGCATGGTAACCCTACCACAAAATACATATTGATTATTTCCCATTTCCATATTGGAATTTCTATGCTTTGAGCCAATCCACCGGGCCTTTGATATTCGACTTCACTTGCTGACAATTTGAACATTTTGCCACAAAGTCTGCCACATCCCTTTTCATGTTGTTACACCAATAAACTTCCTTGAGATCATGATACATTTTCATAGAACCTGGGTGCACGGAATACCTAGAGGTGTGAGCTTCGGCCATGATCCTTTCTCAAAGACCATCGACATCTGGAACACATAGGCGCCCTTGGTACCGTAGGGTACCATCATCCCTGCCAAAAGAAAAAGCTATGGTCTTATGTTTATGAATCCCCTCCTTCAGCTGTGCCAATAATGGATCGTTGAATTTCTTCTTTTTCACCTCCGCCACAAGCGATGATTCAACCCTATTCTGCACAATTACTCCTCCTTCATTAGAGTCCGCAAGGAAAACTCCCAAACTAGCTACTAGTGAACCTCCCGAGCCAATGACCTTTGATATGCCTTTAAATGAGCCAAAATTCCCATAGATTTCCGGCTAAGAGCATCCGCCACAACATTGGCCTTTCCCGGGTGATAGAGAATATCGATAGCATAGTCCTTGAGTAACTCTAGCCATCTTTTCTGTCTCAGATTCAACTCCTTTTTTTGAAAATATATTGAAGGCTCTTGTGGTACATAAATACATCCACATAGACCCCATACAAATAATGTCGCCAACTCTTTACTGCAAACACCACTTCCGCAAGCTCTAAGTCGTGGGTTAGATAGTTCTTTTCATGATTCTTGAGTTGCCTAGAAGCATAAGCTATAACCTTGCTGTGTTGCATTAACACACACCCAACCCGATCCTCGAAGCATCGCAGTACACCACAAATCCCTCTGTACCCTCTGGCAGGGTCAATACCGGCGCTATAGTCAATCTTGATTTCAATTCTCGGAAGCTCCTTTCACAAGCATCGGACCATTGGAACTTTCTTAACTTGGCACTACGAGATTTTGGGTTTTTGAGTAAAAATTTCACGGGGCCTTACATTTTACATATGCCTCAACGAGGCGTAATCCCCGAGGCATGGGGCGTAGGCCCCATAGTTATTTAGTTTTTAATTATTTTATAAAATAATATAATGACAGTAAATATTTATAAACAAGTAAAATTGCATAAAAATTGAAGAAAACTATATATATGTGTGCTCCATCCCTATAAAAAACTTTTATATTTTTCTGAGACCCATGAACAGATGATAAAATATTATGACACATGAAAATTCAAGAACATATATATTTCTAATACTTCTATGAATAGAGTCATTCATGGAATTTGTGCATTTGCACATTTTGTTCGTATCGTATCGATCATGCCAAAAGAATAGAAGGGATAGCCTTAACATACCTGAGCTGATTCTCTTGACAATCCCTCTAACACACGTCAATTGTGATAAAATACGTTACAACAGATTGAAGTAGTGAAAAAAAATCCACGTGATATTCTTGAGAAAGATTGTATCGTACTTTAAGAGGCACAGAAGTTCCATTTGATACTACTACAATTGAGTACAACCACACTGGCTTCGTGTAACTCTATATGGACACATCAATAACTACAGGAATGATGAAGCCATTCTATTCTCTATTCTGCCGTTCCTTCCATCATTTATACTAATGTTTGGCACATTCTTAGTTGTATTACTATCAAAATTCCTTGATGATTTGGAAAAATCAGCCTCAAAGTATCTAATACCAACAAGATCCATTGAAGTAGGAGTAGAAGGAAATGGTGTTCCCTCAAGTTGAACAATAATAAAATGATATGATGGCTCCATCGATTTTTGTCACCAAATTGGTCAAAAGGGACATGTGCAATATTCTTTGAATATGAGTTTGTCATTAAGATCTTGTGTGGTTTCATGTATGAACCTTATTCATTTTATCTTACTCCTTTAGAGACATTCTGGAGAAATTATTCAAGCTTGGAGGAATTTCTAATGGTGGTTGTAAGGTATTTGAAGATGTTAAAGATGAAGTGTTATGTAACTAACATATTTGTTTGTCACCTTTCAATTCTAATGTAAGAGTCACAAATTCTTGGAATGGGGAGCTTCCACATTCTCACCTCAATAATTATCCAAATTTTTTAATTAATTTAATTAGGTGGTCATATAATTTATACCTTATACTACCGTGTTCATATGGTAACTTTCATGGTACTAGTTTATAATTATCGGGTATTATCGCTCGAAATACCGCTAGACCCGTATTTTATCCCAAATACCAAACTTGGACAAAAATTCGTTTCCTTTGAATTGCTTCCCCTCTCACCTTCACGAATTTACTTATTACTTGTTTGAAATAGCATAATCCTTATAATCTCTGAATAATCTTTTCCTTGGAATGATGTCAATTACCTTACGACAAATTTCACGTATAATACTACAGGGTGCAACATCGTGGTAATGTAGTACTGCGAAATGTGACATCTCACTTCCGGGCTCTTATTAATTTATTTATGGCATATTTTCATGTACAAAAATATGGGGTGTAACATATCATGTTAGAAATCATGCCTATAGGTTTCAAGCGGTTCAGATAATAGAAATCATGTTTATAGGTCTTAAAATCAACTTCACAAGTAGATGTCACGCCTATAGGATATAATCCAATCCAACTTCTGTTATAACAAGTGTTTACATGTGTTTTTCATCATGCCTGCAAAGTTTCTGAAATCAGTATTAAAAAACTAGATATCATGGCTATAGGGAACAACACCAGAAATTTCGCCTATAGATTCAAACCATTTTAGTTTGAATAAATCAACCAAGTCCACGATTAGTTCACTTCGAAACTAGTTTAATTAATGGTTTATTTTTCCTGAAACAAGTTCTTTCAAAAACTGCCTTAATCTATCATTAGACAACATGCCTATAAGGATTCAAGAGTCTGTTTTAAAAACCTGCCTTGTTTTACTATATAAAATGTAGTTACCATTATTCAACGCGTAGGCAAGCCTATAGGGCATTTCCAAATCTTGCAACTCTGAAATTGTTTTTGTTACTTAATGTTGTTCTGATCTTTGTAACATGCTTTAAAAAATCAGTAGGCAACTGATAGGGCCATTACTTTTGAGTTTATAGAATAAACTGCCTATCTTCAATGTCTTGATATTCAATTAGACATCATGCCTTAGGATACTATTTAACAAAAGACCTTTATTTGTGTTTGAGTCGTGCTGCTTATGTGTATTGTTTGAGGAGGTAAACTTGAGCCTCTAATTGCTCCCTCTTTGTCTTATGTGTTGAGGTCCTAATTGTTCTTGCATGTCGCCCTAGTATTTTCACCTTTAAACCTTAGGGGTATGTCTAGAACCACATATAGGTAGAGGTCCTAAATTTCCTCCAGAACCATTAAGAAGGAACGGGTAATAGCACGCAATAGAGATCACTGACTAACACTCGCGTTAATGACCGCTAAGGGGATGGGAAGGGTAGATATGGGATATGATGACTATGCGCTAATATCACGTGTAGTCCCTCATTGAGGAGTGTTTACCGGACATTGTGTGGGGTGATCTTATAGGCTAACTAACCTAGGATTTTCCCTTTCTCGAAATTCCTTTTGTTCAAACTTTGTTCTATGTACAACTTGCCCAAAACCTTTGCCTTATTATTTGAGTTATACAAACGTGCTTTATTTGTAATTATTTTCAAGTATTTATTTGTTAATGGACTAATTCGTAAATATAAGTTCAGCCGGGACCCACAGTTGTGGACCAAGAGGGGTGCCTAACACCTTCCCCTCGAGGTTATTTCGAGCCATTACCCTAATTTCTGGTAATGCAAACCAATCCAAGAGTTAATCACTCTAGGTGCCCTAACGCACCATAACTTGTTAGGTGACGACTCTTCAAATACCCAATTCCCTAAAAGAAAGGAGTTATTACCCCTCATGAATATCGAAACCCGGACCTCTCTCTACAGAGGAAAAAAGGGGCGCGACAGCATGGCGACTCTGCTGGGGAAACCTTTAGGCTCTTACCATAACAAACTTATCTTTTTTACAAATTAGTCCAAGTGTACTTCATCCCATACCCTTCTCCCTTATTTGAATTTAACTACCATTTTTAAAGTATTTATAGTTCTTTATCCCTGAAACTGACTTGCCTCTTTGTTTTCTTTTTCCTGTAACTGTCTTTAAATTATTTAAATGTTGTATTTATTTTTCCTACATGAAAATACTTGACTACATGTTATTAATTGTTGTATAAATCATGCTCCGTATCATATTTCACTCGTGTGTATCAAATCCTATAGCAACACTTTAATGAGTGGTTGCGCTCTTCCTATTTACTACCCTTAAATTCCAAAAGGCTTATTTGCGGTAAAACCAGTCAATCAGCGGTGCAGTCGACGGTTCCGTGCCTTCCCCCTCAAGTTGTCCGCTTGAGGGTACCAGTCTAAAACCCCATAGAAACCTTACTATGGTTAAAATTGTGCATGCATCATGGTCAAACCTAGTCGGATCAGTTATGTTGTCCACATAATGATCCTTTAAGATAAGCCTTATCTAAAGTCCATCGGGTTTTCCATAATCCCAACGGACGCAACCACATTCTGTGCATTAACTTGGAGAATTAATGACGATATGTTGATCATAAATGTATAAATAGTCGAGTCCGGTGGGGGTAAGGTCTAACCCTTTTGTTTTGCAGAAATGAGGCACGGGGTCCCCAGATTCGGTATGGTTAGCAACATCCCACCATTGCTGCTATATTGGTAGGACGACCTTTCCTCAAGCGACAAGAAACATATGAGAAAATACCTGGGTAACCTGCCTTTCTTGCCAGATATTGAGCCAAACAACAAACTGATCAAGGCTGCCATTTTATTCTGGGATAGTGAAAGAGCTGTGTTTCATTTTAGTGACACAGAAATGACACCGCTTCTAGAGGAAATTTGAAGGCTTGCGGGATTGACTTGGGAAAATCCCAGGCGATTGGTACCAGAAAACTGTACGGGTAGGGGATTTTTGAAGATGATGGGGCTGAAGAAGAATGTCGACCTAGTGTACTTGAAGAAATCCTACATACCTTTCGAATACCTGTACGAGAGGTATGGCCATATCAAGTCTTTTCGCACTTACTATGATGAGATCTCTCTCACTTCTCTGGGTCACATCCACCGCAGAGTATTTGTATTCATTGTGTGCTTTCTAGGCCTGATAATGTTCCCAATGAAAAAGGGAAGAATCCACACTTGGTTGGCCATGGTCGCCAAAACTCTGATGGAAGGGATTAATGGACAGACATATACCATAGTCCCCATGATCATAGCTGACATCTACAGGGCTCTGGAGCGCTATCAAAGAGGGGTCAATCATTTCGAGGGTTGTAATTTGTTGCTGCAGTTATGGTTGCTGGAGCATTTCCAAAATGGTCGCTATCGTCAAGAATTTCCGCGAAGGGCTTGGAACGACCATATTTCCTTCCATTACCCTAAGCAGATGACTTACATTCCAAATAGATTTGCTCAGCCGGAAAGCACCAGAGAATGGGTAGAGTTCTTCGACAATCTAACCGAGGAACAGGTGCAATGGATGTTTGAATGGTTCTCAACCGACGAGTTTATTATACGGTCCAGGGATGCTCCGCACTTGATGCTGATCAGATTAAGAGGGATATACCCATATGTCCCTATGCAAGTTATGAGGCAAGCAGGCAGAAAACAGGTTGTACCAAGGGTTGTCAAGATGAGTCATTTCAGGGCAGACTTCCAAGATGATGATGTCCCTTACAAAGTGCCAACATCGACACATGTGGCACTACAAAATCATCGTGGAAAAGAACACTGTTGAGCCAGACAAGTACCATGCAGGGTGCGAGCCTCTATACTCGGCATGGTGGGAGGACAATCTAAAAGGAATGGTGACACCAGGGACCGGTCAAGGGAACAGAATCATAGATGAGGAAGGTGAAGCTTAAGTCAAATACAACAGGCTGCGCAAGAGGGTCCACAACTCTAAGAATGAGCACCCGGAAATACATGAGAGGAATGTGAGGTTGATCGAGGAGTGGAAAGAGATGGCAATCACTTCCAATAGGAAACTGGAATATCTGGAGCGAGGAATACTGGAGCTAGAAGGCAAAGTCATAAAGAGGATTAAAAATTGCCAGAACGCTGAAGGAGCTGAGGGAGGACATCTGGCTAGAGCCTACTTGCTGCTGGGGCTGTGCGAGCTAGGGGATCTATATGATGGAGTCCGGAAGATCGAATCTAGGGAAGGTCCTTCTGGGACCAAATAGGCTAGATTTACTTGCTTTTCCTAAAAATGTAATAAGGCCAAGTGCTAATAGTGACTTAGTTTATTATTATCTTAGTGTCGCTGGGATTCGTCTATTTTTTATATTATGAAATGAAGCATTTATTGGCATTAAAAGTTTTCCAAGTTTATTTGTCGCTAGGCCCACCTTGGGCACAACGAGGTTCCCAAAGTAGGACACGAATTTACATTTTTGCAATAAGTGTTTAAATACTGCAAACGTTTCAAGATCCTCACTAACTTGTTACCTTTTTTGTTTTTGCTTATTTTTATTTTTATTCCCATTCCCTTAGGTTGATGCACTCATACTGGCCTCATCAACATATCATACTAGATCCAGATGCCCTCCACCTCCTTCTCATTCAAGCAACACAAAAGACATAGGAAAAACAAAGATGGACGACTTAAGTAGAATCCGAAAGGAAAATATTGAGAACACAGAGACTTCAGATGGCCGTAGTACTCCGGCCCCAATTGATCTGGTTTTGAGACTGGAACAAAAGATACTGGAATTGCAAGGAGAACTTGAGCAGGTTCGAAACTTGGCAAACTTGTCACTCACCCTCAACGTCCCCGATATCAACCAACAAAACATGAAGAACCCAACACCTCCTCAGAACACACAAAACCAACAGCCACAAAATCCTACTTTACCAAATCAATATGCAACTCTACCCCAAAATATCAATCTGCTGCCAATACCAACTCCACCACAACATCATCATCAACCAATTCAGTACCCACCAACAACCACTTACCACACTCCCCAAAACACACCTCAACTCATTCCCTATCCACAAAACTCCACCAATGACCATCACTATACCTAAGTTCCGGGCACCAATCAAAGCAACCCCATATATGTGGAAACTATACCTCATTACCCAACCAATCTTCGATACACCGGAATTCTAAGAAAGACCTTCTCATTAAAAACATGGCCGAAGAACTTAAGAAGTTAACAAGCCGAGTAGGTGTTGAAGGTGACAGAGGGATAGAAGGTTTGAACTATGAAGATTTGTGCATACAGCCGGATGTCGAACTGCCAGAAGGGTACAAACCTCCCAAGTTCGAAATGTTCGATGGTACAAGTGATCCCAGGGTTCATCTAAGGACCTATTGTGACAAGCTTGTTGGGGTTGAAAAAGATGAAAAGATCCGGATGAAGCTCTTTATGAGGAGCCTTACTGGGGAATCTTTGTTTTGGTATATCAGACATAATCCCAAGAAATGGTCCAATTGGGTAAGCATGACATCAGATTTCATGGACCGGTTCAGGTTCAACACAGAGAATGCACTGGATGTTTTCTACATTCAGAATCTTAAAAAGAAACCTACTTAGACTTTCCGAGAATACGCTACTCGTTTGAGGTCGGAAGAAGCCAAAGTCAGGCCCTCTTTAGATGAAGAATAGATGAATAAATTCTTCGTCAGGGCACAGGTTCCACAATATTGTGAGAGATTGATAGTTATCGAAAATCACAAGTTCTCTGACATCATCAAACCTAGAGAAAGAATCGAAGAAGGAATCAAGAGCGGGATGATAATGAACTTCGAGGCACTGCAAGCCACGAATAAGGCACTACAATCAGGTGGCATAGCGAAGAAGAGAGATGTTGAGGCAGTAATGGTGGCCCAGGGCCCAAAATCTCCACTTACCTATCAAACACCTCCACCTCCATATCAAACACCTCCACCCACATATCAAACACCTCCACCCACATACCAAGCATCACCACTTACATATCAGCCTTCATCTCCCAGATATTCCCTACCAGCCACTGTCCATCACACCTATAACTCCCAACCATCTCACTTCCAATCACCACCAGCTCTCCAAAACTATCCAAGACCAAGACCCAACTTCGACCGCAAGCCACCCAGACAATACACCGCCATTGCTGAGCCTATCGACCAACTGTATGAAAGGTTAAAAGCCGCAGGTTAGGTCACTCATGTTCCCGCTGTGGAATTAGAAAATCCATCCCAATGGGTCAATCTAAAGCAAACTTGTGCGTACCATTCTGGTATGAAAGGACACACCACTATTGAGTGTCGAACGTTGAAGGATAAGATCTAGACGCTGATTGACAACAAGGTCATACAAGCAAAGGAAGTCGTACCTAATATCCGCACCTAATATCCGCAACAATCCCCCCTAATCACAAAGACGATGGTGTACATGTGATAGAGACAAATGAAGAATGGAACCCCGAGGGGTCGATCGGGCTTATTCGAGAAGGCGATGACTTTAAGGTTCTAGTCACACTTACTCCTATTGTGGTTTAGACCCAGGCACCAATCGAGGTTGAGGTAACTGCATCATATCCATTCGAGGTGGAAGTGGCTCCGCCCGTAGCCACCTCCGCTCCATTTGAAGTAGAAGTGGTCACACCTTTTACTGTGACAATATTAACCACACCCTCATTCAACTCAAAAGCAATACCCTAGGATTATGTTGCCGAGGCTCGATGAAAAGGGAAGGCCAAGATAGAGGAATCTGACGCTGCACATGGAATGACTAGAATTGGAAGAGTCTATACACTTGAACACCTGGGAGGTTCAAGTAAGAAGGCCACTACTAGGCAGCCTATTATTGAGATCGGGCCATATGACCTGTGGAGGAAAGTGCAGGCAAAAGAATACTCTGTCGTTGACCATCTGAACAAAGTCCCTGCGTAGATATCTATCCTGTCACTATTGCAGAATTCAGAGGCACAGAAGAATGCTTTGATGAAAGTACTGAGCGAGGCTTATGTACCCAATAACATTATTGGTGGAGAAATGGCCAACATGGTTGGGCAAGTGTTGGAGAGCCATAAGATTATCTTCTACGAAGATGAGCTACCGCCTGAGGGTTTGAATCACAATTGAGCATTGCATATCATAGTGCAATTTGAAGACAAGTTCATTGCCAGGGTCCTAGTTGATGGGGGTTTGAGCCTAAATATTTGTCCATTGGACACTCTGAAGAGGTTGGACAAAGGTTTCCACGAGATACAAGTAGGAAGCATGAATGTAAAGGCTTTCGATGGGTCCCAAAGGGCCACGATCGGGGAAATCAACCTTTGCTTGCAGATGGGGCCAAATTGGTTCGACGTTGAATTCCATGTACTTGACATACCAGCCTCATATAATCTTCTATTAGGCCGACCTTGGATCCATATTGCTGGAGGCGTGCCTTTCACACTACATCAAGCCGTGAAGTTTGAATGGAACCGCCAGGAAGTAATCATTCACGAAGATGGAAGTAACCCCATCTACACTAGTCAAACTATCTCGGCCATTGGACATAGAAGAAGGCTAGGAGGGGAAACCTATCATCACATCGAACGGGTCAATGCCGTCGAGAAGGATAAGTGGTGGAGTAACAAAATAGAAAGCATACTAGCATGGTCCGGATATGAACCTGGCAAAGGGTTAGGAAAGAACCTCCAAGGCATCACCAAACCAATACAGCTGAAAAATCATTGTACCATATTTGGGATCGGATACTAGTATATATGGCAAGATTACAATGATTGGTCGCCTCTATGGCGTGGACCGTATTACCCTCTTGAGCAGCCAGTGCCACATTTGGAACAAGATTTCCACCAGGCTAACACAATATGGGGGATTGCAGAAGAAGAAGCACTAGCTGGGTTGAGGAATTTGTTCTTGGAGAATGAAGACATGGACTACAGTGCCATAATTGAGGAGGAGGAGGAGGAAGAAGACCTCACTATTCAGACTGTGGCGAAGGGAGCTGTTCTCAGAAACTGGACCGCCACACCATCCCGAGCCCGCCGAGTCCCTGGGTAGCTTGGCAGAATTTACTTCTATAGCCGTTCTAGGCATTTAAAATTTCCTGTAGTTTCGTTTTAATCTTTACTTGTTTCAAAATAAATGCTCGATTCATCGAGCCATGCTTTGTCTGAACAATTTTTCAAGTTTCAATCAAATGCATTTGCTCTTTATTATTCACTACTATCTTTACACTTTTTCTTTCCACGACGTTATTATTACTTTTCCTGATGGACCAGTGACTGTGACATGTAATGAGGCAATACAACATGAGAATAGTGATTCAGAGGAAGAAGATGAGATACCCGAAGAAATCGTCCGAGAGGTTGAAAATTTTGAAAATAAGCCTAAGTACAATCTGGATGATACCAAAACAGTAAATTGGGGAGACGCCAAGACCGTCAAGGAAACCCGCATCAGTATTCAGTGTCACCAACAGAGAAGGAAGAGTACATTCATTTCCTAAAGGAATATGAGGACATCTTCACATGGTCATATGATGACATGACCGGTTTGAGAACTTCCACAGTGGCTCACAAGTTGCCTACTAATCCCATGTGTCCGCCAGTAAAACAGAAACTCAGAAAGTTCAAACTAGACATGAGCCTAAAAATCAAGTAGGAAGTTACCAAGCAGATCCAAGCCAAAGTTCTCAGGGTGGTTGAGTACCCAACCTGGTTAGCTAACATTGTGCCAGTTCCGAAGAAAGACGGGAAGGTCAGGGTATGTGTTGATTATCGGGATTTAAATAGAGCAAGTCCCAAGGACGATTTTCCACTGCCAAATATACATATCCTGATTGATAATTGCACCAAGCATGAACTCTAATCCTTTGTAGAATACTTCGTATCCTTTGTAGAATACTTCGCGGGTTATCACCAGATTTGGATGGATGAAGAAGATGCAGAGAAAACAGCTTTCATTACACCATAGGGTGTATATTATTACAAGATTATGCCATTCGGTCTGAAGAATGTTGGGGCCACTTACATGAGAGCCATGACAACCATCTTCCATTATATGATACACAAAAAAATAGAGGCGTATATGGACGATGTCATTATCAAATCCAAGAGGGCCGCAAATCACATAGCAGACTTGAGGAAGTTCATCGACAGGCTAAGGAGATACAATTTGAAATTGAACCTCGTGAAGTATGCATTCGGGGTTCCCACAGGAAAGTTATTGGGATTCATCGTCAATCGTCGAGGGATCAAACTGGATTCGTCTAAAGTCAAAGCTATTCAGGAGTTACCACCACCTAAGAGCAAAAATGATGTGATAAGCTTCTTAGGGCGTCTTAACTATATCAGTCGCTTTATAGAACAGACCTCAGTCATATGTGAACCCATCTTCAAGATGCTAAGAAAGGATGCCGAAATAAGCTGGACCGAGGATTGTCAGAAAGCTTTCGACAAAATCAAAGAGTACTTGTCCGTACAGCCAGTTCTAGTCCCGCCAGAACCAGGATGACCTTTGCTACTATATCTATCTATATTAGATGGAGCCTTCGAATGTGTTTTGGGACAACATGACAAGACAGGAAGGAAGGAGCAAGCCATATATTACTTAAGTAAGAAGTTAACAACTTACGAAGCACGGTATTCTCTGCTTGAACGCACTTGCTGTTCTTTGACCTGGACAACCCAGAAATTGAGGCATTACTTCTGTGCCTACACTACATACCTCATATATAGGATGGATCCTCTGAAGTACATATTTCAGAAACCCATGCCTACTGGGAACTTGTCCAAATGGCAGATACTACTAAATGAGTTCGATATCGTCTATGTAACTCAAAAGGCAGTCAAGGGACAAGCATTGGAAGATCACCTTGCTGAAAATCCTGTGGGAGGAGAATATGAACCCTTGAAAACGTATTTTCCTAATGAAGAAGTATCATTCATAGGAAAGTACATTACCGAAGCATATGACGGTTGGAGGATGTTCTTTGATGGAGCCGCAAATTTCAAAGGAGTGGGCATTGGAGAAGTTTTAGTATCATAAATGGGTCAGCATTATCTGGTATTTGCTAAACTCAGATTTCCCTGCACCAATAACATGGCAGATTATGAAGCTTGCATACTAGGGCTCAACATGGCAGTCGACATGAACGTTCAGGAGTTGCTGGTGATCGGTGATTCAGATTTGCTTGTGCACCAGGTACAAGGAGAGTGGTCCACCAAGAATTCCAAGACATTGTCATATCTGCACCATGTGCAGGAATTTAGAAAGAGGTTTACAAAGATAGAATTCCGGCATGTGCCCAAAATTCAGAATGAGTTTGCCGACACATTGTCCACCTTGTCATCTATGATACAACATCCAGATAAGAACTATATTGATCCCATTCCGGTGAGAATCCACAATCAGCCACCATATTATGCTCATGTCGAGGAAGAAGCGGACGAAAAACCTTGGTTTCATGACATCAAGAATACTTATCAAAAGGAGAATACCCGGAGCATGCAAGTCACACTCATAAATGCACGCTCCGAAGATTGTCAAATCACTTCTTCCACAACGGAGGAAACTTGTATAGGAGAACTCCTGATTTTGGGTTTACTAAGGTGTGTTGACGCAAGGGAAGCTTCTAAGCTACTTGTGGATGTGCATGCGGGGACCTGCGGCCCACACATGAATGGTTTTGTCTTGGCCAAGAAGAAACTTAGGGTCGGTTACTTTTTGATGACCATAGAGACAAATTGCGTAGTATGTCCGCAAATGCTATCAATGTCAAGTGCATGTCGACATGATAAAAGTGCTGCCAAATGAGCTCAATGCAACAAGCTCGCCTTGGCCATTCGCCACTTGGGAATGGATTTCATCGGTCCAATTGATCCCACTGCTTCAAATGGGCATAGGTTTATTCTGGTAGCCATTGATTACTTCACAAAATGGGTAGAGGCTGCATCTTACAAAGCTGTAACCAAGAAAGTCGTCGCGGACTTTGTTAAGGATCGAATTGTTTGCCGATTTGGCGTTCCCGAATCCATTGTCACTGATAATACCACCAACCTCAATAGTGATCTGATGAAAGTTATGTGTGAAACTTTCAAAATCAAGCACAAGAATTCCATAGCCTACAAACCTCAGATGAATGGAGCCGTAGAAGCCGCCAACAAAAACATTAAGAAGATACTAAGGAATATGGTAGAGAACCACAAACAGTGGCCTGAGAAGTTACCCTTTGCTCTGTTAGGGAACCGTATCACGGTTCACACATCAACCGGGGCAACTCTCTACATGTTGGTTTATGGTACCGAGGTTGTCATCCCAGTGGAGGTGGAGATTCCTTCTTTAAGAATCATACATGAAGCTGAACTTAGCGATGCAAAGTTGACAAGGAGCCGCTATGAACAATTGGCCCTTATCGATGGAAAGAGAATGAACGCAGTGTGTCACGGCCAACTTTATCATAATAGAATGTCCAGAGCTTTTAACAAAAGAATCAAACCAAGACAGTTCGCACCAGGGCAGCTGGTATTGAAGAAAATCTTCCCACATCAAAATGAAGCCAAAGGGAAATTCTCTCCCAACTGGAAAGGTCCATACATGGTTCACAGAGTACTAACAGGAGGAGCACTCATACTTGCATAAAGATGGAGAAATCTGGCCAAAACCGATCAATTCAGATGCAGTCAAGAGATACTATGCTTAGATACTTTACATTTCCTCATTTGATGTAATTGAACTACGCTTGACCTGATTCCCATTTAAGAGGGGATACATAGGTAGACTTATGGGTTCGTTCATATCGTAATAAAATTTTCATTTCCCCCAAGAGCAAAAACTGGGGCAGAATTTTGAGGAGGACCCTAAAAATTCCGGAGCAAGCCCAGCCAACTCCATCGCATGCCAGGAAGTCAGTAATCAGTTAAGAACTAGGGCAGAATTTTGAGAAGGATTCTCAAAATTTCGGAGAAGTTTCAGCAGGTTCCGTCATCCGCAAACAGTCAAAGATCATCTACCAAAGTGGGGAAGAATTTTGAGGAGGACCCTCAAAATTCCATAAGAGAGCTACAACGTCTTGATATATCAATACGTTTCTAAAACAACTCTATTTTTTCAAATATTACATATTTTCATAAACTCTACTTCCACAACAGTCAGGTGTCACCCAGGGGAACTCGAAAGGTTTTTAAAACGAAGCAAAGCAAGGGCAGACAACAGAAGCACGAACCAACCTCCCCCTCACAGAACTTACAATTTTTTTGAACGCAGACACATCTGACGTAACGATAATATCCGCAGATATATGCACGTAGCACGATTACTATCAATCGGGCGATCAGACACCGAATATACATCTCCCACTAAGACATATGCTACTTTTACTTACTACTTGCTCTCTACATGAGGCTAATCCTTGCCTCCATATTTGTATGAGGCTAATCCTTGCCTCCATATCTACATGAGGCTAATCCTTGCATACATATCTGCGTGAGGCTAATCCTTGCCTCCCTACCTGCGCGAGGCTAATCCCTGCCTCCATATCTGCATGAGGCTAATCCTTGACTCCATACTTGCATGAGGCTAATCCGTGCCTCCATACCTGCATGGGGATAATCCCTGCCTCCATATTTGCATGAGGATAATCCTTGCCTTCATACTTGCATGAGGCTAATCCTTGCCTCCCTATTTGCATGATTTTAATCTCTAACTTCATTCTTGCATGAGGCTAAACCCTGCCTCCCCATTCGCATGAGCCTAATCCTTGACTCTATCTTACATGAGGCTAATCCTTGCCTCCCTATTTGCATGAGTCTAATACTTGACTCCCTATTTGCATGAGGCTAATCTTTGCCTCCATACTTGCATGAGGCTAATCCTTGCCTCTCTATTCGCATGAGTCTAATCCTTAATCTATCTTGCATAAGGCTAATCCTTACCTCCCCATTTGCATGAGTCTAATCCCTGACTCCATGTTTGCATGAGTCTAATCCTTGACTCCCTACTTACCTGAGGCTAACCCCCGCCTCCCCATACTTGCATGAGGCTAATCCTTGCCTCCATATCTGCATGAGTCTAATCCTTTACTTCCTATTTGCAAAAGTCTAATCCTCGACTCCATACTTGTATGAGGCTAATCCTTGCCTCCCTATTTGCATGAGTCTAATCCTTGACTCCATACATGCATAAGGCTAATCCTTGCCTCCCTACTTGCATGAGTCTAATCCTTGACTCCGTACCTGCATGAGGCTAATCCTTGCCTCCCTACTTGCATGAGTCTAATCCCTGACTCCATACTTGCATGAGGCTAATCCATGCCTCCCTACTTGCATGAGGCTAATCCTTGCCTCCATACTTTCATGAGGTTAATACATGCCTCCCTACTTGCATGAGGCTAATCCTTGCCTTCATACCTACATAAGGCTAATCCTCGCCTCCAGATTTGCATGGGACTAAGAACTATCCCTTTTTGCACGGATATTGCTCTATTTTACTATCTATTTGCTTTCTAATCGGGCTAAACTCTGCCCTCCGTTTTACAAGACTAATCATTGTATTGATAATATCATGACTATTGCATATCATGGGCTGAAATATCTCCGATCTATTCGAAGGCGTCATAGTCTAAAGGCATCATCCTTATAGCCGGAAGACACCATGCCATGGCTTGAGGATCTGTCAAATTTGCATATCATTATTCAAAGGCGTCATGGTTCGGAGGCACCATTGTCATGGCCCGAGAACATCATTTCATGGCCTGCAAATCCCTCACTAAAACATTCATGGCCTAGAACGTCATGGTCCAAGGACGTCATCTTTAACCGTCCAAAGACAACCTTCATGGTCCAAAGGGAATCTGCATCATGTTTAAATTTTCACAAATACGTTTGTAGCATCTTTTATCTGCAGGTAACCAGTAAGAAATTGCTATCCTAATAGGAGCGATCTCGATCCAGTTCCTTCAACCATCCCGAGATTTAATCGCTCAACGTAGCCACATCGGCATCGCGTGTCCGTTCTTGCAATAATTTCATCGGCATATTTCGCAGATGAACCTAGGACTACACATGGCCTGATTCCTGTAAAACCAGGGATATGTAGGTAGCTCGAAGATCAGATCCCGGCCTCTGTCTTTCAAAACATCCTATCCTGTCAAAATTGGCCATCATTTCTTTACCCGGAAACTCTTTCATCCTTCCCGGGTAAAGAGGAGCAACTGTTGATACCCAATATTTACTATATTTTTTATATAGATAAATACCTTCAAAATAGCATATATAAGCATGCATAAGGTTTTTATAATTTTCCTATAATTTTAAAGATTTTTAATTTATTTATTTCCTCCCCTTTTACTCATAAAATCCCCAATAATTATCCCTCAAATTATTGTTGGGGTTATTTAGTCATTTAAATTCTATATTTATGCCAAAATATTATTAAAATATGATTGCAATATTAGCCTTATTAATGTATAATTACATTTATATGCATAAAATCGACCTTCTATATTTTTAAAATGTTAAATATCTATTTTAAATTATTTTAGTATACAAAATTATTTTCCAGAAATTATCTATTATTTATTATAAATTATATAGGGATAAATTAGCTATTTAAAATATAGCCAGATTACATTTCAATCATAGCCTCAATTGAACCCACTACCCAGCCCAATTTCAAGCTAAAATACCCAACCCAAACCCTAAACCCGCCTACCCGACCTAGTACCAATTAAATCCTGGCCTTTGATCTCTCGTATTAGCCCTTACCTTTTTTAATCCTAAACGACCCTAACACTATCTCATTCTTCCAAATCTTCCACCTCTTTATTCTCTCATCTCCTCCCCTCTCTCATCAACTCAACCTAACCCTAGCCCTTTCAACCGCCGACCTCTCTTCTCCGATCTTCTCCGGTGATCTCCCATCAACTCCTAAGTCTCCAATGGCTCCTCTAATGCCATGCTTGCCTTCTCTAGGTCTTCAAGGGCCTAGGGCCACGCCGACTTGCACCTAGGGTTCATCACTTGTCTGTTCTTGACTACTCCAGTGTGTTTTCGAGCAAAATCACGCTATATTTGTTACGATCCTTGGGATTCTAGATAGGTTCTTTCATCTCCATAATTTCTGCCTAGATCTGTACAATTTTAACACGATTTGAGTTGGTTTCTTTGATGTTTTACAATATCCTTGGAACTCTTTACAAGAACCATGTGATTTCTAGTGTTTTCGTCTTCTTCTAAAATTAGGGTTTTCGGAACTTCTTCTAAAACTTTGTTTAAACTGATTCTTTATGTTTAAACTTCTATCTCTTGCATATTTCGACTGATTCTATGATTTTACTACCTTTTCAACTCGCCTATATTGAAAGCCCTAATTTTCTAGATTTTTTCGCTTGGTTCTGTGTATTAGCATGACTGCTCGTTTCTTGTATGAGTTTTTATGATTATCTTGCTTCGAATATGTTCTTACTGAGTTTTTATCACCTCTATGTATTTGTGTTCATCTTGAGTGGTCAATACTTGCCTCTTTGCTTGCTGTGTTTGGTTACTCCTATCTCACTCTTTTTATATGCTAAAACTCTCTCTTTGATTGACTCTGAACTTCTTGTTTCTTGGCTTGATTTGAAATCTTCCCTTTAGACTTTCGATTCTCCTGTTTTAACTTGTTTATTTTCTTATTCATGGGAACCCATGTTACTCTCCTTAAAATCAGTAATTTCGAATCCTTGATTCCATGATTTACTATATGCTGATTTTTGATTATTTCCATATTCTGCAACTTTATTTGTTTTCTTGCCTTATTTGGTTAACCGAGTATTTTACTAATTCTTCATTAGTTGTTTCCTTAGTTAAACTCCTATGTACTTACCCCTAATTGTCTATTTTATATCTTATACTCTACTTGATTTCTTTCCTTAATCATTTCTGCCTATTACCGTTGGCTGATTACCCCTTAATTAAAGGAGTACTTGCATTGATTTGATTCTGATTAGTATTTGGTTCCATAATTACTATGCTACTATGATTTTTGCCTTATTTTTATCTAATTTCAAACTACTATATATACACACTCTCTCATTAACACAACACACGAACACTTTGGTTCAAAAAGCACTCTCTCTCACACTTAAACTTTCTGCTCTCTCTTTTGTGTTGTTACTATTATTCTAAGTTAGTCGGCTGCAAGCCAAGGCTAACTATTGTGCTCTCCTGCTCCTTCACTTTTTTGTGTGTGTGTTGTCACTTTACTGGTATGTCCTTATTTCAATTTAAGTCTCAAAACAATATGTTTCTTTTTCTCCTCTAGTTTATCATGTTCCTGATTTGTTCTACCTCTGTTTTTGCTGTTCAACATGTAATTAATCTCTTTATGTTAATTATATACTACCCCTTAGACTCATCATGTTTATGAAATGTTAAACCCTTTAGTGTACCCTAATACGACTCTCCCTTACTAATGTTCTATGCAAAGTAGTTGACCATCTTTAAGTGACCTGATTCTGCATTAAGCCTAGGGTTCCTTAGCATGCTGCTGATTCTGTTCTTAAGTGCTCCTATAACTATGTGTTTACCTATGTGTCCCCAAATCCCTTGGCCCCCATGTTTGTGACTACTGAACCTGCTTTAGCTTTATAATCTCTGGCTGTGTATGAACCTGTCTTAGGGGTGTTGTGTTTGGACTGTTGTTTACTACTCCACTCTCTTTTAAAACTGTCTCTGTTGTTTTACTAAACTATTTCAAGCAAACCTCCTTTTAATACTATTGTCCTACTGAAACCTTTCAAACTATGTCAAGCACTTTTGCTCTACTCCTAAGTCAATAGGTTCTTCCCCCTCCAGTATGTGTATTGCCTTGGGATCCTCTTGAGAACCCTCTGAACTTTGGCATACTGAGGCTGGCCATTCCACACTGCACTTACTCAATTTGGTTACCAAGTCTAGGTGTAAGCACTATCCAGGATCCTTGAGATCCTTAGAGAACTTTGATGCACCTAGACAATGATACTGTCTATGGAATTTGGGCATTTGAGGCTATTGGAGGCTTTGGAATCTGGGCCTATTTGTAGGCTCCCTATACGATAACTTCTTATTTTTCTTATCTACTTATGTAATTCATTCATGTGGTCTGTAATAATTTGTAAACGAATATTGGGGTAACTAGTAAAAAATGGTGGGTAGTTGCATGTTTGTGGGGTAATACGGGTAGAAACCATGTCTATAGGACTTCATATTTTGCTATGTTTACCTTTATAAGTAGAAAATATTCCTATAGGACTTTTATATCTTATTATGTTTGTCTTATTATGTCACGGCCCAAACCGATGAGCCACAATGGGCACCCGGTACCTTACTCAACCGAGTACCAACGTAGTGTATCTTTCTTATTACATTATCATATACACGTGACATATGAGCCTAATAGGCCAACATGATTATTTATAAACTCAAAACATAGGCCGACAAGGCCGTACAATCTATCACGTATACGACATATATCTATAAACCTCTAAGAGTACATAAATATCATAAAGGTTGGGACAGAGTCCCGCCATACCAAACAATACACGTCTAACTCATACTAATCAAACGAGCAACTCCGAAGAAAATGGAGCACACCAACATCTTCCACTGAGCTGATAGCCTACTTGGAGGGCTCTCGACCTATCTATCGGGACCTGCGGGCATGAAATGCAGCATCCCCAAGCAAAAGGGACGTCCGTATGAATAATGTACCGAGTATATAAGACACATAAATAAATACATAAGAGACATGGAAGAAATATAGAGTACATGACTCAACCTGTAAGTCTGAATAACTTTGTAAATCACAAAATAATTATAGTATCATGCATATGCGTATGAATGTCATGTCGTGCTTAGGTACATGTTTCATAACATCATCAGCCTCTGAGGGCATCTCATCATATCATCTTGGCCACTGTGGGAAAAATCATCAATGTATACCAGCTGATCAGGTGGTGGTGCGTATATAACGCTGTAGCCTTTTCCATGTCCGATATACATATATATACATACATATATACGCGTATATAACGCTATCTTATCATGGGTCAATGTACATGAATGCAATGTATGAAAAGTACGTTAATAAAATCTTTCGGAATCGTCATAAGACCATTTTGCCTTTGAGTAATATCATAAAGTAACCTCTTTTCAAATTTCGTATTTTTCTGAGTCCCATGAACATATGATAAAATATTATGGCACATGGAAATTCAAGAACATAGATATTTCTAATACTTCTATGAATAGAGTCATTCATGAAATTTTTGCATTTGCACATTTTGCTCATATTGTATCGATCATGCCAAAAGACTAGAAGGGATAGCCTTAACATACCTGCGCTGGTTCTCTTGACAATTCCTCAAATACACGTCAATTGCGATAAAACAAGTTACGACGGATCGAAGTAGTGAAAAAAAATCCATGTGATATTATTGAGAAAGATTGTACCGTACTCCAAGAGGCACAGAAGTTCCATTTGATACTACTACAGTTGAGTACAACCACACTAGCTTCGTGTAACTCTGTATGGACACATCAATAACTACAGGAATGATAAAACCATTTTATTCTCTATTCTGCCATCCCTTCCATCATTTATACTAATGTTTGGCACATTCTTAGTTGTATTACTATCAAACTTCCTTGGTGACTTGGAAAAATCAGCCTCAAAGTATCTAATACCAACAAGATACATCAAAGTATGAGTAGAAGGAAATGGCGTTCCCTCAAGTTGAACAATAATAAAATGATATGATGGCTCCGCCGATTTTTGTCACCAAATTGCTCAAAAGGACATGTGCAATATTCATTGAATATGAGTTTGTCATTAAGATCTTGTGTTGTTTCATGTATGAACCTTATTCACTTTATCTTACTCCTTTGCAGACATTCTGGAGAAATTATTCAAGCTTGGAGGAATTTCTAACGGTGGTTGTAATGTATTTGAAGATGTTAAAGATAAAGTATTATGTAACTAACATATTTGTTTGCCACCTTTCAATTCTAATGTAAGAGTCACAAATTCTTAGAATGGGGAACTTCCACGTTCTCACCTCAATAATTATCCAAAATTTTTAATTAATTTAATTAGAAAATATTCCGCTACCCGGTAATTAACCAATTACCCGCATAATTTAAAAATTGCATCAAATTACTTAAAATTCTATTTATTTTTAATATAATTTATATATAATTTATACCTTATACTACCATGGTCATATGATACCTTGCATGGTACTAGTTTATAATTATCGGATATTATCGCTTGAAATACCGCTGGACTCGTACTTTATCCCAAATGCCAAACTTGGACGAAAATTCGTTTCCTTTGAATTGCTTTCCCTCTCACCTTCACGAATTTACTTATTACTTGTTTGAAATAGAATAATCCTTATAATCTTCGAATAATCTTTTCCTTGGACTGATGTCAATTACCTTATGACAGATTTCACGTACAATACTACAAGGTGCAATATCGTGGTAATGTAGTACTGCGGAATGTGACATCTCACTTCCGAGCTCTTATTATTTTATTTATGGCACATTTTCATGTACGAGAATATGGGGTGTAACATATCATGTTAGAAATCATGCCTATAGGTTTCAAGCGGTTCCGATAATAGAAATCATGTTTATAGATCTTAAAATCAACTTCACAAGTAGATGTCATGCCTTTAGGATATAATCCAATCCAACTTCTGTTATAACAAGTGTTTACATGTGTTTTTCATCATGCCTGCAAAGTTTCTGAAATCAGTATTAAATAACTAGATATCTTGCCTATAGGGAACAACACCAGAAATTCCGCCTATAGATTCAAACCATTCTAGTTTGAATAAATCAACCCAGTCCACGATTAGTTCACTTCGAAATTGATTTAATTAATGGTTTATTTTTCCTGAAACAAGTTCTTTCAAAAACTGCCTTAATCTATCATTAGACAACATGCCTATAAGGATTCAAGAGCATGTTTTAAAAACCTGCCTTGTTTAACTATATAAAACGTAGTTACCATTATTCCACGCGTAGGTAAGCCTATAGGGCGTTTCCAAATCTTGCAACTCTAAAAAAAAATTATTACTTAATGTCGTTCTGATCTTTGTAAACAGGCTTTCAGAAATTAGTAGGCAACTTATATGGCCATTACTTCTGAGTTTATAGAATAAACTGCCTATCTTCTATGTCTTGATATTCAATTAGACATCATGCCTTATGATACTATTTACCAAAGGGCCTTTATTTGTGTTTGAATCGTGCTACTTATGTGCATTGTTTGAGGAGGTAAACTTGAGCCTCTAATTGCTCCCTCTTTGTCTTATGTGGTGAGGTCCTAATTGTTCTTGCCAGTCGCCCTAGTATTTTCACCTTTAAACCTTAGGGGTCTGTCTAGAACCACCTATAGGTAGAGGTCCTAAATTTCCTCCAGGACCTTTAAGAAGGGACGGGTAACAACATGCAATAGAGATCGCTGACCAACACTCACTTTAATGACCACTAAGGGGATGGGAAGGGTAGAAATGGGATATGATGACTACGCGCTAATGTCACGTGTAGCCCCTCATTGAGGAGTGTTTACCGGGCATTGTGTGGGGTGATCCTATAGGCTAACTAACTTGGGACTTTCCCTTTCCCAAAATTCCTTTTGTTCAAACTTTGTTCTATATACAACTTGCCCAAAACATTTGCCTTATTATTTGAGTTATACAAATGTGCTTTATTTGTAATTATTTTCAAGTATATATTTGTTAATGGACTAATTTGTAAATATAAGTTCGGCCGGGACCCACAGTTGTGTAACAAGAGGGGTGCCTAACACCTTCCCCTCGAGGTCATTTCGAGCCATTACCCTAATCTCTAGTAATGCAAACCAATCCAAGAGTTAATCACTCTAGGTGCCCTAACGCACCATAACCCGTTAGGTGGCGATTCTTCAAATACCCAATTTTTAAAAGGAAAGGCGTTATTACCCCACATGAATATCGAAACCCGAACCTCTCTCTGCAGAGGGAAAAAAGGGGGCACAGCAGGTACTACCATCCAACCACAAAGAAGTTCTTTGTGTCAAGACATGTTGTCTTTGATGAACTAACACTTTCTTATGTGCAGGAAAATAAGACTGATAGTGCACCAAATGACTCTAGTCATATGGCCACATTCTTTGATTTTTTCTCAGAATCACAGGCTAAGTCTGGTTCATCAGACCCTCCTACTGCGGTGGGATGTTAGGAGCTGATCATGATGCTATTGCAGCTAATGTTTCAAATGATCAGAAAGATGGTGTTATTGCTCAACAACTGCTTCAACTACTGATCATTGTGATGCTGTTGAATATGATCAGGATGAGGCTGTGGAGGTCACAAACAGTGTTGCTGATCCCTCTGCAAAAATGCAAAATTCAGACACTGATGAATTGCACTCATGTACCGACCCCATTTCGCCCTCCGTGAACTGTCGTGACGGCACATAGTCTCTACGACTAGGTAAGCCTAAAAAATGTGGAACATAAACGCAATTTGCGTAAGAAATAATCAAAACCCAAAATAACTGAATAGAAACAATAGTTATAATACCGCTTGGCATGTACAACACAACATTCTCAAAACCAAGTACACTATCCCAAAACCCGAAAACTCATGGAAACACAAGCCTTTGGAATATATAACAAGAAAGAAAATATAGAAGGACAATGTTTAACAACTAGAATAGAAAGGGACTCCTCCTCTACGGACGTGGAAGATGTACCTCAAAGTCTCTAGAGCAGCCGCCTCCCTCAAGGATAGTAGGCCTGAGTAGAGGTACCTGGATCTGCACATGAAAAACATGCGCAGAAAGGGCATAGTACACCACAATGGTACTCAGTAAGTGCCAAGCCTAACCTCGGTTGGGTAGTGACGAGGAATGTCAGGGCCCTACTGAGGTTAAATAAAATATAAAGATTAATAGTATAGAACAAAACAGTATAAATAAGTACAACAGTAAAATAACACAAGATGTACGGACATCAACAACTATACAGAAGCAAGGTAAACACGGAAAAAGAAATACAGCTCAGCACCAATAATAACAATCGGGGATCTCCTAGGATACCGTCCTGTAGTCCCATATGTACATATCCAATGGATCTCCCGGGATCCCGTCCCGTAGCCCAACTCATAATGCGCAGGGATCTATTGGAATCCCATTCCGTAGTCCCAAATGTAAATACCCAGTACTGGGGGAATCTACCAGGTGCATTCCCGTAGTTCCATATAACTGTGCAGGGGGATCTACCGGAATCCCACATCCATAGTCCCAAAATAAATACACAACAACAACAGGAAAATATACAGAAATGACAAATCTTCATATTAAGGCAACAAGTGATTCTAGCCTAGCATGCCGCACAGAATTTCGTTAAGGCAGGTTGAGCAAATAGAATAATTAAGTCACTTAGACATGCTTTCCTAAGCTAACAACAAGCGTAATAGTGCAGGTAATAGAAATAGGAAAGGAAACATACTAGTAATTACTTAAAGAAAATCGGGTTTCCAACAATTAGCACAAGTATGCACTCGTCACCTCACGTACAAGGCATTTCAATTACCAAATATACCAATCCTAAGGGAAGGTCCCCCACACAAGGTTAGACAAGCCACTTACCTCGAACCGACTCAAAACCAACCTGAGACCACGTTCTTGCCACGAGTACTCGACTCCAAATGGTCCAAATCTATTCAATTCAATTGCATAATGTAAATAACGCTTTAAGTAACTGAGTCTACAATTAAATTCTAAGCTAATAGGCAAAATTATGTAAAATGACCAAAATGTCCCTAGGGCCCACGTCTCGGGAATTCGGGTGAAATTTATATTTACAAAAACCTCGCACTCTCACGAGTTCAGTCATATCAAAAGTACCAAAATCGGACCTCAATTTGTCCCTCAAATCATCACTCAAAGGTCTCCAATTAGACAAGCCCTAACCCCCCAATTACCACTGATTTTCCTTAATTTTTCATGCTTAAATTGATAAAAATCACTACAATAACGAGTTTAGGGACCAAAGAACTTACCCCAATGAACTCCTCTGAAAATCCCTCTTGAAAAGTGTTCCCCAAGCTTCTTCCCATTTTGAAAAAGATGAAAAACGGCTAAATTTCGCGAAGGAAAGAATTTATATGTTCTGCCCAGCGATTTTCGCATTTGTGGCCTTGGGACCGCATATGCAGCCCCGCGTTTGCGGAGCGAAGGTCGCACATGCGACATTTCATTTAATGGCCAGGTTCCGCATCTGCGACTCCCAATCTGCAGATGCGGTACCGCTTCTGCAAAGTTACCAACGCTTCTGCGGTTCCTGAAGAAATTCAAAAATCCCACTTATGCAACTACTAATCCGTTTCTACGGCGCCGCACCTGCGGAAGCCAAACTGCAGGTGCGGTTATGACAGAACCAGTAGCTGAAGCTGCAACTCTAAGTCTAAAATCTTTTCGTCAACCATCCGAATTTATCCCGAGGCCTCAGGAACCTCAACCAAAGGCACCAACAAGTCACAAACTACTATCCAAACTTGTACCAATCCTTAGAACACCTAAAACAACATCGAAACCTCGAATTAACCATGGATTCAAGCCTAAAAACTCCAAAATTCTCAAAATACAGTTTTGATCAAAAAGTCTATCAAACCTCGCCCGAATCCTGAAATTTTGCACACAGGTCACATTCAACACTACGGAGCTACTCCAACTTTCGGAATTCCATTCTGACCCTTGGATCAAAATCTTACTATCGGGCCGGAAACTTCAAAAATTTAACTTCCGGCATTTCAAGCCTAAATTGCTACTGACCTTCAAAACATAATCCGAACACGCTCCTAAACCCAAAATCACCCAACGGAGCTAACAGAACCATCAAATTTCCATTCCGAGACCGTCTTCACATTGTTCTGACTACGGTCAACTTTCCAACACTTAAGCTCTCATTTAGGGACCAAGTGTCCTAAAACTCTCCGAAACTCGAAATCGAACAAACTGGCAAATCAAAATATACTGATGCAATATTCTTTGACCTCAGCTTTCTAACCTGCCTGTCCAATATTGCCACTGGCTCCTCAACATAGGATATATCCTTGTCCAACTGGACTGAACTGAAATTCAACACGTGCGATGGATCACCGTGATACCTCTAGAGCATTGAAACATGAAATACCGGATGAACTCCTGCCAGGCTGGGAGGTAAAACAACCTCCCCAACAAGCCTCAATATCTCAAAAGGGCCAATAAATCTTAGACTCAACTTTCCTTTCTTCCCAAATCTCATGACGCCCTTCATAGGTGAAACCTGAAGCAGAACCCGCTCTCCAACCATATAGGAAACATCACGAACCTTTCGGTCCGCGTAACTTTTCTATAGGGACTGGGCTGTGCGGAGTCTATCCTGAATAACCTTAACCTTCTCCAAAGCATCCTGAACTAAGTCTGTGCCCAATAATCTGGCCTCACCAGTCTCAAACCAACCCACCGGGGACATACACCATCTCCCATATAAAGCCTCATACGGTGCCATCTGAATGCTGGACTAATAGCTGTTGTTATAAGAAAACTCCGCCAATGGCAAGAACTGATCCCAAGACCCTCCAAACTCAATCACACACGCACAGAGCATATCCTCAAGAATCTGAATAGTGCGCTCGGACTGTCCGTCCGTCTGAGAGTGAAATGATGTATTCAACTCCACCCGAGTACCCAACTCATGCTGGCCCTCCAGAACCGTGATGTGAACTAAGTACCTCTATATGAAATGATGGACACTGGAATACCATGCAGACGAACAATCTCCCAGATATAAATCTCTACCAACTGCTCCAAGGAATAAGTAGTACACATAGGAATAAAGTGAGCGGACTTGGTCAGCCGATCCATAATCACCCAAATAGCATCGAACTTTCTCAAAGTACGTGGGAGCCCAACTGCAAAGTCCATGGTGATCCTCTCCCACTTCCACTCTGTAATCTCTATCTGCTGAAGTAGCCCACCCGGTCTCTGGTGCTCATACTTCACCTGCTGACAGTTGAGACACCGAGCTACGAATCCAACTATATCTTTTTTCATCCGCATCCACCTATAGTGCTGTCTCAAATCCTGATACATCTTCGTGGCACCCGGATGAATGGAATACCACGAGCTATGGGCCTCCTACAGAATCAACTCCCGAAGCCCATCAACATTGGGTACACAAATCCGACCCTGCATCCTCAATACTCTATCATCACCAATAGTCACAGCTCTGGCATCACCGTGCTGAACCTTGTCCTTGAGGACAAGCAAATAAGGGTCATCATACGGCCGCTCCCTAATACGATCAAATAAGGAAGACCGAGAAACCACACAAGCTAGAACCTGACTAGGCTCCGAAAGATCCAATCTCACAAACTGGCTGGCTAAGGCCTGAACATCCATCGCCATAGGCCTCTTCGATGTTCGTAAATAAGCCAAACTCCCCAAACTCTCCGCCCGGCGACTCAAAGCATCGGCCACCACATTGGCCTTGCCCGAGTGATACAAAATAGTGATGTCATAGTCCTTTAGAAACTCTAACCACCTCCTATGGAGCAAATTTAGATCCTTTTGCTTGAACAGGTGCTGCAAGCTCTGATGGTCAGCATAAATCTCATAGGGAACCCCGTATAAATAATGGCGCCAGATCTTCAGGGCATGAACAATGGCAGCTAACTCAAGGTCGTGAACAAGGTAGTTCTTCTCATGTATCTTTAACTGTCTAGACGCGTAGGCAATCACCCTATCGTCCTGCATCAACATCGCTCCGAGGACAACCCTCGAGGCATCATAATAAACCATATAAGACCCCGAACCTGTAGGCAATATCAAAATTGGGGTTGTGGTCAAAGCTGCCTTAAGCTTCTAAAAGCTCGCCTCACACTCCTCCGTCCACTGGAACAGAGCACTCTTCTGGGTCAACCTGATCATAAGGGCCACAATCGATGAAAACCCCTCCACAAAACGATGGTAGTAGCCTGCCAAACCAAGGAAACTGCAGATTTTGTTAGCTGATGATGGTCTGGGCCAACTCTACACGACCTCTATCTTCTTCGGATCCACCTGAATACCCTCACTCAATACCACGTGGCCTAAGAATGCCACTGAATCCAACCAAAAATCATATTTTGGGAACTTAGCATATAAATTCTTCTCTCTCAGAGTTTGAAGCACATTCCTCAGGTGCTGCTCATGATCTTCCCGACTCCGGGAATACACCAGAATATCATCAATAAAAACAATGACGAACGAGTCAAGATACGGCCGGAACACACTGTGGATTAAATGCATAAAGGCTGCTGGGGTATTGGTCAGCCCAAATGACATAACAAGGAACTCGTAATGACCATACCGAGTCCTGGAAGCAGTCTTCGGGATATCTGGCTCCCAAATCTTCAACTGATGGTAACCTGAGCGCAAATCAATCTTAGAAAACACTCGTGCGCCCTGAAGCTGGTCAAACAGATCATCAATACGAGGCAAAGGTTAACGATTCTTAACTATAACTTTGTTCAACAAGCGATAATCAATACACATACGCATAGAACCATCATTTTTCTTCACGAACAAGACATGAGCACCCCCAAGGTGATACACTGGGCCGAATAAAACCCTTATCAAGCAATTCCTATAACTGATCTTTCAATTCCTTCAACTCAGGAGGAGCCATACAATACAGAGGAATAGAAATGGGATGAGTGCCCGACAATAAATCAATGCCAAAATCAATATCTCTATCAGGCGGCATGCCCGGAAGATCAGCTGGAAACACATTGGGAAAATCCCGTACTACTAAGACTGAATCAACTGAAGGGGTATCAATACTAACATCCTCACATAAGCTAAATACGCGTCACACCCCTTCTCAACCATATGCTGAGCTTTAAGAAAAGAAATAACTCTACTAGGAGTGTGATCTAAAGTACCCTTCCACTCAACACGCGGTACGCCTGGCATGGCCAGCATCACAATTTTGGCGTGACAATCAAGAATAGCATAATGGTGCGACAACTAGTCCATGCCCAAGATAATGTCAAAATCTACCATGCTGAGTAACAATAGATCGACTCTAGTCTCAAAACCACTAAGAGCAACCAAACACGACCGATAAACGCGGTCCATAACAAGAGAATCTCTCACAGGAGTAGAAACATAAATAGGGGAACTCAAAGAATCCCGAGATACACCCAAATGCGGAGCAAAATAAGACGATACATAAGAATAAGTGGATCCTGGATCAAATAGAACTGATACATCTCTGTGACAAACTTGTATAATACCTGTGATGACAGAATCGGAGGCAACAGCCTTGGTACGGGCAGGAAGGGCATAGTATCTGGCCTCCCCCTCTAGCGCGACCTCTACCTCCCCGACCTCTACCTCTGGATAGCTAAGCAGGTGGGGTAGAAACCGGATCCGTAACCATAGCCTGAGAAATCTCTGGGGCACGCTGTGGCTGAGAAGTCTATGGAGGTGCACCGCTTCCAAGTCTGGGGAAATCCCTTACCATATGTCGTGTGTCACCACACTCAAAACAAGCTTTGGGAAGACGTGTTGGCTATAACTGGCTCGGGCTAGGTTTGTTGGACTGACCTCTGAAAGCACCCCGCACGGGAGGCACGCTAGATACCGGAGGTGCATAATAAGGCTCCTGAGGTCTAGGAGGAGCTGGAACACCACTAGCTGCTAGAAGAGCTGAATGAACAAGGCGACTCATATAACCCCTACTATGACGACCTGCTGCTAAGGCACGGGCACTAGAGAAATGGCCCGACTTTCGAGACCTCTTGGCCTCCCTCTCCTCCCTCTCCCTAGCATGCATACCCTCAATCCTCCTAGCAATGCTCACCACCTACTAATAAGAAATATCCATCTCCAACTCACGAGCCATGTTAGACCTGATGTTGGGAATAAGGCCCTCAATAAACCGGTGAACTCTCTCGCGAATAGTAGAAACCAAGGCTGGTGCATGCCTATCCAAACTAGTGTAACGGACAGCATACTCTGAGACAATCATAGCACCCTAGCGCAAATGCTCAAACCTTGCGCGCTATGCATCCCTAAGGCTTTGAGGAACATACTATCTCAGGAACATATCTGAAAACTGAGTCCAAGTCAGTGAAGCAGCCTCATCTGGACTGTCTAACTCATAGGTATGCCACCACTCATAGGCGGCTCCTCGAAGCTGGAAAGTAGTGAAGGAAACCCCGCTCAATCCTGATATACCTATGGTACGGAGAATGCGGTAACTCTCATCTAGAAATCCTAGAGCATCCTTCGATGCTAGACCGCTGAATACAGGAGGCTTGTACCTCTTGAACCTCTCAAACAACTGCTCCTCCTCGAAAGCCGCTACCCTATCCTCGGGCTGAAATGGCACTGCAAGCAGTATATTAATAATCTCAGGTACCTACTCAACATGCAATCGCTGCTCAGGAGAGTGGGCGGCGGGAGTCTATGCTCCTCCCCCAGCCTGAGATATAGCTATAGCAAGGGGGAAACAACCCTGCCTGAGCTAGAGTGGTGTACATGCTCATGAACTGTGCCAAAGTCTCCTGAAGAGCCGGAGTAGTAGTAGCAGTAGGCATGTCAGGTGCCTGGACTCTAGCTGGAACTACTGGTGGTACCATGGTGGCAGCTCGCGCAGATGCTCTGGCTGCACCATATGCGAGTCCTCGACCTCTACCCCAGCCCCGGCCTCTAACAGCTGTAGTAAGGGGCACGGGTGCCTGATCATCTCAGGTAGCGCGTGTCCTCACTATCTGTGAGAGAATAGAAGATAGAAGTTTAGAATTGTGATATCAAAATCTCACATGACAAGGAAATCAAATGAAGTGGAATTTTCCTAACAGTTACATAGACTCTCGTAGATAAGTGCAGACGTCTCCGTACAGATTAGCGAGACTCTATAAACCGGCTTGTGATCCATAACTGCTATGAACCTAGAGCTCTGATACCAACTTGTCATGACCCCATTTTTCCCTCCGTGAACTGTCGTGATGGTACCTAGTCTCTACGACTAGGTAAGCCTAACAAATGCGGAACATAAACAAAACTTGCGGAAGAAATAAACAAAACCAAAATAACTGAAATGCCGCTCGGCATATACAACACAACATTCTCAAAACCAAGTATACTATCCCAAAACCTAGAAACTCACGGAAACACAAGCCTTTGGAATATCTAACAGTCTAACTCCAGAATATCTAACAAGAAAGAAAATACAGAAGGACAATGTTTAATAGCTAGAATAGAAAGGGACTCCTCGGTCTGCAGACGTGGCAGATGTACCTCGATGTCTCTAGAGCAGTCACCTCCCTCAAGGATGGTAGGCCTGAGTAGCGGTACCTAGATCTGTACATGAAAAACATGCATAGAAAGAGGCATGAGTACACCACAGTGGTACTCAGTAAGTGCCAAGCCTAACCTCGGTTGGGTAGTGACGAGGAAGGTCAGGGCCCTATTGAGGTTAAATAAAATATAAAGATCAATAGTATTGAGTGGAACGGTATAAATAAGTATAGCAATAAAATAACACAGTATGTACATGTCACGACCCTAAACCTAGACCCGGGTCGTGATGGCGCCTCTCATGAAGACAAGGCCATCCAACTATTCTCAATTCGATGTTAAACAATTAAACAACAAGAAAACAGTCTAAAACATGATTTAATAATAATAAGTAGCTGATAATATCATAAATATGTGGAAGGACAACCCAACACAGCCCGATATCGGGGTGTCACTAGTCATGAGCATCTATAAAAACCTAATACAAGCCTAAAAAGTCTACAAACTATTACAAATGTCTGATAAGAGATAGAAATGGTAGAGAGAGAGAGAAATATGGGACTGCGGACGTCAACAACTACCTTGTGGACTCTGATATCTACCGGGAGCTCTCAACTCGCACTAGCAAGATCCGCAATGCCTGAATCTGCATACGGGGTGCAGGAGTAAAGTGAGTACTCCAACTCAGTGAGTAACAAATGTAAATAAAGACTGAAAGCAAGAAATGACGTAAAGCACAAAGCATTCTATAATGAAGCAGTAATACTATTTAAAAATCAGCGAATCAGTGAAAGATAGGCAAAATCCTTTATATCAAATTTACTTCCTTAAAAGCCTTTTTCAACAAATAAGCAGGTAATTGACAGGCAATTATGAAAAATAAACACATAAAGGTTCGCCCCTCAGACACAATATCAACAAATTTGCCCCTCGGACAACATCTCAGAATAGTATCAGCCCCTCGGGCAACATCTCAGAACAATACCAGCCCCTCGGGCTCAATCTCACATCACAATGGGTACCCGCGCTCACTGGGAGTGTACAGACTCCTAGAGGGGCCCTTTATGGCCCAAACGCAATATCAAGCCACCTCGTGGCATCATCACTAGGCCCTCGCCCTCATATCAATCAAGCCACCTCGTGGCATACATATCTCAGGCCCTCGGCCTCATAATCAGTATCAAATATTTCCTCACAACATAGGCCCTCGGCCTCACTCAGTCAAAAATCCTCACAAGCCACTCGAGCAATAGTAAAGCAGTGTTTCTCAACCCAAACATCATTAAAATATCGTTTAAGTATTAAAACTGAGTAAACATGGCTGAGTACGAAAACAGTGGAAAATAATATGACTGAGTTCAAGTATAAAGTCAAAACAGTGAGAAAATATCAATACAAATCCCCGAAGTATGCAAATAGTTGGCATGAAGCCCAAATAATGATGATAGCAAATAAATTTCAGTCAAATATGCGGTAAAACAATCAATCAGGATGGATCAAGTTATAATCCCTAATGGTGCACGACCCCACGCTCATCATTATGCGTGTACCTTACCTCAATATAGCACTACGATGTGCAAATCCGGGGTTTTAAACCCTCCGAGTATCATTTGCAATCATTACTCACCTCGAACCGGTCAAATCTCTACCTCGCGACGCCTTTGCCCCTCGAATTGACTTCCACTCACGTCGAATCTATCCAAAATCAGAACGAGGATGACACAATAGGCTAAGGGAACAAAGCCCAAGCGAAATAATCAATTTACAACATAAATCCCAAAATTACCAAAACCCGACCCCCGGGCCCACGTCTTAGAATTCAATAATTTTTACATCAATAGATTCCTTATCTCTCCACGAGTTCATACATATCAAAAGTTCAGAAATCTGACCCCAAATGGTCCTTCAAATCCTTAATTAAAACCTAAGTTCCCAAGCCCTAGTTTCCCCAATTTTCACCCTTAATTTCCATAATTTCTAGCTCTAATCCGTGAAATAATAGCATAGAAATGAGTTTTAAGTCCAAATTCCTTACCTCAATGAAGTTCCCTTGAATCCCTCTTTCAAATCGCCCAAAAAACTCCAAAGCCGAGATAAAAATGGTGAAATAGCTCAAAATTTGCGAAGGCCACAATTTATACCTTCTGCCTAGACATTTTCGCATTTGCGGCTATATTTTCACTTCTGTTGTACCGCATCTGCGGTCCTCACTTAAACTCCCCTTTCCGCATCTGCGATCAACTTTCCGCATTTGTGTCATCGCAGATGCGGTATTCCAACCGCTCCTGTGGTTCCTGACGACTTCTCCAAAATCCGTTTCTGCGGCCAACCTTCCGCTTATGCGGCGCCGCACATGCGGTCCCCAATCCGCAAGTGCAAAAATACCAGAAGCAGCAATTTCGGCAGCTGCAACAAATTCCAATCTTCTCCGTTAACCATCCAAAATCACCCCGAGGCCCCCGGGACCTCAACCAAAAGCACAAACATATCCTAATACCTTATTCAAACTTGTTCCAATCATCAAAACACCTCAAACAATATCAAATCACTCAAAACACATCAGATTCAAGCCAAACTTTCTAAAATCTTCTGAATTCCGCTTTTGATCAAAAACCCAACCAAACCACTATGAGCACGTGATTTTTGCACTATATGAATTGCTCCTATAAAATCAAAAAATAGATTTTTTCCAATTATTTGCCATTTTATAGGATTTTGTAGGATTTTTATTAATTGTTTGCATTTTTGTGCACGTTTAATTTTTATTTTAATTATGAAAAAATACCAAAAATATCATGCATTGTATTTAGGATTTATTTTTATATTTTTAGAATTAACCAGTAATTATTTGCTTTATAAAAATTTTAAAATCACAAAATAGCTCATTTTTACATTTTTTGTCTTTTACTTTTAGTTTATTGATTTTCCTCTTTTAGTTTAGAATTAAATAATATTTACAATTTTTATAATTAGTTAATTAGTTTAATTTCACGTTTAATGTTTAAATTCGGAACTTGGGCCATTTTAAAGCCAAAATCAGTCCAAACAAATTTCCCCAACCCAAGTCAAAATCGGCCCAATACTAGCCCATTTCACTACCTGGCCCAATTATTTTTTCTTTCCTTTTATTTAAACACCTAAGACCTAATAACCTAGAGATAGAGAAAATATCAGAAGCTCCTGGATTCCAAGCAGAGAAAAAAGGCGCACCTAGCTGGTTCTACTTCATCTTCTTCATCAAAGACCAAAATAATTAGACCCTAGACAGAGCTTGAAAAACGGCGCATCACCCTTTTGGGGTCGTCTTCTCCACCTTCATTTCTAAGAAAAGCTCACACTCAAAAGAGGAGCAGCCGTGACCCATGTTCCCCATCTCTTAATAAAGCCTTACCCTTCTGATATCTTCTTCGTTTTTCTCAAGACAGAAAGGGAAAAAATGCGCACACACACAAAGAGAAGGAAGAAAACAGAAAAAAAGAGATAGAAACATAAGCATTTTCGGAATGTAAAGCTAAACAAAAGGGGGGTTAAAGAGTTCTTCTTCTTTGGTTTACACTTTTGGATTTTCCTGATTTTAGTCTTGTTTTCCAAAATAAAAGGAAATTTCAATTGAAATCCTCTGTTGCGGATCTGTTCATTTGGCTGGATCCACTCGCTTTAGTTTTGCTGTTTGATTAGAGCTGTGATTGTTGGGCTTTTATGCTGAGTTCCGTTATTCATTTCAAACATTTGTTTGTTTATCCGTTGATTTTTCATACTTTAGGTATGTTTTCCTTTTATTTTAATTTGTATTTGATATGTTATGACCGTTCAATGCTAGAGCTATGTTTACTGTTCATATCTGTTATTTCAAGTTAATTTTGGAATGCTTAGAGTTTTAGTTATTTTTTTTTTGATGTGATGGGACTTCGTTCTTCATAAAAAATGTGATTTAAGTTTTGCGCCGACTTTTTGTATCACTGTTTAATATGAAAGAGAATGAATTTAAGCTTCAACTATTCTTAAATTAGTTGTTTTTTTTTTGTTTTTTTTACCATGAAAGACAGATTTGTCATTTAAATTTTGTATGTTAAAGAGACCTTTATTACATTCTATTGGAATTGTTCATAGTTTTGATTCTGGTTTTTTAAAAATAGTGGACGAATTTGCTTAACAAATGTTTCATTAGCAAACATTGGTTATCATGGCTGCCGTAAACTCTTTTGTGAAAGATTAAATGCTTAGATATTTGTTTTCATTTAGTGATGCAAAAATTATAGATGGTTAGACTTTGTAATTGATAATTTATATTATTCCGATTTATATATAAATTAGAACTGGTTGAGGAATTTGGAGTAAATGAACTCCAATATTACATTGTTTGGCCATGTGAATCGTTGATACTCTTATTTGCGTTAATTTGTTAGTAAGGAATGAGAAGGAAGAATTTTCCCTTTAGTGTTCCATACGGAGAACTTTTTGTGCAGTGAGGGTTTGAATTTGCAGCAAGCACTGTGTGCTTAAGATTGTTATCAAAAGAATTGACGCAAGTCACAAACTATGGTCATTGGGAACTATTTGTGTGTTTGAAACAGAATATTTAGACTTAACTATTTAGCCCATTCACAATTGTCAATATTAGGCTAACAGATCATATGAACATCCATAGTTTGCTTTAATTGAATACAAATCTGTTCTTTTTAAATAATTCAAGGCGTGCCATGCCAAACAAAATCTCAAAACCCATGGCCTTCACTTAATTAAATCCTTTAGAAATCGAGGTGTGCCCTTTAATTGAATTTTCCATGGCTCTTACAAATTTGAAAGTGCGTAGTCGCTTTAGGCGCGTAATTTAAATCAATTTCCTTAAACTCGGGTGTGCATTTCATGTGACCCAAATTCAAATCTCAATAACGTTAAATAAAATGTGTTGTGGACCGCTGGTGCATTTCATGTGGCGTGGTGCAAGACGTGCTTTAAATAACATTGAATCTTCCTAAAAGCATTTTAAAATAATTAAAAGCGATTAATAAGCTAAAATGCACATAGGTTTAAAATATACAATAAATCAGATAATTGGCCAATTTTAATAGTTTAAGTGACCGTGCTAGAACCACGGAACCCAGGAATGCCTAACACCTTCTCTCGGGTTAACAGAATTCCTTACTTAGAATTTCTAGTTCGCAGACTTCAAAAGGAAAATCGAAATTTCCTCGATTTGGAATTAAAAATAAACCGGTGACTTGGGACACCAATTAAAATATTCCAAGTGGGGACTCTAAAGAAATTAAATAAATAATTTTATTTCGAATAATGTCACTTTAATTGGAAAAACTCTCTTATATATACTTTCGGGTGTGTAAAAAATGAGGTGTGACAGCTCTGGCGACTTTGCTGGGGATGAAGCCCAGAACTTCGGTTTAGGGTTCAAGAATTCGAGCTTAGAATGACTGTTATAGTTGGCTTGTTTTATCTGATTTTTACATGTTGGGCCTAATGTGCTAAATATCACTTTTTACCGCTTTGATATTGTTTGAATTGTATATAAAATTGTTACGAAACCCTCTTCTCTCTGAGTCTTCTAAATCATCTGGGAAGTGTGCACTTCGTGTGACTTCTTTTCTGTTAGAGTCATATCCCAATTTTAAAACGAGGTTCGTACAAGTTGCAAAGCCGGTGAAGCTTCTATATTCCCGGTACGCTGCCCTCCTCGGCTCGAGCTGTCCGCTCGGGTAAGCCAGGTCTAGAACAATACACTCAGGTTTTAAACCTAGTATAACAAAACCTCATGCCGGATCCCTAGTAGGAACGTTTGTTTGCATCACGTGCATTTGACTTTGGAGACTCAACACAGGGGTTAGGTCTGTCTAGGACAGGTGTACCAGAAATGAAAAGACCATCCTGATGCATCCTACTTACTACTTGTGCTTTTATTTGCTTCGGATTTGCATGTTGACCGGCTTATAAATAATAGGAGAAAAAGTTGGGAAAAAGAAAAGTCAATGTGAGTGCTAAGAGAGATAATTGCCCGTTTTGAAAAAACCAATGTCCAAAAATATACCGAAACTCTGCCGCAATTTTGAAAAAAAAGAGAAGAAAATCTTGTTTTTTAAAGTAGTTGGTTTTGTTTTTACTTTGTCAAATCTGATCGAACTACGTCAGTTTGATTCTCACCGGATGTGGGATACGTACGCAATCCCCATCGGGTCCAACTTCATTTTTGCAAAAATAGCCCAAAAAGAACAGAAATTTTTATTGTTTTATTGTAAACAAGTAAGGTGATGTCATTCTTTTTTAAAATAGCCAAATGTCCCCAAAAGGGCGTCGGAAGGCCATTTTTTGCAAGAACAGCCACCTTTGGTCGTTTTTTTCAAAGTGTTGGCCGGTTAGCAAACACAGCCTTAAAATCTTCTTCCCTGGAGTGCTGAAAGGCCGTATTTACAAAGCCGGATTTTTATGAAAATTTTGAAAAAAAATATAGTGATAACTTTTCCTTGAGTCAAAATGAGTCATAATCTTTTTTTTTAATTAAATCACCCTAATAAATGTGCAGGATGAGTACAGATAAAAATGAATCATTCGCAGCTCTTAAGGAGATCCCCTTACAGCTCCATATGTGGTGGAACGACTTAAGAAAAGGCAGTAGAGGAACCGTGGTAAAGGTTTTAGGTGGTCTTGTTGGACTTTTGAACACCAAACCAAGATCGGGCGTGATTGAAGCCTTGATACCTTTCTGGGATCTGACTCGCAATGTGTTCCATTTTTTTATTTTGAGCTCACACCCACGCTAGAGGAAATTGCGGGTTACGCCGGCCTTAGCGGAAACCTCAGAAGTTGGTACCCGGTGTCACCGAGAGAAGTATCTCCTCACAAGTTTCTGGATATGTTGAGTATTAGCCGGGATATTTAGGATGGGAATTTATCTGAAGGGTTTTGCGTCACGGTGGGGTTTGGATTTTATTGTAGCATTCTTGGGTGTTATTATTTGTCCACGAAAAGATAACAATATAGAATTGGGCCTCGTGGGAATGGTTGATGTCGCGATCAAGAAAGCTAATGGCACCCTGGTTTCACTGATTTTGTCTGGGATTTACCGAGCTTTGACCATCTGCCGAGAAGGGGGAAAATTCTTGCAAGGCTGTAACCTACTACTACAACTGTGGATACAGGAACATCTCTGCCATCGGGTTGGATATATGAACTACGACATGACTGGTTTGATTGCATCGAAGAATTTGAAAACCGAGTGGAGGGTGTTGAATTTCCAGAGGGTACCGAAGCTTGGTTTGCACACTTGAGTTCTATAACTTCGGATAAAATTGAGTGGACTTTCGGATGGCTTCCTGCCACTGAAGTCGTATACATGTCAGCCGAAGTATGCTACCTTCTCCTAATGGGTATCCGGAGCATTCAGCCATATGCTCCTTACATAGTTTTGCGCCAACTGGGCAGGTTTCAAACCGTCCCCCATGACGAAGATCTGAGTGGACAAGTCGATGAATTGGGCCCAAAGGCTATATTCCCATAAGGGAGAGTTCGCCAAGTTTGGAATGAGTGCAGATTTCTCGAACCTAAAACTATGGAGTGGGATCTAGCTAAGGGTGAGGTAGACCCCAATGACATGATTTGGTTCGGTAAAAGGTTTCAAATTCCTCGAGAGACCTGCTAAGAGACCCCATGTCAAACAACTCACTAATGACTCGCGGGAGCAGTGGGATTGGATGGCAAAAGAAGAAAGCTATAGGGCCAAGATAAGTAAATTAGAGGGACAAATCAGGGACCTCAAATTTGGCAATAGTATCCAAGCTGCCGCAGATGAAGGGGCAAAGAAGAAGCTAATACAGGAAAATGAAGCCCTCAAAGCTCAGATCTAGAAAATGAGAATAGCTGCTAGAAACCCAGAAAGAAGACGAGCAGATGAAAGGCTTATAAGTGGTCTGAGAACTAAAGTAATCGAGTGTCAAGATGACCTAGAAAAATCTGAGGCTACTCTAGCAAGAGTCCGAGCACAATTGGCAAAGAATGTAGAAGGGCGGGCAGAGTTTATGCGACAAATAAAAAGAAAATATGAGGGGACAGTTACCGATCTGAAGAGAAAGCTAATTACCCTTAAAAATGAGGCGGCCAAATAGGCTAGGAACTTTAAAGCTGACAGAGAACATTGTTATGTTTTGATGGCCCATATGGAGGAAGATATGCAACAGTTGCAGAATCAAAACCATCATGGCACCTAAATGTTGGAAGCGCGGAATCAACAAATCGGGCGCTTGCTTCAGGAAAAGGGTATTATCCGAGAGAGGGTTAGAGTCATTGCCGACTACATCTTCATGAAATGCCACACATGTGAGGACATGACTCAAACCACTTTCTTCGTTGCAGTAATGACATTTTTCCGCCAAATAATGAGTGATTTGGAGCGGCTTCAAGGGGATCTCGCACATAGGCCCGTGGCAAGACCGAATGACGTCCCACGGGCCCCAGGAGTCGAAGCATTTATGTACTCATGATTTTCATTTATCGAGTCTGTAATTCAGTTTTTAGTTTAAAACTTTGTTTTGAGTCTGTTTGTAGTTTTAACATTCTAAGAAATGAGTAGGTTGAAGTCTTTTGTAATAGAAAAGTTTATCAGTTTTATCAATGAAAATTGAAAATTCCCAAAAATTGTTTCCTTATTTTTGCATTTATTTTCTTGAACGACATAATGATTTGATTCACATGGCGTCATAATACGGAGGCAGTCCTCATCATATTCGGTCATGATTTTTGTAAATAACTCAAATAAGAGTGGGATGTGAAAAGAAAGAACCGAAAGAAAACCAAAAAGAAAGAAAAAGAGATCCAAAGAAAAACCAAAAAGAAAAACGAAAAAAAAAGAGGAAAGAAAGGTGTGGAAAATGGGAGTGAGAGGAGAAGCACAAAAAGCCAAAGTGGAAAGAAAAGAAAATTGAGGAAAATAATCAGAGCCGGGATGAAACATGCAACCGTTGCGAAACATGTAGAAACATATTTAACTGTATAGGTGCATCACACCCCAACGTGCGATTACTTATGTGTTAATTGCTTCAAACTGACTGGTTTGTTGTTTACTGTTAAGTCCAAGTTCTATAGTAAGGTGTTTGGTTTTGTGGTAGTCTGGTTTCATATCCATACTTCACGAGGTCAAAAGGAAGCGTTGAAATGTCTTCGAAAATTCCTCTGCCAACAGTTCCTATTCCGGAGGATAGTCCGATCTTGGCCATCCCAACTTCTGAGTCAGCAACTACTGAGGAAAATAGAATTTTGCGTCTCCACATGATGAAATGTGGGACGGTTGGGCAAATGGAAAAGAACCACCAAGTGCGATACCCGGATTCCCTGAGCTGTTTCCCAGGGCAAGTGGGACCTCTAACATCCCCATAAGTTATCCAAATACCCCACTGGGATACCCTACTATTTCAGCCCACTTTACTGGAACACCTTCTGAGGCCCACCCCCAGGTGTTAACTTTAGGTGTGGCTTCAAACATATTCACTGCGCCGCCTTGTTCAGCTACGGCACAACCTGCTTTACCCAGGCCTAGCTTCGATCCATCTTCCTTCACATTTCAAGCACCATCTTTTCCAATTGAGCCAACCCAGTTTACTACCAATGCTTACCCTCATCCGCCTCGGTACGAGGCAGGAGAAAACTGCAAAAACCCCTGAACAAGAGGAGATTACTAGAAAGATGAGAAGCATGGAGCAAAGTCTCAAAAATATACAGGGTTTGAGTGGGCAAATGAGCGTATCTTACGCTGACCTGTGCATGTTTCCACACGTACATTTACCCTTAGGTTTCAAAACTACAAAGTTTGAAAAATACGACGGGCATGGGGATCCCATAGCCACCTTAAAAGGTACTGACCCCAACTGCGGGGAGCGGGCAGAAAAGAAGAGCTACTCATGGCTTACTTTGGAGAGAGTTTGGTCGGCGTTGCTTCTGAATGGTATATGGATTAGGATATATCTCGTTGGCATATCTAGGATGACCTAGCTCGGGACTCTGTCAGGAAATTTCAATATAACATCGACATTGCCCCTAACAGGAATTCATTGTCAAATTTAAAGAAGAAGTCCTCGGAGAGCTTCCGAGAGTATGCTGTCAAATGGCGCGAACAAGCGGCCAGGGTCAAGCCTCATATGGATGAAACAGAGATGGTCAGTGTCTTCCTTCAAGACCAAGAGGCTGATTATTACCAAAACGTGATGTCTGCGATGGGTAAGCCATTTGCCGAAGCCATCAAAATTGGTGAAATGGTTGAAAATGGGTTGAAAACAGGGCGAATCTTGAGTCAGTCTGCTATAAGGGCTACCTCCCAAGCAATCCAAGGCGGTCTGGAGGAGTAGCAAATCGAAAGAAGAAGGAAGAAGCAGCAATGGCAACTTCAAGTGCAAGAAAACTCCGTCCACCAAAACCTCATTTCTCAGAAAGAACCCCACAACATTGTTATCCCCACTAATATGGCTTACGCTATGGTTCCTCATCCATACGCAGTGATGAATGCCCAACCCTATGTTAGGCCACAACAACAATTTAACCAAAACCGAGCTCCATTTCCCAGAAATCAACCTTCTCACCAAGCTCACTATAATCCCCGACCTCTATAGAACAACTTCCGTGCCCGAGAACCACCCAAGATACCAAACTTCACACCTATCGGTGAGTCTTATTCCAGCCTGTTCCCCAAACTTGCTCAGATGGGTTTGTTGCAGCCTGTACCCCAAATAAGGCAGAATCCAATGTCACCCGCTTACAGAGTTAGTACTCGATGTGCCTACCATTCAGGGACAGAAGGGCATGATACAGATGACTGTTGGACCCTGAAGAGGGCTGTGGAAAATCTGATAGAACAAAAGAGAATAGTGATAAAGGACGAAGACGTTCCTAATGTAACCAACAATCCATTACCGGCTCACAACAACGGGCCCGTTATTGGAACGATCTGTGAAGACAGAGAGTTTGACCCAGCCTTAAAAGCCATCATTGCCATAGCCGATGTGGAAAAGAAGAAAAAAGCTATCGCGAAACAAGACAAGGGGAGAAGAAGAGCAAACCTACCATTCAAAATATAGAAAAGAAAGTGGGAATTGAAATTGGGGCAGCGCCCTCAAAAGACGCCGTCCTCTATGTTCCTCGAGGCCACAAGAAAGAACAGATGTCATTGAGCCCTCCTAGAAGGTTTGAGTTAATCAAGGGAGCTAAAATGTATATGCCCAAAGGGACCTACGTGATGCAGGGGCCAATAATTCCACCAAGGCTGAATGGGCCCATGGTTATTGGCCGCACACTACAAAGGCCCATGACAGATACCATTGTTGTTCCATGGAACTACAACAAAGCTGTAGTAACTTACAAATGTAAAGAGGTCTTGGGAGAAGTTAAGGAAAATAACCCTGCTGAGAAATACCTCAATCATGAGGAGGTAAATAATGCCACAAAGAAGCATTTCCCACCCAAGAAGCCAGTGAGTGCTGAAGAAGCAGAAGAGTTTTTCCGGAAAATGATAATGGCAGACTGCGAGATAATTGACCAACTTCGGTCTCCTGCCCAAGTCTCCTTGTTGTCTTTGCTAATGAATTCAACTGAACATCAAAAAGTGTTGATCAAAACTCTTAATGAAGTATACGTATCCATTGAAACCACCGTAGAACAGTTGGAGAGGATGGCAGAGAGGTTTTTTGCAATCAATCAAATATCTTTCAACAAGAATGATTTGCCCCCAGAAGGGGCCGCACACAACAAAGTCCTTCACCTGATAGTTAAATTCGAGGGGTATTATGTGAAAAGGGTCATGCTAGATGGTGGTTCCGGAGTAGATATTTGCCCTCTCTCAACTTTGCAACGCATGGAAATCGGTACTGAGAGAATCAGACCCAATAATGTCTGCGTGCGTGCCTTTGACGGCATATAGAGAGATACAATAAGCGAGATTGATTTGATTCTGAATATCAGCCCGGTGGACTTCGAGGTGACCTTTCAGGTCTTGGACATGGATACTTCCTATAATTTCCTCTTGGGAAGACCGTGGATTCACGTAGCAGGGGATGTGCCTTCTACTCTCTACCAGATGGTGAAATTCGAACATGAAGATCAGGAGATTGTAGTTCATGGGGAAGATGAGCAGTCCATCTACCGGGACCTGTCAGTCCCTTGTCTTGAAGCTAGAGAAGGAAGTGAACATATAGTCTATCAGGCTTTTGAGATTGTGGTCGCAGATCAATGTAAAGAAGGAAACTCACGCCATCAACCCTTTCTCTCAAATGCATCAATTATGGTTGCCAAAGAAATGATCAGGCATGATTACAAACCCGGGAAGGGGCTCGGTAAGTCATTGCAAGGAATCGTCAAACCTATCTTTTTGATGCTAGTGAGAAGTTCTTTGGGGTAGTTTTCCAACCCACATCAGCTAATGGAAAATGGGCGGATGAAAGAAAGAACAATGGTTGGGTCTTGCCTCAGCCGATTCGTATCTTTATAGAATATTTCGGGCCTATATTCAATGAGGAAGAGGAGGATGAGGCCTTTGCAATCGAGGAAATTGAAGAAATCTATGGGGCTATGAGACAGATGTTGTATAAAACCCACATAGTCCAACCAGAGGAAGGCTCAAGCACCGCTGAGGTAGTATACATGGGACCCAGTGCCAAACTGCAAAATTGGAAGGCTACTTTGTTCCCAGTCAAGTGGGAATCCCGGTAGTCCAGTCCTGCCACTTTTTCTTCATCACTAGTTATTTTAGGGTGTCACTCGGATGTTTTCTTTAGTTTCCTGTCTTTAATTTCCAATGCAAACTCTGTTATCTTCAAATTCAATGAAATGAAATCAATATTTCATCGTTCATCTCTCTACTCTTTCTGATTTTTGTTATTTTTCTCTCTTATTTTCCTTTCAGTTCTAATAATATGGCTTTAAATAACATGACATGCTTGCGGACTTCATGCCTAGATCCAAACATGCTATTTAATGTGAAATGATAAACCAAGAACCGGAATATGATGAAGAAGAGGCTTTTAGGGAAATAAATCAAGAATTGGAACAATTTGAGAATAAAGCTAAGCCGAACTTAAATGATACTGAGCTGATTACTTTGGGTAGTTCTGAAGAAGTCAGGGAAACCAAGATAAGCATTCACACAGATGAAAAAACCCGGAAGCAATGATCCAACTATTGTTTGAGTTCAAAGATGTGTTTGCTTGGTCATACGATGACATGCCAGGACTAAGTGTTGATTTGGTGGTTCATAAGTTGCCAACTTACCCCAACTATCCCCCTATCCAGCAAAAGCAAAGAATGTTTAAAACCAATATCAGTGACAAGATTAAAGAAGAGGTCACAAAATAGTTGAAAGCGGCGGTGATCCGAGTGGTTCGATACACAACATGGTTAGCCAATGTAGTTCCGGTGCCAAAGAAGGACGAGAAAACTCGAGTGTGTGTGGATTATAGAGATCTGAACAAAGTAAGTCCTAAGGATAACTTCCCTTTGACAAACATCCACATCCTTATTGATAACTGCGCCAAACACGAGATACAGTCCTTCGTGGATTGTTATGCAGGATATCACCAGGTGTTGATGGATGAAGAGGATGTAGAAAAGACAGCTTTTACCATACCATGGGGCACGTACTGTTATAGAGTCATGCGTTTTGGTCTGAAGAACGCCGGGGCAACCTACATGAGGGCCATGACTGTCATTTTTCATGACATGATGCACCAAGAGATAGAGGTGTATGTGGATGATGTAATTATCAAATCCAGGACCCAGGACGACTATGTTCGGGACTTGAGAAAATTCTTTGAGCGGCTACGTAAATAGGACCTGAAGCTAAACCCAACCAAATGTGCATTTGGGGTTCCATCTAGCAAACTCTTGGGATTCATAGTCAGTCGAAGGGGCATTGAGTTAGACCCAACAAAGATAAAGTCCATACGAGATCTGCCTCCTCCAAGAACCAAGAAAGATGTTATGAGCTTGCTGGGAAGATTAAACTACATCAGCCAATTCATTGCCCAGCTAACGTCTACATGTGAACCCATCTTCAAGCTGTTAAAGAAAGATGCAGCAATTAAATGGACAGACGAGTACAGGAAGCTTTTGAAAAAATCAAAGAATACCTTTCGAACCTGCCAGTCTTGGTCCCACCTGAATCAGGAAGGCCTCTGTTCTTGTATTTGACAGTCTTGGAGAATTCTTTTGGGTGTGTCCTCGGGCAACATGATGTGACCGGGAAAAGAGAACAAGCGATCTATTATTTGAGCAAAAAATTCACAAACTATGAAGCCAAATATACCCTATTGGAAAGAACTTGTTGCGTCCTAACTTGGGTGGCCCAGAAGCTTAGGCATTACCTGTTGGCATACACCACTTATCTCATCACCAGGTTGGATCCTTTAAGATACATATTCCAGAAGCCAATGCCCACAGGGAGGTTAGAAAAATGGCAGATCCTACTCACTGAATTTGACATAGTCTACGTCACTCGCACAATAATGAAAGCCTAGGCATTAGCAGATCATTTGGCTGAAAACCCGATTGATGATGAATACCAGCCTTTGAGCACCTTCTTCCCCGATGAAGAGGTATATACAGTTGAGGCAATATCCAAAGACACTAATGCTTGGAAAATATTCTTCGATGGAGCGGTAAACGCAAAATGTGTTGGAATTAGTCTTGATTTCACCCACTGGTCAGCATTATCCAGCCACGTCCCGGCTTCGGTTTTTCTGCACGAACAATACTACGGAGTACGAAGCCTACATTATGGGTATGAACATGGCAATTGACCAAGATGTCGAAGAATTGTTAATCATGGGAGATTTGGATCTAATTATCCAACAAGCCAAAGGAAAATGAGAGACTCGAGATGTCAAACTTATTCTCTACAGGCAACATGTGGAAGATATTAGCAAGTGATTCAAGTCAATAGATTTTAGGTACATCCCTCTTTGTCACAATGAACTAGTTGATGCACTTGCTACTTTGGCCTCGATGCTGCTATACCCAGGCAAGGCCCATATCGATCCCTTGGAAATCCAAATCCGGGAAAGGCACGGTTACTGCAATACGATTGAGGTAGAACCAAATATTCAGTCATGGTATCAGGATATCAAAAGATTTCTAAAAACTAAAGAATACCCCAGAAAGCCGGTGGAGACCAAAAGAGAACCATTAGACGGCACGCAAATGGTTTCTTCCTGAGCGGTGATGTCTTGTACAAAAGGACTCCGGACCTCAACTTGTTAAGATGTGTTGACACCGAAGAGGCCGGAAGAATCATGTATAAAGTGCACGCACGAGTGTGCGAACCCCACATGAACGGGTATGTTTTGGCAAAGAAAATCCTTCGAGCGGGCTATTACTAGATGATTATGGAAAAAGACTGTTTCAGTTTCGTCCAGAAATGTCACCAATGTTAGGTTTACGGTGATTTGATTCATGCACCGCCTACAGAACTGCATCCCATGTCAACACCTTGGCCATTTGTTGCCTGGGGCATGGACGTCATTGGGCCGATTGAGCTGAAAGATTCAAATAGGCATAGATTTATATTGGTCGCTATCGACTACTTCACAAAGTGGGTTGAAGCAATTACTCTCAAATATGTCACCAAGAAAGCTGTAGTAGACTTCGTGCATTCCAACCTCATCTGACGTTTTGGTATTCCTGCAACTATCATTACAGATAATGCTGCAAATTTGAATAGTCATTTGATGAGGGAGATATGTGAACAATTCAAGATAACACATCGGAACTCTACTCCTTATCGTCCCAAAGCCAATGGTGTCGTCGAAGCAGCAAACAAGAACATCAAAAAGATTTTGAGAAAGATGATTCAAAGTTCTAGGCAGTGGCATTAAAAGTTGTTGTTTGCATTGTTAGTGTATCGCACCACTGTGTGCACATCGGTCGGAGCAACCCCGTACCTTTTGGTTTATGGCACTGAAGCAGTAATACCTACGGAAGTTGAAATCCCTTCTCTCCGGATCACTGATGAAGCTGAAATTAAAGATAGTGAGTTGGTCAAAACCCATCTGGAATAGTTAACCCTGATTGATGAAAAGCGATTGGCCACAGTCTGTCACGGGCAGTTGTATCAACAAAGAATGGCCCGTGCCTACAACAAGAAAGTGCGGCCTAGAAGTTTTGAAGTGGGGCAACTCGTCTTAAGACATATTCTCCCCCATCATCAGGAAGCAAAAGAAAAATATGCTCCTAACTAGAAAGGCCCATATATAATCAGAAAATTGCTGCCAAAAGGGGCATTATATCTGGGAGACATTGAAGGAAATGACCCTGAAACACCTGTAAATGTGGATGCAATCAAAAGGTACTATGTCTAATCCTTCTGCAACAATAACATTATCCGATTGGGTTGACGAAGGCCTTTATTCTCACTACCCCAAACACTCCAACCCTTTGTTAACCCTTTGAGTCGGCTACCTTTCTTTCATTACCCTCTTTGGAACTCGAAGATGTTTGTAAAAAAATGAAAAAAAGAAGAAAAACAAAAACAAACACAAAAACAAAATGTTTTCCCTGAACTATGTTCGACTTGATTCTGAAAGGATACGTAGGCAACCTCTCTCTGGGGTTCAGTCACAATAAAATAAAAATCCAAGTTCCCCCGAAAGTGAAACGGGGCCAGATGTTACAATGGTTCGGCGATGATCCCGCTTGAATGGTTCCAAAGTTGTAATTCGATCCAAATTCTTTTTACCCAAACCTTGTTCAAGTCCTTCTGATCAATCGGCGAAAGGTTTTCAAAATCGCAGAACACAGCTGTTTGGATCCGATGTAATCAAGATGAGAGAAATAAAAGGAGAGAGTTTTATTGGTGAAAACCCACGAACATCGTAAGTCAACGGTGAGCAGAGAAATAAAAAATGAGAGAGTTTTATTAGTGAAAACACATAAAAGAGCACTATAAGGCGATGATGAGAAGAGAAATGAGAGAGGTCGATTGGTGAAAACACGCAAAGGGCGTCGTTGATCGAAAAGAAGAAACCCATCACCACCATTGGTATTGAAAGAGTCCTGGCAAGTTTTCTCAGTTTTAAAACACGAGTCGCAATGGGTTTATGAGAAGTTGGATAGTTGTGCAGATCGGGTATCCAGTCCAAGAAGCATGTCATATCTATTGAAGTCTGCATGCACCCCAGGTAAGTCCTTCTTTCCGCCCCGAAAGGGACACTTCTCCTTAAATTCATTTTCTTGTCCTTTGTTTACTTTTTTCTTGAATCCCTTTCGGTCTAACTCTGTTCCGAAACTACTATAAAGAAAAGGTGGCAAGATTGGTTTCACAGGGTTCTGCTTAATAAAAGCCAAGTCAAAAAAAAGTACCCAGCATTAGCTGGTGCATCAAGTCGATCCCGACTGGCCATGATAGCCGATGCTCTAAAATCAGAGTTATTGAAAATGAAAAGAAATCCAAGTGTGTCATCATGAGAAATTTTGAAAAGTTGAGTTCCTCGGTTTTAGGAGAGAGATCAATCTTCAGAAAAGCCAGCAAGCAGCAAAGGTTCTCACCAAAAGAGTTGGGCCATGATCAAGTGATCAAAAACAATCAAGGCCACATAACCAACCACCATTTCAAACTAACAATTGTTCTTGTTTGAAAAAATTGAAACAGGTGCAATCCAAAGCAACCGTTCAAGAAGCAGGTGCAACCAAAAAGGAAAAAAGAAATGTGCAAGTGCTAGAAACAGTTTTGCAACAACAATCCATAAAAAAGGAAGTCCCCTCCAAGTTTTTTCCCCCGCATTTATTCATTCCATGAAATACAAAAAGAATATAAAGGAAAATGAATTGAAATGGAAAAGAGAGATAAGAAGAAAATTCAAAAAATGATAGTTTAGGATTCCCAACCTCAATCTTTTACGCTTTTGCCAACATAGGGCTCCAATCCCTAGTTAAGATCTTTTAGACATAGGGCCTCCATTCCCTAGTCGCCTTTTGCCAACATAGGGCTTCAATCCCTAGTTGAGATTTTTTAAACATAGGGCCTCCATTCCCTAGTTGTCTTTTGCCAACATAGGGCTCCAATCCCTAGTTGAGATTTTTAGACATAGGGCCTCCTGTGACGACCCAAAGGATCATCACCTGTTTTTAATTTCATTCTATGCTTCCGAGGCCTTGAAAACCACATCTAGAGTCGCCTTGATTTGCGTGCATAGTCTGGGCACTTAGCCGAAAAGTTTTAATATGAAATTCTCTGAAAAATGATGAAATTTGAGTTTAAAATGAATAAATTTGACTTCGGTCAATATTTTGGGTAAACGGACCCAGACCCATGATTTGATGGTCCCGTAGGGTCCGTAGGAAAATATGGGACTTGGACGTATGCCCGGAATCGAATTCCGAGGTCCCAAGCCCGAGAAATTAATTTTTAAGTAAAATTGTTTTCTGAAAATGTTTAAGGAATTTTGAAATGAAATCTGATTAAAATGCGATGGTATCGGGCCCATATTTTGGTTCTGGCACCTGTTATAGGTCTTATATATGGTTTAAGTTATTTCTGTAAAATTTGGTTGAAAACGGAATCCATTTGACATGATTCGGGCCTAAATTGCTAAAGTTGATGTTTTATGAAGTTTGAGAAAAATCCTTTGATTTTGAGGTTTGATTCATTGTTTTTGAGGTTATTTTGGCGATTTGATTGCACGGATAAATTCGTATGAAGTTGTTGAGTTAGTACGTGTGTTTGGTTAGGAGCCCCGAGGGCTCGGGTGTGATTCGAATGTGTTTCGGAGGGTTTCGGACTTAGAAAATATTGCAGGTTTCTGAGCTGTTGGGTTTCTGGAACTTCCTTCTTCGCGTTTGCGGGAGTACCCATGAGAACGCGATGGGTTAATTGTTGCTGAAGGAATTTCCTTCTACGAAAACGCGTAGCTCAGGTCGTGAACGTGAGGCTTTTGGGGGGATAACCCTTCGCGAACACGGTCCTAGCCACGCGAACGCGAAGGACAAATGGGCCTGGGCAAGGGGTGGGGTAGTTGTCTTATGCGAACGCGAACCCTTGGACGCGAACGCGAGAGCTCGAGGAGATTACTCTCCGTGAACGCGAGCCCGTGTATGCGAACACGAAGGCTCACCCAGCCTGACCATCGCGAACGCGAAGGGCATTTTCGCCTAGTGATTTTTAAAAGGCCAAAAACAGAACACTTTCGGGATTTTATGAAAATTTCACAAACCTCTTCTTCTCCAAAGCTCTTAGGCGATTTTTGAAGCTTCTCTTCACCATAATCTCTTGGGTAAGTAATCTTTAACTTGTTTTCTTAATTTTCCATCAACACACATTAGATATTTTGGCCTAAAACATGTAATTAAGGGTAGAAATTAGAGATTTGGGTAGAGTTAGGGCTTTTTGATTAGTTGTGATTTAGATCTCGTTTTGGGGTCGGATTTGAAAATAAATTATATATTCGGGCTCATGGGCGAATGGGTGATCGGGTTTTCGTCCGAACCTCGTATTTTTCCCAAGCGGGCCTGGGGTCAATTTTTGGGATTTTGGGAAGAATGATTGGAAAGTTATAATTGAACATTGGAATTGGATTGTTTAGAACTTATTGATGATATTATGTCAATTATGTATAGATTCGATTGGGTTGGAGCCGAATTTGAGAGGAAAAGCGCTATTTGAGGCTTGAGTTGGCCGTGAAAGTTCGAGGTAAGTGTTCGGTCTAACCTCAGCTTAAGGGATTAGGAGTTGAGTCCTATTTGCTACTTGCTTCTTGTTGAGTGCGACGTACAGGCATGGTTACGAGTATCTATACGTTGCTGTCGAGCATGACCATGAGTCTTAAATTTTAACATTGTTGTGCTCCTAGATGGCACTTCGGATGCTTTAATTAATGATCTCCTATATTGAGTAAAGATTGATTTTATCCTCGTAGATCTTAGTTATGATTGAGTATTGTCATTAATTGAGCTGAGTACAAAATGAGTTAGGATTTGGTTATAGCCGATTCTCCCTTGCCGGGATGACTGTTTCGATATTGTTGTTCCCTTGTCGGGAAGTTATTATATTATTTTTGTTCCCTTGCCAGGATTTCTTGTAATTTTGTGATGACTTGTAAATGGGACCGAGTGGTACGCCTACCACAAGATATAATGAAATGGGAGCGGGTGGTACACCTACCACAAGATATGATGAAATGGGAGCGGGTGGTACGCCTACCACGAGATATAATGAAATGGGAGCGGGTGGTACGCCTACCACGAGATATAATGAAATGGGAGCGGGTGGTACGCCTACCACGAGATATAATGAAATGGGAGCGGGTGGTACGCCTACCACGAGATATAATGAAATGGGAGCGGGTGGTACGCCTACCACGAGATATAATGAAATGGGAGCGGGTGGTACGCCTACCACAAGATATAATGAAATGGGAGCGGGTGGTACGCCTACCACAATATATGAGAAATGGAATCGGGTTGCACGCCTGCAACAAGATGAAACTGAAAGCGAAAGTTCCCTAATTTCTTTTTATCCGTGTTAGAAGTTAAATTGTGGTTTCCTTATTATTCTTTGATATTCTTCTTTATCTGCTACGCCCGAAGCATGTTCCCCTTCCCTAGCTTTGATTGCTTATTACCTATTTACTTTTTCCGCCATATATTATATAACTGCACAGGTTTATCTGGAGTATGGTCCTAGCCTCGTCATTACCTCGCCGAGGTTAGGCCAGACACTTACCAGTACATGGGGTCGGTTGTGGTGATGCTACACTGTGCACTTATGTGCAGATACCGGAGCAATGTTTGAGTAGCAACATTAGCTCAAGAGCCAGCCTTCAGTCCACCTAGACACCGAGTTAGCCTTGCAGGCGTCCGCAGGCCCGACGTCTACTGTATCCTATTTTATATTCTCTTATCTCATGTATTCGAGACAGACAGTGTTATCTTTCTTTCAAACTGATGTATGTAGTATTCTTAGTAGTCCGTGGATGATGTGACACCAGGTTCTGGGGAGAGACATGTATTGGTTTCTCGATATTTGGGTTTCATATTTATTTAAGACTTCCGCTAAATTTTATTTTTCGTTGTCATTTAAATGTTTTATCATTGATAATTTAACTGGCGAAACATGTATAAAAACGAATGAGAAAGTGGTTTCTAAGTTCATGGCTTGCCTAACTTCTACGAGTAGGCGCCGTCACGACTCCCGAGGGTGGGAATTCCAGGTCATGACAAGTTGGTATCAGAGCTCTAGGTTACATAGGTTTCACAATTCACGGACAAGCTCAGTAAAGTCTAAGGGATCGGTACGGAGATGTCTGTATTTATCCCCAGAGGCTACAGAGTTAGGAAAATTTCACATTTGTTCTTTTCTGTTGTGTGGTTTTGTTTCTCAATACTGATTGCCTTCCTACTCTATTCTTTTGTAGATGGAGAGAACACACGCTTCCTCATCTACCGCTCAGCAGCCCGAGCCCCCAGCAGCAGCTCCTATGAGGGGCAGAGGGCGAGATCAAGTCCGTGTTAGAGGACGAGGTTGGGGCAGAGCTCAGCCCCAAGAAGCAGCACCAGTGGCGGAGCCTCAAGTTGATTTTGATGAGAAGGTTCCAGCCCCAGCGGTTCCGGTGGGCCCAGCTCAGGTTCCGGAAGGGTTTAATGCTACCCCAGCTCTTCAGGATGCTCTGGTCAAATTAGTGGGCCTCATGGAGAGTGTAACCTGAGCAGGTTTGCTTCCTATAGCACCAGCCGTCTCTCAGGCTGGAGGAGGGGCTTAGACTCCTGCTACTCGCACTCCGGAGCAGGTGGCTCCTCAGATTCAAACTCCAATGGGTCAGCCAGTTGGGGAAGTCCAGCCGGGTGTAGTAGCTCAAACCGACGATGGAGCAGCCATGTCTGCCGATGCTTTGTGGAGGCTAGATAGGTTCACCAAGCTCTTCACTACTACTTTCAGCGGTGCTTCTTCTGAGAATCCCCAGGATTTTCTATACTGCTGCCATGAGGTTCTCAGGAACATGGGTATTGTTGAGACCAATGGGGTCGATTTTGCTACATTTCGCTTGTCTGGATCTACCAAGACTTGGTGGAGGGATTATTGCTTAGCTAGACCAGCCGATTTGCCAACCTTGACTTGGGAGTAGTTTTCAGTGTTGTTTTTAGAGAAGTTTCTCCCCATTACTCAGAGAGAGGCCTATCGGAGGCAGTTTGAGCGCCTCCAGCAGGGTTCCATTACTGTTACCCTGTATAAGACCAAGTTCATTGACTTAGCTCGCCATGATCTTGTCATACTTCCTACCGAGAGAGAGGGTGGGAAGGTTTATTGATGGTCTGATTCAGCCGATTCGTCTTTAGAGGGATACTGTGAGTGAGATCACCTTTCAGGAGGTGGTCAATGTGGCCCATAGAGTTGAGATGGTTCTGTCGTAGGGACGTGGTCATGGGTCGGATAAGAGGCCCTATCATTCAGGCAGATTCAGTGGTACCTCGTCTGGAGGTAGAGATCATATGGTAGAGGCCATCCTCCTAGGCCCTTTCAGTCAGCTATTCAGGTTTCTCACAGTGCTTCAGGTGGCCATTTTCCTCTGATGCAGTATTCTGATCAGCAGTCCTTTAGTGCACCACCAGCACCTATCAGTGCACCACCGCTTCAGAGTTTCTAGGGTCGTCAGCCCCAATAGCCGAGGGCTTGTTTTACTTATGGCGACATGAGGCACATTGCTAGGTATTGCCCTCAAACTTCGAGCAGTTCTCCGCATCAAGGTTCTCGAGCTATGGTTCAGGACCCAGGTGTTCAACAGGCCACCCAGCCAGCTTGGGGTGGGGGTAGAGGTGCTAGAGGTGGAGGTAGAGGTCCTAGAGGTGGAGCTCATGTCGCCAGAGGTGGAGGCCAGCCAGCAGCAGGCCATCCCGAGGGTGGGAATTCTGGGTCGTGACAAGTTGGTATCAGAGCTCTAGGTTACATAGGTCTCACAATTCACAGACAAGCTTACTAAAGTCTAAGGGATCGGTACGGAGACGTCTGTATTTATCCCTAGAGGCTACAGAGTTAGGAAAATTTCACATTTGTTCTTTCCTGTTGTGCGGTTTTGTTTCTCAATACTGATTGCCTTCCTACTCTGTTCTTTCGCAGATGGCGAGAAGACGCGCTTCCTCATCTACCGCTCAGCAGCCCGAGCCCCCAGCAACAGCTCCTACGAGGGGCAGAGGGTGAGGTCGAGGCCGTGCTAGAGGATGAGGTAGGGGCAGAGCTCAGCCCCAAGCAGCAGCACCAGTGGCGGAGCCTCAAGTTGATTTTGACGAGGAGGTTCCGGCCCCAACGGATCTGGTGGGCCCAGCTCAGGTCCCGGAAGGGTTTAAATGCTACCACAGTTTTTAAGGATGCTCTGGTCCAATTAGTGGGCCTCATGGAGAGTGTCACCCGAGCAGGTTTGCTTCCTGTAGCACCAGCCGTCTCTCAGGCTGGAGGAGGGGCTTAGACTCCTGCTACTCGCACTCCGGAGCTGGTGGCTCCTCAGATTCAGACTCTAACGGGTCAGCCAGTTGGGGCAGTCCAGCCGGGTGTAGTAGCTCAAACCGATGATGGAGTAGCCATGTCTGCCGATGCTTTGTGGAGGCTGGATGGGTTCACCAAGCTCTTTACTACTACTTTCAGCAGTGCTTCTTCTGAGGATCCCCAGGATTTTCTATACTATTACCACGAGGTTCTCAGGAACATGGGTGTTGTTGAGACCAATGGGGTCGATTTTGCTACATTTTGCTTGTCTGGATCGTCCAAGACTTGTTGGAGGGATTATTGCTTAGCTAGACCATCTGGTTTGCCAGCCTTGACTTGGGAGTAGTTTTCAGTGTTGTTTCTAGAGAAATTTCTCTCCATTACGCAGAGAGAGGCCTATCGGAGGCAGTTTGAGCGCCTCCAGCAGGGTTCCATGACTGTTACCCAGTATGAGACCAAGTTCATTGACTTAGCTCGCCATGCTCTTGTCATACTTCCTACCGAGAGAGAGGGTGAGGAGGTTTATTGATGGTCTGATTCAGCCGATTCTTCTTCAGATGGCTAGGGAGACTAGGAGTGAGATCACCTTTCAGGAGGTGGCCAATGTGGCCCATAGAGTTGAGATGGTTCTGTCGCAGGGAGGTGGTCATGGGTCGGATAAGAGGCCCCGTCATTCAAGCAGATTCAGTGGTACCTCGTCTGGAGGTAGAGATCGTATGGTAGAGGCCATCCTCCTAGGCCCTTTCAGTCAACTATTCAGGTTTCTCACAGTGCTTCAGGTAGTCGTGGTCCTCCGATGCAGTATTCTGATCAGCAGTCCTTTAGTGCACCACCAACACCTATCAGTGCACCACTGCTTCAGAGTTTCCAAGGTCGTCAGCCCCAGCAGCCAATGGCTTGTTTTACTTGTGGCGACACGAGGCACATTACTAGGTATTGCCCTCAAGCTTCGAGCAGTTCTCCGCATCAGGGTTCTCGAGCTATGGTTCAGGCCCTAGGTGTTCCACAAGCCACCCAGCCAGCTAGGGGTAGGGGTAGAGGTACTAGAGGTGGAGGTAGAGGTCCTAGAGGTGGAGCTCAGGCCGCAAAAGGTGGAGGCCAGCCAGCTGCAGGCCATCCTAGAGAGGTAGTTCAGGGTGGTGGGCCCCATCCCCGATGTTACGCTCTTCCAACCAGGCCCAAGGCTGAGGCTTCAGATGCAGTCATTACAGGTATTATTCTGGTTTGTGATAGAGATGCTTCGGTGCTATTTGATCCAGGGTCTACGTACTCGTATGTGTCGTCTTATTTTGCACCGTATCTGATTATGCCTAGTGATTCATTGAGTGATCTTGTTTATGTGTCTACACTGGTGGGTGATTCTATTGTGGTTGATCGAGTCCATCGTTCTTGTATTGTGGTGATCGGGGGTCTTGAGACTCGTGTAGATTTGTTGCTTTTAAACATGGTTGATTTTGATGTTATATTGGGGATGGATTAGTTATCACCTTACCACACTATCTTGGATTGCCACACTAAGACTGTGACCTTAGCTTTACTGGGTATGCCTCGTTTAGAGTGGAGAGGGACTCCTGGTCATTCTAGCCGCAGTGTTATCTCGTATGTGAAGGTTCGGCGTATGGTCGATAAGGGGTGTTTGGCCTATTTGGCGTATGTTCGTGATTCTAGCGTTGAGATTCCCTCTATTGATTTTGTGCCTATTATTCGCGAGTTTCCTGAGGTATTACCTTCAGACCTGCCGGGGATGCCACCCGACAGGGATATTGACTTCTGCATTGATTTGGCTCCGGGCACTCAGCCCATTTCTATCCCCTCGTATCGCATGGCCCCACCAGAGTTGAAAGAGTTGAAGGAGCAGTTGCAAGACTTTCTTGAGAAGGGTTTCATTAGACCTAGTGATTCGCCGTGGGGTGCGCCAGTGTTGTTTGTTAAGAAAAAGGATGGGTCAATGAGAATGTGTATTGATTACCGGTAGTTGAACAAGGTTACAATCAAGAATAAGTATCCATTGCCGAGGATTGATGATTTATTCAATCAACTTCAAGGTGCCAAGGTATTTTCAAAGATAGACTTGAGATCTGGCTATCATCAGTTGAGGATTAGGGCCTCTGATGTCCCTAAGACAGCTTCCCGCTCTAGGTACATGCATTATGAGTTCTTGGTTATGTCGTTCGGGTTGACAAATGCCCCAGCAGCCTTTATGGATTTGATGAACCGAGTGTTCAGGCCTTATGTGGACTCGTTCGTGATCGTCTTCATTGATGATATTTTGATATATTCCCAAATCCAGGAGGAGCACGAGCAGCATCTCAGAGTTATTCTTCAGATTCTGGAGGATAGTCAGTTATATGCTAAGTTCTCAAGTGTGAGTTCTTGTTGAGTTCAGTTGCATTCCTGGGTCATGTTGTGTCAGCAGAAGGTATTCAGGTTGATCTGAAGAAGATTGAGGCAGTCAAGAACTGGCCTAGACCAGCATCAGCTATAGAGATTCAGAGGTTCTTGGGATTGGTAAGCTACTATCGTCGGTTCGTGGAGGGGTTTTCATTTATTGCAGCCCCGTTGACTAGGTTGACCTAGAAAGGTGCCCAGTTTAGATGGTCAGGAAAGTGTGAGGCGAGCTTTCAGAAGCTCAAGACAGCTCTGACTACGGCACCGGTGTTGGTTTTGCCCATAGGTTCAGGGCCTTATACAGTTTATTGCGATGTATCTCGTATTGGGCTTGGTGCAGTGTTGATGCAGGATGGCAAGGTCATTGCCTATGCTTCAAGGAAGTTGAAGATTCATGAGAAGAATTATTTGGTTCATGATTTAGAGTTGGCAGCCATCGTTCACGCATTGAAGATTTGGAGGCACTATATGTATGGCATGGCGTGTGAGGTGTTCATGGATCATAAGGGCCTTCAGTATTTGTTAAAGCAAAAGGAGTTGAATCTGAGGCAGGGGAGGTGGTTGGAGTTGTTGAAAGATTATGACATCACTATCTTTTATCACTCGGGAAAGGCCAATATGGTGGCCGATGTCTTGAGTAATAAGTCAGCCAGTATGGGCAGTCTTGCTTATATTCAGGTCGGTGAGAGACAACTTGCCTTGGATGTTCAGGATTTGTCCAATCGGTTTGTGAGGTTGGATATTTCTGAGCCTAGTCGTGTATTAGCTTGCACGGTCGCTCGTTCTTCTTTATTGGAGCGTATCCGTGATCGGCAGTATGATGATCCTCATTTGTGTGTCCTTAGAGACACGATGCAGCGTGGAGGTGCCAAGAAGGTTACCTTAGGTGATGATGGAGTTTTGAGATTGCAGGGTCGAGTTTGTATGCCTAATGTGGATGGGCTTCGAGAGTTGATTTTAGAGGAGGCCCATAGCTCCAGGTACTCTATTCATCCGGGCTCCGCGAAGATGTATCAGGATTTGTGGCAGCATTATTGGTGGCATAGAATGAAGAAGGATATTGTTGCATATGTGGCTCAGTATTTGAATTGCCAGTAGGTTAAGTATGAGCATCAGAGGCCTGGTGGATTATTTCAGAGGATTGAGCTTCCCGAGTGGAAGTGGGAGCGGATCACTATGGATTTCGTTGTTGGGCTCCCGCAGACTCGGAGGAAGTTTGACGCAGTATGGGTCATTGTTGATAGGCTGACCAAGTCAGCGCATTTCATTCCTGTGGCAGTCTCCTATTCATCCGAGAGGTTAGCTGAGATCTATATCTGGGAGATTGTTTATCTTCATGGTGTGCCTTTGTCTATCATTTCGGACCGAGGTACGCAGTTTACCTCGTGTTTCTGCAGAGCAGTTCAGTGAGAGTTGGGCACTCAGGTGGAGTTGAGTACAACATTTCATCCCCAGACGGACGACCAGTCCGAGCGGACTATTCAGATTCTGGAGGATATGCTCCGAGTTTGTGTCATTGATTTTGGAGGCTCGTGGAATCAGTTTTTGCCTTTAGTAGAGTTTGCCTACAACAACAGCTACCATTCGAGCATCCAGATGGCTCCTTATGAGGCTTTGTATGTTAGGCGATGTTGATCTCTTGTTGGATGGTTTGAGCCATGGGAGGCTCGGTTGTTGGGTACGGATCTAGTTCAGGAGGCCTTGGACAAAGTCAGGATCATTTAGGATAGGCTTCATACAGCTCAGTCCAGGCAAAAAAGTTATGTAGACCGCAAGGTTTGAGATGTGGCTTTCATGGTTGGTGAGCAAGTATTGCTCCGAGTGTTGCCTATGAAGAGCGTGATGAGATTTGGGAAGACGGGCAAGCTTAGACCTAGGTTCATTGGCCCGTTTGAGATTCTTGATCGAGTGGGAGAGGTAGCTTATAAACTTGCATTGCCGCCGAGCTTATCAGCCGTGCATCCAGTGTTTCATGTGTCTATGCTTCGGAAGTATCACGGCGATCCATCCCACGTGTTAGATTTCAGCACTGTCTAGTTGGACAAGGACTTGTCTTATGAGGAAGAGTCGGTGGCTATTCTAAACCGGCAGGTTCGTCAGTTGAGGTCGAAGAGTTTTCCTTCTGTTCGTGTTCAGTGGAGAGGTCAGCCTCCTGAGGCATCGACCTAGGAGTCCGAGTCTGATATGCGGAGCCGTTATCCTTATCTTTTCCCCGATTCAGGTACTTCTTTCTTCTATCCGTTCAAGAAGATAGTCATCACTTGTTTTTAATTGCATTCTATGCTTCTGAGGCCTTGAAAACCTCATTTAGAGTCGCCTCGATTTACGTGCGCAGTCCGGACGTGTAGTCGGAAAGCTAAAATATGAAATTCTGTGAAAATGATGAAATTTGAGTTTAAAATGAATAAATTTGACTTCGGTCAATATTTTGGGTAAACGAACCTGGACCCGTGATTTGACAGTCCAAGAGGGTCCGTAGGAAAACATGGGACTTGGGCGTATGCCCGGAATCGAATTCCGAGGTCCCAAGCCCGAGAAATGAATTTTTAAGTAAAATTGTTTTCTAAAAATGTTTAAGGAATTTTGAAATGAAATCTGATTAGAAGCCGATGGTATCGGGCCCATATTTTAGTTTCGGTGCCCGGTACAGGTCTTATATATGGTTTAAGTCATTTCTATAAAATTTTGTTGAAAACGGAGTCCGTTTGACGTGATTCGGACCTAAATTGCTAAAGTTGATGTTTTATGAAGTTTGAGAAAAATCCTTTGATTTTGAGGTTTGATTCATTGTTTTTGAGGTTATTTTGGCGATTAGATCGCACAGATAAGTTCGTATGAAGTGGTTGAGTTAATACGTGTGTTTGGTTAGGAGCCCCGAGGGCTCGGGTGTGATTCAGATGTGTTTCAGAGGGTTTCAGACTTAGAAAATGTTGCAGGTTTCTCAGCTGTTGGGTTTCTGGTACTTCCTTCTTCGCGTTCGCGGGAGTACCCACGCGAACGCAATGGGTTAATTGTTGCTGAAGGAATTTCCTTCTACGTGAACGCGTAGCTCAAGTCACTAACGTAAGGCTTTTCGGGGGATAACCCTTCGCGAATGCAGTCCTGGCCACGCGAACGCGAAGGCCAAATGGGCCTGGGCAGGGGGTGGGGTAGTTGTCTTACGCGAACGCGAACCCTTGGATGTGAACGCGAGGGCTCGAGGAGATTACTTTCCGCAAACGCTAGCTCGTGTATGCGAATGTGAAGGCTCACCCAACCTGACCATCGAAAATGCGAAGGGCCAGTCGCGAACGCAAAGGGCATTTTCGCCAAGTTATTTTAAAAAGGCCAAAAACAGAACACTTTCGGGATTTTATAAAAATTTCACAAACCTCTTCTTCTCCAAATCTCTTAGGCGATTTTTGAAGCTTCTCTTCACCATAATCTCTTGGGTAAGTAATATTTAACTTGTTTTCTTCATTTTCCATCAACACCCACTAGATTTTTTGGCCTAAAACATGTAATTAAGGGTAGAAATTAGGGATTTGTATAGAGTTAGGATTTTTTGATTATTTGTGATTTAGACCTCGTTTTGAGGTCAGATTTGAAAACAAATTATATATTCGGGCTCATGGGCAAATGGGTGATCGGGTTTTGGTTCGAACCTCGTGTTTTGACCAAGCGGGCCCGGGGTCGATTTTTGGGATTTTGGGAAGAATGATTGGAAAGTTATAATTGAACATTGAAATTGGATTGTTTAGCACTTATTGATGATATTATGTCAATTATGTATAGATTCGATTGGGTTGGAGCCGAATTTGAGAGGAAAAGCGGTGTTTGAGGCTTGAGTTGGCCGTGAAAGTTCGAGGTAAGTGTTTGGTCTAACATTAGCTTAAGGGATTAGGAGTTGAGTCCTATTTGCTACTTGCTTCTTGTTGAGTGCGACGTATAGGCATGGTGACGAGTATCTATACGTTGCTGTCGAGCATGACCGTGAGTCTTAAATTTTAACATTGTTGTGCTCCTAGATGGCACTTCGGATGCTTTAATTAATGATCTCCTATATTGAGTAAAGATTGATTTTATCCTCGTAGATCTTAGTTATGATTGAGTATTGTCATTAATTGAGCTGAGTACAAAATGAGTTAGGATTTGGTTATAGCTGATTCTCCCTTGCCGGGATGACTGTTTCGATATTGTTGTTCTCTTGCCGAGAAGTTATTATATTATTTTTGTTCCCTTGCCGGGATTTCTTGTAATTTTGTGATGACTTGTAAATGGGGGCAGATGGTATGCCTACCACAAGATATAATGAAATAGGAGCGGGTGGTACGCCTACCACAAGATATGATGAATGCGGGTAGTACGCCTACCACAAGATTGATGAAATAGGAGCGGGTGGTACGCCTACCACGAGATATAATGAAATGGGAGAGGGTGGTACGCCTACCACGAGATATAATGAAATGAGAGCGGGTGGTACGCCTACCACAAGATATAATGAAATGGGAGCGGGTGGTATGCCTACCACAAGATATGAGAAATGGGAGCGGGTTGCACACCTGCATCAAGATGAAACTGAAAGCGAAAGTTGCCTTATTTCTTTTTATCTGTGTTAGAAGTTAAATTGTGGTTTCCTTATTATTCTTTGATATTTTGCTTTATCTGCTACCCCCGAAGCATGTTCCCCTTCCCTAGCTTTGATTGCTTATTACCTGTTTACTTTTTCCGTCATATATTATATAACTGTATAGGTTTATCTAGAGTCTGGTCCTAGCCTCGTCACTACCTCGCCGGGGTTAGGCCAGACACTAACCAGCACATGGGGTCGGTTGTGTTGATGCTACACTCTGCACTTATGTGTAGATACCGGAGCAGCGTTTGAGCAGCAACATTATCTTGGGAGCCAGCCTTCAATCCACCTAGACACCGAGGTAGCCTTGCAGGCATCCGCAGGCCCGGCATCTACTCTGTCCTATTTTATATTTTGTTATCTCATGTATTCGAGATAGACAGTGTTATCTTTCTTTCAAACTGATGTATGTAGTATTCTTAGTAGTCTGTGGATGATGTGGCACCAGGTTCTGGGTAGAGACATGTATTGGTTTCTAGATATTTGGGTTTCATATTTATTTAAGACTTCCGCTAAATTTTATTTTTCGCTATCATTTAAATGCTTAATCATTGATAATTTAACTTGCGAAACATGTATAAAAACGAATGAGTTAGTGGTTTCTAAGTTCATGGCTTGCCTAACTTCTACGAGTAGGTGCCATCACGACTCCCGAGGGTGGTAATTTCGGATAGGATCTCCATTCTCTAGTTGCCTTTTGCCAACATAGGGCTCCAATCCCTAGTTGAGATTTTTTAGACATAGGGCCTCCATTCCCTAGTCGCCTTTTGCCAACATAGAGCTCCAATCCCTAGTTGAGATTTTTAGACATAGGGCCTCCATTCTCTAGTCGCCTTTTGCCAACATAGGGCTCCAATCCCTAGTTTAGATTTTTAGACATAGGGCCTCCATTCCCTAGTTGCCTTTTGCCAACATAGGGCTCCAATCCCTAGTTGAGATTTTTAGACATAGGGCCTCCATTCCCTAGTCGCATTTTGCCAACATAGGGCTCCAATCCCTAGTTGAGATTTTTAGACATAGGGCCTCCATTCCCTAGTCGCCTTTTGCCAACATAGGGTTCCAATCCCTAGTTGAGATTTTTTAGACATAGGGCCTCCATTCCCTAGTTGCCTTTTGCCAACATAGGGCTCCAATCCTTAGTTGAGATTTTTTAGACATAGGGCCTCCATTCCCTAGTTGTCTTTTCCCAACATAGGGTTCCAATCCCTAGTTGAGATTTTTAGACATAGGGCATCCATTCCTTAGTCGCCTTTTTCCAACATAGGGCTCCAATCCCATAGTTGAGATTTTAGATGTAGGGCCTCCATTCCCTAGTCGCCTTTTGCCAACATAGGGCTCCAATCCCTAGTTGAGATTTTAGACATAGGGCCTCATTCCCTAGTCCCCTTTGGCAACATAGGGTATCCACTCCCTAGTTGGGGTTATTTTAGATATAGGACTCCACTCCCTAATCTCTTTCTCCTAAAGGCACACAGTCTTTATCTTATTGCTTTAAAAAAATAGTTTAAATTTCAGTTACAAATAACTCACGAAATTTTCCTAGTGAAAACTGGGGCAGAAAAATTTCATTTGTTTGTTTTGGTGTCTGAGCAAGTTTGGCCTCGAGGCACAAGGTCCGAGACGACCAAAAGAATGAGTCTCAATCCAAATAAATAAAAGAAGAAAAGAGCAAAAAGAAATGAACTCAAAGTGTTGAAGTGGAGAAGGATGCGGACTGCTCAAGATATGATTGAAGCCACAGGCTTTGCATGTCCGCCTCAATCCAAAACTGAAGAATGAACCAGCGGTTATAGCTAACGAGCATCAAGATTCAGATCGGAGTCTGCAGCAAAAACCGGTCGAGACTCAAGATCAAGCTTTAAGAGATTTATAGATAGGAATCTTGTAATTCGTAGTTGATAGGCTTAGCTAGTTTAGCTTTTTTTCCATTTTTGGTGTAATAAGGAGTTCAGTAAGCAGTAGCAGTAGCAGCAACAGTGAAATCACAGCTTCCTGGTAGTCCCAGCTACTAAAACCTCCAGAACTACACTGACCTGATTCCTTTATAGCCAAGGATATGTAGGCAACCTCTGAAGCAAGGTTCGGTCAGGCTTTTTTTCAAAGAATGCTTCTCATGGAGTCTCAAACAGGCAAAATTCCCACATAATTGCTCACTTTATCTTTGCCGAAAACTCTTCATGTTTCCGAGCAAAGAGGGCCAGTTGTGAGCACGTGATTTTTGCCCTATATGAATTGCTCCTATAAAATCAAAAAAATAGATTTTTTCCAATTATTTTCCATTTTATAGGATTTTTATTAATTGTTTGCATTTTTGTGCACGTTTTATTTTTATTTTAATTATGAAAAAATACCAAAAATATCATGCATTGCATTTAGGATTTGTTTATATTTTTAAAATTAATCAGTAATTATTTGCTTTATAAAAATTTGAAAATCACAAGAATAGCTCATTTTTACATTTTTTGTCTTTTACTTTTAGTTTATTGATTTTCCTCTGTTAATTTAAAATAAAGTAATGTTTATAATTTTTATAATTAGTTAATTAGTTTAATTTCACATATTTAGATAATCTAGGATTTTAATTTCTAGGATTTTTAAATAAAGAAAAGAAAAGAAAAGAAGGAGTTTAAATAATTGGGCTTAAATTCAGAACTTGGGCCATTTTAAAGCTAAAATTAGTCTAAACAAATTTCCCCAGCCCAAGTCAAAATCGGCCCAATACTAGCCCATTTCACTACCTCGCCCAATTATTTTTTCTTTCCTTTTATTTAAACACCTAAGACCTAATAACCTAGAGTTAAAGAAAATATCAGAAGCTCCTGGATTCCAAGCAGAGAAAAAAGGTGCACCTAGCTGGTTCTACTTCATCTTCTTCATCAAAGACCAAAACAATTAGACCCTAAAAAGAGCTTGAAAAATGGCGCATCACCCTTTTGGAGTCGTCTTCTCTGCATTCATTTCTAAGAAAAGCTCACACTCAAAAGAGGAGCAGCTGTGACCCATGTTCCCCATCTCTTAATAAAGCCTTACCCTTCAGATATCTTCTTCGTTTTTCTCAAGATAGAAAGGCAAAGAAACGCGCACATACACAAAGAGAAGGAAGAAAACAGAAAAGAAAAAAAAAAGATAGAAACAGAAGCATTTTCGGAATCTAAAGCTAAAAAAGGGGGAGGGGGTTAAAGAGTTCTTCTTCTTTGGTTTACACTTTTGGATTTTCCCGATTTCAGTCTTGTTTTCCAAAATAAAAGGAAATTTCTGTTGAAATCCTCTGTTGCGGATCTGTTCATTTGGCTGGATTCACTCGCTTCAGTTTTGCTATTTGATTAGAGCTGTGATTGTTGGGTTTTTCTACTGAGTTCCATTGTTCATTTCAAGCATTCATTTGTTTATCTGTTGATTTTTCACACTTTAGGTATATTTTCCTTTTATTTTATTTTGTATTTGGTATGTTATGACCGTTCAATGCTAGAGCTATGTTTACTGTTCATATCTGTTATTTCAAGTTAATTTTGGAATGCTTAGAGTTTTAGTTATTGATTTTTTTTTGATGTGGTGGGACTTTGTTTTTCATAAAAAATGTGATTTAAGTTTTGCGCCGACTTAATTTGTATCACTGTTTAATATGAAAGAGGATGAATTTAAGCTTCAGCTGTTCTTAAATTAGTTGGGTTTTTTTTTGTTTTTTTACCATGAAAGACAGATTTGTCATTTAAATTTTGTATGTTAAAGAGACCTTTGTTACCTTGTATTGAAATTGTTCATAGTTTTGATTCTGTTTTTTTTTAAAAAAAAAAGTGGACGAATTTGCTTAACAAATGTTTCGTTACCAAACATTGGTAATCATGGCTGCCGTAAACTCTTTTGTGAAAGATTAAATGCTTAGATATTTGTTTTCATTTGGTGATGCAAAAATTATAGATGGTTAGACTTTGTAATTGATAATTTATATTATTCCAATTTTTATATAAATTAGAACTAGTTGACGAATTTGGAGTAAATGAACTCCAATATTACATTATTTGGCCATGTGAATCATTGATACTCTTATTTGCGTTAATTTATTAGTAAGGAATAAGAAGGGAAAAATTTTCCTTTAGTGTTCCACACGGAGAACTTTTTGTGCAGTAAGGGTTTGAATTTGCCTCAAGCACTGTGTGCTTAAGATTGTTATCAAAGAATTGACGCAAGGCACAAATTATGGTCATTGGGAACTATTTATGTCTTTGAAACAGAATGTTTGGACTTAACTATTTAGCCCATTCACAACTGTCAATACTAGGATAACGAATCATATGAACATCCATAGTTTGCTTTAATTGAATACAAATCTGTTATTTTTAAATAATTCGAGGCGTGCCATGCCAAACAAAATCTCAAAACTCATGGCCCTCACTTAATTAAATCCTTTAGAAATCGAGGTGTGCCCTTTAATTGAATTTTTCATGGCCCTCGCAAACTTAAAAGTGCGTAATTTCTTTAGGCGCGTAATTTAAATCAATTTCCTTAAACTCGGGTGTGCATTTCATGTGACCCAAATCCAAATCTCAACAACATAAAATAAAATGTGTCGTAGACCGCGGGTGCATTTCATGTGGCGTGGTTCAAGACGTGTTTTAAATAACGTTGAATCTTCCTAAAAGTGTTTTAAAATAATTAAAAGTGATTAATAAGCTAAAATGCACATAGGTTTAAAATATGCAATAAATCATATAATAGGCCAATTTTAATAATTTAAGCGACCGTGCTAGAACCATGGAACCCGGGAATGCCTAACACCTTCTCTCGGGTTAACAGAATTCCTTACTTAGAATTTCTGGTTCGCATACTTCAAAAGGAAAGTCGAAATTTCCTCGATTTGGGATTTAAAATAAACCAATGACTTGGGACACCAATTAAAATATTCCAAGTGGCGACTCTAAAGAAATTAAATAAATAATCTCATATCGAATAATGCCACTTTAATTGAAAAAAACTCTCTTATATATACCTTCGGGTGTGTAAAAAGGAGGTGTGACAACCACGTTCGAATGACCTAAAATTTTGCACACACATCCCAAATGACACAACGGAACTACTGAAACTCTCGGAATTCCATTCCTACCCCTATATCAAAATCTCGCCTATCAGCCAAAAATCGCCAAAATATCAACTTCGCCAATTCAATCCTAAATATACTTCGAACCTCCAAAACTCATTCCGATCACGCTCCTAAGTCACAAATCACCTACCGAAGCTAACCGAAACATCAGAACTCACATCCGAGCCCTCTAACACATAAGTCAACAACCAGTTGACTTTTCCAACTTAAACTTCCTTAAAAGAGACTAAGTGTCTCAAACCTTACCAAAACTATTACGGATTCGATCCGACCAACCCGATACCACATAACACGGATAAACAAAGTATAAAGAAGTAGAAATGGGGGAAAACAGAGCGGTAACTCATGAGACGACTAGCTGGGTCGTCACATCCTCCCTAACTTAAACAAACGTTCATCCTCGAACGAATCAAGAAACATACCTGAAGCCTCAAACAGGTGAAGATATCTGCGTTGCATCTCCTGCTCGTTCTCCCAGGTAGCCTCCTCTATGGGCCGATCTCTCCACTACACGTTCACTGAAGCTATATCCTTTGACCTCAACTTTCGAACCTAATGACCCAAAATAGCTATTGGCTCCACATCATAAGTCCAATCATCATCCAACTGAACCGTCATGAAATCCAAAACATGAGACGGATCCCCAATATACTTCCGGAGCATAGAAACATGAAATATTGGATGCACACTCGACAAGCTGGGTGGCAAAGCAAGCTCATAAGCCACCTCTCGAATCCTACGAAATACCTCAAAAGGCCCAATGAACCGAGGACTCAATTTCCCTTTCTTCCCAAATCTCATAACACCCTTCATGAGCGAAACCTTCAACAGAATCTTCTCGCCAACCATGTAGGACACATCTTGAACTTTCCTGTCAGTGTAACTCTTTTGTCTCGACTGTGCTTTACGAAGCCTCTCTTGAATTACCTTCACCTTTTCCAAAGCATCCTGCAAAAATTCTATCCCCAATAGCCTAGCCTTACCGGGCTTGAACCAACCAACTGGAGATCTACACCGCCTCCTATACAAAGCATCAAATGGAGTCATCTGAATACTCGACTAGTAGCTGTTGTTATAACCAAACTCTACAAGCGGTAGAAATTAATCCCATGACCCTCTGAAATCAATGACACAAGCAGGCAACATGTCCTCTAATATCTGAATAGTGCGCTCGAACTTCCCGTCCTTCTAAGGGTGAAAAGCTATGCTCAACTCAACCTGAGTACCCAACTCTCACTGCATAGACCTCCAAAACTGTGAAGTAAACTGAGTGCCCCTATCTGAAATGATGGAAACTGGGACACCATGTAAATGAACAATCTCCCGGATATAGATCTCTGCCAACCGCTCTGAAGAATAGGTAGTACACACAGGAATGAAGTGCGCGGACTTGGTCAGCCGATCCACAATCACCCAAATAGTATCGAAATTTCTCAAAGTTCGTGGAAGCTCAAGAACAAATTCCATAGTGATCCTCTCCCACTTACACTCGGGAATATCCATCTACTGAAGTAAGCCACTCGGTTTCGGATGCTCATATTTCACCTGCTAACAATTAAAACATCGAGCTACGAATCCCACAATGTCTTTCTTCATTCTTCTCCACCAATAGTGCTGCCTAAAATCCTGATACATCTTCGCGGCACTAGGATGAATGAAATACCGCTAGCTATGGGCCTCCTCCAGAATCAACTCCCGAAGCACATCCACATTGGGCACACAAATTTGGCCCTGTATCTTCAAGACCCCATCATCACCAATGGTCACATATCTGTCATCAACATGCTGAACTCTGTCCTTAAGTACAAGCAAATGCTGATCACCATACTGGCACTCTCTGATGCGATCATATAAGGAAGACCGAGAAACCATACAAGCCAATACCCGACTGGGATCCGAAATATCCAACCGCACGAACCGATTGGCCAAGTCCTTAACATCAACTACAAGAGGTCTCTCCTCAACTAGAATATATGCCCAACTCCCCATACTCACCGCCTTTTGGGTCAAGGCATCGGCCACCACATTGGCCTTTCTCGGATGGTATAATATAGTGATGTCATAATCCTTAAGTAACTCCAACCACCTTCGCTGCCTCAAATTGAGATCCTTCTGTTTGAACAAGTGTTGGAGGCTATGATGATCAGTAAACACCTCACAAGACACACCATACAAGTAATGTCTCCAAATCTTCAACGCGTGAATTATGGCAGCCAACTCCAAATCATGAACGGGGTAGTTATTCTCGTGGGGCTTTAACTGACGAGAAGCATAAGTAATAACTTTACCCCCCTGCATCAATACACAACCAATACCAACTCTCGAAGCATCACAATACATGGTATATGAACCTAAAGCTGACGGCAAAACCAACACTAGAGCTGTGGTCAAAGCTGTCTTGAGCTTCTGAAAGCTCTCCTTACACTCGTCTGACCATACAAATGAAAAACCCTTCTGAGTCAACTTGGTCAAGGGCGATGCGATAGATGAGAATCTATGAACAAAACGGCGATAATAACCCGCCAAACCAAGAAAGTTGCGAATATCTGTGGTTAAGGACGGTCAGGGCCAACTCTGAACCGCCTCTATCTTCTTCGGATCAACCTGAATACCCTTGCTGGACACCACATGCCCCAAGAAAGCCACTGAACTGAGCCAAAATTCACACTTGGAGAATTTGCATAAAGCTTCTCCTCTCTCTCAGTCTTTGTAACACAACCCTCAAATGCTCTGCGTGCTCCTCCTGACCACACGAATACACCAGAATATAATCAATGAAAACTATGACAAACGAGTCAAGATAAGTTTGGAACATGTTGTTCATCAAATGCATGAATGCTGCTGGGGCATTGGTCAGCCCAAAAAACATCACCAAGAACTCATAATGACCATATCTAGTCCTGAAAGTTGTCTTAAGAATATCTGAGTCCCTGATCTTCAACTGGTAATAACCTGAACGGAGATCAATCTTGGAAAACACTCTTGCTCCCTGAAGCTAGTCGAATAAATCATCAATGCGAGGAAAAGGATACTTGTTCTTAATTGTTACTTTGTTCAATTGCCTATAATCAATGCACATTCTCATAGTGCCATCCTTCTTCTTCACAAATAGAACCGGCGCACCCCAAGGTGACACACTAGGCCAAATGAACCCCTTATCAAGGAGCTCCTGAAGCTATTTTTTTAATTTCTTCAACTCCGTTGGTGCCATACGATACGGAGGAATAGAAATGGGCTGGGTGCCCGGCACCAGGTCAATACCAAAATCAATGTCCCTGTCTGGTGGCATGCCCGGTAGGTCTGCAAGAAACATATCGGGAAAATCCCTAACAACTGGAACAGAATCAATATTGGGAGTCTCAGCACCGACATCCCTCACAAAGGCTAGATACTAAAGACAACCCTTCCTAACCATACGCTGGCCTTTCAAGAATGAGGTCACTCTACTGGGAACATAATCAGTCACACCTCGCCACTCAATTTGTGGCACACCCGATATAGCCAATGTGATTGTCTTAGCATGACAGTCCAGAATAGCATGACACGGAGATAGCCAATCCATGACCAAAATGACATCGAAATCTACTATACACAATAATAAAAGATCTGTACGGGTTTCCAAACCCCCAATAGTCACCACATACGACCAATACACATGGTCTACAATAACAGTATCGCCCACTAGGGTAGATACATGAATAGGTGAAGCAAGAAACTCATGGGGCATACCCAAATAACGAGCAAAGTATGATGACACATAAGAAAAGGTGGAACCGGGATCAAATAATATAGAGGCATCTTTGTGACAGACTGAAAAAATACCTGTAATAACAGCATCTGAAGCAATAACATTGGGTCTACCTGAAAGTGCATAGAAACGAGCCTGACCGCCACCTGATCGACCTCCCCCTCTGGGGCGACCCCTAGCTGACTGACCTCCACCCCTAGCGGGGTGGTGGTGAAGTAACTGGCGCTGAAGCCGATGACGGACCCCTCTGTTGAGATGAGCTCGCAAGACGATGAGGGAACTGCCTCCACATATGACCCATTTTACCACACTCATAACAACTCCCGGGTGCTGGAGAAGGGGACTAAAGGGAACCTCTCACACCATCGTGACTAGCAGATGCACTCGGCATAGAAGAGCCCTGAACTGATGGAGCACAGGACGAACTCTGAGCTGGAAGGGCACTAAGTGATGACTGGCCCTGATGAGAACTGTGAGAACCATGACCCAATGACACCCCACAATAACCTGGGTGAGCTGGCGGAGTATGCCTGAATGGACGGCCTCTGCCGTGCTGAAACTGAACTCTCAAAGGAGTACCACTGCAACTACCAGATCCTCGAGACCTCTTGGCCTCCCTCTCCTCTCGCTCCTGGTGACGAACAGACTCAATCTCCCGAGCAATATCCACAACCTCCTCTAAAGTAGCACCAATCACCCTCTCCCTGGTCATGAGAATATGAAGCTGATAAGTGAGGCCATCAACAAACCTCCTAATCCTCTCTCTATCTATCGGAACCAACCAAATAGCATGGCGAGCTAACTCGGAGAACCTCATCTCATACTGCGTCCCCGTCATCTCTCCCTGACACAACCACTCAAACTCCATACGCAGCTCCTTTCTGCGAGACTTCGGTACATACTTCTCTAGAAAGAGAACGGATAACTGCTGCCAGGTAAGGGGTGTTACACCAACAAGCCTACGTCTCTCAAAAGCAAAGGCAACTCCAGAAAACTGATAATTAGTGAAAGCGACCCCGTTGGTCTCCAAAATACCCGCTATACGAAGCATCCTCTGGCACGTATCTAAGAAACCCTGGGCATCCTCGCCCTCTGCACCACTGAAGGTTGGAGGCTGCAGTCTACCAAACCTCTCCAACCTACGTTGCTCATCCTCTGGCATAGCAGGAACTATATAGTCCTGAGCAGCTGCAACCGAGTGGGCTGGATATGCCCCCGACATCTAAAGTCCCTACATGACCTGCTCAGGTGTGCGAGCGGCGGGAGTCTGATTTGCCTCCCCCACCTAAGAAGTAACTACGACTGTAGTGGCTGAAACCACCTGAGCTAGGCTAGTGCAAACTGATAAGATCTGAGCCAAGGCCTCCTAAACACCCGAAATCACAGTGGGCACAGCTGGTGCTGCTGGAGCGCCCATAACTTGGATCTGATCCTGAACTGGGGCAACTGGTGGATCTGCAGGTTCTGCCTTAGCTGCTCTGCCCCTACCACGACCACAACCGCGTCCTCGGCCTCTGGTGGCCACAGCTGGTGGTACTGGTGGCCATCCATACTGACTAGTAGCGCGTGTCCTCACCATTTGTGAGAGAATAGAATAACAAAAGTTTAGTACTCAGATCAACAAGTTCGCACGTCAAGAATTTCAAGAATATGAAGTTTTTCCTAAAGGTTCTACATCCTCTCGAGGACAAATACAAACGTCTCCGCACCGATCCACGAGACTCTACTAAAACCTGCTCGTGACTCGTGAGACCTATGTAACCTAAGCTTTGATAGCAACTTGTCACGACCCTAAACCCGGACCCGGTCGACAAGGCCAGCCAACTATTCCCAATTCGATGTTAAACAGTTAAACAACAAGAAAATAGTCTAAAACATGATTTAATAAAGCAGATAATATCATAAATATGCGGAAGGACAACCTAACACAGCCCGATACCGCGGTGTCACTAGTCATGAGCATCTATAAAAACCTATTACAAGCGCAAAAAGTCTACAAACTATTACAAATGTCTGATAAGAGATAGAAATGGTAGAGAGGGAGAAACACGGGACTGCGGACGTCAACAGCTACCTCGTGGACTCCGATATCTGCCGGGAGCTCTCAACTCGCACTAGTAAGATCCGCAACGCCTGAATCTGCACACGGGATGCAAGGAGTAAAGTAAGTACTCCAACTTAGTGAGTAACAAATGTAAATAAATACTGAAAGTAAGAAATCACGTAAAGCACAAAACATTCTATAATGAAGCAATAAACCATTTAAAAATCAGTGAATCAGTGAAAGATAGGCAAAATCCTTTGTAACAAATTTACTTCCTGAAAAGCCTTTTTCAACAATTAAGTAGGTAATGGACCGGAAATTATGAAAAATAAACACATAAAGGTTCTCCCCTCAGACACAGTATCAACAAATTCGCCCCTCGGGCAATATCTCAGAACAATACCAGCCCCTCGGGCTCAATCTCACATCACAATGGGTACCCGCGCTTACTGGGGGTGTACAGACTCCTGGAGGGGCCCCTTACGGCCCAAGCGCAATATCAAGCCACATCGGGGCATTATCACTAGCCCCTCGGCCTCATATCAATCAAGCCACCTCATGGCGTACATATCTCAGGCCCTCGGCCTCATAATCAGTATCAAATGATTCCTCACAACATAGGCCCTTAGTCTCACTCAGTCAAAAATCCTCACAAGCTACTCGAGCAATAGTAAAGCAGTGTTTCCCAACCCAAACATCATTTAAAATATCGTTTAAGTATTAAAACTGAGTAAACATGGTTGAGTACGAAAACAGTGGAAAATAACATGACTGAGTTCAAGTATAAAGTCAAAACAGTGAGGAAATATCAATAAAAATCCCCGAAGGGTGCAAATAGTTGGCACGAAGCCCAAATATGGCATTCAGCCCAAATAATGATGATAGCAAATAAATTTCAGTCAAATACGCGGTAGAACCATCAATCGGGATGGACCAAGTCACAATCCCCAATGGTGCACGACCCCACGCTCATCATTATGCATGTGCCTCACCTCAATATAGCACTACGATGTGCAAATCTGGGGTTTCAAACCCTCCGAGCATCATTTATAATCATTACTCACCTCGAACCGGTCAAATCTCTAGCTCGCGATGCCTCTGCCCTTTGAATCGGCCTCCACTCGCGTCGAATCTATCCAAAATCAGAATGAGGATGACAAAATAGGCTGAGTGAACGAAGCCCAAGTGAAAATAATCAATTTACAATATAAATCCCGAAATTACCAAAACCCGACCCCGGGCCCACGTCTCGGAATTCAATAATTTTTACATCAATAGATTCCTTATCTCCCCACGAGTTCATACATATCAAAAGTTCTGAAATCCGACCCCAAATGGTTCTTCTAATCCTCAATTAAAGACCTAAATTTTCAAGCTCTAGTTTCCCCAATTTTCACCCTTAATTTCCATAATTTGTAGCTCTAATCCGTGAAATAATATCATAGGAACGAGTTTTAAGTCCAAATTCCTTACCTCAATGAAGTTCCCTTGAAATCCCTCTTTCAAATCGCCCAAAAAGCTCCAAAGCTGAGATAAAAATGGTGAAATAGCTCAAAATTCGCGAAGGCCACAATTTATACCTTCTGCCTAGACATTTTCTCATCTGCGGCTATATTTCCTCTTCTGTGGTACCGCATCTGCGGCCAAAACTTAAACTCCCCTTTCCGCATCTGCGATCAACTTTCCATATCTGCGCCATCGTAGATGCGGTATTCCAACCGCTTCTGTAGTTCCTGACGACTTCTCCAAAATCCGCTTCTGTGGCCAACCTTCCGCTTATGCGGTACCGCACATGCGGTCCCCAATCCGCAGGTGCGAAAATACCAGAAGAAGCAATTTCGGCAGCTGCAACAAATTCCAATCTTCTCCGTTAACCATCCGAAATCACCCCGAGGCTCCCGGACCTCAACCAAAAGCACAAACATATCCTAATACCTTATTCAAACTTGTTCCAATCATCAAAACACTTCAAACAATATCAAATCACCCAAAACACATCGGATTCAAGCCAAACTTTCTAAAATCTTCCGAATTCCGCTTTTGATCAAAAACCCAACCAAATCACGTCCGAATGACCTGAAATTTTGCATACATATCCCAAATGTCACAACGGAACTACTGCAACTCTCGAAATTCCATTCCGACCCCTATATCAAAATCTCGCCTATCAATCGGAAATCGCCAAAATATCAACTTTGCCAATTCAAGCCTAAATCTACTCCGAACCTCCAAAACTCATTCTGATCATGCTCCTAAGTCACAAATCACCTCCCAAAGCTAACCGATCCATCAGAACTCACATCTGATCCATCTAACATATAAGTCAACATCAGGTTGACTTTTCCAACTTCCTTAAAAGAGACTAAGTATCTCAAACCTTACCAAAATCATTCCGGATTCGATCCAACCAACCCGATACCATATAACACGAATAAACAAAGTATAAAGAAGCAGAAATGGGGGAAAATGGAGTGGTAACTTATGAGACGACTGGCCAGGTCGTCACAGTATAGGGTAGCAACAACTATATAGAAGCAAGGTAAACACGAAAAAGGAAATACAGCTCAGCACCAATAATAACAATCGGGGATCTCCCAGGATACCGTCTTGTTGTCCCATATATACATATCCAATGGATCTCCCGAGATCCCATCCCGTAGTCCAACTCATAGTGCGCGGGGATCTACTAGAATCCCGTTCCGTAGTCCCAAATGTAAATACCCAGTACTAAGGGAATCTACTAGGTGCATTCCTGTAGTTCCATATAACTGTGTAGGGGGATCTACCGGAATCCCACATCTATAGTCCCAAAATAAACAGACAAGGGGGGGAGCTACCGGAATCCCACATCCGTAGTCCCAAAATAAATACACAACAGCAATAGGAAAATATACAGAAATGGCAAAACTTCATATTAAGGCAACAAGTGATTCTAGCCTAGCATGCTGCACAGAAATCAAGTAAGGCAGGTTGAGAAAGTAAAGCAATTAAGTCACTTAGACATGCTTTCCTAAGCTAACAACAGGCTTAATAGTGCAAGTAATAGAAACAGGAAAGAAAACATACTAGTAATTACTTAAAGAAAACCGAGTTTTTTCAACAATTAGCACAAGTACTCACTCGTCACCTCACGCATAAGGCATTTCAATTACCAAATATACCAATCCTATGGGGAAGATCCCCCACACAAGGTTCGACAAGTCACTTACCTCGAACCGGCTCAAAATCAACCCGAGACCATGTTTTTGCCATGAGTACTCAACTCCAAATGGTTCAAATCTATTCAATTCAATTGCATAATGTAAATAACACTTCAAGTAACTGATTCTATAATTAAATTCTAAGCTAATACGCGAAATTATATAAAATGACCAAAACGCCCCTCGGGCCCACGTCTTGGAATCGGGTGAAATTTATATTTCCAGAAACCTTGCACTCTTATGAGTTCAGTCATATTAAAAGTACCAAAATCGGATCTCAATTTGTCCCTCAAATCATCACTCAAAGATCTCCAATTAGACAAGCCCTAACCCCCCTCCCTAATTAACATTGATTTTCCTTAATTTTTCATGCTTAAATTAGTAAAAATCACTCCAATAACGAGTTTAGGGACCAAAGACCTTACCCCCAATGAACTCCTCTGAAAATCCCTCTTGAAAAGTGCTCCCCAAGCTTCTTCCCATTTTGAAAAAGGTGAAAAATGGCAAAATTTCGCGAAGGCAAGGATTTATATGTTCTACCCAGTGATTTTCGCATTTGCAGCCCTGGGACCGCATCTACAGTCCGCTTCTGCCGAGCCAAGGTTGCACATGCGACATTTCATTTAATGGCCAGGTTCCGCATCTGCGACTCCCAATCCGCAGATTCGGTAATGCTTCTACGTAGTTACCACCGCGTCTGCGGTTCCTGAAGAAATTCCAAAATTCCACTTCTGCGACCACTGAGCCGCTTCTGAGGCACCGCACCTGCAAAAGCCAAACCGCAGGTGCGGTTATGTCAGAACCAACAGCTGAAGCTACAACTCTAACTCCAAAATCTTTCTGTCAACCATCTGAATTCATCCCGAGGCCTCCGAGACCTCAACCAAAGGCACCAACAAGTCACAAACTACTATCCAAACTTTTACCAATCCTTAGAACACCTAAAACAACATCGAAACCTCGAATTAACCATAGATTCAAGCCTAAGAACTCCAAAATTCTCAAAATATGCTTTCGATCAAAAAGTCTATCAAACCTCGTCCGAATGACCTGAAATATTGCACACACATCACATTTAACACTACAGAGCTACTCCAACTTTCGGAATTCTATTCCGACCCTCAGATCAAAATCTCACTATCGGACCGGAAACTTCAAAAATTCAACTTTCGGCATTTCAAGCCTAAATTAGGTATGGACCTCCAAAACACAATCCGAACATGTTCCTAAATCCAAAATCACCCAACGGAGCTAACGGAACCATCGGATTTCCATTCCGAGGCTGTCTTTACATTGTTCTGACTACGGTCAATTCCAATACTTAATCTCTCATTTAGGGACTAAGTGTCCCAAAACTCTTCGAAACTCGAAACCAAACATCCCGGCAAATCAAAATAGCAGAAATAAACTTGGGAAAAGTAGTTAATAGGGGGTCGAGGCATTAATTATTAAGACAACTGGCTGGGTCGTCACAACTCAGAGGCCTCTCACTCAGATGAAACACCTATGTAGTTCACAACGATAGATCCATGATCATTAGCCTGCCAGATATGTAGCAGGAACAATCACACTGCAAAGTGCTTCTACAGATGGGACTTCTCCTATCAAGCACTAGAAGATTTGCCATAAAACGGTCACCAGATTCAAAGCGAAGTCTCTTCCTATAACTCATACCTTACTAGTTGTTGTGCAAACACAACCAGAAGAACCTAAAACTATAAAAAAAGCCCTTAGTTTCCCTCACAGGTTTAAGGTTATGCAAGAAGAATTAGCAGCTTTACATCAAAATGAAACTTGGATACTAGTTCCCAGAACTTCAACAATGAATGTAGTAGGATCTAAGTGGGAGTTTAAAACAAAATGAAGCCGGATGGATCAATAGAAAGACACAAAGCAAGGCTAGTTGCTAAAGGATACTCACAACTTGAAGGGATTGACTTTGAAGAAACCTTCAATCCAGTAGTGAAAGCTATAACTACAAGAGCTATTCTCTCTGTTGTTGCCACTCTACATTGGCCCATTAGGCAATTAGATGTTAAGAATGACTTCCTACATGGTCATCTACAAGAAGAAGTTTATATGACTCAATCACCAGGCCTCACTGATGTATCCTGACCATGTATGTCTTTTGAAAAAGGCATTATATGGTCTCAAACAAGCTCCCAGAGCTTGGTTTGAGAGATTTAGTCTATTTTTACTTCATCTTAGTTTCAAATGCAGTCGACCTGATTCTTCCTTATTCTCTTTCCATGATGCAAAAGGAATTACTTCTGTTATATGTAGGTGATATAATTGTAACAGGAAGCAACTCAAGGCAGATAGGGGAAGTAGCGCAAAAGCTGGGGCATGAATTTGCTATGAAGGGTCTTGGATCCTTGAGTTACTTTTTAGGCATCGAAGTAAGCTATTTTCCTCGGGGAATCCATTTGAATAAAAGCAAATATGCAAATGATTTGTTTAGAAAAGTGGATATGACAAATGTAAAAATAGTGCATACTCCACTAGCTCAGAAGCATGGTCTACAAGAAGCAGCTGGCAAAGTAGTTGATCCCTCAGCTTACAAAAGCATTGTAGAAAGATTGCAGTACCTCACACTCACAAGAGCAGACATTACTCATGTTGTTAATCTTGCAAGTCAATTCATGCAGAATCCAAACAGCATGCATCTTCAGGAAGTAAAGAGAATATTGAGGTATGTCAAAGGAACCATTAATCATAGACTGAGAATCATATCACAGTCCTCTTTCAGGCTGCATGGATTCTCAAATGCAGACTGGACAAGATGTACCATTACAAGGAGGTATACTACTGGATATGGTATATACCTTGGTGCAAATTGTGTCTCCTGGTCATCAAGAAAGCAGAACATTGTTGTAAGGTCAAGTGCGGAAGCTTAGTATAGAGCACTGGTAGCAACTGCAGCAGAACTTACCTGGATAAGTTACATTCTACAAGATATTGGAATGTATATCAAGATTGCTCCTATCTTATTTTCTGACAATTTTGGGTGCTCTATACATGACTACAAATCTAGTAATGCATGCTAGAACTAAGCATGTAGAACCAGATTACCACTTTGTCAGAGAGAAGATAGCTCAAGGACAATTGAGTACTCAGTTTGTTAGGTCCAAAGACCAAATAGCAAATGTCCATACAAAGGCCCTTGGCAAATACCAGTTCCATCTCTTTCGAGACAAGCTAGGTGTAATGAATTCACCTCCCACTATCTTGAGGGGAAGTGTTGAAGAAGATGACCGGGCTAACAAACCTGATAACTATGCGATCATTTAGCTTAGTTTACAAGAATTAGGACTCCTTGTATTAGTTATCCTAGAAGAGTCCTACTCTATGTTGTATAGTCAAAATATAGAATCAATATTCTGTATAAGTACAAGGGACTCGTGTAACTGAAAATACATCAATACATTGTCATCTTGACATCGTCTCTGTACCATAATTTCACAGTATTGTATCGTATTGTTACTTTAAATATAATATTTATTTTGGTTGTTACTTAAATTTTATTGTATCGTATTGTTAAATTCGTCGTTACGTAACGACGAAAAGTGTCACTTTGTGGAATGATAGATTTGGTGTGGCGTCGTTACCTTACTTTTGTTCTCTAATCTTGTCCTTCCTGATTATTAAATAATCATATTTATCAGTTACCCTGCTCTTTTATATAATAATTCTATTCTATATCCTATTTTTTTCTTAGTAATATTGTAAGTTTATTCTTCATATTATTGGTGCATGAAATCATGAAACGACGGTAAACGATATAATCTATCCAAATATTGTATTTATCAAACAATACAGTACAATACAATACGATACATTATGAAATGACATGTAACCACTAGCAACAATCCAAACAAGCTGTAACTGTTTCCTTTGGAGTAGTCTCTGATTACAACATATAATCTATTTATTATACATATCGTAGTACGTCGTATGAGAAAATTAACATATTATTTCCAAAAGCAAACTCCAAGAAATTTTCAATGATCATCTATCGTTGATAGTCAAGACTACACATAAGTGGGGAAGGCCGAGTATTGTATTGTTGCATGCAAACAAATTCATCTTGTTTAGATATTTATTGTTTGGATGGTTGTTACCCATCGTATTGTATTGTATTGTTACCCCAGATACAATGTTTGTTTTGATTGTTATTATAAAACTGATTGTATCATATTGTTAAATTCATTATTCCGGAACAAAGGAACAGCCATACTTTATGAAACAATCAAATTGGTGTAGTGGGATTGTTCTTTTTCTTTCCAATTATGTCCACTCTTATTATTCTATATTTTAATTTTACCTTTTACACTATTATTTATATTATACTTCACCGAACTATGTACTTTATCTCCATCCTTCTGCCATGCATTTTTTGGTTAGTTTTCCCTCTCTTTTCTTATGTATTTTTTATCTCATCTATAATCTTTGCAAGCTTTTTGCTAATTTTAATTACATATATAATTTGCTTAGGTTTCTGCCATTCCAAAGTACATGTACTTCTTTTCCCAATGACCATATTTTTTAATTCTCCTTATCGTGTTGCAACTATATCTAATTTTTGAGATTTTCTTTTGTGTGAATTAAGTTTTTCTATATGCTCTGGTTATATAATTTATCAAGTTAATATCATGGTTTAAAGTGTAGCTTCAAGTTATTGGTTTGATACCGCCAAAAACGACAAGAATTTTAAAACATGAATTATGCGTGGCTTATGTTGTAACAATCATCCATGTATGAATCTATGAACCATGAAGTACAGTATGTAGCCTTTCTAGATAAACCAGTAGTATTGTTCTAATTAGTTTAAATACTTGAAGTTGATTCGGCCACATGGAGTAGTAAGATTCTTTGATAGAATTAAAACATTAAATATTGATTGACTCAGCATGAAGTTTTACATGTTGAAGTACTGTTCTAATTAGTTTCTGACTTTGACTAAATTTGTTTTTTTTTTGTACAATCCTATTAGCATATATCTGATTTCTCCTTCATACTTAACAATGCGTTCTATAAAGAAAAGTTCTATTTCGGTTCATATTTATTTTTATATAGATAATTGGTTAATGTATCTCACTTAATTTTATTATAGATGGCTGATCGGAATAATCAAAATAATAGACATATATTGGAACAACTGAGCTATTTAGCTACATATGTTGCTTGCTTAGTAGCTATTTGGTTTTGGACTTATGTACGTGAAACTGAAAATGACCGATGTACGATCACACATGATATACGGCTGGAAAGTGAACAAGTTAGACATGAATTATTGAGTCATTTATTCTCAATTGAACTTTATCGTAATATTATAAGAATGACCCCTTCAGCTTTTACCGATCTATATGAGATGTTAGTTAGAGAGGGTGATCTTAGACCAACACTTCAAGCTACAGTTGAAGAGCAAGTTGTAAAAATACTTTACCTGTTAGCACATAATACAACGAATCTACCTTGTTGATGCTGGATTGATGTTGAGAAGTGGACTTATTACGCCTTATCAGGGGGAGCAATATCACTTGAAAGAGTATTCAATAAATCCACCTCGAAATCCTCGTGAATTATTTAATTTGTGACACGCATCTTTGCGTAATGCTATTAAACGACCTTTTGGAGTTCTTACGAAGAGATTTCCTATAATTTCTAGTTAAACTGAACCATCATATGGTGTTGAAACCCAAAAGCTTATTATTTTTGTATGTTGTATGTTGCACAACTACTTAAGAGGTGCAGATCCAAATATTGAGTTACTTGCGCAAGTTGATGCGGAGCATATGAATGATAATGATGTGCATGAAGAACCACCAAATCCTAGGGAAAGTAATGAGGAGTTTAGAAGGAGGGAGTTGATTAGAGATGGCATAGCAGCTCACATGTGGACTTATTATCAAGTTTAATCTTCTAGGAGAGAAAAAATCAACGAATGTTTTCATGTTTATTTATTTGATGTTGTTTGAAGGTAATTTTGTAGTTGTTATTTGAATAAAATATGTTATGTACTATGCATTTATTTTATTTTATAGCTCTTACAAATATTATGTCTTATAAAATTTTCATTAAGCCTTATGAATATTTCTTAATTACGTAGTTATCAACATGCGAAAAAGGCCAAAGACATCCTCAACTGATACAAATCATTCAGATAACACTTCTATTTGTGTTTGGTCAAATGCTATGGATAATGCCTTAATTGATGCATTCTATCATGAGCATATACTTGAACACAGGGTTGGTGGAACTTTTACTGCACACGGAATTGACAATATAGTGAAGGGGCTGCAATTAAAATTTTTAGATAAAATTTTTACCAAGGAGAGAGTTCACAACTGAATGAGAAATATTAAAACAAAATTTAGTAAGTGTTATGACACCTTTCAAAATGGGATGAGCGGATTTGCATGGGATTCCAACACAAATATGTGGAATGCTGAATCTGAAGTATGAGATCAATTAATAGAGGTACATTTATTTTTAGTAGTTTTGTTCTTTATTTTTATCTTATAATGTTTATCTCATTTTCTTCATTATTATATTGTGTTTTTTTGTGTAGTCTAATCCCAAAGCTGCTGATTGGAGAAACAACCCGATTAGAAATTATGATAAGCTAATTGAGCTATATGGAAGAGATAGAGCTACTGAAAAGCAAGCTGAGACAGGATTCAGATATGGTAAGAAGGGGTGCTCATAATAATTTGAGAAAATAAAGTGATAGTTCATTGACTATTGATGAGGTAGATGAACTAATTTCCATGAATGTTGCCTCCTTGGAAAATATCGAGGAACATGGATAACATGAGCAATATCAATCAACTCAGGAAGCACGTAAATCGAATGCATATTCAGAGGTACCGGCTTCTAGCAGGAATAAAAAATCTAAACAAGATCATCTTGAAGGCATGACTGACATGTTAGAGAGGTGAGATGAATAATTTGGCTAATGCAATTAATCGCCTTTCAACTATGCCACCTATTCCTAAGAGTGAGATATGGCAAATGGTACAAGAGTTGGATTTAGAGCCTAGTATGCACATGAAAGCTTATATATTTCTTTGCAAACATGCAGACTTGTGTCCACACTGATTGGGTGTCCGTTGGAAGACAGCAAATTTCTTTTACTGACCTTGATGTCGTCCCTGGCAATTGAGTTAGGCTAATGTTATATATGCTTTAGCTATTGGGGATTTTATAGACGATATGAGTATTTCGATATGAATTTTATATGTCATGTTGCTAGAAAATTTTATTATATTATGCACTTTAAGTTATGGATTATATGCCACATTAAAGGCCAAGAACTCAGGGTCCGTTGTCTACTCTGTTTTGATGGAGCTGTGAATTTTTTTTGTTTGTATGAAACCAGTTTGGGGCTTTCGCTGTTATGGTAGAATGATGATTCCCTGTGAGGAAGATAGGGAGGTCAAATAAATAAATTATTTTTATGAGTAATCCTTAATAAGCATCGTATTTAAAATAATTGAGGGTATTTTAGTAAACTTAGCAGTACAATATAGTATAATACAGTCAAACCGAACAATAAAGTTGTTATTTAACAACAGCAAACGATGCAATCTATCTAAACGTTGTATCAATCAAAATGATACAATACAGTATAACACAATACAATACATTATAAAACGATGGGTAACAATAATCCAAACATAGTGTTAGGCTTGAGAAATGGCAATAAAGAATGCATCACTCTATTTTGATTATGCAGATTAAAATTTTCTCCCATATATGTTAAAGAGAATATCCCAAAACCAGCACCAGCTATTAGCAATTATTGATCACATATTGAGGAGGCGCACGTCTTGTATTGGTCTAAATTTGGCGACTTGGTAACGATAGATAAATAGGATCGAGGACAGGGTCGACCACGGCGTAATGGCGGGAATCCGTCTTCGAGAAGACTGTTGTCGAGGACAGGCAACTGGGGTAAAGAAATAACGGTAGGGTAGGTTCAGAAGTGGACACAAGGAATATTCCTTTGGATATTCCTTATTTTTGCACTTTTTAGGGTTTCTTAGAAATACCCCTTATAAATAGGAAGAGATAGGGAACAAAAAGGAGATCTTCACTTTTTGATAAGAACACATTCTAAAGGTTGACTAAGAAAGAATATACAAAAGTTGTCTTGTTCACTGATTATTTTATTCAAGCACATGTTGTTCAATATCTATTCACAAGATCCAAAGATTCTATATCCATCTTCACTTCATATCCTTCCACGTCGCTGACAGGAGAAAAGAACATCGCAATCATACAATAAGTGGGTGGTAGATCCTTTCTTATTATATTTATTGCTATTATCTACATTTATTGCATGTTCATATTACCATATTTATTGATAATCATTGAATATTAAATCTGCTATTTAATACTCACGGACACTACTCATCTTGCAAATATCTTACAATATTTGATCTAGAGTTTATTAAATTTAAATAAGATTCGCCCTTTACTTCATCATTAATTGGTTTAACAAAAGATTTAACACATTTTGTCCAAATAATTTTGCGTCGTTTGTGGGGAGGTTTTAGTTAAAATTTTAGTTCCTTCTAGATCATAAAAAAGGATAGTCATCTTTTCCTTGTTTGCACAAACTAACAATGACAGGAAAAGGAGATGCAAGACAGAAAGCAATAGCGGGTGTCACTAGCAACATTTTGAACACCATCAACGAGGATGACAGAGAAGACAATGAGAATGTGATGTCGAGTGCTACACCCAGGCGAAGTGATTCGCCTCCCCCTCATGAAAGTGTAATTGCTTCATGCGAAAGGGGAGCTTCCACGTCCACAGCTGAGGAAGCACCACCAGCAGTGAAAAAATTATTGGAGGAGTGGCTGACAAGTACTCTAAATAACATACTTGACAAACCTGTTAAAAGGGAGAATAGAAACGTCGCACAAGCAAATACCACAGCGACCACCGGTGAACAACCCGCTCCCCCAACAGGTAACACTTACACTAATGTTGATGCAGGTAGTGACACACTTGCAGTCATTCTAAAGTAAAATGGAAGAAATGGAAAACGAAAACAAAGCACTCTGCGACAAGATGAGGGAAACTCAAGAAAGGGTCGATAAGATACTGGCCACCCCAAAGCTGCTACCTAAATGGGATGTTGGCCGATTCGTCGAAGAACCGTACAGCGAGGAGGCGGCTCCACGTGCCATACCTAAGACCTTCAAAATGCCACCGTATTTGAAGATATACAACGATACTAAAGACCCCGAAGATCACATCATTCATTACGTCATAGCGTTAAAAGGCAACGACCTTTTGAAGGAGCAGGTACCATTAGTGTTACTGAAAAAGTTAGACGAGACCCTAACGGGGGAGCCTTAACCTGGTATTCATAATTACCAGAACAGTCAATAATAACATTCAAAGAAATGGCTGAAAAGTTCGTCACCGCCCACGCCGAGGCTAAAAAGGAGGAGGCCAGGATGAATGATATATTCGCCGTTAGGCAATCGCCTGGCGAGGGACTCAGGGACTTTCTCACCCGGTTTAATAGAGTAAGAATGAGCCTTACCAAATGTATTATAAGGGATGGTGGTGATAGCTTTCCAAAAGGGGTTGAACAGGAATAGGTCGAGAAAGACCAGAAAGTTATCAAGCAGGCTCATAAAATACCCTCCCACCACTTGGGAAGAAATTTACAACGCCTACTGCGCCAAGGTGAAAGCAGACGAGGACGACCTTAATGGTCCGACCCAATGGTTAACATCAGTCCAAACGTGTCCAAATGGAGTCAAGGAAAGACCATCGTAACGACGGTCAAAGAGATCAGTCAGGTCCCCGCCTCAACCGAGAAAGGCATCAACCCTATGTCAGAACAGCCATCCCACCATCTCCTCGACATACATAAGGGTCGTCTAGGCCGCATACAAGGACTCAGCGAAACGAAAGAGGTATGCCTCCACTCTTATCTGCTCACAATTTTTGTGTTTTCCTTTCAAAAATAGTATACGCACTAGAGAAGCTTGGCACAAAGGTGAAGTGGCCGCAAAAAATGATGTCCAACCCAAGTACCCGAAAGTCGAACGTCCTCTATGAATTTCACCAGGAGCGGGGTCAAAAAATCGAGGACTGCATAGCCCTACGACAAGAGGTAGTAAACATGTTGAACCAAGGGCACCTGAGGGAGTTGATGAGCGACCGAGGACGAGCCAACTTCGGACGCAGGCGTGAACAATACCAAGGCCCTCCAAAGCCACCCCCCTCGCACCATCCAAATGATCATCAGTGAAGGCGATGAAGCAGTAATCAACCACGTGAAGTTTACCACCACACAAAAATTGAAGCGGTCGATCACCCAAGAATGGTATAATGACCTCGAAGACAGTATCATCTTTGATAAGTCAGATACTCACAGTTTGACTTTCCCTTATTTCGATGTTGTTCTCATTACTTTACGTATTTCGGATACTGATGTGACAAGAATAATGGTAGATGACGGAAGCAGCGCGTGTATTATCCACCCTCGGGTTCTCACACAAATGAAACTCAAAGATAAGATAGTACCACATTGCATAACACTAATAGGTTTTAACAATGTAGTTCAGTGAACCTTAGGGGAGATAACGCTACCCGTTCTGGCTGGGGGCGTCACCCTAGAAACAACATTCCATTTCATGAACCAGGACACAGCTTACAATGCCATCATAGGACGACCATGGATACACACCATGAGGTCCATCCCGTCAAGCTTGTATCAGGAAATCAAGTTCCCTACTCTATGAGGGATATTCAGCATCCGAGGCGAACATCGCACATCCTAAGAATGTTATCTTATTGCTCAGGATTGCATATACACTCAATAGTTAAAGGGAACAGACTCAAAAGCGTAGCAATTACCAAAGTCGGGGGCTGAACTCGACGCACAAAAAGACATCATCGGGGACCCCGACATCGTGGATGTCGCAGGTTCAATAGTAGAAGACCACGATCCCATCCAACTGGACAACAACAACAATAGCAAAAGGCTTACATCAGCCATAAACTCTCAAAACCAGGTAAGTTTCATAAATTTTTAATTGACAATGCCGAATTGTTCTCCTTCTCCCATGCAGATATGTCGGTATCCCGAAAGACGTTGCCACGCACAAGTTGAACGTCAAGCCACTCTACCCCCCCCCAGTACAGCAAGTAAGAAGAAAATTCAATGCCTCAATCAACGAGGTCATCAGTGATGAGGTGGATAAGTTACTCGCTAACGGTTCCATCCAAGAATCAAAATACCCCTAATGGGTCGCCAATGTGGTCATGGTGAAAAAAAAACGGGAAGTGGCAGATGTGCGTGGATTTCACAGACCTAAACAAGTCTTGCCCAAAAGACTCATTTCTGTTGCCTCATATCGATCAGCTCATCGACGCAACAGCATGGCACATGTTGTTAAGCTTCTTGGACGCCTACTCAGGTTACAACCAAATCCTCATGGAGGAGAAGGACCACGAAAAGACTACTTTCATCACCCATTAGGAAACGTACTGTTACTGAGTCATGCCATTCGGGTTGAAGAACACAGGGGCAACTTATTAAAGATTGGTCACCAAGATGTTCAATGATCAACTTGGCAAAACAATGGAAGTATACATCGATGACATGCTGGTCAAATCAAAAAATAAAGAAGATCACATTGACCACCTGAAAGAGGCCTTCGGTATACTAAGGCAGTATGACATGAAATTGAACCCCTAAAAATGTGCCTTCAGCGTAACCTCAGGCAAGTTCCTCGGCTTCCTGGTGTCACAAAGGGCCATCGAGGTCAACCCCAATCAAATCAAAGCCATTGAAGGGATACCTGAAGTATTAACCAACAAGAAACAGGTGCAAAAATTGATTGGTTGTATAGCCGCCCTGTCGAGGTTCATCTCACGGTCATCGGACAGGTGCCACAAATTCTTCAACGTGCTAAAAAAAGACAACGAGCTCCAGTAGAATTCAGAATGCATCGATGCCTTAAAAGAACTAAAGGCATACTTGTCCTCGCCCCCGCTACTCGCCAAAGCAGAACCCGGCGAGCGCCTTCTGATATACTTGGCCGTATCAGAGGTCGAAGTAAGTGCAGTACTAGTCTGTAAAAACAAAGGTATGCAATCTCCAGTTTATTACATTAGCAAAACCCTGGTCAACGCCAAAACAAGATACCCCCACCTCAAAAAATTGGCCTTGGCATTGGTTATAGCTTCACGAAAGCTTAACCCTATTTTCAATGTCATCCCATATCGGTGGTGACGACCTTCTGCCTGCGAAGCATCCTACATAAACCCGAATTGTCGGGGAGACTGGCTAAGTGGGCTATAGAATTAAGTGAGCACGATATATCATATTAGCTGTGAACAGCGACAAAATCACAAGTACTCGCCGACTTCGTCGCCGATTTCAGTGCCAAAATAATACCCGAGGTTGAGCAAGAAACTTCTTGTACCTCTCCCAGGCTACCTGACCTATGGGTGCTATATACCAATGGCGTATCCAACACATCAGGATCTGGACTAGGACTCGTACTAGAGGTCCGAACAGGCGAAGTTATCCACCAATCCATATGGTGCCCCGACATGACTAACAATGAGGCCGAGTATGAGGCCGTAATTGCAGGACTTAAGCTAGCTCTCAAATAAGGAGCATGACGACTCGTCCTCAGATGCGACTCATAATTCGTTGTCAACCAAGTCACAAGGACTTTCCAAATCAAAGAGCAGAGGCTATAAAAGTACCAGGCAAAAATTCATAAACTGCTGCCGGAATTCGACGAATGTCAGCTCGACCAGATACCTCGAGCATAAAACATCGAGGCAGATGGCCTCGCTAAGTTAGCAGCGAACACCAAAAATATTACAAAAGAAAACGTGATCACCCTCCTCCACTCGTCCATAGACCAACTTGAGGTACACTCTGTAAATTTGACTTGGGACTAGTGCAACCGCATTATAACATACTTACAGGAAGGAGTACTCCCATCAGACAAAAAGGAATCCAAAAAGCTTCGAATGCGGGCGGCCAGGTACAACATCATCAACCACGACCTATACAAAATAACATTTGGACGTCCCTTGTCGAAATGTCGAGGGCTGAACCAAATGAGGTGCGTCCTCGAGGAAGTACACGAGGGCCATCGCGGTGCCTATACCAGCCCTCGTTAGATGCCTCATTCGGTAGGTTACTATTGACCCACAATGAAGAAGGAAGCTGCCAACTACGTCAAGAAGTCTGAGCAGTGTTAGAAATACGCCCCTATGATACACCAAGAAGGCGAGATCCTCCACGATTACATCGCCGTGGCCATTTATCAAATGGGGAATGGACATTGTCAGACCCCTCCCAGCAGGGCGAGGTAATACATGATTTCTTCTAGTTTTAACTGACTATTTTTTCAAGTGGGTGGAAGCATGTGCGTTCGCCCTAATACGCGAACAGAAAGTTATCACTTTTATATGGAGAAACATCATATGTCGCTTCGGCATCTCCAAAGAAATCAACTGCGACAACGGGCCATAATTCACCAGAAAAAAGACTGTCGAATTGTTCGAAAAATGGCACATCAAGCGAATACTCTCCACGCTATATCACCCTGCTAGAAATGGCTAGGACAAATCCTCCAACAAAACAATACTGAATATCTTGAAGAAAAAGCTTGAGGACTTCAAGTGACTATGGCCGGAGTTACTACCAGAAGTACTGTGGCATATCACACCATGCCAAAAACAAGCACCGGAGAAATGCCATATGCATTAGTCTACGGGAATGACGCCATGATACCGGTCGAGGTCGGAAAACCCAGTTTGAGATACTCAAATGAAATAGTACCAAGCAATGATGAGAATAGGAAACAAGACCTTGACAAAACAGAGGAGCGAAGAGACATGGCTTACATAAGAATGGTAGCCCAAAAACAACAAGCAGAATAGTACTACAATAAAAAAGCCAAAGTACGACCACTCAAAATCGAAGACTATGTACTCAAGGCCAAAACACTAGCAAGCAAAGATTCAAGAGAAGGCAAACTAGGAACCAATTGGGACGGGCCATACAAAATCACGGTAGCAAAAAACAAAGGATCATTCCAACTAGAAACAATAGAGGGAAAGCTACTACAAAACAATTAGAATGTCGCTCGCCTCAAATACTTCAACTTCTGAAAACAAATAACCCTCAAGTTGTACTCTTTTTCCCTCACCCGGGTTTTGTCCCAATGGGGTTTACTCTGGGAGGTTTTTAATGAGGTGACGAAGGGGACGTCTCGAAGTTCAAGTATAATTCATCGCCCTGTGTCGTACCCCCTTTTTTCCCTTTTTCACGAGGAAGTCCAGGTTTCGACATTCATGGGGGAAATAACTCGTTTCCTTTTGGGAATTAGGTATTTGAAGAGTCTCCACCTAACGGATTATGGTGCGTTAGGGCACCTTAGAGTGATTAACTCATGTAACTAGTTTGCATTACCAGAGATTAGGGTAAGGGCTCGAAATAACCTTGAGGGGAAGGTGTTAGGCACCCCTCGCGGTCCAAAATGGTGGGTCCCGGCCGAACTTAAACTATGTGAATTAGTCATGTTAACAAGTAAACAGTTTTAACACATATTTGCAAATAAACGCGTGTTTTTGACATTCTAAGTACACGTATGATTCAAGTAGAGAAAACAAGGAAAAGGTTTAAACAATTCGCACATATGTAAAAGAAAGTAAATTCATTTGAACAACGGGAGTTGGGAAAGAGGGGTCCTGGGTTGGTTAGCCTACAGGATAATACCCACACAATGCTCGGTAATCGCTCCTCAATGAGGGGCTACACGTGACATTAGAGCGTAGTCATCATATCCTTACTACCCAATACCTTCCCCTTGGTCATAGCCTAGAGCGTCCTAGCAACCTTGAAAGGTGTCTTATGCGTGCACTACCTGTCTTTTCCTTGTGGCCCTGGAGGTATTTAGGACCTCTAATTTAGGTAGTTCTAGACCATCCTAAGGTACTTAAAGGAGAAAATCTATGCGTCAATCAAAACAATTAGGACTGCATTAACGAGAACAATTAAAGGCTCACATTTACCTCCACAAACATAACAAATAAGTGCACGTCTCAAACAACAATTTCAAGTATTTAAGAGAAAACCTTAGAACATGATATCTAGGTGAGAAGCGATTATACAGTATTGAATTAGGACCAAAGTGTCAAAGACTTATTCAGCTTGCCTACTGATTTTAGACCTGTTTGAATATGAGCAGTCACAGATAACAGAATATAGTTTTACAGTTGCAGGATTTTTAAGTGCCCTATAGGCTTGCCTAGGCGTATAATAGTGATGTCCTATGAGCGTGGTATCTATTATTGATTAGGAAGGCAGTAAATTAGTAAACAATTTTAAATGGGTAATTTGGATCCTATAGGCATGCTTTCTAGTGATATTGATTAACACGAAAAGAGTAGGTTATTTAATTAAACTGATTCAGAACTTACTAGTATAAGCTTAGAGTTAAACTGATTTTAGGTCTATAGGCATGATTTCTATTTGAACATAAGGCGGAGCAAATAGAATTTATTTGATCAAAGTGAAATCCCTGTAAGCATGATATCTAATTATAAAGCTAATGTAGATCTTATTGGTATTTAAAAAAGCTAATTTTGATCCTATAGGCATGGCTTCTAGTTGTGTGAAAGTAAAGCATGCAAAATTTATTTAAACCAAAGCAGATCCTATAGGCATATTATCTAACAAATACTTTTGAATCGAAATAGACCCTATAGGCATGTTATCTACCCGATTTTACCCACAATATGCAACTACCCACCATTTCTCACTAATCACCCCAATATTTATTTACAATAATTATTACAGATCAAGAACTAAATATAAATTACATAAATAAAATAGAAGCTAAGCTATAGGGAGCCTGAAGCAGGCCAAAAACAGTCATGGTGTACCAAGCCCTTACTGGTCTCAAATTCCCAAAGTTCCATATCTCAATTCTTGTCTAGGTGTGTCAGAGTTCCCTAAGGACCTCAAGGATCCCGCGCAGTGCTCACACCCAGACTTTCATCAAACAAAGACTAATTATGTGCAGTGTGAAAGTGTCAGCCCTGATATGCCAGAGTTCGGAGAGATCTCAGGGATCTCAAAGCAGTACACATACCAGAGGGGCAGGACTTAGTTAATCTAAGAGTAATGTGAGAGTGCATAATTACTTGAAAGAGTTTGGTAAACATTAGAAAGAAGGTCTTAGGAATGGGAAGAATTTTCTGAAAACCTGTATTAGTTGGAGTAAAATAGTAGTTGGAAAAGCATGAAAAAGAACATCTTGAAATCAGAATACCAATCCCAGAACAACTTCAGAAAACACTTTGGCAAACAGACTTCACACAAGGGAAAAGGGGTAGGGGACACCTAGAATACACCTTAGTAATAGAAAACAAACACACAGATTCCTCAAGAAGTTATGGAATTGACAAGTTAGTTACAAAGTTATGTTGAGAATACACAGGTCTTAGACATAAATAAGATCTCATTAGTGAAGTAGAGCAAGTTAGACTTAGATGAATAAACTAGACAAACACTTTATGAAGCATTAAATGTTTTAGAAATACTAATCATATACAAAAACAAGCAGAATTAGATGTGCTGGCTGAGACAGTAAACACACAATACAGCTAGGACATACTAGTGAACAAATTATCTAAAGCAGGATTGGCATGCTAAACAGTATACTAGCTATAGCTTTTAACAGAATAAACTTAAACATGTTGAGTGATATAGTAATCTAGGCATGCTGATTGCTCATTGAATAGAATAGCAAATAGAATTAGAAATCACAACTAATGAACTGCAGCAACAAAGAAAACACATAGATTTGGAATTAGAATTGAATCAGGACATACTAGTTAAGGAAAAAATACAGAGTATAGAGCAAAGATGGTGCAAGTAGCCAGCCTTGGCTTACAGCTGGCTGGATTAATAAGAGTTGCAAGTGACAGAAGAGAATAGAGAGCTTTTGAGAGCGTGAGAGTGTAGATGAACTAGTGTTCGTGTGTAGAAGTGAGGAGTATATAAGAGTATATATAGCAGTTAAGAGCAAGGAAAATAAGGTAAAGGGAATCAACCCTTTTGCAATTAAGGAAGCCACAGAATCAATTATACACCAGTTAGTATAATTTTCCCTTAATTAAGGGAAATTAACCAACAGTAAAGGCAGAATATATTTAAGGAAAGAAAATCAAATGAGCAATTAGGGGTAAATAGACAGGAGTTTAATTAAGGAAATGATCAGTAAAGATCACGGTTGATTGAACAAGGTAAGAAAGCTAATCAAGATTGTAAATAAAGGAGATAGTCAGGAATTAGCACATAGGTCTTAACAAAACAAACTGATAAATCAAGAATCTAAATCAATTACTGATTTAAGGAGAAAAGTATAGGTTTGCCATGAATAGGCAAAAAATGAACATAGACATATAGAATCAGTAGAAAAGTCGAACCAAGAACATCAATAGAGGCACATTAGGATCAAAAGGCATCGAATTAGGCTAAAGAAGAATCATAGAAACCAAAGCATAGGACAAAGTCAGTACACAATTAACCTAGACAAATTCAGAATCCAAACAATGATGTCGAAAATTTAGGGCTTTTAGCATAAATGAGTTAGGGATAAAGCAAACCTCATGAAATCGGTTAAAACACACAAGAAACAGGAGATTAAACACTCAAATTTATCAAACATTTTGGGGAAGAAAATTTTGGGAAAACCTAGTCATAGAAGTCAAAAACTTGAAGTATTATAGTGTTTAAAATCGGTCAATAGTAAAGGAATAAGATAAACATGAAGAAAAAATCACAAAAACTTCAAAAACATTTTGAGTATGAAGAGATTCAAACAGTAGATAGCAAGAAATCCAAAATATAGTGCTAAAATCGGTTAACAGTAAAGAAACGAGAGATCTTTAAAGAAAAGTCATTGACAAACTCAGAATCCTTCCAGATCTACAAAGATCGGAACGGATTCATATCCAAAGATTTGGATTTTGAGGAGAGAGGGGAGGGGTAAAGAGAACCTGGTCTTGAACCAGAGATTTGAACCATGGAACTTCAGTATAAATTACTCGCAAACCATGGACGAACCCTTGAAGAGCTTTGAATGAGATCTGGACCAGATCTTTTCGAGGTTCTTCCATAAAAACCACATAATCGAACAACCAAGGGGATAGGAGACAAGTAGAGGCTTTTTACGGCCATACCATAGATCGGACAGGGATTCAAAGGATTAGGGTTGATATTGGGTGACGGAGATTAGGGTTGGGGGTTAGTTTCAGAAAGAACTAGAGAGGAGGGGATCCAAGGGCAGCCATATGGAGGAACTGACTAGGGTTTAGGGGTCGTTTGATTAAAAAAAGAAAGGGCAAATTGTGGTCGTTGATCTCTATGATCAATGGTCTAGATTGAAAGGGTTTTGGGGCCGGATCGGGTGTTAACTTTGGGCTGGGTATATTTGGGTTGAAATTGGGCTGAGAATTGGGTCAATTTTAGGATCAAAATTGAATAGAAAATGGGGCCAGATTTTAAATAGCCAATTTAACAACTAAATAATTTATAAAAATAATAAATGAGTACCAAAATATCTTTGTGCACTAAAAATGATTTAGAATAGTTATTTAATATTTTAAAAATATAAAAGATCATTTTATGCATATATAATATAATTATACATTAGTATGGGTTATTTTTGCAAAAATGTACAATTTAGCTTAAAAATGTAAATGTAATTACAAAAAATGCACCAAAAATATTTAAGCACTATGTTGGCATAAAATAATGAATTTAAGTGACTAAATCATCACAAAAGATAGTATGAAGGATAATTATTGGATATTTATATAATAAAATACAGAAATAAATTGATTTGGTGCCTTTAAAACTATAGAAAAATTATAAAATGCTTGTCCATGCTTATAATTGCATATCTACTATTTTGAAAGTATATATAGGTATTAAAAATATGTGAGGGAAAAATTGGGTATCAACAGCTGCCCCTGTTTACCCGGAAAGGATGAAAAGAGTTTTTGGGTAAAGAGATGATGACCAATTTTGACCGGATGATGTGTTTTGAAAGACAGAGGTCGGACTCTGGTCTTTGAGCTGCCTATTTATCCCTGGTTTTACAGGAATCAGGCCATGTGTAGTTTTGGATTCATTGGCGGAATATATAGATGAAGTCATTACAAGAGCGGACACGAGATTTTGGAATGGATGCAAGAGTGGTTATGGTGAATGGTTAAGTTTGAGATAGTTTGAAGGAACCCTAGCACCCCACCCTGTTCCTTCGTCTCCCTCAGAAAAGATCCCAAACCCCCCGAAACCCTAGCAGCCGCCCTGGTTCCCTCTCAACATAAACCCGGCGGCAAGGACGCCGGTGACTACCATAGTTACACCACTGGACCTACAAGCCACCCTGAACACAAATCCCTGGCCACTTAACTTCGAATCATCCCCAGGGTGCTCGAATCTTCAATCAAAGATTCGAGCCGAAACCCTAAGTCACCGGATGAGTTCCAAACTTACACCACAACACCCCTGGACTCCCTCATGCCCTAATCAACTTTGGTTCCGGTCGAATATAGGTAGAACCCTTCGAACCCCAAATCTGAGCTCAAGAACCCTAAAAGCCTGGCCTGGTTCATTTTGATGTAAGTTTTCGGTGTAATGTTCTTTTCTTTCTTTCTGTTTATGTGCTATGCATATGTTCGTAGATTTGTGCTGGATTTTTTATTATTTTTCTGTCAATCCCCCCATCTTCAAAGACCCTTTTGTTTGGTCGATTTCTTTTTCTTCAGTATTAAGTGTGTGTTATAAGATGTCTATTCGCTTCGATTGATGTTGTCGACTAGTTAAGTTTCGTAAACTCCATGTTAAATGTCCCGAGTATTGAAAGGATTTGGTGCCCTGTTTAGTCGATGTTGTTTGTCGATTTATTTTTCATATAATGGTATGTATAGTCGACCTGAGTAACGTCGTCGTATGCTAATTAGTCGCTAAATCAACTAGGATCCACTTAACTCTTACTGCCTGACTTTGGTTGAATAGGTTATTGTTTATTAGCTGTGGGGGTTAGAACTAGGTTTCACTTAGCTATAACTGGCAGATTCAACAGAATGAAAGGGTGGGGGCAGGGCAGTAATGATCAGGGGTTTTGTTGGATAATTTTGTTGTCAAAAACTGACAAATTTAGGATGAATGGCTGTCAATTGGTTAATCAAAATACTATTAATCTAGTATTAGTGTGGACAAAACATAAGAGCATGGGAATTTAAAATGAATACTTTATTGAACCCATGACTCTTGAATGAATCAATATGACAAGCATGCTATAGTGGAGAACCAAAATGACTTGCATCAAGAAGATGCTTAGGCATGGGAAGCTAAAGGGTATGGGGAGGAAACCAGGGATACGGGGCAGTCTTGTGAAGGCCTTTTAGGCCTATAAATAAGCTGATTCTTTTAGCAAGAAGGGGTTAGAAAAAATTGAAAGAAAAACAGAAAGAAAATTTCAGAAACACTGTGAACTAAATATTGTCTGAAACTGCATAAAAGACTAAGGTGGTCAAGCTATCTTTGCCAAGTCAGTTATTCTAGTTGGTTGTCACTATTTCATTAGGGTACTCTGATTGCTCTGTGGGATTACTACTGTATTCGGGGCTTCTGTATGCTGCTGACTGGTTCTGGTCTTATTGCTATTGAAGTTGTTGTTGGTTATTCGCCGAGTTGTTGTGAACATTGAACTGTTGTTGCTATTGCATTGAATATTCTGGGTTTTTCTGCTGGTTTACTTCTCTGTTTCTGGGTTTGTTGTTTGGTGCTTGACCACCTGTGGGTTTATCGTTGTTGAAACTGCTGTTGGTTGTTCGTGAACTAGTGGTTACGTTGCTGCTGTTTGTTACTGCTGTATTACTGCTGCTTGGCTGCTTGCTGCTGATATTCTTCCTCTTCTTCTTGTTCTTGTTGTCTGAATCCAGGTACACATACTAAGTTGATGTAATTCCATGTTTGAAGTTGACATTTGAAGCATGAATACACACAGGAAGAAGTTGGAGTTATAAACTGAATTTAGTTTTCTTTATTAATTGTACTTAAGCCATTTTATGTATCATTGATATGTAGACTCCTGCCAAAGAGCTGTATAATTGGACCATTTTATATACGCAGTCATTTAGCTTATGAACTCCCTATGTAGGTCCTTAGCTAAAAGAAGGATATGATGCTGAAAAGCACCCCGCTTACTTCAGTTGTTTGTAAAGATGCATGTCAAACTAGAATTAGGTAAATGGACTTCTAATTGTCATGACAGCCTAATATCAGTATGCAAATGGTTTGAATTAGGATTAAAACTAGGTCTCAAAGTCCTTCCATGCCAACAGATCGCCTATTTTAAACTTACAACAAACTGTTAAATGAAATAGTATCATGTTTATCTTTCATCTTTGCAAACTCACGTATAGGCGTAGAAACAAGCAATTAGGCTCATAGCGGAATAAGGACAACCCAAGTCCCGTATAATACCATATGCATTGGACCCCAGCCCACGATTTGGCAAACGGATAACCCATACGTGCCCTTGTATTTGGAATTTCATAAAATTTCTCCTTTTGTTTGGAGTTCGACCATAACAATTTTAAGTATGTAATGGGATTAGGATCCTTTTCCCTCTTTCATTTTAGAGATGGACAAAAATAGAAGAATGTAGTCACTTTAGGATATCCTTTTAAAATAAAAATGAGACGAGCCTCGTCAGATAAAACGCACCAACTGCGGGGCCCTCGTTAAATGTACATATTAAAATACTTAGTTTGCGGGATGGGCTGTTTAACGAATTTCATGGCCTTCCCCAAAATAATAATGCGTTAGATTCGTTAGGCGCGATCTAATTAATCTTACCTTCTTAAACTCGGGTGCACATTTATGTGACCCAAATCCAAATCTCAACGGAGTCGAAATGTGGCTCTAATCACGGGTACATTGATTGTAACGTGGTCCGAGATGCATGTCCACGACGTTGCAAATTCCTTTAAAAAATAAGAACGGGATGAGCCTCATCGTAGAAAAATACAAAATTGCGGGGCCCTCAATAAATATTTGCTTTAAAATTGCTTAGACTTCGGGATGGACCATTTAGCAAACTCCATGGCCCTACCTAGAATAACAATACGCTAGTTGCTTTAGGCGCGCCTTTAATAATTTATTTTCCTTAACTCGGGTGCACATTTATGTGACTCAAATCCAAATCTCAACCGAGTCGAGATATGTCAACAACTACGGGTGCATTGATGCAACGTGGTTCGAGATATGTTTTCACGACGTTGCAATTCTCGTAAAATACGATAATAAAAGCGGTCAAGAGTTAAAATTTGCACATAAGCTCATACTTGTATAAAATCAGATAATCAAGCCGAATATGACAGTTGAGCGACCGTGCTAGAACCACGGAACTCGGGAATGCCTGACACTTTCTCCCGGGTTAATAGAATTCCTTATCCGGATTTCTGATGCGCAGACTGTAATACGGAGTCATTTTTTTCCTTGATTCGGGATTAAAATTGGTGACTTGGGACACCTTAAATCTCCCAAGTGGCGACTCTAAAATAAACAAATAAATCCCGTTTCGATTGTCCTTTAATTGGAAAAAACTCTTATGCCCCTCGCGGTGACGGAAAAAGGAGGTGTGACAGCTCTGGTGACTCTGCTGGGGAATGATGTAACCCAGAACCACTGGTTCAGGGTTAGAAATTCGAGCTTAGATGAATTGTTATATTTAGCTTCATCTGATTTTTACATGTTCTGAGCCTAATGTGCTAAATGCTGCTTTTACCGCTTTGATATTATCTGAACTATATATAAATTATGCCGAAACCTTTCTCTTCTTACCTCCGGGGATGTTCTTACTGGTTGAGACTCCCTATTCTGTTAGTTTCATACCCTAAATAAAAGAGGCTTGGAAAGTATCTAAGTCGGCTGGCCTTTTGGTTCCCGGAAAGGAGCTCCTTCCTCAACTCGAGTTGTCCGCTCGGGTACACTGTCTAGAACACCGACCCAGGTATTTGAACATAGAATAACGTGACTTCATGCCGGATCCCTAGTAGGAACGTTTATTTGCATCACATTGCATTTGACTTAGGGGACTCAACACAGGGGTTGGGTCCGTCTAGGACTAGCAACCTGATATGAAAAGACCATCCTGCTGCATCACATATGTTGTACGCATTTGTCTGTTTTAAATCTGCATGCTGACCGGTTTCTGAAATCAAGAATTTCTGAAAATACAAAGGAGAAAAATAGCAGTGTAGGGAGATAACTATTTTTAGAAGATAAAACCAATGTCCGAGTAGTATCAAAACCCTGCCGAAATTTTGGGAAAAATGAATATGTTTTAATTTGAAAAAAAACCTTGTCCGCAAGTTCAGTTTGTGTTGGGCGAACTACGCCGGTTTGATTCTCATAGGGCATAAGATACGTAGGCAACCCTCGCCGGGTCCAACCTCCCATTTTGTGAAAAATTTATAAGTAGTGAAAATGTCAAAAGTTGTATTTTTCTCTCATAGAGTCGAGTGATGCCGTTTATATCAAAAATAGCCAAATGTTCCCAAAAGGACTCCGGAAGGCTGCCTTTGTACTAACGGCCACTCCTTATTTTTGGTTAATCACACAACCTTAAAATCTTCGTCCCTGAAGTGCTGAAAGGTCGTGTTCAGGCATCCTTTTGAGAAAAATGATCGTATGTCTTTTGTTTTGTCAAAATAAATTTCGTTTGTTAAATCTTATTAATAAATGTGCAGAATGAGCACGACTCAAAAGGAACCCTTTTCAATCATGAATAAAATTCCCCTCTAATTGCGGCTCTGGTGGAATGATTTAGGTAAAGAAGGGCAGGACGAAATCAAGAAACATCTGAAAGGCCTCACGAATTTGTTGGATATCAGGCCGCGGGGAGATATTATAAGGGCACTGGTCCCTCACTAGGACCCTGCGCATAATGTCTTCCACTTCTCGGACTTTGAACTTACCCCAACTTTAGAGGAAATAGCAGGGTACATCGGCAATGCTGAGGCTCCGTTGAGGCATAAATACCTGGTTGCTCCAAGAGCCGTGGTGGTACACCGGTTTTTGGACTCATTAAAGATAGTCAGAACAATTCATAACCCTTACTTGGCAAAAGGTTTTTGCACTATGAGTTTCATATACCAAAGATATGGTCACATGGGAGGATTCGACAAGCCAGAAAATCAGTTGTGCAGCAAAAGTAACCATCAAAAGTGGGATGAACATAGACGAGTTGCTTTTATGATAACTTTCTTAGGGCTATTAGTATTTCCAAGAAAATACGGGAATATCGACATAAAGATAGCGGGGGTCGTCAGTACTTTTCTCACACAGAAAGATAGCATGTTGGTGCCCATGATTGTATCTGATATGTTCCGAGCTCTCACGGCCTGCAAAGCCGGAAGAAACTTTTTTGAAGGGTGCAACTTGTTGTTGCAAATGTGGATGACTGAACATCTATGTCAACGAGCCCAGTTTCTGAGCCATGGATCCTTTGAAAAGACCTGCATAGAGGAGTTCTATACCAGAATTAATGAAGCCTACCTACCCGAAGGAGTCTCGGCATGGACCTCATATTTCCGAACCCTCAATGCCAGTCAAATACAGTGGACACTGGGGTGGTTACCAATCAACGAAATCATATACATGCCAGCAGCCAGGCCCCATTTTCTCTTGATGGGACTTAAGAGCATTCAACCTTATGCGCCGCATCGGGTTTTAAGGCAACTTGGGAGATGTGAAATAGTGCCAAAAGACGAGGATCTAAGCACCCAGGTGATTGAGATCAGTCCCGACGGCCAGTTCCCTGAAGCAAGGGTCCGCCAAATTTGGAGCCAATGTCAATACTTAGAGGCAAATACTTGTGTACTGAACCGGGCAAAAGGGGAAGTTTCACCCGGATATCAGGCTTGGTACAAAGGGGAAACGTCATCTGGAAGGCCGGCTAAAAGACCGCACCTGCAAGAATTTGCCAGGTCCTCACAAGAGCATTGGGGCTGGTTGGCCAAAGAGCGGGAATATCTTGCCGAAGTAGGCAAACTAAAACAACAAATTCAGGATATGAAGTTTGAAAGCCAAGTACAGTTTGCTGCCAACAAGGGAGAAAAGAACAGATTAATCAGAGAAGGCGAGATCCTCAAAGCTTAGATCCGGAAGATGAAAAGGGATGTCGACAACCAACCGAGAAGCTGGGCGGATAAAAGGTTGATAGCAGGGTTAAGGAATAAGGTTGCGGAAGGTCATGAAGATTTGGAAAGATCCAAGGCTAGCATGGCGAGATTACGGACCAAATGGGCAAAAGGTACAATGGCCCGGAGGCAACATCTACAACAAGTCATGAGGGATTATGAACTGAGCATCGGAACATTAAGGAAAACAAACCCCACTCTTCAGGAGCGGATCTTCCAGCAGAAGCAAGATGCCCAAGCAAACAGAAGACGCTGGCACGATGCAATTAACAGAATGGAAGGGCAAATGGAGAAGTTCCAGGATCGACTCGCCAACAATGCTCAAGCACTAGGATTGAAGAACCGGTGCATAGAGCAATTGTTCGCGGAAAGGGACAACATTAGAGGAATGATTGATGAGATTGGGCACTACATCTACATGAGATGCCTAGCATGTGAGCAAATACCTCGGAAAGCCCTCCTTGCTTCCATCATGGGCTGCGTTCACCGAATCATGAATGAGTTGAAAAGCTTGCAGAGAGACCTTACACCAAAAGTTGCGGAAAGGCCGAACGATGCCTCGTGAGCCCCCAAGTTGGAATTGTAGCCCCTAGTTCAATTCTTGTTTAATTAGCCTTTTTTTTGTCTTCTTATGTGTTGTTTTATTTTCTTTCGTCAAGTCAGGTTAAGAACTTTGGGGTCTGTACTATTGTTGTTCTTGGTTTAAATCTGTAATAGCAAATTTTGATGATGAGTTATGATTCCAAAAGAATTTTTGTGTGTCTTTACTTTGTGGCAGAACTACGCCTGGTCTGATTCGCGCGGGGACGTGATACGTAGGCAATCCACATAAGATTCGACGGCCATTAATAAAAGAAAAGAAGAAGAAAATACAAAAATAGAATAAAACACAGGGGTTCCCAAAGTACTTTAAAAGGACAAATAAGCAAGTCGGGATGACGCATGTTGTTTGAAATAAAGCATGCTAGAAACGGTTAACTGCCTAGGAGCATTGCATCCCCAATGTGTTGTTATCAAATCTGTTAAACTCTAACGCTAACAACTTTGTTCTTGTTGTCTGAATCCAGACAGTTAGTTGTTAAAGAATTCTGGCAACACACCCTTACCAAACCAGATCCAAATGACCGGTAGCAACAAGCATGACACTTCAGAGAATAGTACCGAGGAAGAAAGGCCGATGAGCCAGTTGTTAAAAGAAGCGATGGAAAAGATAGAAAGAATAGGACTAGAGATGAATGCAATGCAGTTAGCTCTAGCCAAAGCACAAAAGAGCCCTGAGCCACTAGGGCACATGCCGGAATACCCTCACTCCGGCCCTTCAACAAGCCTCCCGAATCATCGTTATCATCAGGAGAGAAGCCCCCATGATTCCCAAGCTCCACCACCCCATCAACCTCTCCCAACACCAAATGTTCCCACTTTTGTGGGACCCATATCAGCCACCCTGCAAAGATCAACCAGCGAGCCATTGTTTCAGGCTCACGATACGCAATACTATCCCCTGAGCCCACATTCTATGCCCCCGAACCACATACCTACAATCCGCACTTGGAGGTACCGGAAGAGATTGAAAAGCCGGTTAAAGCCCCAGAACAAGATGAGGTATTGAGGAAGTTCAAAAGCCTGGAGCAGTCCTTCAGGAACTTGCACGGATTAGGCAACCAGGTCAGCGTGGCCTACAAGGATCTATGCCCTTTCCCGGACGTCCAACTCCCGGCTGGGTTTAAGATGCCAAAGTTTGATTTATATGAAGGGCACGGTGACCCCATGGCACATTTGCGTGGTTTTTGTAGCAAAATGAGAGGGGAAGGTGGCAAAGATGAGTTGCTGATAGCTTATTTCGGCCAAAGTCTGAGTGGATCGGCACTAGAATGGTATACCAGGCAAGATTCCAGCAGATGGTACACTTGGGATGATCTGGTGCAGGCTTTCGCATGTCACTTTCAATACAATCTCGAGATAGTCCCCGACCGTCTCACATTGCTGAGGACCGGAAAGAAGCCTGGGGAAAGTTTTCGCGAGTTCGGGTTCCGTTGGAGAGAACAAGCGGCCAGAGTTGATCCTCCCACGAGAGAGGGAGAAATGGTGGACTACTTCTTGCAAACACTGGATCCAACTTACTTTGGTCACTTGGTGATGACGGTTGGAAAATCCTTCAACGAAGTAGTGAAGATAGGGGTCATGATAGAAGAGGGTCTGAGGTCTGACAAAATCCTGAATTACTCGGCACTCAAGGCAACGACCTAGGCTATTCAGAGCAGCACGGGAGGTGCGCTGGGAAGAAGGAAGAAAGAAGAAATTGCCACGATTGAGGCAAGCAGTTGGTCCAGGTCTGGCAAACCACACTACAACCAACCCAGAACCCACAGGCCAAGCTACCCATACAGCCCACCACAGCACTACTATCCACCTCAAGAACCACCTTTCACCGTCCATCAAGCCCAGACATACACTCAACCTTCGGTTCGCCCACAATGGCGTGCGCCAGCTCCCCACAACCCATACCCACCTCCACATAATACCTACCCACCACCACAAAACACCTATCCTCCACCAAAAACATACAGGAACCCTCCGGGGGCAGGCTTTCAAGGGAGTCAAGCTACCAGAAATGATAGGCTGCAGAAACATAGAGCCTTTACTGAGTTGGGAGAAACCTATACCGCCGTATTCCACAAATTGAGATGGTTGGGTTTGTTGAGTCCTGTCGAACCTAGAGAGCAAAACCCCCCACCCCAAAATATGGACAGATCAATAAGTTGTGAGTACTGCTCAGGAATGCTGGGGCATGATACTAAAAAATGTTGGAGGCTGAAGTAGGCAGTACAGGATCTTATTGATGCCAACAAAATCGAGGTCCAGACGCCGGAGGCACCTAACATCAATCAGAACCCATTGCCAATACACCACGAGGCTTACATGATCGAGTTGGTGTATGAGGGAGGAGAGCCGAGGAAGCCCTCACAAACAGTGATGATGATCCAGGCCGCTCCGAAAGAAGGATCGGCCAGTGGAAGACCGGAGATACAGTCGCAGGGGGAAGGCGTCGAGCCAGTAGTGATATTGGGAAAGAGTCTGTCCACCATAACAAGCAAACCCGAGCCAGCCAAGTTGGTAATATCAGGGATTCCACCCATACCCGCAGTTTTGTTAAAAGGGGTATACAGGGAACTGGTCACCATAAAGCCTGTAGTCCAGCTGTCGATGATTGATAGCAAGGCCGTGCCTTGGAAATATGAGAAGGCAGTGGTGATGTACAAAGGAAAACAAGTGGAGGAAGATAGTTGTGAAGCGTAAGGGCTGACTCGATCAGGATGGTGTTTTGCTCCAGTGGGGTTGACAAGACCCAACCCAGCTGCAACCAAGAAACCTGTGTCCGAAGAAGAAGTTGAGGAATTCTTGAGGAAGATGAAAGTGCAGGATTATTCCGTGGTCGAACAGTTGAAGAAAACACCGGCCCAGATCTCGCTGCTATCATTACTAATCCATTCTAATGAACATCGTCGGGCCTTGATGAAGATATTGAATGAAGCTAATGTGCCCAATGAGATTTCTGTAAACCACCTGGAAACAATTGCCAACAAAATTTTCGAGGTGAACAGGGTAACATTTTCAGATGATGATATACCAGTAGAGGGCACGGAGCATAATAAAGCTCTCTACCTAACTGTCAAATGTGAAAATTCGGTAGTTACTCGGGCATTGGTGGATAACAGCTCAAGTGCCAATATTTGTCCATTATCCACCCTGAACCAGTTAAAGATCGACCACGGAAGAATCCACAAGAATAGCATTTGTGTCCGAGGATTTGACGGAAATGGAACAGCCACTGTGGGGGATATTGTACTTGAATTGACCATCGGTCCAGTCCAGTTTACCATGGAGTTCCAGGTATTAGATGTCTCGGTATCTTATAACCTTCTGTTGGGACGACCGTGGATCCACGCAGCTAAAGTAGTGCCTTCCACCCTGCACCAATTGGTCAAGTTTGAGTGGGATAGACAAGAGGTCGTACTGCACGGCGAGGACACTGCGTGTACCACGGGTGGCGCCATTGTGCCCTTCAGAGAGACCAATGATGACAAGGGTCCTTGGGTCTACCAGATTTTCGATGCGATGTCGGCAAACAAGATTTCTGAGGGTGAGATCATCCAGCACCCTAGGGTAGCTTCCGCCACGATCATGATGGTCTCGGAAATGCTGGGTAATGGGTTTATACCGGGAAAGGGCCTGGGAGTTGAGCTTCAGGGGATTTTCCAACCTGTCTCCCTGCCCAAGAATTTGGAAACCTTTGGGTTGGGGTTCAAACCAACTGTAGTAGATGTGAAGCGAGCACGGAAAATGAAGAGGAAAGTCTGGTTTCTTCCCAAACCTGTCCCACGTCTCTCAAGATCTTTTGTTAGAGCAAGTGCCAAGGGGTCACCGGTCCCAAAAATTCTCGGACCATTGATTGGGATGGACGGGGACCTGAATCAGAGTTTCGAGAGGTTATTCGCTGATGTCAATATGGTAGAAGTTGGAGAGAGTTCCAGCAGAGCGGATATACAATTTGTGGGGCCTGAGGCCAAAACCAACAATTGGAAGGTTACTCCACTTCCCGTTCGGGGAGAGTCTTGGCAGTAGGCTTTGATTTATGCTTTTCTTGTTCGGATTATTCCAGGGTGTAATCCAAATTTTATCTTTGTATTGTAAAAGTGTGAACCCTGTTATCCCGCAAGTTTAATAAAGTTCTCTTCTTTTGTCTCATTTTAATTTTGTTTTGTTCTTTTTCTTTATGAACAGTTCTCTTTTTACTGGTTCTAATGACATGGCATGCACAACGGATCTTCGACCTAGTCTAATAAATCAATCCAAGTCCGACTTAATGATACAAGAGGTCGTCTGTGACAATGAATTTGAATATGACGAGGATGAAGCCTTCAAAGAGATAAACCGAGAGCTGTACCAATTTGAAGAGAAACCCAAGCCTAACCTAAATGACACTGAGGCTGTGAATCTAGGGGACGCGGATAATATCAGAGAAACCAAAATCATCATCCACATCGAGCCAAACGTCAGGGAAGAATTGATCAAAACCCTCGTGGAATTCAAAGACGTTTTTGCATGGTCATATGACGATATGCCAGGTTTAAGCACCAATCTAGTGGTTCACAAATTGCCCACTGACCCGGCATACCCTCCAGTCAAGCAAAAGCTAAGGAAATTTAAAACAGAGATGAGTGTAAAGATCAAAGAAGAGGTGATGAAGCAGCTACAGGCAAAGGTCATTCGAGTCACTCGATATCCCGAGTGGTTGGCCAATGTGGTGCCAGTTCCGAAGAAGGATAGGAAATTCAGGGTGTGCGTCGACTACCGCAATCTCAACAAACCAAGTACCAAGGATAACTTCCTGTTGCCCAACATCCATATCTTGATCGATAATTGCGCCGGGCGCGAGATCGGATCCTTTGTGGACTGCTATGCAGGATATCATCAGATCTTAATGGACGAAGAAGATGCAGAAAAGACAGCTTTTATTACACCGTGGGGAACTTACTGTTACCGGGTAATGCCATTCGGATTAAAGAATGCCGGGGCAACGTACAAGCGAGCAATGACTATTGTGTTTCACGACATGATACACAAAGAAATTGAGGTGTACGTAGATGATGTGATCATAAAGTCTTGGCGTCAGGAAGACCATGTAGCAGACCTAAGGAGATTTTTCCAAAGACTCCGAAGGTATGATATCAAGCTCAACCCGGCCAAATGCGCATTCGGGGTTCCATCAGGAAAGCTGTTAGGGTTCATCGTCAGTCGACGGAGTATTGAGTTAGACCCATCCAAGATCAAATCCATCCGAGATTTGCCACCGCCAAAGAACAAAACAGAGGTAGTGAGTCTGTTGGGGAGACTCAATTACATCAGCAGGTTCATCGCTCAACTCACAGCAACTTGTGAACCCATATTTCGGCTGTTGAAAAAAGATGTTGCGTTAGACTGGACGATGGAGTGTCAAGAGGCTTTCGACCAAATCAAAGGGTATCTGTCCAATCCACCTGTGTTGGTTCCACCTAAGCCAGGGAAGCCCTTAATTCTTTATCTGACGGTCCTGGAAAATTCGTTTGGTTGTGTACTGGGGCAACATGATGTCACAGGAAGGAAGGAGCAGGCCATTTATTATATTAGCAAGAAGTTTATAGTGTATGAGGTCAAGTACACTCAACTCAAGAAAACATGTTGTGCCCTGACTTGGGTGGCTCAGAAGTTGAAGCACTATCTGTCCTCGTATACTACTTACCTCATATCCCGTTTGGACCCATTGAAGTACATTTTTCAGAAACCTATACCTACAGGGAGGTTAGCAAAATGGCAAATTTTGCTCACCGAGTTTGATATCGTCTATGTGACGAGGACGGCCATGAAAGCCCAAGCGCTGGCCGACCATTTGGCAGAGAATCTCGTTGATGAAAAATACGAGCCTTTAAGAACGTATTTTCCCGACGAAGCAGTGATGCATACAGGCGAGCTGGAATTACCCAAAGAACTGGGTTGGAAGCTTTTCTTCGATGGAGCCGCGAACGCGAAAGAGGTTGGAATAGGAGCAGTACTCATTTTTGAAACAGGGCATCACTATCCTGTTACAGCTCAACTACGCTTCTATTGCACCAATAATATGGCCGAGTACGAAGCTTGCATTTTGGGTCTACGATTAGCTGCGGACATGGATGTCCAAGACGTTCTGGTCTTGGGAGACTCGGACCTCTTGATACATCAGATTCAGGGTGAGTGGGAAACACGGTATTTGAAACTCATACCATATCGACAATGTTTGCACAATCTGAGCAAGCGATTTCGATCAGTGGAATTCAAACATATCCCGAGAGTTCATAACGAGGTTGCGGATGCATTGGCCACCTTAGCATCAATGTTACACCACCCTGACAAAATGTATGTTGACCCTTTGCACATCCAGGTTCGTGATCAGCACGCTTATTGCAACACGGTAGAAGAGGAAGTAGATGGCGAGCCTTGGTTTCATGATATAAAGGAGTACCTCAAAATGGGGATATATCCGGAACAGGCCACTAGAGACCAAAAAAGAGCCCTTCGGTGTTTGTCGAATGGTTTCTTCCTCAGCGGAGGAGTGTTGTACAGAAGAACCCCGGATTTGGGATTGTTAAGATGTATAGACACTGGTCAAGCCACGATGGTTATGGCAGAGTTACATGCTGGAGTTTGCGGGCCACATATGAGCAGATATGTATTGGCAAAGAAGATCCTTCGAGTAGGGTACTATTAGCTCACCATGGAACATGACTGTATCACTTTCGTGAGGAAATTCCATCAGTGTCAGATACATGGAGATCTGATTCATTCTCCACTAACGGAGTTGCATACAATGTCAGCGCCCTGGCCGTTTGTTGCATGGGGCATGGATGTCATTGGGCCTATCGAGCCGGCAGCATCCAACGGCCATAGGTTCATTCTGGTGACCATCGATTACTTCACCAAATGGGTTGAGGCTAAAACCTTCAAGTCGGTAACCAAAAAGGTAGTGGTGGATTTTGTTCACTCCCATATCATCTGCAGATTTGGGATCCCAAAAGTGATCATTACGGACAATGGAGCAAATCTTAACAGCAGCCTGATGAGAGAGGTATGCCAACAATTCAAGATTACGCACCGCAATTCCACCCCATATCGTCCTAAGGCGAATGGAGCGGTCGAAGCAGCCAATAAGAACATCAAGAAGATACTGCGGAAGATGGTGGAAGGATCTAGACAATGGCACGAGAAATTACCCTTCGCCTTGTTAGGTTATCGCACTACAGTCCGGACTTCCATAGGTGCAACTCCTTATTTGTTGGTGTACGGAACTGAGGCAGTAATACCAGCGGAGGTTGAAATTCTGTCCCTCCGGATTGTCGCTGAAGCCGAGATTGATGATGATGACTGGGTCAAAACTCGATTGGAACAGTTGAGCTTGATAGACGAAAAAAGGTTGGCAGCAGTGTGTCATGGTCAGTTGTATCAGAGGAAAATGGCCAGGGCGTACAATAAGAAGGTACGCCCCAGAAAATTTGAGGTAGGGCAGCAGGTATTGAAACGGATCCTCCCGCATCAGGTCGAAGCAAAAGGCAAGTTCGCCCCACATTGGCAAGGGCCTTATATCGTGACCAGAGTGTTGTCCAACGGTGCTTTGTGCCTAACAGATGTCGAAGGAAGATGTGTCGACATGGCTATCAATTCTTACGCAGTCAAGAGATATTATGCCTAATTTCTTCGATTAGGATAGTTATTGGTCGTTTGTTTGTATTTGGTACTTCTTGGATAATGAAATGACGGAGGCAATTCTTTCTTCTATCCAAACACTTTAACCCTTGCTTTCCCCTTTGAGCTTTAAATTACTCTTTCATACCCCTCTTTTGGAATCACTGATGGGAAAAAGATATGAAAAAGGAGATGAAAAAAAAAATTTAAAAGAAAACGAAAAAGAAAAAAAAAAGATAAAAGTTGCAAGAAAAACAAAGCCATAGGAACTACGTTTGACCTGATTCCTTAAAGAGGATACGTAGGCGCCTCACGGCTCAGTCATAGTGTGCGTAATGCGCATAGCTCAACATAGTGTAAATATGAAATTCCCCAAGCAAGAAAACTGGGGCAGGAATTATGTTTGGAATATCCAAAAGGGTTTGATTCCAAGAGTTGTAACGCTTCACCCATCGGTTTGACATTTGTTTGACATACAAAACCAACATCAATGCCCAAAAGACCTCCCGATCAACGTCCGAGAAGTGCCAAGTTAGGACAATGGAAGCCGAGGATAATATGCTGATCTCCAGCAAAGAAGGGGATCATAAATGAGAAATGAACTGATAACCAGAAAGAATCTCGGAAAGAGAGAGTCATGTCGGCAGTACCCCAACTCCCCGTCGAAGGGCAAAATGAGAGAGTCTCATCGGTGAAAACCTTCGTAGGCACCATAAGGCGACTGAAGATGAGAGATATAAAACGAGAGAGTCTTATCGGTGAAAACCTTCACAGGCACCATAAGGCGCCGGGAGCTGAGAGAAAAGAGAGAGTCTTATCAGTGAAAACCCCTCGAAGGGCACTGTAAGGCGACAAGACAAATTGACAAAAAGATCCGCGTTCGCAAAGAAGTGGACACCTATTTACCCCCAGCAAATAAGGCCATCAGGCAGGTTGATTGATACAAATAGACTGGGTCGAGAATCCATGGAGCACGACATGATCATAAGGACCAGTTATGCCATCCAGATAAGTTCTTTTCTTTTCTTCTTTCCCTTCCCAGCGTTTGTTCAGAGAGACTTTTCTCTTTTCCTATTCTTTCATTTCTTTCCAGAAATTTGTTTTGAAAAAAAAAATTTAGAGTTTACTACCAGGGGCCAAATCGGTATGAAGGAAAGACGAAGGAGTCAGGCCAAAAGCCGAGGCGATAAGACAAAAGGCGTTGGTTGCAAAACCAAAGGACGAATTGTTTAGAAAGTTAAGGGTGACGTGAAGAGAGCGGAAAACGACGGGTGAAGGACTTGTGGACCAAGTTCCGAGAAGGTTTCCCCGCAGAATGTCGATAAATCACGGACCCAAGTCCGAAGTGGTCAGACACCACAGGAAAGAAAAATTGATCAGATGCAAGATAACCCTAACAGTCCTAAAGGTTATCCCCAGGCAATAAAATTCTATGCCTTGCAGTTCTGGGAGGAAATAAACTCCTAAGGGAGTGGTTTCGGGATTGAAGGGGACTCCCACAGATTGTTCTGTAAAGAGAAAGCAGGGAGGGGATAAATGGAAAACCGTCCCCAGCAGGCAGGTCACCCCCAGCAAGCAACTTTAGTTTCGGGAGCACAGAGCAAGGAAAAGAAAAGAAAAATCATCCCCCAACGGGAAGGACACGGCTGCCCACCATGATTAAAACTAACAAAATCCTTTTTGTCTGCTACAGGAAAATAAAGGTTGATGATGGCAGAAGGACGCGACGCAGGAAAGGTCACCAAAATTGGGGCAGAGAATTTTCTGCCATTTTCAACATTTTTCTCGAGAAAACGGGGAAACATACGCCAATATTTTCATGTTTTAGTTTAAATAGGCGCCCACCTGTATAATGAGAGGAATATTTTCATGTCTTAGTTTAAATAGGCGCCCACCTGTATAACGAGAGGAATATTTTCATGTTTTAGTTTAAATAGGCGCCCACCTGTATAACGAGAGGAATATTTTCATGTCTTAGTTTAAATAGGCGCCCACCTGTATAACGAGAGGAATATTTTCATGTTTTAGTTTAAATAGGCGCCCACCTGTATAACGAGAGGAATATTTTCATGTCTTAGTTTAAATAGGCGCCCACCTGTATAATGAGAGGAATATTTTCATGTCTTAGTTTAAATAGGCGCCCATCTGTATAATGAGAGGAATATTTTCATGTCTTAGTTTAAATAGGCGCCCACCTGTATAATGAGAGGAATATTTTCATGTCTTAGTTTAAATAGGCGCCCACCTGTATAATGAGAGGAATATTTTCATGTCTTAGTTTAAATAGGCGCCCACCTGTATAATGAGAGGAATATTTTCATGTCTTAGTTTAAATAGGCGCCCACCTGTATAATGAGAGGAATATTTTCATGTCTTAGTTTAAATAGGCGCCCACCTGTATAACGAGAGGAATATTTTTTAGTCTTATACTTCAGATTTTGAGATCAGTAGCCCACCAGAAGATAGAAGGTTACAACAGGGATCCCCAGTAGGAAACAATAAAAGTCCCCGGCACCAGAAAGCAGGAGGTTGCAACAAGAGGTCCCAGCATAAATTCGAGCGCCTGAGTCAAAGGAAGCAAAGACGCGTCTTGAAAGAAGCGCCTTGTGAACATTGAATTATGCCCAGCATAACAAATCTGATGAAGAGAGTTGTACCCCAGAGGAACCGCCGAAAAGCTTAATGAAGAAAGCCATGTCCCCAGCGGACCAAGCAAAATGATGAAAACTGGTATTCAGAAAAGCAAAGGGCCAGTGTCATCCCCAAATTCACGGAAGAAAAGCACCGGAGGAAACACCAGCCAACAAGAAAGCAAGGCAACAAGAACAAGTGGAAGATAGATGAGATCTTATGATCCGTAGTCTAGCCTAGCTTCTTGTTTTCTTTTAAGCAAGGTGTAACAAGGAGATCGGTAAGCAATAACAGCATACAGCAGCATGCAATAGCACACAACAGCAGCGAACATTACAGTCACACGGTAGTCCCAGCTACCAAAATTTCGCGAACTACATTGACCTGATTCCTATTCAGCCCAAGATATGTAGGAAACGTCTGAAGCAAAGGTTCGGTCAAAATCATTTTCAAAAAATGCTTCACACGGAGTACTCGGATGAGCAAAAATCGCTCACTTTATCTTTGCACAAAAACACTTCGTGTCTTCGGGCAAAGAAGGGCAGCTGTAAGCACGTGATTTTTGCTTCACGGACAATCACTCCAAAAGAAATCAAAATAATAACAAATGGCCTCGCTGTACAATTTTTGGATTTTACGTGACATGTGTTGGTAGTTATTTGTGGTTCTGTCCATTTTTTCATTTAATCTTATCAAACAAAAATACAAAAATATATATGTCGTGTGTAATTAAACCATAATTAGGTTATTAAAAGGAAATTCACAAAAAAATATGCATCTTTTATTTTATTTTGTCGCCATGGTGTGATTTTACCTATTTAAATATTTTAATATGTGTGTGATAATTGTGTTAAGTGTTATTTAATGGGTGTTTTAATTTCATTTTAATTTAGTTGTGTTTTAAAATTAGAAAACAAAAGAAAAGAGTGCAAATTGTTTCAAAAATCAAATTGGGCCTATTTTCTTTTAAAGATTTGAGGCCCAAAAGCAGCCCAAGTCCGCCAGTCCAAACAACCCCTCCCCAGGCCACCAAAATGACGTAGTTCAAAACCAAAACTACGTCGTTTCAGGGACAGTTCATCTCAGCCGTTCAAACCAGGTCGATCTGACGGCCCTCGTCCCATCTCCCTTACCCATTCCTTAACCCGACCCAATGAAACCCGGTTCGATCCATTTGATCCCGGACCAACCCGATCCCCTCTTAAGTGGAACGACGCCATTTTGCATTAGCCAAAGGATCCTGGCCATCAATCTCACCCGATCCAACGGCCAGAATCAAAACCCCTAATTCGTATATAAACCTAACCCTTGACCCTGCCCCTATCCAAGCACCCCACCCTGTTCCTTCGTCTCCCTCAGAAAAGATCCCAAACCCCCCGAAACCCTAGCAGCCGCCCTGGTTCCCTCTCAACATAAACCCGGCGGCAAGGACGCCGGTGACTACCATAGTTACACCACTGGACCTACAAGCCACCCTGAACACAAATCCCTGGCCACTTAACTTCGAATCATCCCCAGGGTGCTCGAATCTTCAATCAAAGATTCGAGCCGAAACCCTAAGTCACCGGATGAGTTCCAAACTTACACCACAACACCTCTGGACTCCCTCATGCCCTAATCAACTTTGGTTCCGGTCGAATATAGGTAGAACCCTTCGAACCCCAAATCTGAGCTCAAGAACCCTAAAAGCCTGGCCTGGTTCGTTTTGATGTAAGTTTCCGGTGTAATGTTCTTTTCTTTCTTTCTGTTTATGTGTTATGCATATGTTCGTAGATTTGTGCTGGATTTTTGATTATTTTTCTGTCAATCCCCCCATCTTCAAAGACCCTTTTGTTTGGTCGATTTCTTTTTCTTCAGTATTAAGTGTGTGTTATAAGATGTCTATTCGCTTCGATTGATGTTGTCGACTAGTTAAGTTTCGTAAACTCCATGTTAAATGTCCCGAGTATTGAAAGGATTTGGTGCCCTGTTTAGTCGATGTTGTTTGTCGATTTATTTTTCATATAATGGTATGTATAGTCGACCTGAGTAACGTCGTCGTATGCTAATTAGTCGCTAAATCAACTAGGATCCACTTAACTCTTACTGCCTGACTTTGGTTGAATAGGTTATTGTTTATTAGCTGTGGGGGTTCGAACTAGGTTTCACTTAGCTATAACTGGCAGATTCAACAGAATGAAAGGGTGGGGGCAGGGCAGTAATGATCAGGGGTTTTGTTGGATAATTTTGTTGTCAAAAACTGACAAATTTAGGATGAATGGCTGTCAATTGGTTAATCAAAATACTATTAATCTAGTATTAGTGTGGACAAAACATAAGAGCATGGGAATTTAAAATGAATACTTTATTGAACCCATGACTCTTGAATGAATCAATATGACAAGCATGCTATAGTGGAGAACCAAAATGACTTGCATCAAGAAGATGCTTAGGCATGGGAAGCTAAAGGGTATGGGGAGGAAACCTGGGATACGGGGCAGTCTTGTGAAGGCCTTTTAGGCCTATAAATAAGTTGATTCTTTTAGCAAGAAGGGGTTGGAAAAAATTGAAAGAAAAACAGAAAGAAAATTTCAGAAACACTGTGAACTAAATATTGTCTGAAACTGCATAAAAGACTAAGGTGGTCAAGCTATCTTTGCCAAGTCAGTTATTCTAGTTGGTTGTCACTATTTCATTAGGGTACTCTGATTGCTCTGTGGGATTACTACTGTATTCGGGGCTTCTGTATGCTGCTGACTGGTTCTGGTCTTATTGCTATTGAAGTTGTTGTTGATTATTCACCGAGTTGTTGTGAACATTGAACTGTTGTTGCTATTGCATTAAATATTATGGGTTTTTCTGCTGGTTTACTACTCTGTTTTTGGGTTTTTTGTTTGGTGCTCGACCACCTGTGGGTTTATCGTTGTTGAAACTGTTGTTGGTTGTTCGTGAACTAGTGGTTATGTTGTTGCTGTTTGTTACTGTTGTATTACTGCTGCTTGGCTGCTTGCTGCTGATATTCTTCCTCTTCTTCTTGTTCTTGTTGTCTGAATCCAGGTACACATACTAAGTCGATGTAATTCCATGTTTGAAGTTGACATTTGAAGCATGAATACACATAGGAAGAAGTTGGAGTTATAAACTGAATTTAGTTTTCTTTATTAATTGTACTTAAGCCATTTTATGTATCATTGATATGTAGACTCCTGCCAAAGAGCTGTATAATTGGACCATTTTATATACGCAGTCATTTAGCTTATGAACTCCCTATATAGGTCCTTAGCTAAAAGAAGGATATGATGCTGAAAAGCACCCCGCTTACTTCAGTTGTTTGTAAAGATGCATGTCAAACTAGAATTAGGTAAATGGACTTCTAATTGTCATGACAGCCTAATTTCAGTATGCAAATGGTTTGAATTAGGATTAAAACTAGGTCTCAAAGTCCTTTCATGCCAACAGATCGCCTATTTTAAACTTACAATAAACTGTTAAATGAAATAGTATCATGTTTATCTTTCAGCTTTGCAAACTCACGTATAGGCGTAGAAACAAGCAATTAGGCTCATAGCGGAATAAGGACAACCCAAGTCCCGTATAATACCATATGCATTGGACCCCAGCCCACGATTTGGCAAACGGATAAGCCATACGTGCCCTTGTATTTGGAATTTCATAAAATTTCTCTTTTTGTTTGGAGTTCGACCATAACAATTTTAAGTATGTAATGGGATTAGGATCCTTTTCCCTCTTTCATTTTAGAGATGGACAAAAATAGAAGAATGTAGTCGCTTTAGGATATCCTTTTAAAATAAAAATGAGACGAGTCTCGTCAGATAAAACGCACCAGCTGCGGGGCCCTCGTTAAATGTACATATTAAAATACTTAGTTTGCGGGATGGGCTGTTTAACGAATTTCATGGCCTTCCCCAAAATAATAATGCGTTAGATTCGTTAGGCGCGATCTAATTAATCTTACCTTCTTAAACTCGGGTGCACATTTATGTGACCCAAATCCAAATCTCAACGGAGTCGAAATGTGGCTCTAATCACGGGTACATTGATTGTAACATGGTCCGAGATGCATGTCCACGACGTTGCAAATTCCTTTAAAAAATAAGAATGGGATGAGCCTTACCGAAGAAAAATACAAAATTGCAGGGCCCTCAATAAATATTTGCTTTAAAATTGCTTAGACTTCGGGATGGACCATTTAGCAAAACTCTATGGCCCTACCTAGAATAACAATACGCTAGTTGCTTTAGGCGCGCCTTTAATAATTTATTTTCCTTAACTCGGCTGCACATTTATGTGACCCAAATCCAAATCTCAACTGAGTCTAGATATGTCAACAACTACGGGTGCATTGATGCAACGTGGTTCGAGATATGTTTTCACGACGTTGCAATTCTCGTAAAATACGATAATAAAAGCGGTCAAGAGTTAAAATTTGCACATAAGCTCATACTTGTATAAAATCAGATAATCAAGCCGAATATGACAGTTGAGCGACCGTGCTAGAACCACGGAACTCGGGAATGCCTGACACCTTCTCCCGGGTTAATAGAATTCCTTATCCGGATTTCTGATGCGCAGACTGTAATATGGAGTCATTCTTTTCCTCGATTCGGGATTAAAATTGGTGACTTGGGACACCCTAAATCTCCCAAGTGGTGACTCTGAAATAAACAAATAAATCCCGTTTCGATTGTCCTTTGATTGGAAAAAACTCTTATGCCCCTCGCGGGGATGGAAAAAGGAGGTGTGACACTTGCTGGTCACCTGTAGATAAAGAGATGCTACGGACAAATATTTGTATGAAATTTAAAACATGATGCAGATTCCCCTTGGACCATGAAAGTTGCCTTCGGATAGTTAAGGATGACATCCTTAGACCATGATGTCCTGGGCCATAAATTATTTAATGAGGGATTCGCAGGCCATGAAATGATATTCTCGAGCTATGAAGATGGTGCCTCCGATCTATGACGCCTTTGAATAATGATATGCAAATTTGAGGGATCCTTAGGCCATAGCATGGTGTCTTCCAGCTATGAGGATGATGCCTTTTAGACTTTGACACCTTTGGATACATTGGCGATATTTCAGCCCATGAGATGCAATAATGCGATGTTAACAAGGCAAGGCTCGGTCTTGTGAAATGAAGAGCAGAGCTTAACCCAATCTAAAAGAAAATAGACAGTACTGGAATAGAGCAATATTCATGCAAGGAGGGACAGTGCTTAGTCCCATGAAAATGTGGAGGCAGGGATTAGCCTCATGCAAATATGGAGGCATGGATTAGCGTCATGCAAGTGCGGAGGCAAGGATTAGCCTCATGTCAATACGGAGGCAAGGATTAGCCCCATGCAGGTATGGAGGCAGGGATTAGCCTCATGTAGACATGGAGGCAGGGATTAGCCTCATGCAAATATGGAGGCAAGAATTAGCCCCATGCAAATAGGGAGGCAAGGATTAGCCTCATGCAGGTACGGAGGTAGGGATTAGCCTCATGCAAATATAAAGGCAGGGATTAGCCTCATGCAAATATGGAGGCAAGGATTAGCCTCATGCAAAATATGGAGGCAAGGATTAGCCTCATGCAAGTATGGAGGCAAGGATTAGCCTCATAAAAATAGGGAGGCAGGGATTAGCCTCATGCAGATATGGAGGCGAGGATTAGCCTCATGCAAATATGGAGGCAGGGATTAGCCTCATGAAAATATGGAGGCAAGGATTAGCCTCATGCAGATATGGAGGCAATGATTAGCCTCATGCTATGTGGGACAAGGCTTCGTCCCATGCAAAGAACGAGTAGCAAATAAGAGTAGAATATTTCTTAGCTGGAGATATATTCGATGTCTGATGGCCGGATTGATAGTGAATTTGCTTTGTGGATACATGTTTGCAATTGCTATCGCTACGTCAAATGTGCCTGCGTTCAAAGAAAAATTGTAAGTTGTGAGGGAAAGGTTGGTTCGTACTTTTGTCCGCTGGCCTTGCTTTGCTCCGTTCTGGAGGCCTTATTCGAGTTTCCCTGGGTAACGCCTGACTGTTATGAAAATAGGGTTTTCGAAAATATATGAACTAGTGAGTCATTTGGGAAACGTATTGATATATCAAGTGAGTTTTATATGAACTAGTGACTGTAACACATTTCAGAGACATGTCGCTTCCTCATGTTAGAATTTTGAGGGTCCTCTTCAAAATTCTGCCCTAGTTTGGTAGATAATCCTTCGGCTGTTTGTGGGTAATGAGCCTTGAACCTTCTTCAGAATTTTGAGAATCCTTCTCAAAATTCTACCCCAGTTTCTTAACCGATTTTTGACCGTCTGGTATATGTTGGTATTGGTTGTACTTGCTCTGGAATTTTGAGGGTCCTCCTCAAAATTCTGCCCTAATTTATGACTTTGGAGGGGATGGAAATTTTATTATGATATGACCGAACTCATAAGACTGTTTACGTATCCCCTCTTAAACGAGAATCATGTCAAGCATAGTTCAATTACATCAGATGAGTAAATGTAAATAGTCTAAGCATAGTATCTCTTGACTGCGTCTGAATTGATTGGTTTTGGCCAAATTTCTCCATCCATTTCTACAAGTATGAGTGCTCCTCATGTCAACACCCTGTGAACCATGTAAGGACCTTGCCAGTTGGGAGAGAATTTCCCTTTGGCTTCATCTTGGTGTGGGAAGATCTTCTTCAGCACTAACTGTCCTGGTGCAAATTGTCATGGTTTGACCCTTTTGTTGAAAGCTCTAAACATTCTGTTCTGGTAAAGCTGACCGTTGTTGATACCCATTTTTTCCCTGTATATTTTTAATATGCAAAATACTTTCAAAATAGCAAATGTATACATATATAAGTATGTCCAAATGCTTTATTATTTTTCTTTATTTTTTTTAAGATTTTTAAATCAATTTATTGCCCTATTTTATCCATAAAAACCCAATAATTATTCCCAAAATTATCATTTTGGTGATTCATTTATGGAATTCTTATATTTATGATACAATATAGCTAAGTTAATTTTTGCATACTTTTACAAATTTATTTGGTATTTTAAAGCTAAATTGCATATAATTGTAATTTTAGCCTCTTTTAGGATTAATTATGTTTATATTCATAAATATTAGGTCTGTATTTTTAAATAGTAAACTATGTGTTATAAATCATTTTGGTACCCTTAATTTATTTTCAGAAATTAATTTATTATTTTTTATAAATCAAATAGGAAATATTGGCTATTTAAATGTTAGCCCAATTTTATTTCGATTATAGCCAAATTCTGACCCCAATTAGACCCAATCTGAAGCCCAATTACCCTGACCCAATCCCCGTTCGAACAGACTCACAACCCACTTAAATAACCCAACCCGGATCCCCTACCTAACCCTCTCTATCCCGGTCGCCAATATCTGCCCTTTCCTTTTTTAACCTGAATTAACCCCTAAACTTAAATCATTTCTTACCCACCGCCGCCCCTGAATCCCTTTCTCTCTCAATTCTCTCTCAAATCCTCTCGAACCCTAGCCGCCGCCCTCAACTACAACCCTAATATCTCCCAAATCAATGGCTTCCAAGGTCATCAGAGGCCTGTTTCCACCCCCCATGACTTCTACGTACTCGATTATTATGGTCTCGAGGCTAGGTCTTGAAGGAGCTTGGTTGTCACGCCCCGAACCTGAAGAGGCGTGACTGGCACCCGGTGCCATTGTGGCCCGAGCGTACCACTCTGCAACTCTTTTTTTTCTTTGTAACTAGCATGGGTCCACATGGCCACAACTCATAATGTACAACTGTAAGGGGCAACACTGGATCACTGAACCATTTTTCTTAAAATATGAACACATATGGGCCATCAAGGCCTCTAACATAATATACAAAATGAACCTCTGTCTACAAAGCCTCTAAGATTATTTGACATCAAATGGGACAGAGTACCGACATACCCATAAGACTGTAACAAAAATGCATACCAAGACCAAGGCAAGTCCAAAGAAGGGATCTCGCCAATCACCGCTGAACTGGACAACCTACTGTGGTGGGGGAGCTGCACCTGCCTGTCTATCAGGACCTGCAGCACGACATGCAGCGTCCACAAATAAAAGGACGTCAGTACGAATAAAGTACTGAGTATGTAAGGCAGGGAACCATAAATACGATCAGTAATGTAAGCAAGGATAGAGAATATACAACCTGTAACATCTTAGTACCTCTGAGGGATACTGACATGAAATGCATGATACATATGTATAAATACATAAACCTTTAAAACATTCACCTCTGTGGGCATCATATCGTACCCGGCCATAATAGGCTCGGTAAAAAACATACCCGGCCATCATAAGGCTCAGTAGAATCGTACCCGGCCACGTGGAGCTCGGTAAAACCCAACTGATCAGTGGTTGCACAATATGTGTCGTACCCGGCCGACTATAGCGCGGCTCGGTAGAGTAAAATAGATACATATACATAATGCATGCTCGACTCATGGAATCACATTCTAGACCTTTTGGAGTGACTTAAGAACATTATGGACATCCCTACCATCAATATGAACCTTAGTAGGATTTAAGGATCATACACACTTGTTTAGAATAATTTTATAAGGAAAGAACAACATTGACAACCTTAGTTGCTAGGAGTAGAGTCATTATGAAATAACGTATCATTTATGTTCATTTCATTTTAGATCATGCCAAAAGAAAGAAGAAAGTGCCTTAACATACCTGGCCACAAACTGATTGGCTTTGTAAATTGACGAACCTGCATCAATGGTATCTAGTGCGGTTGCCACAACTGGGACTGAATCAATATTTTATTCAACTCGATTCTCAACCATTTGACTCTTAGAATTATATAACTTTTATTTTGTGTTATAATAATTCAGGCAGCATTTTCCCCGTTGCTACTATATTCCCAGGTTCACAACGACAACCAACAATAACAATCAACAAAATTAACTTGGAGCAACTCCAATTCAGCCCAAATACAACATTATTAGTAGCATATACCAATCATTGCTTTCAGTTCCGCATAATACAAGTTAATTCCTTTATTATAGCACGAGTTCAACTCCAACTACACCAAAAAGGAGTAAGATCTTACCTCAATTCAACTTGCAACAATCATTGATTCAGCTTGTACTATCTTGCACAACCTCTAACAATAAGAAGGAACAGAGGGATTATACTTCGCTATGAGTCTTAGAGGGTAAATCACGTTATAACCTTGCCATGTTGTTACTGGTTTGTAGAAAGATTAATTGATGTTATGTTTGTTTTATTTTCTCCTACAAAAGGGATCATCAAGTTGAGATATGGCTAATGTCTTGTTTTTGGTCTAACCATGGTGAGATGTGCTGACAACAATCTAAAGCAAGTGTGAGAATAAAAGGGCACCTATTTTATTGACTAATGAGTCATCAACGACAAGGTGAGGGGCTGCCACGCGGGGATAGGGTGGGTAAGTTTAATCTCTATCCGCTTATTAGGTAATTAGGTAATGTCCTGTTACCCGGTAGTTAACCAATTACCCGCATAATTTAAAAATTACCATAAATTACTTAAAATTTTATTTATAAAATACTTCGTATATACTTTATATATTATACTATCGTGATCATATGGTACCTTGTATGGTACTAGTTTATAATTATCGGGTATTATCGCTCGACCCGTATTAATCCAAATTGGCCACTTTCAACGAAACTCGTTTTCTTTAATTCGTGTACCTTTTATCCTTCAGGACACTTATTTATTGCTCGTTATAAATAACGTAAATACGTTAATGTCAAAATGAGCTCATCCCCGAGTCTACGTCAATTAACTGAAGACGAAACTTTTTAACGTACGAAAACGCGAGATGTAACATCTTTTCCCCCTTAGAAACATTCGTCCTCGAATGTTGACTGATGATCTTATCATTTTTGTAACTTATAACTCTTAGGATGTTACATCATTCCATATTCCCCCTTTAAGGGTGTACTAAGAGCTGAAGCCACGAGGATCTACCTATAGATGTTTTACCTCTTCATCTTTGGCGTCGTTTCTCAACATTAATGATCCTTACTTGCCTTGCGACAATCCTTCTCTACCAAGGATGACAAATCCCCTTACGCGCGAGGGTGACACTTAATGTAACTGGTACATACAGTCTCTTAAGCTTAACTTTGCTAACATTTCTTGCTTTAGGTAAGCGTCTTCCCGAACGACCATTCTCTGAATTTCTCATGAACCTCCTTCTGTTGTTCATCCTATTATTTCCGGATTGCGATATGAAATTCTCATGATGCTGACTATTCCCAATTCCCCCAGTCCCTAATTCATATTTAGTTTACTTTTCCTCTTGGTGATCGTGCTAGATTTGCGAACTTATTTCTCGAAATGAGGACATGACTGTATGGCCTATACGCTTTTGTTGTCCTAAGGCCTGTCACCCCTCGTCTCTTCCTTTACTTGACTATAGATTTTGTAATATTGTCATCTTTTGATCTACAGTTGTCATTCATGTACCACATCTTACTCATAATGCTTCATTTACTCTTTTCTTATTTCCCGCTATCATTTATGCCTATCACTTTATTATGAAAACTCGAACAAGATATTCTTTTGCTTTTAGCTTCCCTTTGCTCCATCCAGTGGCTCTTCAAGTTTCTTAACGTTCTCGCTTTTCTAGGCACACGAGCCACACTAAGATAATATGTATCCCTTCAAGGCTTATAGTGCATGTCTTTGTAGTACTCATATCTGGCTGCACTATTTTAAAGTGTACTATTCTGGGTGTCTCACAAGGAGATCTATTAGCACATTTACAATATCCTTCGGAAATGCCAACTGACATAAACAATTCATCCATCTTCTTATACTACTTCTATTAACCCCATAGGGCATATCTGGAATGGGTGCGACCAGTTGTATGCACCTCTATTACTATTGAATATAACTCAAAAAGCTTATGTTCCTCTGTTTGAATTATAAACATTGTTAACCTTTGTTAACTGGGCACCTCGTAGTCTTCTTCGTCTTACTTCTTCTTTTTTTTTGTTGAAACATGTACTTATCTTCTTAATCTCTCATTGTCTTACCATAAAGATGGATAGGCATTCTTGTCTTAAGGCTTCTTATTAGGAAGCTTACACCTTTCAGTACACCCATAATCTGCTAAAAGATCTCATATTTACTTATTGTAGGCATCATACAAAAATTCAATTCCTCTGACTCAACTCTTCCACAACTATCTCTCTTTCCAACCTTCTTTCCGGATGTAGGTATCGTCGAATAAAATAGAATTTCAGAATTTGAATTCTTATAAGTGAGCTCTACCACACGATCTAGAGTAATAAGAAAGAGTGAAATCCTAAATGCCCTGTAGCCTCCTGCTTATAAGTGTGGTGCACGACACACCCATAAACAAGACTCTACTAGACATGACTTGTAGACTCCCTAGGACAGAACTGCTCTGATACCACTTTGTCACGCCCCAAACCTGAAGAGGCGTGACTGGCACCCGATGCCATTGTGGCCCGAGCGTACCACTCTGCAACTCTTTTTTTTTTTTGTAACTAGCATGGGCCCACATGGCCACAACTCATAATGTACAACTGTAAGGGGCAACACTGGATCACTGAACCATTTTTCTTAAAACATGAACACATATGGGCCATCAAGGCCTCTAACATAATATACAAAATGAACCTCTGTCTACAAAGCCTCTAAGATTATTTGACATCAAATGGGACAGAGTACCGACCTACCCATAAGTCTGTAGCAAAAATGCATACCAAGACCAAGGCAAGTCCGAAGAAGGGATCTCGCCAATCACCGCTGAACTCGACAACCTACTGTGGTGGGGGAGCTGCACCTGCCTGTCTATCAGGACCTGCAGCACGACATGCAGCGTCCACAAATAAAAGGACGTCAGTACGAATAAAGTACTGAGTATGTAAGGCAGGGAACCATAAATACGATCAGTAATGTAAGCAAGGATAGAGAATATACAACCTGTAACATCTTAGTACCTCTGAGGGATACTGACATGAAATGCATGATACATATGTATAAATACATAAACCTTTAAAACATTCACCTCTGTGGGCATCATATCGTACCCGGCCATAATAGGCTCGGTAAAAAACATACCCGGCCATCATAAGGATCGGTAGAATCGTACCCGGCCACGTGGAGCTCGGTAAAACCCAACTGATCAGTGGTTGCACAATATATGTCGTACCCGGCCGACTATAGCGCGGCTCGGTAGAGTAAAATAGATACATATACATAATGCATGCTCGACTCATGGAATCACATTCTAGACCTTTTGGAGTGACTTAAGAACATTATGGACATCCCTACCATCAATATGAACCTTAGTAGGATTTAAGGATCATACACACTTGTTTAGAATAATTTTATAAGGAAAGAACAACATTGACAACCTTAGTTGCTAGGAGTAGAGTCATTATGAAATAACGTATCATTTATGTTCATTTCATTTTAGATCATGCCAAAAGAAAGAAGAAAGTGCCTTAACATACCTGGCCACAAACTGATTGGCTTTGTAAATTGACGAACCTGCATCAATGGTATCTAGTGCGGTTGCCACAACTGGGACTGAATCAATATTTTATTCAACTCGATTCTCAACCATTTGACTCTTAGAATTATATAACTTTTATTTTGTGTTATAATAATTCAGGCAGCATTTTCCCCGTTGCTACTATATTCCCAGGTTCACAACGACAACCAACAATAACAATCAACAAAATTAACTTGGAGCAACTCCAATTCAGCCCAAATACAACATTATTAGTAGCATATACCAATCCTTGCTTTCAGTTCCGCATAATACAAGTTAATTCCTTTATTATAGCACGAGTTCAACTCCAACTACACCAAAAAGGAGTAAGATCTTACCTCAATTCAACTTACAACAATCATTGATTCAGCTTGTACTATCTTGCACAACCTTTAACAATAAGAAGGAACAGAGGGATTATACTTCGCTATGAGTCTTAGAGGGTAAATCACGTTATAACCTTGCCATGTTGTTACTGGTTTGTAGAAAGATTAATTGATGTTATGTTTGTTTTATTTTCTCCTACAAAAGGGATCATCAAGTTGAGATATGGCTAATGTCTTGTTTTTGGTCTAACCATGGTGAGATGTGCTGACAACAATCTAAAGCAAGTGTGAGAATAAAAGGGCACCTATTTTATTGACTAATGAGTCATCAACGACAAGGTGAGGGGCTGCCACGCGGGGATAGGGTGGGTAAGTTTAATCTCTATCCGCTTATTAGGTAATTAGGTAATGTCCTGTTACCCGGTAGTTAACCAATTACCCGCATAATTTAAAAATTACCATAAATTACTTAAAATTTTATTTATAAAATACTTCGTATATACTTTATATATTATACTACCGTGATCATATGGTACCTTGCATGGTACTAGTTTATAATTATCGGGTATTATCGCTCGACCCATATTAATCCAAATTGGCCACTTTCAACGAAACTCATTTTCTTTAATTCGTGTACCCTTATTCCTTCAGGACACTTATTTATTGCTCGTTATAAATAACGTAAATACGTTAATGTCAAAATGAGCTCATCCCCGAGTCTACGTCAATTAACTGAAGATGAAACTTTTTAACGTACGAAAATGCGAGATGTAACATTGGTCCAGACCTTGTTCGGTTTCAGTTTATGGCTGTTCTCTGGTCATCTCTAACCTTTCTCCGACCGGCCATGGCTATTCGAGTCTGACTCTTGACTCTCCTGCTTAGATCGATGATTTTCAAAGCCTTTCTCACCACTTGGGGTTCTTCTGAAACCCTAACCTTTAAGGTTCTCTCGATTTCTCTTAGATCTGTTTCATATCTATGTCTGCTCTGAACTTTTAAGTGCTTTTCTCGAAGTTTCTTTTAAAACTCCGCTTTCAAAACTCCTTATCTTTCTGATTAAGGTTTTGTTAAGTTATTTCGAAACCTTTCTTTGATTTTTTCTAATATGTTTTGCTGTGTTTGCTCGTATTATCCTTCTGCCTGAGTTTGCATGTTAAAACCCCTAATTTCTTTTAACTATTTATTAGACGAATGTTTGTTTGCCTGAGTTTTTGTCCGATCTGTTTGTTTATCCTCTTTTTAAGACTCTTCTGTTGTTGAAAATCTTATGGTTTTGGGTTTGAGATTGTTCGTTTAAGTGCATGACTCGATTTGAAGTCTTTATTGCAAAATCTCTTATTCCCTTTGCTTGATTCTTCTGATTCTGGGTTTCTATCTTCTCTAAAATTCAAATATGCTCTAAACCCTAATTTTTCTAAAGGGGTTTTCCTTACCTGCTATCCTGAGATCTTTGCATACCTTTAATATTCTATGTTTACTTCACTACTGACTCAATGTGATTTGACTTACTGAACTATCATGCTTCGAGTGTTGTTGTCTACTGAATTTTTGTGCTACTATTGTATGCTATTTCCTCTTGCCAACAAACCTGGACTCGCATGTATAACGTTTATGCACCCTATTTATATGCTAAAATTCCTTCTTTGTTTGTTCTTCAAGCTTATGACTAATTTCAAACTTTTCCTTTGTGAAATTCTTATTTCACTCGCCTATCAAGGTTAATTGATTTCTTTTCCTATTTTATCTTACTGAATCCTGTCCAAGAATTAGAATTTCTCTTCACCTAGACTCGATTTCTTACTTGTTATTTTACTACTTCTTTTATGGCAACTGTCAGCCTGCTTTTTAAATTGATTGCTTTCCTTATTTTGAACCTGCCATCGCCCATTAAGCAAGTGACCCCTTAATTAAGGGCAATCACTTGTATAATTGATTCTGAATAGGATTGCTTCCATGTTTATAATTTATTACCTCTCTTTCACTCGTTTTCAAAACTATAAATACCCTATGCTTCTTCTCTCTCAAAGCACACGAACACTTTAGTTCTAAACTCACACTTACACTCAAACACTCTCTCTTGCTTTACTATTACTTGTGTTGCTACCTGTTTAGCCGGCTGAAAGCCAACGCTATATTTCGAAGTCCTGTTACTTTTCTTTACTGCACTTTGCTTCTTTGGCTGGTATGTTCTAATTAAGTTTTCAGCATCAACAACAACATGTTTTCTTTACTGTTTCTTTCTTCTTGTATGTCTCCTGTTGTATTTAACTAATCTCCATTGTTAAGCATGCTGCATTCTGCCTTCCTTTTTCTGAATTAGTGTTTCCTTATCGTGGATTGAGCACCTTAAATCCCCACCCCCAATATGTTTAATAACTTGTGGTTGGTTTGGGGCATGACAGCATTGAACATTGCTCAGCATGACCCAAACTTGATCCTCATAGGATCATAACCTCCATGTTTCCCTTATACGTTGTATGTTCTGGTTGATTTGCAAGCATGACAGCACTCCATATTGCTGTGCATGCCCAGAATTAACTCATACCTAAGTATATAGGCTCCTTGCAATGGATTCCCAATCCCCTGCCCCCTTTGTATGAATTTATCAACTCTTTGAAGTGTTAATGACTGACTCCCATCACCCTTTCCCTCTCCTTTATTTCCCCAGTCCTTAGAGCTCAGTTTCTGCACTTTTCACTCTCTTCTTTGACTTAAGTCCTGCCCCCTTCATGTGAGCCTTGCCTTGGGACCCATGAGCTCCCTCTGAACTTGGACACATGAGGGTTGGCATTTCCACACTGCACTTGTCCCTATTCTGGTTATGAAACTTGGGTGTGAGCACTTCCCGGGGTCCTATTGAGGCCCTTAGGGAACTCTGACTCACTCAAGGCTGAGAAAGGATTTGGATCAATGGTATTTTGAGTTGGTTTATCTCATAACTCAGAGAGGAAGTCAAGAATCAGGCTTCCTCTGGTTGTAATCTTTCTTTGTACTTTTTCTAATGTAATTTATTATTCTAGTTTGTAATAATTTGTAATGAACATTTGGGGCTAGCTAGTAAAAAGGGTTGGGTAATTATGCATGCTCAAGGGTAGAAAATATGCCTATAGGACCACTTTTAATTTTGCACTTTCAGACTGCATTTAGATAATATGCCTATAGGACTGCTCTAATTCTGCATATTCACATTACATTTAGAAACCATGTCTATAGGACTTGTTCAGCATCACATCAAGATAAGCTGCCTATAGGGATCTAAAATTCTGCACATTTGTCACCATTTAGATATCATGTTTTTTTAGGGCCCAATTGGTTATAATCCAGTAGTATGCTGAAATCAGTAACGCATAGAAATCATGCCTATAGGGGTTCTTAAATAAATTTGAGTCGTTCCATTCATATTCAATGTCAGATATCATGCCCATGTGGACTAGAGTCAGTAATAGTAGATACCACCATCTGCAAAATCTGGAACTAGTCTAATTTAAATTCGTCTATTCTGAACCTCTATTTAATAATTCCCTTATTTTCAACAAGGTTTAGCAAGCATGCTTATAGGATTTCAAGCAGTACGTTTTGAGTTATTACTGTTTTACCACCTCCTGAATTAAGTAGATATCATGCCTATAGGACCCATCTAAACACTTAGGCAAACCTTATAGTAATAATTGTAAAACTGAATCCGCCTTTGTTAATTGTTACAACCAGCAGGCAGGCCTGATTCGAATTTCTTATCTGAGTTATGCAATAGACTAATCTGCCTTAATAATTAACTTCCCTCATATTTATGTGCTTTAAATCAGACCTAAAAAGTATGTGCAAGTCATGCTAATTATGTGCTCTTGTTTTGAGGAGGTATACATGAGCCTTTTGTCTGTTTACATGCTTCCCCTTTATATGCCATATTATCTGTTTTTGTATGTTGCCATAGATTTTTATCCTTTGAAACCAATCAGCCTAATATCCCCTCCCTTTAGGAATAGTAGTCCTAAGTGCCTCCGGGACTAATAGGAACGGGACGAGTAATAACATGCAATAGTAATCGAGACCAATCCGTGCTGTAATACCTTAACATGGTAGGAAGAGTATATATGGATATGATAACCGGTGCGCTAATGCCACGTGTAACCCCTCTTTTGAGGAGTGATTACCGGGTATTGCATTGATGTGATCAATATTTTTATTAAACCTAGGACCCCCTTTTTCTTTATTTCCCCCCTTTCTTTTTTTAGCATTGTAACCCCTTAAGATCAGCTCTTTTAATTGTTCTTTCAAACTTTGTTTACTTTCAAACTATTGTGCATTGAAATCCCCTCTTATTTGAGCCTTATCTGCTTATATGTTAATTGCACCCCAAATTCACAACAATTGTCTGGCCGGGAACCATACTAGTGGATCCTGAGGGGTGCTTAACACCTTCCACTTGGGATAATTTCAAGCCCTTACCTTGTCTCTGGTTATCAACGTAGTTATAAATGAACCTTATTAGTGTCTTAATGCACCTTATCATTAGGCGGCGACTCTTCAAATGCAAAATCCAGTTCCCAAAAGGAACGAGTTGTCCCTCCAAATGTCATAAACCCGATTTTGCGAGAAAAAGAGGCGTGACAAATGTGGCATACTGCATTCATCCTTTTTCCATCTATAAGGGCCAATTGCTCATAGTGGATCCTTATCCATTCTGCATCGTTGAGTTCAGCTTTCGGTATGATTCTTAAAGAAGGAATCTCTACCTCGACTGGAATGACAGCTTTGGTACTATAAACCAGCATGTAGGGGGTTGCCTCGGTTGATGTGTGAATCGTGGTGCGGTATCCCAACAAAGCGAAGGGTAGCTTTTCGTGCCATTGTTTGTGGTTTTCTACCATCTTCCTTAGTATCTTCTTGATGTTTTTGTTGGCGGCTTCTACGGCTCCATTCATCTGAGGTCTATAGGCTGTGGAATTCTTGTGTTTGATTTTGAAAGTTTCACACAGGGCTTTCATTAGATCACTGTTGAGATTGGCAGCGTTATCAGTAACAATGGACTCGGGAACTCTAAATCGGCAAACGATACGATCTTTCACAAAATCTGCGATAACCTTCTTGGTTACAGCTTCGTAAGTTGCAGCCTCTACCTATTTTGTAAAGTAATCAATGGTTACCAGAATAAACTTGTGTCCGTTTGAAGCAGTAGGCTCAATTGGACCAAAGACATCCATTCCCCATGCGTCAAATGGCCAAGGTGAGCTTGTTGTATTGAGCTCATTTGGTGGCACTTTTATCATATCGGTGTGCACTTGGCATTGGTAGCATTTGCAGACATACTAGACGCAGTCTGTCTCCATGGTCATCAAAAAGTAACCGGCCCTGAGTATCTTCTTGGCTAGGACAAAACCATTCATGTGCGGCCCACATGTCCCAGCATGTACGTCCTCAAGTAGTTTAGAAGCATCTTTTGCGTTGACACATCTTAGCAGTCCCAAATCAGGAGTTCTCCTATACAAATTTCATCTGCTATGGAAGAAGTGATTGGATAATCTTCGGAGTGTGCGTTTCTGAGTGTGGTTCACATGCTCCGGGTATTCCCCTTTCACCAAATACTCCTTGATGTCATGGAACCAAGGTTTTCCATCTATTTCTTCTTCAACGCACAATATTCCGGCTGATTTTGAATTCTCACCGGGATAGGATCAATGTAATTCTTATCTGGATGTTGTATCATGGATGATAAAGTGGCCAATGCATCGGCAAACTCGTTCTGAATTCTGGGCACATATCGGAACTCTATCTTCGTGAACCTCTTTCTTAATTCCTGCACATGGTGCAAATATGGCAATATCTTGGAATTTTTGGTGGCCCGTTCTCCTTGTACCTGGTGCACAAGCAAATATGAATCACCGATTACCAGCAACTCCTGAATATTCATGTTGACTGCCATATTGAGTCCTAGTATGCAGGCTTCATATTCTGCCATGTTGTTGGTGTAGGGAAATCTGAGTTTAGCAGATACCGGATAATGATGACATGTTTCTGATACCAAAACTACTCCAATGCCCACTCCTTTGAAATTTGCAGCTCCGTCAAAGAACATGCTCCAACCGTCATATGCTTCGGTAATGTCCTCTCCTACGAATGACACCTCTTCATCAAGAAAATACATTTTCAAGGGTTTGTATTCTCCTCCCACCGGGTTTTTAGCAAGATAATCTGTCAATGCTTGTCCTTTGACCGCCTTTTGAGTTATGTATATGATATCGAACTCACTAAACAGTATCTACCATTTGTCTAACTTTCCAGTCGGCATGGGTTTCTGAAATATATACTTCAAAGGGTCCATCCTGGATATGAGGTATGTAGTATAGTCATAGAAGTAATGCCTCAACTTCTGGGCCATCCAAGTCAAAGCACACCAAGTATGCTCAAGCAGAGAGCACCGTGCTTCGTAAGGCGTGAACTTTTACTCAAGTAGTATATGGCTTGCTCCTTCCTCCCTATCTCGTCATGTTGTCCCAAAACACATCCGAAGGCTCCATCCAATATAGATAGATAAAGTAGCAAAGGTCGTTCTGGTACTGGCGGGACCAGAACTGGTGGTGTGGATAGGTACTCATTGATCTTGTCAAAAGCTTTCTGACAATCCTCGATCCAACTTGTCTCGACATCTTTCCTCAGCATCTTAAAGATGGGTTCACATATAACTTTGGATTGTGCTATGAAGCGACTGATATAGTTGAGACGTCCTAGGAAGCTTATCACATCCTTTTTGCTTCTAGGTGGCGGTAATTCCTGAATAGCCTTGACTTTAGACGGATCCAGCTCGATCCCTCGGCGACTGACGATGAATCCTGTCACACCTCCTTTTTACACTACCCGAAGGTAGTACAAGGGAGTTTTTCCAATTTAAGTGACATTATTCGAAACGGGATTATTTATTCATTTTTTATTCAGAGTCGCCACTTGGGATGGTTTGTTTTCTGGTGTCCAAAGTCATCGGTTTATTTTAAAATCCCAAATCGAGGAAAATTCGACTTTCCTTTTGAAGTCTGCGAACTAGAAATTCTGAATAAGGAATTCTGTTAACCCGAGGGAAGGTATTAGGCACCCCCGGATTCCGTGGTTCTAGCACGGTCGCTTAAACTATTACAATTGGCTTATTATCTGATTTTAATGCATGTTTTAACCTATGGTATATTTTAAACTTGTTAGACCACTTTTAATTATTTTAAGGAAGATTTCAACGTCATCTAAAACATGTCTTTGGATCACGCCACATGAAATGCACCCGCAGTCCAAGACACATTTTATTTAACGTTGTTGAGATTTGGATTTGGGTCACATGAAATGCACACTCGAGTTTAGGAAAGTAAACAGCGTGCCTAAAGCAACTACGTACTTTCAAATTTGCGAGGGCCATGGAAAATTCAACTAAATGGCATGTCTCGATTTCTAAGGATTAAAATTAATTAAATAAGGGCCATGTATTTTTTAGATTTATTTGGCACGGCGCACCTTGATTTATTTTAAGAGTCTAACTAATTAAGGAAGGCTTCATATAATTCTAATCGTTTTTAACTAAGAATTCGGCCTTACTTATTAACTAATAGGCATAGTATTTAAACCAATTAACTCAAAGAAAAATTGCTCCAGCAAATAGCAAATACACGAACCCATTTAAAATGCCTTCAGGCTTGGGCCCAAATGAGCCCAATTCTTAGTGAGGAGCGGACGTCCAAGGACACTGAACGTGCTATTAATTTGGGAATTAAACGTTCATTAATTGGGCCAGCTTTAAGCCCAAACTTTTAGAACCAACAATTGTACAAAATGAATTAAATACCAATCAACCAAGAACTATATGAAACATGAAGTTGAACTAACATTTTACTTCTGAATTTTAACCATTTAACACAAAATTAACTAGCTAAATTTCTAATTTTATCTTTCATGCATTTTTGGGTCAAATTTGCTATGAGAATAATCCAGCAGCCAAACGAATGAGTTACTGGGCTCAAGAAACAAGCCCAAATAGCAATGTCTTTGCCAATGACCTGAGAATCCAAGGCCCAATGAACCCAAACCTTGCAAAGAACAAAGCTGAGGATCTAGACTCAATATCGAGTCCATACCAAAGCAAACTACCATTTACACCCAAACTACAAACTGATAAATCTCATCATTACACAATAACTGGGACACAAAGAATATTCAAATGCTATTAAGAACACATGACCGACCTCAAACTACACAAAGATTCATGCTTGAATCCAATCCTAGGTTAAACTCACAAACAAAACTTGGACTTAAATTCAATTAACTCTTCCAGCAGCAACAAAGTCTAGGGAATTAACACCATTTACTTGAAAACAAACTCTTAAAGAGCACAAATCCATTTCTACAGCATTCCAATGACATAAGACAAATGAAATAGCATGTATAATGTATGGTTTATTTACAGAACTATTAAAGAAATAGAGGGACACAAATGAAATGGGATTCAAAACAACTTGTATTTAGTCAGGCCTCAAACTCGAAACACATGTTCTTAGTCACTTGTTGACAATGGTTTGGAAAATACCTGGGAATAAGAAGGAAGCAGAAAGAACTGAGGAATCAGTAGACAGCAACAGTAGAACAAAGCCCAGATTCAGCAATAACACAGTAAAACCAACTCAAGAACAGTTGATGGAATAGTGGAAGAACAACAAATCAAAACCCAACTTCAAACCAAAACTCAAACCATTTCTCAAACTAGAAGTATAACTATGGAATTTTTTGAGAGTTTTAGCTAACAAAGAGAATCAGAAATCCAAAACAAGCAGATTTTTTGATAGTATTCAACAAAGGATTGCAGGGATTTCAATGTTTTTCAGGGTTTTCCAAAGACTAGCCGTTTCAAATTTTTTTCAGGATTTTCTTTAGTCTCTCCTCTCTCTCCAATCTGCCTTGAGCCTGAAGAAAGGATGCCTTTATAGGCAAGCTTTTTAGGGAAGCAGAGTGAATTCAGTTATTGCTTTTTTACCCCTTTTGAAATTTTCATTTTTGTTGTTCAATCCCTAGCTTAAAAATCAGTTTTTCAAATAAGTCCCAAGCCCCACCTTCTAGGCAGCTTCCAATTATTAAAGATTCCCTCACCTAGAATTCCTAGACTACCCCTTGAACCCCTGCTATTTACTTCAGAAAACTCATGGATCATGGGTCAAATTGACCCAATGGCTTAAACCAAAACGCATGGGCTGCCTTTTGCAAATGGGTCAGAAGCGACCCAAAGCCCAAACTAAAATTTGTATTCTACGGAAGGCAGAAGAAAAGAAAAAGCCATTCAGATGATTTCAAAACTAAACCTAAACAAAAATGACTAACTACTAATCACAAGTGAGCATGGAATTAACTAAGTTATTAAATCGAAATAAACCTAACTAAACTATGAGACTAAAATAACAGGGCGAAATCAGAAGTTTGACTATGACATTAATAAAACTAAACAGACCAAAAATCCGAGAAAAGCTTTAATGGTGTGAAAAAAGAGAAACAAATAGAACAAACGAACACAAACTCAATTCTAGGCTCAGAAACTTGGTCGAGTTTCAATTTTGGTGAAAACTTAACCGGAGGAGAGGAGAAGAAAAGAAGAGGAATAAGAGGTAAAAATAAAAATAAAAAATGGATAGAAAGATGGAGAGAACTCACCGACTAAACTTGAAATACCATTCGATACCCTGACTTACATGAAACTGATGTTAATCACTTGTTCTTTGTCAAGAACAAACGAACAACATCAATTTTGTAGTGAATCAGCCTTCTGATCGTAAAAAACAAAGGCATGGGTCGATGCATGCCACCGGGTTCAACAGAAATTGATTTTGAACTTTTAGGGTTCGAACTTAGATTTAAGATTCGAGAGGTTCTGGCAAGATTCGAGGGAAAAGGAGTGAGGATTCGGAACGGGGAGGTGAAGGGGAGTCTGTGGTGTAGATTTAGGGTGGATTGGAGGCGGCGCCGCCGGCTTGAGTCGGTGGGAAATTAGGGCGGCTCTAGGGTTTCTGGGCGTCTCTGAAGGTGAAAGAGACGAAGGAGATGAGTTAGGGTATAGGGGGGTCAATCGGACAGTTTTATATAAAATAGGGCTCAGTTCCGGACCGTCCGATCAAGTAAGATCGACGGTCCTGATCAAGGGGTAATTGAAACAACGTCGTTTTGGTTCTGAGTGCAGACCGGGTAAGGGAATGGATTTAGGCCGGTTTTGAACTGGTTTATAAGGGTATTGGGGATAATTTATTTGGGCCTGGTGACATTTAACTAGAATGGCCCAAAACCAAACCTGCTTTATTTCCTTTTCTTTTCTCTTTCAATTGTTATTTCAAAAATTGAAAATAAACCTAAATTAATCCCTAAACCAAATTATCCTACCAAATTAACTCTAAATAATTATTACCACGATCAATTAAAAAAACCAAATTAAAAGAAAAACTACAAAATTCGAAGCTAAAAATTAAAAATGCAAAAAAGAGTTTTTTATTTTTTATTTTTTTTGTGATTTTTTTTTCATTATTTTATTGTAAAACATACTAATTTACTAATTAATCTAAAAAATGTAAAATTAAATCCTAAATGCAAATGCAATGTATTTTTGTATTTTTTATGATTTAAATAAAATTAAACATGCACACAAAATGCAAACAAACAGAAAAATTTCTACAACAATTCTTAAATCACAAATAACTAAAGGAAAAATCTAATTTTGGGAGTTCTGTAGGAGTAATTCATGTGAGCAAAAATCACGTGCTCACAAATCCCAGTAACTTTCCTGCAGGAACCTCGAATGCACACTTTGTGGGGTTCAGCTTCAAGTTGTACCTCCTTAACCTGTCAAAGAATTTTCTCAAGTCTGCTATGTGATATATGGCCCTCTTGGATTTGATAATGACGTCGTCCACATACACCTCTATTTCTCTATGTATCATATCATGAAAGATAGTTGTCATGGCTCTCATGTAAGTAGCCCCAGCGTTCTTTAGACCAAATGGCATTATCTTATAGCAGTATACGCCCCATGGTGTAATAAAGGTTGTTTTCTCTGCGTCTTCTTCATCCATCCAGATCTGGTGATAACCCGCGAAGCAATCTACAAAAGATTGGAGTTCATGCTTGGCGTAATTAGCAATCAGGATGTGTATGTTTGGCAGTAGGAAGTCGTCCTTGGGACTAGCTCTATTTAAATCTCGATAATCAACACATACTCTGACTTTCCCATCTTTCTTCGGTACCGGCACAATGTTAGCTAACCAGGTTGGGTACTCAGCAACCCTGAGGACTTTAGCTTTGATCTGCTTGGTAACTTCCTCCTTGATTTTCAGGCTCATATCTGGTTTGAACTTTCTGAGTTTCTGCTTCACTGGCGGACACATGGGATTAGTAGGCAACTTGTCAGCCACTATGGACGTGCTTAGACCGGTCACGTCATTATATGACCATGCAAAATATCCTCATACTCCTTTAAGAAGCAGATGTACTCTTCCTTTTTTGTTGACGATAAGTGAATGCTGATGCGAGTCTCTTTGATGGTCTCGGTGTCCCCCAAATTTACTGCTTCAGTTTCGTCCATGTTGGACTTAGGCTTATTCTCAAAATTTTCAACTTCCCTCACAACTTCCTCAAGTATCTTGTCTTCTTCATCCGAATCACTATTCTTATGTTGCATTGCCTCGTTATATGTCACAGTCACTAGTTCATCAAGAAAAGTAATAATAATGTTATAGAAAGAAAAATATAAAGATAAAAATAAATAATAAAGATAAATGCATTTGATTTATACTTAAAACATCCAAACGAGTACGGCTCGATGAATCGAGCATTTATTTTGAAACAAGTGAATCTTAAAAACAAATTATTGAAAATCTTAAATGCCTAGAATGGCTATAGGAATAAAATCTGCCAAGCTACCCACAGACTTGGCGGGCCCGGGATGGTGTGGCGGTCCAGTTCCTGAGAACATCTCCCTTCTCCACAGTCTGAATAGTGAGGCATCCTTCCTCCTCCTCAATTATTGCACTGCAGTACACGTCTTCATCTTACAAGAACAGATTCCTCGGCCCTACTAACACTTCTTCTTCTGTAGATCCCCATATTATGTCAGCTTGGTAAAAAGTCTGATCCAGATGCGACACCTGTTGCGCGAGAGGGTAATAGGGTCCGCGCCATGGAGGCGACAATCATCATACTCCTGCCATGTATACTGATATCTGAGCCCGAAGGTAGTACTGTGACGCTTCAGCTGTATCGGCTTAGTAATACCCTAGAGATTTCTCCCAAGCCCTTTGTCGGGTTCATACCCGGACCATACCAGTATGCTTTCTATTTTGCTACTCCACCATTTGTCTTTCTCGACGACATTGAATGCTCGATGTGATGATAGGTTTTCCCTCCTAACCTTCTTCTGTTTCCAATAATCGGGATGGTTTGACTGGTGTAAATAAGGTTACTCCCATCTCCGTGAATGATTATCTCCTGATGGTTCCATTCGAATTTCACATCTTGATGTAGTGTGGAAGCCACAGCCCCAGCGGCATGTATCCATGGTCGGCCCAACAAAAATTATATGAGGTCGATATGTCGAGCACTTGAAATTCAACGTCGAACCAAGTTGTCCCCATCTGTAGACAAAGGTTAATTTCCCCAATCGTGGCCCTTTGGGATCCATCAAAAGCTTTCACATTTATGCTCCTTGCCTGTATTTCATGGAAACCTTTGCCCAGTCTTTTAAGAGTATCCAACGGATAAATATTGAGGCTTGAACCTCCATCAACCAAGACCCTGACAATGAACTTGTCTTCAAATTGCACTGTGATATGCAATGCTCTGTTGTGATTTAACCCTTCAAGCGGCAACTCATCTTCGTGGAAGATTATCTTATGACTTTCCAGCACCTGCCCTACCATATTGGCCATCTCCCCGCAGATGATATTGTTGGGCATGTAGTCTTCACTTAACACCTTCATCAAAGCATTTTTATGATCCTCTGAATTTTGCAACAGTGACAGTATGGTTATCTGAGCTGGGGTTTTGTTCAAATGGTCAATGATAGAATATTCCCTTATTTGCACTTTCCTCCAAAGGTCATCTGGTCCTATTTCAATGACAGGCTGTTTGGCAGCAGCATCCTTACTTGGTCCTCCCAGGTGTTCGGGTGTATAGATTCTCTCGGTCCTGGTCATTCCTTGCGCAGCATCGGATTCCCCCATTTTTGCATTCCCTTTTCAGCTAGCCTCAGTATCATAATCCCAGGGTATTGCTTTTGAGTCGAAAGGAGATGTGTTTGATACTGTCACCGTGAAAGGTGTGGCCACTTCTACTTTAAATGGAATAGGGATGGCTGCAGGCGGAGCTACCTCTACCTCAAACGGAGCTGATGTGGTTACCTCAACTTTGATCGGTAACTGAGTTTGTACTACAATGGTAGTGAGTATGGCTGCAAGTTTAAAGTCATCGCCTTCCCGAATAAACCCGATTGACCCCTTAGAATCCCACTCTTCGTTGGTTCTATCACATGTATCCCGCCACCCCTATGATCAGGGAGGGGGTTGTTCTGGACATTGGGTATGGCTTCATTCACCTGTATGACCTTGTTGTCAATCAGCGTATGGATCTTATCTTTCAACGTTCGGCATTCGTCAATGGTGTACGCTTTCATACTGGAATGATATGTACAGGTTTTGTTTGGGTTAACCCATTGGGAGGGGTTCTCTAATGCCATAGCAGGAATATGAGTGACGTAACCAGCGGCTTTCAGCCTTTCATATAGCTGGTCGATGGGTTCAGCAATAGTAGTGTACTGTCTTGGTGGCTTGCGGTCAAAGTTTGGTCGTGGTCTGGGAAAATTTTGGCGAGTTGGAGGTGATTAGAAATGGGATGGTTGGGAATTATAGTATGATAGGTAGTGGCTGGTTGGGAATATCTGGGAGATGCGGGTTGATATGTGGGTGGTGATGCTTGGTATGTGGGTGGAGGTGTTTGATATGTAAGTGGAGATTTCGAGCCTTGAGCTACCATTACTACCCCAACGTCTCTTTCTTTGATATGCCTCCTGATTGTAATGCTTTATTTGTGGTATGTAATGCCTCAAAATTCATTACCATCCCACTTTTGATGTCTTCCTCAATTCTTTCCCCAAGCTTGATGATATCAGAGAATTTATGGTTTTCAATAACCATCAATCTTTCATAATACTGCGGATCCTGTGCTCTGATGAAGAACTTGTTCATCTGTTCCTCGTCCAAAGATGGCCTGACCTTGGCCGCTTCCAACCTCCAACGAGTAGCATACTCGCGGAAGGTTTTAGTGGGTTTCTTCTTAAGATTCTAGATGTAGAAAACATCTGGTTCATTCTCTGTATTGAACTTGAATCGGTCCATGAAATCTGACACCATACTCACCCAATTGGACCATTTCTTGGGATCTTGGCTGATGTACCAGGACAAAGCATCTCCAGTAAGACTCCTCATAAAGAGTTTCATCCGAATCTTTTCGTCTTTCCCGACCCCGACAAGCTTGTCATAATAGGTCCTCAGATGAACCCTAGGATCACCTGTACCGTCAAACATCTCGAACTTGGGAGGTTTGTATCCCTCCGGCAGTTCTACATCTGGCTGTATTCATAGGTTTTCATAGTTTAAACCTTCTAATCCCTTGTCGCCTTCGATACCCTGAACTCGACTCGTCAACTTCTTGAGTTCTTCAGCCATGTTTTTAATGAGCAGGTCCTTCTCGATGGATTCTGGTGTATAGGATATTGGTTGGATAGAGTGAGGTATGGTTTTCATGTATATGGGGTTGTTCTGGTGAGTGCCAAGTGCCTGGGTGTAATGGTGGTCATTGGTAGAGTTTTGAGGGTCAGGAATGGGTTTTGGTGTATTTTAGGGAGTATGATAAGTGGCGGTAGGTGGGTAATGAATTGGTTGATAGTGATGTTGTGGAGGGGTTGGTATTGGTAGGGAATTGAGATTTTGGGGTGGGGTTGCATATTGGTTCGGTGTAGGAGGGTTTTGTGTATGTTGGTTTGGTGTGTTTTGGGGAGGTGATGGGTTCTTTGTGTTTTGTTGGTTGATGTCGGGGACGTTTAGGGTTAGTGATAAGTTTGCCAAGGTGCGGACCTGCTCAAGCTCTCCCTGTAGCTCCAATATCTTTTGTTCCAACCTCGAGACTAGATCATTTGGTGTCGGAGTACTCCGACCATCTGAAGATTCTGCGTTTTCAGCATTCTCCTTTTGAATACCACTTAAGTCGTCCATTTTCGCTTTTCCTTTGCCTTTTGTATTACTTGGAGGAGGATGAGGTGGAGGGCCTATAGATTTGGTGTGATATGCTGATGATGCCAGTATGAGAGAACGAACCTTGGGGGATAGGAATAAGAAATAAAGAAAAAACGAAAAGGTAAACAAGTCAGTAAGGATTCTGAAATATTTGCAATATTTAAACACATATTGCGGGAATGTAAATTCGTGTCCTAATTTGGGAGCCTCGTTGTGCCCGAGGTAGGCCTAGCGACAAATAAATTTGGAGAAATTTAGTGCCAATAATTGCCTCATTTCATTAAAGTAAAAGTACACGACCCAAAACGAAACTAAATAAGATAATGTCACTAATGGTTCTTGGCCTTATTACATTTGAAAGGAAAGCAAATAAATCTAATCTAGTTGGTCCCAGAAGGACCCTTTCCAAACTGAATGCTCTTGTCGGTCAACTCTCCCAGCTCATGCAGGTTCAGCAGCAGGAATGCCCTTGCAAGATGCCCTCCTTCGTTTCCTTCAGCGTTCTAGTAGTCAGTGACCCTTTTTCTCATCTTCTCTTCCAACTCCATTAAACTGTACTCCAGGTATTCCAGTCTCTCACTGGATTTAACAGTTCTTTCTTTCCACTCATTAATCATCTCCATATCAGCCTTGTACAATGTCATATACTCAGCTTCAGACTCTCGAACTCTTTTCTGCAGCTTATTGTACTTCACCTCAGCTTTAGCAACCTCGTCTATGACCCTGTTTCCTGGCCCAGCCCTTAGCTCAACGACCCTAGTTATGTTGTCCTCCAACGACGAAGGGTAAAGGTATAAGTGGCCCGCATGATATCGGTCTGGCTCAATAGTATCCTTCTCCACAATAATCTTTAAGGTTCACATGTGTTGCGCTTCATTCTTATACGGGATGGCGTCACCTTGGAAATTAGCTCGAAGTGACACATTTTAGCGACCCGTGGTATGATTTGTCTCCTTCCTGCTTGTCTCATAACCCTAAAAGGAGCGTAAAGGTATATTCCCCTCAACCCAATCAACACCAAGTACGGAAAATCCCTGGATCTAATGATGAATTCATCGGTAGGGAACCACTCAAACATCCACTGGACTTGATCCTCAATCAAATTTCCGAAAAGTTGTACCCATTCCACAGCGTCCTCTAGTTGAGCAAATGTGTCTGGAATGTAGTTCATTCTTTTTTGATGATGGAAGGCTATATGATCATTCCACGGCCTTCATAAAAATTCTTGACGGTATTGTCCTTTTTGGAGATGTTCCAACAACCAGACCTATAGCAGCAAGTTGCAACCCTCGAAGAACCTGAACCCCTTCTAACACTGCTCCAAAGTCCGATACATGTCTGCAACGATCATAGGAATGATAGTGTATGTCTCCCCCTCGATCCCGTCCATCAGAGTTTTAGTCACCATGGCTAACCTAGTATGGATCCTATCCCCTTGGATTGGGAATACCAGTATGCCTAAGAAATACATAATAAACACGAAGACCCTATGATGAATCCAACCTAAAGAAGTGATTGAGAACTTATCATCAAAAATATGGTAGGATCTGTTGTGACCGTATCTTTCATAAAGGAACTCAAAAGGTATGTAGGAGTCCTTTAGGCATTTCAAGTTGTTATTTTTCTTCAGCCCTATCATCTTCAGAAATCCCCTAGCAGTGCAATTTTTAGATGCCAACAGATTAGGACTATCCCAAGGTAACCCAGCAAATCCTCTTATCTCTTCTAGAAGGGGTGTCATTTCTATGTTCCCAAAACGGAACACAGCCCTTTCCTTGTCCCAAAACATAGTTGCAGCCTCGACCAGCATTTTGTTGAGCTGAAGATCTATCAGAGAAGGCAAGTTTCCTAGAACTCGTTTCACATGGTTTTGGTCACACGAAGGAAGATCCTTCCACCAATCTAGAAAAAGTGAGGGTGTGCTAACCATACCGAATCTAGGGACCTCGTGCCTCATTTTCTGCAAAACAAAGAGAGTTAGGCCCTTTCCCCCTCCAGGTTCATCTATTTATACAGTAATGATTAGCATATTTGCATTTATTTCTCCAAATTAATGTACATAATTGTGGTTACATCCGTTGAGATAATGGAAAACCCGATGGACTTTTGGACAAGGCTTGTTTTAAAGGGTTATTATGTAGACAACATATTAACCTGGCTAGGTTTGACCATGATGCATGTACAATTTAATCAGTTGAGGGGGAAAGGCATAGAACCATCGAACGCACCACTGATCGACTAGTTTTACCGCAAATATGCCTTTTCGAATTTAAAGGGTGATATATACGAAGAGCGCAAACACTCATCAAGCGTTGCTATAGGATTAATTACGCACGAGTGGAGTATGATGATGAGCATGATTTATGCATCAATAAATAGCATGTTGTCAAGTATTTGCACATAAGAAAATGATAAATGCAGTATTTAAATAATTAAAAGACAGTTACAGAAAAGAAAATAAAGAGACAAGTTAGTTTCAGGAATAAAAGAATCATAAATGCTTGAAAATAAACAATTAAATTCAAATAAGGGGAAAGGGTACATGGGATAGAGCATGCTTGGACTAATTCACAAAAGATAAGCTCATTATGGTAAGAGCCTAAAAATATCTCCAGCAGAGTCGTCATGCTGTCGCACCCCCTTTTTCCCTTTTTGACGGGGAAGTCCGAGTTTCGATATTCATGGTAAATAACTCGTTTCCTTTTGGGAATTAGGTATTTGAAGAGTTGTCACCTAACGAATTATATTGCGTTAGGGCACCTTAGAGTGATTAACTCATATAACTAGTTTGCATTACCAGAGATTAGGGTAAGGGCTCGAAATAACCCTGAGGGAAAGGTGTTAGGCACCCCTCGCGGTCCACAAAGGTGGGTCCCGGCCAAACTTAAACTATGTGAATTAGTCATGTTAACAAGTAAACAATTTTAACACATATTTGCAAATAAAAGCATGCTTTTGACATTCTAAGTACACGTATGATTCAAGTAGAGAAAACAAGGTAAAAGGTTTGAACAATTCGCACATATGTAAAAGAAATTAAATTCATTTGAACAACGGGAGTTGGGAAAGAGGGGTCCTAGGTTGGTTAGCCTACAGGATCATACCCACACAATGCCCGATAATCACTCCTCAATGAGGGGCTACACGTGACATTAGCGTATAGTCATCATATCCTTAGTACCCAATTCCCTCCTATAGGCCATAACCTAAAGCGTTCTAGCAAACCTTGAAAGGTGTTTTATGTGTGCACTACTCTTCCCTTCCTTGTGTCTGTGGAGGTATTTAGGACCTCTAATTTAGGTAGTTCTAGAGCATCCTAAGGTACATAAAGGAGAAAATCTAGGCGTCAATCAAAACAGTTAGTACTGTATTAACGAGAACAACTAAAGGCTCATATTTACCTCCACAAACATAACAAATAAGTGCACGTCTCAAACAACAGTTTCAAGTATTTAAGAGAAAACCTTAGAACATGATATCTAGGTGAGCAGCAATTATACAATATTGAATTAGGACCAAAAAATCAAAGACCTATTCAGCTTGCCTACTGATTTTAGACTTGTTTGAATATGAGCAGTCACAGATAACAGAACATAGTTTTACAGTTGCATGATTTTTAAGCGCCCTATAGGCTTGCCTAGGAGTATAATAGTGATGTGCTATGAGCATGGTATCTATTATTGATTAGGAAGGCAGTAAATCAGTAAACAATTTTAAATGGGTAATTTGGATCCTATAGGCATGCTTTCTAGTGATATTGATTAACACGAAAAGAGTAGGTTATTTAGTTAAACTGATTCAGAACTTACCAGTATAAGCTTAGAGTTAAACTAATTTTAATTCTAACTAAATTGGTTTTAGATCCTATAGGCATGATTTCTATTTGAACATAAGGCAGAGCAAACAGAATTTATTTTATCAAAGTGAAAATCCCTATAGGCATGATATCTAATTATAAAGCTGATTTAGATCCTATAGGCATGGCTATCTAATTATTAAAAAGCTGATTTTGATCCTATAGGCATGGCTTCTAGTTGTGTGAAAGTAAAGCATGCAGAATTTATTTAAACCAAAGTAGATCCTGTAGGCATATTATCTAACAAACACATTTGAATCAAAATAGACCCTATAGGCATGTTATCTACCCGATTTTACCCATAATATGCAACTACCCACTATTTCTCACTAATCACCCTAATATTTGTTTACAATAATTATTACAGACCAAGAACTGAATATAAATTACATAAATAAAATAGAAGCTAAGCTATAGGGAGCCTGAAGCAAGCCCAAAACAGCCATGGTGTACCAAGCCCTTACTGGTCTCAAATGCCCAAAGTTCCATAGCCCAATTCTTGTCTAGATGTGTCAAAGTTCCCTAAGGACCTCAAGGATCCCGTGCAGTGCTCACACCTAGACTTTCATCAGACAAAGACTGATTATGTGTAGTGTGGAAGTGTCAGCCCTGATATGCCAAAATTCGGAGAAATCTCAAGGATCTCAAAGCAGTACACATACCAGAGGGGCAGGACTTAATTAATCTAGGAGTAATGTGAGAGTGCATAATGACTTGAAAGAGTTTGGTAAACATTATAAAGAAGGTCTTAGGAATAGGAAGAATTTTTTGAAAATCTGTATTAGTTGAAGTAACACAGTAGTTGGAAAGCATGAAAAAAAACATCTTGAAATTAGAATACCAATCCTAGAACAGCTTCAGAAAACACTTTGGCAAACAGACTTCACACAAGGGAAAAGGGGTAGGGGACACCTAGAATGCACCTTAGTAATAGCAAACAAACACACAGATTCCTCAAGAAGTTATGGAATTGACAAGTTAGTTATAAAGTTATGTTGAGAACACATGGGTCTTAGACACAAATAAGATCTCATTAGTGAAGTACAGCAAGTTAGACTTAGATGAACAAACTAGACAAACACTTCATGAAGCATTCAAGGTTTTAGAAATACTAATCATATACAAAATAAGCAGAATTTAGACATGCTGTCTGAGACAGTAAACACACAATGCAGCTAGGACATACTAGTGAACAAATTATCTAAAGCATGATTGGCATGCTAAACAGTATACTAGCTATAGCTTTAAACAGAATAAACTTAAACATGCTGAGTGACACAGTAATATAGGCATGTTGATTGCTCATTGAATAGAATAGCAAATAGAATTGGAAATCACAACTAATGAACTGCAGCAACAATGAAAACACATAGTTTTGGAATGGGAATTGAATTAGGACATACCAGTTAAGGAGAGAATACAGAGTATAGAGCAAATATGGTGCAAGTAGCCAGCTGTGGCTTACAGCTGGCTGGATTAATAAGAGTTGCAAGTGACAGAAGAGAATAGAGAGCTTTTGAGGGGGTGAGAGTGTAGATGAACTAGTGTTCGTGTGTAGAAGTGAGGAGTAAAGGAGAGTATATATAGCAATTAAGAGCAAGGAAAATAAGGTAAAAGGAATCAACCCTTCTGCAATTAAGGAAGTCACAGAATTATACACCAATTTAGTATAATTTTTCCTTAATTAAGGGTAATTAACCAACGATAAAGGTAGAATATATTTAAGGAAAGTAAACCAAATGGGTAATTAGGAGTAAATAGACAAGAGTTTAATTAAGGAAATGATCAGTAAAGATCACGGTTAATTGAATAAGGTAAGAAAGCTAATCAATATGGTAAATAAAGGAGATAGTCAGGAATTAGCACATAGGTCTTAACAAAACAAACTGATAAATCAAGAATCCAAATCAATCACTGATTTAAGGAGAAAAGTATAGGTTTACCATGAATAGGTAAAAAATGAGCATAGACATATAGAATCAGCAGAAAAGTCGAACCAAGAACGTCAATAGAGGCACATTAGGATCAAAAGACATCGAATTAGGCTAAATAAGAATCACAGAAACCAAAGCATAGGACAAAGCAAGTACACAATTAACCTAGACAAATTCAGAATCCAAACAATAATGTCAAAAAATTAGGGCTTTTAGTATTAACAAGTTAGGGTTAAAGCAAACCTCATGAAATCGGTTAAAATACACAAGAAACAGAAGATTAAACAATCAAAATTATCAAACGTTTTGGGGGAAGAAAATTTTGGGAAACCTTAGTAATAGAAGTCAAAAACTTGAAGTATTATAGTGTTTAAAATCGGTCAGTAGTAGAGGAATAAGAGAAACTTGAATAAAAAATCACAAAAACTTGAAAAACATTTTGAGTATTAGAGATTCAAACAGTAGATAGCAAAGAACCCAAAATATAGTGCTTAATCGGTTAACAGTAAAGAAACGAGAGATCTTTAAAGAAAAGTCATTGACAAAGTCAGAATCCTTCCAGATCTACAAAGATCGGGACGGATTCATATCCAAAGATTAGGGTTTTGAGGAGAGAGGGGAGGGGTAAAGAGAACCTGGTCTTGAACCAGAGATTTGAACCATGTAACTTCAATAGAAATTACTCGCAAACCATGGACGAACCCTTGAAGAGCTTTGAACGAGATCTGGACCAGATCTCTTCGAGGTTCTTCCACAAAAATCACATAATCGAATAACCAAAGGATGGGATACAATTAGAGGCTTTGTACGGCCATAGGATGCTATAGATCGGACAAGGATTCAAAGGATTAGGATTGATATTGGGTGAACAGCGATTAGGGTTAGGGGTTGGTTTCAGAAAGAACTAGAGAGGAAAGGATCCAAGGGCGGCCGTATGGAGGAAATAACTACGGTTTAGGGGGGTCGTGTGATTAAAAAAAGAAAGGGCTAATTGAGGTTGTTGATCTCTATGATCAACGGCTGAGATTGAAAGGGTGTTGGGGTCGGGTCGGTGTTAAGGTTTGGGCCGGGTATATTTGGGTTGAAATTGGGCTGAGTATTGGGTCTTAGGATCAAAATTGAATAGAAAATAGGGCCAGATTTTAAATAGACAATTTAACAACTAAATAATTTATAAAAATAATAAATGAGTACCAAAATGTCTTTGTGCAATAAAAATAATTTAGAATAGTTATTTAACATTTTAAAAATATAAAAGATCATTTTATGCATAAATAATGTAATTATACATTAGTATGGGCTATTTTTTGCAAATATGTGTAATTTAGCCTAAAAAATATATATGTAATTACAAAAAATACACTAAAAATATTTAAACACTATGTTGGTATAAATAATGAATTTAAGTGACTAAATCATCACAAAAGTAGTATGAAGGATAATTATTGGATATTTATATAATAAAAGAGGAGAAATAAATTGATTTGGAGCCTTTAAAACTATAGAAAAATTATAAAAATGCTTGTCCATGCTTATAACTGCATATGTACTATTTTGAAAATATATATAGGTATAAAAATAAGTGAGAGAAAAATTGGGTATCAACACTCCGCCTGCTGACTACTTTTCCAGGCCGAACGATGAAGGGACTAGGTACACAGAAACTTCTCCAGTATATTTACGAAAAAAACAGAAACATGTAATATTCTCCAATGAATGAAATAAGGCAGCATCTTTACTCTCCACCAAGTCTTTTTACACCTTACATTCGACCTCGCTCGAATTTTTCGACATTCGACCTCGCTCGAATTTTTTGACATTCAAACTCGCTCGAATTTCTTTACATTCGACCTCACTCGAATTACTTTACATTCGACCTCGCTCGAATTTTTAGACATTCGACCTCGCTCGAATTACTTTACATTCGACCTGACTCGAATTACTTCATATTCGACCTCGCTCGAAATACCTTACATTCGACTCTGCTCGAAGACTACATGCAAACAGCTGAAAAATTGGGGACTTCACCGCATAGCAAACAAAAAAGAGAGAACGAAAATCCGGAAACATATAGCAAAATGCAATCATTCCATTTCAATTGTCAAAATGCAACTTTTACAGAGGGTTTCGAGAACGCCCTCACAACATAGCAAAACAAAACAAAAACTAAGTACAAACAGCTGCATGTCGCATCATCCCTATCGGCGTACTCATCATCATACCAAGGATCAGAAGCAAGCCTATCCACGTCGTCGTCATCTTCATCCCCACTAGGCGTACTAGGGGCATAACCACATGCTTCATGGGCCGCACGCGCCTTGACACGGACGCCCTCAAGTTCTGCTTCGGAAACTTTCCCAGCTGCCTTCAAAGACTTATACACGTCAAGTTGAGCCTCGGCGTGAACCCACATCTCGTACAACTGCCGCGGCACACCGGGATCAGCGAGGTATGAGATGTAGACAGCTGTGACTGCCATCGTACCTCCTCGGCCTTCAAGACAACGACCTGCTCATTCAACCCAGATAGCTCCACCTCCAAACCCTGGATCTGTTCCTCTAACCTCGCCACCTTAAGCGACGATATCTCCATCTCATTATCCCGCTCAGACCTACAAACACAGATGGCATCTTTTAAGGCTGCCGCTTTTGCCATAGCAGCCATTTTGCCTTTCTCGGCACGGCTCAGTTCGTCGACCTTGGCGCTCAACTCGCCCCTTAGATCAACAGTCCTCGCCTCCTTCTACTCTAGTTCGGTCGTTAAGGATGTCATCTGCGCTTGAAGGTCAGCATTCTCAGCCATCACCCCCTTGCTCACCTCGAGCTCATCCTCCTTAGCCTTTAGAGCTGCCTCAAGCTCATTGCACCTACCGATTACCCTCATTAGCTCATCATCCCTCTCCCTTAGCTCATCATCTTTCTTCGTCAACTCAACATCTTTCTGTTTAAGCTCGTCACGAAGCGATTGAAATTTGCCATCCTGGATTAACACATTGGCCAGCATTTGGTGCTTAGTACGGTACTCCTTGTACTTGGAGGTCACCTTCTTAAAGATGGTCGTCCTCCGCTCCTCCCGCTGGTCACGCTCGATACCCATGATGAGTGTCTGACATGAAAAAGAAAGGAGTCAATAGAAGAAAACTACACATGCAAAACAAATCCTAACATTAAAAGGCACTTACTCGCAGAGCCCTGACAAATATACTCAACGACAACTCCGCATCGCTCATTGCCTGTAGTGTCATGTTATCAAAAGCTGCGCACAGGGGAGCAAAGGATGGCACCGCCCGTTTTGAGTTGGCCAAAAGGTCGTAACGCACAGGAATGATTACGTGCCGGTTAGCACCCTTCGTCCTTATCTCAACATGAGTATTCCTATCCAGGAAGGTACGTACCTCCTCCAGGTCGATGTCAGACCTAGAACCATCGTCCTCCACAGGGACCGCTCTATTTCCCCCAGCCACTGATGACGCACCACATTCTGCGGCCTGTATAAACTCTCCGCCATCACGAACCCCCTCAACCCTAGAGGACCTCCTCTCCATAACGGCACCCGCCGTGAAAATGGTCTCTATGTCTGGTGCAACTGTAGATGCCGATTCCAAAGCAATGACTTTTTCCGGCTCAACATCAGTGGCAATGGCCTTCCCGATTTCCATTCTTCATTTTTTTCTCGACGGTGACTCCTCGTTGTTAGATGGTTTATCTACAAGATGATAGATGGGCCGAGAAGAGATTTCATCCCTCACAGCAACAGTTTGAGGGGCGGAGGCCCTCATCAGCGGAGCTTGAGTACGACCTCCCCGAGCAGACTCGGCTAAAGCAAATTCCCCGCTGACGCGACGGCTTGGCGAAATGCCGGCACTGGAGCCTTCTTCTTGAAAATTTGCCGACCTAGCACCAAAGGGAGGTCGCATCAAAGAGCAATGGTAAACAACAATATGCTGAAGTAAAAAATGGCACTTACTGGACGGGATCTTGGGTCCAAAACGCTTGTGAAATGACGTCCAATCACGAATTCCCACGATGTGAGGTAACACGCGAGTCACCCAATCTTCCTTATCAAAGATAGGAGATGGTGCATGCCTCTCAGCTAAAAAATAAGCAGGCCACGAATGAGCAAAAAATGAAAGAACGAAAGAAGATAACGTGCATACGGTGAGACACTTACGATTATAGTTCCACTACTCGGGAAACCCTGTCGAGTCCGCTACCAGGTGTCGGTCTTGATGAAGAAGTACTTATGCCAGAACTTCCGATTCGTTTTATCGGCCATCCCGACCACCAACCATCTAGTCCCACGATGTCGTAGGTGTATCAGAGCACCTCTATAAAAACTGGGAGAAAACAGATACAGCAGGTGGCGAACGTCGACCTCGCAGCCCAGCAACTCTGCATGCATCGTCAGCATCAAGAAAACTTTATACAAATAAAGGGAGGGTTGTGCTGGGCAAACATTGTAAAATCAACAAAACTCCTCCACCAGCGGAAGGAATGGAAGAGTATAGCCAATCAAGAACGGATAGATGTAGAAGGCGCAGTATCTGGGTCGATGAACCTCCACAATGTCGCTTCCAGCCCGAACAATTTCGACGTGAAGAGGAATGTGATATTTGGATCGGAGGTCGGCTATGTGAGGCGGCCCCGTTTCTGAATGTCTCTGAGCAGGAGTAGGAGTAGGCTCCTTTGGAAAATCATTCCTAACCAAAGGGTTTTTGGGGACTATCTCCTCCGCCGTAGGAAAGCTTTCATCCTCTTCAGTCATAAATTCATCACCGCATGGAGGAAGGGCCACCGATAATGGAGTGGCATTGGAAACCTCATCGTGAACTTGAGGAGATTGAGACATATTTCAGCAATGCAACAATTTCTGACGAAAGAAACAACAACTGGGCAAGAAAGAAAGGACTAGAATTGAAGAAGCTACCAGAAATCGAAAATAGAAATTGGAGAAGAAGACCAGAGAAGAATAGTACTCAGGCAAAGCAAGGAACGGGAAAACTTCCGAAAAATGAAGCCCCCCACCTATTTATAGGGTTGAGTGGTGCAAGAATCAAAACAAAGGACCGCCAATGGCACCAAAATCGAACCGGCAGACGTGCAGACGCTGCATCAGGAAGACGCGAAATGATGACGTGTGTGGCCATGACGTCACCTCATGTTAGCTACATCAACCGTAGTCTTGCTGGCTACACCGTTTTCTCGACCTCGCGCAATTCGATTTATTCAACACAACCAAATTTCTCCTAAATGGACGCAAATTAGGTCCGCTTATCGAGGGCATGACTGGCCACGACCTCAACAAGTGGAGGGACTAACTGTATTGGTCTAAATTTGGCAACTTGGTAACGGTAGATAAAAATGATCGAGGACGGGGTCGACCACGGCGTAATGGCGGGAATCCATCTTCGAGAAGACTGTTGTCGAGGACGGGCAGCTGGGGTAAGGAAATAATGCTAGGATAGGTTCAGAAGTGGATACAAGGAATATTCTTTTGGATATTCCTTATTTTGTACTTTTTAGGGTTTCTTAGAAATACCCCTTATAAATAGGAAGAGATAAGAAACAAAAAGGGGATCTTCACTTTTTGATAAAAACACATTGTAAAGGTTGACTAAGAAATAATATACAAAAGTTGTCTTGTTTACTGATTATTGTATTCAAGCGCACGTTGTTCAATCTTTGTTCATAAGACCCAAAGATTCCATATCCATCTTCGCTTTTCATCCTTCTATGTCGCTGACAGGAGAAAGGAACATCTCAATTATACAACAATTGGGTGGTAGATCCTTTTTTGGGTTTGCCAATGGGGTACGGAGAAGAGGGTCGACCATGGCGTAATGGATGGAATCCGTCTTCGAGAAGACTGTTGTCGAGGACGGGCAGCTGGGGTAAAGAAATAACGGTAGGATAGGTTCAAAAGCGGACACAAGGAATATTCCTTTGGATATTCCTTATTTTTGTACTTTTTAGGGTTTCTTAGAAATACCCTTTATAAATAGGAAGAGATAGGAAACAAAAAGGAGGTTGACTAAGAAAGAATATACAAAAGTTGTCTTGTTCACTGATTATTTTATTCAAGCACACGTTGTTCAATCTCTGTTCACAAGATCCAAAGATTCCATATTCATCTTCACTTCTCATCCTTCTGCGTCGCTGACAGTCGAAAGGAACATCCCAATCATACAATAATTGGGTGGTAGATCATTTCTTATTACATTTATTGTCATTATCTACATTTATTGCATGTTCATATTACCATATTCATTGATAATCATTGAATATTAAATCTACTATTTAATACTCCCTGACACTATTTATATTGCAAATATCCTACAATATTTGATCTAGAGTTTATTACATTTAATTAAGATTCACCCTTTACTTCATCATTAATTGGTTTAACAAAAGGTTTAATACTTTTTGATCAAACACGTCTCCTGAATTATGATACAATTCACATATGAGAGAGGAAGAAAATTAAAGAATGAAATTTTTTATAGGTTCTCATATATACGTTGGAATCTAAACCGATAGATTAGATATTTTAACCACATGGATAATGAGTAAGAACACTATTGATTTTTATAGGGCAGGAGAGGGAAACAGAATAACTTCTTGCCAAAACTTTGCAATTATGAGAAGCAAGATAATCTCAAAGGTCAATATAATTTTCTAGTATGGAGTCTAAGTTATTCGTGTTTTTTCTTAAAAGATTTTAAAAGAAACAATCAAAATGTAGTTCTTTGTTAGGAACTACTACACACATGAACCAAATCATATCTGAACTACACAATACACTTTTGTCTTCAGAAAATGAAAAAAATAAAACGCAAATAGAACCTAACCCCCTCGGGGACAATATCCTACGTACTCTTTTATCTTGAAATGGTAGGGAAATTACCGGTTATATCCACTCATAAGCAAAATTAGTACAAAATTAATTAATTCATAAAATATTACTAATATTAGTCAAATGCTATCAAAATTAGCCAATTAGTTATTGAAGAATTAACTCAAATAGCCCTCCACCTAACCGTTTAAAATAAAAAAAAATAACCGGTGGATGTATAATATATTCATAATTTATGTATTATGTGTATAATTATATATAATCTATGTATATGGCTAGAAAAATTAAATAATGAATATGGCCGGCTATTTGTGTAAAGATCCCTTAGCTATTTGTAATAAAAAAAGGTTATACTTTTGCTTTCTTTTGAGTGAGTGTTGTTGGAATAGATTGGGTACATCTTAAGGAGTTTGAATCTCAAGTTTTGGGAAGATTTAGTGAAGTTTTGAGGTAGTTTAAATTGAAAATTCGAAGTAGAAGATGAACATGGAACAAGTTGATATATGTATTACACTATGTATCACATATGTATCATATGTGTATCACATGTATATCCAGATATAACTGTGTGTAAGATACATGCGTGATACATATTTGATACATGTGTCGAAGAAGAATTTTTAAACATGATTTTAACTTCAAATTTTGATACCAAACTAGTCCAAATCACTTCCAATCTTGCTCAATTTTTTATTTTGCTTCATCTATCTACATGTTTTCAATGAATTTCAGCCATATCCATTGAAAAGAATTCTTTTGTTGCCTAATTTTTTTAATATTTTATATCATTGGTAATGAATTTTGACTCCAAACTAGTCTAAATAGCTTTCAAACTTCGTCAAATTTTTGTATATTGCCACATCTATGTGTTTTCAATGAATCGCAACAAAACCCATTGAAAAAAAGATTTGCCTATGTTTTTGAATATTGTATATCATTGCTAATTTTTTTGGCTATTTTTTGTAGCACGACTAAAATGGCTAGTTGCAGGTAAATAGTAATTTTTTTTTTGTACATTTCCGTAAGATTCAAGTGTAACTCTTTCCTACCAATTATGGATTTTTGAGATTGTCGGGTAAAATGATGGGATTTTGGCATGGTATGACAACCTACCCACATAATTAACAGAAAAAAGTCATAGTTATAAATATTGGCATGTAGTGGCCAATAAATGTATATCATAACTTTGTTTTCTTCTTTGCATATATAAACATGTATATTAAAAAATTTCCTTCTTTGTATATCCAAAATATGAAATTATATTATAGTTATTTAAAATTTATTGTTGCCTCTATATCAATATATATCACGATAAAATAATTGTATTGTTTACATATCACACTGTATAACACATCGAATATGTGTATACCAAAATGTATATCCTAAGTTTATTTTTCTTCATTGGGTATATCAAATGTATATCAAATTTTCTTTCTCTGTATATCAAAATTTTATTTACTCCCATAATTATATTTATTAATTTTATTTTAGAACTTGCTCTACACCTATTATATAAATAATTTATTTTCCTTATTTGATCAATAATAAAATTGAAGTAAGTTTATTCAGAATGAATTTCGCCCATAAGTTTATTGAGAATGAATTTCGCCCTCTTAAAATCAATTGAACAATTTGAAATTGCCAAAGAGACACGAAACAAATCAAACTCTGCGATTGCTAATTGTCGTTGCCGTCATTGTCATAGCAATCTGCCAAAGCAAATCGAAATATATGGCATTGTTAACTGTTGTTGCCATCATCATCATAGCCACTTTTAGGGCTTTCTCTTATTTGTATAGATGGGAATATGAAGAGAAGAGAGAGGGAGAATAAAAAAAAATTGTATTCAACCATTACAACTTTTTAAATATTATCAAATAACACATACACTTCCAAATCTAGATTGAAGAGAAAAATTTGCTAGATTGAAGAAGATAAAAAGATTGAAGAAGAAAATTGGAGAAGAAATACGAGGAGAAAAGAAAAAATACGGGGAGAGAGAATAAATAAGAAATTAGGGTTATTTAGGATTTGGCTATATAATGCCAATTTTGTTGGGTTACCTTTGCCAAAACTAATACAAGGCTAAAATATTGCTAATTCTCTTTATGTGTTGTCATACCATGTCGTTTTCTCTAAATTGATATAGCAAGGGCCTAGATTGGGCTCAAAAGTTGAAGGGGTCTATGATGGATTTGGACATATTGTTTGCAATAACTTTGGGCAGAAAAATTAAACAGCAATCACAAACAACCATCGCAACAAATAAGCTTGAAACTTGAAGTTTTTGATTTGTAGGAGGAAGAGATGAGGGGTAGAACTGGTCCCACTGGGCGAGCCAATTTGTTTGCAATAAATTATTTGTGATACAAAAATAAATTATAACCACAATATAAATATGTAGAAATATAATTTTATTGATAAAATAATGGGGGTACAATTATGTTTGTTCCCTTGATTTTTTTCTCTAGATTGTTCTCCGTGATTCGAGGGCTTAACCACCGTATTTCTTGAACGTAGGATGATGCAAACTTTCTTAGATTTGATCTCCAGAAAAAGGAAGAACATCCATTGATCACTTTGGTGGCTTTGAGAAAGACAATATTTGATGTCTTTGATCTCTATGAATATTCCATGAATTTTTATGGAATTTCGAGATCATCTTTGAAGGACATATGTCGCCTTATTTATAGGCATAAATTAGGATTGTCGGGGTGTAAGCTTGCTGAAACTTGAATACGAGAGTTGAAGTACCCGACCATCGCAACAGATAATCTTGAAACTTGAAGTTTTTGATTTGCAGAAGGAAGAGATGAAGGGCGGAACTGGTCCCACTAGGCGTGCCATAATTTATAGACATTAAAATTGCGTCAAGAAAATAATCAAGACCGAAAAATATCGCAACAATCATAGTATTTTATTTTAAATATTTGAGTGTTACAATATCTATGAATCCTCTAATTTTTCTTTCCAATAGTAAATAAATTCAAGGGCCTTTGAGCTTGATCTTGAATGTGTAGTTGTTGCCACGAATGATGATCTTGTTCTTGAGCTTGAGCTTGATTGCTTGAACTTGACCTTGATTTGTTCTTCGTTCTTGAGCTTGAAGTGATTGCTTGAAGCTTGAAACTTGTGGAAGAATTTGCAGTATTTGATCCACGAGCTCTTTCTTGCTTTTTGTTATAACTTTTGGTCTCTTTCTGGGCTATGCCTATTTATAGTTGTGAGAGGGGAGAGTTATGATAAGAACAAACTCTTTCCGACCAATCAAATTAAAGTGTGACAAGGCCTATTTGATTGGTCAGAACATGTCACTTGCACACATGGCGCGGTTTCATTGGCCTTTTAATGTGGCTTGGCATGCCTTGTCATTTTGACACATGACATGATCCTATTGTCTCTTCCGTTTGACTTGGCGCGCCACATCATTTGACACGTGGCACCAAACTAGGCCTCTAAGAAGATGACATATTGGGCGTAATGAATTGAGCTCATCACTTTAGCCCAATTAAATGGGCTAGCCCAATAGATTAAGACTTATTTATTTAATCCATATATCCTAGACCTATATAATTAATTCAATTATATTAGCCCATAATATTTATTTGGACTAAATACGTTTAATTGAGATTAAATCCAACTTCTTATGGATTTAAATTCAATAAAAAATTTGACTGCCTACACATATATTGAGGAATCAATTCATCTAATTTATTCCTATCATTGTATGGAAGCAAGCAGTTGCACGGGGCACCCTATTTGGTTGCCCCCATTTAACCTATATCCATTTTTTTAAAAACTTTTAACTTGTACCCACTTTTTAAGTAACTTCAGCCCCATTTTTTCTCCTCTTTCTCCTTCCTTCGTTTTCTTCTTCTTCTTCTTCTTCTTCTTCTTCTTCTTCTTCTTCTTCTTCTTCTTCTTTCTTCTGTTGTTGTTGGTGCTGCTATGAAACTTCAGTTCATGGGATGATTTTCATAAATATGTTTATCAGATTATTTAAAAATAAATTATAAATAATTACAAATGAATTAAATAACTAGTTGTAACTATATTAGATGAATAGATTCTTGGTGTATATGTTTGTTTGGGATCTTGGTCATCTGTATTTTGACCCTTGTATTATTATTCCCTTTTTTCTTCTTTCAAAACTATGTAATAGTAAATTTAGACTACGCTACTTGTTGATGTAACCAATTAGTTCAGAGGCATGTTAGTTTCAGTTGCAAAATTTTTGTTGAAATTGGTGACTTTACTGATCATTGAATGATGATGAGTTATTAGATTTGTGCATACTCTCGTTTTCTTTTCTTGTTGCATAATTACAAACAAAATACAGATGACCAAGATCCCAAACAAACATAAATAGTGCTGAAATTTTTATAAATGAACTAAATAACTTCAACTCTAGAGCTGAAGTTCGCCAGTTACAAAAACAAAAACTTCAGCTCTAGAGCTGAAGTTCGCCAGTTACAAAACAAAAACTTCAGCACACTTGGTTCAACACACTTGCTACTTCAGGCCCGTCTACTAGAATGCTGAAGTTTTACGTGATTGTCTTTGCTACTTCAGCCCCGTATGCTGAAGTTATGTGAAAAAACGGGTACGCTTGCAATTTTTCTTGCAAAGTGGGCACAAGTTAAAGCGTGACACAAAAAACGGGTATAGATGCAAATGCCTCGTATGGAAGAGAGGGAAGCCCAGCAGGAGTCCATTCTTTGACCCGGCCCGTTTTGAGACACAGCACACATTTGAGATAATTTGTCATTTACGAGTTTTACCTACCATTACATTCTGAAACATAAAACCACATTCATCTAAAATGCCGAGCAAAATAAACAACGTATAATGCATTTTCAATCTACAATTTCTTCTCCTCAATGCATCTACATAAAATTCATAAAGTAGCAACCCACTTAGCAATAGCCCGGACTAATACTAATTTCTTTATGGTTAAACAAAATTTCTGTCATTCAAGTCTTCATAGCCTCCAAAATAAAAATTCCAGATTTTCCTTACAACTCTCTTCATTCCAACAATGTAACTTTGAATCAAAAAAAAAAAAAAAAAAAAAAAAAAAAAAACTAGATCAAATGTATATTGCAATCTTATTTTCCACATACTTCTATCAACAAACTCATTAAAAACACCTACTAGAATCTTTAGTCCTCTAAATTTACTTATCAACTACTAGTATTTATAGAAGATTAATCATGATTTACTGGCTTAAGTTAGAGCAGTGCACAAAATTAGAACTAATTTAATATCTATGCACTGACTTCAGCAATCAACTGTAATTCCAAAGAACACTTCTCAAATTGACGGACTAATTCACGATTCCGTAACCCAACAAGGAATTGAGCTAACCCTTCAAGAAAAACCGCCGCCTGATAAACGTCCGTCACACTCAGTATATCGGAAAGCACGCTCCTCCGCAGCCTATTCGCGTCCACAAAAACACCCACTAACTCCTCCATCTCCGCCGCCGCAGCTTCCACCACAACCCCTTTCATCTCCTCTTTTTTCCCTTCAAACCTCCCCCATTCACCCGCCACTTTCTCTACAAACGCCGCCTGCGCGTCTCTCGCACGCGCCACCAGTGCAGGTACCATTAGCCTTAAACCACACTCTATCTGATCGACCCTCGTCGTCAATTTCTTACTCGGGCTCTTCCATGCCATTACCACGTGCCAATTAAGCTGTTTGTCGAATATTTCCGGGTTAAATTCGGATTCGAATTCGGATTCCGAGTCATCACCAAGAAATGAACGGAGGAGATTTATGAAGAGATAAGGGTGAAGGTCACCGAGCAAGAGGAATGGTTTCTCTAAAGGGTTACGCCAGTCGGGAAAAAGGACCTGAGCGACGTCGTTTGCGGCGGCGAGGTCGAGGGCTTCATAGTAATTAAGGATGTGACGGTGCATGACCTCAACGTGGGAAGCTAAGAGAATGGGGCCCGCCGTGGAAGATGATGACATGGCGTGACGGAGCTGAGGGAGGTGAACGTTCTTGAGCGTCTTGAACCATTTACTGTAATATTCTTTGAATGGTTTTGACGATTTCTTGAACCCAAAAAGAGCTGTATTAAAAAAAAGGAAAAAAAAAAGGAACTTTGGTTGATTAATTTCTTGAAAAACAAAGTATGAAATTGAATGTGTTGTGTGTGTGTGTGTGTGTGTGTGTGTTAATGGAGGAGGAAAAGGTTCTTACCTATGGCTTTGAACATCTTCGTAAGAGAAGAATCGTCTCTGGTTTTCTTTTTCTTCTTTAGCAGCAGATGAAAATGATGAAGCGAAGAAGAAGAAGAGTTCAAACTTAGCGCGAACTGTTGTTCTGGTTATGTATGAGGTGCTTAAATATTTGGGTACTAGAACTTTGTGGTTTATTGGGCCATATACCTGAGCCCAATAAAAGGTTAGGAAAGGTTTCATTAGTCCAATAGATTAAAGGGATCTTTAAACAAATAGCCGTAAGGGGTTTTGGCATGGTATAACAACATACTCATATAATTGGCAGAAAATAGCCTTAATTATAAATATTGGCATCAAATAGCCAATAAATGTATATCACAATAATAATATATATATATCACAAATTTTTTTTTCTTCTTTGTCTATATCAACATGTATATTAAAATTTTATTTTTATTCTTTGTATATAAATAATATTATTCTTTGTATATCGATAACATAAAATTAAATATATAGTTATTGATGTCTTTATACCAATGTATATCACAATAAAAATATTGTTTTATTTGTATAGCACAGTGTATAGCACATCGGACATATGTATACCAAAATAGATATCATAAGTTTATTTTTCTTCTTTATGTATATCAAAAAATTAATTTTCTTTGTATACTAAAATATTATTTACTCCAACAATTATATTTATTATTTTTATATATTAGAACTTGCTTAAACATGCTATATCAAAAAAATTATTTTCCTTTTTTGATCAATAATTAATAATTATATTATTTGTATATCACAGTGTATAACATATTAATAATGTGTATAACAAAAATATTATTAAAATTTTATTTTTCTTCTATGTATAACACATTTCAGATTGAAAACTCAAGTTCAAGACGACTCCATATGTGTATCCCCTATTGTAACCCGTGTATATCTTTATGTACATTAGCGATATCTCATGTATATGATGTATATATGTGTATCCATGAAAATTTGTGTTATATATACGATATACAATGTGATATACACAGGCGTCCATAAACAAATTATGTTGTATACCGATATACAAAGTGATATACGCAGACGTCCTTAAAAACTTGTGTGTGATATACACTGATGTACACGATATACACATGTTGCAGTTGGATTTTTAGGCCTAATATTTTGCCCGAAACTAGTCTAAATCACTTCTAATCTTGCTCAAATTTTGTATATATCCTCGTTTAAGTATTTTCAACCAATTTCAATCACACCCACCCACTCATTCAATCCAACAAAAAAAAAATAAAGAGAGAAGAAAAACAAAGTTGAAATATATTTTTTCTCTCTTGGTTTTTACTAATCTTACTCAAATTTTGTATATACCCTCGTTTAGGTATTTTCAACCAATTTCAATCACACCCACTCATTCAATCCAACCAAAAAAAAAAGAGAGAAGAAAACAAAATTGAAATATATTTTTCTCTCTTAGTTTTTGCTTCTGATATTCTCTGATGTGAGATCAACCTTACCTTTTCATCCCACTATTTTTTTTTTTTTGCATAATTTGCAAGAATTTTGCTAAACTATGAGAGCAAAAGAGAAGAGATAGGAGAAGAAATACAAGGAGAGAAAGAGGGAGGGAAGCCAAAATAAGCGTGTAGTTTTTTTTAGAGAAAATATAAAAGGGAGTAGGGTTTTTTTAGGATTTGGCTATATAATGCTAATTGTTTGGATCTATCTTTGCCAAATCTAATATGAGGTTAAAAAATTGTCAATTCCTGTTATGGGTTGTTATAGGATGCAAATATTTCTTACTGTATACTAGGAATCTTTACATAAATAGTCGGTCAAATTTACTGTATACTTTCTCTAGCAGATATACATAGACTATACACTAATAATACACCATTAAACATATTATGCATCAATTATATAAACAATCACATTCACCGGCTTATTTTAAATTAACTGATTGGGTGAACAACTATTTAAGTTAATTCTTCTAGATTAGAATAGAATTTCCATATTTTTCTTAAATTGTACTAATTCATATTTATATGAAAAGTTCCTAAAAGTGTAGAATACTAAAATGACAAAAGGTTAGAAAAGATAAATTTTTTATTTTTCTCAACCAAATAGAGTATATAAAAGTACTTATATAAAGCTAACACTCTTTTCTTCTGGATTCCTTTGTTCTTAAGAAGTCGTCGATGAGAATAAATGATAGAAAATTTTATCCTCATATAGCAAAGGTATATACCTTATTTATTATAAACCAAAATTATTTTAAAATTTATTTTCTATAACTACCTTTTATATTTTATAGCAAAATATGTATTTATGGTATATACTACAATTGAGGCATGAAATACGCTATTTATGATTTTCTTCTCTCTTTTTTTCAATTAACACGCGATTCTCTCTCGCGATTTTTCTTCTTTCTCTCTCTCTTCCTTCTCTCTTATGAGATAGCGGCTTTCTTCTACGCAATGGATCTCTTCTGCAAGTCCTATATATGCAATGAATTTTTTACTTCAATATTAGAAAGAAAGAGATAATGGCTTTCTTCTACGTCGGATATTGCAATGAATTCCTCTACACGGATACTGCAATATTTTTTTACGCCGGGGAAGATTCGAGGGCCAGGGTTTTTGTTCGTCTCCATCTTAATTTTAATACAATGTATACAATATTTTGCTTGGCCGGAAAGCGCCATCTCCGACGAACTTTCTTCTCTCCTTTGTTATTTAGTCACATACAATGATATAAATACATTGTATTCTGTACAAATTCACTCAAATACATTATTTTTGCATAAATACATTATTTTTTGCTTGTATTTATGTATTTTGATGGTTTGTATTTTTTCAATACAGCTTAATACATCTGTATTCATGCATGAATACATGATATATACATTGAAATACACTGAACACAAATATTAAAATAGAACAAAATATAAACAGTGAATATATTTAATTTTAAAACACAGTAAAATATACTGAATACAAATAGATATATATTGAATACAACCAATGAAATATACTGAATACAACAATAATATAAACAGTGAATACAGTTAATTTTAAAGTACAGTGAAAATAAAGTAAAATATACTAAATACAACAATAATACAACAGTTATGTACAACTGAAAATCATTCTAATTAATTGGATTGATAATGAGGCATGTTAGAATTGATTTTGTTGAGTTATATTAGGAGTGTATCCCGCTAATTAATATTATTTCCACTATTAAACAGCTGGACATATCTATTTTTAAGGTGATTGTCGTTACTGCATTCATGAATATATGACGCAAATACATATGAATATATGTGCGTACAGTTGGAATGCCCTAATTTTAGGCGGCTTTTCAGCGCGAATACATCGAATACACTACCGTAACAACTGAATAGTAGTTATAGGAAGTAATTATGTATATGGTAGCTATAGGAAGTTAATAGCCACTAAACAATAGCAGTTTTTGAAAATTCCTCTAAACGATACACGGACATGCGAAGGGCGGAGGCAGATCAAGAGCGAGTTCTATGAATTCAAATGAAATCATTTTTCTTGGATGGAACTATGTATATATGCATAAAATTAAATTTAATTTAATCGTATACATATAATAAGATCCTAAGTTCGAGTTCGAGTCTACTTGGATGGTGAAGAAAATGGATCAGCCCACATACCACAAATGTGGGGCGATTTGCAGTCGTACCTTATTTTTATGCCATCTTTTAACCTATACCATATTTTTAAAAATTATTGATCTCGTAACCAACTAACAAAAAATCCGTAATAATATGATCATTATACCCCTTCCAAAACATATAAAAGTTGCATCAAGCATACCCATATTCAAATTCCAGATCTCCTCCGTATCTCCTCCATCAGTTCGTCTCTCCTGAGATCGCCTCTCGCAACCAGATTCAAATTCCAAATTCAAATTCAAATACATTGTAAGTATTCAAATTCATCTCCAGAATTCAAAATAGTTTTTGAATTATATGTTTTCTGATTGATTAATTGAAGTTGTTTGACGAACTTCCCTGATATGTTGAATTTGCATTCTAAATCTATTTGACGATGAATTCTAACATTCTAATCCGACAAATATACTGAAACAAGCTGAAGTTATTTAGTTCATATCTAAAAAACTCAACAAAACAAGCTGGTAAATAACACAACGAAGAAAAAATTATATTAAAATATTATATGAGTGTTTTAATATTTAAAACACCTATGCACAAAAAACTTCGGCATAGGTGCTGAAGTTTTCCTATTACACTGGGTAAAAAAAATAAAATATCAATTAAAATTTTATATTGCACAAAAAACTTCGGCATAGGTGCTGAAGTTTTCCTCCTACACTGGGTAAAAAATAAAACATAAAATAAAATTTCATATTGCACAAAAACTTTGGCACAAGTGCCGAAGTTTTTTTAGTTAATCTGTAAAAACTTCGACTAATGGAGCTGAAGTTTTCCTCCTGCACTATGTATTTTATTATCATTTATTGGAAAAACTTCATACCAAAAAAATAAAACATAAATTAAAATTTCATAATGCACAAAAAACTTCGGCATAAGCGCTGAAGTTTTTTAGTTAATATTTAAAATTTTCAGCAGGAGGAGCTGAAGTTTTCCTCCTACACTGGGTAAAAAATAAAAATATAAATTAAAATTTCATATTGCAGAAAAAACTTCGGCATAGGTGCTTAAGTTTTTTAGTTAATATTTAAAAACTTCAGCAGGAGGAGCTGAAGTTTTACTCCTGCACTATGTATTTTATTATCATTTTTTGGAAAAACTTCATACCAAAAAATGCTTATGTTTTCAGGAATATGTAAAATATTTTTCATATAATTTTTTGTATGCTGAAGTTTTTTTAGTTCATCTGCTAAAAATGCTTAATATTTTGTCGTGCAATATGTAATTTTCGGATAAGTTTTTGTTAATTGTTCTGTTATTTTCTAAGTTTAAAAAGAATTTTTAGTTCATGCTTGAAGTTTTCATCAAGCACTGTGTATTTTATTATTATTTTTTGAAAAAACTTCATACCAAAAATGCTTAATATTCGGATTAGTTTTTGTTAATTCCTGCTGAAGTTATATAGTTCATTTCCTCTGCTATTTTTCGAGTTTGAATAGAATTAATATTAAAAAAACGCAGAAAAAACTTAAAACAAAAACTGAACATTTCATTAAACATCAAAAAGATATATTAAATTACATATATAACAAAATAATATAAATAACAAAAAGAAAAACTAATCGTCCATATCATCATCATCGTCGTCGTCGTCACTACCAGATGGACGAGCATCTTCATCAGCAAGATTATCAAATCTTGCATACATCACAAGCGTATCAAGCTTGCTGTTAATTTCTTCCAGCTCCCTGTCGTACTTGTCTATGAGCTCATCCAGTTTCAGCTCAAAAGCCTCTATAATGTCTTGCTTGATTTCTTCCACTATTTGCCTGATGACAGCATCCATTTTTCTCCTTTTTGTATTTTATGTCTGCTAAAATCTATGTGTTTGAGTGAATAAACTCACAAGGAATAGCGTGCTTATATAGGGGGAAAAAACTTTTGCATGGTATATGAAAAGGCAAAGAGGAATTTTAAACGTTGTCTAATGAAAAACGTGCATGAATGTGATAGGAATGTAATTATTACACTAACACATACCCCCAATGCAATATAATTACTATTTTAATTGTGTAGGTTACTCCTGTATATTATACAATTAATGCTGAAACATGCTCAAATTTGTTGAATTCATTTGCTAAAACTTCAGCCCAATGTGCTGAAGTTATTTAGTTCATTTCTAAAATCTTCAGCACTTAATGAGCTGAAGTTGTTGTCCCTGCATTCATGAATCCCTGTCATATAGCTTTTTCAAAAAAACATCAGCTGATATGCTGAAGTTATTAAGCTTATTTCTAAAAACTTCTGCACTTAATAAGCTGAAGTTTTCTGTGCAACATTCATTAATTATGTCATACATCTTTTTCCAAACAATTTCAGCAGAAAATGCCTAAGTGATTTAGTTCATTTGTAAAAATTTCAGCACAAACAACCTAAAAATTCTTCTCTTCACTTTCCTAATACTTGCCACTAAACATGAATCTGCAGGATGAGTTCGATTTGCGTTGTTATAACTTTCAATGGGAGTTGGACTCCTGATTTCAAATACTTGGATCATGAAACAAAACTTGTTCTACTTAATAAGCACATATCATTCAATACTTTCCTGAAGAAAATTAGTGAAGTTACAAATATTGATTCAACCAGATATGCACTAAAAGTGTTGTTTGATATCAAACTAAATACAAGCAAAGGAATGCTTGTAACTTCAGATGAAGAACTCAGTACCTGTATATATTTGCTTACAACTGATTCACCCTACAAGAATTGCCATTTCATAATCGAAAAAATACAACCTTCAGAATCTACAACATTCAAACAATCTCTTGCATATGCGATAGATTCAGAACCTTTTGCTGATAACGAGGAAATATTTACTTTGCATTCCAATAATGGAAGTAGACAACAAGCTACTGTAACACCCCAATTTTTTTTATAATATTTGCATTCTTGATTGAGCATTTTTATAACGAGGAAATATTTACTTTGCACTTCCTAAATGTGAAATGGTCAATATATGAAAATTTCTTACTTTAGGTTGTGTTAATATTGGCAATGAAGTTTCATGATGTTGTTATATGTAACACTTAATATTATTTTGACTAGTTGTTATTAAATATAATATATAATTAAGTTTTGATTTCCAACCTTTTGTATTTATCTAAGAATATTTAGTAGTTGGGTAACCATTTTATTTCATATCTATCCATCTCTCTCTTTCTATCTATCTCTCCTTCTCTCTCTCTCTCTCTCTCTCTCTCTCTCTCTCTCTCTCTCTCTCTCCTCCGTAGAAACTTGAAAATCTGAAGTTTCATGAAAAAAAACCATGGATTTCTACTAAATCAACAAGCAAATTTCGTTTTTGGTGAAGATCAAGTTGCTCATGTTGGTAAGTTTCTAAACTCGTTTTTATACTAGACACCTACTAAAATTTTCTACATATCTTTTTGTAAAAAGCTCCAATTTAAGTGATCTAGGACTTTATGGAAAGATATTTCATAAATCTATAACTCTTCTGAAGGAACCATAATCTAGTTTTGTTGGTATTTATCTGAAAAATGATCAGAAAGTACAGGGCAGGTGCTGTCCAGATTTTCAGTTTTAGAAATACTCCATGTACTACTGTTAGTCATTTTAGCATAACATTTTATTCAAAATTGATATGGAGGTGATTCAAGATGTTCTGAAATGGTAAGACATAGATCTACAACTTTTGTGAAGACCAGAAAGTCTAGTGTACCCGTGTAGATCTTCAAAACTGAGTCACAACTCGGAACAGTGATACTGTCCAGAATTTCGGTTTCAAACGTTTTTGGGTAATTTTCACCAATATCATATTTAGTTTGACTTGCTAAATCACTGAACTTATTTAGATACTTGATTATGTATTTAAGGTATATAAACCCTTGAAAAAAATCAAAGGGGAAGTGTTTGAGGAAGTGGACAGATTTGGTTTGTTTACGGCGTAGACGATTCGAACGTCCCCAAGTTGTGATTGAACTGTTTCGTGGTAAAACACCAAGGTTTGTGTATAAACTTGTACTCTTTTTTCTTGTTGGAATATGTTGAAATAACTTGATATTTTATTTTTCTTGGCTTCAATTTATATTGTTATATTCGTACTATATCAAGTATTGTAAGATATTTGCTAAATCGCCCATTCGTACGGATTGTTTGATCATTTTGCATTCTTGTTGAGACTTTGTGCTTCTTGTAGAAGTGACTTTGTACTCATCTTGGCATGCCTATTGATTTGGATCTTTTGCCATCTTGACTTTGGATTTGTAGTTCGTCTTGAATTATGGAACTTGTCAGTGTTAAGTACGAACTAGGAAGCCAGTTTTAATATGGTTCTTGATTCTCTTGTCTATTGGGTTTTGACCCTACTTGATTTGGGGATTCGGTCCATCTTGATATCTGATTATGCTTAGTGTGATGGCATGACGTACATATTGGGCGAAAAATGGATATTTGGTATACTCTCTTAAATTGATAGTATACACTTTCTAGACTCTTGAACATTGTTACTGATATTTGGAAACACTTCAAAGTTTGATATTGATATGTTTGATATATTTGTTCACTTGTTTTAAATTTTGTTAAATTGAGCTAACTATGACTGAAAATGAGAATTGGAGAATTTAATAACTCCAAGCCTAAAGTTTATACACCACTAAGCTTTATGTTTAGCGATAGTTGTTTTCTATCGTAGGAAATGTTCGGGATGAAATCTGAAGATGGCCAAGGTGAAGTAGTCTTTTGGGGAGAATTTATGGAGATCACATTTGCATATGCACCTTGGTTTGCATAGTTTTGGGACATGTACATGATATACAGGATATACAGGATATACAGGATATACAAGATATATACATATACATATATATATGTCACACTTATGTTATATATATGTCACACTTATGTTATTTGGAGGCTTGTTGGATTTTAAAGACCAAAATATTGTAACTTGAATTTGTAACCTATTTTATTGTATTAGGGTGTTTTAATAACTCAAGTCTTGTAATATGCTGAATTTACACTTTGTCTTGTAAATATGTAGAAAAGGAGAAAACTAGTTTCTTTTTTTTACCCGATAGTTTGAAATTTATGTACAATACAAACTTATAGTGATTTTGAATGATTGTATAAATCTGTTAGGAAGTTGCTTTAATCTCTTGATTAATCAAGAAGGGTTATATCACCATATGTTAATATTTTGATATTGTATTTCATTTAAAATGAAATTATGGTGTATTTTCAAAAAAAAAAAAAATATGTTGCACTTTGAACCTTTTCGCATGGGCCTACTTCCGCTACTAAAATTATTCTGAATATTTTTATTAATATCTCTTTTAATATTTTATAAGTAAGAAATTAGATTTGTTTCCTAAGTAGTACCCTCCCAAAGGGGTTGCTACAAGTTTTGGTATCAGAGCCACAGTTTGTAATTCTAGGATTTGTTTTGTTGTGATAGTACCTAGTATTTGTTGTTATTTCCTATCTTGAAAATGACTAAGAGTTTATAAATTTTTGCATAATTGATTAATTTAATTTATTGTATTATGTGTGCATATGCATCATGTACATGTCCCTAATGCAGTGTGATCTTATCTTTAATAGGACTTTTAATATGGCCTCTTCTTCAAATAGAGCTGTTGTGACGAGAAAAGGGTCATCACCGTAATTCTTCCTAGTTCCGTGCTTCCGAGGCCCTGAAAACCTCGCTTTTAGTTGCCTCGATTTGCGTGCACAGTTCGGGCGCGTAGCCGGAAATTTTTTATGTTAGAATATGCGAATTTTGTGAAAATTTTGATGAATTTTGATATTAATATGCATAATATTGACTTCGGTCAACATTTTGGGTAAAATAGACCCGGACCTGTGATTCGACGGTCTCGGAGGGTCCGTAGAAAAATATGGGACTTGGGCGTGTACCCAGAATCAAATTACGAGGTCCCAAGCCCGAGAAATGAATTTTTGTGTGAAATTATTTTCTGAAATTTATTAAGGAAAATGAAGAAGAAAATTGATCAGAAAACTATGGTATCGGGCTCGTATTTTGGTTCCGAAGCCCGGTACGAGTTTTAAATATGTTTTAAGCACTATCTGTAAAGTTTGGCTAAAAACGGACGTCATATGACGTGTTTCGGACTTAAAATGGGGAATTTGAGTTTTTATGAAAGTTGAAAGAAAATCATGTATTTTGAGGCTTGATCCTATGTATATGATGTTATTTTGGCGATTTGATCGCACGAGTAAGTCCGTAAGGTATTTTCGAGATCATATGAATGTTTGGTTTGGAGCCCCGAGGGCTCGGGTGAGTTTTGAGTAGGGCCTGGGAGGTCTTAGACTTAGAAAAATATACATGTTCAGATGTTGCAGGCCCAGCGCGGCCGCGGCCATTTCCACGCGGTCCGCGCTGGCAGCCACGCAGCCGCAGTGCTTTTCTGTGCGGTCCGCGTGGTGGGGTTCAGAGGGTCGACCAGTGCGGCCGCGCACCAAATCAGTGCGGTCCGCGCTGGGTGGGTTCAGAGGGAGACCACTTCTCCCCTCCCTCGGCGCGGCCGCGGTGCATTTCTGTGCGGTCCGCGCCAGCCCCCTGCAAAATGTATAAATTCGGGAATTTCAATCATTTTTCCACTTTTCAAAAACCCAAAACCTAAGAGGCGATTTTCCAAACAACTTTTCTTCTCCAAAACGATTGGTAAGTGATTTCTAACTTAAATTCTTTATTCCTTGACATCTTTTAACATGATTTCAAATTCAAATCAAAGATTTTCATGGGGGAAATTGGGTGTTTTGGGTAGAACCTAAGTTTTCTACAAATTGAGGACTTGGACCTCAATTTGGGGTCCGATTTCAAAACAAAGCATATATTTGGATTCGTGGGAGAATGGGTAACCGGGTTTTGGTCCGAACCTCGAGTTTCGACCACGTGGGTCCGGGGGTGTTTTTGACCTTTTTGGGAAAAACCTTGTATAAATTATTTTCATGCATTGGGATTGATCCATTTAGTAATTATTAATGTGATTGAGTAACTTATGACTAGATTCGAGCGGATTGGTGGTGGAATCAAGAGGTAAAGCTATACTAGAAGCGTGAGTTGAGTTTGGAGCATTCGAGGTAAGTGTTTGTTCTAACTTTGGCTTGAGGGAATAAGATTAGGATGTTATTTGCTATTTGCTAAAGTGGAGTACGGTGTATAGGCATGGTGACGGTTATCTATGCACCAGAGTCTAGCATGACTGTGAGTCTTAATTGCTTTTAATTCGAGTAATGTGACACAATCTCCTTGTTTACTTGATGAGTTTCATATAATGTGAACGATTGAAGTAGAATTGTGATTGGTGTACTTTTGGAGCGTTAACCCGAACATGAATGTGTTAGTTGAGGAAGAAGTGATTTAAAAAGAGAATGTGTTGTGAGTACTCCCTTGCCGGGATGTGTAGACTGATATATACTCTCCCTTTTCGGGATATTTTTGGTTGTTAGCTGTACCCTTGTCGGGTTAAAGGTATTGAGTTGTTATCCTCTCCTGAAGGGGTCTATTATATGAAGTCAGATATTATATATGATATTATGGGATCGTGTGGCATGCCGTCCACTTATATATGATATTATGGGATCGTGTGGCACGCCGTCCACTTATATATGATATTATAGGATCATGTGGCACGCCGTCCACTTATATATGATATTATGGGATCGTGTGGCACTTCGTCCACTTATATATGATATTATGGGATCGTGTGGCATGCCGTCCACTTATATATGATATTATGGGATCGTGTGGCACGCCGTCCACTTATATATGATATTATGGGATCGTGTGGCACGCCGTCCACTTATATATGATATTATGGGATCGTGTGGCACGCCATCCACTTATATATGATATTATGGGATCGTGTGGCACGCCGTCCACTTATATATGATATTATGGGATCGTGTGGCACGCCGTCCACTTATATATGATATTATGGGATCGTGTGGCACGCCGTCCACTATATATATATATATTATGGAAACCGGAGTTTCTTCTGTTTATTTCCGATATTTCATTTTTATCTGTTACTCCCCGATAGCATGTCCCCTCCCAGCTTTACTTTGTATTATCTTGTTATTGTTTTCTTGCACTTGTTATATATATCTGTACAGGTTAAATTGTGGTAGGTCCTGTCTAGCCTCATTACTATTTCGCCGGGGTTAGGCCAGGCACTTACCAACACATGGGGTCAGTTGTGCTGATGCTGCACTCTATGCATTTTTGTGCACAGATCAGGGAGCAGCTTTCGGACAGCAGCAGTAGGACTTTTGGGAGCTATCTTCAGTCCAGGGTACTCTCGAGGTAGCCTAGCTGGCGTTCGCAGGCCGAAGTCCCTTTCCATGTTTCTCATTTGTTTATCTTGTATCAAACAAACATGATGTATTTTCCTTTCAGACATTGTTTGTAGCATTCTGTAGTAGTCCGTGAGCTAGTGACACCAAACTCTGGGTAGCATTTTGGTTCAAACTTCTGCACTTTTGGTTTTCAGTTGTTTTTAAATTTAAAGTCTTCCGCCTAGATTTTGTCTCACTTATTATATTGTTGAAAGAAAGCAGGAAAGGTGTTTTAAACATTTGGCTTGCCTAGCTCCGATAGTAGGCACCATCACGACACCCGATGGTGGGAAATCCGGGTCGTGACAAGTTGGTATCAGAGCACTAGGTTACTTAGGTCTCACAACTCACGGACAACTCGGTAGAGTCTGAGGGATCGGTACGGAGACATCTGTATTTATCCCGCAGAGGCTACTGAGTTAGGAAAAACTTCACCTTGTTCATTCTTGTCGTGCGATTCTGTTTCTCAAGTACTGATTGTCTTTCCACTCTATTCTTTCGCAGATGGCGAGGACATGTGCTTCCTCTTCTACCGTGCAGCAGCCCGAGCCCCCAGCAGCAGCTCCTATCAAGGGCAGAGGGCGAGGCCGAGTCCGTGCCAGAGGCTGAGGCCGGGGCAGAGCTCAACCCCGAGCGGCAGTCCCAGAGGTGGAGCCTCATGTTGACTACGACGAAGGGGTTCCAGCTCCAGCGGCTCCAGTGGGCCCAGCTCAGGTCCCAGAGGGTTTCATAGCCACTCCAGTGCTTCAAGACGCTTTGGTCCGACTGGTAGGCTTTATGGAGGGCATTTCTAGAGCGGGTTTGCTTCCCGTAGATCCAGCCACATCTCAGGCTGGGGGAGGAGTTCAGACTCCCGATACTCGCACTCCAGAGCCGGTAGCTCCTCAGGCTCAGGTTCCAGCAGTTCAGCCAGCCGTGGCAGCCCAACCAAGTATTGAGGCTCAGTCCAGTGATGGTGCGGCTATGTCCGTGGGATGCTTTGTGGAGGCTTGATCGTTTCACCAAGCTTTTCACTACTACATATAGTGGCACTCCCTCAGAGGATGCTCAGGATTTCATATTCAGCTGTCATGAGGTTCTACGGACTATGGGCATTGTAAAGACCAATGGGGTCGACTTCGCCACTTTTCGCCTGGCAGGATCCGCCAAGACTTGGTGGAGGGATTTCTGCTTAGCCAGGCCAGCAGGGTCGCCATCATTGACCTGGGATCAGTTTTTAGAGTTATTTCTGGGGAAGTTTCTTCCAGTTACTCAGCGAGATGCTCTTCGCAGGCAGTTTGAGCGTCTCCAGTAGGGTCCTATGACGGTCACCTAGTATGAGACCTGGTTCATTGATCTTGCTCGTCATGCCATTGTGATACTCCCCACCGATAGAGAGAGGGTGCGTAGGTTTATTGATGGGTTGGCTCAGCCGATCCGTGTTCAGATGGCCATGAGTGCCGGTAGTGAGATTTCATTTCAGGAGGCAGTAGATGGTGCCCGCCGGATAGAGATGGCACTTGCTCAGGGAGGTGGTCATAGGTCTGATAAGAGGCCCCGTTATTCTGGTAGATTCAGTGGTACCTCGTCTGGAGGTAGGGATTCTTATGGTAGAGGCCATCCTTCGAGGCCCTTTCCGTCATCTCTCCAGGCTTCTCATGGTACACCAGGTGGTCGTGGTTCTCAGCTGCAGTATTCTGACCAGCAGCTCTTCAGTTCACCATCAGCACCTATCAGTGCATCACCACTTCGTTATTCTCAGAAGCCAAGGGCTTGTTATACTTGCGGCGATATGAGTCACATTGCCAGATATTGCCCTCGAGCTTCCAGCAGCTCGCAGCAGCAGGGTCCTCGCCCAATGATCCAGGCACCAGTTGCCCCATAGACTACCCATCCAGCTAGAGGTGGGGGTAGAGGACATAGAGGTGGAGGTAGAGGTCTTAGAGGTAGGGCTCAGACCGCTAGAGGTAGGGGTCATCCAGCAGCAGATCGTCCCAGGGATATGATTCAGGGAGGTGGGCCCAGCCCCGTTGTTATGCATTGCCAGCCAGGCCAGAGGCTGAGTCATCAGATGCTGTGATTACAGGTACTATTCTGGTTTGTGATAGGGATGCTTCTGTGCTATTTGATCCCGGATCTACGTATTCATATGTGTCGTCCTATTTTGCACCCTATTTGGTTATGCCTAGTGAGGCCTTGAGTATTCCTGTATATGTGTCTACGCTAGTGGGGGATTCTATAGTGGTGGACCAGGTTCATCGTTCATGTGTTGTGGTATTCAGGGGTCTTGAGACCCATGTTGACTTGTTGCTCTTGGATATGGTGGATTTCGACATCATATTAGGGATGAATTAGTTGTCCCCGTATCATGCGATCTTGGATTGTCATGCCAAGACCGTGACCTTAGCCTTACCGGATTTGCCCCGTTTAGAATGGAGAGGTACTCCTAGTCATTCTTCTTGCAGCGTTATTTCTTATGTGAAGGCTCGATGCATGGTCGAGAAGGGGTGTCTAGCTTATCTGGTTTATGTTCGTGACTCCAGCGCTGAGGTCCCGTCTATTGATTCTGTTCCTATTGTTCGAGAGTTTCCTGAGGTCTTCCCTTCAGACCTGCCGGGCATGCCGCCCGATAGAGATATTGATTTTTGTATTGATCTGGCTCCGGGCACTCAGCCCATTTCCATTCTGTTGTATCGTATGGCGCCGCCAGAATTAAAAGAGTTAAAGGGTCAACTTCAGGATTTGCTTGAGAAGGGTTTCATTAGACCCAATGTTTCGCCTTGGGGCGCACCAGTGCTATTTGTGAAGAAAAAGGATGGTTCGATGAGGATGTACATTGATTACCGGCAATTGAACAAGGTGACGATTAAGAACAAGTACCCACTGTCGAGGATCGACGACTTATTCGACCAGCTTCAGGGTGCGAGGGTGTTTTCAAAGATAGATTTGAGATCTGGCTACCACCAGCTGAGGATTAGGGCGTCTGATGTCCCTAAGACAGCATTTCGCACTCGGTATGGGCACTATGAGTTTTTGGTCATGTCATTTGGATTGACTAATGCCCCAGCAACATTCATGGAGTTGATGAATCGAGTGTTCAGACCTTATTTGGACTTGTTCGTGATAGTATTCATTGACGATATTCTTATATACTCCCGCAGTCAGGAGGAGCATGAGCAGCACCTCAGAGCGGTTCTTCAGACCCTGAAGGGTAGTCAGTTGTATGCTAAGTTCTCAAAGTTCGAGTTTTGGTTGAGTTCGGTCGCATTCCTGGGTCATGTCGTATCAGCAGCAGGTATTCAGGTAGACTTGAAGAAGATAGAGGCAGTCAAGAACTGGCCTCGACCAGCTTCAGCTGCGGAGATTCAAAGTTTCTTGGGGTTAGCAGGTTACTACCGTCGGTTCGTGGAGGGGTTTTCATCCATTGCAGCCCCTATGACCAGATTGATCCAGAAAGGTGCCCAGTTTAGATGGTTAGATGAGTGTGAGGCGAGCTTTCAGAGGCTCAAGGCAGCTCTGACCACGACACCGGTGTTGGTTTTGCCCATAGGTTCAGGGCCCTATACAGTCTATTGTGATGCATCTCGTATTGGACTTGGTACAGTGTTGATGCAGGATGGCAAGGTCATTGCCTATGCTTCGAGGCAGTTGAAGTTTCATGAGAAGAACTATCCAGTGCATGATTTGGAGTTGGTAGCCATTGTTCACGCATTGAAGATTTGGAGGCACTATCTGTATGGTGTGGCGTGTGAGGTGTTCACGGATCATAAGAGTCTTCAATATTTGTTCAAGCAAAAGAAGTTGAATTTGAGGCAGAGGAGGTAGTTAGAATTATTGAGTAGGAAGTCAGCCAGTATGGGCAGTCTTGCTTATATTCCGGTCGGTGAGAGACCGCTTGCTTTGGACGTTCAGGCTTTGGCCAATCAGTTTGTGAGGTTGGACATTTATGAGCCTAGTCGAGTATTGGCTTTCACGGTCGCTCGTTATTCGTTATTGGAGCGTATCCATGATCGGCAGTTTGATGATCCCTATTTGTGTGTCTTGAGGGACACGGTGCAGCGTGGAGGTGCCAAGAAAGTGGCCTTAGATGATGATGGTGTATTGAGATTGCAGGGGCGAGTTTGTGTGCCCAATGTTGATGGGATTCGAGAGTTGATCTTAGCGGAGGCCTACAGTTCTCGGTATTCTATTCACCCGGGCACCGCAAAGATGTATCAGGATTTGAGGCAGCACTATTGGTGGCATAGAATGAAGAAAGACATTGTTGCATATGTGGCTCGTTGTTTGAACTGTCAGCAGGTTAAGTACGAGCATCAGAGGCCCGGTGGTTTATTTCAGAGGATTGAGCTTACCGAGTGGAAGTGGGAGAGGATTACTATGGATTTTGTTACTGGACTTCCGATGACTCGGAAGAAGTTTGATGCGGTTTGGGTTATTGTTGATAGGCTGACCAAGTCAGCGCATTTTGTTCCTGTTGCAGCCACCTATTCGTCTGAAAGGTTATCCGAGATTTATATCAGGGAGATTGTTCGCCTTCATGGGGTGCCGCTATCTATCATTTCTGATCGGGGTACACAGTTTACCTCGCATTTCTGAAGAGCGGTTCAGCGAGAGTTGGGCACCCAGGTTGAGTTGAGTACAACATTTCATCCCCAGACGGACGGTCAGTCCGAGAGGACTATTCAGATCCTTGAGGACATGCTCCGAGCCTGTGTCATTGATTTTGGAGGCTCGTGGGACCAGTTTTTGCCTTTAGCAGAGTTCGCCTACAACAACAGCTACCAGTCCAGCATTCAGATGGCTCCGTATGAGGCGTTGTATGGTAGGCGATGTAGGTCTCCAGTTGGATGGTTTGAGCCGGGAGAGGCTCGATAATTGGGTACGGATCTGGTTCAGGATGCCTTGGACAAGGTCAGGATTATTCAGGACAGACTTCGTACAACTCAGTCCAGACAGAAGAGTTATGCAGACCGCAAGGTCAGAGATGTTGCTTTCATGGTTGGTGAGCAGGTATTGCTCCGTGTATCGCCTATGAAGGGCGTGATAAGATTTGGGAAGAAGGGCAAGCTCAGCCCTAGGTTCATCGGTCCATTTGAGATTCTTGATCGTGTGGGAGAGGTGGCTTATAGACTTGCCTTGCCACCTAGCTTGTCAGCTATGCATCCCGTGTTTCATGTATCTATGCTCCGGAAGTATCACAGAGATCCATCGCACGTGTTAGATTTCAGCACTGTCCAATTGGACAAAGATCTGACATATGAAGAGGAACTGGTGGCTATTCTAGGCCGGCAGGTTCGACAGTTAAGGTCGAAGAGTTTTCCTTCAGTGCGTGTTCAGTGGAGAGGTCAGCCTATTGAGGCATCGACCTGGGAGTCCGAGTCCGATATGCGGAGCCGTTATCCTCATTTATTTCCCGACGCAGGTACTTCTTTCTTTTGTCCGTTCGAGGACGAACGGTTGTTTTAGAGGTGGAGAATGTGACGACCCAAAGGGTCATCACCGTAATTCTTCCTAGTTCCGTGCTTCCGAGGCCTTGAAAACCTTGCTTTTAGTTGCCTCGATTTGCGTGCACAATTCGGGCGCATAGCTGCAAAGTTTTTATGTTAGAATATGCGAATTTTGTGAAATATTTGATGAATTTTGATATTAATATGCATAATATTGACTTCGATCAACATTTTGGGTAAAACGGACCCGGACCTATGATTCGACGGTCCCGGAGGGTCCGTAGAAAAATATGGGACTTGGGCATGTACCCGGAATCAAATTCCAAGGTCCCAAGCCCGAGAAATGAATTTTTGTGTGAAATTGTTTTCTGAAATTTATTAAGGAAAATGAAGAAGAAAATTGATCAGAAAACTGTGGTATCGGGCTCGTATTTAGTTCTGACACCCGGTACGAGTCTTAAATATGTGTTTAAGCACTATCTGTAAAGTTTGGCTAAAAATGGACGTCATATGACGTGTTTCGGACTTAAAATGGGGAATTTGAGTTTTTATGAAAGTTGAAAGAAAATCATGTATTTTGAGGCTTGATCCTATGTATATGATGTTATTTTGGCGATTTGATCGCACGAGTAAGTCCATAAGGTATTTTCGAGATCATATGAATGTTTGGTTTGGAGCCCCGAGGGCTCGGGTGAGTTTTGAGTAGGGCCCGGGAGGTCTTAGACTTAGAAAAATATACAGGTTCAGATGTTGCAGGCCCAGCGCGGCCGCGGCCATTTCCGCGCGGTCCGCGCTGGCAGCCACGTGGCCGCGGTGCTTTTCTGTGCTGTCCGTGTGGTGGGGTTCAGAGGGTCGACCAGTGCGGCCGCGTACCAAATCAGTGCGGTCCGCGCTGGGTGGGTTCAGAGAGAGCCCACTTCTCCCCTCCCTCGGCGCGGCCGCGGTGCATTTCTGTGCGGTCCGCGCCAGCCCCCAGCAAAATGTATAAATTCGGGAATTTCAGTCATTTTTCCACTTTTCAAAAACCCAAAACCTAAGAGGCGATTTTCCAAACAACTTTTCTTCTCCAAAACGATTGGTAAGTGATTTCTAACTTAAATTCTTTATTCCTTGACATCTTTTAACATGATTTCAAATTCAAATCAAAGATTTTCATGGGGGAAATTGAGTGTTTTGGGTAGAACCTAGGTTTTCTACAAATTGAGGAGTTGGACCTCAATTTGGGGTCCGATTTCAAAACAAAGCATATATTTTATTCGTGGGAGAATGGGTAACCGGGTTTTGGTCCGAACATCGAGTTTCGACCACGTGGGTCCGGGGGTGTTTTTGACCTTTTTGGGAAAAACCTTGTAAAAATTATTTTCATGCATTGGGATTGATTCATTTAGTAATTATTAATGTGATTGAGTAACTTATGACTAGATTCGAGCGAATTGGTGGTGGAATCAAGAGGTAAAGCTATACTAGAAGCGTGAGTTGAGTTTGGAGCATTCGAGGTAAGTGTTTGTTCTAACTTTGGCTTGAGGGAATAGGATTAGGATGTTATTTGCTACTTGCTAATGTGGAGTACGGTGTATAGGCATGGTGACGGTTATCTATGCACCGGAGTCTAGCATGACCGTGAGTCTTAATTGCTTTTAATTCGAGTAATGTAACACAATCTCCTTGTTTACTTGATGAGTTTCATATAATGTGAACGATTGAAGTAGAATTGTGATTGGTGTACTTTTGGAGCGTTAATCCGAACATGAATGTGTTGGTTGAGGAAGAAGTGATTTAAAAAGAGAATGTGTTCTGAGTACTCCCTTGCCGGGATGTGTAGACTGATATATACTCTCCCTTGTTGGGATATTTTGGGCTGTTAGCTGTACCCTTGTCGGGTTAAAGGTATTGAGTTGTTATCCTCCCCTGAAGGGGTCTACTATATGAAGTCAGATATTATATATGATATTATAGGATCGTGTGGCATGCCGTCCACTTATATATGATATTATGGGATCGTGTGGCACGTCGTCCACTTATATATGATATTATGGGATTGTGTGGCACGTCGTGCACTTATATATATATGATATTATGGGATCGTGTGGCACGCCGTCCACTTATATATGATATTATGGGATCGTGTGGCACGCCGACCACTTATATATGATATTATGGGATCGTGTGGCACGCCGTCCACTTATATATGATATTATGGGATCGTGTGGCATGTCGTTCCACTTATATATGATATTATGGGATCGTGTGGCACACCGTCCACTATATATATATATATATATATATATATATATATATTATGGAAACCGGAGTTTCTTCTGTTTATTTCCGATATTTCATTTTTATCTGTTACTCCCCGATATCATGTCCCCTCCCAGCTTTACTTTGTATTATCTTGTTATTGTTTTCTTGCACTTGTTATATATATCTGTACAGGTTAAATTGTGGTAGGTCCTGTCTAGCCTCGTCACTACTTCGCCGGGGTTAGGCCAGGCACTTACCAGCATATGGGGTCGGTTGTGCTGATGCTGCACTCTGTGCATTTTTGTGCACAGATCAGGGAGCAGCTTTCGGACCGCAGCAGTAGGACTTTTGGGAGCTATCTTGCCTAGCTGGCGTTCGCAGACCGAAGTCCCTTTCCATGTTTCTCGTCTGTTTATCTTGTATCAAACAAACATGATATATTTTCCTTTCAGACATTGTTTGTAGCATTCTGTAGTAGTCCATGAGCTAGTGACACCAAACTCTGGGTAGCATTTTGGTTCAAACTTCCACACTTTTGGTTTTCAGTTGTTTTTAAATTTAAAGTCTTCCGCTTAGATTTTGTCTCTCTTATTATATTGTTGAAAGAAAGCAGGAAAGGTGTTTTAAACATTTGGCTTGCCTAGCTCCGATGGTAGGCGCCATCACGACACCCGATGGTGGGAAATCTGGGTCGTGACAGCTGTTGAATCCGTTCATGAAAGTCAGGCCCAGTATAATGTCATGCCTCACCTTCAGGGAGGAAATGAGGAACCCTTGCCTGACCTAAATCATCCTCGTGTTAGTGGAAATGAAATGGGCAGTAATCCAAAAGTAATGAGTCATAATACTCCATTTATGACTCCTCCATTCCAGCAGATGGCTGAATTCTTTCGTCATTTGGCTGGGACAATGTCAGAACCTAGTGAAATGAATTTTGAGAAGATGAGAAAAATGGGCGGAGTTGAATTTGAAGGCACTACATATCCCACGGTAGCTGAACAATGGCTCGAGCGCATGGAGAGGGTCTTTGAACAACTGAAGTGTACTAATGCTGCCAAATTTAAGTATGATATCTCCCTTTTACAAAAAGATGCCTATGATTGGTGGGTAAGTATGCCAAATGCAAAAGCAAAACCTCCGGTGCTGACTTGGGATGACTTTGTGAAATCATTTCGTGCAAAATATGTTCACCTGTCTATTGTGATGCTAAAAAGAAAGTGTTTTTGAATTTAAAACAAGGTAGTATGTCTATTGCAGAGTATCAACAAAACTTTCTCAGACTTTCTCGCTATGCTAAAGGTATTATTGATGGTGAAAGAGAAGTGCAGAAGATTTGAAGAAGGTTTGAATGGTTACAATCGAAAATCAGTGGCAATCTTACAACTTGAGGATTTTTCCAAGCTGATTTCAGCTCCACTTACTTGGGAAAGAATTGACAAGGAAGAAGCTAGTAGGAGAGAAAACAGGTTTAGGAAGGGTAATTCAGATTATGGCGGTCCATCCAAAAAGGGAAAGTTTGACTATTCCAAGACTGAGAGTACACATAAATCATTACATTATAAGCAGAATAAGTCAAATTTCTACTGCCAGTACTCCAAGTTATGGCCAAGGCAAAACTCATACACCTACTTGTGCACAATGCGAGAAAAATCATTATGGTGCATGTAGACGAGCTTCTGGTGCTTGTTTTAATTGTGGAAGTATGGATCATAAAGTGAAGGATTGTCCTAATCCTAATCCTCTTTCTTATACACATACAGAAGGATCAGTTCAAAAGCCTATCACTACTCATTCTCAAGCTAATAGTAGTGCTAGACCTCGAAATATGCAAGCAGTGGGCTCGAGTGTAGCTAATCAGGCTGGTGGGTCGAGAGTTGCTGCACGAGTTTATGCTATGAGAAAAAAGAATGACCAGGATGGTCCGGACGTAGTTGCTGGTAAATTTCACTTATTTGGCATATCTGTTGTTACATTATTTGATCCTGGATCTTCGCACTCTTATATTTGCTCATCACTTGCATTTCCCGATACTGTTAAATTTGTGAGACTTAACTTTGATGTGCTGGTCACGAGTCCATTAGGTCATCAGGCCGTTGTTAACAGGATTTACCGAGGTTGTCCATTCATGATTCAAAATCTGGTCTTCCCTGTCGACTTGCTTGAAATGCCCTTCCGAGACTATGATGTTATTGTTGGCATGGATTGGCTCCATAGGCACCATGCATTGGTTGATTGTAGGTTGAAGCAAGTGACATTTAGAACTCCTGCATATTCACACATGGTAGTTCAAGGAGAAAGATCATTGACATCTAATATTATTTCTGCGGTCTTGGCAAGGAAGATGATTTGTCAAGGTTGTGATGCCTATCTTGCTCATATAGTCGATACACGATTGGGGAGTCCAAGTCTTAAGGACATACCAACTGTGTGCGACTTTCCTGATGTATTTCCTGATGATCTTCCTGGGTTGCCTCCAGAAAAGGAGATTGAATTTCCTATATATCTTGTCCCTGGAACTACTCCTATTTCTATTGCTCCCTATAGAATGGCTCCAGCTGAATTAAAAGAGTTGAAGGCTCAATTGCAAGAACTTCTTGAGAAAGGTTTTATCCGTCCCAGTATTTCACCTTGGGGAGCTCTTATTTTATTTGTAAAAAAGAAAGATGGCACTCTTAGGCTTTGTATTGATTACCGACAGCTGAATAAGGTAACAATCAAGAACAAATACCCACTGCCTAGAATCGTTGACTTGTTTGACCAACTGAAGGGTGCCAGCTTATTCTCAAAAATTGACTTGAGGTCTGGATATTATCAGTTGCGTGTGAGGGAGCAAGATGTTCCTAAAACTGCTTTTAGGACCAGGTATGGCCATTATGAATTTTTGGTAATGCCATTTGGTTTGACAAATGCTCCTGCTGCATTTATGGATCTAATGAACCGTGTATTCAAGCCTTATCTCGATCAATTTGTGGTGGTGTTTATTGATGACATTTTAGTCTATTCCAAGAATAGAGAAGATCATGATAAGCATATCCGAATTGTCATGCAAATTCTGAAAGAGAGACAACTCTACGCGAAGCTTTCCAAATGTGAATTCTGGCTGAATGAAGTGGCTTTTTTAGGGCACATTGTATCATCTGAAGGTGTGAAGGTTGATCCTAGTAAGATTCAAGCTATTGTTGATTGGAAACTCCCTAAAACCCCAACTGAGATACGAAGTTTCTTGGGTTTAGAAGGATACTACAGAAGGTTTGTGAAGGGCTTCTCTATTATAGCTTCTCCCTTGACCAAACTTTTAGGGAAAGATTCCAAATTTGTATGGGATGACAAGTGTTAAAAGAGCTTTGAAAAGCTCAAATTCTTGTTGACACAAGCTCCAATACTTTCTTTGCCAGCTGAAGGAAAAGATTATGTGGTATATAGTGATGCATCTCATTGTGGCTTGGGTTGTGTTTTGATGCAAGAAGGGAAAGTAATTGCTTATGCCTCTCGAAAGTTGAAATCGCATGAGTTGAATTATCCCACTCACGATCTTGAACTTGTTTCCATTGTTTTTGCCTTAAAAATTTGGAGGCATTACTTATACGGAGAGAAGTGTCACATATTTACTGATCACAAGAGTTTGAAGTACTTGGGTACACAAAAAGAGTTAAACTTGCGACAACGTAGATGGCTTGCACTCATCAAAGATTATGATTGCACGATTGATTATCATCCTGGTAAAGCCAATGTGGTTGCAGATGCGTTGAGTCGCAATTCCCTTGCATGTTTAACTCCAAGTCCATTGCCTTTGCTTCTTGAATTAAGAGCCATGAATGTTTGACTTTCATTTAATTCTAATGGTTCTATCATTTCTAATTTGCAAGTCAAGCCAGTCTTACTTGAGCAAGTCCAAGAAGCACAGAAGTTAGATGAGAAACTTGTGAAACGGGTTGAAAAAGTCCAAAATGGAAGAGAATCAGATTTTTCATTAAGGAAAGATGGTACCTTATTTTATAAAAATAGGTTGTGTGTTCCTAATGATGATGAATTGAGAAAGCAGATCTTGATTGAAGCACATAGTTCACCTTATGCAATGCATCCTGGAGGTACTAAAATGTATCTGACCATTAAGGAGCACTATTGGTGGAGTGGTATGAAGAAAGACATTGCAAAGTTCATTTCTAAATGCTTGGTATGTCAACAAATAAAGGTTGAACATCAAGTCCCAGCTGGTCTCCTGCAACCTTTGTCAATACCTGAATGGAAATGGGAAAGGATAATGATGGACTTTGTTTTTGGACTTCCACGCACTCAAAGAAATCATGATGTAATTTGGGTCATTGTAGATAGACTAACTAAGAGTGCTCATTTCTTGGCAATCAGAATGGACTACTCACTTGAACGTTTAGCAGAATTGTACATTAATGAGATTGTGAAGCTGCATGAAATCCCTGTTTCTATTGTGTCTGATAGAGATCCGAGGTTTACATCAAGATTTTGGTCTAGCTTGCAAGAAGCTTTGGGTTCCAGGTTGAATTTTAGTACTACTTTCCATCCACAAACGGACGGCCAGTCTGAAAGGGTAATACAAATCTTGGAGGATATGCTTCGAGCCTGCATTATTGAGTTTAAAGGTAGTGGGACAAACACTTAGCCCTAATAGAATTTGCTTACAATAATATTTACCAATCAAGTATAGGCATGCCTCCTTATGAAGATTTATATGGGAGAAAATGTAGAACGCCTCTTTGTTGGAATGAGGTTGGTGAAAGAAAATTTGTGGGACCTGAGATTGTGCAACAAACTGAAGATAAGGTAAAAATCATCAAGGATCGTTTGAAAATTTCTTCAGACAGACAAAAGTCCTATGCTGATCTTAAAAGGCGTGAAATTGAGCATCAGGTGGGCGATAAGGTATTTTTAAAGGTTTCTCCATGGAAGAAGATTATGAGATTTGGCCAAAAAGGTAAACTTAGCCCTCGATTCATTGGACCTTATGAAATACTTGAGAGAATTGGTCTGGTTGCATATAAGCTAGCTTTGCCACCTGAATTAGGTAAGATCCACAACGTCTTTCATGTTTCTATGCTTCGAAAATACCGCTCAGATCCATCTCATGTTCTTCCTATTGAGTCTATTGAGGTTAATCCTGATTTGACATATGAAGAAGAACCAATCCAAATCTTAGCGCGTGAGATAAAAGAGCTTAGAAATAAGAGAATCCCATTAGTGAAGGTTCTTTGGAGAAATCATTCAGGCGAAGAAGCTACCTGGGAGCGAGAAGAGGATATGCGAGTTAAATATCCACATTTGTTTCGGGACTAGTACAAGGTAAATTTTGAGACAAAATTTTTTTTAGGGAGAGAGAGTTGTAACACCCCAAATTTTTTTATAATATTTGAATTCTTGATTGAGCATTTTTATAATGAGGAAATATTTACTTTGCACTTCCTAAATGTGAAATGGTCAATATATGAAAATTTCTTACTTTAGGTTGTGTTAATATTGGCAATGAAGTTTCATGATGTTGCTATATGTAACACTTAATATTATTTTGACTAGTTGTTATTAAATATAATATATAATTAAGTTTTGGTTTCCAACCTTTTGTATTTATCTAAGAATATTTAGTAGTTGGGTAACCATTTTATTTCATATCTATCCATCTCTCTCTTTCTATCTATCTCTCCTTCTCTCTATCTCTCTCTCTCTCTCTCTCTCTCTCTCTCTCTCTCTCTCTCTCTCTCTCTCTCCTCCGTAGAAACTTGAAAATCCTAAAGTTTCATGAAAAAAAACCATGGATTTCTACTAAATCAACAAGCAAATTTCGTTTTTGGTGAAGATCAAGTTGCTCATGTTGGTAAGTTTCTAAACTCGTTTTTATACTAGACACCTACTAGAATTTTCTACATATCATTTTGTACAGAGCTCCAATTTAAGTGATCTAGGACTTTCTGGAAAGGTATTTCATAAATCTATAATCTTATGAAGGAACCAAAATCTAGTTTTGTTGGTATTTATCTGAAAAAGGATCAGAAAGTACAGGGCAGGTGCTGTTCAAATTTCCAGTTTTAGAAATACTCCATGTACTGCTGTTAGTCATTTTAGCATAACATTTTGTTCAAAATTGATATGGAGGTGATTCAAGATGTTCTGAAACGGTAAGACATAGATCTACAACTTTTGTGGAGACCAGAAAGTCTAGTTTGTCCGTGCAGATCTTCAAAACTGAGTCACAACTCGGAACAGTGATACTGTCCAGAATTTCTATTTCAAACGTTTTTGGGTAATTTTCACCAATATCATATTTAGTTTGACTTGCTAAATCACTGAACTTATTTAGATACTTGATTATGTATTTAAGGTATATAAACCCTTGGAAAAAAATCAAAGGGGAAGTGTTTGAGGAAGTGGATAGATTTGGTTTGTTTACGGCATAGACGATTCGAACGTCCCCAAGTTGTGATTGAACTGTTTCGTGGTAAAACACCAAGGTTTGTGTATAAACTTGTACTCTTTTTGCTTGCTGGAATATGTTGAAATAACTTGATATTTTATTTTTCTTGTCTTCAATTTATATTGTTATATTCGTACTATATCAAGTATTGTAAGATATTTGCTAAATCGCCCATTCGTACAGATCGTTTGATCATTTTGCGTTCTTGTTGGGACTTTGTCTTTCTTGTGGCAGTGACTTTGTCACTCATCTTGGCATGCCTCTTGATTCGGATCTTTTGCCATCTTGACTTTGGATTTGTAGTTCGTCTTGAATTATGGAACTTGTCCGTGTTAAGTACGAACTAGGAAGCCATTTTTAATATGGTTCTTGATTCTCTTGTCTATTGGGTTTTGACCCTACTTGATTTGGGGCTTCGGTCCATCTTGATATCTGATTATGCTTAGTGTGATGGCATGACGTACATATTGGGCGAAAAATGGATATTTGGTATACTCTCTTAAATTGATAGTATACACTTTCTAGACTCTTGAACATTGTTATTGATATTTGGAAACACTTCAAAGTTTGATATTGATATGTTTGATATATTTGTTCACTTGTTTTAAATTATGTTAAATTGAGCTAACTATGACTGAAAAGGGGAATTGGAGAATTTAATGACTCCAAGCCTAAAGTTTATACACCACTAAGCTTTATGCTTAGCGATAGTTGTTTTCTATCGTAGGAAATGTTCGGGATGAAATCTGAAGATGGCCAGGGTGAAGTAGTCTCTTTGGGAGAATTTATGGAGATCACATTTGCATATGCACCTTGGTTTGCATAGTTTTGGGACATGTACATGATATACATGATATACATGATATACAGGATATATATATATATATATATATATATATATATACATGTACATGATAAACAGGATATATACATACATATATATATATATATGTCACACTTATGTTATTTGGAGGCTTGTTGGATTTTAAAGACCAAAATCTTGTAACTTGAATTTGTAACCTATTTTATTGTATTAGGGTGTTTTAATAACTCAAGTCTTGTAATATGCTGAATTTACACTTTGTCTTGTAAATATGTAGAAAAGGAGAAAACTAGTTTCTTTTTTTTACCCGATAGTTTGAAATTTATGTACAATACAAACTTGTAGTGATTTTGAATGATTGTATAAATCTGTTAGGAAGTTGCTTTAATCTCTTGATTAATCAAGAAGGGTTATATCACCATATGTTAATATTTTGACATTGTATTTCATTTAAAATGAAATTATGGTGTATTTTCAAAAAAAAAATATTGCACTTTGAACCTTTTCGCATGGGCCTACTTCCGCTACTAAAATTATTCTGAATATTTTTATTAATATCTCTTTTAATATTTTGTAAGTAGGAAATTAGATTTGTTTCCTAAGTAGTACCCTCCCAAAGGGGTTGCTACAACTACAACCTTCTAACATTATAGCTGCTTCATAATATATAATGCTGCAACAATTACCCCCTCCTCCAATAAATTCAAACCAGTTTGTCGATGACCAACAAGAAGAAGGATAGATAATAATGCAAATTGACAACCAACACACAATCCAACAAACCTTTTTGTTACCTTCTGCAATGATAAGCAACAACGAAGATGAAGTAAACATGGAGCTTATACCGATAACATCTGATAAAATTGAAGAAATTGCTGAAAGTTCTTGTGCTTCTCAGAAATCAAGAAAAAGGGTGAGGAGAAAGCTGAAATAATCTCCACCATGTAAAATACTTAGGCACGATGTGTTGCCTGAGGAAGTAAGAGTTGGATCAATTTTTGAGAACAAACAAAATATGACTAAATTTTTCTACAACTTGGAGATAAACCAGATAGTTGAATTCACTGATGTTAGATCATGTTCAAAGAGATACGTGCTTAAATGCATCGTGGACAAATGTGGTTGGAATGTACGTGCTACCAGAATAAAAAATTCCACACTATTCAGGGTGATAAAATATCATAACATCCATGAATGCTCGGTTGATGCAAGAAAATCAGATCAGAAGCATGCTACATCAAATTTTATAAGTGAACAAATTATAGAACATGTTCGAGACAAAAAGATAAAGGTTACACCAACCTTTGTAGAAAATGAAATGAAAAAGAAATTTGGAATTGACATTGGTTATCACAAGGCATGGCATACTATTCAAAAAGTTGTTGCTTGCATAAGAGGAACACCTAAAGAGAACTACCAGATTCTTCCTTCATACCTGTAAGCACGTGATTTTTGCTCCACGAGCAATCACTCCAAAAGAAATCAAAAATAATAAATGGCATCGCGGTACAATTTTCATGGGACATGTGCTGCTAGTCATTTGTGGTTCGGCCCGTGTTGCAATTAATCTTACAAAAAACACAAAAAATAAGAACGCCGTGTGTAATCAGGCCGTAGTCCGGTTTTAAGAGAAAATTCACAAAAAATATGCAGCTTTTACTCTAGGCTGTGATTTAACCATTTTTAAAAAAATTCTAATATGTGTGTTTATTGTTGTAGGTGTTACCCAATATGTGTGTAGGTTCATTTTAATCATTTGCATTGTTTTTAGGAATTTTTGGTTAATTTGTTGAAATTAAAAAAAAAGGAAAGGAATCGGTTTGGACCCCAAATGAGGCCCAAAGCCAATGCAAGACCAAGCCCAACCCAGGCTGCCCCAGCAGGACCCCAAACGACATCGTATCAATACCCCTGTTAGAACCGTTGATCTGACTCAAACGAACGGTCCTGATCAGGCCACTCATTCAACCCCAAACGACGTCGTCTTAGGAAATTGATCTGAGCCGTCCAACCCCTTGATCCAACGGACCTAGGCCATTCCCCTTAAACCCGTCAAACCTTGACCCGATCCAGCCTCACCCGGTCTCACCCACTATCAAACCCAAAACGACACCGTCTTCCCTAAGTGAATAGATCCTGGCCATAGATCTCATTTGATCCAACGGCCAGGATCTAAACCCCTAGATCGTATATAAGCTTTCTATCGTACCCCACGCCCCCTATTCGAACCCCCCCCCTCCGCTCATCGTCTTCACCAAACACTGAAACCCCCTCCCCCCCCGAACCCTAGCAGCCGCCCTAGTCTCCCTCGCCATTAAAGCCGGCGGCATGAATGCCGGTGACCACCTCCTGAACACCCTAAGACCCCCTCACTCTCCTGAACATGGATCTGTCACCCCCTAGCCTCGAATCACCTTCCTTCCTCTCGAATCTTCATTTGAAGATTCGAGTCGAACCCGGACCTATACCAAACCACCCCATCTTCATACCAGACACTCCCCTGACCCTCCTCGTGACCAAACCAAGCTTGGTTTGGTCCGAATCTACCCACAACTTCTAAAAACCAGATCTGAAAATCCAGACCTCAGAACACATGCACCTAGGGAATCCGGCCGATCTTGACAGGGGTTTGAGGTCTAATGGACCTTAACCAAGGTGTTCTCGTGTGAGAACACCCTGATTAAAGTTTGTTCGGCCTCAAATGGTCGAAGCTAAGTTGAATTTGGTTCAGTTTAGTTTAAACTTTTTCAGTAAGTTTTCCCTTTCTTTGTTTTAGTTTTTGATTGAGTTGTTAGCATGCTTTGTTGTGACTGTGTGTTATTGTATGATGTTTTTCTTAATTTCTTCCGTCTCTGTCAAAGACCTTTTATTTGGTCGTTTGATTTTATATGTGTGTTCTGAATGTACTCTGTGATATACATGCTCGTCAATTAGATTAATCGTCAAATAAGTTAACTCATATAGGTTCCCAGTAATTGAACAAAGATATTTGAAGTCATTCGGGACCCTGTATGTGTAGTTTATATGAGCGATTGATTATTACCTATTATAATTAGTATAGTCGACTTGATAAATGTCGTCGATTAACTCCATACGACTGAATGTTCAGATATGCTAATACGTACAACCTCACATGACTGAACAAACCTGTATTGTGAAATGAATATTGGACATTATCTGTGAATGCTAGTTTTTAACTGCATTGTAAAAACATTAAAAGAATCAGGCTAGGGCAATTCTGAAATTGAACTTTCAGAAGTTCAAAATGCCCTGATGCTACGATGGGTTTAGGGCAGTAATAATCAGGGTTTAACAGGGGTAGTCTGGGGTTTGAAAAGGACAGAAAAAGCTTAGTTTAAATGAGCTGACAAGTAGGGTACTAAATTAAGATTAAACTAATGCCAATGGAGAACAAGACACAAGAGTATGGGTTTAAAATGAATACTAAAATGAGCCCATAATCCTTGATTAAAGAATAAACCAGGCGTGGGGAACAAATGGCTGGCACCAAAAGATGCTTAGGCATGGGCTTAAAGGGAATGGGCAGTCTGCAAGTGGGGGGATCCAGGCAGCTTAGCTGCACTGGGTCGTTTGGCTTATAAATAGGCCATTTCATAACTTAAAAAAGGGCTAGAAATTTGAGTCTTAAGAGAGGTCTTGTGAGTTTAAAGAAAACTGAAAACATAAGGAAATTTCTAGTAAGTACTGTAATCAAACACTGTCTGAAAGCTACATAAGGGTTCGTATTGGTCAAGCTGTCTTGGCCAAGTTCTGTTGTTTGCACTGATTGAGCTGCTTGTGATTGTTGGACTGCTGGTGTTGCTGCATAGAACACTCTGTTACTTCTGTTTGTTTCATTACTCTTTCTGGGATTACTTGTTTGGTGCTCGACCATCTGCTGTTTTTCTTTGTTCTGGAAATTGTTGCTGGTTGTCTATGGACTGTGGAAAACACTTGTGATTGTTGGTTTGTTGCTGTGTTGTTGCTGTGTATCTGCTGTTGCTGTGTTTACTGCATACTGCCCAGCTGATCATTCCTTTCTTCTTTGTCCTCTATACCAGGTACACAACCAATGCACTATCAAATGTAATTGGAACATTGAGCATGAATGCAAAAAGAAAAGACCTGAAGTTGATTTTCATACATAGATTGTTATATTAGATATCATGTACTGTATGATAATTTTCATTCCTGTGTTGACAATAGAAGCAGCCTGTATGCCCAGTGTATATCAATATAGATTAGCTAAATGGTAGTTTACATATGTATGCTGATAGGTGAAAATATTCTCAATGAAATAGGTTGCATCTCAGACTTAGTTTTACTTTGTAATATGTGCTGTAATGTATGCCAAGCATGAAAACTGTACATCATTGGCTAAGTTCTTCCTCTTCTGATTAATGGTCCCATATAACTAGTAAACCACATGTTAAGACAAAGAACACAAAACTTGCAATCTCAACCTCATGAAGGTCGAGCCCAGGTCAAAACAGACCAAGCAGGCCCGCATCGAACAAGCAGTGGCCCAGGTTTGGCCCATCACGCATGGGCCGGATTTGGGCCCGTGATTATTTGCTCGGCTGACTGTGCACGCAGCCTCGTTTCTGAATTTTTTAAGCATTCTGAATCCTGCTATAAATGACCTGCAAGCATATAATTAACTAGGACTATCTCCTCTTTCAATTGATAGAGACACATGCGACAAGAAACGTAGTTGCTACAGGATATCCTTTCAAAATAAAGACGAGATGAGCCTCGACAAATAAAAACGCACAAGCTGCGGGGCCCTCGTTAAATGTATATTATCGAAGCATTCAGTTTCCAGGACGGGTCGTTTAGCAAATCTCACGGCCCTCCCAGAATAATAACGCGATAGTCTCTTTAAGCGCGTACTTAATAATGTTATCTTCTTAAACTCGGGTGCACATTTATGTGACCCAAATCCAAATCCCAACGGAATCGAAATGTGTCTCTAACCACGGGTACATTGATTGTGGCGTGGTCTGAGATGCATTTCCATGACGTTGCAAATTCTTTTCATAAGGAATGAGACGAGCCTCGACAAACAAAGATGTACAAAGTGCGGGGCTCTCTAAATGTATATATATAAAAATACTTAGAATTCGGGACATGCCGTTTAGCGAATTTCATGGCTTTTTCCCAAAATAACAATACGCTAGTTGCTTTAAGCGCGCCTTTAATAATTTATTTTCCTTAACTCGGGTGCACATTTATGTGACCCAAATCCAAATCTCAACCGAGTCGAGATATGTCAACAATCACGTGTACATTGATGTAACGTGATTCGAGGTATGTTTTCACGACGTTGCAATTCCCTGTAAAAAATAATAATAATTATGAAAGCAGTTAAAAGATAAAATTGGCACATAAGTTCATATTTGTATAAAATCAGATAATCAAGCCGAATATAACAGTTGAGCGACCGTGCTAGAACCACGGAACTCGGGAATGCCTAACACCTTCTCCCGGGTTAACAGAATTCCTTATCCGGATTTCTGGTACGCAGACTGTAATATGGAGTCATTCATTTCCTCGATTCGGGATCAAAATTGGTGACTTGGGACATTCTAAACCTCCCAAGTGGCGACTCTGAAATAAATAAACAAATCCCGTTTCGATTGTCCTTTAATTGGAAAAAACTCCCTTGAGCCCTCGCGGGTATGTAAAAAGGAGGTGTGACAGCTCTGGCGACTCTGCTAGGGAATTTATTTACACCCAGAACCACTGGTTCAGGGTTAAGAATTCGAGCTTAGAATAATTGTTATAGTTGGCTTTATTTATTATCTGATTTTTACACGATATATGCCTAATGTGCTAAATGATGCTTTTACCGCTTTAATATTATTTGAATTGTGAATATATACAACTGTTACGAAACCCCCTTCTTTCTGAGTCTTCTGAATTTATGGTGTACACGTGCGCGTGACCCACCTTTCTGTTAAAGTCATACCAAATAAGACGGAGTTGGGACAAGTAACTAGGCCGGGCAGACTTTCGTGCTCCCGGTACGTTACCCCCGCTTCGGCTCAAACTGTCCGTTTGGGTAAGCCAGGTTTAGAACAATCAACCTCAGATTTTACACTTAGAATAACTCAGCCATGTACCGGATCCCTAGTAGGAACGTTTATTTGCATCATGTGCATTTGACTTAGGGGACTCAACACAGGGGTTGGGTCTGTCTAGGACAGGTGAACCCGAAATAAAAAGACCATCCTGATGCATCCTACTTGCTAATGTGCATTCATTTGCCTCGAACATGCTTGCTGACCGGCTTAAATGAAATCATGGTAAGAACTGAGGAATAAAATGGGTTTTTTTTTAAAAAAAAAAAGAAAAAAAAATAATAATATAAAAAAAATAATAAAAATTAAAAATAAAAAGGTAAAATATACTTTTCAAATCTTGAAATAAAGGTATTTAATCTTGAAAGGTATTTAATCTTGAAAATAGTTTGAAAAATTCCCAAAAATAGTTTAAATCTTGAAAATAGTTTTGACTGAAAATGATTAGAGTATGTTTTCAAAATGAGTCTTGACTTTATTAAATTAAATTTTAGATACAAAATGAGCACCACACAAAACCCCTCATCCGCAAATACAGAAGAGTTTCTATTCCAGCTTCAAATGTGGTGGTGTGAATTAGGCGAAGATGGTCAAAAGTGGGTCATCAAGCATTTGGAAAATCTCCCGGATATTATGAAAGTTAAACCCCGTGATGATCTGATTGCGGCATTAGTAACTTTTTGGGACCCTGTTCACAATGTCTTTCGTTTCTCTGACTTCGAGCTCACTCCTACATTAGAGGAGGTAGCTGGATATGTTGGTTTTGACGGAAGTTTAAGGAATCAAAGCTTGATATTCACGAAGGCTCCCTCGGTACATCGATTCTTCGGTCTTCTGAACATCAGCAGTCAAATCAGGAAAAGCAATGTCGTCAACGGATGTTGTTCTTTCAACTTTTTGTATTCAAGGTTCGGAAAGTCAGATGGGTTCGAAATTCATGAGAAAGGCCTTACTAACAAACAAGACAAAGACGCATGGCAGGTTCACCGTCGCTTCGCCTTCATGGTGTCTTTTCTAGGAATCATGGTCTTCCCGAACAAAGAGCGAACAATCGATATTCGCACCGCAAAAGTTGTGCAAATCCTCACCACCAAGGGAAACCACACCCTTGTCCCCATCATTCTCTCAGACATTTATCGGGCTTTGACTTTATGTAAAGCAGGAGCGAAAGTCTTCGAAGGATGCAAAATTTTGTTGCAAATGTGGTTGATTGAACATCTCCAACAACAGCCCAAGATCATACAGTATGGGCCAAGCAACGATAATTACATCGAGGGTTATGAGGAAAGAGTGAAAAATTATCAGGTTCCAGAAGGGATAGAAGCATGGGTATCTCGGCTAAGGGCTCTAACGGCAAATCAAATTGAATGGACTCTGGGATGGCTCCCGATGAGGGAAGTGATACATATGTCAAACTCAAATAGTTATCTGCTACTATTGGGATTGAGAAGCATCCAGCCGTATGCACCATTGAGAGTCCTAAGACAACTAGGAAGATATCAAGTAGTTCCTGATGATGAAGATTTGAGTACGCAAGAAATCGAATTACACCCAGAGGCCACTATTCCTGAGGCGTTACTTCAGCAGATGTGGAATGGATGTCGATACTTGAAAAGCGATACTCAAGTCCCAGACACTACAAAGGGTGAGATAAATCCTGGATATGCAAGGTGGTTCGAGAAACGGTCTCGCGTGGATGATGTACCAGAACCTGAGCTAAGAAGGCCAACTAAAAGACCCCATATTCAAAACTTTAATGATAAAATCCAAGAGCGGTTGATCTGGGGAGAAAAAGAGAAGGGGTACAAAGCAACTATCCATGCCCTAAAGGAAATCTAAGGAACCTCAGTCTGGAGAAGGATTTGCAAGCACAAGAAGCTGAAGGCGAGAAGAAGAGTCTAGCCTGCGAGAATGAAAGTCTTCATGCTCGATTTATGAGAATGAAAAAGGCTTCTAAAACGCCAATGAGGAATTGGAAGGATAAAAAAACCATCGCCAATCTTTTTGAAAGAATGCAAGATTATGATTCCGTTCTTGCTGCAAAAGAAAGGGCGTTGAACAAAGCAAAAGAAAGGATCCAACAATTAAACGAAGAAGCCAGATCTGATAAGGAACGCCAAGATAGGCAATCCGAGAAAGACAGGGCACAATTCAAGAAGGAAAAAGACCATTGGATACGATCAGAAGACCAACTTCGTGCACAACTAGAAGAGGCAAGAAGGTACAGAGAGCATCAACAAGCGGACACTGATAGAGAAAGAGCGCAGATGAGATTAGAGCAGGCCAGACTCCGAGCTATATTAGAGTCAGCCCTAGATCGTGAAGGCCGTATCCGAGATATAGCCACCACTCGCCAGCAGCAGTTGCAGAATCAAGGCCAACATCTCCAAGATTTCAGGGCACAGATCCACGACCTGGCGGTCTACACCTCTCAAAGTTATGTAAACTGCCAAGGAATGGATTATGAAAGGTTTACAGAGCATGCACCCACCTTTGCCCGTCATCTAGCAGTGGAGTTGGAAAGGATGTATCGAACATTGGGAGGTCATCCGGGTCAAGCCCTGCCTTGAGCAAATGATCTAATAATTTACAACACAAGTGGAAAGTGGGGCACGTTATGAGATGTTAAGAATTGTATCTGTTTATTTCAATTTGAATGTGTGTATTTCAAGACATTGTTTTTACAAAGTTTTCAAATGTAATGTTTGTTCATCTTTTTTATATAAATGTTAGCCTCATGGCAGAACTACGCCTGGTCTGATTCGCGCGGGGACGTGATACGTAGGCAATCCCCATAAGATTCGACCGCTTTAATAAATAAAGAAAAGAAAATACAAATAAAATAAAACACAGGGTTTCCCAAAATACTTTAAAGGGACGAATGAGCAAACCGGGATGACGCATGTTGTTTGAAGCAAAGCATGTAGAAACGGTTAACTGCCTAGGTGCATTGCATCCTCTATGTGTTATGATCAAATCTGTTAAACTCTAACGCTAACAAAGTTTGTTGTTGTCTATACCAGACAAGTTAGTTGTTAAAGAACTCTGGCAACACACTCCTATCAAACCAGATCTAAGGGACCGATAGCAACAAGCATGACTACTTCAGAGAATAGTAATGAGGAAGAGAGGCCGATGAGCCAGTTGCTGAAAGAAGCGATGGAAAAGATTGAAAGGATGGGACTAGAGATGAATGCAATGCAGCTAGCCATGGACAAAACACAAAAGAGCCCTGAAACACTGGGACACATGCCAGAATACCCTCACTCCGGCCCTTCCACAAGCCACCCAAATCCCCTTTATCATCAAGAAAGAAGCCCTCATGATTCTCAGGCTCCACCACCCCATCAACCTCTCCCAACACCCAATATTCCCATTTTTGTGGGACCAACATCAACCCCTTTGCAAAGAACGACCAGTGAGCCATTGTTTCAGGCTCACGATACACAATATTATCCCCCCGAGCCTACGTTTCATGCCCCCAAACCACAGGCTTACAATCCACATTTGGAAGTGCCGGCAGAGATTGAGAAACCGGCTAAGGCCCCTGAACAGGATGAAGTATTGAGAAAGTTCAAAAGCATAGAGCAGTCCTTCAGGAACTTGCACGGGCTGGGCAATCAAGTCAGCATAGCATACAAAGATCTGTGCCCTTTCCCAGACGTCCAACTCCCGGCTGGGTTCAAGATGCCTAAGTTTGATTTATATGAAGGGCACGGTGATCCCATGGCACATTTGTGGGGATTCTGTAGCAAAATGAGATGGGCAGGCGGCAAGGATGAGCTGCTGATAGCTTATTTCGGCCAAAGTCTGAGCGGATCTGCACTAGAATGGTATACCAGGCAGGATTCCAGCAGGTGGTACACGTGGGATGATCTGGCGCAGGCTTTTGCAGGTCATTTCCAGTACAATCTCGAGATAGTCCCTGACCGTCTCACATTATTGAGAACTGGGAAGAAACCCGGGGAAAGTTTTCGCGAGTTCGGGTTCCGCTGGAGAGAACAAGCATCTAGAGTCGATCCTCCCATGAGAGAGGAGAGATGGTGGACTATTTCTTGCAGACACTAGATCCAATCTACTTTGGTCACTTGGTGACAATAGTTGGAAAATCTTTCAACGAGGTGGTCAAGATAGGGGTCATGATAGAAAAGGGTCTGAGATCTGACAAAATCTTGAACTATTCGGCACTCAAAGCCACTACCCAGGCTATTCAAAGCGGCACGGGAGGTGCGCTGAGAAGAAAGAAAGAAGAGGTTGCCACGATCGAGGCAGGCAGGTGGTCCAGGGCTGGCAGGCCGCACTACAACCAACCCAGACCTCACAGGTCAAACTACCCATACAACCCACCACAAAATTTCTATCCACCTCGAGAACCACATTGTTCCGTACACCAAGCCCATGCATACACTCAGCCTCCGGTTCGCCCACAATGGCGCGCACCGGCTCCCCAGAACATATATGCACCACTACAAAACACCTACCCTCTACCAAGGGCGTATAGAAACCCTTCAGGGGCAGGTTTTCGGGGAAATCCAGATGCTAGGAATGACAGGTTGCGGAAGCAGAGAACTTTCACGGAGCTGGGAGAAACCTACACCGTTTTGTTCCGCAAGCTGAGGCAATTGGGTTTGGTTAGTCCTGTCCAGACTCGAGAACCAAATCCCCCACCTCAAAATTTGGATCGATCAATAAGTTGTGAATACTGCTCAGGGATGCTCGGGCATGACACCGAGAAATGTTGGAAGTTAAGGCATGCCATACAGCACCTTATCGACACCAATAAGATCGAGGTCCAGACACCAGAAGCTCCTAACATCAACCAAAACCCACTGCCAGCGCACCACGAAACTCACATGATTGAGTTGGTGTGTGAGGGAGGAGAATTGAGAAAACCCTCGCAAACAGTGATGATGATCCAAGCCGCCCCGAAAGAAGTCTCAACCAGTGGAGGAACGAGTGTACAGTCGCAGGGAGAAGGCGTCAAGCCGGTAGTGATATTGGGAAAGAGCCCGTCCGCCATAACAAGCAAACCCGAGCCAAGCAAGTTGGTAATATCAGGGATCCCGCCCACACCGGCAGTCGTGTTAAAAGGGGTATGTAGAGAATTGGTGACCATAAAGCCTGTGGTCCAGCTGCCGATAATTGACAGCAGGGTTGTGCCTTGGAAATATGAAAAGGTGGTGGTGATGTACAAAGGAAAACAGGTGGAAGAAGTCAGTTGTGAAGCGCAAGGGCTGACTCGATCAGGTCGATGTTTTGCTCCGGTGGAGCTAAGAAGAACCAACCCAGTTGCAACCAAGAAACCTGTGTCTGAAGAAGAGGCTGAAGAGTTCCTGAGGAAGATGAAAGTACAAGACTATTCTGTGGTCGAACAGCTGAGAAAAACACCGGCCCAGATCTCACTGTTGTCATTACTGATCCATTCTGAGGAGCATCGTCGGGCCCTGTTGAAGATATTGAACGAAGCTCATGTACCCAGTGAGATTTCTGTAAACCACCTAGAAACCATTGCCAGCAAGATTTTCGAGGTGAACAGGGTAACATTCTCAGATGATGACCTGCCGGTGGAAGGTACGGAGCATAATAAAGCTCTATACCTAGCTGTCAAATGTGAGGACTCGGTGGTAACTCGAGTATTGGTGGATAACGGCTCAAGCGCCAATATTTGCCCACTATCTACCTTGAACCAGTTGAATATCGACCACGGAAGGATCCACAAGAACAGTATCTGTGTCCGAGGGTTTGACGGAAACGGAACAGCCACTGTAGGGGATGTTGTACTTGAACTGACCATTGGTCCGGTCCTGTTTACCATGGAATTCCAGGTGTTGGACGCCACAGTATCTTATAACCTGCTGTTGGGACGACCCTGGATTCATGCAGCCAAAGCGGTGCCTTCCACCCTACATCAGATGGTGAAGTTCGAGTGGGAAAGACAAGAGGTCGTGTTACACGGCGAGGATACAACGTGCACCATGGGCGGAACCATTGTACCTTTCATAGAGACCGCTGATGACAAAGGTCCTTGGGTCTACCAGATTTTCGATACAGGGTCGGCCAACAAAATTTTTGAAGGAGAAATCATCCCGCACCCTAGGGTAGCTGCCGCAACAGTCATGATGGTCTCAGAAATGCTGGGTAATGGATTTGTGCCGGGAAAAGGCCTGGGAGTCGAGCTTCAAGGGATTGTCCAACCTGTCTCCCTTCCTAAAAATCTGGAAACTTTCGGATTGGGGTTCAAACCAACCGCAGCAGATAGGAAGCAAGCGCGAAAAATGAAGAAGAGGGTCTGGTTTCTGCCTAAACCAGTGCCACGTCTCTCAAGGTCTTTTGTCAAAGCAAGTGCCAAAGGGTCGCCGGTCCCAAAGATTCTAGGACCTTTGATCGGTATAAATGAAGACCTGAATCAGAGTTTTGAGAAGCTATTCGCGGATGTCAGTATGGTGGAAGCTGGAGAAGGTTCCAGCAGAGCAGAGATACAGTTTGTGGGGCCTGAGGCCAAGACCAACAATTGGACGGTTACTCCTCTTCCTGTCCGAGGGGAGTCTTGGTAGTAGGCTTTGATTTATGTTTTGTGTGTTTTGTTTTGTCCGGATTATTCAAGGGTGTAATCCAAATTTTACTTTCGTTTTTGTAAAAGTGTGAACCCTTTTATCCCGCAAGTTTAATAAAGTTCTTTTGTCCCATTTTAATTTTGTTTTGTTCTTTTCTTTCTGAACAGTTCTCTTTTTACTGGTTCTAATGACATGGCATGCACAGCGGATCTTCGACCTAGTCTGATAAATCAATCTGAATCCGACTCAATGATGCAAGAGGTCATTTGTGATGATGAATCTGAATGTGACGAAGGTGAAGCCTTCAAAGAGATAAACCGAGAACTGTGCCAATTTGAAGAGAAACCCAAGCCTAACCTAAATGACACTGAGGCTGTGAATCTAGGAGACGCTGATAACGTCCAAGAGACCAAAATTAGCATCCACATTGAGCCGAATGTCAGAGAAGAATTGATCAAAACCCTCATGGAATTCAAAGATGTTTTTGCATGGTCATATGACGATATGCCTGGATTAAGCACCAATTTAGTGGTTCACAAATTGCCCACTGACCCGGCATACCCTCCGGTCAAGCAAAAACTAAGGAAATTTAAAACAGAAATGAGTGTAAAGATCAAAGAAGAGGTGATGAAGCAGCTACAGGCAAAGGTCATTCGAGTCACTCGATATCCCGAGTGGTTGGCCAATGTGGTGCCAGTTCCGAAGAAGGATGGGAAAATCAGGGTGTGCGTCGACTACCGCAATCTCAACAAAGCAAGTCCCAAGGATAACTTCTCGTTGCCCAACATCCATATCTTGATCGATAATTGCGCGGGGCGCGAGATCGGATCCTTTGTGGATTGCTATGCGGGTTATCATCAGATCCTAATGGACGAGGAGGATGCTGAGAAGACAGCGTTTATTACGCCATGGGGAACCTACTGCTATCGGGTAATGTCGTTCGGGTTAAAGAACGCCGGGGCAATGTACATGTGAGCAATGACTGTCGTGTTTCATGACATGATACACAAAGAAATCGAGGTGTACGTCGATGATGTGATCATCAAATCTTGGCGTCAGGAGGACCATGTGGCAGACCTAAGGAGATTTTTCCAAAGACTCTGAAGGTATGATATCAAGCTTAACCCGGCCAAATGCGCATTTGGGGTTCCATCAGGAAAGTTGCTAGGATTCATCGTCAGTCGACGGGGGATTGAGTTAGACCCATCCAAAATTGAATCCATCCGAGATTTGCCACCGCCAAGGAACAAAACAGAGGTAATGAGTTTGCTGGGTAGACTCAATTACATCAGCAGGTTCATCGCTCAACTCACAGCAACTTGTGAGCCCATATTTCGGCTGCTGAGAAAGGATGTTGCGGTAGGTTGGACGGCAGAGTGTCAGGAGGCTTTCGACCAAATCAAAGGGTATCTGTCTAATCCACCCGTATTGGTCCGGCCTAAGCCCGGGAAGCCCCTAATTCTTTACCTGACGGTCTTGGAAAATTCATTTAGTTGTGTATTGGGGCAACATGATGACACAGGAAGGAAGGAGCAAGCCATCTACTATCTTAGCAAGAAATTCACAGTATATGAGGTCAAGTACACTCAACTCGAGAAAACATGTTGCGCCCTAACTTGGGTAGCTCAGAAGTTGAAACACTACCTGTCTTCGTATACTACTTATCTCATATCCCGTTTGGACCCATTGAAGTATATCTTTCAGAAATCTATGCCCACGGGAAGGTTGGCAAAATGGCAAATTCTGCTCACAGAGTTTGATATCGTCTATGTAACGAGGACGGCCATGAAAGCCCAGGCGCTGGCAGACCATTTGGCAGAGAATCCCGTTGATGAAAAATACGAGCCCTTAAGAACGTATTTTCCTGACGAAGAGGTAATGCATACAAATGAGTTGGAATTGCCTGAGGAACCGAGTTGGAAGCTTTTCTTCGATGGAGCTGCAAACGCGAAAGGGGTTGGAATAGGAGCAGTACTCATTTCTGAAACAGGACGGCATTATCCTGTTACGGCTCAACTACGCTTCTATTGCACCAACAATATGGCCGAGTATGAGGCTTGCATTCTGGGTCTGCGCTTGGCTGCTGACATGGATGTCCAAGACGTCTTGGTCTTGGGAGACTCGGACCTCTTGGTACATCAAATTCAGGGTGAATGGGAAACACGAGATCTAAAGCTCATACCATACCGACAATGCTTGCATGATCTGAGCAAGCAATTTCGATCGGTGAAGTTCAAACACATCCCGAGAGTCCACAATGAGGTTGCGGATGCCTTGGCCACCTTAACATCAATGCTGCACCACCCTGACAAAATGTATGTTGATCCTCTGCACATCCAGGTCCGCGATCAGCACGCCTACTGCAATGCCATAGAAGAAGAAGAAGCCGATGGCGAACCCTGGTTTCATGATATCAAGGAATACCTCAGAATGGGGATATATCCAGAACATGCCACTGGAGACCAAAAAAGAGCCCTTCGGCATTTGTCGAATGGTTTCTTCCTCAGCGGAGGAGTATTGTACAAAAGAACCCCGGATTTGGGATTGTTGAGATGCATAGATGCCAGTCAAGCAACGACGGTTATGGCAGAGGTACATGCTGGAGTTTGTGGGCCACACATGAGCGGATATGTATTGGCAAGAAAGATCCTTCGAACAGGGTGTTATTGGCTCACCATGGAACACGACTGTATCACTTTCGTGAGGAAATGCCATCAGTGCCAGATACATGGAGATTTGATTCATTCTCCGCCAACAGAGTTACATACGATGTCAGCACCATGGCCGTTTGTGGCATGGGGCATGGATGTCATTGGGCCCATCGAGCCGTCAGCATCCAACGGTCATAGGTTCATTCTAGTGGCCATTGATTACTTCACCAAATGGGTTGAGGCTAAAACCTTCAAATCGGTAACCAAAAAGGCAGTGGTGGACTTTGTTCATTCCCATATCATCTGCAGATTTGGGATCCCAAAAGTGATCATCACGGATAACGGTGCGAATCTTAATAGCAGCTTGATGAGAGAGGTATGCCAACAATTCAAGATTACACACCGCAATTCCACCCCATATCGTCCCAAGGCAAATGGAGCAGTCGAAGCAGCCAATAAGAATATCAAGAAGATACTGCGAAAAATGGTGGAAGGGTCCAGACAATGGCACGAGAGATTACCCTTTGCTTTGTTGGGTTACCGCACTACCGTCCGAACTTCCATAGGCACAACTCCTTATTTGTTGGTGTACGGAACTGAGGCCATAATACCAGCAGAAGTCGAAATTCCGTCCCTCCGAATTGTCGCTGAAGCCGAGATTAATGATGATGAATGGGTCAAAGCTCGATTGGAACAGTTGAGCCTGATAGATGAGAAAAGATTGGCAGCAGTGTGCCATGGTCAGCTGTACCAGAAGAGAATGGCAAGAACATATAATAAGAAGGTGCGCCCCAGGAAGTTTGAAGTAGGGCAGCAGGTATTGAAGAAGATCCTCCCACATCAGGTCAAGGCGAAAGGCAAATTCGCCCCAAATTGGCAAGGCCCTTATATCGTGACCAGAGTATTGTCCAACGGTGCCTTGTATTTGACAGATGTCGAGGGTAGATGTGTCGACATGGCTATCAATTCAGACGCAGTCAAGAGATATTATGCGTAATTTCTTTAATTATGGCAATTTTGGTTTATTTGTTTGTATTTGGCATTTATTGGATAACGAGATGACGGAGGCAATTCTTTCATCTATCCAAACACTTTTAACCCTTGCTTCCCCCTTTGAGCCTTAAGTTATTCTTTCATACCCCTCTTTTGGAATCACTAATGGAAAAGACATGAAAAAAAAAAGAGAAAAAGAAAAGAAAAAGAAAATGAAAAGAAGGAAAAGAAAAAAAGAAGAAGATAAAATCATAAGAAATACAAAACCGTGGGAACTACTTTGACCTGATTCCTCAAAAAGGATACGTAGGCGCCTCACGGCTCGGTCATAGTATGCATCATAGTGAATATAGGATGCATAATGTACATAGTGTGCATAATAGGTACAGTGCGCGTAACGCACATAGCGCAACATAAGTGTAAAAAATAAATTCCCCAAGCAAGAAAAGTGGGGCAGTAATTATGTTTTAAGTTCCAACAAAGGTTTAATTCCAAAAGTTGTAGCACATCACCCATCAAATTATTTTCATTTTTATAGCCTTTCTTTAACCCCACACCAAAACCAACATCAACGTCCAAAAGACCCCCCGATCAATATCCAAGAGATGCCAAGTCAGGCAAATAAGGCCGAGAATAATACACTGATCCCCAGCAAAGAAGAGATCATAAGACCGGGATTGAATTGATGGTCAAAGGGGTCTCCAGAAGAGAGGGTCGTATCGATAACACCCTGATTCTTCAATAAAGAAATAAAATGAGAGAGTCTTATCGGTGAAAACCTTCACAGGCACCGAAAGGCGACGTAAGATGAGAGATATGAAATGAGAGAGTCTTATTGGTGAAAACCTTCACAAGCACCATAAGGCGCCGGGAGATGAGAAAAGAGAGAGTCTCATTGGTGAAAACCCCTCGAAGGGCACCATGAGGCGACGAGATAGATCAACAAAAAGCGACCACATTCGCAACAAAATGGACAGTCATTTATCATCCCCAGCAAGTCAGACCATCGGGCAAATCGATTGATACAAATAGACTGGGTCGGGAATCTATGGTGCACGTCATGATCACGGGGACCTGCCATGTCCTCCAGATAAGTTCTTCTGAGTTTCTTCTCCCACCAAATATTGGTTCAGAAAGATTTTCTCCTTTTCTAGCTTTTATTTCTCTTCCTAAAATTTGTCTTGAAAAGGATTTTTCAAAGCTTACTACCAGAGACCGAAGGGGAATTCATCCAATGCAGGATAACACAAACAGTCTTAAAGGCCGGCACCAGGCAATACAATAATCGTGCCTCGCAATTTTGGAGGAAGTAAGCTCCAAAGGGAATGGTTTCGGGAGTAAAAGCAGATTCCCACAGCTCGTGCTTAAAGAGAAAGCAGAAAAGGGAACAAATTGAAAACCAGCCCCAGCAGGCTAGAGACCCCCAGCAGGCAATTTTGTCCACTCCCCAATTATGGGGATATAGAGCAAGGAAAAGGGAAGAGAGGAAAAATCATCCGCCGGAAGGGCACCCTCTACCACCACGATTAAAACTAATTAAATCCTTTTGTCTGCTGCAGGAAAACAAAGGATTGATGATGGCAGCAAGATGCAACGCCAGGAAAGTCACCAAAAACCGGGGCAGAAAATTTTCTACCAATTGTCAAAAATTTTCTCGGAGGAACGGGGGAAACAATTTCAATACGTTTAAGTTCTAG